>NC_136067.1:479541224-482041224 GCF_964261635.1 Lissotriton helveticus
ACGGTCAGAACACAGGGAAGAGCACGTCAAGTCCAAAGACAAGGAACCTTCTCATCAAAATAAAAATTTCCAATTTCCAAAGAAGAAGGTAGCCAGTATTAAAGTAATCAAACATGCCGAGGATACTGAGGACACAGCTAAAAAACGGAGAGTGGGCTCAGACAATGCTAGACAGCGCAGCAGAAGTGAGCATAGCTCGCAAGATCCTGATGAATCATCTGGAGACCGTGGACACGAATGAATACATTCAAGTGGAAACTGCAGATCCCAGAGTTAGCAAACCTCATAAAATATACGAAATAACATTACGTATAGAGGGAGATAAGACTAGGAAAATAAGGAGTCTATTTTGGGATAATCTCTCCAAAGGCTATGACATCCTTTTAGCTGAAAAAGACTGGCCACCAGAGTTTATCAGGGAGTGCCCTCATGGCGAAGAAATGATTATGCCTGCCTTCTCAAATCACATTCCAATACATACAAAATATACACTTGCAAGAAAGTGGGCAGTAGCCCAAGCTCCTGCATTATATAAAACCATGTTGCATGGGATGAGGACTCTCCTCCTCACAAAATCCAGTTAAAATGTCAACCAACTGCACAAAGGCAGTACCCAATTAAGCAAGAAGCTAAAAAACAGGTCAGGGAGATCTTAGATCAACTTGAATACCAGGGGGTGATTGAAACATGCACCTCACAAATGAATAACCCTTTGTTTCCTGTCTCCAAGCCAGACGATTCATATAGTCTAGTTTTGGAGTACAGACACCTTAACTCATGTTGCAAAAATTTTGCAGTACAAAACTCACATAGTGCAGCACTAATGAATAACATCGTGCGCAAAAAATACAAAACAACATTAGACATCTCTATTGGATTCTTTTGTCAAAATATAGCACCTGAAAGCAGGTATTTGACCGCTTTCTCAATAATGGGCTCGCAGAAAAAATTCTGTCGACTCCAACAGGGGTTCAAGAACAGCCCAGGATTATTCTCAGCAAGAGTAACAGAGTTACTACAAATGTATGATGATGAGGCATTATCTTATGTCGATGACATCTATCTAACAGATGATGACTTGGATACTCACTTGAAAAGAGTGAACACCATAATACTTGGGTTCGCAGCAGAGGGTTACAAATTAAACTTTAAAAAGTCACGAATTGCCCATCTAACTGTCCTGTTTTAGGATATGAATTATCAAGTGAAGGCAAAAGCCTGGCAGACAATTTCTTAGAGAAATGTGCTGTAATCCAAGCACCAAGAACGCTGAAAAACTTACAATCAATTCTAGGTTTCCTGAATTTCGGAAGAACTTACATTCTAAATCATGCAGAGAGGGTAAAACCCCTCTATGAACTAATAAAACCAGATTTTAAAACAATCAATTGGACTCAAAAACACACAGAAATTTTGAGATCATTGCAAACAGACATGTTAGCTAAAACAAAATTGCAAACACGCGATAACACACGCAACCTTGTGATCCGGGTCATCCCAGGAAGATGCGGATTCACGTACCTAACCTCTAATGAGGGAGAAACGGTACCAATAGCATACAAATCACATTTGTACACAGAAGCTGAAAAAACATTCAGCATTAAGGAAAACATTGTTCATGCGGTTCAAACAGCTGTAGCAAAAGAAAGAGACCAAGCTGACGGCAGACGGATTACTGTCAGAACAGCAGAATCAGCCTTTGAGGCATTAACAAGCCCATGTAATTTACCTACTGTGGCGTTAAATCCAAAATGGATACAATGGGAAAATTCTCTTGCTACAGACAAAGTGAAATACTATTTTGACCCGGAAATGAAAAAATTAAAAAATCTAGAATATGAAAGAGAATATCCTCTGCCAATCGACATTCGCCCAATACAACAGTATGCCTGTGTAATATACACAGACGGACATGCACAACCCTCGGTTTGGGGAAAACAAGCCTATAACGCCACATGCAAGATTGTTAAATACGTGTCGCGCGGAGGTAAATTAAGACCTCTGGTAACAAAATCACACTCTGTAGAAAATAATTCAGATAAACAAACTGAAATAATAGCGTTAAAAATGGCGCTAGATAATGCGGATCGCAAATTCCCGACACTAATAGTGTGCGATTCGTATTACTGCGTCAAATCATACAATAACGACTTGCAGAACTGGGTTCAAAACGGTTACAAAGATGACACAGGTGCCACAATAAAGCAAAAATCGCTTTGGGAACAAGTAGTTCTTTTACAGAAAGAACTACCAAAGACTCACGTGATACATTGATTGAGTAATGAACGTGATGGCGTTCACGTTTCAGGGAATTCATTGGCTGAGACAGCCAAAGCGGAAGCAAGTAAGCCGGCTTCCGTAGCTACAAAAAAGCGTTCAGGAAAATACGTAGACGGGGAAACGATGCTGGCGGTAAAAACGTCATCAAAAGGCGACTGTTCAACGCTACCTGTCAACTATCCACTCAATTATACATACGTAATCGATGCAAACTCCGTTCCTTTTGCTCAAATTCCTGGAATGGTGGATAGAGTAATTCCAAACACGAACAGGAGACACTTATTAGTGGCAGACGCACATATGGGTGAGGGTCCAAGACACCTTAAGATTAAGGAATCTCTGAAAGAATTACAATCAATATACTGGTGGCCGGGAATGAGCCTGCAAAACTACAAATTTGCATTTTACTGTAAAAACTGCAACAGAGACCGCAGTGGCAAAATGCCCGGAGCACTACCAATGCCCTTCTTTTAGAGATCACATAAATTCCCATAAAAAATGCGTTCCATTAATAATATCATTTCAAGACTAGTTTCACTTAAAATGTAGACCCCAGCTCTCGGCTGACTTCTGAACTGTTATAAAAGATTTGCGAGTCTATAGCGGCATAGACGCAATTGCCATGCTACACTCTGACCAGGGTCCTGCTTGTAGCTCTCGAGCTTATGAGGAGGACGTGACCAGCATGGGCATTGCATTGCGGGAATCTTATCACTTCCTTCCTGAGGGAAATGGGATGGTGGAATGAAAAAACCGAGACATAAAGCAATCTATAACGGCAAAGGTATTAGGTTCGGGTGTTGGGTGGGTCAAACATTTAATAAGTATCCAACGTAGTCTTAATAATCTGCCAAGAAATTCTCTGAAAGGTTTCAGTCCGTACGAACTATTGTTCGGGACTAGAATGCATATCCAGGACCTCGATAGTCAAACTTCAGTGGTAGAAAGAAAATGCTTTGATATCAAAGATCGTTTGGCTATTTTACAGGACTTAAATGAAACAAGAAAAGACCTGAGCAACATAAAGTTGAAACAACAGCCAACAGCCACTGAAGAGAAACCACCTGTCCCAGCAAGGCCTGTCTGGATTTCAAAGATTTGGGATCTGGTCAGAGAGAAAATCGCGGTGAAGAAGGAATTTGGGCCTTCTTACAGAAAAGAAGTACCTGTCTCAGCTGTCAACGGAACAAGATCTGTTGAACTACCGCCCCTTGCTGGTAAAAAGGAGAACCGAGTTGTATCCATCGACCTGGTTAAACCACAATCATGTGGCCAATAATAAGTAGTAGGCCCAGTGGACTCCCAAGAAGTAGCAGAACACCAAAGTTTTCTACAAATCAAGAGGTTCAAACTGAGCGACTAATCACATTTGATAAACCTACAGTGAATCAACAAGGACTATGCAACAAAGCCATGGAACTTATGCCTCTTGAAACCCAAATTACAACAATTCGTCAAGAAACACCTGTCTACAACGATGTAGCCACAGACTATACTAATAAAACAAGGAAAAATCCAGAAGCAATTCCAATAATTGACAGAACTGCGTCAGGCTACTTCATCAACTTCGATGACTATTCTGAGGATCCGAGCGAACCTGAGGAACAGCCAACATCAACAACAACTTTTAAAGACAAGGCAAAAAAACTCTTTCATCAACTAAAGGAGACCTATCTGATTTCCCCATGGATTGAATTTTGGGTGGTGCTAGGTGTACTTTTCCTCCTGCTTTGGCTCATCATGATACTATGCTTGGGACACTTCATTGAGGGAAAATATGTTACAATGGACACAGCAAGCCAGAACATCAACCTGGTCCTAAAGCCACACAAGTCTTCACACATCGAGAAAAGAGAACTTTCCTCAGTAAACTTCACAGCCAATCCATTACCCGGTGGGGTAGCATGGGACAAAACAGATTACGACATATATGGCCCGGTCGAACTCTTGAAGTATCCTCATCAATTTAAGGTTTCATTAAGTGACTTTGTAAAACCGAGCACATTCTCTGATGATTGGGACTTTGAAAGTATTAATGATATGATGTCAGACTTAGTTATGTCAGCAAAATTTACAGAACATGATTATTTACAGGGTTCATCGAATTATGATCAGATGTACTGCTACAACCACTATGGTAACCATTATTCGCATAAATCTGCTCAGCCTAGAAATGTTTTAAATTATAATCAATGGGAACATTGTGCAACTCCACCGAAAGGTAGTTCAAAAACATTCTATGAGAAGTTCCCATACTTCTCAGGGTTTAACACAAGTGAAGCAGAAACATTTTATTTCAAACTGTTAAATAAGATAGGAATGAAAACCATGCTAACAAATACAAAATTAATCTATTCAGAATCATTTTATAAAAAAATGAATACATTTGGTTTTTGATTTTTGGAAAGATAACATTGAAACAAAAACAATCTGGGGTACTAAAGACTGGCAAGTCCAAGGTATAGAATCATTATGCAGAGCCTGCATGATCCCAGAACAAATTATATTTTTGACTGACACAATTCAACAAACAACTTGTCTTGGCCTAGCCAAAATTAAAGACTTAAACAAACCGTCTATTCCAAAGCCAACACCTGACAGTAATAGCACTACAGATGTTGAGATAGACCTATCCCATATTTTTAACCAAAACAGAACACATCCTGATTGGAAGAAATAGTTGATCTGGCCCACAGACACAAATAACTGTCAATATAGATTCCTGAACAAAATACAGGGGTTCAAATTGACCAGGCCAGACCCTAGATACTCCCAGCGACAACATCCAGGGATTGTAACAACATACAGTGTGGGTAAACTCTGCCTCGAATGGCTACATACATCCACACTGGCAGAAATGAAGCAACACTTGACTTTACTTAAGGAAGGTGCTGACTTGCGTGATTTCATTATGGGACCACGCAAACAGCGTCAAAAACGTTTCATAGCGGCCTCTATATATGCAGCTTATAACGAAGCTTGGAAAGTAACTCAAATTAAAACAGCAGAGAAAATACGGGAAATTGACCGTATTAATTTGGAAAAATCACTTTCTGTTGTGGACAATAGTTTAATGACTCTGTCTTCCAGAATATATTCACTGGACAGTATTGTATCATCTGCAATCGATATATTAGAACAGGACATGCTAATGCATGGTCAGTCCCAATTGCGTTCTATTGTACAGCTTGGCTGGACGTTACAAAATCTGCGTTCAGGCTACGTGCCTTGGCGTTTAATCAACACAACGTCATTATTCTCTATCTTTAACCTTACTGATATACAAATCAGCTTGGCACAAAAGGGAGAGGAATATACAATTCTGAGCATTGAAAAACTTGAGAGATTACCATTGACAATGTCAGAACGACCTGTCATTGAATGGATAATACACAGGATAATAACTATTCCGATAACAACTTTCCAATTTCGATACTGCCAACAGTATATACAGGCAGGCCAGTATGAAAGGTTGGGTAAAGGATACATCAAGTCATCATGGAAATTACCTTACACACACACATGTTATAGTGAAAAAGGACAGAATATATTTCTTAGTGGTGATAATTGTGAAAAATCACTAAGTGGTATACTTCTGTGTCAGGGCATAAATTTGCATGGGGCCTGTGAGGGGACTTCAAATAACCTTTCATGTCACCAGCTTGGCACACCTACAACTCGAATAGAGCCATTCTTTAGACGGCTTTCTAACGGGAGCTACATTCTAATTGTGGACCACAGATGTTGTGGCCTGGTGCCAAGAAAAGCTTATCTCGTAAGTGTAACGTCCAGGGTCACTTGCTGTGAGCAAGTATTGTATCCCAACGACACTCCAGACAGGGAGGGAAACATTTGCCCAGTCTGAAAATCTCTTCTATTCGAATTGATACTTTAAGCAGAATGAAGTCTGTTCTTCTACAGACACCAGTGCACTTGACGTCATCAAAAGAAACGTATGATCTCCAAGTTGCAAGGACAACGGCAGAGATTCATAACCTTTTATCGACAAATTGCCCCTACACTTCGCAGAAATGCTAAATGAAATCTTAAACATTTCTGATACGAAATGTATCGCGAGTGTATTTAAGACAATTTTTTCGGGACTGTTGACACCTTTCAAAGCAGTCCTGGGCATTTTTCCTAATTTTGTCCATTCACTCTTTGGCGGCCTTCCACTCCTGTTGGGACTCGTAGCGGGCATTTTATTTTTGATACTCCTGCTTCGCTATGGCAAGCCATGTCACAGACAAGACTCCAGCAACAATGGAAGAAACGATCCTAGCAATACGCTATCGGGACCGCATAACTAAAGTCCTTAGATTAGCCCGGCTAAGAGATCTGAACATGACCTGGTTTCTTTCATTCAAACCCCTCTGGCAAAACTGTATCGTACCTGTATTAAGATGTATGCTGTGCGGAGAAGAATGCGTGTTAGACGTCTGCCTTACACTACAATCAGAAGTACCATTGGATACAGATACTTTGCTGAGCCCAGTAAAGGCTCATGCATCGTGTTGTCCCCAGCGGTTACCCATCCTGATGACGGCATTCGTTCAGACTTCACCCCTGCGATTGAAGGGTAGTGAAGTGCAAGATGAGAGCAGCATCAACCAGGTACGACCCTCTGTGAGCACTGCTGATCCTGTCATCGATGATAGCAATCATGCTCACGATTGCACAGTTGTGGCATTTTCCAACTTGGTCGAACTTTCACCTGAAGCGGTAAACTGCTTTTTTGAAAGTCTGTCTGAAATGATGTTCTCGCCCGAACAAAAAGAATAAACTTTTAAGCAAATGAGCACTCAGCGTTCCCTGAATTCTGAATTTGGCCTTCAGCTTTGAAAAACAAAAGCTTCTGAAAATATTTGGAACTGTTTTGACTTCTTCCCTTGAAAAATGAAACTATTTTTCCCGATTCCAAAATATTTACTTTTTTTTGGCACTCATCATCTGCTTAAAGTAGAACTATTCTTAGAGAACAGAGCTTCTATTTTTAGGAACTCTAGAGACAATATATTACCTCAGCCTCTAGCATATTTACAATAGATTGTATTTATATGTGATGGAATGGTCTCGCACTTTTCTTTTCTGTATTAAGAGCCATTTCATGTGTAATTTTCGCAAATCATTCATGCTGATATATATGTGCATCCTTTTTTGAATGATTACACTGCTTGAAAGCATACAGTACCTATACTCATTTTCGTGTATTTCGCATATGCCATTTCAGATGCAAAATAATGTATTTTGGGGTGGATCGGTATACACATGCACCGTTAAATATGTTTTACTATTGCTGTGTTTAGTAATTATGGACATGAATTCGTGGAGTGGGTGTAGTGTGTTTTATCTAGGTACCTGAATCAATATCCTATTCTTTGCCCTTGTCCGGTTATAAATCAATAATATCCCTGCAACGGCACAGAAACCCTTTTTCATAATTCGGTCATAGCGCATGCTGTCACATTAAGCAATTTTATCAACAACAAGGGGCCCCAAATCAGTCAGCAGGGACCTCAGGGAACGTACTTTAATATTGCAACAATGGTCCCATGCATTCCAAAAATACACGCAAAAATAATAAATATAGACAGAGTCAATCTATATTGTGAGTGACATGTCCAGCCGGACAGAGGTCTTCCAAGTTTACTCAATAAACGTTTAGTTAGAACACAAGAAGTACCTTCCACAGTTCAGCCAGTGTGGTACACAAGCCTGTGCCCAGCACTGACAGGTCGGGTACAGAAAGTAGCAAAGACAGGCTTTTTAAGGCAAAAGACGTTTTCTGTTTTTAAATACAAATGTACAGAATTTGTAAAGAAGCACCATTACATTACATAGTAGTCACGTTTTGTATTAAGTGCTAGTTAGGTCGACGGCGTTTCGGACCCCTATAAAATCACGGGGACCATCATCAGGACATTTCAATGAAAGCCTTAACAGTAATAATAAGCCTCTAAATGCCTAAGGAAAGGAAGAAGAAAGAGAAATATATACATTTAATTACATACATTACACACAGTTTATTAACACAGGTGACTTGTAGTGACAAGTGGGGCACTCATCTCCAGGACAGGTGGAAGAAGTACGATGTGCATAGCCGTGGCGGCGCAAGCGGTCATGTTGAATTATAATAATACGGAGTCAAGGTATGCATGCACATTCAGTCATGCAAGAACTATACGGGCTTAGAGTGTGCTGGTGTACATGCTCGAAAAGATCAACCGTATTATTATAATTCACCATGACCGATTGCGCCGCCACGGCTATGCACATCGTACTTCTTCCACCTGTCCTGGAGATGAGTGCCCCACTTGTCACTACAAGTCACCTGTGTTAATAAACTGTGTGTAATGTATGTAATTAAATGTATATATTTCTCTTTCTTCTTCCTTTCCTTAGGCATTTAGAGGCTTATTATTACTGTTAAGGCTTTCATTGAAATGTCCTGATGATGGTCCCCGTGATTTTATAGGGGTCTGAAACGCCGTCGACCTAACTAGCACTTAATACAAAACGTGACTACTATGTAATGTAATGGTGCTTCTTTACAAATTCTGTACATTTGTATTTAAAAACAGAAAACGTCTTTTGCCTTAAAAAGCCCGTCTTTGCTACTTTCTGTACCCGACCTGTCAGCGCTGGGCACAGGCTTGTGTACCACACTGGCTGAACTGTGGAAGGTACTTCTTGTGTTCTAACTAAACGTTTATTGAGTAAACTTGGAAGACCTCTGTCCGGCTGGACATGTCACTCACAATATAGATTGACTGTCTATATTTATTATTTTTGCGTCACATTAAGCAAGCCAATTCCTCCAGCCCCCTAGAAAGCACACCGAGTTCTTAAACAAATCCAAGCCTCCAGCAACCTGGGAAATCCCCGCTGCTATTGTTTTGATTTCGTCCGAGAACTCCTGTAAAGCACTGTAAGAACGACCAGTCCTTAGTGACATCTTTATTGACGTCTTATGTCCATCCTTTCGTCAAACCCGGCACCTTTCAGGTATAAATATACCAACCTTGCCTTAAGCAGACACACGGAGGTGGTGAATCTGGAGCAGCGACTACTTGCCCGAGAGCCCAGCTGATGCGAGAGCCCACGGACGCTGCCCCTCCCTTTTGACGCGCTGAAAAAGACGCTGTCTTTTCTCTTGCCGAGAAATCCAGCCTCCGGCGTTTCCAGCCTACCCTTGCGGGTGACTGGGATACCGAGTCCTGAGAAAGAGATACCAGCCCTCCTGCCTTCTAATACCCAGGTACTGAACTGACTAAACCCTTACAGAGAATTCTTTAGTCAGATTCTTGGCAAACCAAACTTAACTTAAACTGCTACTTACTTACTCCCTCCCACGTATTACGCTTAGGTCAGGTCCCCCGGGGTAGGCGTAGTTAGAAGCACCAGTTGAGTACGATTAGTCAATGTATATATGTATGTATCTATTTTATCCATTTTAAAGTATCATATGGCTAAGAAACCATATCAATGCTTTTACAGTATTATTTCATAATCCTGCTTTTACTGTATGCACTTTACTTAACTATAAGTATTGCAATTGTAGCAATTCATTTCTCTTGTATGAGGAAATGGACTGCTCAATAAATAACACCTTTTATTGAAAACGCCCGTCTCTCTTTTTCTCTGCAATCTGGTGAAACTAAGTACGCACCTTTGACTGAGTGAAATAGCTGTCTTTTGTTTTCACACAACTCTAGAGATATACTCTTATTCAGGGAGAGCAAAGTTGTCATGTTTTATGGTTGTCAGAAACGAAATCCCTTCTTGTCTATCCAGGGAGGTTAAAACTCCTCCTCGCTTATTCGAGAAAGTTTCTAGTGAACTCTGAGCTAGCTGGCAAAAAACTTAAGTCTAATATAGTCAGTAGAGACCTAGATAACCTCAGTCCTATGTCTACACTACTGAATATATTATTCCAATGCGCAGAGCCTATTGGGACTATCGGAACTACACTACACTGCAGTGCCCAGGTCAGAGAGGGCGGATGTGCTCCCTACTGCAGTGACAATCTCATGGAGAGTGAAATGGGGTTCTTATCAAGTGGGCAGGACAGAGGGGGATGGGGGACACGGACTCCACACCAGTGGCAGGAACAGGTTGAGCATGTGAGGTGGGGGTGGAAGTATATGTGGTAGGGGGGAGGGCCCAAGCATTTTGGGGATGTGGTATCAGTGTGTGGGTGAAACTGGGGCAGGGAATGGCGGTGCTACCTGTGAAGTGGTGGCCTGGGGGCTGCAGAACGGAGACTGTGAGGTGGAAGTGTGTAGTTTTGATAGGGTCTTGCCCTTCCTGGTGTGGGGGGATTTGCGTGTGGTGGCTTTAGTGTTTGTGCGCCTCGGGGAGGGTGAACGTGTGGCAGGGGAACGCCTTCTGTGCGTGGTGACTTCCTCTTCCCCTTGTATGTTGGAGCAGATAGATTGGAGGGGTAGAGGCCAAGGTCACAGAGGAAGACCTGCCTGGAAGGGGGGTTTTAGGTGAGGCAATTGAAGGGGTGTTTGGGGAAGAGGCATCTGAGCACTGTGGAGTGCTTGTGGATGCCTGTTTGTCTGTCTGCGACCCATCCCCTGTGTGTGTTCCATCAGTCCCCGGAGTGTGCGTGCTTGTGAGTCTGGATTTTGTCTGATGTGGTGCATGCCTGTGCCGATGTGTGTGTTTTTGGAGAAGGTAGGGTAGTGGGGATTGTGGATGTGGCAGAGGTATGAGGGGTGAGGGCCTGTTGGAGGAGGGACACTGCTGCTGTCTGTGTGGAGGCCATGCCCTGAATGGTGCGATGTAGGGCAGACATGTTTGATGAAATGCCCTCCTTGAAAGACACCAGTTGTGTCAACAGATTGGTGTGTGAATGGAGGACACTCAGCATTGTGGTCTGACCTACATGGATCTGCGTAAGCAAGTCCACAGACTCCATACTCAGGGCAACAGGGGAGACAGGGGCAGGGGGTGGGGTGCCTGGCACGAAGGAGACATGATCTCTTCGACAGGAGCCTGCACAGACATCTGGGATGGGAGCAGATGGGAGGGTGGAGATGGTGGTGGTAGCGGGACAGACTCGCTAGGTGTTGTCTGTGGGCTGCCTACACCCACCTCCACAAGGGAGTCATCACTAAAGCTTCCATGTACCTCAGCCGAGGGGGTCGTAGCTGAGGTCTCCTCACTGTATTAACCTCACACATCACAGTCAGTACAGCACATAACAGCACACGGCTTAGCATCATTTGCAGTAGATTACCAATGCTGCTGACACATATCTGAACAAGACACATGTCAGACTACCAGTCAACCATGCCCCTCATATCCTACCAGTTTATGGACCCATCTGGCTGGTGCATGTAGTTAGCCCCTACTCATATGTGCACACATGTACTACAAATACAGTTGTCTGAACTGCAGAATTTGTGATACAAATGTGTCAGTACACACATATCCCATCTCCTGCCACTGAATCAGTACATGTATCAGGATAAGGGCTGGCCAAAGTCATTGTCAGTAATATGGTTATTCTTCCAACACCACACACCATGATGTGCTCATGTATTGCTGACCAATGCCATGATTAAGTGCATGCAGGACAACTGACATCACTGCAGCATACACCTTTGGAAGTGGTATACCATGCTACAGACCAGTCCGGCTAATCAGTCATTACTGGCTTCAGTCACAGAGGCAGTGCCTCCAAAAACAAACAGTCTGCACTGTATCCCAATCATGTATGTAAGCCCTGGAGCTGTCAATTGCACATGTTCCCCCACTGCTAGCCACATTTTAAGGCTTCTGATGATCCCATGTCATACAAATGCTACGGTAGTGTGACAGCAAGCACAAGTCAGGCAACATGATCACATCACTGTCTGATGCGAATGTATTATAGATGGCTGCACTTAAATGTTGAATACACTGTTAGGCACAGTCAAGTTATAACACACCGATGTTTGACCCCATTGCGATGTTCCAACAGCTATATCTCAGCTGCCTGCCCACCCCAAACTCTTTGACACCCCATGAGCCTAAAAAGGTAGGCCACTCCACAATGACACAGAGGCTGACACCTGATTTCACTTTTCACAATGCACTACAAATACAGTTGTCTGAACTGCAGAATTTGTGATACAAATGTGTCAGTACACACATATCCCTTTTCCTGCCACTGAATCAGTACATGTGTCAGGATAAGGGCTGGCCAAAGTCATTGTCAGTAATATGGTTATTCTTCCAACACCACACACCATGATGTGCTCATGTATTGCTGACCAATGCCATGATTAAGTGCATGCAGGACAACTGACATCACTGCAGCATACACTTTTGGAAGTGGTATACCATGCTACAGACCAGTCCGTCTAATCAGTCATTACTGGCTTCAGTCACAGAGGCAGTGCGTCCAAAAGCAAACAGTCTGCACTGTATCCCAATCATGTATGTAAGCCCTGGAGCTGTCAATTGCACATGTTCCCCCACTGCTAGCCACATTTTAAGGCTTCTGATGATCCCACGTCATACAAATGCTACAGTAGTGTGACAGCAAGCACAAGTCTGGCAACATGATCACATCACTGTCTGATGCGAATGTATTATAGCTGGCTGCACTTAAAGGTTGAATACACTGTTAGGCACAGTCAAGTTATAACACACCGATGTTTGACCCCATTGTGATGATCCAACAGCTATATCTCAGCTGCCTGCCCACTGCAAACTCTTTGACACCCCATGAGCCTAAAAAGGTAGGCCACTCCACAATGACACAGAGGCTGACACCTGATTTCACTTTTCACAATGCATGAAATGTAGGTTGACAGACAGGAGTAGGAGAACACAGTGTACTTCATGTCCGGAGTAGGCATACTAGACCTTGTCCATGGGGCACCAACATTGTTCCACCTGCGGCATGGGTGTGTGGTAAACACCCCAGACACATATGGTGAGGCAGAGGAGCAATTAGAACACGTATTAATGGGCCACACATGTCAGATATCTGGCAATGTGCATACACATTTCCATCATTAGCCTCACACATGTAGGCCCAAATATTGTACCGGTAGCAGATGCTGTTTCCCACCTCAACCTTGGACAACAGCAGGGACACACACCCCAAGCGAGACAGGTCACAGACTGAAAGTGCCACACCCGTGTCTCAGATGATAATGGGCCATAACCTAATTCATGCACATGACTCTTGTACAAGCAGACAGACAAACTGTGGTAGCGTAACCAGGCTGAAGGAGTGCAAAGGTCATGTTAGACACAGTTCACAGGCAAGGCATGCACTTACCCCCTCCTTGCTGCTGTCTGGCCTTTAACTGTCCATCCTAGTCAGGGAAGACCACTGTATGGATCCAGAGCATGTGGGGGGTCAGGGCCCATCGTCCGCCCCTTTTGAAAGGAGGCGTCAGTTTCAGCTGGACTCTTGCGATGCGACGGATCCAGCCATGTAGGTCCTGCCACCTCTTCTGGCAGTTGTGGATGCCACACCTGTGGAACCCCACAGATCGAACTGCCCGAGCAATGGTCAGCCAGATCTCCTGTTTCTGATGGGCATCAACCTGTGAGGATGACAAAATTAAAGGACCATTAACACTAATGCAACATGTTTGTGCATCACACAGTTGAAGAAAAATGTTTTCACAAGGGCATCTGATGAACACAGGTAGTGCAACTATGGTGATGGACACTTGTCCAGCATCACCAACATGGAAACAGTGCCTGGGTAGTATAACCATCTAAAAATGCACGTTCTCAGCACAGTACTTGTTCACTGTAGGTACCTACACACTTTGGGTATGACAAATACTGAGTGAACATGCTAGCCACTGCTTTACACAATGCCATTCGTGCTAGTCAGACAATATGCACAATGAGAGAGGATGTGGACTGCCCACTCACCTGCTCCCCTGGTGCCCCATACAGCTTGCTGTACTGTAGTAGGAGGCTGTGGAGCATGTAGTGCAGGCAAGTGAGCTCTCAGGGGAACAGACAGCCTCATATCTGTGCTGCAGAGGCAAAGTCTGTCCCATCTATCCAAAGCGATAGGTTCTAGTCATTTGCCATCCTATGAATTAGTCCAATCCATGAGATAGCATGCATCAGACACGCCTACCTCAACGTTAAAAATATCTGCATCATGACAGTTTTGATTTTGATACATTTGTGTAAAAATGAAACCGAATCGTACCGCACGTGATTCGTGCACGATGCAAAATGCGCGTCTGTCACCATGACGACCAACAGCCAATCTATGCATCAGGATTAGTCAGGATGTGGCAGACGTGTATTTTGAAAACTCACCCACGTCCAACACCATTGTATTAAGCATGCAATCTGTCAGTCCGGCTCGGGCAGGAGTTGGCTCATGCATCCATGCAATACTCACCTGTTTTGAACACCATTGTATTAAGCATGCAATCTGTCAGTCCGACTCGGGCAGGAGTTGGCTCACACGTCCATGCAATACTCACCCGCGTCGAACACCATTGTATTAAGCATGCAATCTGTCAGTCCAACTCGGGCAGTGGTTGGCTCACACATTCCTGCAATACTCACCCACGTCGAACACCATTGTATTAAGCATGCAATCTGTCAGTCCGGCTCAGGCATGAGTTGGCTCACGCGTCCATGCAATACTCACCCGGGTCGAACACCATTGCAATGAGCATGCCTGTCTTGTTGGTGAGCCATGTTGTCAGTTTCAGTAGTGTATTCATTCTCTGTCATGTTGTACCCTGTTTTTGATCAAATGATCTTTTATATTTGATAAATGTAGGTGACACTGGATACCCCAACAAGCCCTGGTTGCTGACACCACTCAGGACCCTGGTCACCCCAGCTTATGTCCGATACAGCGAGGTACATGGGCGGACCAGCCGAGTGATAGAATGCTCATTTTGCCTGCTGAAGACCAGATTTCGCTGCCTGGACCGGACAGGAGGTGCCCTTCCACATTCCCCGGCTAAGGTGTGCAAGATCATAATCTTGTGCCACATGTTTCACAACTTGGTTGTGAGGAATAAGCTACCGCTCATCTAACTTGACAGGGACCAATGACCTCCATCAAGGGAGGATCCAGGCCTCGGGAATGTTGCCAGTGACGAGGAGGAGGAGGAGGAGGAAGAGGAGGTGGATGTCAGGAGACAACTCATTAACAACTTTTTTACATGAGTGTAAGTATGCAAAGATGTTTGATAATGCCTTTCCTAAGCGGGATGTGTGTATGTAGAACAATATGTTGTGATACGTGTGTGTATGCTAATTTACAGGGTCATTGTTGTACAGTGTATGTTAAGTCATGATGGTCCCCACTACAATGTTGAAATTACTCTTAGCTCGGGTTCAGCATGTACAATGGACAATAGTGCGTCAATTATTTGATATGTCATCATAGCAAGTTGTATCTAAGACTGTAATATGTCTCTCCTTCATAGGCTCCTTTGGCTGTTGTGTGGGTACACACAATGCTGTGCCATAATGGAATTTCAATTTGGAACAGTACTCTTTGACAGACAATGTTTTCGATCACATTTTTCATTTATTTTGTTCATTTGAATACTTGGAACTGTAATCAGTTTGCTTTTGTGTCTGTGTCATAAACCAGTTACACACATTGATGTTTGCCTTGTCTAATTCCACACATGCTACAATCGTTTATATCCTGTATTTATGCCATGGTGTTAATTTGGTTACAAAATGGTCATTGATTGTGAGGTTAAATGTTTTAATTTGACAACAGTGTATGCAGTGTTTAAATGTTGCATGTGATATGTGTGTTGTGGTGACCTTGCATGTCTATCTCTGGTATGTGTCATGTGACATTTCTTCACAAGACGGTAGATGAATTGTTAGCTGGTCCCTAGGATCATGCTGGATTATGCTAAATTACACTAATCCAAGCTTACATGTTAGCTTTGTGTCTTACATTTTTGGGCACATTCTTTCTCTACTTGTTGTGCAAGATGCCTTTGAGTCCACATGAGAACATTCTGGTACTTTTCAAGCGCTGCGCCACAAGGTTAAACATCAAGACTCTTTGTAATGGAAGATCTAGTCAGCATGTATTGTTTATCCATGAAATGGTACACTTTTTACACAAAAGAGAAATACTTGCATTACATTGACACACAGGGTATTAATCTACACGGAAGTGAAGATTACCTTCTAAGAACACGAGCTTTGATGTGCATTTGCTGTGACCAGTACCCCTAGTTTCTAAGGTGAGCGGTTCACCCAGTTCGGCACATAGATCTTCATTAGTATGATAAATATGTCACCATCACAGGGAGGGTGGTGATTTCCACACTGTTCATAGAAAAACATTTCACCTTGTGTCGTCTATGGAAATGTGGAAATGATTATTGTTTGATTGTCATGTATTCTGCTGCTTGTGCGAGCTCATATACTGCATTGTAGGACAACGGACAGAGATTGTTCTTTCTTACATGTGAAATTTTAAACTTTACATAGACTCTGCATCATATTTTTGTGGACAAGCATGGGTGAGTGAGCCAGAAGGTGTGCATTGCTACCACGACTCTGAGCGGTTGATAGAACTGTGTTCTGGGTGGTAGAATCATTGTGTATCTTCTGTATGTTTTGTTGAACTAATGAGACACTAGAGGTAGTGGCTCTTTTTGGATTGTGAGTTCTGCTGTGCAAGGAATGTACAACCATCTTTCAACAATGGCCTATTTTATTGTGCATAGTTCTGTATGTGCAGAACCCTGCCACAGAACTTATGCACCTCATTTGGAGACAGTACCAGGTTGTACTGATCATAATTACAATTGTGGGTATGGTGTATTATTCACAGATAACACAGGGATTGTGTGAATATGATTGTATTAATGTGCATATGATACATCTAACAGTTAAGGGTAATTGCATTCCAAAGTTTTAAATCCAAAGTTCATGGAGGAGATGAAAGTGTTTTTAAATGAAAATCTGCCAAGCAAAGTCCACAGTAATTCTAGCAAGTAGTCCAACTTAAACGCTCCATCCCATGTGAGAGAGTCCAGGGACAGTCAACAAACTGAATGCTTTGCACACAATGGAGGATATCCAGAGCATTTCTTTACTTCCTGGGGGGGGATGCATGGCCATCCGTCTCTCACTTGCTAGTCTTCCTTGGACTGCCCCTCCTCTTTGGAGGGGGGACCCTCAGTATCAGGCTGCTGCGGTGGAGGGGACTCTACCCCAGACTCTTCACCCCTCACTGTGGCAGTTGCAGATGTTGATTCAACAGGTGTGGAGTGCACACGGGGAGGTGGGGTAATGTTGGTAGTTATCCAGCGTAGGCATGTGAGTATGTCCCTATGCACCGCAGTAAGATCATCTATTTTCAACCAGTTGGACTCCATACGGTCCATGTATTAGTCCATACGGTCCATGTGTTGGTCCATACGGTCCATTTGGTTGTCCATACGGTCAAAATGTGCAGCCTGCTGATGTATGATGTCCCTGAGGATCCTAACAACCTGACCAAAGTCTCCAGTGCATTTGCAATATACATCATATATGCATTGCAATTCGGGGTCAGCTTGATCTCCGACACCAGCTGTGGGACATGTCCTCCCACCTCGCACCCTCACACCACTCCTAACCCTACCTGCACGGACATTGCCTGGCGTTGCACACACTGACAGCTCCTGTCCTCTTTCATTGTTGACAGGGCTGATGTTTCCTGCCAATTCCACAGTCGGCTGTGTTGCTGTGCTCCCAGGGTTTTGTTGTATGGGTGTGTCCGTGGGGATCCTGGGTATCTGGATATTCACAGATGTTGCAGGAGTCGTCATCAGGGCTGGTGATCGTACTGGTGCCGTATGCTGACCATCACCGGAGGTGCCAGGTTATTCCACATCGTCCGAGGAGGTGTGAGGGTCATCCCCACTGGAGGTCTCAGTGTCCGACGTAGAGCTGGAGGTGGTGGTGGACTCTGAATTGTGGCCAGATGCTGACCTCATTTTAGGAGTGCCTGTGGGTAGAAGAGAGACACAATGTTAGTTGTGTATTTTCACATGTTATGGTGTCATACAAAGACACATGTGAAGATGTTGTGGAATATGTAGTGTTTCCTACAAATTTATACTCATCAATCACCACAGACACTGGGATATTTGTTCATGGAACATTTGGATTTGGTAAGGATGTGCTTTACTGTACATGTCCAGCTCTTTGCATCAATGTGCATGTCTTTTTATCCTTGACTGTACAAAGAAATTGATTGTTAACTGACACACTGTGCATGGCCCAGGTGTGTTGTTATTTCACACATCAGGGTTTTCACTATGACTTACATACTGTGACAATTCTGATGTTTAGCAAGATTTATGCATCTGGGCTCGCCTTTGTGCATGTTTGTAACTGTCACGTTTCTGAGGTGACATACAAACTCACTCTTGTGGATCTGTGTCAGCATTTACTAATTCAGCTTGGATGAATGTGTTGATGTGAACCATTAATGACATCACATGTGTGACATCGAATGCAATTGCAACGCGTTTTTTTTTGACAAATGCATTGTTACATGGCAGTCCATTGAAACACAAGTCAAAACATTGACATGCAGTAGGGGATTTGCTAACATGAGTTGTTGTATAATCGGATATTTGTATAATCTGACATTCCCTACTGTTGCACACCCTGGACTGTGTAATGGTAGATTGTATCAGTTCGTAATCCTTTGCAGATCCTACAGCACGTTTGTGTGATGTTTTGCTTTGTGATGTTCAGCAATGTAACACCACGGTCAGTGTTATGCTTGTGTTGTTTTTGCAGGGTTTGTAAACGTATGAAATGTGAGTAGACATATTTGTGTTGATATTTCTCATCACTTTGCACACATGTAAATATCTTTATGTAGTACATTTTGTTGCTGCTTACTTTTCCACATGTTCACTTTATGTACAATCTACTTGTTCTCCATGGACGGAGGAGATTCCCAAGGATGATCAGTTGCTTTTTCATGTTCAGAGCTGTGAGGTACAGTGTGTTTAGTGCTTGAGTTAGGCTGCATTGGCTTCTACCCCTCTTCCCAATGGCAAACAGACCAGCTTACTCATCATTGACAGAGGATCAATGACAGTGAGAATAGTGTAGTTCAAGGATGCTGGCACTGCTGACTGATGTTGAAGTGCAATGCAAAACACAACAATGCCTTGTGCATATGACACAACACAAGAGTGTCAGCCATCTTGCATTGCACCTCACATCTACTGTCAGATGGGCATTGTCCCTGATGTGTG
The DNA here is from genome assembly GCF_964261635.1 of Lissotriton helveticus. Lineage (NCBI taxonomy): Eukaryota > Metazoa > Chordata > Amphibia > Caudata > Salamandridae > Lissotriton > Lissotriton helveticus. The sequence goes on from NC_136067.1 coordinate 479,560,748, forward strand.
TTTTTATTGTGTGTGGTTTGTGTTATGAGGTGTGACTGCTAATTAGACTGTGTCCTGTACTCCATGTGCATTTGTAGCATGCACAGTGAAGACACATGTGACTAATCTTTACCTGTCAGTATGTGGAATGTACAGTTGAGGTTATGGTCTGTAGTTGTGTTAGTAGGCCAAGAACTGGCTGTCAGTTTTTTGCTAATTTGTACATGATGCCCCTGTGTAGCCATCTTGACAGGGCATTTGCATTCACTCTCAGGGACAGTATAGTGACAGGTGTGTTTATGTGTGAGTGGGGTGTGTGTGTGGGACAAGTGGATGCTGGCGGCAGTAATCATAGCTGCCACTCCTCCTCCCACCCAGATCATATGGACCAGCATGTACCATGGTTCCATGACAGTGAGTACAAAGTTAAATTCATGATGTCTGACAGTGGTGCCTGCAGCCATGCTGGACATGACTGCCAACACGGCCTTGTGTTCCCCACACCGAAAGCCAGTGTCAGCCATTTTGACAGGGCATTTGCATTCCCTCTCAGGGACAGCATAGTGACAGGTGTGTTATTGTGCGAGTGGTGTGTGTGTGAGAGACAAGTGGGTGCTGGCGGCAGTAGTCATAGCTTCCACTCCTCCTCCCACCCAAACCAAATGAACCAGCATGTACCATGGTTCCATGACAGTGAGTACAAAGTTACATTCAAGATGTCTGGCTGTGATGTCTGTGTCTGTGTATTTGAGGTAATTTTAGACTATTTGGACATGTACTCAGGAAAGTGAGGTGCGACGGACGTGGTGTGACTGAACACCCCATGATCCTGAACCAATGAGAACTGTGAATTTCTTGGATTTCGCTACTAATTTAGGGATGGACTTTAACATTTAGGGTATAATTACTTGTGTTAGAATTCTCTCTGGGGTGCGACAGTGCGGCGATGCACGGTGTTGCTTAGAGCTGTTTCCTTAAAGCTCTATTGACTGAAGCTGACTGAACTCCTTAACTTTGCTCCTCATATGTCTGTGAGGTTGCCCCAGCTTTTGCTTCCGGCTAGCTTTTCGGACTATTAACACACTGCGTTATAGTGTCCCTTTAGGTTTCTATGATAATCTGTTTGCATTGATTTGTTACAATACTCTTTTGTCTCTCTTCCTATCCACTCACTCATGCTCATCTAAAAGAGATGATATTGTGAATTACCTTCTAGTATGCTGATTTATATTTCAAAACTGTGACTTTGCATGACTATTTCATTTTCTTACAAAGGAACTAGATGAAGCAAAGAAAATAGTAAAATTGAGTCTGTCTTTTGTTGATGATCAAGGTTATTGCGGTTTGTATATATAATGCATAGTTTGTTAGAATATTCCCTTTATTGTAGGCCCTCATAAGGGGGGGTATAATCTGTCTTAACATTTGTCAGATATCTCTGTCAACTCTCAAAAGGTTAATCGAACGACTAGATATTGGTATGGGCAAAAACAGAATTACAGAGGTGAAATGTCTAGCAGTTACTCATTAGGTTATATGTGGTGAATATATGTTTACCCCGCGTTTCCGCTGCATCAATAGTCTTATAGCAAAAGACATGTGCACATAGCACAGGCCTGCAGCCACCGCTGTGAAACTAACACGTGATATGAGGAATAAAGCCGTCATTTGTGAGTTTACATCATACAATGTAAAGAAGCAAATAAACTGGCTAGCGATCAGGAGGTGTTCAGAACTTATCAGGTGCGATAATTGTCACCTTCAATATTTGGTGGGGGAATTGAATAGTATGCTGTTGCAATTACTAGGCATTTTTCCTCTGGTAGATTTTCTCACTTTCAACCAGTAGAAATGTACCTGTGGAAAAATGTAAAAATGAGATGTTAGCCACAAAAGGTATACTTCTGACATGTGCAGTACCAAAATTGCCCACGGAGAACTGCCCAGCATTGGAAAATTCCCATATTATATGCCTTTGAACAACATTAAATAATGGTCAAAGCTCAAATTAAAGCAGTTTCACGAATATTAGTGCACATTGGATCCTGGGAATGTGCTTTCGTGTTCTAATATATAAGTGTGCCTAAAACACTCATGACCCTCTTTCTAATTGATCACTTTTTTCATCAGCTGAGATCACATTGACTCCTTATAATTTCGCACCCCGGGAGTACTGTATAATATCACAGGCATACTTCAAAAGCAAACTACTTGACATATTTCTTAATCTCACATATAGATCCACATTCATACTTCCTAATAAACACTGTTTTGGATGTTGTAAATTATTTATAGGTATGATGATCAAAAATGTACTGTCTCCTCAAAATATTATGCTCGAGTATAAAACATTGCAGACAATATTTGCAGATAATTGAAAGAAAAGTTACATAAAGTAGCACAGAAGTGTTGCTATTCAACTTGTTAAAACTGAAAGTGTTGGTATTCCTCTACTCCTGTCGATGTAAGTGCTGGGAATATTCATTGAAAACCATTCTTACAGATGCAAGTACCTTCTCCTAATTTATGACAAACTAGGCCTAATCTTTATCGGGGAAATTAAGTGATTCACAGTCAATATTCTATCCTGTTCCCTATGCTCACTCTTGACTACGACCGCCTTGCTAATTACTTGCATTTTACCTAGTTTGAGGACTGCATTTTTATAGCAGGTAATCCCCAATTGTATAAACCCACAAACCAATAGAAACACAACAATAACTGGCAACAGCAATATACACAGACCGGATATCCATTGTGGGAGCCAGGAGAACCAATTTGAAACCCACTCCTGCTCAGAGGCACCTCCTTCTTCATGTATGCTTCTCTGTAGATTATGCAGTGCTTGGATGGCAAGTGCCAATGGTCCATTGTTGTGCCCTGGGATAAATATGCAACAAACGGCACCTGTCTTGGTGCAGACCCCTTATTCCTTTGCTGTAATTAGGTCTAGCACATATCAGTGCTGCATTACCTTGAGGTGGATGGCTTGCGTATTTTCCTTGATCGAATTGAGTCCAAGGTCAATGCAGTTCATCATCTTGAGTGTTTCCAGCCAGGCAATCTAGGGCCAACAGGCGTTAGTTTTTACCTGTGGGTTGAAGATGGGTATTGATCCCCCTGCCCCAGCTGTGCTTCCGTGAACAACCTGAGTTTTACTGGAATGTCTTTGAACAGAGCTCAGCAAAATTGTCTGTTGCTCACTTTTCACGACCTTGGTGCAGCATAGGGGTATTTTTCTTTTTAACAGGTGCTGGTACAACTCTGTTAGCTTTTCTACTGAAATGACCAGGGTAAGGGTGTGCAAGGTCACAGGTAGCACAGTCCCCTCCAACTGGAAACCAGTTGGGTGTAGGCGTGTTTGCGAGGTGCCCATTTTATATCCGTAATGTGCAGAATCACTCCTCAGTTAGCATTTGTGCTCATTGGAAGCATTCATTTTCCTCTGAAACATAAGGAAGACAGTGTACGTTTCTGTACAATGCCAGGTTGACCTTTCCCTTCCAGTTAAATGTATGTATTCACCCACCTTGGTGTACCAGATTTCCTGACAAGGGTTAACCATACTTTTATTGCACCTTCCCCAAGCGAGTCATTCCTCTTTTTATCACCGAGCTTAAAGGCCCTAAAACAGGAATTCCATATCTGGAGCCCCTTCTTGTTTAAAGAAGACCACCCCACATATGCTAAGGACCACCCTCGGTTCACAGATGCATGTTGGAGCGGATGAGTTTGTACACCGATTTGGGGGCTTTGCTACCCCAAGAATCTTTTTCTCTAGGAAATCTCAGAGCTAAACAGTATTGTCCCCTATGGTGCCTTTCCTACGCAACCTGTTCAGCTCAGTTTGGATATCAGTGGGTTCAATTAAAAGGCATAATGCTGTTGGGTTGGTGTCATATTGGGTCAGGTTCACAACTATCCTGTGTGGTTCTATCTTGTTGGATTGGAAATGTACCCTTATCCTACATAAATAAAGGTGAATGAGGCATTTTGTTTCCTTGGAGGCTATCTCTTGGGACAGGTAATGCCTATCTGTACCTGGCACATGTGAGAACAGTAAACTGGTTGATACTTGAGAGCCGGCTGAGGTCATGTGCAGGTAACAATTTGTGAATCTCTTCTGACCCAGCAGTTCCTCAACAGTTCTCAAGTGTGAGACTACTCATAGTAGACAGAGGTTACTTATACGGATGTACCATGTTACTCCGCATACTTTTACTCCGCATACCGTTACAACGCGACTTTTACAACGCATACCATTACAACGCATAGCGCTTTGGGGTGCTGGATAGTGGTAAGTATAATTTACTATTCTAACTCCAGTCCCCGTGGACCCTAGGGAAGGTGTTGGATAGTAAATTATACTTATTCCCTATCCTAGAGCGCCCCCCAGCGCAATGCGTTGTAATGGTATGCGGAGTAAAAGTCGCGTTGTAATGGTAGTGCGGAGTAAAAGATGCGTTGTAACGGGTGTATACCACTTATACAAAGATATATACATAACTTTTGTCATGGTGTTGTAGTTTGATATGCGGTTCCCTTGGGAGTCTCCTGTGCCCATTTAATAATGGTATTCCTCATAATCAGTTTAAAAAAAATTGCTAGTGGTTTTAGTTCATGGAGGGTTTACCCGGAAAGTTTTTACCAAACGTCGGAGAGAAGGACCCACACAGTTATTCCCTCCACTTTGAGGGCCGTGGGTGTTGTGTAGATTACCCTGTTGGGGCCCTCAAACTTGGCCTCTCTCCACTTTCTTTGAAAGTTCCCAATGTACACTTCTTGTTTGATATGGCATCTTAGTGTTGGTGCACTTGGGTGTACGGTAGCTAACCTGTCTGGATGGGAACCTAGGAGTTTTGGTTAGTTCTGAGAGATATACATGTAATTCGTCTCCCAATGCTTTCAAGCTAGCCTTGGAGCTAAACCTAGTCTTGGTTTTCAGGATAAGCGCCCGCATCAGTCTACCAGTCGTGATCTGGTGTGGTGTGAGATGGTGATCACTGCAAGCAAAATATAGCTAGGCGCAGATAGTGGTGCCAGTTCTTTTTAAGGGTGGAACAAATGTTACTTATTTTATATTTTAACAGGCCATTGAGCCTTTTTATGATGCTGTTACTTTGAGTGTGATAGGCTGATACTAATTTATGTGCGATTCCTAACAAGGTGCAGATGTTGTAGAACATGGTATTGACAAAGTGTTTCTTATTGTCTTACCTTATCAAGTCTGGAACCCTTCACCAGGATATTACCTCCCTAGTCAGGAATGCTGCAGCTGCTTTGACATCACAGTGCACACAAGGGCCGGCTTCAATCCATCTAAAGTATGGACTAACATATCCAATGAAATACCTGCAGTTAGCACCTCTATCAATCATGTTGATGAAGTTAATGTGAAATGCTTTTAAGGGTCCAGTTGGTCTAGGAATAGACAATGCTATGCAGCATTCCCAGACACACTTCTAGACATGGTTTCAAACCTGATGATACTACACTCCAACCTATGCATTCTGGGTGACCTCAACATTTGGTTTGACAAACCCAATATGCCCAATCCTAAAACAATCACCACTGGCCTACGAACTCTCACACCGCACAGGATACCTCTTACCTGTCATTTTAGCTAATACAGAACTCGTTACCTTTCAAACAATAACTCCAGTCAGATGGGCAGGCCAGTACAGATCTAGAAACAATAAATTCTGTTCAAAAATCTTATGAGTGGCTAAAGAAGCTTTTAATATCCTGATACCACTAAAAACCACACAACAGAACAAAAAAAACAAGCACAATGGAGAGATACAGAGATAAAACAACAAATTAGAAAGCTGCAACGTGACTGGCTCAAAACATACGGCAATCAAGACAAACTTTTTCCACAGAAAATTTATAGATTATACAAGCAAAGAATATATACTATTCAGACAGAAATCAAAATGCTTAAAGTGCAAAAAAAATATTCCAAAAACTTCTCAATTAATTTTGTAAACCAAATTGCCTAGTAGGAGCTAATCCTGGTACTCAAGATTTCACAGACAAACTTGCACATCTTTAAACAGACCAAGCAGGCACGTTGGACACATACTTAAAACAGAGACAAAGCATCAGCACTAACCCTTTTTAAAAACAACAATCCAAGAATACTCTAACTTAGCCTCTCAGATGAATTTATGTACCTGGTCGAAGCAAGCAGGCCTATCGGCAGCCCTTCTGACCAAAGTCCACAGCAAACCTTCAAGACAATTCTTCTACAAACTCTGCTGACACTCCAATAAGGAGAATTATCAATAACTTCCTAACTACTGGAATATTTCCAGAACAACTCAAAAAGTTATACATACGCCCATTCCGGAAGAAAACAAATTTAGACCCGCTGAACGCTGACAACTACATACCGATTAGAAATAGATCTTTCCTGGGCAAACTTATAGAAAGAGAAGCATTCGCCCAGATGTAACAATTCATTGAATAGAATGCCAACCTTTCAGACTTCCAAACGAGATTCCTTCCAGGAAGAGGCACAAAATCTACCCTCCTTGCCATCTAGGATGACCTAAAGAACACAGTTGACAGCAAACGGGTTGCTGCGTTACTTTGCTTGGTCCTCTCAGCTGCCTTGGTTGACCATGACACTCTGATACAAATACCTCTACGAAGCTGGCATAGAGAGGACTGCTCTAAACTGGATTGAATCCTACCTTCGCAACAGCACTAATGTCTTCCATGATGTCGAAAAGTAGGATCTGCTTCTATGGTTACCCCCACTTTTTGCCTGGTGCTGCGCCGTATTTTGACTAGTCTGCCTTGGATCCTGCTAATCAGGACACCAGTCTATTTGCTTTCTCCTGAAATTATTGTGTTGAGTACTTAGGTACATCCCAGATTGGATAATGGGCTACCCTTTTAAGTCCCTAGTATATTGTACTAAGGTACCCAAGGCACAGATACCCCAGAGGTCCCCCATGGGTAGAAGCATGTATTATGCCACCCATGGGAGACCATGCAAAAGGGAACTACAGGCATGCCATTGCAGCCTGCGTAAGTTGGTGCTAGCCACTTAATAAACATATAGGTTTCCTAAATCTAAGGGACACTGCACTTAAAACCTGCAAGTCACCCCTATAGTAGACCTTTGCAATCCTGAAGCCAGGGTGCTTGGTTCTAAGTGAAAGGGTGCCCCTGCATGAGGAGGACACCCCTGCAGCCTACAGAGTCCATTCTCCCGGGTTGTCAGTGAAGCAGCCATATAAGAGAGGCACAGCGTAAGTACTCTATGACCGTCTAGAAAACAGTTGCAACAAATCCTATCATGTTTGGTATCAAACATGATAGAATCATACCCCATACCATAAATGGTATGGGAGTATCTTTCCAAGCACTGTAAGAGCCCTGCGTTAGGCTCTCAGTTTTCCTGGTACCACCCTTCTTGACCCAGACAGCACAAAATGGTTGCTGCCAACAAGAGTCATGATTCTGCCCTCCTGCTGCTGAGCCAAGATTGAGCAGAGGAAGGTGGGACAATAGGTATGCTGTCACAGGGAGGTATGGCCACCACCCAGATGGGATTTAGTGTATTGGGATGGAGTGGGTGCACCCATGCCAGCGCCACTCAGTCTGCATGAGGGGCACATTTGGTGTCCCTGGGCATAGTCCAGTTCAAACCAATTCTGGGAGCTTGTTGGCTCCCGTTCTGGCGTGAAACTGGCCAAACAACATGGGAGTAATCTCCCCCCTGTCCTGACACTCCCCTGGGAGGGTCCCCTGAATCTTACCGAACCTTCCCTAGCTTACCGGGGTGTAGGTCCCTAGATTTGTCATGGGATAAGATCCAGATCAGACACCACTGCACTTCTATTGTCTGGGCAGCCTGGACTTGGCTGGACTTCATATGGGCCTGACTTCATCACCCTTCCAGTCTGCTGCATTGTCTGTGGCTGTGCATCATACAGGAACCTTCCAAGACCTGTGAAGCATCAAAGGCTCTTGAAGAAATCTCCCTTGGAGTGAAGGAATCATTCCCTTGCATTCGCAGGCACCAAAACCAAGTCAACCCGTCTGTTGATCCTGAGCTCCTCCGGACTCCGAAAGGTTTTGCAACACAAGTGGTAGTTGTTGGTAGTTTTCCACAGCTCCTGAGGCCTGTGTTGCCCTCTCACCAAGTTTGAGGCCAGTATCTCCTGTGCACCGCATCCAACTTGCAGTTGCAAAGACTTGTTGGCTTCTTTGCAAGAAGATATTTGGGCTCCAAGTAGCCCCAACCTCGAGCATCTCCAGTGACTAGAACTCTTCATCCACACCACATCGTGTGCATTGTGGCCTGCATCTTTTTGTGAGCTGCTTGAGGTCCTCTTGCAACTCCAGTAACTCTGGCTTGTGGGTCCATTTGCGGGTCACCCTTGTTTCTTTCGGGCTCCCCTGATTGCTCAGTACCTGCACTGACTCCGCTACCTTTGGTGAGTCCCCTGGACCTTGCTGGTCCTGACGCTGATCCTTCTTTAATTCCTGCATGGCTTGCCTTTGCCAAGGCTTGTTGCTGCTCCCGTTGGATACCGACCCCTCAGCACTCGACATCCTTCACGGGAAAGCTCTTGCATGTCTCCTAGTACTCCTCAGCATCTCCTGGTCCTCATAGCTGCAGAGTCAAGTTCATAGTCGTCCATCCTGCAACACCCGACATATGAGGGCATTCGTCTTCCAAGTCTCCTGGTCACTCCAGTGCCATAGACTCTATCCCCTGTGCTAGCAGGTACCTCACATCAAGAGTCTATCCTTGGATTCTCTCGGACACTTTCTCCTTCTTCAACAGCGGCACTTTTCTGAAGTCCTACATTGGGTTTCACTGTGGTTCCAACACCATTTCAAACGTATGCACGTGGCTTCCCTGGTGTTGGTAATGTGGGTACTAGGGTATCCATGGGTGGAGTGGCTCTTCAACCTTCGGTCTTCCACTGGGTTTCTCTAGGGTCTACTGATAAGGGTCCTTAATCTTTAAAAATCCAACAGCGACTTACACGTAGATTTGTATGGAGCACGCAGTTGTGTTCCCACACTACACATGTTCTCCGCCATGGGGTTCCCATCTACTCACCTTGGGTGGTCCCTTGGGGTCCCAGCATTCCACATCTTCTTGACCTTGTTGACATTGTCATTACTTTAATCGTGGTTGTTATACCACTTTCTCAGTATATGGCTTCATCCCCCCCTGTAATCACCAACTCGGTGATGCAGCGCGCGCAAGGTAAATAGTTTTAGGTATTTAACTACTTACCTCACTCCTGGCCGTCGTGTGTCGGACTCCACTACCCCCCACCCTGCCCCTGTCACACCCCGCCGCACCGCCCCACAGCCCTCCCTCAGCGAGCCGCCAATGATGTACATCCTGCCACCTAGGGTGAAATAGCCAACACTGAAAAGGTCCCAGGTTGGCAAACTAATAAAAAAAGTACCAAAACACACAAAGAAGTCCAATGGTTATGGCGTTTGGCTAGTAATAAAGTACTCCAAAATCAAAAGTTGTGTTGGTCGTATTTATTCTTCCCAATTGTATTCACAGTTCTTGTGTAAAAGACGTAACATCCAATAAAGAAAGGCAACTGACACATGATTCTTCAGAGAGACTTTTTCAAGGCTGCAAAAGGATACACAAAGAACCTAGGAGGTCTATCAGCCAATTGTCTTGGCCCAACTGACTTGTGATTGCACTATGTCACTGGGTGCTATATGGTGAGATAAAATAGGGTGATATGTCTTAACAAATTATTTTAATAGAACACAAGGCATATCCCCTAATTAAAAAACGAGAACAGCGCAAAAGACAGTGTCAAACAAATAACTGTCACAATATGGGCCAACATGTTTCTGCCTAGCGGGCAAATCGTCCCTTGGCTTTCATCAGGGCCACTGCTCTTAACTTGTTGCTACTGTTGATAATAGTGCAAACTAAATAATACACCAGACAAATCAGTGAAAAGAATAACTGTTTAGAATGATACAACCTGTACCTACAGTTATGTACTCATCCTCCTTGTTAATGGATCTCAGAAGTTAATCTGGAGGGCTGTGTGAAAATAATTCTCCTATTAGTACAATGTATTGCATGATTCACAAACACAAACATCTGTGCTCCCATTACATCCTTTATAACCAAAAAAGAAAATAATAAATAATCGAGAGCGCAGAATGACTAGCGCCATTAGTAGTAGCCGGTAAACCTAACTGAAAAACGCGCCTCTGCATAGACTTGCGAGAACTCAATAAAAATATAATAGTAGACAAATTCCAGTTGCCAAAAATAAATTAAATGTTGGCCCAGACCAAAGACATTAAATGGTTCTCCACCATAGACCTCACCTCGGCGTACCGCGAGATTGCGCTACACCCACCTGCAAGAAACTCACATCCTTTATCACTCCCTCTTGGGTGCTATAGGTTCCGGAGGATGACCTTCGGATTGGCACCCGCTGCAGCAGTTTTTCAGAAGTTGATGCACAAGCTCTTCAAGGACACCACGGGGTGGAATACTTCCAGGATGACATTCTAATAATGGGAAAGACTAAATCAGACAAAGACGCCAAGCTGGCCACAGTGTTACACATATTGGCACAAAACGGTCTCACAGCAGAATGGGACAAATGCAAATTCGGCCTACACTCGGTCACATACCTGGGCCATAAAATAAGCAACAAAGGAATTGTGCCCAAATGGGCCAACCGCTCCTTCCTGGGAATGGCGGAATTTTATACCAAGTTCGTACCACATTTCGCCACCAAGACACACCACCTATGCCAGATACTAAAGGAAAAGAATGCTTTTGCATGGCTGGGAGAAGCCCACGAGGAATTACAATGAATAAAAGACGACGTTCGCGCGGCAGTGCCTCTACATGGGAATGACCAAATGGCATAATTCATTCTCACCACCGACGCGAGTGACAGAGGACTCGGAGCAGTTCTGATGCAGAGATCCAAGGAGGGCGAAGTAACAACGGTTAGCTTCGCTTATCGCTCCCTCGCCTCCAACGAGGAAAAGTTTAGTGTCATTGAAAAAGAGATGTTAGCAGCGATCTGGGGGATGGAAAAATTATGTCAGTTCCTATGGGGTTCCAGATTTCTCCTCCGAACAGACCACAAGCCATTGGTCAAAGTACTAACTTCCAGCTGATATGCCAGTACCACTCCATGTATCGCAATACTTATGCTCCGACTGCTAGATTTCGTGTATGACTTAGAATACCTACCAGGCACCAAGAACAAAGTCGCAGACTACCTCAGCAGAGCAGCAGCGATGGAAGAGGCACCGGAGCGCACAGAATGGGACGATTACATGAAAGCCTTTGAGGAAAAAAAGGAGGCAGCAATAGGTGCACAAGACTAGAAAGCGGCATATGAAAATGACACGTGTCTCACGACCATCAAAACATTTGTCATGATGGGGTGGTCGGAGAAGAATCACCTGGACACTGAACTCCATAAATTCTGGGAGGGCCGAGAAGAAATATCTGTGGGAGACAATGCCAAATTCCTTCTACGGGGAGACAAGGTAGTCCCTTCAAGGCAACTAGTGGACTGCCTGCTTGCGATCTTAGATGAAGGTCATCTTGGGATCGTCAAAATGAAGCAGAGAATCAAACAGGAGAATTGATGGCCAGCAATGGACAACCAGGTCGAAAAGCACGTCAGGGCCTGCAAACAGTGTAAAAACGCCGACAAAGCACAAACAATGCTACGTCCTCTGTTTAAAATTTCATCAACCCAATCAATCCATGGGAAGAAGTGTCAGTGGACATTCTGGGCCCTATTCTAAATGCACAGAGTGTTCCCAAGTATGTCATTGTCCTCATAGACTGGTATTCCAAGTGGCTAGAGGTTGACCTATGTGAAACTGCAGACATGGACACGGTCTTAGCCTTTCTCACAGCCACCTTCCTCAGAAAAGGCATATCAAAGGTCATCACGTGTAATAATGGCCCACAGTTCATGTCTAATAATTGGAACGCATTCATGTAATGGAATGGCATCGCAACCAAGCATACCCCGGTGTATCATCCAGAGGGGAACAGTTTAGCAGAAACGTTTAACTGTGTGATCATGGTATCGGTGCAAGCAGCCATCAGCACTGGGAAGAATTGGGAGTCGGAACTCAGATGCACAGTGTTGGCGTACCGCATTACTCCGACTACATATAGTCCATTTAAGATACTGCGGGGTAGAGACCCGTTCAAGAGAGACAACACGGCATGGATGCAGCTCACCTTACGAAGCAGTTGGTCGCCAGCTATAGTGCACAGCAATTTAGAAAAAGCACAAAGGATTTACACGGACCACTACAGCAAACGACACAAAGTCAAAGAAGTGTCACTGGAGAAAGGGGAAAGGGTAAGAGTGAAGCTAGCACAACTAAGGGAAAAAGTTGACAGCAAATTCAGTGCTCCACTGCATGTAAGGGAAATGTATGCCAGATCTGCTCTATTAATCGACGGAAAGGTATGGTCCCAGGAAAGAATGGCCAGGTGTAACAGAATATTGAGATGGGACAAGACAGGCGTGGGACCACCACAGAAGAACAACAGTTGGAGTCTGGACGAGGAAGAACAGGCCCCAGAAATAGAAGAGCGGAGACGCAGGACCACAAGCACCAGGGAACATGAGATTCACAACACAAGTTCACAGAGTGGTCTGGAGGATGCAGACCAACACATGATGCAAGAGGACCAATGTACTGGAGGGTCAGACACTGGGCGTCAAACATCCTCGACGTCAAGTAGTGACCATCATGACAACACTAGAGAAACCAGAACATGCCCTACCACAACACGCACAGGCAGGGTTGTGGTATTACCGAGGAGGTACAAGGAGTATGAAATGAAAGTATAACACCCTTCTTACTCCCTTCCTATTCCCATACCATGCACCCTCACCTGCCTACACTACTGTCTATTCACCCTCAGCAGCCACCCACGTTTTTAAGGTTCTTTGTATTGGGTTGTTGCAATGGGGGAAGATATGTCGTGTAGCGCTCTAGTGTTCCAGTCACGGGCAGTGACGGGGAACGCTGTGAGCACGCGCGGCCATCTTAGAGAGCTGTGAGTGAAGTGGTGAAAGGTTGTCCCCGGTGCTCTCCGGTAATAAAGTATCCTGTTCATCTAAGTACCCTTGGTGTCCGCCTTATCATATCCCCATCACCTCACTACAGAGCATATGCCAAGTTATGATATAAAAAGGCAGAACATGCACAACATAATGAGGTAGGTGCCAGGACTGCATACATTAGTAGATTCAAATGCTGTGAGTGGAAGACGACATAAAAACTAAGTTAATGCCCTTTGAAGAAGAAAAGTCCTGAACAATCGAAATAACCACTGTGGAAATAGAGAGGATATCAGAATCGTGTTAGAATTAAGTGAGTTAATATAGTAGGTTACATAGAATGCAAGCAATGCTGTACCTGATCGAACAAAAAGAGTCCATGCTCAAAATGGCATATGATCCAGCGCTGCTCCAAACAAAACCTCCAAACCATCACTATATATATCCTAGGAGCTATCACACTTTAATCGTCGGTGGGGCCCATAACACCGCGAGTCATTCATTCACACAAATCACCCTGCTCCCAAGATCAATGAAAAACAGAGGAGGAGACGCTGGATTGATGGAGTGTCTTACTTCATCTATTTAATCTAAATTTGATACACCATATACATCTGCAGTTTATTAGGTCTTACCATGGTTTACTCTCAAGAAACATTAAAACACCCCACTGTTTGGTCAATGCATCAGATAGTAAAAGTTAACTAATGGACAACAAGACCAGCTTAATTCTCCATTTATTAAATTTGTATTTAAAGATTTACTCTTCTAGCATGACCTTATTTTATATAAACTTAGTTCAAAAATCATTAAACATTTAAATTCACCTAATGTAAAAGAAGATTAAATTCAAACAGTTTACACACTCCCCACATTACCAAGGATATCAGCAATGGAAATCAGAGTTAGCGTAGAATGGTTCCCAAATACAGCCTCTCTATTCTTTCTCGATGTTCACCTCCCATCAGGACTCCGTCCCCATCAAAAGTCAAAGTCAAGAAAATTTCAATGTCTTTGCACCATGGAAAAATCAATCAGTCCGACAGCATATCGTGGTGGGAAAAATAAATTCAAAAGCACGCTCCTTTCTTTCCTCCAAACGACCTCTTTCATACACTTTTCCCTATTTATCTAAAATTTGAAACTTTTAGGGTCTACGCTCGATTCTTATTGGTCCATTCAAGGGGTGGATGAAGATCACCTCATCTCCTCGGTGTCCATATTTCCGCCATGTCATAGTTCTAATCTTAATAAAAGTTCTGATTATTTATTATTACATTTTTTTCATTCGTGTCCTTTAACTTGTCAATTCATCAAACTTTCCCAGGCTCATGACTCGCACCATTCTGCTTTTCAGGCCACGCTGACCTTGACCCACGCTGCACAGGCACAGACTGCTTGCACATCTCTCGAGCATAGTCGTGCATGCGTAAAAGTCATTATCGTGGAGACTCGCAAACCCTCCATTTTTATTTAGGCCACATGGGCCATAACGGGAACTATTATAGAAACAAACACAATTAATCTTTAGATTTCAAAGTATAGCCCTTCTGTTTACCTCCTCCATTCTATATTTACCCTGTTAGTGGTTACCTAGCTTTTTAAGCAACAATTATGCAACGTTTTCTTACCATTCTACATCATCTCTGCCACAATAATACATTTAAAATGCATTCATGCAAAGCTTTTCATTAGATTGTAGCATTTCCGCACTATGCTAGTAAGACGACTTCACATAATTGATGGATTAAGTTTCCAACACAAGCATATTAGTATCCCACGTGTATTTGTGTGTATGGTTTCTATTCTACGTTGGTTAATTTTAAAACCACACAATTAATGCATATTACAGTTATTGGAAGCAAACTTTACGAGGGGTATACAAAAATGTTTGTTTTCACCCTCGCTGCATCAACTCCCCCCTTTGGTGATTTATCACCAAATAACACCCAACAATGTCCATAAAGTTTTCAAAACATTCTTTCAATTAGTATGAGTTATACTCTAGTATCTTCAATTTTCTTTCTGTCTTGAAAAAGTTTCTCCTTAAACTCCTGCATTTCAATGTCTCCCTTTTCACGTTCTCTTTCTTGTCTCTCTTCAAATTCCTTTTTTATAGATTTTTTAAGGTTTCTTCTTTTTCGAAGTTGACAACCTAATCTTAAGACTAAAAATATCACTATTATTAGTGTTACTGGAATTAATACCTTCCCTATTATTGCTCTACCTATTTCATAAAACCATTTCTTAACGGCTGAAAAACTTCTACCAATTTTCTCAAGAACACCATCAACCTTCAGTGGTATAATTTCTTTATGCAATTCTGTAAGATTTGTAAAATATCTTCCAATTTTTTTTTAATTTTATCAGGAATTTAGGTACAATAGTGCTGTACCTTTAAAATTCCACAGACTCCTCCCTCTTTTGCCAAAATTATATCAAAAGCAAGGCTATTTTGCATCACCATAGCTCTCATAGCCACCATTTCTATGTTTATGTTAGAACTGGGGGTCTCCAGTTGGCAGAGGTAGGTACCACTGTCCAAATAGGGACCCTTGCTTCTAGTCAGGGTAAGGAGGAACCAGTCTTTAGATAACCCTGCTCACCCCCTTGGTAGCTTGACACGAGCAAACAGGCTTATCAAAGGCAATGTGTGAAATATTTGTACCAACACTCAAAGTAAAATAGTGAAAACCCACAAACTGACTCCACACCAGTTTAGAACAATAAAGGAATTTAATCTAAACTAAACAAGACCAAAATGACAAAAATCCAACATACACAGTTCAAGATATGGTTTTTAAAGTGTTCTTAAGGGTTGCTACAAAATAATTCACGGTTGCGTTAGAATAGTTCACAGTTGCGTAATGTTTAGCGAACAGTACCTTTAGATGCGGCAAAGTTCCAAAACAGTAGCTGGTGCGGTGGAAAACAAGCGATGCGTCACTCCTGAGACCCTGGAGTGGCGATGCAACAGCCCCGCTGGACGCAGCGGGCATGTTGCGACGAATCCGGTCTGTATGGGGAGGGAGGCGATAACTTGTATGGATTCCGGTGCGTATGTTCCGTAGGGAGCGTCTCGCAAAGGCACGATGTGACGATTTTCGGGACGGCGACGATCTCTGGTGTGGCGGCGATGGGTGGCGCAGCGTTGATCTTCTCCTCTCGCGGCCCCTTGTTGCGATGGGTCTGCAACGATGCTCGCAGCGACATGATGCGGTCCGCAAGCAAGCGGTACGGCGATCTCACCCAGCGGTGACAGGCTCTGCGATGAGACTCGCAGCGATGGTACTTTCCCCGCACCGGAGCGTTGCATTCCGCAAGCGAAGGATGCGTCGGTTCTTGCAGTGGCGGCGGGAATTTCCTCGCACTGACGGGGATGCACTCCGCAAGCGAGCGATGTGTGAAAATTTGCAGATAGTCTTAGTTTCTTGTTCTCCAGCTTTCCAAACAGCAGGCCACAACTTCCAGATGCCCCTCAGTCGGATTCAGCACTCAGGAAGGGCAGAACTCTCTCAGCAGAGTTCAGGGAAAGCTGGGGGGTGAAGGTATTTTGTTCATGGGACTTCTTAACAGGAGGCCAGCTCACAACTGGCCCTTGGAGATCTCTTCAAGCAAAGGGACAAAGCAACAACAAAGTCCTTCCCCTCTCCTTGGCAGCAAAGCAACTGTAGGTCAGTCCAGCAAAACAAAAGCAGGACAGTCTTCCTTCTTCAGTCTTCCAGCTTTTTCCTTGGCAGAAGTTCCTTCTTGGTTCCAGGATGATCAAATTTTCTGTAGTCAGGCGTCCTGTACTTATACCCCTAAATGTCTTTGTTCCCTTTGTGCAGGAGGGCTCTGAGCCCGGTCTGAACCAGTTCTGGGTGTTCCTTGAGCCCTTTGTTTTCCTGGTTTCTCCTTTCCTTTCAGAGTGAGGGGCAGGGTTGTCAGCCGCCCAGCAGGAGATGGAGCCAGCATTGTGGAAGGCAGGCACAGCCCTATTCAGGCCCAGGTGCTATCCCCTCCCACCACTCTAGATGTAGATGGAGCTATTCAGCCCAGGGATGGCCCGGTCAGCCTCTGGGAGCCACCCAGCCCCTGTCACTCACAAACCAGACAGTCAATACGGAAACAGGCCAAGGCACACAGAAAAGTCAGACAAGAGAACTCCACTTTCTAAAAGTGCTGTTCTCAAACACAGGATTTAAAAACAACCTTTCCTAAAAGATGTGTTATTAAATTCTGAGTTCAGGGATACCAGACTTTTATGTCCTATCTTGCTCCTATGGGGAGATATGCTGGTAGCCACTGTAGCCAGCATTCCTCATGATAGCCTTTGGGGCAAGATAGCTTTAAAATAGTGAAAAACAAAAATGGCTGTAATTCACTACCAGAGCATGTCACCTGCACTAGTACATGCTCTACCTTTCACATACACTGCACCCTGCCCAAGGGGGTACATTGGGCCTTCCATAGGGGTGACCAATGTGCATGGAAAGGAATGGGTTAGGCCTAGTCATTGGGGACACTGACCAGGAGGACATGGCAGTTCACAGACTGCACACAGGCACTTCGGTGGCAGGCCTGAGACACCATTTTAGGGCTACTCATTTGGGTGGCACAATCAGTGCTGCAGGCCCACTAGTAGCATTTGAATCACCAGCCCTGGCACTCTCGGTACACTTTACTAGGGACTTCTCAGTAATACAGATATGTCAATCATGGATAACCAATCACAATAACAATTTTTACAGGGAGCACTTGCACTTTGACATTGATCAGCAGTGTCAAAGTGCCCAAAGCATCTAAACCACAAAAACTAAATCCAGCATAGCATCAAAAATACAGGAGGTAGAGGCAAAAAGATAGGGGGAAACCATGCCAAGGATGCCAGGTCTAACAGTTTACCATTAGAAATCCCCCTGCAGTATCTGTTGACAAATGATCTACTATTGTTGACAATTTCCGAATTCTGTTTGCATTAAAAGATATACCCACTGCTGGTGTTGATGCTCCAAAAACATCACCTATTATTTCTATTACACTTTCCTTTCTCCTACCACTTAAAGGTTTACCTATTTCATGAATTCCATTAGTTCCTCTATCTTCATGGAAAGTTTTAGGAAAGACCAGACCTACATAACAGGACCCACACCAATGATCAGGCAATCTATAATAAGCTTTGTTCCCATATAGGAAATATATGCGAGGGAAAACTGGATCATCATCTCCTTTAAATCCCCAACCCCCTTTTAGAATATATGTATTTTCACATTGACTTGCTCCCACAAAATAATTATCATACACAGTATTGTCTCTTCGAATACATAATTTCCCTAATAATGGTGTATCTATATTTATAGCCACAATTACATTATGTCCTTCTATATTATCATCCTCAAATGTCCACATTGTAGATTTAGATTTATTTGCTTTTTCCTTCCTCTTGTATTTATTCCTTCTTTCGTCTACCATATGCAAAAAGGCTTTCTCCTCATTTCTCATTTTACAAGTCAAATTGTCTTTGAACGCATAGTCATGAGTCAGTTCTTGTGTTTCCCAAAAAATATTCTCCAAAAACTTTTGCAGGTTTGATTTTATTCAATTCAGCCACAATTTCAAATTTTGCAAAAACATCATCAGAATTGGAATAATAATACTCTAATTTACCTGTTCTGTAAAACAAACTAGCTAACACACTACATGTAACCCCATATGTTAATGGAAGGTGGTGGTACGTCCCTCTGATACATATTCTGGTAATTTCACACAGACGCAGTAATCACTAGTGTCCATTGTTCTCACATATTCAGATAATAACTTTGAAAATATATTCTTTGAGTAATCACTAATCAAATTATCTTGATGTACTTCAGGTCTATACACATGCATTATTTTACCCTTTGACTCATAGACCTTTTCTTTCATACTCTCATTTGCCTTTCTTTTTTCAAAATTTGGCCTAAAAGGAATTACAATAGCTAATATCAACCATACCAACATTAATAGCCCTGTATATATTAACCACATTCTACACTATTTCCTAAAAATAGTACATTTCGATCTTGTTACATCATTAGCAGCCATTTGTTTTTGTAAACGCATTCCACAATCGTTCCTGTCATTATATTGTGTCTTTCATATCTCTTTTGCACTTAATAGTGTTCTTACCACCAATAAATTCAACAATCTTGTTCTTTCACCTTTCCCTTTCTTTGGTTTCTCAGTTTAGGTACTCATTTTTCCCTCTTTTGAGTTTCAGTTCACTCACTTTCTTTTTCTCCACTTTGATAATTCAAATGTTGTTGACTGCTATTTACTTCCCTTATTGGAGGCAAAGCAAGGTACGGCCATTTAGGTGACTTGTATTTTTGATTTGGTCTTCTTACTCTTTTTGGCCTTTGCACAGTTTCTATCTTTTCTCCCAACAACTCCTTTTCACGGGTTATTTCATTTACTTGAGCTTCTTGGATTTTTGTTCTATTAACCAGTTTGAATCTCAGACCAACATTTTCCTTAGGCCAATTATCTCCTTTACGTGGTTTCTTGGTTTCAGGTTCGACAGGGTTACGTTCCACTCTCCAAGCTCTCTTTCTTGAGCTTCTCCTCAATTGATTTTCATCCTCACTGTCATCAGTCTCAGTTTCAGATTTCTCACCAGTTTCATTTATGGTGAACTTATAATGTCTGTTTTCTTCACTGAATCTGTTTTCTCTTTGGTCAGTTCTTTCACTCTGTTAAGAACTTCTCCATAGCTGGTACTTGGAAGCTCATACTTATCGTGAGTTATTTCCTTTTCACCAGTTTCAAGATTTCTGTTCCTGCTTTCAGAGCTTTCAGACTGTCCTTCAGTACTTATCTGACTACCAGTTTGTCTTCACTTTGGTCAGTGTCCACACTGGTATCAGACCTTACCAAATCTCGACTTTCAGGTCGATCTTCAGAATTTGGTATTTTGATTACTTCACTTTCTCCTTCAGACGCAGAGCTTGCATCTGATATTTCCAGATATAGACGAACAGATCAAGCTTCAGTATCTGGATTTGTATCTAATTAACCTTCAGAATCTGAGTCAGTTGTGCTTTCTGCTTCGCCCTGTGGATTTTCAGGCTCAGGCACACGGATGGTATGGCTGGCATGTACCCATCTCTTTACACCAGCACATTTAACTGCAGTCGTGCCAACCAGAATGACTTGTCTGGGCTTCTGCCAACGAGGAACTAGGCAATTTTTTCTCCTGTGTACCTTTATTCGAACCCAATCTCCAGAGACTAGATCATGAGCTGGATGTTTCTCTTTCGAGTTTCCCTCAGTTCCCACCTGATGGAGCACAGAAGTTACCACGTCAGACAGGTTTTTGCAGTAATCCAGTATGATATAATCATTAATAGTCAATAGTTTATCAAATGGCACAAATGCTTGTCTCATTACTCTTCCCATCAGAAACTCATGTGGACTCAATCCTGTCTTTTTATCAGATATGCTACTTAGGGTCATCAGAAAGAAGTGGCAAAGCATCAGGCCATTTCAGTCCAGTGTAATTTCTGATAAATGTCCAGTGCTTCACAAATCATTTGCATTAACTCGTTGTGAAAATGTGTTCCACGGTCAGTCTCAATTGTTAGTGGGAAACCAAAACGCGGAATTAATTCTCTCAACAATAGTTTTGCAACAGTCACTCCATCATTCCGTCTGGTAGGGAAGAACTCCACCCACCGGGAAAATAGGCAAATGATCACAAGTACATATCGAAGCCGATTACAGGGTGGCAACTCGACAAAATCCAATTGCATTTGTGTAAATGGTCCTCCCTCCTGTCTTATGGCTCCCAAACATACAACTGTTTTTCTTCTTGGGTTCAACTGCTGACAAACAAGACATCGCTGACAAAGGCTCTGAGTGATCATTCTAAATTTGGGATTATACAATGTCTGGCTAAAAATCCTGAACAAGGCATCCCTCCCAATATGGGCTTGACCATAGTACATTCTGGCCATATTAGAGATCATGCTATCAGGCATTACTGGTCTTTCATCTTTATAAACCCAAATGTCACCCTCTTCTGTTTGTCTACATCCTGATTTTAACCAAATGTCCTTCTGTTCCTCACTTGCTTCTTCCTGCATCTGTTTTACTTCCTGTCAAGTCTCAACTACTGTGGTTAGCATTAAAGGACTTGAAACATGTTCAGCTTTTCTGTCCCGATTTCTGGATGCAAGAATTTTACCGCAATATTTAGCAATAGAGTCAACAAAGCGGTTGCCTCTGGTGACATAATAATCTCCTTTCTTGTGAGCTGCACATTTTACAACAGCAATTTTCTCAGGTAACTGAGTTGCATCAATCAGCATTTTCACAAACTCAGCATTTCTGATGGGGGATCCTGTAGAAGTTAAATAACCTCTTTGGGACCACAGTTAACCATAATCATGGACAACCCCAAAACCATACTAACTGTCAGTCACAATGGTGACTCTTATTTCTTTTCCTAGTTCATGTGCTCAAATCAAAGCAGTTAACTCTGCTATTTGAGCAGAACGAATTCCTTTCAGACAAGATGCTTCCAGAACATCTGCCACTGTACATACAGCATATGAAGCACTCAGAGCGCCCTCATCTGTTCTCAAACATGAACCATCTACAAACATTACATAATCAGATTCAGGCAATGGCTCATCTTTAATGTCAGGTCTTGGTTTGGTACAATATTCAAGAAAATCCATGCACTTATGATCAACTTCATTTCTCACCTCCACATCCATGGCATCAGGTAACAAAGTAGACGGATTTACATTCACACATCATGCGATTGTCACATTATCTGCACCCAGAATTACTTTTTCATACTTCGTCATTCTGTTATTGGTAAGGAACTGTGTTCTGGTCCTAGTGAGGAGAATTTCCACTGAATGAGGTACATATACCCTCAACGGATATCCCATCACTATACCTTCACTTTGTTCCAAACTTACACTTGTAGCAGCTACTGCTTTCAAACATCCGGGCAATGCTTTGGCAACTGGATCCAAAACAGCTGAGAACTATGCAATTGGCTTTCTCAGTTTTCAATGTCTTTGAATTAGAACTGATAATACACATCCCTCTCGTTCACTGCAATACAGTTCAAATTCTTTCTCATAATCAGGCATTCCCAATGCTGGTGCTTCACACAGACTGGTTTTTAGTTGTTCAAAAGCCTCCAATTCTGTTTTGTTCAGCACTATGGGATCTCTTACATCTGCTCTTATCAGTCTCTGTAATGGTTTTGCTATCAGGGAAATTCCACTGATTCATTGTTGACAGTAACCTACCATTCCTAGGAACATTCTCACCTGTTTCTGAGTTTTAGGAGGTTTCATTCCCTGTATCATTCTGATTCTTTCTATGGTAACTTGTCTGACTCCTTGGGCAATCTTGTGACCTAGATACTGTACTTCTTTCTGACAGAACTGCAACTTTGATGTGACACCTTATGTCCTCCTTCTGCCAAATGATTCAATAATGCAATGGTATCTGAAACACATGCATCCTTGGTTCTTGATGCTACTAACAGGTCATCAATATATTGAACCAGTACTGAATTTCCAGGCATGTTCAAACTCTCCAATGACTTTTTTAGCAACTAATTAAAGATGGAGGGACTTTCAGTATACCCCTGAGGAATTCGGCACCATGCCAAAATACGGTCTCCAAACCAGAAAGCAAATATTGGCTGGCTATCTGGGTGTAATGGAACTGTGAAGAACGCATTACATAGGTCAATGACTGTATACCATTCTGCATCATGTGGAATTTGGTACAGGATCACTGCTGGGTTTGGCACAACAGGACAGCATGGGACAGCAATTTTATTAACTCTTCGTAAATCCTGCACTATCGTAAATGTTCCATTAGGCTTCTTCACTCCCATTATAGGTGAATTACTTGGACTGCTTATCATTTCTCTTAAAATTCCCTGTTGTGTTTATCACTGGAGTTATTCATTCAATTATTTCTGCTGTTAATTTATATTGGGGAATATTTGGATAACTCACTCCTTCCTTTACAGAAACTTTCACAGGATCCACACCCTTCATTAATCCAATATCGACTCCTGTGAAATCCCACACTTTTTCTTTGACTGACTCTTTTAACTCACCAGGTATCTTTTCTTTGTCAAATGCAGGAAATATGCTATTTTGTTCTGAATCTATCAGTGACTTGGTCCTTGTATACAATCTATCTCCATCTCGAGTTTGGAGTTCAACGTCATCTGGTGAACAGTAAATGACACAATTCGTTTTACACAGTATGTCCCTTCCAAGAAGGTTAACAAGACTACTATCACACACTACAAATCAGTGCATTTCTTTGAAATTCCCAATTTCCACTTCAACTGGTTCTGTCAGCGATGTTTTTATCTGTCTATTTGCTACGCCTACTACTTGGATACTGTCTCCCGAGAGAGGAAGATTTTGAATTTCTACTGATCTAACAGTAGAACGAGTAGCACCTGTTTCCACTAGGAAAGTCACATTTAAATTATTCACCTTTCCATTCACAAAAGGACCAGATTGATCTACCTCTAATTCTACTTTATTTCTCTTTTCCGTACACTTCTGTCCCACCATTTCATCAACTGTCCTTACCGAATACATTCAATCACACATATCAGCTTTTCTCCATCTCCGCATTCTACTCTCATGAGTCGTTCTCCATAAACCTTGCAATCTACTCCTGGGTCCTCTGAACTCCTCAAACCTTTCTCGCTCCAATTCATGCATTTCATCTTCCCACTCGGTCAATGACTCAAATCGAGTTGGTCTAGGTCTTGGTTCAAGCTTAGTCATTTTTTCTCTCAAATTTCGTAGTACAGCAGTGCTGAAAGAGCCTACTTCCGGAAATGCGAATACGCCGTCATTCTTAGTGTATCTAGCCCAATTTTCTAACCATATACATGTATGATAGCCATATTTTGTCATCATGTGCGATGCAGGCGTTTTAGGTGGAGGAAGCAATTTTCCCTCTCTTGTCACTATTTCCTTATCCTTCTTAAACACCTTTTTTAATTTCTTAAACCATGTAGGTTTTTCCTTTTCTTCTCCATAATAAAACTCAATTTTTCAGATGGTTTCCTGACTTTCAAACAATTGCACACTCTTCTGCAGACTGCTTCGCTGCACCAACCTATCACAGCGCGGTTCACACTAACACACCAATCAGAATAGAATACGTTCCAATCACTCTCAACCAATGCTTACACAGCCTTTGCTAGCACACCAATCAGCGCTCATTCCATTGTAGTCACGCGGACCAATCCCAGCGCGACACTTCTGACGTAAGCCCTGCTCCGGTTTCTGCAGCTTCGGCTGACCCCTCCTTTACAAAAATTATCGGGACACTGTATTTACATCTTTATACAACTTAAACCAGTTAGTAACCACATAAAACATATCCATTCGTCTGTTTCGCTAAAACCAAAGTGATAGTTTCCTCAAACTCACAAGTATTCTGTATTTCCAGTAGACAGCGATTACCTCTTCTCTACCACAGAATTTTTGTTTCGCCTATAAAGTAGCACTTCCCTCTACCTTATAAAGTAGCACTTCCCTCTACCTTACCCGTCTCTCAAGCTCTGGTATCAACTCTGTTACTCTCTTAGGGCTAAGTTTTATGCAGAGTACATTTGACTCCTGTGCTTAGAGCCAAGATTTTACAGGTGTACTTCGCTATACATTCACCACTTCTACACGTAAAATGTCCCTAACTTGTAACACACGACCATGTTACCACTTTGAAACAGACTATGTGATAAGCGAGTTACATGCCACACTTTCCTCTTCCTAGGCAGAGTAACCAGCTTCCTACTTCCCAGAAGCCTCAAAATTCCGACTACACATAACGTAATACAAACTCAACATTAAGGGGGACATTAGGATGAGGGGCGGACTTTGTCCGCCCGCCATCCTATCGGACAACGGGACCGCCCGCCATAAGGGGGGGTCCCATTGGGGGAATTAGGATGCGATGAAAGCACCGCCCGCTGCAATGCTAAAAATGCACGTTGTGCTTTTCAATGCACCACATGACAGGCACCGAGTGGTGCCTGTCAGCACCGAGTGGTGCCTGTCATGTTGTGCATTAAAAAGCAGGGGGGTACCATAGGTACCCCCCATATGCACCCCCCAACCCCTGGAGTCCATGGGGGCTGGCAACAGGCCCCCGCATGTGGACTCCGCATGCCTTTCACTTCATCAAACTTTTCCAGGCTCATGACTCGGACATCTCAATCTTGGTACCATTCTGCTCTTCGGGCCACGCTGACCTTGACCCACGCTGCACAGGCACAGACTGCTTGCACCTCTCTCGAGCATAGTCTCGCATGCGTAAAAGTCATTATCTCTGAGTCTTGCAAACCCTCCATTTTTATTTAGGACGCATGAGCCATAACGGGAACTATTATAGAAACAAACACAATTAAACATTAGATTTCGAAGTATAACCCTTTTGCTAACCTCCCCCATTCTATATTCACCCTGTTAGTGGTTACCTAGATTTTTAAGCAGCAATTATGCATTGTTTTCTTACCATTCTCCATCATCTCCACAACAATAATACATTTAAAATGCATTCATGCAAAGGTTTTCATTAGAATGTAGCATTTCCGCACTATTGTGTTGATTAGGATGGCGGACGGACCAGCGACCGTCCGCCACCCCCGAGGTGGAGGTACCGTCCGCAGGGGCAGCAGCGTTCCCTCACTGCAGCTTGGTCCTACGTCCAGAGGCACTGCAGCTTGGATCTTCATCCAGAGTCACTATAGCATGGGCCTTCATCCGGAGTCAATGCAGCTTGGGCCTACATCTGAAGGCCCTTCAGCTTGGGCCTTCATCCAAAGGCACGGCAGCTTGGGCCTACATCCAGAGGTACTGCAGCTTGGGCCCTAATCCAGAGGCACTCCAGCTTGGGCCTTCTCCAGAGGAACGGCAGCTTTGGCCTTCAGTCAGGGGCACTGCAGCTTGGACCTTCATCCATAGGCACTGCAGCTTGGGCCTTAATCCAGAGGCACTGCAGCTTGGGCCTTCATCCAGAGGCGATTCATCTTGGGCCTTCATCCAGAGCCACGGAAGCTTGGGCCTACACCCAGAGGCACTGCAGCTTGAGCCTTCATCCAGAGGCACTGTAGCATGTTCCCTAATCCAGAGGCACTGCAGCATGGACCCTGATCCAGAGGTACTGCAGCTTGGACCTTCACCCAGAGCCACTGCCGCATGGGCCTTCATCCCGAGGCACTGCAGCTTGGGCCTTCATCTAGAGGCACGGCAGCTTTGGCCTTCATCCAGAGGCACTGCAGCTTGGGCCTTCATCCAGAGGCACTGCAGCATGGGCCTTCTTCCGGAGGCACTGCATCGTTGGCCTTCATCCTGAGGCACTGCAGCTTGGGCCCTCATCCGGAAGCACTGCAGCTTTGACCCTGATCCAGAGGCACTGCAGCTTGGACCTTGACCCAGAGCCACTGTAGCTTGGGCCTACATCCAGAGTCACTGAAGTTTGGACCTCATCCAGAGTCACTGTAGCATGTTCCTTTATCCGGAGGCACTGCAGCTTGGCCCTTCACCCAAAGGGACAGCAGCTTTGGCCTTCATCCAGAGGCACTGCAGCTTGGGCCTTCATCCAGAGGCACGGCAGCTTGGGCCCTAATCCAGAGGCACTGCAGCTTGGGCCTTCATCCAGAGGCACAGCAGCTTGGGCCTACATCCAGAAGCACTGCAGCTTGGGCCTTCATCCAGAGGCACTGCAGCTTGGGCCTTCATCCAGAGGCACTGCCGCTTGGACCTTAGTCCAGACGCAATGCAGTTTGGGTCTACATCCAGAGTCACAGCAGCTTGGGCCTACCTCCAGAGGCACTGCAGCTTGGGCCTTCAGCCAGAGGCACTGCAGCTTGGGCCTAATCCGGAGGCACTGCAGCTTGGGCCCTCATCCGGAGGCACTGCAGCTTGGGCCCTCATCCGGAGGCGCTGCAGCTTGGGCCTTCATCTGGAGGCACTGCTGCTTGGCCCTTCATCCAAAGGGATGGCAGCATTGGCCTTCATCCAGAGGCACTGCAGCTTGGACCTTAGTCCAGAGGCACTGCAGTCTGCGCCTTCATCCAGACATGCTGCAGTTTGAGCCTACATCCAGAGTCACTGCAGCTTGGGCTTATGTCCAGAGGCACTGCAGCTTGGATCTTCATCCAGAGTCACTATAGCATGGGCCTACATCCAGAGTCAATGCAGCATGGGCCTTCATCCAGAGGCCCTGCAGCTTGGGCCTTCATCCAAAGGCACAGCAGCTTGGGCCTACATCCAGAGGCACTGCAGCTTGGGCCCTAATCCAGAGGCACTCCAGCTTGGGCCTTCTCCAGAGGAACAGCAGCTTTGGCCTTCAGTCAGGGGCACTGCAGCTTGGGCCTTCATCCAGAGGCACTGCATATTGGGCCTTAATCCAGTGGCACTGCAGCTTGGGCCTTCATCCAGAGGCGATGCATCTTGGGCCTTCATCCAGAGGCACAGCAGCTTGGGCTTAGATCCAGGTTCACTGCAGCTTGGGCCTTCATCCAGAGGCACTGCAGCATGTTCCCTAATCCAGAGGCACTGCAGCATGGACCCTGATCCAGAGGCACTGCAGCTTGGATCTTCACCCAGAGCCACTGCCGCATGAGCCTTCATCCCGAGGCACTGCAGCTTGGGCCTTCATCTAGAGGCACGGCAGCTTTGGCCTTCATCCAGAGGCACTGCAGCTTGGGCGTTCATCCGGAGGCACTGCAGCTTGGGCCACATCCAGAAGTCCTGCAGTTTGGACCTTTATCCAGAGGCACTGAAGTGTGGGCCCTAATCCAGAGGCACTGCAGCTTGGGCCTTCATCCAGAGGCACTGCAGCTTGGGCCTTCATCCTGGGGCACTGCAGCATGTTCCTTCATCCAGAGGCACTGCAGCATGGGCCTTCATCCAGAGGCACTGCAGCTTTGACATTGATCCTGAGGCACTGCAGCTTGGGCCCTCATCCAGAGGCACTGCAGCTTTGACCCTGATCCAGAGGCACTGCAGCTTGGACCTTCACCCAGAGCCACTGTAGCTTGGGCCTACATCCAGAGTCACTGAAGTTTGGACCTCATCCAGAGTCACTGTAGCATGTTTCTTTATCCGGAGGCACTGCAGCTTGGCCCTTCACCCAAAGGGACAGCAGCTTTGGCCTTTATCCAGAGGCACTGCAGCTTGGGCCTTCATCCAGAGGCACGGCAGCTTGGGCCCTAATCCAGAGGCACTGCAGCTTGGACCTTCATCCAGAGGCACAGCAGCTTGGGCCTACATCCAGAGTCACTGCAGCTTGGGCCTTCAACTAGAGGCACGGCAGCTTTGGCCTTCATCCAGAGGCACTGCAGCTTGGGCCTTCATCAAGAGGCACTGCAGCTTTGACCCTGATCCAGAGGCTTGGACCTTCACTCAGAGTCACTGCCACATGGGCCTTCATCACGAGGCACTGCAGCTTGGGCCTTCATCCAGAGGCACTGCAGCTTGGGCCACATCCAGAAGCCCTGCAGTTTGGACCTTTATCCAGAGGCACTGCCGTGTGGGCCCTAATCCAGAGGCACTGCAGCTTGGGCCTTCATCCAGAGGCACTGCAGCTTGGGCCTTCATCCTGGGGCACTCCAGCATGTTCCTTCATCCAGAGGCACTGCAACATGGGCCTTCATCCTGAATGCACTGCAGCTTTGACCTTCATCCTGAGGCACTGCAGCTTGGGCCCTCATCGGAGGCATTGCAGCTTTAACCTTCATCCAAAGGCACTACAGCATGGGCCCTCATTCGGAGGCACTGCAGCTTAGGCCTTCATCCAGAGGCACTGCAGCTTGGACTAACCACCACACTTCTACAAGTGTGACATTTCAGAATATTCCAGGCCCCCAAAGCTGTAAGAATGGCTTGTGCAACAGTTAATAATAATTTCTAACGTAATCCGAATTAATAAACCACTGTTGTTCTGCTCATCTCTAAATTAGACAGACAACGCCACCATTTGGAAGACTGTGACCGGTGCCGGAAACCTGAAATCATCGCCTCAAATTAAGCACTGCACATACTTATTGCAATTACCTCTGATGTACACTCCCTTTTCTCTTTTAAAAAATGTGTTGGATACATCTCTAATACCACGAAGGGGCTGCTTTTTTCATTTATGTTTAAAGAAGAGAGTGAACATTTCTTTATGTCAAGAAAATAGTGCAGAAAAAGGAAACAGGAAACAGAAAAGCAACAATATATCCAAAATCAGCTACAAACACGAATACTACTCTCACAATGAACTTTTTGCGCTTCCATAGTTCTGAAAGCCTAGAGTGACTTTAATGAAAAGTGCAATTATCCTACCACCAAATTTCAAACCTTCTGAAATAAGTTGAATACTGACTGCAAGTTGCATTTGTCAAATTCAACAGACTTTTTTTCCTTCGCAATAGCATGTTTTTTTTTTTTTATTTAGATGCCTTTGGATAGATAGAAGACAGGATAAATTATCTTTTCTAATTGTGATTGTAGAGCAGAATATTGCTGGACCTTCAATTTAGAATTGGAATAAAAGTTGCAGTAAGTGTCTAAACTCCATACTTTAAGCAGTTTTGTTTTTTTCTCTCGAGTCATGACTGCCAAATGGTTAATTAAAAACTTCCATAAAAGGCAGCTGGTGCAAATGAGATCTAGATGTGTCTATTTACTACCTCTCTGCAGTGTTTAATTGGCCATTTCTCAGCGAGCACACGTTCGGCCTTCAATGAATTTGCGTGGTTCATTCCCTTGTCCTCTTACTTGATTTGTCTTTGGCATTGATCTACAGAATCTTTCAATTTTCCATTTCAGTGGTTGGTTGCTAAAGCGTTTGAACAGTAGGATACCTTTAAAAGACTTCTTTTTTCTTTAGTCTGTGAGAAGTAGTACTTGACTTTTCGGTACCCGTTAATTCACAGTCATGTGTTGTTCTGTGCCCTTTTGAATTTTGGCAAAAACATTTTAATTATTTTGCATCTTGTTCTAATGACTTGATTTGAATAGCTTCCAGCGTATTTACTAATCCTTATGCTGCATTGCTGCCTCGCTCTTGAATTTTTCTCAAAGCGTGTTTCATTTATATTGCTTTGCTTCCATTTTAGTCTTCGAGGTGCATGAGCGCATTTTGTCTTGTTTTCTGCACTGATGATCACGACCACTGGAGAATGCTAGGAAAATTAGTAAAGCTACCGAATTATACTTTTAAAATGCACATGCAAAGCCTGTAGTTCTATGTTTAACACGTCAACACGTGCAAGCAGTGGTATACAGAAACGTATATAGACTCATTTTCCTCTCTCTTAATGCAAGCTTTTTGTATTGCATGACGTCAGCTCGTCAACATTATGCAATAACTAAAAGCATCACTGCAACTTGGAGGGAAGAACCACGGTGCAGACATAGAACGAAAAGAAAGAGATAAGGTGCACATTAGCGTAGAACAATTAATAGGTGCTGATTTATGTGAAGCTTTTTTATATGTTTGTGGTCGAGATTTTGTGATTTCCCTATCTGGTTTAGTATGAAGAGTTTAAGTGTGTAAGCGTAATGAAGAGATGGTCAGATAAACACGATTTGCAAGGGTTATTGTTACATACGTTCTTTTTTGAAAATACCCCTTATTGTGGATAGGGACAGGTGCAATGTTGCAGTAGTTTGTTGTCCTCTAGGAAGGAGTTGGAGTGTGTGTGTCTATGTCTTTTTCTCGATTGAGTTTGAAATGTCACAAGAAAATCTGATCACAAGAAAAGCGTAGTTGATCAATAAGTACTCAATGAGTGATAAGAGCTATAATAAATGAAGGAAGCAACAGAACTTTTTTTTAAACTTTATTTACCAGTTTCGCAATTACATCAATGTAAAACATGAGTGCTTACTGTCCATACCATTTCGTATAATTGAACATATAAATGAGAATAATATGTCCAAGGAAGCAAATAATAATAATCAAATTTCTCGACCCTTCAAGTAAGGCAACTACACACCACAGCATCATAGCAGACCTGCTCAGTCCCCCCCAGGAACATCATATGTAGGACTTAATTGCAAATATATTGCCACAATCATAAGGTCTTGTGTTGTGCAAGGTAAGATCAACCCACTTCCGTTAGGAATTTACCTTGTTCTAACTGTGAGTCTGAGGCCTGGTGAACAGCCGTCGTGAAGCTCCTAAGCAGACCCCAAATGTCTTTTGGACGTGCCAGCATAAATTTCGCTATTTGTGCTACAAAAAACCAGACTGTTTAACCAACTCTGTAGAGTGGGGGCCCTTTTACCACTGCAATTTATGGCAATTCCTCTTTTTGCCAATAAAAAACGTATAGCTGCAAATTTCCGCACTCCTTTGGGGAATTTCACCACATACCCCATAAGGGCCATCTCAGGAATGGGGACAAGAGTGAGGTCCAGCATGTTTCCTAATGTCTGGTTTACCGCCTCCCAGTAAGGTTGTGTCTTGGTACATGTCCAGGCAAGATGGGCGAAATTAGCATGCGGTGCCTTAGACTTCAAATAGCAGTGTGACCTAGACTGATCAATTCTATTCGACTTCTCCGTTGTGAGATTTATATTCTGCGCAAAAACTTAAAATGTAGTAACTTATGTCGACTGTTTAACGAGACATCTTTCGTGACTTCGCAGCATTTTTCTCATTGTCCGTCCAGTATGGGGTGTCCTAAGTCATCCTCCCATTCCTTACAGAGTTTGTGATAATTTGTTGGTACTACTGCCGAACTAGCTTTATACAATTTAGCGATCAATTGTTCCCCCCCACCGGCTATCGATGATTGTGAAGAGAGGAATGAACGACGCCGGTTCAATAGGGAAACTGGGGAGATGAGCCCATAACGACTCTGTTCATGACAAACTGGTCCATAAAAGTGGCAGTTCGAAATCGGTACTCCTCTATCAACGAGAACGCATGGCCGCCTGGGAAAAGATCATTCACCGAATTTACAATTTCAAATGAAGTAAGCGTACGCTGCACCAGTTTTTCACTCACAATCAGCAGCCAGCGAGAGTTGGGAATTGGCAAAGCCAACAAATACAATATGGGGGCCACCATAGTTCATGGTAGCTTGTCCCAGGCTCAACTGGTGATAGATACCGTCTGACTAAATATCGTTTGGGTCTCTGGGTACTCCCTTGGGAAGCACAGCTGACAGGTTATCAGGTTATCAGCAGGAAGCACAAAATATGCCTCAGGGCGGAGAAAAGGGGTTCTGGCATCAGGATGGAACCAGGCATGAACGTAACTGCATTTAGCAACAAGAAAATATAACTGGGAATTGGGGACTCAAAACCCACCTCTATCATAAGACCGGGTAGGATTCTGCCACCGCACTCTAGGTCTTTTACTCCCCCATGTTCAACGGATAAGATGTGCACGTAATGTCTGGAAAAAACAGTTTGGGAATGGGATGGGGATGTTGTTAGAAAGATATAAAAATTTAGGGAGGACCATCATTTTAATCAGAGCGACCCGGCCGACAATTGAAAACGGGAGTCGCAGCCACCCTCTCAACTTGTGTTTCGAGGGCATAGCCTGTTTGGCCATAATTGAGGCAGAGTATTTGTGCCAAATCTACATGTAAATGGATACCCAAGTACTTGGTAAAGTCAGTGCACCATTCCAATGGCAATTTGCAGTCCCACTGTTTTGTGCTGGGAGTCAAAGGAATTACTACAGATTTACTCCAATTGATGTTTCAATCTGAGTGGTGTCCGAATCTTATTGTTTCCCTTATCAGGGATTCTACATTTTCCTGTGGTTCCCTGACATATAGAACCATGTCATCTGTGTACAGGGAAACCAATAACGAGCCAGTGTTCAACTGCAGGCCCCTCTGCAGGTGTTGCTCCTGAAAATGCTGAACTAAGGGGTCCATGGCAAGTATGAACAGTAGTGGCGATAGGGGTCAGCCCTGGCGCGTGCCCCAAGATAGCGAGAAGGAGAAAGACAATGTGCCATTTACACATTTCCTGGCAGAGGGATTACTATAGAGTAATGCCTTGGTGGCGATAAACCCCTTTGGCATCCCCATCCTGCGCATGACAAATATAAGAAAGGGCCGCTCAAGGGAATCAAACGCCTTCTCGGCTTCCATTAAAATCGCTGCAGCTGGGACAGCCGGGTTAATCCTATGCAGGATGGCAAACAGGGTCCTGAGATTTAAGGAAGTTGATCTGTGCAGGACGAAACCTGACTGGGCGGTAAAATGATCGACTCCATCAATAATGATAATCGGAGGGCAATCATTTTTGCCAGATTTTATAATCCAGGTTGAGTAAGGATAGAGGTCCATATGAGCTGCATAACACAGGGTCCTTGCCCGGTTTGGGGAGCAGGATAATGACCGCCTCCCGAAGAGTGGGAGGTAGTACATTCTTCTCCGGGGCCTCCATGTAAACCTCTAGTAATCTAGGAGCCAGAAAGTCTTTGTAAATTTTGTAGAAGTCCCCAGCGAAACCATCTAGGCCAGGGGAAGTGGAACCGTTAAGGGCCTCAATGGCACTAACAATCTCCTTGGATTAAAAAGGTTCTGCAAGGAATTCCTGCAAGTGCTTTTCTAAATAGACCCGGGCTACCTCTGACAGGTAGGCCTCCTGCGCAGATCCAGAATTTGTAAAAAGTTCCACACTCTCGTTGGAGCCACTGCACAGAGGTGAGGATCCGGCCCATTAGCACTTGTCTGGCTGATTTTGGGTTTGTATACAAGACAGAACTCTTGCACCTCTGCAGGGGTGTCAAAGATGCGGGCTCGGCCTTCCACATCAACACGCAATCTGGCAGGGTAGAGCATGCCATATTTCAGGCCCAAATTCCTGAGGGTGGCCTTGACCCCATTATATTTAGGCTGAGCTTCCTGCACCATGATGGTGAAATCCGGAGAGAGTGCTACCTTGAAGCCCTGCCATGTGGTCTCTCCTTGCTTCCTAGCGAGGCGCAGAGCAGTGTCGCGATCACAGAAGTTCATAATGCTTGCAATGATGTGCCTTGGGGGGCAGCCCGGTGTAGGCCTGGTTCCTAAAGTAAAGACTTTATTGCATGATTAGATAAAACCTTTGCAATATATAAAAAGTAAAAAGATAGCACTTATTCATTAAATAGAACCCTGGTTCCTACAATTAAAAGCACCCCACCTCCCACCTGTAAGAGCTCTCTTGTAGGTGCACTACCCACAGATCCTATAATGAAGTTCCCGTAGGGGCAATTGTGATCCTAGTAGAGATAGTTATTCAGTCCCAGATTTAGCCAGCCTATACTCCTTTCCCCTTCCAATAGTCATTTTGTTTTGGTATTTCTGACAGTTTTTCGTGTACCTGGCTGTCCCGCAAAGGGAGTTGTTCAGCTATTTTGAGAAGCCAGGGGTCCACATCTCTGGCCGAGGTAACGGAACGCACCAGTGAGCAGTTTAGGTTGGTATTCCAGGGATCAAAACCGGCCAATATGCAGCTCTGCATGATCTTTCCTCCTTGTTGTTGCAGCCGCTCTGTAGAAGATCCCTACTTTCCTTCAGGAGGTTAGCGCACAAGCACAGTACATGGATTAAGTCTTCCCTATGATGGCCGCAAAGCCGACATGGTTCCAGGGCGTGGTCTCTTTTTCATTTGTGGAGATGGCAAGTCAATTGGAACATCCCATTCTTAATTTTAAAAAGCAGAGCTTGGTTCGTGCGCTGAGGGGGAAAGTTTAATAACTCTGAGGTTTCAGCAGATCTTATTTCTTGAGGGTCATCCAACCATGGCTTCTAGCTGCGAGATTTGCCCTGTCTTCTACAGAGGAGAGCTTTTACGCTCTTATTTTTGCTAACCTCTTGAACTCATTTTGGCTTACATGTAGGTCCCAGACTTTGCTCATGCCGAGGGTGTTTAGCCCACTGGACAAATAGCAGTACCCCGTTAGCCATCGTTTTGTATTCAGACTGGACCATAAATGTTGCGCTAGGCTGCCCTCTTTTGATGACCTCAGCTTGTGGCAGCTCATTGGAAAAGTCATCATTCTGCCCATTGATTGTTTGCAGATGCCCAGTTCCAGCCTAATTTGTGCCGGTGAAGTGTGTGACGGTAGCTGGAAGACAGTTCTAAAAAATTTTACAATGATTTTGTCTAGTTGGCCACAATCCAGTCCTTTTAGCGCCTTGCTTCCGTATGTTACAGTTGGAATGACTTTTGCCTGAGCCACCTAAAGTGTTGGAGCGAAGGATGGGCCAAATCATTTCTTATGGATAGGGCTAAGTGCGAATGCTAGCGCTGTTTCTTTCTTTTTTTGCTCACCCATATGGCTTTTATATCTTCTGTTGGTGTTGAAAAAAACTCCTAAGTAGTTGTAGCAATTGGTTTCTACAATGCTTTCCGAGTTTGAGACCCATGACAGCTTCTTGGGCTGTCCAAGATGAACCAGGATTTTACTTTTCTTATTATTTATCTGAAGCCCATTCTTGTTTGAGTATGCTGCAGTTGCGTCCATGATCCTTTGTAGGCCTATATTTGTGTGGCTTAGGAGGACCGCGTCATTGGCGTGTAATAGATTTGACAGATGCAGGCTGCCTAATTTGGGTGCATGCAAGTTGACTGTATTTAGGGCTTCCGGGAGATCCGATAAAAATAGGTTAAAACGTGTGGGGGCCAAGACGCATCCTTGCTTGAGGCCTTGCGTTGTTTTAATTGGACGTGACAGTCTGGAGCCTTCACCAATCTTAGTCACCAATCTTAATCCTGACCCATGTGTCCTGATGCAAGAGCAGCACGGCTCTCAATAATCTGTTTGGAATGTTCAATGAGGAGAGCTTCTGCCACAGCTTTGACCTGTTGACCTTGCCAAACGCTGATTTATAATCTATAAATCCCATGTAAAACGGTCTGGTGCTAGTCTCTGCCTAGTCAATTAAACATGAAAGAGCCATAAGATTGACCGTAGTGCCGGTGTTGCTTGTGAATCCGTGTTGGTTTTGGGGGATTATTGAGTGTACCTCGACCCATGCCCAAAGTGAATTGAGCAGTTTTCCTGTGAAGTACTTCGCTTTGTTATCGATTAGGGCAACCAACCAATAGTTTCCTGGAGTTTTTTGTTTCCTCCTTTGAAGATTGGAACGAGGATCGATCCTTGCCATGAGGGTGGAATGCTGTTCCTTTCTAAGATGGAAGTATAGAGTGGAGCTAGCTTAGAAGG
Source organism: Lissotriton helveticus (assembly GCF_964261635.1). Classification (NCBI taxonomy): domain Eukaryota; kingdom Metazoa; phylum Chordata; class Amphibia; order Caudata; family Salamandridae; genus Lissotriton; species Lissotriton helveticus. The sequence goes on from NC_136067.1 coordinate 479,597,020, forward strand.
CCAGAAGGCCGGATCCTCCTTAAACAAAGCTGGAGGGATGCCTCATGGTCCCAGGGCCCCGTCTTTCCACTCCTTTGTGATCTGCTTTTGGATTTGATCCTCCGGGACTGTGCTGTACTCTATGCTGTTAACTTGGTTATAGCTGTCAATTTGCTTTTCAGTTATTGGTGCTTTGTGAGAATGCTCTTCGATCATTGGCACTTTGTCGAAACCTCTGGAGGCGAGTTCCCCTCCGTCCAAGGTTGAGTCTCCGGAGCTTTGCTGCCCTCTGTACCAATAGCCTGATTGAGGGTTTAGTCTTGTAGGTCGTTAAAATGACTATACAGAAAGAAATACCACTCAGACTCCAGTGTATTTGACTAGGCAACTTTGGGGACACAGCCTAGGCTGTTTATGGTGCGCCAAAACCTCGAAAAAATGGTTTGTCCATTTTGTCATAGTATAGTTTGGCCCAATAGGGGTTCCAGTTAGCCCTTCGATGTTCCCTTTTTTCAGCCTTCAAGTGACTTCAAGCGTCTCTCAGTATGGTTATTATTAGTAGGTCAATTGGCTTAATTTTTAGTTACTGCCATAGCCGGTTCATGCTGCGTTTTGCCGATCGTATCACAGGATCCCAGGGGGACGGCTGTCGGGGCCCCGGTTGCTTTTCATGCTTTGTCGGTTTTGCGTGCCTGGCTGTCAAATTCCTGGTGAAGCTTGTCCAAAATGCAATTGGATCTTCAGTTATCCTGCTGGTGTTCTCAATCATGTGTTTTGCCTCCATTGCTTCAAGCTGGAGGTTGTTAACTGAGCACTTGATATGTTTTAAATTAATCGTAAAGCATTCGAAAGCTTGTGCCTCTGCCTGAACATGTTGCATCAGCCTGGTGCTGAGAAGTATTTTTTGAGAGCTGTGGTCACTTTCTAATCTCTTGCCAAACCCAAAGCCAGAGACATGATTCAAGAGGGAAAGGCTGACAAAAGAGTAATGGATTAGAGATGCGCCAGTTTTTGATAGGAATGAGAGACCAGGTGGCTTTCAGGGAAAAAAACGCCCGCTGAGGGCTCTAAGGCCGAGATGTTCCATATTGCCTTGGATGGTGCAGCCCATTCGAGTCCTCCTTATACCATCCAGTACGATCCTGCTGTGGTATGGTGCAATTGCTTTCCTGTGATTTAGTTACCTCATTCTTTTGTAAGTCGGACATAAGCCACATATTAAAGTCCCCAGATAGTATGATGTTTGCATTCGGGATCTCACATCTCATTTTTAGTACTGTCGCTTTCACCTCATCAGAAAGGGTTAGCATGGACGCTGAATTAGGACGAATGTACAGGTTCAATAAAATTATGGTCCTGGGCTGACCTTTGTGGGTTCTGAGGGAGATTCCCACTGACTGGAGATACTGGGAGGATCTTACAAGATCCCATGAGGTAATTCCACTCTTTGCTGATGTATAGATGGCTAGACCTCCTCTGCCTCATCCGAGAGATTTCATTTTCATTGCTTGAGTGTGGTGAGTTTTAAACTCTTCCAAGTGCTGTGGCTCCACAAGCCATGTCTCTTGTAACAAAATGACCTCAAATTACCGTAGGTAGGAGATCGTGGCATCATCCCCCAATTTGTTTGATAGCCCATTTATATTCCAAGAGGAAATCCTTAGTGTGAAAACTTCATGAACCTTTTGACTGTTATTTTGTCAACGAAGCAGCTGGGTTGAATTTAGTGACCCCGCCAACCAAGACAATGTGCAGGCCTGTTCCAGCCCCGTGTTTTGTGTGTGCTGGCCCTCTCTTGCTTTCTTTCTTTGAGTTAGAGGAGGGGGTTTTACCCCGGGTGCTCCTCAAGACCGAGTAGACCTTTTTTGGTCCTGCACATGGGCGCTCTGCTGCCTGGATATTCTGAAGAACATGTGGATAGTCTGGTTCTCTGCCAGGGAGTATGGAGATACCCCACTGCTTGAAGGTTTCTGTGTGCCTTAATATTTTATTCATTGCCTCCGCACAGTGCCAGGTGAACTTAGTAGCTTTGTTTGTTTGACCCTGGCCTGGTGCAATAAATTCTATGGAGGTGATGTCTTGTGATGTAACTTCGTTTGACAGGCCTATGGCCTCTATCAATTTCATGATGTTCCCACGGTTTAGAATGTCACAACTGCCTTTGGACTTGTACTCTGGATAGAAAAGAGTGAAAGTTGTAGCTCTATGAGGTGGCCTTGTGGTATGTAGACTTCCATTTTGCAGTGTAGGCGGTCTCTGTATCGTCGTTCGTGAGGTTTCTTTGTCTCAGTTCCCTGTACGAAGGTCCCTGCCCAGAGAGAACCTCAGGAGGTAGTGATTCTGACCCCAGCGTGCAGTGAATAGAGACGGTTCATGTGGAGGATCCAGGGGCTACCTTCTTGATTGCCTTATGCACTGGTGGGGGAGTCAACCTATTTAATACTCTAGGGCTCTTTTGGGTTGCGCCATGGCCGATTTGCGCCTCGCTGCCCTTGCCCTGACTGGGTGTAGAGAAATTACCCAAAAGTTCTTTATGCCGGCTGTTGGCTTGAGCCTGATTAGGTGATTTGGTGCTGCCTGACAATTCTAAAAGCCTGGCGTACCTTGGGATCTCTGCCCAAGCAAAGACGTGGGGTCCGGGAGTGCCAGTTGGATGTTGGCAGTTGGCCCTTTTTTCCCCTTTTTTCCCATGGGCTCAGGGTCCACCCCGGTGGCAGCCTTCTCCTTCGTAAGGAATGAAAAACCAATCTGGTGTTTTTTTGCGTTGCGAGATGAGGTTCTTGGGTTCTCTAAATCCTTAGCTACCTCATCTGTTCTTGTTGAGTCGTTATGCATGGTTGAGGCTGCTCGTGTTTGGATGTTAAACAGTGGGTAGAGACTCAGGTCTTGCTTGATACGGAGGATCTTATTACAGCCATTTTGCTTTCTTTGTATTTTCCCCTTGCAGTTGAAGTCCTCCATGTCCTAATTGAGGTTGTGAAATTTACTCTGCTTTACCCGCAGCTAAGGATTTTATGTTGGTCTGTCATTTCGCTGCTTGTGGCCGGTGTTTCCGAGGGCGGTGACATGTCCCTGGCCTCAGCCCCCCTAACCCCTGAGTTTGCTGCCACCATGACTTTGTCGGCAGGGCTTGTGGCACCATCTCTTTTGCTTGGGGGGGAACACTTTACAATTGTAATTTCCTTTAAGTCCACCACCAGCTTTGCTATCATCTCTGGGAGCGTACATAGTTTCCCAATTATTGGTGAGCAGTCGCAGCCTTGTCGCGGGGGGTCTGCATCCGCTTGAGCCGTCTGATCAGGTTATTTTGATTTGTGATTTTGTCGTCTATGTTAGCGACGTACACTGCCAGTATGTTCAAAAGGCTGATTTGTATATCCATTTTATTGGCTTGATATGTCATGGCATCGGCTGACCTTTGTAAAATGTCCAAAGCTGTGGCACATGCAGTCTCTTGTTTGAATTCCTCCTCCTTGCTCTCATTAGGGACAGGTGAGGGCGTGGGGTGGTTGGGAGCGTCTCTGCCATATGATGAAAGCATGTTTTCCCATACTTTTGAATGTAAAAAAGAGAGAACTCTCTCCACATTGCAAGCATCCTCCACACATGGCAAAGGCATAGTTCGGCCCTGCCCCTGAAGTGAGCTCTGAGCGAGCTCTCTCTCACCATCCCTGCATTGGGGTGAATGCGCTTGTGGTAAGTATGATGTGTTTGCAGAAGTATCCACTCCCCCTTCTGTCGTGTCGCTGGTGCTGCCCTGTGTGCCAAGCTTTGTTGGTGAATTAGTGAGCTCGGACATGAGGTCTGAGCTGGCATAGGGAATGGCTGCGATAGTGGCTGCAAAGTTGCTTATTGTCGCTGAAGTGACTTGATGTGGACATGGTTTGAATACACTCAATGTGGTTGTGTTAGGGTCCCCTCCCCAATGGGATGTGTCTGGCTCTTCGGAATAGCTAGTGTCTGTGTTGTTATGCAGCTTGCCGAACTCTATGTTGCCGCCTGGGCTGCCTTTGCAGATGGTCACTGTGGGGTTCAAAGGAACAGGTAAGCCCTTGATTCTCATATTGCTAGAGAAGACAGCTGACCCTGCGTCTTTCAGAAAGGCAAATTTGGACTTCATTTTTGGTTGCGTACCAGATGATTTGTAGCCAACGGTTCCAGCTTCCTGCGAGAGCGTATGGAGGGTGTTGACTGTAGTGCTTCCAGATGCGCTTGCGACAGGTCAATTATCCGAACTGTGTCTACAGTCAATATCTCGTGCATATCTCTCTGCTTCTTTTTCTTTTGTGGGACTATGCCCCTCTGCTTCCCTGATCCCATCTTTAGCTGTGTCCAGTTAAGTTACAGAAAGCCAAAATACTCCGTCTTAGGCACTTAAAATAGTCGGTGTAGGCGGCGTAGGAGACACAAGTGTTGCAGACAACTGGAATGCAGGAGGAATAATGGTGAGAGCAGGGCTTACTGCTGAGCTGTAAGCCGCTACCAGCCTAGCTGGGCCACTCCGCATGCTCACTGGGCTCGCAATTCGCAGTCAGCCTTAGGGGTGACCGCGCTCTTTCCTTTTCTTTACTCCTGCGTCTGCTGGCTGCTGCCTGCTCCCTAGTAGCTCCCTATTGGCTGCCTGTTCGCTGTCAGTTGCTGATGCTAATTATGCTTCCACTGGCTGCTTCTCTCTGATCTGCTCTCAAAGACCTGCACCTTCCTGACAAAATGCCACTGTTACCGGATTGCTCCCTTCACACTCTCTTTGCACTCAGACAGGGCGGGTTTTCCCAACCCTTTGAGGTGGGAATCAGAGTTCAGTGTCGTGACTTCAGTCAATGCTTCCACCTGGGGGGGCTGTGCCTGCCCCCTGACACCCACGGAGGCGTTGACCAATGTGCCAGTCCATGTCCTGGCGCGCAAACCACTGTGCACAGCTTCGCTGTGTGGTTGCAGCACTTGCTCCTTGTGGCACTGAGGGCACTCGGGATGCTCTTGACGCCTATGGTATATCAAGCTCCAGGCTTATGGAAGGGCAAGCTCCCCAGTGGCCCCAATTGGCAGGCAGGCAGGCAAGAAATCTAACCTCTCCCCGCTTGCAAGTCACAGGCCCTTCTGTCCGGGCCCGGATACCACTCCTTAGTGTTCAGAGGAAACCAGGCAGGTCTAGTATCTGTCCTAGCCCAGCTCGGGGTGGCCGTGCTCACCTTCCTTGTAGCCGTGCAGCCGTGGGCACAGGTATCTCTCTGGTGCACTGATGCTCTCGGTTTCTTCCCTGTTGCACCATTCGTCACTGTTGCACCATCATCACTTGTTCGCGCACACCTTCATGCCTTGCACTCAAAACCGGCCCTGCGACAGTACCGCCACACGTCATCCCCTGATCAGAGTACTCTCTGTACCGATCGCCGGCCACCATAAATCCGGGCGCACAGCCCTCTCAAGCAGAGTTTAGAGCCAGGGGGGCTAACTGCTGGGTGCCACAAAGCAGGAGAAAGGCATCCTTCAGCATTGCTCCTCGCTGCCTCACAACCTCGATGTTGGTGGACAGCGCGGAAACCCGGCACAGACCGTCTCCAATTGCTCCGATCCGACTGGGCTGAGAACTGCTTCTGCACTCACGGGCACTGGGTGCTCTTGGAAACACCTTAGCAGGATGAAGTGCCGAGACCTCCCTCTCCCAGAAAATGCCTGAATGGTGCCTGATTGCCTGGTGCCTAATGCAGTGGCAAAGCCTGGTTCCACACGCTCCATGTTCTACAGACTGCTACAGACAGCTGCTGACCGCTGCTACTCGCCCTTCGCTCCTTGCTCCTCGCACCTAACACTGGCTAGAGATGTGGTAAGGCAGGGTGACTGTTCTCTCTGCGCCTTCCTTCCGCCCCCATATTCCCTTGTGCCTGAGATTTATAGGAGGTTTGTGGCACACGAGTTGGAAACCGGAGCCGGAGCAGACAACAATGCAGAGGCTTGGTAGAGCAGCAGAGCCTGGGTACGGTTCACACGCTGGACCAAAAAGCCAGGGGTGAAAGCTTCTCTCCCCAGCATGTCAGTAAGTAAAGTCTCAAGAAAGAGGTCAAGACGGCCTGTGTTCGTGGTCTCTGGCACCCCCAAAATGCAGATTTTATTTCTTCTGCTATGCGCCTCAAGGTCCTTCTTCTTGATTGCCACATCCTTAAGGATGCACTCTATGTGTTACAATCTTTTAAGCAATTGCGCCGTGCCATCCTCAATGTTGGAAATGCGCACCTCTGCCACATCCAGATGTCTATCATGGACTTGGATTCTGGCCCCTGGGCTCTCCAGACCCTTATCCAGGGTATCAAAATGACAATCCAATGATTTAAAGCCAGCTCTCATCTCCTGGAGTAGCGATAAGGACTGTGCGCTGGGGTTGCCATCTTGTTCCGCATCACGGCCTCCCTCCGCCATGTCGGAACGGCCCTCCTGAGCCTTCTTAACCAGCTTTTCAAAAGGGAGAGTCTTCTGCTTCGGGTCTTGGCCATGCCGCTGTGGAAAGGCAAGAGAGGGGAGGAACACGCAGGGCGCTATGTAGGTGGGAGTTTGGAAGAAAGAACCAGGCACTGCAGCTAGTGAATGTTGAGGGAGAGTGAGCAACAAGCACTCAACAGCCAAAGTAGGACTCCCGGAAAGCAGTTGCACACCCCAAGAGAAGCAGGTATATGTGCTTTCAGAACCACAAAGCAATACTAATGTACGATCAGGCTCCAAACGAAGTGCACACTAACAGGCCGTCCAGCAGTCACAAGTGGAAGATACTTCCCTAAAAGCTAGCTCTGGCACCTTACTCATCGAAAGTTAAAACCCAAGTTTGCCAGGTCAGTGTAGAGGGAGAGAAATGCCACAGTCCAAAAAACAAATGCAGTGGTGCAGAGTGTGTGTAGCTGGTGCACTATCCACTGTGCAAGTTCCAAACTGAGCCTAGACAGAGCACAGAGGTCACAGAATGTAATCCACCAATGGAGGCGACACCTCACCCGCTGGAGTCACACACTTCCTGGGGGGCACTTATAGGCGGCCACATGGAGGCAGATACATAGGAGCTCAGAGAAGGCCCAAAAGCTGTAAAAGGAAACCGGAGAAGCCCAGAGACGATTAGTGGCTCCTTGAGTTGATCTGAAGAATGAAGAGAAGGGTGTCTTAGCTAAGTATGGGCGAAATTTGCGAATTCACGTTCCGCGAAATCGAATTCGCAATCCGCAAAATCCGTAAATTCGTGCGAATTTGCGGATTTTTGTTTTTTTGCATGTTCGCGGGGTTTTTGCGTGTTCGCTGGGCTTTTTGCGTGTTCACGAGCCGCTTGCATGGCGAAGTTACCCATGCGGTCGTGTATGGGCACAACACCCTCTGGTTCACCACTGCCACCCTCTGGGTCACCCCTGCACCCTCTGGTTCACCCCTGCCACCCTCTGGTTCACCACTGCCACCCTCTGGTTCAGCACTGCCACTCTCTGGTTCACCCCTGCCACCCTCTGGTTCAGCACTGTCATCCTCTGTTCACCACTGCCACGCTCTGGTTCACGACTGCCACCCTCTGGTTCATCACAGCACCTCTGATTCACCACTGCCACCCTCTGGTTAACCACTGTCACCCTCTGGTTCACCACTGCCACCCTCTGGTTCACCACTGCCACCCTCTAGTTCACCACTGCCACCCTCTGGTTCACCACTGCCACTCTCTGGTTTACCACTGCCACCCTCTGGTTCATCACAGCACCCTCTGGTTCACCCCTGCCACCCTCTGGTTCAGCACTGTCACCCTCTGGTTCACCACTGCCACCCACTGGTTCATGACTGCCACCCGCTGGTTCATCACAGCACCTCTGGTTCACCACTGCCACCCTCTGGTTAACCACTGTCACCCTCTGGTTCAGCATTGCCATCCTCTGGTTCACCACTGCCACTCTCTGGCTCACCACTGCCACCCTCTGGTTCACCCATGCCACCCTCCGGTTCACCACTGCCACCCTCTGGTTCACCACTGCCACCCTCTGGTTCACCCCTGCCACTATCTGGTTCATCACTGCCATCCTCTGGTTCAGCACTGCAACCCTCTGGTTCAGCACTGCCACCCTCTGGTTCAGCACTGTCACCCTCTGGTTCACCCCTGCCACCCTCTGGTTCATCACTGTCACCCTCTGGTTCATCACTGCCACCCTCTACCGAGACCTGTTGTGACGCAGCGGCAGCACAAAAGATGCACCATGGTGCTGGGTATTAACAACGTGACGCATCTGAGAGATGCGTCACGTTGTAAATCCCCGCGCCATCAGGAGGCGTTCCGGCGCAGGGGAGGGCGTTCATGCGCAGGAACGCCTCCTAAAAGTGGCTGAGTGAAATCTACAAGATTTCACTCAGTCACTTTTAGGCCAATGCTGCATCAAAACCCTGCGCCTGCTTGAAGCAGGCGCAAGGCTTGATGCAGCATTGGGGAGATAGGGCCCCCCAGAGCATTGCTGGAGCTGCGTCACAAGCGCGACGCAGCTCCATCAATGCGCTGCTTTTACAGCACAGATGCGTGACGCATCTGTGCCGTTTTTGCCACATGGTGCGTCGCATTGTAAATGCGGTGAACCATGGGTGGCGGAGCTGCGGCGCACAATAACTGGTGCATCCCTGGGGATGCGCCAGTTATTGTAAATCTGCCCCTATACATTTAGCCAACGAGGGAGCACTTACTGATTAGACAGTAGAAAGTACTCCAGTTGAGTAGTGGTATTGCACAAAAAGGTGGCATCTTCGTGGACAAACACGCAGGGCGGGATTCATTCTGCCCCCTGTTAGACTCGTTTTTTGTGCCCTTCTGCCCTCCGTTAGACTAATTTTTCCCTTGTTTTTGTGCCCTTCTGCCCTCTGTTAGACTCGTGTTTTGTGCCCTTCTGCCCTCTGTTAGACTCGTTTTTGTGCCTTTCTGTCCCGTTAGACTCGTTTTTGTGCCCTTCTGCCCTCTGTTAGCCTCGTTTTTCCCTTGTTTTTCTGCCCTTCTAGCCTCTGTTAGACTGTTTTGTGCCCTTCTGCCCTCTGTTAGACTTGTTTTTCCCTTGTTTTTCTGCCCTTCTGCCCTTTGTTAGACTGCTTTTTGTGCCTTTCTGCCCTCTGCATCACCACATCATCACTCAGCGCTACCCCAGCATCACTCAGCACCACCACATTATCACTCAGCACCACCACATTATCACTCAGCACCACCACAGCACCACTCAGCACCACCACAGCATCACTCAGCACCACCACAGCACCACTCAGCACCACCACAGCACCACTCAGTGCCACCACAGCATCACTCAGCACCACCACAGCATCACTCAGCACCACCACATTATCACTCAGCACCATCACAGCACCACTCAGCACCACCACAGCATCACTCAGCACCACCACAGCATCACTCAGCACCACCACAGCATCACTCAGCACCACCACAGCATCACTCAGCACCACCACAGCACCACTCAGCACCACCACAGCACCACTCAGCACCACCACAGCATCACTCAGCGCCACCACAGCATCACTCAGCGCCACATTATCACTCAGCACCACCACAGCACCACTTAGCGCCAGCACAGCATCACTCAGCACCACCACAGCATCACTCAGCACCACCACATTATCACTCAGCACCACGACAGCACCACTCAGCACCACCACAGCATCACTCAGCACCACCACAGCATCACTCAGCACCACCACAGCACCATTCAGCACCACCCCAGCATCACTCAGCACCATCCCAGTATCACTCAGCACCACCACAGCACCACTCAGCATCACCACAGCACCACTCAGCACCACCACAGCACCACTCAGCGCCACCCCTGCATCAATCTGCGCAACCATTCAACAACAACTGGTTCAAATATGTTCTCTCAATGTTTCAAACTTTATTACAAATGTCACAAAAAGATGTTAATATTTCACTTCTGTTCTTGGATTTTCGTCACAATAAAATACGCTGAACATAATCTTCACAAAAGTTATTTACAAAAGTTTAAGCTATTGCCATTATAAATTACAATAATTTTTATTTAAGTATTAATTATTAAAAAAATAATAAAAGTCATTGTTATTTGTAATATCAATACATCTAAGTCATGTAAATACAAAACATGTTGCATTACAAATGCTATAGGTGTCACATTTGCGAAAGTTATAACTATTGGCATTGTAAATGACAAAGCTATTAATTTAGCTATTTTCAAAACCAACACATAAATAAAAACAATTGTCATTTACAAGACCAATAGCTCAAACTTTCCTAATGCGAGACCTATTGCATTGCAAATGCTTGTTTCTATATCTGTCAGTGCTTCCTGTTGAGGGTTAATTTTCGTGACAGGCGCTTCATTGCCTACTTGTAACTATTCTCTGACCCTGCTTCAAGGGTCAGAGCAGGGTCAGAGAATAGTTGCAAGTAGGCAACGAGGCGCCAGGAAGCAGTTACAGGCTTACAGCAGCAGGTGCCCAACTTGAAGTTAATTTCTTTGTAACCCTTTTGTAAAAGGTTACAAAAAATTAGCTTCAACTTTTGCACCTGCTGCTGTAACCCTGTAAGTGCTTGGCTGAAAATTCCTCCCCGCTGATTCGCAGGTTTTACTGCGATTTTGCAAGATTCGCGGATCGCGAAATCGCCAAAAATCCGCAAATTCCGCGAGCGGAACAAATTTTCAGCCCATGCTTAGTCTTAGCGCTTAGGCTCCCAGTCGAGTCCTCAGTGGTATATGAACATGGTCGGGACCCGATTAAAAAACAGCGCCATAGTAGGGCCTGTAGGCCTGTATTCTGGCACCTAGAGATCCGGTAGCAGGAAGCAACTGGGAACTGGGGAGGACTTGCGGGCCAAGGCCGTAGATTTGAATTTGTCTATGTGCTGCAATGTGTTGATGCGAGCTGGCGCGTGCCTCAGGACCAGGTTCATGGGGGGCAGAAGTGTCTTTTGGGCTCATTCACCAAGTGCCGCATGCAGAGCGGGCAGGAGCAGTCAAATGCAGCTCGGGGGCAGCCGGGCCCGGGGAGCATGGTGTCACCCTCACCTCTTCCCCAGCTGCACCAGCAAGCAACTGGGTGGTCGCTTCCCAGGCTCGCCCGAGGGCCCTATCCCCACGGGGACCTCAGGGACAATGCTGGTGCATTTAGGAGAGCTAAGGCCCAGCCAAGTGGGGCCGCGCCCAAGCCAAAGTGAGAAATCAGGGGAGGGGGAGAGCGCAGAGAGGGACCCGCGCCCGGTGCACTCACCGCCGGTGTGGATGCCTGTTCCAGATAGTCAACAGCCCCTGGTCATGTCGTATCTCTGAGCAAGCTGGGAAACCAGGACCGCTGTCCGGTGCCTACTGTAGCTCCGCCCCTGATTCTTCAGATCGGCTGTAGATCAGGATAGGGGGCCTCGATCTTCGAGCAAGTTGAATCGCCTGGTGCCCTGCATGCTCCACGATCTGGAAACATCAAGCAGGACACAGGAGCTGCTGCTTAATGTGGGGATGTCATCACTGAGCTGAGATCGGCTGCCGGAGCTTCCGTGCCACACAGCCATCTTGGTCGGCGGCCTGGCCATGCCCCCGAGCAACAGAACTTTTTATCATGGGGCCTGAGCTAGTGAAAAAACCCATTCACTAACACGAAGTGCAAGGCAATTCTAAAGTTACTTGTAATTAAAACTTCTATAAGATATAGAAGCTGTGGTTCATTGTTATGGCATTTATAAAACAATTACCAAGTTCTGAGAAGATGAGAAAAACACACGTGTTGGTGCAGAGAATACATATTCTGGTACTCTGCAGAACAGGCACAACATTAATATCTTGTGGTGCTTTGAAAATTAATTTGATTGGCCTTGGGTGTATGGGTGTATGTTAGTGCAAGAGCCTGCCATGAATTTTAAAATACATTATGGAAGATTGTCTGAGTATTAGACAGGTGTATTCATCACAGGTTTTGCTTTACTGTTTGGCCATTAGGGCTTAATGTTTGTGGTATTTAAGGGCTCTTAAGCTAGAACTAGAGCAAGAGCCACTAGGATGTCTGGTGTGTTGCTATCCCTATCCTGTAGCTGAATATAATATTACGTTCTCTTTGGTTTAGATTTGGAAATCATAATAAGAACATTAATAAAAAATGCAGCTATGGGAAACACTTTTATTTTAACTTATGTTTTGTTTTTTAAATACAGAGCATGATACACAATGCAAGATTTAAAGTATATGACAAGAAAATCCAACAATTAACATGTAAAATGACTTTATCTAAGAGAAGGAGGCCTGTTGGAGATACATTTAACAGGGATGGAAAAGCAGAGATGCCCACGGTTAGGTCTAACTTTACCCAAATCTTAAATATGTCTTGGATGAGGTTTTTTATGTTGTCCTTGAAGGGGCTAAACAAATTCACTGTAAAACACATTAAATATCAATCACCTTGTGAGGTGCTGCATTTCCAGCATAGGTTGGATTTGAGGAGACCCAGTTTATGAAGTTTGGTTGGTGTACAATATGTGTTGTGTATGGACCAGAAATCATACTTGAGCTAGTGATGGGGTGAGTTCTGCAGTAAAAGGAGAACACTGAATTGTGTCCCAACGTGAGGTGGGAGAGGTGAGTTTGTGGTGTATGGAGCTTTGTAAATTCAATTTGTTCTTCACCTGCTTCACTAGGTAATTGTTGGGTGGCTCAAGGAGCTTATACATTCTGGACTCTGCATGTCCCAGGACTTTAAAGTTACAAAGTGTGATGGGGAGGAAGATCAGGAGTGTGTGCTCAGCCTATTTTCCGGAGAGTGGATTCAGATTCAGAAAGTTTAAAAAATCCATCCAAATCGAATTTAGCTTTTATAGTGGAGAAGGGTAAAGGATGATCATGGATGTCTTGGTCCTTAATAAGGTTAATACCCTTGCTGGTCAAAATTCTCAGAAGGGGGATTTGTTGGGAAGTCTGATATGTTTATTGTACCAGATGCAAGCATATGAACCTATGATTTTATTGGTCTATTTTCTGTTGAATTGTTTTAGGGCGTTCAGGGTATTTTGAATGATAAGTTGAAAATGTTTGATGGTAAATAGTCTTGTGTGGTTAATTGTTAAAGTGATGCACACCATTAGTGGATGCATTAGTTAGGATTCAATTTGAAGCAGAGGGCAGAGTTTTGAAACTTCGCAGCCAAGAAGGCAAGTTGATATCTATGGAAGTCATGGAGGTTCAAATGCCCTTTGGATTCATTTATCTTGAGTTTGTCTAAAGATAATCCAAGCCTTCTTATTTTTCCAGAGTAAATGCAAAGCCAACTTGTCTACCAACCTGAAAAAGGAGGTTGAATGTGTAAATGGAAGAATGTTTTTCAAACAATTTGCCAAGGGCGCTATCGTCATTTTGATAGTTTCCATTGTTCCCCACCAGGTAATGTAATAATAGTAATAATAAACTTTATTGTTTAGTTAAATAAAACCATAACAAAACCAAAAGAGAAAGAAAATTGTCCGTTACAATAAAATCGATCAGATTCTTCATAAAGCATTTTAAAACCCAAAAGTTGAAAATGATGCTAGTAGGAGCTTTATCAAATTGCTCGTCGTTAAAATAGTTAATAATACAGAAAATCTTATTTTAAAATTTCAAGAGCTTTCAGGCGCCTTTCAAAGGCTATTAAGAATTTTATCAGTTTGCAATTGATTATAGGGTCTGTAGAGTCTAGGGCGCCAATAATGGCCGATCTACGGGTGCGTAGTCTTTTGGCCCTAAAAATGTTCTTTAAAAAGAGCGTACGCTCCCGGTTCAATGTTTTGCAGTGGCATATAATGTGGATTATGTTTTCTTTTGTAGTGCAACATAGTCAACAGGCATTTGCGTCTGAGCGTTTCCAGACAGGGTCATCGGACAAAGTTGGTAGTTTGCCAAATCTCACTGCCATCAGCCTTTTTTTTATAAACATAGAATACGTTGATGCTGGGTAGACGGCTGAGGTGAGATTGTTGCAACTATTAATCACGGTCCAAGAATGGGAGCGGGCAGCAAAGATAGCTTTATTCGTTATTAGTGAATGAAATTTGGCCGCTTTATTTAGAACCTGTTTGATGGACGCGAATGGCAGGTTTTTTTCCCATAGGTTTGCAGTGCATGTTTACTCCAGAGCGCCAGTCAGATATTTGTTTGCTGCAGAGTGTTGTTGGCTTTCTAATTCCTGCCATAACAAGCTGTCCAAGGTGTCATTGTGGAATTCGTTTTAATTCTATACCTTACTCTGATACTTGTGTAGAGTCTTCCCAGTGACTCATTCATCAAGCCAAATTCTAAGCGCGTCTGGGCAGGTGAGGCTGAGCGTGGGAGTTGTAAGACCTTCTTGTAGATTTTTGTGATAAGGCTATTTAGGGTGATATCATCCTTGCCCTGCATAGCTATACTAGCGTAAGATAGAGTTGGAAGTACTTTGGTTGCCATCACTGTTAGTAGCCAGTGAGCTTAGTGCGAATATTAATGCTTCGGCTCTCTGCTTTATGAGTGAGTTTGTCGTCAATGTAGTATCCTAGATATTTATAGTTTGATACTCTTTCCAGTGATTTTCCTTCAAGTGAGATGTTCAGTTGCGCTGTGCGACGGTTGGTTATTGACATAGTTTTTGTTTTGGACAGATTCAGAGCAAGGTTATTTACCTTCAGAAAGTCTGACGTTACTGCTAGTAATCTGGACAGGCCCACTTTAGTTAGACTCAGGAGCACAATGTCGTCTGCGTAGGCCAAATGAGTCAAATGGAAATTACCAAGTTTCGGTTCGTGCGCATTGCAGTTGTTTACATTTCCCGAAAGGTCTGAGATGAATAGGTTAAAAAGCTGTGGTGCTAATACGCAGCCCTGTTTCAGTCCGATTGATGTATGTACTCTTCTTGATAGGTGTGATCCGCCCCCTAGCTGTATCCATGTATTAGTATAGAATAGGAGTAGGCCCCTCAGTATTTTCTCAGGTATGACCCAAGCTCTCAGCTTCGCCCATAATAGCTTGCGATCAACGCTATCGAATGCCGCCTTCAGGTCTATATAAAAGAGGTTCAGGTCCTGTTTTGAATGCTGGCATTTTTCTGCTATCATGGTTATTGATAAAATGTTTGACGTAGTTCCGATGCCGGCTCTGAATCCAGTTTGATTTATCGGGATCATTGCTTTATCTTCTGCCCAATTTACCAGGTCTTTTAAAGTGAGAGAGGCAAAATATTTCGCTTCAATATCCTGGAGTGTTATTAGGTGATAATTTAAAGGATTAGCTCTGTCTCCTCCTTTATATATTGGTGTGATGATAGAACCTTTCCAGCTATCATGAATGCAGTTGTAACTTTGAACATCGGCAAAGAGTTCTTTGAGATATGGGCCCCAAAAATCTGGTGCTTCCTTAAAGGCAATTTGCGGGATGCCGTTCGGGCCCGGTGCTTCGTTAGTTTTTCCCTTTCTGATGATGGCGATAATCTCATCAGCCATGTACCAGCCTTCTGTGGCTTCAATTGGTGGAGTTTTCCTTTGGGCCATTGTTGTTCGGTTGGTATGGCAGTGTTCTTCGCTGCTGTTTAAATGCAGGTCCGATGATCCCATTTGCTGCCCAAGAGCATTCCTTTGGTTTTCTTCGAATTTTGTCGACAAGAAGGATGACCATACCGTTTCTTGGATATTCGAGGTCAGTATGTGTTGTGGCCTTGTCAGCTGGTTTATTATGTTCCAAAATTTATTTGAGTCCTGTAGCTTAGAGCTGGCCAGTAAATTAATTCAGAGCTCGTCATTCGTCTTCTTTTTTTGCTCCCAAATCCTTTTTTTATATATAGTTTTCTTTGTACAAGAAAAGTATTCAAATAGCTCGGGTCGTTCGGTTTTAGTTGCAGGTTTTTTTGGCTTCTGCGTAGAGCCCTTCTTTGTTCTTGTAATGCCAAATGCAGTTTCTTTGTGGGGTGCTTATTTTATGCCACTGTTTTAATTGGTTTCATTTTTGACTTTAATTTCTCAAGAAAAAGAGACCAGGCTTGTATCTTATCCGTTGTAGCTCTGTTCGTCTCTTGCAGTGCGGCCTCTATTGTTGAAGTCCACTTCAGTTTATTCGAACTGTTCCAGTGTATTTGTTTCTGATTAATTGTTCCTAATTGACCCTCCAGGGAATACTCCAGTTGCAGTGTTTCTGCAAAAAAGTTGAGTTTTAAATGTTGCATGCTATGATCGCTCATTGGTGTGTATTCGATGTAAAAGGTAAGTACTGGAGGGATCAATGGGAGACTTACTATAGTAAAATCCAATGTAGATTGACTATAAGGACCATAAAACGTTTTCTTTGGTGGATTGTCTTTCTCTGTCCTACCATTCAATACTCGCATGCCTAGGTACTCTAGCTCCGTTACTAAGTGAGTAGCTAGGCTGTCCTTTCGGCTCTTTGTTGCGCCAGTTGCCTGCTGGGGGACGTTCCAATATATGTTCTCTCCGGTTAGTATCTCGTCTTCCTCTGGTGTGTAAATGAGATTGGAGTTAAAATCTCCCGTTAGGATAATGTTCCAAGTTGGTTCAGAACATCGAAGATTTAGTATTTCCTTGCATAATAAATCGTTTTTTTGTCTTTTTTACTTGAAGATTTGGTTGAGTGTAATAATTGATCAGTATTGTCGTTTTATGGCCAAGCTGTTTCTGGCCTGATAATTTAATTAGCTGGAAGCTTGAATCCGGCGATTGGAGTTGTTCTGTCTCGATTTTTAGAGCAGTAGACACATATACTGATAGGCCACCGATTGCTCTCCCGTATGTTTTGCATTTTTTCTCTGGCCCCGTGTAGTGGATATAGCCTGGCAGTGCAATTTCTTCCTGCAGCCATGTCTCTTGCAGGGCAATTATATCGGCGTTGTCCCATTCGTCCAAGGCAAGACCGTCCTCCAGCAGTCTTTTTGCGCCCGCTATATTCCATGAGATAATGTGTATATTGTTATTTACTGCTTTATTTCTTTCGGGACCGATCGGTCAGTTAGACCTTTTATTGTTTAGTATACTGGGAAGCCATTTCCAAGAGTCAATTGTTGTTAACAGTTCCCCCGCTTTAGCTAGGTTGGGCTCTTCGCATGTAGGTTCTGCCTCGCTTCTGCCTTTGGCGTTTTGTAGTATGGAATAGACTGATTTTTTGGGGACAAGAACCGCCAGTCTCCTTGTAAGTTGCGGGCAACTGTTTATCTGTAAAGGTTGCGGGTATCTTGGGGCAATTGCCTGTGATAGTTGGATGCCCCATGCTTGGAATATCTCAGTTTTCCCTAAAATAGATTGCACATGGCGGCGGATTTCCATGTTGTCAATGTTTGTTCATTCATTGTTGAATTAGTGCTGTGTAAGAATTGAACCCGGTCCAAGTCGGACGTTTTGATGGCGCTTAGATCCTTAATTTCTCCCATCAATTTTAAGATGTTGGTCCTATTTAGGATATCATGTCTACCTTGGGTCAAGTACTCCGGAGTAAAAATAATTTGGAAGCTAACGTTGTCTGCTTTGATGGTATCTGATATTGGCTTTATTGCTACCTCTTCACTTGGCCGTGACATTTCGTTGTTAGTAACGCAGAAGCTCAGCTTTGTCTGGGTCGGGTTGCGGTGGGTATCAGATGTTGAGTTGGAGGCATCTGATATTGGCTTTATTGCTGTCTCTTCGATTGGCCGTGATATTTCGATGTTAGTAACACAGAAGCTCAGCTTTGTCTGGGTCGGGTTGAGCTGACTATCAGATGTTGTAATGTGGGTGATTGACCCGGGGTTTTGGGCAGAGCCATGTGTTCTTTCTTGGTGGGCTATTTTTATATTGTTGGCTTTGAGGCAGTGCATTTCGGCTTCGCTCTCTCTCTCCTTCTGTTGTTGGCTACTGACACCTTCTTGAGCATCTTTATATCCCTCGTGATATGCTCGTAGTTGAGCATTTTGGGGGTTTAATGATGGTGTTGTATTGAGCAAGTGCTTCCAACAGGCCGAGTTTATTGGATCCATGACCCGCATCGGGTCTTTAGATGACCGCCCATTTAAAGAACTCTTTGGCTGCCCATTGTCCGCTTGAGCGATAGTTTTGTTGTTATCTGTCGCCGGAATGTTTTGTGTTCTGTCCCTTTTGCTGGCAAGCTGGTCAGTTTTGCGGGGAGCTTTTGCTCGTATGTTTGTGTCGATTGGAAGGGTTTGCCGAGATCCCTGTGAGCTTTGGGACTTGGGTTCCACGGTTGGTCTTGTTATGTTAATAAGT
Source organism: Lissotriton helveticus (assembly GCF_964261635.1). Lineage (NCBI taxonomy): Eukaryota > Metazoa > Chordata > Amphibia > Caudata > Salamandridae > Lissotriton > Lissotriton helveticus. The sequence goes on from NC_136067.1 coordinate 479,615,213, forward strand.
TGTCTGCTGGCTCCTGCTGTTGCCTCTTGCATAGTGTCCCTTATGCCCGCCTGTGTCGTTTTTTGTATATGTTGGTTTAAAAATATTGGATAAATACTGTGGCATCGGTGCACGTCTTCTTGCATTTTTTTATTTCTTGCTTTTCTTTCCTTTTTTTCTTTTTTTTGTCTTTTTGTTAATCTTTGTTTCGTTGACTCAACAGTGGTAGATTCCGTCGTTGGTTTTTCAGTTGAGTCTTCGCTGATTATATTGATCGCGTGCTTAGATGTGTGTAATTCAAGTGTTTTTTCTTCGGGGGTCTATTGCTGCCGATTTGTTTATCTTCGGGTTTGGCGTTGTTTAGGCTATCAATGCACTAATTGCGCGTTTGTTTAGATTAACGATCTGATCAAGGACCGTTGGTAGGGTGCTCAATTTATCAAGAATTGGGCCGCAAGGGCAAGTTTGATGTTGTTCGATAGAGTTAGCCTGGGCTTTTTTGATTAAGGTGTTAAGGTTAAGGTGTTAAGGTTATCCAGTTTTGTATTTATTCCAGCTATGTAGGATGCGATTATATTCATCAAATCATTTTGGATGTCCAATTTGTTGGATTGCATTGTTAGTGTCGCCGTAGCTGTTTGAAGGGCTTGCAGGAAGGGTGCTACGAAGGTCAGAGGCTCTTCGCCTTTGTAAAAATGTATTTTGTGTATTTGGGAGTTGTTATGTTCCTTTGCGTTATTGAGTGGAGCTTGTTGTCCAGCGGGGGCCGTAGAACCGGGTGCGGAATTGTTGTTGCTTAGAACTGGTGGGTATGGGGCCTCATCTACATTGAGCTTTGTGGGCTCTGCATTGGATTTTTTCTGGTTCAACCGTTGGTTAGGTGCTTTTTCGGGGGATAACTCTCTCTCATTCATTTTGTCAAGTAATTGGCTAGTGTTAGGCCATTGTTGCAACAGATTATTAAGGCTTGAGTGGAGTGTAAAGGTTTGCGTTTATTGCATTAAATCCCTTGTTACCAGACATAGGCTGCTAGTTTCTTTTCTTTGCTTGTCTAGTGCTTTATATTGATCGGAGGCGTCTAAGTCCTCCTTGTGAGCAGTGTGGATTAATGCAGAAGTGGTTACGCTTGTTTGTCTGTTTGGTAGACTTTTTTTGTGATCACTGATTAGTATGTGATCTTGACTTTTGGTAGCAATACAGTCTTCAATGAATTGTGCAGGTAGGTTCACAGGCGAAGCTGAGGGCGTGCAAACTTCGTCTGCCGGCTGATCGATGACTTCTAATTCTTTTGCTGGATCCAGTGGGGTTTGTAAGCCCGCTACATCTACCATGGAGGAAAACAGTGTCGCACCTGGGTCTTTCAGGAAGTTGAATCGTAGATCCTGTAAAGAGTTTTTGTTCGCTATTGACTTTTCAAAGAGTGTCGCAATTAGTGATATTAAAGGGTTTTTCAGGGTGCTATTGGCCTTATTTGCGGATGTTTTTTCAAATCTTCTCCGTTTGGATGAGCCCTTCCCAGTTGTCGGTTTCTCGCTGGGTGCTTTTCTTACTTTGCTGGACCTCATTTTTTGGCTGTCGCTACTGCAGCTCGCGTCCCCTAGTTGCCAAGGCAATGCAGCTAAGTTACCGCTGTCCGCGCTCTGGTTTTGTTTTTTCTTTTTTTTTTGGGGGGGTTATGAGTCCCCCCTGATGATGTGGGCTTGCGGCCTTTGGGTTGCAGCGGCGTTTTTATCTCAGCCTGGGTCTCCGCGCTCACACCAGCTTGCAACCTGAGATCGGCCTTCCGCCTCCACCTGATGCAGAGCGCTTTTGGCCTAGGCGTTGCGCCGGGGTTGGTATCACAGCGCTGGTCTCCGCGCTCACTCTTGTGAGCCTGCCACCACAGGTCTTCTCTAGACTCGGTCTCGCTCACCAGCAGGCCGGTCATGTTACTCACAAGATCGGAGATTGCGTAGGGAGAGTATGACCTGCCAGTGGTGGCAACACGACTTTGCTTCACACTCACCCTCACGCTCGCGCTCGCACCTCCCAAGCCCGTCTGCCCCGTGGAATGAGGACAGCTGCCGTCAGGGAGAGGGCGGGAGCGGGGGCAGCGGAAGGTACTCGGCAGAGTGGTTGTTATGGTGGCTGCTCTCACTTACTGTATAAGTATATGGGGCTGTTGTGCCCGGGTCGGGGTAGTAGATGGTGCCTTTAGCGTAGAGTTAGGCCACTGCCTTTCTATCAAGCTGGCCTTTGTATATCTTGGATGTATGCCTGTTGCTATCGCTTTAATTCTGTGTTTGTTTCTATGTTTGATTGATTGTTTGTCGATTGACTTTTTTTTTTTTCGGTAGTTTTCCCCCAGTTGGCTACCAGAATGCAGTGTAACAGGCCTTGTTGATCTGCGCTGGGCTGGATTAAGCTAGTGTCGAGCCGATTGACTCCCTCCACTTAGAACGTTTTTCGATCTCCAGCCTTGATCCTGCAATGAATATCTCTCCCGTTTTCGCCACCGTCTGGTACCTGGCCCCCTCTCACTACTGGGGGGTGCTTAGAGAGGCCCTTTCCAGGTGGGTTGCTGCCAGCAGGCAGTCTATTGGCAGGTTATATGTGTCTTATAGGGTGATACGGGGTGTGCGGGGGTATGCGGGGCAGCATAAGGTACTACCTCCTCCTGCGTCCTCCTTCGCCCCCCCTCTGCCTGCCTCGCCTCTGGACAAATATTCTGCTTTTTATTTGTTTTGTTTTTTCGCACAGGAGCCGCACAATGCTGCTCGGTCAAGGTAAGGTCAAAGTCAAGGTTAGGGTCAGGTCTACAGTCCCCCCGTAGCCCCCTCGGAGCTCACTCAGCAGTACTGCAGCCGGGGGGAGGCGGCTTGTTGAACTGCTGGTTGCAACGGTTCCGCTGCTTTCCGAGGCGCTGGAAACTCTGAGGCGCGGCAGGACACGGACTCGGATGCGGAACTCGGTGCTCCTGCTTTCTCCTGCTTTCTGGGCTTTTCAGGGCTGAGTGGGCCAGCGAGGGTGTAGGGCGGTGGCGGAGCTGTCTTCGGCCGTCTGCCGAGTTTTACCGGTCTGTGGGTTTGCGATGACAGCGCTCTCCTGCGTTCTCTTCACCACTCGTTCTCCTCGCCACTTGACCCCCGCTTGGGTCGGGTCAGTACAGGTCAGCACAGCGCTACCTCTCCGCTCTGCTCCGCACATAGCTGCTCTCTGCAACTCGATGCTCCCAGTGCTGTCTCTCTGCACTGCTCTCTAGCGGCCCCGTTGCACACTATGTCCATCACTCCAACAAGGTAATGTATTTAGGAGACCAGGTGTTTAACAGATCCTTGATTTTAGATAGCAGATTATTTTTGTTTATTGTCAATGAGCCCTTTAGGTCATTAGGAAACCAGACACTGACGTAATTTATTTAGTTTGATTGTCATTTTAATTCTGAGTCCTCTGTTATCATTGGGGTACAATGAACATTTTGTAGGAAGACCTTGCTTTTCTCTTTGTTCAGTGAGTAACTAGAGCCTAAAGTGTATTTAGCAATTTCTGTGATAATATCTGGAATTGATCCCTCTGTATCCTCTGTGAGTATTAGCACATCAGCTGTCTAGGCTGCAATTAGTTGCATTCCATTGCAGAAAGGCATCTCTTTAATATTGGTATTGTTTGTAAAGGCTTTTAATAGTGGTCACTATCACTAGTAAGAAGAGTAAAGGGGATAAATAGCATCCCTGACGTTTACTCTGGGTTTGTTTAAATGGATTTGCGAGATGACCATTAATCCTTACTCTTGCTTCTGGATTGGAATAAAAAGCCATTGTCATGTGAATGAAATTGTTGCCTAGATTATATTTTTGTATAGTTGCATGTAGGAAGATCTAGGAGATTTTTCCAAAGGCCTTCTAGACATCTAATGCAAAGGCAGTCATTGGTGAGTTTAGATGTTTGGTTTTGTCACTCACATGATACAACATTATTATACTATCTGCTGCTAGTCTCCTTTTTAGAAAGCCTACCTGTGCTGGGTGGATGATTTTGTGTATAACCTACTCCAGTCTGTAGGCTAAAATGTTTGCATATAGTTCTCAGTCAATGTTTATTAGTGATATCGGTCAATAATTTTCAGTATCCATGTGATCATTTCCTTCTAGTAGAATGACCACTATAGTAGTTTTGGTTGCTGTGCCAGATATGGATTCTTCTTTGTCAAAATATTTGAATAATGGTGTCAGTGGGTCTAGAAGAACAGCAGTGAATGGTTTATAGAATGAGTCAGAGTAGCCATCTGGTCTAGGAAAGTCCCCTGATTAGAGGCTTCAGACCACAACTATAATTTTGTTGCTTTCAATTGGCTTGATGAGAACAGTATAATAAACTTGGTCAATGGTGTGAATGGTAATATAGACAATCCTTTGTAGATATATCTGTGTTTGAATTGTAGAATTTGGAGTAGAAGTCTTGAAATGTTTTAGGTGTTATTTTTGTTGAGGTAAGTACTTCCCCTTCTTTATTACAGATCTCATGAATTGCGGACATACTTTTGGTATATTTGAGATACTTGGCTAAATATTTTCCCGCTCTCTTTCTTACACAGGTTTTTTGAGCTTTGTGTATGTCTATCCATTTTTGTGCTGTTTTACTCAGGATTTTGTAATATTCGTATTAAAGTCCATGTAAGGTTTTTAAGGGGTCTGAGCCCTTTGTGTACATTAAAGTGCTTTCTAAATTTGTTATTACATTTCTAGACCTAAAAACCTTTTATTAGTAGTTCTGTTTTAATCAACATCATGTTTATCATACTTCCTCTTAAGCTGGCTATCTGGATGTCCCATCTGACTTCCTTTGAGGATGTTAAGGGGCAATTGTTTTCCAAATAGTGTGTGATTGCTTCAGGAATTTCGTTTTTAGAGATTGGGTCATCTAATACAGAATAATTGAATCTCCATTGTGTTGGTGGAGGTGTATTCTTGTCTATCTGTAATTCCAGGGATGTGTTTGCATGATTGTAGACACAGCTGTGCTGCTGAAGTTGTTTAGGCTTTATTAGGAAATAATTAAAATTGTTTAACCATGTCTGTCAATCTTCACAGCTATTGATCTAGCAATTATGACTGACAGGAGTGTTAATCATCTAAAAGGAATCTCATTTTCCACATTTTTCAATATTTAAAAATAAATACTGGCAGGAAAAGGGCAGGTTTTCTGTCTATATTAATCAGTAAAAATGGAAAACTGGAAGCCTTACTTAAAAAATACTAGGAAGCAGATCTAAGAAATAAAGCATGCTTTAAGGAGCAATGAAAGCTGTTGTTTGGATCATAGTTTACTGGCACAATGAAGAAGAATAAGTTGCATTGAAAGGGGCAGAACAATCAACAGCTATGGGCTTAATCTGTGGTGCAAAATGTTAGACATTCCTAGACATTCAAGAACTGAGATATATATTGTGAGCAAACTTGATCTCAACTCTTGTCAGGAGAACAATAACTATACATTGTCAAACGTGCATTCATAAGCAATGAACATAACCATCACACAGATATAACTCTTCTACATTTGAACAGTTATGGGAATCACTGAGAACAGAAGGCAATAGTTGTCAATTAGGTATAAAAGGTTTACTTCATTATGACTTCACATTTAGTTGACAGCATTTTGGATTGCAAATGCACCCTTTTAGCAATATAAGAAAGGAAAATGTTTAGTAGTACAAATCATATTTATCTACAAAATCCCTTCTAAGTCCGCAAATCACCTTTAGGTGAGATATATCATTTTTATTTGCAAACTCAACCTTGTTTAAAAGTAAGCACTATTGTGGTATGATATTTAGGTAAGAAAATCACTCTGGTTGTCTTCATCTGGAATGTGAAATACACATGTAGTAGCACAATCACTTGTATAAGGAAAAATACCGTAAATATATATATATATTTATATATTACCTACTGGCGGTCGCCAGTAGGTAGTTATAGTTAGAACCTAGTTTCCATAGGAAAAGCATTTTTTTGATTTGCCAATAACGTTTGCGCCAATTGATGAATGTTCACAAAATCTTCAAAACTAATTGTTCACTCAGGTCAGCTCCTGTCTTGAAAGTTTCGGGATGATTCATCAAGGAGGGGAGAACAAAGGGGGTCCCAAAAAGTTTTTTCTTCATGTTAATTTCCATTGAAAACTTTAGACACAGCTACAGCCTGAACTGCTGAACGGCTTACACCAAATTTGGCACAGAGATAGCTCTTGGTCCAGAAAGCACACTTTATTTTAAATGGTGTAAATCAGTTCAGTAGTTTTTGAGTTATTTAAAGATTTACAGATATATATATATTTGAGAATTGTGACATTTGATTGTCTGAGCCCTGCAGAGCACGAACTAGACTCTGATTGACTGGCAACACTTCAAACCAGGAAGTGTGGGCAGCCATCTTGTGCCTTGGACCGAGTAAGAAGGAAAAAGGTGAGAGAAACATAAAAAGAACAAGAAAAGGGGGCAGGGTAAAAACACCCTGACCCTCAGGCCTGCACAGGGGGGCCCAAAAAGAGTTTTTTCATTTTCAGCCGGCTTGCGCTGGGTGCGTAAACCTGGTAAAAAAAAAAAGCGAAGCGCGAGCTTCCGCGCTTTGGTTTTTTAAGCCCCGGGGTGGGCTAGGTCCCAGGGGCAATGCTTACTTATGTAACGGAGGCCTGCGGCCGCAGGGACTGCCACCTCCCCGGTCTTAACTGTTTATGCCTGGGGACACGCGCTCCCTGCAGCCCCGGGGACCACCACCTCCCGGGGCTTATATTTAAAAAAGGTGGGGGGCTCCTGACCCTCATGCTGCCCCAGGGACTGCCACCTCCCCGGGGCAATCCTTATCAATGTGTGGAGGGCCTTGCAGGCCCCTCCAAGCCCTGGGGACCATCACCCCCCTGGGGCTAAAATAAATAATGTGTGTGAGGGGCTCAAGCCCCCCCACACTGCCCCGTGGACCACCGCCTCCCCAGGGCATTTTTATTTCAATGCAGGAGTCTATTGCGGACACCTGGCTGTGGGGACCACCACCTCCCTGGGCTTTCAAAATGTAGGGAGGGGGCCACACGGCCCACCACCTGGAGCCCTCGATGACCCTAGGGACTGCCACCCCCCAGGGCCGGCTCCTGCAATGTCCCAGGGTGCCCACCTCCGGGACTGTTTGCTATGACAGGGCGGGAGCCATCATAGCACTGATTTGGTTTTTGCTTCTAAAAACAAGAGCAGGATTGCTTTTGCACAAGGGAAGCTGCATGTCAGCAACTCCCCTTGTGCAAAAGCAATGCCGGCTCTTGCAGGAGGCGGGGAGCAGACTTGGACCAATGGTGGCAGGTTCCAAAGCGGAGATGGCAGGCCCCTTTTTTTGCAATTTGCAGAAAAATATATAATGTTATTTATTTATTTATAAATAAACAGTTAAAAACTGTAGAAAATCAGTACAAAAATAGGTATAACTACTATTACACTTAAAAATTAGCATTTAAAAAACCTTGGAAATTCACAGAAAAAAACATAGGTTTTAGGGGTGTTATAGTTAGCTGGACATTTCACTCGTACAAAACCATAAAAACTCCTCCGTTATAGTTCATTCTGCTAACTATAACTTGTAGTTAGTGACCAACTGATGCAGCATGTTATACAACAGCAGAGACAGTGATGCACACATTCATGTAGTTTAGTTACTCCGTATGTGGATCCTTCACGACTGCACCCACTGTGATGTGTACGCTTTGGGTGCGCGACTCTGAAAAAAATTGAAAAAAAAGAAAGTAATATAAATATATTAAAAGAAAAAAAGAAAACAAAAAAATTAAACAATATTTGTGTTTGAAATAAAAAAAATTGCTCGGGAGGAAATGAGGCAAGCTGCTTTGAACCCCTCACCTGCTGTGGCAAGTACGTCTGGAGCATCCTCAGGAATACCTGAGGTAGAGGTGTGGCGCCGCGGCTAGGGCGAATTCGTCTTTCTCGAGCAACACTGCATGAAGTGTAAGAAACGTATATGCTTCGGTGAGCAGACGGTGGATGCAGTTTGTGTTGCGCAACGCAACCATTGTTGTTAATTTTTTTGTTTGATTTTGGAATGATAAGTAATTCCAAAAGTTTCCGGTTTTAACCGTTCTTTTTTTTGTTACGTTTTTTTAACAAACACAAAACAAATACAAAATTGTTAAAAAAAAAGTAAAAAAATACAAAAGAAAAAAGAAGAAAAAAAGTTCTTATCAGAACTACCTTATCTTGTTAAAGAAAGAACTATAATTGCAAGGTAATGTGTGAAAGTGTGGTTAAATATATGTATACAGCATGATTGACTGAAAGAATGCCTTAGTAGTGTATGGAGAGTTTATAGGTGAAGATTTATGAGGAAGTACTGCAGCGTCACACTGCAAGCTCTTTAGCTGCACTACACTGTGGCACTTCTGAAGCACAGTGATGTGACATATGTATATGAATATGTTGCAACTATGTGCTTCCCTCTGCACTGCTGCACAAACTGCAGGCAATCAATGACACAGGCACCCTTGCACCATGGTGCAAGGATGTCTGTGTCATGCAAAGATTGTTTTTGTGCAGGAAGGGACACCTTCCTGCACAAAGACAATCAGTGAAGGCATTTTCCTCTTTCAATGTATGCTGTGGAATGCAGCATGCATTGAAAGAGGAAAAAAATGAGGAGAAATGAAAACAATTCTCCTTTTTGCGACTTGCTACATCAACTCTAGGATGGCGCAGCATTCACACACTTCTCCAGATTTACGATATCTCATAAATCTGGAGATGTGTCTTGTTTTATGCGTGTCGCGTGGGAACACCCACAGCAACACATATGGAACGCCCCTTCAACGCAAAGTTCTGTGTATGACGGGGTCGTTCTTACAAGGAGAGGAAAAATCATGCAGGGTTGCTCTTCCTCTCCTTGTAAATATGAAGGAGTGTCTGGTGCCATCACTACGTTACAACAAGTGACGTACTGGTGGCGCAGGGTGCTTTTAAATCTGCCCCATAAGTGCTTAGGTATTGGGCGGCTGATACAATAAGAGCATAGTGCTGGATGGGTGATTGAAGAATTGCATGAGACTGACAGGAGGTATCCTATGCTGCATAGGTATTACTTCAGTATTTAATGGAGTGGACCAATATTATGTATCTGCTTAGAGATTTGTAGGGATTATGCACAGAATAGTTTATGTGTACTTGTGTTGGTGCCTAGGTCATTTTATAAGAATACCACTAGTAACTGAAATGATGACAGTGCTGCAAACAGAGTGAACACTTAATTTATAAGTGCTTACGTTTTGGTGGAGTGATAGGATAAGTAGATAGTGGTAGATACGTGATTAAAGAAGTGCATTGGGACAGACTAGACGATTCCTACACTGCATGAGTACTAACTGGGTATTTAGAAGAGTGTATCAATAGTATGTAGCTAGTTAGAGGTCTGCTTGGATAGTACACACAATGTTATAGTTGTACTTGTGTTAGTAGCTAGACCATTCCATAAGTTCATGACTAGTAACTAGAATAATTACAGTATTACAAACAGAGTGTATAGTGAATTTATAAGTGCTTAGGTATTGGTGGAGTAATAGGATAAGAAGTTAGTGCTGGATGGGTGATTGGAAAAATGCATGGGACAGACAAAGGATTCCTAGACTGCATAGGTGCTAACTGGGTATTTAGAAGAGCGTATCAACAGTATGTAGCTGGTTAAAGGTCTGCATGCATAGTGCACAGAATATTGTAGCTGTACTAGTATTGGTGTTTCTATGGTTTCGAGAATGGTAGTCTATATTTTAGGGTGTGAGGAGGTGCATCAGATGATCACATGGATGATGTCATCAGTGATGTCATTTGAGATGTCATCAGTGATGTCACAGACCATATCATGAGTGATGTAATATGTGACGTCATCAGCAGTGCATTGCGGTGGCATGAGTTATAGTTAGCACAACTAACTATAACGGCAGAATTTCTCTTGTTTTGTACGAGTAAAATGTCCAACTAACTCTGACGGTAATGAAACCTGTGGTTTTTTCAGTGAATTTCTGAGGTTTTTAAATGCTAATTTCTAACTATAAGGTCCCTGAAACCTGTGTTTTTGTCAGTAAATTTTATATATATGTATTTAATCGCCTCTCACTCTTACAAGGAAGGAATCAGCACTCAGGATGTAGTTTGGAAGTATTTAATCTGCAAAGGACGTGATCCACGCGTTTCGGCTCGTCCGAAACTTGATAACGATACAAGATGTCATTGTAGCATCCTTATTTAAATGTACAATTGCCTAAAGTTGCCAACATTAACAAAAGACTACATATTATTTTAACCCAAAAAGCTCGCAGCCATATTGGCCTTGTCACGATGTGAAATCTCAGGAATTGATACAATAAAGAAAAGAAAACAAGTGTTAATATGCACACAATGTCATTTCTAGAACCACTCAAAGAATAGCCTACACCTCGATTTTTTAAAAAATACGCAATCTATTCTTGCTTAAAGATAAACACATTTCTTCTGTTCATCTCTGTATTTAATTTTTACCTTTTTACTTATGACCTTAATTTGTAAGTTTAATAAATTGATACAATGAGAAAAAAACATAATTTCATGGCTACATCACAAAACTTATAAATAAACGTTTTTGAAAAAACAATTACAAAAATGATAAATCGTGCTCATTCATTCATTAATTGTGAACAAATATTGTCAAAAACAAAGATACAGTTTTATATCAACACAGTTTTCTTTCAATATTCCACTTCTTATATGATCAACAAGGAGGATGAAAAAATCCTAAACCTTCCTTTGATACCTCTATTTGATGATTATCACATTCAGTCACTAGATCATAGGATGTATGTCATGACAACGCGGGCTTTACACCGCACTACCATTACAATGCATCCATCACAACGCAAGTCGTTACAACGACTTGCGCTGTAGGCGCTGGATTTAGGAATAGTATGATTTACTATTCCAACTCCAGCCAACGTAACAATAGGGAAGGTGTTGAAATAGTAAATCATACTATTCCTTAGTATATAGCGACATCCAGCGCAAGTCGTTGTAACGACTTGCGTTGTGATGGCTGCGTCGTGATGGTAGCGCGGTGTAAAGCCCGCGTTGTAATGGCTGTCTCCCAGATCATAGAAGTTAACAACAAGGAAAAAACTTAGTTGAAACAAAAATTCCTTGGTTGTAGCATGAAAATAGACCCCAACGCCTCTATTTGTTCTGAGACTATGCCGACGCGTTTTGAGTACTGGTGTATCATTCACAGGACTCTCCTCAGGGCTGTCTTATTCTTGTCTGTAATGAATTGTTTGTGACAAAAAAAGGAAATATTAAAATAGCTCACTCCACATCTACTCTTACTTAGCGTACTTATATCAGGACTATTATACCTGAATGGCAGCAACACACTATCTCATATTGTCAGTGTTGGTTTGCTGAAATCCTTTGTAAGCATCTCAAACCCAATTGTGCCTCTGCAAAAAAAGGGTACTTAGTTTTGCTTCTATCTGTTTAAAACTACAGTGTACACCACTTGTGCCACAGCGGGAAAATTACCTGCTTAGATGTTTGCTCAATCCAGCCGAATTCGCTTTTTTAAGTTCATTCGGAACTTCCTGTCCATTCTGTAAGGAAAGGGTAGTTGCGTTTTACTGACCTGGGTTACAACATTGTATCTGTTAGCAATAACAATGTTTCGAACAATTACCTTGTGGGTTCGGTTTCTTTGATGAAGCCGCCTTCAAGTTCAATCGAAGACTTGTATCCCTTCTGCAAGAGAAGGATTATGGCTCTTTATTCCCCAGGGCTGCAACATTGTGTCTACTGACAATCACAATATTTCAACTAATTACCTTGCGGGTTCAGTTTCTCAAACGAAGCCACCTTGTCAGTCGTTGGAGTATAATTCATCATGGCACATTCTTCTAAAAGTGAAAGTTTGCTGGTGTTTAGTTATCAATAACACTCTGCGTATTATTCATCAAACACTCGTTGTGCCTAGTACTCACCAACAAGTGCCTCCCAAACAGTTTTTTCTCGTGTTCCGTCAAACGCTATCCGCCATTACGCGGTCCCCGTTCCATTCAAAACAAAGTTTGTGGGCATAATGCCTCTAATCACTTCCGAGTTGCTGCCTCTGAGTAACCTATCTTGGGAAAGGTAGATACACTTAATTAAAGACTCAATACTAGTACATTCTATGATATATTGTATCGTCGATCTTCCTGAGACCATGGGCCACTGCACTCGGTAATCTTTCTTTTGTGACATTACACTTCACAAGTCATTACGTTAGTGTAAAAAAGACTCCAATGCCGAGCATACACATTTGTTGCTCATAGCTAGTGCGTTCTGGGATATGTAGTGTCATATCCAATCAGCTCACTCATGCTGTTCAATCCGGTGCTAATGCTGTTAAATTCCATTATCAGCTAGGCTTCCATTTTCAACAAGACTTTTTCTAAATCTATCGATCTGTTTGTGGCATTCATTGCTGCCAAAATTGTCCATTGAATGTCATTCTCACTGTGAGTTTTTTTTAGAAAATGTTCCACCAACAGTGCTGAAATGACCTTCTTCTTGATATTGCATCTGTCCTGTGTGATTCTGGCAATTATCTGTTGACTTGATTTTCCTACATAAATTTGTATGCAAGGACACAATAGAGCGTAAAATACATTTCTGGTTCTACAATTCATAAAGTTGGCATGTTTCCACTTTATTCCATTATAATCAAATTCAGTGCCCTCAATTGCTGCTCCTGCCTTCCCTCCTCCTAGCCATCCATTGTCCAAGTCCATATTCCTGCTCCCTTATTACAGCCTTGTGTGGCCGTTGTTCTGCCACTGGCCTACCCACCTTCTCTGAAAAGTTAGCTTGCTGCCCCATCCACCTCCTCCCTATCCTCTGTGTCTGAATCCATGGACTAGCCTCCTCCCTCCTACCATGCATGGTCTGATGTGCTGCCACTGCCCTCCATTTAGCATGATGTACCAGTCCACTCCTCCTGCCCTCCATTGCCCAATTCTATGCCCCATCATTGGACTCTGCGTTTATCTTTCTGCCCCAATTCTCCTTCCCCCTGCCCTCTGATATCTGTGTGCATGCCCCTGCTCCATCCTTTTTGCCCACCATATTCCATGGACCTGCCACTCCTATCTACTCTGAATGTTCTGTTGAGCTGCCACTCCCCTCCCACCTGCCTAGCATTGTCAGATGACTGTAACCTGTCCCTGCCACCTCCACCCTGCCTGTTCCCATTCCATGCCCCAATCCCCTTCCTCCTGTCTCCCATGGTCCATTTTACTACCACACCCTTCTGCCCTCCCTGGTCTGTTGTGCTGCAACTGCTGCTCCTGCCTGCCACGTGTGGTCTGTTGTGAGGCCCCTTGCCCTGAACTCTCTTGCCTGTGCCCAGGTCCTGGCCTTCCCTTCTATTCTCCATGGTCCTTTGTGCATGCCCTTGCACCCTCCTTCTTGCCCATCATAGCCAATGTGCTGCCACTAACCCTCCCGCTTGCCATGCATGGTCATTTGTGCTACCACAGCCCCTCCCACATTCCCTGCTTAGTCAGTTAGATGCCCCTGACCCCCTCCCACCTTCCCTCCATGGTCTGTGTGTATGCCATTATAGTCTCACTGTTGCTCTCCATGGTGTTTGTTGCTTCTAGTGCCCATCCTTCCTGACCTCCATAGTCATCTTGCTGCTCCTGCTTTGCCCCCTGCCCCCAGCCCTCTGTTTCCATGTGCAGACCCCTATCCTCTCCCTCCTGACTTGTCTGTTCCATTGTAATGCCCCTGATCCGTCCCTCCTGCCCTTTATGGTCCGTTATGCTGCAGCTTTCTCTCCAGTCTGTCCATTATGGTCAGCTAGCTACCATTGGCTCTTTCCCCTCTGTTCACTGTTGTCCATGTGCATGGTCCTCTCCCCTCCCTATTGCTTTCTATGGATTGTTGTGCTGCACTCCCATCCCGCATGCCCTGTGTGCTGTATTGTGCTGCTGCAAACCCTGATGCCTGCCCTTTAGGGTCAGTTTGGTGCACCTCTCCAAGTCCCTCCTGTCCTCTGTTATCCAAGTCCATGTCCCTACCCCAATTCTTTCTTTCCATGATCCAATGTACCATACTTGATGACATTTTGAACTTGGTAAGAGGGAGATTTTGAAAAAAACTGGGGTATTGATTTTCTCCTTTGACTTACATTGAAAAAGAGGAGATTGTAGACAGGAGACAGATCAAATAAAGCCCATTTGGGCTTAAAAACATTGGAAGTTTCCTGGCTGAATCAGATCTGTTGGCATGTATGGTTGTACTACCAATGCCTCTTCATTCTGCCCACAATGGTCTAGTATATTGCCACAGCCTCTCTTGCCAGTCCTGTATTGTTGGTGTGTTGCCCCTGCCCCCCTTTCCACTGCCCTCCATAGTCTGTTGTGCTGCCACTGCCCTTCCCGCCTGCCCAGTGTGATCAAATTGTTCCTCTGCACCCCCTACCTGCCTACAATTTTCAGAGTCCGTGCCCCTGGCCTTTGCCTCCCAACAGTATCCTAAAGAACAACTAGATTGCTAACATTCTATATTTATTTCAAAAGTGTGGAACGCCTGACATCATCTTGATGTAATCAAAACTGTAATACTAAGAGCATTTCTTTTAGAAATTACATATATTAGAGGGTCGTATTTGCATCAAAATTATGGTTAGAGCTAAAAAACTAAAATGAGGAGATATTTTCAGTTTTTAAATAGCGACAAAGCACTTGTAAATTACTTGTTATATTTATGTTTTTTTTATCCAGTTGACCACTTGATTACATGTTGCACTTATGGAGAGGATGTGGTGTTACTTGGAGAGCTGCAGACTTTTCAACTGGGGAACCAGGTTGGAGTTTCAGCTTCAGCTCGACATTCTGTCAAATCACTTAATCTCCCCATGTCTAAAACCAAAATGAATTTGTTCTTGTGTAATGTAACCAATGCTCATGTAAAGCATTTCAATACCTGACAAATCTGCACTATATAAAACTGCAAAAACACTAAAAATAAAAAGTGTTTTGCACACTTCTGTCATTGGGCAACATGTGGGCTACATCCGGGTGATATTTGTGCTACATTTGGGCTCTTTTGTCTCTGGTGGCCATCTTGGGAGATTTATTTGTTATGAAGTTTCCTAATTTCCTCATTTACTGCAGCCTCCTCAGTAGGAAATGCTTTCAGTTTTTTACTTTGATTCCATCAAGAAGGTATTCAGATATGTCACACATTTGCCATCAATTCTGAATGTTAGCACTCTAGTTGCTCATTAGATCACTGTAGTAAAGCTACTGCTCACCACAGAAGTCTGCTGCTGGTATTAAAAGTGCATGTTTCAGTCTGCATGTCAGAATTTTTTCATGAAAAAAAGAGGATTTGAGAAGTCACTCAAAATGTGCCCAGATTTTTCTTTCTTCAACACAAATCATACTTTCTATGGCAAGATGAACCCCCTCATTGTGTTACTTTTTAAATTAAATGTTTTAAGTGTTACCACTTTATTCCAATCAAGATGGCTTCAGGTGTGCCATTCTTTTGTCATAAGTAAGACTGTTAGCGCTCTTGTTCTTCTTTAGAACACTCTGGGACAATGTGTCATTGGGCTATACTTGGGCTACATCTTGGTGATATTTGTGCTCACCAGGGAAGACTGCTGCTGGTATTGAAAGGGCATGTTTTAATCTGCATGTCAGGTTTGTTTAATGAAATAGAAGAGGATTTGAGAAGTCACTCAAAATGTGCCCTAATTTTTCTTTCTGCAGCACTAATCATACTTTCTATGGCAAAATAAACCCCCTCATGTTGTTCCTTTTTAAATTAAATGTTTTAAGAGTTACCACTTTACTCCAATCAAGATGGCTTCAGGTGCGCAATACATTTGTCAAAATCAGGTGAGTAGTGAAGCACACCATGATGGGATTAGAAGTCCTTTAAATTAACATATCCATGTGGACGCCGGTATTACGATAATGAAATCAATCATGGGACAAACAATGTCTGAGGTGCTTGCCTGTAGTACAAATGGCCCCTCCTGCTCCGCAATGCCTAGGAAAGTCCGTAGCTGTAGACCCACAGGGGTCTCGTGGTGGTGCAAACCGTGGCCTTGGCTGGGCCACAAATATATGAAAAAAGAAGTTGCCGGTCCAGCGTCCACATGCATTTGTTAATTTAAAGGACTTCTAATCCCATCATGCTGTGCTTCACTACTCACCTGTTTTTTTATCGGTGCTACTTTGAAAATAAAGATGGGATTTTCCTTTTTAAAACTGCTGGTGTTCCTTATTCGGTACAAAAGGGGGTGGTGATGGACACTCACACCCAGCCAAAAGATCTGGGTTTAATCCATCACGCTTGAATCCAGTGGCAAAGTGAGCAAGGGACTCACGTCTGAGCATACCATGCCACAATTTTGGCGGCCAAAAGCGGTACAAAAGGGGGTGGTGATGACCGGAGCATCTGAATCAATCAAACACTCACACCCAGTCAAAAGATCTGGGTTTAATCCATCACCGTTCTTTAGCCCACACTGCCACCCCAGTTCAGACATGGCTATATGCAAATCAGTCTGACCCTGTGCCTCATGGGAACAGTCCAGCCTGAACTGCCAAGCCATGTCTTCCCTGGACCGGAAACAAGCTTCCGAGGACCGGTTTCTGGCATTCCAGCCGTCTTCAGCCCGGCTTGCTTGAATCCAGTGGCAAAGTGAGCAAGGGACTCACGTCTGAGCATACCCTGACACACTTATGGCGGCCAAAAGCGGTACAAAAGGGGGTGGTGATGGATGGAGCATCTGAATCAATCAAACACTCACACCCAGTCAAAAGATCTGGGTTTAATCCATCACAGTTCTTTAGCCCACTCTGCCACCCCAGTTCAGACATGGCTATATGCAAATCAGTTTGACCCTGTGCCTCATGGGAACAGTCCAGCCTGAACTGCCAAGCCATGTCTTCCCTGGACCGGAAACAAGCTTCCGAGGACCGGTTTCTGGCATTCTAGCCGTCTTCAGCCCGGCTTGCTTGAATCCAGTGGCAAAGTGAGCAAGGGACTCACGTCAGAGCATACCCTGCCACACTTATGGCGGCCAAAAGCAGTACAAAAGGGGGTGGTGATGGACGGAGCATCTGAATCAATCAAACACTCACACCCAGTCAAAAGATCTGGGTTTATTCCATCACCGTTCTTTAGCCCACTCTGCCACCCCAGTTCAGACATGGCTATATGCAAATCAGTCTGACCCTGTGCCTCATGGGAACAGTCCAGCCTGAACTGCCAAGCCATGTCTTCCCTGGACCAGAAACAAGCTTCCGAGGACCGGTTTCTGGCATTCCAGCCGTCTTCAGCCCGGCTTGCTTGAATCCAGTGGCAAAGTGAGCAAGAGACTCACGTCTGAGCATACCCTGCAACACTTATGGCGGCCAAAAGCGGTACAAAAGGGGGTGGTGATGGACGGATCATCTGAATCAATCAAACACTCACACCCAGTCAAAAGATCTGGGTTTAATCCATCACCGTTCTTTAGCCCACTCTGCCACCTCAGTTCAGACATGGCTATATGCAAATCAGTCTGACCCTGTGCCTCATGGGAACAGTCCAGCCTGAACTGCCAAGCCATGTCTTCCCTGGACCGGAAACAAGCTTCCGAGGACCGGTTTCTGGAATTCCAGCCGTCTTCAGCCCGGCTTGCTTGAATCCAGTGGCAAAGTGAGCAAGGGACTCACGTCTGAGCATACCCTGCCACACTTATGGCGGCCAAAAGCGGTACAAAAGGGGGTGGTGATGGACGGAGCATCTGAATCAATCAAACACTCACACCCAGTCAAAAGATCTGGGTTTAATCGATCACCGTTCTTTAGCCCACTCTGCCACCCCAGTTCAGACATGGCTATATGCAAATCAGTCTGACCCTGTGCCTCATGGGAACAGTCCAGCCTGAACTGCCAAGCCATGTCTTCCCTGGACCGGAAACAAGCTTCCGAGGACCGGTTTCTGGCATTCCAGCCGCCTTCAGCCCGGCTTGCTTGAATCCAGTGGCAAAGTGAGCAAGGGACTCACGTCTGAGCATACCCTGCCACACTTATGGCGGCCAAAAGAGTGATAGCCGCCCAGAGGAAGGGAGGTATCCTGAAACGCGTAGGCGTCGCATTATTGGGATGATGTCTTTGAGGAGCTGCCCTGCTTGCGGCCTGACCGTCGGCGAGTGCAACCATCCGGAGTGGTAACTTCTTTTTTCATAAATTTGTGGCCCAGCCAAGGCCACGGTTTGCACCACCACTAGACCTCTGTGGGTCTGCAGCTACAGACTTTCCTAGGCATTGTGGAGCTGGAGGGGCCATTTGTACTACAGGCAAGCACCTCAGACATTGTTTGTCCTATGATTGATTTTATCTTCCTAATACCGGCATCCACATGGATATGTTAATTTAAAGGACTTCTAATCCCATCATGTTGTGCTTCACTACTCACCTGAGTTTTTTTCAGTGCTACTTGGAAAATAAAGAAGGGATTTTCCTTTTTAAAACTGCTAGTGTTCCTTATTCAGCGTGATAGCCACCCAGAGAAAGGGAGGTATCCTGAAATGCGTAGGCGGCGCATTAATTGGAAGATGTCTTTGAGAAGCTGCCCTGCTTGTGGCCTGACCTTCAATGAGTGCAACCATCCAGAGTGGCAACTTATTTTTTCATATATTTGTGGCCCAGCCAAAGCCATGGTTTGCACCACCACTAGACCCCTGTGGGTCTGCAGCTTCAGACTTTCCTAGGCATTGTGGAGCTGGAGGGGCCGTTTCTACTACAGGCCAGAACCTCAGACATCGTTTGTCCCATGATTGCTTTTATTATCGAAATACCGGCGTCCACATGGATATGTTAATTTAAAGGACTTCTAATCCCATCATGCTGTGCTTCACTACTAACCTGATTTTTATCGGTGCTACTTGGAAAATAAAGATGGGGGTTTCCTTTTTAAAACTGCTGGTGTTCCTTATTCAGCGTGATAGCCGCCCAGAGGAAGGGAGGTATCCTGAAACGCATAGGCAGCGCATTAATGGGGATATGTTTTTGAGGAGCTGCCCTGCTTGTGGCCTGACCTTCGGCGAGTGCAACCATCCGAAGTGGCAACTTCTTTTTCATATATATATATATATCTATATATATATATATGGGGAAGGAAGCAAGAGAGAGAAAGACACACCTGCTTTTTCTATTCAACAAGAAGGGGGCAGGCTCAGTACTAAAGTTTGGTATTTAGTGTGAGAGATACATATATATATATATATACTTTGCACCATGATCAAGCCCAGCAGGGTGCATCTCGTTGGTGAAGGGGGATAAATGGCACTGCAAAAGATAGAATGAATCGTTATCCTGCTTAAACTGTGAGAGTGCTGCGTGTTATTGCAACTTGGTGGAAGAATTGATGCAAGGCTTGTCCAGCCTTGTCACGCGCACCAGCTGTGAAAAGAGTGCGCTTCGTATTAAGGACACTTTGGTGAGATATATATATATATATTCACTGAAAAAAACGTAGGTTTCATTTGAGATGTCATCAGTGATGTCATGAGAGATGACACTGACCATGTCATGAGTGATGTAATATGTGACGTCATCAGCAGTGCATTGCGAGTGCGCGAGTTATAGTTAGCTGAACTAACTATAACAGGGGTATTTCAATGGTTTTGTATTGTATTGTATCTATGCTTATATAGCGCTACTGTCACCCTACGGGTATCCTGGCACTTTTTGTATGAGTGAAATGTCCAGCTAACTATACCATGTGTGAAACCTATAGTTTTTTCAGTGAATTTCTAAGGTTTTTTAAATGCTAATTTCTAACTATATCGTGCCTGAAACCTATGTTTTTTTCAGTGAATTGCTAAGGTTTTTTAAATGCTAATTCCTAACTATAACGTGGCTGAAACCTATGGTTTTTTCAGTGAATTTCAAAGGTTTTGTAAATGATAATTTTTCTAATGTATTAATTATTATATTTCTTTCTTTTTATACTAATTTCTTACATTTTTATAATTATTTTTAGTTATTTTATTTTTTAAGTTACATGATATATTTGTGTGTAAAATAATAAAAAACAAAATTCAAAAATAATGGTTTTATTACTCTTTTTTTTTCAATATATTAAAATTTAATTCTATATATTTTCTTTTTTCATTTCTTTTTTTTTGGTAATCGTACAATATGCGTACGGTGATCGCACCATCCATTGTACGGGCGCGAACCCGCGCACACGTTACGAATATGTTTTGATGTTACGCATCGCATCTGCGCTTCCGCGTGACATCACGTACGTTTGTACGGCGCCCGTACGCATACTGCGCGAAAGTTTCTAATTGATTGAAAAGATATATTTATGAATTTATTGTAAAGTCTTTGCCTATCTTCCCCTCTCCTAGATGGGGGAGTTCCCTTTGCCAAATAGATACTCGAGCTTTAAGATAAATGTTCTGCATACAGTGTCGTGGTGCTGACGGTGTGTTAGTTGTTGCAAATATATATATATATATATATCCAAAGATACTCCATTTGCCCAAGGAGACATGAGACGGACTCTCGAACGGCCAATTACTTTAATTAATCCTGGACCCGGACTGCAACGTGTGTCCCCAAAGCGTTTCGGCAGTTGTACCTTGATCACACGTATAATCGACAATCTGTAATGACAAGCAGGAAGTCCATCTTCATACCATAACATCACTGCAGTGAGCCTCTGCAATGAGAGCAATACAATGCATTCTGGTCCCGCTAGTCCATATATAAAAAATACACAATATCTCTACACTGTTCATGCCCAAATGTCATCTAAATGCTGCTATCCTGCATTTCAGCCCAAAATCTAGAGGCTGAGCAGGCCCCTAAAATGCAGTGAATCTGCAAGAAACAGCCACCGCCTACAATTTCTCATGTGTGGTTTCTGCTCCTTCTTTTGAAGGGTGGTGCAGTCTCTTTACAGCTTCGGGCAAAGCCGTTATGAATCAAAGACGCGGGCGTGGCTTGCGTGCCAGCTGGTGAGGACGGCTTCTCCGTGAGCTCCGCTACGGACTTCTACTGCGGATACTGCGAGAGCTGTTTTTCCCGCCTTCGTATGAACTGAGACGGCTGCAGTAACGGCGGAACATCCAGTGACCATGAGGATGTTGTTTCCGGCCGATTTTCTGCAACGGTGGAGTCTCTAATTGCCGACGGTAACTTCTCTCTTCCCTAAGACGCGAGCGGTCGCCATTTTGGCCGCTGAGCTCGCGTCTGTGTTTCCTTCAGCTTTGACTCTGCGACTTTTATAAGAGGTTCCTAAACTCGACAATGCACCACCGCGCTGCCCTTCATTGCTGCTTTTCTATAACTTTTATTATTTGAACAGCGCTGAATGCTGTCCATTACTCCGTTTTTCTCCTCAGTTGTGAATGCCTCACAGGAATGTTTGCCGCCATTTTGGAAACGCTTGAAACATTGGATTTGAAGTGTCCACTTGGTTATCCCCTCTCGCAACAGAATACTTGCTAATGTTGTTCTACCTGTTTGGTTATTATTTGCATGAGCTAACTCCTATGATACATCCTATGGAGGCGGATAATTTCTATTAATGCCCTATTCTGACTTTTCCTTGAGATATCGCCTCAAAATCCTTTTTCAGCTGGGCATTTGGTTTGTGATCTTTGTCTTTAACCTCCGTCGTTTCAGCTGCTCGACTTAAGTGCCATTATTGATCGCTTTTAAGTGACGCGATACAAAAGTGACGTCCTGTTATTATTCTTGGCTCGTGCTAACCTGGGCAGTGTCCACCTTGCTTGTCCAGCCTGTGTGGTACTCTTTGTTTTAGTTCTCATTGCAAACATGGCTAATGACTCTCATACTCCAAAATTGTCTCAAACAGGTACCAAACCTAAAAGACCTAAAAATGATCCGCCTTCTCCCATAAAATCTTCATCAAACCCGGTGCTGGACTCCATCCTTGAGGAGGTTCGAGGTTTCCAACCGTTTATGACCGCTACTAATGAACGTCTTAAACAGATTGAGGATCGTTGGGTTCTTATGGAGAGCAAGGTCTTAAACTTGGAGCAAAGAGTTAGCGATATTTAAGATGCCTCAGTCAAAATTCCATTATTAGAACAGGAAATCCATAAACTTAAGCTACACACGGAGGATTTGGAAAATCGCAATCGTAGGAACAATCTACGCGTTTATGGTGTTCCAGAAAATTCTGGGCTTTTCAGGGCTGAGTGGGCCTGCGAGGGTGTAGGGCGGTGGCGGAGCTGTCTTCGGCCGTCTGCCGAGTTTTACCGGTCTGTGGGTTTGCGATGACAGCGCTCTCCTGCGTTCTCTTCACCACTCGTTCTCCTCGCCACTTGACCCCCGCTTGGGTCGGGTCAGTACAGGTCAGCACAGCGCTACCTCTCCGCTCTGCTCCGCACATAGCTGCTCTCTGCAACTCGATGCTCCCAGTGCTGTCTCTCTGCACTGCTCTCTAGCGGCCCCGTTGCACACTATGTCCATCACTCCAACAAGGTAATGTATTTAGGAGACCAGGTGTTTAACAGATCCTTGATTTTAGATAGCAGATTATTTTTGTTTATTGTCAATGAGGCCTTTAGGTCATTAGGAAACTAGACACTGACGTAATTTATTTAGTTTGATTGTCATTTTAATCCTGAGTCCTCTGTTATCATTGGGGTACAATGAACATTTTGTAGGAAGACCTTGCTTTTCTCTTTGTTCAGTGAGTAACTAGAGCCTAAAGTGTATTTAGCAATTTCTGTGATAATATCTGGAATTGATCCCTCTGTATCCTCTGTGAGTATTAGCACATCAGCTGTCTAGGCTGCAATTAGTTGCATTCCATTGCAGAAAGGCATCTCTTTAATATTGGTATTGTTTGTAAAGGCTTTTAATAGTGGTCACTATCACTAGTAAGAAGAGTAAAGGGGATAAATAGCATCCCTGACGTTTACTCTGGGTTTGTTTAAATGGATTTGCGAGATGACCATTAATCCTTACTCTTGCTTCTGGATTGGAATAAAAAGCCATTGTCATGTGAATGAAATTGTCGCCTAGATTATATTTTTGTATAGTTGCATGTAGGAAGATCTAGGAGATTTTTCCAAAGGCCTTCTAGACATCTAATGCAAAGGCAGTCATTGGTGAGTTTAGATGTTTGGTTTTGTCACTCACATGATACAACATTATTATACTATCTGCTGCTAGTCTCCTTTTTAGAAAGCCTACCTGCGCTGGGTGGATGATTTTGTGTATAACCTACTCCAGTCTGTAGGCTAAAATGTTTGCATATAGTTCTCAGTCAATGTTTATTAGTGATATCGGTCAATAATTTTCAGTATCCATGTGATCATTTCCTTCTAGTAGAATGACCACTATAGTAGTTTTGGTTGCTGTGCCAGATATGGATTCTTCTTTGTCAAAATATTTGAATAATGGTGTCAGTGGGTCTAGAAGAACAGCAGTGAATGGTTTATAGAATGAGTCAGAGTAGCCATCTGGTCTAGGAAAGTCCCCTGATTAGAGGCTTCAGACCACAACTATAATTTTGTTGCTTTCAATTGGCTTGCTGAGAACAGTATAATAAACTTGGTCAATGGTGTGAATGGTAATATAGACAATCCTTTGTAGATATATCTGTGTTTGAATTGTAGAATTTGGAGTAGAAGTCTTGAAATGTTTTAGGTGTTATTTTTGTTGAGGTAAGTACTTCCCCTTCTTTATTACAGATCTCATGAATTGCGGACATACTTTTGGTATATTTGAGATACTTGGCTAAATATTTTCCCGCTCTCTTTCTTACACAGGTTTTTTGAGCTTTGTGTATGTCTATCCATTTTTGTGCTGTTTTACTCAGGATTTTGTAATATTCGTATTAAAGTCCATGTAAGGTTTTTAAGGGGTCTGAGGCCTTTGTGTACATTAAAGTGCTTTCTAAATTTGTTATTACATTTCTAGACCTAAAAACCTTTTATTAGTAGTTCTGTTTTAATCAACATCATGTTTATCATACTTCCTCTTAAGCTGGCTATCTGGATGTCCCATCTGACTTCCTTTGAGGATGTTAAGGGGCAATTGTTTTCCAAATAGTGTGTGATTGCTTCAGGAATTTCGTTTTTAGAGATTGGGTCATCTAATAAAGAATAATTGAATCTCCATTGTGTTGGTGGAGGTGTATTCTTGTCTATCTGTAATTCCAGGGATGTGTTTGCATGATTGTAGACACAGCTGTGCTGCTGAAGTTGTTTAGGCTTTATTAGGAAATAATTAAAATTGTTTAACCATGTCTGTCAATCTTCACAGCTATTGATCTAGCAATTATGACTGACAGGAGTGTTAATCATCTAAAAGGAATCTCATTTTCCACATTTTTCAATATTTAAAAATAAATACTGGCAGGAAAAGGGCAGGTTTTCTGTCTATATTAATCAGTAAAAATGGAAAACTGGAAGCCTTACTTAAAAAATACTAGGATGCAGATCTAAGAAATAAAGCATGCTTTAAGGAGCAATGAAAGCTGTTGTTTGGATCATAGTTTACTGGCACAATGAAGAAGAATAAGTTGCATTGAAAGGGGCAGAACAATCAACAGCTATGGGCTTAATCTGTGGTGCAAAATGTTAGACATTCCTAGACATTCAAGAACTCAGATATATATTGTGAGCAAACTTGATCTCAACTCTTGTCAGGAGAACAATAAATATACATTGTCAAACGTGCATTCATAAGCAATGAACATAACCATCACACAGATATAACTCTTCTACATTTGAACAGTTATGGGAATCACTGAGAACAGAAGGCAATAGTTGTCAATTAGGTATAAAAGGTTTACTTCATTATGACTTCACATTTAGTTGACAGCATTTTGGATTGCAAATGCACCCTTTTAGCAATATAAGAAAGGAAAATGTTTAGTAGTACAAATCATATTTATCTACAAAATCCCTTCTAAGTCCGCAAATCACCTTTAGGTGAGATATATCATTTTTATTTGCAAACTCAACCTTGTTTAAAAGTAAGCGCTATTGTGGTATGATATTTAGGTAAGAAAATCACTCTGGTTGTCTTCATCTGGAATGTGAAATACACATGTAGTAGCACAATCACTTGTATAAGGAAAAATACCGTAAATATATATATATATTTATATATTACCTACTGGCGGTCGCCAGTAGGTAGTTATAGTTAGAACCTAGTTTCCATAGGAAAAGCATTTTTTTGATTTGCCAATAACGTTTGCGCCAATTGATGAATGTTCACAAAATCTTCAAAACTAATTGTTCACTCAGGTCAGCTCCTGTCTTGAAAGTTTCGGGATGATTCATCAAGGAGGGGAGAACAAAGGGGGTCCCAAAAAGTTTTTTCTTCATGTTAATTTCCATTGAAAACTTTAGACACAGCTACAGCCTGAACTGCTGAACGGCTTACACCAAATTTGGCACAGAGATAGCTCTTGGTCCAGAAAGCACACTTTATTTTAAATGGTGTAAATCAGTTCAGTAGTTTTTGAGTTATTTAAAGATTTACAGATATATATATATTTGAGAATTGTGACATTTGATTGTCTGAGCCCTGCAGAGCACGAACTAGACTCTGATTGACTGGCAACACTTCAAACCAGGAAGTGTTGGCAGCCATCTTGTGCCTTGGACCGAGTAAGAAGGAAAAAGGTGAGAGAAACATAAAAAGAACAAGAAAAGGGGGCAGGGTAAAAACACCCTGACCCTCAGGCCTGCACAGGGGGGCCCAAAAAGAGTTTTTTTTTTTTTCATTTTCAGCCGGCTCGCGCTGGGTGCGTAAACCTGGTAAAAAAAAAAAAGCGAAGCGCGAGCTTCCGCACTTTGGTTTTTTAAGCCCCGGGGTGGGCTAGGTCCCGGGGGCAATGCTTACTTATGTAACGGAGGCCTGCGGCCGCAGGGACTGCCACCTCCCCGGTCTTAACTGTTTATGCCTGGGGACACGCGCTCCCTGCAGCCCCGGGGACCACCACCTCCCGGGGCTTATATTTAAAAAAGGTGGGGGGCTCCTGACCCTCACGCTGCCCCAGGGACTGCCACCTCCCCGGGGCAATCCTTATCAATGTGTGGAGGGCCTTGCAGGCCCCTCCAAGCCCTGGGGACCATCACCCCCCTGGGGCTAAAATAAATAATGTGTGTGAGGGGCTCAAGCCCCCCCACACTGCCCCGTGGACCACCGCCTCCCCAGGGCATTTTTATTTCAATGCAGGAGTCTATTGCGGACACCTGGCTGTGGGGACCACCACCTCCCTGGGCTTTCAAAATGTAGGGAGGGGGCCACACGGCCCACCACCTGGAGCCCTCGATGACCCTAGGGACTGCCACCCCCCAGGGCCGGCTCCTGCAATGTCCCAGGGTGCCCACCTCCGGGACTGTTTGCTATGACAGGGCGGGAGCCATCATAGCACTGATTTGGTTTTTGCTTCTAAAAACAAGAGCAGGATTGCTTTTGCACAAGGGAAGCTGCATGTCAGCAACTCCCCTTGTGCAAAAGCAATGCCGGCTCTTGCAGGAGGCGGGGAGCAGACTTGGACCAATGGTGGCAGGTTCCAATGCGGAGATGGCAGGCCCCTTTTTTGCAATTTGCAGAAAAATATATAATGTTATTTATTTATTTATAAATAAACAGTTAAAAACTGTAGAAAATCAGTACAAAAATAGGTATAACTACTATTACACTTAAAAATTAGCATTTAAAAAACCTTGGAAATTCACAGAAAAAAACATAGGTTTTAGGGGTGTTATAGTTAGCTGGACATTTCACTCGTACAAAACCATAAAAACTCCTCCGTTATAGTTAATTCTGCTAACTATAACTTGTAGTTAGTGACCAACTGATGCAGCATGTTATACAACAGCAGAGACAGTGATGCACACATTCATGTAGTTTAGTTACTCCGTATGTGGATCCTTCACGACTGCACCCACTGTGATGTGTACGCTTTGGGTGCGCGACTCTGAAAAAAATTGAAAAAAAAGAAAGTAATATAAATATATTAAAAGAAAAAAAGAAAACAAAAAAATTAAACAATATTTCTGTTTGAAATAAAAAAAAATTGCTCGGGAGGAAATGAGGCAAGCTGCTTTGAACCTCTCACCTGCTGTGGCAAGTACGTCTGGAGCATCCTCAGGAATACCTGAGGTAGAGGTGTGGCGCCGCGGCTAGGGCGACTGACTCCGGAATCTGGGGATCACTGTTCGATCCCTGACACTGGCGGCAGATTAGTCCAGCACCATGTGACTCTGGGCAATAGCTTGCTTAATCTTCCCGATGGCCCCCAGCGCCTAGAGACCCTAACGGGTGATTGTGCGCTTTATAAATGTGGATTATTATTAATATTATTATAGGACATAAGGCCAGAATTCGTCTTTCTCGAGCAACACTGCATGAAGTGTAAGAAACGTATATGCTTCGGTCAGCAGACGGTGAATGCAGTTTGTGTTGCGCAACGCAACCATTGTTGTTAATTTTTTTGTTTGATTTTGGAATGATAAGTAATTCCAAAAGTTTCCGGTTTTAACCGTTCTTTTTTTTGTTACGTTTTTTTAACAAACACAAAACAAATACAAAATTGTTAAAAAAAAAGTTAAAAAATACAAAAGAAATAAGAAGAAAAAAAGTTCTTATCAGAACTACCTTATCTTGTTAAAGAAAGAACTATAATTGCAAGGTAATGTGTGAAAGTGTGGTTAAATATATGTATACAGCATGATTGACTGAAAGAATGCCTTAGTAGTGTATGGAGAGTTTATAGGTGAAGATTTATGAGGAAGTACTGCAGCGTCACACTGCAAGCTCTTTAGCTGCACTACACTGTGGCACTTCTGAAGCACAGTGATGTGACATATGTATATGAATATGTTGCAACTATGTGCTTCCCTCTGCACTGCTGCACAAACTGCAGGCAATCAATGACACAGGCACCCTTGCACCATGGTGCAAGGATGTCTGTGTCATGCAAAGATTGTTTTTGTGCAGGAAGGGACACCTTCCTGCACAAAGACAATTAGTGAAGGCATTTTCCTCTTTCAATGTATGCTGTGGAATGCAGCATGCATTGAAAGAGGAAAAAAATGAGGAGAAATGAAAACAATTCTCCTTTTTGCGACTTGCTACATCAACTCTAGGATGGCGCAGCATTCACACACTTCTCCAGATTTACGATATCTCATAAATCTGGAGATGTGTCTTGTTTTATGCGTGTTGCGTGGGAACACCCACAGCAACACATATGGAACGCCCCTTCAACGCAAAGTTCTGTGTATGACGGGGTCGTTCTTACAAGGAGAGGAAAAATCATGCAGGGTTGCTCTTCCTCTCCTTGTAAATATGAAGGAGTGTCTGGTGCCATCACTACGTTACAACAAGTGACGTACTGGTGGCGCAGGGTGCTTTTAAATCTGCCCCATAAGTGCTTAGGTATTTGGCGGCTGATACAATAAGAGCATAGTGCTGGATGGGTGATTGAAGAATTGCATGAGACTGACAGGAGGTATCCTATGCTGCATAGGTACTACTTCAGTATTTAATGGAGTGGACCAATATTATGTATCTGCTTAGAGATTTGTAGGGATTATGCACAGACTAGTTTATGTGTACTTGTGTTGGTGCCTAGGTTATTTTATAAGAATACCACTAGTAACTGGAATGATGACAGTGCTGCAAACAGAGTGAACACTTAATTTATAAGTGCTTACGTTTTGGTGGAGTGATAGGATAAGTAGATAGTGGTAGATACGTGATTAAAGAAGTGCATTGGGACAGACTAGACGATTCCTACACTGCATGAGTACTAACTGGGTATTTAGAAGAGTGTATCAATAGTATGTAGCTAGTTAGAGGTCTGCTTGGATAGTACACACAATGTTATAGTTGTACTTGTGTTAGTAGCTAGGCCATTCCATAAGTTCATGACTAGTAACTAGAATAATTACAGTATTACAAACAGAGTGTATAGTGAATTTATAAGTGCTTAGGTATTGGTGGAGTAATAGGATAAGAAGTTAGTGCTGGAAGGGTGATTGGAAAAATGCATGGGACAGACAGAGGATTCCTAGACTGCATAGGTGCTAACTGGGTATTTAGAAGAGCGTATCAACAGTATGTAGCTGGTTAAAGGTCTGCATGCATAGTGCACAGAATATTGTAGCTGTACTAGTATTGGTGTTTCTATGGTTTCGAGAATGGTAGTCTATATTTTAGGGTGTGAGGAGGTGCATCAGATGATCACATGGATGATGTCATCAGTGATGTCATTTGGGATGTCATCAGTGATGTCACTGACCATATCATGAGTGATGTAATATGTGACGTCATCAGCAGTGCATTGCGGTGGCATGAGTTATAGTTAGCACAACTAACTATAACGGCAGAATTTCTCTTGTTTTGTACGAGTAAAATGTCCAACTAACTCTGACGGTAATGAAACCTGTGGTTTTTTCAGTGAATTTCTGAGGTTTTTAAATGCTAATTTCTAACTATAAGGTCCCTGAAACCTGTGTTTTTGTCAGTAAATTTTATATATATGTATTTAAT
Source organism: Lissotriton helveticus (assembly GCF_964261635.1). Taxonomy (NCBI): domain Eukaryota; kingdom Metazoa; phylum Chordata; class Amphibia; order Caudata; family Salamandridae; genus Lissotriton; species Lissotriton helveticus. Next base: position 479,644,787 of record NC_136067.1, read on the forward strand.
CGCCTCTCACTCTTACAAGGAAGGAATCAGCATTTAGGATGTAGTTTGGAAGTATTTAATCTGCAAAGGACGTGATCCACGCGTTTCGGCTCGTCCGAAACTTGATAACGATACAAGATGTCATTGTAGCATCCTTATTTAAATGTACAATTGCCTAAAGTTGCCAACATTAACAAAAGATTACATATTATTTTAACCCAAAAAGCTTGCAGCCAAATTGGCCTTGTCACGATGTGAAATGTCAGGAATTGATACAATAAAGAAAAGAAAACAAGTGTTAATATGCACACAATGTCATTTCTATAACCACTCAAAGAATAGCCTACACCTCGATTTTTTGAAAAATACGCAATCTATTCTTGCTTAAAGATAAACACATTTCTTCTGTTCATCTCTGTATTTAATTTTTACCTTTTTACTTATGACCTTAATTTGTAAGTTTAATAAATTGATACAATGAGAAAAAAACATAATTTCATGGCTACATCACAAAACTTATAAATAAACGTTTTTGAAAAAACAATTACAAAAATGATAAATCGTGCTCATTCATTCATTAATTGTGAACAAATATTGTCAAAAACAAAGATACAGTTTTATATCAACACAGTTTTCTTTCAATATTCCACTTCTTATATGATCAACAAGGAGGATGAAAAAATCCTAAACCTTCCTTTGATACCTCTATTTGATGATTATCACATTCAGTCACTAGATCATAGGATGTATGTCATGACAACGCGGGCTTTACACCGCACTACCATTACAATGCATCCATCACAACGCAAGTCGTTACAACGACTTGCGCTGTAGGCGCTGGATTTAGGAATAGTATGATTTACTATTCCAACTCCAGCCAACGTAACAATAGGGAAGGTGTTTAAATAGTAAATCATACTATTCCTTAGTATATAGCGACATCCAGCGCAAGTCGTTGTAACGACTTGCGTTGTGATGGCTGCGTCGTGATGGTAGCGCGGTGTAAAGCCCGCGTTGTAATGGCTGTCTCCCAGATCATAGAAGTTAACAACAAGGAAAAAACTTAGTTGAAATAAAAATTCCTTGGTTGTAGCATGAAAATAGACCCCAACGCCTCTATTTGTTCTGAGACTATGCCGACGCGTTTTGAGTACTGGTGTATCATTCACAGGACTCTCCTCAGGGCTGTCTTATTCTTGTCTGTAATGAATTGTTTGTGACAAAAAAAGGAAATATTAAAATAGCTCACTCCACATCTACTCTTACTTAGCGTACTTATATCAGGACTATTATACCTGAATGGCAGCAACACACTATCTCATATTGTCAGTGTTGGTTTGCTGAATTCCTTTGTAAGCATCTCAAACCCAATTGTGCCTCTGCAAAAAAAAGGGTACTTAGTTTTGCTTCTATCTGTTTAAAACTACAGTGTACACCACTTGTGCCACAGCGGGAAAATTACCTGCTTAGATGTTTGCTCAATCCAGCCGAATTCGCTTTTTTAAGTTCAGTCAGAACTTCCTGTCCATTCTGTAAGGAAAGGGTAGTTGCGTTTTACTGACCTGGGTTACAACATTGTATCTGTTAGCAATAACAATGTTTCGAACAATTACCTTGTGGGTTCGGTTTCTTTGATGAAGCCGCCTTCAAGTTCAATCGAAGACTTGTATCCCTTCTGCAAGAGAAGGATTATGGCTCTTTATTCCCCAGGGCTGCAACATTGTGTCTACTGACAATCACAATATTTCAACTAATTACCTTGCGGGTTCAGTTTCTCAAACGAAGCCACCTTGTCAGTCGTTGGAGTATAATTCGTCATGGCACATTCTTCTAAAAGTGAAAGTTTGCTGGTGTTTAGTTATCAATAACACTCTGCGTATTATTCATCAAACACTCGTTGTGCCTAGTACTCACCAACAAGTGCCTCCCAAACTGTTTTTTCTCGTGTTCCGTCAAACGCTATCCGCCATTACGCGGTCCCCGTTCCATTCAAAACAAAGTTTGTGGGCATAATGCCTCTAATCACTTCCGAGTTGCTGCCTCTGAGTAACCTATCTTGGGAAAGGTAGATACACTTAATTAAAGACTCAATACTAGTACATTCTATGATATATTGTATCGTCGATCTTCCTGAGACCATGGGCCACTGCACTCGGTAATCTTTCTTTTGTGACATTACACTTCACAAGTCATTACGTTAGTGTAAAAAAGACTCCAATGCCGAGCATACACATTTGTTGCTCATAGCTAGTGCGTTCTGGGATATGTAGTGTCATATCCAATCAGCTCACTCATGCTGTTCAATCCGGTGCTAATGCTGTTAAATTCCATTATCAGCTAGGCTTCCGTTTTCAACAAGACTTTTTCTAAATCTATCGATCTGTTTGTGGCATTCATTGCTGCCAAAATTGTCCATTGAATGTCATTCTCACTGTGAGTTTTTTTTAGAAAATGTTCCACCAACAGTGCTGAAATGACCTTCTTCTTGATATTGCATCTGTCCTGTGTGATTCTGGCAATTATCTGTTGACTTGATTTTCCTCTCGTGGTGGTGCAAACCGTGGCCTTGGCTGGGCCACAAATATATGAAAAAAGAAGTTGCCGGTCCAGCGTCCACATGCATTTGTTAATTTAAAGGACTTCTAATCCCATCATGCTGTGCTTCACTACTCACCTGTTTTTTTATCGGTGCTACTTTGAAAATGAAGATGGGATTTTCCTTTTTAAAACTGCTGGTGTTCCTTATTCGGTACAAAAGGGGGTGGTGATGGACACTCACACCCAGCCAAAAGATCTGGGTTTAATCCATCACGCTTGAATCCAGTGGGAAAGTGAGCAAGGGACTCACGTCTGAGCATACCATGCCACACTTTTGGCGGCCAAAAGCGGTACAAAAGGGGGTGGTGATGACCGGAGCATCTGAATCAATCAAACACTCACACCCAGTCAAAAGATCTGGGTTTAATCCATCACCGTTCTTTAGCCCACACTGCCACCCCAGTTCAGACATGGCTATATGCAAATCAGTCTGACCCTGTGCCTCATGGGAACAGTCCAGCCTGAACTGCCAAGCCATGTCTTCCCTGGACCGGAAACAAGCTTCCGAGGACCGGTTTCTGGCATTCCAGCCGTCTTCAGCCCGGCTTGCTTGAATCCAGTGGCAAAGTGAGCAAGGGACTCACGTCTGAGCATACCCTGCCTCACTTATGGCGGCCAAAAGCGGTACAAAAGGGGGTGGTGATGGATGGAGCATCTGAATCAATCAAACACTCACACCCAGTCAAAAGATCTGGGTTTAATCCATCACAGTTCTTTAGCCCACTCTGCCACCCCAGTTCAGACATGGCTATATGCAAATCAGTCTGACCCTGTGCCTCATGGGAACAGTCCAGCCTGAACTGCCAAGCCATGTCTTCCCTGGACCGGAAACAAGCTTCCGAGGACCGGTTTCTGGCATTCTAGCCGTCTTCAGCCCGGCTTGCTTGAATCCAGTGGCAAAGTGAGCAAGGGACTCACGTCAGAGCATACCCTGCCACACTTATGGCGGCCAAAAGCAGTACAAAAGGGGGTGGTGATGGACGGAGCATCTGAATCAATCAAACACTCACACCCAGTCAAAAGATCTGGGTTTATTCCATCACCGTTCTTTAGCCCACTCTGCCACCCCAGTTCAGACATGGCTATATGCAAATCAGTCTGACCCTGTGCCTCATGGGAACAGTCCAGCCTGAACTGCCAAGCCATGTCTTCCCTGGACCAGAAACAAGCTTCCGAGGACCGGTTTCTGGCATTCCAGCCGTCTTCAGCCTGGCTTGCTTGAATCCAGTGGCAAAGTGAGCAAGAGACTCACGTCTGAGCATACCCTGCAACACTTATGGCGGCCAAAAGCGGTACAAAAGGGGGTGGTGATGGACGGATCATCTGAATCAATCAAACACTCACACCCAGTCAAAAGATCTGGGTTTAATCCATCACCGTTCTTTAGCCCACTCTGCCACCCCAGTTCAGACATGGCTATATGCAAATCAGTCTGACCCTGTGCCTCATGGGAACAGTCCAGCCTGAACTGCCAAGCCATGTCTTCCCTGGACCGGAAACAAGCTTCCGAGGACCGGTTTCTGGAATTCCAGCCGTCTTCAGCCCGGCTTGCTTGAATCCAGTGGCAAAGTGAGCAAGGGACTCACGTCTGAACATACCCTGCCACACTTATGGCGGCCAAAAGCGGTACAAAAGGGGGTGGTGATGGACGGAGCATCTGAATCAATCAAACACTCACACCCAGTCAAAAGATCTGGGTTTAATCGATCACCGTTCTTTAGCCCACTCTGCCGCCCCAGTTCAGACATGGCTATATGCAAATCAGTCTGACCCTGTGCCTCATGGGAACAGTCCAGCCTGAACTGCCAAGCCATGTCTTCCCTGGACCGGAAACAAGCTTCCGAGAACCGGTTTCTGGCATTCCAGCCGCCTTCAGCCCGGCTTGCTTGAATCCAGTGGCAAAGTGAGCAAGGGACTCACGTCTGAGCATACCCTGCCACACTTATGGCGGCCAAAAGAGTGATAGCCGCCCAGAGGAAGGGAGGTATCCTGAAACGCGTAGGCGTCGCATTATTGGGATGATGTCTTTGAGGAGCTGCCCTGCTTGCGGCCTGACCGTCGGCGAGTGCAACCATCCGGAGTGGTAACTTCTTTTTTCATAAATTTGTGGCCCAGCCAAGGCCACGGTTTGCACCACCACTAGACCTCTGTGGGTCTGCAGCTACAGACTTTCCTAGGCATTGTGGAGCTGGAGGGGCCATTTGTACTACAGGCAAGCACCTCAGACATTGTTTGTCCTATGATTGATTTTATCTTCCTAATACCGGCATCCACATGGATATGTTAATTTAAAGGACTTCTAATCCCATCATGTTGTGCTTCACTACTCACCTGATTTTTTTCAGTGCTACTTGGAAAATAAAGAAGGGATTTTCCTTTTTAAAACTGCTAGTGTTCCTTATTCAGCGTGATAGCCACCCAGAGAAAGGGAGGTATCCTGAAATGCGTAGGCGGCGCGTTAATTGGGAGATGTCTTTGAGAAGCTGCCCTGCTTGTGGCCTGACCTTCAATGAGTGCAACCATCCAGAGTGGCAACTTATTTTTTCATATATTTGTGGCCCAGCCAAAGCCATGGTTTGCACCACCACTAGACCCCTGTGGGTCTGCAGCTTCGGACTTTCCTAGGCATTGTGGAGCTGGAGGGCCCATTTCTACTACAGGCCAGAACCTCAGACATCGTTTGTCCCATGATTGATTTTATTATCGAAATACCGGCGTCCACATGGATATGTTAATTTAAAGGACTTCTAATCCCATCATGCTGTGCTTCACTACTAACCTGATTTTTATCGGTGCTACTTGGAAAATAAAGATGGGGGTTTCCTTTTTAAAACTGCTGGTGTTCCTTATTCAGCGTGATAGCCGCCCAGAGGAAGGGAGGTATCCTGAAACGCATAGGCAGCGCATTAATGGGGATATGTTTTTGAGGAGCTGCCCTGCTTGTGGCCTGACCTTCGGCGAGTGCAACCATCCGAAGTGGCAACTTCTTTTTCATATATATATATATATATATATATATACATATATATATATATATATATATATATATATATGGGGAAGGAAGCAAGAGAGAGAAAGACACACCTGCTTTTTCTATTCAACAAGAAGGGGGCAGGCTCAGTACTAAAGTTTGGTATTTAGTGTGAGAGATACATATATATATATATACTTTGCACCATGATCAAGCCCAGCAGGGTGCATCTCGTTGGTGAAGGGGGATAAATGGCACTGCAAAAGATAGAATGAATCGTTATTCTGCTTAAACTGTGAGAGTGCTGCGTGTTATTGCAACTTGGTGGAAGAATTGATGCAAGGCTTGTCCAGCCTTGTCACGCGCACCAGCTGTGAAAAGAGTGCGCTTCGTATTAAGGACACTTTGGTGAGATATATATATATATATTCACTGAAAAAAACGTAGGTTTCATTTGAGATGTCATCAGTGATGTCATGAGAGATGACACTGACCATGTCATGAGTGATGTAATATGTGACGTCATCAGCAGTGCATTGCGAGTGCGCGAGTTATAGTTAGCTGAACTAACTATAACAGGGGTATTTCAATGGTTTTGTATTGTATTGTATTGTATTGTATCTATGCTTATATAGCGCTACTGTCACCCTACGGGTATCCTGGCACTTTTTGTATGAGTGAAATGTCCAGCTAACTATACCATGTGTGAAACCTATAGTTTTTTCAGTGAATTTCTAAGGTTTTTTAAATGCTAATTTCTAACTATATCGTGGCTGAAACCTATGGTTTTTTCAGTGAATTGCTAAGGTTTTTTAAATGCTAATTCCTAACTATAACGTGGCTGAAACCTATGGTTTTTTCAGTGAATTTCAAAGGTTTTGTAAATGATAATTTTTCTAATGTATTAATTATTATATTTCTTTCTTTTTATACTAATTTCTTACATTTTTATAATTATTTTTAGTTATTTTATTTTTTAAGTTACATGATATATTTGTGTGTAAAATAATAAAAAACAAAATTCAAAAATAATGGTTTTATTACTCTTTTTTTTTCATTATATTAAAATTTAATTCTATATATTTTCTTTTTTCATTTCTTTTTTTTTGGTAATCGTACAATATGCGTACAGTGATCGCACCATCCATTGTACGGGCGCGAACCCGCGCACACGTTACGAATATGTTTTGATGTTACGCATCGCATCTGCGCTTCCGCGTGACATCACGTACGTTTGTACGGCGCCCGTACGCATACTGCGCGAAAGTTTCTAATTGATTGAAAAGATATATTTATGAATTTATTGTAAAGTCTTTGCCTATCTTCCCCTCTCCTAGATGGGGGAGGTCCCTTTGCCAAATAGATACTCGAGCTTTAAGATAAATGTTCTGCATACAGTGTCGTGGTGCTGACGGTGTGTTAGTTGTTGCAAATATATATATATATATATATATATATCCAAAGATGCTCCATTTGCCCAAGGAGACATGAGACGGACTGTTCATGCCCAAATGTCATCTAAATGCTGCTATCCTGCATTTCAGCCCAAAATCTAGAGGCTGAGCAGGCCCCTATAAATGCAGTGAATCTGCAAGAAACAGCCACCGCCTACAATTTCTCATGTGTGGTTTCTGCTCCTTCTTTTGAAGGGTGGTGCAGTCTCTTTACAGCTTCGGGCAAAGCCGTTATGAATCAAAGACGCGGGCGTGGCTTGCGCGCCAGCTGGTGAGGACGGCTTCTCCGTGAGCTCCGCTACGGACGTCTACTGCGGATACTGCAAGAGCTGTTTTTCCCGCCTTCGTATGAACTGAGACGGCTGCAGTAACGGCGGAACATCCAGTGACCATGAGGATGTTGTTTCCGGCCGATTTTCTGCAACGGTGGAGTCTCTAATTGCCGACGGTAACTTCTCTCTTCCCTAAGACGCGAGCAGTCGCCATTTTGGCCGCTGAGCTCGCGTCTGTGTTTCCTTCAGCTTTGACTCTGCGACTTTTATAAGAGGTTCCTAAACTCGACAATGCACCACCGCGCTGCCCTTCATTGCTGCTTTTCTATAACTTTTATTATTTGAACAGCGCTGAATGCTGTCCATTACTCCGTTTTTCTCCTCAGTTGTGAATGCCTCACAGGAATGTTTGCCGCCATTTTGGAAACGCTTGAAACATTGGATTTGAAGTGTCCACTTGGTTATCCCCTCTCGCAACAGTATACTTGCTAATGTTGTTCTACCTGTTTGGTTATTATTTGCATGAGCTAACTCCTATGATACATCCTATGGAGGCGGATAATTTCTATTAATGCCCTATTCTGACTTTTCCTTGAGATATCGCCTCAAAATCCTTTTTCAGCTGGGCATTTGGTTTGCGATCTTTGTCTTTAACCTCCGTCGTTTCAGCTGCTCGACTTAAGTGCCATTATTGATCGCTTTTAAGTGACGCGATACAAAAGTGACGTCCTGTTATTATTCTTGGCTCGTGCTAACCTGGGCAGTGTCCACCTTGCTTGTCCAGCCTGTGTGGCACTCTTTGTTTTAGTTCTCATTGCAAACATGGCTAATGACTCTAATACTCCAAAATTGTCTCAAACAGGTACCAAACCTAAAAGACCTAAAAATGATCCGCCTTCTCCCATAAAATCTTCATCAAACCCGGTGCTGGACTCCATCCTTGAGGAGGTTCGAGGTTTCCAACCGTTTATGACCGCTACTAATGAACGTCTTAAACAGATTGAGGATCGTTGGGTTCTTATGGAGAGCAAGGTCTTAAACTTGGAGCAAAGAGTTAGCGATATTTAAGATGCCTCAGTCAAAATTCCTTTTTTAGAACAGGAAATCCATAAACTTAAGCTACAAACGGAGGATTTGGAAAATCGCAATCGTAGGAACAATCTACGCGTTTATGGTGTTCCAGAAAATTTGGAAGGTCCTGACATAGTATCTTTCTTACGTAAATTCTTACAGAAACTTTTGAATCTCCAGCCTGAGTCACACCCTCTTAACATCCAGAGGGCTCATCGCCTGGGCCGCATAAACTCTAACTCTACCAAACCTCGTGGTATTATTATGCTTTTCCTTGAATTCACGGAGTTAATGTCTGTCCTGAAAGCCGCCAGGCTTAAAAGACGTCTTCAATGGTCTGGTCATAACATCTTTATCTCACAAGATCTTTCGTCTGCGACGAATGCCCGATGCAAGGAATTTCTGAATCTCCGTCCTCTCATGCGACAACTCAACATTCAGTATGGCATCCTAGATCCTTGTTTCTGCAAGATCACACATAATGGTCGCACCACCTCATTTGATGATCCTGAAAAGCTCCACTCATACCTTCAGAGTGTCTCGCCTTCAAATATGGACAGTGCTAACTAACATTCCTCAATGCTGAATTTTCTTTTTTTTTTTTTTAAATATATTTTTTATTTTTCTTTCATTACACATTGTATCACATATATAATACATACATTATAGATTTGTCGATTGATAGTTTTAAATTAATACTAAACCACATCTGGTTTAATGAACCTCTCCTATTATACATTACAAAGGAATAATACAAAAAAAAATACTTTCCATTACTCAATATCCACCTGGACTTGTGATTTACAAATATCTATATTTCCCAAACCATATTCAAAACTCATCGATAACTATAGTTCCATGGTCTCTTTCCATTTCGCAATTGGCTCCCAAATTTTTAAACCTAACTTTCTTCCCCTTTTCCCCCTGCGTGAGTATATTGCCTTTTCCAGATTATACATACCAAATAAATTGGAAAGCCAAGTTTGCATTACTGGGGGGGTTTTATCCAGCCATGCTCTTGCTATTGACAGTCTTAATACTGCTGTGGCAATAAACATAAATTCTTTGTAAGTATAATCTTCCCCCATATCCCTTCCCAGTAATATTAACAGCGGTGTCAATTGAACTTGTATTCTTAAAGAATTACCCATAAATTCTTCTATGTTTTTAATCAAAGTGTGTAGCTGGGGGCAGGTGGCAAACATGTGGACGATATCTGCGTCTACAGCATTGCAGCGAGGACAGGTGGTACCAGTCGAACCTCCCCATTTAGCTATTCTAGCCGGTGTGTGATACAGTGAAAACAAAGTTTTATAATGTTGTGATTGGAGGGGACCCGAGCAAAAGATGGTACGCCCCAGATCAAGTGATTCCACAAAATTTTCCATTCCTCCCCCCAATTTTTCAACCCATTTGCTACTATGTTTATCCAAGTCATCCACCTTCCCGTTTGCAAGACTTGCATAAAAAGATCTTATCGTACAATCCCCTCCTAATACTATTTTCTCCAGTATTTCATTTCGAGTAAAGCCTGCTGCCCCCCCTGCTTGTTGCTGAGAAAACTCCTTATCTGTAGAAATTTTAAAAAATCCCTACTTGCAACACCATATTTTCGGGTTAATACTTCAAATTGAACAATCCCCTCTTCCTCCATTAAATCCCCGATCTGTATTATCCCTTTTTGCACCCAACCAGCCATTATTAAGTCAGCAAAGACTTCGACCGGGAAAGATTTGTTCTTATACAGCCTGATATACCTGTTATATCTTCCTAGGCGCGCCTTTTTTAAGAAAGCATTCCACACCTTAACTGCTGCTTCCACGGTCTTAAATCTAGTCCTTTTGTAGTACCCAAATTCTACGCAGTTTAAAAAACAATTTTCTGTCTCGGTCCCTAGTACTGCAGAGTACACTTCCGTGGACATGATAGTAACTCTTTCATCGAGTCCACCACCCCCGATTAGCCCCTGCATATACTGTAATGCTGTTGCCATTTGGTACAGTCTGAAGTCAGGGGCCCCCCACCCCCCTCTCTCTCTTGGAAGGGTCATGTACCGATACGCACGCCGGGTCTTCCCATGCGCCCATATAAATCTGTTCAATACATTCTCTAACAAATTAAACCATTTAACATCAAAAACCAAAGGAATAGTTCTAAAAAAATAGAGAAATTTGGGCAATATCAGCATTTTAATTACATTAGAGCATCCCATCAGGGAGAAATGAAGGTTATTCATTCTCTCTAAGTCATTCTTTACCTTTGAAATTAAAGGAGCCATATTACTCTCAACTATTACTCTCAAATCCGCAGATAGTGAAACCCCCAAGTATACTGCCAAGCTAACCACTCTATTATCCTCGCACCTAGTATATGCATTCTTTATAATTTGCGTTTTGGCTCTGTTCAAACTGTACCCAGATATCTGCCCAAACATGAGGGCCTCTACTTCTACTTCTTTTATCGCTAAGGTAGGATTTGATGTTAAAATTGCAACGTCATCCGCGTATGCTAATGTCTTCACCATACAGTTATTTACTTTTATTGGTTGTATATCCACATTAGATTCAAATCGCCGTATTAACGGCTCTAAATATAGCGCAAACAGTCTAGGTGAGGAAGGACACCCTTGCCTGGTCCCCCTAGCAATACTAACTGCAGCTGAGAGCCCTCCATTAACACTATTTTAGCAGTGGGGGTGATATATAAGGCCTGTATAGCTTGTATAAACCTATCCCCTATCCCGCACCACTTCATAACGTACCACAGATAATCCCAAGAGACCCTGTCAAACGCCTTCTCTGCGTCCAGAAAAAGCGCTGCGACAGGGTCTCCTAAGACATCTGCGGCGTCGAGGATGGTAATTACAGTCCTGACGTGTTGGGTTGTCCCTTTCCCAGGTATAAACCCGTGTTGAGTAGAGGTTACAAGTTGTTCAATATTTTTTGCCAATCTTTTTGCCAGTATTTTTGAGTATATTTTTACGTCTGAGTTCATCAGTGTTATGGGTCTATAGGACCCTGGTACATCTGGTGGTTTGCCTTTTTTTAAAATAACGATATTATTAGCTCCGCCCCAGGATACCGGAATAGATACCCCTAGTTGTGCTTGCGTCAATGTGTGAAACATATCTGCAAGTAACACCTCCCTAAATATTTGGTAAAATTCAATTGGTATTAGGTCTGGTCCTGCTGCTTTACCTGCTGGTAAGCTTCCGATGGCAGACTCTAGTTCTTCCAGGTGGAAAGGACCCTCCATAATCTCTCGATCTTCTTCGAGCAAAATTGGAGGTAGAATATTCGTGAAATAATTTTCAATATTTGCCGGGCTTGCTATGTCCTCTGGGGTATATAGATCTAAATAGAATCTTCTAAAAACTTCCCTTATTGAATTAGGATCTATTACCACATTCCCCTGTTCATCCCTTATCTCCTTTATTGTTGCTGCTGCTGTTGTCTGCCTAGTTCTTATTGCTAATACTTGCCCTATTCTCTCACTATATTCGTATGTTGTTTCCCTTTTCGTAAGATAATTATCTGCCGCTTTCCTGGCCAAACCTTCAACAGCTTCAGCTTTCAATGCAATGATTTTAAATAAATGTTCTTCCAGTGGACGCTTCTGTACAATAGCCCTACTCAAGCTGTCTTCCTCTCTTAGTAACTCTTTTTCTATTTGTTTTCTCTTATCACTTTCCCTCTTCTGTCTTGCCAAAACATAACTCATAGTTTCTCCCCTTACCCCAGCCTTAAACGTGTCCCAAACCACCCCTGGGGGTGCTGTCCCTCTATTAACCTCCCAGAAGAATTGTATCCATAGAACCATATGCTCCCTATAGGTAGAATCTTTTAGTAAAGCTCTCTCGAAGGACCATTGCGAGGGTGTTCTTTATATTTGGGTAATTTTAAGCGTGCAAATCAGCGGACTATGGTCCGATATAACCCGTGGGAGTCTTTCTATATTCAGACCTTGAAGTAGTAACCATAGTTATTGTCTGTCCCATAAATTTAATTTCCATGATCACCCATCTACCCCATTTATCTTCCTTCTTTCTCACAATAATCATGTCCCTGCCTTTTCCCAAAATTGCTACCCCTCTAGTCCTGGTGCCCTGTTTAGTACTTGCAAGAACCTTAAATTCTAATTGCTCCAAAAGATAATTCTTACTCCCTTCTATATGCGTCTCTTGGAGACAAATTAAATCAACACGCAGGTTTTTTAAGTATGCTGCCACTTTCATCCTCTTATTCATATCATTGAGACCACAAACATTAATCGTTGCTATTTTACACACCATTGCAGAAAAGTAGAAGAATGTACCTACTAAGACCAATTCTTTTTGAACTCATCAACCAATATGTAAACATCCCATATAATCTAATCTGATGACAATGTATTAACTCATATATTGAAACAAAAATTGTAGTTACTGTTTTTTTCCCCTCCCCAGTCCCCTGGGCCCACCCCCTCCACCCCTTGACTCCCCACCCCCCCCTCCCCCCTCTCTCCCCCTTTCTACAGGCAAATAGGTCAAAGGACCTATGTGTGCCCACCTTAGGTTGCGCTAGTCGCGTCCCTCTCTCGCTTAACCATTCTTTGTGTGCTATACTGCTCTTCACCCTTGGCCCTCCACCAGTGGACTACTAACAGTGATTAATATAAACCCCAGAGCTAACCTTCCTTCTGTTTTTTCATCCCTTCCAGAAATATTTGTGCTTTAATTTCAGATGTGAACATCCAAGGTTTACCCCTCACAATCACCTTAAGTCTAGCTGGGAACAAGAGGTATGCCTCCACCCCTAGGGCCTGAAAGGGGGAGATCATCTGCCGTAGCCTCCATCTCCTCTCTATAGTGGCATGACAAAAATCAGGCCTGGCGAAGAAGGTTACGCCTTCAAAGGTCCTCCTATTATCAGGTCTGGCCTTGCTGATGATCTCTTCTCTGAGCAGGAAATTTCCTACGTTTATTAGGATGGCTCTTGGGAGGTTTCTATGCCCAGCACCCCCATCCCCCCCTGCGTCACCCGGACCATGGGTTTTCTTCTCTGTAAATGGGAACCTGTGTGCCCTCTGTATCTCCCTATCCCACTGCCACTGGGATTCAGGGAAAGCCCCCTTCAGTAAATTAACCACAAATTGCCTGACGTCCTGCCCTTCTGTCCCTTCTGCCACACCCAGTAGCCTGACGTTATTCCTCCTCTGCCTGTTTTCAAAATCCTCCATTTTCCAGGACATGTCCACCGTTAGTTTCTCCTGTTCTGATTTAAATGTCTGCCAGCTTCCAACGTCGTCTTCCAATCTTCCAGTACGTTCCTCCACCTCTGTTACTCTGTCTGCTATGCCTTCGTACAGCTTGTTAACTTTCCTAAAAGTGTTCTGTACTTTCTTTGTGGCCTGTCTTGCTCTTCGAGATTCTGCCCTGGCCTCCCCTTGCATCTGTTTGAGGATGCTAAGTAAATTTTCAGAAGAGTCCTGCTTAAGGGGCGAGCCACCTGTAGCTCCCTCACCGCTCAGTGCTGGTCTGGCATTATCTTTATCGTTAAGATTATCCTCCTGGTAGACCTGCGATGTTGCAGAGTAGTCCCATATCAGTCGTTTCTCCGTGTGTTCGGGAAAACCAGATGCCTGACTCCTTAACTTCTCACGTTTCCTCCTCATTGTAGATTCTTTTCCTGAGGTGGTATAGTCTGTTCCAGACAGATCATCATCTTCCTCCTCAGAGCTAATCTCTGTAGAAAGTGGTGATTCAGAGTCCTCATTTACTGAGTAAAATTCTGGTTCCACAGAGGCACTGTCTCCTCCACCCATAGTTTGCGTATTTTGGATGTTTATATTAGCCTCAGGCTGACTCTGCTCCCCCAAGTACTGTCCCGCTGTTTTAGTTCGTTCATTTCCTTCTCAACACCTAACAATGCCCCGAGCATATCAGCTGTTGTATACCCAGTTTCACTGACCTGGTTAGGGCCCCCTGTACTCTCCTCTACGACCCCTTTCAGGCTCTCACCTCTGTCTTGTAAACATCCTTCTGCGTGAGCCACAAGGGTGATGCTTTGCTCAGCGTTCTCTGCCGGGGCCAGTCGTTGCTTAGCAACCAGCAGCTCCGCGTCTCTCATGCCTGCAGCGTCCATTGCATCCTCGAGGACGTTGCCGGGCAGAGCTGCTGCTTCGGTTGAGTTCTTCTGCGGGAGCTGTTCTGCATTCCTCGCAGCCAGCACTTGGACCAAGGTAGGCTGCCTGAAGACTGTCTCCCGATTTTTACTGCTCTCCTCCGTTGTTTGCCCACTCGCGCTTTTAGCTCCTGTATTCAGCTTCCCCCGCATCTCTCCTTTTTTCGCCCCAGCTTTGTCAATCAAAGGAGGGGGAAGTGTCTTTTTTATTGCTCCGGTGCCTTTCCCTGCGGGGGTATCCACTTTCATAGTTGCTGTCGATCCCGCTCTAACAGCAGCAGGCTCTGGCGCCTTCTTACTTCTCTCGCTCCCCTTCTCTCGAGGAGGCATCTTTGGCGCCATACTCCGGCTGATGAATAGCTTTACTGCCCTGACCTTAACCCAAGCCAAGGCCACTCCAATCCGGTGTAGACGCTCCTGGAAGAACTTGGGTACTATAATCCGACTAAACCCACGATCCAACTCCATTCAGTGTCCATTTAGTAAAGAGCTGGGTTTAGATAAGAGTAGCACAGCGTCCTCTCATAATCATATCGTTGATGCGAGAGAGGGATTAGTGCGACCTCTCAGCACAACGCTACAGCGGCCATCTTGCCTCTCTGTGATAAATGCGCCTTTTCACTCATTTTAGTCCTAACACTCATACCCTCAATGCTGAATTTTCTACTGTTGCTCTTCTCTTCTTAACTGCAGCTCTTCTCATCTTCATTTCGTCCTCTTTTGACTCTTCCTTTTAGTCTTTGTTCTTACTCTTGAGGTTTAGCTCTTACATTCTGTTCTCTTTCTCTATTTATCTCCTTTGTTGGTTGCTCGTGGGGACGTGTCTCCTATCTGGTGTATCCATGCCTCATATGTTTCGGTTGTTCTCTTTTTCTCCGATCAGGCTACTGTGCCTTGATCTGCTTACTCTTCTCTCTCTTCTATTTGCTCTGCTTCTTTCCCCTCCCCTTATTTCTATTTCTCCTCCTTTTTATCCTTTTCCTGGTTGTTTTTTCTTCCTCTCATATGTTCTATGTTCCTCTTTTCCTAAGCAGTCTTTTCCTCGATTGTTCTTCTTCATGGTGTATTTTTTGACTCGAAGTCGATTGCATTTTTGTGCCGAGAGTGTTCTGGGAGCTCCCACCTCATGTGTTTTTTGTCTTTGTTGTTCCCCTTTCCGTAGTTATTCCCTTACCTTATGTTCACTTCACGTGTCGCCCATCACCTCTCCCCTCCATGGTGTGTAATTTTGTTTCCTGGAACGTACGAGGTCTTGGTCATCCTGTCAAGCGTCAAAAGTTATTGTCTCATTTATCTAAATTTAATTCACAGGTTGTTTTCCTTCAAGAAATGCATTGTTCTGATGTAGAATATCTTAAGCTGAAAAGGCAGTGGGTGGGCCAAGTTGTATTTTCTCCTGTTGTCCTTAAAAAAGGGGGGGTCGCTATTTTATTTCACAAAGCTTTAAATGTACAGATTATTTCTACTCAAAATGACGATGAAGGACGTTGGGCAATGGCTAAGGTGATTATCCAGAATAAGACACTGGTTTTGCTAAATATTTATGGTCCGGTACGTCCTGACCCTAAATTTTGGAATGATATTAAAATCCTGATTTCCTCCATTGATTGCCCTGATTTTATTATTGCCGGTGATTTTAACCAATGGTTAGACCCTTTCTCAGATAGATTATCTTCCAGTAAATTTCAGCCCGATAAGACTCATAAGAGTTTTCAATCTGCCATTGCCTCACGTCTTTTATTTGATTCATGGAAATTGTGTAACCCTGATGTGTTGGAATATACCTTTTTCTCTAATGTTCATCACACCCGCTCTAGGATTGACTACATTATGGTTAGTAAATCATTAATCCCTTCCATTCAAAATTCTGTAATAGGCTCTATATTTATTTCCGACCATGCTCCTGTTTCTACTGCGCTTGACCTCTCCCTTATTTCTTCCAAATTTAGTTGTTGGAAATTTAACTCCTTTCTTTTATCTGACTCGGTTTTTATGAAGGAAAGTGTGGAGTTTTTTAACGAATCCTTCGTCTTTAATAATCCCTCAGACACTTCCATTCCTAACAACTGGGATACCTTTAAGGCTGCTTTCAGAGCGTTTATTATTTCATATGTTGCTAAGAAAAAGAAACTTAATAGAAAAAATATGAGGAACAACTTCAGAAAATCAAAAACCTTGAACATATGTATTTCTCCTCTAAATCCTCCTCCTCCCTTCAAGATTTGATTTCTGCCAAAACGGAACTAAATAAGGTTATTACTAATGAAGCATGTAACACTCTCCTTAAAATTAAGTCCAAATTTCATGGTGGCCAAAATAAAGCGGGGAAGATGCTAGCAAACTATTTGAAAGTAAAGTCAGAACGCAAAAATGTTGGTCCAATTTTTAACGATTCTCTAAATAAATTAGTTTCGGCGGATGAAGATATTGCTGAAGTATTTCATAATTATTACCAATCCTTATACACTGATGACATGCATCCCTCTAATGTTAATTTAACGTCCTTTTTTTAAAGCCTTCCTTCTCCCCCATCCATTCCGGATGAATTTGCTCTCTTGGAAAAGGAAATTACCCTCCAAGAAGTAACTAGGGCCATTAATTCGCTTAAAAAATCAAAAGCACCGGGTCCGGATAGCCTTCCCGTGGAATTTTATTCCTCTTTCCATGCCTTTTTTGCTCCGAAACTCTTACAACTCTTTAATTCGTTTATTTTAGATACGAAGGCTTCTGGATCCTTTTTGGATGTGTTAATCATTATCATTCCCAAACCAGACAAAGATCATTCCCAGTGTAAAAATTATCGCCCTATATCTTTAATTAAATATGATTGTAAAATATTTGCTAAAATTCTGGCTTTGCGCCTTGATTCCCTTATCCCTTGTCTAATCAAAACTGATCAGGTGGGCTTTGTAAAAGGTAGACTTGCTGAGGATAATGCTTGTATGTTTTCCAATGTCATTTCACACAGTTAAAAACTTTAAATCCCTCTGGCAGCGCTTTCCCTAGATGCGGAAAAAGCGTTTGACCGTATCAACTGGCAATTCCTGTTCCATACCTTACAATGGTTTGGCTTTGGTCTCTCTTTTATCTCAATGGTCAAGCTTCTTTATTCCTCACCTCGTGCCAGTATTTTTGTTAACAATCAATTTTCAATTTTTTTTTCCTCATCTAGAGGCACTCAACAAGGATGCCCCCTGTCTCCCCTATTATTTATTATGTGTCTTGAACCTTTTTTAGAAAGAATTTGTTCTAATCCCAAGATTTCTGGTTTTAAATTACCTTCTACTGAAACTAAATTATCGGATTATGCAGATGATGTGCTAGTTTATATGTCCGACCCTGAATCCTCCCTTCCACATTTTTTGGAGGAGGTCTGATTGTATTCCTCTACATCGGGTTATAAACTGAATTTCTCCAAAACGGATGTCCTTCCACTTAACGCGTTATGTTATCAATACATGTTTAATAATACTGACTTTGCATGGTGTCCCACCATAATTAAATACCTTGGTATTTGGTTCGCACCTTCCTTGAAAGAAACCCTTAAACTTACTTTTGATTTTCTCATAAAGAAAATCCATTCCCTTCTTCAAAGTTGGTCTCCCTTATTTCTCTCATGGTGGGATCGATTGGACACGATTAAAATGATGATTACTCCTCATGTTTTATATACTGTCTCTATGCTTCCTTTTAAAATTCCCTTTTCATACTTCTCCCGCATAAATGCTCTTTGCTCCAAATTCCTATGGAATAATAAACACCCTTGTATAGCTCTGCATAAACTGATGCGCCCTAAATCTGAGGGTGGCATTCGTTTCCCAAATTCTAAGACTTATCACTTAGCCTTCCTGATTAAACAATCCTTTTCTTTGGCCTATGACTTTAATGATGCTCCCGTACCTACCTGGGTTCTCCTTGATTGCTCTTTGCTGAAGGACTTTTCCTTTCAACATACTGTTTTTATGTCAAATTGTTCTTTTTTGACTAAATTCCCTATTTTAAAATACTCCCAAACAGTGCTATCTAATGTATTTTCTTCTAACCTATCCCCATTGCAATGTTTTTTAGCATCAGTTGTGTGGTATAACAAATTCCTTCGATATGAAGGTAAAACATTTTATTTCAAACACTGGAAAGAAAAGAATATTGTATTTGTTTATCAGTTTTTTGTTGATGGCTCTGTCCTTCCGTTTTTTCGAATTGCAAAAGTTATTTAACTTGTCCCCTTCATCTATAAATGAATACACCATTATTACGTCTGACATTCAATCTCACTTAGCCTCTCGCCCATTACCCGATGTTTTTCCATCTTTTGTTCCTACCACTCCTCTATATCCTTTATTCTCCAGTCATCAACCTAAAGCTGCCCTTGTTTATACAATTTTGACTTCAAATACTAAAGATCGTCCTAAATCAACTGTTGAGACTGTATGGGAAAGTGACCTGGATACTACCTTCTCTGTTTTGTTGTGGGATCGTATATGGTCCAAACTGTTTAAGACATCTAGGACCCGATGTAGGTAATTCAGATTTACCGATTCTAAAATACCGAATCATACCGATTCGGTATTTTAGAATAGGTAAATCTGATGTAGGTAATAATTCAGAATTATTTACCGAATTGGTAAGATTCGGTATTTACCGATTCGGTAAATACCGAATCGGTATTTGCTATTGAATCCTATGGGCCTTGAAGCCCATAGGATTCAATAGCAAATACCGATTCGGTATTTACCGAATCGGTAAATTTACCAAATTGACAGGGGGAACAGGGTGTCACTTTGATACCCTGTTGCACCCCTGTTTCAGGCTTGTGTGCCATGTGACACACATACATGCCCTTAGGGCATGTCTGTGTGCCACATGGCACAGGTGTACATGCATATATGTACAGGTACACAGGAATTCGTTATTTACCATGTAATAGTATTACATGGTAAATACCGAATCCTGAATGGCCTGTAGCACTGTTAACAGTGCTACCTACATTGCTAATTACATATTCAGTATTTTTACCGATCGGTAAATTTACCGAATCGGTAATATTTACAGAATCGGTAAATTTACCGATTCTGTAATTTTACCGATCTGTAAAATTACTGATTCGGTAAAAATACCGAATATGTATGTTTTAAGCTACCCTACATATCAATGTCCAAATACCGGTCGGAAACGGCCGAAAATCGGTATTTTCGGCTGCTTCCGACCGGTATTTTGACACCTACATCGGGCCCCTAGTGCTGCTCGTATTACTCAATCTTCGTTTTTTATTTATCATAGAGTCATTATTACACCTGTTAATGTTCATAAGTCTTCCCAAACTACATCTGCACTATGTTGGTCATGTTCTAAAGATACTGGGACACTTAAACACCTACTATATGAATTTCCCCATGTCCTTTCAATTTGGAAGGCAGTTTGGAGATCTTGTATGCGCATATTTTCTTGTTCCGCTCCGTTATCTTTACAGAATGTTTTTCTAGGATCTTTATCCACTGATGTTGATATTATATGTTCTTCTGCAAGATGGTTGGACCTGTTGATTTCTCTTGCATTTAAAGTCATTTTATCGTGTTGGAAAGATAATTTTAAGATTTCTGTTCATACTTGGTGGAACTTTGTCTGCGATGAACATAGGATCTCTATTGCAGCATCTTCTTCTATTCCCCTAAAAATGAAGTCTGATCTTTTTTGGCTTCCTTTCACCTCCTATCTTTCTTCCAACTCTCCTTCTTAAGTGCTTTCTATTTATTCCCACGTGATTTCATTTTCTCCTCTCTTCCTTCTTCCCTCCCCTTTTCCTTTCCTTCTCTCCCTTCTTTCTTTCTTGCTTTTTCTCTGTTATTTTTCCTATTTCTCCCTCCCGCCTTTCTTTATATCCTTCTTATCATTCTGATTATCGCTTAATGCATATGTTATGTACTCCTTATATATTTTGCTTGTTTGTTATGACTTTATAACATATGTATTGTTATTTTATTTAAAATATTTAATAAAAATTTCTTAAACAAAACAAAAAAAAATGAATCAAAGACGCTCCATTTGCCCACGGGGAAATGAGACACACTCCGGAACAGGCAATTTCTTTAATTAATCCTGGACATGGACTGCTGCGTGTCTCCCCAATGTGTTTTGGCAGTTGAGCCTTGATCACAGGATCAATCAACAATCTCTAATGACAAGCAGGAAGTCCATCTTTGTACCATAATAGCACTCCAGTGATCCTCTCAAATGAGAGCGATATAATGCATTCTGGTCCCGCTAAACCATATATAAAAAATACACAATTATCTCCACTGTGCTCATGCCCAAATGTCATCCAAATGCTGTTCCCCTGCATTTCAGCCCAAAATCTAGAATCTGAGCAGGCCTCCATAAATGCTGTGAATCTGCGAGAAACAGCCACCCCCTAAAACTTCTCACGGGCACTTTCTGCTCCTTCTTTTGAAGGGTGGTGCAGTCTCTTTATGGCTTTGGGCAAAGCCGTTATAAATCCAAAGATGCTCCATTTGCCCAAAGAGACATGAGACGCACTCAGGAACAGCTGATTTCTTTAATTAATCCTGGACATGGACTGCTGCGTGTCTCACGCACGCGTTTCGGCAGTTGAGCCTTGATCACGTGTACAATTGTCAATCTGTAATGACAAACAGAAAGTCCATCTTTATACCATAATAGCAGAAATCCCCTCCTCATAATTACGATTTTGATAGAAGGACAAGCTGCAGCCCAATTCCTTTGAACGTGACAATGTTATTATACAGGGAAAACACAAGACCCGTTTCGGAGCTTTCTGCTCTTTGCTTATGCAACAGTAGCATTTGCTTTTTCCCTACGTAAATAAAAGTGTATCAATCACCACAATAAAAGTAGGACTACATTGTTTTATACATGTCTGTGAAACCACATAGCGGCCATCTTATAACATTCATTTCTGTTATAACTTCTTGAGCATTACATTTTTACAAATGCCTTTTAAGATTTGTTATAATGATAATATTTTGGTATCACTACAAATATCAAATACATGATTATATTTTGAAATACTTGCCAATTATATCACAATTCATAACAGTGTAATGACTACATCAGTTCTTTACTTAATGAATATCCACGCAAATTATTCATCATTACTCGACAATTCTGTCCCAGTGGACAAATATATTTATCAAGTTCTTTAAACATTTGCCCATTGTACTGCACCTTCTGTATCCAATTCTGCCCCAGTGGGCTTATCAATGATCTCTATTTCAATTGTCGATTTACAAAGTAATTAATATATAATTGGCAAGTATTTAAAAAAATAATCATGTTTCTGATATTTGTAGTAAAACCAAAAGATTATCATAATAACAAATCCGAAAAGGCATTGGTAGAATTACAACTTTTGGGGAAAATGTAAGCTCACTACAGTATTTTGCCAAAAGTGTGATGTTTAAGGGAGAGAGTTTCATTATTTGTTTTTCTATTTTGATTTTTTTGTTTGTTTATTTTTTGCTGGGTGATAAGGCATTTTGGAGTTAGGGGGCCGAGTTGGAATAAACATTTTCTTTAGAAATAATGGTTTAACATTTTTGGGTATGGCCTGGGGTTATAATATCCATTTACTCAATTTCTTTGTTTTTTTCTGCATTGTTTAGAGATTTGTTAATCATTTTATTGTGTTTTTCTGTTTGGTGTGCATTCTGCCCTAGTATTTTTAAAAGTGTGTATGTGTTACATGATTGATATTGTATTTTATTTTTTCCTGCAACTTGCAAAGGTTTTTTGGACAGGTAATTGACATTGCCTTAGGCTCTTGTGGTTGGGGTAATTTTAAAATTTATTTAACTTTTGTTTCTGACATTTCTGATGTACTAGTGGTGGGTAAAGAGCAGTCCCATATGTGGACCCAGACACATTTTGGGTGAAAAATACATATTTGAGCAATCATGTCCCAGAAATTCTACAATATTGTTGTTTGGGGGAGAAAGTTGCTCCAGGCAGGATCAGGCAACCATGCTCTTTGTTTTCCATATCTCCTTCTACAGTAGTGTCCATTTGTGTAGCCTGTGTGTGTATGTGGGATGGCCATTGTATCTTTGTTTTCTGTGCCTCATTATTTGCTGGCCATGTGGTGAGAACCATTCTGGGTAGCCAGTGAGCATGTGTGTGTTGGCCCTTTAGTCTTTGATTTACAGTCCTCCTTCTTCAACGGCCATGTAGTGATGAGCTAGGTGCCGCCATTCTGTGCAGACAGTATCTGTTTCAATCCTTTTATTCCACTTTGAAAAGCGATTTTCCCTGAAAATTGGCAGACTAAGCATGTGGCAATGCTCTTCATTGTTTTGCTTTTCCTGATATATATATATATATATTCACTGAAAAAACCATAGGTTATAGACCATATATAGTTAGGAATTAGCATTTACAAAACCTTGAAAATTCACTGAAAAAACCATAGGTTATAGACCATATATAGTTAGGAATTAGCATTTACAAAACCTTGAAAATTCACTGCAAAAACCATAGGTTAGAGACCATATATAGTTAGCTGGACATTTTATTGACATAAAACCAATGAAATTCCATATATAGTTAGTTGCACTAACTATATATCGCGCACCCGCAATCCACTGCTGATGATGTCACATATTACATCATTCATGACATGGTCAGTGACATCACTGATGACATCACTGATGACATCTCAAATGACATCACTGATGACATCACTGATGACATCTCAAATGACATCACTGATGACTACATCCAGTGACTGTATAATTCTGTAAAGTTAAAATATGTCTTACATATTGAAGAATGAGTGAATGTATAAGTGTCTGGACGAAGGATTTAGTAGGTGCATGACTGAATGTATGAGTGAGTGATTAAATGTGTCTCACTGAGTGCATGGGTTAGTGACTAAACTGTCTTAATTTGTGCATCATTATGTCTGTTGTTCTGTAAACTGCTGCATGTGTTGATCAGTAGCTATATGAGTAACTATATGGGTTATTGATTGATTGCCCAAGTATTTGTATGGGAGACTGAGTGTGTGTGTGGCTAGCTGGGAGGTGTGTGACTCTGTGCAGATCAATCTGTACTTGTATCAATGATTGTATAAGAAAGTAAGTATGTGTTAGTACATGTTTGAAAATGTAAGGTGCTCTATGTTTAACTGTATAGACAAGAAAATGGAAGTCTCATTGATTCTTTACAGGACTGACTAGGTGTGTAAGTAACTCCATGGATGAGTGGCAGACTGTGAGTGTCTGTATAGGTGTATGAGTGCATATGATAGTGTTGGAAAGATGAGTGATTGTATGTATGAATGATTGTATGGGTGAATGAGTGAAGGTGTGTGTAGACGTAGCAATCAGTGAGTGCGTATGTAGTAACTAGTATTGGTGTGTCAATGGTTTCAAAAATTATACTCTTTTTAACACTGGGTGAAACAGAGGTTATATTAAAATGTGAGGAGATGCATTGTATTGTCACATGAATGATATCATCAGTGATGTGGTCATTGATGTCAAATGAGATGTCATCAGTGATGTCATCAGTGATGTCATTTGAGATGTCATCAGTGATGTCATCAGTGATGTCACTGACCATGTCATGAATGATGTAATATGTGACATCATCAGCAGTGGATTGCGGGTGCGCGATATATAGTTAGTGCAACTAACTATATATGGAATTTCATTGGTTTTATGTCAATAAAATGTCCAGCTAACTATATATGGTCTCTAACCTATGGTTTTTGCAGTGAATTTTCAAGGTTTTGTAAATGCTAATTCCTAACTATATATGGTCTATAACCTATGGTTTTTTCAGTGAATTTTCAAGGTTTTGTAAATGCTAATTCCTAACTATATATGGTCTATAACCTATGGTTTTTTCAGTGAATTTCAATGGTTTTTTAATAGCAAATATCATAAGCTGTCGAATGTCAAGTACGTGGTAAGTAAAAACATTTTCGTGTTTATGCACACTGATCTGCTTTGAATGCTGCCCCCCACCCCTCATTTCTATTAGGAGTACTCTCTCTTTGCAGATAGTGAAGGGTAGTTAACGCAGCCCTTTGCCCCCTTTGTAATCCGTCGTGCCTGCTTCTCTCTCCATTTGATTGATTGTTCTCTTTGGTTCATTCTCTATTTACAAACAAGCACAGAGTCAAAATACTCTGTTTAGTCTTTGCAGATAGCGAAAAACCGTGTAAAAAAACAAAAGGAATCGAGCAAAATCAGTAGGCCACTAATGGGATCTCTTTTTGACCTCGCTAAAATAGAAACATTAGGAACAACCTGTTGAAAATAGCAATGCGTATGTACATAAGCGGCGTTCATTTGTGTTCACAGTACCCCTTGTTGATTGTTTGAATCGAGCATTGAATTGTTCGAAGTTGGTTCTCTTAAGGATCTTCTCTGCCTGCAAACGAGGAAGAATAGGAATATTCTCTCTCCCTTTGCAGATAGTGAAGGGTAGGTAACGCAAGCCTTTAACACGTCGTACCTATTTCATTCCTCATTGATTGATTGATTGTCCGAACATTGACTGTTTGGGAATTAGTTCTTTTTGGAGGTATTCCCTGTTTGCAAATAAACGTAGGAAAATCTTTGCAAGTAGTGAAAGGGTACGTAATGCGGACCTTTCTCCCCCGTTGTAATCTGTCATGCCTATCTACTCCCCACTGATTGATGCACCTGTTTCACCCGGACCATTTACTAGACATACGTCATCTGGCCCGACCAGAGAGCACCCCTAGTGAAAAGGACATATGCAATAATAACGAAGTGATCACTGTATCCTGTTAACAGAAACTTTAGCATGAAACAACCTGGAAAGAAAAGAATAGGAAAACGAAAATCAGTAGGCCACTGATGAACATGAACTTTTATTAAACAACGAACAAAGAAACGATAACATAACGTAATGATAAAACCTATTAATGTCCTAGAAACAAGAAAACGTTAAAATATGCCAGTGGTGAGAGACCAGAAAAACAGTAAGAGAAACCAAATCACCCCTCGCTGTCCCACCGCCTGCCACGCCAAAAAAATCGATAGACTAGGGAAAATGCAAGTCAGTAGAACATCCGCCCCCACTCTGGAAACTTCCAAGGTGGGGCAGGGTTCCGGCTACGCCCAGCCGGGAGCAGCCCATATAAGGCAGGTCCTGCTGCCACGCCTCGGCCAGGAGATCCTAACGTAGGGTGTAGCCGGAGGAGAGGCCGAGACCAACGGGACCCGGCCAGGGGATTGCCTTTACAACGCTGAACAGTTGCAGGGGGGGGGAATGTCTCCTCGACCCTCCCCTCTCTCTCCCAGTCCGGCCGCGGTGGCCCTTGAGAGTTGCAGGTAGTCCCGCCACATGCTCTTCCGGTCCGGCCACCAACGGTCGGGGGGCCGAGGCCGACGGAATCCGGCTGCAGCCGATAAACCAAGAAACCCGTTCATGGGGCCAGAGCCAGGGGCGTCCGGCCGACATCTACCGGAAGCCCGGCCCGAAGACGGACGGGACACTTCTTCTTTCTTGTATAATTGCTGCAACAACCCTGGGGGGGGATGTCTTGCACATGCCTCCGACCCCCCCCCCTCGTCCTCATCGCCTGGTCCGGCCATAACAAATCTCAAGCGAGACGCCGTGGGGTGCACTGGGAGGGAGAGACGGTGCGAACAGGCCTCTCCCGCCTCCCCAGTGGAGGCTTCCCAGCTGCACCCTCAGCGCTCCAGGCGCCCGGAAAAGAGTTCTTCCACTGTGGCCATGCTGCAACGTCTCGCCCGGCAGGGTGGAGCCCGTCCGCTCATTTGACCCCGCGATCGCCAGTAGCTACCGAACTCTCAAAATGGCGGTCGACCTGGCAAGAGCGGGCCCAGCATAAAGAAATGGCCCGGTCACTGGTTGACTCCACCACCGTAGTCCTCCACGACCTTGAAGATTCTAGAGGAGCCGCGGGAGTCTCCGACCCCCGATGGGGAATGACTGCCATGATCACCCGTGGAGTGACGAAACTGTATCCGCGGGACGTCGGCGCCAGCCTCACTTTGAATTACTAGAATCCTGCAGACCTCACTTCCGGTGAAAGCACAGGGTGACCCGGTAGGAAAAATTGTTGCACCCCCTCCCCTTTTTGACTGATAGTTCAAACCACCGATCCTTTCCTTTGCCCTTTTAACGGAACTTTGGACTGCCTCCCCCTCTTTTACATTTTCTAGAGAAAACAAAACATTAACCACTACATTAGCATAGCAGTTGACACCAGAACTGTTTTCAAATTGAAAACCAACAACATCTTCAACAGAATCCTTTTTGTTTCTGCTGTGACCCTGCTCCAGCACAGGCATTGTCCCCAGCAGTAATTCTGCAATGCCGGTAAGAATAGCTGTGGTGCCTACTGGACTCACTCACCCCCGCGGCGCCCCACGCCGTTATTTGCTGGGCGGCAACTTGCTAGACATCACTTTCGTGCCATCTAGATTTCAGCGCGTTCTGCTGCCTTGGAACTATTCGCACAACAGACCGCTACTGACAAGAATATTTCATTATTGGTGCTGTCAATTTCAATAAATCTATTGGATAATTCAAAAGAAATTGCCACGGTCTCTTCGTTGTTTAAATGTTTTTACTGTTTTTGTTTTGTTGTATATATTTATATGTTATTAAAGTTTTATATTCCTACTACTTTGTTGGAGTGCTATATATTTTTTATGTGACACATAATTGTAAAAACTTTGATGTACAAAGAGTCATTCCTGGAATCTTCCGCTTCAGGCTCGGTCCCCTCCCCAATCACAATACAGGATAGTTTTCAGATAGTAGGAACACGTGTGGTGTGACGGATCTCATCGGGTGTGGGCCTTGATCTACTATAACTCCTTTGAAGAGGGGTGATTCTTTACAGCTGGGGCCATAAACTACATCTGCAGGGCTAGCTGATAGCCTGGACAATCGGACACAGAGGAAGAGGAGTGTCAGAGGGTGCGGTAGTGAATAGGGCGAAAGGGAGGTGTCGGGCGGGCACAGTGTGATTCTCAGGGAAGAGCAGCGCAGATGGGGGGAGGTTTATTGCCCATGCATAAGACAGAGAGCGGGGGTGACCAGTGCCTGGGGAAGATGCTTGCGAGGGTGAGGAGCCATGCTACGAATCGACAGCGTGCAGAGAGTGGGTCTGGTCAAGACATCTAAAATGGCTGCCGTGCACGACAAAAGTGTGGCATTTCAAAAAAGGCAAGATGGCGCAGACAATGTTTTTCAACACTTCCTCATTTCCTTCGAATCGAACGTTAACAGACGTTGGGGCATATTACCAAAGTTAAGCGATATTTATCGCTAACGATGCTTACCAACGAATTTTTTACCGCTAAGCATCGTCAGAAATTATCGAAGATAAACCTTGCTATTATCAAGGTTTATCACAAATGCGATAATAAACGGCCGCAATGCATGAATATCGCTAAAAACTCAGCGATATTCATGCATTACCGAGCTAATGCTCTTAGCCATGTTATCCACCTCGCATTGGATAACATGGCTAAGAACTGCTCAGGGCAGGTGTTACTTTTTGGAGATATTCGCGCTTAGCGCGAATATCTCCAAAAGTTGGTAATAGGAGATAGATATCTTGCATGTTGTAATGCAAGTTATTGTGGTATATGGAACTCATACCATAATCTCTCAGGAAAGCAGAAACTGATCCTTTTGGGACCGCCTAAAAAGGCCTAGGGGGTGAGGAGTACTCTACTTTGCCCCCTTTTCACGTTCCGAACTATTTTATTTTACTCTCTTCTGTAATTACACAAAATACCAGCGATAAGATGCATCGGAGACACACAGTGAGAGAAAGGAGGCCGGAGATGAAGAAGACATGTCAAATACACATTGGAGATAATATAGTGGCAGAAGGGAAGTAAATATGAGTAAACTTACCATGTAACATAAAAATGTTGCACTCTATACTATAAGTCTCATTTTATACTACAATCACTTCGCTACAACCTCATAAATTAAAAATAAAAATGAATAATGTCTCAAACAATTTTTGATTTCTAAATATAAATTTATTCTTCAGAATTTTCTAAATTTGAAAGAACTAGTAACATGTCCTCATCAGCAATGTCCTCATTAAAAGTCTCCAATGATGATTCTTGTAACTCTATGGTCTCCAAACACTCGATAAATTCGCCATCAAGAGATTGATCAAAAAAATCATTCAAGTCATCTCCTCCTTGTGACAATATTTCATTATTGGTGCTGTCAATTTCAATCAATGTAGTGGAATCATTCAAGTCATCTCCTCGTGACAATATTTCATTATTGGTGCTCTCAATTTCAATCAATGTAGTGGAATCATTCAAGTCATCTCCTCCTTGTGACAATATTTCATTATTGGTGCTGTCCATTTCAATCAATCTAATGGAATCATACAAGCCATCTCCTCCTTGTGACAATATTTCATTATTGGTGCTCTCAATTTCAATCAATGTAGTGGAATCATTCAAGTCATCTCCTTGTGACAATATTTCATTCTTGGTGCTGTCCATTTCAATCAATCTAATCTCCTTGTGACAATATTTCATTATTGGTGCTCTCAATTTCAATCAATGTGTTGGACAATTCAAAAGAAATTGCCACGGTCTCTTCATTGTGAGCCATTTTATTTTGAAATTGCTTGCTGTAAATTGCAGAAAAAAATAATCACTTTCATTTATCGTTTTTAGTAATACATAATATAAAACTAACTTTATCAAGTATTTAGTATAACAGAAGGACTGCAAATAAATAACAGAAAACATTTTTCAAATTATCTTCAAGTGTACAACATAGTTCCCCTTACAAATTAACAACTCACCTTTTTAAAAGTAGCAGAAGTGTTAGTACTGTGTAAATCAAACACCAGAAATTCACCACCAAAAATTCCTCACAAATGTACCTCAGACAGTAGTATCACAAAATGGCTGTGGTTTCCTCTCATTTGACATATATACATAACCAATTAACTTTCATCACACACAAATACAAAACCAAAGTAACATTTTAATTGGTTCTAAATTTCAACACTTTCAAATGTGTTTTCCCCATGCAATTTTCCATAGGACATTTACATACGTCTACAGCCTGAATGGCTGAACGGAATTACACCAAACTTGGCAAAATGGTACATCAAACCTAAGAGGTCAGGAAGGATCTACTATGCCCCCTTATGGTCATTTCCCCCTTCGCTTTGGCCTCCTCTTGTCTCTCAATCCTACCGAGAGACAAGATGGCGGCCGCTACGGACTGTTTGGAATGTTGACAGACGCCGGAGAACCAATCAGCTTCGCAAAGCTCCGTAACGCGAAAAGTACGCGAAGCGGAGCGCTGTTACAGATATATATCTTTTTTTGAACGTTAATTTCTCAAAATCCACTGGAGCACATATATTGAGACCTAGCAAAGGCACATCGGGCTACCAGTCCCTAATATTTTACCAAGTTTCGTGCAAATCCATTCAGCCGTTCGATTATTATTATTATTATTTTTTTTTGCCCCGCGGGGCCCTTTTAAAACCTCCACATCAAACCTAGGGGGTCAGCGAGGATCTACTATTCCCCCTTATGGTCATTTGCCCCTTCGCTTTCGCCTCCTCTTGTCTCTCGATCCTACCGAGAGACAAGATGGCGGCCGCTACGGACTGTTTGGAATGTTGACAGACGCCGGAGAACCAATCAGCTTCGCTTCACAAAGCTCCGTTGCGCGAAAAGTACGCGTCCTGGGACGCTGCCCGGTCCGCTGTTACAGATATATATCTTTTTTTAAACGTTAATTTCTCAAAATCCACTGGAGCACATATATTGAGACCTACAAAAGGCACATCGGGCTACCAGTCCCTACAATTTTGCCAAGTTTCGTGCAAATCCATTCAGCCGTTCGGGCTAAAAGTGAGGCCAACCGCCCTATGGAAAACTCAATGTTAAAAACACGTTTTGGGACCCCCCTTTTTTCTCGGCCCCCACTGGACGAACCCCCCCCAAATTTTCAAGGGCTGCTCAGAAACAAAATGTGCCATTTTCCTGAAAATTTCAGCCGATTCCGTCCACAAACGCCAAAGTTATTAGACATAGAATTTTCAAAAAACCCATAGAGAAAAAATCCTAACTATATATACCTACTGGCGACCGCCAGTAGGTAATATATATATATATATATATATTTATACTTGTGGCTGACCTGACTGTAGTACACAGTTACTATTTTTGATTCATTTATTCGAGCAATCAAGCTGTAGACTAACCAGAGGTCCTGTTAGAAATGGGATTTCTGTTTGGCTAAGGTTTGCACCAAATCCAGGCAGAAATCACCACTCTAGTCAGGTTAAGGGAGTTACACTCCTAAAATAACCCCTGCTCACCCGCTTGGTAGCTTGGCACGAGCAGTCAGGCTTATCTTAGGGCAGTGTGTAAAGTATTTGCACATAACTGACTGACTGACTGACTGACTGAAGGTATTTATAGAGCGCACTGCTGTCGAGGCATCTTGGCACTGGGTAATGTGAATAAACATAACGGCCAGCATGTTCAGGATTGGGAAAAGAGCCATGTTTTAATTTCCTTCCTGAAGACAGATCTATCTGGTAAAAGTCTCAAGTGTGTAGGCAATGATTTCCAAAGTTTAAATGCCAAGAAAGAGAAGCGTTTTCCTCCACACCTTACTCTCTTTATCTTAGGGAGTTGTACCAGGCCAAGGGTGGCCAACCTTAAAGACCGTGATGGTACGTAACAGGAAAACAGGGATTGCACATCCTCAGCACCAAACAAGGCTTTATGCACAAGGCATAGCGTCTTAAAGTCAGCACGTCGGCGGAATGGGAGCCAGTGAAGTTGTTTTATACTGTTGGATGTAGGGTGATGTTTAGGTAACTTGAGCAAAACTCTAGCTGCAACATTCTGGATTAACAGAAGTTTGGCAAATTGAGCAGCACCTGCTCCCAAGTATAGAGTGTTACAATAGTCAACTCTAGACAGAATCGTGGCTACTACCACTGTTTTCCTCAAAGAAAAGGGGATGAATGGGAGAATCTTCCTCGGGCCTTTTAAAATAAAAAAACAAGCGGATGAAACCTGATTAATATGAGGGGTCCAGGTAAGGTCTTTGTCAAATATAAAACCAAGGTTCCTGGCTTTGTTCACACATTGTTGGTAACCAACAGTAACACAGTGTAAGCCCTACAAACAAGCACCACATCAGCTTTGAAAAATATCCAATATTTTTATACAGTTAAACAAGACCAAATACAATAAAAATTTACCGTACAGTACTTTTGAAAATAGATGCGTTGCCAGATGTCTTTAACTTGCTAAGATACGTTGAAAACACAGTTCCTTGATTAGCTCCGTCCAGGCTATCACAGCGTCGTGAACAACCAAATCCAAACAGTTCTGGCTGGCCGGTGTCGCGGGTCAGCTGCGGTGTCGGGATGACCCGCCAACAGCACCGTTCAGAGATGTAGATCATCAATGACCTTTCATTGCACGCCCGTTGCAGGTCGATCTCCTCTCTGATGGAATCAGGAGCGCTGGTGTTGGCTGGCGTCGGGTGCTGCGGTGCATAGTGCAGTTGTGCGGCTTACGGTACCCCCAGGTCGCGGTGCGAGCAGAAGCTCAGTGGCGGAGTCAGATGGCGTCGTCAGTGAGACCGGGATCATGGTGTGAGATGAAGGTGGTGCTCGTCACGGTGCTGTCGGGTCACGGTGCAGCAGCAGCGTCGCTGTCGCTGAAGCGCTGTTGCCAGAGGACAACTGGAGTCGATGGTATCGGCGTCGGTAGGCCAAGGGTGCGGTGTGCCCGAACCACGGTGCAAGCAGCGGCGTCGAGTCTGGCATGGAGCTGCGTCGTTGTGGATACCACGGCGTTGTCGTAAAGCGAGGCGGTGCAGAGTGCAGTGCCCACAGGTCACGATACGAGCAGCGGCTCCGTGGCGGCCTCAGCAGGTGGCATCGGTGAGACCAGGGTCGCGGTGCGGAGTTGCGGCGGGGCTTTCTGCGGTGCCTTCAGGACACGGTGTCGGCAGCTGCGTCGTATACGGCGTCGGGCTCCAAGTCTTTGCTGTTCTTGAGACTTCTTGAACAGGGGGCAAGCTCTACCTCAAGCCCTTGGAGATACTCGCAAAAACAACAGTTGATGGACAGAATGCAGAACAATGTCATACATTCACCCCAGTACAGAGATCTGGGCCTAAATCAATCGTTTTTTTGCTCACGATGCAATTCCAGTTTGAATCCAGCCATTTGCAAATCAGCCTTGACCTTGTGCCTCATGGGAACAGTCCAGCCCGAACTGCCATGCCAGGTCGTCCCTGGACTGGAAACAAGCATCCTAGGACCGGTTTCGGGGTATCACCCCTCTTCAGCTAGGATAGCTTGATTCAAGTTGCATGGGGATCACTGGACTCACGTCTGAGCATACCCGTCCCACTCGGGGTGACAAATGTAAAAACAACAGTTGATGGACAGAATGCAGAACAATGTCATACATTCACCCCAGTACAGAGATCTGGGCCTAAATCCATTGTTTCTTTGCTCACCATGCCATTCCAGTTTGAACCCAGCCATATGCAAATCAGCCTTGACCCTGTGCCTCATGGGAACAGTCCAGCC
The DNA here is from genome assembly GCF_964261635.1 of Lissotriton helveticus. Taxonomy (NCBI): domain Eukaryota; kingdom Metazoa; phylum Chordata; class Amphibia; order Caudata; family Salamandridae; genus Lissotriton; species Lissotriton helveticus. Next base: position 479,677,909 of record NC_136067.1, read on the forward strand.
CAAACTGCCAAGCCAGGTCCTCCCTGGACTGGAAACAAGCATCCTGGGACCGGTTTCGGGGTTTCACCCCTCTTCAGCCAGGATAGCTTGAATCCAGTGGCATGGAGAGCATGGGACTCACGTCTGAGCATACTCATCCCACTCAGGGTATCCCTTTTTGTATCACTTTGTTCGCCCTAAGTTGGCAGGGTATGCTCAGACGTGAGTGCGTTGCTCACTTTGCCACTGGATTCAAGATAACCTGGCTGATGATAGTTATGAACCCGAAACCTGTCCAGGAAAGACATGGCTTGGCAGTTCAGGCTGGATTGTTCCCATGAGGCACAGGGTCAGACTGATTTGTATATGGCCATGTCTGAACTGGGATGGAGGAGTGAGCTAAAGAATGGTGATGGATTAAACCCATATCAGTTGACTGGGGGTGAGTGTTTGATTTTCTCATCCCCTTTTGTATCACTTGGAGATACTCAGCACAAGTAGAGAAAGTTCAGTCCAGTCCTTTCACTGCCCAAGGCATAAGAAGCAGATGCAGGCCAACCCAACAGTGAAACAACACAGCAAAGGGGCAGTACTACTTCTGGCAGCTCTTCTTTTTGGCAGGTTCCTTGATTCAAATGAGTTCTCTGAAGTCTTTTCTATCCCTGAGACTTCCAACAGGAGGCACGCTCTACTTCAAGCCCCTGGAGAAATCTTTAACAGCAGGATGATGAAAGCACAGTCCAGTCCTTTCCCTACCCAAGACAGAAACAACCACTGCAGGTCAACCCCTCAACACGCAGCATAGGGGCAGTACTCCTCCTCCAGCTTTCCCGGTCCTTCTTCCTGGCAGGTTCCTTAGTTCAGAAGTAATCTAAATCTCTGGGGTATGGGCCCCAGTATTTATACCAGCAAATCCTTTGTCCTCTGAGGGCAGAGGGCCCTGTACCTAGTTCCAACCAGTACTGGGTGCAATCTGCCAATGTACACCTTCTTCCTGTGTTAGTGTGGGCTAGGGTCATCAGACGCACCACAGGAGGTGGAGCCAGCATCATGGGAGGCGAGCCCAGCCCTATTCAGACCCAGGTGCGACTCCTCCCACCCATCCAGGTGTAGATGTGTCTATTCAGCCCTGCTGACTCACCCTGTTTCCTGGAGTCTCCCCCGGCCCTTGCCACTCACAAACCCGACAGCTAATACACAAGCTAGTAGAGGAAGCTGGATGGTTATTACAGAAAATACCTACTTTCTAAAAGTTGTATTTTCAAACACAGAATGGTAAACCCAACTTCACTAAAATATGTATTTTACAATTCGGAGTTCAGGCATACTAAACTTGAATTTCTACCATGTTCCCTGAGGCAGTAAGGATCATAGGATGTAATGATCAAATTGCCCATTCTGGCCCATGGAGAACAGCTAGCCTTGCAATAGTGAAAAACTAAGTAGGCTGTAATTCACTTTCATGACATGCCACACACACCAGGGCATGTCCTACCTTTTACAATGCACCCTGCCCATGGGGTTACCTTGGGCCTACCTTAGGGGCGACTCACATGTAGAAAAGAGAAGGTTTAAGGACTTGCAAGTGTGTGCACTTGCCAAGTTGACATGGCAGCCCCAGGCTGCTCACAGCCTCCGCAATGGCAGGCCAGAGTTACACTTTTTGGGCTTTTTGCTTGAGTGGCACAATCCAGTGCCGCAGCCTACCTACAGCATTTGATTTATAGGCCCTGGCACTAGAAGTGCACTTTACTAGGAACTGACACATGAATCAAAATAGCCAATCATGGAAATACCAATCCATAACACAGTTTATACAGAGAGCATATGCACTTTAGCACTGTTTAGCAGTGGTAAAATGCCCAGGGTCCTAAAACCAACCCAAACAGGTCAGGAAAAAATAGGAAGAAAAAGCAAAAAGTTTAGGGATAACCCTGCAAAAAGGACCATTTCTAACAGGTTCTAAATATCCTCTTGTTAAATTTACAGGTCAAGCTGAAGGCACACATATCTACCTTCCACCTCACTTAGCTGATGGGCTGTCTCCTCCTGCTGAGCCCATGTCTTGGAAACCAGAACTTACAAGGGGCCATGAGCCTGCACCTTAAGGCCGGTACACCTATAGTGCACCAGATCATGCTAAGGCACAGCCTTTGCAGGTTGTTCTCCTGAAAATTCAGACCAAAAATCCCTAACAGAGTTGTGTAAAACTGACCTATACTGGTACACAGGGTTCTCTACCACCTGGCGACCTGGCCATGCCTTTGCAGGTGTACCACCTCCAATGCTAACTTCTTCTCCTGGGAATCAACTCCATAACAGGTATACTTAAAGTGCACCCATCAAAAATCTGCCTGGGAAAGTTTTCTGCAGCCAGCCCTTCTGACAGCTCAGCGCAATACTCTGAGATAGAAGTGTTTAACATCAACCCAAATTGGCACACTGGGTTCCCTCACTCAGAATCAGGCACCACCTGTCCACCTGGGTATGTCACTTTGAGCTCACCTGACTTCTGCACCATCACACTGAGTGCTGAAACCACCATCGAACCCAATGCCTGGCAAGATTGGACTTCAAGAGACCTCAGGTATGCACCGCTAGGCTGGTATACCTAACATGCACCACTCAGGAGTGTACTAAGGCAGAGCCTCTGCAGCCTGTCCTTCCAACACCTCAGAGCAATGTCCCTAAAACATGTGGTTCCCTCAACCAGACTAATGCTCGATGTTCTCTCCCTCAGGAATAGGCACTACCTGTCCATCTGAGTAGGTCACAGTGGGCTCACTTAACTCCTGCACACATTCCATCTATAGGGCCTATGCTCCTTGTCCTGGGGTCTGACCCAATCGGGCCTGCCTGATTAGATACCAGGCTGGGCTGCATGAAAACCACTGCCTCAGGATCTAGGTAAAACAGTCTCTGGGATGTTATCCTTTACTGGAATCGGGCAGTCACTTCCCCTACCCTGACATCTAAGGGTCCACCACAAACCCATCCTGGAAACCCACGGAGTCTGCCATCCCTTCTCAGATCAAATTAGGGTTAGTCTTTAGCCCACCTGTGGAAATAAGGGGACTAACAAGCCATCTCTTATCTCCTTTGGGGCCACCACTATACCTCCTGCATCAGGAACCATCCCCTTACTGTGCCACCTGCAAGCCTGGGAAACCATTTGAAAACCCTGACAGATAATCTATGAGGGGTCATGTAACCACATGTTTTCGCATCCAACATTGAGAAAATTCTTCAGTGACAACCAACTCCTCCTGATGGAAGCCCCTTGGGTTGCCATTAACTTCTGGGTTCTCTCCCACCCCATCCTTCTGGAGGTTTTTGCACTGCGCCAATGGTGGGAACATCTCTGCAAAAAGAAGGAGTTAATGTGGGTTCCCACATGGGAGATCTGCCTTCCCAATGTTAATGGCAAGAATGTTCTACAGTCCTCCAATCATCTTCTACAACTAAACCACAGCGTTACACATCATTGAGATTGTTGCATGGGAGCCCCAAGGTACCCATGACTCCACTGACCCTGCACATGCAGCTCCTGTGTTGTGCGGTAGCTGGCATCTACTTTAGTGTGCCCCCACCTAGAAGAGTGTGGGCAGGGTGGAATAAGGTTTTGCACGATCCTCCCCTCAGACACATGCACCGGTGGCAAGGGGCCCAAACTCACAACGCAGCTGCCCTGAGGGATGGAGAACTCAGTCAAGTATTTCTTTTGTGATGGGCCCAAGTTAGCTTGGAGAGGGGGCCTCATGCATGATCCTCCCCACGAAAATAAACACATTATCCATGTGCTGACCCCTGAGTCCATGCCCACCAGAGAGAATAAACATTGAAGTATGGTGGATCATCACACATGTTTATTTGCCCTTTGGTGCTAAAGGGCAAATCTTTAACATTTAGTATCTTCAGCCCTGTTTTGTGTCTCGATGTAGCAAATAATGGACAAGACAATATTGTGTTTGAAATTACTATATTAATCAGCAGTTATGAGAGCGTACACAGGTCCAACCGTCATTGTTCCCTCCCTATCTCTATCTGCCCTTCCAAATCCTCCCTTTCTAGTTCCCTTGCTACTTTCCTCCCCCAGGGTTCCTTTCAACACCAGGATCCTAGTATTCTTATACTATTGCCCAGTTACAACTCACTTGCAAAACTGATCCTCAGTGAGATGTGGGTCTTTATATTTCTTCAATGAGACAAGCTGTACTTCGACATGTTTGCTGTGGTTTATATAAAGAACTTGGTTCTGTCAGCTCCACTGAAACAGCAGAGGCATGAGGTTCATGACCGATGGTTGGATTCTGATCAGCATCCAGGCCGTCTTTGTTTTGAGCTTACCACCAACTCCTTGGTTTTTAGATCACACTTTTCAAAGTGAGAGATGTTTCATTTTATTCTCTTGTCATCAGTGGTGGTTGTGACCATAGTTCCTTTTAGATTAGTCACTTGCAGTGGGTGTTCATAAAAGCCTACTGCCTGCTTTTTCTTTTTTTTTAACCTGACTAGTACCCATTCTCCTTCCTGGAAGGGGATGTTCTTGCTTTCCGACAAGTGTCTGCATGTTCCTTCATTTTGGCCTTCTTATTCCAGTCAAACTCTGCCAGTTCTTCGTGACCAGGAGCCGGATAGGCACAGCTGCTGTATTGTCCCAGGTGCAGATTATCATGCATATAGCATGGACCAGGATCAGTGTGGCCAGTCATTTTTCTGTGGTGCTATGAGGCATTGTCAAATAACCTTGCAGCACTCCATTCAGAGCCACCTTGACATCTCGCCTTGTTAGTTAGGCTTGTAGCATAGTTTTGCCAGGTAGATCGCTCCCCCCCCGCTGCAGCTCCACCTGCGCTCTCTGAGTGTCCTGTGTCCTTTTGATCCTCTGTGCCCCGCTGCCCATCTTGCTTCACTTTCCCCACTCTTGTGAGTCCCGCTGCCCATCTTGCGTCACTTTCCCCACACTTGTGAGTCCCGCTGCCCATCTTGCTTTTGCTTCCCCGCTCTTGTGTGCCCCGCTGACCATCCTACTTTTTGTTTCCCCGTTCTCATGTGCCCCGCTGACCATTTTTCTTTTGTTACCCCGCTCTTGTGTGCCTTTGTTCCCCTGTGCCCCGCTGCCCAGTTTTGCCTTCTGTGCGTTCCCGCCGCTGCATCTCCTGCGGCCCGCCCCCGTGCCCATTCGCTGCCCCCTGCCACACGCCTCCCACCACCCAGCTGCTCCCCCCTCCCACCTCCCATTAAAATGGCGGCCACTTCGCGGCCGGGCCGAAGGCACGCCTAAGGCAAGTCCGTCTGCGTCCGTCCGCGCCTGGACCGTGGCCAGCGCCAGAACCCCTGGCCCCAGCACCAGCCATGAAGACCGCCTCCGATACGATGCCAGCACCCTCGTCACTCTCAACCCAGGACGGACCCCCACCTGCTGCAGGGCCACCCCGAGGGGCACCCACAGTCCCTTTGCCTGCCAGAACTGCAGCTTCTCCTGCATCTAAGATGTAGAACCACCCGCCACGACAGAACACAACCAGCTCCGATGAATCCTGATCGACACCCGCTCCGCACGCAAACACGCCGCAGAGCTCTGGGACCTACTCGACACCACAGCACCAGATGTCGCCTTCATGACGGAGACCTGGATGAACGAAGCCTTCTCTCCAGACATCGCCATAGCCATCCCCGACGGATACAAGATCGCCCGCAGAGACCACACCAACGGGAGTCGGAGAAGGAATTACCATCATCCACAAAAAGACCATCAGGGTCTCAATAATCACCGACGACACTCTCAGCATCACTCAACACATGCACTTCCAGATCCACACGGACCCCAAGACTACCCTAAGAGGCACCCTCATATAGAGACTCCCTGAAACCCGACTACAATTCTGCGACGCCATCGCCGACTTCATCAGCACGCACGCAGTGACCTCCACCGACTACATCCTCCTCGGAGACCTGAACTTCCATCTGGAAGCAACAGCAACTCCTCCACCCTGATAGACAACCTAGCCAACCTCGGACTGGAACAGCTCGTCACAATGCTGACCCACATCGCCGGACACACCCTCGATGCCATCTTCTCCTCAAGCCCCCACGTCTCCTTCAGCCATGACTCTGAACCCACCTGGACCGACCACCACTGCATCCACTTCACCTTTTGGAAACTCGTCGCACATCACCGCACCCTACAGATACCCCATCGTTGCTGGGGCAAAATCACACAAGTACAACTACAGACAAACCTCGCACTCAACCCACCGACCAACCCCTCCAACCCCGACGATGGTGCGCACACCCTCAGACGATGGATGGACGACTGCGCCAACACCTTAGCCCCGCTGAAAAAACAAACTCTCAAAGACAACAGCAAGAGAGCCAACTGGTTCACCCCAGTACTCCTAGCATCAAAGTGCACCTGACAGAAGTTGGAGAACATATGGCACAGCGAGAAGTCGCCGGGCAGCCGCGCAGCCCACAAAGACGCCATCCGCAACCACCACCACCTCAACAGGACCGCCAAGAGGGCCTCCTTCAAAGACCGCCTCAACAACAATGCACACTACAGCAAGGAGCTCTTCAACATAGTGAAGGAACTCTCCAACCCCAGCTCCAACACCAACGACATCCCGCCGTCGCAAGCCCTGTGTGACTCCCTCGCCACCTTCTTCCACTGCAAGATTGCCGAGATCCACAATAGCTTCAACCCCTGGACGACCCTCACAAGCCCCAACACGCCAGAACCACCACAGCCCACCGGCCATGACCCCCTGATAACCTGGGCCAACGTGAGAATCGAAGACACAATCAAGACCATGGGCGCAATCCACTCCGGCTTGCCATATGACCCTTTTCCATACTACATCTTCAACAAAGCCGGCAGCTCCATCGCACCCCACCTGCGCAACATCATCAACCTCTCCTTCGAGACCGTGACCTTCCCTGAAAGCTGGAAACACGCCGAGATCAACGCCCTACTGAAGAAACAGAAGGCGGACCAGAGTAAACTCAATAGCTTCCGGCCCACCTCCCTGCTTCCATTCCCAGCTAAGGTAATCGAGAAGATAGTCAATATCCAGCTTACCCGCTACCTCAAAGACAACAGCATCCTGGACACCTCCCAGTCAGGATTCCACAGCAACCACAGCACCGAGACCGCCATCATCGCCGCCACAGACAACATAAGGATCCTACTGGACAACAGCGAGACGGCGGCCCTCATCCTTCTGGACCTCTCTGCCGCCTTCGACACCGTCTGCAACCGCACACTATGCACACAACTCCACGACGCAGGGATCTGAAACAATGCCCTGGACTGGTCCTCCTCCTTCCTCTCCAGCAGAACCCAGAGAATCCGCCTCCCCCATTCCGATCCGAAGCCTCTGAGATCATCTCCATCAGCTGTTCAACGTCTACATGGCGCCTCTCGCACGTATCGCCTGACACCACGACCTCAACATAATCTCCTACACCGACGACACACAACTGATCCTCTCCCTCACCAAGGACCTCCTCACTGCCAAACCCAACCTCCACCAGGGAATAAAGGCCGTCGCCAACTGGATGGAGGATAGCGCCTTAAGCTGAACACAGGCAAGATGGAGATCCTCCTCCTCGGGCCCAACCCCTCAACATGGGATGACTCCTGGTGGCCCGCGTCGCTGGGGACACCCCCACACCCACCAACCAGGCACGCAACCTGGGAGTCATCCTTGACTCGAAACTCACCATGACCAAACAAGTCAATGTTGTCTATTCCACCTGCTTCAACACCCTCCGTATACTCCGCAAAATCTACAGATTCATCCTGACAGACACAAGGAAAACAGTCACCCAGGCCCTAGTCAGCAGCAGCCTCGACTACGGAATTACCCTCTGCGCCGGAGCCCCGACCAAACTCATCAACAGACTGCAAAGAATCCAGAATGCCTCCGCACGCCTGATCCTCGACGTTCCGCGCCACGACCACATCACCCCCCACCTGAGGAACCTGCACTGGCTCCCTGTCGACAAAAGAATCTCCTTCAAGCTCCTGATGCAAGCACACAAGGCACTCCACAAGTCCGACCCAGCTTATCTCAACAGCCAACTCTCCTTTTAGGTACACAACAGGAAACTCCGCTCCGCAGACCTCTCCCTGGCTACCGTCCCACGCATCTGTAGAACCACAGCCGAAGGCAAATCCTTCTCCCACCTCGTGGCCAAGACCTGGAACACCCTCCCCCTCATCCTATGACAAACCGAAGACCTTCTAGCCTTCAGGAGACAACTCAAAACCTGGCTGTTCGACCAGTAGCAACAGCACCCCTCTCTCCCCACTCTCAGCACCTTGAAACCCTTGCTGGTATGTAGTGCGCTTTACAAACTATTGATTGATTGATTGATTCTTTAACGTGCCCATAAACCACTCCAACATCTCATTATGTTGTGGCCACATGGGAGTGATCTTCCGATATCTGAAGTTGAGATGATTGGAAAATACCTTGCCTTGGCGTTGATGAAGGATGTATCCATACTCACCCTTCAAATGACTCCTGAATTCCAACAGTCCCACGCTAAATTAAATTGATTTAACGAGCTACTCGGTAACGCGGGGAAGACTGTTTACGCGAGTGCAGCAGAAGTAGGTTCACCTAGTGCGATTCCATCTACGCACAATGATTTAGCGAATAACCTCTCTGCAGCCTCGTGGCCTGATCTGCTTCCCCCGCCCGGTACAAGACCCTGTAACGCTTTTCCTGAAACTATTGCTCCGATAAATCCAACACCGACCTCATCAGTCTTGTTTTGGAACGTTGCTGGTCTGCGTTCCAAGACAAAACTTAAATCTTGGTCGGATGTAGTTAATGCACATCAAATAGCATGCTTTCAGGAAACCTGGGCTGTTAAAGCCAAACATATTGTAGGCTATAAAACTTATCACGTCCCAGCTAGCTCTAAATCCTTGGGCAGACCAAAAGGTGGCCTTGCAGTATATATTTCCAATAAACTATCTGAAACGGATATAACTGTCCTAATGTCGGGTGAAAATTTTCAGATTTTAAAGGTCTTACTTAATCAATGTATGTTGTTTTTTCTGGTTAATTTTTATAACAACCTTCATCCTAATGACTGTGTTAATACTCTGACCGAGATTACATCGTACGTAACGAAACAGAGGAATAGGTTCATTACTTCAATCCCATATGTGATTTGGGGGGATGATTTTAACGCACAATTATGTAACAACTATAAGAATGGCACATGTGGCCTACAGGATGATAATGGTTGCCCTCTGACCCATTTTTCCCACACGAAGTTAGGAAACTGTCTAAATGACTGCTTGTTTTCCTTGGCACTGGAATATGCGAATGACCTTGTAGACCCTCCCGTTGACTTTACACCAACTTTTCATGGTAGGGGTCTTTCAAGTGTCATCGATTATATTCTATGTTCACAGATAATTAAGGGTCAACCTAAAAATTTTAATATAGGCTCTGATATTACTAGCGATCATTTTCCCATTAGTATTGATATAACACTTAAAAATCCCTTCCTCATACATCAAGGGACAGTCTACTGAATCAACAATCCCTGTCTATGGATAGAGTAAATGGCTTCTCTGTAAAGTGGTCCAAAATCGACCCAGAAGCATTAACTAGAAAAGTGGTAAGCAGAGCTCTACCGTGGATGAACAACTGTCTATCCATAGACTCTTCTCCACAGCTGATCTTAAGCAGCTTTTCGGAAATTGTTAAAATTATACGAGAGGAGTTGTTTCGTAAACAAAAATCCAGAAACTTAGATTTTAAAGGCTGGTTTGACTCTACCTGCCGTGTAGCTTTAACTAATCTAAAAAAAGCGGTTCACAAACAAGCTAGAGATCGCGCTGAAATTTCCAAACTAAGAAAGATCTACAATCAAGCGCTCAGTAAACGCAGAAAAGAAATTAAAAAGAATTTGTGGGCCCAACTACATGAGAGCTGCCTACATAAAGACAGCTCACTGTTCTGGCGCACAGTAAAATCTCCTTTTCTGTCAGAAGCCGCATCTCCCCAGCACCTTGACGTGGCAGTGACAGCAAATGAGTGGGTGGCCCATTTCTCAAAGATTTTTAGTAGTCCCCCAGAGGTTTTTCAGTGCTGAGGTTTGCTCATCCGGTAACCCTTCCATGGAAAGCATATTCCCTGTTGACCTCCTTTTTGACCACAGCGAGGTCATTACGGCGCTGTCAACCTCAAAAACTGGTAAAGCTCCCGGACCGGACGGGGTCCCGCTGGATATTTTCGCACATAATCCAGAACTCTGGACACCCCTTATCACACAGGTCATGTCAGCAGCTACAAAAACTGGCTTAATAGACTCATGGTCCACCTCGATTCTGCTCCCTATATTTAAGAAGGGCGACCGTAATAACCCCGCTTGCTACAGGCCTATCTCCCTCCTGGACTCCTTGGGGAAAGTCGCTGGTCGGCTGGTACTGGAACGCCTCCAGGATTGGGCATCCTCTAACAACATCTTGACTGATCTCCAGTACGGTTTCCAGGAGGGTCTCGGCACTGTAGAACAAGCGTTGAATTTGGCCCTTCTAATTGGTAAATACGTGGGGCCAAAAAAGGCAACCTTTACCTAGTTTATGTTGAACTTAGTTCAGCATTCGATTGCGTTACTCACACCAGGTTGTGGTCTATACTAGGTAATTTGGGGGTGGATCCCCCTCTTATTCAATTCCTCCGCGAGCTCTATTCTGACGCTACTGCGTGCGTCAGATATGGGATCGGCGGAGAACTAACATCACCATTTCCTGTTGTTAAAGGAGTTAGACAGGGTTGTGTCCTGGCCCCCTTCCTCTTCAACTTATACACTAATGGATTGGAAGCTGCCTTGCTTGAAGGCTGCCAGGACCTTCCAACTATTAATCACCGCCCCATTCCCGCTCTGTTATACGCGGACGATTCGGTGATCCTAGCCAGAACATTAAACCAGCTACAAAAACAGCTAAATAAGTACTGCCACTTCATGCTATCCCTAGGCTTAAAAGTCAACAAAAACAAAACTTTTGTCATGCATCTCGGTCCCAAGGCGAAAAAACCTAAGTCACTTTTTATAGATCAAGACAGGTTGGAATGTACCAGAGAATATCCCTATTTAGGAATTTTAGTTGACGACAAACTTTCGTGGAAACAAGCCATGTTAAGTAAAAAGCTACTCTTCCAAAGAGCAACCTCCGCCCTAGTTTCCTTTTCCAGGAAACTGGGCAAACCAGCCCCAGGAGAGCTGCTAAAAATTTAGCACGCCAAATGTCACAGTGTAGCAACCTATGGAGCAGGGGTATGGGGGTACGCTGCTACAGCTATTCTCCAAACGGTCCAGAACGGGTTCTTAAAATGTCTTTTGGATTTACCACAAAGTGCCCCATCGTACGGATGCCATGTCGAGCTGGGTATAGACTACCTGACAGATAACATCAAATGCCAGCCGATCCTGTTATGGCACCGTATTTGGACCAAAGAGCAATGCCATCTTACCCGTTCTCTGATAACTGACTGCCTGTCTTTGGCAAACTGGAATAAAATCCCCCGGCTTTCCTACGTCTCTAACTTCCTTAATGACTTGAATCGTACATCCTACTTCTCAGACCCTTGCTCATTGGCTGATATCAATAGGAAAGATCTAAAACAACTGTGCTTAAGCCACCTGACAGATTTGCGTCTTATACAAGAAATCATGAAAACTTCAAATGTACAGATTCTGTCTGTCCAGACTGTTTTTGGAATTCAGCCATATTTGTCTTATTATCTAACCAACCATGAAAAGTATGTTCTGACCAGGTTTCGTTTTGGTTCCTTTTTTAACCTAGTTACTTTCCCAACAGCAAAGGACTGGTCGCATATCCTTATGAAATGCCCTTGCGATGGTATATCAACACAATCAACAATCCATGTAATTCTGTTTTGCAGATACTATGATATACCTCGCAGGCGCTGGATCATTCCTTTGCTTTGGAAATTGGGAATAAGAACTTGTCGGCCTGCTTACTTAGCCTTGCAGTTTCTGGATTCTCAATATACTGCTAAATGCATAGCTTGCTTCTTAAAGTCATGTCTTAAAATTCGTTGTAATCTTTGAAGTATTTTGTACCATTTAAATGAATTGTTTATAATTATGGTTTTTATGTCTACTGTTTTTAATGTAACATACATTGATTTTTTACATGTGTATTGTAATATTATATTTGTGTACTTTTTATGGTCACATGATTTGTAACCGAATAAAAGTTTATGAATCGATTGGAAAATACAGCAAATTCATGCCTGTTAAATGGAGGACCATTGTCTGTTTTGAACAGTTTAGGATTGCCCCTAGATGCAAATACTTCATCCAGTACAGGTTCATGTTCGAACATTTGTAGTAGCGAAGGTGGCTCTTTTTGCCTGACATTCTGATATTCAGGGCAGTCTTTGAGAGTGACTTCAACCATCAGGTCCTGAAAGGGGACAAAGAGCGGTTTTTGTAACACCCTGTTCATGATCACAGAGCCCCTGTTTACATTATGAGGCAAGTTGACCACTCGGCAATTGTCAGTTCTTCTTTGATGTGTTGGAAAAAAGCCAGTTCTTTGGTGTCTATCTTTTGGTCAACTTGTGGTCTTCCAAGTGTCTACACGTGTTGGTTCGGAGATGACTTGCCATATCTTGAACGGGGCGAAAAAAACAATTGATGGACAGAATGCAGAACAGTGTCATACATTCACCCAAGTATAGAGATCTGGGCCATAGTTGTTTTGCTCCCCATGCCAATCCAGTTTAGACCAAGCCATATGTACATCAGTCTTGACCCTGTGCCCAATGGGAACAGTCCAGCCCGAACTGCCAGGCCAGGTCCTCCCTGGACTGAAAACGAGCATCCTAGAACCGGTTTCATGGTTTCACCCCTCACAAGCCAGGATAGCTTGACCCCAGTGGCATGGAGAGCACGGGACCCATGTCTGGGTATACCCGTCCCACTCGGGGTGACAAATGCAAAAATAACAATTGATGGAAAGAATGCAGAACAATGTCATACATTCACCCCAGCACAGCATTCTGGACCTAAATCCATTTTTTTTTGCTCCCCATGCCGTTCAAGTTTGGACCCAGCCATATGCAAATCAGTCTTGACCCTGTGCCCAATGGGAAAAGTCCTGCGCGAACTCCCAGGCCAGGACCTGGCTTGGGAGTTTGGGCTGTACTGTTCACATGAGGTGGCATGAGGTGGCATGGTGAGCAAAAGAATGATGGAATTAACCCAAGTCTTTTGACTGTGGGAGAATGTTATGATTTGTTCTGCATTCTGTTCATCAATTTTGTGTCTTTTGACATCTTGAACAGTGGCATCCTCTGCAGTTGCTTTAGTGATGGCCTCAAGGGGTACTGCAGCTGGTCTTGCCTGATCGATGACAAAGTGAATGTATTCTTCAGCTAGTGAGTTTTTTTGTTCTAGAGGATGCCCGGAGATATCTTGACATGCAGTCGGCTGGATTTTCTGATTTTCCTGATAAGTGGACAATCGTGCAAGTGTTTTCCTGAAGTCAGATTCCCCATTGCTTGATCCTGGGAAGGCATCTTTGCTTGGGGTGTTCCAAATATGGTTACTAGAGCCTAATGATCCATAATGAGCGTGAAGTGTTTCACATAGATGAAAGTGCTCACAGGCCGAAACTACAGCTAGACTTTCTTTCTCTGTCTGCGAGTATTCCTTTTCGGTGTCGGTCAGGCCTTGGCTAGTGTATGCCACTATGTGTCATTGGTCCACTTCTTTGTCATATTGTGCTAATATACCTTCAAGTCACACAGGACTAGCATCTACAGTGATCTTTGTCTTCCTGCATGGGTTGAAGTAAGCCAGATGGATGGCTGGCTCTACAGAAGGCCTTGATTATGTTGAGCGCTTGATCACATCTCGCAGACCATTTGAAGGGTTGACTTTGCACTATTAGTTCATGCAAAGGATAACATATGGTGGCATAGTCCTCCATATATTGGGCACAATAGCTGGCCAATCCTTGGAATGACCAGGCGTCGCTGACATCTTGTGGTCAAGGAGTGTCGGTTAGCCATGTGAATGTTTTAGGGTCCAGACTCATCCCTTCACCCTAAAAGATGTGTCCATAAAACTTTAATGTAGATTTGTGGAATTTACACTTGTCTTTGATAAGAATAAGATTGGCTCCCAGGAGCGTGTGGCACACACAATCTAGAGTTTTGTCGTGTTACTTGATGGTGACACCAAACACAAGAATGTTGTCACTGTAGTTGAAGGCATTAGGGATGTAACAAATTACTTTCTTATTGGTTTTTGAAAGATCTCAGCTGCTGATGAAATGCTGAATCTGAGACGTTTGTATCTGAATTGCCCTTGATGAGTTAAGAATGAGCTTTCATGGAGTTCAAGCTGAGGATAGCTCTTGTTAAGGTCACATTAGGTGAAAACTTTCACCCCATTCAACAGCATGATCATATCACTGATGTGAGATCCTGTGAGCCTTTCTTATTCAATAGCAGTTTTTGGTGCTCCCATGTTTACACATAGACACACTTTTCCTTATGAATTTTGGGCACTACAACCACTGGGGATACCCACGGAGTAGGTCCGGATGATCTCTTGATGATATCCACTCTGATTAAGTCCCGTAATTCATCCTCCACTTCCTTTTGTAAGTGAAATGGCGCTCTTCGGTAATGTTGAGTCACAAGTGTTACTTGTTCATTGATGAATAAACAAACTTCAAAATGAACCATTTTTCTGAGTACCATGAACAGTTTTGGAAACTTGTTCACAATGTCTGGCTCGCTATCTACCCGGTGTAGTATTTCTACTAATTTCAGGCATTCTGTAGTGGGAAGGCTGAGGAGACAATCTTCTGCTTCAGGTCCATGAATGATGCAAATTTGAGCTTGTACAGTTCTGTACTAGTATGTGAGGGATGTTTGAAATTGTCCCAGGCATGGCAGTTATTCTTTGGATATCCAGGTGTATACGTGCATGTCAGCTTTTTAAACTTGGGTTTTGGGTTCCTTTTGTTATACTCTATAACACAGAGATATAGGAGAGTGATGCTCCATTGTCTAAAGTTAATGTTGCCGGGTGCTCCCTTATTTGGATGTGCAGTCTCAGGCATTTCTTTTGTCTATTATGTTCAGCGACCATGCATACATATTCATCACTGTCTTGGGAATTTGGAGTGAGGGATCTTGACTCATGAGACACGGAGTGTTGAGATGTTTATATAACATGTTGCGTATACTTGATTGTGAAGAGCTGATGGAGTGCTCCTGCCAGTCACATACTGCCTTTACATGGTGTTGAGATCTGGATTCGCCGGAAGAGTTTTGTATGTCTTTTTGAGATGCTCTACACACTTTCTCAAAATTATTGTTCTTTCCGCAACATCAACATCTTTGACCCATGGCAGGGCATGATCGTACATGTGAATATTTATGTCTAAAGAAGTTTCCAGCTGGTGCTCTCTGTTTCAGATATGTTTGGGACTGCGACAACAATATGTAGGTTTGAGATGCTCTAAAGGTCTGGAAGACTGCTGGCACTCAGATGGAAATTATTCTTTGTGACGAGTTTGGAGTCGGAATGCCTGTTCTCATTTTTCTGAGTTTCCCGCCAGCAGTTTCAAAACAATAAATATCATGTCAAGCCTTTTAATTACACTGCACCCTGCCCTTTGGGCTACCTGGGGCCTACTTTAGTGGTGACATATGCAATAAAAGGGGAGTTCAAGGCTTCCAAGGTGGTTATATTGCCAGGTCAAACGGACAGTTTAAAACTGCATTCAGACTGCAATAGCAGGACTGGGAAATGTTTTAAGGTCCTAGTGAAGTGGTGGGCACAATAAACGCTGTAGATGCCCTAGGTATATTGTATACCACTCTACAAGGGACATGGGGCCATAAGTAGGTAATTCTATTTTACAGATTCTAAAATACCGAATTTTACCGATTCGGTATTTTAGAATCGGAAAACGGGATGCAGGTAAACAATCGGTAAAATTTACAGAATCGGTAAAAAGCGGACTCTCTGATTTGGTATTTATTGAATCGGTAAATACCGAATCGGTAATACCCATTCATCCCTATGGGTCTCCAGGCCCATAGGAATGAATGGGAATTACCGAATCGGTATTTACCGATTCAGTAAATACCGAATCGGTAAATACCAAATCGGAGATTCAAAATAAAACCAATTGAGCTTGTCAACCAATCAGGTTCATCCACCACACCCCACAACAAAGCGACAGAGGAACCAACCAATCAAATGCATCCACCCTACAACCAGGAAGTGGCCACACCCATGCAGGTGCAGAGTAACTGAACATTCTGGAGAGCAGTGAGACACTGAGCAACTGTCTGCCCTGAGCTGAGCTGAAGTGCACAATGGAATCCCAGGACTCACAGAGGGATGGAGCAGAGCGCAAAAGAAAACTAAAATTCAGCACAGCTGAACTGAAAGTGCTGGTGGAGGAGGTTGTGAGACACCACACCCAGCTATTTGGAAAGCTGTCTCTGCATGTTGCAGAGGCTGTGAAAAGGAACACATGGCTGGGGATCCAGTCAAAGGTGAATGCCTTTGGGGTCACAACACGGGAAATTGATGACCTTAAAAAAGGGTGGAATGATCTTAGGATCATAACCAAAAAAAAAGCTGGCAGCACAGAAAAAAGAAGCCAGTGCCACAGGGGGAGGAAGGAGCAGGGCACCTGCCCTAACAGACCTGGAGCAGCTGGTGGAGTCCACCCTGGAGCCCGAGAGTGTCCATGGGATAGGGGATGCCGACAGCTCAGCCAGAGCTGTATCAAGACAAGGTAAGCTGCATGGACATCAATCCTCCTCCCCTTCCCTGTCCCCCTTCCCCAATGTGGTTGTGTGTTTCACACTCCAGTACAGGTTTTAGGATTTACCTGCAATGCAGCATGGTAGAAGTAGTCATAGAAACATACATCACTACATTCATCACAGAAAACAGCAAGGCATGCCACACACCACATCCATAATCAGTTGAGGATTTTGCAATTGTGTGACGGGAATGTGATTTAATAATGACACACAGGTGTACAGCACCACTGAGCTAATTTCCATATCTGTCCACAGGAGAGTCATCGCGCAGGACAGCGCAGGAAAGGGAGAAAAGGGCACCCCAAACGGAAAGTAGTGAGGATGCAGGCCCAAGTGCAGGGCAAAGCACTGAGCCACCACCTGCACCCACAGCACAGGTAGCATCAACACCAGAGCGACACACCACAGCCTTGTTCACCTCTGCTGTACAACTCACCACAGCAGGAGCAACCAACACTCTCTCCCTCACCAGCTACAGATTTCTCAGAACTGGTAAGGCCAAGGAGGCACGATGTGCCCCCTCTCAGAGTCTTGGAGACGTCCGATGATGATGATAGGGAGGGTGACACCCAAACGGCTCCAATGGAGGCAAACAACGCTGGGCAGCAGTTCGCATCTGAAGGTGTGCATACCAGTGCCAGACGCCATAGGGCCCGGGAGAGAAGCACAACTCAGGATGAAGAGGGGATCTTCTGTGGGCTGGAGGCCACAATGGTCAAAGTGAAGCGCCTGCAGGCAAATGCAATATTATCTGTTCAGAGACAGGTGTGCCACTGAAACACCAAGATGGGCAACATAGACCAGGGCATTACCTCAATGGCAGAGAGCATGAAAGATATGGCAGAGGGAATAAGGGACATGTCGCAGTCCATGATGCCTCTCTGTGAAAATCTACAGTCAGACCGCACACAGAGGCGCCGGGAGAGGCAGTGTATGCAGGAAAAGACCAAGGCGATGAACCGTCTTGCAACAGCCACATCTCTGGTATGTCGGCGCTCTGCGGCCATGCAAGAGGGCCTTGTGCACTGCTGCACAGATGTGTCTAGGGGGATGGGGAGAGTGACATCTGCCATGGAACTGCTATTGACCAACCAGTCTGCCAACTCTGGAGACCTAGGTGTGGGGGACACTGAAGACACCACCAGCAGGAGCAGCAGTAGCACACCCATACCGGACATATGAAGAAGCAGCAGGTGCCAATCAGCTGACCCTGGCTCAACAACCACTGTAGAAACCCAGCCTTGGGCATCCAGCACTGTTGTGCGTGGGTGCAGTCAATATTGCTGCCCACACTACACAGGACATGTCAGGGTGATGTAACCTGTGACCCCCCAGTGAGGTAGTCAGACATTGGAGTACCATGGTGTGCCATTACTAATTTGCTGTAGTGCCCATTAAACTATGTCATTCATATTCAAAGTCTGGCTGTGTCTCCTTACTTACTTAGAAATAGCTGCGTGTGATCTCTGCCCGTCTCAGTCTACCTGTTGCTGGCACTACTCCTGCTGCATAGTGCTCTGGCTGTTCTGGTCCAACATCAATGTCCTCATGATGAGTCAATTCAACTTCTGTGCCTTTCTTGGTGGCAAGGTTGTGCCGCATGGCTCAGGTTGCAATGATTTTGCAGCAGATGATGGGCGTGTACTGACGTGCTCCTCCGCTCTTGTGGAGGCAGCGGAACCTGCTTTTCAACAGTCCAAATGTGCGCTCAACAACGTTGTGTGTTGCTCTGTGTGCCACATTGTAACGTCTCTCACTCCAGGTTGATGGGTTTATGTAGGGGGTGAGTACAAAAGACCGCAGGGCATAAGTACTATCGCCTAAGTGGGAACGAGCGTTCCATTAGTTACATAGCATTTCATACATTCAGCTGTAATGATTATCAGGGTGTTTCACTGTGATTTACCTAGCAGGTATCCTTCCCCAAATTCACCAGCAGCCAGGCATGTGTAGATACCACTGTTCTGGAATATGTAGGAGTCATGGTGCTCCCTGGGAACTTGGCCACAATGTCAGTAATTATGCTGTTAGTGTTGCAGATCACCTGCACATTTATTGAGTGGGTGGACTCCCTGTTGCGGTAAATGTACTCAGTGGCAGCAGGTGGGCAGATTGGGATGTGAGTGCCATTAATGCAGCCGATGGCATGTGGGAAGCATGCCATTTGATAAAAGTCAGTCTTGGTCTTGAGCAGTTCCGCATGTGCGTCAGGGAAGCTGATATAATGATGCATTCTCTGCATCATGGCCTCTAGGAACTTCCTGAAGAAATGGGACAGGCAGCTCTGGGACACCCCACATACCGCAGCTATAACCCCCTGGTAACTCCCAGATGCAATCAGGTGTAGGCAACAGAGCACCTGCACATAGGGTGGGATGGCGTGCGCCTTTGGTGTTGGGTGCTCCAGGAGTGGGTGCAGGACCCTGATCAAGTCCAGTATGGTTTGGGGGTCTAGCCTGTACCTTTCATGGATCTCTGCCTCAGTAAGTTAGAAGAGTGTGATCCGCTGTCTGTAGAATTGCTCCTCCCATCTCCATTCCCTCTCTCCTGCTGCCTGTAGCCGTAGACGCCTTGCGATGACGTAGAATGCTGCCATTGTGGTCACCGAGTTGCATTTTGGGTCCTTTTTTATAGCCTGCACCTGGTTACCACCTGCTTTCAATCCATGGTAAATACCGACTCTTAAATACAGAATTTCATGAAATACGGTATTTTTGAAGTTACCTACACTTACATTCCGATTCTGATGCGGTTTGGAAATCATTCTGACCAAATCAGTTTGAGAATGGTTTCCGGGAGAGTCCAACCAACCGATTACAATGCATCCAGATGCTTCCACATATGATTCGTTTGGACTCCCATTGACTTCAATGGGAGTCTATATTTCGACTGAATGCATAGGATCCCCAACTCGTTGCCACATTTTTCCTCTGGTTTTTAGTTTCTTCACACTGAGACATGCTGTCTATTGCCCAGTGTATATGCTCAAACCCCTAAAAACATGCTGAATTGGTATAACCTAACAGGCATATTAAGTTGCCTATAAGTCTCAAGTATATGGTACAAAGTGGACACAGGGCTAAATAACAGTTAAATAACAGCAGTGGACTACAGTGCTATTTGTGGCGACACTAAAGTGACAATAAAAAATATGACGGCAGACCTACCACCAGTAACATGCACGTACTGGTTAAACTGCATAGTCAACCTGCCTAAAGCCTCCTTTTAAATATTAGCACATCACTCCTGAGCATGTCTTAAATTCCCACAAGTCATGTAAACACTTACATTCCGATTCTGATGCGGTTTGGAAATCATTCCGGCCAAATCAGTTTGAGAATGGTTTCCGGGAGAGTCCAACCGACTGATTACAATGCATCCAGATGCTTCCACATATGATTTGTTTGGACTCCCATTGACTTCAATGGGAGTCTATATTTCGACTGAATGCATAGGATCCCATTTAAGAAAGGGTTGTATGGGGAAAATCGGGCACCCTGTGGCGGGCACCCCTTAGTGCCTGCCACACTGTGCATGGCTGGTAAAGGGGAAACTTGGGTACCCCCATGGGCCTGATTGGGAAGGCTCTTGGTACTCGGGGGCCTGCTCCTGGTCCCCAAAGTCTGATTCCAACTGCTGATTCGAGTCGGACGGCACAATTCGGAAAGGCTGTCCAAATCCAGCATTGTAATCCATTGTTCAGAAATGCTGTCTGTAGAGACATATGAGTCTGCTCCATACGGCTTGGTCATTCCGAATTCCATTGTGTTTGGATTAGGAGATTCCTAACGTCTAACTCGCATCATAATCAGTCAGTCAGAAATACACTTCCCCAATCCGATGTGGACGGAGCAAATGCAGTTAGGAGGCCTTCCAAACCGCATTGGAATCAGCCCCTTAATGTTAAATATGTTCTAAGAGTGACAATGCCCTAAAAGCTATTTTCACTGCAGCTGGATTAGCTGATCCCTAGGAAAGCAGTAGGACACCTTATGAAGGTTAATAAGGTTATGTCAAGATACAAAATATTTTTAAACTTTTTAAAATATTTATTATGAGGCGTTCACTGTTAAACTTTGATTTGTAGCGCATATTTTACAATGGAACTTTTAAATGTAAATGTTATTTATTTATTTGTTATTTATTTATGTATTATTTAAATTTATATATCGGCGCAACAGCTACACGAAAAGGGTTTCCCGGCGCCATCAAGAAACAGCAAAGCAGACAGAGAGACCTAATGATTAAAAAGCCAGGTTTTGAGTGACTTTTGAAAAAATATGTAGTTGGACTGGGTGCAAAGAAACAAAGGGAGAGCATTCCACAGTACAGGGCCTAAATACGAGAAAGAACGGACACCTGTACCGGATAGTCTAACCTTTGGCACCTGAAATTTGGCCTGAGTGATAGACTTAAGAGGACGAGAAGGCACGTAGGGAAGAGCCAAGTTTTGCAAGTAAGGGGGCGGCTCTGTCGTGCTTAATTCAAAACATATAAGTAAAAGCTTTAAACTTGACCATGTTTTCAACCGTAAGCCAATGGAGGCTCCTCAAAGAATTGGAGATTGAGGCGGTTCTAGAGTAATCCGGCAGCAGAGTTATGTACCCGATGCAGCTTACGTATTACGTCTTTATTTTCTCCCAGGTAGAGGATGTTGCCGTAGTCCAGCCTAGATGTTACAAGGGCCTGGACTACGGTTCTCTGGGTAGAGCTAGGCAACATCCACACAATCTTCCTCAACCATTGCAAGATGGTGAAACATGTTGCAGTAACCTTCATGGCTTGTTGATGCAGAGATAGTGAGTCATCAATAATTAAGCCAAGGTTACGAACTTGATTTTAAGGTTGCGGGAACGCACCCATTTCTGTAGGCCAATGTTGCAGGCCCCAAAGATTTTTATCTTTACCCTGAACCACAACCTCAGTTTATTCACCATTGAGCTTGAGAAAATTAGCGTGCATCAATGAAGCCACTTTGCTGAGCCCAGTCCTAAGAGCTGAAAGCTCTACAGTCTTTCCGGCAGAAAGAGAAAAAATAATCTGGGTGTCGTTGGCATATGAGAAGAATGACAACCCAGACTCTTCAACAATTGCTGCCAGGGGTCTAACATAAATGTTAAATAGTAGAGGGCTAAGGATAGACCCCTGGGGAACTCCATAAGGTGAAGAATAGGTCTTAGAATTAGCTGAGGAAGAGAAGACCTGAAAAGTACGATTCGTAAGGAAAGAAGATAGCCAGCTTAAAGCAGGGCCAGTGACCCCTATGGATTGTAGGGCCTGTATTAGCATGGCATGAGATACCGTATCAAAGGCCGCACTTAAATCTAATAAAATAAGGGCCATCATGTCACCTGCATCCAGATTCTGGCGCAACATTTCTGTGACGTCTAGAAGCGTAGTCTCAGTAGAATAGCCGGTCCTAAAGCCAGACTGAGATGGATGAAGGAGCCTATGAGTTTCTCTAAATTTGGACAATTGGCTGTTGATGTGCCTCTCTAAAATTTTAGAGAAAGCAGGAACCAGAGAGATTGGCCGATAGTTTGGAGACAGCACAAGATCAGAATTGGCTTTTTTCAGCGGTGGAACGACCATTGCATGCTTCCATTCCCAAGGAGCGAAGGCCTCCTTTAGGTATACATTTAGAAGTTCCATGATATTTAAAAGTGCTGGTGGTTCAAGCTGATGCAATACTTTAATAGGAAGGAGGTCACAAGGAGATCCAGATTTAATACTACTTAGGTGTTGTTTAAGAGTAGTAATATCTAAAAATGACCAGGTTTCCAATTTATTAATGGGGTCTATAACATGTGCATCTCTGCAGTCAAACAGAGAGACACGGTTGAACATGAGAGGAAATTGGCATGTCAGGAGAAGATGATTTATTGCCATCCAAGGCGGAGTATATTGCTTCCACTTTATTTGTAAAAAATTGGGCAAGGTCCTCACATTGCGTTTCATTCAGACTGGGGGAGCCGGTGTAGTTGCAGAACCAGCTCGTTCTTTGACCATCTTGAATAATGATTTAGGGCAATTTTTAGCATCTGTAATGGTCAAAGAGACATAGTTTGCACAAGCAGACCTACAAAGAGAATGATACGCCCTTTTAGTATGAAGATAGGCAATTTTATCTTCAGGCGCATAAGCCCTTTGCCACCGTCTTTCCATATTCTTACATTTCATTTTCTCACTTTTTAACTCTGCGGAAAACCAAGGGGCAGGAGGACGGGGATTATTTATCTTCCTGACAGAGATAGGAAGACAAGTGTCCAGTTTTGAAAAGCTCCAACACAAACATATTTTTAAAAATGGGGGCATTAATAGAAAGACAATTACCACAATTGGCTGGCTATATCCATGTTTTTTCAGTTCCTAGTTAGTTTTGTGACACTATCATATGCCGCGTGAGAAAATTGTGAACCACAAGCCTGATAACTCACCAAGTAGTGATCAGTCCAGGACAGTGGAGTAGCTGCAGAACATTCAAGATCAGATAAATTAGAAAAAATGGGGTCTAGGAGATGGCCGGCCTTATGGGTGGGACCAGAGTTGTGAAGCAAATTGTTCATATCTGCCAAGTCAGAAATAAAGATGTTGCTGATAGTACAGGCGCGATCCTCCAGATGGAGATTTGGCTGGTGTTAGAGTGTATTCCCTGTTCCGAATCTGTAAGAAGTGGGACTTAAAATCTTTTTGCTAACTTTCTGCCAGGAGAGTGATGAAGACTGGGTTTGCCATCAAAGCTGCAGCCATCATTATCGAATCACCGGCCAGCCTTAACATGCCGGCTTGCCCACTGAAGGAGATCTGATTTCCAGAAAAGTTTCTAAGTACAAACATAGAGGCACCAACACAGAGCAGCATTCAATCAACATTCAATCAACATCAAGGCCTTTCTGAGCATAGATTTCAGACCTTGCCCACTGGGAGCTTCCTTACCTGCATTGACAACTGCACCAACACCCAGCTCTCCAGCAGCCGCCATTGTTGAGACTCACTGTGCCACACTGATGACTGATCGACAACCACTTTTTCTCCATAAACGTAAGACGACAAACTTTCCACAAGGACAAACCTGTTCCTGTGTGCAACCAACAATTCATCTCAGTCGGTCTTAACCTTTTACTTTCACCCAGTCTAGCTTGATGTGAGCTTTGTGCTTTATGGAGCTATATTTTTAAAAACTTTAAGAATTCAGATCTCTGGCTCCCCAAATTGGGTTTATGTCATTGTGGTGCGATTATGTTCATTAGAATATTAACATTTATATAAATGGGTTTTATTGTGCTTTGGTACTTCAAATGCTTTATACATTTTCTTAAGTTCAGCCTGGCTGCTATGTGCCATAGCAACCAGGAGATGTGCTCTGGTTTAAAAACTAAAACCCTTACAGCACCAAACAAAGATATTGACATTATTACTTGGTGACTGTCATACCCTCCAACTAATAATGCAGGTTCTCAAAATAATTGTTTTACTTTTGAAGGTTTTTTTAAAGAAGGAGTAGTTATTATGTTACCCAGGTGTGATCATGACTTGACTTCTGTTTCCATTTACCACCCAATTTCACTTTTAAATCAGGTTTTTAAAATTATGTGTGATATGGTACCCCTTTACTTGATCACCCCCAGTTTTTGTGGACTTATGCTCCTTGTTTATGAACTCTGCACACTGGGGCACTGCTTCTTAGTCCCCTGTGTAAGTCCACTGACCCCCTAAAACCGAGGCAAATGGGATTATTCACAGTTGCAATATCCAACTTTCCAGTAAGGCTGAAGTACGTGGTGCAGGACAATACCCCAATGTCAGGGAAAGTTAAATCTCACCTTTGTGTTGCATTGCAACTTGCAGGTGAACCTATCAGAATAAGCCTTTTTAACAGAAATGGACTCCACTTTTACATTTTAAAAATATCACACCTACTTAGACCTTGTAGTCCCCTGCTTAGTATTTAAAAGGGGTATAAGCAAGAATTACACATGGGCAGGATCCTACAGAGACCAGCCCCCAGAAGCTATTTTCACAGCAAAGGGTAATAACTCATCCTATGAGAAAATCTAAAGTGGACTTAAAATACTATTTTGCTGAATCTGGAGAAAATACAGAAATTCAACCACTATTTTAATATGCATTAACATTCCAATTAAATGGCATAGCTGGATTTTTCCTAAATATATAGGAGAAGTGACTAATAAAGTGTGAGACTTAAGCAGTGGACCATGTCACTGGAGCAGGTGAAAAGCATCTCCTGCAATGCCCACCTGAAATTTACACCATGTAACTCCTTATATCAAACCTACCTAACATCACACCACTTTCACAATATGTTCTCATCGGTATCTCTAGCCTGCTCGTGCTGTGGTCACATAGATGCCACATTTATGCATATGTATGGTATTGGAGTGCCCTCCATTGTTGCTTGTATGGGCCTAGGTATGAAACAGGTGTTGGGCGGTCATTGATTTACAGTTATCACTGAACCCACTCGTCTGTCTCATTGGGGTCATGACATGCACTAAATGGAATAAACTCTACCTTAAGATGGTTGACCTGGCATTAGTTCTCTTTAGGCACTAAAATGCTATGCCTTGGAAAGTCCCGCATCCACCCATGTTCAGATGTTGGTTCCAAGTGACTCACAAATGGGCTCTGGTGGAGGTAGATGCCATGGAACACAATCGCCAACACTGGGGGGGGGGCAGGTTTAAAGCCATGCTTTGGGACTCTTATGTTCTCAAACTGACATATTACATGAGCCCTTCTCCTAGGAAAGTGACTCTCTTGTCCTGCACCTTGAATATGGTGCAGGACAAGAGAGTCACTTTCCTAGGATGCTTTGTCTGATGCCCGATGGAGCTACTTAGTTTAGCTATAGGGGAGATGGGCCGTGGATTTCCTCCTTGGTCGTCACCTACCCAGTCGGCCTTTAGACGGACTTCCTTTCGTCTCTATCGTTGTCTCTTTCCTTATCCTCACTTTCCCTCCTCCCCTACCCCCCTACTTTCTCGCTCCTCTCTCTCTTCCTCTATTGTATTGCTGATTGTTTGATATAATGTTTACTTGTTTGATCTTTTCCTGATATATTGTTGAACCACATTGTTGCACACCTTTCTTCTCTCCTGCCGCCTCCTACTGCATCCGCCCTCTATTTATGTCTCTACTTCCCTCCTCTCTCAATGTATTGAGACTGAACTATTTTGTCTGATGCCCAATGGAGCTACTTGGTTTAGCTATAGGGGATATGGGCCTTGGATTCCCTCCTTGGTCGTCACCTACCCAGTCGGTCTTTAGACAGACTTCTTTTCCTCTCTCCTTATTGTCTCTTACCTAGCTCCTATCCCCTCTCTCCCGAATCTCTCCCCTTGCCTGCTACTCTGCCTACCCCCCTGGGCTTTGTGCCCTTTGACTAAGCACTCCTTCTCCCCTTGTTGGGGAAAGATCCAATATTTATACTCTGGAGTCTCAGCGAACCCGCTGAGTGAGTCCACTGCGCCAAGGGAGCGACTCACACTTGAGGTTTGGTATGGCACCCCTTGCCAAAGCACTCCCTCTCGCCTTTCTGGGGAAGGATCCAGTATGTAGGCCTTGGAGTCTCAGAGACCCCTCTGAGAGAGTCCACTGCACAAAGGGAGCCTCTCACAACAGAGATAGGGAAGCGATACCACTTACCCTGGGATCACAGCTTACTGGACTTTGAACGTTTGCCTTGACTCATCTACCGGTTTGTGTCCCCGTCACCCTTCCCCTCCTCTTCCCATGGCTTGGGGTGATCCATGTTGGAACTGGCCCTCTCTGCAGGGTCACCACTGAAGTTTTTGCCTTCACCGCTCCCATTTTTGCTGAATTTGGTGTTGTTGGCCATATGACTCTGTGTCCTTTACCATTGCTAACCAGTCCTAATGTGCTTTTGCTCACTCTCATAGACATGGCCAAATTTGCTTACACCCAATTGGCACATTTACTTACAAGTGCAATGTAGACTGGCATACCATGTACTGAGGGCATATGCAATTAATGCTACTAGTGGACCTGAAGTACTCGTTCTGCCACCCACTTAAGTAAACCTGCTCTTGAACAATATTTTTACAGACAGTCACAAAGTGGAAGGGGTCACCTGGGGACTCCTTCCAAATTAAGACTACATTACCACTTACTTGAAGAGGGTGGTAATTTCTGAATGTTTTGCAACTGCAATTGCGGTCACAAAATATTCATACATAGGTTAGAGAGTCGCTATTTGGAATGGAAAGCCACTTCCAAATAGCGAGTCTCTAAACACTTTTTTATGAGTCGCAATTCATTCAAAATTGTATTGGTACATGGCCATACTAATTTTAGCATGCGCAAACGGGTTGCTAACCTGTTTGTGCATGCTAAAATTGGTTGTTCATCTGGCCCTTATTGTGTTGTATTTGACTTTTTAAATTGTTTTGGTAATTCTAAATAGTTTACACACTATTCCTTAAGTTAAATGTGTCTGCTCTGTGCCATAGCTATCAGGAGTTGAGCTCAGGTTTATATATTGAACTTGGCGTCCCAAACTTCACGTCTATCTCAGTACGCAAATATGTAGGCGGGCAGGCCCTGCAACCTAGGCCTGAGATTCTAGCTTGAAGGGTCACAGGTGAGAGGTGCATGGCTGACAGACAAACACATGGGCAGGAAATTCTTCATTGATCCCACAAATAGGCACAGCGACATCACAATGGTCAGGGGATTTGTCCCCGATAAAGTATACATGGCCCAAGGGGATATGCGCGCTTCGGAAAACAAAATAAAGGCAGAAGCAACAAGAGTTAGGAACACATGGTCAATCAGGGCCTAGCACACATAATGATCAGACACTCCCCATGCTGGACGTCTGGACACATTCAGGACTAGCCACACCGTGTCCATGCAAAAAAAGAGACTAACGTGAACCCAATGTAAATTGAGAGAGACCTCAGACTGTGAGCCTGTATCTGTCTCCGAGCTGAATTGTTTATTTTTTAAAAACTGTTCCTGTTTTTTCCAGTGCCTCTTCTGTTCTGTTTTATTAGGGAATTTTAACCCAAGCAACATTTTGTTGAGTCAGCAAGAAAAATTGGGACTTCATACCCGACTACAGCCGAAGAAAGGTGACCCCGCCCGGACGGATTCTCATTGGGCAGATACCGCCATTGATTGGAAGTTCTGCTGAATCCGCCGGGTGGAGATCCGTCCTGAAGCATCCCTCTCAGAGGGTAAAAGACTACATCCGAACCTGAAAAATTGTTGTTTAAGGCAATTTGGCATATGGCAAACTAGGGAAAAACATAAGAAGATAACCAAAGCACCCTGCCACTGACAGAGTCTGGCATATTACCTATTTTATATGTCCCAACTGTATCAGTCATAAGGCGGCCTTGGAGTCCATCTCACAGAAATCACCTTACGTATGTAGTCAGCACTTTAGGAAATGTGAACATTTATTATATAGCCCTTCATGGCTCCCAGGACACTATTTTTGTGATACAGCTATCTGTTATGGGTAAAGTTGGCACCTCAGTCTTATAGTGTTTCGGTCAAAAAGGATTTCTCAGTTCTTATGGTCTCTTAACACTGTTAGTATCTGTAAGGAGTGAGAGGTGTAGGTTGTTCGGACCTCTGGGAGTACGCTTGGCCCCTGGGTGTGACACAGGGTGTAATTCGGTCTTTTGGAAAAACTTTGACCAAGGGTGTAACTTGCGTGAGACCAAGAAGGGCTGGTGATTCCCAAGTTACTACTTTTTGGTATCTGTGAATACCAACTTTGCCTAGGAGCGGATAGTGGCAGACTTTCCAGCTGACTTCTAGGAGATGCATTGCAATGAACCACTGAGTTAGTTTTGACAGTACATTTTTTTCTGTTGATCATTGACGATATGCATTGCTGTATGCAAATGTTATGGAATTGGCTGTCGTTGAAAATACATTGAATGGAAATTGAGTTCCTGCAGGCTCTATGCTAACCGATTGCATATTCGCCCTGTAATACAATTCTACCTATACAGTCTTGTCCTTTCTCATGTAAATGCTCATAAATGCTAATTTTTTTCATTTTTTTATTAAGGAATTGAAGGTGCTGATCTCATGGTATGTAAAATTTTAAAAGAGCACCATGTACAAATTTCCCCTATGATTTGGCAAACTAAACTAGGCAAATATCGTTTGGATTATATTAGCCAGATTATTACATGAATTTCCCACTAAAACGCATGGGAAAGAGGTTCCCGAAACAGGTAAAAAGGCTAAAGAAGGTTTGCCCAGAGTGGCACTCACACACGGAGGCACACACATTTCCCCAGCCTAAGGAGAGAAGATTTTTACAAAAACTTAATTGAGCACACTAAAAAAAACATAAAAATGAAATATACAGGTCAAAGAAAGACAAGAGAGCGGCATTAGCAAAATTATGGGCCATCTTCAAGGATCCCAAAAGCCATAGCCCTATGATTCTGTTAGCAAATAAACTGTCAGCATCTCCCCAGCCATATTCAGGGATGGATGTGCTCACATTACCTCACCCTGCAATAGGTTTCTCAAACCCAGTAGTAATAGAATACGCAAGCCCCCCCACCAAAAGAAGGTCAATCGAAGAAAAAACAAAGAGGGAAGTAAAACTAAGCGGGCCCAGACACCTCCAGCGCAGCCCAAGATCCTAGGGAGGATCCCCAAAAGTTCGACTCCCTGTCCACTGTTGTGTGTTTCCTGCACGTCCTAATAATGTTTGACCATTTCTATGTTGTTCAGACTAAATACCGGGAAAAGAACTGAACCGGTAAAAATTATGCAGGTTCTGTGTTTATATAGTAGTGTGTACAAAACAGAATGAGGCCTAAAAGATGCAAAGTTAGGCCAACATAGGGAAAACTACAAAGGGTGCAGGAAGCACACGACACACTCCCCTTGGTCAGGACAATACCACAAAGAAACATATTATTTATGATGAATGTAATCATGAAGTAAACACACTGAACTCCTGTTTCCAGAAATATAAATGACAAAAACTAACATTAGAAATTAATTTCAATTTGGAAAAATGATCAAATAAAGTAGATCCAGAGGAGTATAATGTTACTTGCCATTTCGTAGGCCAAAGACTCCATGAAGTAATCTGAATGCACACACAATGATTGTTCCACAGGCCATGTCATGAGCTCCAAAGAACAAACATGCTCTTTGGTCTCAGCCCATTCTTAAGTGTCTGAAACCTCAAGCTAAACTACATGATAGATCTAAGCTAACTTTGCCCATGATACAGCTTTGACATTTCACTCTGCACAATATCAATAACAGAAGACACAATGTTGTTTAAATTGTAAATACAAGATGACAACGTATTAATAATATTATCGAAAACAGCTAGCACAAGTGATCTTGGTCTATTTCTCTCAAGTGTGCAGCAGTTTCCTTTTGTGAGAATTTAAAATTTCATTATAAGTAGCATTTATTCTGAGAATCTGGCCCTTTGCGAGCGCAATTTTTGAATTTGGGATTCATCATCCTTAATGCAAAAATCGCTAATATAGAAATCACAATTTTGCGAGGAATTGCATTTAAGGAATCTAAATTTGAGATTCCTTAAATGCAATTCAATGCATTTCCTTTATGGAAAATGTGCTGCATTTAAAAAAGAACTGCTTTATTTAAAAAGCAGTCACAGACATGGTGGGCCGCTGACTCCATCAAGCCACCATGCCTGGGAGTGCTAGCCATTCCCGATGGGATCGCACATTGCACCTGCCTCATGAATATTAATGAGGCAGGCAATTTGCGACCCCGTTTGGAATCGCAAACAGTGTCTGAGACACTATTGTAAATTCTATTTTGCGAGTTGCAAAAAGATGCAATTTGTGACTTGCAAATTTTACGGGTCATACAATTGGCCCTAGATCTTCTGTTTCAAAAACACTATAATAATCTAATGCAGAACCTATAGAATGTACAGTATTAACATCCCAATCTTCTGAATGTAACCCAAGTAGTATTATATCACCCATAGAGAACACACATTTTGAAAGGATCTTTATCCAAAACAATTCCATCAGTCACTATAACGGCTGAACGAAGGTTTGAAATTTGAAGTGCGTGACTTTGATGGAAGCTACTATGCTCAATAAATTGGAAGAACTCTGATCGATATAACATTCACACCTGAGGTACACACCAAACCACAACATAAGGGAAACCATTTGATTTGGGGCTACCATGGCATTTTATTTTGAAGATATATGTGACAGTTGTCTTCAATATAGGAAAAGAATCTTGATTCATTGCAATGTGGAATCAGGGTATCTGGAAACCGAATTATGGGATGTTGGTGCATTATATATTATGGGATGTTGGTGCTGGAAATAGAAAGATCAAACAAAGCCCTGAAGAAGTCCATAAGGATGAAACGCATTGGCTACACCAAGACATGAGGAGGTGTTTTCAAAGAACTATCAATAAAGTAATTAATGAAGAAGAAGGAATCTGTACATTTGTGATACATTATTGTTGATGTTTACTTAATGAATTTATTGGCTAATTACTTTGGACGAATGTTTGATATTATGTTTGAGTCAATAGAGTATACATAGTTTGTGAGGATTGTCTACGAAGTTAAAAAGAAAAATCAATGATCTATGCATGAAATAGGTACTGTGTGCATAGCCCCAAACCTCACTCTTTGTAAATTACCACCCACGCAATGTGCCTAATAGTCTAGCTTTGAAGAACTGCTTTAAATTGTGGTTCAATATCTCCACAACAGAATTACCGTCATGTCTATACAGAGAATAAAAATGCACTTGCACACCCATAAACTTCATCCAATTATAGTACTCTTTAGAAGCGAAAGTCAGACCTTGGTCCCAGTGGAATGTGCAACAGGCATATGTCTTGAGGGAGACCTGCAAGTCTTTAAAGACAGTTTGAGCATCAATCAAGTGCTGTGGCCAAACCCAGAGGAATCTAGAGCAAGAGTCCACTATAACCAAAATATATTTGAATGCAGCATTAAATATGAAAGGACCACAGTGATCTAAGAAATGCAGCCAAAAGGCAGGTTGGAAATAAACCAATGTGTCTGTGGTGGACGTGACACAGTGGAATGTTTTGATCTGTTGACGAATGTCAAGTTAAGATACATTTTCTAGTTTGTTGGTATAACCCCCGAGCCGAATAGCATTATTTTGAAAGCAAAATAGTGGCAACCACCCCAGCATAGGCAGAAGCTATGGGTTGGGAGTAATACGATCACCAATGCCAGGAATATTTGGAAAAGGAACATCTTGGCCATTTAAGTGATAGGAATATTTAGAAGGAAAATACTTTGGTAAAGGGGTGCCATATTAGAAAGCATTCATTGAAACCAAAATATCCGTCCTGAAGTTGACATTTAGAGTGGGTTAATATTGCAATTCTAGCTATGGCTACGCCATATCTGCTCCTTTTTCAGCCAAAGAATTCCCTACTGCATGTGTCCCCACATGTCGATGACTCAATGTATGTATTACATGAGCAAGCGATCCTTAAAACCTGCCACTTTAAGCCAAAGCAGTTTGTTCTTGATTGTTCTAGCTTCAAAATCTCTGCAATTAATTTGTTTCTATAAATGTAAGTTATTGTTAAAAGATCGTATGAAATAATATGAATCAAACACTGTAAGCATGGGGAATCTCAGTCTGTATTTTCAAGAGCAAAAAGTAAGGCCTTCAATTCAACGAGCTGCTCAGTGCAGTCTCCAAGGGACTGTATGTGAGTAGCGTGTAGATGAAAGATGCCATCAAAGTTAGTACCAAGAAGGATGGTGCATTAGAAGAATTGTGCTGCTTAGACCCCACAGCCAGTTGTGCAGATCCAACCGTATAAATGATTTATATTGGTCAAGAGGTAGAATTGAAGAGGGGAAAGGGTAAACAGGTTTATTTTGCAAAAATGCTTGTGTTTACAAAGAAGGGTCAAAGTTAGAACTTGACATCCACGGCTGATAAGGTCATAGCCCATTGTATCCAACGAGGGTGAAGGGCTTTTGCATTAGGAATGCTGGCTTTTGTGATTGCCTCGAGAGAGGGCACTGGAGAAATGCATTTACCTTGAGCAAGTGGTTGTTCGTCAGGATGGGCATTTGGACAGCAGTGAGAATTTATTCAGTAGAAGCAAAATACAGTTCTACAGAAAAATATACATGTGATTTGTTTGCAATGGGTACCATGTCACCTTCATTATATATCACAAAAGTAAATCCATTCGCATCTGGCCAGACCCGAATGACCGCGTTCGTAGTATTGACATGTGCATTTAAATGTGTCTCTGAAAACTGAGAGCCTTAAATGCGGGCCAGTTGTGTTTCTCAAGAGCAAAATTATGACTGAAAAACGTATTTGAAATATCTATAGTGGTTTAATATTTTTTTAAATATGATAATATTTATTAGTGCAGTACTATGTGTATTTTGCACCTCAAACATGCGAGTATGGCTATTCAAATGTCTATAATCTAAGACAATGCAATAGGAATGATTTGGCTTCAAAACCAAAAAAAAGAGGATTATTTATTTGAAAGACACAGGGTGCAATCATTCCTGGGACTCCAGTTCGGAAAGAATTTATTTAACAGGTGTCTTTGTATCCCGTTTATTAGGATACTGTGGTTGTACCTGATGTGTGGACCATATAGGAATAATATGGTAAGGAGAATCTTTATCACAACCAGTGTGTTTACGATAAAGTGTTGGGGGCTAAGGCAAGGGCCCATTATGAAGCATAATCTTGTTTAACTTAGTCAGGCACTGGGTTGAAAAGGAAGGGAGAATGACATCCTCTCCCTGGGGTCATCTCAGCCCAAATGGAGGGGGGTCAGTCGATGTAGTTAAATTGTTCTAGAAGATTGCTTTAATGGTGTGTTTATCACCTTCAATTTAAATATCAAAAAGATATAGCCTGTCCGGTGGGGCTAAGCGGGTATCTGTGGTTTCAATTGTAATAAATGTTTCAGTTGCTTTCGCTACCAGAAATTGGTGCAGATTCTGGCATACTAGGGTGACTTCTGCCACGCTGTCAAGGAGAGTCACCACCCAGCTCCTGTTCTGGAGTAGGGTTCCCACCATCTGTGGCAAATTTAGTATTTGTAAGGAGAAGGCCTATCATTCTTCTTTCTCTTCATGTCAGACAAGCGTTGTGTTTCCCGTTTAGGTTGCATGTACTCTCCCTATCTGTAATGTGATCCGATCGCCCTCCCTTATCATACTTTTGGTCAGAGGAGACCCCAAAGAAACGAGAAGAAAGGGGACCAGGAATTTGATACCTGTCAGGAGTTTTAATTTTTGTCTAATCACAAAAATATTATCACCTCTGAGAGAAATCTTGGGGCAGAGAGCCTCCTCATTAGCCAATATTTAGTTGCTGTTTAGATTTATTCCATAGTTTCTTAGGAAACTCATAGGTAGGTCAGCCATTCTTGTCAGTGCTAGGCTTGCCAAGCAGTGGTACTGAAGGTCTGGTTCCAAAACGATTACATCCCAAAGACATATATACATTAGCAATAAAGACTGGCATCTCACGTTCACGGTCTTCCACTGCTGCAAGTCGCTGGTGTAGGGCCAAAGACGCTGCTTCACCTTTAACATTAGAAAGAATCATTTCAGAGATGACAGGGAAATTTCCCATAAGTTTCATCCCCAGATTGAGTGCAGGACCTACCTCATGCTCATTCTGTATTTCTTTGAGGACGTTTGGCAGAACGGCCATCAACAGCGTGCCATGACAAAGAGTGTATTGCAATATATAACATGGTAGCGTGGAGGAAATAATATCTCAATAATACCTATAGGGTTTAATTAATTACCCTATTCCAGGCACATCGTCCCTTCCCAATTTCTAGTGCATTAATAACCACATACCACTCAGACTTCCTTGTTGGAATAGTTTTTCATTATATTGAGACAAACTTTAACATGGACAAATAAAAAGCAGAAAAAGAAGGTAGGAAACATTTACAAATGTACATAAATAGGCCATCTTGGCCAAATAAGGAGCATATCAACTGTACATAAAACAAGTCATCATGTGTATGTTGTCGCCTGAACCCTAATTACTTAATGTCAGTGCTCGCACCTCATTAATGGCACGACACTGTAAGGTAATCCTGTATACACATGGGGTATTCACAACACCCCCTAAGCAATTTTTACATGTGTATCTCCCAAACAATACAGTAATTATTCTTGAATTGAGTTGATTCCTCGTTTCAGCCCCTATTCCTTCTCCGAATAACATACCATATGTGGTTCTGTCATCACCTGTGTACATGTATGCACCAAACGAAACTAAAAACAAATAGACACTTTTAACGACTTGACAACTTCTTGTATTCACAAAGGACATTTAGGAGTAGTAAAGTTAGGATTCCTAACTTTACTACTGCTAAATGTCTTTTGTGAATACCAAAAGTCATAAAGTTAGGATTTTGTCTCAGATTACTTTTGTGAATCAGACCCAATGTTTTCCCAAGCCGGCATTCCAGTAATAATGCTAACAGAGACCCTGCATGATGGGGCAGCATTTAACTCATAATCGTGCTGGATATGGACCGCCCTGAGAGAAATATTTCCTGACTGCCCAGATGTAAGGGGGCCAATGGCAGACTATGAAACTCAAGAAAAGCATAAGTGAGTTCCTGAATAGAATGATGGAAGAATAGAGACAAGAGATAGGACATCTGTGAACTGATATGGACACGCATGCCAATTTTTCTACAGCATCCGTAAAAAGGGCCTATCCACGGAGATACAAACTGGGCTGGACAGTGTTTTGGGATTATATACCAAACCCTGGTGGGAGATGCAGACTCACATCCTCCACCACCACTAAAAGAAGAAAGAAAATGAGAGAGAAAAACTGGAGCAGGCCGAAAGAGACACACCAATACTGGCTCAACACAAATTGAAACAGACTGCCCTAGAGGGGTTAGCAATGGTCGCAACCATGCAGATGGCACCAGTCTTGATAGGTGCTCCACCGCAAAACCCCGGAGAATCCCAAAAAGGGGTTTGCAGTAGAGGCCATGGAGCATGACAACACCTAAACCCGAGCGAGTGCTACTATTGCCAAAGGCCAGAGCACCTGGCAGAGATGCCTGTTAAAGGCATACCACGAACAGCAAAAACAGCTGAGATCAATGAGCCGGGGCCAGCAACCACAATACCCACCAATGTCCCTCCTGAACACATCAAACTTAGGGTAATCCAAATGTAACCCAAATCCAGCAGGGAGGCCCGTCGGTCACCACTCAACCACAGCAGCGATCCAGCAATTGGGGTAGCAGCAGCAGACAAAGATAGGGGATCCTGCATAACTGGATCAGGGGTCACAACACCCACAGGGGAGGTGACAGTGTGGGGAGGCAGCGCCTTTATGCAAGTCTAACTGCAGTAAAAATAAAACCCCCAAGCACAAGTAGGATTGATCCCAACAAATTAACACCCAGTGGTTCACCCACTCACCCTCTTCCCCCAAACCATTACCAGATCAAAAACTACTAAAAACAGTAGTGGGAGGTCAACATTTTTAATTTGTTCCAAAAAATCTGAGCGGCTGAGAGCTGTGTCGATCTGGGGCCCACACCAAGATCATCATCAAGGGGTGATCTCACTTGGACCATACTCTGCTGCAGATCCCCCAGGAGGAGGGCAGTCTGACGATGGGGCGTGAAGAAGAACTGTTAAAAAAGAGACACCCAGGTCCTGTGGCCAAAGTCAAAAGGGGTGCATTCTGATTACCAAGTCAAAAGGTCCCCATTCTTGGGCACCTTGTCTGCCTTGGGACTATATTTCCTTTACGATGTGTTGTCCCAAAAATTCGAACCCACTGCACAATTGGAGGCGCCATTTCAGTTCTAAAATGAAGCTAGCCTTGGTAGCAGGAACCTGGGTTCCTATGTGTCTATGGTAACACTCTAAAAATCCACAGTGCACACACAAAGAGCCAGAAAGCTGTGAGGACCCAGCATGATGTTGGGTTCAAGCCTCAAGTTTTGGGGTATTGCCAGGGTGACCAGGCATTCCAGATTTACTGAGGTACTCCTGTTTCAATTTGTGGTCAAAAGTCCAATTTTTTGTTTTTCTTTCCAAACTCTGGTCACCCTGCCACACCCTTCAAATATTCGACAAGAGATGCACCAGATCATTGGATCACACATGACCATGGAGACCTCAGCCACACACCAGGGACAGCAGGCCCCACTAGTGCGCTTGAAGTTAGCAGGGTGTGGTCCAAAGGAGAGAAGGTGTCCGGGAGGGCATCCCGAATCTTCAGTCCGGCTCGAGACGAATGTAGGTCACTGGGTGCACACCCCCCCATACCAAGCATATGGTTTAATTGTGCTCCAGCCTTGCAGGCACCATCCAGGTAAAGCAGTTGTCCCTGACCTCGGACACCTCAAGGCAACATAGATGGGAGAAAATGGGGCCACGGAACAGCCCATTTCCCTGTCTCCAGCAGGACAAGTGAAGCAATAGATCACACGAGATTCAGGGAAATTATTGAGACTAAAGTAAAAATGCCCAAAAGCTAGCCCAAAGGTGAGATCAATGTCAGTCACAGCCAGGTATGTGGAAGACATGAGAGAAGGCCATTTAATCTTATATACCACATGCCGGGAACAGAAAGGTGCACGCGCACCAAAATGTGCTCATGGCACAAGGCAGATGTTGGCAACATACCCCCTCTTCCCATGCATTCCGCTCATCTATAGCGATACTCAGCTCAGTTGTGCTCATTAGCCCCCAGCCGAAAGAAATAGCAACTGGAAGGAGCTGCACAGCAACCGAACCCTTAGTCCCCGGGCAAACTGCCTATGACAAAATCTAGCACTGCCGTAGGCCTCTGAATATTAGCCACAAATACAGCCCTCCCTATGCTCATGAGCATGAGACCACCCCATAAACATACAGCACCAATATAAGTATCCAGTTTTGCTTTGGAAAAGGGGCTCAATGGCTTATAAACAGATTTGTTCCATCTTGATAACTAATTATCACCCTAATTCCCTGTAATTACTAAAATACACCCAATAGGGGGTCACATTCCGCTGCCACACTAGATTGTCAATAAAGAAGCGAGGAAAATCACACCCTAGGATAAAAAAAAAATCAGGAACTCTGAAAATGATTCATTACCAACATGTGTAATGTGTCTGAGTTAACAACCAACAGAGCTCTTTCAACACCAGGTAACAGAGAAAACAGCAAATTGCACCAACCCAACGTGTCATCAACTTTTACTAAGTGAGAAAGGAGAATAAGGAACATTTCTGCACATACGCCAATGTAAGGAGGAAAATCTTCCAGCCTGCCTAACACTTGAGTGGGTGCACTGTACGTTCAGTATTGAAGCCCTTTCATGGTGGTGACATCCATGAACAAAACTTTGCAAACTTTTTCCAATTGGACAGAAGAAACACAGCCACCGTAGGAGCAAAGGCAGCTCCAAAAGAAACCCAACATCAAACGACCATATGATGATAAAAGTTATGTATCTTTCTGTGCATCGTACCTTCTGTTTACTATGGGTAATCCCACTCTTACTTACCATTAAGGAACTGCTGAGTCATAAGAGGGTCAAAATGGGGAAACCCTGCACCCATGTAGAGACCCTTTGTATGTCACCTATAGCTACTCTAAATCGAACACTAGCATCCCACAAGCACTCTTGCATAAAACTTGGTATCAACACATGACCCCAGTTGACTCCCAAGCATCTGCCAGATAATAATATGTCTGTTCACTGATCCCACATGGGGTAAGCGTGGATAGGATTTACTTGTCCCACGTGGTATCCCCTGAAAAAACTATATGCCTTTTTCACCTTTACCTATGTAGGATAAGAGTAATGTTCCAGCCCAACAAGATTAAGCCCCACAAAGTAGTTGTGAACCTAACCCAATAAGACAACAAACCAACAGTGTAATACCTTTTCACCGAACTTGATGATATCCTAACCGAGCTGGACAGGATGTGTAGAAAGGGTGCCATAGGGGAGCATACTGTTTGGCCCGAGACTCCCCAGAGAAGAGATTCTTGAAGGCAGCAAAACCCCCAAAGCAATACATAATATGTCCGCTCCTGCTACCGTCTATTGGTGTCCCTTAGCATATCTGAGATGATTTTCTTTAACAACAAGTGATCTCTCGACATGAATTCCCTTTGTAGATCCTCCAGCTTAGAGATAAAAAGGGGAACAAGTCGCATAGGGGAGGATTCAACAAAATTATGGCTAACCCATGTCATTACATTTTATACACCGAGGTGGGTGAATACATTTGGCTAGAAGGGAAAGTTCAACCCCTAATTGTATAGAAACCTGCTCTGTATTCCTTATGTTTCAAAGGAAAAGGAAAGTTTCTGGATATGTAATGGGGCACCTCCATACCCATGTATTTCAAGTGGCAGTGCGACAAACATACCTACACCCAACTGGTTCCCAGTTGGAGGGGGCAGTGCTCCCTGGTGACCGTGCACACCCTGACCATGGTCATTCCCAGAAAAGAACCAACAGAACTGTACCAGCGCCCGTCAAAGAAAAAGACCACCTTGCTGCACCAAGTTTGCAACAAGAGAGCGGCTGACTATTTTGGCGGGGCTCAGTTCAAGGACATCCCAAAAGAGTTTAGAGTCATTGATGGGGGAAGGGGAGTTGATACCCTTCTTTATTGGAGAAAAACATCCCTAGGCAACACTTGGTCTGAGCAATATTAAGACCTAATCTAACGCATGTATAATATAAGAGACTTAGTATACACAAAAATCCATTTAAACTTCATTTTATTAGTATACATTTATTTGATCCGATCATAATAGTTATATAAATAATTCCACATATATGGAGTACTGAACAGTATCATACTAACGTTCACCACAAAATAAACACAACAGTAAAATACAATAGAAAAACGTGCATATTGATTGAACATGACAAAAAACACAAATATTTTCATAATATAATATTAAGTCAAAATATATGTCCAAACTTTCGAATGAACCATTATTTCATCCATTGGCTTAAGTGATGAATTTCTAAGCGCGTTTCGGCATGCAGGACGCCTTTCTCAAGAAAGCCACAACAATTCCATCAAAATAATGGGATGTAACCATATAGAATATAGGTTAGATATGTGGATGGAGTATAATGTTATGTATGAACTCTCTAGTGATATCTTAAGGCGCTTGAGCCCAAGCTGCCTGAAGTAGAATCTATGCTTAGGTTAACGGTATTATCCAATAAAACTGTATTTAAATGCGGTCATTGTGTCTTCAATAGACATACAGTCCTTCTCCACTGAGGGATAAGTTGACACAATGAGGGTACTACCTCATATGCTTGCAATATTTTGATGGCAGTCAAGGATCGTTCTTGAAGATCCCTGACTGACCGTCTCGCTTGGTTGGTTTAAGCAAGAAGAACGTGACGTTCAATCGGGCAGAGGTCTTTAGTTAGAAATATTAGACATATACTTCGACTTAATGGTGTATTAAAAAATATTTGTTGTTTTTGTTATGTTCAGTCAATATGCACATGTTTGTGTATTGTATTTTACTGTTGTGTTTATGTTGTGAAGAATGTTGGTATGATACTGTTCAGTACTCTATATATGTGGAAATATTTATATAACTTTTATGATCATATCGAAGGAATTTATACTAATAAAATGCAGGTTTAATGGATTCTTGTGTACACTGAGTCTCTTACATTATACATGAGTTAGATTAGGTCTTGATATTGTTTAGACCAAGTGTTGCCTAGGTATGTTTTTCTCCATTCTTGAATTTTTCCTGGCCTAGCAATCTTTATTAGTAGTAGGGGGTCTTTTTTGCTGATGTTGAAACCCTTCTTCACCATACAGACAAAAGCTAATACCTGCTAGTTGCAGATAACCAGGTGGGATTTGCGTAAAATGATGAACAGCACTGAGCTCGGCCTCAATTAGATTAAGAAAGAAATGAGAGCCATCTGCCTCATGGTAATGCAGCGTTGTTATGTGACCTCATGACCGCGATGGAGGGAGGGGTTTGTACCAAGACTGGTGCTGCCTGCTGCTCATTCCAGGGAATAACATGGACAATAGATCTTTGACACTGTTGCATTGATAGAATATCTGAATGTGATGACTGAGTCACCTTACAACGTAACTGACAAGTTGATGTTATTAATATTAATAATTATTATTAATTACATTGATATAGTGTGACTTACACCAAAGGTTATCCTGGTGCGTACTTACCCTTCCAAACTTCCCATAGAGACAAGTGATTTGGCATTCCAGAACAAAACACTCTCGGCCCTCTCAGGGATCATGGTAGCAGGTCATCCCCTTTCATTCTGTCGCTCATACATGCCCACAATAAATAGAAATACATAGAAAGTAATCTTACAATATTTTTGAAACCATCTAGGTGCTTGTGTCCCACAAAAGAGAATAACAAGGAGAAATGTTGTTTATCCTTGCATTGGCTGTTCTGATTAAATTCCAGGAAGAGAACAAAATACAAAAACATATGCTGCCTATGTGAAAATACAATGTGGCACAAAAACAATTGTGATTTTTGGTAACGTGTGCAAAGCAAATGTGGCCTACAATGGGGATAGTTAGGCTAACATAAGGAAAATGACAATGGGCTATATAGGGAAAACATAGCACCCTCCCTTTGGTCAGGGCAATAGCACCACAAGTAATTACATAATATAAATTTGATCAGACGATAAGCAAATTCAAAGCATGTCTACTGAGCATGTTGTTAGATAGATTATAATTATATATTTACATGGAAAACTACCATGTCAATTTAGACATCCCTCTCCTCCCGACTTAGGTATTCCCTCTCTTGATCTTCAAGCAGACGCTGTGAACCATTGGCTGTCCTCCACTTTTGATCGGGATGCCCCCCTTAGAAAAGTTAAGACCTGCCGCCCATATGACGCCCAAAAGTGGTTCACAGATGAGCTGAAAACCCTAAAACTGGACCTTAGGCGCTCCGAACGCCACTGGAGACGTAATTACTGTCCCTTTTTGCGAGCCAAATATAATCTTCTTTTGGCCAATTACAAGAAGGCCATTCTCTTAGCCAAAACTAGGTATTTCTCGGAGAGAATTTCCTTATCAGCCAACAAACCTAAGGAACTTTTCTCCATAGTTCGCAACCTAGTTGCTTCGAATAGAGCCAATCCCATTCTTGTCCCATCTCAAGCCCTTTGTCTGTCTCTTAACGACTTCTTTTTAGAGAAGATCGCGAAGATCAAATCTAATATTCCTCCAACAAGTTCACTCCCTTTTCCCTCTCCCGCTCTCTCACTCCCCCCGTCCTCCGTGTTTCTGGACCAGTTTCCACCTATCTCTCTAAATTCCTTTCTGGCTTTACTCCAGAAAGTGAAGTCTGGTTCCCCGGCTGACTGTGCCCCAGCACGCATACTGAAAGAGCTTTTCACTCACTGTCCTGACCCCCCTCTTTCCCTTCTCAATGCTTCTATTTCCTCAGGCCAAGTTCCGCAATTGATCAAATCTGCAATAGTTCGCCCCATCCTAAAAAAAACTGGCGCTGACCCCTCCCTTCCCTCCAATTTCCGACCTATTTCCCTGCTCCCTTACCTTGGGAAGATATTGGAGAGCTATATTACCTCTTGTCTCTCCTCCTTCATTGAGGACAACCATCTCCTGGCCTTCCACCAAGCGGGATTTCGCCCAGCTCACTCTACGGAGTCAGTGGTCCTGTCCATCCTAGACGAGCTCAAGAGTAAGGCTGACTCCAACTTGCCTCAAGCTTTGGTGCTTCTCGATCTGTCTGCTGCGTTTGACACGGTCGACCATTCCATCCTTCTTGGCCGTGTCTGCGCAGCGGGCGTTCGGGGTACCGCCCTCTCTTGGCTCGCATCCTTTCTTGAAGGACGGACTCAGGCTGTCCACCTCTCTGGCCACGCTGCTCCAACCCGCTTGGTTCCCTGTGGGGTCCCCCAAGGCTCCTTCCTTTCCCCTCTTCTTTTTAATCTTTATATTCGTCCCCTTATCCTTTCTCTTCTTGACATGGGGGTATCCGTATACAACTATGCGGATGACCTCCAGTTGATCTTTGACCTTTCGTCCCCCTTGCACTCCCTACCTAAATTCCATTCCACTCTTGTTTTCATCTCGGAGTGGATGAATTGTAACCAACTAAAGCTCAATCTGGACAAGATGGAGCTGATCCTGACTGGCCATACCATCTCCCCTTGGTCGGCCGCTTTTTGGCCTTCCACCTTCGGCCCCCCGCCCATACCAGCGGCCTCGGCTAAGACCTTGGGCATTAAAGTCAGTCGGGACCTCTCCATGCATGCCCAGATTAGCTCTGTTGTCTCTTCTTGCTTTCTTTCACTCCGTATTATTCAGAAAGTGTCTCGCTTCTTTTCCTCCGACGCCCTCAAACTGATTATGTTGGCAATGATCCTCTCCCGTCTTGATTACGGGAACAGCCTTTACGTTGGCATTCCGGCCTATGAACTTCGCCGACTGCAGGCCATCCAGAACCAGGCTGCTCGAATTATCCACCACTTGCCCAAATCCTCTCACATCACGCCTGTTCTGAAATCCCTTCACTGGCTCCCCATCTGTCAGAGATCTCTCTTTAAATTGGGCTGCCTGGCCTTTATGGCACGCATTCGTATCGCCCCAGCCTTCATCAATTCACTCATTACCCCCTACACCCCCACCCGTGCCCTTCGCTCTTCCAACCAATCCCTCCTCAATGTCCCGTGATTTCGCAGATCTAAAACTGGAGGCACCAGATTCGCGGTATTAGCTCCCCGTTTCTGGAACAACCTCCCTCTGTCAATCAGGTCTATTTCAGCTTACCCACAATTCCGTAAAGCTCTAAAGACCCACCTGTTCTCCATAGCGTACTCCGGCTGATCTTCTTTGGCAATTCCATTCTCTTAGCTCTCTACCCTCAGCGCCAGGAAGCCGTTTGGTCGCAGTGCGCTTTATTAAGAACCTTCTTCATTTCATTTCATTTAGAAAAAATAATCAAATTATGATGTCATTTGCAAATTCAAAGGCCAGGTACTTCAAAAAGGACTCTGTCTCACAGAAATCTGTCTTCGACAGCCCAAGTCACAAGTTCCAGGGAACAGACATGATCCTCAGTCTCAGCTGATGCTAAGTTAGTTACCAGGTAACCTGCATCTGTGTTAGTAGAGCCAATATTTAGTGATCCCTGTTTCATTGCACACATCTCCTCAAAAAAGAGTGGCTCAAACTTTGCATTGTGGAGAAGCTACAAACCAGAGGGACAGTCTTGAAAATGGGTGGGTAATGGACTCATTCTCAATTCAATGTGTGTTTCAACTATGAGAAGAAAACACAGATCCATGCTGAAGTAGTGCCCTAAACAAAAGAACTGTCCGAGGAAAAATCTTCTTCATCCATATGGTACCCTGAAGGACTTAGATGAAAAACAGGAGGCAGAAGTTCAATGAGGGACTTAAAAAATCCAAAAGTGGTGGATCCACAGATGGGGGAATCAGTATACACAATGTCAGCTGCAGAAGACGCAGTAGTATAAGCTGTACTCACTTCAGTCGTGTCGCTGGTTCCGGAATCATTCTCATCCCCCTCAGCTGCAGAGAAACAGCTTAGTTGGTGCTCACTAACTTCAGATCACCCCATTCCCTACTGTTTAGAATTGGCCACATGGTTTAATTTGACATATTCAAATGAGACAAAGGACCTCATTATGATGTCAGTCGCAAAGCAAACCGAACAACTTCTTTTTGGAATCGGTTCTCACAGACGCATTATGATGCA
This sequence comes from Lissotriton helveticus, assembly GCF_964261635.1. Classification (NCBI taxonomy): domain Eukaryota; kingdom Metazoa; phylum Chordata; class Amphibia; order Caudata; family Salamandridae; genus Lissotriton; species Lissotriton helveticus. Next base: position 479,722,557 of record NC_136067.1, read on the forward strand.
TCAGAACGCCGTTTGTAAAGTCTCCAATTGACATCAATGTGAGCCTGTGTTCTGACCAACAACACATGGTGGTTGCGGAAAACCCTGCACCCTGTGGCAGCACCCCATGGTGTGATGGAGCAAATTCCTTTGTAATCACCACCTTTTTTGAAAAGGGATCCCTGATTTTTGGAATCCAGCTGGAATGTTATGGTTTTACATTACTATTCAAAAAGGGAGACAACTTCAAATATTGATTTGATTGGGCATCACTGAAAATTTGTAGATCCTATAAGACATCCAAGCAATTATCCATGTCAAATGTTGCAACTGCCACCAAAATGTCTGGACTGTTAATGTCCAGAACAAACATCTTAATGCCAAAAAGCACTTTGTATGGGGTCCGCCCACCCAGAGATCTTTTAGGGAGGCTATTAAGAACCTTCTGAACCCTGTATAGGTGGTGGATCCAACTACGCCCTGTGCTGCTTTAAGTCACGGTTCAATCTATCCACAACAGAATTGCCCTTGGGTCAGTATATAGAAGAGTAATGCACATATACACCCAGGGATACCTTAGAATCCCAGTAAGCTTTAGAAGTGAAATCCGGCCCTGTCTGAGTAGAGTACACTTCATGCATGCATCCCGATAAAGACTTGCATGTCTTTAATAACAGACTGAGTGTCAGCCGAATGCTGTAGCCAAACCCAGAGGAACCTAGGGTAGGAACCAACTGCAACTGAAATAAATGTAAATGTAGTATCCGAAATAAGAGGACCACAATGGTCCAAATATATGCAGTCCAAAGCTTTATTGGAGATCACCTGGTGTGTCTTCAGTGGACGGGCCACGGTGGAACTTTTATTTAACACAGGACATATTGTTGGGCCTGCTGATAAAGGCAATGCAACCAATAACTTTGCTGTAGCAAGGATAATTTAACTGCAACAGCCCTCATATCAGAAACAACACCTTTGTGTGCAGCTATAACTAAAGCATTCAGCAGTCTTGGTTTGGGAACAAACGGTCACCAAGCCCAGGAATTGTAACAAAAGGGAAGTTTTTTTCACTTAAGTGATAAGAATATTTAGATGGGAAGACTTTAGGTAAAGGGTGTCATCTTTACTTGCATTAATGGCAGCCAAGATATCACTATCTATCCATGTTTGAAAACAAGTAATTGCAGTAACAGTAGCTGTGGCTACTCCAGATTTGGCTGCTTTATCAGCCAAGGCATTCCATTCATTGTGTGGTCCCAAATGTTGATGACTCAACACATGCATTGCATGAATCTGTGGCAACCTGTCTTTGAAGTGTGCCACCTTAACCAAAAAAGTCATAATTTATAGTGTTGCTTTTGGAATCTTTGAATCCATTTTGCTGCCAATAATGTAAATTAAAGGAGTGTACACAGTAAGATGAATCACACACTAAAAGTGTGAGGAATTCAGAATTAGTACATTCAAATGCAAGAAGTAATGCTTTCAGTTCAACAAACTGGACAGTGCAGTCACCTAAAGACTGCGAGCAAGTTTTTTTAGGTTGGAATTTGCCATCCAACATAACACCAATAACAGTGGTACATGCAGCAAAATATTGCTACCTAGAATTTCTAGCAGGTTAAGGTGAACCATCAGTGTAAATAATATATTTATATTAGAAAAGAGGCAAAATAGAATAGTCCATGGGATAAATATGCTCATACTATTGGAATTCCCTGTCTGTAAAGATGGGTCAAAGACAAAGTCTACAGCAACAGCTGTTAAGGATGATGTCCACTGTATCCATCTTGGATGGAGGGTTTTAGCTTTTGGAACGCACGCTTTAGTGACAGCCTCTAAGGCCGGAATTGAAGTAACAGCAAGAATGCGTTTCTCTTGTACAAGTGGCTGTACTTTAAGGATGACCATCTGCATGACAATCAATATTTCTTTAGTGGAAGCAGAATGCATTGGAATATAAATGTGATTTATATGCAATTGACACAGTTTCACATTCATTAAAAGTAATGTAGGTAAATCCAATTGCACCCAATAAAATCTGGATGACAAGGTTTGTGGTATTGACACGTGTATGTAAGTGTCCCGTAGCTAGTGAATCAGATTGCAAAGATCTAAGGGGCCAATTAGGATGGAGGAAGAACCACCACCGCAGTGCCAGTGGTGGCGGTCCTTCTGCCATCTGACAGCAGTTTTCCCCCACCAGATTGTGATGGTGGGGGGGAAACCTCAGGGGAGCACGACAGACACAATGACCGTCAGGCTACAGTTCCACAAGGTAGTCTGTTTCTGCCCTCCTTGCAGAACCAAACACAGGGCAGCAATACGGCGGTGCCTTGCAGGCACTGCTATAGGGATTAAGATATCCCTTTCCGCCTCTCTTTTCACAGCAGTCATCCCACTGCGAAACGACAGGTGGAAACGGATTTTGCGGGCCGTAGCGTCAACTCCTTGTGTTGGGGGGAGGTAGCTGTGCACAGGAGGGGGCTACCGATGGAACCCCCTATATTTCCCTGCACTGCATGGCTGGCACTGTCTGGTGCCTGCCACGTAGTTCAGGCAAATGCACAGCATTGCCATTTAACATTGCGTATGGTGCTGCAGCCATTAGCACCGTCCGCAATGTTAACCGCATCCTAATTTCAGTGGTGGGACCGCCGGTTGTCTAGCGGGCAGTGCCAAACACCGCAATGATGTCGGGCGGGTGGAGCCCCTAGGTGACTCTGCATGTTCTGATGTCCAACGTGTAGTTGAAAATTCACGGCAAATGAATTCATAAAGTGGTTTACTGCATTGTGCATAATCAGGTATATATGTTCTGCCAGCATTAACAAATCCTAGCAGGGACAGTAATTTACTTAAAGTATTTGGAGGCTGCAGTTGTGCACACTTCTTCAAAAAACAGGGGCAAGGTTCTTTCCCTCAATTGTAAGTTTGTATCCTATGAAAAGGGTGCTCAGAAAAGCCCTATAAGATTTGTTGAAGTTCAACTTATAGCAGAGTGTAGCAAATCCCAATAATATGCGATCTACTCTGGCCAAGTGTGGATTTAATTAATCATCCATGAGGTATATATGATCTACAAAGGACAATGCATCTTTGTCAATATTGTGTAGAACTGATATTATGCTTGTAGCAAACAGACCTGGGCCCTTCTTATAGCCCATCAGGGGTAGTCCATGTCGCATTTGAAAACCAAGCATGCTAAAGGTGGTCCAATCTAAGCTTTCAGGCGATTGATTGCGGCTACAAAAAACATTGGAAATGTTCAATGTGGTCTTGTATTTTTTACGGACTATATTGTTAATTACTGCCAAACTATGTGTGTTTCGCAGTGCAAATGTGCGTGTATGACTATTTAAATGTCTGTAGTCTAAGACAATACGATAGGAATGATCCGGTTTCAAAAGAGGAAAAAGAAGATTATTCATTGTTCAATTACTCCCTGATGCTTTCACATCTTATTTTATGTGGTATTCTGGTTGCCCTTGCGGGCTGGACCGTAAGGGTATAACATGATAAGTAGAATCCTTATCCCAGCCCACATGATAGCGATAGAGCACAGGGGCTAGTACAAGTGCCGAACTCTCTCGAATATGTGTGTTTTACGTATTCAGGGACAAGAGAAGAAAAGAAAGGAAGTATAACATCCTCTCCTCGGGGAGATGTCTGTACAAAATGTGGGGGACACTTGACCTCTGTCAAAAGGATGTCTTAGGACAGAGTTACATTTTCCCAGAATATTGCTTTAATGGTGTATTGTACGTCGCGCTCGATTTGAATATCTAATATATACGTTTTCAGGAGGGGCTACACTTCTATCTGGGATCTCAACTGTGACTAAAGTATCAGTTGCTTTCACTGCCAGAACCTGCTGGAGATTCTGGTGCCATATGGTGACTTCTGCCACGCTGTCAAGGAGATTCACTATCAAACTCCTGTTCAGTTCTTATTGTCACTGGCATATTTAGAGCCAAAATCCACAACTGATTTTTCTGACAAGAAGCTTTATGTTGAGGAGGTGTGGCCTCTTTATCTTCATGTCAGACGAGCATTGTGTCTCCCTTTTTGGTTTCATGTACTCTTCTTGACTGCATTCAGATCTCCCTCCACAGTCATACTGCTGGTCACACAACACCTGAAGGAATAAGGAGAATGCGTGTCAGGAACATGATACTGGTCTGGACTCTAGATTTCGTATTGCCTCTCAGAGGACTACGGGGGTAGAGAACCACTATGAGGTTTATTATTCTATGATTTTGTAGGTGTATCCCATGGTTTTTCAAAAAACCCACGGGCTGGCTCGGCTTCCTTTTCTGTACTTGGTTTGCCAAGAGCTGTTTGGTAGGTCTGGTACCTACATTGTTGTATCCTAAAAATGTGTACACATCAGCAATAATTATAGGCAACTCATGTTCATTGTCGGCCTGTGCAACTGCTGCAAGCTTCTAGCTGCTAGCTTATATTCAGAGATGCTGCTACACTTTTATCATCCAACAGAATCATTGCAATACAACAGGAACATTCCCCATTAGCTTCATCCCCAAATCTAGGGCAGCAGCTGCCCCATGTTCATTCTGTACGTCTGGTTAGACGGACTTCGAGGAAGTGCCACGGCAGATAGTATAGACAGCGGCAACAACTATCCGCCAGGTGTTACAGTCTCCAATACTGGGAACCATCCCATTGGGTAAGCACATAGTCAACATTTTGTGTGTGTCTTGTGCTCCCATAAAGGCAAACACAGCTTCAATGTAATTGATTTTTTGGGTGATCCCAAATGGATTTTCCTTACGGTTACTGGGTATTTTGCCCATAACTGAATGAACATTTACAGGACTTGTGATAGGTAGTGCAGTGCAACTGGGCTTGCCTTGCAGGCCAATGTTTCCTGGCCCTTCCAATAAGGTGCGCAAAACAAATTAAGTTAAGTATGTGCACGAGATCACTAGACTAGTGTATAAAGCTTGTTATTGCACCATATTTTGATTAGCCACTTCAGGGTATGGTGTATATCCAGCTAATGCTGGCCAGGCTGCCCCATCACTACTAAGTGGACCCAAGCATAGAGGTGGAACTATGTGTGGGAAGGCACCAAGGAACCAATTTTAGTGTTCCCAGTAGGTAAGAGGAATCTCAATGGGTGCATAGGTCTATACTGATTAGGCAATGCAGGTACAGTGTCTAATGTGGTAGTATTCCCATCTTCTAATCAAAAGTAGGGGAGATGGAATATTGATCCATTCACTTTCCAAATAGGTATATTCTAATCAAAGGAGAAAGGATCACTTGTCCTGCTCAACCTTAGGTATGCAGGAAGGACGGGGGATGTCCCAATAAAAAGACCCTCAGGCACGTGATGGGTATGGTGGTGTCTGAAGCGGTATATCTTGGTTCTCCGCTTATGATTCACGTGTGTGCATAATCATTAGGTCTATTAGGTTATGCAGCCTCCACCAGGAGGTTCTTACCCAAGGTTGGTGCAGTAGTGAGCCAGAGATAGAGAATTCTTTTTAAAAACCAAAAACCAGGAAATCGAAAATTTATTTTGTCTGGTTTCGGGTCTGGTAAACTCTATAATAGTGCATCTTATTAACTGAGTAATGAGTAGTAGTTGCACTCAGAGTATCAAGAATTAAGAGTAGTGGGAGATGGTTAAAAATTGGTCGACATGTTTCTGCCTCAGTAGCCTGCGTTATAGGACTTACGGGCATTCATCAGGACCGTTAGTGAAATAACGTGAAAAGGTATATTAAAAAAGTGTTCAAAAGTGAAAGAAAAAGGTTATTAACCTGTTCCTATGTCTTGGAGGTCTTATGGTACCTGTAATGAGTAAACACAAGGTTTGCAACACACACACAGGGAGGGGGATGTGGGGGGACACACACCTAGCAGAAATCTGCTTCACATTTCTATCCATTGATAGATATTCAACAACTAAAAAATGGCAATACTTTAGTAGACCGTTTTTCAATCATGGCAATGTCAACTCTCTCTTATACTTTCTTTACTCATGCAACGAACTATAGCATGCTTTCAGGTGAAGGGGCATGCATGTATTGGTATAATATCGTGGGTTCATTTTAAATTTAATTGTATAGACTTCTTGCGCTACTGTTGGCAGTGATTGTATTTATTATTCATTTTGAGGCACTCTTGGTGTTATGTGACCGAGGTAGACTCGACGTATTGTGCCCATTAATCTATTCTCGTCGTGACGTGCAAGTCATTCAGACCGCATAGTAAACATAGATGTTCGTGTGCAGTGAGTGATATTTGCGGTGACACAAACAAAGAACGATCATTTTCGGGTGCCTTTAAAGATTACCTCGCGCATTAGTTATGCACACTCCCTTCGGATGGTAGAGCTTTTGGAGCGGGCTAGAGAGGGAGGGGAGGGGAGGCAAAGGAGGGAAAAGAAATATGGAATTGTTAGGACGGGCGCTGCTGTATACTTGCGGTTTTGGAAGGCGCGTTCGGGTCTATCGCCTCGCTACCTGTTGCGCCCAATCCTCAGCTTTCTTGTGAGTGCGCTGCTCTGCTCTTACCGAACCGGAAGTGGTTCGTGTTGTTTCCGGGTCGTTTTTTAAGGTCGTCTTAGGGGCGGTGCTTACGCTGTAGGCATTTTCCTATAGGTCTATTCACGTTGTCATAGGGACCATGAAAGTTGTTTATCCTCTGTGATTGCGCGTTGTCATCAGTTAGAGGGGTAGTGATTACAAAGTTTTTTAGACCTCTTGAGACTCAGTAGTTGCATTTTTGCAAAACAATTGGTCGGTGACGTTGTCGCTCTGTTAGACGATGTTGCACGTATTCAGAACACGGTATGTGGCTGCATATCTTGTTTGACGGATATAATTATTGGTAATTTTCTGTTGGTATATTCATGTGGTCATACCATTAAAATTGTTTATTCTCTCTGGCAGCGCATCCCATTCAGTTGTAAGGATAGTTCTTGTTATATGATATTTGTATGGTGAGTCCAAGCTTTTTTTTTATCTCTCTAGGGTTAGATTCAAGTCTTTCACCGCACTGAGGGTATGTGTAATTACGACTGTAGTTGATCTTCACGTGAAAGATGTTACCTTAGAGGACCTCAACTAATATTGATAAGCGCCCCTGTGATTGATCTTCATGTACCATAATGTTGGGTCTGAGATAGTACCGGTAATGAGTTATTCGTTGGGTCTCATATCTATGGTTTGTTGACTGGGTATAGTCTGAAGGTTCAAGGTCAAGTAATACCATCTGGATGTTCATTTTCTTGCCAGAGTGAGCCAGGGTATATTATCATTCAGCCCTTCAGTGTCAGTTCTAAGTCTGTGTACCCATCTTTGCTCTTTTTCAAGCAATGAGTAAAGAAAGTATAAGAGAGAGTTGACATTGCCATGATTGAAAAACGGTCTACTAAAGTATTGCCATTTTTTAGTTGTTGAATATCTATCAATGGATAGAAATGTGAAGCAGATTTCTGCTAGGTGTGTGTCCCCCCACATCCCCCTCCCTGTGTGTGTGTTGCAAACCTTGTGTTTACTCATTACAGGTACCATAAGACCTCCAAGACATAGGAACAGGTTAATAACCATTTTCTTTCACTTTTGAACACTTTTTTAATATACCTTTTCACGTTATTTCACTAACGGTCCTGATGAATGCCCGTAAGTCCTAGAACGCAGGCTACTGAGGCAGAAACATGTCGACCAATTTTTAACCATCTCCCACTACTCTTAATTCTTGATACTCTGAGTGCAACTACTACCCATTACTCAGTTAATAAGATGCACTATTATAGAGTTTACCAGACCCGAAACCAGACAAAATAAATCTTCGATTTCCTGTTTTTTTTTTTTTTTTTTTTAATTCTCTATCTCTGGCTCACTACTGCACCAACCTTGGGTAAGAACCTCCTGGTGGAGGCTGCATAACCTAATAGACCTAATGATTATGCACACACGTGAATCATAAGCGGAGAACCAAGATATACCGCTTCAGACACCACCATACCCATCACGTGCCTGAGGGTCTTTTTATTGGAACATCCCCCGTCCTTCCTGCATACCTAAGGTTGAGCAGGACAAGTGATCCTTTCTCCTTTGATTAGAATATACCTATTTGGAAAGTGAATGGATCAATATTCCATCTCCCCTACTTTTGATTAGAAGAATATCAGCAGCGCACAGCTGTGGGAGTCTCTACAAAATTGGATCAGATAAATCCTACCAACTACCAAGGACATCTCAGAATGGCAGAAAATCTAGGATTAAGCTATTCCATAGAAGAGATCGACGCAATACTCGCTAGACCGGCACCATTTATGAACAGTGACCTCTCTCAAACCCTTTCCAGCTCCACAGAATGGGACGAATTAACCGAAGTAAAAAAAGAACGAGTCAGAACTGCCGTGCATGGCATAATTATGACGGAATACTTAAGAGTAAATGCGGCACCTAGAGTACTTTGGGTTACCACTGCACAAAGAATCTTTCTCAAAGATTTGGCCTTCAGAAAAGACTGGTCCGCCATTTCATGGAAATGTACCAGGGACTACCTAGTCCTGATCATAAAAACAGCTACAAGACTGACGGATGAGTTAACAGTAAAAATCCAAATCTTAGAAACAAACCTAAATAACACGGTCAATATCACCATATACAAAACAAAATTAGATGAAATAAATAAAGAAATGAGTGATTCTCATGAATACCTGATACAGACCAAGTTACAGAAACTAGCAAAGGAACTCAAGAAATTCTCTATAGAAAAAGTGCACCCCTACAGTAACAAAGACTACAAGGCAGATGACAACGCCTCTAATAATGGATCAAACAGCGGTGCTTCAAGTACCAGCTCAGACCAGGGAACCGGTAATTCCAACAATCCCAAATACTACCAACAGAACAAAAGAGGAAATCGCCGTGGACGCAATCCCTGGCGCCCCCCTTTTTTCCAAATGGATAACCAAGGGATGCCCTTCCAGCCGTTCAACCCCCATTTCCAAGGCTGGATGAATCCATACTTCCAAGGCCCCCAGATGATGAACCACCAGATGCAACCTCACGGTGGACAGAATTTCCAACAACGCATTCCTTTTTTAGGGAATGGCCGCACATCCGAGAGAACACGGAGAAGAGGAGTGACCTGGTCCGACCAAACCAGACAGGTACAAACAAGGAGTGTAACAAAAGCCCAAACGGGAACACCCACGAATCCCTCATCGTGAATCTCACAGACAGAATTCTGACCAAGGATGAAGAAAGCGTACTCAACAAAGGTCTGGGATATGTCCCTACACCCAAATTGGATGTATTCAAAACCAAATGTGAAATGGCAGAGTTCTGCCGGAAATTGAAACTGAAAGCCTACTTCAAAGGAGACCAACCACCGAATAAAGAAGGAGACACAACCTTAAAAAATAAATCGTCCTTCTGCCCACTAAACTCCCAGGTCCCAATTGAGATACAAACCTTTGAACAGGCGATCTTCAAAGGCATTGACGAACTGGCTCATGATGCACGTAAACCATTCCAGAACATCACGAGATCTGAACAACTGGCACTGAATGCATTGAAAAGTGACAATGACATAGTCATAAAGCCAGCCGATAAAGGCGGAGGGGTAGTTCTCCTGACAAGTACAGGTTACAATCAACAATGTATGGACCTGTTGTCAAATGACAAATTCTATAAGATTTTAACAACAGACCCCACACCAAGACTCCAGATGACAATTGCAATGATGATAAAAGAAGGGGAGACCAACAACTGGATCTCCAAAAAAGAAGGGGATTACCTTAGAACCACCACACCAAGAACCCCTTACTTCTACTCACTACCGAAGACACACAAAGGACGGACACCACCACCAGGACGCCCAATTGTGTCGGGAATTGGCTCAATCCTTCAACCCCTCTCCCAGTTTGCTGATCAATATCTGCGACCACTTGTCCAAAGAACCCCGACATACCTTAAGGATACCAGGGACCTCCTTAACCATTTACAAAACATCGAGTACTCACCAGACACCATGCTCCTGGTGGGTTTCGATGTCGAAAGTTTGTATACCAGTCTACCACAGGAGAAAACCATGGAAACTCTTGAAAATATACTATTTAACACCACATGGTCCTACAAAACCCCCAGACATTTTGTTCTGGAATGTTGCCGGCTGGCACTTATGGAGAACTTTTTTCAATATAGAGACACACTGTACCTACAATGCCACGGGACCTCGATGGGCAGTACATTCGCCCCAAGCGTGGCAGGACTATATGTGAGCACCTTTGAGGATGTACATATCCTCAAGAAAACAAACAACCCTTATCACCAATGTATACTGTTCTGGAAACGATACATTGATGATATTTTTGTCATCTGGAAAGGAAATCATCAAAACTTATCAGAATTCCATACCTGGCTCAATCAAAAGGACGACTGCCTGAAGTTCACTTACTGTGCAGACAACAGAAGCATTGACTTCATAGACATAACCATCTACGGTGAGGCTAACACTCTCCAGACACGAACCTTCTTCAAGACCACTGCAAAAAACAGCCTTTTGTCTTTTAATAGCTTTCACCCTCGACCACTACGAGAGAACTTACCGAAACGCCAGTTCCTCAGGTTACGGCGAAATTGCAGTAATACCTCAGAATATAAAACACAAGCAAATGACCTCTGTAGGAGACTAGAGGCCCGAGATTACCCGAAGAAGATCATTACCAATTGTAAAAAACGTGCTAGAAATCAAAATAGAGATGCACTCCTTGAGAATACATCAAGGACACCTCCCGAAGAAATACTCACATGTGTCACTACGTACAGCTCAATGACAAATAACTTAAAAAAGATTGTCAATAAGAACTGGCGTATACTAACATCAGGCAACCTCACTTGGCCAAAACTAAGATTTGCCAATAAGAGGAGTAGGAACTTAAAGGATATCCTGGTCCATACGAGACCAGCCCCGAGAACACCTAGAGAACATACAAATCTTTGGGTCAATCCACAAGTGACGGGCCACTATCCGTGTGGCTCATGCTCTGTCTGTAGCCTCACGAAACCGACCAAAGAACTACAACTCCTACCGAACTTCAAATGGACTCTAAACAGTCACACAAACTGCAACACCACCCACGTAGTTTATATGATTACGTGTCCATGCAAAATGAGTTACATCAGGATGACATGTAGGAGAGCAAAACAAAGACTATGCGAACACAGGAGTAATGTAAAATGCAGGAAGAGTACTACTAAGATGGCCACCCACTATCTAGAGAAATGCCACACTGTACTTGATTTACAATGGGTCATCCTAGAAACTTTACCCAACAAAGACCACAATGCTGAAAAAACTCTCTTTGAAAAAGAGCAAAGATGGGTACACAGACTTAGAACTGACACTGAAGGGCTGAATGATAATATACCCTGGCTCACTCTGGCAAGAAAATGAACATCCAGATGTTATTACTTGACCTTGAACCTTCAGACTATACCCAGTCAACAAACCATAGATATGAGACCCAACGAATAACTCATTACCGGTACTATCTCAGACCCAACATTATGGTACATGAAGATCAATCACAGGGGCGCTTATCAATATTAGTTGAGGTCCTCTAAGGTAACATCTTTCACGTGAAGATCAACTACAGTCGTAATTACACATACCCTCAGTGCGGTGAAAGACTTGAATCTAACCCTAGAGAGATAAAAAAAAGCTTGGACTCACCATACAAATATCATATAACAAGAACTATCCTTACAACTGAATGGGATGCGCTGCCAGAGAGAATAAACAATTTTAATGGTATGACCACATGAATATACCAACAGAAACTTACCAATAATTATATCCGTCAAACAAGATATGCAGCCACATACCGTGTTCTGAATACGTGCAACATCGTCTAACAGAGCGACAACGTCACCGACCAATTGTTTTGCAAAAATGCAACTACTGAGTCTCAAGAGGTCTAAAAAACTTTGTAATCACTACCCCTCTAACTGATGACAACGCGCAATCACAGAGGATAAACAACTTTCATGGTCCCTATGACAACGTGAATAGACCTATAGGAAAATGCCTACAGCGTAAGCACCGCCTCTAAGACGACCTTAAAAAACGACCCGGAAACAACATGAACCACTTCCGGTTCGGTAAGAGCAGAGCAGCGCACTCACAAGAAAGCTGAGGATTGGGCGCAACAGGTAGCGAGGCGATAGACCCGAACGCGCCTTCCAAAACCGCAAGTATACAGCAGCGCCCGTCCTAACAATTCCATATTTCTTTTCCCTCCCTTGCCTCCCCTCCCCTCCCTCTCTAGCCCGCTCCAAAAGCTCTACCATCCGAAGGGAGTGTGCATAACTAATGCGCGAGGTAATCTTTAAAGGCACCCGAAAATGATTGTTCTTTGTTTGTGTCACCGCCAATATCACTCACTGCACACGAACATCTATGTTTACTATGCGGTCTGAATGACTTGCACGTCACGACGAGAATAGATTAATGGGCACAATACGTCGAGTCTACCTCGGTCACATAACACCAAGAGTGCCTCAAAATGAATAATAAATACAATCACTGCCAACAGTAGCGCAAGAAGTCTATACAATTAAATTTAACATGAACCCACGATATTATACCAATACATGCATGCCCCTTCACCTGAAAGCATGCTATAGTTCGTTGCATGAGTAAAGAAAGTATAAGAGAGAGTTGACATTGCCATGATTGAAAAACGGTCTACTAAAGTATTGCCATTTTTTAGTTGTTGAATATCTATCAATGGATAGAAATGTGAAGCAGATTTCTGCTAAGTGTGTGTCCCCCCACATCCCCCTCCCTGTGTGTGTGTTGCAAACCTTGTGTTTACTCATTACAGGTACCATAAGACCTCCAAGACATAGGAACAGGTTAATAACCTTTTTCTTTCACTTTTGAACACTTTTTTAATATACCTTTTCACGTTATTTCACTAACGGTCCTGATGAATGCCCATAAGTCCTAGAACGCAGGCTACTGAGGCAGAAACATGTCGACCAATTTTTAACCATCTCCCACTACTCTTAATTCTTGATACTCTGAGTGCAACTACTACTCATTACTCAGTTAATAAGATGCACTATTATAGAGTTTACCAGACCCGAAACCAGACAAAATATATTTTCGATTTCCTGGTTTTTGTTTTTAAAAAAAAACTCTCTATCTCTGGCTCACTACTGCACCAACCTTGGGTAAGAACCTCCTGGTGGAGGCTGCATAACCTAATAGACCTAATGATTATGCACACACGTGAATCATAAGCGGAGAACCAAGATATACCGCTTCAGACACCACCATACCCATCACGTGCCTGAGGGTCTTTTTATTGGGACATCCCCCGTCCTTCCTGCATACCTATGGTTGAGCAGGACAAGTGATCCTTTCTCCTTTGATTAGAATGTAGTATTCCCATCCACAGCTGGAATGTGGTCCAAGAATAAAAAACATCAAAGCACTATGCAGCATCTGCTTCTAATACAAAGATAATATGACCACCTGCATTATGAAGTCCCTGTTCTGATAAATGTACATAAACTGCAGGTCTGCAGTTAGCTGGAATCACAATTGGTTGTAGTGCTGCCATAACCTGAACAAAACAGTGGGTTATATTTGTTTAAACTTTCAAGCTTAAAAAACAATTGAATTGGGTGCTTGCTAAATACTGTGGAAAAATAATCCCCAACATCATGGATGTCTCCAGTAAAAGGTGCAAAGCTATTGTGGACACACACAAGAACTACTCAGGAGACCCGCATATAGGTACCACAACAAGCTCTGGTGGTGCCATGTTGCAGAGATTCTGCTCAGGAACAGAACTGTGTTTTGGACCATAGTACATCAGTACTTAGGGACTGAGTCCCAGTACCACATCAGCACCTATCCTAAATAAAACAAGCTTATAGTGCCTCACTTGCCTTCCTAACCTTCCAAGAGAGTCAAGTGATTTGGCACCTCAGAACACAACACTCTCGACTCTCTTAAGGATAGTAGTAGCAGGTCATCTCCTTTTGTTCTCTCACTCATATATGCCCACAATAAATACAAAAGATACACAAAGTAATCTTAAAATATTTATTGCAACTATTGTGCCCTAATCTGTAATAACTGCTGCATAATTTGAAAACATATGCTGGTCAGTAATGTCATTAGCATGATTAAAAGACCATATACAATAAAAAGCCATGTCATATTAGTGGACACATTTGCCGAAACCCACTATAGAACTCCCTATAGAAGCAACGTGTTATTTTATAAATCTCTGGGAGTAGTGGTGGACCCCATACTACTGTTCTACATCTCAGCTGGCCCCGCCTTTCATCTCAGGACCTTTTCCCTGCCTGTAAGTCTCTACTCTGCGTGTTTTCAAAACAACAGGTCTTGGATTAAATGACAAAACATGTGTGTTCAAAAACAGCAGCAGGGTTCCTCTACTATGTCCAGGTGCTAGTGTCTGACCACAGAGAATAACAAGAAGCAATGTTGTTTGACCTTAAATGGGCTGTTCCAACTAAATCCCAGGAAGAGAACAAAATACAAAAACATTTGCTGCCTATGTGAGAAAATACAATCTGGCACAAAAACAAGCATGATATTTGGTAACATGTGCAAAGCAAATGCGGTCTACAAGATGAATAGTTAGGCTAACATATGGAAAATGACAATGGGCTATATAGAGAACATACGACAACCTAGCACTGCATAATCTACAGAAAAGAATGTTTGAAGAAGGCAGTGCCCCTGAGAAGGAGTGGTTTTTGAATTAGTTCTCCTATCTCCCACAATGGATCTCCGGTCTGCAAATCATTGATGCCATTTGTTATTATGTTTCTGTTTGTTTTTGGGATAATACAATTGAGGATCACCTGTTGTAAAATTGCAGTCCTCAAATTAGGTAGAATGCAAATTACTAGAATGGTTGTCATAGTTAAAAGCGATCAAAGAGATTAGCAGGAGCCTAATAAAGTGATGATCCTCGTGCATGAGTTGGAGAGTGTAGTTGAAGAATCAACTAGGTGCATTTATCAATAAAAATAAACTATCATCCTTATTAACAAAAATACCAGTCCTGAAATCCACATATACCTTGAAACTGTAGTCAGGCAGGTCCTGCGACCTGGGACCAAGATCCCTGATTGATTGGTTACATGTGGGCGTGTGCTAGCTGGCAGGCTAACACACTGCAAGGAAATTCTTGATCAATCCCACAGGTAGACGCATTGACATCATAATAGTCAGGGGAGATTACCCCCAATAAAGAACACATGGCACAAGACGGTATGCGCACTTTGGAAAACAACATAAAGTCAGATGCCACATGAGTCAGGAACACATATCAATCAGGGCCCAGCATACGTAGTGAGCATGTGCTCCCCATGCTGGACATCTGGACACATTTACTACTGGCCACACTGTGTCCAACCAAGGTCGAGGCCCACCTGTAGCAACCGTTTGACCATTAATTTATGAATCTAAAGGTAGCAGCCAACAGTCCTCACCACATTTGATAAGCCAAGTATGTTTATAGCATTATGTAAAACTGCATAAACAACTAAAGGAAACCCAATGTACATTAGGACGGGCCTCAGACCTCAAGCCTGTAACTGTCTCCTGGCCTAATTGTTTAATTAAACGAAACTGTTCCTGTTTTGCCAAACGCTTCTTGTCTTCTGTTTTTTTAAGGAATTCTAACACAAGCTACACTCTCATAGTACTAGGCTTGTTTGTGATTGCATTTCTTTTATTAACAATGTGAAGCCTTCTCTTGGTATAGTAGCTCTAGATGCAGACAAATCATTTAATAGGTCTAACTGACATTTATTTTTTTATTTAAAACAATGCAATCTTTTCATTTGGCCTCAATGTTTCTCATGGTCTTCTATTTTTATAAGTCATTTAGGCATTTTTATGACTCATTCATAACCAATAATAATCTAGGCATTATTATAAATGATGCAGTATTAAATAAAACAGCAGATGTGGATGATGCACTCTTATTTATTGGAATTCCAGCTGTTGCTGTGCCACTCTATCTCCTTCGTATTACAGTTACCTGCAAATAATACCAAAACAGTTTTTTCCCTTAATTGTTTTTTGTACTCCTGATAAGTTACTTAGTTCAGGTGTTATTTGCTGCCATCTCACTTCAAATATCTCAGACTTGCTTTTTATAATTCTATTAAAAACAGTTCACTTATATTGTGAAAAGTATTCTAAAAAAATGCTGGTCAAATGTTCCTCCCTTTGCTTCACCTGGTGGGGTAGAACTAATGCTACTAAAACGGGTTTTACCCTGCAAACATTATACCTTTTATTTATGTTTCTATTTGGATGTTCTACTAGTTTTTTCAATGCTCTATTTCTTTGAAATAGCAATCGTTTCATATCTATACTAATATAATAAAGAGAGAGCCCAAACTTTTGAGGCGAGTAATCCCAGGAACCACAGCACCAATCACAACACCCAATACAGCGTTGGAAAGGGCAGTTGCAGCAGAAGGACATAGGCTATGCAGATGCCCACCATATACATTTAAAAGGTAAAAGAACCGTGCCAGCAAAGTAGTCCCTTGTGGGCGTGTCTGCGTTGTGCTGTGGGCGTGTGCTGGGGCGTGACAAACGCTGGGGGCGTGTGGTACGTTCCGCCCTTCATGCAATGTCTCATATCGTGTGCTAATCCCACCCCGCTCCCTTTAAATACCCCTGCACCCCATAATCATAACCCACCTTTACTCCTTAAAATACCCCAACACCCTTAAACACTAACCCATCTTAACCCTATAAATATACCCTCTACCCCAAAACCCAAACCTATCCCTAAACCCTAAATATACCCCTGTAACCCAAAACCCAAACCTAGCCCTGAACCCTATAAATACCCCTGTACCTCAAAACCCAAACCTACCCCTGAACCCTAAAAATACCCTTGTACCCCAAAACCCAAACCTAGCCCTGAATCCTAACATACCACTGTACCCCAAAACCACCCCTGAACCCTAAAATACCCCTGTACCCCAAAACCCAAACCTAGCCCTGAACCCTTAAAATAGCCTGTACCCCAAAACCTAAACCTAACCCTGAACCCTAAAAATACCCCTGTACCCCAAAACCCAAACCTAGCCCTGAACCCTAAAAATACCCTTGTACCCCAAAACCCAAACCTAGCCCTGAATCCTAACATACCACTGTACCCCAAAACCACCCCTGAACCCTAAAATACCCCTGTACCCCAAAACCCAAACCTAGCCCTGAACCCTTAAAATAGCCTGTAGCCCAAAACCCAAACCTAGCCCTGAACACTTAAAATACCCCTGTACCCCAAAACCTAAACCTACCCCTGAACCCTAAAAATACCCCTATATCCCAAAACCCAAACTAGCCCTGAACCCTAAAAATACCCCTGTACCCCAAACCCCATACCTATCACTAAACCCTAAAACTACCCCTGTACCCCATAACCCAAAACTATATCTGAACTCTTAAAATACCCAACCACCCCAAAACATATACCTCAGTACCCCAAATCATATACCCCTATACCCATACTTATCTTATCCAAACATTAAAAAAACACATGCTTTTACCATTCATGCATTTACAACGAATTTTGTTGTAAATGTATGCGTGGTAAAAGCATATAAAATGTAATGCCATGCTTTATAATGGCATTGCGGAGTCATGGTACTTTCGTAATGAAAGTATGCGGAGTGATGGTATGCGGAAAGAAAGTTGCGGATTAATGGGTGTATACCCTCCCCCGGTAAGTACATTGGTGGCATGGCGGCCCACATCTCCAGCAACATACTCATATTTTTTCACCACCCATTTGAAAAATGCACAGGTCTCTCTCATTGATGGCCAGCACCGACATACACTTTTAGACACACCTCCCGCCACAACTTCTAGAATTGCGAAGTTTAGAGCTGGGGAGCTACGTTCGAATCTCGGCATCAGCTCAACATCCTGTGATTCCAGGCAAATCGCTTTGTCTCCCTGTGCCTACCACAAATGAATGTGTTCTTCTGTAATGTAAATTGCGCTCATGCCATGTTGTCGAGTTCGCGCTATATAATACTGTAAGGAAAAATAAAGTAGGGAAACTCGAGTTCACGCACTACTGAATGCGCACTCTTAAGTGCATCAGCAGTGCACTGTGAATCGGAGCGTTTCACAGGCCTGTCACATATAAGAAATGCTATCAAAACGAAATCCTACAAAACAATATACTACTGGCCGGCAGCAATTCATACCCGGACAACGTCGGGACAGGCTGCTAGTTAATTATAGAACTTTAAAAGGACATTAAATATGATGGAAATATAGGTCTTCATGGCATAATTTTTTATACAAAGGGCATTAAGTCAAATAATTGTGGAAAACTTGTAGGCATGCTCATATCTTCAACAGTCAAGGCATCTGCAGGGTAATATATCTTATCATTTTTGGATTTTCAAACTAAGGGTCATATTTACAAGCCATCCACAGCCACCGTAACTTTTCCTTTTTTTGATGCTCTGGTGGCACTGCATCCTTTTCCTTATTTAAAAGGTGGCGCTAGGCCACTTTGCATGGCTTAACGCCACCATTTTAATATTCCCCTTTCCGCTGCACTCCTCTGTGGCAAAGGGGCATGCAATGGGTGGTGCTGTGGGTGTTCCACCACAACACCCATTGCTTTTTGACGCTGCCCCAGATGTAGAATGCTGAGGCATTTCCAAAAGCGAATGCCATGAAATGCCAGAAGTTAGAACGGCGCAACAAGTAGGGATTTTTAATTTCTGCTCCTTTTTTGCTCTTTCCATGTATGCACACATACAAGGTGCAATTCTCCATTATTGTTTCTGTATGTGCAGGAAGATGTCCTTTTCTGCACATAAACAATCGTCCCTGCAGGCACCCTTGCAACATGGTGGTAGGGTGCCTGAGCTGGCCTTAGGTGGGTTTTTTTGTGCTAGCGCTAGGGGAAACGGAGCATCCCTGAATTTTGAAAATGTCAGAGCGCAGCACTGTCAAATTTGGCACAGCACTGCTCTCCGAATTTGTTTTATAAATATGGCCCTTAGTTTCATGTTTTCTCTTCAAAGTTGCATACATATGAATTGCTATATATCTCTGTGCTCACTGCCTATGACAATTCTATACCTTTTGCTAACATTTCTGATTTAGAAAAATGGGTCTTACTTAGAGTTTAGCAGACTGGATACTCCATCACAAACATGGTGAATATCCTGTCAACAGTATTATAGTTATCACAAGCGCATTATGACCTGTGGCATTTATAATATGGTGGATGGAAGGTCCACCAAGTTTTTACTGCATAACCTGCTCACTAAACTCTAAATAAGGCACAATATCTTCATATTTACAAACTGTCTAGTTGCATTCCATATAAGGAATATTCAAAAATATTTCACCCAATTCTATTAATTTACATAACATTAACGACTTTTGGACCAATATATGGCTACCAGTTACTTTGTATCAGAATTATATGTTTATTGTATGTAAACGGCTTTTAACTTCCTTGAAATATCTAAAGCAATATGGCTTGATACACCTAATTGTTGGCATTTTAATAGTGAGATTAGGTCACTGAAGCACTCACCTTATGAGTTTTCAAATAGTTTTAAGTTTTGGTCCAATGTGTAATTACAAAAGAAATCTCACTGGTCTATTTATTTTCATTACATTTTGGAAGATTTAGCATCTCCTATTTTCTAGGCAATCAAATCTTTTACACTGAATTGGAAAGATGCCAAACCTCAATTCAGACATGATGGGCTTGGATATTATTGGAGATGACTCCTCTTTAGCTAATAACTCAGCCACTTTCAACAAATTCTTTCATTTGTGATAATCTTGATATACATGTTGTTAACCAATCATTTACTGCTATATAATGCATTGTCGGTTTTCCTTATGTATATGCTATTTTAGGTGTTAGTACTATTCATTAATATTTGTAATTTATTTTAGATTACATTTTATGGATGAATTATCAATTATTTATGCTCCATATGCTACAAGAAATGTACATTGTTAAAGGTTTGTATCTTTTGTTGTAGGCGAAATTTGTACATGTCTCTTAAAAATGAAATAAAATATTTTAAAAGCAAGATGGTATTGTGAAAATTGAAAAGGGGCCAAGAGAAAGTATAACACTGCATTGAGGAGAAATGGCATCGAGCATTGATGAAAATGTAATGTAGAATGCACAACTGTTCAAATTGCTTTCAAATATTCTGTGAGTAAGATTCTCCCTAAAAACCCTCTCGAAGTGGTCTTCTTGCTCACTGTGCTCTCTTTGAGCACTGTGTGGACTGATATGATAACATGTTCCAAGGCTGATTTTGGCTCCCAGTCTGGACATGTGAACAGTGTTAAACACTATTCCTATTTTGTATTTATTTGATTGTTATTGTGCCAGCAAAGTAACACAAACATTATACATTGATACATCAAGCAATTAAAAACCTCCACAATTCTCTACAGATATTTCAGTACATTTATTTATTTTATTTTATTTATTTTTTTTGCATTTGTAATGCGCACAGATACCCACAAAGGGTTTCCCGGCGCCAGGGCTCAAAGATCAAACCACAAAAAGCAACAGCTGTCAATAACCACAATTACTTGTTAAACAACCACGTTTTGACATTTTTTTTAAAACTGGCAAAATTGTCATCTTTGCGAAGGGCTAGAAGGAGGGAGTTCCAGAGAACTGGTCCCATATGGGAGAAAGATTTCCCCCCCATTCGGGCCAGTTTGAATCTAGGGACCACGAAAGTTGCTCCATTGAGAGAACGGAGATTTCGTACAGGGACATGGGGCCTAACCAATTTTTGCAGATATTTAGGGGCAGTTCCTGCTCTGATCTTAAACATATAAGTCAAGGCTTTAAACCTGACCCTATTCTCCACCTTCAGCCAATGAAGATCTCTGAGGTGCTTCGAGATCCTCACTGTCCTCGGGATCTTACATAACAGCCTGGCTGCGGAGTTCTGCACAAGCTGTAGCCGTCTGATTACTGCCAAATTGGAACCCAGGTATAAGATGTTACCGTAGTCAAGCCTAGATGTAATTAGTGCATTGACTACGGTCTTCTGGGTATCCACGGGCAGCATCCAGATAATCTTCCGCAACCATTTGAGGATCGTGAAGCAAGTCCCAGCCACTTTGTTGGCCTGCTGCTTCATCGACAAAGAATCATCGATGCACACCCCTAGGTTTCTAACCTGGGTTGCTGGTGTAGGAAATGTGCCTAGAGAGGGCGGCCAATGAAAGTCCTGCCACAGATCACGCTTTTTCCCTAGGAGAAGAATCTCCGTCTTCTCCCCGTTTAGCTTCAGCTGGTTAGCTGACATCCAGCTGAAGACTTCCTGAAGACCTAATTTCAGTACAGACGGGGATGAAGACTCTGAGTTGGTAAGGGAAAAGATGATCTGCGAATCGTCCGCATAGGTCATGAGTTCAAGACCTACCCGTTCTGCTAAGTCAGCAAGGGGGCAATAAAGAGAGACAATTCAATTCCACTTATATAGGAAAGTTATCCTGATTACCAAATAAAACAATACCCTACAACTTGCAAAGGAGCAGAACATTATCAATAATTGTGTTTCTCCCATATAGCCTGAATCAAATACTCCTCCCAATAATATCTAATTAGAGTCTCTCTATTAGCACCACCTACTTTATAAGCCAAACGTATTTTCTTATTGAGCTCAAACTTCGCCGACCCCTTGGGATATCTTGATTTAACCCTACAACTCATTTCATTCTATAGGGACATTAATACCTCTTCTCATACACAGGAGTTTCTGAATAACTTACAACGTTTCAGTGAGCTGATCCCTCAAAAATGTCCTGAGCTCATTCACAGTCTGACATTTCAGTTTTGCAGAACACATTATCATTGTTCTTCCAAAATATTTGTCTGCTACTCTGCCAATGATTCCTTAAACATACCCAACTTTGCAGTTTGAGAAAAAGAGGCTTATGATCACTACCCCTAGACTTCCCTATCTCACACTTTTCTGCCAAGCTGAAATCTCCAGAGAAAGTTACAGCCTAGTCAATGAGAGTGGCCGATGTCCCATTATCAAAAATATTTTTCCTTGGCTGACCACCCTTGCACCTACTGTTTAGTATTGTCATATTAACACTATCCAATGTAGTCAACAGTTTCCTACTGTTGGACTTGGCCCTTTTGGCAGGATCACCCCGAAACTTTTTGCGTTCTCCAAGCCTTTTTCTGCAACCTGGTATTGGTGATTTTAGGCCGTTGAGCACTTTAGCAGTGAGGTCCTGTATAAAGTGCACTCGCCCTCTGTGTATGTGTGGTGAGACTGGCATGCCCTCCCATAGGAATGCATAGGGGATATGTGTGTCCATGGTAATTCCTGGTATGAGAGGAGTGCAGGGGAGAGTTTAGTATGTATGAACTCGTAAGGATAAATGCTGCGCAATGGTGTGCACAGATTTATGGTGACTGGTGGAGAAATGCCACTTTTAGAAGTTGGCATTTCTGTGTACTGTGTGTCTGACTGCCTGATGTGAATGGCATATCTGGTTTGTGATTGACAAGAACTGAGAGGTGTGGGTGGCTCCAGGAACCAGGGGGAGTCTGCCCAGTGGTGAATAGAGAGATCTGCATGCAGATGGGAGGGAGGAGTTGCACCTGGGACCTGAATAGGACTGTGCCTTCCCTCCACAATTCTGGCACCACCCCCTGTGGTGTGTCTGAGCACTGAGCTCCCACCTGACAAAGGAGAGAGGAGCTGAGCAAATCAAAGTGCTCCAAAGCTCCCCTGAACCTGTTGCATCTGGTTCTCCCATGCCCTGCACTTTGACATATAGGATAATGTAGTATAAATATTGGGGCTGTGAACCTATGAAATTGTTCTGTTTTTGGATCCTGACCCTGGGGGGCGTGCTGCTGCCGGGGCCCAGGGGGGGCTACCAGGAGGGCTTGCGTCCCTGGGCCATGAATTGCCCCTTCCTCTAAGGACTTTTTTTTTCCACTCCAGGGCCTTGCTGCATTTTTGTGCGCCCTGTGAGCTCTTTACTTTTATTTTAATTATTCTCCCAAGCAGGAGCAAGAGATCTCCGCTGCTTGGGGGGAGAGAGAGGGAGTGCCCAGATTAGGGATTCCCCCGTGACGGCTGCCAAGCAGGAGCCCACCCCTCTGAGGGATCCTGCTTGCGGGTGCCCAACCGGCTTTTTGGGTTGAGAAACGCGAGTGCCCATCCCGCTTTTGTATTTTTAATTAGAGGGAGCCTAACCCTCATTGCCACCAAGAAAAGACCCCTGCTGCCACGAGCCGCGCCACGCCTGGTTGTGGGTGAGACCGGCGGAAGGAAGCGGTAGAGGCCAGGAGCGTGAGTGGCCGTCTGAAACCCGGGCTGGAGTCTACCCCGCGCGGTGACGAACTGAGGAGGACGGGAGCCTACCCCGCCTCCACGCACTCCAGTAAAAGGTCCCGGGCCCCAGGAGGGGGCTCCGGTGAAGAGAGAAAAGAGGCTGCCGCGACCGCTAAAGGCAGCGTGGCCGGTCACGGATGCCTGGGAGGCAGGAATTGGTAGCCCCAGAGGAGGCAGAAGAGGAGATTATGTGGTGCTAGGAAATGTAATGTATTTACTATGTTTTATGCACCCTGTGTTATACATCTAAATGTGGTCTTTTATGATTATGGGGGGGAGCGTTGTTTTGGAGGAGAGAGACTGCCGTGAGGGGAACGGCTCATCATTGTCGTTCTGGGGCTGACACAACATCGCCGAGAGGGGAACGGCTCGCAGCGCCAGCACCATCGCCGCCGCGAGGGCAGGGACTTCAACTCCCAGGTGCCCTGGCGGTTGTGGTGCGCGAGTGACGCCAGCAGAGTGCCCGGAGGCGGGTCAAAAGAGAGGAGCGCCGAGCGCTCACTGGGAGCGTTGTTTTGGAGGAGAGAGACTTACCCACTGCCGTGAGGGGAACGGCTCGTCATTGTCGTTCTGGGGCTGAAACAACATCACCTTGAGGGGAACGGCTCACAGCGCCAGCACCATCGCCGCCGCGAGGGCAGGGACTTCAACTCCCAGGTGCCCTGGCGGTTGTGGCACGCGAGTGACACCAGCAGAGCGCCCGGAGGTGCGCCAAAAGAGAGGAACGCCTCTCGCCCCGCGAGTCACACGCGGGAGCGCCCGAGCAAAGCCCGGGCCAAGGGCGGGCCCGTTTAAGCCCGTTCAAGACCGGACAAAGCCGGGTCGGGCCAGCCCCCTTCCAGTTATTACGCGGCCTAGCCTTGTGAGTACTCTGTTGTATTATATTGTTGCTGACTTTTTGGGAACTGAGCAATGCCTCCTAAGGAGGCTAAGGGGAGAGTGGACACTGCCAACTTTTCGGGAGCCATGGACCAGTTCATAACGAGGATGAACTGTGTCGTTGATGAGGGGATCACGATAATGGAGCGACGTGTTTCCCAGGAACTCGCAATTGCAAGAAGGTCTTCAATGGGGCATATTGCGAATGTGTGGACTCCTGTTAATTCAGGTGCTAATGGTCGTATTGGTGCTGCACCAATTTTAGAACTCCCCATTCCACAGCTCCCCTCTTGTGATTTATCTCAGGCCTCCCCTGATAGCCAGTCTATGGTCTCAGAATCATTGTTGTTATCTCCCCAAAAGTTGCCTATTGTGCCTATTGTGCCCAATGTAGTTAAGGTGTACAATACTAGACAATTGCGTGGGAGATACCCTGGGGCAATTCCAAAGAACAAGCAAGGGCTGTCAAACAATATTGGTGGGAGGAAAAAGAAAGCCCAAAAAAATGAGAGAAATTCCAGCTACTCTGGAGCAGCCTGCTGTGGGTGACTCTGTAAGCCCTGCTCCGGGCACAGTAGATCCTTCACTGCCTTGTAGGGAGCACCAGGTAGCAGGAGGGCTGTCTAATCAAGGCGACAGGGAAGGGGTGACGGACGTTGAGTCAACTGTCATTTACGACACTCTTAAAGTTCTCCTACGTCCACTAGAGGATAGATTGAGTAAGATTGAAGTACATCTAAAAAGGATTGAGCGCGACTTCAAGGGAATTGTAGAACGCTCTTTAAGGGATATTACTCCTATGGCTACTAAGTCACTTGCCAAAACCAGTGGAAAAAAGGCTCCGGCTGTCCAGAAGGATGCTGTAGCATTGAACATTGTCCAGGGGTTTCAGTTGCACCCCCAGTTGCAACTGAAGGTGCACCTCTTGTTAAGAATCTAGCATCTGCTGATATAAGTAGATCACAAAAGCGTAATCTACCACAGGACAGTAAAGGTGGTGAGGTTCCCATTGCCCATACTCCCAAGGGTAAAAATATCCTAAATCTACCCCTGGAGGTTTGTCCACTTGTGGTAATCCTAGCTGGGGTACCAGAGTTCGGTAAACATGAGGTGGAAACCCCCATAACACTGCGGAACAGGGTTGTACACTGGTTAAACATAAACAGACCACTGCCCCCACACATTGTGGGCAAAATACTTATGATTCGGAGGGTACCATGGGTCGGCCATTTGGCCAAAAATATAAGGGGGGACTGCATCTTGATTAACTTTAACAATCCCAGAATTGTTGAGTACATCTGTAATTGGAGATATCCTAGCGCAGGTGTGACTATTCACTCTCTCCCACTGACCTATTTTTACCCCCTAGGTCATTTTACCTCACAGGCAGATGGCTGGACATTGGTGCAGCTGAATGGGAGGGGGCCACCCCAGGGAGGTTGGCTTATGCCCTCTCTCCACTTGGACCCTATCTCCACCATAATCGATTTGACTGTCTGGAGGCTGTTGACTGACTCCATGATGGAGTAGGAGTATTGATTAGTCCCTCTTCCACCCTGAGTAGTTGTTCTTCCCATTCTCCTGTATCACCAGAGTACTTGGGCCCAGAGTCTCCAACCTTAGTCCTGGAACCTATGAGGGTTACTAATATCACTAGTCAGGACCTATGTCAAACTCCATGTGCCCCAATTTCCGGGAATGCTTATACTAATAATTTTAAACTTGTCTCGTGGAATGTGGCAGGTCTGCGAAATAAGCTCTTAATACCGGATTGGAATAACTTTATCGATGGGTATGATATATGTTTATTCCAGGAGACTTGGTGCCTTGAACCTTTATACAAGCCGAGTTTCTCTTGTTTTCATGTACCTGCTACCACGATTGGGCGAGGTCGTCCTTCTGGAGGGCTTATGGCATGGGTAAGGGTAGATCTTAACCTTAAGATTGTTCATCACACCTGCTCATCATTGGATGTTATGAGACTTTCCATCAAGAGTATGAATGGTATTTCCACTTGGGAATTTTTTAATGTATATGCTAGAGGCACCCAAGGGGGGGCCAAATCCTCCACTATTTCTATTTTATCTGATTTGCTCAAATGTGTTCTCCTGATTACTTAGTTCTGGTTGCTGGGGATCTTAATTGTTCGTTTGAGCCTTTGGCAGCAGATGACATTCTTGGAGTTTATGAAGAAGATGCCCGATGGGGCATTCCGTCTCTCTTGCTTACGCCCGTGAGGAGATGGTCACCAGTTGTCATCCAATTGAACGCCCTAATGATTGAATCAGGACTAAGAGCTGTAAATGGGCGTACTATTTCCGATGCTCAGGTGGCAAATACATATAACAGGGTATTGTGTGAAAGTAGAATTGATTACATAATGGTGGATAGGAGAGCATGGAAGACAGTGGTGGATATGGTCATTATACCATCAGCAGAGAGCGACCATAACCCGTTGTCTCTCACAATGGTGGATCTGTGGCAGAGAAAGGAGTATACTTCCTCAAATAGTGCGAGATTAATAACTAAGACAGTTGTACCATCCAATTGCAATAGATCCCTTAAGTGGCCTAAGTTTATTATGGATGAAACAAGATTAAGTGCATTGGAAGGAATCCTTAGTGAGCAGTCCATAAGGCTTTCTGCAGCATGTAAGGGTGCGACTGGGCCTGCGGCGGCGGAAACCATTTACACTGATACTATAGGCCAGATTGGTAAACTGTTCGTAGTTCCTGGTAAAAAGAGCCCGACAATTGTCGAACCAGTGCAGAAGTGGTTTGATAGTATCTGCAGAACGATGAAAAATAGTTTGATTCTCACTATTAAATCTAGTAATCCAGTTGCTGTTCGGCTGGCTAGATTACACTATAGACAAGCCATTACAACAGCTAAAAGGGAGTGGGAAGAATCTCACTGGGATAGTCTTAGAGCTGCAAGTAAAACCAAGAATGGTGAGCTATTCTGGTCCTTAGTTAGAAGATCCAAGGCCTGTGACCCGGATCAAATGCCCAACCATATAACAGATAGCGAATGGTTTGAGCATTTTAGGAAACTCTATGGGGGTGGTGAATTGCCGGGAGTTCCAGGGCCCTTGTGTGTCGCCATGGCTATTGACTCTGGACAGGCTCCCCTCATTAGAGTCATCAAGAAAGTGGTGCTGGCTGCAATAACTAAGATTGCACCTGCTAAAGCCCCAGGGCAGGATGGTGTAGCGGGCGACCTTTTTTAAAGTCAATACTGAAGGTTGGGCCTCTTACTTTGTAAATCTCACGAATGCACTGTTGGAAGGCTCACCCGTCCCGAATTCATGGAAGGCGGCCGAAGTGATCCCCATTTACAAGAAGGGCCTCAGGGGGGACCCTGCCAACTATCGCCCAATAAGTCTCATAGATGCGGGGCAGAAATTGGTTGGCAGGGTCCTCCTGGAGAGGATCCTTTCCTGGGCTGATGAGAACAGCATTATTTCACCCTTCCAGGCGGGCTTTAGGGCCTGCACAAGTACGATAGACCAGGCATTTAGGTTGGTACTCTTACACTGGAAGGTGGTTACCATTGGCAAAGGCGGTCTTTATTTGGCATTCATTGACCTGAAGACCGCTTTGACCTGGTCCCCCGAGACCGCCTATGGCTGGTCCTGAAGGAGATGGGGATTCCCTTACCCATTCTGAATCTCCTGGCTCGCATGCATGACGGAACCTATGCTCGTATTAGATGGGGAGCACAGGAGCAAAAAACTGATAAAATCCCTGTGAATAGAGGGGCACGCCATGGCTGCGTATTAGCCCCTACACTTTTCTCGCTATTTGTGAATGGCGTAGTTTCATTTTTGCTCGAAATTAATGCTGATGCCCCGGTCTTGGCAGGTGATAGAGTCCCCGCACTTCTCTTTGCGGATGATACGCTGTTGGTATCAAAAACTCCAGCAGGATTGCAGAAGCTATTGGACCACTTCTGTTTGTTTTGAAAGCTCAGGGGCCTCGTCATAAACACATCGAAAACAAAGCTCCTTTATTTCAACCCGAGCAGATCGTCTAGATCCACCTCATCCCTTGATGGGGTGCCACTGGAACGCGTAAAAGAATTCGACTACTTGGGAATTAGAATTTCAGATAAACTTAAATGGCAGCCACATATTGATAAAATGGCGTTATGCCATAAAAGAGTAGTTGGAGTTTTAGGGAGGGAACACTGTGCATCCACCTCCAAGCCCATTGCTCCTGCTCTGGATATTTACGCTGCAAAAGCCGTAGGCTGTGCCCTCTACGGCGCAGACCTGTGGGGCTTTGATTGTGTTGATGCCCTAGTTATCGCAGAGAACAAGTTCTTCAGGGAGCTTGTATCGCTCCCGAGGGGCACTCCTACCAAACCACTCTTGAGTGATCTGGGTCGCCGTTCCATTAAGGACCTACCTACACTACGCCCTCTTTTATATTGGGCTCGGTTATGGAGGACCCCGGAGCTCTCAAGGTATGCAGATGATTTAAGAGAAGTTATGAACCTACATGGAGCCCATAAAATTAGTTGGATAACTAATATAAAGAAGCTCCTACTTGTAACGGGCATTGCAACTGGTTGGGAGCTTGGGGTATCACTATCCAAGGCTGAAATTAAGCAAGCCTATTGGACATGGGTTGATGATCATGAGCAGAGGGACTCAAACGTAGGTAGGCTGACTGAGGCATTTCGACAGCACAAATTAAAGCCTCGCCTGGAGCCTTACTTAGATTTAATTAAGAAACCTAGAGATAGATCCCTTTTTATTCAGTTCAGGTTGGGTACACTCCCCCTTCCTGGCCATACCTGTAAGTGGAAGCCACCGCACCAAACCTCTCCTGATTGCCCTACCTGTGAAGGTGTCACTGAAAACATTCCTCACGTTTTCTTTGTATGCCCAGCCTATGCAAAACCCAGACAGAAATGGCTCAAACCTGTGTGCCTGTTGCTTGGAACCAGGGACCACTCCGCCGCACTTAGAATACTTAAGGCTGATGTTAGCACAACCTTAGTGTGTGGGGTGGCAAAATTTCTTAGTTGGGCTTGGACGATTAGGCTGAATGCTATCGGATGATTTAAGTTTTACCTGAATTTCTTTTTACATGCTTAAATATCCACAAAGCTGTTAAAATGTAATATATTTTTAATTATTTATTGTAATATAAAAGGTTTTTTATCACTAATCTTTTTTAAATGTATTGTTAATGAATTGTGTTTTTATATTCTAATGTGCTTTTATGATATTTCACATATCGAAATAAAGCTTTGATGATTATGAGGCTGTACCTACTGTGGTTAGGTTTGAGATATTCTCTCCTGTGTTTTATTTCCTAAACGCGAGTTAGGTTTAGGAGATTATTGTCTAATGTGTTTAGACTTATGAGAAGATTGCATAATGTGCTTATGCCGGTGAGGTTGGCACAGAATGAAATTTGCGCCTGATGTGATGCTGTGCATAATGTAGTTTATGTTGCAGGCTGATACTAAGTACAGTGATTATCAGTGGTTACTGGTTGTACGTTTAAGACATTTTTTACTTTTACTAAGTTCACTTTGTGATGGTTCTGGCAGTAGTCCAGTGGGCCATGTCAGGTGTATATAATCCCTTGTAGATATAACCCTGTGCCAGTTGGCACCATGTATATTATGCGTTTGCTATTCTAATGTGTTATGAGAATACAAAGGCTATTTTTATATAACCTTGTGTGGAGTTCCTTTTGTAATGTGCCTGGGATGTTGTTGCTGTGTGCTTGTCGGGGTCCGGTTTAGAGGAATCTTGCAGGTTGACAAGCGGGTTGTGAGCGCAGAGGGCGATGTGCCAAGCGCGCTCCAATCCTCCTCCCGAGACCCATGGTGCTAGTAGCGCCCTGTTTTAAAAGTGCTGATACACCCCTGAATCTTGGTTTTTTTTTGGAATGAGCAATTTGCTCTTCTAATTTTTAAGCACTTTTTTCACTTTTCTTTTTTCACTTACACGTCCCCAGGTCAGGGTGGACTATTAGAGTGTCCATACCGCCGGGGTATAGTCCTGAAGAATGCCATGGTGAATATATACCACAAATAAGGCAGAAACATGTTGACTGATTAATTTTAAAACTTGTGGTATTTAGCTGAATTTAATCAAAATCCTAAAAACCTTGGCCCTTAAATTCAGACACATATACCACTTACACGTGTCTTAGGGATCACTTATTAAAAGTTTTTTCGATACCCTTAGTCACTTTTAATTTTGCAATTTCCACAACACGTCCTCCCCACACGACCAGCTCCGCAGTATTTCTGGCGTCGCAGCACACCGAAGAGACACTCGGTCTCTTCGGTGGGGCCCGATGATGAAGCATGACACTGACCAGGTCGGTGTGTGAGGGCTTTCCTACTCAAATAGAGTGACTGTGATTAAAATTACCCACTTATCTCTTTGCTCAAATATCTGGTAGCTTTGTGCGTGACCGGACCTCTCTTCTTTTGTTGTTTGATACTTAGCTGTGTGCTTGCGCAAGTGCTTTACACATGGCCACCGGGATAAGCCTGACTGCTCGTGCCAAGCTACCAAGGGGGTGAGCAGGGGTTATCTTTGGCGTGTTACTCCCTTGCCCTGACTGGAGTGGTGGTCTCTGCCTGGCTTTGACGCAAGCCTTAGCCAACCAGAGATCCCATTTCTAACACCAACCCTGAGGTTTTCAATAAGAAACTAACTCAGGATTTACAATACATTACCATTTTCCACCTGAGAGTAATCATCTGTTGTTTTACAGGGGATTTTTGGATTACATTTTCTCTAATAAGATCAAGATTTTGTGGAGTTCCAAGATTTAAATGATCAAATCTTTTAACCGTTTACCTCAACAATTTTTAGTATTAAATAAGTATTTCCTATGATTTGGTTGATGCATACATTTTTCACCTGCATTTGCATATTTTTTTCAAACCAGAAATGTAATGAATAAAACGTTTAGTTAATTTAATTTCTAAAAAATTAAACCTTTAAATTGTGTTTTACAGAAACAAAGAATGCTAAACCCCCAGCTGAACACCTGTATTGTCTCGTAACTGTATCCACACTACAGACCATGAAATCATTCATAACAATTTCTTCAGTTTCCTATGTATCGAAAAGTCTAAAATAAACAATACCTATTTCAGATTCCTCTTCAAGCCAGCTATGTTCCTTGACACAAGATAAACACTGTTATCATCATCATCGCCTTCGAAATGGAGATCTTACAGCCACCTTTTAGCTTTCATCGCTTCTGTCACCCAACTACAGTCATATTCACAATTTACATATGATTAATCACATTTTGCTTTAATTTACCTTCCCTTCACTGACTTTCTCTCAGCCTCCCCACCACCTAGCTATTTAAAATTAGTCTTATGACATAATGATTTGTTTTGCTGTGCCACAATCAGTACATCATTGAAACACAGCTGGTAGGTTTAAGACTCCCCTGACTGTCAAATGGAACTATATGGGAAGGAAATTTCATATAAAAGTCATAATCTGCTTGTCGTAATTCATCAAATGAATTAAGAACTTTCTAAACAACTAACCTAAAGGGGAAATTAACCATAATATATGACCAAAATGCTGCAACATCAGTTGCCTTTAGGAAAAATACCAAGGCAATGTCCCTAGAAACAAAATTGAGCAGCTTTAGTATTGTGTTGAAGAGGGCTAATATACTGGCTCTACTGAGGGTGCCTTCTGAATCATGATCTGGAAAATAATCTACCTATTGAATAACCTACATTACAAGGTTTAAGTGGCAATTCCCCACTTCCTAAGCAAAGCATGCCCAGCTGAGAAACCCTCACACCCCTCCATCCTTTGAAAATACATTGAAATGGTTGTCCGATTGTTGTATAGCATTTTAGGATCCTAGTGTAATTTTCCGATTCATGCCCTTATATAGGTATAAATCACCATGTCCTTATATAGGCATAGAAATCTTAACCATATTTAGACATAGCTCATGCAGTCCAAACACTGCATGGCTACTTCCACTTTTTCTGAAAATCCACAACAATTTCTTGGAAAACTCGGCTACAGCAGTTAGGGACTTCCCCTTGCTTGAATATTGATTTGTCCAAGTACTCATGGAGTTTTTAAAAAACGAAGGGCTAGATGTAGGTAGCTAAAAAACGGTCGGTAACGGCCGAAAATCGGTGATTTTCCTGTTACCGACCGGTATTTATCCCTTTCTAATGTAGGTGGCTGGAAATAAGGATTCAGTATTTTACTGATTCCTTATTTTAAGGAATCGATAAAATACCAAATCCTTATTTTAAGGAATCGGTAAAATACCGAATCCTTAAAACCTATTTAGCTAGCGCTCAAGTGAGTGCATTTTTGCTTTAAGGATTCATTATTTACCACCAACTACAAGTTGGTGGTAAATACTGAATACCTTTAAAAAAGCAATATTTTGCTTTTTTGAAGGTGCCATGTGGCAGACATGTATGTGCGCCACATGTGCACACATGCATGATTCTGGGGTGCAATCGAGTGTCAATGTGACACCCTGCCACCCTTGAATATGCTCCCGCTATTACCGATTGGGTAAATATCGAATCGGTAATCGGAAATGAATGATGAAGGTATTTCTTATTACTGAATTGGTATTTACCGAATTGGTAATAAGAAATATTACCGAATCTGTCAATTTTACCGATTTATTACCTACATCATATTTACCGATTCCTAAATACTGAATCGGTAAAATTCGGTATTTAGGAATCGGTAAAATGAGATTACCTACATCTAGCCCTAAAACTCTTTGATGGCGTTATTATTTCCACCTTTACGTCAAACTTGGCACCTTCAAGGTATAAATATGCCCATACTTGCCCAAGCAAAAAAAGGTGGTTTGGAGCAGTTCGACTATCTACTTGCCCGACGCATCTCGCTACAGCAACTGCCGAAGAAAGCCGACCCTCCAGCAGATGCACTGAGAGAGACGCTGTCTTTTCTCTTGCCGATAAATCCAGCTCTAGTGTTTCTAAGCTCCTCTTGGGGGGTGCTGGGAAATCGAGTCCTGAGACTGACCTCCTTCATTCTAAATCAAGGTACGGAGCTGATTAGACCCTAAGAGAAATCTTGAATAGATTCTTAGCAAAATTATACGAAACTTATGCTATACCACACTCAGGGCCAGATGTAGGTAAAAAATATTTACCGATTCTTAATTACCGAATTTTACCGATTCGGTAATTAAGAATCGGTAAATATGAAGGGTGGACATGTAGGTCCATCCAGATGTGTTTTTTACCGATTCGGTAAATATCTGTATTTACCGAATCGGTAAATACCGACCGGTAATGCTCCATTCATTCCTATGGGCTTTGAAGCCCATAGGAATGAATGGGGCATTACCGGTCGGTATTTACCGATTCGGTAAATACCGATTTTGACAAGGGTGCAGGGGGTGTCACTTTGACACCCTCTAGCACCCCCAAAAAAGGTTCGGGGGCCATGTGGCAGGCAGACCTGCCCTAAGGGCAGGTCTGCCTGTCATATGGCACAGGTGTGCATGCACACATGTGCATGCACACCTGAATCGGTATTTTACCATCAAATTGAATTTGATGGTAAAATACCGATTTTGTAGGCCTTGTGGGACTCAGAAGAGTCCCACCTACATATCAATTTTACCGAATCGGTAAATATACCGGTCGGTAAATTTACCGACCGGTATATTTACCGAATCGGTAAAATTACCGATTTGCCCTGTTTCCGTGCCCCTACATCTCAATAGCCAAATACCGGTCGGTAACGGCCGAATTCGGCCGTTACCGACCGGTATTTGGCTACCTACATCTGGCCCCAACTTCTTCCCTCGTGCTAGACTTAGGCTAGGTACATCGGGGGAGGCGTATTTAAGAAGCACAAGTTGAGGACTTTTTAGTCTTTATTTATTTATGTATGTATTTTATGGCTTAGAAACCATACCATGCTTTTACAGTATTATTTTATAATACTCTTCTTGCTGTACGCATTATACTTTACAGCCAGTATTACGATTGTAGCAGTTCATTTCTTCTGCATGAGAAAAAAGATTTTTCAATAAGTACTTTTTATTGAAAACGCCCATCTCTCAATTTCTCTGCACCTCTGGTGATAAGAAAGCATGCACAAATGACTGAGTAAAATATCTATCTATTGTTTCCACGACTCTGAAGATCAGTTTTATCTTGTGGAAACAAAGTTGTCATGTTTATGCGGTTGTCAGAAACTAATCCCTTCTTGTGAATTCGAGAACGTTTCTAGTGACCTCTGCGCTAGCTGGCACTCACAATTAAGTCTAATATATCCGATAGAGACCTAGTAGACATTAGTCCTACATCACATATATAGGATATATTATTCCAATGCGCAGAGCCTATTGGGAATATAGAAACTACACTACACGATGTCTTCTCTATTACCCTGACTGGATTGCCATGGTCAGGGCAACATCTCTGTAAACTATTTTGAACCATTGACAGGTGTGCTGAATCTCTACAACTAATACTAGCACATGAACTTACAAATAGTGTAAACTCAACACAATCCTTAAAATCAACCTCTTTTTCTCCACATTCTCTGGAGTTACAGGTCTCCCAGCTGCCCTTCAAGTCCAATTCCACTGTTACATTTGCTGGGATTGACTTGAGCCACAGTACCCTTTTCCCTTTTTTTGTAATCCTGCGTTTCTGCATTCTTTTATACCTTATTTGCAGCGTTTTAATCTGGAATAGTGGGAACACTTTATCTATCTTTTTCATCTCATTCACAATCTCTGCCCCTCCCCATACACACTCTATGACCACTACTGCCTTGATGGAATCATTTTCTGCAACTTGCGAAGAAAAGACACCAACCAGATTTTCAGGCTCCCCATCATACCTTAACAGCGCACTGAGATGGGTACACTCTACAACTTCCGTCTGGGTTGACTTGTGGCAGGCTGTTATTTGAGGGTCCAAGATGTCCTTACACTTATATTTATGCTCCTTCATTCATAATTCTGATAAGAATTGCACTATCACTAAATTAGTGTCCACAGCATACTCTGTGTCTTTTACTAGTTTGGCCAATTCATGGACACCAACTCCAATATTTTATTCATTGATGCCATCCAGATTGAATTATGTGGGACATGCTCTTTCAGAGAATGATTTAGTTGGACTGGTAAACATTATCCAACAGGGGTTCAGGGTTCAAAGACTGCCTTTTTTTTAATTACAGGTCACTGACATCTTGTTTGGATTATATGTCTATTGCATATGGGTGGAAATCCCATATTTTATTTTGCTCCAGGTTC
Organism: Lissotriton helveticus; assembly: GCF_964261635.1. Taxonomy (NCBI): domain Eukaryota; kingdom Metazoa; phylum Chordata; class Amphibia; order Caudata; family Salamandridae; genus Lissotriton; species Lissotriton helveticus. The sequence continues at coordinate 479,758,168 of NC_136067.1, forward strand.
GTTATTTGTAACTTGTCTATGGTTTTGACTTATGGGCTCAAAAACTGATTACTATGTCATAACCTCACATTGCTCAAAAGCAAAGAGGACAGGGCCATGTCAGACTCCTCCACTTGCCCTTCTTTCATTCTAAGTTTCATTCTAAACTATCTAGAATAGACTTATCACTTAGTTTCTCACATAGTAAATTTATGTCAGCATCTAGGATCACGATTCCTCTTCAAATGTTACCCTGCCCCCTTTCACACTTATTTTCATTTTCATGGTGGACTGATGGCTACAGTCTTTCCCTTGAAGTGTAACTTATAGAAGGACAGGAGCTGGTTGGAGTAATCACAAGTAAACATCCGTGCACACCCCCCCATGACTTGCCGTCATACCTTGGGTGCCCACAGCAGAACATACTTCAGGACATGACTCACTATACGCATTGTTATGGACTACTGCCTTTACTTTAACTACACCCTTGATCTTGTCACCACTTTTATTTGAACCACCAACTAACAATGGACTACTTAAACATTTCCCCAGAAATATGGGGTACAATATGAAAACCAGTGAATACATTGGCAAACGTTTCTTAGTTTGACTAATGTCTGCTGCATTCTCACAATCCTACTGAATCTTGTACACTGGTAATGGAAGCTATCACTCTTTTAATATAGATTACATGGAGATCTTTAACAAATAGACAGAGGCCTTTGATGCATGTCACAATTTCATTGTGTCCCTTCTTTTAACCACCTGAGGCCTCAGAACATGCAATGGATTTAAGGTTGAGCAGGCCCTCAAAAAAAATACCAAGCTGGGTATTCATACTCTGGTCCTTAGGAAAATCATCCAAAGGATAGGCCACTGCTGCTCTGTGCTGATCGATGATCGATGATCAATCTCTACTAAATGAAGGTTGCTAATATTACACTTTACAATCATGCACCCAGAAAACAAAAGATCAAACAAAACAATATGCAGGCTCGGCTCAACTTGGCTCTGCTCTATCCCAACTCAAGATCCAATGCTGATAATAGTACCACTTCAACCGTGCAAAGGCCCGTTACGTAGCATATAGTACCATGTATGGCAAAATAGACAGGGACACAGCAAGAGCTTATAGAGCTCTTCAGAGCAATGTAGATCGGAGAACACAGGAACACAAGAGTACAAAGATTCAATGATGACTGTTTGGTGGCTTGCCCTAAATAAAGTATCTTCTCCAATTTAGTTCAATCACAGGTCACTAAGGGCCAGATGTACAAACATTAGGAATGTCAATTTCCTAATTGAATTCTACCTGAATCACAATTAGGAAATCTATATTCCTAATGTAAGAAACTCATTTAGGGATTCCTTGGGTGTCACAAATCGACCTACCTCATGAATATCAATGAGGTAGATTGCAGTTTGCGACCCATTAGGAATCACAGTAATCCCAGAGATGGCGGCAAGCTGAGGTAAGCAGACCACCATGTCCGTGATTGCTTTTAAATAAAAGTCTTTATTTAAAACGCAGGCATTTTTCCTTAAAGAAAAACATAATGAGTTCAAAAAGAAATAAATTAAACTTTGAAGTTTGATTTTGAGCTCTTACGAATTATTTTGCCAACTATTCTCAAAGAGAAAGGGTCCCTTGAGACCCCCTCCCTTTTGCAAATGGGTTACCACCTTTTTCCAAAAGGCAGTAAATTCCAAATGTTTTGCGACCACATTGCTGGTGTAATCATTAGTACATACCAATCTGGTATTAGGAAGGGACGCCTAAACACACCCCATCCAAATACCGAATCTCAAAACTCAAATTGTGATTTGGTAACATCCTGTAAAGCATTTGTCAAACAATTCCCAACTTCCCCGGCATTGACCTGCTGTAATCACTACCGCTGCGACTACCACTCATCTACATCACAGAATGCTTTTTAGGGTTTAACAAGCGAAAAATATCCCCCACCTTCCTGTGGCTTCTTCAGAAAGATATTCCTGGTAGTTGCTCCAACAGCAGCCTCTTTCCACCCTCGCCTACCCCACCTAGTGACTCCCCAAGAGTAGTAAGTTCAGTAGTGGTGCAGTACTCACAGTGAGGAACAAGTAACACAAGGAGACACCAGAACACTCCTTTCAGTGCCTCACCTGGGACTATCCGAAGCATCAACTCCAACTCCTTCTCACTTCTTTTCGGTTTACAGTATTAGGTTTACCAATGGAGCACTGCCTCTTAGCTTTTCTTGGCTTCCCCTGGGTCCGGATCCAGTCTCTTTACTCGTTGCAGCATTGCAGCAGAAATCAGGCACGGGCATGACAGCAGTGGCGGCTGGTAGGGAACGTTCGTGGGGGATGGAGAATGTGGGGAGATTTGGGAAAGAAAAGCAAAGAAAATGTAATTGGTGGTTGCCTTTGCCAGCTGCTGTCTCTCCTCCTCCAGGAACCAGGAAGCACACCGCCTCCCAGAATCCCCTGACTAATCAAAATGCTGCTGTACTGCAGCGTTGTGATTCGTCTGAGCACTATTGTTCAGCGCTCAGAGAGGGACTGGGAGGCTGTGCATGCTCTCCACCCAGGCTGTACAATACAGCCTGTGGAGAACATGCAAAGTACGCATGGTGGTTTGGCCGGCATTCAAGTTCACTTAAGGTGCAGCCACAAGTCCTCCTCCCATGGCATCAGGGGAGGCCGGCACCACCCCACCCTAACAACCTGGCTTAAGTGCAACTGCAATACTAAAAATAAAATGTTAATATCGTTCCATTGTTAGCATTTTATTTTTTGTTGCACTGCTTTAAAGCATAGGGCAAAGCTTCTCTGCCTTAGCGGAGGAGCTGCACCTGCATATCAGCGTTCCAAGGCGCCGATTTACAAGCCCCGTGCGCCACCCGTGCTTCACTTTTCCCACGTTAAAAATTACGAAAAAGTGGCGCAAGAGGCTTGTAAATAACGCCCTGCAAAGTCTCTTACTGTGACACATAGTAGTGTAGGAGCGTAGCGTGGTAAATACACTGCTATCATATACTTTTCTCTTTTAAATCATGTAGCCCATTAAGCAAGGTGTCACCAGATTGCTGCGAGGAGGTCACATTTGTTAGAACGGACCATATATACATTGGGTACGAGTAAAACCGGATTAGCCTACGCTAGGAACCAATGGGGCACCCTGAGTAAATAAATAATGTGTTTAGTTGCCATTCTCGTTCAACAGAAGTTAGCACAATCCTTTTGCCCATGACTTCATTTGAATGAATTTTACTGGTAGTTGGAGTTTAAGACAGTTTGTAGAACTGACAGCACATTTGTGTTCCCCTCCTACAATTTGGTTCACGTTGCCTTCAACGGAAATTAGACAGATTGTATATGTTATGTACTGCATGTTAGTGAGTCTATTGCCTCATTTTCAATGACAGGCATCTTCTAAAATAGGCATTCACCCAAAGAACACCAATATACGCGTTGTACTTGTCTAATGTCATTGCACTGGTACATAAAGTATAATGAGCGATGTAACCACCACTTGATGGGACTAAAACGTACCATTCGTGGTTGGTACTTCAGCCGACTACAGTAGCGTGCTACACGCAGTGATGGGAAATAAGTCATTCACGAACTATTTTCTTCCTAATAAAAATGTTATGATTGCATATAAAAACATGCCGCTGCTTGAGATCCTACTTAATACACTTTGCTTAGCAAAATAATCGCGGGGCATCTGCCGCTGCTTGAGTATGTTGTTCCTTGCAGAGTATACATATAGTTTTCTTGATAACATATATTCCTTTCCACAGCAGCTCCTTGTATTTTGCTTCGATGTTGGCCTTTTAATTTCAAATAAACGCTGCCATTTATAATTTTAACAGCAGTAAACCCATGGTGGTAGCCTGGCTGAAATCTCTATGACACATATTTCAGACTGGAAATAGAATCCTATTGTTACGCAGTCAATGAATTTTAGCTCATAGGGTCCTATTCACAAAGAGGCTACTGAGAAAATATAAAATGTATTTCCAGGAGATTACTCCTACATTTGAAGCTCATTCTATATTTTCTAGGAATTCTCATACAATTTAATATATTGTCCTGTAAATCTGCAACATTTGCAGGTCTTTTCAGATGCAATCAAATGCGTAATGATTTCCATGTGTGGGGGTGCAGCAAGCCTACATTTCTGCGGGCCAAAATGTCACAAACAAGTGTACTCTCACTGATTAATCTATCTTTTGTGTCACTAGGGTGAAAAACAAAAAATGTATAAGGCGAAACTTCTTCTATTTCACACATTATGGGCCCTTTAAAAATTATGTACCACAAAACACATTGATGCCTTTACCCCTCAGCTATATACCTGACACTCCACCACAAAAAAAATCTTAATTTGAAGCAAAATCCTCCTTCAGAAGAAGGGAAATAGACCAACTATCCAAAGAAAGTTTTCAAAATCGTAAAAAAGTATATGCAACCAACTACAGGGGGGTAGAAAGTAATGAAATGAAAATGTGTATAATTCTCCAGAAACATTATTTATACAGAAAAGCCAACGTATCAAACACAATAAATCCTAACTCAGAAGTCTAGCACACGTTGGTCTACAGAAGAAGGGAAATAGACCAACTATCCAAAGAAAGTTTTCAAAATCGTAAAAAAGTATATGCAACCAACTACAGGGGGTACAAAGTAATGAAATGAAAATGTGTATAATTCTCCAGCAACATTATTTATACAGAAAAGCCAACGTATAAAACACAATAAATCCTAACTCAGAAGTTTAGCACACGTTGGTCTACCTTCAAACAAATCACACCAGAAGAACTAAGTAAAATAATCTCCAGGCCCAAACTGTGCTCCCACAATTCGGATTCTCTTGGATCTACCCTCCTGTGGGACTTTAGCCAGACAGCGATTCATCCTGGTTAAACATCATCAATGCCTCCTTACTGAAACGATTAGTCCCAAACTCTCTAAAAGTACAACATGTTAGACTGCTGCAGACAAAACATGATTCAGGCCCAGGCAAACTTAATACCTACTGACCAGTGTTCAATCTTCAATTTTTGGCCAAATACTTGGAAGATGTGTAGAAAAGCAATTCATGCTCTTCCTGGAGGATAATGAGCTTCTAGATGGCCTTCAGTCTGGCTTCAAAAGAGGATGCAACACTGAGAACATGTCCCTAGACATAGTGGATGATGCCCCACACATAGTAGATGAAAGAAACTATTTTATACAGCTTGACTTCTCAGTAGCCTTTAATCATGTGAATCATAACACCCTACTAGATATTTGTCAAGACAGATAAGGAATCAATTTAGTCCCTAAGTGGTTCTCATCATTCCTTGAAGGAAGTACAAATACATCAAAATAAAATATTCTTGCAATAAGGTGTCCTTCAAGGTTCAATGCGCTCACCAACTCAGTTTAACATTTCTATTGATCCATTTGCTAGCATCTTCAAACACCCAACCATTAATTATCATTTCTCTGCAGATTATATTCAACTCAGCTTAAAATTCTCTGGCTCTGGCTGCACCTCTTTGGAACGCTCTCCCGAGCACCATCAGGAACATACAAGACCATAGGGTTTTCAGGAAGGCAGCCAAGACCTGGCTATTCCCTTGATTTCTCCCCGCATCTTGCCTTTTCTTTTAGTCTCCATCTTTGTGGATCCAGCGCTGGGACGCCCAGTCGTTATGGCAGCCATGCGATTTACAAATCCGATAACATAACATAACTTCCCCAGAAGACATTCAGGTGTCAGCTAAAACCCTCAATGAGATACCGTCGCTATGGCAGCCATGCGATTTACAAATCCGATAACATAACATAACTTCCCCAGAAGACATTCAGGTGTCAGCTAAACCCTTCAATTAGATACAGTCTTGGATATTGTTATACATGGAGGTCTATAGTTGGCAATAGGTTGAAACTTTGTCCAAGTAGGGTCCCTTGCTTCTAGTCAGGGTAAGGGAGTTACACCCTTAGACAACCCCTGCTCACCACCATGGTAGCTTGGCACGAGCAGACAGGCTTATCTGAGAGGCACTATGTAAAGCATACAGAAATATAGTGAAAAAACTACAAATGAACATCACAACAGTTTAGAAAAATAAGTAATCTTTATCTAAATCAAACAAGACTAAAACAACAAAAAATCACAATACATATAGCAAGATAACCTCAAAGTTAGGTTATTCACACAAATAAAGCTTGTAGCAACATTTAACTCCACCTGGAGCTACTACGACATCGTGACAGATAAAAATCCAAAGTACGGCATTGACCGTGAGGTGCGCGGCATTAAGCACAGAGTCACACAGACCCCCAAAGAACAGTATCTTGCAAAACTATGAAAGCAAAGACGGAGCACAGTGTCGGAGAGCTGATATTTCATTGGCGCCAGGCGGTGTTGGTTCCTTACGACCACATGGGAGGTGATGCGTCGGTTCCTTACGACCCCAAGGGAGGTGAGGCCTCAGTTCCTGACTTCGATGCAGGGGAGGTGAGGCGTCAGTTCCTTACTGTTGTCGGGTGTGAGGCATTATTTTCTTACTGCTGCAGGGGAGGTGATGTCCCGGTGAGGCGTCAGTGGTGCAGTGTTGATGGATTCAGGAAGTCACCTATATCCAGTATCGGCTCAATGCGTCAATGAGGTCGGGGCTGCGGTGCATGTAGGGGTGGTGGGTCATGAGCGTCACGAGTGGTGCCCTCGGCTCTGGTGCAGGCAGCGGCGTCAGTGATGGCATCTGAGTTGATATGGTGCTGTGGTGGCAATTTCCCTCAGGGCCAGCTGAAACAGCAGTTCCAGATGCAGGAGGACAGAGGAAAGGTAGTTTTTGTCTCCTTGAGGCTTCAGTACAAGAGGAAATCCCTACAGCAAGCCCTTGGAGATCTTCCTCAAGCAGGATACACAACACACAGCAAAGTCTGGGTCATCTCCTTGGCAGAAACAGCCACTACAGGCCAACCCCAGAAAGCACACAGCAAAGGGGAAGTACTTCACCTTTAGTTTCCCCAGAAGAGGTTCCCCTTGTGTCCAGAAGTAATCTAATGTTCTTTGGAATGGGCCCCAATATTTTTACAGAATTTTCCTTTTTCTCTGGCTGCAGAGAGTCTCTGTGCTCAGACAAAACCAGTTCTGTCCTCTCTGGTTCAGCTTCCAGGCAGGAGGTGGAGACAGCATTGTGTATGGCAGAACAGGCCCATTCAGGTGTAAGGAAATCTCCTCCTCCTACGCTAAATACAGCCCAGGTCTATTCAGTCCAGCCCGACTCATTTAGGAGAGACCGCAAAAACATCAATCCCACCAGTGGCTGTCAGTGAGAATAGTAATAACACAAACAGAGGTACCCTACTATTCAATAGGGACAGGGTGATAGCAGTACCAAAAAACAGAAAGTCCCTAAACGCAGCACATTTTACACAGAGACTATGCCAAATCCACATTGTGGACAATCACACCTTAGCATGAAAGGACAAAAAAACACATCCACATTACAATATCACGGTACGTCAGCGGAGCACAGTAAATGAATAAAAAAAACTGTAAATTGATATTTCCATTACAATTTATTCTATGACAGAGAATTAAGAAAGGACTGTTCATCAACAAGTTAAAAACAATACACAATACATATTAGAAAACACAGGTCGACACAGCGTTTTGGTGAATGGTCAATTAATCACCTTCTTCAGGACAGTTTTCTAAACAACAGAAATAAAAAATTCCTACCCACTGTGGATTGCACCACCCAATACAAATATCAAAATAAGGTATCAATTAATTAATAATTGTCCATCCAATGTTATCTGATTCAAAATTTTCTTCATTCTTCTTTATTCATGTAACAACATCAGGCAGCCAAAACGTTTTGTTCTTGTAAAAGAACTTTGTCAGGGCTGTAAAAACATTTAAAAATACATATATAATAACATATTTAAGAACAAACAATGTTACCAACAAATACTACATCCAGACAGGAAGTATTTCTGAGTATCACCAACAAATATTAGATCTCCTTAGTACATTTATAATTAGATACCCACAGAGCCATTCCAATACCCGGGCATCCACTCATACCCCTTAAAGGGTTGATAAAAGCATCCTTTTAGAGTTCTTATCTCCATCATTGCCAAACAGTACCATCAAAAATGTGTAGGCCAGTCCCAAACAATTCGCTCCATCCAGAGCCCATAACAACTTATCTGTACTTATAATATCCCTCTATTAGAACCTCAAAGTGTAAGACATTTCCCTTTTGATCTGCAGACAAGCTTCCATTATTTTTCGGAATTACAAAAGTATATATTATATATTCCAGCATCTTTTCCTTGTACTCAAAATTAAATTGAACAGAAAAATTCAAACTATATAGCAAGATGTATATACTGCTACATAAGTGTGCATATGGCCCCACATAGTGCCACATATTGTTGGATACCTAGTGTAAGACACCAAGGGAAAACTTTGATATTATCACTATCTATTGCCCATAGGCACTACTGTTTGTTCTACTCATCTCACCCAATGCCTTTTCTCATGAATACCCATCTATAACTGTGCACCTACTGATTCTCCTGGTGGTGATTAAATAATAATGATTGTGAAGCTCAAAGTCAAAAAGGTGAAACGATTGCACATTTTTTACTGGTACTTCTTATATTTTGCCACACCTCTAACGTCCATACCAATATGTGTACCTAGTAGGAATAGAAGTTACCATTACTAATTGCATATTTGTATCTCTCAGATTTCATTATTGTTAAATTACTATTGTTGAGGTTTACATGTATTACAAGTTACAACATTCCCCACCACATATTGATATCTTACCTATAGCTCCTGAGTTATTTCAAATATTTAGATGGTCTCATGATTTCCTCCTAATAAATGGCTACTGTGCCTGTAATGAAACAGCATTTATATAATACACTGAATAAACTCAATTAATAGTCCTTTTCAACAACCCCATATTTAAGCAACAGAAAGATGGTAACTGCAATAGTGATTAAAAAAAATAATAACGTGATAAAAATTGCTCCAATTGTAAACAGAGCTTGTATATAATACCCCACTTCACAATTCTCTATGAACGTTTTAATTCCGTTTCGCCACAGCACTTTAATTCACAAATACCATCTGCCATGTACTACACTAGGTGCAAAAAGAGCAGTACATAACTTGTGCGTAGCCATTCGTTTTTAAGAATAACACGTGTGTGCCCGCTATCACGAGCAAAGCCGTTTTCTATTAATCAAGGCCCCTTAAATATATATTGAGCAAGCACACATAGAACAAAAATTCGACGTATGCCCGTTTGCAAATTTAACACGGGCCCTTCGGTCTCAGTCGACACGAGACGGACAAAGAGCAGTATAGAACTTGTGCAGAGCCATAGTTTTTAAAATAACACGTGTGTGCCCACTGGCGTGGGCAAAGCAGTTTTCTATTAGTCATGCCCCCTTAAAAATATATATTAAGCAAGCATGCATAAAACAACAATTTGATGTATGCCTGTTAACAAGTTTAACACGGGCCCTTCATTCTCAATCTGTTCTGCAAACGACATGGGCTCATAGTTAATTACGGGCCCTTATTGTGCCCTACACTGTCCTCAACTTCAAATGGTAACTTCTTTCAAGTCCCGTATGCATTCCACATGACTCACCCGTATCATGGGCTTTCCAAATGGCAACAATGTATCCTCTTCGATGTTCAAAGGAGAACGCCCAGACTGCCTTTCTCCTGTTATTTGCGCTATACATCAGCAACGTTTCCCGACGTATTTCAAAATCAAGGAACAGTCTCTAAATTGACTCACAGTTCTCACCGTCGCCTACTGCTCAAAATCAAGGGACGATCTCCTAAGGTGTTCTCCCAGCGAATATCAATAAAGAATCATCATTTCAAACACATTTCTCCATGATTAAAAATACCCAGCAAGATACTTATACCAATGTATTTTAAGATGCCCGAACAATAGTTCTAATAAAAACAAACCAACCCCTGTTCATTCGTTTTTGGCTGTATAAATCAAATTCTCAATTTCAAACCTCTAGCAAGTTGAATTAAAGTAATGATGCCTGCCTGGTGCACTTACACCATAGGACAAGATATTTAGCCCTTCTGTAAATACTTTTTCAAACGTGTTAATCCAAATAAACGATATAACTAAACATATTTTAAAATACTTTCAAGTGATTGAGCCATTTCAGGACCCTCACTTCCATCGGACAATAAGGCCAATAAGCAGGATACAAACATAAACTCATATTCGTATCCCAACCTGTGCACCACCTTAGTGATACCAATGACTTTGCAATCCAGTTGTTCCATATAATACATTTAGGCCCTCTCTGGTCATCAATTTTTCGATTTTTTTCTTCTCAAACATAATACCCACAACTCATAATCAAGTCTAATTTGATATACTTCATATCAATTGTTACAATATTGTATTATCTTTTACATTTGAACTTATTCTTCATCCCACATGTCTCATTCAACTTAGTCAGATCGCTCACTACACACCTTGTCCCTTAACTAGTTTCAATGTTCAAGATGGTCATTATTCTTTCCATCTTAGGTACAGTTGCATTTGCCTAATTAAAGCTACCAGTTAGTCAGAGAAAATTATGTAATTCATCATCAGTATTATGACCCTTGCTTGCAATGCGTAGTCTACAACTCCAGCCAGCTTCTTTCCGTCTGAGGGCTAACTCCCTGTCTCCCCCCTTGCTTTCACCTGAATATGATCTATTCCATGGAACCAAATTTCGGGCCTTCCCTCGTATTATTCATTCATGTGTGCCGTCATTGGCTATCTCGTTTCTTGATTTCGGATGGCACGTACATGTTCCATGATTCTAGCTTTTAGGGGCCGGATAGTGCTACCCACATATATGATATTACAACTACACCCTAGTTCATACCTCACATATGTTGTTTGACATGTGATGGTGTGTCTAATGGTATGGACTCTTTGTGTAATATAGCTGAAATCTTTCACCTTATTCTTCCAATATTGACAAATGTTACAATCGGTGCATGTAAAGAACCCATGGATCGGCCCAGGTAGCCATGTACTCTCAGTTCTTTTCTTCTTAGAAGTTACATAGCTGGGACATAACATCTCTCTCAAAGTCCTACCACATCTGTATATATTCTTGGGTTTTGTAGAAATTTCACCCTTAACTCCCGGTATCTCATGGAGTAGCGACCAATGTTTGGATAAGATTTTATATACCGCTTGACTATGTTTGTTAAACTTAGTAATGAAATTAATAGCGCTTGAGGGGTTCGTATTGCCATGGGTAGTTTCTCTCAGTAACAGATTAGTCCCCCTAGGTTTTGCTAAGATTTTTTTCTCTTCAGTATCTAAGGTAATCTGTTTGTAAACCCGCTTCTTGAATCTTCATTTAGTCTCTTGCATATTGTCAAGAAATGAAGACATGTCACTACAATTACGGCGCACCCTCATCATTTCCCCATAGGGAATATTGTTAATGGTAGCCCTCTGATGCGCACTCGTCGCATGTAATGTACTATTGCTTTCGGTTGGTTTGCGAAACAGTTTGCTCTGTTCAGTCGAATAATTCATGGTCAATGTAACATTAAATGGATTTTGGTTGAGGAACATAAAATAATCTTCCAGATGGGCCCCTAAACCATGATATTCTCAATCCAGGGGGAGACATACTGACCCTATGAATTTTCTTTCTCCCAGTAGCCCATATCAATCCTGCATACGATGGAGCAAATTTGGCTCCCATTGCAGTACCTTGCAATTGGTGAAACCACTGATTTTCATGAAGAAAAATGTTTTTAGATGATATTAGGTCCGTCGTCTTAAGACTCATTTCATTGTGTTCGAACCATTCTGCTGATCTTGTTTTTAAAAAATGTCTAATTGCATGTAAGCCCCATTCCTTCTTTATACAAGTATAGAGACTGGTTACGTCAAATGACACAAAGTGTAATCCTTCAGTCCAAGTGACTTCCTCAAATTTTTGGAGGACGTTCTTACTATCCTGTATGAAGGCTGGTAGGTTTTTTACCAATGGTTGTATCAACATATTCCGACAGACGTTCCGTAGGAGAGTTTACACCCGACATTATTAGTCGAAACTGAGCAATGGCCCCCCCTTTATGTACTTTAGGAAGGACATAGATACAAGGATAACTAGGTTTGGTAACCCTCAAGTTTCTAGACTCCTCATCTGTCAACATTCCTCTGTCTTTCCAATCTCCCAATTTAGTATTGACATGGAATGTTAAATCTGGCATGGGATTGTAGGGGATGCGTTCATAACACAACTGATCTCTGAGTTGCCTTGTGATCTCCCCCATATAATCCTCCTTCCTCATGATTACAACATTGCTACCCTTGTCAGCTTTGCTTATTTCAAGATTTTCATTCTCACATAATGTTTATAATGCTAGTTGTTCTCCCTTAGTTAAATTGTATGGACCCTCATCCCTACGCAAATTCTCATTTATTAACCTGTGAAGGTCTTTTGTCACATATGTCTTAAACAAGTCAATGTTAGGAAGTGAACATTGTGGCACAAATTTAGATTGTATTCTCAGTCCACTATCTATGTCTTCCTTAGGAAAAACTGCCCTGTTCCTGGTTCAGATCTTCTAATGTGATGTTATTTTCTTCATTCAGTGACAAATAGTTCTCGTCTCAGCTTACAGCTGTTTACGCCAAGGTTAGCTCAGTGGTGGGAAGCTAAGTGGTTTTATTTTGCGCTAGTCCCTCGTGTGATACTTTCTTTTGTTTTAGATTGCACCCATTGAAATGCTATTCGTTATTTTAATGTGAGATTTCTATGCTTTTAAAAGAATTAAAAGATTATCAGGAAATAATTTTTGTGCTCAGCTTCTTGCACATTTGCTTACCTGCTCTGACTCCGAATTAGGAGGCCAGTTTCAAAACAGTCCCTTCCCGGTCCACAGCAGCCAGTCCGTGCTGTTTGAGTGGAGGGAGGCGTGACTGACAATACTCACTTCCTATTTGCCATCCCCGCCGCCATTTTCAGCAGGGTGACGGTCTAGGCTTCAGGAAACCCCTGTACCAGCCCAGTTAAAAGGGGCCGATGGCGCGTAAGCGCAGCAGGCGTGTCAGCGGGGTGCTGAAGGCGCCCCAAAGGCAAGCCTGTCTGTGCCCGTCCGTGCCAGTCCGTCGCCAGACACGCTGCCCCTTTCACCAAAGACGGGCTGACCTACACCACCATTACTTCAGAAAAAGGGTGAGCAACTGCAGACTGTCTTGCGAGAACACTATTGAGGGGCCTTTCTGTTGTGTGAGCTGTGGCTTTCGTGCCACTTCTACGCTGCCATCACATGGTCATCACCCTTGGCCTGAGAAGGCCATTAAGATCTTTAACCTCTACAGACGATCCTTGGCCAGACATCATGCTGACGTTTATGACCTCCTGGAGGACTCCTCACCGGATGTCCTTTTCCTTACTGAGAGGGGGCTCTCGGATGATATGACCGTGGAACCTGATTTGGCGCTTCCGGCAGGGTAGAGCATCCTCACCCTGAATAGGGCAACCAGAGGTGGGGGCATCGCCGTCATTCATAAATCCGTCTACCCCTGCACCTTCACTAGGCAGATTATATCCGGATGCGAATGCGCCCTCTTTAAGGTCCCACTCAGCCCAAATGACACCATGTCAGGGCTTCTGGTTTAGAAGGCACCATGGGCAAGCCGCAGATTTTAAGGTAGCACTCACAGAGGCGGTCAGCGTACTGGCAGTTAATGCGACAAATTTCACAGTCACCGGGGATTTGAATACTCACCTAGACAAATTAGATGACCCTGATGTGGCCAATTTTATGGCGGACATGGCAGCCTGCCAGCTAGTTCAACTGGTGTCAAGCCTTACCCACATAGCCGGGCACCTGCTGGACCCAGTTTTCACTAATATACCTACACTGACAGTTATTGCCCCCATCCCTCTGGGGTGGTCCAACCACTTCTTGGTCCCCATGTACCTTCAGGAGATAATTCCCTCACGGAGCAAGGACCAGACATCCTCGATCAAACACGCTTGGCACTAGCTTAGCTGGGATTCTTTCCAGGCCTGTTTGTCTACTACTTGCCCTAGTCAAGTCAAGTCAAGTATTGCCCTTGCAACCCAAATATGAAACAGAGCCTTATGCACTTTTTGTTTTTCTGTGGTTTTTATAAAAATCTCTCCGCTCATTATTTAATGCCCTATTGTAGAAATTATAAGTTGACTTGCTTTAGAAAAGCACTGAGGACCTTTTTATTACTGGGATCAGATGAAGTAATATTCAGAGTGAGCTGCTTTCTCAAAGCTGCCGTTCGCTCACGAGCCACTTTATATATTGATGTATAACATCCGCACACTGTACTTTTTATGCACTTTATAATCTCTCTTTTTTTGCACATTTGGCACTTTTTTGCTTCTTTGCACATTACTGATGAGGACCCATTAACGTTGCTGCTATTATTCATCCTTTTTTAGATTCTGTCTTTTTAGAAAATATTTTTAATTGTATATAATGCTGTTTTAAAAAAAAAAAAAAGGGACATTTTGTGTGTTACTATGAAATTGATTGATTGGTTTATGTCTTTTTCCCAGCTGTCATATTATTATTGTACTGTATTGTTTTGAAACTGTACTTACATGCACTTTTATGGATGTTTTTATTCCGAATAAAGATCTTTTGACTTGACTTGACTACTTGCCCTAGCCTTTCCAATGATCCTAATGAGGGATACAGGGCCGTAACGGATTGGATTAGTAAGCCACTTGATGGCCTTATCCCTGAGAAACGGTCTCTAAACCGTAAATCTAGAACTAGATCATGGTATAATAGTGACCTAGCCAATTTGCGCAAAGACCACAAAAGTCTGGAAGGGATTTTATCACCACTGTGAAAGATACCTATCGAGCGGCAGTTAAAAGTTACCATAGAGCCATTGAATGGGCACGCGCAACGTGCTATGCCGACCAAATTCGTAACAGCGTCAAAGAGTGTGTTCTCAATACTTTCCAACCTCAAATCGCAGCAGACCAATGCGGTGCAGAAAATCCAGTCTAATGAGCAGTGCGAGGGCCTTGCCTCCTTTATTAGGAAGGTAGATAACATCTATAGGTCCCTTCCTACTACTGCTATCACCCCTCTAGCTGCAGGGTGTGTCAAACTGCAAATATTTTGGAGTCTTTCACACCCATTTCTGCAGACCAGCTGCAGGTACTCTGCAGGAAAATTAGATCTGACTCACCTGCCGATCCTCTTAAACCAGAGCAATTTAGGAAGGTTCTCCCTGCGATTATGCCCTCCCTGAGGCAGGTAATTAATATATTGCTTTCTACGGCAGCTGTGCTCATGGCGTGGAAACAAGCCAAGGGGCTACCTTTACTTAAAAAACCTCTGCTGGACCCAGACAAACCTAAAAAATATCGCCCCATTTCCTTACTCCCCTGGGCAGCCAAGATCACGGAGGCGCATGTCAACTCACTCCTCTCAGACTTCCTGACCAAGAACAACATACTGGACCCCTCCCAGAATGGTATTCGACCTGGCCACAGCACGGAGTCTGCCCTCTTGGCTGTGACAGAACACCTTTGGTCTGCTTTAGATGCTGGGAAAATGTTGGCACTGATTCTTTTGGATCTCAGTGCCGCGTTTGACACTGTGTCCCATGCCATCCTGTTACAGCGCCTGGATGAGGTGGGGATTGTCGGCTTGGCCTTGAAGTGGCTTACACCGTTTCTCAGCGAAAGGTCATTCGTGGTCACGGTTCCCCCTTTTGCTTCAGGCACACACCCCATTAAACAAGGCGTCCCACAGGGATCCGCCCTCCCCTATTATTCAATCTTTATGTCCAACCGCTGGCTGTGGTGGCTAGAAATAGGGGACTGACCATGGTTTCCCACGCTGACGACACTCAGCTGGTGGTGGCACTCTCAAGCAACACCGAGAGGGATGCCCTGAAGTTTCGGGGTGACCTGGCGGTGGTCGCTGAGTGGATGACCGCCAACTGCCTCCAGCTGAATGGCAGTAAATCTGAGGTGTTGTTGGTGGGGAAGGACCATGGTCTGTGGAGCGAACTCTGGTGGCCAGAAAGCCTAGGTAGCGCCCCACCTCCCAAACAGGCCATCAAAAATGTGGGGGTATGGTTGGACTCATCCCTCAGCTATCAAAGTCCAAACCAAAAAGGTAGCAGTTACTTGTTTTGGGCTTCTGCAAGGGCTTAGACCCTTATTAGGTTTTTTCGATCCACCTATGCGCCAGACGTTCATTCAGGCATCCATAATGTCCACATTGGATTAAACCTGCTCTCTGTATTTAGGGGCAAATAAGGGCGAGGTTGCTCGGCTACAACGGGCCCAGAACGCAGCAGCCAGATCCCTGAATGGCCTACATAGGTCCTGCCCGGTATCAGCCACCATCCATCGGCTACACTGGCTACCGGTGCCCAGGAGAATTGAATTTAAGGCCCTCTGCATCACTTTTAAAGCCCTAAAACTTAACACCCCCATCATCTTGGCCAGCTTAGTCACTCCTTACGTCCCCACATGTCAGCTCTGCTCACTAGACCAGCACCTGGTGATGGCTCCAAGGTTCTGGAGAGTACGGGCAGGAGGCCGGTCTTCCTGCAGCAGGGCAGCCCACCTCTGGAATTTGCTGCCCACCCACATTCGGAGCCATACCAACTACTTGGCTTTTGGGAAGGCCATAAAAACATACCTGTTTCTCACCATGTAGTCTTGCCTTTCCCTCCATGTTAGTTGTCTGCTGGCAGCACCGGGACGCCCCTATGCTGGGGCAGCTGTTGCGCTTTACAAGTTGTGGTAACATAACATAACACCTTAACATAATCAGATGAATATTATCTGCGTCTCCTACTGTATAACATGAAGGTACCCCTGAAAAATATTACCTTCGGATTGCAATGAAAGAAATGTTTTAATTTTAAGACACAGACAAATCAACAATAACACAATGATTTTGCAAGCCTGTGTTGGACAAAAACCTAATCCTCTTTGCAAAACCGTACTTTCATCTGATGTAAGACAATGGTCCAAAAGAATAATGATTGACAAATCACTTGCATTTGGCATCACTGTGTTAAACAAAACTGTTTCTAACTTCTCAGGTTCCTCATTTACTTCCCCCTCGATGACCGTAAGTCTACTGCCAGTTTTGGTACCTCTTTTTTGGTTTGGTCCCAGCTCCTGCCCCCTGCCTTTTATGTTGTTTCTTTTGGTCTGTTTGCTGTTTAAGCGCAATCGCTCCATTTCCAATAAATAAGAGATTTTCTCCTGTGGTGTTATAACACTGATATTGTCACTTCCTGATTGTCAACTTTCTGTGGAAGTAAACGAGCTTGCACTAACTGATCCAGATTCTGACATATCCTCCCTATTTCAGCAGGAACTTGGCCAAAAAACAAAAAAGAGGTACCAAAACTGGCACTAGACTTACGGTCATCGAGGAGGAAGTAAATGAGGAATCTAGATACTTGAGGGTTACCAAACCTAGTTATCCTTGTATCTATGTCCTTCCTAAAGTACATAAAGGGGGGGGGGGGTTTGCCCCGGGTCGACCAATAATTGCGGGTATAGACTCTCCTACAGAACGTTTGTCGGAATATGTCGATACATTTTTACAACCCTTGGTAAAAAACCTACCAGCCTTCATACAGGATAGTAAGGACGTCCTCAATAAATTTGAGAATGTCACTTGAACTGAAGGATTACACTTTGTGTCGTTTGACGTAACCAGACTCTATACTTGTATAAAGAAGGAATGGGGCTTACGTGCAATTGGACATTTTTTAAAAACAAGATCAGATGAATGTTTCGAAAACAATGAAATGATTCTTGAGACGACAGACCTAATATTATCTAAAAACATTTTTCCTCATGAAAATCAGTGGCATCACCAATTGCAAGGTACTGCGATGGGAGCCAAATTTGCTCCATTGTATGCAGGATTGTTTATGTGCTACTGGGAGAAAGAACAAGCATGAGGTCGGTATGCCTCCCCCTGGATTGAGAACATCATCTTTTGGGGGAGGTATGTCAATGATATACTTATATTGTGGAAAGGAACAGTGGCCCATCTGGAAGATTATTCTATGTTCCGCAACCAAAATCCATGTAATGTTACATTAATCATGACACATTCGACTGAACAGATAGATTTCTTAGATATAACATTTTTGGTAAAAGAGAATGTGATCCAGAGCAAATTATTTCGCAAACCAAGTGAAAGCAATAGTACATTACATGCGACGAGTGCGCATCCTAGGGATACCATTAACAATATTCCCTATGGGGAAATGGTGAGGGTGCCCGTAATTGTAGTGACATGTCTTCATTTATTGACAATATACAAGAGACTAAAAGAAGATTCAAGAAGCGGGGTTACACACAGATTACCTTAGATACTGCAGAGAAAAAAATCTTAGCAAACCCTATGGAGACTACTCTGTTACTAAGAGAAACTACCCATGGCAAGACGAACCCCTTAACCTCTATTAATTTCATTACTAAGTTTAACAAACATAGTCAAGGGGTATATAAAATTGTATCCAAACATTGGTCGCTACTCCATGAGGTACCGGAAGTTAAGGGTGACATTTCTACAAAACCCAAGATTACATACAGACGTGGTATGACTTTGAAAGAGATGTTATGTCCCAGCTATGTAACTTCTAAGAGGAAAAGAACTGAGAGTACATGGCTACCTGGGTCGATCCATGAGTTCTTTACATGTACAGATTGTAACATTTGTCAATATGGGAAGAATAAGTTGAAATATTTCAGCTATAATATACAGATAGTCTATACCATTAGACACACCATCACATGTAAAACAACATATGTGACGTATGTGCTAGGGTGTAGTTGTAATATCATATATGTGGGTAGCACTATCCAGCCCCTGAAAGCTAGAATCCAGGAACATGTACGTGCCATCTTAAATCAAGACACAAGATATCCAATGACGGCACACATGAATGAACAACACGAGGGAAGGCACGAAATTTGGTTCCATGGAAAAGATCATATTCACGTGAAACTAAGGGGGGAGACAGGGAGTTAGCCCTCAGACAGAATGAAGCTGGTTGGATTTGTAGACTACGCAGTACAAGCAAGGGTTATAATACTGATGATGAATTACATTATTTCCTCTGACTAACTGGTAGGTTTAATTAGACAAATGTAACTGCATCTAATGTGGAAAGAATAATGACCATCTTGGGCACTAAAACTAGTTAAGGGTCAAGGTTTGTAGTGAGCGACCTGACTAAGTTGAATGAGACGTGTGGGATGAAGAATAAGTTCAAATGTAAAAGATATACAATATTGTAACAATTAATATGAAGTATATAAAATTAGACTTGATTATGAGTTGTAGTTATTATGTTTGGGAAGAAAACAATAGAAAAATTGATGACCAGAGAGGGTCTAAATGTATTATTATGGAACAACTGCATTGCAAAGTCATTGGTATCACTAAGGTGGTGCACAGGTTAGGATAAGAATATGAGTTTATGTTTGTACCCTACTTATTGGCCTTATTGTCCGATCGAAGTGAGGGCCCTGAAATGGCTCAATCACTTAAATGAAAGTATATTAAAATATATTTAGTTATATTGTGTATTTGGATTAACACATTTGAATAAGTATTTACAGAAGGGCTAAATATCTTGTAATATGGTGTAAATGCAGCAGGCAGGCATCAATACTTCAATTCGACATGCTGGAGGATTGGAATTGCGAATTTTATATACAGCGAAAATCGAATAAACAGGGGTTTGGTTTGTTTTTATTAGAAATATTGTGCGAGCGTCATAAAACACATTGGTATAAGTATCTTGTTGGGTATTTTTAATCAGGGGGAAATGTGTTTGAATTGATGATTCTTTATTGATATTCGCTGGGAGAACACCTTAGGAGATTGTCCCTTGATTTCGAGCAGTAGGCGACGATGAGAATGGTGAGTTAATTTAGAGACTGTTCCTTGATTTTGAAATACGTCGGGGAACGTTGCTAATGTATAGCGCAAATAAAAGGAGAAAGGAAGTCCAGGCGTTCTCCTTTGAACATTGAAGAGGATACATTGTTGCCATTTGGACATGCCGCCGTGATATGGGTGAGTTATTCAGAATGTATACAGGACTTGGAAGAAGTTACCATTTGCAGTTGAGGACGGTGTAGGGCACAATAAGGGCCCGTAATAGAAAACGGCATTGCATATGGCAGCGGGCACACATGTGTTATTTTTAAAACTATGGCTGCGCACAAGTTCTATACTGCTCTTTGTGCGTCTTGTGTAGATTGAGACCGAAGGGTCCGTGTTAAATTTGCAAACGGGCATGCATCGAATTTTTGTTTTATGTGTGCTTGCTCAATATGTATCTTTAAGGAGCCGTGATTAATTGAAAACGGCTTTGCTCGTGATAGCGGGCCCACACCTGTTATTCGTAAAAACTAATTGCTACGCACCAGTTATATACTGCTCTTTGTGCACCTAGTGTAGTATATGGCATATGGTATTTGTGAATTAAAGTGCTGTGGCAAAACAGAATTAAAACGTACATAGAGAATTGTTAATTTGGGTATTATATACAAGCTCCGTTTACAATTGGAGCAATTTGTATCGCGTTAATATTTGTTTTAATAACTATTGCAATCACCGCCTTTCTGTTGCTTAAATATGGGGTAGTTTAAAAGGAGTAATAACTGAGTTTATTCGGTGTATTATACATATGCTGTTTCATTACAGGCAAAGTAGCCATTTATTAAGAGGAAATCATGAGACCATCTAAATGTTTGAAATAACTCAAAAGCTATAGGTAAGATATCAATATGTGGCGGGGAATGTTGTAACTTAGTGGTTTAACGTTGATAAAATCTGAGGGGTACAAATATGCAATTAGTAATGGTAACTTCTATGCCTACTAGGTACAATAATTGGTATGGACGTTAGAGGTGTAGCAAATTATAAGAAGGACCAGTTAAAAATGTGCAATCGTTTCACCTATTTGACTATGAGCTCCAACATCATTATTATTTAATCACCACCAGGAGAATCGGTAGGTGTACAGTTATAGATGGCGATTTATGTGATAAGGCATTGGGTGAGATGAGTAGTACAAACAGAAGTGCCTATGGGGAATAGATAGTGATCATATCAAAGTTTTCCCTTGGTGTCTTACAACAAGGTATACAACATAATGTGGCACTATGTGGGGCCATATGCACACTTATGTAGCAGTATATACGTCTTGCTATACAGTTTGAATATTTCTGTTCAATTCCGTTTTCAGTACAAGGAAAAGATGCTGGAATATATAATATATACTTTTGTAATTCCGATAAGAAATGGATGGCTGTCTGCTGCATCAAAACGGAAATGTGTTACACTTTGAGGTTCTAAAAGAGGGATATTATAAGTACAGATAAGTTGTTATGGGCTCCGGATGGAGCGAATTGTTTGGGACTGGCCTACACAATTTTGATAGTATATTTGTGGGTCATACTCAGAAATACTTCCTGTCTGGATGTAGTATTTGTTGGAAACATTGTTTGTCAATATTCTTTTATATTTTATTCTATATGTATTTTTAAATGTTTTAACAGCCCTGACGAAGTTCTTTTATTAGAACGAAACAAGTTGGCTGCCCGAAGTTGTTACATGGATAAAGAAGAATAAAGAAAATTTGGAATCATATAACATTGGATGGACAATTATCAATTTGTTGATACCTTCCTTTGATATTTGTTTTGGGTGGTGCAATCCACAGTAGGTAGGAATTTACTTGGCTCATTGAGATCGCCCCTTGGGAACAGCAGGGGCAGTGGAAGTGCACACCAAGAGAGCTAGTAGCTCGCATATCAAGTCTTACTTTGGGAGGGTAGGCGGGTGGTCGTGAGAGAGGTGCACCACATATAGCTTGTTGTGGACGTAGTGTTGTGTTGTTCCCTTGTTGGCTTTGAGAAATAAAGAATTATTCACAGACTTATTAATTGACTAACTTAAACAAAGAACAGTGTTTTTGAACAATCAAATATTAAAAAAGGTGCAACAATTTCGTACATTGCATTTACTATGTCGAAATCACATGTGAGTTTTGCTGGAACAGCTATATACTTTTGCATATTTAAGTATAAGAATTTATAATTTTATAATAAAAACAGGGAGCAAACAACATCCATCTCTTGAGAAATACATATAACATACATATGACGTATGTCACAGGCCGGCCAATTTATTTCTGGCTTATATACATCTACTGACCAACTCAGGTAATTAATAATTGTGGTATTCAGCGTGTATTAGAATGAGTATAAAGATACGCAAAAGTGACCCCTTTTTTCATACTCTCGCCGTCCATACACAGTGTGTGTACATCCCACCTCTGATTCACTAGGCGGTATTTACCTCCAGTCACAACACATCATTTGGCGTGCCCTAAGCTGTTCTTTTATCAAAAGTAAGAACGTTCCAATTAGAAATAAGCTTTTGCCAACCATGGTTTGTTATTTAATTGGGAGTATAACTTTCCTTTTTTTCCTTTGCTAGTTGTTGTTCGGTAATAATGAACAATTATTAAAACGGTGACCTCCAACGTGCACAACAGACCTCTTTTCAGGTTTTATATTAAGGTATGTAATCAGACTGTAGGAGAAATATTATGTTGATGTGTATAATGGAAAGGATAAAACTATCTATCTACTCCCACAATTTGTTTGGTTGTATGTCAGATAGGTTCTTAAGCAAGGGACATCGTCAAGAGCCTTACTGGCTAAAGAACTAATATATTTGCTGTTTTTAAATATAGAATGTTAGACAGTGTCCTGACGTCATAGGTATATGATATGTATTTCTCTAGATATGGATGTTGTTTGCTTCCTGTTTTTATTATAAAATTATAAATTCTTATACTTAAATATGCAAAAGTATATAGCTGTTCCAGCAGAACTCACATGTGATTTTGACATAGTAAATGCAATGTACGAAATTGTTGCATCTTTTTTAATATTTGATTGTTAAAAAACTCTGTTCTTTGTATAGATCAGTAAATTAATGAGCCTGTGAATAATTCATTATTTATTTTGTTTAGAAAACTGTCCTGAAGAAGGTGATTAATTGACTATTCACCAAAACGCTGCGTCGACCTTTGTTTTCTAACACGTATTGTTTATTGTTTTTAACTTGTGGATGAACAATCCTTTTTTAATTCTTTGTCATAGAAGAAATTTGAATGGAAATGTTCAATTTACTGTTCTTTTTTATTCATTTACTGTGCTCTGCTGACATACTGTGATATTGTAATGTGGATGTGCTTTTTTGTCCTTTCATGTTAAGGTGTGATTGTCCACAACGTGGATTTGGCATAGTCTCTGTGTAAATTGTGCCGTGTTTTCGGGACTTTCTGTTTTTTGGTACTGTCTGAGAGAATACACATCACTGTCACTCCAAAGCCAGACAGTCAATCCACTGACCAGCATAGGAACCCAGGATGGCTAAAGAAGAAAATAACCACTTTCTAAAAGTGGTACTTTCAAACACACAATGTAAAAATCATCTTTACTGAAAAATGTATCTTTATATTCAGGTAATTATCTTATCTTGTCCCAATGGGAAGGTATATTTATAAGATATTATAAAACAAACTCCCTTTCTATCCTAAGGGACAGATAGTCTTTCAATAGTGAAAAATGAAATACACTGTATTTCACCATCAGGACATGTCACACACACCAGTGCATGCCTTACCTTTCACATACACTGCACCCTGCCCACAAGGGTATCTTGGGCCTACCTTAGGGGTTACTCACATGTAATAAAAGGGAAGGTTAGAGACTGGCAAGTGGGTGCACTTGCCAGTTTGACATGGAAGTAAAACTGCGTGCAGACACTGCAGTGGCAGGCCTGAGAACCTTTTGCAAGGCTGCTTGTGTGGATGGCACAATCAGTGCTGCAGGCCCACTAGCAGCATTTGATTTATGGGCCCTGATCACATAAGGTGCACTGTACTAGGGACTTAGTAGTAAATGAAATAAGACAATCATGGAAACACCAATCCATAAAACAATTGACACAGAGGGAGACTGTGCACTTTAGCACTTTAGCACTGAACAGCAGTGCTAAAGTGCCCAGAATCCTAAATCCAACCAAACAGGGTCCACAATGAGAGGCCAAAAAGCAAGTCTGGGGATAAACCTGCTGGAAAAGTCAGGTTCACCAGATGTCAACATCCCAACTGAAACTTAATCCATCAAAAACATTTCTCCCCATCACATCTCCAAACTGCAGCATCCCTTTGCAATCCTGGCTCAGCAAGGTCTAACAATTAAGAATAACCCCACCACTGTTGATTCTGCCAAGTAATTGGGATTCATTCTTGACAAACACATGATCTTCCAAGAGCACATCAACAGCATTCCAAACTGGGCTCAGTTCTGGCTCAGATTGTCAGAGGTATAAAACAATGATCCCAAAACCTGACATCAAACCTATTGTTCAGACACTAGTTCTGTCACACTAGTCTACAGAAAATCCCTACTAGTAGAACTTTCAAGAGTACACCTAGCTCCCACTAAAGCAATGCTTCATTAGACTGTCAGACAACTTACGTAAACAAAAACATTCATTCATGTTTCACCTACCCTCATATCATTAAATTGGCTCCCTATTGAAACAAGGAATGCTTTAAAACTTTTATGCATCTCCCATAAGGTAGCCCACAAGGGCACACTGAACTATCTTGCTTGCAAACTTCGTAGTTCAGATGTATAACTGCAGTTGAGAAGCTCAGATAGCTTGCACTTGAAATCCCAACAATGAAAAAATCCAAACAACCAATGCATGTCTGAAAGTGCCCCTCAACTATAGTACTCCAGGATCCAGCCTTAAGGGTTATATTATCATGAGAACTATTAAAAAAGTAAGTAAAAATGCTTTTATTCAGAAAACAACTCCAAATGGGAGGACAAGTCATCTTTCAATCAATCAATCAATCAATCAATCAATCAAGAATTTGTAAAATGGGGCTACTTACCCATGAGCATCTCAAAGCACTGTGGATGGGGGGGGGGACTGCTGACCCGTCTGGATGTGGAGGTTCAGTCGAAGAGCCAGGTCCTGAGGTCCTTCCTGAATTGGGTCAATGACGCGGATTGCCTAGATGGAGGGTCTGGGTGTTCCAGACCTCGGTGGCATGTAGGAGAAGGATCCTCCTCCAGTTCTGATCTTGTGGACGGAGGCCAGTTTGAGGTGGGCAGAGTGGAGTTGTTAGTGGGCGTGTGGAAAGCGAGGCAGTGGTTCAGATATACTGGTCCTGGGCCATGGAGATCCTTGTAGGTATGTGTGAGGAGCTTGAAGGTGATTCTTTTGTTGAGTGGGAGACAGTGGAGTTGCCAGAGGTGTTGTATCACATGGCTGCGGTGGGGGCATATCACGGACTCATCTGGCTGCAGCGTTTTGGACTTTCTATAGTTTCCTGAGCTGTTTCTGGGTGACGCCGGCTTAGAGTGTATTGCCATACTCAAGTCTGCTGTTAATGAGTGCGTGGGTGACTGTCTTTCTGTATTCTGTGGGGATCCCTCTTAACGTCTTTCAAAGCAGGCAGAGCGTGTGGAAGCGGAATGAGGATACTGTGTTGATATTGCAGTCCACTGTGAGTGTGGAGTGTAGTATGATGCCGAGGTTGCATATGTTGTTCATCAGGGTGGGCGGGTTCCAAGTGCGGCAGGCCAACAGGAGTCATTCCAGGCTGAGGGGGTGGATACAGGATGAGTACTTCGGTTTTGTCCAAATTGACCTTGAGGCTGCTGTCTTTCATCCAGGTAGAGACAGCCTTTATTCAGTTGTGAAAGTTGATTATAGGGGCTGTTGGTTCATTGATGAAGGAGATGATCAGTATGGTGCCATCTGCATAGGAGCCAATTTTGAGTCTGTGGCTTCTGACGATTGCTGCGAAGGGGGCCATGTAGACGTTGAAGAGGGTTAGGCTCAGAGAGGAGCCCTGGGGCACTCCGGGGGTGATCTCTGTAGGTTCTGAGACAAACAGGGATAGTCACACTCGCTGTGTTTGGCCTTGTCACCCTGGTGGAGCAGGGAGCAGATGTCATTGGTGGCTGCAAGGAGTGCGGTCTCACTGGTGTGGTTGCTTTGGAAGCCATATTTTGAGATTTTCACGACGTGGTTCTCTTCGATGAACTCAAAGATTTGGGCGTTGATGGCCTTCTCGGTGACCTTGGCTGGGAAGGGAAGGAGGGAGATGGATCTGAAATTCTTGAGGTCTATCGGGTCGGCGGCTGGCTTTTTCAGCAGAGGGCTGATCTTGGTGTGTTTCCAGTCGTTGCAGAAGGGGGCAGTTACGATGGAGCAGTTGACGGTGCAGCAAAGCTGCGGGCGATGGAGGCAGTAGCCCTGTGTAAGATGTGGTACGGGCAGGGATCCGATGGGGCTCCTGAATGCATGCTCTTCATAGTCTTCAATGTTTCATCTGAGGTTATCGGAGTGCAGTTGAGCACGATCTGGTGAGTGCGGCATGGTTGTGTGAGGTGGTGACAGGCTTAGTGGCAGGGTCTTCGGTGTGAAAGCTGCCATCGCCCTCTAATATCCCACCTGCTCAACATTGGGATCCAAGGAAAGGCCCTGGACTGGATCACCTCGTTCCTCTCTGACAGAACCAAGCGAGTCCGCTTCCCTCCCTTCTGCTCCGTGGCCACCGAGATCATCTGCGGCGTACCCCAAGGCTCCTCGCTCAGCCCTACCCTCTTCAATATCTACATGAGCCCCCTCGCCACAATCGCACGCAAACACAACCTCAAAATCATCTCCTACGCCGCCGACAACACCCAGCTGATACTCTCCCTCGCCAAAGACCCGTCAACCGCTAGTATCAGCTTCCAGGAAGGAATGAGAGACGTCGCGGAATGGATGAAGCTCAGCTGTCTGAAACTGAACTCAGACAAGACAGAGGTCCTCAACCTAGGACCATCCCCATCCGCCTGGCACGACTCCTGGTGGCCCACAGCGCTGGGCACCCCACCGACACCCACGGACCACGCACGCAACCTGGAATTCATCCTGGACTCATCCCTCACGATGACCAAGCAAGTCAACGCCATCTCATCCACATGCTTCAACACCCTGCGCACGCTGGATCCCCACCGAAACCAGAAAGGCGTTCACCCAGGCACACGTCACCAGCCGACTGGACGCTGGAACCATGGCCAAACTGCAGAAAAGACTCCAGCGCATACAGAACGCATCCGCAGGACTCATCCTCGACATCCCTTGCCACCGCACATCTCCGCCCACCTGAGAGACCTGCACTGGCTCCCCATCAACAAGAGGATAACGTTCAGGCTCCTCACCCACGCACACAAAGCTCTCCATGACATGGGCCCCGAATACCTCAACAACCGCCTCACATTCTACACGCCAACCCGCCAGCTTCGCTCCGCCAGCCTCACCCTCACCACCATCCCACGGATTCGCAGAGCCACCACTGGAGGAAGATCATTCTCCTACCTTGCTGCCAAGACATGGAACTCCCTCCACTCCCCACCTACGACTGACCCAGGACCACCTCACCTTCAGGAAACACCTCAAGACCTAGCTATTCGAGCAGTAGCAGCACCCCCCCCTCAGCGCCTCGAGACCCTCACGGGTGAATAGCGTGCTCAATAAATGTACTGATTGATTGATTGATTGATTGATTGATTGATTTAAATGATCTTGTGGTGGAAGAAGGTGTCAAGTTTGTTGCAGAGATCTTGGGAGGGTGGAGCGCATGTGATCTTGCTAATGGGCCTGACAAACTCCTTGATAATGGTGAAAAGTTCTTTGCTGTTGTGTGCTTTGTCGTT
This sequence comes from Lissotriton helveticus, assembly GCF_964261635.1. Classification (NCBI taxonomy): domain Eukaryota; kingdom Metazoa; phylum Chordata; class Amphibia; order Caudata; family Salamandridae; genus Lissotriton; species Lissotriton helveticus. Next base: position 479,786,029 of record NC_136067.1, read on the forward strand.
GATTCTTTCTTGCAAGGCCGTTTTCTTTGTGGTTTTGATGAGAATGTGAGTTGCTTTGACAGCAGATTTGAATGTTGTGTGGGTTTCTGAGGTTTTGTTGTTCCTTTATCTCTTCTTGAGTCATCTGCAGGTGTGTCTGGACTCATGGAGGGCAGGAGTGAACCAGCTGGCCTTCTTGGAGTGCTGCTTGCCTAGTGACTTCTTGAGGGGTGCCAGAGTTTCGGTGCAGTTGGAGATCCATTGGTAAAAGTTGTGCGCGGCACTATTGGTGTTTGTTGGTGTTGGTGGATTGGTCGTGCTGAGGAATTCGACGACACGTTCTTCGGTGGCCTTGTTCTAGCTCCAATGGGGGCGATGAGGGTGGTGGTGTGCGGTAGGTTTTGTGAAGGCGAGATGTACGCAGCGGTGGTAGGTCCAGAGGGGTTTGTTGTGTAACTGTAGGTGACGTTTCCGCTGGTGGAGAAAACGGGATTGAGCATGTATCCGGCTGTGAGGGTCGGTGTGGTGACTAGTTGCTAGAGTCCAATGTTGGTGATGTTCTCAAGTAGGAATGCAGTGTTCGGGTCACTAGGGTTGTCCAGGTGGAAATTGAGGTGTGCAAGTAGGGTGTAATATGTGGATGCAAGAGCCTGGGGTGTGTTGAGGTCTACGATCAAGTCGGTGAAGAATAGGCGGGCCAGGGGGTCTGTAGACAATGGAATCGCCAAAGGAGGTGTTCGAATTGATCTGGACCTGGAAGTGGAGCTGTTTTATCCTTGTATAACAACTTCATATTTTTTTCATCTTTGAGTGCACCAGTAAGATGAATTGTAACTCACTACTTCCACTTGAATAACTCTAATCAGGAAGCTATCAAATCCATATAAAAGCCACTAAAATCAAAATCCCTGTGTTTGTCAGACTTAGCATAACTTTTTTTTATATCTAGGGTACTGCAGATTCGTCTACAATGTGTGCACTTCATAGAGTGCATTTCATAATCTATTCTGTACTTGTCTCTCAGAAGATGAAGCTGCCCTTGCACTATGAGCCCGCTCCATGTCTGCACTTTCTGGTATATACATCTTGTACTTCTGTTACCAAAATTCCTGAAATTCTACTAGATGGCATCCCACTGCCATGTGTTGCATGGTTTTGTTCTACTGTACATTAATGTGTGGTCTGTAACACAATGTGTTGTCTGTAATACTTCAATGACAATTGTTACTTCCACTAACGTTTCATGTATACTTTGCCTATATTTAGCCATTTATGTTTGAATACTGCTTGCCCTTCTTGAGTATAGTGGTTGCATCTCCTAATCTGTCAACAGATTGGCATGACATTCTACTTAGAATTTGGCAGTACCCCCACTATTGCTGCAGACTGTTGTTATTCCCTCAGTCCTACACTGTACAACACCTACATCATCCCCTTAGCCAACATTGTCAGAACCCATGGACTAAACATCATATCTTATGCTCATTCTCTCGCATTCAGAAGACCCCTCAGCCATGATGACCAACTTCTGCAGGTGCATGGTGAGTGTCGCCGACTGGATGAAAGACAATTGCCTGAATCTCAATGCAGACAAAATGGAAGTGCTCATATTTGGGAACAACACTTCCTGGTGGAACGATGCCTGGTGGCCTTCCAAACTATGACCCTCACCCCCTCTGACATACCATGGCCACAATATTGGCACCATCCTAGACTGCAACCTCACTATGATAAACAAGATCAACACAGTCTCCTCTGCCTGCTTACTCACTCTTCTTGTAAGATCTTCAAATGGTTCCCTTTTAACACCAGATGCACCATCACTCAAGGGCCAGCATACATCAACCACTGCCTGAACTTCCACCAACCCTTCAGACATCTTCGCTCTGCCTCCTTCTCCCTCGCTCACACTCCCTTCATCTGCCGAAGCAACAGTGGAGGATGCTCCTTCTCCTACCTCACTACAAAACCATGGAATGACCTCCCCCGTCACTACCAGACATCATCTTCTCTTTTGGTATTCTGGAAGGGACTCAAGACTTTGCTGTTCATCAACCACTGCCTGAACTTCCACCAACCCTCCAGACATCTTTTCTCTGCATCCCTCTCCCTCGCTCACACTCCCTGCATCTGCTGAAGCAACAGTGGAGGACGCTCCTTCTCCTACCTCATTGCAAAGCCATGGAACGACCTCCCCCATCACCTCCAGACATCATCCTCTCTTTTGAAATTCTGGAAGGGACTCAAGACTTGGCTGTTCATCAACCACTGCCTGAACTTCCACCAACCCTCCAGACATCTTTGCTCTGCATCCCTCTCCCTCGCTCACACTCCCTGCATCTGCTGAAGCAACAGTGGAGGACGCTCCTTCTCCTACCTCATTGCAAAGCCATGGAACGACCTCCCCCATCCATTTCCATAATGAGCAGATTGATTGATTAATATATTGGTGCGCATAATGGTCAAACATTTGATGAGTACTTTTATACCTTGCTGCACATACTTAAAACCTTGCAGAACTTATGCAAAGAGCATTTAGATTTTTCCACAGAGTGCGTGAATAAAGGCATCTTGTTGGCACTGTGCTGACAGCATAGCATGCATTTGCATCCTCCACAGCACGAAGCTCTAGTAAGCCCAACCCCTACATCACAGTCAAAGTCTTGCTCCAGTTCTGCACTCATGAAGCAGTCTCTGTCTATAAGCCCCTACTCTTTCTGTTTTGTGGCTCATCCTTTCAGATGTTGCTTCTTCATACTGAGGTTGTTTTCTTTTGCTTTGGTCACTTTACAGGCTTTTGTATGTAGCTGTGTAGTGATTGCTCTTGTTGGTGCGGTGGCACTGCTTTTTGGAATATCTACCTACCCCTCCTTCTGCCCAAACATACCCCAATGCTCCTGGTTATCTTCTGTCTCTATTTAAATAAGGTAAATGTAAATGTCGGAATTTGTAAAGCTCACAGCTACCTCCACCGGAGGTGTCCCGGCGCTGTCCGTATACCGCTTATGTAAGAAATATTGTAATATCCATAGGTTGCATTTAAGGTTGAAATGCACAAATGTAAAGTGTTGTCACATTTCTGCAGACTTACATGCGCTTTGATGTTTTAATGTTTATTAAATGAAGTAAAAACGATATAACTAGCCAGATGTTGTTTTAAGAATGAAATAAGTACTATAAATCCCACAATCTTCTACACTAGAAAATGTGGAATGATCAATGGATGTTTAACATGAGTAGTTTCATTCAATCCTATCCTTAAGGTGGAAAACAATGGCACCCTTTATAATGGTTTCAGTTTACATGTCATATATTGAATGGTACGTTCATTATAAGTTACCTCACAGTTATTGTGCAGACAAATATGTGTGTATGTTGAAGATTCCAAATATTGTCTTCTCCATCTGGGTGGGGGGCAGCTCTGTAGATTTCCCCCTCCAGTGGCACTTTTTTCTTTTCGACTAATGCCCATTTTTTCTTCAGTATTGGCGCATAAGTAAGATCGTCTTTCTTTTTCATCAGCACTCCTGTATGTCACATCTACGTCATTTATACGCACTTCGCTTATGCTACAAATTCCCCATGTTGGGGCCTCTGGCACTTTGAGTTTTGCCATACTGCTGGTTATTATGGGTGACTCACTCTTCTACCATAATTTACGAATACATGTATGATCTGGTGAATGCAGAAGTCTGTATTTGTAAATGTTACTGTGTCACTATTTAGAAATCACTCACATAGGATTACAATTCATAACGAATCACATACTTACAGTACATCGTGATTTGCAGTTTGGAAATTGTGATTTCTTAACATTTGCTATTTACGAATCAGCTCGTCTTAAAAATCACTGGCTGAATTTATTCACATGGCTGAAAGCCTAACTGCTCGATTTTTAGACAAAGTAGTGGTCAGGTTAATTATCTCCTTTAGCACGTTGAAACATCAGCATCGGTGCAGTACACAAATAACCAAACAAAAACACAATCAGAATAAAATAAAAATGCGAGTTGCTGAAGTTAGAAAGTTGTGTAAATAATGTTTTTAACTTAATTCAATTTCAAAAATAATGAGAATGTGTTGATAAAATCCTAAAAGTACAAATGACTAATGTTTTTTTAGATAATTTTAGCAAGAACTATCAGAATTTAAGATTGCAAAGGAGTAAATGGTGTCCTGGTTGCAAAACCCGAAATTTACTAACTCACAACTTCCTTTTAGACATAGGCTACAAATGATCATTTCATTTCAACATAGTAAACTACCTAGTAGCTAATGCGTCTATAAAACTCAAGTAATTACCGTTATGTTCAATGATCTGTATCCTATTTAGTTCTGTAGTGTTGCAAATGTTGCTCTACATTTGATCCTCAGCGTGCGCAACAGAATACACTTCTGAAGATTTTACCATATGGTTGTTTTTGCGAAATACCTTGATCGCTTTTTGCACTTGAAGATTGTGTGTTCTATTTCGCAAGGGAAGGTAGAAATAACCTTCATGTTGTCTTGCATTGTTTTATTTTTAGGAATAATGGAGCTAAACACCCAAAGGCAATCACTTGCATGGTTCCCGGCAGGAACAAACAAACAATTAAGGCAACTGCAACAATTTCAAGCCAAACAAATGTCTTTAATATTTAGTCCAATAGAACGTGAAGGATGCAGCACCTTAAAGAAACATTATAAACAAACGACAGCTGTGGCATACTCATTTATCAATTTCGCAATCACTTTGGGCAGAATTTTACCTCATTATTTTTGCTCGACATGCCCATACGGTGACATTCCACACAGAACTTTCCGATCATGATCGATTTAAATGACAGACACAATATTGATGGGAGACCATGTTAAACAAAAAATACTTGGCAAAATTCGACCATCCATCTGCATTTAACTCACCACAAGCGACATGCCTTACCACACAGCCTTTTAATCAAATTTGGAAGAGCTGTGATAAAGTAGAAGAGAATTTTTTGAGCCAAACACTCTTGTCCCTGACTATTGAATCTTTAAGGTTGTATTTTCTTTTATTTCTTAAGAATATATTCAGGTTGACAAGCATTGTGTCATATGTAGATGAGAGAGCTTTTTTTAAACACATGTCAAGTTTTAAAAATTGTTCAGTTTTTTAGCACAGAATAAAAAAATGATTAAACTATAGAGCTGAAAAGCTAATCAAATCAAATATTCCTTTATTTGATTTTAAATAAAAACGAACCAATATGCCAATCAAATTTGTTGTGTGCTCAATGTTTTGCTTGGGACATTGGCATCTGCAGACAATTTTCGTTTGTTCTTTTCTTTAGGTGCCAAATCACCAGAAAACACAACAAGACATGGAGAACGTTGTTGTTCTCAACATGTCAAAGCTGATCTTGAAAGAATACCTGCCATTGTGTTAAGTACAGGACATCCCAGAAGATAACACTGTTTAATGTCATATAAACCTGCATATATTTGGTCTAAAAGAACAGTTCTTTATGCAAGTGGGTCATTTTCATTTGTAAATTGATCTGAAAACATTTTCAAGTGCTGGACATAATCTTCGGCTATACATTACTTTATCCGCCCAAAAACCCCTGTACATAAAATAATGTAAGTACATCTGAAAATGAATTAATGTAACTTTGGTCAATAATTCTATTGGGAGTATTGTTAATGTAGTTCTCCTGCAAGCACTGAGGGCAAAGAGCAGAACCTGGCTTTTGGCATTCTGCAGTAGACATACTTCACTACACAGAGTCTTCAGAGCTTCAACAAAATGTTCAATAGCATCCATGATTCTGGGAAAATGACGGTAAACTGGAGAGGGGCAATTATAAGACCTCTCCATAAGCGAGGAGAAATACTGATACCCAAAATTACAGCTTAATTAATCTTTTGGATATCAGTGAAAAGGTATTTTCTAAATTAATTTTGGAAAAACTTAAGGAGTGAGCTGTGGACAACCAATCTGTGCCTGCAGAACACCGTGGATTCAGGGAGGGCCACTCCACAGTTGATCACTGTTTTATGTTATCGTCAATGGCTCGGAAATCGATGGATCAGGGGGGTAGTCTGCTCTGCTGTTTTGTAGACTTTCGGTTTACATTTTACCTGGTAGGCCGTGAACAGCTATGGGAAATGCTAGGTGATTTAGATATCCACAAGGGCTTTCTGTCTAATACACAAGGGTTACATAGTCAGAATTGGGCCCAGGTTATTCTGGATACAGAAGGTACACTCTCACAGAAGATTGTGTTGAAAATGGGTTAAGACAGGGGTGTGTCTTGCCCCCTTTGCTCTTCTCCCTATTTATAGTGGATTTGCCTGCAATTGTGAGAAAGGTGCGGGTGCCAGCCCAAAATAAGATGGGAAACATATTGCATGCATACTATATGCAGACGACTTGCAGGCATATGCATCAAAAATCGGTATTACATGTCCTTATTAGCGAAAAATAAGGAATCGCTAATAAGGACATGCAAACGGCAATGCATCAATGAAATATGTATTAAATACCCAATCGGTAAAATTCGGTACATTATAGCGAAAGTACGATAGCGAGACACCATTAGCAAATACCGAATTAGCAAATACCGAATCGGTATTAGCGAAATCGGTAATTGCGAAATCGGTAAAAATACGTGACGCATCGGAAGCAGGCTGATGACATCACAACCAAGAAGTAGGACAGCCCATGCTCCATTCAGTGCCTGAGGAGCTCAGAGGAGGAGGCAGAGCACAGGAGCTGAGGAGCCAGACTGAACCAGCAGCAACCAGGACGAGGCAAGCAGGTTAAGATGGAGAAGGAGGCCCCCCAGCAGGGAAAGGACACACACAGGAAGAGAAAGCGCAAGTTCTCGGAACTTGAAATCCTGATTGAGTGTGTAACCAGCAATAATGCCAAACTTTTTGGGAATCTGTCCCTGAAGGTGCCAGAGGCGGAAAAAAGAAAGATGTGGCTGCGCATCAAGGACAAGGTCAATGCTTGCGGAGTCACCCACCGCAGCATTGACGATTTAAAAAAACGCTGGTATGACCTGCGTAAAAGGGCCAAGGAGAGGATCGCTCAGAGGGTCAAGGATGCAGCAGACACAGGTGGGGGCACATCCAATGTGACACCGAACACAGCCCTGGAGGACCTAATGGAGTCTACTATAGAACCTGAAGCTGTTGTGGGGGTCACACAACTGGACACCTCTGGTGCTGCGGAAGGAGGACAAGGTAAGATGCATGGCAGCGTAGCAATGCAGCGTGTTGTCAATCCCTGCCCACTCCCCCATGCCAGACCCAGTGCACATATAGCCGTGCCTAAAACACATACCCCCACCACAGTGTTGCACCATGGGAGTTGTAGTCAATACATGAATGAGTGCATGTCTGACCCCAGAGGTGAATGAAATGAAAACAGCAGCAAAGGGCCAAATGTCTGTCCAAAAATGTACTTTATATAGAGAAAATAATGCAATATCCACATACCTATCAATCTGCAAACTGTCGACTATGTGGTTTAAATCAGAATCTGTAACCCACTTATTATGTGCTTGTCCAGCAGTCCTGGAACAGAGGAGACAGTATTTAAAATTCATCTTCAATGATTTGAACATTCGCTCATGCAGACAAGTAGTGATAAGCTGGCTGGAAGGCGCTTCCATTATCTTGGTCTGCAAGGGAGTCAAATTCATGACAATGGTCAGAAACCTCTTACGGCAAGCTGACGGAGAGTAAAAGAAATAAGCAGGATCAACGTCACCTTTTAACAGCCGACCAATAACATTAATGAACGGTCAGCATGCTTATCAGCGTTTAGCAGCAAGTCGCAAATAGTGGTGTACTAATATTAAAATTTGGAACACTGGGGCTTATACTATACAATTATCTTTTCCAAAAGGTCCCCACATTTTTAATAAAAAGTAACAATATCCTTTTATATAATCATGGAACCATGTCAAAATTAGGTGTATTTATAAATGTAATGATATTTTTTACTACGTTTTTATGGACATTGGGGGGGTTTGTAATGATTTTAATTAATCAAACAATAAACTTACTACTACTGAATATCCACATACAATACCTAAATATTAACTATGCACTGTTTCACACACAGATGCATCCCCATGGAATCTGACGACAGTGGCCGCCTCGTCATCTCTGAGACACCAGTGGTGACCGATGCGGAGTGCTCACAGGGACATGAAGCCATGTTCTCCCCTTCACCATCACCGCGGACACCACCTCCACCACCGCCATCCATGCGGACAAAGACCCCACCACCACCTCCATCCATGCAGACAGACACCACCTCCACCTCCACCACCAGTGCGGACAAATACACCACCTCCACCACCACCACCAGTGCGGACAAATACACCACCTCCACCACCACCACCAGTGCGGACAACTCCGCAGAGCCGCAGGGCAGATGTTCCCTCCCTATACGAGATGGAGTCGGAGCAGAGTACAGCAGCCCAAAATGTCCCACGCCAGGCTGTCATTACTCCAACCGCCCAAACAGCAGCACGTCTGCGTGTCAGGCAGAGGGCCGTGTCCCTGGGTAGGGCAGCAGCAAGACCAGTGGATCCGGCCGAAGGGTATGGAGTAGTTGAGACCCGGATGCTGCGTGTCCAGCGCCTGCAGGGGAGACACATGGGTGCAATTAAACTCACCATGACAAAACTGTGTAACAAATTAGGAAACATGACTGACGCTGTGCGTGAGCACACCACAGCCGTAGCTGCGGGCAACAATGACATCAAGCTTTGCCTGCAGGAACTGACATGTGCTGTAGTCACAGGCCAACACAGTGAGCGCCGGAGCCACAGGCAGATCATGCTCCCTGTAAATTCCACCAATAGGGCCATCACTAAGCTGTGCAACAGCACAGCTGTGCTATCCCGCAGGTCCGTGTCCCTGCAAGTGGACCTAGGGCATTATTGTGGGGATGTGGCAAGGAGTGACCACTGCAGTGGAGCATCTGCAGTCTGGAACAGCCAGTGTCAGCAGTGTGGGAGTGTATGAGGGAGTGAGGCAGCCTCCAGTGTGAGCAGCGTATCCCTGCCGGAGACCAGCGGGAGGAGGCGCAGTGTGCGCAGCGCAGCGCAACAGCCACTGACACCCATCGTGGAGATGCAGAGGAGTCACGGGACAGGTGACTGGGGGTACGTGGCAAACACAAGTAGACATGTGGCAATGTCTCACCATCCATGGTGACGTAACCATGGGCCAACTATAGTGCCACAACCAGCACCCGTGTTGACAAGGGACTATTTCAGTTGAACTTTTACTGCAGCTGCATCATGTTTGAGTTACATATTTCTGCACCAGTCAGGTGTTCATGACCATTAAACCCTTGCAAACCAGATCCTGTTGTCAAGGCATTCTCTTACCTGTCTCAGAATTGATGCTGTGTGATGTATGTCCGCCTCCGTTGCCCTTCTGCTGTGTTGGGCACATGCGCCTGTTGGTGTTGGGGGGGGTTGCTGTGCATGTAGTTCATCCTCTCCGTCCACCTCTATGGGTATCCCCCTGCGGGTGGCGATGCTGTGCAGGATGGCACAGACAGCTATGATCTGGCAGCAGGTCACTGGGTCGTACTGCAAGGCACCTCCTGTCTTGTGCAGTATTCAAAAGCGACTCTTGAGGATGCCGAATGTACGCTCCACCACATTCCTTGTGCTGGTGTGTGCTCTGTTGTAGCGCTGCTCTTGAGGTGTTGCTGGGTTGAGGTAGGGAGTGAGTAGATACTCACGCAATGCGTAAGCGCTGTCACCTGCAGGATGGGGAGAGAATGGTCATCAGCATGAATGCAATGATACATGTGGGGATGGAGTAAACGATGATGCATCAATATGTACCTAGTAGGTGTCCCTCTCCAAATTCACCGTTGATCAGGCGCCTGTGGATGCCACTGTGACGGAATATGTAAGCGTCGTGTGTGCTCCCGGGGAATTGGGCTACAAGGTCCGTAATGATGTACTTAGCATTGCACACGACCTGCACATTAATAGAATGATATGACTTCCGGTTGCGGGATATGTATTCGGTGGCTGATGGAGGACAGATGGGGACATGCGTGCAGCCAACACACCCAATCACATGGGGGAATTGTGCCACCTGGTAGAACTCCCGTTTGGTGCGGGTTAGCTGCTGGGGGGTTGTGGGGAAGGTGATGTGGCGATGTATGAATGTCAGCAAGGCCTCTAGGAACCAGTGGAAGAAGCGTGATAATGCGCTTTGCGACACGCCTCCGGTCTCAGCTATTACCCCCTGGAAGCTTCCAGACGCCAGCAGGTGCAGGCAGCATAGGACCTGGACATGGGCTGGTATGGCGTTGGTCCTACGGGTCTCGTGCTGCAGTAATGGTTCCAGATCTGCATGATCATGGCACGGTTGAGTCTGTACTTATCGTACACCTGTTCCTCGGTCTGCCCCAGCAATGTGATGCGCACCCTGAAGACCCTGTCCTGGATCATCCTCCTGCGCTGAGCCTGGACGTTGATCCTCCTCCTCCTAGCAAGCACGTAGAGGGCAGCCATTTTGGAAGACTTGTGGGGTTTCCCAGGGCTTTTGTGAAGGGTTACTGATTGTCAGCACCTGCAGAAAAATGTTTTTTTTTTCTATCCTTCAAGTAACTTTACCTCCAGTTTGAGATTCTCATTATTTTGCTCATGCTAAATAGCGATTTTGGCATTTTTCGGTATTAGCGATTTTTCATGCATTCCATTGCGATTCTTTATTAGCGATTCGGTATTTCCGAGGTCAGCTTTGGTGTTCGTTATTTCCGATTGTCTGATTTGTGATTTGGTAATTTACCGAGGGGTTATTTTTAGCGATTCTTTATATTTTACCGATTTGGGGTTGATGCATTGCATTTTCTGGTTTAGCGTTCCGTATCGGCCTGTTTTACCGATTCGGTATTTTAGCGGGAGGTATTTTGCTTGATGCATCTGCCAGCAAGTGATTGTGGACCAAACAGAGATAGGTCTGCAAAGAAAGCTCAAAGTGGTGACTACTGTAGTCGTAAGAAATTAACAGGAAACGTGAGAAAGATAAAGAATCTACGCTTCAGCAAAAAGAGGAAATCTTTCAACTGGGTCCTAAGCTCCATAAAATTGGAGATAGTTAAGGAGTACAAAAACCAACGAATCTGGTTTGAGAAATCTAAGTGGAAACTGGAAAGTACACCTGGATGCATTGAGAATTCGGGCCCTATCCTTAGTTAGTGGTCTAATGAAATTTAATAACATCTACTGTGAAAAGACAGATAGATCAGTTCTAAAAGCTTACAAAGCTATGGTACCTCCTCAGTTCTTCTATGGTGCTGAACTGCTATCCTTAAGTGGTAAGAGTAAGTGGGATGGTGAAGAAGGGAAATGTGTAAAAACATTACTGTCCCTACCTAGATACTCCATGATCCAGGCAATAATATTAGAAACCGGATTGGTTTTATGGGGAAAACGGCAAGCATGGCACTAATAAGATTCTGGCAACGTCTGGGCTGTGAAGAGGAGCAAAAAGTTTCCTATTGGTGCAAACGCGAGATCCTACAGAGTGAAATGAAGTGGCCAAATGGGGTCATAGAAACGGTTGCTACGGTGTGTAGGGAATTGAGATCTGATGTATGGCAGCAGAATTTTCATCCAACCATAGGTAAGAAGGAACTAAGGACAGTAGGGAAATAAATATCATGGAACCAGGATAGGCAATATTTGAAAGGAAAAAGATCTGTATGTTTAAGATGAAATCTTGGCAAAACGGTCAGCAGTTCCCATATATGGGTATTCTTCCCATTCGTTGGGATTGGGATTGATCCATGTTATGAGATTGATAGGATTAAGAGGGCCATGATTGAGCAGGAAGGGAAGTGTACCTTTAATCTAGGCACAAAATGTGAGATTTTGCACAATTTATTAGATTGTCTAACTGTTCTTGAGGCACAAAAACTGTGGCTACGACCAATCTCCCGAAAATATGATGTTAGTGATTGTGCACAGGCAGTAGACTTGTTAACTCATATGCATTCATTAGAGGTATCATGTGCAACAGGGAAATTCATGCTTGAAGTTAAAAAAGTGTTTAAAAATGTGAGGGCTGTATTATTACCAGCATTGATTTGATGAAATCTACTCCACTCTTTACTAATGATTCTTGGAATTTAAATAATTGTTATAGAATATTCTACTTTTAGAAGATTTTTTAATGGATTAGGACGTTTATACTGGTATTGTATAGTTTTTACCGTGAGCTGGTTTTAATTTGAAGATCGCTATGTTTGTATGTTTATACAGGTTTAAGGACTTAAGGTCTAAATAAACAATCTTTTCTGACCTGACTTGACTGATTTGAGTCTTCAGCTGTTCTTAGGGTGTTTTGGTTAAGGGGACCAGCTTTCGGCCTGGCCCTACACTGATCCTGTGTGCTCAGATTGGGGCCTAGGATGAAATATCTGAGAATAAACTATCAAGCAATCGCTGGAAATGCCCGCTCTGTATTGGCCTCACCTGTTCGCAGGAAGGTTTGGACACAGCACCTGGCTATACCTACATGTTTGGGTGGATGGCAAGCCTTCAGCCAGGGTTAGGAGACAGCTTCCATTTGATATAACCACTGTATGTGGCACTGTTGAAGACTCATTGCTGTCCATGACAAGTTCTGGATTCAGGATTTGTTCTTTGGCAAGACTATGCTTCCAGTCCCATTGTGTTAGACCTGCATGCTTTAGGGTGGTCTTCCTCCAAAGGTCCCTAAACTCTTTTTTTTGTTGGCCTTAGAACTCTACATGCATTACCACTACTAACCATTGCTAAAGTGCTTGTGTTGTCTTATGTAAACATGGTGGAATTGGCTTACACCCAAGTGGCACATTAAATGTACTTATAAGTCCTTTGTAAAGTGATACTACAGCTACTAGTGGGCCTGCATCACTGACTGTGCTGCCTACTTAAATATACTTTTAAAACATGTCCCAGCCTGACATTAAACATACTTTAAGTCCTTTGTAAAGTGATACTACAGCTACTAGTGGGCTTGCAGCACTGATGGTGCTGCCTACTTAAAAGACTTTTAAAACATGTCCCAGCCTGATATTGAAGCCTGTGTGTGCAGTTTTAAACTGCCATTTTGACATGGCAAAATAAGCCTTTTTCCAAGCCTAAACCTCCCTTTTCAATATAGTTCTATACCGCTAAGGTAGGCCCTAAACAGTGCATAGGTCAGGGTACAGAATATTCAAAAAGTTGGACATGTACTTTGTGGTTCACATATTCTGGTAGTAAAACACTCCAAAACTTTTTCTCACCACTGAGAAGCATTCAGCCAGTCAGAATACTTTATTTCGATAAATCAATATCATAAAAAGACAATGGAACTATACAAAATATACAATTAAATACACTTGTTAATACAGAATAAAAACAGAATCATAGTCCAATTAAAAATCATCCAGAAATATACATAGAATGAAAGATTCATCAATTAAAAACACAATAAATAAAATAAAAACATTAACCCTTTTGAACTCCCCCCCTGACAATTTTTGGTGTACAATCATCATACATATATACATCCAAATTCATTTATATACAATTAGTCAGACACTTTTTCTTATTTATAATCCTTACAGCACCCACCAAAAAACTTGCAACATGAAAGATGATCCTAGAGGACTGTAATAATTGCAGGTAAAGGAGGGCAGGCTTGACCTGCAGAAAGCCCCCCTCCTTAAGTATTGGGACCAAAAATGTCATCCTTAATTCCGTGTAGTGACTACAGAAAATTAAAAAGTGCATTGTGTTCTGGGTGGAAAAGTTGTCACAGGAACACGGCAGTGCTTTTTTGGGGGTACTCCAGGAAGGAAACAGTCCTAAATTCAAGTGTATCAGGTTAAAACGGAAACGGGTTAGGAAAAACCTATGGAAGGGACGATTCACCACATTAAGGTAGATTTCGGGACCACATGAGCTAGCAATAATGAGATTATCCCTCACAGAAGGTTTTTTTAATTCACCTTCCTCTCTCTCCAGAGACAGCAAATCTGCCATTGCTCCCTTAATTAGAGCAATATCCTTTGGCATTATTAACTCCGGAGAGGAGAAAAGCTCCGGTCTCCCAAGTTTGATCAGAGTATTTTTAATGTAAGTCAACCACTCACTCTTACTATAGTTTTCTAGAAGGAGACACTCTTTCATGATAGTATGGTTCAGGGTGATTTCCTGGTTCATCCAGGTCTTCAACCAACATATTACAGGAGCCATACTTATCATGTCAGATATAAAGCCTACCCCCAATTCAGAATGGATAGTATAAGAGGGTGTAGACTGTGGGACTGAGAGGACTGATCTCATACATTTATTTTCGGTCACCTGTAGGCAATCAGAGGAACTATATCCCCATATTGAGCTGCCATATGTGACTACTGAGAGGCATTTTGCCTTGTAGATCTTCATTAGTGCTGCTATAGGCCTAGCCCCAAGTTTTTTCGTAAAGCCCTGGAGTGCAGAGGTAGTTCTTGCAAAGGAGATGTTTCTATTTTTAAGCTGCGGGCCCCAATTGCCTCTCTCATCAAATGTAATCGCCAGGTAGGGGAATGTGGGCACCCTGCTCAGTTCTTCTTTGCCACAGAAAAAAGTTTTAGACTGCTTTTTCCTAGAGCACTTCCCCATAATCATGATTTGGGACTTTTTTACATTTATTTTAAGATCCAATGATCCCATAAAGTTCCCAAATACATCCAAAAGCCGCTGTAATCCAACCACTGTCCGTGAAAGAAGGACAGCGTCATCCGCGTAGAGGAGAACTGGGATACCCAGTTCCCCTATGCGCGGTATGTCAAGGGTAGCCTCCTTTAAAGCAGGTTCAAGGGAGTTTATATATACCGTAAAAAGAAGCGGGGCCAGGATACACCCTTGCCTGACCCCCCTTTCCGAGTTAAAATAACTAGTACAGCGCCCCTCGGCAGTAACCCCGACGGAGGCCAAAAGGCCAGAATGTAAGTCTGCCAGGAGGTCAACTAAGGCCGATCAAGACCCATGTTAATTAAGATTTGCCATAGCTTGGCCCTGTTTACAAGGCCAAATGCCGAAGAGAGGTCCATGAACCACAAATACATTGACCTCTCTTTGACCTTGGTATATTTGTTCACTAACATTTGCAAGTTAAGGCATTGGTCTAATGTGCTCCTTTTTGTTCTAAACCCATACTGTAGATTAGACAGGAGCCCTCTGTCATTGACCCAGTCTGTAATTTTGTGCAAGATTACCCGCCCTAAAATTTTGACCGAGGAATCTATTAGAGAGATAGGTCGATAACAGGAGGGGTCCTGCCTATCTCCCTTCTTAAAGACTGGTATAATAATTGATTTTTTCCATGAGACCGGTATGTTGTTTTGATTTAAAGCGTTAAAAACACTACACAGGATCTTAGACCAGAATTTTGGAGCGCACTTAAAAACATCCGCGGGGACCCCATCGGGACCTGGAGCCTTACTTTTTAATGTCACCTCAATAGCGCTTTCAATCTCTTCGGCCTCAAAAATCACCTGGCACCCTTCAGATCTAACATGGGTATTGGCCATTCGACTTTCAGGGCCTGGGGTAGAGTATATTTCCTCAATATGAGTTATCCAGCCCTCGTCTGGAATGTTAGACTCAAGGGGGGTGTTCTCCTCTCCAGAGAATAACGGTTGATTTACAATTTTCTAGAACAGCCCACTGTCTTTAAGAGTCTCAGGGGCAAGTAATTGTGACCAGGCCTCATCTTTCAACTCCTTTTTCCTCTCTAAGATTACTTTCTTATAGGCAGATCTTAGAATAGGTATTTGGGCTCTGTCCTTAGGGGTTGTTTTTAGGGCCATCAATAAAACTCCATGTGCCCTAGAACATTTTTTGTCGAACCATCTTTTGCCATGGTTTATCCTCTGTCTAGGGCCAACATGTAAGGTTAAATTAATTTCTCTACAGAAATTATCAAAGGCAGTGACCACCTCTGTATTTTGGGCCTGATTCTCAAGGCATATGGCCACATCGTCCTCAACCTTTTCCAAAACTTCCTGCAAAAAAGTTTCAGGGACTATGTTTGACCATTTTAGCCTGCGACCTTGATCTTTTACAGCCACGCTTTGACCACCCTTATGGGTTACAGATTTCAGGGTTAATAGATCCACAGACTTTATCTCTATAAACACAGGGTTGTGGTCACTAAAGACCGATACCTCCGTCTTGTATCTTAGTACCTTACATAACATAAAAGAAGTCATAAAAATATAATCAATTATAGTGCCTTCGTCTGTTCCTTTAAAAGTAGGGGGCCTAGGATCACTTTCCCCGCAACCAGATTCGTAAAGATTCCATCTCGCCAGAAAATTTTCAAGTGCTTCCCCCCTCTTAGAAGGTTCAAAATGCATAGATGAGGAATATGGTGGACCTTCTATTTCATTACTGGCGCACGGTTGGTTACAGGAATGGATATTAAAGTCCCCTAAAAATATTAATTCAAAAGTATTCACATTTGTGCTATAGACTGACAAAAATGTCTCCAATGAGTCTAGGTTAGTCCCGGTACATTGATTGGCACATGAATTATAAAAATTAATAAATAAAATCTTGGGAGTATCAAAATATGATAACTCTACAATTAAACAGTTCTGCTAACCTAATTTACACTGGTTTAGTGTGCTATTTAAATCAAGTTTAAATAAACTTAGTAAACCTCCCTTGGCTCTACCAGCCACACTGCATGTTGCTGGAATAAAAAAGTGTCTGTACCCATCCAAAGAAAAGCTGTTAGTCTGGTCCCAGGTTTCTTGAAATGCTATGATATCATACGTTTTTAGTGAATTAGTCCAGGTTTAATTCCCTACTTTAGCCTTAATGCCAGCAATGTTCCAAGTCATTATTCTAGCTGTAGGGTGAGGAGTCATTGGGTCAATTGGCTGTCAATCATTTTCCTCCAAAGAAGCTAGAGGGGTATATCGATTGGCCAGTGGGAGGGGTTGATCAAATTGATTAAAGTTCCTGGACAACCTATAGCAGTATGGGTCCTGACTAAATGGTGGTTGAATTCCAAATTGGGGAGGAGGGGTAACAAAGCAGTGCCTAGGGAGGTGTTGTAATGGTTTAGGCTGGTCAGTGTTTAAATGTGTAGTAGTATTAAGATAATTATAAAAGAAACCAAGAGGTCGTGCACATACAATGTTATCACTCGTTAATAGAGAGGCCGCTCTAAGCAGTACTGTAGCAACATGCTGCGGATACTTAAAGTTGACGATGATGCAGTCCCCCCTACCATTTTTCCTAGAGTTTCCTATCCAGCTGACTCTGCGGTTCGATATGATGTCGCTGGAAAAGGCAAGGGGAAACCCACAATTCCTGTTCAACCAGGATACACATTTCTTTTTCAGGGAGTCATGGGTCTCCGGCCTCGACTCAGTAAGGTAGGAATCCCCCTCTGGTACATTAGTGAGTACTACTATGTAGGGTGCTCAATCTGGAGGCACATTAACTGAGCATCTTTTCTTTACTGCACTCCACCCTTCATTGTTTCTCCCAATTATAGTAGATTGGTTACTATGGGTCGTGAGCGGTGGTTGAGTAACTTGTACAGATGGTAGGCAAGTAGTGGGCGGTAGAGGGGGCAATTGGCTGACTGGAGCAGTTTGAACAGTGTGTGCAGTATGAGTCGGCCTCTTCCTCCCACTACGGGATACAACAACTTACTTGTTTATGTTCTCGTCGGCCTTTGCACTCTGATTTACTTTAATCTGGGTTAGATGAGTGTTCAAAAGGCCACCCAATCTGGTTACTTCCTTTGTTACCTCCTCTAATTTTGCCACAAGAGGTTTGATCATGATTTCGAGTTTGGATTCAATAATAGAAGCCAGCGAATTAATTTGATCAGAGTTCAAATTAAACAACTCGACCTGGGTTGAGGTATCGATTACTCCCCCAGTGCTAATGGATGTAGACCCAGCTTCTTTAGGTTTCCTATTCCCCCGCTTAGCAGCTTGCTTCCTACAGGCTCTAACTACTCTCCGTACCGGGGAGGGTGCCGGCGTACATATCGGGGAGGACTGTGGTGAAATATCCAGAGGATTATCCAACTCCACCTGAGTTTTTACTATAAGTGCAGATGAATCATGTTCAAAAATTATTTGCGGGTCTTCTATGCAACTGCGTTCTAGCGAGGGAGTAACTGGGGGGGCGCCCTGACTTGTAGGTGACACCGGAGGACTTATCCGGTTTAATGAAAGGCGCCTCTCTTTATTAATTTTATTTACTACTTTTACCAAGTAGTTGTCCATAGTGCTCGTCGTATGGGGATCTTTGCCGACCTAAGTTTAGACATTATAGGGAATTAACAGATGATTACGATGCAATCTAAAACAAAGCCAACCACTATTGCTTGCACAGGTTCAGTTATAAGCTACAACATCAATAAAGCCTAGCTGAATGACACACAATATTAAGCAAAAAGAAGTCTTACAAGTTTATGGTGTTTGGGGGCCGTAACAACCAAGGTCCATGGCCCAGCCCGGCCTCGTTCGGCCTCTGGCGGCCACAGATGGCCAGCCCTCTGCCCAGGCTCAGCCCGGCACTGCACGCGTGCGTCCCGCGGGGCGGGAGGCGCTCGAAGTTCTTATGGCGCCTCTGGGCGCGTGTTGATGTCTCACGCCCTCCCCGGGTCTGCTGGGAGCGGTAGTCCGCTGGCAGTGGGCGGTAGCGGTGAGGTGAGTCGTGGCGTTTGCCTGGTGCCGTTTCCCTCACGGCGGCTTCAGGCTAAGCAAATGTCCCCAGCATTCATTTCCCATAGAATAACATTGGGTTACCTTATTATACAATTAATAAGTGATACATTTTAATAGGGAGCAGGTAGGAAAGTTATGTTAATGGTGAAGTCAAATTTGAAGTGCCAATTCTGAAAATGCCACTTTTAGAAAATGTGAATTTTTTAGCCCTAACCATTCAGTTACTTCAGTCCTGTTCCTATGTCACGTGAAGATGTGCAGTTGGCCTTTGTGTACTCCTCCTAGACAGTATCACAAAGGAGGGTCTGGGTGTTGGCAAAATGTGTCATCTCTGACTTGATAGGGGGCGGGGTTGTCACCTACCATACTTGCACTGCAAAAGCACTGGCTCAGCTCACCCCAAAAAAGACTTCATACTAGCTTAATATGGCCCCAGACAAACTTGTACCAGGGCAGACAGGCAGGAAATTACAGACACCTCAGTAGAGGGAAACTCCAGAAGCTTCTCCCACTTCCTGGAGCAGTGAATACTATGGCAGACGGATTCACTGCTCCCCTGATGCTTGAGGCCTGCTCTGTTTGCTGAAACGGATGACTGGACTTGCACTCTTCAACCCAGTCAGAAGTGACTCCACTGTTCAGTCAACTGACCTCCTGTTAGAGCTACAGCGGCATAGCAAACTCCAGAGGCCTCCCTGCATCTACTCAGCTGACCTGCTGACTGGACCTGCCTTAGCTCTGCTGGCCTCTTCTGGAGTGAGTTCCTGATACCCAAGAGGTGTTGTTCAGGTTTTGGACCCTTGGTGTGGCATCAGTTAAATTCCGCCTGGAAGAGAAGGAGAAATTCTGATGTGTTGGGCTCTTTGCAAACCCAAACAGGACCTTCCACGTTAAGGTCTTGTGCTGATCGCCAATACAAAGCTCTGGTGAAACTGATTCTTCATGCTACAGCACACTCCAGTGACAGATAGCAACATGAGATCTGCACTTTACGCTGCAGCATCAATAGACCAAGGACACTGTGAATGCGAATATTCAGCAATGACAACCTTCCATGACACTTGACAGGATCTTCGCGCTATGGTCATGAACATCCAAGATGCCTAACTGGCTATTCGCACTACAGTGATGACTATCTATGACAATCTGACTTCTCCTCCCATCCACCTCCAACGGTACCGGAACTGTTTGTGATAGACATAAAATGGTGACTTTTTCAGCAGGACTAACCTGGTCTATAAAGCTGCCCTCGCTCCAGTCAGCATGAATTTGTGACTTTCACTCAGTCTCGCTCAACCAGCTAACTTGCATATTGCTTTGTGCTTTAGGTACTATACACACCTGAAATGTTGTAAATGGCAAATCTTTGCTTTTACTGATTAGATTTTTGTTTATTGGTGTCAAATAATGTATTCAATTTTACTCTATTTTTCTAAATGGGAGTGGAATGTTTCTTGAGTTGTGTTTTCACTATATTACTGTTTATGTGCTGCATTTATACAAATCATGTTGCCTTTAAGTTAAGTGCTGACTGCTTTTGTTCCAACTTACAAAAATGTCAAGCACATGTTAATTTTGTGACTTTTTGTGGTTCACCCTGATAAGGATTGTGGTTGTTGCTGGAGCAGGGTTTACACCCCCCTCAGCAGACAACCCTTTTGCCAAGCACAAGAGGATTTACGCTGGGAAGGTGTTAAGTTTAGGATGAGGCCATGCTCTGAACACCCCATGTGAACATGACCCAGTGTTTGGGTGAAATTACAATTTTCAAACAGTGCCTGTGGTGGGTGTGAATGATGGATTTCTTAAATTTCTGTGGGCTTTCTGTTTTGTAATTTGTTAGGTCTGAAAAGTTCTCTGCATAGTTATGGATGTGCATCCTTGCACCTCACGGATTTCTGTTTTGTTTGTCCAGAGGAGGTGTCCAAAGCACTACTCTCATGGTAGTGGAAGGCTACTGCCTTCAACAGGAGTTAAGCAGGGGTGGCATCATGCCAGGAAGGAATGAGTAGGAGTGGACAGGTCATTTATCACTGGAGTGAGGCCTACCGGCTCACTTATTATACATTTCTGCTACTCTGTGCTTATCTCAGTCTTGGTGTACATCAGTTTGGTGTGAAGTGATGCAGAGAGCAGGAGTGGTAGATCCGCACTGGGTGTATGTGTGTCTGGGAAGGGTACAAAACAGGGAGAATGCAGTAATGCATAGTGGTACAGTACCTGAAGAATGTTGTGCTGTGTAATATGTACTGGATACATTCATTGTCTTGGTGTATGTGTACCTGTGAGTGGTACAATACATGAAGGGTGCAGTGCATGCATTTTAAATGCATATGATGGTTTTATCTGTCCCTATGAGTGGTACAATACATTAAGAATTTGATGCTGTGCAGTGCATATATAGTGACAGTATGGGCTGGATGTATGTGTTCCTAAGAGTTGTAAAATACATGAAGGTTACACTACTGTGCAGTGTGGGTGCTTTGCTGGATATATGCACTGGGTCCATGTGTGCCTGTAAATGGTACAATACATGGAGAGACCTGGATTCCATTTTGGGTGACTAAGGCCTGCAATGTCCAACACAGAGAGGAGATAGAGAGATTCACCCAGACAGATTTGCATATTGCTGCATTCCTGTATCCTGGGTGGGACACACACTGGAGAGGAGAGAGCCAGCCTTCCCTATTAAATTAAAAAAAATAATAATAATGTCTTTATTTAGATATAGAACATATATCTTTAAAAGAAGATAACAATGAACACATTAAGTATCAACTGTTAAAAGTGAAGCAAAAAAAGAAACAACCAAAGCAACAGTCAATTAACCATCAAGTAAGGGTTGTCTAGAAACCTCCTTGTTCCGTAGTATTTTAAAAGAAAATTAAGTATACAAGATAGTAATCATAAAAACAGGAGATGATTATAAAACATATTACACATTCGAACTCTTCTCTTCCGCATTGTTATGTTGCCCTTGTTGTCAATAAAATATACATACAAAAAAGACAACCAACATTCCTGGGCCTACTAATCTTGACATTTCATCCTCCCTTATGCTAGGAATTTAATATAAATGTATTGAATGGTTAAAAAAAGGGGGGTAAAGAGGGCGCGTTTAACCAGGCCTCTTAAAATTACGGTATGCGTGCTGGATAAAATTGGTGAATTTTATATTTAAGGCAGTATTTTCGGGGTTCAGGGCTGCCATGATGGCTTGCCTACAAGACCTGACACCAAGCCTATTTCATTCGGCTTTAAGTTTACACCTATGCTCAGAATTAAAGGCTGGGCAAAGGCAGACCACATGCAATAGGGTTTCGACTGTATTGCCGTACCCTCTGCAGGTTAAGTCATCCCCCATGCGTCGCCAGGCAGGTAAATCTTGCAGAAATCGCCAGTCACCCAGTCTAATAGCGATAAGGCTACGTTTTAAGTGCAATGAGTATGTACAGGCCAGGTAGGAGGCGGGGGCTAGCCGTCTGTATGAGTTTACAAGAGCCCAAGAGTGTGTGCGTTTCGAGAAGTGGGCTTTGTCCATTATAAGTGAACTCATTCTTACGCATTTTTTAATCCTGTTTTTGAATGCTATCCGGCTGGGGTTAAGGGCCCATAACTCACCCGCTGACATTTGCTGGATTGCATCATAAGAAGGCGACCAAGCGTTCCTCCTGGATTTTTCTGGGTGATTTCATACCAGACTAAAGATTCTAATGTGCCTGGTTCCGCCTGCCTTAGTTTATGACAGAGGTTCAGATATGCCCCAATGTTGGAGGCATCATAATTTAATAACCCCAACTCCAGTCTTATCTGTGCGGCAGATGCGGACTTTGGCAGCTGGAGAACCTTTTTGTAAATTTTTGTTATATGCTGATTCAGAACGGAGTTCATTTTTCCCCTGAATATCTCTATGCCGTATGATAGTGTAGGGCCAATTTTTGCCCTCATTACTTCTAGGAGGGGCGATAGGGTTGGGCCTGAAAGTTTTTTTTAAAGCTTACCTAGAGACACCGCAAGGGTCATAGCTTTAACTGCAATCTCATTACGCTGTTTTATAAGATTGTACTTTGAATCCAAGTGGACACCTAGGTATTTATACGACTGACCCGTGACGAGGATTATCTTGTTAAATGACCACCTGCCCCCAACGTGTTGTTTTTTACCAAAGGGGACCACTTGCGTTTTCTTCAAGTTGACCTCTAGTTGGTTTGTAGTTGTGTAGCTATGCAGTTTGTCTAGGAGCCTTTGTAGCCCAACCCTCGTGAGGCTAAAGAGGACCAGGTCGTCGGCATACAAAAGATTACTTAGCGCCGAGCCTCCCACCTTTGGAGGATGGCTGTTCGTGTCATCCAAAGTCGTCGACAGGTCTGCTATAAACAGGTTAAAGAGAAGGGGGGCCAGCACACATCCCTGCTTGGCACCTCTAGTTGTCATCATTTTTCGCGAGAGATGTGTGCCAGACCCCAACTTCACCCGAACCCAGGTACGGGAGTGTAGTTGGATGATTGCCTCTAATAATTTCTCTGGGATCCCCCACTTCCTTAATTTTACCCATAATGCCGCCCTGGGGACTCTGTCGAAGGCTGCTTTGAAGTCGACAAAGCAGCAGAACATGGACCTTGAAGTTAAGAGTGCTTTATCGACAATAGTTGATACTGCTAGCAAATTTGTCCTGGTCCCTAAGTTGGCAACAAACCCTGTTTGGTTCATCGGCATCAGACTGTGATCCTTTACCCAGAGCCGTAGGTCCTCCAAAAGGAGGCCTGCGTAATGCTTGGCCTCAATATCCAAAAGTGCAATCAGTCTGTAGTTGTTCGGCGAGGCACGTGATCCTGATTTATAAATCGGGTGAATTATGGCGCCCCGCCATGAGTCGGGGATTATTGCAGTTCTCAACGCATAATTGAAGAGGTTTGCCAATGATCCTGCCCAAAAAGCAGTGTCTGATGCAAACAGGCTCTGTGGCAATCCATTGGGGCCCGGCGCACCGTCGGCTCTTGCTTTTTTCATTACTAAGGCCACCCTTTCTTGTGTCACTTCGTGATCCATGTAAGCCATGGGTGAGCCCTCCGTGGGTATGCTACGGCTGTTACCGGAACCAAAATCAGTTTCATTTGGGGTACCGCTTCCTGTTTGAGTTAGGAGTTCCGGAGACTTGAAGTGGTCCGATAGGAACGTTGCCCAGTCAGATTCTTGAATGTTTGCTGATCCAAGATTCGATACACTTGAGTTTGTGTGATTAAATAATGCCCAAAATTTTCTGGAATTTATGCTCTTGCTCTCCCACACTAATTTGCACCAGAATTAGTTTTTATGAATCCGTTTATCTTTGGTAATTGCCAGCTTAAGAGATTTTTGAGCAGTTTGGTAAAGCATTAAGCATTCACTGTTCCCCGGGGATTTAGCCAGAGCCCGCAGGGCCTTATTTCTGGCTTTCTTCAGTAGCTTGGTCTTAAGTGAGATTGCAAACTCTCGAGCCTGGGTTGCCCTTTGGCATGTTGTTTTGCTGGAAAAATATTGGTTAGGTGGGAACTGAGCATCGTCCATGTTACAACCGGAGTAGCATCCTGCTCAGTCCCAACTCTTAAGATGTCTTGCTTATCTGTAAAATAGCCGGGCTGATGTCTTCACTCCACTTGAGGCGCTTTAAATTGTCCGTATAGATTCCCCGGCTGGCTAGAGGCGCAGGATCATAGTGTGCTGGATTTGTATTAAAAGATATGACCTGGGGCCTATGGTCACTTTCAGTTCGCGGATAGATTTCAAAATGTATTAGACAGTGAAGCAAGGCAGCATTGCAGATGGTATAGTCCAGGTAGGATTGCTTGCTACCATTTGTCCAGGACCAGTTTGGGGGCATATCGCCCACCGACCTACCATTAATAACCAAATATCCTGCGCTATAAAGTCTCATTACGCAGAGTTCGCCCAGTCCGCTTCGGCCTTGATTGGGCGGTTTGGTTTGTGTCAGGGCTTCAATAATCGGGAATAAAAAAGGGCCATCAGGATCTGTTAGTTTCCCTTGAAATAGATTGATATTGAAGTCCCCCGTAATGATACGGTCTGAATTGGGATGCTCAGCTGCTAAGTCATTCGTGATTTCCGTTAGGCGTGCCAGGTGATCTTTTTTTGTGCGCGTACTGGGGTTGATGTATACGTTAAGAAGAAAAAGTGACTGGTGTTTCCTCCATGAATTAATTTTTACCCCAAGTACCCAGTCTTCAACGAGTGGTAATTGTGAGATTGGACCCTTTAGGGAGCTTGATATGTAGATCGACAGCCCGCCTTTTGGATGACCAAACCGGCTCTCCCTAAGTGCTGGTTTCCATAACTCAATGAATCCAGCGATTGGACATCCTTCTGTGGCCCAAGTTTCCTGCAGAGCTATTACTGCGTGCTCACACAGAAAGGAAGAAATGTCGGGGTTCGTAATTTTTTGATGAATGCCGCTTATATTCCAGGAACACATTATGAAGGGGGAGTCCACTTGTGGAGTGGTTATAAGTGCAGCTAGTGATTGGTTTGGCTTTGCCGTATGTTTGTGGGAGTAGCCCGCTGGCTCTGATTCTAGCGGTCATTCTGGGCTTTTGTTTGATAGGATAGCTGGGAGCCATCCCCATCCCAGGCTTATGTCAGCATTGGGGACCGCTATTGGCGGGGTTTTGTAATTTTACATTACACTTCATAGCTACTCTTTGAATCAGTAAGAGGTCACAAGTAAGGGTCCTGGGCACATCTCAGTAAGAAGATGGTACTGATAAGAGAATCATACGGAATAGAGCTGGGGCCCTAGACTAACATTTTAATGCATATATCACTTTGACCGACATTAAAGTGTAAACTCCAGTCACTTTGGAGGCACTCCTGCTGTGACAGACTGTTTTTCAAGGGGAAGAGAGAGCAGAGGAGAAGATACTTCAAAAGAAGCAGAACCTCAGCATAAAACAGACCCTAAATCACATTTGGTATCCGGAGATAGACTATATGAATGGGAGTTTTGAGACCCCAACAATTGTAAACTGTCAGACAGCAAGACATGCTTTGTGAGGAAGGGAATCTCTGCAAGGCTTCTGCTTATGACCAGGGTTGGGGGCAAAGGCCTACTAGACTGGTTTTTGGCCAGTTTGCCCTAGGGAACTTGTTGCATGATAGCGCTGGAACACTATTGACTTTAATCAGAGTTAAAGAGAACTCTTGAGACTCGACTGCTACTGTGGAATATATTGGATGTTGCCAATAGTGAGTGGGGAATAACCCCTATTGCTAACACGAACAGGGAGTGGGACAGGGAATCGTCATCAAAACACTAGAGCTGCGACCTCAATGGGGACAATGTAACTGTTTGTGAATGTCATATTTCTCATTTATGCTGATAGCAGTAGAAAATGCAATACTTCTCTTTTTTCATATACTTCATATATGTCTAGACAATCATTTATTTCTGCTGCTGCATGCATTCTAATTTGAGAGCCCATGTTTACTACCCTGTATCCACACCTCCCACTGAGAGATAACATTGACTACTTGGACCATGCTTAACCTAAGAGTCAATTGCAGAAGAGGTTCTCAGCCCACATATTTAAAGTCCATAGTAAGTTGGGCCTGTGACATTAGGAGTAGTAGGCATCAACCCTCAAAGAGGGGCCTAGTAACCCCTGCTTCTCCCGTGCTTCTCTGAATGGTGTTCTAACATACTGTAACAGTGTCGACATAGTAAATGGATTTTCACAGAATTTGTGAGTCTTTCATAAACATCCATTAATGGTCTTTTGAACAAATGTATCCATAATTTGCCATTAACTTTTTTACAGTACTTTTGATTTTTATTAATGTAATGTAATAAAGAATTTGTAAAGTGCATGGTGCCTGGGCTTCACAGCACAGAGAAGTTTGTCAATCATTTCTGATCACTGCCAATAGGAATGATTTTGGAAACAAAACAGGTCTTCAGTTGTTTCTTGAGTATCATAAGTAAAGACTGACAATGACAATGAAGAGTCAAAAGAAGAGAGACTAGCAATGGCAAGTGAAATGGTCTGGCACCAGATTTGGACTTTGATGAGGTCAGAACATGGGGCTGACTGACAGAAATTGATCTTAGTGTATGTGATGTATTTCAGGGAATACTTCTGAATGATATAAAAGGTGGAAATGCCTTTGCAGACAATTTTAGTTTTTTCATAAAGTACTAGTGTAGTCTACAAAGAATTGGCAAAGGTGCTATGGCATTAAGGATCAACTGCTATTTCTGTAGGACTTTTGCCAACGCATACAAGCAAATTCTATTACCATAATCATAGCATGACTGGCTCAGGGTGATGATTACAGAGATGTGATAAATAGGATTCATAAAAGAAATGATGTAATATGAGCAGATTTGATTTCAGAAACAAGACTGACACAGATCTGGTGCTTGGGGTTCTGGAATGTGGTTTTTGTAAATGGTAATACCCAGATAGAAGACCTGATTAGAAAGAGTACACATTGAAATGGGCTTGCCGTGTTGTGCCATACTGGGAAGTTCCTATTAGTCAGTAGAATTGCCAGATGGGTTCAATGTGAGAAACTTGAATGACATCCATTGTTGGACATTAACCATTATAAAAGAAAGTTGTTTGCATTCAGTAGAGAGGTATGAATGCTCCAGGATGAAGACTAATTTAGTATCAGCTAAGTACCAACAGATGTTTACACCTAAAAGATTGGATCAGTTGGCAGTAGAAGCGTATAAGCAATACATAATATGAGAGACAGAATGGCCCTCTGGGGGGGCACCACGGATTCAGGCTTGGGAAGAAGGCTAGGTGATAGAAGGACTGGGACCAGGCCACTACCTGAAATCGTGCACAAATAAAAGAAGTGAGCCAGTTCAGAAGATTCCATGGGAACCAACAGAGATCAGCTTTTGATTCAAGGAAGTACAGCCAATATGGTTGAAAGTGGCTGATAATAATACATTTAAGCCCTTCTCCACATAGACAAAACCAAATGCACATGGTGTTTTGCCATACACAATGGAGGTTGGCCAAGGATCTCAAAGGGAAAGTGGTCCTGACACATTCTATTATGGTTAACCTCTCAATTGACATATTTGATGACATAATGCATAGTTTTACAGAGAGAGAGAGAGAGAGAGAGAATGCAATCAGGAACTGTATAATATAGTCCCATACTTCAGTCAAAGGGCTGTGGCATAAATCACAAGCCTAAGCCAATTGATGGTAGTATAGGAACATAGCACACATTATTGTGAAATATTTTGTCATATTACATAATTTATGCATTGATTTTTGAAGTCTTTATAAGGATATGGTCCACTTGAGCCTCATCCTCAATATCATTTGCAGTAGATATTGTTTTTCTGAGACTGCAAATAAGTCTATCAGTAGCTAGAGAAGAATGTGTTTTGTTTTTGTTTTTGCAGCGGAATACATAATGTGCTAAAACTGCTAATATCAAAGTATAATGTGTTTTCATACAACAATGTGAATTACTTTAACTTATATTGTAAATGTAAATGTGCACTGTAAGGAAAGTAAAAACTTGCTCTAAAAGGTGCTTTCATTTTGTAGTCCATTAACAGTATAGAGTAGGTTTAACAAGACTGGAATTGAAAAATAAAATGCAGTGTGGGACAGGATGTTTATCTTTTTGCTGGGTTCTGCATTTACAAAGTTTCTTTTCACACACTTAGGCGGATTCATTCGCACATTCTTGCATCAAGGACAAACAAGCCTGTAAGGGTGAGCTTCTTAGGTGTACTGATCAATGCTATGAGAGCAGATCTGTCAAAGTTAATGTTTTATTTTATTTTAATTGTTTTACTAGAAGTGAAAGAAATCGTAAATGCTTTGTCAACTATATTATTTAACGTTTTTATTTATCTAGAAAAGTTGTACATAAACAATGGTGATAGTCACTGTATAATTATGATTCAGATTGTGTTTCCATTGAAAAGGAATTTTGGGATTTGCCTATAACCTTTGACGCTGTGGAAAGAGGCGCACGAAACTTGGTAGTCTACTTGCCCAATTAGCTAGTTTTCAGCATGCCAATATTTGTGAAGACCCAGCTATAGAAAAAAAGATAAGGGGTTGAAAATGTGCATCATTTCCTATTTTAGTTCTCACGGGAAAATGTTTGCCAAAAGATAAAGCAAAATCTGCATTAATTTGGTTTGTGTATATGCTTCTGGTGGCGTATTTTACTGCTCCATATTTACAAGGACAGGAAAAGCCACCTTGCATGGCTTTTCCAGTACTTGTAAATATGGACCATTTACACGGAGCACTTCATTCCATGGGTGTTGCTGTGGGTGTTCCCACGCAACACCCATGGAACAAGACACAATTCCAGATTTATGAGGAATAATAAATCTGCAAACGTGTCTGAATGCTATGCCTCCCCAGGGGTGGCGTAGCAAGGCGCAACAAGGAGAAATGTTTATATTTCTCCTCGTTTTTTCCTCTTTCAATGTGTGCTGCATTCTACAGCACGCATTGAAAGCGGAAAATGTCTGTGGCGATTGTTTTTGTGCAGGAAGGTGCCCCTTCGTGCAAAAAATATTATCCCCATGACGCAGGCATCGATGCACCACGTTGCAAGGGTGCCTGCGCTGGTGCATTGGCAGCTGTTTGTGCGCCAGCGCAGGAGAGAGCACAGGAATGCAACATATTACTGTAAATATGTTCCATTCCTGCGCTTTGGAAGTGCTGCAGCATGGCGCAGCCAAAGGGCTTGCGTTGCTACACTGCCGCACTGCCTAGTAAATCTGCCCCACAGTGTGTTCTCTTTTTTCAATTTTTCTCTTTGTGCGTTTTGTACATGTGTTCATCCCTTCCTATAGCTCATGTCCATCATCTTCCATTAATTTGCTTTTAAGTGTATTTTCGTTATTATTAATATTTTTGTTTTGTGACCCTATTTTGCATATGTGTGTACTGATAAAAAAATTATCTTAAACCCTGATGAAGCACATTGGAATTTATGTCACAAAACACGTGCTGGCTTGAGCTGTCTGTTACAGAATAACCATAAAAATAACTTCAACCACATTACTACGCTTTCGAGTCCTCTTTAATTGACTAACTGACCTCAGACCTATAGACTCAGAAGCTATCTTTTTTATTCTTATTAGGTGTTGCCTTGGAGGGGCTATACAATCCCTGAGGCAGAGAAGCTGCTCCCATGTGGGTTCCCTTCAATTTCTTGTTTCTATTTAAACAAGGTGATGAGTATAATTTAAAGGGATAACACATTCAAATCTCTGCAGTTAAGACTCGAGAGTCAATCCTGTTAATCACAATCACAATTTTAAAGTTTTCACTAATGTGATTGGCTATATTAAGGCTGAAAATATTGATGTTAGCCATCTTGAGCCTTGTAAATCAGAAGCGACTTTCCTGGGCCTAGAAAAGTTAGCAAACTATCTCCCGCTTTCCATATTCAGTTTGTCCCTGGGTCCCCCGCTGTTGATGGAGCTGCAGCAAAGAAAATTGAGCGCTGATATAAAGCAAGAAGTTCCCAGGAGCCCCTAGTTCTCAGGGATTGACTCCTAATGAGGAAAAAAACGAGCGTTGCAGCGATTCTTACCAAACCATCCCTTGGGGCTCTGGGGATCGTCGACAAGATTGAGTGTTGCCATGCTCAGTTTCTGCACTACTCCTAGGAAGGATAAGAGCCCTGAAAACAATATGGTGCGCTGCTTCCCACTCCCCATGCTTTGTGTCTGTGGGGGATCAGGGAGGTGTGATGCACAAGGGACATTGCTGTGATGCCCGCAGATGAGAAACAAGTTGCTGTCTCTCGACCCAGCACAGGACAATGTCAAACAGGCAGGGATATGTCCTTGGGCTCCCGCATGGCTCTTTCACTGGGCCACACAAAAGTGGCAGGAGAACCCATTAAAAAAGGAGAAGAAAACACAAGGGCATTCCACACAGCCTGTGTCGCAACACAGACTGCCTCGTGGGCCATATAAGCTCTGCAAGAGGATCATTCTATTGAGTTCCTAGGGCAGGCCCACAAATATGAATATTCATTTTTGTGGTGCCCCACAAACGACACCACCAACGTTACATATAGCAAGCATTTTATGGGCTGCAAGTAGTGCAAAAGCCCTGGCAGGTCTAATATATTAGAATTTGGCTTTTAGACTTATGGCTGTTGGATGCAACAGACATGTTACTGCAGGTGTAAAAATAGACAAAAACACTCTTTTAATTGAAAATAGACATGTTTTATTGACAATAACAAAGTCAGTAGTGAATCATTGAATGCATTAATGAATGTCATTGTAAAACGATACAATCCTGAGATGTTTTAATAGTGTTCAATTGATGTAATAGTGTTTTAGTGATTAATCATTGTATTTCTGGGGCGTGGCTTGAGGCGTCAAGATGGTGGTCGCACTCGGAGAGTGCTCCGGACCCCCTCCGTCATCCGCATCGCATCCGCCGCTACCAGCCTGCATGTAGCTCCCTCATCTACCTGCCGCTTCTTCCCGTGCTGCCTGCTGTCCCCCAGTGTATTGGGGGGACCGCTCTGAGTCTCCCTTCCTTCCGTGGAGTCCTTTGCTGCCTGCGGCCCCCAGGATGCCTGGCCCTGGGCCCTGAAGATCGTGCCCTGGTGATCTGGTGCTTTCCTCCACGCGGCTTGTGGCTCCGGCGGGAGGGGCATTATTTTGACACACCTTACAATTATTACATTTCAAAAACCCTGCAATTTCATTATTGCCACTCTATTACCACTTGTAATGTCATGTTTACCCAATCTGTCTCTCAAGGTGTGTTTGTTCTGTAAATCATACTTGGATGGGATCAGACTTTAAAATATCCAAGTATTTATTAAATAAGCATGCTGCAGAAATTTGAACAACAACTGGCGTTTCATATTACAGCTGCTACATGGAATTCTTGAGCTTACACCAGCATGCTACATTCCGTAAATATATTTTATATTATCAATAAAATTAAAGCCCAAGGGTGTGGGAACAATTCGAACAACCAAACTGCGAGAGCCTGTTGTTAATGGTACTTGTGTTTTTGGCACTACTTTTTTTCAAAATATGCATCCTCATGTTCACCATGTGTCCTCATGTTCACACTGTTTGCAATTACGTTTCAAGCTAGAATGTAGCACTAAATGCTGGTTTTGCATTTCATCTAATTCTGCATCATTTTCTCAAGATTTTGTATATTTATGAAAAAAATTATTACACGAATTTTGCACATTTCCACTCATTACTCCAGTTTCTCTTGGCCCTGAGAAGTTCGCTGAAGGGGATACTCCATTTGAGCCTGGGATGGTTGCTATTGGGATTAAGAATACTGTTGCCCTCAATAGGTTTGCAGTAAAGAGTAGTGAATAGTGTATCATTGGTAACAGTCACTCTAATGTCCACAAAAACCTACTGCGCAATAATGTAAACAAACTCTATTGTGCAATCACTGGTGTTGATTGTGAAATGCAAGTTAATATTATTAATACTGAGAAGTTTTTCTGAAAGTGGTTTTAATGCCTTTATTGTAATGAAAATACTATCTGTGTGAGGCAGCAATGTAACCAATTATTTAGTGTATTATTCCAAGATTTTTGTACCGGCCAGCTGCACCTCCAACCAGTCTTAAAAAAAGGTTGCCATGGTTATACGCAAAACGGGTGCCCATAGTGATTCCCTCAATCTGTCTATAGATTTTGCCATCAAGCATAAAAATTACATTAGGAGGCAGAAGTCAATATTATCGCAAAGCATTTCAGTATGGAAGAAGTAGGCAATAGCCACATCTCTAGGAAAATGTCTACATGCATAGATTGGTATGCCCAATACTAGTGTATTAGGCACTAACATCAAGTATCATGAGAAGAAAATAATTTCCCTTGTAATCCTACCTATAATTGATGAGAAATAATGACTGTTCTTAATGTAAGTGTCTTATGTGTAATCTTACACACAACTGGTGAATGTCAGTGGCTGTGCACATGTCAGCCTCAAACATAACTCACTGATTAACTCTTGATTTTAAATGGTTTTCCTATGATTTACTTGATTTCCAACCCCTTCACGTATGCCAGAGGGGTTTGGTTATAGAACCTGGTCTGAAGTTAGGCCCTCCACCCAAACTGATGTGGCCACCCAACCTCCACTGCCCACATACTTTGGTTGTGTACTGCAGGGATTGGCCCTAGGTCCTAGCCTACACCGAGGCCCTGGGCCTACCTATGGGGGTGCTTCACAGCAGAGGTTGGAAACATGATGAGACCTGCAGTGAGGACCTTCACCTTGCCTCATGCCTCAATTTAAAGCAAAACACAAATTTTAGCATTTGGTTTTGCTTGGGCTTTAATTTGTACACTGCCTGAAACTCATGGGTCAGCTCCGAATTGCAGTCGGGACAAAATGGCGGTTGAACTCATCAGTTAAAAAATGCGTTGGTAAGTTCACAAGTCAGCTTTGACTTCGAGATACGTGCTAAAAGCATTGTTTCTTTCTTTTTTTCTTTCTCTGGAAGGTTATGTAGTCATTGAAAGTTGAGCCTACTGGCTTTGTGAGGGTAGTAACGCAATAATGAAACCAGAAATACAATGATTTTTTTTTGATAATCAAGTTTATTAAAACATTTTAAACAAACAAATTCATTGGTAGCAAATCAGACATCACAGTTAAAACACCTCTCCTCCTTGACGTCAACAAAGGTAAAGTAGGCCCCCCCCTGAGTAGGTACTTCAATCCCCAGATAACACCATTGCATAAAAAGACTTGGACCTTCACAGTGGTGTTAAGCCGAACCATTTGCCCCACACTTTACCAAATAGTTCCGGACAACCTCGGGCCTCAAAGAGAAACTCCTCCTGCATCCCACAGCAATCCACCCCCCTCCTCCATCTCCGCAACGTTGGGGCCGCTGCCTGGGACCAACCCGCTGCTATGTCCCGCTTCACCACTGCCACAGCTGTCCTCAGGAAATGCTTGTCAACTCGGGAACCATCTAAGCCAGTGTTTCCCAAACTGGGGTCCGCGGACCCCCAGGGGTCCGTGACACATTCCCAGGGGGTCCATAGGCAACAGTTTTAAAAGCTTAAAAGCACAGAAAAGTTTCTTGTATAATTAGCAGCTTTCCAGCAACAATAAAAGTGTCAAGATAATGCCAGTGATTAATGTACCTGCTAGAGTGTGAGGAGAGTTTTGTTCAGTGGCAGCTTTGACTTAAATAGTGTAATGCAGAGGGTTAATGTGCCTACTGCAAAGAATGTGTAACATGCATTTTAATAAGCAGTATTTTATGTGCATAGGTTTGTGGTAACTGCTTTTGTCACAGAGATTCTTTCGTTACTGTGCACTTTATAAGTGACAATCGTAATGTAGCAGAGGGACCTATAAACTGTCATCAAAGAGCTGCTTGCAAACTGCATGGTACCAGTTAGTAACTTATTTTTTTCCCAGTTATTCATTATCCTGATGCTGCTAAAAGGATGTATTTGGTCTGGGTTTGTGATTTTCCAGACCAAGCACTCTTTAAACCTTTTATATACACACTGATTTACATGTATGATTCAATGTCTCCATATCTGTGTGATGTAAAGTGCTCTGACATCCTACAATGGTATGAGAGATGCTATAAAACAAATGAAATACATGTGACAGAGGGGCTATTACTTCAATATAAAATACTGAGGGCCAGATGTACGATCCGTTTTTATATTCGCAAACGGGTTTGCGAACCCGTTTGGGCATGCAAAAACCTATTGAGCCATGTATATTGCCTATTTTGCGAGTCGCAATTTGTTTGCGACTCGCTAAATAGGTTTTGCAACTTGCTATTTGGAAGGGGCATTCCCTTCCAAATAGCGAGTCTCAAAACCATGTACAAATGTTTTGTGGTCGCAAAACACTCGCAATTACCACCTACTTCAAGTAGATGGTAATGCATTCACAAATGGGAAGGGGTCCCCAGGGGACCCCTTCCCCTTTGTAAATGCCTGCAAAATAATTTTTTAAGGGCAGGCTGTGGCCCAGGGACCTCTGCCTGCCCTTAGAAAATGAAACGAAAACATTTCATTTTCTTTTTTTTAAATGCATTGTAAACGGGCGACATTTTTTTTTAAACTGCTTTATTTAAAAGCAGTCACAGACATGGTAGCCTGCAGAGCCCAGCCTGGGAGGGCTGGCATTCCCAATGGGTTCGCAAATTACGAGAGGCTCATTAATATTAATGAACCTCGCAATTTGCGACCCCATTGGGAATCCCAAACAGTGTTAAACACACTGTTGTACATTTCATTTAGAGACTCGCAATTTGCCACTCGCAATGTGTCGCCAATTGCGAGGTGCTAAATGAAATGGTCGTACATCTGGCCCCAAAATCCTTAGAACTTTGAGTATTTGTTTTGTGTGCACAAGTGTGTTTTTTTTTCGAATTACTGTTTTAATATTTGAAATTTAACTAGTACAATTTTCTTGCGGGTCCCCGGCTTCCAGTGGTGACTCAATAGGAGTCCTCAGGAGTCAAAAGTTTGGGAACCACTGATCTAAGCCATCAAACACCCCCAACAGCAAGCGCTTCGGGTCATGGGGGTCCTCCCACCCCAGGCCCCGTGTGAGCTCGAGTTCCACCCCCTTCCAGAACGGTGCCAGGGCCGGGCACCGCCACACCATGTGGTATAAGTCTGCTGGAGTAGAGGCACAGCGTGCGCATGCTGGGGAGGCCCTCATGCCGGCTCGAAAGAGACGCACTGGAGTGAGGTCGGCTGTGTGGATGTAGTAAAGTTGGACCAGGCGTAACTTAGAGGATGAAGTCAGGGTTTTGGGTGCCATAAGGGCGTCCCGCCAGTCCGCGTGTTCTAGAGGACCCACCCACTCCTCCCATCGCGCCCGAAGCAGGTCAAGTGATGTAGGGCTGTTGTTCACCAGGGCCCGGTATATACGGGACACTCCCCCCGCCCCAGGTTCCCCATCATCACCTGGGCCTCCAGGGGGCTGAATTCCGGGAGAGAGGTGGGTGTTGGGAGGTGCGTGTGGAGAGAATGTCGGAGCTCTAGGTATTTATAGAACTGGTAGTGGAGAAGGGTGTGTCGGTGTTGTAAGTCAGCAAAGGATCGCATGTGGTCCCCCACCCACACGTCTCCAAGCAGCGAGATCCCCACCAGGTCCCAGCGGTGGAAACCCCCCAAGTGCCAGTCACCATTCCATAAGGGCGTTTGTCTAGTTAGCCTCCGGTCCCATCACACATGACGGAGGGCAGTGCGCCAGGCTGTGAACACTGCCCTGGTGACTGGGGCAAGGCCTGCGGCACTAGGCAGCTTTATAGGAACCCTTGGATCTGTGCAAAGTCCATGGTACTGAGCTCCACCCGGTAAGCTGGGTCGGACCAGCCGCCTGCAAACCAGTCGTGAATCACGATAAGTCTCGTGACGAAGTAGTAGAGGTGGAGATTAGTAACTCCCATACCTCCATCGAAGGGGGGAATACGACAGTGAGACAGGGACATTCGCGACCGCCCGCCTCCCCACAGAAACCTGGTGAGTGTGCCGTCTAGTACCCAGAACCAGCTACCCGAGAGGTGGAACGTGGTATTCTGCAAAATGTAAAGAAAGCGGGGGAGAATCATCATTTTAAAAAGTGCGCTCCTGCCCAGCGGGATAAGTGAGAGGGACTGCCAGTTTTTGAGGTCTGCCTTCATTCGAGTGACCAGGGTCCAGGTTAATCCAGATCTTGATCCATCTCAACGGTGAGCCAAGGGCCAACAGATCAGAGATGTAGCCCATCCCCGGCTCTTCATGAACTATATATGAGGCTATGGATTGTGGTACAGTTAACAGATAACAATCTTCTCAAAAGCGTATTTTCCACTATTTGTAGTTCTGTAGCGTTCTTGTATCCCCATATATCACTCCCATAGCAGGCGATGGAGATGCATTTTGCACGAGAAACTTTCACAAGTGCCCCTACAGGGTGAACAGTCAAAATATCGACTACAAAATATCGACTGGACATTATATCGAGTTTTAAATATTGAATGGACAAAATATCGACTGGACAGAATATAGACATCAAAAATATTGTTTTTAAGGTAAGTAATGTAATATCGAATGTTAAAAATATAGACAGTTAAAATATCGAAGTATATATTATAGGTTATGAAAATTATCGAATTTTTTATAATATTGAATTATTTATAGTGTTTTTTATGTTATTATATGTGTTAAAAGTGTGTATTTATGTTATAAATAATTTTAAATAATGAAATATTTATTTTTTAATTTTTGCGTAATTTAATTCTGTAGCGGGTTGTGGGTTTATAGGGGAATAGGGTGGGAAGTAAATTAATTATAATTAATAAAATATGTAAATGTATTTATTGTTATTCATGTTTAATTATTTGTTAATTAATTTATATTTGGTAATTAATTAACTTTTAATTGGCAATTAATTAAAATTAATTGATTAATTGCTAATTATGTTAATTTTACTAATTTATTTTCTGTAGCAGGTTGTGGGTTTATAGGGGAATTGGGTGGGAAGTAATTTCTTTATAAATAATTAAATATGCTAACATATTTATTGGTATTGTTTTATAATTAATTGTTAATTAATTTTTTATGGGTAATTAATTAAATTAGAATTGCTAAATAATTTTATTTAATTGATTAATTGCTAATTATGTTAATTTAATAATGTATTTTCTGTAGTGGGTTGTGGGTTTATAGGGGAATAGGATGGGAAGTTATTTATTTATAATTAATTAAATAAATACATTTATTTAATTGTATTTAAATTGAAATTATTGCAAAAGAATTTTTAAATGTTAAACTATTAATTGTTAATTTGTAATTAATTTGTATTAATAGTTAAATAATTGTAATAATTAAATTTAATTTGTAATTTTAATTGATTAATTTTTATATTATATTAAATTTGTAATTACTTTAAATTAATTTTTGATAGATATTAATTTATATTTATTGAAATAATAGATGAAGTATTTAAATTCCCTACTGTTGCACTCTCTGGAGTGGGAATAGTAATTTTTACCTCTACGCTATCCAACGTTTTCCCTACTGTTGCACTCACTGGAGTTGGAATAGTATTTTTTACCCCAACGCTATCCAATGCTTTCCCTACTGTTGCACTCACTGGAGTGGGAATAGTAATTTTCACCTCTACGCTATCCAACACTTTCCCTACTGTTGCACTCACTGGAGTGGGAATAGTAATTTTTACCCCTACGCTATCCAACGGGAAACATCATTTTCAACGAAGGCTTTTCTACGCGTGACGTTTACTACGAGGCACTTACCTCGCAAACGTCTTTTCCACGCGTATGCCTTCAACGACAGTCTTTACCACGCATATACGTTCTGGCTAGGGGGAGGCGTGGAATTCCTTCCAGTCGTTCAGCGTGGGATTGGGGGGTTGGCGGGGGTCGGCTGGGGGAGGGGCTGGGGGGGCCTGGGGGGGTCTCCCCCCCAAAAATAAACAAAGGAGCGGGTTAATTAAATTTAAAAAAAACGCACTTCAGTACCACCGAGGTAAAAGGAAAGTGCCTCCCCCAAAGACGTGCCGTTACGTCAAAATAGTAGTCCTTTTTTTAATTTTGGCAGACTTGTTTTGACGCTTGTTTCGATGGTGGATGGAAGTACGGGCTGCTCGTGAAAGACGGGAAGGTGTCAGGTAAGAAAATATTCTTTATTATTTGTGTTTAAACGAAGGTTAAAATGCGTGGTATAATCCTTCGTTGCAAATTCCAGCGTGGTAAAGCCACTTGCGAACTAAAATTCGCGTGGTATTGCCATGCGTGGAACTTGTATTCGTGGTAACATCATATATTCCTATCCAACACTTTCCCTACTGTTGCACTCTTTGGAGTGGGAATAGTAATTTTAACCCCTACGCTATCCAACGCTTTCCCTACTGTTGCACCCACTGGAGTGGGAATAGTAATTTTTACCTCTACGCTATCCAACGCTTTCCCTACTGTTGCACTCTTTGGAGTGGGAATAGTAATTTGAAACCCTGCGCTATCCAACGCTTTCCCTACTGTTGCACTCTATGGAGTGGGAATAGTAATTTTTACCCCTACGCAATCCAACGCTTTTCCTACTGTTGCACCCACTGGAGTGGGAATAGTAATTTTTACCCCTACGCTATCCAACACTTTCCCTACTGTTGCACTCTTTGGAGTGGGAATAGTAATTTTAACCCCTACGCTATCCAACGCTTTCCCTACTGTGGCACCCACTGGAGTGGGAATAGTAATTTTTACCTCTACGCTATCCAACGCTTTCCCTACTGTTGCACTCTTTGGAGTGGGAATAGTAATTTAAACCCCTACGCTATCCAACGTTTTCCCTACTGTTGCACTCTTTGGAGTGGGAATAGTAATTTTTACCCCTACGCTATCCAACGATTTCCCTACAGTTGCACTCTTTGGAGTGGAAATAGTAATTTTAACCCCTACGCTATCCAACGCTTTCCCTACTGTTGCACTATTTGGAGTGGGAATAGTAATTTTGACCCCTACGCTATCCAACGCTTTCCCTACTGTTGCACCCACTGGAGTGGGAATAGTAATTTTTACCTCTACTCTATCCAATGCTTTCCCTACTGTTGCACCCACTGGAGTGGGAATAGTAATTTTTACCTCTACGCTATCCAACGCTTTCCCTACTGTTGCACCCACTGGAGTGGGAATAGTAATTTTTACCTCTACGCTATCCAATGCTTTCCCTACTGTTGCACCCACTGGAGTGGGAATAGTAATTTTTACCTCTACGCTATCCAACGCTTTCCCTACTGTTGCACCCACTGGAGTGGGAATAGTAATTTTGACCCCTACGCTATCCAACGCTTTCCTCACTGTTGCACCCACTGGAGTGGGAATAGTAATTTTTACCCCTACGCTATCCAACGCTTTCCCTACAGTTGCACTCTGAGGAGTGGGAATAGTATTTTTTACACTTCTGCTATCGTACGGTTATAATATTGGATATTATTTAATTATATTATGTTTATATATATATATATATATGTTTTAACAAATATGATTGTAAAGTTTTTTTTATAACTTTCATTAATTATTTAATTATTATAAGTTAATTTAAGTATTTTTAAGTATATTTTAGTAATTAATTTTTTATTTTAATTTAATTTAACACTGTTTTAATGAAGTCGATATTTTTTAAAACTATATTTTTGTAAACAATATTTTGTACTCGATATTTTTGTACTTACCTGTTTGTAGATACAAACTCGATATTTTGTCTGTAGATATTTTTTCCTCGATATTTTTGCTAGTCGATATTCTGTCACTCGATATTATGTCAGTGATCCCCTGTACAGATATGGACCCCCAATCTTTAAGCAAAATCAAAAATCACTGCTCTGGCTCGAGACCTTATGTTCCTTTTGGCCCTCCTTTGTGGTCCCCATGACCCCTTCCATCAAAAAGGACCCCCTCACATAATCAAAAGCAAATGTTTGCTCCATAAAGGCCAGATTTAACATGCCCCTCTTGGTTACAGTATATTTCCTGATAATCAGCTGAAAATTATAGCACCCATATAATGCGCCTTTCCTAGACTTGACCCACCCCACCAGAAGCCCCAGTATGCAGGAGAGCTAAGAAGAAGGTGAGAAAACAGCAAAAAAAAAATTAAAGTTAAAAGATCAATATTGCCACCCACCTCGAACAGACTCTTTTTATTAAATAGTAATAAATAAGGCCACTTTATCCAATATTCACAGTCAAACAGGGGGCCAAATGAGGGGAAATAAAAGAAGGAGAGCCTCAAGGGACCGAGGTCTCGTCCCCCTACAGAAAGTCTCAGGCCCCTCAGGCATTCGTAAGGCCAAAGTCAGATCCGGGGCCCAAAGAAAAATTGTCAAAAAGCCTAGTAAAGGTAGATGCTGGCACACAGGCCTATCCAATGACCTACTCAAGAGCTGAGGTGGTAAGCAGGAAGGGTAACTGTTTAAGGCAGTATGGAAATACTCAAAGACCTCCTCTAAGTCATAGGCTCACAAACCAGCATACAAGCCCAGGAAAGGGCATTGCAGTAGCATCAGCCTTTAAGGAAACTCTTCATATCTACGAGGTAGAGCTCACCCCAAGATATCACATCAAGGGATCCCAAGATATTCTGAACAGGTCCAACATTCTTTGATTATTTTAAAAAATTGCAACTCTCGCACAAATCTACTAAGATGACCTGGAGTGGGTAAGATTCCTAAAGGTCCATGGGGATACCCATGGAGAATCAACTTTAATGGGATATATCTAACAGCGACTACAACTAGCAGTGTTAGGAGAAGCACAACAGCTAACCAGCTGGGGCATAGACCCTCATCCCCCTCGACAGATGAAATGCCCACATGTTTCTTATTCCCACCTACGAGGATAAGGGCCCCCCCCCTCGGTTTTGAGGGAAATTAACAACAAAAAACAAAGTCGGCAGTAGCAATCCATCAAGATTATGTGCCCTGCTAACATCAGGGTCATGTAGCAATAACCAACTTGATGCACATCCACACAAAATTGAGCCTGCATTCACAAAAGTGGACAGGTTTCTGCTGCTATATACCTAATACCAGACAGAGCCAAGTCATCAAGAAAGGGAAAAGGGTCGAGGAATATCATCGGCTGGCCATCTGGAGGAATCTCGGTCTATCTAAAACACGCTTGTAAACTTGTTGCAATTGAAATACCTGCTAAAACACCCGAGACACAAGCTCTACTAACTAATGGTCCAAAGCTTAACCACCAACGCTTTAAACTGTTGTTAATAAATTGTTATATCAACCCTGTGCAGAGTCAGAGAAAAATTCATGGAATCTCTAATATGAACACTATTGCAAGGAAAAAACGGGGAATGGGGTCAAGCACAATTGTTCATTATTATTCTTTTTTTACAAATCTTACCACACCTGTCAATCTTTTCTTTGTGGGATTTAATAAGAAAATGTATACTGTAATTCTTACAATCTCTGGTGGTGCATTTAGTTAACATTAAGCTTACATCCATTATAATCAAGCTTCTGTCTGTTGCAAGCATTGTAAAGATAGGAATAATAATAATGTGGATTTGTTTAGTGGCAATTTTAAACCTAAACAAATATTTTAAAATTCTTTAGATTTGTTAGAAACTATAATTTGAAAAAACATTGGGGCATATTACCAACAAGTAGCGACATTTATCGCTAAATAGGCTTAGCGACGATTTTTTTATCGCTGAGCATCGCCGGAATTTATCGCTGAGCTAACGTGCTATTAGCAACGTTTATCTCCAAAGCGATAGATTTTCCAGCGATAGGGCAGAAATGCATGAATATCGCTGAGAATACAGCGATATTCACGCATTAACAACTAAATGCTCTTAGCCATGTTATCCACCTCCCATTGGATAACATGGCTAAGAACTGGTCTGGGCAGGTGTTAGTATTTGGAGATATTCGCGCTAATATTTCCATCGCTACGCCTGCCTTGCTAATAGGCGATATCGATGTTAGCGACTGTTTTCAGTCGCTAACAGTTTGGGTACGCCCACTTTGCATGTCATTAGCGATAAACATCGCTAACATGCAAGGCGGGCCCCAAACCGCTCGCTATCACCTAAAAGCTGTCGCTAACTGCTGTTAGCGACAGCTTGCTAATAGGGCGATAGAATTATCTCCGCTTAGCGGTGAAAATTCCCTATCGCCACCCTTGATAATATGCCCCATTGTGTGTTCACTTAACACATAAGTAGTCATGTGACTCTCACCTTGATATACAATTTGTGTCAATAAATTCATATAGAACAAATGGATAACTATCCTAACACTAAAATTTGGTGTTATTTAGCGTTGAACACTATTTGATGGTCGGAATGATCATAATATTTTATAACGTCGCCATCACTAGTTCAAAACGGTGGTATTTCACGTTTCAAAATGGCGCT
Organism: Lissotriton helveticus; assembly: GCF_964261635.1. NCBI lineage: Eukaryota > Metazoa > Chordata > Amphibia > Caudata > Salamandridae > Lissotriton > Lissotriton helveticus. The sequence goes on from NC_136067.1 coordinate 479,828,669, forward strand.
ACCTAATAGGAGTGGCTCTTCAAAAAATGAAAGCGTGAGGTGTATTATTGGTTACAGACGTGATCGCTAGGTTGCACATTATTTAAAAACAATATAATATGAGTGGCTCTTTGAAGATTGTGTTACAGACGAGATCGTCAGTTGGTACATTATTTAAACAATATAAGAACAAGAAGTATAACAATATATAGGAATTGTCTTCGGGTCTTAATATGGTGTTATTATCGACTTAAAGAAATGTCTATTTATAACTAGGAATTGTGTTGTGTATATTACAACGTTACAATCGTTAGCTTAAAACGAATCTGTTTACCGTTCCAAGATGGCGCGACCACTGGAGCGGTTTCTTTAAAGACTGACAGCGCGAGGGACATTATAGATATTAAGCTTTGGGTCCTGTACTTCTGAAGTGTAATTTTTTGAATTGGGACAATATGGTTACTATAAATGTAGGGTATTAAAAACTGAAATTGAATAAAATAAATCAAATAAGACACAGTAAATATTTATGAAGCATAGCGATCGGTTCTGCACAGGATTGACACATTTTTTTTCCCATTTGATGCAAACTACGAATACATTGTATTACATGTGATATGTCTATACTATATACAATATACCAGTTGGGATAATATATTTAGACATTTCAAAATGGCGCTGGCAAAATGTGATTAGGTGTCTATGACCGGTGGTTATTATCCAGGTGATTCACATGTGCAATTAATTGTGGGGCTTTTTAAATGGTGGTTTTGAGCATTTTGTTCTCTAGACCATGGAGGACGCCACGCTACGAAGCCGGCCCAATTTTATTCTCGAAGTAAGTGTCAGCGAGATGCGAGTTTTTTTTTCCTTAACTTGGGCTATATACTCTCTCTCTTTAATATGGGTTTCTTTAATATTGGAAGTCAAATAAACCGTTGTAAACTTTGATTAACTAGATATTGAGTCTCACATGTATATATTGGCAGCTAAAACGTTTGGCTAATAGAAATATAGACAGAACAATATGACGTTGCCAGGACACAGTGACATCATGATGTAAATGTTTCTGAATTGATATTAATCTCAGTCCAAACAGTGGGGATTTAAATAAGGTTTAGAGATGCTTCCCTGACATTGAAACACGGACATAAGGAAGGACAAACAATGATTGTAATCAATAGAGAGCTGCCCTTAGTCTCTTTATAAAGATCAGAGGGTTGGGCTATAATAATAGTAACGCAAATATCATGGAGTGTAAAACAGATCAAAGTAAAAAGCACATGTGTGTGTGGACATTGGTAAAATAATCTTTTAGGGATATTGCCACAATATTATAAGATATCCTATTCTTTCTTTTATAAATACTATCAGGGATTTCAATATATGACTGAATATTGGATACAGGACAGCTTCCCTGAATATAAAAAAGAGATACAAAAGACAAAGAACTTGTAAGGTATGCACTGTGACTTTTTGTCTGGATAGTGTCTAAATTAATTAAATAGGGACTGTTTGGCTAAAAATTGATTGCTGTCTCGAAACATTAGACAATCTGAAATCAAGATTGGATGCCATTGGGGAGAGACATAAAACACCAGCTAAAGACTAAAAATCATTATTTTTTCTGGTAAGAAACGCTAACTTTCTGATTTAAGTTGTACCAACTGGGGTTCTGTTTTAAGGTTATATCTGTTGTTAGCCCACTAGACTTTAAAAGGTTCTAAATCCTCCTTTCCTTGATTAACACGCTTGGTAGTGTGAATTATAATGAACATGATAAAGCAGAAAACAGTGGAGTGAAACAGAAATGTTCTTCTTTTAAGGATATTATGTTGCATTACAGAATGCCTTGTAAATAATGTATACATTATAGTCAATATGATATTCGAAAATGATGCTCGAAATGATGTGTCATAACTCATGAATTACTTGTAAAACTCTTTTTTATTTGTAAATAGTGTAAATCCATGTATAAAGTATGTTTAGTAATTGTTATATATGTATGTGTGTTATTTGTAGCCCTGAAGAAGTCCGTGAAGGACAAAACCCTTGGGCTACTGCTACAGTTTTTATCTGAAGAAAAATAAAGAAATAAAGAATCAACTGCAAACTACTCCACTGAATTGCTGTTTTCATCAACTTAAAAAATCGTTAACACTGTTGAAGTATTGGAATGTATTCATAATTAGTGTGCTGGAGCATTATGTACTATGAAGATCTAATAGGAACACTGTAAGATATACTAAGTAACCCCTTTGATGCGGAGCACATTTCCCTGCCGTGCAGGCAAATTCTATGCGTGTGCAAATCGGACGGCCCCCAGCCGTCCGACACACACGCCCACCGTGACGTCAGCCGTCTGATGCACGAAAGAGGTTAAATACAAACCCCCCAGGTAATTATAGTTGGAGATTTCAACATGAGGGGCCTGGATAAGATAACAGAAATGCAGAGGCACACAGGTAGGGCCCGAACCCTTCCTCACCTTCCTCCAAAACCAGAAGCTACGCTCAACACACTCATTAAAAGAAATACACTCTCCTTCATGGTGCTCTAAACCAACTTTTAAGAAAGCATCCACAATTGACTATATTTTAGGCTGTGAAAAGTTGGCAGACAGACTGAGGGACTTCGAAGTTGATGATGAAGGTGAAAGGGATCACAAGCCACTGCGCGCTACCTTACAAATAGCAGAGCGTACAGCAGATCCAAGTGATAGGTGGACCCATGGGAGAAGAGCTGTATGAGCTTCTCCAAACAATCAAATGGTCAGTCAGCCTTGGAGATAACCTGACGGAGTGTGTAGAAAAGAGAAAAAACAGTCCATAGTCAGCCACCCAAATCTCAGTAGAAAGTGGCTAGGAAGTCCTCATTGCAAAACTACAACAGAATTTGGGGAAGGTTTAACGCATGACCCAGAGAATGAGTTTAAAAATTACACCTCAGGTGCCTCGTTATCCAAAGGGCTTAATTCAGTGCAAACGTTCCATAAAAATGTAACTGGAGGTCAAGAAAAAAGGTGGCAAATCATTTGACAGGCACTCCATAGTCACTCTGAGGGCAGCATATAAAAAGAAGGCATGGGAGTGCAAAGGGAAATAAATGGGAGGGGAATTGCTTAAAGTGTTTTCTTGCTGAAAGAAAAGAACTGATACAGTCTGTGGAGGTTTGTTAACCAGCATGACAATCATGAAACGGCAAAGGAGAACGAGGTAGCCGAAAATGACTGGAAAAGGAACTTTAATTATCTGTACACAATAGACTCACCAGACAAGGGGTCCATTGAAATTAACTGCCTGGAAGCAGCCCGAGTCACCACCCAAGGTGTTTTAATCACTGATGGTGAAATATTCAAGAACATTATTAAAATGAGGAGGGACAGAGCACCAGATCAAATGTATGACGTTACAACTCATACATTCACAATGCAGTATTTTACATTGCGTTCGCTACAATGCAAGTTGTTACAACGACTTGCGCTGGAGGGCACTGGACTTAGGAATAGTGTGATTTACTATTCCAAATCCAGCCTATGTAACAGTAGGGAAGGTCTTGGAATAGTAAATCATACTATTCCTTAGCTTAGAGCGCCATCCAACGCAAGTTGTCGTCATGACAAACGTTGTAATGCCAGCGATGTAAACATACCGCAATGTAACAACCGCGTTGTAAAGGTGGTTCTCCACCAGAGCCATACTAGATCCCTACCTAGCATTTAAATAAGCTCAGACACTTTTCGCTTTGATCTTGACCCCACTTATTAACCATGTTTTTATGACAGCAATGATGTTATAGTCCTGAAGAGGATCCATTCTATTCCCTATTCATAAAAAAGTTAACCAATCTAATCCAGCAAACTATAGGCTTGTAGCCCTGCTTGGTCTAGAAGCCAAGGCTTATGCCTGAATCATATCGAAGGAGCTGGAGTCATGGGTAAAAGAAAAATTAATCTTTCCATTTTTTCAGTCAGATTTAGGCCACACAGTACAACTATGGATAACATCATTGCACTGGCATATCTTTCCAAGAAAGTGGTCAAGGGAAAGCACCAGCCCTTATTCTGCTGTGTTATAGACTACAGAACCTCATTTGGTAAAGTGGACCGTGGTAGACTATAAATTGACCGCCTGGGGGTATCCTGCCCAAGCTCCTTAAGGTTATTATATCCTTATATTAGGGAACATGGGTTCAGGTAAAAACAAACCTTATCACTGTAACCTCAAGAGTCGCCACAAATAACGGGCTCAATCAGGGCTGTGTTTGGTCCCCCTACTTTTTAATCTTTACACTGCAGGCCTGGAAGCCGCCCTGCAAGGAACCAGCTTAGTCTGCCCAAGGCTGGGTAAGGTAAGGCTCCCCATCTTACTACATGTTGATGATACAGCAATAGCTGATAATACTAAGGTGGGCCACCAAAGAGCCCTCAATGCACTCCACAGCTACAACCAGGAAAACCATATGCAAGTCAACCAGAGCAAAACCAAGATAGTTGTGTTTGGAAAATATCCACATAAAAGGCAGCCCACTGGTAATTAGGAAAACATCAAATTGGGCCAACAACAGCCTAAAACTACCTTTGGGTCTGGCTCTCAGAGAGAGCCAAACCAGCTACCCACCTAAAACACCTTAGCACAAAGGCAGACTGTGTAATTCACACACTGAAGTGATTGAGCCAACGCCTGGCACTGATCCAGTGCTGACAGGCTTTGTTGGGTTCCTTTCTAAAAAAAATAGAATCCAGACTGTCAGCTACAGTGAATTCAGGGTAAAATCCTTTCTGCTCCCCTTTGGAGCACCTCATGGATCTTGCTCAGCCCCCCCTTTGTTTAAACTCTATGTGGCCCGCTTGCAAATCTGGTGCGGTCATTTGTCTTCCGAGTCCTGTCATATGCAGATGACACCCATATTATCGTCTCAATATCTAAGAACATGTTATCAGTGGTAGAGAAATTAAAACATGTGACCTCTAAAGATCTCTGTATGGTTCATCAGGGACTGCACCATCAAGGGCCACTACCCCTGAGGTAAGTATTTTCCTGGTACTCTCTTAAGAGACAGCTGAGATCCACTTCTCTGAGGAAAGTGATCATTCCTAGGTTTTCAGAAGAAAAGATGAGGAGGCTGCCCCTTTTCAGTACAGACTGCAAATGTGGAACACTCTGATGGTCTACACTGCCAGATTACTTTCCCACGTGGCGTTCCATAGCAACTGAACAGATAGTTATTCCCCCTCCCATAAGTGTCTTCTATGTGGCAACTATCTTTTCCGTTGGCAGCGCTTTTACACCTGCATGCATAATGCACTTTATAAGTTTAAATATAAACACAACAAAATAGAAAATGTTCACATTTTTATAAAAAATCTTTAAAAAATGTAATGTAGTATATTATACTTACATTTCCTAAAAATGTAATTTAGCATTGTTACAATATTTTACATTTCAAATAATACATATACAACATTTTTAACAATAAACTTTCAATATATATATTTTTTTAATATTCAATACATTTTCATTAATATGCCTGTGCTTTGCCATAGGGAAATCTCCCTCCTGATTGCAGAGGTCTGCTCTAAGGGGCTTATTTATGAGAACCCTGCATCACTTTTGCACCACGTAAAGTGGTACATGAGTGAAGCAAGACTCTCATAAATATTTATGAAACCACAAAAAGTCACCAAGTGTGGCTATGAGTGGCCTCATACATCACAAGTATGGTGACTCAGCAGACTGCCCGTGGCATGCACCGGGAGTTTCCCTGCTTGGCCGCAAGAGTAGGGGCCTCTTTTGGACCCTGGGAGCCAGTTTGTGTTATCGGGGCCAGTTTTGCAGCATAGCTATAATATCGGCCACCTGTAACAAAAGCAACTGCAGTGTTCTCTTCTGCTCTCCCCCCCCTCTGCCCCCACAGCCAGTCTGACTTAATTGCCAGAGCTGATCTATGTTCCCAGACTGGCTCTGCCTCCAGGAGGCCTTCCATGGGTGTTGGAGTAGGTTTTCCCATGTAACAACCATAGATGTTGATGCTGCCCCAGATTTTCAAAGTTATGTAAGCCTGGGGAAGCACCAAATCCATATGCCTCCCACAGTGAGGCATAACAAGGAGAAATATGTTTATTTCTCCTCGTTCATTTCTCTTTTCATGTGTGCTGCAATAGGAAAACGCCTTGTAGGATTCTTTTTGTGCAGGAAGGTGCCCCTTCCTGCACTAAAACTATCCTGCATCCAACGGAAGCACCTTTGCACCATGGTGCAAGGGTGCCTACTCTGGCAATAGGCTGCCCAACGGCACCAGCGCAGGCAGAAAGAACAGGAATGCACCACATTGCCTGCATACGGTGCATTCCTGCCCTTTCACTTTGGCGTAGGGCAGCCCAGCGAGGTGCCTTGCTGCGTTGCTTTACTCCAAACTGCCATAAATGTGTGCAAAATGCAAACTCCACTCCTATTTCAGGCAGTGGGACATGTCAGTCTACTCTGATTAGAAATAATATACTCATAAATGGTGAACAAACAAAAGCAGTAAAGTTAACTTAAAACATGTAGATTTACTCATGCACAAATTTACTTTTGTGAGTAGTCCCCTTTTTAAGGATTATTGCTATGTATTTGGGACATTTGTTATTATTCTACGAGGCTAAAAAAGACCCATCTGAGAAAGTGAATTCGCTCCAATTGTGCCTATGGAGCCTGTTGATCTTTGTCTCCATTCCTATCATTCTTTAGCCTGCGAATATTCCAAGCACTCTAGTTTCATGAATACATCAAAGTCTATTCAACAAACTTATGTATGGTGTACGCCAGTCTTTGATGTTGTAGTGAAAAATTCTTTGTATCTTATTTTGAAAATCCACAAGGAATTCTACATGGTTCATTTAACAGTATCAGCATATAGGTAAACTATATTCCCCTGCGCACACAACTAAAACCAGATGCACCAGAAAAAGATTGCCTTTTATTGTTCATAATGCATTTATTCTATAACTCATGCAAATCCTTTCCATAATTACTCCACCTTGACTGCCTGACTCATTTCGAAAGCGCATAATGTTTTGGGACTAGGCAAATAGTAAATGAGCCTCTCGGCATGACACTGAATAGGCTTCTGTTGACCCTAAGGACTATCTTGTGTCATTTGTAGAAAATAGAAAACGGTAGAATGATCCCGTAAGCGTGGCATCAAATATATTTTTGTTGACCCCAGGGACATCCCTGACAGCTATTAAGTAGTGCGATATCATTTCCACAACAGGAATATTAACACAGGCTGATTTAATTTAATCTAAATCCTGTTTATGCAGACCTGCTTCTTTCCTGATACGGATTGTGCTTCTTCGCAGTGTTTGCACTGAATTGAAATGAAAACTTACATTATCTTGTGACACGCGCCATTTTATATTGGCTAGGAGGATTTATTAATTCATTCATGTCTAGAAGCATAAGTGGAATTTATGTTTTGTCAGAAAACGGAAAGGCAAGTGCTTAAAGAAGAACCGATTGCCCTCATGTTTTTATTGAGGTCTTTCTTTCCAACGAATACTGTTAAGGGTAGGAAGCTGAACAGTTTTTAATTATGATTTGGAAAAAATATAAGGAGGCACCAGGCTATTCTAAATTAGGGAACATTAGCTGTTAAAAATATACAGACAGCAATTCTAAGTAATTGTGCTATCGGTTTTAGGACAATTTATATCTTGGAACAAGGCTGCAGAAGGAATGAAAATATGGTTTTGTTTAGGTTTCACACAAGAATTATTAAATTCAAAAAATGACACACAACATTTGGACCAGACCACCACCATGATAAAGCGCAACAATAAAATGGCTCAGGATTCCTTCATTCCTAATTCATTATTTCTGTGAAATTCTAAATGTTTGACCAAAATAACAAATACTGAAATATGAATCTCTTCCAATTGGCTGTATGCAAGGACTTCCTTAACCATAGTTGCTGCTGAGGGTTCCGAGATAAAGAAGGTTTTCTGCGACTTTTTATCAGTTGTAATGTGAAACAGGAGTGCAAAACCGTTTGCTATTGTATTCTTTTGTTTAGAGAGAATTGGGAGGCGAAGTCTAGTGCCAATGGAAGCCAGGGGCGTTCCAGTGAGCTTCGAATTGAGCTGGTGCTTTCATGGCCTGATCTCCATGGAAACTGGCAGGTTGTGCCCACAAGTCATGATTCAGAAACAATAGCGGTCAGAGGATGCTATGGTGAAGGCTTCAACTGTGCGAAGGTCCAGTTAACCTAAAGTTGAAGACTGCCAACAGCGATCTCACCGTTGGCAGCTTGAGACCTGAGATGTGAGCAGTCCCACTAAGAAATGCAACCATAGAGGGAAAACCTCACCTAAGTCTAGCGTAAGGTGGGTAAGGGTGAGTTGAGTGTGGACTGCCCCGTCCGGCCGGCAATCGGAGCCCCATAGGCCTGCATGCAGGAGGGTCAGCGACAGGCAGCAATCATCATGGAAAAGGGTCTGGGCAACATGGCCAAACATCACTGCCCACTTCTGAAATCACAACTAGGGCACAGTGATAAATTCCACCTGCTGGAAGAGCTGGCAGGCTTCTGGCATGCATAAAGCGGAGTTCTGGGCAAATTCCACCATATGGTGGAGTTTTTTTATCACACGTGGCTCATCAATGGTAAATTGGTGAGAGTGATCGAGATTTGGCGTCAATTAGCACGATTTTCAGTTGCAAACCAACAAGATTTCTCCAACATGTGTGGTTGCGACGTTTGCAGTCAGAAATCTGCAGTGCGAGTAGAAAATCTACTTGAGCAGCAGCAAAATCGAACCGAGAAGCTGTGCCCTCTGGCGCACCATGTTGTGCTTTTTTCACTGTTTTTCAGCTCGGAACGAGCTCCCAGTGCATAAAATCAGCATGAGCAGCATGGCATGCTTAATTCTGGCTATTCGTGGCAGTCCATGGAAACTCGCTGAGGTTTCATGTAACTTCACGGAAATCCGCAGAGGGAAACTTTGTGAGTTCTGCGCCCCTAGTTTAGAATGCAAAAAATGGGCCACTGTGCAGGGCATCCAAGTCCAACAAAGACTGACTTCATGTTGACTTGCCAACATTAAAGTAATAATCCTTTCTAGCTACGTGAAGGAACACAGACAGTAAGAATCTCTTGCAAGAGTTACAGGCAATCAAATTCTACTGCCTATTGCTTCCAAAGGTAGACAAATGCAGACAAGTCATGAATAGGAGGGGGCAGTAAACTCCGATCCCCGGATGGAATTTGCAGAGTTTTGCCCACTTTACGCAGAGTTTCGGAAAAGCTCTGCCGACCACAGTGTGGCAGAGTTTTTCTTCACATGCTGCTTGCCAACAGTAAATTGGCAAGCGTGAGCTAGCAAGCCCTAGACTATCTCCTGGTAAGATTTCTCAATACAGCACACAGCAGGTCTCTCCTGCTCAGAAAACTGACACGCATGATGTGAAAGCAGTGGCTCAAGTAGATAATAAATTCGAGAAGTCAAAAAAAGCAGCACCCTCTGGCGTGCCTTGTGATGTACTTCATGCTGATTTTACAGCACATAACTCAAAATCAGTGCAAGCTACGCAATGTACTGCAACTACATCACTCCAGGGAACTCCACGCAGTCTCACCGAGATTTTTGGGAACTCCGTGGAGCTCACAGACATGAAACAATGCAAGTTCCATCCACCCCTAGTCATAAACTGGGTCAAAACAAGAGATGGGAGGAAACAATCCTCTACTTCAATGCAGTTTGAGACCCAAATGAGAAGAGACTTCTTAACTGATTAAGACTTTTACACTATCGGCTACATCCAAACCCCCCCCTACTGTTATTGACTATAGAAGATGCACTGGACCTTAGAAAAATACAATACCCTAAGGGCCTTTTGAGATATACTTCTGGAGACACTCCCTGCTAGCAAATCCACTCACCTGTCGAAATCAAATAGACAACTGGAATTAATTTTCGGAGGCAATAAAAAGAAATAGTGTACTTTGAAACAGTCCTCAGTCCTGCTTCTGTAATTGTACTCCCGGCTGAAACGTTTAATTAAACTAACGTCCTGTTTTGCCAACGCCTTTTGTCTTTAGTTTTTTTTAAGGTAGATTCATATTCAAGCAACAATAGCCAAAACGGGATTGGGTGCCATGTGGGTGGAGGAGGAAAGGGAATTCCTTTTCTAAAGAGTGCTGCAGGTGCCCCACATCTATCCGGGCATGATGCAATGCCAAATCCCTCAGGACAGCTCTGTTTGGTCCTGTCTGAGGCTTAAGCCAGCCTGTGTGATCCAATAGTGGGTCCAGAGCCAGATTCCAATTGCTCCCCATGAGCAGGCGTGTGCAATAGGGGTGGATGAATAATTCCGCTCCGTTCGTGGGGTTTGTGATGTTTGGCATACTCTGCATTCCAACTTCACCAACTGCTGCATGATTGAGTATAGGTAAGTTGGCAAAAGCGGGTGAGAATTTGCATCCCCTTGAGTGATTTCTGTACACCAGAAGATTTGCATCCCGGTGAGATTTCTCAATGCAGTTTACCACAGCAGGTTGTGTCCATTCGTGTGGAGAAAGGTGCCACTTGAGTAGAAAATCGCTGGCACACTGCTTGGTGCTGATCTCACTGATTTCACAGTGTGAACAAGCTCTAGGTGCTAAAAGTCAGCATGAGCAATGTGACATGATGAATTCTGCCTGGTCATGGAACATATAACTTGACACTTTTAGAATGGCTTTGGGCTGTTTGTGTCGGAGAAGGCAAGCAACGATCAGGCATGTTGGTTGGTTCATAGCCATGGAGTGAGACTTAAACCTGTGCACCCTGTGGAATTTCAAAGGCTCTGTGAAGAGAAGCAACAGTAATTTAGGCAAGTAAGAGCATAGGAAGGCCATTACATTCCCTCTGCCTCCCCCTCCATAACCCGGAGAATACAAATATTATTCTGTCATGATCTGTCTTTCAGATCCATGACTTTTTGCATCAGGAGGTCTTACTCCCTACCCCAGTCTGGCAGAGTGATGCATTACATTTCAAGTTGGTCCACCTGGATTACAAGGGTGTCCAGACAGAAGTGGAAGGTGTTGCCATCAAGGCAAAGAGAGTAGATCTCCTCCATGAGTTCCCTCATTTTCTCAACCATAGTGGAGATGGTGGCTCCAATAACTGAGATCTTCTTCACCGGGCCCCCACTTCCATTGCTTATGGGAGAGTCGCTGACTTGTGCCTCAGAATGGAGAGTTCCAAGAGCAAACTAGTTGGTGTCAAGGGGATAATGGGGAGAATCTTGGGCCCCCTGAGTCAGGGCTTTGTGGTCAGCTGGGCTGGCAAAAGAGGACGTTCAATCTCGAACACAGTGTGAACGGGAGCAAAACTCAACAGATGGGGAGGGGCTAGTTCATGATCTAGTGGCCTGACGGTAGACTGCAGTGTTACCCCAGTTTGGGTCTCTGTACTGGCAGCTCTTGGCCACTCTGTTTTCTCTGCACTCCTCACAGGGGTACACCCAGTAGACAGTGTGGGTTAATGCACAGGCACCCTATACGGGCTTAGAGGTTGCTGCAGCCCCCCACGAGGAGAGGGAATGGTTGAGAGGGGGAAGAGGGAATGAGAACCTGCCTACTCACTTGTTGATGCCATCTTTGCCCCTAAGTAAGATGAGGATGATGTGGTACAGGGGCCCGTATGGGGCTTGGTGGGCAGCCATTGATCCTCCGCTCACCATGGACGGATGAGTCATATGCCCAATGTCCTGGTTTGTTGGCCATGGTGGCGTGGCCAAGGCTTCTGGTCTTCTCCATGCAAGCTTGGTGTGAGGCTCAGGCCCTTGGCACTGATGAAAACAGCTGTGATGGGAGAGAGCTAATCTGAGTCTACACACTCAGCTCTCCTGGCCCCCACCAGTGATCAGCACTTGGCCCAGGAGGCATCGTCTACTTTACCTCAACTCCACTCCACTATTATGCTCTGTGTACCTGGTCCCCCAATCACCACACCCAGTAAGACCAAAACCGCTACATAAAATGAGGAGTGAGCCCAGACCTCCAATGGCAGCTCTCTCCTCACTCTCCTCACAGTGGCACTGTTGGTGTCCTGCTCCCGGAACCGCACTGCTGTCAAATCACCTTCGATGAGCTGCTTCACCTGGGTAGTGGGTTGCGGGAGGGTCCTAAGCTGAAATGTTTTGCCCCCATCACTGGTGATGGCTGCCCAACCCAGGAACGTTGCAAGGGTCTCTGGGGTAACTGGGCTGTACAGGTGCTTTAGCAGAGTGCGTCAACTCATAACTCTGCCTCAGAAAAGTCTTATTTTTAAGTCATTGCCCAGCGGATGTTGAGGGATGGGGCTGCAAATTTCCCTTTCAATGGACTAGGTTATGTGAATGTGAATTAAATTGGCCGACTAGGTTTACTTTCAGCAACGTGAAATGAAAATTCCATTTTTGCAGTTACTATTAATTTTACTGTAGAACATATTTGGAGTGCTTATTTAAGCACTTATGTGTTTGTGACTGGTAAACATTTCTATTTACACAACATTTTCATTTTAAATAGTTTTTTGAATTTTGGACAGTATCAATGGATTTCATGTTATCATATCTTTGGGATTTTTTAATTTTTGGGATAATACTTTTGGATTCTTTCTTGTAGAGGTATTGCCTACTTGAATGTTTCACAGCATCAAAACCGTGAGCAGTTTCATGTATTTTTGGGGGATTTTCCACAAATATATTTATATATTTGCAATATAATCTCTTATTTGCAATATGGTTAGCTATCATGCTTAGGTATGATATGCTTATATCTTAGAATTAAACATGTTGTGCAATGTTTTATATAACTTATAGCCTGTGTATGTTTTGAATTTTTTTTAAAAGTGCTTATAGTTATCTCTATTTTTGTTATGTTCATTAGATGTAACCTTATAAGTGTTTCCCATATAATGTGGGGAAAACTTGTTACATACTAAATCAAACCCAGATAGTTCTCCAACAGAGCCTTCAGGCACTTTATCATTATTCATACAGAGAAATTATTGTTTTTTATGAAACATAAGAATAAGGGATTACTTTTTTATAAAAAAATTTGAGGTACTCCTTGGAAATGTATCAAGTTACACATACTTGGATGTAGGCGTCCAGGTGAACCAGTTGGAACTGCCGGGGCCTTAGGGCTTCTCCTGCCATACCCAACAACCCTGTTACTAGTGGGTGCCTGTTAGAAATGGGGGTCTCTAGTTGGCAATGGTTTTCACCTTCGTCCAAGTAAGGACCCTTCTTCCTAGTCTGGGTAAGGGGGGTAGACTTCTACAATAAACCATGCCCACCCCCTTGGTAGCTTGGCACAAACAGACAAGCTTATCTCAGAGGCAGTGTGTAAAGCATTTGTGCACACATACAGTAATATAGTGAAAACACTACAAATGGACACCACATCAGTTTCGAAAAATAAGTAAATCTTTATCTAAACCAAACAAGACCAAAAACAACAAAAATCCAAAATACAGTCCTGAAAAATATGCAGTTTGCAAAAAAACCTTAAACTTGTGGAAATATCCACACAACAGTTCTTTCGAATCGGTTGCCCCATCCGGGGCTAACAATTCCAGCTGACCGCAGTGGTCCGGGCTAGCTAAAGTGTTGACAGACTCGTGAACAGTACCTTTCTCGTTGCAGTTTGCTACGAGTCGGCTAGGGGCAACTGTTGCGGTTGTGTTGCAAAATGGAATCGGCGCGGGGGGAGATGCCCTCACGACGCTGTGCAGGCAGTGGCTGAGTGACGGTCATCCAAACGGCGTTGGTGAGACCCAGGCTTACGGTGCAGGGAAAGGAGGTGCTGGATACAGTGTTGGCATGTTCAAGTACAGGCGACGGATCAGGTCGATGTTCGGGTCGTGCAGCGACAGTGTTGGTGACATCCAGGCATTGCAGATTGCGATGCCCACAGGACGTGGTGCAAGCAACAGCTCGGTGACGATCATCAAGACTGCGTCAGTTAGACCAAGGATATGGTGCAAAGTGCAATGGGGCCTTCTGCGGTGCCTTTACGATGTGATACCTACGACGGACTCAGTGACAGAGTCAGCTGTTCCTTTCTTCTGCGGCAAATGAAACCAGCGGTTCCAGAGACGGTGCCCAGAATGATGGTGAGGCCTTTGCTGTCCCTGAGACCTCTTGAACAGGGGGCAAGCTCCACTTCAAGCCCTTGGAGGCACTTTACAAGCAGGATACACAGACAGTCCTCTCCTTGGCAGAAAACACAGCAAAGGGGCAGTACTTCTCCTTCAGCTTTTCCTAGCTCTTCTCCTTGGCAGAGGTTTCTCTTGAGTTACATAAGTACTCTAAAGTTTAGGGGTCTGGGCCCCAATTTTTATAACACAAATTCATTTGTTCTCTGGTGGCAGAGAAGCTTCTTGCCTGGCAACAAACAGTTCTGTCCACTCTGGTGCAGCTGTCCGGCAGGAGGTAGAGACAGCATTATCCAAGGCAGACCAGGCCCATGCAGCTGTGAAAGAAATCCCCTCACCCTACTCTGAATGCAGTCCAGGTCTATTCAGCCTAGCCATGACTCATCCTGGAAAGCCAGGACACACCTCACTCCCCCAAAAGGCTGTCTGAACATAATGCACATTCCAACCCCCTGTCACTACAAAGCCAGACCGTCAATACACAACCCTAGCAGAGGCACACTGAATGGCTAAGCAAGAAAATACCTACTTTCTAAAAGTGGTATTTTCAAACACAATTTGTAAACATCCTCACTAAAAGAAGCATTTCTAGATTCTGAGTTCAGGCATACTAAACTTAGCTTTCCTATCTTGTTCCAATGGGAAGTTACATTTATAAGATGTTATAAATGAGCTCCCACGAAACAAAAGTGGAAGTATTTCAGTATAATGCCATGTCACGCACCAGGATTTGTCCTACCTTTTACCTACCTTGTACCCTGCCCACAAGGGTACTTTGGGCCTACCTTAGGGGTGACTCACATGTAAGAAACGGAAAGGTTTGGGGCCTGGCAAGTGAATGCACTTGCCAGGTCGACATGGCAAGTGGCAAAAACACTGCAGTGGCAGGTCTGAGTTACATTTAAAGGCTGCTCATATGGGTTTCACAATCAGTGTTGCATGCTCACTAGCAGCATTTGATTTGCAGGCACTTGGCACCCACAGTGCACTGTACTATGGACTTACCAGTAAATCAAATATGCCAATCATGTAATCATCAATCTACAACATCAATTTAGAGAGGGAGCATTTGCACTTTGGCACTACACAGCAGTGGCAAAGTGTCCAAAGCATCTATACCAGCAAAAACGGTAGTCCAACACACAGTAAGAACACATGAATCAAAGGCAAAAACACAGGGGTATCTACTCCAAGGATGCTGGGTCTAACACTGGTCCCTTCCAGCTGAAATGTGGGGAGAACTACCCACCCACTTGAGAGCTCTCTTCACTAAGGGGGAAAAATCTGGACAGACCATCAGCATTGGTGTGTTCTGTACCAGGGCGGTGTTCCACCATAAAATCTATCCCCTGTAGGGAAATGGACGACCTCAACAACTATGGGTTCTCACCCTTCATCTGCATCAACCATCTAAGGAGCCTGTGGTTTGTCTGAACTCGAAAGTGAGTCTATAACAAGTAGGTCCTCAGCTTCTTCAGAATCCTGACCACAGCAAAAGTCTCATGCTCAATTGCACTCCACCTCTGTTCCCAGGCAAGTAACCTCCTTCTAATGAAGGCTGCAGGTTGGTCTAGGCCCTCCTCATTTAGTTGTGAGAGCACAGCCCCCAAACCATGGTCTGAAGCACCTGTCTGCACCACAAATTCCTGTGAGAAGTTGGAATTCTTGAGCACAGGCACCATGCATATGGCAGAAATCAGGGCATCAAAAGCTTTCTGACAGGTGTCAGTCCAGTTCATCTTCCTGGGCTGCTTCATGGAAGTCATCTATGTCAAGGGGGCAACAATGGTGCAATATCCCTTTACAACCCGCCTGTATTACCCGGTGAGGCCAAAAAAGCTCTTACCTATGGCTGGGTCTTGGGGGTTCCCATGTCAGACTGGTATACATTTTTTGGCTGTAGGGGAGCCACCTGGCCCCTCCCTACCTGGTGTCCCAAGTACTGATCCCTGCCCAATCTAGCACTTTATGGCCTTGATCATGAGGCCTGCCCTATGCAGAGCCTTCAACACTTTTCAGTGGTGATGCAGGTGCCACTCCTAAGTGGCACTGAACACTGCAATGTCATCCAGGTAGGCAGTACTGAAATCCCTCAGCCCGGCCAACACTTGATTGACCTACATCTGAAAGGTGGCAGGAGCACTCTTCAACCCAAAGGGCATCACCCAGAGCTGGTAGTGCCTCTGTGGTGTCAAGAATGCAGACCTTTCCTTTGCCTCATCAGTTAAGGCAATCTGCCAGTACCCAGACTCTAAGTCAAAAGTGTTGAGGTACTTGGCAGCTCCCAAACAATCCATGAGCTCATCAGCTCTGAGGATGGGGTGCACGTCAGTCTTCCTGGCTAAATTGAGCCCTCCGTAGTCCACACAGAACCGGAGTCCTAGCATGGCACTAGGGGTGTCAACCTTTGGGAACAAGAACAATGGGCTAGACCAAGGGATGTTAGAGGGCTCATTTACCCCTAGTGCCAGCATCTTGGAGACTTCGTCTAGATTTGACCCTGTCAGTCAACCTGTACATTTTGTGCTTTACAGGAGGACTGTCCCCAGTGTCCACTTCATGGACAAACCACTGAGTGACAGCAGGGGTCTGGGAGAACAGAGCAGCAAACTGTCCCAACAGTTGGCAGCAGTCATTACACTGTTTAGGAGTCAGGGCGGGTTAGAGGTTTATACCATCCACTGATCCATCATGCTCCTTAGCAGACAGGAGGCTAGGGAGAGGCTCAGTCTCCTCTTCCATTCCATCATCTGTTGTGATGAGCATGCCCACTTCAGAGCTCTCAAAGTGGGGCTTGAGGCAGTTCATATGTAGGACCAGCAAAGGGTTCCTGGGAGAATGCTTACAATTGTAATCTGATTTCAGGGTGTTACCCAAAGTTTTCAATTTACCTGAAATACTTACTTGTAATTAAATGTGTACTATGTAGTAGGGGTGGGTGAAACACGTAGACTTTCACTCCGCATTAATCCGCCGAGTTACATAAAAACCTTTGCAAGATTCTGCGGAGTTCTGCCAATGGCCGAAAACATGAAGCTTGCAATTCAGCACTGGTACCACAAGCTGCACTGAAAATCAGCCTGAACAGCACCAAGTGTTGCCCAAGCCTGCGCAGCTATTCAAATTGATTTTGCTGCCACTTGAGAAAAAAAATCTACGCAAGCGCCAGCAAATCAACTTCAACAGCAGCCATCTGACTGCTCACCACCCCCCTTGTTAGAAAATCGCTCAAGGGGATGACGAATCTCACTCACGCTCATCATCTCCCATACTCTTGAGCCTTGCAGGAGAAAAATTCCACTATGCCTCAATTAGTGGAATTTGGACAGAACTCAACATTAAGGAATAAACTGGAGTGACCAAATTCCGCCAATTCCGCAGGTGGAACGAAACATTTTGCCCACCCCTATTATTTAGTAATGTGTGTAGTGAAATTACTTTTCATTTTTAAAAGAAAATACACTGACTGGACAATGAATTATTGAGTGTTGGTGGAATTGGAGTTAATAGCCTGCACCACTTCCCCTGAGTAGGATTTGTACTGCTTTGCCTCGCTGTCTTGAGTGAGTCAGGTACTACTTGGGGTACGTAATTTACAGTTAAAGACAATTGCAGATTTATTACTTAGGAAGAACTCACATCCTTCACCATTTGTTACCCAATTACTTACCATATGCAATTATGATTTTTCATATATTCTGCACTAAAATTGGGCTTTCCTATATTAATCAAGTTCTTTAAAATTATAGAGTGAATTTAATGTGAGTTTGCATCTTTCTAGGAATGGTGTTCCAGTAACCTACTAAAATAAAATGTATTGTTGACAGTTTCTGATAGTTAGCCAATGTATATTGTCTCCAGATAAGTTGTGAAAGACATGTCACAGCCTTTCCATGTCAGCCACTCTAGCTGGTTAGTTGGTCTCTGCCTGTGCTTGCTTGGGCTGGGCTCACAAATTAACTTTTAAAAAACATATCAAAATAACATCCTGAAGCTAAACCACAGAAACGGGATTCCTTCTGTTTACCAACTGCGCTAAGCAATTCCAGATTCAAACTAGGCTCTCGGGCTTCACCCGCAACTGATAGACCAGGCAAATCGTCTAGGATTCACCCTCCACACATATCTTTCATTCAAGCAGCACATTGCTAGGAAGAGCAATGCAACCTGTTTACAACTGTGCCTCATGAAATAAATGAAGCTGCTTCTCTCTGAAGACTTCTGAATAATCATCCGAGACGTAGTCCTCTCCAATCTGTATCAAAGTAACACCCTGCTCAGTGATCTCTGTAATACCACCCAGTCACTAGAGTGACAAAAGAAAACATGACATCAGGGTTATCATTGTGGCCTGACTCCTGATGTACAAAACCAGCAGTGTGACCTATTAAAACAACCCTTTTTGACAGGTAAACACCTCCCTTTTAAATATTAGTATGTCCCCATACATAAGCCTTGTAGCTGACAAGGCTAGGGTCCATGAAATTTATTTATTTATATTTATTAAGTTTTTTCCCCTTTTATCCCGTGGTGTTGGGAAAGATGAACCGTCAAAACATACATACATAAATCAAAATATATACATAGAAGAGATGATTATATAAAAATGACAAATAAACATAATTAATTAATTAATTTGCAACCCATTTTTCAAATGGTGCCCAGTTCTTAGCAAAGATTGAACGTCTTCTCTGTCCTCTGAAGGGCTGGACAAAAGTCTCAAGTTTATACCAGGCGAGCATCCTGGCTTTCCAATGAAAAAAAGTAGGAGGTTCGGGGTTTATCCAGAGTGATGTGATACAGAGTCTGACCATAGCCATAGAAATAAAAAGAAAGGCTTGTAAATATCTTGTTTTTTCAATGGCAGTAGAATATTCATAGCCAGTAATAACCATTTCAGCGGAGATTTTAACTGAAGTTTTGGTGAGCTGCGTAAGAAAAGTTTCAATTTGATTAAAGAAAAGAGATAACTCCGGACAACTATAAAACATATGAACAGAATCTGCAGAGGAAAATTGACATCTTGCACAAAACAACCCTTTTCCCACACTGACAACCCCCCATCTAACAAGTTTTGCAGGTGTATAATAAAGATTGACCATAGCTAGCCATGTAACTTTGTGAGTGGAGAGTACCTGATACCAAGACCAACCTAGCTAATGACAATGGAAATTTTAAATCTATAGAAGGTACTCCAAATTTTATTGCCCATTTATTGTTCTGATCATGTAGATCATCAGGAAGTTGGGATAGGAAAGATTGATATAAGGTGCCGATTTTAGTTTTCATTCTAATAGATTCAACTATAGCAAGTTTTTGAAACATTGTTGGGTTTTGGGAAAGCTTTTTATCCAAAAAACTTCTAAATTGAAGATATTTAAAAAAATGATTAGAATGCAAATAATATTTTTCTTTTAAGAAGGTGAAAGAAGCTATTTGCCCTAGGTCAGCCAGATCACCGATCTCCTTTAACCCAAGGGCTATCCAAATATTTGCCACGCCCTCTTGAAATATCATTGGGAGTAATCCAGAGGCAGTAAATGAGGTATAGTAGGTGAGTTTAGGGATATGAAAGTGTCGACGAACTTTTTGCCATACTGAGAATAATGCCCACAATACCTTAAATTTAGTTTTTTTTAAAGAGCTCGGTTCCAGTATACGAGTAAGTACTCCAGTCTCCCAGTGATATTGAATATATTGAGGGTGAGAGATGGACCGGCAATTCGGCAGTGACCCCCAATAGAGGAATAGCAAAGTGTTGAATCATAGCTGCCCAATAATACAGAGTTAAATTTGGGACTGTCCATCCCCCACGTTCTTGCGGGAGACAAGTCCACTTAGCTGCCTGCCTCGGTTTGCGATAGGACCACAAAAATCTCTGACAAATTCTTTCTGCTTTCTTTAAAATTAGAGAGGGGATTAATAATGGAATAGATCTAAAAAAATATAAAAATTTAGGAAGAACAAACATTTTAAGGATATTAGACCGTCCATACAGCGAAAGATGTAAATGATCTAGTCGCTCTAATTTGTTATGGAGAGAATCAATAGTGGTAGAGTAGTTCAGATCTAAGATTTGATCTACATCAGACGAAATTTGAACACCAAGATATGTTGCTGCGGAGGTTATGGGAACTTGAGAAATGGGCATAGCCGTAGATTGTAGAATTTGTGTTTTTGTAATATTTAATTTATAACCTGAGATTAGGCCAAATTCAGCTGCCAAGATCTCCAAAGCAGGAAAAGATTGAGCGATATTATCTGTTAAGATCATAATATCGTCGTCGTATGCCAGTGACTTATATTTAGTTCCATGAACAATAACAGGAGTAATAGTCTGGGAATTTTCTATTAAACATAAAAAGGGATCAATAAATAAAGCAAAAAGAAGAGGAGAACAGGGGCATCCTTGCCTGGTGCCCCTGCTAATAGGGAAATAATGTGATTTAGCCCCAGAAATGTGAATTTTAGCAACTGGGGATATATACAGAGCTTGTAGGGCTTCAATAAACTCTGGTGTATAACCCTTCCAGGATAAAACACCCCACAAATACCTCCAGGAGACCCTGTCAAACGCCTACTCGGCGTCCAACAGGATCACCCCGAGGCGGGAGTTTGTAGTGTTTGCCCAATCTAGAAGGGATATTACTTGCCTGATATGATCGGTCGTATCCCGACCGGGAATGAACCCGTGTTGACGGATGGAGACCAATGAAAGAATTGTTTGATTTAAACGGAGGGCGAGTATCCTTGAGTAAATTTTGGAATCTGTGTTAATTAAAGCTATTGGTCGATATGAAGCTGGGTTTAATTCATCCTTACCTTTTTTTCTAAAGAGCACAATGGTAGAATGTCGCCAGGAATCAGGAATTGAACCTGTCTGTGCGAGACGGAAAACCTCTAGCATTTGATGGTTAAATAGATGTGAGAAAGTTTTATAAAATTCTAGATTAATTAAGTCTGGACCTGAGGCTTTGCCATTAGAAAGAGATTTCATGGCGATCAGAACTTCCTCCCAGCTAATAGGTTCAGCTAGAATTTGATTCTCAACGTCAGTGACTTTTTGAGTGTCCATAGATTGAAAAAATTGATTTAGAGCAGTTTGTTGATATAAAGTTATATTGGTATCTTCCACATATAGAGTTGAGTAGAAATCAGCAAAAACATCTAAAACACCACTAGGTGTGTCCTGAATAATGCCAGAGCGGTCTTTAACCCTAATAATCTGATTGGCTACTGCCTTTTGTTGTAAGCGTTTTGCTAAAACCTTGCCACAGTTTTCACCCAGTTCGTACATTGAAGTTCGGAATTGAAAATATTTAGTTGCTATATCTTTATAAAAAGAGTCTAATAGGTTGGATTTAGCTATAGCAACTAATTTAGTACTGGCTGCTGTATCTTCCCCCATATGAATGTTGGAGATTAAATCTGATTCCGCTTGTTCGAGTGCTGCGAGTCTGGTTTTGAGAATTTGTTGCTCAGTCTTCCTACGATAAGAAGCAAATCTTTTGGTTTCGCCGCGTAATGCGGCTTTGAATGTATCCCAAACAATAGGGACCGAGGCAGTACCAGTATTAATTGAAAAAAACTCTAAAATCCATGAATTAAGTTGTTCTTGATATAAATTATCAGTTAGTAATTTTCTATCAAATGTCCAAGATCTAATTTGATTAATAGGGCGATCGCAGGGAATAATAACGACAATAGGATTATGATCGGATATGGTTCTTGGATTAATTTTGATGGTTGGTGTCGGGCAAGATGGTGGCCGTGAGCTCGGCTGAGTGAGTCTGCGTGTTCTCTCCTCTGAGCCGTAGCGGACCCCTACGTGACTACTGGCTGTCCGTATCATTCTGCCTGACAAACCACGTATTTTTACGGCTTGACAAGAAACACGGACTCGGTCTGACTTCATGGCATTTTATTCTCGTATAAACACTATCAGAACGGCAGCTTCACGCAGACTTCTGTGGTTTTGGCTAGCTCCGTCCCGTTTCAACTGCGGGTCAACTCGTTTGCTATCCGGTCCGGGATTTTCTTCTTCCCTGCTCTCTGGCTATTCACCTGATTGCTCTGCAAGCTGCACAACGCTGTCGGTGTCGGTGTCAGGCAAAATGAAACCGCCGAAGGTACCGTCGAAAACCTCAGCTGCTGCCGTGAGATCCCGCAGTACAGCTAGGGGTCAGCAGGAGACAGACCAGAAGAGTACCGCAGCCGCAGCCTCAACCGCGGCTCAGAAGATCCGTTCTGGTTCTGATAAATCTGTATTACCGCTGACTCCCACCGCAATCGTTACCAGAGGTCAGACACTACCGGCAATGTTTAACAAGCCTGGAATAAAGCTCAAAACCTCTACCATCGATGGCGATTTCTACACACCAGCGCAGACAGAAAATTCAAGCTTGGCAGATACTGCTACAAAGGGGGGGGTGAGTACCTCTACAACTGTCCCAGTTTCACTGCTTTCTATTCCGGCAGACTCCCCCCCTTTCTAAACCTTCTGTATTGGCTAATGGTAGTACCGCAGCAAAGACTCCAGGCCTTATCCTCAATTCCTCTGACTATCAGACCTCCCCAGCCCAGTGCATGCTGGGAGATGTAGTTCAATCTGCTATTAGTAAGACACCCATTCTAATGGAATTCCCTATTGAGCATTCCTATGATACCAGGGGGTCTGAGGTCAGTGAGTTCACTGAGAACTTTTACTCTGTTTCTGACCATTCCATATCTGGGGAGCACGATGCCGAGCACCTTGGGCCCCAGTGGTCGGATTATGATAGTGACTCTGCGGACTGGCGCACCAGCCCGTCATCTAAAGACTTTAGCATTGATACAGTACGCAAAGCCTCTGGTACCAAAGTATTATCCCTGTCTACTCAGCAAAACCTCCAGAAGGATCAGTCTAATGAACAGTCTAATGAACAATCGGATTTGAATTTTCAGAATGTTTGTGGAGCTACCACTCCGACTATGCCAGATATTCCTGAAGAGGTTTCATTGTCAATGATATATCAAACTATCATGAGGCACAGGGAAGAAACTAAGCAAGAAAATATGAGAACCCAGGGGTTTTGTCGCAAAATGCAGAATTCTCTTCGACGGGTTATTAAAACATGCACCAAGACTACTGCCAGGGTCGCCGAAGCTGAAGAAAGGATCTCAGCTCTTGAGGATGCTGCTGTTACTCAGAGAGAGTTAGTTACAGAGGTCAAAGAGCAACGGAAAGATATTCTTTGGAAACTTGCAGATCTTGAAAATCGTGCGAGAAGAAATAATCTTCGTGTCTTGGGGATAGAGGAAAATAAAGAGGGGGATGATGCCCGGTTGTTTATAGTTCAGCTTTTCACTGAGGCCTTTCCGCATGTCACCCAGTGGGACTGGAACCTTGAGATTCAGAGGGCACATCGCTATCCACTGAATAGGAAAAAACAATCCTCTGCTGTAAACAATCCTTATCCACGTGCTATTTTGGTTTGCTTCAATAACTTCCTTGCCCGTGAACGTATATTTGATCTCGCCAGGCCCAACAAGAAGCGATCTGCCATGGAATGTCAATTCTTTGTTCGTCCTGATTTTTGTTCAGAGACTGTCACGCGTCGATGGCATCTCCGGCAACAGATTCCTTTATTTCAAGCTAAGGGAGCTCAGGTTTTTTTTACTTTTCCCGGCTAAACTAAAAGTTATTTTCAAGGGCCAGACGAGGTTCTTTATGTCGGAGATTATCGCCAAGGAATTTCTTGAGTCAATATAATCTAAGTCAAGCAATATATGATTAGTTTGATTGTTTAACATAAGCCAGTAGCCACACTTCTTTTGTTGTTTATTCCATCATCTCTGTCTTCACTGATGACCCGTAAGACATATATAAAATGATGTACTCTTTCTTTTTTTGGTGCGGTAGGGTCATTAGATATTTCGAAAAATGAGAACGCTACTGGCTCAGCGGAGTGTGGGGTAACGCCTACTCAACCATCACAAGGACTACGGTCCTGATGCCTACTGCGGGGGGAGAGGGGGTGCGGGGGTCACTGGGCGGGGGGAGGGTCTGGGTGGGCTGCTTGGGTTGGTTGGGTGGGCACGTGGGGTGGTGTGGTGGTGCTGGACAGAGATGACCGTAGTATTCATGCATAAATTCCTCTACCTTTTGAATGTATTTGATGCAATAACAAATGTCTATACATTTTTTTTTTCGCAAGAACAGTTTGGGCTGTCATTTTTTGATCAACTCTCATGGCTTCTCATACATTGAAGTGTGTAACCTGGAATATTTGTGGATTAAATGACCCCAAGAAGCGTAGAATCCTCTTTGAGCTATTGAAGGTGATGCAGACAGATATCATCTGCCTGCAGGAAACTCACGTTTCCTGGGGTAATCGGTCATATCTTAGATTTCCAGGCTATGAGTTAGTGGCATGTACCCGACAAACCTCCACAATCAGGGGAGTTGCTATCATTTTAAAGACCGGGCTAGGCTGCGTCAAAAGAGTAAAACAAGATAATTCTGGTAGATGGTTAATAGCAGAACTAGTGATCAACGGTTCTTCCCTTTCTATTGTTCAATATATGCCTCTAATTTAGATGACCCACAGGTTATAAGGGACCTAAATATAGAATTGGCCAATTGGCCTCATCCGTTGTTTTTTTGTGGGGACTTCAATATAAATATCCCTAGCCATTTAGATATAATAAAATCCGATACATATTTTGGACGTAAGCCTCAAGTTTATAAGGCACTTCGAATTCTCCTGATTGAACATGGTTTGTCGGATACATGGTATTTCCATCATCCAAATCAAGAGGGCTATACTTTTTATTCAATACCCCACAATAAAATGGTCCGTATTGACTATGTTTTTGGGTCCATGAAATTTAAAGGTGGGACATGTAGAACACTAATGTTACACTGTCCCTAAAGTGAGAAGGCCCAATAAGTAATTATGACTGTGGCAGGCCTATCTGTCCCATGTAGAAAGTTACTCTTTAGCTGCCTGAACTGTCACGATGCTACTTAGCACCAGCCTTTGCCAGCCCTCCTGATGTGCTCAGCTTTGAATGGGTGTCAATGAGGTGTGAAATGCATCCCAGGAGTAAACAACAGACTGACTCGAATGGACAAAGATGACTTCACTGAATTCCACATAACATTCAGAGTGTGGCTCTGGGCATCTTTGTCAATATACTGCCAAATTCAATTTGGTTGGTCTGTTAAGCCACATGTAACACCTGGGGCAAACGTGAAAGGGAGACAACAGGACGCCAAGATAATTTTGTGGATACCTTGCCTGGTGCAAGTAGACCCTGCTTTTGTCCTGCCAGGCTTCTTTCGCTGTGTTTGTTGTGGGTACAGTACACACTTCAAGCTGAAATTGTTTAATTAGATATGGGAGGACACTAGATTTAACATAGTACATTTCCTACACATACCCCAGCCCTCTGAGCCCAAATGGCCAAAGACTTTCGTCATCTTGAAAAATTCCTGACATATGGCATTTTGGGACGCTTTTCATTAAGGCAAACAGGAAGTGATGCACAAAGAGGGTAGGGTTACCCCTGAGAACTTTAAAACCTGTTGTTCAGGAGGAGCTAGAAGTCAGACCCAAAAGCTGATAGTAGGCATACACATGACATCCCCAGGCACCCTCCTCAGAACACTTAATGGGCTTGCAGAAGATCAGAAGAGAACTGCTGCTGCTGTCTGTGACCTGAAAGGAGTCCTGATGGACTGGATCTGCTTCCTTTTGTACCTAGGACAAAGACGTATACTCCAAAACTCAGTTGGCTGACCTCCTGTGTGGCTACAGGGGAACAACAAGCTGCAAGTGGCCTTTCCCTTGAAGTACTCAACTGACCAGTAGCAACTGGACTTGGACTATACCTTGCTGTTGCACTCTGTCTGACACCCTATGAGCCACTAAGTGCCTCTGGGCCTTTAGTGGTGTGCTCCTGTGGTTTATTGGGACTTAACAGACTAAATGGGAGATACACTCTATGACTGGGATGAAGCTCATTGGTGTATCTGACCCACGCTCTACAATAGTTGGACTACCACAAAGACTGCTTGTCCACAGGGAGCCCAATATAATATGTGGCCTTGATTTTAACCAGCAAAGCCATTGGACATCCCAGAACTTGATAACCAATGAAATTGAAGGGGATTCTCTGCAAAACCCAAAACATAATGAAGATCAATGGGAGTAAATCCCAACACATTTACTATGGTTCACTTACCCCCTCTAACGACAGAGCAACATCTACTGGAACAGGACAACATGGTGAAAAAATATAGAAACTCCATCCCGACGTTAGACATCATAAACCCCATTCTCAACTTACAAGATGCAAATGACATAACTTACATTAAACAACGCGGGTGCTTGTCACTCGAAACTAATGAGCCAAGTCCGGTACAGGCAGGGGCTATTGCAACCGACACCCCCTAAAGGTGCGAACAGTCGTGCGAACAGTTGTGCGAAAAAAAACGTTCACACAGAGTATTCCAAGTATCTTGATTACATACCTCAACTAACTCAAACATATGTGGAAGTATTGAAGAGTCCCCCAATGGCTTCCAAATGGCCCCAATTACTAAATATTTGGAAATGATTGGTAAAGCAATGACATATCATGCAGACAAACTTGCACGCAAGTCGAACTGTTAAACATCTTGGCAATCCACGTACATGGGATAGAAGCTAACATACAACACCTCAACACAATGATAAGGAGGGTTCAACTCGATAAGGACACTACATATCAAACTTGCCACTGCCCCGAAATTATCAATACACTGGCAACAGTTCCAACTTTGATGTCACAAAAATTAGGGGCCGTCAAGGAACCACCTAAAGAGATTATCAAAACCACCTGACAGTCAAGAGATGATCAAGTTGAACAAGAAGGCCAGGGGGGATGTGGCAGAGAAAATGGCCCTTCGAACAATGAAGAGAGACCAGCAACCCTAGAACAGCCAAGCATTTCCACTATAGACGATGCTAGGATGGTAATCAATACAATTGAAAAAGTCTACCATGGAGCAGACGAGGTGCCACCACTAAACCTAGCTTTACAAACAGCAGACCATATAAGCCCCTAACAATTCAATTTGTCAACCTCCCTAACGAAGAGGGAAAGTAAATGTCTAAGAAAGGCAAGAAAAAGTAAACCAAAGAATTTGGGGCCATCGGCAATACATCCTGAAAAAATTGAGCATAACCCGAATGATACTAACGCAAGGAAATGATAGAGGATGATGCCTCCCAAAATAACAGAAGGCAAGAAGTTGGGACATCGCCATCTTATAATCTTACATTAAAGGAGGCAATAATTCCTGACGGCCCAAACCAACGAAGCAATACAGGCCAACAAACAAGGAAAATGTACAGCATATTTAGCCCTCTGGCAGGGAAAGTAGAACTGAAATTACCAAGCCCGGGCACACAAAAACAACAAAAAAAGCACAGTCGTATCACATGGATATATAGAAAGTATAAACTCTCCCACAACAGATGACATCTACACTAGCAGTCAAGCGGTTTCAGAGAAGTGCAGGAAACCTTAAGGTGGACAAAAATGGCAACAGCAGCCGGGAACAACTAAGGCCACGCCAGCTGTGAAGTCTAGTAGCCCTGAAAGTAACAGTTCAAAAAATCTATCTAACTTTTCATGACTCAATCCGGTCAGTAACATCCAAACCAAGCAATGGGGGGAAAAATGTTACACAGATTCCACACGGTTCACCATAAGTAACAAAGTAGAACTAATCCCGCAATATAGCTTGAGTGGGCCACACGACATTTTGAGCCGAGGGTCATTACTAAAACCTCTAGAAGAACTACCATCCCTACGTCATGTAAAATCTAGTGACCTAGAAAGAATTGAGTACAAACAGAATCCCTACCAAACAGGTCCAGACTCCACAATTATAACATGGATCGAACACAGTTTCACAGACCAGATTCTGCAGCACAGGGAGTAATTTTCCAACTGGGGCATAGATATAAAAAAGGAGGAGCCCCTGCGGTACCCCAGCCCATTACAGAAACAAGGACAGAAACAGAGCCTCCTAAAAGGTGCAAAACATCCGGACCATAATAACATCAAGGTAGAAGAGGATCTTTTGCTCAGGCAAATTACAGTCACTATCGTACAATGAGAAGAAGCAACAGCTGATAGGAGCCCCCAAGTGACATCGGTATTAAGGCAGCGGGGAGAAGAATGAATTAAACTAAGAAAAATCACCAGGAAAAGTGCAGGGTTGTAGGATCTGCTCCTGGAACGTTACTGGCCTAAGCTCCAAGCTAGAAGAAGACGAGTTTGTGGAGTACATAAAACAACATACCATACTTCTTTTTCAGGAAACCAGGCAGATGAAAAACTTGCCATTAGTGGGCTATAAAGAACACTTTGTCCCAGCACAAGAGGAGGTACACTATGGAAGGGTAAAAGGAGGGCTATCTACCTTTATATTCACCAATTTCCTTGGAAAGATGTCAGCATTGATCTTGAATCCACATAGATGGAATGCACCAAAGTGGACCTTCTATCCTCCATGGGACTATAAATTTTAAATCTTTATATGCACCTGGCTGAAAAACATAAGGGGAAAAAAATCAAGCACCTAATTGTGACAATCAAAAAGCTGAAAACACCTATCCAAGTGACAACATGATAATAACAGGTGATTTTAATATAAATCTATTCCAAGGTCACGAGAGAAACTTAGCGAGTTTTATACAGCCAAGATATGGCAACCGAAGCAGACAAAATACTGTGAGGAAAAAATGTGCAGCTAAACTGGATGACCTCTTTCTGCACACGCTAAATGGCAGGGGTCCCTTGGATAGCCAAGCAGCCTTTACGAGGGTCACAAGAAAAACAGGTTCAACAATCGATTTTGCACTAGCAGACCCATATCTATTTCCGTATGTAATGGATTTCCATATTCAGGATTGGATTGAAAGCGATCATTACCCAAAGATCTTCACTTTGGCTATCATCCCAAAAGGGTTGGGACAGACGAATGCCCTAACACTCAATACCCAACTTTTCAACCTACAACGACTAACCTGGAATGAAAAAAATATCACCAACATAATGGAGGCATGCCGCTTATTGCTACCTCTCCCATCGGAGGATCAAGACATCCTAAAGGCTTGGGAATCTTTCGTATTGAACATTAACAAAAAAAAACAAATCAATCACGGAAGTCACCAAAAAATAAGCTACAGAGGGGGGCAGTGGTATAAGCCAAAAATACAGGCATTAAAAACGCGCCTTAAAACATACCTAAGGTCATTTTGAACAAATGACCCCCCCACTGCCACAAAAAACCTTCATAAAAATAGAACATTTGAAAAAGGAGCTAAAATATGAAACTAGGGCGGCTAAGCAAGCGTGCAAGGAAAAACTTGAGACCACCATGCTCAAGCAAGCAAGCTGAGAAATTCTCAGCAGTTCTGAGCAAAATTAAAAGTCATACTTAATGGCAAACATGGGCAGTTCAATTCGTATTTGTCAGACCAAACTTGGAGTGATCATATTGATGTAACAAATAATTTCACACCGGTAAATAGTCCGGACATTATATCTGACAACTCAAATGAGAACAAATTGATTCCCAGCTCGAACAAAAAATCTGAAGTCTGGAGCCTCAGTACGCAAAAGGGACCAGATCCTATTTTCAATCTGCCATTAGTAGAAGCTCCAGCTAATGATCCAAAAAAGTCAATCATAGCTAAATTTCAAAACATAGGAAGTGAAATTCAGAAAGAAAGTAGCAAGTCTGCCATCCATGGGCAAAGAGAAGACTCAGTCCAGATAACCAGTCAATCAATAGAAGTGTCAGGGGGAAAAACCAAGGTAAGGCCACCCCCACTCAACCAAATACCAACAAGATGGAGCCTTACCTATTATAGACACCTACATGGATAGACCCACATTGAGGATTTGATACCCAATAGTTTTTCTAAATCCCCTGGGTGTATTAATTAACACTGATCCCTAAGGTCATGGTGTATTTTCTATTTGTAAAAACGTCACAACAGGTCAACTCTCACTCAGACAAAAGAAAAAGTGAGCAAAGAGAGAGTACCTCACGGTAACACCACACAAGGGGGTTCCTGGCTAACAATTACCAGTTTACCCACTTCTCATCATCAGCCACTCTCTCTTTGTAGTGTGAAGAAAAAGAAAAACAACCGAAAAAATGTGCCGTATTTCTAAATAATAATCGTGAAGTGCAACAATAGTGGACGTAACCAGAGTATACACTATTCAGGAACTGTGTGTTTGCACCAAGAACCTCCAAGAGAACCAGTACATTTGGTTCCCAGAGTTAAAAATCTGGTGAGGCTTTCTGGCTATCAAACTTTATTTCACTGCTGCAAGCCCTCCCAATTAAAAACGGTTAACAATATACCATACTCATTTACTTAATGCCAACATGTTTCGTTGCTCAACATTCCAGCAACTTCGTCAGGGCAGTGTGGGGTTCTGTATTCTTAATCTTCACACTCATTCATTCAAAAGACCTGTGGTGACATTAAAACCAAGAAACAGCAGTGAATCTCCAAAAGTCCCTTAACAAAAAGGTTTTGATTGAGAACGTGTTTCAGCGCCACAAAGACTATTTAGACCACATCCATTTACCTGAAGGTTGCCTAGTCACTGCATACCTGCAACCGTGAGCTATATCGGACCCCGTGTCAAAAAATCATGTGTCCGCCAGCGGCTCGTTCAGTCCCAAGCCCCCTGCATGGCAGAAAACATAACATTGCTGTCCATGAGGCACACGCTGATGTCTGGAAACAACAGCAATCTACCCCTTAACCACATGCCCACCATACATGGTTTTTCACATTAGCACATGCCTCCAACCAGAATGGCATCCATACATCTACCAATACCCACAGCGTTTTGGACTACCACAACCTTCCCGGTTCCACAAGCATTGACTTAAAGCAAGGCAGCAGTGAATGCGCTTTCACACATAATGTCAGCCTGTCTCAATGCACATTCAGTGTCTGCCTCCCGGACATGCGTAACACAATCTTACTGTTACCGAGTCCCTCTGGCACTTCTGGAGCTCCCTCACGTTCTCCATGCCATTGTTCGACTATCAAGGGGCTTCCGAGAACGCCCCTTCCGCCGCATGACACCTGGCGTCACCGCTACATGCAGCGGCCATTTTGGGTTTGGATGAAAATAATGAAGAACCGAGCCCAATTCATCATTAAAGCTGGATGTGAGTTTCCAGGGATATCAGCCCAAAACATTAGGCACCCACCGGAGTAATTTACACCAGTTATAGTGCCAAGAATGAGTACACGTATAAAAACGAAATAACACACATTTGTCAAAATTCCACTTTTTTCCAAAATTTTGGGAGGATTAGCCCTAACATGGCATGCATTTATATGAACCCGTGGATGCTATCAAATCCACAGTTCTAATCACCAAAAAATTCATCAGCAACTCGGTGCCTGCAGAGAAAGGAGACAATTCCCTAAACACAATTCCCACAGGGGCCAGACACATATCAAGCTGTGACAGCACAAGAGGAAGGGGGCAAAAACCAAGCAACCAGTCCAGAGCAGATCTTCCAATGCTAAAATCACACGGGCCAAATGTATCCAGGGCTCTATAAAGATGGGTATGAAGGACAATGAGTTCCCAAAACTTGCTGGTGGATGTGAGTGAAAATCCAAAATGAACAAAAGGGGTTATAATGCAACTCAAAAACTATTCTTACTCAATCCATCCTGGTACATATCCCCGCCCCTTCACCGTCTGCTCACTTTGTTCCATTCAATATTTTCGTTGAGTCCCTCGCGATATGCCTTTTCGGAAAAAATCCATTTGGCCTCTTTTCTTGCTAGAATGGCTTCAAGATTGTGCTTGTCGCCCACCACCTTCTCTAGGACAGTCCATTTCAAATCTCAATGGTCCTGTCCTTTTTCAGTGCAATGTTGCACCAAACGTATAGTCAATTTCCTAGCCTTAATTGTGCTTAGGTGTTGATCTTGACTTTGCAGGAGGTGAGTCCAATGTAGTACAGACCACAACTACACGTAAATCTGTAGATCACATGTGATGTGTTGCAATTACTGAAACGATTTAAAATCCACATTCTCCCATCATGTAGAACAACACTTTTAACCGCCGCTGTTAAACCACAAACAGAGCAGCTTCCACATGGATAATGTCCTGTTGGCAAAGTGTGCATCTGTGTCAAGGCTGGGCAGCGAGTGTGGACCAGTTTATCTCTTAAATTGCGCGCCCTTTTGAACTCAAAATGAGGGACTGGCATCTTGCTAATAGCCGTATCTAAAATCAACCAGTGTTTCCTGATGATCTGTCTCATTTTGGTGGACAGGGGGTAAAAAGTAGTTACTGCTCGAAGACAAGCTTGTCTTTCCCTAATATTTCTCTCAAAGAGAGCTTCCCGTGGGTATTTAGTGCACTCTTCCTTGCCTGTTTGATAACCTTCATGGGATATTCTCTTTCTCTGAGTTTTGTCACCAGTTCCTCTGATTGTTCTAAAAATTCCTCAGTGGTAGAACAATTCCGCTGGTACCTAAGAAACTGGCCCACCGGGAGGTTGTCCCTTAGTGCCCTGGGATGGAATGAACGATAGTGGAGGAGAGAATTTCTGCCGGTGTTTTTATGATGTACATTCGTGGCAAGTTTATGGTCCACAACAGAAATGTCCACATCAAGGTATACCGCTGATATGTTACTGATGGTCCACGTGAACCGCAAACTATCGTCTGCCTGGTTCAGCCACTGCAAAAATGTCATAAGAAGGTCCTCTGTACCTGTCCAGATACAGAGGACATCATCTATGTATCTCCTCCATAAAGAGATGTTTCTCAAATACGGATTGGAGGGATGCTGGACCACACTCTCCTCAAACTGGCCCACATTAATGCAGGCCAGACTAGGAGCGAATGTGGCCCCCATCAAAGTCCCTGGTGTTTGCAGATAAAGTTGGCCTTTATACTCAAAGAAATTCCTTGTGAGTGCCAACTCAATGCACTGCATCACAAAGTTAGGGGGCGTGTCATAGAACCATTTAAGTGCCCCCAGGGCCCGCGCTGCTGCCACCAGCGTGGTATCCTGGGGGATGCTGGTATATAACAACTCAATGTCGATGGCAACCAATAATTGGTTCTCAGAGTCAAAATCAATGTCTTTCAAGATATTAAGAATGTCGGTCGTATCCTGTACATACGAATTTTGAGTGACCACTCTTCCCTCAGGAAAAAATCCGGCGAACTGGGACAGGGGTTCCAGAACCGACTGGATGCCCGATACGATCGGGTGTCCAGGGGGCGGGCCCAGTGGCTTTTGGATTTTGGGCAAGATGTAAAACGCAGGGACCCGTGGTTTAGTATTGATGATAAAATCTGCCTCCTTAGACGTTAGCCATTTCTTGGCCCCAGCGTCCGCCACCATGCTCTTAATGATGTCAAGAAGTTCAGGTGTGGGGTCATGCATCAACGGATGGTAATTAGTGCGGACCTCCAGCAACCTCATTATCTCTGTCTCATAGTCACTGGTATTAAGCATGACAACAGAACTGCCTTTATCGGCTTGCTTGATGGTAATAGCATTGTTCTGTTGCAGGGATCTGACAGCAAGCCAATATTCCTTACTCATATTATGTGCAAGATGTTGCTCTTGGTTTTGTTCAAGGATTTCAATCTCACGCAAGACCCGCTGTTCAAACACTGCCACTTCGGGGCCAAGTGAGAAGATGGGGGGGCAAAAGGTGGAGGGGCGATGCAGGTTAGTGTCAAAAATACACGGAGATAGCTTTTCTTTATCTGCAAAAAACGAATGCAGTCTTCCTCATCATTTCCGACAACTCAATACTACATAGAAAGGTGTCATGTCTGGGGGTAGGGACAAACCCAAGTCCCTTGTTTAACACCCTCTGTTCGATAGGTATTAATTCATATGAGGAAAGATTCACCACAATATCACTGCTCTTAATAGATTGCGCTGTAGTCCCATCCCTTAACTCTGGAAGGTTCTGCCTCTGCTCCGAGTGATGCGGGAGAGTGCGTCTGCCATGTTGATTGGGCCCTGCCCCTCCTTTGTCCCCTTTGGGCCTAACCCCCTGCCCCTCGAGCACCTCTCTAGGTTTGCCCTAAAAAAGCCCTCAAAAGGACCCTCAAATCCTCGTCCGATCTATTCTCAGGAGCAAAATTTACCCTGTTCTGGTTGGGCGCTGCTGAGCGGTCAAATACTTCCTCGTCTTCGCTGCTAGTAGTATCAAATTGCCAATTATTTGGTGTCCGCCTATTACCTCTTTGCCCCCCTCTCTGAAAATTCTGCCCCCTTCTCTGAAAGTTATGGAAACGTGGCTGTTCTACTGGTGTATCATAATATTCATCCTCAGTGTAAGGAAATGCCCAAGAGTGTGAATAGCGATCTTGATTCTTCTTCAACCCCTTGATTTTCTGGTTGACCATATAGGTCTTATAATCAGAAAGGTCTCCCTGAATATGTGCTAGCTGTTCCTTAGCATCTGTAAGTGCGGTGTTACTCTTCAGAGTTTCCTCTAAGTCCAGAATCTCCCTCAATAATTCCTCGCTTAATCGCTTAGCAGTATTAATATTCAAAATTAACCAATCTCTGGTGCATTTATTCGCTATAAAGCTCCAATCCACATGGAATTGTTTGTCCTCGAGAAAAATCTTGGGTTCTAGTCTCACTATTAAACAGGGGCAAAGAGAAGACTCAGTCCAGATAACACCAAAGCAGGTTATGACCATAATAAATCAATTGAGATAGGATGGTGCCTCTGTGCCCAACAGCCTTCTGAATGCCTTGTTTAGGCAACATCCTACGTTTTGGTCCCGTGATTTATCCCCCATGTCTAACATCAATTTAAAGACCAGGAGCATTCCTGAATCCTGAAGGGGTAGCATTCTCCAACCAATTCAGGGGCACGTTCAAACCCAAATAATTACAGGCTAATAGCTCTTATAGACGTTGAGGCTAAGACCTATGCATCCAATCTACTGGTAGATCTGGAGACTTGGGTCAGCAGCAAAACCCTGATTCCAAAAACGCAGACTGGTTTCCGGGCCGGCATAGGCACCTTAACAAATATATCAGCTTTAACTCTTCTAGCTAAGAAAGCAATCGATAATTCAAACATCCTCTACGCATGCTTTCTATATCTTAAAGCAGCTTTTGATAAAGTGCCAAGAGCTAAACTATGGGCCAATATGAAAGCCTGGGGAGGTCCCCCTAACCTATTAAGAGTAATTATCAACCTTTACTCGAATACATGGGTTCAAATAAAAAAAGGGGATGGCCGTAGCCTTACTGAGAAATTTTTGACAACAAGCGGGCTAAAGTAAGGATGCGTGCTGGCGACCAGCCTATTCAACATCTACACCGCCGACCTAGAGAGCAACCTTTGCATCATTCAGGGCGATCCTCTGAAACTGGGAACAACACTAATAGTGAATCTGCAATATGCGGCCGATATTGTGCTACTTTCTCAAACTCCACTTGGCTTGCAGCGGCTGATTTCAAAACTTGCGCTGTATATCTTGAATGCACAATTAAGAATAGATCTAAAAAAATCTAATGTACTGTTTTTCCAGTATTTGGAAAAAATGACCAAAATATGTTGGAAGAATAAATTCCAAAACTTTAAAACAGGTGGATAAATACAAATATTTTGGTGTCTTACTAGGTCACCAATTAGGCTACAAACATCACTTAGACCTGGGTCAAACTAAAATAAAACAACTAGTATTTGCTTTCAAAACCCTACAGAAAAATGTAAGCGGAAGTTCAACAAGTCATCTTTTAAAGGTAGTAGCAGCTAAATGTCTGCCCTCTGTAACATATGGCTCAGAAATGCTGAATACCAAGGACTCCAAAACACTAAATCTAGCTAAGTCTAGATTATTCAAAAGCTGTTTTTACTCCCGTGACACATCTCCCAGGCGCAGATGCGTCTGGAATATGGATTTACAAACCAGACACTAGCTAGACAAGGCGTTCTTGCCAAATACTACTGGCAAATGAGAGCAGCTGAAGATAACACACTAGCCCACCATTGCTGGGAGGAGATCGAAAAACAGTCAAGGCAGAAGAATTCCATATGTCAGATATTAAAACAAGCACTTTTATCATTAAACTTGGAAGAAGCTTTGCATACTCCAATGACATACCTCACTTTTAAACAAATTACTATCAAAGCCACGAAACAAGGATTGCTGCTAACTGACAAAGCTTTACTGGCAGGTAAAAGTCACGCCTGGTCGGTTATGCAAACTTACAAACAATTGAAACAACAACCCTACTTACAAGAATGCTTTAGAGATCACTACAAGAGGAAACTAACCCTACTGAGACTAGGGTCTTTTTTGACGTAAGACCTTATACCAAAATGGCTACAGACTTTGCCATCTCAGGACTGTCGTCTCTGTGATAACAGAGAAGAGTCGTTATTACACATATTATGCATCTGCAAGGCATTACACAATTTAAGGAAGATCCTCTTGAGGCCAATCTTAAGAAAAACACAAGTCAGGACCTGCAGAGGGACTGTGATATATTGCCTTAGCGGGGCTTTGGTCCAACGTTCCTGCACAACAATCAAATTCCTGACATTTGCAGCTCAAGAGCTTGGAAAGAAGGATGCAGCAAAATAGAATCTGTGAAAGATAGACATATAGTAGCTGGACATAGACCTTTCTTGATACTTTTTGCACTCTCCCTTCCTCCCTTTTCCTTTTTCCTTTTACAGCAAATACTTTTGTCTGGGAAAGTATAAGACTCACATGTGCTGCAATCTCACTTCTCTTTTCTATCTGTCTGAACATTCCAAACTGATAGAAGGCCCAGAGATGTTTATATCTTACGAAAAACATAAAAAGATCAAAAGCACAAGAACTTTTAGAGAAAAGAGAGCACACCAAATTTTACATTACACCGAATTAGTAGAATAGTCAAAGTATTTTGCTATAATAGCTGTTCATAGATACTACGTGAGGGCAATTCTTCCTTTTTAATATTTTCCTATTGTTCTTATTCTTTTATTATGTATATTTGTGTATTGTTGCTTTCCTCATGGTGGCACGTTTCACCCTGTATGATGTGGTTTATCTCATGGTGGTATGTTCCACCCTTTTATGATATTAACAAGTAATATAAACATCTACGCTTGTCCAGTATTTTTGGGGTCCTCTTCTCTCACCACCGTCATGATTGTTTTTGATGGGGTTATCACTAAATACATTACGTGAAATGTGCAAAATAAAAGCCCTGTATTTAACACCAAATGTGTACTTGCATTCATTTTTGGATGTCAGAATGCCTTTTGCGATAAACAATAGCACAACAAACACAAGTGCAAAAGGAAAAACTGCTGCTGACATGTTGTTCATTCACCTTGTTCCTCTGCTCAAAGAATAGGATTTGTACAAGAACGGATTTGAAATTACATGACGTGGCATAATTTTTGGGGATTTTGTATCATGAGAGTAACACAAAATTATGTGAATTACATGAAATCACGCCGTTGTAATTACAATTTCACCCATGCCTAATTTATAGGGAAATTGCACGCTTTTCATCAGCTTCTATTTCTGCTGGATTGAAGATCAGCAATACTACACTACAGGTATTGATCAAATTGATTATTTGGACTATGTAAGCAGAATTCAGGAACAAGAGAACGGATTTCATTTGGGGCTTAGCAAATTTAGAGTGTACCACTGGACCAGAGTTTTTATTTTTTTGCCAAATTGACATCTATATCTGTGGCAGAAGACGAATTGCTGATGAAAGGAGTGAAGTGCATGGAAAACCTGTAAACTATTCTTTTAGTCTGTAAGATAGAACTCAACACAGGAGGTCTGTTTTTGAAAAACAAGCAATGCCCATAATGTGTGAAAGTTTTCCCTAGTGCATGGGGTACACAGGCAGGAAAACATCACGTTAAAATCGCCAGTGGATGAAGCAGCAACGCAACGCACTTCCATCGACATCTGCACTGAACAAATGTTTTCTTAACATGTGAACTGGCAGTAGCAGGTAATACCACCAAACTTTGCACTCTCAATGAGACGGGCAATGCCAATTACAACCAATGCAATGCAAGATAGCCGCACTTAAGACTTAGAATCAGAGGTCATAAAAGGCTGGTAACAAAATCTCTGCAAGGTAAAGCAAACATGTTATAAATGTGTCAAATTATTCACTACACTTAATATTAATAAGAATAAAACTATGCTATAACACAGGAGAATCTAACATTCTATTTACAGTGGCTCTCAGTGGCTTTTTGTCATCCAGGGTTAGCCAGCTGCATCTCCCTGGCAACATAGAAAGTTGCTAGGTCACAGTTTGAATGAGAGTGATGACGTCACGGGGACTATCGGTTGGGTGGCAGTTGATGTCGTCACCGTCTCACCGAGCTTGGCTGATAGAGAGTTTTGCTTACCTGCATCTGCGTGGATTTCTTTGTGTGTCCAACACCACATTTTGGCAATGCAGGACAGGATACAGTGAAGAAGTGACACCTCAACAAGGCGTGGATTTTGTATGTCCATGTAAGACTACCCTGGTCACGGAACAGTGACAAGCAGATTTCAGTTAGAGGCTGATCCAGTGCATTGTTAGAGGCATGAGTAGAGGATAACCTGGCAGTACGGCTTGTGGTGAGTTCGTCTCCATGTTTAGCCGCTGTTTGTGGTAAACTGTCCTGGGTCTGAAATCCCAGGCAATCAGACTTTTAATCTCCTACTTTACCTTGTTGCTAGCATGGGTCAGAGTGCATGTTTGGCCTTCTTGTTTTTTGTTTTTTTTTGGTCTCCATTTCCCACCATGGTTTCGGGTGTAGGCGCAGGTAGGAATACGACATGCTGTCACAGTTTATAAGACTGGCAGGGATTAGCTAAGGTAGAAGAATATAGACATCCATTAGCGATTACGCTTCCCCCAGAGACAAGGAAACCATAAAGAAGGTATAATACCAGGTGGAGTATTCAGCGGTTAGGTACCGGGCTTCCAACCGGATAAAGGCTTTGCAATAAAATGAACCACAGCTGAGTAATCATCGGACCCGGGAAAAAAAAAAAAACAGCCAGATCAGTGTTTCCAGACCAACAGATGCCAGAATGCTCTCTTATTTTGATTACCAGCCCTAGCCAGATCTAATCTGGAGACCTGCAAGGTTGAAGAAAGCCAGTCATTGAGAGAGGGAGGTATAGGAACTTTCCATTTTTTTACAAATCTCCCTTCTGGCAAGTAAGATGGAATAAAACAACAAACTTTTTGTCGGGCTCTGAACCCCATCCAATATTCCAAAAATGACAAGAGGAAGCCCTAGCACTACTTGAAAGCCCAGTGCTGCAGAAAGTGTGTTACTTATGGCATCCCAAAATGGAGCCAAGCAAGGGCATTCAAAAAACATGTGAGCGTCCGAGGCAGCAACTAGTCCGCACTTGGCGCAGGCTAATGGGTTCCCTTGAGAAAATTTAGAAAGTCTAAGAGGGGAGTAGTATGCTCTGTGAAGAGTAAAAAGGTGGTTCCTGCGTAACCATGCAGGCTTGACGATATCCCACAGAAGCTTACACGATGCAGTCCACAGATCATTCACATTACGATCAGAAAAGAGGGAACCCCACAGTAGGTCTGGTAGCCGAAAGTCGCCATCAACTTCTTCCAGGATCAGATTGTACCATAGGGAGATCTCCTTCTTGGCAGGTGGCTTGCCTACTAGTTACCACGGGAAGGCGAGGAAGTATAAGAATGGGTCCAGCTGGTAATTTGCATATATTTAAACCTTTTATTCCTTAAACATTCCCATGGGAGCAAGCCCCTTTCCATAAAAAGATCTCCCCAAACCTCCAGACCTGCATCTCTTAACGGGGCAGCTAAACTGTCTCCCAGCCACACCGGGCTCTCAGGAAGACCCCAATGAGTTGTCCTACTGGAGAAGTACCCCAACTTTATAGACATCATTAGTTTAGCCCAGGTTTTTGCCATCCCCTGCAAGATTTTCAATTTAACCTTCTTAAAGAACTTGGGGTCACCAAATTTAAACAAAAAGCCTGACTGACTAACTCCTTCCCCTTTAAGCAAAGCTGAAAACAAGGGCCCAACTTCCTGATCTGTAGGCATATTTAACAGCATTTAGGAATGGGAAAGCTGGAACGACTATGCGTACATCTGCAGATGCCAACCCGCCCTTCTCCCTGCGCCGCCTTAATTTCTTCCAAGCAATCCTTGGAAGGTGGTTATCCTAGATAAAATAACTCTTCCTAATAAGGATAGCGGAAGTTGTGCCCATGATCGCATAAGTTTACGACATGCTTTTGCGACAATTGTAAAATTAGTCATAGCAATTTGATTGATGTCTTTCACAATATTGAGACCTAGGTAACGCATGCTAGATCCAGGCTGTATGTTAATTTCACATTCATCATCATTCCAGACAAGCATCTCTGTTTTGGAGGGATTGACCTCGTACCCAGAGACTTCCCCGAATTCAAAAGCGGCCTTGAATATTGCAGGAAGTGCAGTATGTGCCTCTGATGAGAAGATAAGAACGTCGTCCGCGTACAGGGCCACCTTCCTCTCCCATCCCCTATAAGTAAACGGCTTAATACCAACATCCTCCCTCAAGCGTTGAGCAAAGGGTTCGATGTACAAATCGAATAGGAGAGGGGAGAGTGGGCAGCCCTGCCGCGTCCCCCTTGTAATGTTAAAGGGGTCCGATAAATCTCCATTGACCAAAACACGAGCTGTTGGGCACTGATATAGAAGACTGATAGCCCGGCGGAAGCCCTCACCGATGTTGAACTTGGCCAAGGCCCCCGACAGGTATAGCCAATTTATCCTGTCGAAGGCCTTGGTTGCATCCAGCGTGAGAGTGGTCAAAGGGAGGGCCCCAGCCGATGCCTTGTCGATTGCCCCCATAAGGTCATATGTCATCTTATATAGCTGACGTCCCTTGACAAACCCCTTCTGGTAGTGATGTAATAAATAGGGGGCCACAACCGCCAGCCTCTTTGCAAGAACTGTAGCAAAGATTTTCTAATCTACATTTAGAATTGAAATTGGCCTATAAGACCCACAGCAACTAGCTGGCTTCCCTGGTTTCAAAATGAGGGTGATTGATGCACTGTCCCAGGATACAGGAGGACGCTGGCCATCCTGTAGAATTTGATTAAATACAGTAGTAAGGAGGGTTACTATTTCTTGTTCCAAGGCTCTATTGGGAGGAAGCTCATCGGGTCCTGCCGCCTTCCCTTTTTTACTGCTTTGGATGGCTAACCTGACCTCTTCCTCTGAGATGGTACTATCAAGGAATGTTTGCTGCTGCGCAGAGAGTGCCGGGAGAGAAATTCCACTCAACCAACTCTCAATAAGCTCTGGATCGATCTTGTTGTCCTCATGATAGATTGATTGAAAAAACTCTCTAAAGGCTCGTCTGATATCTTTATCTGAGGAGAGTGTGATGTTACTGACGGTGATAGACTCAACATTATTGCGGACCTGGTCTGTTTTGGCCTTCCAGGCCAATAGCTTCCCTGCATCCTCGCCATATTGGAAGTGGACCAACTTACTAGCTTCCCATTTCTGCTGAATTCTCCGGTTTAAGACCGAGTCCAAGTGGCCCTTAAGTGAAAGCAATTTGTGATGTAACTGTTTTAAAATGGGGTCTGGGGAACGAGCATTGGCATCTATGTCAATTTGTGTTTTGGCTATAACTGCTTCAATGGAACCAACTTCCTCCTTGTATTGTTTCCTTCGATATGATACCTTACTAGTGATAAGACCCCTCAAAAAAGCCTTGAAGGAGTCCCAAACAACTCCAAGCGCAGCTGAGCCAATATTAATACTCATAAAATTTTGGGCTTCGGATTTGAGAAACACAATGTCATCTGGGTGTGAGAGTAAGGAGCGGTCAAATGACCAACTTCTAGGTTGAGCCTTGGGAAGCCCCACAAGCTCCATAAACACAGCTGAGTGGTCAGATAGATGTAAAGGTAGGTAGATAATACTCTTAACGGAATCCACCAATCTCTGACTGATTAGTACAAAGTCTATTCTAGACTGATGATGGTATTTATGACTCCGAAAAGAGATACCCTGTTGCTGCCCTGACCTTACCCTCCAGATGTCTACATACCCATATTGTTTCGTGGAGTTAAGCAAAAAGGTCCTAGTTTTAGAAAGGAGTAGGGGACGACTATTAGACGTTTTGTCTAAAAACGGATCCAATACTATGTTGAAGTCCCTCGCCAGGCTAATTGGTTCAGGGACGGACAATAGATGAGAGAAAATAGATTCTAGCACTGAGGAGTCATCTTGATTAGGCCCATAATAGCCCAGAATTGTAAATTGGGCCTCAGCGATATTAACCGTGGTGATGACCCATCTGCCACCTGGGTCAACCAACTGGGAAACTAACCTAGCTTTTAATTGTTTCTTCAAGATGACAGACACACCTCTATTATTCATAGTTTGTGATGTGGATACCGAAAAGTCTATCCACCTATTTTTCTTAACTAATGGGTCTCCTGGAGTATAATGGCCTGCGCATCCGAATCGCGTAGATTCTGCATAATTGTATATGCTCTTGGTTTGGTACGGAGGCCATTAACATTCCAGGAGATAAATTTTAAACTACCCATAGGAACTAACCCAGACTCCACTTAACCACCCATATGTAAGAAGGTTTCCAGTATCCCGCCCTGTATAAATAATTCGCTAAGCATTACCTGCTCAATACCGTACTTAGCAAAACTTAATTGGGAAATGGGGACATTTTTAAATTTTTCACACAACCCTACCCTCCACTTACCCAAGTGCCTCCCCCCACCCTCCCCTTGGAAAACCCTTGCTATATCTTACCGGAGCAAGCCCAGTAGATAGCACCCCTCCCCGAGCTCCCACTAGGCTACCCTGCCACAAACTCTACTTACTACTGATTATGACATATAAACTAAGAGAAGGCCGGAGTCTAATCTATGTGGGTCTATTCAGAAGGGCCATTACTACCCAGATCCACCAATAACTCATCTGCTGCCTGCACAGATGTGATGTTAAACATCTTATTATTGTGCATTATTTTTCAAGCAGCAGGAAACATGAGTTGTGCAGTTGCACCTAACTTCCTAAATGCGTCTAGGCGCCTGCCAAACACCCACTGTTTTTCCAAGGTGACCCTGGAAAGATCGGACCTTATTTGAAAGGTAAATCCTTTCCCAGCCAAGGACTTCTGTTTAAGGGCCAGATTAAGGAACTGTTCCTTAAGAGAATAGGTGTGGAAGTTAACAAGGATCTTGCGGGGTTTAGACCTTTGAGGGGTACGTTTGAAGGGGTAGCTGCGGACTCGTTGAATGTCAGTAGCCAGATCTTCAGGCAGTAGATCTAAGCATAGTGACGCCTCCAATAGTGAGGTAATGAACTTTTTGATGTCCGACTCCTCAGACCCTTCAGGAACATTAAGGATACGGATGT
Source organism: Lissotriton helveticus (assembly GCF_964261635.1). Classification (NCBI taxonomy): domain Eukaryota; kingdom Metazoa; phylum Chordata; class Amphibia; order Caudata; family Salamandridae; genus Lissotriton; species Lissotriton helveticus. The sequence goes on from NC_136067.1 coordinate 479,872,326, forward strand.
TACTCTGTCTGGCGTTATTTTCCAACGTTTCCATCCTATCGGCCAATGCCTGATACTCTCTTCTAAGCTTGACAATATCTTCTTTAGCTTGATCCAAGTGTATCGACAGTGTAGCTACAGTCTCCTCCAATTTCCCTGTTCTTGATGAGAGACCGTCTATCTTATTATCCAGAGATTCACAGTAATTCCTAATCTCAATCTGGTTAGCCGAAGACTCATCAAAACCCTTCTTTATATCCAAAGACAGGGAGGAGAACATTAATTGTAGAGAGGCGGCAGTAATACCAGAATCAGGACCTTCTGAGTTCGTGCTGCAGATAATAGTCGGACCGCCTTGCTGAGATCCCCCTTGGTCATCCTCTACACCTGCAAATGCATGTGCTCCTATGCCACCTGTGAGTCCTTCACTAGAGGTAGAAAACTCGCCAACTGTCCCACAGAGAGCTTCATCACCCACCGAAAGATGTCCCAAAGATGGCAGGGGGTCTGACAAGGAGTGAACCTTTTCAAGGGTCGAATCAGCAAGTACTGCTCCCGAATTAAGGGAGACCTTTTCACCAAGACAGGGCAATTCCAACAAGCTGGACAGAGGTGGACAAGATGAGAACAACAATGATGACTCAAGACCCCCATCTGCTGAAAGAGGGATTGGCTTAAAAGCAGGAGCAGCGGCAGGAGCAGCGGCAGCAGCAGCGACAGTGGCAATATTTAATGGACCAGACATAACCCGATCTTCTGTAAGATCTAGTACCTGCAGGACTGCTTTAAAATAGGAACGTAGCGATGGAATAATTTTAGTTCCCAAACTAAGTACCACCTTAAGGTTTTTTGTAGCCTTAGAAGATCTTGTCTGTTTTGATTTTACCTCAGTGCATAGAAATGAAGAAGGCTTCTTTTTTACTGAAGACTCCAAGGGGCTCACAACGGACCCCAAACCCAAAGGGACCGCCTTCACAAGCACCTCTTTCTTTTTCTGCCCACGTTTGCTTTTATTTTTGTGGTTTGAGGGCTGAGGTGACACAGATAGCGCTGGAAGGTGAACAGAAGCAACTTTCTTACCGCTCTCCTCTGAATTTGCTACCTCTGAACCCTCCAGGGCGAAGACAGGTCTTTCCTCCTCCTCTGCTGCAGCCTCACACTGCTGGGCTCGAACGGGGCCACTGCAAGTAGCATGCACAAGACTTTGTGCCTTTCTCCCCCATCTGAGCTCCAGGGCGGACGAAGATCAGAGCCGATGGCCCAGCGGGGTTGTTTGCGATACAGGAAATGCCGAATCTACCGCAGGAGAATAGAGCAGTATAGGTGCTCCAACGAGAGCACAGCAGTGAAGACCCGGCATAAAGAATAAAAACAGACTCCATTCACAATAAGCGTGGAAAAAACGATCCCGCGTCTCCCCCGCAAAAGTCTGCTTTAGCACAATTTTTAGCTTCCAGGGGGGTACAGGGTGGCCCGCAATCATCCTCAATAGTCAAACACGCATTACCCCGGAAAAAAAACTTAACAGGGTGGCTTCTAACAGGAGCTCGGTCACGGAGCACCGCGGCAGCTCAGCAGGCTGCCGCCATGTTTTCCTCGGTAGAGAATACCATGTTTGGCCTTCTTATCAGGCATTTAAGTAAGCACCCGGGTGTACCTTGTCATCTGTAGTGACGTGACCTGAGGGAGATAGTTGAGCAGGGGAATGTCTCTTCTCTGGCTGGAGTCAGCAAAGCGCAGCACTGGAACAGAGGAACATCAGTTCGCTCTCTTGTCAGTCACTGTTCAGGCAGTACAGACGGCTGCCCTTAATTGTTAGTGCCTGTGTGTGTGTGTGTGTGTGCAGGGAACACCTCTTGGCCCCGTCTCTGAGCCACACCAGCATGTGCGCAGTGGATCGTCAGGGTAATTTCTGGAGTGCAAGTAACACACATGTTTGTTATAAAGTGCTGATTGAATAGTGCACCAAACATACCTGATTGGGAATACAGCGGCCATGTTTTAAAGACTGACTTCACGCTGTATATCATGAATAAGTCGTTCTTTATTATAATAACCAGCACAGACTCCAGGAACAGCTGGAGCGAAAACAACGACAGCGCAGTTCAGTAATCAGCTATCAAACGTCAACCAGACAGTTGCCAGCTGATGACATTACAGCTGGTATGGTGTCCACGCAGGGGAGTTATTTTGTTGGGAGTTATTTTGTAAATGACTTGAAGTAATTCAAACAACTTTCATTGGAAAATTGTGGGATAACACACAAGAAATCAGCTTTGTATCTCCCTGAAACCAATGGTGACATAGAAAGAGTCATTAAGACCTTAAAAGAAGGTATTCAATTAGCAACGGCAAATGGAAAAGACTGGAGGCAAGGACTGTCTAATAGGTTATCTAGCTATCACTATGCAAAATATTTGTCCACTAGCAAATCCCCTTTTGAGTTGTTTAAAGGGAGATCTCCTTCAACTAAGATGTGTCCTGCTTGGATGCATTGGAATAAGGGCTGTGTGGACAGTTCTGTAGGACAGTGGAGAGAGAGAGAGAGAGAGAGAGATCTCAGCGCAAAACAAGAAGGTGGTATTTTTTTACAAGGATATGAAAGTGAAAGAGGTAGAAGTTAAATTAGGAGATTTTGAGAAAGTGAGAGCGCCCAAGGGTTTTGCTGACTGGTCCAAGTTCAAAAGGAGATTGGAAGTGATCAAGTGTTTTAAGAATGCTGATAAAACACCTGGTGGTTGTGTGTGGAACAAAAGCAGAAAAGTAGTTCTTAATCAGATGAGGAACTCTTATCCTACAAGTTGTGCAGTTCCTGAATGTGTCGGAGGTAGTGAGTGTCAGAGAAATAAGGAGACCCTCTTATCTCAACAATTTCCTGGTGTAATTGGCGGTCATATTTTGAGCTAATTATTTATCGTGATTTTTCAATTTTGTTTATAATGCAGTGAAATGGTTTAGTAAGTTTTCCCACTGTTATCTCGTTTGCTTCTTTATTCACATTTACAGTGTGGGTTAGTTATCACATTTTTTTTTTTTTTTAAATGTTTATTATTGCAGGAAGTACATCTTCATCAAATATTAAGTACAAGAAAAAAAGATACAATTTCTCCTTTAACAGCTAAAGCTGGGAATAGACATATATTGTTTCAAAAGTACTTATTAGCAAAACATAGTTAGAACATCAGATTTAACACTGGTGTCTAAACATAATTATAGTTCAATAGAAAAAAAGGTTCGCCAAATGTTTTCTTTCTTTTTCAAGGCATTGGGTCCTCTAAGTCTTGCTAAGGAAAGTTCCATAACATTAATTTCGTTTATCAAACTCCACCATTCCAATACGCTAGGAGGATCTTTTAAGATCCAAGATCTAGCTATAACTAGCCTAGCACATGCATATACAATTGTTAATAGATCCCTATACTGACTAAGGTTGTCTTGAATATCGAGTAGGATCAGCTGTGGCGAAATCAGCGGAGTATTAATTTGTTTCCTCAACAGAGCATCAGTTATCCCTTTCCAAAATATAGATAGCTTCGGACATGAAACCAACATATGCTCGATACCTGCTGCTTCCATGTCACATTTCGGACACTTAGTGCGATCATTAGTCTGGTTACCGCGTGTCCAACTAGATATTCTTTGTGGAGTATAATATAGCTGAGTAACTGTTCGATATAGCTGGAGCCTTAAATTTGAGGATTGAACTACCCGGTTTATTTGGCATAATGAGGCTGAGATCTGTTATGCGTTAATCTTAACTCCTAGTCTAGATGACCATTTAGCCACTAGATTCCCACTATCGTCCCGTTTGTTTGCAGTCAGATAGCCATAGCTTAGGCTTATAAGTGATTTAACTTGGTCTGAGTAGAGACATATTAAAGAGTCCGAATGTGATACTTCTACAATCCTCATCTTACGGAGTAGAAAATCCCTGATTTGAATATATTTAAAATACATATCCTCATTTAATTCAAATGTAAGCCTAAGTCTGCCAAAATCTAGAAAACCATTCGAGCCATAAAGGTCTCCCAGAGTGATAATTCCATGCCTAGCCCATATCTTCCCTAAACCGTCTGAAAAAATACCAGGTAGCCCAGGATTGTCCCACAGTCTAAGCTCGGCATTATAATAAGACATTTTTTCTTGAGTCGTAATTTGGTCCCAGATTTTCTTAATATGTCTCGCGGTCTTGAATTTAACTCTTTTGAAGTAGTTAGGATCATGTACGCGAAGTAAGAATTGGTTGCAGTCAGGTCCCAGCATATAATGGTGGTAAAATAAAGAACTATCATTTTTCAACAAGCTGCGTATGCGTAAAAAAAAAGTAGCAAAAAAGTATAGTGTAAAATCAGGAAACATCAAGCCTCCCTTTTCAATAGGTAGCTTCAGTAATTTGATAGATCTACGAGCTTTTTTTATAGCCCCACACAAAATTGCAACAGATGCCTTCTAGTTTCTTAAAAAAAAGTTTGTTAATTTGCAAGGGGATTGATCTAAATAAATACAGTAGTTTGGGCAAAATCTTCATTTTAATTAAATTAATGCGCCCCAATAGGCTGAGCGGAATCGTGTGCCATTTTTTTAGAAGTAACATGATTTCCTTTAACATGGAGTCATAATTCACAGTTATCACCTTGTCTATATTGGCTGCCAGCTTGATTCCAAGATAAGTCGCGCTTTGGCATAGACCCAGAACTGGTTCGGGTGGTTTATAGTTAGCAATAACTTGTGTCTTGCTTACGTTAAGTTTATAGCCGGACACATCTCCAAAATTTCCAGCCTCCTGTATTATTACCGGAATTGCTGTAACCAAATCAGTAGTAAGTATCGCTATATCATCTGCGTAAGCAGTTATCTTCAGATTTTTACCCCCGTGTTGTGCAGGTATAATACTATCCTGGGCTGTCAATGCATTTAAGAATGGCTCCAAATATATCGCAAACAGTAGAGGGGACAGAGGGCAGCCTTGCCTTGTTCCCCTCACTATCAAAAACGTAGATGACTCCGTTCCCCCATAGCTGATCTTCGCCCGAGGTGCATCATAGAGCGAACGTACCCAATCAAAATAGGCGCCCTCAATACCAATTTTCTTCAAAACCTCCCACAGATACTCCCTCGGTCAAATGCCTTTTCCGCGTCTAACATTACCATCCCCAGTGGGGTGAGAGTAGTTGAGGCGACATCGAAGGCTGTAATTGCCATATTTACGTGGGCTGTGGTATCTCTCCCGGTCACGAAACCATGTTGCTGGGAGTTAACTAAAACTGGCATTATGGGAGCTAAACGTTTGGCCAGAATTTTGGCAAATATTTTTACGTCGGAGTTTATCAAAGAAATCGGCCGATAAGAGCCGCATTCTTCCGGGGGCTTATTTTTCTTTAAAAAGAAGGCTATTTTTGCAGTTTTTCAAGACATAGGAGCCGTTCTAGTCTCAGTTATAGAGTCCATCACTGTTTCCAAAAGAGGGAGTAATTCTTGTGCGCATACTTTATATAGCTCTATAGGCAAGCTATCCTCGCCGGCCGCTTTACCCGAGGGTAGGGCAAGGGTTGCTTCATTTATTTCAGACATTGTTATTTTGGAGTTAAGCAGCTGCACAGCTTGAGTGTCTATAGGTGTAGGCATATGCTCATCAAGATACTGAAGTATTTTAGCAGTGGTGGGTACATTGTGTGTGTATAATTTACAATAGTATTTAGTAAATTGGTCAAGAATCTGATCTGTTTGTACATAGTTGCATAAATCTAAGCCTTTAATTTGTTTAATCCTAGTTCTGGCTTTCTTATCAGCGACTTTATATGCAAGTACTTTGCCAATTCTGTCCCCTCCCTCATACTGAGCCAATTTATATCTATGGATCTTAGCGCTGTACCCTTCTCTTTATGACTTTTTGATGGAAGATTGTAGTTTTAGCAGCTCCATCCTTAATAGTTCAATATTGGATGTTTTCTGTAAGGCAGCTTCTGCTAGCTGTTGCTCTACCCGCAGAATATTAGAAATAGTTAACTTAGTTTCTCTATGACTTTCAGCATTTTTCCTAAAAATATACTGTTGAGCAAAGCCCCTAATGGTGCACTTACAAGCATCCCAAACTGTATTTATCTGAGCAGTGTTACTGTTTATTTCTATATATTTTTAATATGTTCCTTTAAAAGTAAAACAAATTGTGAGTCGCTAAACAAATACCTTGGAAATGTAAAAAGTCGTGCAGCCAGACTTTGCTCAGTAATTTTAAGTTCCATTAATATCGGGTTGTGATCCGAGGTAACCCTCGGACATAGTTCTATAGTACAATTTTCTATTATATGATCAGAAGCCCACACCATATCAATTCTAGAACAAGATCGATGAGGTGCATATATCTTTTAAGTTGTGAATTCTACCCAGTTCCGTAATAGCAGCCCTAACCTTACGCATCCTCTTAGTACTGCCTAAACCAGTAGTGTATATTTTATTATCCATAGCGCAGTTAAAATCTCCCATTACCAATAGCTCAATATTTAACTGCTCATACAATTTCGAATCATCAATATTAGGCCCATAAACCAAACAAAAAACAAATTTCTTAGTTTCCAGTTGAATATGCGCAATCGCCCATCTACCCCGTACATCAGAAGCGGTTTTAATAATTTCCATCGGTAATCTTTTCTGTTTAAGTATAGCAACCCCACGGATCGAAGCTCCTAAAGAGGAGCAAACAACCAAATCATAACCCATTTGAGACAGTAGCTTTCTGTCTTGGTAACTAATGTGTGTTTCAGACATAAGTGCTAAATGAGGCTTATACATATCCATTTCCTCTTGTACTAATTTTCTTTTCTGTTTGTTATTGAGACCAGCAACATTCCAAACTAAAAATCTAATTTTGGACATTCCTCTAATCATACAATTGTCTATCCTCTGCACAAAACATTTTTTATCAATACAAACAAATCTAGTTTGTAAACATCAAAACAATCCTGGCTTCCTGCAATAAAAAGTTGTTCCCCATTTTTTACCCCACCCCGAACCGGAGCTTGCCCAGACCCTCCTCGCTTCCCCTCTCCTCCCTTCCACTCTCCCACCCAACCTACCCCAGACCTCACTAAATCCCCCCCCGTACCTACCCGGAAGCATCCCTCTATCTTTTGCTGCCGCTTGAGGGGCAGCCAGCCAGAGAGGATTCCCCCGGAACCCAAGCCCTCTATATTGCTCTCATATAGAAACAGAAAGACCATTGGCCCAAAAGTAAAAAAAACGAAAATAAGAAAAGAAGGAAATTGCTCTAATCAGTTTTATACAGTAGTGGCAACCATAGCAAGTTAATCTATTGTGTCATTTTTATCTCCGTCTCATTCTATTCCGTTATTTTCTTTGTTAAGTTTTTAGATCCATTTTTGAAAGAAAATGCTCCGCCTCTTTAACATCATGAAAGAAGTAACTATGTCCGGACTTAATAACGCGAGCAGGTTCTTGTAAATAGGCCATTGCTCCATGAGACTTAAAAGCGTCGATCAGTTAACGTAGCCCCCATCTTTTATCCATCATAGCCTTGCTGAGGTCGGATTTTACAAAGAAGGTTACGTTATCAATTGTCACTGGGGTGCTTGGTCTGGCTTTCATTGAGACTGCTTGTCGTAGCAAGTAGTTACCAAAGTAAATTAGAAAGGGCCGTGGATATTTACTCTCCTGGATTCTGGGAGTGATGGGAAGTCTATGTACCCCAGTCAGACAAATCCGGGAATGCCCTCTGTAAAGTTTTTACCATGTAAGCCCTTGAATCTGCTCCCTCAGATCCTTCAGGTATCCCAAAGAGTTTTAGGTTCTGCCGCCTCTGTCGGTTTTCCAAATCCTCAACTTTGTTCTGCAGAGCCCCTATTTCTTCATTATGACGATCTGATGAAGCCGTAGTAGTAGCGAGGGTTTCCTCCACTTCAACAACTCTTTGCTGTAATTCCTCGATTTCTTTTGTTACGCCACTCAATTTATTAGTACCTTCCTGGAGGGAGCTGTGGATTTTAGTATTATCTTCTCATAGTTGTCGAAAGTTTTCTTGTACCTCTTGGCGATGATCCATTAATGTTTTTAAGATTAAATCCAATGATGAAGCATTAGCATTAACAGAAGCCGGTTGAGGGGAGGTAGAAATAATAGGTGTTGCTGTTGGCCGGCTACTGGGGGTGGTAGATACGAGAGATTTCTCTTTCTGAGTATCCCCAACAGTGCCAGTATTGTCATTCATAGTGTTACCAGTAGGTAGTATATTCACAGAAGCAGAGGGGTCAGTTATCGGAGGCAACAGCAGCGAGTCCGAGTCTGTATTTGTATCCGTGTTTGATAAGGTGACGCTCTCGAGCAGAGTAGCTTGTAAGTTTATTAAATTAACTCCAAGGCTCTCCCCTACCGTAGAGTTACTTCCTGATGGCGACGGATTTTTGGTCTCTTTTTTTTTAGCTTGAAACCACTTACTCAGTGGACTCTGGTCTGTAAACAGCTTCCCTCCGCTGATAGTTGGTATTAATGTATTTAATAAAGTTGCAGGGTTCATGTTTCTCCCCCCTTTCTTAACTTTATTCTTTACCTTCCCCCTTTTTTTAAGAGCAGAGGAACTGATAGCCTTTAATTGTGCAGAGGTGTATTCTATGTCCTCACCTATATTTTCTCCCCCCTCAAAGTCTCCAGTTTCCACTAACTCCTCATATTCCGCATCGTCAGAGTTAACCTCTAGAAGTGTCTCGCTATTGGTAACATCATTTACATCAGCGCCGATGCAATGATCGGAATTTCTCTAATCAGCTAGAGTCAGATCTAGGACCAGTAAGGGTTGAGGAGATTTAAGGGGAGGTTTAGTAGCAGCAACTGTAGCATCTGTAGTAAGAGCTTCCACCACGATGATCTCATTATGCTCGGCCTTATTTACACTATCCACCTTATGTGCAACACTCGTGCCCACCATATCTGGTGCCCCCTTACAGTCTTTAACTGAACTAACTGAATTATCAGTAGATTTATACGAATTGTTATCGTACATTCCTGTTGCTTCATTTTTGTCTTTTCCTTTGTCTTTATTTTTAGTAACTATAGCAGTAGTATTACCTTTAATAAGAGTTTTTGGAGAAAGTTGAATAACTTGCTGCTTACCAGTTTGTTTATCCGTGTGACGTGGCATCCTTGCTACCACTGCTGGTGAAATCGGTTTAAATATTGGTGAACTCCCCTCATCCACCCCATCTTCCATGGGAGTGCCTCTGGTTGCTTTGCTCTTAACGTTTCTGGGGACCATCAGCAGAATATGTTTGTATCTCTCAACAGCATAGTTGCTAGAGCTAAGATCAGGTGCCCGGTGTGTCTCCTTTTTTTCGGCACCCAAACAAAGCCTCGAAACCGGCTCCTGGCCACGGTGCGGTCCCTTTAATGATTCAAGCGGTTGAAACAAAACACTTTGAAAAGTCCGAAAAAATTAGACAATGCCCCCGTGAAACGCCGGTGGAGTCAGTTGAGGCAATCACCCTGTTGCCAACTAAACGTGGACCCTCCAAAACAAGTGTTTCGCGGCTTCGTGTCCTCTGCTGCAGCCTCTGCCGTTTCTGCCGTTTCTGCTGTTTCTGCCCGTCGCCGGTGTTCCGCCGGTGTTCTGAGCACACGCCAGCTCCTGCTCCTCCTCCAAGTTCGTTATGGGTGCTGCTGCCTCCGTTTGGGAAACCTAGAGCCTTTCCAAGCGTGCAGCCCCGCGTCTCCCGAGCCTCGGATACCAAGCTCAGTACATCCCGCAGGTGCGTTCCGCTCAGAAAGTTAAAGTTTAAAGTTAGAGCAGTTGTAGCGGTGTTCAGGAGCATATGAAGTATAGTTGAAGATTGTAGCTTTTTTGCCGCCTGAAACTTTGTAACTGGTAACGCTTAGCAGATAGCTTCTCTGCGCTTTCTGCTCCTTCTCCGAGGATCGATTTTGTCCTCAAGAACCTAAGCATCGAATATCAAGCCATATCGAGCCATAACCACAATTATTTCGGGAGGATAATCAGCGTATTCAGCATATTCAGGCGTTTAAAGCTCGAGGTTCATGGGTTCACTGTGGGGGCATCCTCTCCGTGGCGTCTTCACTCCGCCATCTTGCTTCCTCTAAAGGTCTCACATTTCAAAGTGTTTTTATTTGAGGAAGATAGAAGTGTGGCATAGTGGTTATCCAGTGTCAGCCGACAGCATCTCCCTGGCAACCTAGAATGTACCTAGGTCATGTAATGAATGAATCGGGTACAGAATAGTTGTATCTTCAGGTTTATGCTAATACTTAAACCCTCTTCAGAAACAAGGAGAAACAGCTTTATCCAACCTCTAACAGCTCTCCAGCACCAAATGAATACATTCCACATGAGCTGTGAGATCATGAGGAGGAACACTAACTATGTTATGAGAAGAGTTAAAGGACAATTCACAGAGATACACAAGGTAATACATAACATTTCTCCCTTTCTTCCAATACAAATAAAATAAAATAAAATAAAGTATATATGTTGGACCTGGCCCTTTTGGCAGGTTCACCCCGAGACTTTTTGCTTTGTCCTAGCCTGTTTCTGGAACCTGGTGTTGGTGATTGTATGCCTTGGCGCACTTTTTCACTGTGGTACAGTGTAAAGTGCGTGAGCTCTCTGTGTATGTATGGTGAGTGACCTGCCCTCCCATAGGAATGAATGGGGAATATGTATGCCCATGGTAGTTCCTGATGTGTGGGGAGTGCAGGGTCGAGTTTGATATGTGCAAACTCGAGAGATTGAATGCTGCGTAATGGTGTATGCGGCTGGTTGTGTCTAGTCTAGAAGTGCCACTTTGAGAAGTTGGCATATTTGTGTAATTTGTGCCTGGCGTGTGATTGGCTGGTGAGCCTGGCCCAGGAGTGCCTGGGCCTGCTTGTGGATTGACTGTCTGGTTTGGGCGACAGGGGCTGCAGAGCCCCCAGGAGGTTGTCTGAGTCAGCCCGTGGATGAAAGGCAGCATCTGCTGCCAAGGAAGTGGGTGGAGATCGCACCAGGGAGTTAATGAGGCTGTGCCTGCCTGCCACAATGCTGGCTCCACCTCCCGCTGGGCGACTGTCACCTCTGTCCCTGATACTGACAGGACTTCCCTATAACCAGTTCTAGCTGGTTCTCACACTGCCTGCACAAAGACTTCAAAGACCTTTCTCTGTATAAGAAGGGGCTGTGTCCCCTTCCAAAACGTTCTTGTTTTTGGACTTGAATCTGCCAGGGGCGTGCTGCTGCTTGGGCCCAGGGGAATCCCTGGGCCCTGCCCAGCCCCTGGACCCCTGTTGGACTTTCCCTTTACTGGGAGCTGCTGTGCTCCATCTTATGTTCTGGACTGCTGAGGTCCTGGACTCCTGAAAGGACTTTTTGTTGCTTTATTGGTTGCATCTAGCGCAGGAAGCGCTTTATTTGTACCCCTGTAGCGCTGGGAGTGCTTTGCGTTCACCCCTAGCGCCTGGTGGCGCTTCATCTCAGCCTTTAGCGCTGGGAGCGCCTTATTTTGCTGTTCTAGTGCCTGGAAGCACTGGTATGCTGTCCCTAGCGCTTAGGAGCGCTTTATCCTTGCCCATAGCGCCTTATGTGGTTCTAGCGCTGGGGAGAGCTGTGGGGTGTGCCCACCCGGCATTTGCCCAGGATTGAGGAGCCTATCGAGTGCCCACCTCGATGTGAGTAATTATTTAAAGCCGGGGCCCACCCGGCATTGCCCCGTGTTCTCACCGCCGCGGCCTGGGGTCCTGAAATTGACTAGAAGCCGAGGAGAGAGAAACGAAGGGGCTGCAACCTGATTGGTCCCTCGCCGACAGGAGCCGCACTCTGATTGGCCGTTGCAGTAGGCCTGTCCCCGAGAGCCGCGCTCCGATTGGCCGCATTGTCCGCAGAAGCTGTGACGTCAGAAGGGGCTCGTCCGTGGAGCCGCGACCTCATTGGTCCACCCCAAGGAAGCCTGTTGTTCCTGCTTCGTACCGGTCTCCCGTGTGGAGAGGGAGACCGGGAATGCAGCCTCGAGCGAAGGAGACCGGAAGCGGAAGGATGGGCGGTTGCGGGGCTGCCCTGTGCTGAGGGAGCCCCGAGAGAGGAGAGCCGCCGATCGCCAGCAAACCGGTGAGTGGGGCAGACGAAAGGGAGGGGCGCCGGGACACATTGTCGGTGTCCGCCCCCCCCAGTAGCGGGAGCTCGCGCTTATCGTCAGTGTGAAGCCACGAGGGCTTCAAGGGCGGCCCCGGTTGGCAGTGGGTCGCCCCAACGTGTGTAGAGCCCTGAGAGGCTCCCGCCCTCATTTTCATTGATACCGACCCCACGAGCCTCAGCGGGGGCATTTTAGTTTCTGAGAACCCCCGAGGTTCCGGGGGCATATTTGCTTTGAGAGCCCCGAGAGGCTCAGGGGCATGGCTCCATGTGGAGCCCTGAGAAGCCCCACGCAGCACATTTGTTTAGCGAGCCATGAGAGGCTCTTGCCTGGCATTTGGTTCATTTTGAGTCCCCCGGGAGGGACTCTAACGTTTGGGGCACGTGACATGCCCAGAGCCTGTGTGGCTCCAGCAGTGGGTGCAGTTTGCGCCTAAGGGTCAGTGAGGGCCCTGTCGCAGTTTTTATTTCACAGCTGCCCAGCAAATAGTGGGCAGCTGCACCGTTTAGGTTTTGGGATGTTCACAGGTGCCCAGCAAGTAGTGGGCACCTGCCACATTTAGGCCCCTGACATTGAGACACAGGGTGTCCTAGCCCCAACAAGGCCAGTTGGCCTAGGGACTGCCACAGGTGGTGGCTTATGTAGGTATTTGCGCAATTGTGTGATTATTCCTGCACCTCTGAATGTTTTTAGGCATCATGTGATTTTTGCGCTATTGTATTGTTCTGGCACCTCTGAATGTTTTTAGGCATCATGTGTCTTCCTTTTCCCTGCGCTGCACCTCTGAATGTTTTAGGCATCATGTGTCTTCTTGCGCTGCACCTCTGAATGTGTTTTATTGCATCATGTGCTTTGTTCTGAACACCGCTGAATGTGTAGGTTTATGCATCATGTGTTTCCCTTGTCTTACACCTCTGAATGTTTTTAGGCATCATGTGTTTTCCTTTACTACTCCTCTGAATGTGTTTCATGCATCATGGGTAATGCGTTCTTGTTTATACCCCTGAATGTATTTTATTCTTAGGTGGTTGTTCTTTCAACAGGTGGTTCTAGTATGGTCCTGGTCCCCTGCGTGACATTCTCCTAAGGTGTTTAGGGTTGCGTAGGTGGTACTTACCTGTTCCCAGTATTTACTGGATGTGATTTACAACTGTTATTTTGTGCTATACTTATTCTAAGTTCTAAAAGTGCTATTTCTGACAGTGGCCAATGTGGCCCTGTCTTGTGAATAGTCCCTTGTGAATATTGCCCGTGCCAGTTGGCACAATGTACATGTGTGATTTCTATCTGATGTGATTTTGACAATGCAAAAGTTATTTTAATATAACCTTGTGTGGAGTTCCTTTTGTGGTGTGCCTAGGATGTTGTTGCTGTTGTGCGCTGGCGCAAATGCTTTACACATTGCCTCCGAGTTTAGCCTTACTGCTCGTGCCAAGCTACCAAGGGGGTGAGCAGGGGTTATCTTGGCGTGTGACTCCCTCGCCCTGACTAGAATGGTGGTTTCTGCCTGGCTTTGGCATCAGCCTTAGCCTACCAGAAATAGCCAGTTCTAACAATATAAATAACAGTTAAAATAAATTACAACTTGGTAAGTAGCACAAAAAAACAAATCATACATTTTGGTGAAAGTAGCTAAACACAGTACACTAGTTGTGAATATAAGTGATGTAGTCATCAAGCTTTTTGGGTTTCTTACATAAACGTCTAACACGAGACACCCCTCCTTCTTCAACACATTTTTGAACAATATGATGGGAACAACTTGGGGGTTCAGCTTTTATACTTGTGCTAGGTGTCTGAGTAGGAATGACTATGGTTTTGCTAGATGGACACAGCTCAACCACAACATCATCCACCCAATCATAATTCCGCTTGTTATCATCACTAGTGACTGTTTTTGTTATATGGCCTTTATATAACGCAATTCTATTTGGATTCTAGACTTTCCCGTCACTCAGAAGAGCAGAGTTGCATAAAATGTTAGTGACTTTGAGAGGAGAAGAATATTTGCTTTCCCCTTTACCAACAAATCTACCCTTCTTCACTTTTACAGTGTCACCAACTTGTAACATAATTTTACTATTGCACTTAGAATTGAGGTGTTTTTAACTCAAAACATTGTGCTTCGTCGCCAAAGAATATTTGACATCCCTTGCAGACCATGAAATGATTTCAGTACACTTCAACCAACCCATGTTGTCCTTGGTACGAGCAGATCTACCTCTCATGACCTCAAATGGAGAGTAGTTTGTTAAATCGCATTTAATAATTCTGTAAGCATTAACCATCTTTCTTAACTCATCCTCCCAATCATACTCATTGCTCAAGGCTATCTCAATGATATTTTTGATCACTCTGTTAAAGCGCTGAGCGCTTCCATTTCCTTCGGGATGATATATTGAAGTAGTTCTGTGGGTGATGCCACTCTCATTGATAAACTTCTTGAATTGTTCACTAGTAAATTGTCCTCTTTTATCGGAGATAAGATCCTTTGGAAGGCCCTCTCTAGCAAAGACATCGCCTAAAAAGTGTATTAAATTTTCAGAATCAGCCTTAGTTACAATTCTATATTCAGGCTATTTTAGAAAAATTATCTATTGCTACAAAAATATATTTAGGCGTTACCTCTCGAGTGCTGACTGGGCCAAAAATATCAACACCTATTCTTTCCCAAGGCATGTTGGGAACTACAATGGGATGTAAAGTGGGTCTGAATGTCACTAGGCTTTTGTCAGAATTAATACCATGTACACAATCACGTACCACCTTTTCTATATCCCTGTCAACACCAGGCCACCAGTATGACTGTTTGATTCTTCATTTAGTTTTGATGATGCCCATGTGGCCTTCATGACACAATTTAATGACACTCTCTCTAAGAACATGTGGAGGAATTAGTTTCCCACCCCTGATTAGAATCCATCTTCAAGGGAAAGTTCATTTCTGACCTCCCAAAAAGGTAATTGTTCATTAGAAAGGGTTGATTTATCAGGCCATCCTTTCAAAATGTAGTTTTTAATAGTAAGCAAAGCGGTTATATACTCTTTAGCCACCTGGCCCTAAACAATGGAGTAGAATCGTCTTTTTCCTTTCAGCAGGAAATTCTTTACTCTCAAATGTATCTAAATAATTAATTAGGTAGTCTCGCCATTCTTCCCATCTTTGACTTGAGACTTCACAATTCTTTATCATGAAGGGTTGTGGAGAAGGTAAGTTCATAGTAGCTGTCGCCATCGCGATTCAAAAGACTGTAGAGTCAAATGTTTTAACGGAGTAGAAAGAAATTTGTAAAAGAAAACGCAATGGAAATTGTTGTTTATAAAATTAATACACACTAAGGTAATGTATGTATGTATGTATGTATTGCATTCTTATATAGCGCGTAATGATACATGCTCCACAATAACTCTGTAAGTTGTAAAATATAGAGTAAAAAAATGCTAGATAATTTTCAAAAAAACCAACAGAAACAGGAGAAGTAATTGAGATGTGGTGTGCGTATCACCGAAATGTTGATGTCTAATTGACAAGCAGTGTGCGTATCACAGAATAATTGGTGCACAATTGATACGTGGTGTGCGTATCACCGAAGTAATGATGTCTAATTGACACGCGGTGTGCGTGTCACTGAAGAGATACTTGCGCTGTATAATAGTTTGGAATAGAACGTTTTACTTTGATTGTTACACGGTGTGCGTATCACCGAAAGAATGAGCAACTTTTTAATCTCGAAATAACAGCAATCGGGTAAGTTGATACCGTTTTCCAGATTGCCCGTTGCTATGCAGCAGGAAGCAAACAAAATAGAGGCACATAAGGTCACACCAGCGGGACCTAGCGTAGTGACGTCGGACGTGGAATGTCAGTGTAGATGCGATGTTGCAGTCAGAGTTGTAATCACGCCAGACGCTGAATTCACCAAGAGCGTCCGTAAAGGATGTGATGCGTTCTTTGGAATCTTTAGGAATTCAAGTTGCAAGTTGGAAGATGCCAGGCATGGAATGTTTAAAACGCCGTTTGCAGTCAAAAGATGCAAGAAGCGTTTCTTTGGCTCCCAATCTCTCTAAAGTGAGTATCAAGTCAAACAAATGCGAAAAAATTCTTACAAATGTCAAGAGAAGGTCTTCCTGAGCTAATAAGTTAACACGTGTTCACAAATATATATTGTCAGAGAGTTCATCCTCCAAAATTTTGCAACTCGGTAAAATTAATCGCAGAATAAAGTCTTATGCACAAAGCAGCCAGTAAATAATTTGAACTCACCCAGTCTTCATTCGCGAGAGTTTCAATAGTCGAACTTCAAATCCCTTCTTTGAAACTTGTCACCAGGCTTCTTTTAAAGGATGTAGAATAAGGTAAATAATTCCTCCATAAAGATTTCCTCAATAAGAATTTTGAAAGGAATTCCGTGGGTTCTCAGGGTTTAAGCCATCGTCGCCATTGTAATGAATGAATCCGGTACACAATAGTTGTGTCTGCAGGTTTATTTTAATACTTAAACCCTCTTCAGTAACAAGGAGAAACAGCTACATCCAACCTCTAACAGCTCTCCAGCACCAAATGAATACATTCCACTTGTGCTGTGACATCATGAGGTGGAACACTGACTATGTCATAAGAAGAGTTAAAGGAAAATGCACAGAGATACACAAGGTAATACATAACAGGTCACAGATGGAATGCGAGCGGTGAGGTTGCGGTGACTATCGGTTGGGTGGCAGTCGGTGTGGTCTCACCGAGCTTTACTGAGGTGTAAAGAAAGAGTTCTGCTTCCCTGCATCTGCGTGGATTTCTTCGTACGCCGACACCACACCCTCCCTATTCTGTCTTATAGTAAGGGAGTGGCAGTTGTATCCGGAGGCATGCACAATGGTCTCTGGCTGCTCTGCCATTCAGTGGTTTTGAAGGCATTGCTAGGAAAGAGAGTAGGAATACGCCAAGTCATTAGGGGCCATTTCCCTCCTTGCAGTGTCCAACGAAGATGACCAAGCATACATTGCTCTACCTGTCAAGGAGCCGGCATCCACTGAATAAAGACTGCACAACAAACCACTCATGGGTATCCATGCGCCTACTGTTGCATTTATCGTTCAGTACCAGCTGCCTCAAGGGAAAGCATATGACATCTACCGTGGCACTAATGGTTCTTAATGCCCTTCTTAGTCCCAACTGAAACTGTGACTGCCACTTCCCGCTTTCACACTAGGGTACTTTCGACATTTGACGGTGCACAAGCATATTTGTTTCCTTCTCAAATTAGCATAATGTGGCACTGTGAAATGTGGGGAAAGATGGAATTCAGAAGATACACATAGGCATCCATCCCATGGCATCTAGACCCCTACAATATTCTTCTAATATCATTAGCTGATGGTAGAGTGAACATTATCATGTTCTATCAGCCGTTATCCACTCATCAACAGACACTGATGCCGTGTTGTAATTTATTTCAGTTGAAGAGTAGTGCAAACTTTGATGGAAGTCGCAGCAAACCAAAAGCCTATCTTCCTGTATTGTACAAAAGTTTACATTCTAAAAGTTCAATAGAAGGAGCCTAAGTAATAAAACACAGCTCAGCATCTAAAACAAAACAATATTGTAAGTCATGGCAACACAGAGAACACTAATAGGCAGAGAAAATGTCTTCTTCGGAGAGATATAACAAATGCAATTACTGACAGTATGAATAAAATTACACTGTTCCTGTCTTTACAAGGGCTCATGTGGCTGAACTATGACGCTCCCAGCCAGTGATTGAGTGTTGTAAGCGCCATTCCTGAAAATTAAATGTGCTTCTTTACTCTGAAATTGTGATGATCAAACATCATCTATCACAACCCAATCTCCATGGAAGAGTCCACGGAATCTATATATTTGAGTCGTATGCATGGGGCTTAACACATCATCGGGGAAAAGGCAAAGTAAAAATGTAATGCAATTTCAAAACAGGAAAACAATTACGACCTAAATTAGTCTGTAGATGATCATAACAAGGAAAAGTCACTTGTTTTTATGATCATTTAGGAGTCCAGAGATATCAATATGTGTTTGAATTCTTTAGATTATAGGATTTCGCAGCCAGATGTAGTCATTTTGTGAATGCAGGAATGAAAGTTGTTTAAATAACCTCAGTAAGTGTAACTAAATAAGATTGTTGGAGATCGGCCTCTACTCCAAGCAATTTCATTTATATACTCAATAACTTTGACAGATTTTGGTAACTTGGTTAAAAAAATTATTTTTAGTAAATGTGGAATAAGTGTACATGCACTCAGAGTGCTGTCCATCAAGGGCCTGAAATCAAATCTCCTAAAACTCGAGGGAGAACATATCATACTTTTTAACACACACATTATAATCAGGGACTTATTTTACCGTTTAACTATTTTATTCTTTGATGTAAGGCTATTTCTTTATATCATTTACATGGAGCAATCACACATTATTTATTTTCGTCATTTCATTTTTTTCATTAGTCTAGGCTACTTGCACTTTAATTTTAAAATTGGAGATAATGACTAGATTATCGAAGAAGAAAATGGTATGCACAGTGGGGAATATATTCCTTGTAAGGTCAGCTTAATGAAGGCATCCTTGCTCATCCCGATTGCTAATGAAGGTACAAGAGCTGTGCTTTTTCATCATCTCTTTATTATTCATCTGTCGTCATGCATTTTGCAGGTAGGTTGACAGTTTTTACAAATACTTACAGACCACTATGATTATCAACGTTCAACCCATAGGTATGCCAATTATAATATTACTACATTGTACACACATTTAAGAAATTATGTTATTGATTGGGACTTAGTGTAACCTCGGGTTACCCTAAGAACCCGAGGTACCCAGAGCCAATAACTGAGCTTCAGCTTGCTATGGTTTTTAATTTTTTACTGGGTATACAGCAAATGCATTTGGTAAAATATAAAGAGTGAAAAATACGTATCAAGGAAACCTATGTACTTCAAAAATAGGAACAAAATATGGAGTTTGGAAGCAGTGTTTATTTGCACATCTCTGAAATTGTGGGTACCCATACTAGCATGTGAATTAGAGGGCATTTTTCAAAATTACTTCTTTTTTACACATTGTCTTACATTGGGAAGGCAGAAATGCATAGAAAGACAATTGATAATAACACTTGTGTGTCCCCCTAATGCTCTCAATAAAAATGATAACTCACTTGTGTGGGTAGGTCCAGTGCCTGCTACAGGAAAGGGCCCAAAATGCAACGGGACATATCACATCTTTTCACATGAAAAATACCAGATTTTTGCAATGCGCTTAGCTATGGATTTATGGACCTAGATCTCCTGGCACCTAGGGAAACTTAGTAAATCTGTACATTTTTAAAACTAGACACCCAGGGAATCCAGAATGAGGTGCCTTTTGTGGCTCTCACCAGGTTCTCTTGCCCAGAAACCCTTCCAAACCTCAAATTCTGTCTAAAACACATTTTCCCCACATATCTGTGTTGGAAAGTTTTCGAATCTGCAGGAAGCCACAAACTTCTATCTACCTTGCATTCCCCCAAGTCTCTTGATAAAAATGTTACCTCACTTGTGTGGTAATTCCAAGTGCCTGTGACAGGGAAGGACCCAAAATGTATTGTGGAGGCATCAAAATTATCTATCACAAACAACCTGGTTTTGCAAGGGAGGAACCTGCATTTTTAGTCTCAAGCCCCGGGACCATCTCGGGCAAACCTACCGTCCCCAGACATTTCTGAAAACTAGAGACCTGGAGTAGTCCAGGGAGGTGTGGCTTACGTGGATCCCCCAACATTTTCTTACAAAGAATCCCCTGCTAACCTCAAATTTAGCTAGCAAATGACATTTTCCTCATATTTCTGTCTGGGATCAGCACGCCACCACAAATGTCCTACCACCCACTGTTCCCCTTGGTCTCCCGATAAAAAAGATACCTCACTTGTGTGGCTGTCCAGTGCAAAGTCACCCAAAAAATGTATATATAAAAAAAATATTGCTTAGAGCTCGCTGATTATTTCCCTCAATCTCTATTTTTTGGGCCCTTCCCAGATGCAGGCCCTTGACCCATCCTCACAAGTGAGGTATCATTTTACTTGAGGGACCGAGGGGATTACTGGGTGGTAGGACATTTGTGCCAGTTTGGTGATGTTAGAAAGATATGTGAGGAAAATGCGATTTTTTAACCTAAATTTGAGGGCTGCAAGGGAACCTGGGTAAGAAAACATTGCAGAATCCATGCAAGCTTTACCTCCCTCGACTCCCCTGGTTGTGTAGTTTTCAGATGTATCGGGTTTGGTAGGTTTCCCTACATGGCCCGGGAACATAAACATAGGTACCCCCCTTGCCAAGCAAAATCATTTTGTGATAGATAATTTGGAAGCCTCCACAATAGGTTTTGGGCCCTTCCCTCCCGCGGGCACTTGGCATGCCCACACAAGTAAAATACCATTTTTATCAGGAGTCTGGTGGGAATGCTGGATGGATGTAAGTTTGTGGCTCAGTGCAGATTTCTGTGCTTCCCATCACTGAAGTGTGAGTAAAATGTGTTTTGTTTGACAAATGTTGAGGTTTGCAAAGTATTCTGGGTAACAGAGCCTGGGGAGAGCTTCACAAGTCACCCCATCCTTTTCCCCTGGATGTCTAGTTTACAAAAATGCACAGGTTTGCTATGTTTGCCTGGTGCCAGCTGTGCTATGCCCAAAATCCATAGCTAGGCACATTGCAAAAAAAGGGTCAGTTTTCAGTGGAAAAATGTGATGTGCCCACATTGCGTTTTGGGCAGTTTCCTGTTGCGGGCCCATAACATTTTTCGCGAGAGACCTATGGAAACACTGGGTGGTAAGAAATTTGTGCTGGCCTAGTGATCCCAGAACTGTCCTTGACGGAAATATGAGGAAAACTATTTTCATTAGCTAAATTTGAGGTTTGCAGGGGATTCTGATTAAGAAAATGTTGGGGGATGCTTGTAAGCCACATCTTCCTGGACGCCTCAGGGTGTCTAGTTTTCAGAAATGTCTAGGTTCAGCCGGTTTCCCTAGATGCCCACTGAGCCAGGGACAAAAAATGCAGGTGACTCCTTTGCCAAACCTGGTTGTTTTGTGAAAGATAATTTTTATGGCTCGACGATACATTTTGGACCCTTTCCCGTTGGAGACTTTTGGTCCACCCAAACACTTGAGGTAGAATTCTTATCGGGATACCTGGGGGAACAGTGGGTGGTAGGACATTTGTGGTTTCTTATTTATTCTGTAAGAATTTGACACAGTAATGCAAGGAAAATGTGTGACTTTAGTCACATTTTGAGGATTGCAGGGCATTGTGGATAAGAAAACTTGTTTGGATTCTCAAGAGGCACACCACCCTGTACTCTCTTGTGTTTGTAGTTTACAAAAATATCTAAAATTAGTAGATGTTTCCTAGAGACAATGTACACCTTGGCAGAGAATTACAGAAAAGACAAATGCTGATCCATCTATTCCTGAACTACAAACACATACTGGTTGGATTTGGCACGAAGGTGAGTGAAACCAATAACTCACAGCTTGGGAGCTGTAAAGCCGCATCAAGGCACCAACTGCTGTACAAGCCATTCACACACCATTCATACGTGACACATACAAGACCATTCACACCGCCAGCTGCGGGCCCAGCACCTTACAACATTAACATCGACAGACAGTGCAATTCAAGGGCCCATCACTTTTATATGCCAGCATAACTGGCACAGCAATCACACAGGCTGGCAGCTAACGGAGTTTTTGCACTGGTGTTTTGCTAGCAGTATGTATAGCGACCAGCAGCAAGTCACTATTCACAAACTACCAGCCATATGCCAGCGCACACACACTGCCAGCCAAATGGCAGCTCACAAACACCAGCAGCCAAACACCAGTTCACACATGCCACCAGCCAAACACAAGTCCACGCCCAGCACCAGTTAAATGCCAGTCTTGCACGCCGCCAGCCAAATACCAGTCCACACATGCCCCAGCCTAACACCTGTCCACGCACACCGCCAGCCAAAACCCAGTCCACGCAAACTGCCATCATGTTTTTTGTCAACAAACAAGAAAACACGAAATAATTGGAAGTAGATACAAAACTATAACTGCAACCACAACAGCTATAACAAAATACATCACACAAATGGCAACTGAAGAATCTAAACAAAAAACATAATACGATGAGGACTAGTTTGTTTCCTTTTAGGGTCATGGTTGCAACCAAGAACTCTTTTGAATGTGGTACAATTTAAAACATATGGGCACACAGAGCTCAGAATTGGAAGGACAATCACAGCAGTACATGAGTCTCATTCCACACACCTCTCTGGGTACAGACTCTACTTTTCTTAGCAGGAAAGTATTTTTGGGTGTGGGAGGAAAGTGATCAGGAAAGTGGCAATCTTTTATTCTTGCCACATCCTCCACCACATCAACTCTAGGAGCTCTTGCCTGTTCTAGTACAACAATCTGCCTATCACAGGCTGCTGAAACTTGCCAAATGTCATCTCTGACTTTGGAGAACAATCCTTGAATACAACAAAAGCATTAAAGGTCACTAAATGGAATAGATTGGCAGCCAACATCATATACCAAAAGTAAACCTTACGAACAGCAGTGTAAGTTTCCAAACTCTGATCTACTCTATCTACACCACCCATGAGCTTATTGTAGTCTAAAATGCACACAGGTTTGTGCACTTCATCAACCTAACCCGAAACAGTCACTGGTGAAGTAATTTCATCATAGATGGTAATCAGCATGCAAATCTCTCTACTGTCATAACATTTCACACCTGGAAGTTCATCACAACGCAAGGCACTGCACTGTCCCTTCTCAAGTTTTTACAAACAAGTGGGCATATTATCAAGGACGACGTTAAAATTATTGCCGGTTTAGCGGCAGAAAACTTCAGCTTAAACAGCAATAATGGGCTTGATAATATGCCCTGGAGAATTCCAGTAGAAGCCCATGTTCACACCAGAACATGGACTTCTATTGGAATTCTCAAGGGCATATTATTAAGCACATTATTGCCGCTTTTGCTGCAGTTTTCTGCCGCTAAACCGACGATCATTTTTAACGCCGTTCCTGATAATATGCTCCAAGATCTTTTGGGTAACCTTCACAATTAGAGCAGATTGTGCTTCAAGCAACAGTGGCCACTTTGAACAATTCCCTGAATTACTGCACACCAGTGTAGAAGTTATCTATGTATAAATGATTACCTTATTAAAAAACCCTCTACCAAGTTCCTATACAGTTTTCTCACTAATTCTGAAAGTGAACGGACAACCAGAGAGGTCAATACTGGAATGTATACCAGTGTACACCATGAAATTATATACATGTCCAGTAATACACTCAGACAGCATATACATTTTAATTCCTTAACATTCCCTCTGGCTAGGAATGTACTGCCTAAAAACCAACTGGCCCTTGAACAGACCCAAAGACTCGTCACCAGCTATTTGGTTCCCTGGAACATAGATCTCTGAAAATCTGTCTACAAAGTGATCAAGGACAAGGCAAATATTAAAAAGACGGTCATAATCAGTATGATCTCATGGCAATGCTAATTCATTATCAACAAAACACAGCATCTGAAGAAGAAGCAAAAAACAATTGCGACTCATGGTTTCAGGAAATATAACTGTTGCTATTAAGAGACTACTTGACCAATATGAAGACAATGACAGGAAGCCCATCAAAACAGTTAAACCCAAGAACCTCTTAAACTTATCCAGATTCGTGGGAGTCCACTGGCTAGCTTTAGATTGGGGCTTAAGGCTAGCACTGTGTCCGTCAAATACTGTTAAGCATACCAATTAGTCTGCTCAACAATCTCATCCAAAAATACATCATCCATAAACAACTGAATACAAATTATAGTCAAACATTTTTCAGTATTCACTCTACACCCTGCAACACCACTAAAAGCAGCAACACTGGCTGCACCATGTTTGAGGCAACCCAGAGTCCAGCACTTCAGATGGGAACCCTTTCAGCCCGAGGCTGCAATCCAGAGGCCTCCTGCTGCACTATTGGCAAATCAGTGTCTTCCTCTAAAAGCAGCATTTCATCTGCACTGAGTGGCTTTATCATCATAAGACTCCTCTTGAACAGAAAATTCACTGCCAGAATCCTGGCCTTCCTCCTCTGCCTCTGATACAGAGTCAGTCTCATAATCATGGAAAGAGGAAGACTCGAAAAGCATACCAACAACCTGCTGAGTGGCAGTTAAGGTTGGATTGGTGGTATTGTACTAGGATATGGCGCCTCAGGGGACTGTACACCTTACTGTGTTTGTTGATTCTATCTTGGAAATGGTGCTATAAGGAGAAGAGAACCACACTTCCTCTTCTAAATTAGGCCAAGCCTAAACAGCATTTAACAAAAACTTTTGAGGTCCGAAATACGGAGCAGCGGGGACACTCGAGGACTCGATAATAAGAAAAGCGAAAGCTGCCTCTAAACAAACCGATACTGTGGCATATAACGGAAGATCAATCTACAAACAAACCGAGGTCCCCTAACAGATACCCCTTCGAGGGTTGGAATTATCACCTCAAGGAAGAAAAAAGAACACTCGAGGAAAATAGCCTTGAAAAAGTCAAGGGTTACATTCCCTACTGACGAAACACGTGTTGGCTGTGACATCGATCAAAATAATAAACAACACCTGCAGAACAACCTGAATTACAAGGACCTCAAAAGTTTTTGTTAAATTTGCGTAACCTATGTATGAGTGGAATACAAATATGCAAACTTGTGCTGAATATTGTAATGTGTGCTAAGGAGTGTTCGAAACCTGCTGAGTGGTCATCCTGCAACTTGCCATAATCCTTACTAAAACAAGCAACTTGACAAACAAGTCAACAAGTCCCAACACTGTGAAAAATAAGTGATAAACAAAGTTTGGCTTGACCAAACAAAAAGTAAAACTACTGCCAAATAGCAATTGCAAGGTATAGTCAATCAAATCAAGCCACACAAAGACCTATCCACTGTAAATACCACTCACTTGCCAGAGACAGCTAGACTCACCAGCATCTACTCTGCAGAGACACAGCAAGCACCAACAATATCCCACTAGAAAGGAAGAACAAAAGAAAATTACGAACAAGACAACGCAATACTCATCATGCACAAATACAAGGAAAATTTAACACCCAATAAAACATAAGCCTAATATTCTGCTATTACACCATTTACAAAATACTCATTCATGCAGGCCAATCCTACTCATTTGGAGTAAACAGTACAAAAATTATGTTCTTGACAAACAGATGCAACTACACAAAATGCAGATCAACCAGTTATGAAACCACAAGCATGAAACTCGAAACAAAAGCTTTGCACTTGAATAAAAAGGAGAAAAAACATTATGATTACAAATGTAAATGATAACAAGAAATAAAATAGTTAACATTATAAACCATATGAAAGCTGTCCATGCCAACCAAGTGACAGTCCATACACAGCTAGCCACACGCCACAAAACACAGAGCATCAGTCAAACTGCAGTCCACACACAAACCTTCCAGTGTGTCTAGTGACTTCTGCCCCACTTGGGGCTAGATGGGCCTAAAAATATATGGTTGATGTGCCCTGGATGGGGTCCGAAAAGCGGAGTGACCCTTGCCCAAGGGGCCACTACCCAAAACACGATGTGCCACATATAATAAAATACCCAGTGGTCTAGTAGCTTCTGTACACCTGGGAGGCAAGTGGGCCTAAACATATAGAGCCAATGTGCCCCCAAGGGGGAAGAAAGTGTCAAAACATTCAATCCAAAAAGGGGAGTGACCCTTGCCCAAAGGGCCATCCCTCAAAACACAATGGGCCACATCTAACAAAAATCACAGGTGGTCTAGTGGCATCTGCCCTCCTTGAGGACAGATGGGCCTCAACATATAAGGCGATCGGCCCTCAAGGGGGGCAGAAATGGCCAAAACAGTCACCCGTGAAAGGGGAGCCACCCTTGCCCAAGGGGCCTCTCCACAAAACATTATGCACCATACATATGAAAATCTCTAGAGATCTAGTGGCTTGTGCCCGGTATACAACCTTTACCACGCAACTTTTACAACGACCTACCATTACCACGCAATTTTTACAACGCAGGATCCATTGCAACGCATACCATTACAACGCATGTATTTACAACGCAGGTACCTTTACAATGCATACCATTACAACGTAAGTAGATCATTTTATCAAAAATATTATAAGTTTGGGTTTTTGGGTAAAGGGGTATTTTTAGGGTTCAGGGTCAGTTTTGGGTTTTTGGGCAAAGGGGTATTTTTAGGGTTCAGGGTCAGTTTTGGGTT
Organism: Lissotriton helveticus; assembly: GCF_964261635.1. NCBI lineage: Eukaryota > Metazoa > Chordata > Amphibia > Caudata > Salamandridae > Lissotriton > Lissotriton helveticus. Next base: position 479,898,752 of record NC_136067.1, read on the forward strand.
TTTGGGTAAAGGGGTATTTTTAGGGTTCAGGGTCAGTTTTGGGTTTTTGGGTAAAGGGGTATTTTTAGGGTTCAGGGTCAGTTTTGGGTTTTTGGGTAAAAGGGTACAGGGTAAAAATTAAATATAATTAAATTTAAATTACATTAAATTGAATTGATTAAATTAAATTAAAATAAATTAAATTAATTAAATTAAATTAAATTAATTAAATTAAATTAAATTACATTATATTAATTTTAATTAAATTACATTTTAAAAAATATTATATACTTACCAATACTTACGTTGTAATTGTATGCGTTGTAAAGGTATATGCGTGGTAATGGTACTTCGTTGTAATGGATCCTGCGTTGTAAAAATTGCGTGGTAATGGTAGGCGTGGTAAAAGTATGCGTTGTAACGTCATACATCCCTTGTGCCCCCTTTGGAGGCAGATGGGCCTAACAAATATATGGCTGATCTGCCCCCAAGGGGGCAGAAGCAGCCAAAATGTTCACTCCCAAAACGGGAGCTACCCTTGCCCAAAGGGCTGTTCCCCTGGTGTTCTAGTGGCTTTCTGCCACCTGTCTGGGCAGATGGTCCTAAGAAAATGGCCAATTATCCCCCAGGGGGAAGAAACTGACCAAAACATTTCCCAAATAAAGGGGAGTAACCCTTGCCCAAGGGACCACTTCCCGACAGATTCAACATAATATCCATGGTTTCTAGTAGGCTTCCGCCCTCAACAGATGGCAGATCTGCATAAAAACATCTGATCTCCCCTCGGGGGAGGTGGAGTTCCTAAAACAAAATCATCCCCCAAGGGGAGTGAGCCTTTCCCAAGGGGTCGCACCCCGTATACATTTGAATAAATAAAATCCCTGGTTTCTAGCGGGTTTCGACCCTCCCGGAGGCTGATTGGCATAAAATATGGCAGAATCGCCCATGGGGGGGTGGGTGAATCACAGACCAAATAGGCTCTCTGTGGATCGACCCTTGCCTAAGCGGTCGCTCCCCAAAAATTGCCCAATATCAAAGCCAGGTCGTCTAGTGGGTGGGTTTCTGCTCCAAGAACATGGCCAGACCTGCAATCATGGAGCTCAAGAAATGCCTGCCTGTAAATGACTGCCACTCATGTCCTTCACATGTCTGTAGATTGTGAACAAGCAAGCCTTCTGTGCAAGACCACAATATATGAATTATGTCACAGCATAAGTGCCAGCACCACTATCAGAGTGCCTTCAGAAACAGTTATTTATTCTCAAAAAGGTGAGCTACAAGTACTAGCTGCACAGTGCTTAAAAGATAGGAACATTAAAAATAAGTCCCATCAATGATTTTGTTGTGTTCTCCCAAGAGTATCAACCAGTCCTTATCTTTGTCATGTTTTCAAAATGGAGTATTTGTCAGCATTCTTTTGCTCTTTTCAGATGCCTCTAACAATAGTTTATCTCAAAACCATACAGGGCCAAAATTGTATTTCTCTTTGGTCTCAGACTTTTAGGAAGGTATGTATGGGAAAAGGTAGCACGCCTCAACAGACACTTTAGGAAATGTGCCAATTGTAATTGGCTCCTTTGTGTAAAGGATCACTAAGAAGTGGTTCCATCATTTGCAAGGCAGGGAAGAGTTGGATGGACCCCATGCATATCATATCCTGGAGCATGAGGTTATCTTTTACCGTGATTCTGTGTTTGCCGAGTTGTTTTTCCCCCGGTTTGCGTGTGCTGCGCCATTTTGGATCTTGCTGCGTGATCGTGCAAGAGTTTTTCGACCGCGATTACGTCATCGCAGCCCACCATCTTGCACAGCGAGAGTTTGACAACGCGAGTACGTCATAAGGGCACGCGATCACGCATTGCGGGAGTAAACAATGCCGAACGCGCAAATGCGGCGCGCAGCTGACTTCCGGCGGGAGATTTGAACAGCTCGCTTTCCCGAAATTGCAAAAATTGCAATTCTGCACAAGAAATCCACCGGAGGCAGCATAAACCTTCTGAAAATGATGATTTTGATCAGAATAACTCCTCAGATTGACATTTGGCTGCACTTTTTGGTGCAAGGAGTGCATTTTGGGGGGGGGTGGGAGGAAGGAAGTACCCCAGAGTCTCCAACTTCCTGTTCCTGTCCAGCAGGCTCCTCCCAGTGCTTTCTCCATGTCCTTGTCACTTTTGATTTGGATCTGGAGCTGGAAGAATTACTTTTTGTGGCTGCTGCTGGATATTTGTATTTGAGGACTTTTTGGACTTTGGAGTTTGGATCACTTTTGGACTTGAGATTTTACAAGTAAGTTGGTGTTGTTTGTTTGGGGTATTGCAGTTGCTGCAACTACAGTTTTAAAACTTTTTTCACAACTTTAAAAAAAAATATATTGTGGGTAGCCACAGTATCCAGTAGGCCCAGGGTTAGTCATGGGTGCATGATACAACTGTTTCTGTGATTTTTTTAAACTTAATTCTCAGTTATGTCATGGAATTTTAGCTCACTGTTATATGTTGATTTTTTTTTTGGAGTGCCTGTAAAGCCTCACTAGCCAGTACGCTTAGGGGTAGTGAGTGGTGCATGGACCAAGTCTTTATGTGGGGTGTCTTTAATTTCGACATCATTGAGGGCATGGATGGCATTGGATTGTAGTGATTTATGTGGGTTTTTTTACTTTTTGGGGTGTTGTTGGGGCCTGGCCAAGTGGGTGGGGGCCATTTTGAGGCCTGGTCCAGGCAGGGCCTGGCCATGTGGCTGGGGGTCAAGGGCCCATTTTGAAGCCAGGCAGAGTGCTCAGGCCTGCACCCAGTTTGCCTTGCTTTCTTCCATTGGGCCCAGGGGGACTCAGTGGTGCATGGACCAAGTCTTTCTGTGGGGTGTCTTAAATTTAAACATCATTGAGGGCATGGATGGCATTAGATTGTGGTGATTTTTGTGTTTTTTTTTACTTTTTGGGGTGTTGTTGGGGCCTGGCCATGTGGGTGGGGGCCATTTTGAGGCCTGGTCCAGGCAGGGCCTGGCCATGTGGCTGGGGGTCAAGGGCCCATTTTGAAGCCAGGCAGAGTGCTCAGGCCTGCACCCAGTTTGCCTTCCTTTCTACCATTAGGCCCAGGGGTACTCATTGGTGCATGGACCAAGTCTTTCTGTGGGGTGTCTTCAATTTAACCCCTTTAGAGCTTGTAAATAAACCTCCCCAGTGCTGCGCTGTCCATTGGAACTAGTGCTGAATGGACGTCCAACGGTCGTGCGCAGCACTGGGGAGGTAGTGGCCGTGACGACCGTTGGCCGACGGCAGCAATTAAGGGGTTAAACATCATTGAGGGCTTGGATGGCATTGGATTGTGGTGATTTTTGTGTGTTTTTCGACTTTGTGGGGTGTTGTTGGGGCCTGGCCATGTGGGTGGGGGGCATTTTGAGGCCTGGCCATGTGGCTGGGGGTCAAGGGCCCATTTTGAAGCCAGACAGTGTGCTCAGGCCAGCACCCAGTTTGCCTTGCTTTCTTCCATTAGGCCCAGGGGCACTCAGTGGTGCATGGACCAAGTCTTTCTGTGTGGTGTCTTGAATTTAAACATCATTGAGGACATGGATGGCATTGGATTGTGGTGATGTTTGTGTGTTTTTCGACTTTTTGGGGTGTTGTTGGGGCCTGGCCATGAGGGTGGGGGCCAATTTGAGGCCTGGGCCAGGCAGGGCCTGGCCATGTGGCTGGGGGTCAAGGGACCACACCATTTTGAAGCCAGGCAGTGTGCTCAGGCCTGCACCCAGTTTGCCTTGCTTTCTTCCTTAGGCCCAGGGGTACTCAGTGGTGCATGGACCAAGTCTTTCTGTGGGGAGTCTTGAATTTAAACATCATTGAGGGCATGGATGGCATTAGATTGTGGTGATTTTTGTGTGTTTTTCGACTTTTTGGGGTGTTTAACTGATGTTCCTCTGGCTTCCATTGCTTTTAGGTGCACAAGAGAACCACCAGTGCCAGGAAGAAGTGTGCAGCACAATGTCACGTGACGTCACGTGTGGCCACAGACAAGACAACTCTGCAACTCGTGCAACTGCGGTCTGCTGTTCTGACATCTGAAGAAGATGGGCCCAAAAGAAAGGTGGCCGTAGCGCCTCAGCTAAAAAAGTTGCCTGTGCCACTGCCAGTAAGAAAGAGCAGAAGAAGCAAGTGGCACCACCTACCGAGGAGACTGGTGTGCCCACCGACACCTTTTTTGGGAAAAAAAAACTACGCCTGCAGCACCAGTGGCTTCTATATTTTTTAGTCAGAAGTGCCGGCAGTAACCTCCATCCAGCTCGACCTCCATTACCTCAAGTAGTGGTCCTGTAAGCGAACAACAGAAACAAATTCAGCCACGCCCATACTCCACTTCATCTGGCATTGAAACTCAAAGTACCACCTCCACCACCAGCAGACTTCTCCAGTCCCCAGTTTGGGACTTCTTTACTGTTAGCCAAAAGGTGGAAAACATGGTCATTTGTTCGATTTGTAGACAAGCAGTTAGTCGGGGTAAGCTTGGTACCAAATATGGCAATGGAGGCCAGAGAGGTCATCTCAAAAAACACCACACTATCGAGTTGGGGGCGCACCCTAAGACGATCCAGGAAGCCAAAAGATAAACAAATCCAAATGTATCCATTGATATTGCAGTAGATGATGACGAGGGCTGATTTTGCAGGGGGAAGTCAAGAACCGACCTACATTTTTTCTGGTATACCCAGTATCCCAGGCAGCAGCACTGCAGTGGTAGCGTCCACACCCTCTACCCCTGCAACATGTATGAGGCACACTAAGAGTTTGGCAGAGACTCTAATGTGAAAAAGTACATCAATGAGCCTAACTGGTTTCAAAAATTCTGCATCATCATCATCACGTAAAACGGTCCAGCCCAAGATTAGAAGCATGTTTTGGTCGGATGTGCCATTTGAACGCAACCACCCAACAGCATGTCTGTATAACGCAAAGCTGGCTAAAATGCTAGCGCTGGACCTTCTCCCTTTTTCTTTCGTGGAAGGGGTGGGTTTCTAGAATTTGAGGCAACAGTCTGCCCTAAATGGAAGGTTCCTAGCCGGTCCTATTTTGCTAGAGTTGCGGTTCCAGCACTACATCTATATGTGCTGGAGGTGATTGGGGCAGCTTTGCAGAAGAGTGCTGCTCACACTATCCACCTGACAACAGACATGTGGACCAGTTGCCAAGCCGTGGATTACATGTGCATCACTGCACACTGGGTCTCTTTTGCAGGGGTTAGAGAAAAGATAAATGCAGGTGTTGACCCGGACACAGTTTTTCAAGCTACTCGGAAACATACAACAGTAGCCATGTTTGCCATGGAGAAAACTCATACTGCACCTAACCTTTTGGAGGAGTTTGACAGGAAGGTCTGAATGGCTGCATCCAAGAAATCGCATAGTTGGTTTAGCTTCCACGGATAATGGCAGTAGTATAGTTAAGGCCATGCAGGATGGTGAGTACTTCAGAGTGCCGTGTTTGGCGCACAGTATTAACATCGTGGTGCAAGATTTCTTGAAAAAAGAAAACGAAGTCAGCAAGTTAATGACCACCTGCCAAAGAATCTGCACACATTTCAGCCATTCTTTTCAGGCCCGGAAGCAGCTGAGGAGCATTCAACATGAACGTAGACTGCCAGTCAAAGGACTCATCCAGGAGGTGGCAACACGTTGGCACTCAACCTTTTACATGCTTGAGCGTCTGTCTGAGCAGTGGGGGGTAATCAATGATTATGTCTATAAACTGGGTTCTATTATGAAAGAAATGAGGCTAGAGTTGGAGGAATGGAAGCTAGTTGCAAGCCCGACAGACTTGCTTCGTCCTTTTGAGGTCTTCACGCATGAAGTCAGCAGGGAGGACTGTTCTTTGGGCTAAGCTATCCCATTGTTGGTCATGCAAGAGCACCACCTGAAGGTGGTGTCTTCAACGTTCCGAGATGATGCTGAAAAGCATGACGCATATCAGTTGGCAGAGAGTTTATTAAGCTGCCTAGTTGACAATGAAAGGCTGAAAAACATACATGCTGAACAACATTACATTTGTGCCACTATTCTGGATCCACGGTACAAAAATGTAGTGTCCAGCAAAGCATTCATTCTTTTTGATGATGCAGATGTTTCAAAGTACAGACTTTGACTAGCTGTGTCAGCCACTCGGTTCGGAAAAGAGCGGCAGAAAATTCAAGGAGCCAGCAGAAGTACAACTGAATCAGCAGCCCATCCGGCGTCAAGTTCCACTTCTGAATCTGTGGCCGAAGGGAGTCACTTTCCCTCACAGCCGTTAACGACACCAGCAACCGTATCATCATCCTCACCTGCACCAGGCCGAGCCATAATATTGTCGGAAGCGGATTGGCTAACTCATCAAGGGTTTGCTCGTTCCAGTGCTGCAAAGGCCACAGATGCTACGCAAAGTGGAGCAACCCTGGAGAACCTTGTGCTGATGGTGCAGGCCTATCTGGATGACCCAACAGAGGTCTTTGTTAATCAGAACCCATTGCTGTATTGGTATAGGAAAAGGCCTCTATGGCCACTGATCACCAACCTGGCTCTAAATGATTTGTCTTGCCCACTCGCAAGTGTTTCTTCCGAATTTGTTTTCAGTGCTGCTGGTGCCATTGTAACTTCAAAAAGGACCCGCCACTCGCCCAAAAATGTGGAGAGGTTAACACTGATCAAGATGAATCAGCACTTCATACCACCAGATTACAAAAAACATGAATGCACGCAGGAAGAAGAGGACACCGACTTAGGTGACGGAAGTTCTTCTCTGTTAGCTGACCTACTCCTGTCCCAATTCATAGAGTTTGAGGACGAGCTCTACTTCCCTGACACGGAGGCCTAAAAATGACTTCCTTTTTTCCGTCCTTATTCACTTTTATTCCTGTGTGTCTTTTGTTTGTTTTGCAACTTTTACCACAACAAAACTCTAATCACCTAATCACAACAAGTCCATCAGCAGCACTATCTTCATCTTATTTTCATTGATTTGAAGGTGCCGCAGTCTGCATTCCTGAGGTTCACAAGTTCACAACTCAATCATGCTCCTCTATCCTCCTCCTCCAGACTCCCCCAATACATTTCCCTTAAGGCAGATGGATGGATTACGAAGAATAAAGAAACTTTGTCTTCGTAGAGGTGTGCCCTCAAGTGGGACTGAAATTACTGACTGACTACATGCTTGCTGATTGCTGACAGAGTTACTTCTGAAATTGACAGGAGAGGCTGCTCTGTGGGCCCTCACTTTCCGAAGAAGATGCGGACAAAAAGTAGAACAAGTAATGAATAATGAGAAGATGGCATACAGTGGACAGCAATGGCTGTCTGGCTCTGATGAAACCAATTGCTGTTTGTTTTTTGTGCATGAAATTAATCATATGTCTTGTCTTAGTTATTATTATATCTTTTACACAGTAATTGTAACTCATGTCTACTACTCTGTTTTTTTTACCTTCTTTAATTCAAATTGTACTTCAACTTCAGGGGCCACTATGTTTCATTTTCCAATATGCAAAATGTGTGTCCTTGGAGTGGACTCACTTGCCAATATACCATGATGATTGATTAAATAATATATCTTTTTTCTTTACAATCACTCACTGGGATGGATGGATCATCTGCGTTGGTTTACGGAAGAACTATGGCCAATTCGTGAGTGGCAAACAGGTAAACCAGTCTACAACAACTACTACAGCAGAACTACATGTCTGTCTATTCGTGGTATGCAGTGGTCGAGGGCGAGGCAGTGTACTGTTATTGTTATGCCAGGCAGAGTCCACTCCACTCCAGACAGCAGTTCATGTAAAATTGGGGCTATGCGGCTTGCTGCATACAATTAGATATGCGTTTTTTGTCTGACAAAGAGCCTAGGTATGCTACATTAGGTTGCTTCACTCAGTGGTGCCTGCCTTGACCGTCTGAATGGCCCTGCCTCAAGCTTTGGCCAAACATCCATTGTTTGCGAAATTTGCTGTTTTTAGGTTTTTCGCGAATCTCTCAAAATTACCGAAAATTCGCAAATTCTTGAGCGGAATGGATTTTTGGCCCATGCTTGCGGCAGGGCCTTGCAGACGGTGAAGGCAGGCTCCGCTGAGTGAAGAATCCTGATGTAGCATACCTAGGCTCTTTGACACAGACAGACAAAGCATAGCTAGGGTTTAGGGTTCAGTCCAATTTACTAGGGTTTTTGGGTTCTAGTTGATAGGGTTCCCGCTGAGTCTAGGGCTCAGGGCCCGATGCAGGCTCGTTCATAATGATGTTCGCATGGCTTTAGGGGGTTTGGCGTTCTTTGGTCCAGAATTTGGCAGAATTTTGGCCTCTTTTGGTGTTTTTCGGGCGCGTGTGTTTGGGTGAAAAGTGAAAACTAGTCGTAGACCTTCTTCTTCTTCTTTTTCAAAGGGCGCAGTGGTTCGATTTTGTCCTGCCTCGCTGAGATTCTTGGGAATCGCTAGAACATGGGTCCAGGTTAAGTGTGGGTGAAATTTGCGTATTCGCGGTCCGCGAATTCACGCGAAATCGAATTTGCGATCTGCAAAATGTGCGAATTCGTTGATTTTTTTGCGTGTTTCTTGCGTATTCGGTGGCCACTTGCAGCGCACCGACCGCGAAGTTACCCATGCGGTCGTACATGGGCGCGGCCATCTTGTGCGTGTTGCGTATTTCCGTTTCCGGGCGCTATTGGCAATCTCGCGTTGTGTGCGGTGCTCGCAGGGGAAATATCGCGCCAACTTACCCATGCGGTCCTCAATTGGTGCAGCTATCTTGTTTTTCATTCATTGCTATGGTTCTGGGCCTGACTTTCCTATCCTGTTGTAATCTTTCCAATCCTTTGTTTCTTTGAACTTTTTTTTAATATTTTTTGCTCATTATCTATCTCTCTATTTGTCTAGATCTATATTTTGTGTTTTCTTCTACTTTGGGTTACTTTAAAACTACTTTTTTTACCTCTTCTTTTATTTACTTTTTCCCTATTCTCTTTCCTATTTATTATTTCCATTCCTGTCCTGGACCATGGCAAAGGGAGCCGGGAGGGACAAGGGGAAGGGTCCCACCCCTGTACCCGGCTCCCATGCGGGCGATTGAGGGGGTAGCAAGTCATAGCCCGGGAGATATTTAGCGTGGAGGAGGTGGCGGCACTGGTTTTTTATGTCCAGCGCCACCTCCCAAAGACCATCGCGACAGGCGGCAGGATCGCTGGTGGGTACGGGCTCCAGGATCGTCAGCAGCTGTGGGGGAAGGTGTGCAGGCCAATGTATAGGAAGTCTCGGGTCCGGCGCACCTACAGCCAGGCCACGCACCGGTGGTCCGATATCCTGGACCATGAACACTACCTACTCGACCTCCTAGGCATCGAGATCCCTGGGCTTGGTGAGTAGTAGTAGCTATTTATTCACTACTCTTTTTTCTCCTGCTCTATGTTATCATATTGTAAATGTTTGTTTTTTCCGAAGAGCAATAATGCTGCCAATTACATTGTAGGTAAATTATGTTTCGAAATCTTCTGTGATTGCATTGCAGGTGCACTGCTCGCCTGCTCAGTGGCGGTGCTACTATGCTTACTTGTTTTCGATTTTGTGCTCATTTCATTGGCCATGAGTGATTATGTATGAGTGTACTTTACAGAACTGCATAATGCTAGACACTAAGGGGCAGATTTACAATTACTGGTGCATCTCTGCAAATTAGCAGGGATGCGCCAGTAATTGTGCACCACGCCTCCACCACCCATGGTGCGCCACAATGCGGCGCACCATGGGGCAAAAACGATACAGATGCGTCACGCATCTGTGCCGTAAAGGCAGCGCATTGCTGGAGTTGCGTCGCAAGCATGACGCAGCTCCAGCAATGCTCTGGGGTGCCCTATCTCCCCAATGCTGCGTCAAGCCGTATGTTTGCTTCAAGCCGGCGCAGGGTTTTGACGCGACATTGGCCTAAAAGTGACTGAGTGAAATCTTGCAGATTTCACTCAGCCACTTTTAGGAGGCGTTCCTGCGAAGGAACGCCCTCCCTTGCGCCGGAACGCCCCTGATGGCGCAGGGCTTTACAACGTGATGCATCTCCCAGATGCGTCACGTTGTTAATATACCCCGCACCATGGCGCCTCTTTTGCGCTGCCACTGCGTCACAAAAGTCACGCAACGATGGAGAAAAAGAGCCACAAGGGGCTTGTAAATCTGCCCCTAGAGACTCAAGTCCAGTTCTTCCTTTGTACTCCTGCCACTAAGAAGAGATAGTGGTGGTGGATTGATAGTTTGAGTATATTATGACTGGTTATTTATTAGTAAACTTTTTAGTGTTCAACTTCTCACTGGTCTGCAATCACGATGGACTGTGTTGTCACTTCACGTGCTGCGGAGTGCTGCCTGCCAGTCCTAGTTGAACCTTTTTTTAGTTGGTTTAGTGAGTTACATAACTTTCCAAGTAGACGGTCCACGAATCCAGCAATACTAATATCCTAGCAGACCGCATCAGATAGGTCACTAAATTTAGTGCAATTGTTGTCTATTTCCCCGAAATAATTTGTTATTATTTTTCTGAAATGTTTGATTTGGTTGACAACAATCATCCATGTTTGTGTCTTTCTTTCATGTTGTACATCAGAACCCCCCAGGGGCAAGGGGACACAGGAGGAGGTAGCGGCGCCGGCAGAGAAGGGACAAGATCAGGAAGGCCAGGATCAGTCCGGCGAGGGCTCCTCTGCTGGCCCCAGTAAGTTTTCCTGTTAATATTAATAATTATACTTCCCTATCTTTTACAGCACCTATTTTTTCCTAACGTTCCTCATTCGATTTTTTCTAAATCGTCTTTGATCTTCTTGTAGACTGTTTCTAAATTCTTATCCTGCATCTACTATGACTCCCTGTGGTACTACTAGATTAGTATTAGTCTGTCTGTGTAGCTAACTAAGCTTGCACAGTTGGCAAAAGGTGTTAAACAAAACTCCCATTCTATTCAGCAATAGCTCTATGCACTGAGCAGTCCTCTGGGTTGTCCATAATGTCTTTGGAAGTCTTCTAAATGTTTATGCTTTGACAATTCCCAACAATAAAATGTCAATGGCCACAGAGAAAGAATAAGATACTAGTTTACTTTTTGATTGGATAGGAGGACAATCCATACTACTACTGTTGCAGGGACTATTCTGCACAAACAGAACTATGGACACGAAATAGTGCATTTTTAATCAATTAAAATAGGCGCAGTTAGACTTTCCACATACCTCAGTCATAACAGAATTTAAACCCCCAATCTCATTACTGACTAGCTAGTGTGTCAGAATCATTTAGCTCCCGAATTCATCGATGATTGATCCCAATGATTATACAACCCAGGGCATAAGACTACGGAGTCAGAATCCCGACCTCTCAGAGCCACGGACTCATGCTTGCAAATTGCAAACCCTTTCGCTCGCTCACTCATGACCAAAAACCACAGAGTCTATGTAAGTTTTAAAGCTTTATTAAAAGAAAAACATTTATTAAAATCAAGTTCTTCATACAACATAAACGGTGGATTGAAAATTGAAAAGTGCTTAGTGATTTCACACATTAATTGTGGGCGAGCCCTCACCAGTTTGGACCTTCAAGTCTTCTTTGTGGTGCTGAATCGTTGCTGACTCTGTCCAAGTGATGATGATCTGATCTTGCTCTTGTTCTTAGAAGGGAAGCTTCTGTCTATTATGAGAAAAATGGTGCGTGTTAAAAAGCAAGCATTCATCAGTTGTGCTAAAAATTGTAGCGAGACATGTTACGGCTAAGCATAACTAAAAAACACCCTGAAAAAAGGGCAATTTGTAGTTTAGACTAGAGAGTCACAAATTATTATATTTGTTTGTGTAGTCGTAGTAACATTTTTTCATTCCTAGACAAAATACTAGGGAGTGGTGTATAAGGCATTTAAAACTCTGAAATGTATTTTCTAGGCGGAACATCGGCACAGCCATCCACCGGTGCCGGGGCCAGCGTGGAGGTGGGCACTCCTGGGGCAGAGGCGGAGCAACAGCCAGCGGGAACTGCTGTGGGGGATGCCACGGGAGTGGCGGGCAGTGGTAAGCTATTATATTCCTTACTTATTGAGATTGCAGACTGCAGAGTGTGCTCTCTGCACGGGTGTATATGTTGTACAGTACAAGTATACTTTACTGTTAAGAAGACTTACAAATTTAGAACTAAGTTTTTATCAACCAGGTAGTAGCCTCCTTTAAACTGACTTCAACTTAGCTGTGAAAGTTTTATCGAGAAGCCAAGTCAGATCAGAGATGAACTTGATGGATGGGATGAAGGAAAAGGGAAAGAAGGGTGTAAGTAAGTGTGGAAGGACAAGCGAGTTAAAAGTAATGATGACTGGCAAAGAATGATACGTGTTTTTGAATGCTGCCCAAGGTGGCTGGGAATATGTTGCATGGCCGGTTGAAGGATGAAGCAAGGATGGGTGGAAGGAGAAAGGGAAGAGGACTGCCTGGGTGGGTGAAACAGAAACTGTATGTGTGCGCAATATATCCTTTGGTTCAAATTCAAATGCAAGTCAAGCACGAATGCATGGCTTGCGGTTTCCAAAATAAAATGAAAATGTTGTTTTTCAGTGAGTAAAACTAAGGTTTGTCCAGTTGAGGCATTAAGAAGAATGATTGACATTTACTTTGAATGGATGGATGCCTGGATCATGGTACTATCTGACTCATGGATAGCATATGTGTATGTAGACAGAGTAGATGGTCACTGGATGAAGTAAGTATTACTTTGAAGAGCATGTAACACCACACCGGCACATCCGTTCCAGTGCAGCAAAGGCAAGGAAAAGAAGTTTTAATTTTTCCGAATACTACCATGAATAGTAGCAGTAGTTTGCATTGCAAGCACAGCATATATCGGGCGAATACGGGGGCCACTAACTACCTCTGTTAATAATTTTAGTACAACTCTGTCAATCATGTGTGGTCTATCAGTGTTCACTCAATAAAAAACAAAGCACCTAAAGTCATCCCGTATGTAAGCAAATATCCTGTGAAGGGATAGATAATCATATTATTTTTCTTCTTCATTGTCCTTTTCTAGTAGTCATTGGCACTGTAGGGTGAAAGTTAAATTAATTAAGCAGTAGCCCTTGTAACAGAGTATTCTCAGTGCCACCCGTAATAGAAAAGTAAGAGCTTCACCACCTGCATGTACTGGACTGGTACAGTAACGCAAGTCTGTGTCATCATGGCTTGCGTCTGTTTTTCTAGGGTGCAAGTTGACTGCGCTGGAATTATGCCGGCTTCCAGAAGTTTACATACCAATTTCGCTAAACAAGAGAGAAGAAGAAGACTGGTGTACTGCCATAGTCGACTCTAATGTAGTGAGTCCATATAGTGCTCGTAGAATTGATTCCTGAAACTCCCACTAATGTTAGAGCAGAGGCTGATGAAGTGGGAGGTTAGATAGATACAGGCCACAAATGTTATGTACTGTGCTTGCAAGTTGCTAGTTCTACTGTGACAAAACTTTCTGCTGAATTATTTTGTGTTAATCTTGAAGAGCATTGGTTACAGTATGTCTTTCTTTCTTCATATGGATGCTACTTCCAAACTGACACGGAAGGAGCTGGCTAGACAGGCCCAGCAAAGAAAGCTGGAGGCGATTGTCGCCGAATATCTGCGGCTGGTGGACCAGGAGGAGAAGGACACACAGTCGCAGTCCACCACAACATTCACCGCAACAGCTGCATCCTCCTCCGTGCTCCCTGGGTCAGCCAGTCAGCGCAAGCCTCCAGCAGTACGGAGCCGTGGTACCGCAGCCATCTGCCACCGCCTAGCAGCCAAATAATCAGCAGCCCCCCACAGCAGGTGCAAGGCCCGCATCCACCGCCTAACCCTCAGGGTGTCCAACCTTGAGCAGGAGATGGAGAGAATGAAGAGCCTGCTCAAGAAGAACCTCCGCGGGGAGCAACGGGCCCACCTGGCCAAAGGACACCACCGGCGGCAGTAGAGGAGGAGTGACTGTCCCTTGCCCCTTTTTTAAAGACTTATGGGGGGGGGGTGGGAATTGGGAGTTGGGTTTTTTCTTGGACTTTGGGGACTTTTTCACGGACATTCTTTGGGGTTAGGTTTGGGGTTAGGGAGGGGGGTGGGTCGGGTCTTGCGGGATAGTTTATTTTTGTTATGGATTTAAATAATTATTTACTTTCAACTTAAACATTGCATACGTGTTTTTACTGTTTTGCGGGGGAGGCGGGGGGGTTAACTGTTCGTTTGTTTTCCTGAAACTTAACTGGCTGCTTGATTCACATTGTCCAAGTAATCGGCCAAATGTTTACAAAAGTAAGTGCTACTCACAGAGTTAGTGAATTCAATTGTCCTACTACTTTAGTAGTACTACCGTCAGTCTCTCGTCTCTCCTCCTACTCCATTATTCTTCCTCCCCCCAAACGCTTATCTTACCTGTGATTCATGTTTGAGAATAGGCCTAGGGCTAGGCACAGGGCTGGCTGCATGGCAACTGGCGATGAAGGTTGGCAATCTTGGGCGGATGAAATTGTATCATTGTGGTGGTAGTGGTGGAACACAGCGGCAGTAGCAGCATATGAAAAAAAGAAACCTTGAGTGGCCTGAGCGGATCATTACAACAGTAGGATAGATAGCATAGTACACAAGAACAGTGCCATAATTTAGCCTCACAAGTGCTAAAGTTTCCAAAGTATACTAGCTGTGTGGAGTTTGGCTTTGGATACTACAAGAAATAGTACTGAAGGTGAAGGGCACAGCAGCGTAATCATTCGCCACGTGTAGGAGGAGGATGTTTTCTGCTGCTTTGACCTTATCCTCCCCAGCAAGTGTGTGGAATTTTTGTTGTAATTTACTCACACCTCAATGAAAACCACACATCCCGGGGGAAGAGGGTTAGGGTTTGAAACTTGGATGGGAATGGGGTTTGTGGGGAAAGTTTTGTGGAGAGAGGAAAAAAAAAACACAGCATGGAGAAACAACAAATGAAGATAAACAAATCTTTGGATACAAAGCTATCCATAAATCTTTTAAGGGACATAAAGGAAGTGCATGCACTACTGCATGCATGAAGTTGTTTGCTAAATGGATAGGTTACTGAAAAGTAAGTAGTACTTTCTACAATGTACTAACTATGAAGAAACAATGTGACAGTACAGGGCTGCAGTAATTACGCAATTTCACTTGCCTATCTGCCCTCGGAGAGAAGAACCACTTAGTACATTAAATTAGTTTAAAAATAGCAAAGAAAAAAGTATACAATGGCTGGAGGGATGAATTGAAGCAGAGAGCAAACAAAAGCACAGAGTCACACTCACAGAAGTTCGCAGCAATAACATTACTTAAAAGATAAGTAGAAATGAAGATGGATACTGTAACTGTATGTCGTTGTAGTTGTCCTGTTGAATTTGGGAAGTTGCATGCATCCAGCCATTCCTCTTTTTCGCGATACTCCTCCATTCCTTCTGACGCTCCGCCGATCAATGTTGGGGACCAGAAGACACCTTGTCCACTGCCTGCCTGGTGGATGCTGAATTGCGGGTCGCTAAGCCTGAGGTCATACTTTTTGCCATTGCACTGGGTAAAAGCCGGCCTGTAATTGTTGATGGAAAAACAGGAAGTGATATTAAAACACCACGGAGAAAAAAATTATAAGGTACGCTGTGTAGTGCAAAAATAACACTTTCAGTTTCAGAGTCAACAGTATTACAAAACATACAAGCATCGTTTCGAAAGTGCGTACTCTGAGTCTCCTTTTCGAAGGATAAATAAGTGTGGGCGAAATTTGCGGATCTTTCTCCTCAAGCTAGGTGTAAAGTGTAAACTGTGATTTTAGAACCCTAACCCTAACCCTAACCCTAACCCTAACCCTAACCCTAACCCTAGGCCCTAACCCCCCCTTTTTCACCACGGATTTTCTCCAAACCACTTGCGCCCGATATTAGACCTTCCTAGCAATGCCCCCAGACCCGTCAACCCACCCGCAAAAAGTAGAACACACCCAAACAGGCCAAAAGCAAATGTATGGCCTACCTTCAATTCAGTCCAAACGCGCTCTGCAGCTAGGCCCTAACTCCCCTTTCCCACCAAGGTTTTTCTTCAAACAACTCGCAATCAAAATTAGACTATCCCAGCAGTGCTCCCAGACCCCCAAGCCCACCCCCAAAAACCTAGACGCCCCCCAAACAGCCCCCCAAAAACAGGCAAGTGAGCAAAAACGGAAAAACTTTTTCACCATGGATTTTATCCAAAACACTTGCGCCTGATATTAGACCTTCCCAGCAATGCCCCCAGACCCGTCAACCCACCCGCAAAAAAGTAGAACACCCCCAAACAGGCCAAAAGCAAAAATGGAAAATGTGACACACAGAAAACGTTCGGCCTACCAGTCAACATCACTTCAAACGCACTTTGCAGCTAGGCCCTAACTCACCTTTCCCACCATAGATTTTCTTCAAACCACTCGCAATCAAAATTAGACTATCCCAGTAGTGCTCCCAGACCCCCCCAAAAAAACCTAGAACCCACCCAAACAGCCCCCCAAAAACAAGCAAGTGAGCAAAAACGGAAAAACTTTTTCACCATGGATTTTATCCAAAACACTTGCGCCCGATATTAGACCTTCCCAGCATTGCCCCCGGACCCGTCAACCCACCAGCAAAAAAGTAGAACACCCCAAACAGGGCAAAAGCAAAATTGGAAAATGTGACACTTAGAAAATTTTCGGCCTACCAGTCAACATCACTCCAAATGCACTCTGCAGCTAGCTGAAGAAAATCCATGGTGGGAAAGGGGAGTTAGACCCTAACTCCCCTTTCCCACCATGGATTTTCTTTAAACCACTCGCAATCAAAATTAGACTATCCCAGCCGTGCTCCCAGACCCCCAAACCCCCCCACAAATCTATAACACCCCCAAACAGCCCCCCAAAAACACGCAATACTGCTAGACCTCAGTTTAAATTGAGCCAAAACGCTGCCTGCAACTAGGCCCAAACCCCCCTTTTCCTCCATGGATTTTCTTCAAACCACTCGCAATCAAAATTAGACTATCACAGCAGTGCTCCCAGACCCCCAGACCCCCCCGCAAATCTAGAACATCCCCAAACAACCCCCCAAAAACACGCAATACTGCTAGGCCTCAGTTTAAATTGTGTCAAAATGCTGTCTGCAACTAGGCCCAAACCCCCCTTTTCCACCATGGATTTTCTTCAAACCACTTGCAATCAAAATTAGACTATCCCAGCAGTGCTCCTAGACCCCCCGAACCACCCCCACAAATCTAGAACACCCCCAAACAGCCCCCCCAAAACATGCAATACTGGTATGTTCAAAACATGGCAAATTGCGCTGTTCACCAAAAATTGCTGTTCAACTTTTCAGCACTTCCACTACTTTGATCCTCTTGAAACGTACCTGGACACTTGTTCCAGCGATTCCCAAGAATCTCAGCAAGGCAGAACAAAATCGAACCACTGCGCTCTTTGAAGAAGAAGAAGAAGAAGGTCTACGACTAGTTTTCGCTTAGTTTTCACACAAACACGCGCCAGCAAAACACCAAAAAAGGCCAAAATTCTGCCAATTCTGGACCAAAGAACGCCAAACCCCCCTAAAACCGAGCCCTAGACTCAGCGGGAACCCTACCAACTTAAACCCAAAAACCCTAGTAAATCGCACTGAACCCTAAACCCTAGATATGCTTTGTCTGTCTGTGTCAAAGAGCCTAGGTATGCTACGTCAGGATGCTTCACTCCGTGGAGCCTGCCTTGACTGTCTGCATGGCCCTGCCGCAAGCATGGGCCAAAAATCTGTTCCGCCCAAGAATTTGCGATTTTTCGATAATTTCCCGAGATTCACGTATAAACTGGAAAACAGCAAATTTCGCAAACATAACGGATGCTTGGCCCAAGCTTGAGGCAGTGCCATGCAGACGGTCGAGGCAGGCACCGCTGAGTGAAGCAACCTGATGTAGCATACCTAGGCTCTTCGTCAGACAGACAAAGCATATCCTATTGTATGCAGCAAGCCACATAGCCCCAATTTTAAATGCTTCACCACCTGCATGTACTGGACTGGTACAGTAACGCAAGTCTGTGTCTGTGTCATCATGGCTTGCGTCTGTTTTTCTAGGGTGCAAGTTGACTGCGCTGGAATTATGCCGGCTTCCAGAAGTTTACATACCAATTTCGCTAAACAAGAGAGAAGAAGAAGACTGGTGTACTGCCATAGTCGACTCTAATGTAGTGAGTCCATATAGTGCTCGTAGAATTGATTCCTGAAACTCCCACTAATGTTAGAGCAGAGGCTGATGAAGTGGGAGGTTAGATAGATACAGGCCACAAATGTTATGTACTGTGCTTGCAAGTTGCTAGTTCTACTGTGACAAAACTTTCTGCTGAATTATTTTGTGTTAATCTTGAAGAGCATTGGTTACAGTATGTCTTTCTTTCTTCATATGGATGCTACTTCCAAACTGACACGGAAGGAGCTGGCTAGACAGGCCCAGCAAAGAAAGCTGGAGGCGATTGTCGCCGAATATCTGCGGCTGGTGGACCAGGAGGAGAAGGACACACAGTCGCAGTCCACCACAACATTCACCGCAACAGCTGCATCCTCCTCCGTGCTCCCTGGGTCAGCCAGTCAGCGCAAGCCTCCAGCAGTACGGAGCTGTGGTACCGCAGCCATCTGCCACCGCCTAGCAGCCAAATAATCAGCAGCCCCCCACAGCAGGTGCAAGGCCCGCATCCACCGCCTAACCCTCAGGGTGTCCAACCTTGAGCAGGAGATGGACAGAATGAAGAGCCTGCTCAAGAAGAACCTCCGCGGGGAGCAACGGGCCCACCTGGCCAAAGGACACCGCCGGCGGCAGTAGAGGAGGAGTGTCTGTCCCTTGCCCCTTTTTTAAAGACTTATGGGTGGGGGGTGGGAATTGGGAGTTGGGTTTTTTCTTGGACTTTGGGGACTTTTTCACGGACATTCTTTGGGGTTAGGTTTGGGGTTAGGGAGGGGGGTGGGTCGGGTCTTGCGGGATAGTTTATTTTTGTTATGGATTTAAATAATTATTTACTTTCAACTTAAACATTGCATACGTGCTTTTACTGTTTTGCGGGGGAGGCGGGGGGGTTAACTGTTCGTTTGTTTTCCTGAAACTTAACTGGCTGCTTGATTCACATTGTCCAAGTAATCGCCCAAATGTTTACAAAAGTAAGTGCTACTCACAGAGTTAGTGAATTCAATTGTCCTACTACTTTAGTAGTACTACCGTCAGTCTCTCCTCTCTCCTCCTACTCCATTATTCTTCCTCCCCCCAAACGCTTATCTTACCTGTGATTCATGTTTGAGAATAGGCCTAGGGCTAGGCACAGGGCTGGCTGCATGGCAACTGGCGATGAAGGTTGGCAATCTTGGGCAGATGAAATTGTATCATTGTGGTGGTAGTGGTGGAACACAGCGGCAGTAGCAGCATATGAAAAAAAGAAACCTTGAGTGGCCTGAGCGGATCATTACAACAGTAGGATAGATAGCATAGTACACAAGAACAGTGCCATAATTTAGCCTAACAAGTGCTAAAGTTTCCAAAGTATACTAGCTGCATGGAGTTTGGCTTTGGATACTACAAGAA
Source organism: Lissotriton helveticus (assembly GCF_964261635.1). NCBI lineage: Eukaryota > Metazoa > Chordata > Amphibia > Caudata > Salamandridae > Lissotriton > Lissotriton helveticus. Next base: position 479,918,322 of record NC_136067.1, read on the forward strand.
ATAGTACTGAAGGTGAAGGGCACAGCAGCGTAATCATTCGCCACGTGTAGGAGGAGGATGTTTTCTGCTGCTTTGACCTTATCCTCCCCAGCAAGTGTGTGGAATTTTTGTTGTAATTTACTCACACCTCAATGAAAACCACACATCCCGGGGGAAGAGGGTTAGGGTTTGAAACTTGGATGGGAATGGGGTTTGTGGGGAAAGTTTTGTGGAGAGAGGAAAAAAAAAACACAGCATGGAGAAACAACAAATGAAGATAAACAAATCTTTGGATACAAAGCTATCCATAAATCTTTTAAGGGACATAAAGGAAGTGCATGCACTACTGCATGCATGAAGTTGTTTGCTAAATGGATAGGTTACTGAAAAGTAAGTAGTACTTTCTACAATGTACTAACTATGAAGAAACAATGTGACAGTACAGGGCTGCAGTAATTACGCAATTTCACTTGCCTATCTGCCCTCAGAGAGAAGAACCACTTAGTACATTAAATTAGTTTAAAAAATAGCAAAGAAAAAAGTATACAATGGCTGGAGGGATGAATTGAAGCAGAGAGCAAACAAAAGCACAGAGTCACACTCACAGAAGTTCGCAGCAATAACATTACTTAAAAGATAAGTAGAAATGAAGATGGATACTGTAACTGTATGTTGTTGTAGTTGTCCTGTTGAATTTGGGAAGTTGCATGCATCCAGCCATTCCTCTTTTTCGCGATACTCCTCCATTCCATCTGACGCTCCGCCGATCAATGTTGGGGACCAGAAGACACCTTGTCCACTGCCTGCCTGGTGGATGCTGAATTGCGGGTCGCTAAGCCTGAGGTCATACTTTTTGCCATTGCACTGGGTAAAAGCCGGCCTGTAATTGTTGATGGAAAAACAGGAAGTGATATTAAAACACCACGGAGAAAAAAATATAAGGTACGCTGTGTAGTGCAAAAATAACACTTTCAGTTTCAGAGTCGACAGTATTACAAAACATACAAGCATCGTTTCGAAAGTGCGTACTCTGAGTCTCCTTTTCGAAGGATAAATAAGTGTGGGCGAAATTTGCGGATCTTTCTCCTCAAGCTAGTTGTAAAGTGTAAACTGTGATTTTAGAACCCTAACCCTAACCCTAACCCTAGGCCCTAACCCCCCCTTTTTCACCATGGATTTTCTCCAAACCACTTGCGCCCGATATTAGACCTTCCTAGCAATGCCCCCAGACCCGTCAACCCACCCGCAAAAAATAGAACACACAGGCCAAAAGCAAATGTATGGCCTACCTTCAATTCAGTCCAAACGCGCTCTGCAGCTAGGCCCTAACTCCCCTTTCCCACCATGGTTTTTCTTCAAACAACTCGCAATCAAAATTAGACTATCCCAGCAGTGCTCCCAGACCCCCAAACCCACCCCCAAAAACCTAGACGCCCCCCAAACAGCCCCTCAAAAACAGGCAAGTGAGCAAAAACGGAAAAACTTTTTCACCATGGATTTTATCCAAAACACTTGCGCCTGATATTAGACCTTCCCAGCAATGCCCCCATACCCGGCAACCCACCCGCAAAAAAGTAGAACACCCCCAAACAGGCCAAAAGCAAAAATGGAAAATATGACACACAGAAAACGTTCGGCCTACCAGTCAACATCACTTCAAACGCACTTTGCAGCTAGGCCCTAACTCATCTTTCCCACCATAGATTTTCTTCAAACCACTCGCAATCAAAATTAGACTATCCCAGCAGTGCTCCCAGACCCCCAGACCCCCCAAAAAAACCTAGAACCCACCCAAACAGCCCCCCAAAAACAAGCAAGTGAGCAAAAACGGAAAAACTTTTTCACCATGGATTTTATCCAAAACACTTGCGCCCGATATTAGACCTTCCCAGCATTGCCCCCAGACCCGTCAACCCACCAGCAAAAAAGTAGAACACCCCAAACAGGCCAAAAGCAAAATTGGAAAATGTGACACTTAGAAAATTTTCGGCCTACCAGTCAACATCACTCCAAATGCACTCTGCAGCTAGCTGAAGAAAATCCATGGTGGGAAAGGGGAGTTAGACCCTAACTCCCCTTTCCCACCATGGATTTTCTTTAAACCACTCGCAATCAAAATTAGACTATCCCAGCAGTGCTCCCAGACCCCCAAACCCCCCCACAAATTTATAACACCCCCAAACAGCCCCCCAAAAACACGCAATACTGCTAGACCTCAGTTTAAATTGAGCCAAAACGCTGCCTGCAACTAGGCCCAAACCCCCCTTTTCCTCCATGGATTTTCTTCAAACCACTCGCAATCAAAATTAGACTATCACAGCAGTGCTCCCAGACCCCCAGACCCCCCCGCAAATCTAGAACATCCCCAAACAACCCCCCAAAAACACGCAATACTGCTAGGCCTCAGTTTAAATTGTGTCAAAATGCTGTCTGCAACTAGGCCCAAACCCCCCTTTTCCACCATGGATTTTCTTCAAACCACTTGCAATCAAAATTAGACTATCCCAGCAGTGCTCCTAGACCCCCCGACCCACCCCCACAAATCTAGAACACCCCCAAACAGCCCCCCCAAAACATGCAATACTGGTATGTTCAAAACATGGCAAATCGCGCTGTTCACCAAAAATTGCTGTTCAACTTTTCAGCACTTCCACTACTTTGATCCTCTTGAAACGTACCTGGACACTTGTTCCAGCGATTCCCAAGAATCTCAGCAAGGCAGAACAAAATCGAACCACTGCGCTCTTTGAAGAAGAAGAAGGTCTACGACTAGTTTTCGCTTAGTTTTCACACAAACACGCGCCAGCAAAACACCAAAAAAGGCCAAAATTCTGCCAATTCTGGACCAAAGAACGCCAAACGCCCCTAAAACCGAGCCCTAGACTCAGCGGGAACCCTACCAACTTAAACCCAAAAACCCTAGTAAATCGCACTGAACCCTAAACCCTAGATATGCTTTGTCTGTCTGTGTCAAAGAGCCTAGGTATGCTACGTCAGGATGCTTCACTCCGTGGAGCCTGCCTTGACTGTCTGCATGGCCCTGCCGCAAGCATGGGCCAAAAATCTGTTCCGCCCAAGAATTTGCGATTTTTCGGTAATTTCCCGAGATTCACGTATAAACTGGAAAACAGCAAATTTCGCAAACATAACGGATGCTTGGCCCAAGCTTGAGGCAGTGCCATGCAGACGGTCGAGGCAGGCACCGCTGAGTGAAGCAACCTGATGTAGCATACCTAGGTTCTTCATCAGACAGACAAAGCATATCCTATTGTATGCAGCAAGCCACATAGCCCCAATTTTAAATGAAATCCTGTCTGGAGTGGACTGGCATAACACAACAACAGTACACTGTCTCGCCCTCCACCACTACATACCACGAATAGACAGACATGTAGTTCTGCTGTAGTAGTTGTTGTAGACTGGTTTACCTGTTTGCCACTCACGATTTGGCCATAGTTCTTCCGTAAACCAATGCTGATGGTCCATCCATCACAGTGAGTGACAGTAAAGAAAAAAGATATATTACTTAATCAATTATCATGGTATATTGGCAAGTGAGTCCACTCCAAGGACATTTTGATATTGTAAAATGCAACATAGTGGTCCCTGAATTTGAAGTACAATTTGAATTAAACAAGGTAAAAAAAACAGAGTTGTTGACATGAGTTACAATTACTGTGTAAAAGATTAAATAATAACTAAGACAAGACATATGATTCATTTCATGCACAAAAAACAAACAGCAATTGGTTTCATCAGAGCCAGACAGCCATTGCTGTCCACTGCATGCCATCTTCTCAATTATTCATTACCTGTTCTACTTTTTGTCCGCATCTTCTTCAGAAAGTGAGGGCCCAGAGCAGCCTCTCCTGTCAATTTCAGAAGTAACTCTGTCAGCAATCAGCAAGCATGTAGTCAGTAAGTAATTTCTGTCCCACTTGGGGGGACTCGTCTATGAAAACAAAGTTTCTTTATTTATTTCTTGGTAACCCATCTGCCTTGAGGGAAATGGATAGGTAGAGTCTGGAGGAGGAGGATATAGGAGCATGATTGAGTTGTGATCTTGTGAACCTCAGGACAGTCTGCTGATGGACCGGTTGTGAGAGTTTTGTTGTGGTAAAAGTTGCAAAACAAAGAAAGACACACAGGAATAAAAGTGAATAAGGACGAAAAAAAAGGAAGTCATTTTCAGGCCTCGGTGTCAGGGAAGTAGAGCTCGTCCTCAAACTAAATGAATTGAGACGGGAGTAGGTCAGCTAACAGAGAAGAACTTCTGTCACCTAAGTCGGTGTCCTCTTCTTCCTGCGTGCATTCACGTATTTTGTAATCTGGTGGTATGAAGTGCTGATTCATCTTGATCAGTGTTAACCTCTCCCCATTTTTGGGCGAGAGGCGGTTCCTTTTTGAAGTTACAATGGCACCAGCAGCACTGAAAACACGTTCAGAAGACACACTTGGGAGTGGGCAAGACAAATAATTAAGAGCCAGTTTGGTGATCAGTGGCCATAGAGGCCTTTTCCTATACCAATACAGCAATGGGTTCTGATTAACAAAGACCTCTGTTGGGTCATCCACATAGGCCTGCACCATCAACTCAAGGTTCTCCACGGTTGCTCCACTTTGCGTATCATCTATGGCCTTTGCAGCACTGGAACGAGCAAACCCTTGATGAGTTAGCCAATCCGCTTCCGACAATATTATGGCTGGGCCTGGTGCAGGTGAGGGTGATGATAAGGTTGCTGCTGGTGTTGTTAATGGCTGTGAGGGAAAGTGACTCCCTTTGGCCACAGATTCAGAAGTGGAACTTGACGCCGGATGGCCTGCCAATTCAGTTGTACTTCTGCCGGCTCCTTGAATTTTCTGCCGCTCTTTTACAAACCGAGTGGCTGACACAGCTAGCCAATGTTAGTACTTTGAAACATCTGCTTCATCAAAAGGAATTAATGCTTTGCTGGCCACTGTCTTTTTGTACTGTGGATCCAGAATAGTGGCACAAATGTAATGTTGTTCTGTATGTATGTTTTTAAGCCTTTCATTGTCAACTAGGCGGCTTAATAACCTCTCCGCCAACTGATATGCGTCTTGCTTTTCAGCATCATCTCGGAACGTTGAACACACCGCCTTCAGTTGGTGCTCTAGCATGACCAACAATGGGATAGCTTTGCCCAAAGAACAGTCCTCCCTGCTGACTTCACGCGTGAAGACCTCAAAAGAATGAAGCATGTCTGTGAGGCTTGCAATCAGCTTCCATTCCTCCAACTCTAGCCTCATGTCTTTCATAGTAGAACCCAGTTTATAGACATAATCATTTATTACCCCCCCACTGCTCAGACAGACGCTCAAGCATGTAAAAGGTTGAGTTCCAAAGTGTTGGCACCTCCTAGATGAGTCCTTTGACTGGCAGTCTACGTTCATGTTGAATGCTCCTCAGCTGCTTCCGGGCCTTAAAAGAATGGCTGAAATGTGTGCAGATTCTTCTGCAGGTGGTCAGTAACTTGATGACTGTGTTTTCTTTTTTCAAGAAATCTTGCACCACGATGTTAATACTGTGTGCCAAACACGGCACTCTGAAATAGCCACCTTGATGCATGGCCTTAACTATATTACTGCCATTATCCGTGGAAACATAACCAACTGTGCGATTTCTTCGATGCAGCCATTCAGAGACCTTCCTATCAAACTCGTCCAAAAGGTTAGGTGCAGTATTAGTTTTCCCCATGGCAAACATGGCTAATGTTGCATGTTTAACCGCATGCGTGCGGGCGGAATTCCGCCCGTACGCTGAGATTTGCGGTATCGCATGTTTCATGACAAGCTGGGCGCTCGTCATCAGCGTAGCAGGAGGCTACCTCATGACGAGCCCAGCTCGTCATGAGCGTCGAAGGGGTTAAAAGTAAATTGAAAAACCTGGACTTGTCTTGTTGTCTCTAACCCCTGCAAAAGAGACCCAGTGTGCTGTGATGTACATGTAATCAAGGGCTTGGCAACTGGTCCACATGTCTGTTGTCAAGTGGATAGTGTGAACAGCACTCTTCTGCAAAGCTGCCCGAATCACCTCCAGCACATCTTGATGTAGAGCTGGAACCGCAAATCTGGCAACATAGGGCCAGCTAGGAACCTTCCATTTAGGGCAGACTGTTGCCACAAATTCTAGAAAACCCACCCCTTCCACGAAAGAAAAAGGGAGAAGGTCCAGCGCTAGCATTTTAGCCAGCTTTGCGTTATACAGACGTACCGTTGGGTGGTTGCGTTCAAATGGCGCCTCCAACCAAAACATGCTTCTAATGGTGGGCTGGACCGTTTTAGGTGATGATGATGATGATGATGATGCAGACTTCAAACCAGCTAGGCTCATTGATGTACTTTTTTGCATTGGTGTCTGTCCCAGACTCTTAGTGTGCCTCATACATGTTGCAGGGGTAGAGGGTGTGGGCGCTTCTACTGCAGTGTTGCTGCCAGGGGTACTGGGTGTACCAGAAAAAATGTTGGTCGGTTCTTGTCTTCCCCCTACACAATCAGCCCCTCGTCAGCACCAGATGCAATGTGAATGGATACATTTGGATCAGTTCTACTTTGGGTTTCCCGGATGTTCCTTAGGTGCGCATCCCATAGTTGGTACCAAGCTTACCCCGACTAACTAATACTTTACAAATCGAACAAACAACCATGTTTTCGGCCTTTTCGCTAACAGTTAAGAAGTCCCAAACTGGGGACTGGATATGTCTGCTGGTGGTGGAGGTGCTACGTTGACTTTCAATGCCAGATGAAGTGGAGGATGGGCGTGGCTGAATTTGTTTCTGTTGTTCACTTACAGCACCACTACTTGAGGTAATGGAGGTCAAGCTGGATGGAGGTCCCTGCCGGCCCTTCTGACTAAAAAAGATGGAAGCTGTAGGTTGTGTTGGTGTTGATGTTAACTGCGTTGGTGGTGGTACCAATGCCACGCCGCCCACATCCCGCTCAGCAGCCATTCGGGATAGGGTGAAAATGTCTGTCTGCTGCATGCCCGGTGGGGCTGGAGTGACGTCTGTGATGACTCGGTCATCGCGAGACTGTTCATCAGCAGCAAAAGACACCACTTCTTGTTCGTCGTCATCACACATAAGTCGAAGCCTTGCGGGAACCTTCCTTTTAGGCTCAGCTACCTTTGTCGGCTCATGGCGTGCCTCACTCTCAGACTGCATTTGTGGGTTCCAATCAGGATCAAGGTCATCATCAGAATGAAGGGGGCCTGAAGAAGAACTTGTAGTAGTTGTAGCCCTCCTTCACCTTTTTCTTGCTGGGGATCTGGAAGACAATGGATCATATTCAGGAGGAGTGGCTTCCTCAGATGATACCTCCGCTTGAAAATCAATTTCCTGATGTGCCCCTACTACTGGAGGAACAAGCGTTGTAGGCAGTTGTGCCGCTCCATGAACCTCTAGTTGCACCTCTACATGCACCTCTCCATGCACCTCTCCATGCGCCTCTCCATGCGCCTCTCCTTGCGCCTCTGCTTGAGCCTCTCCTTGCGCCTCTCCTTGCGCCTCTCCTTGCCCATGTACTTGCGCTTGTACTAGTTGCACCTGTGGTTGTCATTGTGGCTGTGGTTGTTGAACACTCGTCAGCTGAGTTACACACGGCGTTGATTGGATGGTACTTTCTTGTGATGAGCCAACATCACTGGTCGATGGTGATTGAACAACCAAAGTGGCTGCCGCAGCAGCACTCATGGTCTTGGACCTAACTTGGCGTGGTGGCACTGAGCCCAATGAAGCAGAGGTGCTGCTTCCAGCTTGGTCCCCGGCGGACACCGCTGCTGCTGCAGGCATAGTTTTTTTTCTCAAAAAAGGTGTCGGTGGGCACACCAGTCTCCTTGGTAGATGGTGCCACTTGCTTCTTCTGCTCCTTCTTACTGGCAGTGGCACTGGCAACTTTTTTCGCTGAGGCGCTAAGGCCACCTTTCTTTGGACCCATCTTCTGCAGATGTCAGAACAGCAGGCCGCAGTTGCACGAGTTGCAGAGTTGTCTTGTCTGTGGCCACACATGACATCACGTGACGTTGTGCTGCACACACCGCTGCAGGACTTCTTCCTGGCACTGGTGGTTCTCTTGTGCAACTAAAAGCAATGGAAGCCAGAGGAACATCAGTTAAACACCCCAAAAAGTCAAAAAACACACAAAAATCACCACAATCCAATGCCATCCATGCCCTCAATGATGTTTAGATTCAAGACACCCCACAGAAAGACTTGGTCCATGCACCACTCACTAACCCTGGGCCTAATGGAAGAAAGCAAGGCAAACTGGGTGCAGGGCTGAGCACACTGCCTGGCTTCAAAATGGGCCCTTGACCCCCACCACATGGCCAGGCCTTGCCTGTACCAGGCCTCAAAATGCCCCCCACCTACATGGCCAGGGCCCAACATCACCCCAAAAAGTTAAAAAAACACCAAAATCACCACAATCCAATGCCATCCATGCCCTCAATGATGTTTAAATTCAAGACACCCCACATAAAGACTTGGTACATGCACCACTCACTACCCCTGGGCCGACTGGCTAGTGAGGCTTTACAGGCACCCCAAAATTAAAAAAAAAATCAACATATAACAGTGAGCTAAAATTCCATGACATAAATGAGAATTAAGTCAAAAAACAAATCACAGAAACAGTTGTATCATGCACCCATGACTAACCCTGGGCCAACTGGATACTGTGGCTACCCACAATATATATTGTTTTAAACATGTAAAAAAAGTTTTAAAACTGTAGTTGCAGCAACTGCAATGCCCCAAACAAACAACACCAACTTACTTGTAAAATCTCAAGTCCAAAAGTGATCCAAACTCCAAAGTCCAAAAAGTCCTCAAATACAAATATCCAGCAGCAGCCACAAAAAGTAATCCTTCCAGCTCCAGATCTAAATCAAAAGTGACCAGGACATGGACAAAGCACTGGGAGGAGCCTGCTGGATAGGAACAGGAAGTTGGAGACTTTGGGGCACTTCCTTCCTCCCACCCACCCCCAAAAATGGACTCCTTGCACCAAAAAGTGCAGCCAAATGTCAATCTGAGGAATTATTCTGATAAAAATCATAATTTTCAGAAGATTTATGCTTCCTGCGGTGGATTTCTTGTGCAGAATTGCAATTTTTGCAATTGCGGGAAAGCAAGCTGTTCAAATCTCCCGCCGGAAGTCAGCTGGGCGCCGCATCTTCGTGTTCGGCATTGTTTACTCCCACAATGCGTAATCGCGGGCCCTTATGACGTACTCGCGTTGTCAAACTCTCGCTGTGCAAGATGGCGGGCCGCGATGACGTAATTGCGTTCGAAAAACCCTCGCGCGATCACGCAGCAAGATCCAAAATGGCGCAGGACACGCAAACCGGGAGAAAAACAACTCGGCGGACTCAGAATCACGGTAAGTCAACGCCGCGCGCGCGATATTGTATTTTTCAAGTGCGACCAAGCAAAAAAATCTGCAGCTTGCGAATTTGTGGATTTTTGGGCAAATTTGCACGATTCGCGGACCGCGAGTTTGCCAAAAATCCACAAATTCCGTGGACGAAACGGATTTTATGCCCACGCTTAGTCCAGGTAAGTTTCAAGAGGATCGAAGTAGTGACAGTGCTGAAAACAGCAATTTTTTGTGAACATCACAATTTGCTATGTTTTGGATATTCCAGTATTACATGATTTTGGGGGCCTGTTTGGGGGTGTTCTAGATTTGTGGGGGTGGGCAGGGGGGTCTTGGAGAACTGCTGGGAAGGTCTAATTTTGATTGCAAATGGTTTGAAGAAAATCCATGGTGGAAAAGGGGGGTTTGGGCCTAGTTCCCGACAGCGTTTTGGCACAATTTAAACTGAGGCCTAGCAGTGTTGCATATTTTTGGGGGGCTGATTTGGGGGGTTCTAGGGTTTTTGGGGGTGGGTTGGGGGGTCTGGGAGTACTGCTGGGAAAGTCTAATTTTGATTGCAAATGGTTTGAAGAAAATCCATGGTGGAAAAGGGGAGTTAGGGCCTAGCTGCAGAGCGCGTTTGGAGTGATTTTGACTGGCAGGCCTCAAATTTTCTAAGTGTGGCATTTTTGCTTTTGGCCTGTTTGGGGGTGTTCTACTTTTATGGGGGTGGGTTGAGGGGTCTGGGGGCAATGCTGGTAAGGTCTAATATCGTTTGCAAGTGGTTTGAAGAAAATCCATGGTGAAAAAGTTTTTCCTTTTTAGCTCACTTGCGTGTTTTTGGGGGGCTGTTTGGGGGTTCTAGGATTTTGGTGGTGGGTTGGGGGTCTGGGGGCAATGCTGGGAAGGTCTAATATCGGATGCAAGTGGTTTGGAGAAAATCCATGGTGGAAAAGGGGGGTTTGGGCCTAGCCCTAGTTGCAGAGAGCGTTATGGCACGGTTCAAAGTTAGGCCTAGTAGTATCGCATGTTTTTGGGGGGCTGCTTGGGGTTCTAGATGTTTGGGGGTGGTTTGAGGGGTCTGGGAGCACTGCTGGGAAGGTTTAATTTTGTTCTAAAATCGCAGTTTACACTTTACACCTAGCTTGAGGGGAAAGTTCTGCAAATTTCGCCCACACAAGGTATTTATCCTTGAAAAGGAGACTCAGGGTACGCACTTTCGAAATGATGCTTGTATGTATTGTAATACTGTCGACTCTGAAACTGAAAGTGTTATTTTTGCAATACATAGCGTACCTTATATTTTTTTCTCTGTGGTGTTTTAATATCGCTTCCTGTTTTTCCATCAACAATTACTGGCCGGCTTTTACCCTGTGCAATGGCAAAAAGGATGACCTCAGGCTTACAATTAGCGACCCGCAATTCAGCATCCGCCAGGCAGGCAGTGGACAAGGTGTCTTCTGGTAACCAACATTGATTGACGGAGGGTCAGATGGAATGGAGGAGTAACGCGAAAAAGAAGAATGGCTGGATGCATGCAACTCCCCAAATTCAACAGGACAACTACAACAACATACAGTTACAGAATCCATCTTCATTTCTACTTATCTTTTAACCACTTGGATGCTAAGGTACCTGATATTCTCCCATGTAATTTCCATTGAAATCAATGGAAACTCCATGACGAGCTGAGCTCGTCATGAGCGTCGAAGGGGTTAAGTAATGTTATTGCTGTGACCTTCTATGAGTGTGACTCTGTGCATTTGTTTGCTCTCTGCTTCAATGCATCCCTCCAGCCATTGTATACTTTTTTCTTGCTATTTTTTAAACTATTTTAATGTACTAAGTGGTTCTTCTCTCTGAGGGCAGATAGGCAAGTGAAATTGCGTAATTACTGCAGCCCTGTACTGTCACATTGTTTCTTCATAGTTAGTACATTGTAGAAAGTACTACTTACTTTTCAGTAACCTATCCATTTAGCCAACAACTTCATGCATGCAGTAGTGTTGAAGTATGTAAAAAGAATAATGATATCTTTCCCCTAACAAATATAAACTAGTCCCACAACTCCCTAACTCAAACAATTGTCCATTTCAAATAGTCCACTAGTCCCAAATAATCCCCAACTCCCGATTCCCACCCCCCCAACAGTCTTTAAAAAAGGGGCAAGGGACACAGTCACTTCCGGCGGTGTTTGGACAGGCGGTCCCGCCGCTCCTTGCGGAGGTCCCGGAGCTGTTTTTCAAGGTCGTCCACCGTGCGCTCCAGGTAGTCCACTCTTAGGCTTAGGCGGCGCATGCGTGCCTTCCAGGCTCTGGGGGGACCAGCTGCTGATGTTCTTCCAGCTGAGCGGCGGCGGGGGGCTGTCCGAGCAAGGTGCCGTGCTGGAGGCTGCTGGCTGCTGGACACGGGGGCAGTGCTGGAGGAGGTTGTTGATGCCCCCTCCTCCTGTTCCCGAGCCCACAGCCGGCAATATTCCACCCGAATGGCCTCTAGCTTCCGGGCCCTGGCCTGGACAGCCATCTCCCTTCTGGTGAGCTTTTTGGGAGCATCTATATGAAGAAAGAAAGAAAAATAATGTAACCAATACTATTTAACAATAACACAAAATAATTCAACAGAAAGTTGTCTCACAGTAACACTAGCAATTTGCAAGCACAGTATAACATTTTGGCATGTCTTTGTAGGCCTGTAACAGTGGGAGTTTCAGGAATACTACTACCAGGCAGCACTATGGACTCAATACATAGTCAGAGAGTCAGAGAGTACACCAGTATTCTTCTTTTTTTCTCTAGTTTTGTGAAAGAAATGACTTGTACGTGAACTTGTGGTAGCCGGCATAATGCCAGCTCAGTCAGCTTGCACCCAAGAAAAAGAGACACAAGCCATGATGACGCAGACTTGTATGCATTACTTTAAGCAGTACATGCAGGTGGGGATAGGGAAGCTCGTACTTTTGCATAGGGGTGGCACTGGCCATACTCAGTTACATCAAGGCCTACTGCTCAATGTATTTTTATATTTCGCACTACCCCCGCTGGGCCTTCAGTACTACAAAAGGAAAATTAAGATTATTAATTTCTGATCATGTATCCAGCCGATCACATGATCTCTTTGCTTATATGATGGATGACTTTAGGTGCTTTGTTGTGATAGATTGAGTGAACAACAGCGATAGTCCACCCATAATTAACACAGCAGAAAGAAAATTATGAACATAGGGAATGAGTGTGGTAACCATAATTGCCGGAGGAAGGGACTTGACTTGATATAATTTTCAACTATACAATACATACACAATATATGCTGTGCTTGCAAAGTAAAATACTGTCCTGTTACTTTAGGCAAGGGAGAGTTTCTGAACGATCACAACTTGTAGTATTTGGATTTCCTCTGCTTTGCTAATCTGGCACGAACAGGCTGTTCGAACAAAGTAACACTCTTCATGCACTGACCGTCTGCTCTGCACATACACCTCTGCTATGTATGAGGAAGAAGATACCGTCTAGGCTTCCAAAGTAAACGTCTATCATTCTTCTTAATGTCTCAACTGTAACAACTTTACGTTTTCTCAACAACCAAATAACACCCTTTTCATTTCATTTGGTAAACCACCGTCTTGACTTGCATTTGAGTTTCTCCAAAATGATATATTGCAATGCACACCACACATGAATTTTCTGATTGACTCACACAGGTAGTCATTTTTTCTTTCTCCTCCAACCATCCTTGCTTCAAGAAGCCATGCATCTGATTCCTTCCTATCAGCCACCTCTGCCTGCATTCAGAAACACGTATCATTCGTTAGTCATAAATGTTACGACTCGCTCGTCCTTCCATTGACCCTAAGTTCTTTCCCTTTTCGTTCATCACATCCCTCAAGTTCATCTGATATAACTTGGCTAAAGGTTTCCCAGCTGATTTGAAGTCAAATAGAGGGGGCCATTGCTTACTCGAGAACTACCGCCGGTAATGCTATTCCTAAGTCAAGGGTGACCGTCTTCTCCGTGATTGTCTAAAAAAATGTAGTATGAAATCAGTAACTGTTCTTAACAGTACAGTGTACTTGTAGTAGTGTACTGTCTACTGTACAGTACATCATACACTCCTTTGCGAGCCTACTCTAAAATGTCAATAAGTAAGGAGTATAATAATAACTTACCACAGTCCACCGCTGCTGAGCCATCCCCCTCAGCTCCTCCTGGTGGCGCCGCCGCATCCACCGCTTGAGTGGACCCCACCGCGCTGCTGGCCCCGGCACTGGTGGTGGCAAGTGCTGCATCCGATGTTGTGATGCCTAGAAAAAACATGTCATATTTTTAGATGCCATACACCACCCCCTACTTCGTCTCGTAATGGAAGAGAAAATGTTAAACAGTTTTTAATTATTGGGACTGAAAAGAAGTCACGGTTTTGGGGAGGGTGTTAACTTATATGCTTAGCCATAACATGCAACTCTTTTTAGCACAACTGATTAATGCTTGCTCCTTAACGTGCAACATTTTTATAATTACAGACAGAACCAACTACTCCTCATCACCACCAGGAGGACTTGAAGTTCCAACAAGGTGAGGGCTCTCGAGTATGTGGAAAGTCGAACTCCACCTATCATCAACAATGTCCTATTTCTCTTGTCCATACTTCTGTATGTGCAGAATAGTCCCTGAAACACTAGTGGTATGGTATGTGCTACTATCAAATCAAAAAGCCAACTACAAGCTTATTCTTGGTGGACATTGACATTTTGCTGCTGGAAATGGTCAAAGCACTAACATTAAGAAGACTGTAATAGACAGCCAGGGCAACCCAGAGGACAGCACTGAGTGCCTCTAGAGCTATTGCTGGATCAGAGTTTTGTTTAACACCGTTTGCCGACTGGGCAAGCTTAGCTACCTTCACAGACCGACTCAGAAATAATAGTAAATAGTAGTAACACAGAGAGTGATGGTAGAGAGGCAGGATAAGAAAGTAGAAAGAGTTTACAATAAGATCAAAGACTATTTTGTAAAAAATAGAATTAGGAAACAGTTTGGAATGAATAAGAGCTCTAAAAGTTAGGGAAGTATAATTATATTAACTACAGAACAACTTACTGGGGCCAGCAGAAGAGCCTGCAGAGGACTGTTCCTACCAACTCTGTTCCGCCTGAGTCTGGGGCGTTGCTGTCTTCTTGCCCCTGGGAGGTGCTGATGATCATGAAATAAACACAAACATGGATGATTGTTTTTTGGTAATATTTGATTTCTTTGACCACAATCTAAAATTATCTCGGGGAAACAAATTAGCAACAATTGCACTACATGTATTGACCTATCTGATCTGGTCAACTAGGAGGATACTAGTACAGTATTGCTGGATTCGCAGACTGTCTACTTGGAAAGTTATGTAAATCACTAACTAAACCAACAACAAAAAGGTTCTACTACGACTGCCAGCACTCAGCAGCACGCAATGTGACAGACAAAGTCTGTCATCATGATTGCAGAGCACTAAAAAATGTCCTACTACTAATAACAAGTCATAATATACTCAACCAATCACTATCTCTTCTTCTTAGTGGCAGCAGGAGTACAAAGGAAGGACTAGACTTGAGTCTCTAGTCTCTCTAGCATTACGCAGTTCTGTAGAGTACTACACTCATACGAATTCAGGCCAAATGAGCACAAAGTCGCAAACAAGTAAGCATAGTAGCAACGCCACTGAGGAGGCGGGCACCTGCAATCACAGAAGATATTTAAACACTATTTTACCTGCAATGTAATTGAATAGGCAGCATTCCTGCTCTTCGGGAAAAACATGTATTAGCAATATAACACAGAGCAGAAGAATACAAAGTAGTTATTAAATAGCTACTCACCAAGGCCAGGGATCTCCACACCTAGCAGGTGGAGCAGGTCCTGCTCCGGTCGAGGACGTTGGCCCACCGGTGCGTCGCTTGGTCATAGGTGTGCCGGACCCCCGACTCCCTCCGCATGGCCCGGCACACCTTATCCCACCTCTGGCGATGCTCCCGGAGGCCATACCCTTGGCCAGGCCTGCCCCCTGCTGCCACCGTCTTAGCGAGGTGTTCCTGAACAAAAAATATAAGGGCGGCCACCTCCACTGCGGTAGAAACCCCTCGGGCCACTACATCCACTCCCCTCAATCGCCCGCAAGGGAGCCGGCTACGGGGTGCGGGACCCTTCCCCTTTGACTTGCAGGCTCCCTTTACCATGGTCCTGGGCGAAAGAGAAAAGAATAGGGGGAAAAAAAATAAAAGAGAGAGCTAAACAAAAAAAGTAGTTATTAAAGTAACAAAAAGTTGAAAAAAACACAAAATATAGATCTAGGCAAATAGAGAGATAGATAATGAGCAAAAAAGAGCAAAAAAAGTTCAAAGAAACAAAGGATTGCAAAGATTAAAAGAGGATAGAAAAGCCAGGCCCAGAACCATAGCAATGAATGAAAATCAAGATGGCCGCGCCCATTGAGGACCGCGTGGGTAATTTTGCGTGATATTTCCCCCGCGAGCACGCAAAAACACACACGAACTCGTAATAGCGCGCCGCACACAACGCGAGATTGCCAATAGCGCCCGGAAACGGAAATACGCAACGCGCACAAGATGGCCGCGCCCATGTACGACCGCATGGGTAACTTCACGATCGGTGTGCTGCAAGCGGCCCGCGAATACGCAGAAAACCCACCGAACACGCAAAAAAATCTGCACATTCGCACGAATTCGCGGATTATGCAGATCGCGAATTTGATTTCGCGCGAATTCGTGGACCACGAATTTGCAAATTTCGCCCATACTTAGTATTTAGGGGCTGAGCCTGTTTTGATTCTAAACATATAGCACAGCGCCTTAAACTTAACCCGATTCGACACCATCCACTAGTGTAAGTCTCATGGAATCGCTAAAACAGAGGTAAACTTAGGCAGGCGCTTAAGAAGCCTTGCTGCTGCATTGTGCACCAGCTGTAGCCTCTGGATGGTCAATTTATCAGCTCCCAAATAAAGGACATTATCATAATCCAGGTTTGAAGTTACAAAGGCCTGGATCACAGTTCTCTGTGTTGGGAGGGAGATTAGCCATAAAATCTTCTTTAATCATTGCAGGAATGCAAAACAGGTGGATGACACCTTGGCTACTTGTTGTTTCACCGACAGAAATTCATCCACAATGAATCCCAGGTTCCCAATGCTATTCCATCCAGGCCCAGTGACTGTAGGGCTCTCAACAGAATATGATGGGACACCATATTGAATGGAGCATTGAGATCCAATAGGATGAGTGCCGCAGTTTTTCCTTCATCTAAACGGTGCCTTAGCATTTCAGTCACCCCCAAATGAGTGAATTCAGTAGAGAAACCAGCTCTGAAACCCGATTGAGAGGTATGAAGGTAGTACTGGGTTCAACAAAGGAGGCCAGCTGTCCATTGATTTGCTTCTCCAGAATTTTTGAGAAAATGGGGAGCAACGAGATAGGGCAGAAATTAGATGGAATGGAAGGGTCAGAACTAGCTTTCTTTATAAAGGGAAGGACCATGGCATGCTTGCATCTATGGGGAGCTAGGCCCTTCTTTATGGAGGCGTTTAAAAGCTCCATTACCATTGATAGTATGGAAGAATCCAGCTGCCCCAACACATGTGGGGGTATGGGAACAAGGAGGGAACCATAATTAGTGAAGAAGGTGATTGAAGGAGAAAAAAAAGGGGGGCCCATGTACCCAGTTTGAAGGAGGATCTTATCTAACTATGGCGTATTAATTACTGTCCTCAAGCAAGGATCACATATTGTTTAACTCGTAAAGCCTACCAAAAGACATTACACACTCACAAAACTGCTTATTTCTCTTCTAAAATACTTAATGCGACTAATAAGTCGAAAGAAATTTTCAGGATTGTGACTGAGTTGGGCAATGATGAGAGAACTTCTCTCCCGGTTGTTCCATCACAATTGCTCTGCAATTCACTGAAAGACTTTTTTAATGATAAGATACTATTGATCAAGGATACTCTATCCAAGCTTCCAGTTTGTGCCCCGATAGATGATATCTTTTTAAACCCCTTCACTTTGCACTCCTTTCCTTTAATCAATGACCAAATCTTTCAAGATTTGCTCATTAGAGTTAAATCAGGATCTCCTCAGGATGTCTGCCCCCCCCAAGTTATGAGAGAAATTGGTCGGGCATTCCCAGATGTCCTGATTCCTCTGCTCAATAATTCCCTCATGTCAGGGATAGTCCCCAACAGTTTTAAACAGGCCTTATTGATCCCTTTAAAAAAGAAACCTGGTATTGATTCTTCAGACCTCTCAAATTACAGACCAATATCGCTACTGCCTTACTTGTCCAAAATTTTGGAGGCTCATGTAACCAATAGCCTATCAAGCTTTGTGGAAACTTCTGGTTATTTACAACCCAACCAGGCAGGCTTTCGGCCTGGTCATTCCACTGAGGCAGTGATATTGGCCGTTCAGAATACCTTAAGGTCTAATGCCGACGGGGACTTGCACCAGGCCTTGGTGTTATTGGATCTGTCTGCCGCGTTCGACACGGTTGACTATACCATCTTGGTCAACCGTGTCGAACAGGCCGGTCTTCGAGATTCGGCCTTGGCCTGGCTCAAGTCCTTCATTTCAGAACGTACTCAGTCGGTTCGACTTGGTTCTTTTACAGCCCCTAAAAATACCTCCTTCTGTGGGGTTCCTCAAGGATCTTCCTTGTCCCCCTTATTATTTAATTTATACATGCGGCCTCTTCTGTTCTCCCTACGAGAGTTTAAGGTTAATGTATATAATTATGCAGACGACCTGCAGTTGGTTTTCGTGCTAAATTCACTCAATGCGGCCGAGGACTTTCGAGCAACTATGTCTTTTATCCAAAGGTGGATGTCTTTAAACCACCTTAAGTTAAACCCGGGAAAAACCGAGCTTATTTTGCCTGGGAAGAGTGAGATCAGTTGGAGTCCTTGTTTTTGGCCGTCGGACATGGGTTCGCCCCCAAAAAAATCCCGAACAGTAAAAAGTCTGGGAGTGACTCTTAGTGAGGATCTCACCTTGGAAAGTCAAGTTGGAACGGTGGTCTCCTCGGGTTTTTTTCAACTGAGGAAGATTAAGAAAATAGCACACTTCCTCACCGACCTGGCCTTAATTCAGGCAGTCAGCGCTCTGGTCCTGTCTCACATCGACTTCTCAAATGGTCTCTACCTGGGTGCGCCAATTGGCCAACTCAAAAGATTGCAATACTTGCAAAATCAAGCTGCGAGACTCATTTGCAAAGTACCTAAGTGGGAATCGATTAGACATGGACTAGAGACTTTGCACTGGCTGCCTGTGGAACAGAGAGCCACATTCAAGGTGGGCTGTATTGTGTTCAAGGCTTTGGAGGGTAAGGGCCCAATGTTCCTTAGACAATTGTTGAGCAAATACAAACCCTTACGTAGTTTGAGATCAGCCCACAAAGACCTACTTTAGGTCCCCCGTTTCAAAAGGAAACGACAGGGAGGCAGCAGTTTTCAATTTTTAGCTGCTTCATTGTGGAATTCCCTCCCTTTGACTCTGCGACACAGTAGGGACCTCCTTGCCTTTAGGAAGGCATTTAAAACTTTTCTTTTTTCTCAGGCCTATTGTAAATAGTGATTATATGTCTTTTATGCACTGTTATGTTTGATTCTCTCACCAGCGCCAAGAAGCCCTCAGGCGTATGCGCGCTTAACAAGTAATAAATAACATAACATAACATAACATAACTATGGGGTCGGTTACAACGGGATCCCGTCTAATTTTTGATGAGTCTACTACCTCTTGCAAGGCATCCTGTGGGTTTTTGCTTCGCAACAAGAAATGCATATTTTCAACTTTGTCAATGAAGAAGAAAGCAAGTTCTTCACATTGGCTATGGGTGAGGGCAAAAGAAGTCATCAGTTTCGCAGTGCCGGATAGCTCCTTAACCACTTTAAAGAGATTTTTAGCACAGTTTTGTGCTTGTGAGATCTTTTGGGAGAAAAACTCTGCAAGGGGGACTTTGCAGAGACTATGATAATCACTTAAGTCTTTTTTGTATACAATTTTAGAATCTTCATTGTAGTGTTTTCTCCATTTTACACTTAGGCTTTTCACACTTTAGTATATCCGTAAACCAAAGTCCCAGGGGCAAGTGTCTACTGAAGCATATAAGTGAGAGAGGCAGGCATGATTCTACTGCATCCATAAGCCAGTTGTGGATAATCTCTTGATCTCTTATTTGTTTTGATATCAGGTCTCCTCTCTTCCAGAGTCTTATTAAATGTTGGAACATTTAGATTGGCCCAACTTCTCGTTTTCCATTTTGACGCCGAACAAGAGGGGAGATACCACCTTCAGCATAAAAGGTACTGCAAAATGATTACACCAGGACAGTGGAAAAGAAGGGAGACTGATAATGTTAGACAAATTTTAAAATATAGGATCCAACAGCTGTCCGACTACATGGGGGGGTAGAGTTGCACAATCTCAAATTCATCATCCCCAAATCAGCCGTAAACACGATCCTTTTTGTGCATTTAGGGTCATCTAAATGAAGGTTAAGAGCTCCCAGAATTCTAAAATGTGCAGCCTTCAGAATGTGATGGGCTGCTGAATCTGAGAAGGAGAGAACCCATTTTGCCGCTGGGTCAGGGGGATGGTACAATAATATGCCAGAAAATGTAGATTTAGATGTTGCACATGATTCCAAATAGTAAGGCTTTACAGTCCGGAACTGTGAAATCTTCTGTCTTGCACTCAAATATGGTTTTGTAGATAATTGCCACGCCCCCAACTATCTTATGTTTCCTATCTTTCCAAATAATAGTATAGTTAGGCAAGAGGGCAGCTGCTACATCAGGGGCCGAGCCCTCATGGAGCCAAGTAACTGTTAAAAAGACAGCATCTGGTTGTATAGCTAGCAGGAAATTCTAGGTATGAGCTTGGTGTTTGGGAAGGGAATGGCAGTTAATATTGTAGAATACAGACTCAGTGTGACCTGACCATGGGCATTGGAGTGTTGCCTTATGATGGTCTTCAGTTAGGTAAAAGCCGACTTTGCTTGCTTTGCTTTGAGGCCTTCTGTCATGCTCATTGTGCCTAATAGAAGGTTCTGATAGTCAGGAGGGCCCTCCCCTATCCTAACAGTAGTACAGTTGGAAAGAAGCACCTGGTACAACATCAGCAGTTCTTGCGCAGAATGAACTTTTCTTTTCAGTGTAAAATAACCAGGGGTTGTGGCCCCTGGCACCGAATGGACATGGGCGGGCGCAGACTGGCTTGTCTTTGGACTTGATTGAGTTTAAGGCAGACCAGCATGGAGCCACTCGATTGAGAGGAGTTCATGATTTTGGTCCATATAAGAGAGATGATGTGATTGAGATTTTTAACAAGTGTCACAGGGGGGGGTCAGAGATGCGCAATATCATATCCATGCTGGTGAGTAATGTGAGGACTTCTTCTTCAAGGATAGGGTTGAATTCAGTCCAGGTCGCATCGTGTTTCATTTGCAAGGGGTTGAGGTTGGTGAACTGTGTTGCAGAGAGGGGGAGACAGCTGTCTTTTGGAGGTAGGGCTTTGGTGGACACTTTTTGCAAGGGTTGGCATTCTTGGTATAGGACGGGAGGTGGGTAGTTTAAGAGAAAGTATGCTGTTAAATATTTTTTTCGGGGAAAAATGTTGAAAATTCTATCTCAGCACTTAGTAGAGTCATTAATTGAGTGTTGGGGGAATGAGGAGGTATGCGGTTTGATGATGTTGAAGAGGTCTTTGGATCTGTTCTTAAACCTGTCAAGTTAGTCTCGGATAAAGGGGTCTTTTTCTATGAAGATTTTTTTTTGTAGTTTAGTCTTTCAGCCGGAGGATCAAGAGATTGGTTAACGAGGCTACTCTCTCTAATTTCTTTAGACCTGTAGAAGTTGACACTTTAAATGTTAATGTCTTTATTGAACCAGGATATGGAGGGGATGCTTCTTGATTTCTTGAGTTTCAGAGGGGCGAATGCTTACACAAGTTCTACCACTTTTGTCTTGTAGTGGTTAGTATGGTCGGGTGGAGGTAGGATTTGGGAACTGAATAATGCTTCTGCTTCTGAACTGGGGAATACATTGTATGTTCCTCACCCATGTGCTTGGGGTGGCTTGTTTGGGGGTGGGCTGGTGGTATTGAGACCGAAAGGGGTTAGATAGTGATCAGTTCAGTCAGATGGTAGGATACAGTGGAGGGATAGGGTATTATGTTTAGAGATGATTGCTTCAAAGGTTGAGCCCTTAATGCGAGTTTTTGTTTACTGCAGCGTTGAGTAAGATTGTTTGCTTCCCAAAAAGGTGGATAAAGCATGTATTGTAGGATCTTCAGCATTACTCAGGTGTAGGTTTAGGTTTCCTAGTATAATATCTGTGCTGTCTTTTAGGGAGTTTCCTGTATTAGGTCTGTTAAGTCTTCAAAGACTTGTGGGTTGTCAACTGGAGGGTGAGAGATGACATGGAGTTTGATTGAGTTGGAGACCTGAGGGAATAGCTTTACTACTAGATATTCAAAGGCAGGGTATTTGATAGTGCGGAAGGGAGTTAGGCAGAGATTACTTTTGTGTATGATGGCTACTCGACCACCCCTGCGATCCTTTTCATCACAGCCAATGATTGAGAAGCCCAGTGGGGCATTGAGGACGACGTAAAGAGATGAGTGTTCATTTAGCCTGGTGTCAGTTAGAAACCAGATGTCAATATTGTATTGTAAGATAGTTTCAGCTATTTCAGTGGCATGCTTGACTGCTGATCAACAGTTTATAGTAAGCAGTAAAGCATAGGCAAAAGAATGATGGATTTTACCCAGATTTGCATAGTTAACAGCATTTCCCTATGAGATAGTAAGTTAGCTGTTCTGCTGTTCAAACATATTCCATGCTACTCGAGCTTACAAAATTTACAAGGTGTTTACACCCATTGTTGCTAAGAGCATGTCCCAAGATATATTGTCTACTCTTGTTAAAAAATCAGTTGTATCTCTGATATAGGAAGGCGACAGTTTCACAAAAGATGCTTTGTGGATATCAATGAATTCAAGTTGGCATTTTCTTGACCTAACTAGTTGGTGCCTGCAGCCTGTGCCCTGAGTCACATGTCTGTGAATAGTTGGCAGTTGGCTTCTGTGTATTCTGGTGTTGTCAGGATAGGCTATCCTGCCAGAATGGGAGGGGCGGAGCTGTTTTCTGCCCCACTTATATTTTAAACGCGCTGCCCCCAGTACACTCACAAAGACACCAGCCATTTGTCACCATAAACCCCTCTGGGCAGAGGAGGAAGGAAAATTCCAGAACCAGATGTGCGGGTAAGCCTAGAAGTTTCCCCCACTTCAAAGTCTATTACCAGGTACAAATACTAGACTCTCTGGACACCTCTTCACTACACTCCTGGACCTGCTGAGGACCCAAAGAAGGACTGCCTTATCATTTGAAAGCACTGCCCTGCAGATTGAGGCCTACCTTGCTGCTTGATCCCAGGACTACCTGAGCAATTTTAAGAGCAAGTTAGCTTGTTACCTGTTCCGAGCTACAGAGACACATAAAGCCCCAGTAACGTTGAACCCATAACTGGATCATGCCTGAAGTGAGTCCTGCCCTGTATTTGCTGTCTCACCAGTCCTAACCCTTGCAGTGGTGCTAAAGATGCCCAAAGAGCCACAAACCAAAATGTGGTACATTCTACTACAAACAGGAAACCAGGACCTATCGGCTTGATGATCCACCAAAGGTGTATCACTGATCAGCCTGAATTTGTAGACTCTCCTGATACTTTATTCTCCACTGCAGCACATCTTATTCAGCGGCTCATCTTCGGAAGGGTACCTGGGCTAGTAGAGCACTTGGTGGCTACAGCCCGCAGCTTCGTCGTGCTGGAAATTGTCAACTTAAAAAAAAAATGACCAAGTTAAAACATAAGAATCTTCACTGTGACTTCATCAAGCAGCTACTCTGCGATTACGATTCCTCCTCGAACACCACAGGCTGTGTTCCTCTGCTGTACTTTTCTTTCTCAGACAATTTTCTTAAAAAATTCTTCTAAGTCTGGAGGTAAGTCAAGATCAGGCACATTCTACCATGTGTATCTGAACCGCACTCCATCGCAGTTGGCCATAACCTTTCACTTTGCCCCAGTCTCACATGTCTAGATGTCCATGGTTGGTGCTTTGATCTCTTTGGCATTAGTTTTTACTGAAAACAAAAAAAAATCATAATTCTAGTTCTACAGATTGGATTTAAGTCCTGTTGGTGACTTTATATTTATTATAAAGTTCTCTTTTTTCTAAATAACTATAGAAATGTTTTGCCCTGTGTTTTAACGTTATTACTGTTTAATTGCTGCATGAATATTTTACAAATTGCATGTAATTTAAGCATGACTGCCTTTCTGCTAAGCTACCAGAGGGTTAAGAACAGGTTAATTTAGTAACGTTTTGCAGTTCACCGTAAAAAAAAAAAAGTGCAAATCCGTATTTGTAAGGCACAATCTACTCACCCTTTCGGGTCCTAAGGCAGTAGGGTCCATCGTGGAAATTAAATGAGTGATTGCCCAGAGTCACACAGTGCTGAGCTGAGCTGCCGCTGGAGCCGGGGATCAAACCGTGAACCCTGTGCTCCGAAGTCAGCTGCCCTGGCAGCTGCACCACACCTCTCCACCTGACAAGATTGTGGTTATTGCTTGAGGAGGTTTACCATTCCCTCAAACAAAATCCCAATTTCCTACAGTTCTCGTGGAGAGTTTAATCTTTTAAAGGACCCCACTCTTGGATCAATGTTCTTTATAGCGCAAGAAGGTCAAGACACTAGATAATTGGGCAGAGTGTGGCCACGACTAAGATGGCCGGCTCCTGGTTAGGCGCTCGCTCAACTACGGCACCTAACTTGTTCTTCCTCATCCCCAGACCACCTTGTCATCTACAACTGAGTGCCATGTCTCTTGGAAGGAGTGATGAACCTCTACAGAGCTCTTGAGGACTGCCACAGCTCTACTGAGGCCCTGGCTGGAGCTCCCTGATTGGGCCGGTCCGTGTTGCCAGCTGTAAGGAACTGTGGCCCACCCGCACCCTGGAGTACACCTGACCTGAGTATGGAAACAAGTACCAGGCAGTGTGAGAGGTGCCCCTCTGGCATCCTATCACTGTTGACTGCCTAACTCGCTCCTCCGACACCCATGTCGCTTTGCTCCTTTGCAGTTGTTTGGCCGGGCCTGACACTTTGTCGCCACTAGGCTGAAAGAGGAGACTAAGGGAACTGCCTGAAATGGCTGTACAACCACCAGACAGTAAACTAAAGCTCGGAGGAAGCAAGCATAGGACTGCCCCATCCCGCTTTATCTACAGTAAGTACATGACACAGGTACCATGGGTTGTCGCAACAATGCCCTGCATCCTTCATCCAGCTCTGGGACTCTTCCCCGGCCTTCCTGAATGTGGAATTAAGGGCCTTTCAAGCATTGCCTCAGCTGAGACGTCAGACATATTATCGCTGAACTCTAGTGTCAATTCAATGTTTCGATGGTTTAAATTTAAAGTAGAACGAAAGTTCATTTAAGTTAATTCATCACCATTCCAGAAGATCAAAACATCAATAAACCTTAACCAATTTATAACATTATTCTCAAAAATCTGTGATAATAGCGTCTTGTGATGTCATTCTCAAAATCCCCCATAAACAGTGAGGCATAAGATGGAGCGGAGCTTAAATCCATCGTGGTTCCATGTGTTTGATGGTATACAAATGTCTTTGTAAAAGAAATAATTATTATTCAAAACAAAATAAGCCATAGTTAACAGCATTTCCCTATGAGATAGTAAGTTAGCTGTACTGCTGTTCAAACATATTCCATGCTACTCAAGCTTACAAAATTTACAACGCGTTTACACCCATTGTTGCTAAGAGCATGTCCCAAGATATATTGTCTACTCTTGTTAAAAAATCAGTTGTATCTCTGATATAGGAAGGCGACAGTTTCACAAAAGATGCTTTGTGGATATCAATGAATTCAGATTTTTTTTCAGTCTAAAAATCAACTAATGACATGGGAATGAGGGCCTAAACTATTTATCTCCCCTTCCAGATAGTTAATTTGTTTTAAATATCCTGTTCCACTGGATGGTCATTGGTTTTCAAATTTGAATGAGGATTGATATTTGGTATTCAACTCTCTGCTTTTGTTAACCTCTGAATGTTATTCCTCACAATGGCACATGTTGTAATACAGTTTGCACACCATTTTTAAAAAAATCATTTTTAAACTTAACATGTGTCCGTTTTTGTTGATGTATGCGTGCAACGAGGAGATGGCTTGCCCTGTTGCCACCGGATTCAACATGATTCAAGAAGGGGACATGTTTATGTACCTCCCTCGTGCACAGCCCTATATGGCTTTGTAGCTTCATTCTGTACATATGTTCTCGATCCAATTTTTCATTCAACATATTTATCCTTTTTGTTTTCTTGTAATTAACATCCACTTGCGGAATTTTTATCGCCTATTTTCAAATTTCTTGTATTTAAACTGTGCCCATCCGGACCTCTGGAATGCACACCATTTTTTGAAAAATCATTTTTAAACTTAACATGTGTCCGTTTTTGTTGATGTATGCGTGCAACGAGGAGATGGCTTGCCCTGTTGCCACCGGATTCAACATGATTTAAGAAGGGTAACATTTTCATAATAATGTTGCCAGTTGAAACCATATAAGTAATTGGTAAATGTCTTATTATTCCTAGTGACCCCCGAAGAAGGGCTCTGAGCAGCCCGAAATGCATTGGGTTTTTAAATGAATAAACGCTGCCTGTGACGAGCCTTGCATCATTAGTATTTATTCCAGAGGTCCGGATGGGCACAGTTTAAATACAAGAAATTTGAAAATAGGCGATAAAAATTCCGCAAGTGGATGTTAATTACAAGAAAACAAAAAGGATAAATATGTTGAATGAAAAATTGGATCGAGAACATATGTACAGAATGAAGCTACAAAGCCATATAGAGCTGTGCACGAGGGAGGTACATAAACATGTCCCCTTCTTGAATCATGTAATACAGTTTGCATCACATGCTTCAGAATAGGGAACAGCACCTTTCTTTATCACTTTGTTCTACCTCTTTAAAATATGGCATCTGGTTTCCTGATATCATAGGGAACTTTCTTCTTATAAAAATAGTTTTTTTCTTATACCTTGGAATGCAGGTTCTCTTACTTTGGCTCCTGAATGGACATCCTAGTGGGAAATCACCGTTTAGGCTCCAATGCATCTTCCTACATGTCACGCCTTTTGGCAATAAAATTACTAATTCACTTTTATGGACATAGGGCCTCGACTGGACCATGACCTTCCTCTCCGGCAGATCCCAGAGCGTGCGCCTCCCGCTTTTCCGATCCGAAGCCACCGACATCTTCTACTGCGTCCCCCAGGGCTCCTCCCTCAGCCCGACACTGTTCAACATCTACATGGCCCCGCTCGCACAAGTGGCCCGCCACCACAACCTCAACATCATCTCCTACGCCGACGATACTCAGCTCATCATCTCCTTCACCAAGGACCCACGCACCGCCAAAACCAACATCCACGACGGAATGAAGGCCATCGCCGACCGGATAAGGAGCAGCCGTCTGAAACTGAACTCGGACAAGATGGAGGTCCTCATCCTCGGGCCCAACCCCTCAGCCTGAGACGACTCCTGGTGGCCTACCACTCTGGGGACAGCACCGACACCCACCGACCATGCACGCAACCTGGGATTCATCCTTGACTCACCCTCTCCATGTCCAAACAGGTCAACGCCGTCTCCTCCTCCTGCTACAACACTCTCCGCACCCTTCGCAGGATCTACAAATGGATCCCGGCCAAAACAAGAAGAACGGTGACACAGGCCCTCGTCAGCAGCAGGCTGGACTAGGGCAACGCACTCTATGCCGGAATCCCAGCCAAACACCTACGACGACTCCAGCGCATCCAAAATGCCTCTGCCCGACTGATCGTCAACGCACCCCCCACCTGAGGAACCTACACTGGCTCCCCGTCGACAAGAGGTTCACCTTCAAACTCCTCACCCACGCACACAAAGCACTCCACAACACCGGACCAGCCTACCTGAATAGACAACTCAACTTCCACACCCCCACCCGCCAGCTCCGCTCCGCCAGCCTCGCCCTCGCCACCGTCCCCCGCATCCAACAAACTACCTCCGGCGGCAGATCCTTCTCCTACCTCGCCACCAAGACCTGGAACACCCTTCCTACCCACCTATGTCAGACTGAAGACCTACTCGCCTTCAGAAAACTCCGCAAGACGTGGCTCTTCGAACAGTAGCACCGCCCCTCCCCCCTCTCAGCACCTTGAGACCCGCACGGGTAAGTAGCACGCTTTACAAATCCCCCTGATTGATTGATTGATTGATATGTAGGTAAAACGTTTTTTGCGATGCTCAAATTGCGATTTTTAGGGAATCGCAATTAGAGAATCGTAAAACGCAATGTAGGTAGGATTTGCAAAATATTTTGCGAATCATACATATTCCTTATTTGCGAATCACAAATTGAGATTTGCAAATAAGGAACACTTTCCCGTTCATTCCGATGGGCTAGAAGGCCCATAGGAATGAATGGGAAGACATTCTCAATTTGTGATTCCCAATTAGAGAATCACAAATTGAGAATGCAATTTCAAGGTTGCAAGGGTGTCAATAGTACACTCTGTTGTACCCCTGAAATAAGCATGTGTGCACATGTGGCGCACATACATGCCCTAAGGGTATGTATGTGCGCCACATGTTACTTTGAAAAATGCAAAAAAGTGCATTTTTCAAAGAAATCGCAAATTACCACCAACCTGAAGTTGATGTTAATTTGCAATTCCTTATGCCAAAATCGTACAACTTGGGTGCTTTCTACATTGCACTTAAGGAATCGCAAATTGGGATTCCTTAAATGCATTGCAAAATAAGGAATCGCAAACGAGTGGGTTTTTGTGTGCTACAATGCACACTGCCTTAATTGCGATCGCAAATGCTGAAATTCGTTGCGATCGCAATTTTGTTTCCTACATATGGCCCATAGTCATTTATTTTATTTTTTCCCCTTTTCTTTTCTCACAGAACTCATTTTTGAGGTTGCAGCACTAGTGATGTTTTTCCTAAATCTTTGCGGGGTGCCCTCAAGACTACATTTTCAGACAAGGAAAGCGCTGGGTCGAAATATCTTGACGTAGCCAAATCAATGCCAAAAATGGACCCAGCACATTTGATAGACCTCCAAATACTAAAGCGCAACTAAAGAACAAACTAAAGTTACTCGCCAGGAAGGTCAAGAGGGAACTGGGCATGAATCAAGTAAAAAGCATCAGACGCGAGGAGTAGCTCGCATCATCACACAGTCTTCTTCTGTCAGCCATACTTGAGAGTAGTTATCGGAAAATATGCTTTCAAGAATATTTTAGCAGTTCGCCTATTAACGCGCATAAGGGAATACACTGGAAGAATTGGGTGCAGGGACAAGAGCAATGTAGTCTGTGTCAATACCGCTCTAAATCAGTTTCCCACATTGAATGCTGCAGTTTTAGCTTAATACAACAGAGACAAAGGTACTTAAGGCCAATCTTTGTGCAGAATGGGACAAGAACTTGTAAGGAGGCTCTATCGCTCATTTATACCTCAGAGAGCCGTTTAGGATCTAGCACAGTTTAGCAAATATTTTGCGGAAACCGGCAGGCTTCTATTAGAGGTTGGATAAATAGGAAGGGCTGCCCAACAGGGGCCAACTACAATTTCTTAAATATTTTAAGGTGCTTTTATTTGTATTTATTGAAGTATAGTTTTATTCATTTTAAATTTAATCAAGTTACATAGGTGCAGTTTGGTCTAGCTAAGATCATATAATTAGACAAAAGACCAGACTAGTTTACCGCCCCTCAAACTCAGCATGAAATGAGGTCACTCGTTCATTTGCACAAGCTTTTATTCAACCCATCCAAGTTAGCATGTCATTCTATTATTATTTTATATAGCACTTGATTGAATTATATAATGAGACGTGTATTTGTACAGATTTTCCAGTTTGATTCACCCATGTTTGTGATACTTTCGCTTTGTATCAGCTATTTTAATGGACTTAAATGTCTAAATAAATTAAATTCAATGTAAAAAATATAGTGTAGGTTTTCTTTTCGTCCCTCTATTCTAATGCAGCTTTAGAATGTTCCCAGTTGTGCTTTTCAATGGCCAATAATTGCTTGATTTTGTTTTTGTCATTGTCTTTATTTCTTCTTTTCAAATTAGTTATATTTACTGTTTGCCATTTGATTTCCTATTTATATGACTCATACGTATCTCTATTAAAGAAGGTTACTGTTAGGTTAAAATTTGTATAAAGCGCGACAGCTGCCCCAGCAAAGGGGCGTCCCGGCGCTAATTAGACAGCAACTAATTTAAGGGGAAAATAAAACAAGTGCAGCATGAAGCCCCACTCACACGTTGCTCGCGCTAGTCAAAATATACGAATTACAGTTTTCCCAGTGGCCCTGACGATGTGACTGTTGGAAAGTGGATTGTTAGTAGTGGTACAAATGCATCTATCACTGGCAATAAAGCCACTGACACAGTCTAGGGCTCAGAGTAGGTCTCAGTTAATTATTCCCATGCTCAACCCTAGGTAGCTTGGCTGTGAGCAGGCAGGCTTAACTTAAGAGACAGGTATATAAAGCATTTAAAAACAACAATTCAGTAAATAATTAAAACACACCACACAATAAAAATCCCACACCAAATTATACAAATAGGAAATATTTGTATCTTTAAAATAATACAAAAACAACAAACATCCAATATAGGGAATGGGAGATAAGAATGTTTAAAGATGTAGCACTCTATAGCACTTAAAAACCTATAGAGCCACATTGGTACATCTGGTGGCCCTTGACCAGGAAAAATTGAAGGTTGAAGGTCTCCAGCTTGGCTCTCGGGCTTGAGTTGGTCCCTTTATGGAACTTTTTTCCAAAGCTGTTCCAAACCACTACAACCTTCTGAACCTTCTTCCCGAAGCTCCCCAAGGGGTCCAGAGTGTCCAAAACACAATCCATAGGTCTGGAATCTCCAAGATGATCTTTGAAAGTTTGAGACTTCAGTTGCCACAATCCACTTGGACGAAACCCTTATCAATCAAAATGGACACAATCAAGGCTGGGGATTCTTGATGGTGATGGTCTGGATGAGCTCTGGTAATCTGTAGCTTACAGTTAGTCTACACTTTAGTCCTCTTGATGAAAGGTGCATCCAAATGGGTTGTAGTTCCGGATAATGCAGCAGGCACAGTCAGTCAGAATGCAAGACCTTATGGTACCCATCAAGTTTTCAGCTTGGTAAGCCTACTGCTCTTAGTTTCAAGCAGCATATTCGAAATTCTCTTCACCTATCACATATTTAGTCAGTGGTATCTGGGTCAAGCAGGAGAGCACTCCTGTCCAATGAGGTGCAGGGCAACACCTCAGAGCATGACCACTTCCTCTAAAGTGTGGCATAATCTTCTCCCAGAAAGCACAATTTCTTCAACATTTAACATGGCTGTACTTGCAGCAAAGGAGCAGAAAATAGATAAACCAACCCCCATTATCACTCATGTCCATAGCTCTTCTCCCCCTAACATCTGCAAATTCATGCCTTAAGCCTGCCATCTGGCTACGTAAGGGTAGTTGGGTGTGGAGATGGACCTAGTATTCTCTGACTTTCTTATCGCCTTTGACACTCCGTGGTCTACGACCCCTCCCCCCTGCTTTGGCATTCCTGTGTAGCAGAGCTCTCTTCCAAGAGATAGCCTCTCTCTGGGTGAGCCACTTATCACTTTATCAAAGAAGCCTTGCTAATCCTCTTAACTCTGACAAATCAGGGGAGACCACAAGAAGGCTGAATTTTGGCTTACCTACATGAACGTTTTATAACTTCTTTTCTGTATACTTTATGATAAATTCAACAATACCATGTTGTTGGATTTATCAATACCGATGTCCTAAGTTCCTGATTTATATTTTTAGTGAGTTCTTAGTGATGTTATTCATTAATCAACTATTGCTATGTTAACCTATGTGGCTGGGGACCTACAAGGGGGGAAATGAAATGTGCAATTTCTTTAACACCAGGGCCCATAAAGCATCTTTTATAAGGGACATGCTTATAGCTACATGCCCCACCACCCCTGGGACACATACATGAGACGTTAGGGGTCTTGAACATGCAAGAATAGTGTAGATCCTCACTCCACAGTGCTCCTTGCACAAAAGTCAATATTGTGATGTACTTTACTACAAAGGGGAAGGTGAAATGTGCAATTTTTCTATCCTCAGGGCATATTAAAACTCTTTAAAAAGTGCCCTCAATATAGGTACATGGCTTTCAACCCTTGGGATACCCAGGGGAGATCCTGAAGGTACCTAATATGTGAAGATATTGTAGTTTATCACTTTTAAAGTGCCCCTACTACCAAAGTCGTGTTTGGGCACAATTTACATTTGCAAGCAGTGCTGCAACACAGGGCTGCTTTTAAAATGATCCCAGGCTCTCAGCAGTGCATTCATGCAAGTGCAGAAAGGACTTCTGGTCTCCAAACGGCCATGCCCTATTTTATTCTAGGGACTTAAGGGTAGTTTTAATCCCCCTGCCCTATTATGTTCTAGGGACTTATAGGGTAGGTTATAACAATTATAGGAGTTCCCTAATATATAGTGCACCCTCATGTATGTGTGTGTTTTCACTGTGTTTTCACCATAGCACATGCTCTAAGCCTGGTTAGGGGATGCCTTTGGTGTAGGATGACTTTGTAACAGTGGCATGTGTTGCAAACTATGTGTTGGTCAGTTTTGCATTCTGGTGAAAGAACAAATACATTTCTTTTGTAACAAAGAATCCCTGAGGAATTCCTTGCGTTATTTTTCAGAACTCAAACCTCTCCAGCCTATTTGCTATTAGCAGTAGTGAGTGTATGCTTAATGTTAGTCAAAGCCTGGCACCCGCTTCAAGATGATTATCACAGAGGGAATGCTTTGATGGAGTCAAACAGCTGGAGGCAATTATGGAGACTACCTGGAGGTGTCTGACGACCTAAACCATGAAATGAAGAAATGTTTTTGGTACAGTGCTGGGGTAAGACTTGCAGTACAGACAGTCTCTCAGGAGAGATTGCTCGGAGGTGACTGGGCCACTTAACCTCCCTACTGCTTTCTGATTGGTCTCATTTACTGGTCATAGACCCTTGTTGTTGCTCCCGGGTGAATGTTGACTCCATAAATGCTCTGCAGCTCACCTTTTCAGTGGACCTAGGGAGAGAATAGGGTTGTAAAGCTGGGGAATTGCTCAGGAATACAGTTTGAATTGGAAGGAAGGCAAGGAACATTTCTATGGTACTGCTGATATTGCCCCTAACCACGCCAGGGCATCAAGTTTATCTTTACAGGGGGTTCGTCTGGGTGCTTCTCATTGCGGTTGTCTCGTTTAACTTAAAGGCATGGTAAATATCTGCTAACGTTTGGTTAAATTTTCCATAGCACTCCAAATTATTCCCAAATGGAGATGCCATGTTTGAAATAAAGTTGCCTCTTTAAAGGAAAAATAGCCACCTACCCATGCCATCTGGTTTCACAAAAGAGCTCTGTGAGAAAGTGGATTTTTAGTTGGGTTGATGGTAGTCCACCAAAAGTTATCATGGTAGTATTCTTTTTAGATCCAGTAAAGGTGTCAGTAATTAAAGCTTAGCTCAACCCCTGGTAGCTATAGACAGAAAAGATAGGCTTAAGTTAAGGATATGTATTAAGCATTTAGACGTACCAAAAGAGTTAAAACATTGCAAAAACTGCACAATATATATCCCACTCTAATTTATTAAAATGGAGAATATTTTAATTAACAAAATGACACCAGAATGACAAACATTCAATAAGAGGAACAATTGATATGAATTTAAAAATGTTAAAAAGAAAATAATAGCAAAGGACCATAAGTGCCATCAGCAATCCTACACACAAATTAAGGGTGACCACAATGGAGCAATGGTCGGATACAGGTTCATCCTGGTTGGAAGTTTCACCCTTGGATTTAATCTCTGAAATTGAAGTAAAAAATCCTCAGTAGGTCAAGGCAGCAGGTGGTGGCCAAGAAGAGCTCCATGAGTCCGGGCATCCTTTGACGAGGTCCTGGTGCAGAAAGGTGAGAAATTTCACAGTGGAAAAAATTCAAAATTTGTGCCAACATTTGTGCCAAAAAGGTCCTTCACAAGCCAGAAAATGTTGGTATCTTCACCGTGAGAAGAATTAAGATATGTACATCTAGACTCAGTCACTTTTTTGGAACTTGAATTCCTCTAGTGGGGTAAGGCTGCAAGCAGTCTCCGACCAGGGGTCCACAAAGCCATATACCATCTCTCTACATCCCACTGAAACTGATTTTCTGGTGCAGGAAATCTCTAAGCAGGAGCAACCTGAATCTTTGTCTCAGTGACAACACCCCTTCATCAGATTGACAGAGGTATTTGGTGGCCATAAAGTCCCCGACTTTTCATGATGTTAGGAGGAGTTCATGTTGAAACAGCCAAGAGTCCCAGGACCTCAGATACTGCACTTCGGATCAAGACTCACTCCATAAGAAGTCAACAGCAGGGCTTGAGCTAGATAGCTGGGCTCTTCATGAAAAGGTACATCTTGCAGTTTTTGAAGCACAGTAGCTTAACAGGAGGTTAGCCAACTCATCCATGGAGTCCGCTTCTTTCTTCTGGGTCCAAGTGGCAACAGGACCAGCATTTCAAGTCTCTTCACAGCTCTGAACAGGAGATGAAGTGCTTCCTATGTCATACGCAGGTCTAGTAGTGTTCTGAAGAGGGTGCCTTTGGGTCCCAAATGTATGCCTGGCACTCGCCTGTGGGTCGGGGTGACTCCTGCCACCTCCCTAACCAATAGGGAAAAAGTTATCATGGGGTAACCCTACCCACTTTTGCAGCAGTTCCTGTGTGTCACTCTGCAAACAATTCCATTGAGCACCACCCTGCTCCAAATCAAAGATGGTGAAACTTTCTCCCCTTTTGTAGAGCCTGTTTGCTCACCTCATGGATAAGGCCAGGAAATGAGAAACCCCTCCACTGTGGTCACTTCAAACCAGTACTGGGGCAGTTACTCTCTCATGAGAGTAGTGCCTGCCTGACAGGGTAACAGAAAAGGGACATGCCCAGGTGTCAACTAACATTTGAATGTGACAGGGTAGGCCTCTTTAAAGTTGATCAACTTCCTGTGACCACCCCAGATGGTAATGCTGCCAGAGGAACATAAGTATCTTGCCACACCCAAGGCATTTGTTCTGCTCTGAAAGTAGTTTTGACACCTCATTTTTTTTTTTTTTTTTTTATTTGAGATGGATTAGAATACAAAAAAAGAAATACATTCATACATACTGTTAAAGTGTCAGCTGGATAAAAGAGAAAGATACAAGATACACGAGGGTTTAAGAACAGATCATATATACATAATACAAAAAAAAACTATCTAAAAGTGCTTAAGAAAAGACATGCTTTCAACAATTTCATCCTCTTGTTTCCCTCCACTTACTAAGGGGTGCCCAGATTTTTTTGCCATATTCTTTCTTCTTTTGTCCCTTAAAATCATATAAACATTCCTCGATATTGTGAATCCCAAGCAATCTAGTCAACCAGATCTGGAATGAAGGGGCTACTGGATCTTTCCAGGCCGCCGCTATTAAAATTCTTAACACTGCCACACACAGAAAGACAAATGCTTCCGCTTCATGTGAAATTTTAAGATTTTCGTCCCTGCCAATTAACACCATCGTTGGGGATAGAAAGATTTGGCCCTCTAGCAGCCCCGATAGAAATTTCTCCATTTCAGTTAAGACAGATTTCAAATTTGGACAAGAATAAAACATATGGATTAAATCTGCTGGGCCTTGGTCACATCTTGGGCACCTATCTGTATCCCTTTTACCCCATTGAAACAGCTTCGCAGGGGTGTAATATAAATTAAAGATCATTTTATAATGTTGTGCTTTTAAGTTGGTTGCTCTTAATATTTTCCTGTTCAATGCCAATGCATAGTCCACATCTACATTTGGATCCCCAATTCTAAGGGCCCAGGCATTTTCCACTTGCACAACATCATCTTCCAGACCCTGTAACAAAAGACCATACCCTATATTAATCTTCCTACCCCCATTCCTTATAAACTGAACAATCGGATTCATCTCCTGAATAGAAATCCTAGGTCTTATAGATTTCACTGATCGTTCTAACTGGTTGTACAACAGCCAGTGGTTCGTTGATATACCATATCTTTGTTGCAGGATCTCAAACCCAAACAGATCTTCCTTACTCATAACATCCCCCAAATACTGAGTACCCAACCTTTTCCAAAGGGCACTATTCCTATTCTGTCCAAGGTGTCTAAATGGGCTTGAGTCCCAAAGGTCTACAGTTCCATTAATCTTAGGGATCCTAAGAAATTTCAACATTAGGTTCCATACACCCCATACACCTAACATCACTTTACTTTTACTCCTCTTATAGAATTGCACATTCACTTCCCGAGTTAAAATCCCCTTGGCTCTTTCACCTATTACTAATTCATAGATTGTGGGGATTCCGGAAGAGCCAGGCAACCATACGGAGGTATTAGAACATAATAGCTGTTTCATATGCAGCAATAAACATACCCAATGGTACAGTCTGAGATTAGGAGCTGCTAGCCCTCCTCTCTCTAAAGGTAATGACATTTTAGCTAGCGATCTTCTTACCTTACCATATTGCCAGAGAAACTGTGAGAAAACTGATTCCATTTTTTTCATCAGGGCTTCATCAATTAATAAGGGAATAGCACGGAATAAATACAACAGTTTCGGAAACATTGTCATTTTAAGCACATTCACTCGTCCAATCAAAGACAAATGTAAAACATCAATTCTCCTCAAATCTTTCTCCATCGCCGCTAGTACTGGCGAATAATTTTCCTGAGTTATTTTACCCACGTCAGCATTAATTTTAACTCCCAGATAAATTGCAGCATCGACATATCTTTGATCTCTTTTCTGAATAGTCTTTGTGCAAATTATTATAGTTTTCTCGGTATTAAGTTTATACCCTGAATATGTCCCAAACTGCTGAGCCAAACTATTTAGTTCCTGTATTGCTATATCCGGCTTATTTGTAACAATTGCCAAATCGTCCGCATACGCTAATATCTTAGTAGTATGACCATAAGATATAACAGGAGATATTCTATCTGAAGCCAAAATGTTCCTAATCAGCGGGTCTATATATAGTGCGAACAATATGGGTGAGCATGGACAGCCCTGGCGTGTACCTCTTTTGATCGTTACCTCCTCTGATTGAAGCCCCATAGTAGTGATTCTGGCGACCGGTTCCGTATACATAGCCTTAATACCTTTCCTACAGTTTTCTCCGAAACCCCTTTTCTCCAACACCTCCCACATAAAATCCCACACAACACGGTCGAACGCCTTCTCGGCATCCAATAAGATCATAGCCATGTCACTCCCTGTAACTGCAACAGCATCAAATAATGAAATAGCCCTGGCTGTATGTTCAGTGGTGCCTCGCCCTGGGACAAACCCATGCTGCCAGGGTGATACAAGTTGACCTATGATCCCTCCTAGTCTTTTAGCCCAAACTTTTGAGTATAGTTTCGCGTCTGTATTTATTAAGGAAATCGGCCTATATGAGCCGGGGTTCTCCTCTGGCTTTCCCTTTTTGTGAAATACCACAATATTAGTCTGCTTCCAAGTATCCGGAATAACACCTGAACATATGACTCCATTAAAAAGATCCTCCAGTATTGGAAGAATTTCTTCACTCAAAGCCCTATAAACCTCGATCGGGATCCCATCTGGACCTGCTGCTTTACCCAGTGCCAGTTCATTCAGAGCATTTTTTATCTCCTCACTTGTAATACCCACTTCCAATCGATCTCTATCTTCCTCCTCCACCCTAGGTGTTATAAGAAATTGGTCTTGCATAGGAGATACCACTCCTGGCTCCTGATCATAGAGTTTTTGATAGAATTCTTGAAACACCTGTATTATAGAGTTTGGGTCATTATATTCTCTTCCATTATAGTTAATCTTACTGATTTTGTTTCTAGTCAAATCTTGTCTTATGCGTAGTGCTAAAGCTCTGCCAGCCTGTTCCCCTGTCTCATAGCGCCTAGCTCTTTGCGTCTGATATCCACAAATCTCTTTCTGAGTGATTATTTTTAAAAGGTCACCCTTGATCCTGGCCATATTTCTAGTGGTCTCACTACTATCTTTGCCGGTTGTTATTTTGTCAATATGATATCTCTCTACTTCTGCCAGATCTGCTATAAGTTTATCTATCTTGCTTTTATCCTCTTTCCTAATTCTTGTTGCACAGCTGATCGTCTCCCCCCTTAATGCAGCTTTATACGAATCCCAAACTCCATTTCTGGAGGCGCTATATCTATTACAATCAAAGAATTCCTTTGACCATTTTTTCATATGCTTTAAAAACCTTTCTTCATTTAATAATTTTCTATCAAAAGTCCATCTAGAAGTTTTCCTTAATACACTGGGAGCTTTATAAGAGAGTATCAGAGGATTGTGATCAGAAACTATTCTTGGTAGTTTCTGAATCTTAACCCTACCTATCTCCCCTCTTGTAATGAAGAAATAGTCTAACTTGGAATACTTTTGTGCTGGATGGGAAAAATATGTATACCCACGATCACCTGGCATCTTATCCCCCCATACGTCTAACAGGCCATGAGACTGCATCATGGAGCTTATAGCTGCGTTAACCTTTCGTTTACGGCCTATATATTTGTTCCCCTGGTGCCAGTCTGCAGAAATATTCATATCCCCACATACTATCATTGGGGCAGTCCAATTGGCCATTTCCTCTTCCAACTTATCATAAATCATAGGATCATCCTCATTCGGACCATATATTACACATAGTGTGAGCCCCATATTCATTTCCGCCAATAACCATCTACCTGAGCCATCCGTTTTAATACGTTTCGCTCCACCTAGATGATTTTTAGCTAATATGGCCACTCCTCTTGTCATTGATGATTGAGTGGAGCATCCAATCAGGGTAAACCCATACATTTCCAACATCTTTCTTTTATTCCAAGGAATATGGGTTTCCTGAACACAGACTATATCGATTTTGTTTGTTCTGACCAGGTGGCTCAATCTCTGCCGCTTCTTCCACTCATTTAAACCCCCTGTATTAATACTACAAATTCTAATGTCTGCCATATTTTACATGTTTGCCTTTCCTACATTGACTCCTATCCAGATAACTGATATCAACCTGAAAACTATTCCTTTCCATCTCATGCCTTTTCAACATTTTCACCCCCCCCCTCCCCTCCCCCCCCCACCCACTCCTCCCACTGCCCTCTCTCCCTCCCGCTGTTGAGCTCCAGGATGGAGCCCCCCCTCCACCCCCCCCCCTTGTCTTGAGGCGCTCAGACCGCTGGTCTGTGCACGTGATGGTTACAGCTTAGCGTGAGGAGAAGTGACCCCTACTCTACCTTTATTTTTTTATTTTTTTGTTTTCCCCATAGTTTGACCCCCACCAACTTTACATTATGATCCCATTGTAATCCCCTACCTTTTTCGAACCCCTCCACCACACATCTAATTCCCGGGTTAGAATCTGCCATTTTCTTTGTACTCCCACAGTGAAACACAAAACACAAGAGTATCCCCTAGTCTGTTCACTCCACATAGGAATAATATTCATCAGTAACCCCATTCCCAACTTGGATCACCATTTTAGTGCTCCAATTACTCCCTCTATGACATCAAATACTCTTTAGCTTTAATCTCTGAAGAGAAATAAAGTGTTTTTCCATCCTGTATTACTTTCAGCTCGGCGGGGTTGATCAAATAAGCCTGCATACCCTTGTCCTGAAAAGGTTTGATCATCTGCCGTAGTCTCCAGCGTCTCTCAACTGTCATATGGCAGAAATCTGGGCGAACAAAAAAGGTATATTCATCAACTGTCTTTTTTTTATCCGGTCTCGCCCTCTCAGAGATAGCTTGTCTCAAATTAAAGTTGCCCAGAAAGATTAAAATTGCCCTAGGCTTATCTCCCTCTTTTGCCTTTTTATAGATGTTGGCCGGGGTGCGATGTGCTCTCTGAATCTCCCTATCAAAATCCCAATCTTTCAACTCCTTGAAGGCAGACACAAAAAGTTTGACGATAAATGATTTCATATCTGTCCCCTCGGCCCCTTCAGGGATTCCAAGGATACGAAGGTTGTTTTGCCGCGATCTATTTTCTAACGACTCCAGTTTCCACTGGATATCGGTAAGCTGTTTTGCTTGCATGTCGACTTTATTAACTGCTGCTGCTGAATCAGCTTCTGTGGAAACCACTCTGTCTTCCAAATTAGTCACTCGCTCACCCAGGTTCACACAGGCCTTGGTCAGTTTTCTCACCGCCCCTTGCATTTTCCTGACAGCCGCCTGGGATTTCCGGCTATCTTGCCTTGCTTCCTCTCTGTGAGCCAATATCTCCTGGTGAATAATCTCCAGGAGCGACATTTGTGCTGAGTCCCCCTCTGGGCTGTCTAAAGAAACATTCGATTGTGGTAGCTCTTTGTTTTGATTAAGTATTTTCGATTTTTTACTGCTGTGCTTGGGGGGGTGCTTTCCTCAGGTTCTAAATCGCTGCCGGTCTCTATATCGCTGATTTCTTGATCCAAGCTATCGTCCCCATCCTCTAACCATTCACCGCCCTCAGATACCGAAAAGAATGCCTCACTTGGGGCTTCTTTTTTACTACAGCTACTCCCCCCTGTGTCGTCCTCCAAAATCTCTTCTGAGCCCTGGTGTAAAGTTTTACTGTCGCCCAGCTGGTCTACTGCCGGGATTTCCCCTTGCTGTTCTTTCCCTTCCACCATTACTACAGTATCTGACTCAGCAAGGCCATCAGCTGTAATACCAGGGGATACCTCTTCATTACCATTATCCGGGGAAACCTGTATGTCATCTTCCTTCTGATCTTTCATATCTTTCTTCTTATTCAGCTTTTGGAAGATATCTGATATTGGAATAGTGCCCAGATTGT
Organism: Lissotriton helveticus; assembly: GCF_964261635.1. Classification (NCBI taxonomy): domain Eukaryota; kingdom Metazoa; phylum Chordata; class Amphibia; order Caudata; family Salamandridae; genus Lissotriton; species Lissotriton helveticus. The sequence continues at coordinate 479,958,790 of NC_136067.1, forward strand.
CCGGGTCCCCCTTACTAGCACCCAGCTGTACCATTTTTTTTATTAGAGGGGAGCCTTGCTTCATCCTTCTACTGCCATCATTGTCCACCATTGATTCTGCTAGCTTCGCTGCTGCTTTTCTTCTAGCTGCTGCTTTAGCGCTGGCGCTCATCTTGGGAGCCATGATTGCCCTCCGCCTCTCCTCTGGCCCAAATGCCTCCTTACCACCTAAAGTGTTTCCGTTTTCGGCAATCTCCGTCTGCAGAACGCCGGCACCCTCCAGAGTGTAGGGACTCTTCGCCTCCCCGCCTCCCGGGAAATTAAGATCCAGCTTCAGTTGTTTTTCAGCCCAGGACTTCCTTCTCCTCTGAAAACGCCGTTTTTGAAACCGGCTCCGCGAGGCTTCTTCCCTGAATGTTACCTCTGCGAGCTCCGCCGCCTCTGCTTGCAGTCTGATGACAGCTCCGCCTCTGAACCGCCGCGTCAGCTGAACCACCTCCAGTAGCAGCCGCTTCAGCGGCTAGCTGCACGTCAATTTCATCAAGCCGCGTCTTCTTCGGTGCGAGTTTCTTTTTTTCCCGTTCTCTTCCGTCTCTTCCGTCTCGTGGTAGAAATCACTCACGGGTCGCATCAAACACCCTAAACAGCCTTTGTTAGGGGGATATGGGGTCGTATCTCGACATTGCACTCCTCCTCACGCGCGCTGCTTTCCGACCGTCTCACACGGCCGCCATCTTGCCTCCCAGAATAGTTTTGACACCTCAAATGGGCTATCCAACTGCCAGGTGACAGTTGGAGGACATGCATTAGGGTAACTTTCTAAAACTAGCTTTACTTCAATAATTATTATAAATTTAATTTCATCATCAAATTGGATTTGTAATAACTATTAAAAAGAGTCTGTGAACTATAGTTCTGTCTGTTTCCTAACCACAATTAGTGTTATTAGATGTTATAATGTAATCCAGTGCTTTCCTATAGGACAGCCAGTCTTTTTACAGTGTAATTGCTTTTGGGTGTTTTCCCTGTAAGAACCTGTGTAACATTACATTTCTACAAATCATACTTTTAAATACCATACAATCTTCCTTTTTTGTGAGAACCATGATTTTATTGTTTTCATTACTTCACAGCAAATGACGGTGCCGTCAGTGCAAGTCCCCAAATGGGAAAAAGACATTTCATACATTACAGTGACAATATAACTATGCACATACAGTGATATAAACACACTTCCTTCTGGAGTACTTTTAAAGTGGATCTAAACCCCCCTTCAAACCATTTGCTCCATACTTTGCCATACTTGGTTGGACACCCCCATGCTTCATCAACCCTAGTCCCCTCCCCTTCTCCCTTGTGCCAGTGTAGAAGGTCTGGAAGCATTCCAGTGGGTTGCCATATACCTCTTAGCAACCAGTAATGCCATTCCCAGTAATGCCCTGTCCACCCTCGATCTTAATGATCCCCTCCACTACCTCCAGCAATACCATTAACGGTAATAACACAGCAATGATTCCACTCCAGTACCCCTGTATGAGGTCACAGGACCATGTCATGTGAAAAGAATCAGAAGGTGTGTGGGAGCAGCAAATGCATGAGGGGCCAGGAAGCAAATTCGCCCGATAGAGCCTGTTAGGGGGACAAGTACACACAATGTAGATAATATGTCTGCACCAAGCGTAGGCAAGATGACATAGTTAATACCCGAGTGTCCATCAATATATCGCTCAAGTCTGCATCTTCTATCGGCCCAAGTTAACCTTCCCAACATGCTCTGAGTGTCGGTGAGGTGTATAGGTGTTGATGATAAGTGTTCGGTATATCTGGGAGCGCACCTCTCACCCAGACCTCCCATCAAGGCCTTTGCTTCCACTGGGCAAAATTCCGGGATCTGTGTGTCTGGGGGCACATGTACCCTAAGAGCATGTCTGAGTTGCAAATACTTGTGGATCTTGGTCTCTGACAGGGAGTAGGTTTGCTGAAGGGCTTGAAAAGAGACTACATTGGATCCCTTCCAGAAGTCCCCCATTAGTGTAATACTGATTGTATCCCAGCAGGCGAATACCTCCAATGACACTGTCTCGCTCAACCATCGCCCCTGCCACAACGGAGACTGTTGTGTGAGCTTGGACCACCATCCTGTTTGTTTGTGGGCTGCTCTCCACCCCTAAAATACCAACCAGGTCTCCTCGGGGAGTGTAGAGGAAACAGTATCCTCATATAGCATTGCAAGAATCCTGGGGTGTCCATCTCACTAAGCTCTAACATGTATGCCAGGTCAGCCCACCCTGAACCCATCCATTCATTAATCACTAACAATTATAAAGCAAGCTAATAGAGGTAAAGGTAGATGCTCCTAGATCACCCACTTAAGGGGGGCATTGACAGGTCTGAATTGCTAATCAAGGTCGTGAGTTATGCCATAAAAATGTTATTATCATTGAGTCCATCTCACGAAACTAGTGGTAGGGAATTGGGTGTGTACAATTTGATAGAATGTACAGGAAGAAGGCAGTAGCACCATTTTATATCAAGCTATCCTCCCCGTTACGTACAATGGGAGTGACAGCCAGCCCTCTAGAACCTCCTTGCTTTTGTATCATTGAGACCTCGTTAACTGGGGAATCAGAACCACCATGATGCCTAAGTACTTAAAGCTGAGGCAGCACATAGGAATGGTTGTCTCCCAGTCCACACACTCTTGCAAAAGTGCCAGTGGAACCAGCACCGATTTCTGCGAGTCAACAGTTAATCCTGATGCCTCTGCAAAAATCTGAAGGATCCTGAGACACCAGGGGCCACTTGAGGCCGGGTCAGCCAAGTACACCATGCACCCTTCCTTACAGCTTACATGGACTACCTAAGGGTGACTTATTAATAGTTTAATAGAAGGTTCTGACATGTAAAAGGGTTTGTTTTGACAGGTCGTATTGTGTTTTTAAAACTTCCACTGCCAGGCTGCAATAGTAAGCCTGCAGTCATGTTTTAACTGTACTGAGTAGTGAAATGGGTGCTGCAGTTCACTAATGGCATTTAACTTATAAACCTTGGCTACACTTGGTCCCATATACTAGGGACTTAAAGGCAAAGTAAATGTGCTACTTAGGAGCATAGCCAATTTCAACATGTTTTAGGGGTCATATCAAATGCACTGGGGCCTAGCTCGCAGTGTCCCAGTGCACAGAGTAAAAAAAAAAAACTGCAGGATTAGGCTAAAAAACAATAGAGGTAAATTTACAAAAAGAGGTATTTTCCTACAGTAATTTTAATTTTCTACCAGCCTCACTTTTAAAAATCATACACCGAGCTTTGTGGGCGACAAGGCGTCCATAGAGGGGATTTAGTATAATTTAAAAAGGAGGTTGTTACCTGTCAAAAAGAGTTCAGATGGAATTCCGCCAACTGGAAAATCTCTTCTAAGTTCTGCTACATTTTCCACTCTCTTAGATGCTGTCTCGGGTACCCGATATTGCCTCAGCATTGTCCTCCAAAACTTCAATTAGGCCTGGGCAGCAGCCATCCACTGAGATGCAATCTCTGCTAACTGTCGAAAACCTTCCTGCTAATACACTGCCCTACGTAGAGGGCAGAAGTATAGTGCTAAATCGGTGGGTGTGTACATCTGTGAGATGTGTACAACAGTAAATAAATAAAAAAAACATTTGCATATTCAATGCACCTGCAGGTTCTTCAAATACACTGCAAAAAGAGAAAAAATACAAAGTTGTACTTCACCTTGTTTCATACCCACTACCACCACATACAGTTGTCATGGCTCATGCAAAACATTATTTTTTAACGCACTGCTGGACCATTGCCAGTATAAATGTAATTTTATGAAGGCAAAAATCTACCTTTGACCTCAAGTAAGCACATACAATAGCCCCTCCAACTTTGTGCACAGCCTTGTTCCTTGTTCATCACAGTACTGTTACTCACAGAATTGCTCAAATTAAAATCAGCCAATGGCAGAAGTAGTGAGACCTATTGCCCCATGCTGCACTGGGTGGAAGAATAATGTAAATGACAAAACAGACCAAAACATGAAGAGGGTTCTCCATAAATCCTGTAGTAACTTTCTTTTTTTTTTACATGTGTGTTTTCTCCTAGTGGTAAAAATTGGGCCCACAGGGGAAAACACGCAATTCAAAATAGTATTTATGGCCTCAAAGCGTGTCAACCCATATGCTAGGAGGACTGATGCCCTACCTACATTTCTTTTTTTTAATGAGTGTTGTACACTTGGGGCTTCGTTCAGCCCCCATGGGAAACACATGTTTCTAAAAAATATTTGGGGCCCAAGGTGGTTGGCCCATATGCCAGGAGGGCTCACTCCTGACAATTCCTTTTTTTTTACTTTGTACTTTCCCGTGGTAGCGCAATGGTGCAACCAGAGAAAAAACAAAATTGTGTCCCCTGGCGGTTCGGCCTGTTCACCCCAAAGAGCTGACGCTCCCAAAAACACATATTACTGATGTCCTAGTGCGATGACTGCTTGTGCATTGTGGTGATTTCACTTCATACCCACCTTTTTTTTAAAAAAAGGAATCTTCTGGTGCAAGCACTGTAGGATTTAATGCCTCCTGGTAGTATGGGCGTCAGCCATTGGCCAACACCTCTACTTAAAGGGTCATTCAGACATACTGAGTAAGAATCTTTTTGGCGGGGAGGAGCCTAGCCTGCAACCATGATGGCCGCCTAAACCCTCGGCTCCGCCGACCCTCTCGTTTTCCCTCCGAATAGCTACTGATCCTGCAAGTTATCATGTGACCGCGTTGATGTTTCGGAACCGGGAAGTGATCCTGATTCCAACGGTGCGCTCCCCGGCGTGCTCCCTGCAGCAGATGCGACAGAGTGTCCTTGTTTCCTTTCTGATCGGAATGGCGGTGACCGGGTCTTTGTTCCTCGGAGATGGCCGGCTCTGATTACGACAACAGCGGCCACTGACGACGGTGCGGGGTCGGCCGGCGGAGAGCGGCTGCAGTACTGCTTTTCTCGCAGCAACGTGCTATCCTGGCCAGTTCACCTCCACGCTCGCAACAATGTTGCCGCGGCCAGTGATACACAGCGTCCTTTCTCCAGCCTGTGGACGGCTTTGAGTGCCTCTTCGCCTTCCAGCGCTGTGGTGGGTGCCATTTTGGACCGAGCGCTCGGCGCTCGCAACTGACGACCCCAGGCTGCTACTAAGGGTATTTACGACGACCGGCGCTGCACTGCAACTGAGTGCGGTGTCATAACGGAGTGAGTGGCCCCTGGACCCCTGACGTGGCTGTGCTCTGCGGTGTGATGTCCGGCTGCTAACAATGGATGTCGACAAACAGTTTCGGGGTCTGGCATATGTTGGTGAGCCCCCTGTGCAGGAAGCAGCAGCATCCGCGTCTCCTGCGGCATCTTTGGCGATTGGTGATATTCTGAGCGCTTTGGGTACTTTGCGAGCTGCCCTATCTGACAATGCCCGGGACCTGGGGGACCGACTAGATGCCATTCTGCCCGCAGTGCCCTCGACTGGCTGTGTTGGTCTTCGTGCACTGAGCACTTCGCCACACCCTGTGCTCGGCTACTGTGAACTGCCTACCCTGATCTACATGGAGGCGTCGGAGGTCCAGGATCTTGATACCGCCGCGGTATTGCCTGTAATGGTTATGGTGCAGTGTGTGGTTTCTGGACTTGTGCAATGGCTGGGGATTCGTCTTTGGACGCCATGCCGGGCGACTCCTTTGTGTTCTACTGGCGTGTCTTTCTGCCCTATCCTGGATTTGCTACTATTGCTTTGGCCGGTCGACGTTCGAAGATTGCTGCTGTGTAGTTCCTTTTTTTGTGTAGCCGTTGCCCACAGGACATTGAGGTGGACAGACCTTGGTGGACAGTGCCCTGTATTGTGGTTGTCATTTCGTCTGCTTTTTCCGTCCAAGATGGCTGCTCTACGATTGTACCTCGTCGTCGCGCTCGATCGGAAGGGACAAGGTTGATGATGTTTTTCCCTTTTTTTGCTTCCTGTTGCTTGTTCTGATTGGATAGTGATGGACGGACTGGGGAGTTAGACGTTGGTTATGCATCGGTTTCGGGGTCCCGGGGGGGGGCGGCCGAGATTACATATGTTGGCTATTTTGTTTACAAATGTTTGTTCCTCCTCTGATCTTCTCTGATTCCTTTTTCTTTCTTTCTTCTTCTACTTCTGTATTTCGGGTATTCTTTCTGGGCGACAGACACGCTGCTTGGGGGGGGTGGCCGTAGCCTCTGCATGCGTGTAGGGTGGCGGGGAGGGGTCTTCTTTTGTCCGTTTCAGTTTCTATGGGCCTTCTTTTTCTTTCCTTTTCTATTCTTTATTTTTCCCCTTTTTTCTTGGGTTGTGGGTTGGATCGATACGGGGTGGGTAGCGACTGGCACGTATTGTGCTGTGGGATTGTTTACCCTTTTGTGTTATCTGTATGCCGCCATTTTGATTTAGATTTCCTGCTTACTGGATCTCCTCTAGTGGCAGTCGCCCGCTTATGTTTTAGACGAATTGTATGGACTTCGATCCTTCTCAGCTCCTATTTTGTTCGTTATACTTTATAAAATTTAAAATGAACCTTCACTTCTTCTATTTCTCGGTAATACACATGTTTCCAGTGTAATTCAGGATGATTCTACTTTGTTCCGATATGTTACCGAGTCACCATATAGATTGCTACTTTGACCCACAAGATTTCGAGGCCGGCCGGATGGTTGTAGGCCCGTATTTGTTTGCCAATACTGCGTAATAAAGGTTTAAAAAAAAAAAAAAAAAAAGAATCTTTTTGGCAGCTATTTGTAGGTGAAGGGTCATTTCTAGGGATTCCGTGAATGGAATTGTATAGGCTGGTGGTCGGTAGAGCACATATATGATGGGGGCAGGGTGTGAGTTAAAGATAACTTTCAATGCTAACACGTTTGAATGATGGTGAAGGAATGTCATGAGTTTTTGAGTAGGTTGCAAAAATCATTGTTTTCTTATAACTGAAATTTGTCAGTTTTTGCGTAATTTGCAAAATTTCTCAAGTTTAAAAAACATCTTTATAAAGTTTGCGGCGGCAAAGGGTGGCCATATTTCTCTCAGTTTGTATTACCAATATATTGGTGTCAGATTATCGCCTGCCATCAACATCATGTCTTGAGTAGTGTCTATAAAAACATCACACAATTGGAGGTATTGTTAGAAAATCTGTACTCAATGGACAATATTTTTGTAAACTATAGTTAGGACAAAATGGCCAAAATTCACCAAAAAATTGGAAAGTATAGATGGAGATCCCTCCCTCTGCCTAAATATATTTTCCCGATTTTTGCTACTCGCCAGCATTCCCAAGAGTATGCCTGAAGAGCTGCAACAGGTGCAGATTTCTAAGCACACTTCTGTGTAGGTCAGATGGCTTTTATAATGAGCTCCACTTACCACTGTACTGATTTCTGCAGAGTGGAGAGCTCTGCACAGTGGTAATATTATCACTTGTGCATATGGATACATTTTATTTCTCTATGGAGAACATATGTTTCCCTTTGGAAAATGCTCTTCTCCTATGACTGCACCATATCTGGGGCTGATCCCACTCTGAAAGAGAGCTACTCTAACCATGTGGCCGTTTCTATTCCAGCAAATGTGCATGTTTGAGGGAGACCCTAACTCCAAAGCTAAAACATGCCTTAGATCTGGAGATCTTTCTATAAAAACGGGGTAATGATTTCCAGGAATCCTTTTGAGAATTCCTGTCAGCTGCAGAAAAGGTAAATGTGGTCATAAATTTAAGATTACCACCAAATTTACATTTGCAGATTGGACCAGCCTCTGTATAAGATATGCAGAATTAACATAATTTCCGTTGTACATTGTAATATAAAAGCTGTAATTGCCCATACAGGTAGATGGCCTGTAAAGACAGTAGATCACCTTTTGCATATTACAGCAGAATAAATAATCAACAGACCTCCATGCAGTACCCTCTTATTTAAAAAAAAATCATTGAAGGAATGGTAGCATTTGACAGCTCCTATCAGAAAGGCACTAGGTTCGCCAGAGCAAACAATGTCGTATATCTTTTGTTGCAACTCCATGCTCCAAGGCATATTTGGGAATCCGTACTAAAGAATTCTACTATTTTCACAATATTGAATCGATAGGCCGTGCACTCGCTTAATTAGAGAAGTGCATTTCTGTTACCTGATTACTCGTAAACCATTTTATTGCTCCATAATGTGTCCTGCTGCAGGGTTATGGCGTATGTTTTGGGAGCCCGTAGGGGAAATATATCTCCCTACTGTTGTTATTGTCTGTGCGAGTTGCAGTTTATTGTAAGTACTACTAACAGTGGAAAATCCTTTCAATGAAAGTATTTCCGGTTTGCATTCTGGCAAGTTCTGTAGCACAAGCCCATAGATATGCATTACCATGCCTGGGCCAGAGCACTCATTACTCTTTTATTGTCTTTTCTAGTATAAATTACTGCACATCCTCATGGGTAGATGTACCTGAAGAAGAACAATTAAACTAAAGTCATGTGTAATAAACCTCCAATGAAGCTTTCCCATCAGCATTTATTTTGTTAAAAGGGCACAGAAATATATTTCCACTGCTGTGATAGTCACCATTTTCCATTCATCCCATATGCATTAAAAATTATTTTTTTGTCTGCGGTATCCTGTTGGTGAAGCCTAGATGTGCATATCCTACGCAATCTGGCTCAATATGTTTTAATGATAAGAAATCTTCCTGATGCTATTTCTGTAAACTCTCTGTTATGTGTAACCCTTTCTATCGCCTCACAGAAATTGTTTCGCCTGAGCAGCTTTAACATTACACATATTTCCCTTTACTTATTACTGAATGCCACAGGAAGAATTAGGGTTGGTTAACTCAGCATTTCTAGAGCTAAATTCTGCAATGTTTGTGACTAGATTAGTTAGATGTGCCCAAGATAACACGCAATTGTATGCAGGTAAGTAATACACAGGTAAGTACCATAGAGGCCTCTTTTTGGTACTTTATCCCGGAGTACTCTACCACAAAGGTAAGACTTTTCTTTCTTTAAATTACATAATTATCATATCATTTAAAAAAACAATGAATATTTAGGGTTAAAGGATGGATATAAAGGTTTTATAGTTGTAGAGGTAAGGGATTTGTTTTTTTAAGGGGAGGTTAGAGGAAAAGGGAGGTACATTTTTTTTATAGTTCAAAGACATTTAGACGTACAGAGAGGTAAAGAGCGTTTTAGGGTTCTGGGGCAGAAAGGGGTAAAGGAACATAAGGGATTTTTAGTGTTCAGACTTGTGTAGAGGTAAAGGGAGGTACTGTGTTTATAGGGATCAGGGGCTGATAGAGATAAAAGTATGTAAGGGGTTTTTAGGTGATCTGGGCCGGTAGAGGTGAAAAGAGATAAGAGATTTGAAGGATTCAGAAGTTCTTAGAAGTAAAGGGAGTTACGAGGTTCTTAGAGTTCAGGGGTGGGTGGGGATACAGAGAGGTAAGGGGTTATTTGGGTTCAGGGGTGAGTGGAGGTAAAGGGAGGTAAACAGTTTTCAAGGTTTAAGGTTGGCTAGCAGTAAAGGGAGGTTTGGGGTTTTTAGAGCTCATCGGAGGGTAGAGGTACACAGAGGTTACGTTTTTTTAAATAAAAAGGGAGGTTTCGGGTGTTACCCCAAAAAGAAAAAAGACGGTTTGGGGGTTTACCCCAAAAATAGCAATATATATATTAGATAGTGGCGGTCGCCACTCTGTAGTTATAGTTGGACCTTGTTACCATATGAAGAGCATTTTGTGGCTTGCTAATAACTTTAGCGCCGTTTGGGAAATCTTCACATAACTTCCCATAACAAAAGTTTATCCACCTCCAGTACATCCTTGGAAGTTTTTGGGTGATCTCTCAAGCAGGGCCCAAGAAGAAAATGTGGTATCCAAATGCAGAGTCCCTAAGCAATTTCCATACAAATTATTGAACAGCACTACAACCCAAATGACTGAATGGAATTACACCCAATTTGACAGAACCTTGATTTTTACTCAGAATGTTTGCTTTTTGTGATTTGGAGTAAATCCGTTCAGTGACTTATGCAATATTAGGGTGAACAATTTATGTATATCTGGATGGTTGGGTTAGCTGGACTCTCACAAGAGTCTTGCAGGCAAGCAACCTCAAATAATAGATCAATCTGATTGGCCAAGGGGGCTTTTTTCCGATCAGTTGTCATGTTCCTGCAATCACAAAAGGCCCCTGTAAGCCCTGACGGAGCTTGCTATGTCATTTGCTGGACATTTGGTCCTTGTATCCATAAAATTGAAAAACAAGGTATAAGGGGCAGGGTAGGGGTACCCAGACCCCGTAGACCTTGTAGGGGGCACATTTCCTGGGGCCCAAAAAAAATAAGTTGCTGGTATTTTGCTGAACAATCATGGGAGCCTGGAGGACTCCCATTGGAGCACAGGGGCCTTGCTGACTCTGGTGAGAGTCCCATGGGATCAGAAAAACATTAAAAAGGGGTGGCGTAAGTGTCTGTGGCATGTTGTCCACATACTGGCATTTAGCCAATATAGTATGTTACAATGCATGTTATAACATCGCGTACTATTACTACGTGGTTGTTACAATGACCATGTTGTTAGTACGCGATGCATTTACATCACAAGTTATTACAACAACTTGCACTAGGGGCACGCTGGACTTAGGAATAGTATTGATTATTATTCCTACTCCAGTTTGCGCAACAGTAGGGATGGTGTTGGAATTTATTTCCAACACCTGAGCGCCCCCTAGTGCAAGTCGTTGTAATGACTTCCAATGTAATTGCATCGAGTACTAACTACGCGGCCGTAGTAGCGACTGCGTTGTAATGGTAGCGCAATGCAATGCCAGCGTTGTAAACGCTGTTTCCCATTTAGACCTGCAGCTAATTTGGATAATTCACCACCGAATGCCAGCTTTGTAGGGGTTATTGGCTGCCCCCCGGGGGGTTGCATAGTTACCTATGGTAATAAAATACTGCATTATGTTAAAAAATCCTAGAAATTAATTGGAAAAACCAAAGGTTAAAGTGCCACTAAAAGTAGGTGCGGTATCAATATCTTACTTTGCATTAATAAAACCTCAAAAGTTCACTGAAAAAAACTAAGATGAAAGTGACCTAATAGTTAAGTGAAGATGTTGCTTTAAAAATAACATTTTAAACAAAAAAAACTGTGAAATTCACCAGTTATAGTTAATTCAAGTAACTATAACTCATGCCCACCCCATGCACTGCTGATGACCTGACATATTGTATCACTCATGACATATTATATCACATTAGTGATAACATCAATATGACATATTAAATGACATCATTGAGGACCAAACTGTGGATGGCAGGATACAAGTCTCAGCCTCCCCAGAGCGTGTCCTACGGCGGAAGCCATTCGCCAGCTTCACTGGTAGCTGGTGGCCAGGTGGATAGAGTTTAAAGCTCTCTGCATGGCCTTTAAGATTCTGAAATCTGCCTCCCTAGGGATCTTGGCCAACCTGCTTTTGCCCTATGTCCCCACCTGCCAACTCCACTCTCTGCGGCAACACCAGGTGGTGGTCCTCCGGGTAAGGAGGATGCGCGCTGGGGGACGCTCTTTTCGCACCATGGTGGCAAACTCGGGAACTCTCTTCCTTTACAGACCCGCAGCTTGAGCAACTACCTAGCATTCTGGAAGGCAATCAAAACACACCTCTTTCCTTTGCCATAGGCTCTAGTTCTCACCAGAGCCCCAGTTCTTTCACTGCTGTCAGGGCCGGGACGCCTCTTTGCTGTAGCAGCTGTGCTCTATATAACATTTTATGACATAACATAACAAGTCATAGTTACTTGAAATGAATATAACTGGTGGATTTCAGTTGTTTATTTAGTTTAAAATGTTATGTTTAACTGCAATCTTCACCTAAATATAAAGTCATTTCGAACTTTGGTTTTTAAATTGAAGAGTGGTTGCCCTAGATCTGTTCAGAGAGTCACAGTAGATAGAGGGAACATGGTTTACATTTCACAGGTAAGCCAATCATGTTTCTTTTCCCTGATATTTAAATGCATCATATCGCCATACAACAGTTTTTGGTGGAATGTCAGTGAGTGAGAAGGAAATTATATCTCATTGTCCACTTCACCCTAGGACTAGATGCTATTAATTGCACTTATGTAACACTTCATCCACCCAGTCACTGTTTCCAAAAAAGACATGGCTGGCATACAATTCAATGTACACATGTCTGCAAATGCCAAGGGCAGCTTCACTGATGTCTATACTGCCTTTTCTGTGTGTGCACAAATGAAAGCTACATTTTCTAAGAGTTTGCTCTTGCATGTGAGTTGATTGCCGAGGATTATGGTGACATGACCACTAGGTAAGTTTCACTAACACACTAGGTCTGCTGCATGTGTACCTGGGGAATGCCTTCACAAAAATATTCACTCCTCACTTGACCCATTCACGATTGTCAACAATAAGACTAACATGGACCGTTCACATGTATATAAGGCCTGAAACATTCTGTAGGTCATCATGTTATCAGATATAGCCTGTCTTTTTCGCAGGTGATGCCACCTATTTCCTCTCTCTCCATCTTTTCACCTTCAAACATCCAATCATATAACTCCAACAAAGGTATACAACAGGGCACACAGAGATACACAGGTGATCATTGAGCACACTGCTGGCATCCTCAAACTGCACTTCAGATTTCCTGATAAAAGAGGGTGTGCTCTAAGGTTGGGCGGAGTTCGTGGAGTTCCACTCCACTGAGCTCTGCAAGCGGCAGAGTGCGTTAGATAGATGCTGTTTGCGATGATTTTCATTGTCTGGTGCTTGCCCGCACTGTACAATCATTGTGGACGGCACAATGAACAGTGCAAGCAGGTTATGCTTCCTTTGTGCCACTCAAATCGCTTTTTTACTTGAGCGGCAGCTTTCTCAGCGCAATTGGATGGTTTCTAAACATGAGCATACGTCACCATTCACAATGAGAAATCTGTCTGGCCGTGTTGAGAAATCTCGGCGGGAGGCTGATTTTCCACACTCGCACTCGCTAACTTGCCGTTGGCAATCGCAAACGAGGACAAATCTTGCTGGGAGGTGGATTTTCCTCACTTACGCTCGCCAACTTGACGTTGACAAATGCGAGTGAGGGGGGAGTTTTTTGGAATTCTGCAAGCCCCTCGTAACACAGATTGTGGAAAACTCTGCAAAATCCACAAGCGGAGTGGGGTTCACTGCCCAGACTTAGTGTGATCCAGAATCTTCCAGAAATAGTATGCAAGCTTTATGTTGCATGTTGCACTACATTCTCATGTGGCACGGAGTACATACATACCATAGTCTGATCTGTGGGCCGATCCTGGTTCCAAGGGTGGAACACAGAACAGAGATCAAGATCTGCAGTTTCATGATTTACAAGGTGCCCTCGCTTTTAACTTTACCTGCTAGTTTGCTTACTACATCACAGTTGGTGAACAGTGATGAGTCCAGGTTGAAACGTGAACTATAGCACCATCCACATATACCATCCTGAGACACCATCATTACACCATAATAATGTTACAACCGAACTTACTAAACTTACTAAATGAAATGTGCATCTATTGATGTACCAGTCATGTATTTATCCATTCATTTAGCCTATGGTTGCAATAAATACAGCATCTGCATCACAGCCTGCACTGAGCTGGGTTTGTTTCTATCACTCGAGAAACACAGATTTAGACTCCTTGTGTCATGTCACCCGCTCGCTTGTGATTCGGCCTAGGGCACACAAGCGTGACGGCCTTTGAGCTGCACAGCATTTGAGTGGAATGCTGAACACACGCCATGGCTGGCCACACAGTCGTCATTGACGTGACATGCTGGACACCTTGTCACGCGGGTGAATTATTTCTCATAGCTCACAAAAAACATTGCAGAGATAATGCACACCGCAGCACTGCAGGGAGAGTGGCACACACAAAATCTCTTTACAAGGTCCACAGCAGCTTAGGACTATCACAGCCATGCTTGCTGCTAATTATCTTTCAGAGACATTTTATACTCTTTGTCACAGAGACCCACCGACAGGGAAAACCAATAACTTGTTATGTTATGTTACAAAGGTCTTCTATAGCGCGCGGCTACTCCTAGGAGTGTCCCGGCGCTTTGTACTACATGACCTAGAAAGGGACAAACGGAACATAACAGAAAGATAAGAACAAGAAAGTCACGATTCCAGACAGGGCAGGAGGTCTCTAGCAGGTAAAGAGCCAAGTTTTTAAGCCCTTCCTGAACGCAAGTAGATTAGGCATGGAACGCAGGGACAGAGGTAAGGAGTTCCACAGCTGCGGAGCTAACAGCCTAAATGACCGTCCTCCAATGCGGGCTTTTTTTATTCGGGGGACTACCGCAAAGAAGAGGGACTCCGATCTCAGGGATCGTGCCGGGTGGTAAAAAGCCAGCCTCCTTTGCAGGTATTGAGCTCCCATGGCATGTAGAGCTTTGTATGCCAGCGTCAAAGCCTTGAATGCTATCCGTTTCCAGATGGGGAGCCAATGTAGAGCTTGCAATAGGCTAGAGGCACTGGCTCGTCTATGGAGGCCAAAGATGGCTCGCGCGGCAGCATTCTGGGCCACCTGTAGACGTTGTAATAGGTAGTCCGGGAGGCCAAGATACAAGATGTTAGAATAATCCAATCTGGATCCAATGAGGGCCTGAACTGTCATTCTCCTGTGTTCCTCAGAGAGCAACGGAAAGAACTTCCGGAGCATCCTGAGGATGCCAAAACATGTTCCTGTAAGAGCCAGCACCTGGGATTTGAGCGTCAGCCCATTGTCGATTTTAATTCCCAGGTTCTTGGCTGACTGGGATGAATGAGCTGGAGGGAACATGTCGGCGGGCCACCACCCATGCCAATCCGCATCAGATGGACAACCGAAAAAAAGTATCTCGGATTTGTCTGAGTTGCACTTGAGGCTGTTCAACTCGAACCAGTTGAAAACAGCCCCAAGGCACCCACGGATACTTTCGCCATCAAAATCTTCACCCTTCTTGCAGGTGAAAAGAAGCTGGGTGTCATCGGCATAGGATACGATCTGGGCCCCGAAGGACTCCACCAATGTCGCCAAAGGGGTCATAAAGATGTTAAATAGAGTTGGGCTCAACACGGAGCCCTGAGGAACTCCGACTCCCAAAGGCGACATCTCAGCGGATCCAAGGGAGGCCCAGACCATTTGTCGGCGGTTGGCTAGAAAAGAACTAAACCAACTGAGCACCGTCGCCCTCATACCGATCTCATGAAGTCTTACGAGGAGATCCTCGTGGGGGACGGTGTCAAAGGCCGCCGACAAATCCAGCACGACCAGCATCACCCTGCCTCCAACATCCAGCGTCTCCTTAATGACCTCCGAGACCTCCAATAGCGCTGTCTCCGTGCTTAAATTGGGCCGGAAGCCTGATTGAGAGGCATGTAATAGCTCGTGGGACTCCAAAAAATGGGAGAGGACACATGTACATGCTTCTCGAGAATTTTAGTAAATGCCGGAAGGAGCGAGATGGGCCTGTAGTTGGCAGGGACTTCTGGGGCAAGGTGTGGTTTTTTGAGGAGAGGGATGACCATGGCCTGCTTCCATGACTGCGGGATAGCCCCCTGACTCAGGGAGAGATTCAGGATTGGGTTGGCTAGAGGGTTGACATTAGCTGCCATTTTAGCTAGGAATTTAGCCGGGCAGGGATCACATGGCGATCCAGATTTGAGGTTCGTCATGAGTGTAAGTGACGAAGATACCGTGAGAGGCGGAAAGACCGCCAACACTGGACCAGAGGAAATAGGGTGGACTGGTCCCTCTGGTAAGTTCATGGAATCGACCGTCGGCCTAGTGGGAAAAGAATCCTGTATCAACCTGATTTTAGTGGTGAAAAAATTGGCAATGGTGGCAGCCCAAGTCTCGGACGGAGCTTCCTGAACTGAGTTAGAGCGCATAGTTGTAAATTCCCTAACAATCGAGAAAATCTCCTTGCAGGAGTTTTCTGCTTCCTCGATTCTCCTAGCGAAATAGCATTTTTTTTCCTGGAATACTTGTCGATGATAAGATTTGATCATCGACCTATAGGTCAATCTCGCCTCGGCATCATATTGAGCCCGTCACATCTGTTCGGCGACTTTACACTGCTTCCGGGCGTGCACCAGCACCTCTGAGAACCATGGTGCCGAAGCCCGTTTCGCGGTAGTTCGAGGGGGCCGCATTGGGGCAAGCTCGTTCAGCCTGTCAATAAGCCACGTCTGCAGGATTTCCAGATCATTATCCAGGTTACCGGTGTAAGAGACGGGATAGTTCTGAAGGGCCTGGGCCAACAACTCCGGGGTCACCCGATGAAATGCCCTACAGGCACCTCCCTGCTGTCTCATGGCAGTGGCTGCTGGTTTCTTAGTGCCCTAGTATGAAAAAATGGGCTAGTCGATGGTCGGACCATAATACCGGCAGCAGTGCAGTCACCTCAACCAGAAGAGTAGAAAAAACCTGGTCTAATGTGTGGCCTTTATCGTGGGTAGGGCCAGAAAGATAGGGGAGCAAGCCCAGGGAGGCCGTGATATCGATCATCTTGATAGTGTTCAGATCAGAGCCGTCTTCCATATGGAAATTAAAATCTCCGGCTAGTACACAGTGCTCCGCTCTTAAGGCTAATGTAGAAATTACAGACTGAAGTTCCTCAAAAAAGGATCCTGCAGGACCAGGAGGTCTGTAAACTAAAAACCCCTTGAGGGATTATTGGGGAGATAGGGATAGGGAGAAAGCAAGGGATTCGGCGCCCGTGATGGCCTCCGTGTGAATGACAGAACACGTATAAGCTTTTTGCACCACCAGAGCTAAGCCCCCCCCTCTGCCCTTCCCTCTGTCTTGTCTGAAAATATTATATTCAGGAGGAATCGCGGATACAATGTCGGGGTGTGATGACTCACTCAGCCATGTCTCAGTCAACATCAGACAAGCAGGTTTTTCAGTGGCAAGGAGATCGAAGATTTCTTGGGCATGTCTGTGGACTGATCCAGTGTTAAGAAGTAAGCAGAGATGTTTATCATTTTGCTCCCCTTTGCTGGATGTAGAAGGGGGGACACTAGCGAGATGCCAACTACAACCAGGACATTTACGCTTACTCTTATAGCGGCCAGGAAATACCGCATTACAGAGGTCGGCTGGTTTATAAAAAGAGCGGAGCTCCTGGGACGAATAGGATATCATAATGACACAAAGGTAAAATGTGTAAGGAAAATAGCAGTCTGCCACACCGTACGCCTCCGGGACGCTGACGGTGGCAGACGGGCAGGACTCTGGCACGACTCAGGCGCAGGTCCGGCGCGTCCGCA
The DNA here is from genome assembly GCF_964261635.1 of Lissotriton helveticus. Taxonomy (NCBI): domain Eukaryota; kingdom Metazoa; phylum Chordata; class Amphibia; order Caudata; family Salamandridae; genus Lissotriton; species Lissotriton helveticus. Next base: position 479,976,120 of record NC_136067.1, read on the forward strand.
ATACGCGTCCGCTACGCGAAGGTAGATGCGTGCTTTTTATAGCGCTGCTAGAGCGCGTGTACGGCGATGCCTACACCCAAGATGGCCGCCAAAGTCAGATCCCAGCCCTCGGCGTCAATACTCGGCCGAGGGCGGTCTGAATAGCAAGAAAGGGTGAGTGAGCAACGAAGCGCCTAGGAGCGCTGGGAAGTCTCTAGCTCTGAACACAGACGTTTATTATTCAAGCGCGGAGCACAAAGCACAACTGCACAATATAAAAATGTCTAAACAGACAAGTCAAGACACACAAGTTAAAAGGTGCAAGAAAAGAGAGGAGACCTCCCGGCTTCCGCCTCAGGAGGGAAAAGGTCGTAGCAAGTGGTAATCCCTGAGTAAACGCTAGATTTCCTTTTTATAGCGCTGCTAGAGCGCGTGGACGGCGATGCCTACACCCAAGATGGCCGCCAAAGTCAGCATCTGTACTTGTATCTTTTATTACTGCTATGTTCCATACAATCTGAGAATCCTCTTCCCTGGGGTGCACACATCATTATCTAACCCCGCTCTAGGCAGGAAATACAGTAAAGTAGAATAAAGTCAAAAAATGTGAGAACGGGGGTCAGGGAACGAATGTCAGTCTAGAATGTTTGGTTCTTAATACAGGTGTTTAGGGTTTTCGGCAACTTATTGGTAGGTGGTGACGAAGATGCAAATTGCGAGCAGCCTTTTCTCTGAGATTTTGACTTCTTGTCAGGGTGTACTTATGGAAAGACATAACGAACAGGTCAAATTCCAATTGCAACCTTCACAGCTGATGGTAGGCATCCTCAAAGTCTCGAACACTTCGACATACAAGCCAGTGAGCCCAGCCCTGGAAATCTACAAGACCCAAGTTGTGGGGGCATTTATGTGGGTCAGCTATTACCAAAATAGAAAACAAATTCTTAAGGCAGCTGCTGTCACTTCCTCAGAGTACCCCGCTCCTCCCTTTAAGGTTAGATCTGGGTCTTGGTCCGATAGAAGATGAGCTAGGCTTAAAGTCCCTTAGGTTTTGGTGCCAGCTATGGTCAACGGCAGATTTGTTACACTACAGGCAAGAGCTTAAGCAGATATTAAGCTACAATAGCTCAGGAAAAATTCCCTGGTTGGCGTTCATAAAAAATAAATTTGTAAGATTAGGCCTACCTGCTCTGTGGGATAGTCCGGAAAGCGGCTGCTGCAAAGTTTCGCTTAAAACACTAACCCGGATTTTTAAGGAAAAAAAACTGAATTCTGCTATCTGTCCCTCCAATGCTGGTACCCTGATTAACTCATTTTTAGCTTTAAAAAATTCTTACTCTTTTGAGAATTTTATGGATGTTGTTTTTCCGATTTTAGCAAGGAAAACTTTTTTTACAATGGAGATATGGAGATATGGCACCTTAACTCTAAAAGCCTTCACTAGTAATTGGTCAGCATCAATTGATAAGTCATGCCCAGGATGCAGCTGTGACACTGAGGATGAACTTCATGTTCTCTTCTTTTGCCCAGCTTACACCAAATCTAGGAAGTATTGGCTGGCTCCACTTTGTAGGAATCTAGGTTTCAAACATTGTTTACCTGCTTTTAGAATTTTTAAGACTGATACATCCAGTTGTATTGTATTTGCACATTCCAAGTATTTGTTAGCTATGAGGTCCAAGCGTCGTCAATTAATTGATATAGAGCCTTAAGGACCAAATACTTTGAATCTAATTTTATATGCAAAAATGTCCCCATGGATTTTATCTTGCTAACGCAAATGAATTTTGTATTTAATGTTCTTATCATGTTTCTCTCTGTACTCTTTTATGGCCAGAATGGCCGAAATAAAGATTTTTTTAATTGAATTGAATTGATTTGAAAGAAATAAAGGACTTGTATTCGTGCTAATTTCTTTCTAAACACATCGCTACAAGCGCCAGAATTCAGATAAAAAAACACAACTAGTTATCTTAGTTGTTTTCTTGTTTAACAGCTTGAAATATGCCTTGTCACTCAAAATGTCAGATATGAGGCACGCTAATCCCATTCATAGGTTCTCTGTAAAAATTGAAATGTCAAATGCGTTTACTAGAAACTTGGCAGCATTGAGTAAGGCAGAGTTGGGGTGGAGGGGCTTCAGGCGTCAGACTTTGACTTCCACTATAGCTGTTGTGCAGTACTTCGTGCAGCTACAACTCCTTCATGACATTGTACGAACTAATGTATGGCTTCTTCCTCATGATACAATTATTTCTGTCCGATTGAACTCATTTGAAAACACAGTGAAGACCAACAACAGAGCTAGCCTCTGGGAACAGTGGCTGTGGATTTATAATACAATAATTAAAGTGAGAGGGGGTCAAAACCTCAATTCAATTCAAGCTTTTATGACAAAAGTTGTCTGAGTTATAAACATGAAAATTTCAAGTGCTGAATTGTCAGTACGGACATTAACACTATTAACAACTCCAATACCAGCGCAAAGGGTTGAATCTTGTGATCCTCAGATCAAGGATGTTGAAAAAGAGCAGGATATTTGCTTGGATTCTCAGGAGGCTGGTACAAATCATACACTTTGAAAAATGTCATTTCTGCTATTACTGAATGCCATGATTGATAAGCTTTGCACACAGGAGAGCAGTATTGTTGCTCATATCATTTCAATAAAAGCTGGGCGTGCAATGTCATCACAAACCTAAATTCCAGACGCACACACAGGGCCTGATTCACAAAGGTAAACTTGTACCTTTGTGTAAGTTTACGCTTTGCCAGTGTTCACAAAACTGCATTTTTAAAGTAAGTTTATGAGTGCGGAAACTCGCAGTCAGGTTGGAGAACTCAGCACATAAAAAAATAGGCCTGTCTATCAAGCATACAGCAGCGGCTGGGACCGATCAGGTGTGGAGTGGCAGTGTCGGGGTGTATGGGGGTGAGGTACAAAAATGAATTCAACTTACCTGCTTTGTGCTCCTCCTGGTCGCGTCTCTACTTCTCCCCCCCGGCAGGAACAAGTAGAAGCCTGGAAGCACCCAGGCTCCCCTGATTTAATCACAACGCTGCAATGCCATGTTGTGATTGGTCTGAGCGCTGTGGCTCGGTGCTCAGACGGGGCATGGAGGCCTGGGCATGTTCTCCACCCAGGCTGTAATGCAGCCTGGTTGGAGAAAAGGGAAAGTGTGCATGACTGTTACGGTCAGCCCGAGAGAGCTGGCCAAACAGTCATGTGCACTTAGCATTGGCGGCAAACCACTCCTCTGCCCTGCAGCCCCTCTCCTTGCAAAGATGCCGTGCACGAAAAAGGAAAAAATAAAATGATAGGAAGTGAGCTATTATCAATTTAGTTTTTCTTATACTGTTGAAAACACAGTGGGGCGACCATCCTCCACCTTAGTGGAGGAGCTGCCACTGCATGCATAAGATACATGCATACATGCGTCCTAAAAAATGCACACAACAGATACCCACACGTGTAATAAACTCAGAGAAGTGCACATTATTCCCAATACAAGCAGGAGTATAGCCACACATCTTAATAGACACCTTTTTTCAATGTCAGCTATCCACATAGTACATAAATCCATAACAGGCAGGAAGTTATATTCAAGAATGGAAGTACACCATTCCTGAGCCATCCAATGCCCACTACAGAGTCTTTCTCCATTCTGCTGCTCGTTTTGCATAGAAACCCACCAAAATGGCTGAGAATAATTGAGGCACCTTAATTTCTCCCTGAAGACATACGAGTTTATCAGGAAGTGGCTCCTCCAAACATATATTCAGCTATACGTGCATGGGACCACCCATGCAGCAGAGCAATGCAGTAAGCATGAAATTATGGCAGGACATTGCCGGGTCCTGCAATTTAGGGAATATTCAGAACCATAGACTCTTGGAGTGCCACAAGTGATGTGGGGACCCTCTGGCCTGAGCAAGGCTGAAAAATGTACTGGGGTTATCCTGCCAGCCTCATTTGGTGTATCCCAGGCTCACTTCTCCCACAGAAGGTTCATAGGAACAGCTTAGCCGATCCTCCACAGTAAGCTGGAGGCACATAAGCAGCATCAAGGCAAAAAGTCTTACCATAGAAAATGTAATAATGTATCTGTGGATTGAACATTTTGTAGACTAATGTCTCATGTTTATGTGTTTCTTTACGCTCCTGTTTTTTGCATTACATATTGTTTTCTCAAATGTAAAGGTGAAAGAACATTGCCAAAGTAAAAATATCTTAGATATTTTATTTTTTTTTTAATACAAGAATTGAAAGTAGTTTAATGGTATTGAAGGAAAAGGCCTCTCTTTGCATGTTCACCCCGTTTTTTTTGTAAAATAATGCTTGCGTGAACTAGACTCAGGCATCAATGCATTTTCTTTGCAGCAGGATTAGCTATTCCATTGGACAGCATTGAGACTTAATATTAAAATTATATAATGTTATCTCCACCTAGGAAGCAGATAAAAAGTTTATTCTTGGACTTTTTCAAATGTTTTTTAGAAATCCAATTCATTGTTAAGGTCATTTGGGTACTAAATATTTTATAAACTGCCACCTTTTGTCTGCCTAAAGTCTTTAGTAGCTCATTTGCATGAGTTTCAGGCTATGTAAAAGGAGTTGAATATCTCCTTTATGACGTTTGAACTTGTTCCCAGAGCTGACACAAAGGCCTCGGGTGTGGAAAAATGTTCTATTCATCTGATAGGATGACCAAATGGGCAGTGCCCATGAACCTAATTAGCTTCAAAGGGGCTTACCATATCACAGCAGATGTAGATAACAAGTGGACCTACCCCTCAATCAATCAATCAATCAATCAATCAGGGGAATTGTAAGCACACTACTCACCAATGAGGGTCTCAAGGCGCTGAGGGGAGGGGGTTTGAAGATCTGTTAGTCAAAGAGCCAGGTCTTGAGGGCCTTCCTGAAGGTGTTCAGGGAGGGGGCGCGTCTGATGTCTGCCGGTAGTTCGTTCCAGGTTTTGGCTGCAATGTGAGAGAAGGATCTTCCACCTGCTCTGGCTCTGTAGATGCATGGGGTTTCGGCTAGAGCGAGGTTGGAGGATTGGAGGTTCCTTTTGGATACATGGAATTTGATTCTGTCGTTGAGGTATTTTGGTCCGTTGTTGTGTAGGCATTTGTAGCCTTGAGTGAAGATTTTGAAAGTGACTCTTTTCTCCACAGGGAGCCAATGGAGTCTTCGTAGGTGTTGGCTCATATGTTCGTGCCAGGGGATGCTGAGGAAGAGTATGGCGGCAGTGTTCTGTATTGTCTGGAGTTTGTGGAGTAGGGACTTGTTGATGCTGGTGTAGAGCGCGTTCCTATAGTCCAGTCTTGCTGGTGATGAGTGAGTGGGTGACTGTCTTCCTTGACTCAAGGGGGATCCATTTAAAGGTCTGGCGGAGGATGCAGAAGATATTGAAACAGCTGGATGTGACGACGTTGACCTGTCGATTCATGGTAAGTGATGATTCGAGTACGATGCCAAGGTTTTTGGCGTGGTCTGAAGGAGTTGGTGTGCTTCCGAGGGCGCTGTCCAACGCTAAGGGGGTGGTTCCAGGATGAGGACTTCTGTCTTCTCGGCGTTGAGCTTCAGACAGCTGTTGGTCATCCAGGCTGCGACATCTTGCATTCCTTTCTGGAAGTTGAATTTTGCAGTGGTGGGGTCTTTGTTGAAGGAGAGGATGAGCTGGGTGTCGTCGGCTTAGGATACGCTGTTTACGCTGTTTTTTCGTATGATGGCTGCGAGGGGGGCCATGTAGATGTTGAAGAGGGTTGGGCTCAGCGATGACTCCTCTAGGACTCCGCAGGTGAGTTTTGTCAGATCGGAGAGGAACAGTGGTAATCTGATCCTTTGGCTTCTTCCTGTGAGAACGATCGGATCCACTTCAGGGCTGTTCCTTGTATGCCGGCATTGTGTAGTGTGCTGACTAGTGTGCGGTGGGAGCCGCTGTAATAAGCCACTGATAGGTCAAGTAGGATGAGGGCTGCAGAGTGGTCTTGGTCTAGGAGGGTGTGGATGTCGTCTGTGGCGGCGAGCAAGGTGGTTTCGTTGCTGTGGTTGTATCAGAATCTGGATTGGGATAGGTCGAGGACGGCGTTCTCTTTGATGAGTCAGTTCCCTGTTGACTGTTTTCTCTGCAACTTTGGCTGCGAAAGGGAGGAGCGAGATGGGTCGGTAGTTCTTGAGGTCGGTAGGGACAGATATGGGTTTCTTGAGCAGGGACCTGACTTCTGCACCCTTCCAGTCATCTGGGAAGGTGCCTGTTTGGAGGTGGTGTTGATGGTGCACTGTAGTTCAGGTGCGATGGCAGCTGCAGCTCTGTGGTAGATGTGGGGAGACAGAGGTCAGTGGGGGCCCCCGAGTGGATGCCTTTCATGGTCGAGGCGGTGTCTTCGGTCATGATCAGAGTCCATTTGGAGATGGTGGGCTGGCTGGTATCTCCGGAGGGCAGGGGGCCGGCTGTGGTGTTTGGAGACAAGATGACCACCTGCATGATGGTTTCAAATGTGTGTGGGTCAAAAAGGCCCAGGATCAGTTTAAGGCCTCTCAAGAGTCCAAAGCAAGTGCCAACAACCGAATTAGCTTGAACCTCAAAGGCCAGGATTGTCAGTGAGAGCGGACCTGGCGAAGGCTGTGGGCGAAGCCCGCTTGCTGGTGGTGGGAGCAGGGGGCATCGGATGCGAACTGCTCAAGAACCTAGTACTGAGCGGCTTCAGCTCGGTGCGAGTGGAAGGTCCGTGACTGCTGTCCTGCTCATCAGTAAGGCCTTCATGTGAGAGAAGCTATAGGACAGCAATACAAGCCTAATGACTCATGACGAACCGTGACATGGGCTTTAGACATAGTGGGACTGGAACCTGGAGTGGTCTTCAGTGGTGATAGAATTTTGAGAATCATTGAATGCTTATACACAGCCTCTGCTGGAGTTAATTGAAAGCCTCATTTGGATCTCCACATGTATTCTGAATTGTTTAATTTTATGGTCTTGCATGAAACTGTCTTCAGAGTACTTTACAATGTTTTAAATGCAACATGTCACATGATACCTACCAAGGGGATATAGAAGCATACCTTTATCCCTCACGTTAGAGGGATACCGCCAAAACCGCTACCTCTCGCCGCACCCGCTTTGCGGGTGCCGCAGCGCGGTTAGAGGCGAGGGGCTTGACGCGCTGTTGGTGCTGCCGCTATCCAGGACTTGGGTGGAGTGGAGGAGCTTTTGGCGTGTGTGTGAAGGGCGGTGACAGGCAGGGACTCGTTAGACCAGGAGTCCCTGCACAGCCACAGAGATCTTGGCCGCGCCCCCTCGAAGCCAGGCCCCCCCGCCCAGCTGAGTTTTAAAAGCAAGTGAAGCAAGGTCTACGGTGGGAGAGCTGACCTTACGTTGTTCCTGTGCTGCCCTGTATCCCTCACGTTAGAGGGATACTGCCAAAACCGCTACCTCTCGCCGCACCCTTTCGCAGGTGCCGCAGCGCGGTTAGAGGGGAGGGGCTTGACGCGCTGTTGGTGCTGCCGCTATCCAGGACTTGGGTGGAGTGGAGGAGCTTTTGGCGTGTGTGTGAAGGGCGGTGCCAGGCAGGGACTCGTTAGACCAGGAGTCCCTGCACAGCCACGGAGATCTTGGCCACGCCCCCTCGAAGCCACGCCCCCACCCAGCTGAGTTTTAAAAGCAAGTGAAGCAAGGTCTACGGTGGGAGAGCTGACCTGACGTTGTTCCTGTGCTACCCTTTATCCCTCACGTTAGAGGGATACCGCCAAAACCGCTACCACTTGCCGCACCCGCTTCGCGGGTGCCGCAGCGCGGTTAGAGGCGAGGGGCTTGACGCGCTGTTGGTGCTGCCGCTATCCAGGACTTGGGTGGAGTGGAGGAGCTTTTGGCATGTGTGTGAAGGGCGGTGACAGGCAGGGACTCGTTAGACCAGGAGTCCCTGCACAGCCACGGAGATCTTGGCCGTGCCCCCCTCGAAGCCACGCTCCCCCGCCCAGCTGAGTTTTAAAAGCAAGTGAAGCAAGGTCTACGGTGGGAGCGCTGACCTGACGTTGTTCCTGTGCTGCCCTTTATCCCTCACATTAGAGGGATACCGCCAAAACCGCTACCTCTCGCCGCACCCGCTTCGCGGGTGCCGCAGCGCGGTTAGAGGCGAGGGGCTTGACGCGCTGTTGGTGCTGCCGCTATCCAGGACTTGGGTGGAGTGGAGGAGCTTTTGGCGAGTGTGTGAAGGGCGGTGACAGGCAGGGACTCTTTAGACCAGGAATCCCTGCACAGCCACGGAGATCTTGGCCGCGCCCCCTCGACGCCACGCCCCCCGCCCAGCTGAGTTTTAAAAGCAAGTGAAGCAAGGTCTATGGTGGGAGAGCTGACCTGACGTTGTTCCTGTGCTGCCCTTTATCCCTCACGTTAGAGGGATACCGCCAAAACCGCTACCTCTCGCCGCACCCGCTTTGCGGGTGCCGCAGCACGGTTAGAGGCGAGGGGCTTGACGCGCTGTTGGTGCTGCCGCTATCCAGGACTTGGGTGGAGTGGAGGAGCTTTTGCTGTGTGTGTGAAGGGCGGTTACAGGCAGGGACTCGTTAGACTAGGAGTCCCTGCACAGCCACGGAGATCTTGGCCGCGCCCCCTCAAAGCCACGCCCCACTCCCCACGCCCGCAACGCTACCTATTTAATATCACGTTGGGCACGTAGCGGAACGCGAGCGGAACGCCGAGCGAAGCCCGGGCAAAGGGCGGGCAGTCTGTGGCACTCAGGGGCTGTCTGAGGCTGGGCTGGGCCATCCCTCTGTCATCAGCGACTCACACAGCGCTGGTGGTCTTACTATCACTAGTGAGAGTACCTGCTCTTCCTTTATAGCTCGAGCTAATGACCACCCGCTCTGGGAAGAGCTTGAGGGGAGGTGGCGGAGGGTGTCCAAGCGGTGTTAAAGGTACCATGGACAAATTCATTACACGGGTAGCAGCCGTCATAGAGAAGGAGATAGCTATGACGGAGCGGCGGCTTTCGCAGGAGCTAAATCCGTCCAAGATATCATCCTTGGGCTCTATAGCTCTGGTAGAGTCACCCATAAGCAATTCTGCTCCCCCTTTAACCTCCCCTCTTATATCCGACGAACCACGGCTTGTTTCATTGAGGGCTAGTATTGACAGATTGGAAAGCTTGGCTGCATCATCTACTCACGCTCCCGAGGTTGATGGCAGTGAGGCACCCCTTCCTATTGTTTTCCCTGCTACTATAACCAGACCTGTGTCCACCCCTCCTTCAGCGGGAAACCCTAAGTCTCTAGGCAAACCGCTGTCGGTCCCTAAGATCTCGGGATATACTAAAAGGAAAAGGAAAAGGATTGCTAGCCCGTTTAAAAGGAGCTCCCTGAAACTGTACAAAAAAGCACGGAAACAGGGATCAAAGGGCTTAGGTTCCAAATGTGCAACAAATTCCTCTTCTCTAATTAAAGGGATGGGTTCCACCGTAGAAAATGTAAGTGCCCTTCCCTTTCCAACCCACCAGCCTTTGTCTTCCTGTGCCCCGGCTACCTTTGCACAAATCGAGGGGTTGTTGAAATCACTGTTGTCCCCGATTGCCGACAGAGTAGCAGGGTTGGGAGATAGGCTAGACAGGCTTGAACAATCAACCCTGGATAGCTTCTTCTTGCTGAAAGCACTTACCAAACTCCATTCCAAGATTAGGGAGGAGGGGCAGGGAGGGACCTCCCCACACAGTACTACCATGGTGTCCCAGCACGCCTTGCCTGATGTAACCCCTGTGGCCAGTGTAGCAACCCCTCAGCCGACTAACATTGCACCCGCAGTGTCGCTGGGGGCTTCCTCAGGGAGTGCTGGTCAAAGAGCGCAAGCTCTTCCTAGTATCCCTAAGCACCCCAAAGCGCCGGGTCGGGCTGAGCTGCCAGGGGGGAGCGGCCCAGTAAAAACAAAGGGAACCCCTAAGGGGTTGGGCAAAGGTAAAGCCACTTCTCAGGTCCGCCCTGCCGAAACTCTGATTTTTAATCATCCCCCTACATACCTGAAAACACAACCATCAAACGTTGCCCATAAAGCCGTATCTTTCAAAACTGCCCCTAAATCTCCCCCAGTGAACCTGCCCCCTGACTGCCACCCGTATGTTGCTGTCCTTATAAATGTACCCACACTGAAGGCCGGTCACAATGAATCCCCTCAAGCTTTATTAAACAAAACTATGCACTGGCTTGAGTCCAACAGACCCCTTGCGAGGGGCCTTGATGGACACATTATAGGAGCCAGAAGGGTGAATTGGGTGGGCTGCGGACACAAGCAAGCGGAAGGAGACTGCGTGGTGGTCAATTTTAGGGACAGAAGAGTGGCACAAACTATTTGCGACTACAAACCTAATTCTGGGGGGCAGGGAATCGGTATAGTGGACTTAACGTTTTTTTATCCAAGATTAGTCCCAACCCCGACTGGTCGAGATTTCGACACGGGACGGAGCAATAGCACCAACTATTTTGATTTCCCTGCTAAACCACTATTTTATCCTCAGGCAGTCTGGTCATCACCTGGGTGGAGACCTCCGGGATATTGAAACGAACCTAATCTTGGGGAGGCCCCCGGAGTTGGCAAATCTGTTGGTGACCCTGATTTGAGTGGGCTGTCTGCGGATTTTGCCACATCCTCCCAGAGCAGAGTAATCCCCACTCCCATGCATGAGAGAAGTCAGGTTCCAGATGGGCAAGGAGGGGTCAGCAGCCTAGTGCTCCAGAAATCTTTGGCGGGGGGGAATGACCTCGACTCCGGCGGTGTTACAGCTGTGACGGATCCAGTTCTCAGGATTTTCAGCTGGAACATCGCCGGAATCGACAGGAAGCTGGAGTTGTCTGACTGGAATGCCCTTGTGGAGGGATACTCCATATGCATATTCCAGGAGACATGGGCCATGGAGCCCTGCTATAAGGTGGGCTACTCGTCCCACTTTGTTCCCGCTGTCATGTCCCAGGCAGGGAGGGGGCGCCCCTCGGGGGGCCTCCTGATTTGGGTTGCTGTCTCCCTGGATTGCAGGGTGGAGGAACACCCCACAAATTCTCCTGACATCCTCAACATTACGTTGAAGGATTCCCGGGGTCGCCCTGCTCTTAGACATTTATAATGTCTATGCTAGAGGTACTAGGGGAGGAGTACAGTCGGCCACCATTGCACTTCTGGAAGATCTCCTTAGGCAACGGCCAAGGAACTCGTGCACCATGGTGGCGGGTGATCTAAATTGTACGTTCGAGCCCCTGGGCCTCGATGACATGTTAGGCATAGAAGAGGAGGATGCGAGAAAGGGGATTCCGGCCCTGGCTCTGCCCCCCATTAAGAAGTGGTCGCAAGTGGCGTTGCAGATCAACGCATTGAATTTGGAATTCGACCTGAGGGCGGTAAATGGGAGGTCCAAATCCGATCTGAAGGGGGCACACACATACAATAGGCCCAATCATACATCGAGAATAGATTATATTCTTCTCGATGTATGTTTATGGAACACTCTGAGCAACATGGAGATTATTGAGAGTATCGAAAGCGATCATAATCTTCTCTCTCTTGTTCTGTCTCCGGAGTGGCTAAGGGGTAAGGTCGGGTCTCAACAACCACTGCTGGCACTCAACACCCAGACGATCAGTGTATCTAACTGCGGGAGGCGGTTAAAATGGCCTAAGATCACCTTGTCCAGTGAGAAACTCTCTGCCATAGGGGCCCTGCTGGCTGTAGCCCAGAGGAATTTGGGCTCATTGCTTAGTGCACCCGAGGAGGCCACCCAGGTTTTTGGTGCTCTAATTGGGGCACTGAGCAAACTCTTCATCTCGCCCAGCACTGCCCTGGGTATGTCTAACAGGAATAAATTCTGGACAAGACAGGGTTGGTACACGACCAAATGCAGGCCCCAGAAAAAGGCCTTGATAGGGGCTGTTAAATCCAAGTCCCCACTAGCAGTTAGAACAGCAAGGAAGGACTATTCTCTCACCTTAAAGGCAGCGAAAAGGGAGTGGGAGGAGAAGTTTTGGGAAGATCTTTTGGCTGCAAGCAAGGGAAAGGATGCAAGGGGCTTCTGGAGTTTGATTAGGAATAAGAATAGGCCAGATGTTTCGCTGGTTACATGCAACATCCCTGCCCAGCTCTGGTACATTCACTTCGAGGCCCTGTATTCTCATCCTGAAGGGGTTATTAGCGAGTCCTTTTCTTTGGAGGACGATACAACGGATAGTGACACGGATGCTTTTACTGAGAGGGAGGTGGAGGCTGTAATTAAGTCCCTGGTCCCATTAAAGGCTGCGGGGCTGGATGGGATACCCGGCGACTTGCTTCATGCCAATCCCAAGGAATGGGGACAATTGGTCGCTACGTTACTAAATGCAATCATGAAGGGCGCACTGGTACCTGATTCCTGGAAGGGGCGGAGGTTGTCCCGATATTCAAAAAGGGTGTCGGGACAACCCCGCCAACTACAGGCCCATCAGCCTAATTGACTCTTCCCAAAAGGTGGCTGGGAAGGTGATTTTGGGGAGGGTCCTCCAATGGGCAGATGAGCACAAAATACTGTCGGATTTCCAGGCGGGTTTCCGCTCAGGTACGGGGACGATAGAACAAGCATTCAGGTTGATGCTCCTGTACTGGAAGGTGGTGGTGCTGGGCAAGGGCAGTCTTTATCTGGCCTTTATTGACCTGAAGACTGCCTTTGACCTAGTACCGAGGGAGGAGCTATGGAGGGTTCTGCAGGGGCTGGGATTGCCCGCCTACATCCTGTCGCTTCTGATTAAACTTCATTCAGACAACTATGCACAGGTGCGGTGGGGCAAGAATGGGGAGAAAACCAATAGAATTCCAGTGCATAGGGGTGTCCGCCAGGGATGTGTGCTGGCTCCCACACTATTCTCATTGTATGTGAATGGTGTGGTTGAGTACCTGCTCAAGGAACCTGCAGATGCTCCGTCCCTGGCGGGCACCCGGATCCCCACCCTGCTCTTTGCCGACGATACCCTGCTCATTGCAAAGACACCCCAGGGTCTCCAAAAGCTCCTCACCCGCTTCCAGGAGTTCTGCTCCCTTAGGGGCCTGACAATTAACGTAGACAAGACCAAATTCCTGACTATGAACCCTCCCAAAAAGCTAAGGCCCCCACCGGTTCTAAATACCGTTCCCCTGGAGAGGGTCCGTGAGTTTGATTATTTGGGGATTCGCCTCAGTAACTCCATGAGCTGGACCCCGCATATCCAAAAGATGTTGCTTAACCACAAAAGGGTGACCGGTGCCCTACTCAGGGAACATCGTTCATCCCCCAAACATTGTATCTCCCCAGCTATAGATATTTATAAAGCTAGAGGGGTTGCTGCGGCTTTGTATGGGGCGGAGTTGTGGGGCTCCACAAACCTGGATGGTACTCCCATCAAGCACACCTACAGTCCCAGTGCTTATTGACTTGGGCTGCAAATCAATCGCGGACCAGGCGCGATTACGGACTCTGCTTTTGTGGGCCCGCCTGTGGAGGGTCCCGGAGCTAGCCTCCTATGCAGCAGGTCTGTCTGAGGTAATTGCAATGGAGGGATGGCATCGAATCAAATGGCTAAGGGACATCAAGAGCCTACTGGTGGAGCTGGGTTTGGAAGATTCCTGGGTTACTCGCTCTGCCTCTCCGAAAGCCACCCTGAAGAAGCTATATTGGGACTGGATAGCCACCAAACTCATTCGCAATCCTCGTCACTGCAATTCGACCGCAGCTTTTCTGAGAATCAAAGACGTGGTTGCTTATGAGCCTTATTTGGACCTAATCTCCATTCCCCTGGACAGGGCTCTCTATTTCAAACTCAGAGTGGGCACCTTACCTTTGGCCAACTTGGTGTCCAGGTGGAGATCTTCATCTTCCCAGTCATCACCCTTCTGTGCCATGTGCTCAACACGGGTGGAGACGGTGGCACATTTTTTCTTCGAATGTCCTGACTATCGTGCCCCAAGGAGGCGCTGGGTAATACCATTGTGCAGGCTCTTAGGTACACGACAGCATCTGGTGGCCCTTCGCATTTTATTGACTGATACATCCCCCTCCATTGTTTGTGGTGTTTCAAAGTTTTTAAAAAGGGCTTGGGTGATCCGAGCTAAAAGGCTTTCTATTTCAATTTAATTTTCTTTTTAACTATTTATTGCATTTTACTCGATTATTTTAGGAATTATAACTGTATGTTACCATAAGCCTTGAAAATGTATTTTTGTATGTACCGCTTTTAAGATATTTACGTATCGAAATAAAGCTTTTTACAAACATTACAAAGGCCAGGATGTTGTCCATCCAAACTCCTAGGTTTTTGATGGGGGACTTAGGTTTGGGGAGAGGCCAGAGGGAAGACGGCCACCAGTGGTCATACCAGGAAAGAGATTATTTCCCTAGGAGGAGACTCTTGGTCTTGTTATCGTTGAGGCTTAGACAGTTGTTATTCAGACACTTTGCCACAGCAAGCATACCTTTTTGAAAGTTGACTATGTCTTGCAATGGATTGTTCAAGAGTGAAAGTACAAGCTATACAATACCAGCGTACTCCCTGAAAATTAAGTTAAATGCTGGATGTATATGTTTGCAGGACGCTGGCTCTCTATATAGTGCACTACAGTGAAGTACACTGTGCATAAAGTCGAGTGGATCCCCAATAGGTGTACAGAGGTAAAAGCAGATAATTCTAATGAACGTTTTATGGTAGTGTGGGTGAGCAGTTAAACTTATCACAGGGTAGTGTTAAGCATTTGTTGTCACATGGAAAGGAAATAAATGAGGCAAACGCAAGAATAAATGTGAGGGCAATGAGGAGAGATAAAATCATGTCTTTATATACATTTTTTAGAAAGCAAGAATTTTGTTCAACAGTAAATAAAGGTTTTGAATGTCGATTTTGTAACCAATTGCAGTTTGAGACACAAATGCTTACAGATTTTAAGCAACAGCGGTCAATGCCTTCAGGCAGAGAACGTTTCGGTCAAGGGGGAGAAAAGCATAGGGTTAGATAGCGGAGTACCACCAACACATTTACCATTGCAGTTGATAAGAGCAACACTCTACCACCCTGTTGGGGGACAACAGTAGCCCAGAGTTCAAGGGAAGTTCTAGCCCAGGCGAGCTCATCATTGACTTGGGTGAATGTATTATTCATTCAGCATTTCATCCATCATTTGTTTGCATAGCACTTTCGCCCTATTTGGAATGAGTATGCCCAGATGTGAGTCTCTTTCACACTGTGCCACTGGATTCAAGCAAGCTCGACTGATGAGGGATAATACCCCGAAACCAGTCCCAGGATGCTTGTTTCTGGTTTAGGGAGGACCTGGCTTGGCAGTTCGGGCTGGACTGTTTCCATGAGGGGCAAGGTCAAGACTGATTTCCATATGGCTGGATCTAAACTGTGGTGAGCAAAAGAATCATGGATTTTACCCAGATCCCTTGACTGGGGGTGAATGTATGATTTATTCAGCATTCCGTCCATCATTTGTTTGTGTAGTACTAGATTATATGATAATCATGGTATGTATCCTAAAATATGTCTCCTTTACCGACTTTCACTTGTTCTATTGCTTCTTTTTCAGGCCCATATAGTGCATACTGCCACCCCAATGGATTCACAGAGTATTTGAGCTACTACAAATTGGCCACATTCTCTTTTTCATTCAGAATGTATGTTCCCTGTAGTGATCTGTAACAAAGTTCAAGAAATGGTCTGGACCTTTCCCAGTGAAGCTCCTCTTTTTTACATTAAGCTGTCTTCATCATGTACATTGAAGCTGTAGTGTGGCATCTAGAAAGTCACACTGTCAAGGGGAAAGGGCAGAATGTATGTACTTGAAGAGTTAGTGTTTGACAGCTTTATGTGGTTTAATTAAAATAATGCTGTTTATCTACTGTCTGTCATTTGGTGATGTCCTCAGCACCTCTAAGAAAAGATAGAGACATTAGACCACTGAGTTATTCCCCTGGGTAGCAAAACTATTTTTGATAAAGAATGTCCAAATCTAATTTGTTGGATTCTATCTCCTAGTAGAACACTTAGCTCCCTGAAGACTCAATGGCTTATTACAAGTTAAAAGGAGATTAATAAACAAAGCCTTACTTTCTGTAGTTAGCCTCTGGTGTGTGTGTGTATAGTAGTCTTTGATGATCTGAAGACAATTAATTAATAACTTTTAGCTCAGAATCCATGTTGTAAAAATGAGGATTGAGGTTAATGGCTTAGCTTCACTCTATGGAACTCCTATGAGGAATTACAACACAGTGTATGATGTGAGTTTGTAGGAAGATGTGAGTAAAAACCGGGGTTACTGGCTGAGGGACAACAATCCTTGTGAGGGCCAAGTCACAAGGAAACCCTAAATTCACCTACACTCAGCCCTTGGATAGCTTGGCACAGAGCTATCAGGCTTAACTCAGAGTCAACGTGTAAAGTATCTGTGCAGCACATCAAACAGTAACTGTTACACCGGGCATTCTTGGCATGGTTTCCCTCACTTTTTGTCATCTGACCTGTTTTTGCTGACTTCGTTTTTGCTGGCTTTGGGAATCTGGGCACGTTAGCACTGCTAACCAGTGCTAGAGTGCACGTACTCTAACTTAAAACATGGAAACATTAGTTTGTCCCGAATTGGCATATTTGATTTACTTATAAGGCCCCAATAAACTGCACTACATGTACCTAGGGCCTGTAAATAAAATGCTGCTGATTGTGCCACCCACTTAAGTAGCCCTTTACACAAGTCTCAGGCCTGTCAATGCAGAGCATGTTTGTGCAGTTTTAAACTGCCATTTCGACCTGGCAAGTTTACCTACTTGCTAGTCCCAAACCTTCCTTTTTATTACAAATAGGTCACCCTTAAGGTAGGCCCTGGACAGCCCATTGGCAGGGTGCAGTATATTTAAAAAATTGGACATGTAATTTTAAGTTTTATATGTCCTGGTAGTGAAACATTCTTAAATGTGGTTACATTCCTGCAAGGCCTATGGCTCCCATAGGATAACATTGGGTTTGTCCTATTACATTTTATAAGTGCAGTTTCCAATTGGGGAGCGATGAGACCCCCATATTTGTCTCTAGGCTCACAATTTAAAACATAACTTAAGGTGATGTTAGTTGTTAAATTGCAGTTCTGAAAATGTCTCTTTTAAAAAGTTGGCATTTTCTTACTTAAACCATTTGGTGCCTTCTGCTTGTTTCTGAAATGGAGTCGGTGACAGCTGGCTTTCTGAATTCCCTCTAGAAAGCCACACACAAATGAAAGGTAAGTGTAACTGAGTAGCCATATGCATGTTGAGGAGCCATGCTGAGCAGAATGGGAGATGGGAGGTTGGAGCTGACACTTAACACCTGAAAGGGCTGTATCCTGTCCCCACACAAAGGTTTGCATACTCCCTGTAATGATTCTGGAGCCAGGGAAGGAAAGACAGGGTATTGTGCCCTCCCTACTACAAAGGCCCATGTGGGCATAATTACTGGACGTCTGACACCACAAAATCAGAACAATGCTGGAACTGAGGACATCCTACAAGGAAGAATGACTGCTGGAGGCACTGCCACTTAGTTGTAATTTGCTGCGTTGGCCTGCTGCTTCCTGCCTGGGAGTGAAAAGGACTCGACCTGCATCTCTACATCACAGAACCAAAGTATCTACAAGGGCTTGTTGGCTTGCCTCCTGTTTCTGAAGTGTCAGGGAGATAAAAGCCTTCACCCTGCAACCTGCAACCAGCAACTGAACTTTGACTGCTATGAGCCCTGATATCAGTCCTGGGCCCTTGGAATTATTATTTCAGGGCTGGAACCCAGAAACTAAATGCATCAACTACATTGTGCTGATCGAATCCAGTGCATTTTCTTTGACACTGATGCATCGCCACTGCTACACGAATGGCAGTCATCTCATCACCAACGGTCAACGCATCGTGCCCTTTTACCTACGCCTCTCTGACTTTGTGCGGCTCGGCGCCAATATGTCACTTTGTGCTGTATGCATCGCCTACAGCCCAGCAATTTGCTGATAATGCATTGCCCGGTGCACTTTACATCCTGACTCTTGATGCATTTTCAACTATGGGCAGCTCGTAACTCATTCATCCACCTATCTGTGAGATCGACAGCGACACATCATCTACCTTGCACCACGCATCACCCTTAACATCGACGCAGGGGTGTTCAGTGGGCCAAGGCTGGTCTCTGTATCTGACCCGTGCTCTATAGCAGTCTGCCTACATTTTTGGATTTGC
The DNA here is from genome assembly GCF_964261635.1 of Lissotriton helveticus. Classification (NCBI taxonomy): domain Eukaryota; kingdom Metazoa; phylum Chordata; class Amphibia; order Caudata; family Salamandridae; genus Lissotriton; species Lissotriton helveticus. The sequence goes on from NC_136067.1 coordinate 479,994,327, forward strand.
CCCAGTCAAGCACGACCAGAAAGCCCTGGTTGGTGCTATTTCTTCATATGCACTACAAAACAGTTTATTCTTGAAAAATTCATATCTTGACTTTTACTTATTGGATTTCTGTCATTTTGGTCTTATTCTATCGAAACAAATATTCTCTATCGTTCTAAGCTGGTGTGAAGTCATTTTGTGGTGTTTTCACTGGGTTACTGTGTATTGTGTACACAAATACTTTACACATTGCCTCTTAAGATTAGCCTGCCTACTCTGTGCCAAGTTACCAGAGGGTGAGCACAGGTTAATGTATTGTTTGCTGTGTATCTGATTTACCCTAACTAGGATTGGGATTCCTGCTTGGCAGGGTATATACTCTGCCAACCAGAAACCCAATTTCTAACAGTAACACTGTGAAAATATACCAGAACAGGATTCCACACAGCATTAGAAAAATAGAGTAATTTCTAATGAACCAAAAATGACCAAAATTGCTAAACTCCAATCAGTCAAACTGGAGATATGCAGGTTTAAATATTTCAGTTAAAATAAAGCAAGTTCAGGGTGACTGTAATGAAGCACAGGGTGGCTACAAGGACCCAGTTAGGTCTGCTGATCTAGAGTACCTTAAATCCTGGTTGTGGAGCGCTGTGAGGTCTTGCACCAAGGTGATGTGCCTGTTCCGAGGTACAGCAAAGGTACAGCAAAGCAGCAATGCAAGATTCTGTGTCATCAATGAGGATTACGTCAACGATGGCTTGTGATGTGAAGTATGATGTGGAGGATGTGTTGTGCATTTGAGGTGTCGGTCCTGAAGAGCTATGAGTCTGCAATGTGAGAGTCGGAGTCATCGTCGTGTGGAAAATGACAAAATGTATATGTACATAAGCGGCGTTCATTTCTGTTCACCCTCGCCAATGTTGAAGGTAAAGAAAGTCACGAAACAGTGGCCCCGCCATCTTGTTCCCTTTTAGGCTCCATCACGAACATAGATAGTAGCCATCTTTGTGTCATGACCTCCCTGCCCATCGCCGATAGCCATCATCTCTCTCTCACGCTCTCTCTCTCTCCATCCCCGCAAGCACCCCGCGCCCCGACAGCCCCGGTCTCTCCTGTTCGGGCCATAAAGGCACCGCTAAACACGACCTTGTCTCCGTGCTGAACCCCTGCCCCCTCGCTCTTTCATCCTACTCATAGAACGGGCCCTTTTGGTAACCTCTTCCTCCCTGCCCGATTGCCCGGCCTGATCCCAGGCCATCACCTAGCCCAACAGATGCAGTTTATTGCTTCCTACAGTAGGACCTCGCCTCACATCAGAGGAGCGGTGATTAATCAAGGCCTTCACACCCCTAGACCTGACCGACACCCCCGCATCCCTCCCAGGAACACCCTTCCTCCACCCTTCCTCTCTTCTGATGGCCCCGGCTACACCTGGCCTCTCGACCCAGTCCCACATCATAAAACTAGGTCTCGCGGATGTACCCCTCCGGCCCCGCATAGCGAAACATGATCTTATCGCCCGCCCAACCTTAGATCTGACCACCCTCTCCTGCCCTCGTGCCCTGTTGGAATGTCCGGCTGCAGATTACAATCACATGTCACATTTGGGAGGGGAAAACAACATCAGAGCGGTCAGTATGGGAATGGGCCTGGTGCTGGGGTCCCAAACATGCCCTTTTTGTACTTCAAAGTGTCTTTATTGCAATAAGGAATGTTTGTACATCATAAACCTGTGTATAAAAGACTGAGCCGTAGAGAAATTTGTTAGAGCACCTCGAGAAGATACCCTGTTGTCTGATTGGACGTGTTCTGTTCCGTCGGAAATAAACTCCTGTTTCCTGCCTTCCAGTCTCCAGCGCCTGCCTCTTTATTTGGGTAATCGTGAGTTGGGTGAGAAGCGGCTAACGCCGGGCAAACCTACAAAAGGGGTAAACGACCTGATCTGCCTGAACCCTTTTTCCACAATTGGCGTCCCAAACGTGGGGCCCATCAGCGACACGTGGATCCAGTGAGAGAGGTCCCAACGACAGAGTGAACGACTGCAACGATCGGGAAGAGCTCCTGCCCGATAGACCCTTGTCTGGCAGCCGATCATCTGAACTTCACCGGTTCCGAACAGACCTCTCTCGAGTGATCTACGGTCCTGACTGGGAACCATCAGGAGTGCCACAGCAATTACGGAGAATAGAGGACGATCGGGCGCTGGAAACGGAAGACGAGAAACCGTCCATACGGTCCGGGAAGGGCGTGAAAACACGACAAATTGCGAATTGATTGTTTGATTGTCATTGGAAAATACTAGTATTACGCATTTTGATTGTTTTGTCCTGAGAGATTCTCTGTCTACAAACGGGGAAGGATAGGAGTATTCTCCCTTTGCAGATAGTGAAGGGTGGGTAGCGCAGGCTTTTGCCCCCGTTGTAACCCGTCACGCCTACTTCCCTCTCCATTTGATTGATTGTTATCCAAGCATTTATTGTTTTGGAATTGGTTCTTTTTGGATCATTCTCTATTTGCAAACAAGCACAGGGCCGCCATACTCTGTTTAGTCTTTGCAGATAGTGAAGGATAGGTAACGCAGGCTTTTGCCCCCGTTGTAATCCGTCGTGCCTATTTTTATCCCCCACTGATTGATTGTTTGACCGGACCTTGATCGTTCGGAATTGGTTCTTGGAAAGGATCTTCTCTGCCTACAAACAGAGAGGAACAGGAAGATCTCTCTCTTTGCAGATAGTGAAGGGTAGGTAGCGCAGGCTTTTGCCCCCGTTGTAACCCGTCGCGCCTATTTTATTCCTCATTTGATTGATTGATTGTTTGTCCGAACTTGACTGTTTGGAATTGGTTCTCTTTTTGGGTATTCCCTATTTGCGAATACTGTAGAATAGAAATATTCTACCTAGTCTCCGCAAAGTAGTGAAGGATAGGTAGTGCTGACTTTTGTCCACGTTGTAACCCGTCATGCCTATCTCCCCCCATTGCTCAGTAGTTGGTTCAGCCCGGACCATTTATTAAAGGTAGACCATCTGGCTCCACCGGAGGACACCCCTAATAAAAAGGACATATATAAAGAAAATGCGGATTAGCCGCGGTATCGTGCTAGCAAATAAAAGAACATAAGAATCATTAGGAAAAACAAAAGGAATCGAGTAAAGTCAGTAGGCCACTGATGAGATCTCTTTTCAACCTTACTGAAATGGAAACATTAGGAACAACCCCTCAGGAAGTATGAAACTAGTGAGGAAAGCAGAACTCAACGCCATGATGACTGCGAGACAGCTCGGCTCCACCGACCACCCCGCCCAATTAACGACAAACCCTAGGCAAATATTAGAAATATACAACATTATAGCAAAGTAACAGGTTAAAACGTTTTTATTTTGAACAAAAATATATTAAACAACTATTTACACGGCAAACGGCTGCAACAACAAACCCACAATGCATTTCGCCGTCTGCTTGACGCCATTCCTGTCCCTCCATCCCCAAAGTAGCAATGTCGGGCTACTTTGGGCTACTTTCTAGTAGGTTTTTGTGCGTCAGAAAGTCTACAAAAGCCGTCGGCGGCGGCGTGGGGTGGAGAACCATTACGCGAATAGTCCGGAGGCGACACCACGCGCCAAGGCCTGTCCCCGGAATGAACCAAGGGATCCGTTCCTGGGGCCGTGGCAAAGAACGGCCGGCCGCCGAAGGCATGGGCCCGACCCGGAATGAACTGGTCCTCCCATTCCCTTCTTCTCCCGGCGCCTTGCAGGCCACGGGGGGGGATGTCTTGCATATGCCTCCAACCCCCCCCCTCTTCTTCATCGCCTGGTCCGGCCATAACAAATGTCAGCGAGACGCCGTGGGGTGCACTGGGAGGGAGAGGCGGCACGGACGAGCCTCTCCCGCCTCCCCAGGTGGAGTCCCCTCAGCTGCACCCCCAACGCTCCACGCACCCGGCAAAGGGTTCGTCCACTCTTGCGGTGCAGGGACGCTCCACACACCCGGCAAAGGGTTCTTCCACTCTTGCAGTATAGGGACGCTCCACACACCCAGCAGGGTCTCGTCCACTGTGGCGGTGCTACGACGCCTCACCGAAAAGGCTGGAGTCCGTCTGCTCATTTGACCCAGTGACTGCCGGTAGCTGCAGAACTCCTAAAAATGGCGGTCGACCTTGCAGGAACGAACCTGGCGTGCAAGGATGGCCTGGTCGCTGGCCAACTAGAAAACGAGTCTTCCGTTCAGAAACGTTCTCCTCAGCTTCGAAGATTCTACGAGAGTTGCGGAGGGCCCTCGACCTCCGCGGGCCCCCAACCGCCTCCGATGGGAAGTGACTGCCATGATCACCCGCAGAACGACCAAGACGTAACCACGAGACGTCGGCGCCCTCATGCTGGCGCCAGCCTCAGTTTTGAATGACCCAAGATACTGCAGACTACCGATTTGATCAGTTCCGGTGGAACATCAGTACGACCCGGTAGGAAAGATTGTTGCCCCTCCCTTTTCTTTGATTGATGGTTCATGTCACCGGTCCCTTCTGTTGCCCCTTAACGAAACTTCTGGACTGCCGAAAAGAAGTTCTGGCCCAACCACGAGTTGGTAGAGACAGTTTGACTATACTTGGACCCGCCTGACCCCACCCAAAATGGCGCCGGTACAAACGAAACTCACAATTCCCCGTTGTGTTCCGGATGCTCAGACTTGATATCGTGAGATATGTATGCAGTTTTGAAGCACATGGCGGGAGGGGATGAGTATTGCTCGAACATTCAGACAGTGAATTTGATATTAAGTTCTGACGCATCATTGATTACAGTATTATTGAAAGTTCGAATGTTTTTGACACTGATGATACGTACCCACAATGAATTTTCAATATGATTTTTATTGCACTTATCGTACCTTGATGAAATAAAACAACCACCGACTCAGTTATGTTTTCCGCAGATAAATATGCCCTCATGTACAGTTCCAGTCTGCTCCGTGGCTGGCCCACGTGGTTGTAGGCCTGCATTTGTACGTCAAAATTTTTAAATAAAGATTTTGTGACAACAAATACAGTCGTAGTTTTTGGATTGGTAAGTTTTGAATACATAGCCCTTGTTTCCGATCTACGTAAAATACAGGCGAAATAAAGCAAGTCGATTACTGAAAGGTTAAAAAGCAAAGTACCTAGGAATATTGAAAATGTGAACGATCCAAGTTGTTGCGTGTGTTTTTTTACTTTTGTGCAACCTAAGGCAATCGATAAAGGTCCCGATGTTCTGTTTTACTTTGTATGCCACATATCTCAGGGAAATTGTTTCAGATGCCCCTAAACCAGACCCGGTACCACTATAGACCACCCCGACTCCTCGAAGAAGAACACGAGTTCACCCACTTTACCCTGATTGCCCTTTTGTTTCGACCCCCCCCCCCACACAAGATCCGCAATACCACACGTGGGCGATCTATGCAATGAGCCGTCCATAAATGATTATGCCTCCCGCACCACCAGTCCCACGGGGCTTAAACGCCGAGATGGAAGGGACTGCACCCCGCGGAGATAGGTCGAAATACGTAGTAAGTAAAAAGCCTTTTGGGTTTATGCGCGCGAATGTGTCTTTAAACGCCGCCCCCACCCCTTCTTCTTCCCCTTCTTTCTGCAGGTCGCATCAGAACATCGACTAAAGTGTGGAAAAGACCTAAGCAACGAGGATTTGGGTGATATGAATGCATGTGTGTATGACCGAATGTGTGTAACTCGACTGGATATACGTTGCACGCGTTGACCTGATAAGAGAGATGTCTTTGTACGACTTGACTGATGATTGGACGGCCGATGGAATGGGGAAAAAGGGGGTCTGAACATAGCACCTGTACACGATGAACAGACATAGATATAACGCACCCTTACTTAGAAACGACCATCTCTCTAATAATGCAACCAAGAATGACGTGCACCTACGAGTAGATTCTTACGCCATGAAACTCGAAGTTGCCCATTGTTCCCCCAACTAACACCCTCCGTTGCCTTGGCCTGGATACCCGTCCGCTAAAAATGATTCAAAGATCCCACCGTAAGTACTAGCCCGACCAGGATAGTTCCCGAACAATTGACGAAAGTATAAGTATTTGCAACAGAGACGAACAGCAAAAGACAGCCAGGCGAATTAAATAGGAAACTAAGGATGCGCAGCATGCAGGAGGAAATGTCTTTGGCCAAGTACTGTTCTATGTTTTGTCTTGAATTCTGTATGTAAATGCATGTACCCCCCCCTCACCTGAATTCATGTGTACGTGGTATATGGATTTACGTTGTCCCTCAGTCTGTGTTTCTATATAACATGACCCCTACTGTTTTGTGTTTTGTGCGCATCAAAATGGCCTATTATTGTACACGTTTCTCTCTCTCGTCCTTTCCCTTCATGTTGTACGTGTACCGAATAGTTCATTTAAAATGCGAACGACCCCTGCTCCCTCTTCCTCTGTGTGGTAATGTTGTGCCCCGCCGGCACGAGCCTAATTGGTTTTTCGAACACAAAGGTGATCGACAAAATTGCCAGAAACTAAAACGATTGTAATTTGCCATGTTACTACCTCTCCTTTTCTGTAAAAAAATGACAGAACTCGAATTGGCTATAAGGAAAGGACAGGTAAGACGACTGATGTCCCCCTAATCTGGCCCTTTTTATAGGAGGACTATACGTCAGTGGCCTTCTGCTGTCAGCTCGTTAGAAACACAATCTCCTAGGCCCAGATCGCCCCACCCCTCCGCACCCAAGTACGGATGTCCAAAACGTCCCCGTTCCTCCCGCTTGACCCCAGCTCCGTAAACTCAAGGTATAACTGATGACCCTGCTTAACTGTTGCTCCCCGAGAAAAGAGTGTTTAGCCTCTACCCCTCCCTCATGATGATAAAAGACTGCCAGGGCTAGGGTCAGAAAGCCACATGCGACATGAATGAACGCCAAATAGACCTAGTTCAAAATCAGTAGACACGCCTGTATACATACTCCACAGTGATAACTTCTGACCGTGACCGATGAAACGTACCCCCAGCTACCTAGATCTGGGACGGAATTGAAATGTATAAATGCCTTCTCTTGCCAGTTCGCTAAAACCTGTTTTGTACCCATTCAAGGATACACAGCCACCGGAGGAGAGGGGCTGGACGTGACGCACAGCCTGGCCACAGATCGTGAGGCGCGTGTGACCTCGACCTAAGATGGAGCCGCAGAGCAACGGGACGCGGGACGATGCACCACTCTCAAACGCAGAAAACGAAGGAATGGAAGGCTGCCTTGAAGCCCTCTGCTTGTTGTCCCACGCGTGCCAGAAGTCCCCGCCCCTTTTGAGCCCGATTGATGGACCTGCCTGCGCATCACCCTTTTGCTCCCCTGGTCCGTCTCAAAGATCCTGTCCCACTCCGCCCTTTCCTCCCCCGATTATCCGACAAAACCCCTTCTATCCTTTCCACGTGGATTTTGACTCCGAGACAGAAATGCAGGTGCCCAGCATAAGGCACCCTTAAGAGAGATTAGCTAGGAAACAGGACTGTGGCCTAACGGCAAAGGACAGATCACACCCTGCGACGTGTAAAGAAGGACCCGAGCTGGACCTATAGCTCCACCGCCGGTGCTCAACAGCGCCAACGGAAGAAAACGAACTACCAGAACCTACCAGTGATGACTCGCTACTAATAAAGATACTGTGGCGAAGACCCCCCTTTTTCGGAACTTTCTACACCCCTTGACTAATTGCTTGTATTGGACTAAATTCCTCCCTCAATCACTTTTGCCTGTAAAATGTTTCATCGGTCACTTTTAAGTACGACAAATGTAAATTTATATGTATTCCACCTCGTATGTTGCAGCAACTACACACGGTTATATGTAAGTCTACCAATATTGACAAACGCTATTTCATTGACTAAACACGACTATATCTATGATAAACACGGAAATGATCTAGCTTATGTAAAAAGCGGCGACTGTGGAAAATGACAAAATGTATATGTACATAAGCGGCGTTCATTTGTGTTCACCCTCGCCACTGTTGAAGGTAAAGAAAGTCACAAAACAGTGGCCCCGCCATCTTGTTCCCTTTTAGGCTCCATCACGAACATAGATAGTAGCCATCTTTGTGTCATGACCTCCCTGCCCATCGCCGATAGCCATCATCTCTCTCTCACTCTCTCTCTGTCTCTCTCTCCAACCCCCCCAAGCACCCCGCGCCCCAACAGCCCCCGGTCTCTCCTGTTCGGGCCATAAACGCACCGCTAAACACGACCTTGTCTCCGTGCTGAACCCCTGCCCCCTCGCTCTTTCATCCTACTCATAGAACGGGCCCTTTTGGTAACCTCTTCCTCCCTGCCCGATTGCCCGGCCTGATCCCAGGCCATCACCTAGCCCAACAGATGCAGTTTATTGCTTCCTACAGTACGACCTCGCCTCACATCAGAGGAGCGGTGATTAATCAAGGCCTTCACACCCCTAGACCTGACCGACACCCCCGCAGCCCTCCCAGGAACACCCTTCCTCCACCCTTCCTCTGTTCTGATGCCCCCCCCCCCCCCGGCTACACCTGGCCTCTCGACCCAGTCCCACATCATAAAACTAGGTCTCGCGGATGTACCCCTCCGGCCCCGCATAGCGAAACATGATCTTATCGCCCGCCCAACCTTAGATCTGACCACACCCTCCTGCCCTCGTGCCCTGTTGGAATGTCCGGCTGCAGATTACAATCACATGTCACATTTGGGAGGGGAAAACAACATCAGAGCGGTCAGTATGGGAATGGGCCTGGAGCTGGGGTCCCAAACATGCCCTTTTTGTACTTCAAAGTGTCTTTATTGCAATAAGGAATGTTTGTACATCATAAACCTGTGTATAAAAGACTGAGCCGTAGAGAAACTTGTTAGAGCACCTCGAGAAGATACCCTGTTGTCTGATTTGACATGTTCTGTTCCGTCGGAAATAAACTTCTGTTTCCTGCCTTCCAGTCTCCAGCGCCTGCCTCTTTATTTGGGTAATCGTGAGTTGGGTGAGAAGCGGCTAACGCCGGGCAAACCTAGAAAAGGGGTAAACGACCTGATCTGCCTGAACCCTTTTTCCACAGTCGAGGATTCCGTTGATGAGAGGTTTGCAATGTGGTGCCTTGCGTTGATGAACCTCTGTACATCAGCAGTTCTGATGGAGGCTACAAGGTCGAGGAGTTTTCTCTGCACTGGCAGCAGCGCTATAATTAAAGGGTTTGCCCTCATTTACATGGGGGTGTGGCACCATGCGAATGAAGGAATCATTTACCTCTGCACCCGGCCTGTATTATGGACTTTGCCACAGAGGCAATCATACGCTTAGAGGCGCATTGAAAGTGCGCCACAAAAAGGTGATGCACTTTCAGTGCGCCATCTAACGGCAGACCTCTGGAAAGGAGAAAGATGATCCTATGGGCCTGCCAGACATCCCACTCCAGGCAGGTGCAGTTACTCACTGCGCCTGCCTGCAAGGCCATCTCTCTCCCTTCTTCAAAGTGCAGGTGGCATACTGTCTGCACTGGGAAAAACGACGTGGATGTAAAGCAGCAGCTAAGTATTTTACTTGAAAGCTCTGTCCCAAGGGCAGCCCGAGTTCACAGCTGTCCTGGGGGTAGCGTATTCTTTCTAATGTGGTGCATTGTCCCTGTTTGCACCTACCGCACCTTTTTGAAAGGTGCACCATGGCACTGTAATAGAATGTTAATGAATTGTGTGGCATTGTTATGTACTGATTATTTCATGTGGCTTTAAGAGTCTGTATTCCTTTGAATGTTTCTGAGTGTTCCTGGCTCGAGGTTCGCTTGGTGACCACAGTTACTGAGTGAACTCCGGCCGTCAGGACGCATATGTATCGTGAGTGAATAACTTGGATTAAACTTCTTTCTTCTACATAAGAAGTCTACAGCTTTCATGCTTATTACAGGCGCAAACAGGGAAAGTGCACTGTATACAAAAAAGAGCTCCAGTTGTGAAAAATGTCTGAGCGCTAACGGTGGTTGATTCCACAAGCTACTAAAAATATAAATGAGCGGACACACTTTCTAGTTATTTTGATCACAAGTATCTGGAGCAACCGTCCTTCTTTGGTAGGTGAGAGACAGCAGGTTTTATAAGGTTTTAAGTTAACCAAGTGAGGCTCTGAGAATGTCAAGATTTATTAAAAAGACCTAGGGCCCGATGTAGGTGACCATTACCGGTCGGTAACGGCCAAATTCGGCCGTTACCGACCGGTAAATGGGTCATTGAGATGTAGGGGCCATTATTACACTGATTTGGTAAATTTACCGAATCGGTAAAATCACAGATTCTGTAAAATACCGAATCGGTAATTTTACCGATTCGGTAAATCCCAGATGTAGGTAGCACTGTTCACAGTGCTACAGGCCTTCAGAATTCGGTATTTTACCACCCAATCCAATTGGGTGGTGAAATACCGAATCCAGGTGTGCATGCACATGTGTGCATGCACACCTATGCCATGTGACAGACAGACATGCCCTTAGGGCATGTCTGTGTGCCACATGGTTAAGGGAATGTGTGGTCATCAGATCACAAAGGATGTGCTCCTTCAACTTGAAACATACGTGGTTTCTTCACTCGTTAATCTCCTTTCCATAGGCATTTAAATTCCCATTTATGTGCATCAATACATCTTTAGTAATGACGAATCCATTTATGATTTTTCAAAATTCAACATTTAATTTTGTTTCAAAATATATCAGGTCATTCATTATAGTCATGAATAATTCTTCGCTTTACATCATGCCCAATGCATTTCGGATTAAGGCGGAAAAACCCTTCATCAGGGGCCTGTCAAGTGAAAACATACAGGACCTTTAGCATTCAAAGCAAAAAACCATTGTGCAAATATAGGGAATAACGATACATGCTATGCTTTACATTTGTATTAAAGATAATCACACGTTATACAAGCGTTTTAACGTAATTGGTAATGAGAAAGTCAAACATTTTATAGAGCGAATGAACAGCAATGGTAAAACAAAATGAAACCGGACTACGGTAAATTAAACCCAAAGTGCATTCTCACAGTGATGAATAAAACAACCAATGTTGACATACGCTATAGCGGTGAAACGCAGTCAGACGAAAAACAATAGTACCGGGTAGAAACGGGGAAGACTTACTTCATGTAATGCAAAACTGGTCACGGCGGTCTGAACGCGGAAGCGGTGTGATGTCTGAGGAACCAATAGTGCGAGTGTTTATACAATAGTGATTCAGTCACGTGGTGACGGTTTGTGCTAGGTGCCGACTCACAAAAGCGTAACAAACTACTTACACAGGATACGAGGACCATGTATATCGAGGCATATAAAAGGATAGAGAGTAAAATAAAAACAAAAAACAAATTAAAAAAGGAATAATACGGTTGACGGCGAAAAGGCCGAAAGTGTTGCCATGGCAACTACCTACTCAAATTTGATGCGATGGAGGTTCCGATCACGTGATGTGTGGAAACCAGAAAGTGAAAAGGTCAAAATCTGTAGCGAAAGGTGAACAAATCATGAAGCGCGATGATTAACAAAGAAAATGGACTTAAGTGAAGGCTGTGAGGACGACGATACTAGTTGTCTAGAAAATATAATACCATGGGCAACGTAGGAGTTCAACATAAATAGAAAAAACGTAGAAGGCAGAACACTACTTCAAAAATAGGTGTACATTATTAGTGATTGACACATGAATAACAAATGAATAAATACATATATTGATTTGATACATTCATTCCAGGGTACAAGTATTTTGATGGGGGTAAGAAGGACTTTAAAGCCAATAGCTGTGCTGAGCAAATATGATGTTGTTTTAAAGAAAACATGAGAGTTTGATTCTGTCATTGATCCCTGTTGGTTGAAGAGTATTAAGTTTCTTAATCCAAAAAAATTCAGCCTGTAAACGTTGTTTTACTGGATCCATGTCACAACGTAGCGGGAGTATCTCCAGTATTGTGAATTTCAGTTGAGCAATTTGATGATTTGATTCCAGCCAATGTGTGGCTACTGCTGATTTCATATTTTTTGTACGAATATTGCTTTTATGTTCTGATATTCATATTTTAATTTTTCGGTCCGTTTGGCCAACGTAAATTTTTCCGCACGGGCATTTGATGGCGTATATGACGTTCTTGGAGTCACAAGTTCCTGTGTATTTAAGGTCAATTTTGTTGCCTTTTGTAGGATGCATAAAAGTCTTTCTTGTGATGACATTATTGCAATGAATGCAATTTAAGCATTTGGCCATACCTTTGTATTGTGCTTTAATTTCTTTCTTTGAAGTGAGAATCTCTTTCAGATTTTTTGATCTTTTGAATGCGAAAGTTACATGCTCACTGTACAAGTTTTGAAGATCTGGTTCAGATGTAATTAGCGACCAATGACGATTGACGATTTTCTTGATATTGTTAGCTACAGTGGAGAATTTCAAAACACATACTGTTTTTTGATCTGGAGTGTGTATTGCTGAGCTCAGTAATTTTTCTCTTGGAAGTTTAGCTACTTTTTTCAAAGATTCCTCTAAAATCTCATTTGGATAACCTCTTGTTAAATATTGTTGTTGTTGTTCTTTTAAAGCATGATTTAGGATTTCCACATTAGAGGTAATTCTTTTCAACCGGATAAATTGAGATGTGGGTAAGTGTTTTTAGAGGTTTTCAGGATGAAAGCTCTGGTATAGCAAGCTCGAATTGCAGTCTGTGGCTTTTTTGAACACTTGGGTTTGGATTTGTTGGTTGATGATAGTGATTTGTACATCAAGAAATGATATCGTGTCTTTTTTTATGGTATGTGGGAATTGAATTCTTGGGTTCACTTGATTCAATGAGAAAATGTTAGCTGATAGTTGATCTTTTTCTCCTTTCCAAATTAGAAATAGGTCGTCAATGTATCTTTTGAATGTTATCAGGTTGTTGGTCCAATTCGTGTTATTCAAGATGTGGTCGTGTTCAAATTTCGACATGAATAAATTGGCGTATGAGGGGGCCCCCCCAAAGCCCATGGACGTGCCATTGCATTGGTTGTAGTACGTATTTTGCCATTCAAAATAACTGTGGTATAATGCGAAATGCATTAACTCCAAAAGGAAGATCTTATTTGCTTCACAGTCATCGGCCCTTAGTAGATTCCATTCCAGTGCTTCTAAGTGACACCCCCTGCACCCTTGCAAAATTCGGTATTTACCGATTTGGTAAATACCAAATCGGTAATGCCCATTGATTCCTATGGGCTTCAATGCCCATAGGAATCAATGGGCATTACCGATTCGGTATTTACCGAATCGGTAAATACCGATTCCTTCGGGTTCGGCAAATAATTACCTACATCTGCCCTCCTCTTTTTTACCACTTCTTAAATACCGATTCGGTATGAATCGTTATTTAAGAAGTGGTAAAAAAGATTTACCTACATCGGGCCCCTAATCATTTAAACTGAGGGCTACTGCATACTTCACGTACATAGTCTTTTTGATGCGCTACGTCAGGCGAGCTTCTGTATTTTGTTTTTGTAATTTTGCGGTGAGTTCTAAATAGGGGGCTCTACAGCAGCCCAAGTCTAGTTCAGATGACACACAGGTGGAATCTAATTTAGAATGCTTTTTTTTCACGAAGATACGGTCGGTCTAGATGTAGTAACTGAAGTGTGCTCGCTTCACCTGCATTCGGAATTGATGTGGGAACATACTGATATGTCACAGTGTAAAATCTGTTGTGAGATACACCTTCTCTTAAAGCACGATTTATAAGTAAGCGTGAATTTGTGCAAAGTGATTGTATAATATTTGTTTGCTCCCTTAGAAAGTCTGAGCATGAGAGCAGAAATATTTTGTATTCTATGTGAAGTTTCTTTTATTTTTTCAACTTGAGTTTTGAGCTTTTCTACCTTTGTCCACGTTTGTTCTTAATTTACTTGCTTTATTTGTGACGCAGAATACGTCTCAGAGAAAGAATTGTAATGTGTAGGCCAGTTTTCTTTTGTTGGTAGAAGATGTGATGATGTATTGTAGCTTGTTTGAAATTATTATGGAAGCAGCAAAATAAAAAGATAATAACCGACACAATTATAATTTTTTAGCATCACAAAGATCCATGGTTTAAATGTAATTCTGTGTGGAAATAACACTAACATTTTATTGCACCCTTTATATTTCTTATGTTGGTTTTAGAAAATCTATCTTCACCTCCATCAAATATCCTTTTATAATAGAAGTAATTCAGCAGATGTTGACTGTAGGTATTCTGTCTTTGTCTCTTTCTAGCTTCCTGTTTCTCTTCTCACTCATTGGTATAAATGTTCATAATTCTTTCCAGAGCTCCTTCTTATTGCCGACACCGTTTTTGCATGAAAATGAAAGGAATCTGGAACGTGTTCACTTTTTCTAAAAGTCCATGTAACAGGCAAGGGATCCATCCTGGGAGGTAAGGGAAATCACTGAATATTTCAAGCTAACCAGTGCATGTGAAGTGAAATATACATTAGATATAGTGACAGTTTAATATATATGCAAAGCTGTAGCCTGAGCTTTCTTCAGCCTTACGACATCACTGGAAAACTAAAGAATAGGAAGTTGTGCTTGAAATGTAGAACAACTGGCCAATTTTTACACTTCCTATTAAATTATACGGTGCGTAAGAGTATAGAATCACACATTCTCTCCCCAGCTATAGACACCAATATCTGCATGGTCTTGGTAGAGTATTGTGTGTGTGCTACACCCTCATTGATTACACGTGTTAATGTCCACATTTATAAAACAGAACGGCAGAGGGTTTGCAAGTAATATCAACATTGTAAGTAGATTAGACTTTGTTCTGATTTGTAGAACTGTCAAGATGCAGACCGAGGGCCTGATTTAGAGTTTGGCAGATGTGTCATTTTTTTGTCACATTATATTTGATATATTGTCCTCCTTATTACAAATGCGTTATCACATAAATTAAATATAATGAGGCAGATGGGGTACATGTCAAATTGTGATGGGGTAACCCATCAGCCAAACTCTAAATCAAGCCCAAAGAGGGCTAGGTAGAGTTCTTTCAATGTCTCTCTGTGCTACTGAGTGTATTGTGTTCACATATATACCTACTTATCTGGAATTTGGCAGAACAAAGGGGCATAGTTACAGCAGAATGGTGAAGCGTGGCCACGCTTTTCGATTCTGAAAATGCAGGGATGTGCTGTATTCACAAGAACGCAGCGCACACCCTATGTTTCTCCTAGCACTGGCGCTGAGTTCAGATGCTCAGCGCCATTACCTCTACGTCCCTCGTCCTCGACCCAGTCATCACTCATGAGGTATTCCACAGACAGGATAGGAAACGCTTTTAGGCTCCACCCCTCCTCCTGCCAGGTGCTATATCATACTCAACCACCAGAAGCACATCCTGTTTTGTTTCCTGTCGGTGGTTTACTTGATGGGAGACGTTGGGGTGAGTGCCGGGCACTTACCTGCTTCTTTGTCCTGTGGATCCTCCTCTGCTGGGCTCTGGGGGGCTCCCATGGACTGTCATGGGATTCCTTGGAATGGGGCTGCTGGGCTTCCCTGTCTCCTCCTGGGCTCAGGTGACCTGTGCTGCTTGGCTTCACGGGTCTTCCTGTTTCGCTGCTGCCCCGGTGTCTGCTCACGCTGGTGATGTCCTGACGTTCTCCCGCTGCACGATGGGATCCTTGGCGATGGTGTCCTGCTTCTTGTCCACGACGTGCAGGTAGGGGTATGGGGCTGTGAGCGCTTGGCTGTCTGTGAGGCGCGCTCCTCCCCGTGTGCTTCCCCTCTCACGCCTGGGCCTCGCTGTGGTGTGGGGGCCCTGGTGTCACCTCCTGCGTGTTTGTATACTCGCGGCGGGGGGGTTGCTCTCTCCACTGCTACGGTCCTCCCCTGGGTGTTCGCCCTGCTTCCTGTTTGGGGCGTGGGTCCTTGTGTGTTCCGTGAGGGCACCCGGCAGCGTGGACATGTCGGCTGCTTCGGCGGCGCCTTCCTCTCTCCTCTGATTTTCGTGCATGCGCGGTTTCCTCTGCGGTGTCCGTGAGCAGTTTCCGGTACCCGGCGGGGTGCTGTGTCTAAGAGCCGCGCCGGCTGTTTGGCCGCGGTTTCACTTTACCCGCCCCTCCCCATTTCTCAAGCCTGGTTTGTGGTTGGCTGTGGGTCGGGGGCTTGCCTCCCTGGCTGTTTTTGCAGTACATTGGTCGTTTTTTAGCCATTGAGGGCCTCTGGAGTCTTCTATGTGGGGGGCTAATTGGTAGGGTGTTCCCTGCTTATATATAGTCCTCTGGGTGGAGGTGTTTTCTTTGTAGTATTCATTCTTCTTTGTTACTACTTTGTGCTTGGGTGTGTTAGTTATGGGCAAACGCCATCGTAAGAGGAAGCATTCCTCCCCTGTGCCTCCCTCTTCCCCTGGTTCCAGTGGGGACTCCTCTCCTCCTCCTGTGAAGCGTGCCAGGAAGGCTGATGATGATCGGATTAAGCGCTTTATCCTAGAGACTCTTTCTGATCTTAAGGCGACCAAGAAGGATGCTGTTGGACTTTCTGGTTCTGCTGCCCTTTATTCCGATATTTCCTCCTCTGCTGAGTCTGATGAGTCTTCTCTGGCTGCTGTTGAGCTTCAGGGCAAGTACATTTCCAGGGATCTCTTGACTGACGTCCTTTCTCATGTGCGGGTTAACATGGGGTTTCCTTATGATTCTGCGCCCAGTACCTCTCAGGATTCGCTCTTGCCGCAGTTTAGGAAGCCGGTTGCCTCTTCCTTGCCGGTGCATCCCTTTGTGTCTGATGTCCTGCTGAAGGAGTGGAAGGACCCGGATAATATTGCCATGCCCAGGTTTATGTCTAAGCTTTATCCATTGCAGGATATGGTGGACTCTTTACCTGATTCCATTCCTGTGGACTCTGTTGTGGCCAGTCTTGTGGGTCGTCCTTCCATGGCGGATGATAACATTCTGAAGCACGGTGTGGATAAGAAGGTGGATTCTGCCCTCAAGAAGTCTTATGCCGCCTCTCACCTGACTATTCGTTCTGGGATTTATGGGGCGTATGTTGCCCAGTCTTTGCTGTCCAATTTCAAGTCCCTGTTTTCTACGATGCAGGAGGGTGGCAGTTGTCCGGAGTTGCTGCAGTCCATGGAGCGCCAGGCGGAATTCCTGTTGGACATCGCTTTTGATTCAGTGAGGGCTTCTGCGATGTCCAGTGGTTCCTCTATTGCTGCCCGTCGGAACCTGTTGCTGCGGGATTGGAAGACAGACGCGGCCCAGCGTTCCAGGGCTTTGCGGCTGCCTTTCACTGGTGCCCGTCTGTTTGGTGACTCGCTGGAGGTGAAGCTGCACAATGTCTTTAAGGAGCGCAAGCATTCTTTGTCTTTTCGTGACCTTCCGCCCCGTGGGGGTTCCTCCTTCTCGGGTGCCAGGACTTTCTGCCAGCCTTCCAGGTTTCAGCAGTCCTCCTTCAGAATTCAGCGTGGCACTGGCAGGCCTTTTCCCCAGAAGTTTCAAAAGAAGTCCCAGAGGGGTGCCAGGTCTGGCCCGCAGCGTTCCTGACTATGCCATCCAAGGGGACGTTCTCGATGGTGGTCCACCTGTGGTTGGTGGGAGACTTTGCAGGTTCCTTCCGGCTTGGCGCTTGACGACCTCCGACAGATGGGTGCTGGATGTCTTATCTCTGGGCTACCGGATCAAGTTCTTGTCCCCCCCCCTCCGGGGTGGTGGTGACCCCTTCTCCTCGGGATGCCTCCCGCCGTATGGCCTTGTTGGAGGGGGTTCGTCTTTTGGTCAGCAAGCTCGCGTTTGTCCTTGTTCCAGAGGAGGAGCTGGGGATGGGGGTCTACTCCATCATCTTTGTGGTGCCAAAGATCACGGTGGACTTCTGGGTGGTCATCAACCTTCGGGGTCTGAACTTGTTCGTGAAGAAGATCCCGTTCAAGATGGAGACTCTCCAGAAAGTTATTCCGCTGATCCAGTCCGGATGGGTGTTCTCCATTCTCCATCTCCAGGATGCATATCTGCACGTTCCTGAGGCTGTGAGGGTTCAGAGTTTCCTGCGCTTCTGCCTGGAGGGTCAGCACTGGCAGTTCTGCGTCCTTCCTTTTGGTCTTCGGTCCACCCTCAGGGTGTTCACCAAGTTGGTGGCTCCCTTGGTGGCACATCTCCATCTCCTGGGGGTATCGGTGTTCCCATATCTGGACGATTGGTTTGTTCAGGCTCCGTCTCTGGAGGTCATGTCTCGCCACCTTCTCTTGATCATGACTACGCTCAGGGACCACGGATTCTTGATCAACTTGCCGAAATGGCACCTGGAGCCTGCCACCAGGAGGACCTTCATCAGAGCAGTGTTTGATTCTGTGTTGGGCAAGGTGTTCCTGCCGGACTCCCGGATTCGTCGCCTTCAGTCGTTGCTGAGGAAGTTGTTGTCGCAAGCCTCTGCTCCCCTCCTGCAGTGGCTGGAAGTTCAGGGCCACATGGCTGCGTCTGTTTTCACCGTGCCCTGGGCCAGGGTTCATCTGCGCCCTCTGCTATGTTATGTGCAGAGGTGGGTTCCCTTTCCCGTCCTGGATTATGCTGTTCCTGTGCCTGTGTCTCTGGACATTGTGTCTGCTCTCCAGTGGTGGCTGGATTCTTCCCACCTTTCCAAGGGGATGTGTTTCCGTCTGCCTCCTCTTCTGGTTGTGACCACGGATGCCAGCGCTTCAGGCTGGGGTGCTACTCTGGACCATTGGGCAGTGCAGGCTCGTTGGCTCCCGTCGGAGTCACGCAGGTCATCCAACTGGAGGGAATTGTCTGCAGTGGAGAGGGTGCTTCGCTTTTTCCATCTTCATCTGAGGGGTTGCCATGTCCTGGTGAGATCGGACAACACGGTGACTGTGGCCTATATCAATCACCAGGGGGGGACCCACAGTTCATCCATGAATCTGGTGGCTTGTTCCATTTCGGATTGGGCGGAGCAACATCTTCTGGCCCTGTCTGCTCAGCACATTCGGGGTGTGGACAACGTGGTGGCGGATTCCTTGAGCCGGAGATTCCCTTCGTCTCTGTCCCTGTGTCTGGCTCCCCGGACCTTTCGGCTGCTTTGCCTGAGTTTCGGGACTACGGTTCTGGATCTGTTTGCCTCCCGATCCAATGCCCTGGTTCCCCTGTTCTGCTCCAGGTCTCCCAAGGTGGGCGCCTGGGGGGTGGATGCCTTGTCTCTCCTGTGGTCTCCTTGGCTTCTCTATGCCTTTCCTCCCTTTTCTCTGATTCCTGCCTTTTTGCTGAAGGTTCAGCGGGAGGAGGCTCAGGTGGTGGGGGTTCTTCCACACTGGCTGAAGAGGTCCTGGTTTCCTCTGTGGCTGGGCCTGGCAGTGGGCCCTCCTTGGCTCCTGCCCCGCTACCCCTCTCCTCTGAGGTCCCCGTCCCCCCTTCTGGTCCCCCTCACCTTGGCGGTCTGGAGGTTGAACGGTTGTCTCTTGGGGTCCGTGGTCTGCCCGACCACATAATTTCTGTGATGCAGGCCTCTTGTAGGCCGTCTACTTTGTCTTCCTATTCGAAGCACTGGTCTTCCTTTTCGGGATGGTGTTCCTCCTCTGGTCCATCTCCTACCTCTTGCCCTGTGTCTTCCGTTCTTCAGTTTTTTCTGGATGCTTTCAGAAGCGCTTTGCTTTGTCTACCTTGCGGGGCCAATGGGCTGCTATCCGTGCCTTCCGGGACCCGCATTCCTTTCTTCCATCGGATGGCTTGTTGGTTTCTCGCCTTTTTCGGAGTTTCTCTCTCTCTTCACCTTCTGTTCGTTTTCTGGTGCCCCCTTGGGATCTCTCCTTGGTGTTGGGTGTTTTGCAGTCTTCCCCTTTTGAACCTTTGGAATCTGTGGACCTTAAATTCCTGTCCTACAAAGTGGCCTTTCTGGTGGCTATCACTTCTGCGAGGCGGCTGAGGGAGCTCACGGGCTTGCGTTGTTCTCCCCCCATTTTTGCATTTTCTGGATGACGCTGTGGTGCTCTCTTTGGATCCTGGGTTTGTCCCCAAAGTCCGCTCTCGTTTTCACTCTTCTCAGGAGCTGGTTCTCCCTTCTTTGTGTCCTTCTCTTTCTTCTCCTTCTGAGCTTTTGCTTCATTCCTTCGATCTGAAGCGTGCCTTGTCCATTTATGTATTTCACAAAACAGAGGACCCTAGTATATTAGGATCATGTGAATGATAGATATACACTAAATATTATGTATGTCCTTTGTCCCGCCGGACAGGAATTTATTAATTTGAATATTTTATACTGGTTCATATAATAAACATTTATACATAAGTGGGCACAACCTGTGACCCACGGAGAACAAGACAAAACAAGTTAAAGCGAATTATGTAAGGGCGCACAAGGCGGTCTGTACTAGTATTCAGTTTTACAGACTTTGAATCATTTTAGCAAACCATTGTAAAAGACGTTTTGTGACTTTGTAAAAAACATATGGTGCTTTTAGGTCGAAGACGTTTCGATGCAATTAGAAATGCAAGCATCATCATCAGGACAAAAGTTATTATATAACGTTTGTCTTGAGAACATTTACATAGTAACACAGCCTCTATGACATTTTACATAACGACATAAAATAGTAGGTGGAAGGAGGAAAAATGGAAGAAAGACAAAAATTACGTTAGAATTTGAATTAGCTAGGCATGAGTTCAGTTCATATTTTGGTACCGCGAGAAACTAACACACTGTGTAGCACTACAGCGGAAGAAAAATGGATGTGACTCCGAGTGGATCTGTGTGATTATTAGCAGATGGACGAAACTGATTTAATTATCATTCGTGATCTGAGATGCATGCTTATTAAACGAACGGTAATTTTTAAAAAAAGGTGATAAGGACCGTGACAGTATACTGCAGTAACTTTTCGGCGCAGTGAAATCTTTTCAGCGCAGTGAAATACGTGCATAGAAAAAATGGAGGGGGAAGATTAAAACGTAGTGGTATACCTGCGTGGGGACCACGCGTATTTCCAGATAGTGGCGGAAGGTAACAGTCTATTATTCTGCTCGTTTGCACACTGCAGTGGTTCTGTCAAGGTGGATGAGAGAGGGGTATTCAATGTACTTAAGGTACTTTATGGCAGTTGTGCTGACTACAACCGTGGTTTTAATAAAATGGATACTCACATTAACCAGCCATTTCAGACGGCGCGGCGCATTTGTTAAAGTGGATGACTGTCGGGGAGAGAGAAGGAGATGGAGGGGATAATAGGTTGGGTGAAAAATACTGGTGAATCAACAAGTGAGCGGCGAGCCTGGCAGGACTTACTTTTTATCGTGAAGTACAGGGTCGCTAGCACGGCAGCACAATGCTCCGGCGTACAAAATTCTGGTAGATAAAAAAGGGATTATAAGTTATGGGAGTCTCGTAACGGCACGCGGGAACAATTGGGAAAAGGGTTTACAGCCTGCAATTACTTACTCAATGTTGTCTTGCTCGATGGCAGGACAGATGGGGTTCTGGCGGTGATCGCTGCCGGGGTGTGGGCGGGGCATAGTATTTATTACCAATCATTGAAACTGAGATGGGACTCGGTAGGGGGAAGGGAGTCACAAGGGGGTAGGAGGGGGGGCGGCCAACTTGGAGTGGGGTTGAGGAACACACGAAATGAAAGAATAGTGACGAGTGAAAATTAATAGAAGTGACTTATGTTTCTATATACAACAGGAACACTTTACAAATTTTTTTTTTTACATTATGGTCTAGATGATCAGGAGGAATTGTCCTTTTCAGGGGAAGTTTCCTTATTTAAGAAACGTCACAATGATGTCCAATCCTCAACCCTGTTCAAGCCTTTTCGTATACTGTCCGTTCTCAGGATCCAGTGTAGCTCCTCTTTGTTTAAAATTTGAGAAATGTCTGCTCCTTGGGTGGGGCTTTTATCTGTGTGATCACAGTCCATGTAAAATCATTCTCTGTGTGACCTTTTTCCGAGAAATGTTCCACCAGGGGCGCATTGGCAGTTTGGCAGCGGATCCTGCTCCTGTGTTGTCCTATCCGTAGTTTAATCTTCTGGCTTGTTTGTCCTATATATATCAACATGCATGGACAGAAGATTGCATAAACTACATTTGAAGAATTGCAATTGGTGAAATGGTGTCTATCATAATTAATTGTGCCGAAGGCGAAGGTCTTACCCTCGATAGTTGAGTCACAAAAAACACATTGGCCACATTTAGCGTGGCCCTTGAGAGCAGGTAAGTTCCACACATCATTGAGAGTAGTTCTAGCATCTGGTTGTGGAAGTGAGGCACATACTAAGTGATCTTTTATATTCTTTGCTCTTTTGAAGGCAAACAATGGTCGTTCCAAGTTAAGGACACCGGCATTTAGTACTGGCCAATGCTTTAGGACACTTTTCATAATCGCATTAGATGCAGGGGAGAATGTAGTCACACAGGTGATTCTATCTTGGTTATTCTTGATTCGTGGTTCTAGTAACGTCTCTCTGGGACAGTACCATGCCCTCTTTAACGAGCGGAGTACCAATTTCCGTGGGTAACCCCTTTGTCTGAGTTTGACACTCAGTGTTTTTGCTTCTGTAAAGTAGTCTTGTTTAAAGTAACAGTTTCTACGTATACGGGGTTCCTCAACCCCACTCCAAGTTGGCCGCCCCCCCTCCTAACCCCTTGTGACTCCCTTCCCCCTACCGAGTCCCATCTCAGTTTCAATGATTGGTAATAAATACTATGCCCCGCCCACACCCCGGCAGCGATCACCGCCAGAACCCCATCTGTCCTGCCATCGAGCAAGACAACATTGAGTAAGTAATTGCAAGCTGTAAATCCTTTTCCCAATTGTTCCCGCAAGCCGTTACGAGACTCCCATAACTTATAATCCCTTTTTTATCTACCAGAATTTTGTACGCCGGAGCATCATGCTACCGTGCTAGCGACCCTGTACTTCACGATAAAAAGTAAGTCCTGCCAGGCTCGCCGCTCACTTGTTGATTCACCTGTGTTTTTCACCCAACCTATTATCCCCTACATCTCCTTCTCTCTCCCCGACAGTCATCCACTTTAACAAATGCGCCGTGCCGTCTGAAATGGCCGGTTAATGTGAG
Organism: Lissotriton helveticus; assembly: GCF_964261635.1. Classification (NCBI taxonomy): domain Eukaryota; kingdom Metazoa; phylum Chordata; class Amphibia; order Caudata; family Salamandridae; genus Lissotriton; species Lissotriton helveticus. The sequence continues at coordinate 480,017,360 of NC_136067.1, forward strand.
TATCCATTTTATTAAAACCACGGTTGTAGTCAGCACAACTGCCATAAACTACCTTAAGTACATCTAATACCCCTCTCTCATCCACCTTGACAGAACCACTGCAGTGTGCAAACAAGCAGAATAATAGACTGTTACCTTCCGCCACTATCTGGAAATACGCGTGGTCCCCACGCAGGTATACCACTATGTTTTAATCTTCCCCCTCCATTTTTTCTATGCACGTATTTCACTGCGCCAAAAAGATTTCACTGCGCCAAAAAGTTACTGCAATATACTGTCACGGTCCTTATCACCTTTTTTAAAAAATTACCGTTCGTTTAATAAGCATGCATCTCAGATCACGAATGATAATTAAATCAGTTTCATCCATCTGCTAATAATCACACAGATCCACTTAGAATCACATCCATTTTTCTTCCGCTGTAGTGCTACACAGTGTGTTAGTTTCTCGCGGTACCAAAATATGAATTGAACTCATGCCTAGCTAATTCAAATTCTAACGTAATTTTTGTCTTTCTTCCATTTTTCCTCCTTTCACCTACTATTTTATGCCGTTATGTAAAATGTCATAGAGGCTGTGTTACTATGTAAATGTTCTCAAGACAAACGTGATATACTAACTTTTGTCCTGATGATGATGCTTGCATTTCTAATTGCATCGAAACGTCGTCAACCTAAAAGCACCATATGTTTTTTACAAAGTCACAAAACGTCTTTTACAATGGTTTGCTAAAATGAATCAAAGTCTGTAAAACTGAATACTAGTACAGACCGTCTTGTGCGCCCTTACATAATTCGCTTTAACTTGTTTTGTCTTGTTCTCCGTGGGTCACAGGTTGTGCCCACTTATGTATAAATGTTTATTATATGAGCCAGTATAAAATATTCAAATTAATAAATTCCTGTCCGGCGGGACAAAGGACATACATAATATTTAGTGTATATCTATCATTCACATGATCCTAATATACTAGAGTCCTCGGTTTTGTGAAATAGACAACTGCCCAAGGACCCTAGTTTTATTCCTTTTGGGTTTTCCCTTGTTGTGTATAACAGTATTGTCCATTTATGTGGCTCGATCAGAGGGGTTTCGCTCTTCTGACTCCCTCTTCGTAACCTTTGGTTTGGCTGGTAAGGGTAAGGCTGCTTCCAGGCTTACTTTGGGTTGCTGGATTAAGGCTATTATACTTCTTTTTTTAACTTTAAAAGTTATGTAATGTTTTATATCTTCCTCCAAAAATATGTATTTTCTTTTTAGAAAACTGCACTCCCATACCGGTGGTGTACCAAGCTCCATCACCAGTTCGTATCCGACGAGTTTGTGGCACGCATGAAGTCACCCCAGCTGCTACTTGGTATCCGACGGGTATGCAGTACCAAGCCACGCGTTACGTCATGTACGTCATGTACATCACTCAGAAGGTGTCTGTATGTGAAATGGGCAGTTTTAAAACTAAAATCTTTCTAAAATGGTGGATAAGATGCCGTTTTAAAAAAAGAAGAGAAATGATTGGCTGTTTGAGAACATTATAGACTGAAAAATAGGGTGCATGTTTCTGTGTTAAGCATACTTGCTGTTTGAATTTGCAACATTGTCTGCTGAACTTGTGACCTGTGTGTTCAGTTGAGTGTTACATGAACTGTTACTATGGTAACAGTGATTAAGCAGAATGGGGGTAGGGTTCAAAGTTATGTGAATTGGAAAAGGTTGGAATGTGTAACCAATAGAAATGTGTGTTAGCTTTTGAATTAATGTGGTAAGCAATGTGATTTGATATTTACATGTATATGTGTGCAGAATAAGAGGAAAAGTTAGCAATTTGGGGGTTTTGCTAAGAGCAGTGCACTACAGACATTCTGTATATGAAAATCTAGTGTGTGATTCAGATACTTGTAAATCTACAATTTAATTTGAAAGGTGAGTTATTAATTTGTGAGGTGTTGCATTTGGTACCTTTGTTTTTAATTGGACTACTGTGTTACTCCTGTGAAAGTCCAGGTGTTGGAAAACGAGGCAGCATCTGTGAGGCCTGCACAAATAACATGACACATTTGTCCTTTACTGGGAACACAACACCCTAGGGCAGCGCCTGACTCTCAGAGGATAGCGTTGCAGAGCAGTCTGAGGCTTACTCAAGGGAGGTGGTGTGGGCCAGCAATCGCTATTTGTAGGTGCGCAAATATAACACTCAATAATTGATTGTCCAGTCTGTACTTTGCTTTATAAAACTAAGAGTTATATTTATTAAACACACACACCACTCAATACTATACACCAATTTACAAATATACATAAGCTTATGGAATTACTTTGTGACATTGCATAACATCTCCACCCCTCCCACAAGGGGGATGGGGTATAGTACCACCACTCCCATGTATGCGCATCATCTTGCCCCCAATGCAGTGAATTGGTCTTAACCTGGAGCGAGGGCCCTACGCACTGGCACCATCCCAGTGGCGAACCCCCCATTACCTCAACACGCATTAAACAGGCTACACCTGCCTTGGCGACACATGACCCTGACTGAGCATCTCCTACTGACCATACAGTATGCACCTCGTCATCTTAAGGGCTAACAGTCTGGGGTCTTCACCTAAGCGCAGCAGCAAGAACACATGTTTACGCACACTTTAGAATGACAATACTCAGCACATTTGGATATCATTAATAATGCAGTGCAATTACAGCCCCTATAGGCATCACAGATGATCACAGGATTAAGTAAATACAGTCAGACATCCTAGCCGGAGTGTCTAGTCACTTAAATCCACTTTGCTTATGATACCCCCTTAAATTAGTACTTCACATTGATTATCAGTCCCTTGAAAAGAAAAAACCATTAATGAATGCATTTTGGTGCAATTACACTCTTCACCTCCAGGGGATGCCGTTCTCCAGACACCCCCAACTCAGCTCTTTACTCCTTGATGCAATTATCAAAACACCCTCAGCAGAAGAACAAAAGTTTCTGCCCAGAAGGTGTTTAATGCAAGTTGAGCCCTGGGGGGTTATTCTTTTCAAATCCCCTGGACACTTAGGGTGACTTGTCTCTTCATGTTGGGGGGGAGCCTGCGCTTCTCCAGCAGCTCCCCTCAACACCTTTTCATCATTGAGGGTATACCCCCTCTGGGGGGGCCACCACGCAACAGAAAAGCAGGCTTCCAAACGCCTGGCAAGGCATTATGGGGCGATTTTGCTCCTTTTCCTGAATATTTGATGAGCGGCTCTCCCACTGTGCTGGAGAGAGCCGCGCTAACCCGCTGTCAGCTTTGCTGCATCTTCAGGCCTGGTTGGGGGGCCCAGTCCCACTTGGAACCCCAGGTAAGGGTACGCGGCGCGGGGAGCCCACCCCCGGCCGCTCTGCTCTTTGGTCTGGGGCCCGGTCCCACCCGGGCCCCTGCCTCCCCCTTCTCCTTGTCTGGGGCCCCAGTCCCACCCAGGACCCCAGCAGGCTCTCCACATTGGAGGACAGTCCAAGGAGCCCACCCCTGGCTGCCCCCGACGGCTCCCTGCTCGGCCCGCACCCTGGTGTGCGACCACGGGAGCCAGCCCATCAGTTCTCGTCAGCCCGGTCTGGCGGGCAGACACGGAGACCAGCGCGGCTCCGGCTGGCCTCGGGGGAGTGCAGCGGCACTTTCCTCTCCTTCTTACTGACTTCGGGGCCGGGGATGTGGTCCTGGGCCCCTCGACATCTTTGGGGGGACGCAATGGTGCTCCCCCCATCCAGGACACTGTGGGGCCGGGGATTGTGTCCTGGGCCCCTCGACATCTTCAGGGGGGGATGCAACGGTGCTCCCGCCCATCCTGGACACTTTGGAGCCTGGGGATGGGGTCCCGGGCCCCTCAACATCTTCGGGGGGCACGACGGCGCTCCCCCCCATCCTGGACACTGTAGGGCCCGGGGATGGGGTCCCGGGCCCCTTCTCCCATCTTCTTTGTGGGGGGCATGACGGCGCCTCCCGCCCCTGCCTCCTCACATGGGGCCTGGAGTTGGGCTCCAGGGCCCCTCCTCCATTTCTTCCCGGGGAGCGCGACGGCGCTCCCCGGCGCAGGATTCAGCGGGGGCCAGGGTGTGCTCCTGGAACCCCGCAGAGGCATCCTCATGGGGTGCGTGACGGTGCACCCCCGCTTTACTTCTTTGGGGGGGCAGCCCCGGGACCTGACCCACCCTGGGGGCATCTCTGGGACCGGCGGCGTAGCCCCACGCGCTTCGTCGTCGGTCTTCTTAGGGGTCAAAGGTCGTCTATCTTCCGGGGGCCATATCTCAGCCCCTGGGGGTCCGGAGATATGGCCATGCTCCATTTTCGTGTCTTCTCGCTACTTGTGGCGTTCCCCAGCCACTGGGAGCACTCTCCTTTTTCCTTCGGTGTCTCCAAGAGGGTGCATTCTGCAGGGAGCGATCTTCACTGGCTCCCTGCGCCTTTCTCCTCACTGCGCAAAGGCCTCTTCTTCTGTGCCCCGGTCCTAGGCTCTTCTTCTGGCACTGTTAGGGCCCTGGGGGACAGTCAGGGGATCTCTCCTTCCAACTGTGCATTGCCCCAGGCTCCAGCACCTTTCGCCACAGCAGACGACACCCCAGAGAGAGCTTCTCTTCCTGTGCAAGTACTTTTAAAAGTTGAGTAGGGGGCTGGCAGGAAGTCTCTGTGTGTCCTATCAAACAGCGACACATCACTTTCCTGCCCCTGCTTCCCCCCTCCTTGTCCAGTCTTTGGGGTTGTTCAAAATGGCGTCGTCCAGTATCTCTGGCCACATGGCCTCTGAAACCCAACTCCTTCCCCCCTCACTGCCTTCCCTCCTTGGTGCCTGGCACTCAGCGACAGCAGTTGATGGATTGGCTGGGAGTACCACATATCTTTTCTCCTTGGAGGGAAGATCTTTGCTCTGGGAAGAAAGGCCATTAATCTAACCTGCCAGGGCCAGACCCCAGCCAGGGACTCAGAGAAATATGACATTTCTGGACGACCCAAAAGCAGTACAAATATGACTTTGGACTCTGCAGAATACTCATTTTCACATCTGCTACACTGGACATTAGTGCCTGTCTGGGATCTGTAGGCTTTGTGGAAGTCATTTTAGCCATGAGCCCCACATCTCCTATGGAGAATAATGAAGTGAAAACACAGTAAAACACACTGACTTTCCCTCGCATGTTCCTTCCCAGGGTATAAAGCTCTGTAGCTGCTCCTGGACTGCGCACGCTAGGGATCTCCCCTGCCAGCACCTACACGTGTGCACACGCATGTAGACCCGTGTCTTGTGTGCTTGGACTCCTGAGGCGGAAGCCGGGAGTATAGAGTCTGTTTTTTAAATATTCTTGGCATTTGCTAGACATTCGAATTAACGATACTTTTAGATTTAAAACTGAAAATACCTGTGTGTTAATTTTTTTAAATCACTCCTTGCGACCGCATTGCACCGCATCTTCTTGCGGAATAATCTGCATCATTGGAAGCCGATTTTGGGGCTCCCGGTGAACGCACATCCACCCCCCTCGAGGCGCAAACTTCGGGCGCCATCTTGGAGCAGGTAGAGGACAGCGCTCTAGTGGCTGGGCGATTTGGGCCCTGTCACTATAAAAGAGCCAGCGTAATCCCCCTCAAGCATTGTGTGCATGGACTCCTGAGGCGGAAGCCAGGAGTATAGAGTCTGTTTTTTTAAATATTCTTGGCATTTGCTAGACATTCGAATTCACGATACTTTTAGATTTAAAACTGAAAATACCTGTGTGTTAATTTTTTTAAATCACTCCTTGCGACCGCATTGCACCGCATCTTCCTGCGGAATAATCTGCATCATTGGAAGCCGATTTTCGGGCTCCCGGTGAACCCACATCCACCCCCCTCGAGGCGCAGACTTCGGGCGCCACCTTGGAGCAGGTAGAGGACAGCGCTCTAGTGGCTGGGCGATTTGGGCCCTGTCACTATAAAAGAGCCAGCGTAATCCCCCTCAAGCATTGTGTGCATGGACTCCTGAGGCGGAAGCCGGGAGTATAGAGTCTGTTTTTTAAAATATTCTTGACATTTGCTAGACATTCGAATTCACGATACTTTTAGATTTAAAACTGAAAAAACCTGTGTGTTAATTTTTTTAAATCACTCCTTGCGACCGCATTGCACCGCATCTTCCTGCGGAATAATCTGCATCATTGGAAGCCAATTTTCGGGCTCCCGGTGAACCCACATCCACCCCCCTTGAGGCGCAGACTTTGGGCGCCATCTTGGAGCAGGTAGAGGACAGCGCTCTAGTGGCTGGGCGATTTGGGCCCTGTCACTATAAAAGAGCCAGCGTAATCCCCCTCAAGCATTGTGTGCATGGACTCCTGAGGCGGAAGCCGGGAGTATAGAGTCTGTTTTTTTAAATATTCTTGGCATTTGCTGGACATTCGAATTCACGATACTTTTAGATTTAAAACTGAAAATACCTGTGTGTTAATTTTTTTAAATCACTCCTTGCGACCGCATTGCACCGCATCTTCCTGCGGAATATTATGCATCATTGGAAGCCGATTTTCGGGCTCCCGGTGAACCCACATCCACCCCCCTCGAGGCGCAGACTTCGGGCGCCATCTTGGAGCAGGTAGAGGACAGCGCTCTAGTGGCTGGGCGATTTGGGCCATGTCACTATAAAAGAGCCAGCGTAATCCCCCTCAAGCATTGTGTGCATGGACTCCTGAGGCGGAAGCCGGGAGTATAGAGTCTGTTTTTTTAAATATTCTTGGCATTTGCTAGACATTTGAATTCACGATACTTTTAGATTTAAAACTGAAAATACCTGTGTGTTAATTTTTTTAAATCACTCCTTGCGACCGCATTGCACCGCATCTTCCTGCGGAATATTCTGCATCATTGAGAGCCGATTTTCGGGCTCCCGGTGAACCCACATCCACCCCCCTCGAGGCGCAGATTTCGGGCGCATTCTTGGAGCAGGCAGAGGACAGCGCTCTAGTGGCTGGGCGATTTGGGCCCTGTCACTATAAAAGAGCCAGCGTAATTCCCCTCAAGCATTGTGTGCATGGACTCCTGAGGCGGAAGCCGGGAGTATAGAGTCTGTTTTTTAAAATATTCGTGGCATTTTCTAGACATTCGAATTCACAATACTTTTAGATTTAAAACTGAAAATACCTGTGTGTTAATTTTTTTAAATTACTCCTTGCGACCGCATTGCACCGCATCTTCCTGCGGAATAATCTGCATCATTGGAAGCCGATTTTCGGGCTCCTGGTGAACCCACATCCACCCCCCTCGAGGCGCAGACTTCGGGCGCCATCTTGGAGCAGGTAGAGGACAGCGCTCTAGTGGCTGGGCGATTTGGCCCTGTCACTATAAAATGAACGCCCCTTCCCGAACGCGCAGCGGGCGCGCCAGAGGCAAGCCCGTCAGGGCCCGTCTGGGCCAGGCCGGGCTCAGGGCCCAGACACTATGCCCATTTCTCCCGACCGTCATATCAAATACTCGCGAGATGAACTCTTGCATCTAAGAACTAAAACCACCCCCTCTAAACCACTATCCTGTCACCAGGGTGACCCATCTTCGAAAGGCATTCACCAGACACCGAAGTACGTAAGCCTGGCCCTGCTTAATTGCAGATCTATACCTAAACACTGCATAGAAATCAATCTGCTAATTCAAGATACCAACGTAGACATACTATTCCTCACGGAAACATGGCTGACCTCTAACTCTGAGGCAGACACTGTCAGTATGTTACCCCAGGGATTCCTAATACAGTTCCATAACCGAACCCAGGGAAAGGGAGGGGGCTAGCCATAGTCTACAGGGATAAATTTACCTGCAGGATACAAGAAGGAGGAATCTTGGACTGCGAAAGCATTTATTTTAACCTACATATTACGCCAAACACATCTTTATCCGGTATTCTTATATACCGTCCCCCCGGAAGCCTAGGACAATTCGTAGGCTCACTGCTAGAAACCACAATTACCTCCTGTACCATGACACCCAATTTTATTCTATTAGGAGACCTGAACCTTCATTTCTATGATCTCTCCGATAAAATAGCAAGCGATCTTAAATCAGAGCTGAATGCGTTCGACCTCCTCCTAAAAAACTCTGAGGCTACACACACAAAAGGACATCTCCTCGACCCGATTTTCTCCAACATCCACAAAATACAAATATCGCCCCCCCTCCCACTACCTTGGTCAGACCACTTCCTCATCCCGTTCACATGGCAAACCAACTTGGACTTCCCTCAGGCTCAGATCCCCAGCACTCAGGAAAGATCATGGTCCAAACTCTTTTGAGAACTGGACCCTGGAATTAGAACGCACTGCCCCTCCCGCCGACCCCGACCCACTAAAAGCTGACACAAACTTCACCAATTAGTTGACTAATACTCTTGACTCGGTAGCACCCAAGAAAAATATGAAGAAAAAAAGCAAAGCTTTTTAATCGCCATGGTACTCTCAAGAGCTTAGAGACCTAAGAAAAATCTGCAAGAACCGGGAGCGTAAATGGAGAAAAGACTGGGCCCCCCTCAATAAAGAGAAATATAAAGCAGCCATGAGGACCTATAAATCAGCTCGGAAAACAGCCCAAGCTTCCTTCTTTGAAGAGAAAATTAGAACGGCCTCCAACTCGTCTCGAGAGACATACAAAATAGTAAAAGAGCTGCTCAAAATACCCAACCCCCCCGTTGGCGCAGGACACCTCGGATACCAGATGCAATCAATTAGCAGCCTTCTTTGAGAGCAAAATAAAAAACATCCTACAATCCCTACCACTAAAGTCACATTTGTCTGCCCCTACGGATCTTACTGCCGCAAACACAGGCCCCACCCTGGACTCCTTCACCCAGATATCCAAAGAAGGCTTTCAAACTGCTCTGACCGCCATGAAAAGTGGATCCCCTAATGATCCAGCTCCCATGTATATCCTTCAGCATGTGGGACCTACCATCTCCCCTTTGGCCACAGACCTTATTAATGCTTTGTTTGATCAAGGAGTGGTTCCCCCTGGTTGGAAACAGGCAGTTGTAAAGGCACTACTTAAGAAACCAGAACTTGATCCCCAGGACTTTGCAAACCTCCGACCAATTTCCCTGCTGCCAGGGCTTAGTAAGATTGCAGAGAAAATTGCAAACCAACAACTCTCGGCCTTCTTAGAAACCAACAGATTGCTCCGCTCCTCTCAAACCGGGTTCCGCCCGGGCCAGGGGACGGAGACCGCCCTCCTAACAGTGGTCGAGGAAGCAAGGTGCATCTTGGATTCAGGAGGATCGGCTTTGCTGATCCTCCTGGATCTAAGCGCAGCATTCGATACCGTAGACCATAAGATCTTAGTCCAGCGCCTCCTCAACCTAGGGGTAAGAGGCACCGCACTGCGATGGCTTACATCCTTTTTAAAGGACAGAACCTTCCAGGTTTGGGAAGGGAATGCGCGCTCCAAGCCTTTTCCCCCCCAGTGTGGGGTGCCACAGGGCTCTTCATTGAGCCCTACCTTATTTAACACTTATATGGCCCCCCTGGAGGACGTTGTCACTCCCTTTGGGATTAAGGTTGTTACATACGCTGACGACACCCAACTGGTCGTCTCACTCTCCCTGGAAAAGGACAACTTCGAAAAACTACATAACTGCCTCTCTGAAATCTATAACTGGATGTGCGACTCGCGACTTAAATTAAATGGCACAAAAACAGAGCTCATGCTTCTGGGCCAGCGAATGACATCCCTTCCCACCTCCACCTGGCCCTTATGCTTAGGGGATCTCCCGCCACCAAAAAAAGAACTCAAAAGCCTAGGGGTATGGCTTGAGCAAGATCTCTCCCTTAAAACGCAGGCCAAAAATACTGCTGGCACCTGTGTGGGCCTACTCCGCTCAGCCCGGAAGATTCTCCCCCTACTTCCGACACAATCCCGAAAGTTGCTCATTCAGGGTCTTATCTTATCTAGATTAGATTACAGCAATGCCCTTTTTATGGCCGTGCCAGAATCCACCATCAATATCCTTCAGCGCACCCAAAACGCAGCAGCTAGGCTGCTGACAGGCACCTCTCGGAGAACATCGGCTCAACCAGCACTCAGAGCCCTTCATTGGTTGCCTATCCGGGAAAGGATCAAATGTAAGGCTCTGTGTATCACCCACACATCCCTCTAGGGTAAAGGGCCCCCTATTCTTGGGAAAATGCTCTATCCCTACAAAACCTCCAGGTCCCTGCGCTCCTCCCTTGGATACCTGGCCACGGTTCACAGAGTAAGGAAGGCCCGAACTGGAGGGCGACGTTTTTCGGTCACTGCAGCAACCTTGTGGAATTCCTTGCCGATTAGCCTTCGATCTGAACCGACCTACATGAAGTTTCGTAAACTCCTGAAGACACATCTCTTTCCAAAAAAAACATAAGTTCACCTGTCAACCCCCTGAGTTTCCCCTCAGATTTCCATTGCACCCCAAGCGCTGGGACGCTCCCGGGCAGCCTTGCGCTTTATAAATCTTTTTTCATTTCATTTCATTCATTCATTTCTTCATTTCATTTCTGCATGTAACCAGCACGGTGTCCCATACTCCAGCTGCTGCGAAGCGGCCTAGTCAAGCCAAGGGTACACCAGCCAAATCTCGATGCAGTCTCCTTCATCATGAGTTCACTGTGGGTGAGTCCCAGATTATGAGGCTCCCCCACAGTAAAAGCTCAACAATTAGGTGCTCAAAAAGGGAAAAATCAGGGCGGCTTATGGTGTCAGAACCACTTTCTAACACCAGGGAATAGTCTTACTTGTCTAGAATCACACTGTGAGTCTGTGAGTACTCGTGCAACCCTTGTGGCAGAAGCATATGGTTACTTCATGTTTTTGCTGACACATAAATGCTTAAAAACCTATACTGTTGTCAAATTTCAGTAGTATTAGAACCCAGTCATTGCTTATGCATTCGCAGAATGAGTCAGGCATTCACACTAGAGTGCAGTAGTGAAATGTGTAGAATATATGCAGTCACCTTACCCCTTTCAGACTAGTGAGTTTCTCCTTGTAAAGTCCAGGGACTGGGCTTGCTTGTCTAGAATCACACCGTGAGTCTGTGTGCACTTGTGCAACCATTGTGACAGAAGCATGTGGTTACTTCATGTCTTTGCTGATACATAACTGCTTAAAAGCCTATGCTGTTGTCAAGTTTCAGTAGTATTAGAACCCAGTCAATGCTTATGCATTTGCAGAATGAGTCAGGCATTCACACTAGAGTGCAGTAGTGAAATGTGTAGAATATATGCAGTCACCTTACCCCTTTCAGACTAGTTGAGTTTCTCCTGCTAAAGTCCAGGGAATAGTCTTGCTTGTCTAGAATCACACTGTGAGTCTGTGTGCACTTGTGCAACCATTGTGGCAGAAGCATGTGGTTACTTCATGTCTTTGCTGGCACATAACTGCATAAAAACCTATCCTGTTGTCAAGTTTCAGTAGGATTAGAACCCAGTCATTGCTTATGCATTCGCAGAATGAGTCAGGCATTCACACTAGAGTGCAGTAATGAAATGTGTAGAATGTATGCATTCACCTTACCCCTTCCAGACTAGTGAGTTTCTCCTGCTAAAGTCCAGGGAATAGTCTTACTTGTCTAGAATCCCAACGTGAGTCTGTATGCACTTGTGCAACCATTGTGACAAAAGCTTGTGGTTACTTCATGTCTTTGCTGACACATAACTGCTTAAAAACCTATGCTGTTGTCAAGTTTCAGTAGAATTAGAACCCAGTCATTGCTTATGCATTCGCAGAATGAGTCAGGCATTCACACTAGAGTGCAGTAGTGAAATGTGTAGAATGAATGCAGTCACCTTACCCCTTACAGACTACTGAGTTTCTCTTGTTAAAGTCCAGAGAATAGTCTTGCTTGTCTAAAATCACACTGTGAGTCTTTGTGCACTTGTGCAACCATTCTGACAAAAGCATGTGGTTACTTCTTGTTTTTGCTGACACATAACTGCTTAAAAACCTTTCCTGTTGTCAAGTTTCAGTAGTATTAGAACCCAGCCATTGCTTATGCATTCGCAGAATGAGTTAGGCATTCACACTAGAGTGCAGTAGTGAAATGTGTAGAATGTATGCAGTCACCTTACCCCTTCCAGACTAGTGAGTCTCTTCTGATAAAGTCCAGGCAATAATAGTCTTGCTTGTCTAGAATCACACTGTGAGTCTGTGTCCACTTCTGCAATTATTGTGACAGAAGCATGTGGTTATTTCATCTCTTTCCTGGCACATAACTGCTTAAAAATCTACTGCCCGTGCACTCCTCTAGTGACCCATTCAGCACCATGTACTAATCAATTTACTGCGCCAAAACCCAACCACTTATAAATTCACCCAGGCAGTCTCCTTGCATTAAACTAATAATTCAGTCAGTACCCAAGTACTCATGCAGTGACTCAGGCCTTAGCACATAGACTGCTTCAAACAGCTATCCACTATGCATGTTGTTCTCTAACCACCTACACATTTGTCTTTCACACCTTAAATTCCCCAGTCAGTGTCCATACACTCCAGCAATCACCCTGTCACTCTCCTTGCACTCCTCTAGTGACCCATTCAGCACCAGGTACTAATCCATTCACTGCGCCAAAACCCAACCACTTATAAATTCACCCAGGCATTCTCCTTGCAGTACTCTAATCATTGAGTTAGTACCCAAGTACTCATGCAGTTATCCAGGCCTTAGCACTTGGACTGCTACAGACCTCTGTCCAATATGCATGTAGTCCTCTAACCACCTACACAGTTACCTTTCACACCTTCAATTCCCCAGTCAGTATCCATACACTCCAGCAATCACCCTGTCACTCCCCTTGCTCACCTCTAGCGACCCATTCAGCACCATGTACTAATCTATTCACTGCGCCAAAACCCAACCACTTATAAATTCACCCAGTCTCTCTCCTTGCAGTACTCTAATCATTGCAGTCAGTACCCAAATACTCATGCAGTGACTCAGGCCATAGCACATAGAATTAGTGAGCGGAATAGGATCCCGCTCCAGAAGACTCTTAAGGTAGTGTCATAATTGCCAGTAATGCCAAAGCTTTGAATGAGGTAGGTGGAACATCAAATTGATAATCTCAAATTGACAAAAGGAGTTGCCCTTTAGAAGATTCCCAACTCTTTAATCCCCAGCACCTTTCAGAGAGCCCAGGTAGATGAGCACCGGGCAATGGTCATGCCCTCATTGTACCACAATGGTGCACCCTTATGGACTGTGTAATGAACGACCAGTAGTGAGTGCTGCTCCTTCCACATTGCCTATGTAGTCCTCTAAGCTTGGGGGCATTGGGAAGACTAAAAAACATGGGTCTTGTTCAGGATCCCTAACCCTGTGGGGGTATGGGCCACTGTTCATTCCAAGATGGCCCAGTGTGGGAGACTTTCTACAGGATACAAGAAGTAAGTCATCTGGAAAGATGGTGCAGGTAATACATGTGCAGCCCGTAGATGGAGCCTCCCAGCCCTGGTGCTTGCATAGAGTCTCACAGGCTTGTGCCAAGGCTTCCTGCCCACCCAGACAAAAACATTGATGGGCTTATTAATAATGCGGAGCCAGTGTACCACAATCAAAAGTGGTAGTATGCCAAAAACATAATTTAAGTGGGGGCAATGACCATTTCGATCATCTATAGTCTCCCCCACAGGGAGGCCTGCAAGGAGTGCCACCGGGCAAAGTCTTGTTACATTCATGCCAGGAGGGGCTGAATGCTGTCCTGCACCATATTGTGCAGTGTCCGAAATGATCAACAGGCCCAGGTACTTAAAGCCTGATCCTTCCATGTAAATTCATGCTTTGTCAGGGAGGGGCAGGGGTCACCCTGGGACAATGGGAGTACCTCACTCTTTGTTAAGTTAATCCTGTTACCAGAGAAAACTGAGAAAGTGTCAATCAAGAATATAAGATTTGGAACAGTAGCCCCCGGATCACTCAAGGCGAGTAGTATGTCCTCAGCAAAAAGTAGGATCTTGCATTCGCCTGTCGGGGTATCAATACTGTGTATAAGGGCTGTCTGTCTGATGGGGGCCATGATGGGCTCTAATACCAATGAAATTAGGAACAGGGAGAGCAGGTAACCCTGCCTCATTCCACACAAGATGGAAAAAGTGTGAGACAACTAGCCTCCACAGTCAGTCTGCGCCGTGCGAAACGTGTAAAGCCATTTGATCTTGGCAAAGACGTTGGGCTCCACTCTACCCTACCGAACACTTTCTTGGCACCCAAAGATAGAAGGAGCTTATCATCCTCATCATAGCAAGCTTACCAAAGGATGTTGGCCAAGAGGCAATTATAGGTGCTGGAGGAACAGCCTGGCATGAAGCCCATCTTTGTATCATAAATAAGGTTCAGGATAACCCATTTGAGTCTGGTCACTAGGACCTTCTAAAGCACCTTCATATCTGCAATAAGAAGCGAGATAGGGCGGTAAACTGTACACCAAGTAGGGTCTTTATTAGGTTTTAGGAGGAAACTATTCAGTGCCGTATTGTACTCTGGATGCAGCACAACTGGGCACTTTAGGTCCTTGAAAAATGTATAGAACAATGGCACCACAATGTCAATATTGAGTTTGTGAAATTCTATCAGAAAACCATCATCCCGGAGAGCCTTGCTGTTTGCCATGAGCCCAATGTCCTTCGTGATATCGGCCTACGTAAACTTGCCCTCCAGAATCTGGTATCCCGCCTCCGACAGAGGAGACAAAGGAGTGTCCTAAAAAAGTCCTGCTCACCTTTACCTCCAAAGGACACGTTAGATTGTCCCCCGTCTTTTCACGGAAAGTCGGAATAGTAGCCTCTTTCTGATGTAGCTGTGCAGCCCAAAGCCTACCTGCCTTTTCCCCTTTTCTAAGTGTCTCCAATTCAGGCGAAGCAGAGGATATTCTGTCTGCGAGGTAAAGTGAGCATTCAAATCATACTTGGCGCATTCCGAGTGACCAAAAGAAACCGGTTTGTGGTGTTCCATGTAGGCCTTTGAATGAATTCGAACTTCACCCACCAGCCTGTTCTGGGAGTACAGGGTAATTTGCTTGCGAAGTGTTGAGTCTCACTTAGGGCTCCCCTCAGACTGACATTGTTTACTGCTCAGGGAACCTGCACAGAAAATGTGGAGGTTTAATTGTCACTCAGCAAGCTGCAGAAATACTCCCTCAGCTGAGTCTTAACCTTCGGTGTCTGATAGTTAGATAGGTTCATCCTCCAACGCTTAGAAGGGGAGACATGACCAATGTTGAGCTCCAGCAGAACCAGCATATGATCTGAGATCTCTCCTGCCGCAATAGTGCATGCACTGAGAAATGGCAGGGTAGAGTGCGATATGGGAAATAGTCAATCCGGGAAACATTTCCAAGGACATAGGACACAAATGTGTAGTCTCTGTTCTAGGGGTGCATCAAATGCCAGGGAACCTGCAACCCATGACCACCCACTAGGTCATGCAGGACCACCCTATCCTTAGCTTTTGCCCTATCGAACGGCCCAGAGTTTTCTATATGGGGGTTCAACACCACAGTCCCATCCCCTCCAATGCTCACCTTGGTGGTGTAAAACTCCACCAGGAGTCTGGAGAAGGAGGAGAATGGCGACTGATCATGGCTGAGAGCGTACACCGATCCTATAATCAGGTTCTGGCCTATAATCCTAAACTTCAAAAAACATGTTGTCTCATGGGGTCTGTCCAGGTTTTCAGATGGAAAAGGGTAAGGATTTATGGAAAAGAACAGTGACTCCACACTTCTTCGGGAAGGACTGGTCAATGGCTACTACTCGCAACCCTCCCCACCCAGTCCCTCCTAAGTTTTATCTGAATCCAGGGATGATAATTGCATCTCCTGCAGGAGAGAAATATCAGGGGGTTGTGGCGCAATATATGTGAGTGTTTTCTTTCTCTTGATGAAGTAAATAAGGCCATTCACATTAAGGGTTGACAATGCAGAGACACTTGGGCTTCAGCTGTGGGACCGTTGGGAGTGAGTGCTGGTGGGCAGACATGCGCAGGCAAACTGGGGCTAGAAGCAAACACACAGAGAGATAAGAATGGAGGGGCATTCAATCCAAGGGGTGGCCAAGGAGAGCCACTTATAGCAAACAGGGGGGAGAACAACCCCTAATTTGGAAGAATAGACAAGACTGATGATGGAAGAACACCAGGAATATAGCAACCCAGAGGGTCTGCAGATTGTGGTATATAGCTCCTTAAAAGAGACCCAGAGATAATAACAAACTACCAAAACTAAACAGGTGAGCTTACCTCCCAGACCTGTGCACAACCGGCAGTCCTGGACAATCAAAACAATAACTGTTCGTGGCCCATATAGGCAAACACATCCCTTAAGAACCCTGCAATGCACTCAGACATCCCAGACAACAAATACATTGCATAACAACTGTAGAAGACTAAAGGCATAATGGTAAACAGCAGTGCAATCCACACGGGCACAACAAAGTGTCAGGCACTACAGATGACCCAATCATAAACCCCCAACCAGCCTCACAAAGTGTCTCAGAAAAGACCAACAGGGAGAAAAGTCCCAGCGTCTAAGGTATCAGATGGCACTCGAAAACCCTCTCTTGATCTGGAAGGTCACTGATTTAAAGGACAGCATGTTTTGTCATGTCCCCGGTCACCCACCTCCACACCAGTCCTGGGCGACATGCCCTCCCACGTTTAAAGAAAGGAGTCCAGTCTCAGGCATTTGGGGGAGTCACTGGCTGACTCCCATTGTTGAGCAGTGGGCACAGATAGGCCTACACTAGAAGCAGAAGCCAGCCCTGATCATTGTAGCCATGCTTGCATCCGAGAGGACAGTCAGATATTGTTTCATTTCATCTGGGCCACCAAACTCTTTCCCATCTATGGTGAGAAGCATTGTGGCCAGCTCCAACAGTCCATAGCGCATGTTCAGTTTATGCTGCAAAGGGTTCAGCACCAGGAATTTCTTTCAGTGCACCAATGTATCATGGAAGAAATGTGTTGCCATATAGATCCTTTCATCATTATGGAAAAAGGGACCATTCTGCCACTTGCCTGCATCAATGATCTATTATACCTGCTAGTAGGTAGAAAACAGGCTGTGAAGGCCTGGGAGCATTGCGTGTGTCACCCCTGGCAGCGAATCCGATTGCCTTTCTGGAATTCCAGTATGGGGTGAACGTGAGCCGAGTAAGATTTGGGAGGACTGTGTACAGGAATCTCAGCATGTCCATTGCCTTCAACCCCTCCAGTAAACTGTGGAAACAGACGTTATTGTGGTGACTGCGGTCCTCCAAGTCCGCCAACTTCGTATGCAGATGCCACACTTCACTGCCGATGTCAAGGTTTTTCTCAAACACTGTGACACATTTGGCCAAGGCCTTTACCTTGCGTTTCCCCATTTTGAGCTGCAATTTAAAGAAACATAGTTCTGTGTGGCGAATTTGAGATCAGCGGACGTCAAGGCTATACTCGCATGCATAGAGTCCATGGTGGTCTTAATGCTGGCAAGCTCCTTCATGATGGTCTCTAAGGCGATGTCCACAATGGCTGGTGGAGGGCAGCTCAACTTGCCTGCCACCACTTCTGTGGCCGAGATCTGGCATGTGACCTTTCCCCTGGGCAGCAGGATGTGCCAGTCTGAAGAGTGCGAAAATAGTAGAGGCCCAGTTGCCAGATATGGGACTGGAGCAAGGAGGCCCAAGCCCCTTTCACAGCTCTGCTGTTACTAGTCCCAAAGGAGATGCTTTCCAGCATATACTGGCTCCTCATTATCTCCAGTCCACAATTGTAAATGTGTTGGGCCCAGGTGGTGGTCAGAGAGTCACAGAATTGCCTCCATACATTCAAGGACCCCAGAGAGACGCAAAAGAAATGATAGCTAGGGACTTATGGGGACAAGGCTGCTGCATCCAGAGCAGAGCCCCAGGCCATGGGGGCTAACAGTATAGACCAAGCAGGGGAGGTGGAGGGTAGATACAGTGTTTTCCTCCCCCTCTGGACTCTCCCACCTAAAGGTGCTGTGTAGGTGAGGCCACTGCTCCACATGATGCAGCCTGCGGCAAAAAGACAGAACCACCGGGAGAGCCCACATGCCTTCGTCAAAGGCGGGAATCAGAGCCTCAGCAGGACCCCCAGCATACCGGTGCATGTGCGGATCAGTAGGTACCCGTGTAGCTGATACACAGATGGAAGTGCCAGGTGGCTTGGGAGCATTAGCGGCACCCAGCCATCTTGTGTCTCAGCTAGGCTCCGGCTCCACGTATGCTGAATTTCAGTGATAACTCTGCAGCATTATTACGGGACTATCCAGACATTGACAGGTTGCACACAATTTGGACAGTAATGGAACATTTCATTCCCTAGTTTCCTATGATTTATAGTTCTGGGGACATATGGTGTTTGACAAATCTTAGATCTTGTACAAAGAAAAACTGTTCCTCAGGCAGTGTATCACAGGCAAGGGAGCTTGTTAGGGTATCAAGCTTTGGAGCCTGATAGTGTGCACTCTGTAAGATTACAGTATAAATCCTTCCCTATTAGGAATTAGTGAACAATATGAGTGGGATGTTGCTCAATAACTGTTTCTTAAAGGTTATACCTTTTATGTGGGCAATTTAAAGGCTTGGGTACAGCTATTCAGCAAGTAGCACAAGATTGACACTGTGGCTTGTGGTACAATGTGTAGACACTGTAAATCATTCCCCCAAGGGCATGTTTTTAGGAAGTTCTGAAACAGTCAGAACTGTTGCATGAAATTATCAGGTAGGTGAGAATTACACCTGCACATTACCATTCTTAATGAGAGAAATTATTAATATTGATAAATACGATGTTGATGTACACCATGATACATGTCAGTATAATACCAAACTCCCTTCTCTGTTGCTGAATTCACCGGTATGACCCCCCGCCCCCCCCCGCCTCAACCCAGAGTCAGAAATACCCCATCTAGAGTTACCAGATTACTCCTTGTCAGCGAGAACGCACCGAAACATGTCTTGTGCTCTTCTGTAACTACCCAATGCCTTCTGGGAATTGTAGACTTGGCTCACACCAATGAAACCAGTTGCGCTAAAGAATCAGGTTACAGTGGTTAGTGAAAGAAGCTCATGATATCCTCTCATCTTGCATCTAAGTGTTGAATGTGCAGCTTTCCAGCTCCGCTTAACTAGTTCTCACTGACTTCCTCTCCCCATACCCTGGTTGTTTACAGGAAGGGCTATAGAAATAGCTAAATTTGAGCCGGACTTTCATTGCTCGGCCACATCACTTCATTTTCAGCACAAGCACTTATGATAGTCACATGGTGGCGCTGGCTGTCTAATTTAGAGAGGGACCCAACAACAGTTGCTAATTAATTCTATACTCATTAAAATGACTAATACTGTCCAAGCGATTCTCATGACTTTGGTGGCCTGAAATTGTCAGAAATAGTCTCACTTATAGGAGTGTGATGATTTGCTGTTGTGTTGGTACTGCTGCCATTGGCAGCGCTGGCAGGGGCCCTGACACTTATCTGTTCTCAAACTAAGCACTGGTGGAGGTGAATTAGGGAGAAACTGCATGCCATCTTTTGAGTTCTATGTCTCTGGCTTCCAGCAGCCTCAGCAAGCCCCCCATCGTGTTCACATCTTTGGGGAACAAACAGCATTCTTTGGGAAGTTCCTGGCCTCGAGGAACTGTGAGAGAGTTCCAAGAAGGATCCCACAATGTTCTGCAAGTGTGGAGGCTTAGTCTAGAAGGACCTGAAGCTGCTTTTAAGACCTTGCAGACCCCCGCTCTCTGTTGTCATGACAACGGACATGCCTGGTATTTATTTTGTAAAATAACATACATCAGTATACCACAGCCTGCCCTATTGAAAGTCGGGGTGATGAATACCAAGGCGGCATAGACTTGATTACAACTCATGCCTCTTACATCATCCACCAGGCCACAGGTTCAGTTCCTGGAGTCCTTCACAAGCAGTCCTTCCTTGCATCCATCCGGTGCCCTACACCAGGGTGCTGACCGTTAACTTTCTTACCTGGTGAACCTGCCTACCTCAACTCCTCATCATGTTTACAACTTTCCCATTTGAAACTGAGGGACAGCACTCTTCATTTACAAAGCACTCCTGAACATTCCATGGCAGGTTTTACTCCAGTCCCCAAAAATTAGTTTAACCTCTTCTGGTGTCGCACATCGATGAAGAGTTAATATTGGGGTGCCTCATCATAGCTATAAAATGGACCCTAGCCCACAACCATTCCATGTGACATTCCTTTAGCTAGTCACAGTTGTTTTTTATCCATTGTTGTGCAGGGCCCTTATGCTAATTAAACTACTAACACCACAAGTCCCAAAATGCAACATGCTGTTAACTAAAATCCCACAGATCTAGTCGTGGGTAAAGCATCGCCTGGCGTATTGTGTCCAGGTCTGAGGTTAGATTGTGTCAGCATACAACTACTCCAGAGGTAGACAGTGGACAAGGGGTGCACTAGGCAGGTTTCTCATGAAGAAATTATATACAGGAAGAGAGGGGTGTGAGAAGAGATGCGCCCAGGGATGGAAATACAGAAAAGGGGTTGAGCATATTCCCACTACGGTGGGAAAAAAGACTGGTTAAAGACACTGGGAATAGCGGTAAGATGATGGCAGGTGTGGGGAGGGCAACATTAGGAATAGAATCAAAAGAGACGTACAATTTATGTTATTGAATGAGCAAAACCCGTGCAAGTGAACATTGATAGTTTATGGAATTAGTACAGGCTGTGTATAGTGAATAAAAAGCGATCCTCAGAAGGAGGGACAAGGGTGTCTGTGTGTTTGGATGGACCAGTTCTCCTCCCAGATGGCAGCGAGGCTGTTCCCATAAACTCCAACTGAAGTGATGAGTTTTGCATGAGCGGGAAGGCAAGCACCCACATGCCCACACCTGGCAGACCAGTTTGCTAACATATGTGAATTAACTCACATGCTCTTTGAGGGCGCGCCATACAATCTCACAGACAGACTACTCGACCAACTGTGGGCATGCCTGCATTAAGAAGCAGCTGAGGTCATCCAAGACATCTCCACTTACATATATGAGATTCAGGTGTTTGTCTATCAGTAATGCAGTAGCACTGGGGCCTAGAAGTGTGAGCCCCACTTCCCCTTTTTTTTCTTCTAAAACGGGAGGGGTGTTGTGCAGCCCCCCTCGCGGATCGATTTTGGCCCCAGGGACCCCATCCCCAGGGGCCTGGCATCTCTACTTGGGACTGATGGGGAGCTTGAAGGCCCCAGTGGTCCTGCCATCTCCCTGCGTCCTGCAGGAGCTAGCATTGCTTTTGGACAGAGGGAGCTGCTAACATGCAGCTCCCTCTATCCAAAAGCAATTTTGCTCTGCGTCGTGCAAGCAAGAGCATTTTCAGCTCTCGCTCACGTGAAGCTGAGCCGCTTTTGCTATGGCATCCGCTTCCACCAAGCCATAGCAAACTGAAATGTCCCGGGGATGGGCACCCTGGGACATTGCTGGAGCTGGACCTAGGGGGTAGCGGTCCCCAGGGCCATCTAGGGCACTAGGACGTGGGCTGCACAGCCCCTATGCACCCAATTTAAAAAAGCCCTGGGGAGGTGGTGGTCCACAGGGCTGCTGGTCGATCCGTGCAATGAAGCCCCAGGGAGGTGACAGACCCACAGCAATTATATTCATTAAAAGCCCCAGAGAGGTGGTGGACCCCGGGGCAGTGGCCCTACTTTATTATTTAAAAGAAGCCCCGGAGAGGTGGTGCATAATGAAGCCCCAGAAGGGAGCACATGCGTCTCCCTTCCAATAATTACAAATGCCCCCGGGACCTGGCCCACCAGGGGGCTGTTAATGAACAAAGCACAGGAGCCTGCTCTTTAGTTTATTTTACATTTTTGGCCGGTGGGACCCCAGAGACGCCTAGAGGGTCAGGGTGTTTCGACCCTGTCCCCCTTTTCTCTTTGTTTTACATTTTTTGTGCAACTAGGTTCAACTGGGACCCAAGATGACTGCCAACACTTCCAGGTTGAGGGTTGGCAGTCAATCTAATTTCAGTAGGGTTTCAGTAGAATGTTGGTCTGCCTTTATCTATATTTTTTTAACAAAATATCTCTGAAACTACTGAATGGATTTTCACCAAATCACAAAAATGACACTTTCTGGATCTAGCTTTCTGCCAAATCTAAAGAAATGTACAGTTGTATATCTGGGGATGCAGAGGATTCTCCACCCAAACCGATCTCGTGCTGAGATGTGATTGGCTGCCAACGCTTCAAACCTGGAAGTTTTGGCTGGCATATTGTGACTCGGCTGAACCAAGTCACAGGAAAAAAAAATTAAAAACAGAAAAGGGGTCAGAGTAGAAACACCCTGACCTCCTAAGCGTCTTGGGGGGACCCAGTGCCCAAAAAGCTTTTTTATTTTTATTTTCTGCAGGAGTCACGCTAGATCTGTGCATCCCGCCAATTTTTTTTTTTTTAATGAAGCACTGGCTCCTGGGCTTTCTTATTAATGATCCCGTCCCAGTCGCATTGTGGAGTTATAGGAGGGGGTGCACAGGACCCCCTCCTTGGGCTCTTCAAAGCCCTAGAAATTGACACTTCCCCGGGGCAGTTGCATAATTATATGTGGGGGAGGCTTGTGGCTCTCCTGCTGCCCCAGGGACCACCACATCCTCGAAGCACAGATTTAAATAAAAAAAAATGCAGGGGTGGCCCTACTGCCTCCCCCATAGTCCAAGGGACTGCCACCTCCCAAGGCAGCTACATAATTTTATGGAGGGAGCCTTGCAGCTCCCCCACTGCCCAGGGGACCACCACCTCCCCCGGGTAGTAACATAATTATATGCAGAGAAGCCTTGCGGCTCCCCCGCTGCCCCAGGACTACCACCTCCATTGGGCACAGATTTAAATAGAAGATAATGCAGGGAAGGCCCTACAGCCTTCACAACAGCCCCAGGGACACCACCTCCCCGAGGGAACATAATTATATGCTGGGAAGACTAGTGGCTACCCCGCTGCCCTGGGGACTGCCTTCTACACCGGACCAAGTATTTAAATGAAAAAGAATGTGAGGGTGGACCTACGGCCTCCCCCGCAGCGCTGGGAACCACCACTCCTGGGGCTAAATATTGTAAAGTAATGCAGGGGGCCCCATGCCGCCCGCATGCCCCTGGGACCACCATCCCGTGGGGCAAGATCTAAACAGTGAAGGGGGTTCTTTGTGGACCCCTAGCGAAGGGGACCATATTTCCAAGGTCAAGATTAATAGTGGAGGCAGGCCAGGGCACCCCTCCAAGAGAGGTTAATGGCCCGGGAGACTGCCATCCCAGTTTGCTGTGGCTTGGCCGGAGCTTTAATGCTCCCGCCAAGTCAGAGCAAACACTGCTCCACTTTCAACAAGTGAGAGTAAAAAATACTATCGCTTGTTGAAAGCAGAGCAGAATTGGTTGTACAGAGAGGGAGCTGCTTTTCCAGCAGGATGCGGGGAGCCGGCAGGCACCACGAGGGCCATGAAGCTTCCTGTGTAGTCCCTAATAAATGCAAATTACCTTCTCTCTGTTGCCTTTTTAGCCCCTATGGGCTTCTTTACAACTCCTGTGAATTCATACTGACGATTTAACCCAAATATTCCTTCAGATCATGATTTTTTTTTTTTATTATATGCATATATCCATTATCATTAACTATTATTACATTACAATAGCCACAAGTTCCAACATAAAAGAGCCCATTACGATGCCAGGTGGATCACCACCAACAGGCTGTATGTGACAGTCTGTCCAACATCGGAAGCAGCGGCTCGCTCTCAGCATTACGATGTCGTCAGTCAGACTGCTGCAGACTGGGGAAAAGGCGGACGCCAGATAGTCCACAAATGGCGGTCTACCTGCTCAGGCACTACAGTCAGGATTATGATGTCAATTTGCTACAGCCTTTCCATGTCAGCCTTTCCGACATGCAAAGGATGTCAGAAATTGATTTTGGAGGCTCCTAGTGTGCCCCCATGTCCCCCGATGGCTTCTGCTATGAGGCCTCCGGGGCACCTGGGGTGTCCCCCAAACATCCATGCCCCCTGTGACAGCCACCACATAGTTCCTTTCAGATGGGGCATGGATGTTTAAAAGTGTATTTCTTCTTTAGCGGCTTGTGCTGCAGCCCACAGCACAAGCCGCAATAGAAAATATACACTTTCCAACCACCGTGAAGGCTGTCGCATCATAATCATGGAATCCTTGTCAGGCGGTCACTTTCCGCTACGGTGTTGGTCAGACTCTCGTACGACCAAGATTGTAATAAGGACTTACCCCCACATGCATCAACCTATTTAGGAAGTGCAAACGGTGCGAATCGGTAAATTCGGCCGTTTGCACTTCCTAAATACGTTTTTGGGATGCATGAAACAGAGTGTCAAAATTCGCTATTTTTTGCATTTCTTAAAAATGCGAATGCAATTATGGAATCGCATTTTTGCGATTCCTTAAATGCAATGTATCATTTTTGAAAAAATTGCGAATTTTGAAATAGGAAGTGCAAATTAACACGAGGTTGACCCTCGTGTTAATTTGCGAAAATTTTTCAAAAAGCAAAAAAATGAATTTTTTAAACTTGCATGTTACAGACACACATGTCCTTGGGACATGTGTGTGTGAAACATGCACTGTAAAATACATTTCAGGGGTTCAGGGGGGGGTCCTTTGGACCCCCCTCTGCACCCTTGCAATGCATTAAAAAAAAATGCAAAACGGCATTGATTCCTATGGGCCTCTAGGCCCATAGGAATCAATGTAATGCCATTCCTTAATTGCGATTCGCAAATTAAGGAATCGCAATTTCCGAAAATTAAGAAATCCTAAAAACTTTTAAGATTTCTTGATGCATAGGATTTTGCATTTCCTAAATAGCGATTCCTTAATTTTCGCTATTTAGGAAATTCAAAATCCTAGATTGATGCATGTGGCCGCAAGAGTCTTGTGGCCTCTCTTCGTGTTATGACACATCTGCTTTTCAGGCAATGTTGGTAAAACGAAGTCAGTGAAATATCAGTGCCTTGTACTGCATTTTCGTTTTTTCGCTTTCCACTTGACTTTACACAGCAGAATCTGTGCATGCACAACCATTTTTTTTTAATTTTAGTTGTTCAAATCTGACCACCACGTTTAAATGTATTTATTAATCTACTGATCGAAAAATACATTCTCCTCACAATTTTGCTCTGCTTTTCCAATAGACGTGCACGTATCCCCAGAACAATATGCAAAAGTGATTGCTTAACAATGAATGCATTCATAGAGCAAAACGGGGTACCTTATTTACAGCCTTATTCATCAACAGGCCGTTTTGCGAGCCCCTAATAGCGATTCATAGCGAATCGCTATTAAGGACTCGCAAAACGGTATTCATGTAGGAATTGCTAAATAAATAGCGATTCCTACACATTCCTTATTTGCGAGTAGCAAATTGCTAATCGCAAATAAGGAATAACTCCCCATTCATTCCTATGGGCCAAAAGGCCCATAGGAATGATTGGGGAGTATTCCTTATTTGCGATTAGCAATTTGCTACTCGCAAATAAGATAGCGATTTAAAGGGTGCCAGGGGTGTCCAAAGGACACCCTGTAGCACCCCTTAAATGCAAATTGAAACTGGTGTTGCGCACATACATGTCCAAAGGACATGTGTGTGTGCAACATGCAACTTAGAAAAATGCTTTTAAAAGCATTTTTCTAAGTTTTTGCTGCCCGAAATTGCGAATTAGCAATTTAAAAATGGTTGATGAATTGCATTTAAGGAATCTCAAATAGAGATTCCTTAAATGTAATTCCTCGCAATTTAGCGAATTAGCAATTACCGATTTTTGCATTTGGGATGATGAATCCCAAATGCAAAAATTGCGCTCGCAATGGGCCAGATTCTCAGAATCTGGCCCTTTGTGAGCGCAATTCGGCTTGATGAATCAGGCTGTTAATTTCTTTCATCATTCGTCAGTGTTGCTACAAAAACCAGGGGCGCGCAGAATTCCACAATGTTTTTCTTGCGAACTTCAGTTAGTTTCCAAACAGCTGTGCAAAAATAGAAAAATGCCTCGAAACTCCAAGCAAGTCATGGTTTTGTGTGAAAATCTGGGCTTTTGGGATTTTTTTACGTTAGAGTAATTTGTGCTGAATTGTGTGAGGATATGCTAAGGAAGGTGTGCATAGAAAATGGACGAATTGGAGGCATGGTACACTTTCAGAGCACCTGCACGAAAAACTGTCATGAAAATATACTCATGCGGTACCAGCATGACACTTCCATAGGAGTCAGAAGAAAAAAATAAGTATATCATAAATGTTTGTACAGAGCATGTTTCCTCCCTGGGTCATCTTGCCACTTAATACCAGGGTTATAGTTATCCGACTTAACGTCTTATTGCATCAATATCATAATGATGAAAGGCTGAGTGTACCTTGTCGATCTGTAACCGTGACCAAATGGCTAAACAGAGGTCCCTGGAGTAGAAGCACATGTCCAACTACTCACAAAATCTGGTGTACGAAAAACTTGAGAGTTACTGCTTCTATCCAACAATCACAAGAGAAAACTGTGCAAGTGCAAATGTTTAGCAAAAGAGTGAGATTCCACAAACTAGACAGAACTCCTCTAGACTAAACTTGCATTAAAAAAACTTCCCTGGCGAAAATTCTGTCTGATATAATCTAACTCCAGTCATATTCCCAATGACTCGAAATTCCAGTTACGGTAGATGTGACCTGTTAGACCTGACACCCTTGGTTGGTAGTCCCCCAAATGTTTTGTCTTCACTCCCCTTATTTTTCTCAAATCGTTTTTTTTAGCTTTAGAGCTCTGGGCACGTTAGCACGGTTAACCAGTGCTAACATGCTTGTGCCTTCTCCTTAAAACATGGTATAATTGACCTACCCCTAATTGGCAAATGTAATTAGCTGGTAAGTGCCTAGTAAATGGTACCACGCGTACCCAGGCCTGTAAATTAAATGCTATTAATGGGCCTGCAGCACTCATTGGCCCACATGCATCAAACTAGATTGCATTCGCAATCGGTGTTATTCGCACAAATCGCCCGATTGCGAATGCAATCTACCAGTTTGAGATGCATGATTTTTTTTTTGTTATTTCGCTATTTAAGAAATCGTATTGACATGTGCGATTTCTAAAAAGTGTCGCAATGGATGCGATTCGCATTTGCCAACGAAAATTACCTATGCATCAAAATTAGCAAATTGCGAATACAATGAAATTTGCAATTTGCATTTCTTAAAATTAGAAGAAGTCAGAGATGGTGGTAACTTTTCGCAGGCATTGGGAAACTTGTGCTGTGGGTCTTAGGGAAGTTGTTGAAGCCTTTCTAAATGACAGATTTCACTTTCAATCAAATAAACTGATCTGACATGTCATGTCATAGGCTGATGATTTCTGACCTCTGACCTTTTGGTAATGTGAAATGAAACAGGAGGGATTTCCTAAACAAATCCTCCCTTGCGCACACACATTAAACATTAGAGTTTTGTAATGTAGGTTGGTGAAAGTTGCACACATTTAATTATAGTTGTTTGCTGCTTTTTCAAAAAACATTTCTATTTTTGAAAGTGTGATGTTAACACTTTCAATGCAGTTGGTTGAGAAAATGAGAGAGTAAAATATGTTTGCACTCTCTCATCCACCTGCACTGCTATTTAGGGCAGAACAGATGTTTTAAAGGCCCTGCTGATTGGCAGCTACAGTATATAAGGCAGGGATCTTTTTTTTTCACTTTTGATGGGCTTCAGAGAACAACCAGGAGCTTTGCACAATGGCAGCACTTTTCTTCTTGGCTCGCCGCCACAGATTGAGAGTAGCCGCAGGTTTGAGGAGAAGGCAGATACAAGAGAGAATTTTTAGAGTAAGGATCACCTTGCTTGGACAAACAGATGATCAGATTTATGATAGGTACCGGCTTACTGGTAACTTAATAATAGATTTAATTAATGATTTAGATCCCAATTTGCAAAGGGAGACTCGCAGGACAAATGCTATCCCTACTCATGTTCAAGTCCTGTGTTGTCTACACCTTCTAGCTTCTGGTTCTTTTCAGGGAGTAGTAGCTATTGCTGGCGGTGTCTCCCAGAGCTCGCTGTCCAGATTTTTAAATTATTTTTTGGATGCTATGTTGCATAGAATAAGTAATTACATAAAGTTTCCATCTTCACAACAGGATTTGCAGAAAACTAAAGTTGATTTTTATAGTATGGCACAATTCCCACATGTGATTGGTTGTGTGGATGGGACACATGTACCTATTTGTCCTCCCTCAGAAAATGAGTACATATTCCGTAACAGGAAATGTTTTCACTCACTGAATATTCAAGTGATATGTAACTCTAAGACCATTATTACTGACATAGTGGCTAGTTACCCTGGCAGTGCCCATGATTCATACATCTTTAAGCACAGTGCAATACATGCAAGACTTCTTGCTGGACAGTTTGGAGATGGTTATTTGCTAGGTAAATATGGTTTTATTTTTATCAAATTAAATAATACACCTTTTCCATATTTTTACTTTTAGCTATCTAATGTCTATATCTATGTTTTTTAAAAGGTGACAGTGCCTATGGTGTTAGGTCTTACATATTGACTCCATACCTAAACCCAGCAAGTAGAAAGGAGCAACATTACAACCAAGCTCACAAATCCACTCGTAATGTCATTGAGAGAACATTTGGTGTTCTTAAATCAAGGTTCCGCATACTGCATAAGACTGGTGGTACTTTGCAGTATAATCCCAAAATATGCTGTAAAATAGTTGCTGCCTGCGCAATGCTACACAACATGGCAACAGAGAGAGGCATACCTTTGGAAGAAGAAGATATTTTACCGCCAAATGACAATGATTTACAGCAACCCCCAGCAAGACAACATGGACCAGAGGCAGCAGAAGGAAGGATTAGAAGAGCAGAGATTACACAGAATTATTTCTGAGAAAGGTACCAGGCTTTATTTGTGTTTTGCCTTAATAATTTGTAAGTGTTTTAACCAACATAAAATGATGTGCTTTCAAAAACGTTTTTATTCAAAACTCAAAAAAGATAAATGACATGTTTCAAGGTAGATGATATTTCAAAATTTAAATTCTGGGTACATGCCACATTTTTCAGGAAGTCCTGCGTTGAAAATACCTTGCTATCATGTTATTTTTTACGCCCGCGCACACCCAAAGCCTTTGCACCATGTTTTTCTTTCTCTAACAACATTTGGCAACCTTCTTTCACATTTCTAATACTATGTCTTGACCCAGCAATGGTACCATCAGGTGGGTATACACTTTGACCACCCACAGCACTGTCTACCTTTGAAAAAGTAATCCCAGGTGGGTCACTACTGTTTGAAGCATGGCCTAATTCATTCCCTCTCACCATTCCCCTTGAAATTTGAACAAAAACATCATTCATTTTTTCATGCATGATAACATTTTGTTTGCACATTTTTGCTGCACTATTAGAAATACGTGACAACTGTCTGTTCTGACCATGTAAGCTGGTCAATAGCCTAAGGTGCCTATTCACACTTTCCTTATGTTGCATTTTCATTACAGTGCACATTGATTCCAATGACTTAGCAATCCTGTCAAGTTTCTCAGCATTAGCCTCATGGCTATGTTTAAATGCCTCTACCATCCTATTCATAGTGCTGTGAATGCCAGCAAGATCTTTGCACATATGTACTATTTTGCCTTTAATAATTCTAACATCTTTGCCTTGCAGGCGCTGTATCTTCAATATTTTGTCCTCAACAACACTGCCAGTGCTGGAACCCTCCTCAAATGTGGACAAGGTTGATGTTCTAGGACGCCGTCTATAAAATTGACTTTGCCTCCTTCGCCTACTAGGCCTTGCATTGGTGACTGCTGGTGTTGGATCAGGTCTTGACACTGGATAAGTTTGACTGTTACCCTCCTCTGAATCACTTTGTAGTAATTGGCGTACTCTTTGCCTTTCATTCACTGGCAGATTTGCAGTGGAAGTACTTGGATTATTGACATCTTCATTTACATGAATGTCTAGGGTACTGAAATCACGCAAGTCTTGTTCAATTAATTCTTGAAGCAATTCTGTTTGAGAAAGTGAAAACATATGTTTACTGTGCAGATTGTTTTGTAAATGTTTCAAATAAAATTAAGCAAGTTTATGAGTACTTTCTTCAAAGACATTGCTTCATTTTCAATAAATTTACTCTCTGTGTCACCGAAATTTACAAATATGACTTTCACCCTACAAGTCAAAGATAGGAACTACACTACCCAAAATGCATTGCTTAAAGCATGTTTAGTTTACTACTCTGAAGCTGGCAACTTCAGTGGATGTGATGGACTTATTAGTTGGTGTTTTGAAAAACATGCTTCTCCTAAGTACCCTTTCACAAAGTACACAAGTATTTCAAGCAATTCACTTGTCAATCATCTTACATTTAGACTTACCTTCAGAAGGGGTAATGAGATCAGACGTGTCTATGTTCATGACACCCACAACTGCCTGAGTCAAAAGTGTCCCTTCAACAAGGTCTTCCAAAGGGGTTGTGGGTATGTCTTTGGGGGGACCACCTCCTGTTTTATTTGCAGATTTCACTCTTGACACAATCTTCTCCTTTGCGCGACTACGCAAGTCATACCACCTCTTCTGTAAATTGCTGATTTCACGGTGCACCACACCAACTGCATTAACCTTGGATTGTATGTTTAGCCACACATTTCTTTTCACAGCATCAGGCACCTTATGTGACAACTTGCCAAAGAGTTGATCATGCCTGTCAGTCACCTCTTCAATAAGGATTTCAAGTTCCTTCTCTGAAAACGTAACTTTCCTTTTCCTTGAGGGCCCCTCTGCTTCTTGGTTTTCCATCTCTGACTCCTTCACAGTGAAGAACACAGACTGCAGCACCAGCAACCTTCCACAACAGCCTCAGAGACCAACTGCCAGAGCTTCAGTCAAAGGAGTTCCCAGGTGTACGTGATTGCCTTACTGGCTTTCTTGCAATCAGAGTGGTTCAATTCATCATGTGTGGTTTTTTCGCAATTTGCGAATTCGCAAAATGCGAATTCGCAAATTGAGAATTCTTAACTAAGAATTTGTGTGCGATTCGCATGAAAATGCAAATTTTAGCGAATCGCAAAGTAAATGCGAAAAAATTCATGAATAGACAATTGCGATTTCTTATTTGCGATTCCTTAAAAATCGCAAATAAGAAATCGCAATCACTAACATTGATGCATGTGGGCCATTGTGCCACCCACTAAAGAATCCCTTAAAACATGTCTCAGGGCTTCCTCTACAGCATGTAGAGCACTTTTAAACTGTCACTTTGACCTGGCAAAATAAACCTTTTGCTAGGCCTAAACTTTATTTTTTAATACTTATAAGGCACTAATAAGATAGGCACTAAATGGTCGTAGGACAGGGCGCCTGGTATTTAAAAAGTAGGGCATTTGGTGTAAGTTGTCCATGTCCTCATAGTGAAAAAACTCTAGTTTTTCACTACTGCAAGGCCGTCCTCTTCAAGACCCAGATCTTTGTACTGGGGGTGAGTGTTTGACATTGTTTAGCATTCCGCCCATCAATTATTCTTTTTGCATTTGTCCTCCTAAGTTGGCCAGGTTTGCCCAGACATTTGTCCCGTGCTCCCTATGCCACTGAAATCAAGCTAGCCTTGCTGAGGGGGAGTGATAGCCCGAAACCGGTCAGAGGATGCTTGTTTCTGGTCCAAGGAGGACTGGCCTGACATTTCAGGCTGGACTGTTCCCATGGGGGGCAAGAGTCATTTGCAAATGGCTGGGTCCAAACTAGAAAGGCATGGTGAACAAAAAACGATCAATTTAGGCCCATATCTTTGTATTGAGGGTGAATGTTTGACAGTGCTCAGCATTCGTTCAGCAATTGTTCTTTTTGCACTTTTAGAAAGTTATTCTGTGCCAAAATGTACAGCACCTATCTGCTAGTAAACCAGGTCACATGACTGTGGATATCTCTTCTGTGATGGGTAGTGTATTCTTCCTATAAATGGGGACAAAATAGAGTTAGGTGTAAGTGGATAGGCCATCCTGGTAGGATGACTAGGGGAGGAGTTGTACCCAGCCCTGAATTGCACTTCGAATACCGAGTCCACAGGACACACAAAGGAACCTGATACTCACATTTGTCATCCCAGAAATGTAGGAGCCAAACCCACAAAGGGCAGGGAAGTGGTCTCCTACTGGAGATAATTTTGTAGAAGTTTTTTATTAACTGTACAATAAATTAAAATCTTTACAGTAAAAGAACAGACTACAGAAAACTGTGTTTATAAGCTTCTTTGCTTGGTAAAAGATGCACTGGTGTACCAATTAAAAAGGAAAAAGCGAATTAAAAAAGAAAGCAGAGTAAAGTGAGGGGGTATGACGCCCCTATCTGAGTCCCATGTAGATGGCCTTTGTCCAGCCATATGTGCCTTAGTGTTAGTCTTGAGGGCGGACGTTTCTTTCATGGGAGGGGAATGACAATGCTACAACGTGGCAATGTTACTTCAGCTATCGTTCGCTGCTTTCGGGCATTGAATTCCCAGGTGTTAGAATGTTTTCGTTATTGGCTTTTAGGGCTAGCCTAATTTGGTGGACAAATTTCACCAATCTCGCTAGGGTCATTGTGTTGGTATTTGAGAAACACAAGGCTGATGCTTCGGAGCAACATTTTATGCTCTGAGGGAGGCAAATCGGGCTCAACAGTCGCCGTCGATCGTTGTCAAAAAAAGGGCAGCAGCAGAGGAGGTGCAACCAAGATTCCCTCGTGTAGGTACATAACCTACAAGATGTGGGTTCCCATCTTTGAGCCCATGCGGGGTTGAAGTCTACTATCCCAAGCGTGGTCAGCCTCATGTATAAAATTTAGCTTCGGGCATGAGTTGTTAGAGCCTCACTTAGGTATGATTGAGCTTTTCCTACCATATATGAGTTGTTTAAAGGGTCCAAATGAGGACTTCGACGAAGGGTTTTGTGGTCGAGGTCAAAAGAGATTTCATTAACTTGTTTGTTGACTGCTCTCTTCCATGCATTCAGTGGGATGTCCGGCCGTGGAATGTTTTCTTCCTCGATCCTCAAAGCTTTGATTGTGTATCCCAGCCTGGTGTGCCATATCGAGGCTGGCCCTTCGAAGATCGATCTCAAGGGGTGTTTTAGGGAGTTAGCCGGGGCCCTTAGTACCCTTAGATACAGCTTTATGAGATCCCCTGACAAATCAAGTCTGGTCTTGCTAGGCCAAGTTCCAGTCTCAGCCTGTATCTTCTTGCTCTCCTTGGTATATGTAACAACAACTTGTATGCCTTCACTTGGGCTGAGTTGAGAAGGACATCCAACTTCCCAGGAAAGGCCAGGTGACCATAGGAGATCGCAGGGAGAAGCTTTGCTCGTAGGGCTATCAGAATTGGGCTGGCAGATGGACTGATCAGGTTCTGGCTTAGTTGTTTTAACAAGTGTATTACCTTATTGGCTTTGGAGGCCTGATGGTTTAGATGTATATTGGCCTTGGCCCGTTCAGAGAACCAAACCCCCAGGTAGTTGTAAGAGGCCACCGAGTTTATTTGAGTATTTCCCAGCTGCCACTGTGCTTGCCTTTTCCGATGGTAGGACCCAAAGATGATGACCTTTGTTTTCCCTTGATTGACAGCCAGACTGTTGGCGATGTTGAATCTATTTAAGGAAGTTAATGTTCTTTGTGTGGTCCATTATGGCTGTGTCATCGGCATACTGTAGGACTGATATCCTCACACCTCCTAGTCTGGGGGCTACCAGGCTGACTCCTTTTAGGGCCTCCCCCAAGTCTGCTGTGTATAAATTAAAAAGAATGGGGGCCAGCACACACCCTTGTTTTAGCCCATTTTCTGTACCTATCTTGGGAGAAACAGTCCGAGCGTTTGTTTTGACCCGCACCCAGGTGGCCTCATATAGTGACTTGATTGCCTTCAGAAGATTTGGTGGTATCCCCCACTTGTCCAGTTTCCACCATAGGTGTTTTTTGTCCACCTTGTCGAAGACGGTACTATAGTCCACAAAGCAGCAGCATAGTGGTGGGTGGTTCTTCAAGGTTGCCTGGGCTGAGAGATGTGCTAGCACCAGGACATTGTCCATTGTGGATGCCTGGGACCTAAAACCAGTCTGATACATAGGAATTATGTTTTCTTTTTCGGCCCATTTTTCTAAATCATTAAGTATTAGGCATGCGTATGCCTTGGCCTCCAAGTCAAGCAGGGTGATGAGCCTGTAGTTCCATAGTTCTAGATGGTCTCCTTTTTTAAAAATCGGAACCAATATAGAGCCCCTCCAGTAGTCAGGGATTGTGGCAGACAAGAAAGTATGGTTAAAGAGCGGAGTTAAAAGAGTCGCCCAGAAGTCAGGTGCCTTTTTGAAGATCCGTGCTGGGATGCCGTTGGGCCCTGGGGCGCGGTCGTTCCTCATGCGCTTAATTGTTTTGATAACCTGTTAGGTGTTTGTCCAGGTTGGTGTAATGTCCTCAGCATCGGTGTGGGAGCTGTTACCCCTCGGGTTCCTTCCTGGGCTCGAGAGTGTAGCTTCTGGATTTGTACTGGTCTGGGGGACTTCCTCAGCTAGCTCCGCCTTATTTGTTGATGGATCTTCATTAGTAGGATCTATTGCGTATAGCTGTTTCACGTGTTGGATCCAATCTTTTTCGGTTACCCCCTTTTCTCTCGTTGGTCCTCGATTACTCAGCTGGTTGATGAATTGCCAAAGTTGTGCTGAGTTCTTTTGTATGAGGAAAGAGAAAACTTTAAGCCATTTGCTTTCCATGGTGGCTTTTTTGTATTCCTATAGCTTCTTCCTCAAGGAGGCCCTCAATGCAGGTATCAATGCCCCCTCTGTTTGACTACCCCCTCTTTTCTTTGCTACGAGAGCCTTACATAGAAGTTTTTTTTGTTCTCGTATATCCTGAGGGCAGGTGTTTCCAGTGCTAGGTTGCGCATTTGTCATTATATTTTGTGATTTGGGGTTCCCGAGTTTACTTTGTAGATCCTCAATGATTTGCTCCCATGCCATTATGGGTGGTTCCTCTCTGTGCAGACTTCCTTCCTGTGCCTGGCCCAGCCAAGTTTGAAGTTTCCCTTCTGTCTTGTTTGCCCACTTGATCCTCCGCGTAACGCTATGTATCTCCTCACCACTTGACTCCCCAATAGATTTATAGAAGGCGGCAGTCGGTTTGTCCAGCTGGAATGTTGCTCTTAGTGGCCTATGGTCACTTTCTTGCCGGTTTTCGATTTCAAAGTCAGTCATTCTGTCTGCCAACTCTCCAGTTATCATAATATAATCGATTCTTGACACGTTCCGGTATGTGGGCCGGGGCTGCAAAGCGGGCGTGCGGGCGCTTTTCAGTGGGTGGGTTGAAGTCAGTTTATAGCTGGAGAAGAGATCTTGCAGGATGGCCCCTCTTCCCGATCCCCGAGGGAAAGTTTCTGATTCATCTAAGTCTTTTAGATTAAAGTCCCCAGCTAGAATGACCTGATGTGCTTTATATTTATTTAGCAGATCTTCTAGTTTGTGTGCCAGTGCCTCCAGCTGGACTTTCATTGGGGTCTGTGCAGGATTGATATAGCAATTCAGTACTAGCAGGTTGAATGGATGACTGGTGTTGCTCAAGCCTCTTATCTGTGTAGCTTGTAGCCAGAGAGAGTTCACGTTGATGGTGGTGGCGGCAACGGCACACTCATGTTTTATAAAGACTGATAGACCGCCAGCTGGTCGACTGAAGATGTTCCTTTTTGTTGCTGGTACTTGAAGTTCGTAGTACCCGGCCAGAGGGGTGGAGGTCAGGGCCCAAGTTTCTTGCAGACAAATTATGTCTCCGCTTTCCAGAAACCACTTTAGGTTTTCATTTTTACAGATTTTGCTAATCCTTGCTATGTTCCAGGAGATTACTGTTACTGATGGCTTTACAGTGGATCCGGGCCTGGGTTCTCCTCTGGCGGGATGTCTTTTATAGTGGTTAGGAATGCTGTACCCGTCTACTTGCGAAACCCTTTTGCTCATCTATGGAGGGGATTGCTCGTATGACACGTTGGTTGTTTTGGAATAGGATTCTAATTCCTGTTGGAGCCCTTTGGCCTTGCTGGCTTCCGTTTGGAGGTACCAGGCTGGTTGTTCCATGTAGGACCGATCGAGTGGCCTTTCTTCCGCTTTCTAGGGCCAAGACAAGTGGGTGTTTCGGGGGTGCCACTATCTGAACTTCTATGCCCCATTCCGCAAGTAAGGTGGAATTTTTTTCAATGGCTTGTTGTGTCTCTTTGTTCTTCAGCCCCACCACGGTGGAGTCACCATGTGTGTCCCCTTTCAGGCTCTGGAATTTCACCAATTCTATGTCCCCCCTTTGTGTCTTATCTAGTGTGTCCAGATGTTTGATGAGGCGTAGGAGGTTGCGCCGGTTCAGGATGTCATAGGTTCCCATACTGGGGAATCTCGGAGTCAGGATCACCTCGTAAACAGCTACTGTTGCGCCCGCAGTTTGAGCCCTAATTCCCTTTTTTGTCTCTGTTTCTACAGGGTTAGGGACTTTCCTGGGGCTTTCTTGGAGAATTGAGGGAGAACCTCCTGGCGCCCTCTTATTCTGGCCGTTGTTCGACCTTATGGCATGCAGGGGCTGAGTGCTTGGTTGCGAAAGGTGGGGAGTGGCCCCTTGTAGCAAAGGTATCTCCGGGGATAGGTGTGTGAGCCGTACTGGAGGTGAAAGGCTTATTCCAGCAAGAGGCTGGTTGGCCATGGCGGTGATTTGCGTGATTTGCCTGACTGGTGGCTTTTCACCCTTCGCACTCGGGGTGCTTGCTAATGACGATTGTTTGTATTGTACTCCCTTTGGGGAGGGGGGCGGGGGCATTCTCTTGCCCCAATTTATTTCTGTAAATATCGGGTATAGTTGGATCGCTTTTGTGTCCCCTTTTGGGGGCAATTGCCTGAGCTTCAATAGCTGTGGTTGTCTGGCCTTTAGCTTGGTTTTTTTCTGTTGCTTTTTTAGCTTCTTTTTTGCTCTCCTTGAGAGAGGGATGTCCTGTGTGTCTATTGTACCTGATGAATCTTCCTGGGGTACTATTCTGGCATCTTCGCTGTTCATATGGAATTTGCTTTGCGGAGTTGTGGGTGCTAAAGGGCTGCTTTTTATCTTGGTGGTCGTATGCGATGCGCTTTTGCCTTTTTCGGCTATGTCCTTCCTCCCCGATGGATCCCGAGGTGACTGTGTATCCTTCGCAGTGTGACCGTTTAGCTTCGCCTGGTGTTCTTTATTATTCGTCATTCTCCCTTTTGCTATTTCCACTATATCGGTTAATACCTCAGGCAGGGAGGCCCACTTCTCGATAAGGTTTAAGCATCGGCAGGAGCTAACCCCCCAGTTGGAGAACTCGTGCTGGGAAATCCTGTTGTCCATAGACTCCACCTTGGAGCTTATGTCTGCTAGACGCCCGGCTATTGCCTGTAAGAGGTCTATTTGTAGTTCCATCTTGGTTGCCTGCCAAACAAGAGCTTTGTTTGTGGCAATGTTTGTTTCCAGCTGAGATGGGTTCTCTGTGGTCGTATCTGTGCTACTGTTACAGGCAAGGTGGTCAGTTTTTGTTCTGTAGGCCCCTGCGGATTCAGATGGCCAGAATGAGATTGGAGTTAGATCGAGGGTTCTTTTGATCTTTTGTTCAAGGTTGTAGAGGAAGGATCCTGTGATCTCCCCCGTAGCTGGCAGCACTGGAGCCTGATGTTCCGATTGAGGGTCTGTTAAATTGTGTTTTTTGAGTTCTTTTTGGGAGTTGCTTGTGCCGGGGGTCTGAAATGTTGGGCCAAGGGCTTTGGGCTGGTGGATTTGGGCTGTTGTCATTGTTGTGGGGCCACTTTTAGGGGGAGCTGTGTCGTTATTCTTGTTGATCTTGCTAATTGTGCTATCCCG
The DNA here is from genome assembly GCF_964261635.1 of Lissotriton helveticus. Classification (NCBI taxonomy): domain Eukaryota; kingdom Metazoa; phylum Chordata; class Amphibia; order Caudata; family Salamandridae; genus Lissotriton; species Lissotriton helveticus. Next base: position 480,055,262 of record NC_136067.1, read on the forward strand.
CGTCTCGTTTGAGGACAGGAGGGGAGTCCCGAATTGACCTGCTGATTGCATGGGGGGGGATTCTGCATGGGCTTCGCTGTCCTTTTCCTGGTCAATCCCGGGTTCTTCGCAGGGGGATGTCATAACCTTGGAGGAGCTAGTGGAATTGGGTGATTGTCTGCTGTGATCGATGGTGCTACTGTCTTGGTCCGGGCGTGAATTGCCTGAGTTGGTATCTTGGGTTGTGCCGTGATTGCTATTCGGTGGCTCGTGTTTCTTGAAGAAATTTCCGATCGAGCCTCTTTGATCGAAGTCTTGCGGCTTTGCATTTAGGCTGTCGGTTAATGATTTGCTCCTCAGCATCCGTGTTGCTGGCTTATTGGCTGGTGATTGGATCATGGGGCTTTTTTCGGAGAGATAGGCTGTCGGCCCTTCTATTTGGTCCCCATATGCGGAGTGGCCTAAAGGAGTTTACCTTCACGCTGGTAGACTCTAGTGGGCAGGTGCTCTGAAGCTTTTGCCGTTGCTTTTTTTTTTTTTTGTTGCTGTAGGCTTGCCCGTATGGGAGGATCTGCTCTGACGGCAGATAAGCTTGGAGTTAGGCTGGCTGCTGCTTCTTTTGGGTATTGAGGACCGTCGATACTGTTTATGTAGTTCGAGCGTGTCCCGTCCTTGCCTATTTGATTCTGGGTGATGATGGTGCAGTGGAGATAAAAGGGGACACTTTAGGCCTAATCTTATCACTTCTGGAACTGTGGAGTACTCAGAAGACGGACTGCACTACTGCCCTGAACCACCAGAGTTACTCCAAGGGATAGCTGTCTGTCTTTGTTTGCGAGCTACAGGGACAGAACTAGCTCCAAAGACTCTGCAAAGTATATGCCTTCTATTGGTCCCTGCTGGAGTCAGTCCAAGGCCCCGAGTGGTTCTCCCTCCAGGTTCAGGACCCTTGATGTGCTTCTAAAATGGCTCATCCTACCAAAATCCAAACCCTGGGACATAGACAGTTTTCAGCAAGAAATGCTCTGGAAACTGGCAGGAGGAGAACCTACCTACAACCCGATCCAATGAAGGCACATCACCGGTGCTGAATTTGCAGCAGCTCCCACTTCATTCTTCTTTCGGGCTCCAGAAAATCTTCTTAGTCTGAAGGTAGAAATCTTCACCAGGATTGATGGTGACCAGCTCCTCTTCAACAATGATGACTTCCTTATCTTCAAACTCTAGGTTTTCCCTTCCATAAATGTTCCTGCCATCATTGACAGCTTCTCTGAGACTTCATCCAGCAGCTCTCTATCACCAACGACCTCCTCTCAACTATATTCTGCTGCCTGAGAACCCTACATTTTCTAGGAAATCTTCTGAATTTCTTCTCTGTCCGAAGGTAACTCTTGACTGGGGCAAACCTGATAACTGTATCCAACCCAAACTCCATTGTGGTGGGCCTTAATTTATGATTTTGTTCAGGTCGCACATGACCAGATACCAGTGGTTGGCATTTAATGATTTTTGGTGATATTTTTTACTAAAACCTCAATTTCTACTGATTGAATTTAACTGGTTTTGGTATAATTTTATTTATTAAAATTAACTCTATTGTTTTACATTGGTGTGGGTTTTTATTGGGTTGTATTTTTATTGTATTACTGTTTCTTTGCTGCATAAATACTTTACACAATGCTTCTGCTTTTGTGCTAAGCTATCAGAGGCATAAGCACGGGTCAATTTAGTGACTCACCCTGGAATAGATTGTGGTTCTTGCCTGAGTGAGGCTTCCGCCCCCCCTCAGCTAATAGTCTTCCAGTACACCAAAAAAGAGACACACACACACACACATGCGCAGAAACACAGCCACACACATCTACACAAACACACACACAACCTTGCATAGACTTTCAAGGACACAGAACAGCATACACCCAGACACAGAAAGCAGCTGATAGAGAGATATCCATCAAACAAAAACTATAAACATACACTCAAAAAGACACACACATACTCAGAAACACAACCATACACATCTACACAAACGTATAAACAATAAACAGAATGGGGGTTGGGAGCACACTGCCTCACAGTCCCAGCAAAGTTGACCCTTTGCATCCTGGTAAATGCAGTACACAGTTCAAACTTACTTCAAAATTAGCTGGAGTGTTTCACCAAAGTTGGTGCAGACATTTCTGTATATCTCTAGACAAGTGTTTCTGGGTTGAGACTTTCATCAGAAACGAGCAGCAGTTTTAGAGAGCAAAGAAAAATCATCTGGGGTTACTGGAAATGCTGCCAAGTTCCTCTCAGGTCACAGTACCACTCACAGCAACCCCAAATGATTTTTCTTTGCTCTCTAAAACTGGGCTCAACCCAGAAACATGTGTCTAGAGATATACAGCAATATCTGCTCCAACTTTAGTGAAAAATAGAGTGCTCCAGACAGCTCCATCATCCGCTTCACATTCCGCCACCATCGGCTTTCATCCATCCCCCTAATTCAACATCACAACTTTGCCACAATCCATACAACACACCGACGGCGAGAAACATCGCACTATCGGACAAAATTCCGGGCCCTGCACCCAGATCACCGAAGCACGCAGATCCCAAGATGGCGACGTTCGCCAGCTAGGCCTTAGGGCTGTAGCCTGTACCAGGCACCCTGGGTCCAGTGACCGAGACGCCGTTGCTGAGGATTGGGGCCCCCTGTGTGCAGCGTTCCCTCACGGGGGCCGGGTGACCCACCTGGAAGAAAGGAATGGTGGAGAAACGAGGTCCCGAGGAAACCATACTTCTGAGCTGCCCGGAGAGAGATGATACAGAAAAATGGTCCAAAACCTCTATATTTAGCAATCCCTGAATTAATCAGTAAATTTTTCAGTTCAACAAACTCAGAAGCTTGTCACTACGGAGCAGCTCTAATCAATAAATGCATCTCATTCTTCAAAACACAAAAAATTCGAAAAAGACAGCAGAGAAAACAAAATCTAACCCAGAGTAATATTTAATATCTCAAGGTCAGCAAGTTAATCATTTCGAACATTATTTTAATTAATAACAATGGCTACCCCAATTGGAGCGTGCAGATAGAAAAGATATAGGTAATAAAGGGTGTGAGAATTTAAGACAGAAAGGAATTCACAGAGAATATTTGTGACATAAAATATTCATAACAATTTACTATACAACAGACGAAAAATAGTCAATTAATCGTACTGTTCAACCTGGCCAAAGAATTTTTTTTACTCAAACTTTTATTCTTAAATGTTCATGACTCATCAGTGTTAACAGTAAGGTCTGCACATCGATATACAGAGACAAATTGGTCCAGGTTATTGTGTTACTAGGGGCGTCGACGTTTCGACTCGTCTTTTCGGCCTGTCGGTCAGTTAAGCCTTGGCCATGTTAGTCTTCATCAGGACAAAAAACTGACGGGGCAACCAGTGGCGGGAGATGACCCTACAACAAAAGACAGTAATTCTATAAGCTGCTGCCAAAGCTACTATGTACTATATACTCATGGTAGGACTCCAATATCAATATTTACCGAAAGTGCGTACGAGGAGATGGATTACTCCATGGATTACTGTTAATTAGACGTGGTCTCAGTGCCGGATCTAGTGCACTAGATTCGCCACTGAGACTGCGTCTAATTAACCACACACCCGAGAACAGTAATCCATGGAGTAAGCCATCTCCTCGTACGCACTTTCGGTAAATATTGATATTGGAGTCCTACCATGAGTATATAGTACATAGTAGCTTTGGCAGCAGCTTATAGAATTACTGTCTTTTGTTGTAGGGTCATCTACCACCCCTGGTTGCCCCGTCAGTTTGTTGTCCTGATGAAGACTCGCATGGCCAAGGCTTAACTGACCGACAGGCCGAAAAGACTAGTCGAAACGTCGACGCCCCTAGTAACACAATAACCTGGACCAATTTGTCTCTGTATATCGATGTGCAGACCTTACTGTTGACACTGATGAGTCATGAACATTTAAAAATAAAAGTTTGAGTAAAAAAAAATATCTTTGGCCAGGTTGAACAGTACGATTAATTGACTATTTTTCGTCTGTTGTATAGTAAATTGTTATGAATATTTTATGTCACAAATATTCTCTGTGAATTCTTTTCCGTCTTAAATTCTCACACCCTTTATCACCTATATCTTTTCTATCTGCACGCTCCAATTGGGGTAGCCATTGTTATTAATTAAAATAATGTTCGAAATGAATAACTTGCTGACCTTGAGATAATAAATATTACTCTAGGTTAGATTTTTTTTTCTCTGCTGTCTTTTTCGAATTTTTTGTGTTTTGAAGAATGAGATATATTTATTTATTAGAGCTGATCCGTAGTGACAAGCTTCTGAGTTTGTTGAACTGAAAAATATACTGATTAATTCAGGGATTGCTAAATATAGAGGTCTTGGACCATTTTTTGGTATAGTTAACAACCCAGGTCCAGTACCTTTCTGGGTCACCCCATTACTTTAATGGCCCGGAGAGAGATGTCCTGCCATGCGGCCTGAGATGAGCCCTCTCTTCTCCTGGCTTGGCTTGACACCATCTAGCTGATGGGCGGGGCGAGGACTGGAGGATCGCCTCCCGCCTCGGGCAGCAAGAGGGACCAGTGGCCTTCGGCCTCTCCCTCCTCTCGAACGCTGCATTCCACAGGTGAGGAGTGGCTCGGGCTCCGCCCTGGTCTGGTGGGGCCTAGGCAGGAAGCTCCCTTCTATGACTATCTGCGGCCCAGTGAAGGTGCCCGTGTAGATCACTGAAACACAGAGGATGCCTACTATTCATCCCAATGGGGGGGGAGATGCTGAAGCCCTCCCCTGGATATTCTCCCCAGTTTGGTGTGGCTTTGGCAGAGGCATCAAGGCTCTGCCTTGCAACGGGCTGATGAAAGGGTGAATCGTCTGCTGAGATTGCCCAGCTGGGGCCTCAGAGGATGTTCCCTTTCCTCCCCCCTCCTTCTTCAGCCACCTTTTGTTTTCACACCCGGCACCCAGGGCACGCCCAGGTCGGTCAAGTCATGGTCCTGTGCCTCTAAGGCACTTGATTGGGCCACACTTTTGGGGGACTTTCTCTCACGTTTTGAATGCAGCATGGACCCTGGGTCCCATAGCCCAACTTGAAGTGATCCGCTGACCAGGCCCCCAGGGTGAATTGACTAATGCAGGCAGGGAAAACTGAAAGAGCCAGAGCCGACTCCAGGACCTGGTTCACCCCCGTTGCCTGGCTGGGCCCTGCAGGTTACACCTGTGTCGTAGCAAGCCCCAGCCAGGCCTACTAGTGCAAGGGATTCGCCCTTCTCTGCTCAGAGTCCTTAGACCATTAGTAAGAAGTTGGCACAGAAACTGGAATAGAAAAGACAGAGTTTATTAAACCTCATGAGGTGGAACTACATTCACACAACACCCTTCGGTATAGTATGAGGTAGCACACTGACTGGAAGGAGCTGGGTCCTTTTATACCCACACAGGGGCTCAAAAGAAGGCGGTACAAGTACAAGCTGCTGTTCTTAGGCACATACAAGGTCATACAGAAAATGCACAGTTGACAAGTGGGAGGAGCTAACAGTTAGCTAGTTGGAGTAAACACATCCTGACAGTTACATGCTAGGGACAGCTGTATGCTCTTCTGAGCATGTGCAAAGTAGAGGAGACTAAACATATCTTGTCTCTAGGCAGATTTCAAGAGCAGTTGACAGGAAGGTAGGACAGAGTACATGGCATACAAAATGGCCGATAGAAATACAAAATGGATTCCGTAAAACGGGCAAGATAGTCTCTAAATATGACATGTCTTCTGATAATGCTTAACCCAATTACTGTTAAATTACCACAGACGACCCTTTCAGCATTTGCTGAAGACATTCGTCTGTCTAGGGTAATCTGGATCTGCATCCTGTATATTGATATTCATCATATTAGAAAGTTCACAGTTTAACATTTGCGGTTCTTTTGTAACAATTCTCTTGGCAGGTGTACAAGCAGTAATGCACATAGAGCAAATCATGGGACCACATTGTATACAAGTACAGCATGTAAATAGTATCACCAGTAGTATACATGGGAAAGTCAGTAGTTTCCAGCCCCAAGTAACAAAGAGTGTCCATATCCAGTTTGAAAATGTCCATGTACCAGTCTCTGGGTGAATGTCTGCAGCGATCTTATGCAGTTTAGAGATTGCATCATAAATTGAAGGCGAATGGTCCGGGATAAAGACACAACAGCTGCTACCGATGATGTGGCATGCACCACCATTATCAGCCAAGATCACATCGAGCACCATCCGATTTTGGAGTGCTGGAATTCTTGCAATTTGTAGTTCTTCTGTAATGTTCCCAAGTGCCATAGCTGTCTGATTGGTGACAGCTTCCACTACACGAGTCAATCATCTGATCTTTCTACTATTTAATGCAGCACCCACAAAGAAAAATAAACCCAAATTGAAATCAACATATTGTTGCAGGGCGGTGTCTGTCTGGTCAATCTCATCAGTACTTGTTGTCCGTTTATATCTATTTTTAGAAATATCTTTGTATAGTTTCAGATCAAGATGATATGATGCAGGTGCTAAAAACACAGGTGGTAACAAAAATGATATGTAACATACCCCCGACCATCCAAAAGGTAATTGGTAATATCCTTTATTACCACATACAAAATAGTTGTTATGTGACGCTATAAAGCTGCTATTGTTAACACCCTCAATGTTTAATACAGTAGTACATTCGCTTCGTCCTACGGTAATTCTCCAAACACTGCCGATACATAAATCTGCTTTTGCTCTAGTTAGAGAAATCACAAAGGGTCCAATGTTCTTCATATTCCTTACATTTGTGAAGACATATGGTGTCGAAATATTGTCTGGTTGGTATTCATCCCATTCCCATTTAGTCCCTTTAGCTTGAGGATACCCATTTTTGTCTTGGTAACATTCTTTATTCAATCGAAAAATGATTCCACCTACTGAAGGCTTTCCATAAGCAAACAAAATGTCATACCAAGCTTGACATGAACCATTATGAGAAAACGGCAGAGGAATAAAAGGCGTTTCCCCTTTCTTCTGGTGTGCAGGTATCATCCCACACACCCAACAATTGGTAGTATTTGTAGCATTATGGGTTTGATGCAACATCTGAATTAATGTGTTATTCAGATAGGACTGTCGATGTTTCTGCTCATGATAAGGAAGAGTGTAATAGTGATGCTCCAGTGGAGCTGGAGTTGTTGCAGCAAAAAGCTGTTGAGCAGGAAATGCTTTCTCAATGAGCCAAGTAGTTATTGCCAAAACTACAAGGGCAACAACAAGCGCCTTGAGACCTGACGGTGATTTGGCGCTATATAAAACCCAGATAACAATAACAACAAACCCTACAGCACAAATTATTTTCTTATTCATTTCAATTGACAACGATGCTCGATCTTTCTAAGAACCTGTTAAAATAATCGTTGGAGCCCTTTCCCTTGGGTAGCCGCTGATATCTTCACCACGGGCCAAGACGGGTGTCACTACACTAATGCAGGGCTGATCCCCCCCCTTGCCTCACTGGCTCTCCGTTTCGCAAACCCAGGGCGGTGGCTCAACCAGTCTCGTTCAAAATTGCAGATTCCTTCCTCGGTCTCAAATTATATCGCGATGTTTCAGGAATCGTGTGGTCCGGGAAGACTTCCGTAGACTCGTCAGATGAGATAGCTTGACCTTTCTCCGTTTCCAGAATCTCTCGATGGTCGATCAGCACTGCAGGTTCCACCAAGGTGGGCGATACACGCTTGCAATGCGTGGTATGGAGCCAGTTCTTTCTGTTCGTCACTCGAACAGCTGTCCTTGTAGCCAACAGCACCTGCTCCGGACCTCGCCACCTCGGCTCCAAGCTGTTCGATCTGTCAAAGACTTTGACCATCACCTGATCACCAGGACGGAGATCATGGGCCTCACCTGTAGATCTATCAGGAAGAGCTTCTCGAACCTGTTGATGAATAGAAGTTAAATTATCAGTTAACTGTGCCAAATAATCATTCAACAGAACACAAGGTAAATCATGTATAGGGCGTGGCTTAGGAACTCCCCAAATGTTCATCGGTCTTCCAAATACCACCTCATATGGTGTGAGACCTGATCGTGAGTGTGGTACTGATCTTATGGACAACAGTGCCAAAGGCAATGCATCCAGCCACTTTAGGGACGTAGAAGACTCTATTTTCGCCCGCTTCAATTTTAAGGTAGCATTATACCTTTCCACCAATCCTGCTGATTGTGGGTGGAAGACTGCATGGAATTTCTGTTTGATTCCTAATCCTTTCATGACATAATCAACAACTTGCCCAATAAAATGAGGTCCGTTGTCGCTCCATAAAATTTTGCAAACACCATACCTGGGGAAAAATTCCTTCAGAAGCAACTTTGCTGTAGTAAGAGCAGTATTATCCTTTGTAGGGTACGCCTCTATCCATTTACTGAAGGCACATACCACCACTAGGACATATTTCAGATTCAAGCTGGATGTAATCCATCTGCAGAACTTCAAAAGGTGTGGTTGGTGAAGCAAACCCTCCTGTAGGAGTTTGTGTCCGTTTTCCAGGATTGTACTGCCATCAGATCAAACAGGACTGTGCCACTCTTTTAGCTGTGCTGGCAATCTCAGGATGCTCCCAGACTTGTGTAAGCAATTTAGGTATTGCTAGAGCTCCAACATGTGCCAGCCCATGTGCCATTTGAACCATAGGTTGTAAATAGGCTGCAGGTAACTTCCACTTATCCATGTCTTTGTTGCACCAACAGCCCTCTTCGTCCAATATTCCTTCTTTGGACCATTGCTCAAGTTCTGCTACAGAGGCAGATCTCTGTACATCTAGTACTTCCTCTCTAGGAACATGCCATCGTTCAGCTTGAGATTTCACTACGTACATGGAAGTAGTGCTTCGTTGCATCGCAGTTTCACGAGCTACACGATCTGCAAAGGCATTTCCTTGTCCTATTTTGACCTTCTTGTGTGTGCTACACTTCACAATCGCTATTTTTTTGGGACATGTCAGTGCAGTCAAAAGGTTATGTACTAGTTCTCCATGCAGTATCTGCATCCCGTGGGATGTAAGAACGCCTCTTTCCTTCCAGAGTAAGCCAAAATCATGGGCCACTCCAAAAGCATAGCGGCTATCCGTGTAAATGTTCACACATAAGTCAGTACTAAGCTCACACGCTCGTGTCAAAGCAATTAGTTCAGCGGCTTGAGTCGACTTCTGAGATATGCGAGCTGTTTTCACTACTGTTTCAAGTGTGGTGATTGCATATGCAGCTGAGGTTGTGCCATCTGGTAATTTCAAACAGGACCCATCAACCCATAATTCCCCATCTACATCTGAAAGGGGTGTATCTTGCAAATCGATGCGACCCTTTGTCTGTTCCTCAGTAAGGAATATACAATCATGAGGTTCCTTCGACTGAGTCACAGGATATGGCAACAAAGTAGCTGGGTTTAGTGTAGCACACCTCTTCAATGTAATATGAGGTGCTAACAGTGTCAATTCGTGTCTTGTCAGGTGAGCACTAGTCAAATGTTGCGTTCTAGTCTGATTCAAAAGGGCATCTACTGCATGAGGTACTAGCACCAACAGTTTGTGTGACAAAACTATCCCTTCACTCTGATGCATGGACACAGCTGTTGCTGCAACTGAACGAAAACATCCAGGCAACGCACGAGTAACAGGATCAAGAAGTGCAGAGAAATATGCACAGGGACGCTGCTTGTCACCGTGTGTCTGTACTAAAACTGACAATGCACATCCATCTTTCTCGTATACATAGAGTGTAAAAGCTTTCGTATAATCTGGTGTACCCAACACTGGTGCAGAGCAAAGAGCTTGTTTCAACTGGCAAAAAGCATTTTGATATTCATCTGTCCAAGGAAGAGCAATCTTAGTGTTTTTAGTCAAAAGTGCTAACAGTGGTTTAACAATGTGTGAAAAACCAAAAATCCATTGCCTACAAAATGAAGTTAAACCAATGAATGCACGGACATCTTTCTGCGAGGAAGGTACTGGAGTGTCTAAAATTGCTTGAATACGATCTGGTGTCAATGCACGTCCCTCCTTAGACAGAAGATGACCTAAGTAGGTCACCTTCGGTCTACAATATTGCAATTTCTTCCGTGATACTTTATGGTGATGTGTCACAAGTTAAGAAAGCAAGGACAAAGTACATGTTTCACACTGTTCAGGTGTATCAGCTGCCAACATGATGTCATCAACATATTGTATGAGAGCCAATCCATCAGGCAAAATAAAAGAATCAAGTTGTCGTTTCAAGGCTATACTATAGATACTCGGACTCTCAGTGTACCCTTGAGGAACTCTACAAAATCGGTATGATCTATTATTCAAAGTGAAACCGAACAAATATTGGCTATCAGGATGAATAGGAATCGAGAAGAAAGTGTTCTTCAAGTCCACTACTGAAAATGCAGTTGCTGTTGGAGGGACCAGGGTAAGCAAATTCGTAATGTCAAATACTACAGGATACTGTGGTACTACAATCTTATTGACCTCCCTCAAGTCAATGATAAATCTATAAATCTTAGTGTCAGTATCTTTCTTCAAAATAGGAAGAATCGGACTATTGAAAACATTGTAAGGAACCTCTTCCACAACCCCCACTTTAATTAAGTCATGAACAATGCGTATAAGTGCTTCCTCTCCTTCTCGAGAAATGTTATACTGAGGCAATCTTGGCAGTATAGCACCTTCCTTGACACTAATATGTACTGGTGGAATAACCATTTGTCCTACATTGGTATCTGAAGTAGCACACAAAGTACTAGGGAGTGAAGCTAGGGCAATGCCCTCTTTAACAATACAGGATCTCTCAATCATGGGGTGGTTGTCATTTAAAATAACCCGTACTCCTTCCGGAGAACATCGTATTGTGGCCCTGAAATATTTGAGCATGTCACGACCCACAATATTGTCTGGTGTATTTGGAGAAAACAAAAATGGACATGGAACAGTAAAGTTATCAACATGGAGTGCAAGTGGTTGTGACAATGGGCTAAGGGTGGATTTTCCATCGAAACATATGGATGTAATAGTTAAGCCAGACAGGGGAGCCCTGGGAATCAAGTGTTTAGACAAGGCACTACGAGTAGCTCCTGTATCATCCAGAAACTGGTCAGTAAAACCCAAAACAAGTGCTGTAACATAGGGACCCTTCTGATCTACTGGAACTTCAACTGATTCCTTACCCCAGCCTAGGCAATCCTATGCATAAGCAGAACCTTGCAAATCAGATGGCTCATAGTCGGACATTTGATATTGATTCCGTCTGTCAAAAGTATTAGCCCCTTCTTGTCCACGTGCATTAGCATCAAGCACGATCATTTGTATTTCCTCTAGGCCTTAAATATCCTGAACGATTTCTCAGTTGTCCCCGACCACGTGAACCCTGCTGGGCAAGTAGCACGGGACAGTTAGAAATCCAATGGCCAAATTGTCTGCAATACGCACACTGATTAAGAGACAAATCTCCACGAGTAGAGGGAGGAAAAGACGAACCATAAGTTCCACATCCTCCTTTATTATCACCTCTATAAGGTGAGCCATAAGCTTGAACCATCATAACCTTCGTTTTTAACTCTTTAGGTTTTTTATCCTCCTTACTTTTTGCTTCCAATTCCTGTCGTTCATATTACTGAGCCATAGTTAGGAGAGAAGCCGGAGAGGAGGTAGTCCATGAACTTTCGCTGGCCTTTAGGCGACTAGCTATTTCTGGCAACAGGTTTGTGACATATTTATCGACAAACAGATGTCTACCCGTGTCATCTGTCAATGACTGGCCACTAAAATCATGGAATGCTTCTTCAAAGCGTGTGAAAAAATCTGAAACTGATTCATCTATTTTTTGCTTGCAAGACGCTAACATAGTTCAATCTATCTTTTTAGGGGGAATAATCATTTTTAATTTAACCAATATAGCTGCTGGAAGATCTAAAATTTGCTGACATGGTTTTTGTGCAGGTTCTCTATCTTTATCTGATTGTTTTATATCTGACCACAATCCTCCAAAAACCGCACAATCGTCAATTTTACGCACAGTTCTCCACATATCAGGTGGTAATATTAATCCAAAAAACAAATCAATGTCAGACAAAGTCATAGTACAAGAACTAATGGCACGCTCAATTTCTTCATAAAAAGCTGTTGGATTCTTTCGCGGATCAGGCAATGCATTTTTAAGAGCCATGACATCTGTTCTATTCCAAGGAGTGTAAACCCAATTATGAATAAAATACCCTTTCGCGTCAATAGAAGTTTTATCATCACTTGTACCTGTTCCTTTAGGAGGAACATATAAAGGCGTGGCTTCCCGCATGGGTTTCACATTTACAACATTCTTATCTGTGTCGGGCGTCGGAGCTCGTGCCATGTTGATTCGAGATGTTTGTGCAGCTGCGTCTGCTGCCTTTTTCTCCTCCCGCAAACGGACTGCTTCATCACGTAGTTTAACCAAGCGCCTGATCGTATCAGCCACCTGGGAGAAGACAAAAGAACCTTCACATAATTGCTTACAATCAGCTGCTATATCATCTGGCTCTACTTCCACCGAATGTTTCCTAAATCGCTCAACAACCTCTGTAGCCAATATCTCAGTAAAATACTTCTGTTCCTTTTCTGACCAAATCTTATTAGTATCTAGAAGTTCAGAAGCAGTGAGAGTACCACGATCGGCTTATCGCACCGCAGATCTAATCTCAGAGGATCGTAGTTAACATTGAGTGAGTGTCTCGGGCTTTATCCTAATCTGTAGGAGAGTCCTCATCTGACTCATTAGGAGCAGAAAGGAAAATATACGGAGGTGGAGCACGATCTAATAGGAGAGAATCATCTTGGGGTTTATTAAGAATAGGATAGAGAGGCCTACGAATAGCATATTGGCCATTTACCTGTAACTGACATCTTCCCTTTCTTTAGTTTCTCTCATCTCTTTATTTTTCATATCTAAGGCTTTAGCATGCACACTTTTACGCTGTTCTTTTTCAATCAAGGCCTTTTCATGCTTCATTCGCTCACGCACTTCTTTCTCCCACTTTCGCACACAGTCAAACATATCTTGCCTAGCCTTTCGCTTGAACATTCGTTGCTCCACATATTGAATCTTTCGCAAATCACATGACCCATGCATAGGCCAACGCAACTCAGTATCCTTGCGAGTGTATTTCTTCCACAATTTGCTGTACATTATGGACAAAATACCATATTTAATATACATATCCTATTAGAAGTCCCCTCCGGGGGGGGGGGGCGGTTGTACTTCATCAAGTTTCAAATTGGTACCACTACAAAAGCAACACAACTTACGAAGAGTGCTAAAAACAGGCATGCCGAAAAAAGTGCAAAATATGCAGTATTATAAAAAAGTAGCTCTTAAAGTACTCTTTGTACGTTGCGCCGTTCCATTTCATAGGAGTAGAGAAAAATCTCCTCATTACCTGCCTATATGTGTTGCAAGACATATATCAACTTTACATAGAATCATTTCAAACTTTTGGCCAATACATAGAAAATTGCCGTAGTAAGCGTATCTAAACTACCTTACTAATTACAAGGCGTCATACTTACAGCAAGTGCCGCAAAACGGCTCTTACCAGTGAAAAATTGTCCAGGTTCCTCCTGCCAAGTTCTCAAATCGACCAAACGGTCACTACACAGCGGATCAACAGAAGAGATCTCAGTCGAGGACCGGCACCACCTGGATGGTCAGATCAGAAAGAAAGGTAAAACGCCATGGATGCCAAGACTCGGGTCTCCTCTGGCAGTGATCACGTCCAAAGCGAGATTCCAATCCTTCGTCTCGACCAGTCTTTCGGGCATCCGAGTCGCCGATAAGCCCCACGTGGGGCGCCAATTTGTAGTCGCAAGCCCCAGCCAGGCCTACTAGTGCAAGGGATTCGCCCTTCTCTGCTCAGAGTCCTTAGACCAATAGTAAGAAGTTGGCACAGAAACTGGAATAGAAAAGACAGAGTTTATTAAACCTCATGAGGTGGAACTACATTCACACAACACCCTTCGGTATTGTCATGATCGCGCTGGTGGAAAGGACTACGTTTCCCTGCAAGACACGATTGGGAACTACTGCTCCCATGATCCTTTGCGGTTCTCGCGAGACTTGTTCACGGAAGCATAAGGAGGAAGACTATCCTGAGCTTGGCGCCGGGAATTCCTCCGGTCCAGAGCAGTCGGGTGACGGTTGCTGTTCGTTGTGGGTACGGTAAGGGTGCTTGCACCAGGATTCCGTTACCGCAGTGTTTATATCTTGATTTGGGTCGTGTTAGCTACCTGGCTATACACACACATACTAGGATCCTCTTGGGGAAAACTTCAGAGTATTAAGGGATTTGACCCGGTCGGTATTGTCGACCGACGGAGAGGTGGATGTTTTGAGATCCACTGGTATCTTCGGTTATTATTGTATTTTCTTATTCATTTTTGGTAACCTGAAGTTAGGAGCAGGGTGCTCTTAACAACACTGAAAGAAACATTTGAGGATCTTACCTCTGACTCATTTTGGCCTCGTGTGTTGTTAATACCGGGGCAACCTCTTTTTGCAAAATCATTTATCGTAGATGGATGGTGTATAAGATGTATGGTGTTTAACTGTCTCTGGCTCCTTTTATTAACAGGGTTTGCTCAGGAGTGGTAGTCTTCTACACTCTATCCCTGTGAGGTGTAAAAGGAGTGAGCTAGGGGGATGTTTCTGCTTCATCTGAATATTATTGCTATACAGTCATATATGCATTTATGTGTTGATGTTACATGTTCATGTTGATTGTGTATCACTGCAGCAACACCTCTATCCCATCCTCTACCATCACCTACCTATCCCCTGAAGTGTTATTTTACTTTACAGATATTTGGAATGGCATAGGTGTTACTTGAGGATTTACTGTATGCAGAGTGCATTTATAGTTAAGGTATTCATGAGATTTGTTCTCTTTGTGTTTTCCAGATCTCCCTCCCTGCTGTCCCCTTCCTTTCCTTCCTCTTCCCCAACCCCCCCCACAACATCCCTCACTTAATCCTTCCAATGTACTGTGCCATCAGGGCAACTCAGACATTGGCTAGATTTAGAGGTGGAACATAACTCTTCAAACCGATCCTGAGGACGTTCGCCATGACAGGTATAGCATGAGGTATCACACTGACTGGAAGGAGCTGGGTCCTTTTATACCCACACAGGGGCTCAAAAGAAGGCGGTACAAGTACAAGCTGCTGTTCTTAGGTACATACAAGATCATACAGAAAATGCACAGTTGACAAGTGGGAGGAGCTAACAGTTAGCTAGTTGGAGTAAACACATCCTGACAGTTACATGCTAGGGAAAGCTGTATGCTCTTCTGAGCATGTGCAAAGTAGAGGAGACTAAACATATCTTGTCTCTAGGCAGATTTCAAGAGCAGTTGACAGGAAGGTAGGACATAGTACATGGCATACAAAATGGCCGATAGAAATACAAAATAGATTCCGTAAAACGGGCAAGATAGTCTCTAAATACGACATGTCTTCTGCTAATGCTTAACCCAATTACTGTTAAATTACCACACCTGGACCCCCCTGCATGCGGTGCAGGGGGAGCGCGTTGAGCCCTGGGGGACCCTACAAGATTGGACCTCGAGCTGTACTGATTGAGGTGTGGACAGGCTGTACGGGGGGAGCTGCCTGGGCTGGAGTGGGCTTCGCCTGGCTTCAGCAGAGACCCTGGTGGGGACACGATGTCTGGACCTCCCTGGGTGAAAGGTGCGGCTGTGATGCTGCGAAGCGGTGGCCTTTCTGGGGGCTCTCTGCTCCTCCTGGCTAGGCCCAGTGTCTCTGAGTTCAGACACACCACCATCTGAACAGACGCAGCCCCCTTTCAACACCTATGATGGGGAGAGACCGTGGCCCTAAGTCATCCATGGCCCAAACTCAAATTAAAATGGACCAATACACTACAAGTGATCAGGGTCCGGAAGAAGGAGCACTTGGGAATTCCACCCCCCCGGGGGCTGACCTAGCGACAATCCTACAGGCCACTAGCACCTTCCAGGCCTCAGTGGAGGGCAAGATCAGCGAGGTCAGTGTAGTTATGGCCCTCATTCGCCAGGACCCGCGCAGCGCCACAGCCCGCATTTCAGAGGCAGAATCCCCCATTTCAGAGTTGAGGATAAACTCAGTCGCTTAAAAGAACAAGTATCCCACCTACAAACACACACTAAAGAGCTGCATCGAAGGGCCTAAGATGCCGAAAAGCGGTTGGCCATAACAACCTCTGCCTGGTGGGGTTCCCGGAGGGGGTCGAGCAAGGCCAAACTGCTGCCTTTGAGGAAACCTGGCTGAGCTCTTGGAAGCCTAAAGAAGCACTATCAATATGCTTCATCATTGAACATGCCCATTTCTCTCTTGCCCCTAAACTGCCTTCCGGCGCCTCGCATCATCCTATCATCGCCAGGATTTTGAACTTCAAAGAAAGAGATGTCATCCTGAATGCAGCCTGGGCCAAGGGCACCTTGAAGTTCCAGAACCACACCCTAATGCTTTTTCCAGACTTTACTAGGGAGGTTCAGACCCAACAGTGCCCATAAACAGACGTTAAGCAAAAACTTTGCAATCTGGGCATCCAATACTGGCTCTTTTTCCCGGCCCGTCTCTGGGTCGTTTTCCAAAACAAGACGCTCTTTTTTGAGTCCCCACAATCCGCATGGACCTGGCTGACTGAGAAGCGGCCCCTCTGAATCTGCTCTGCATCTGAGAACTGGATGTCCAGATCACAGAAGACTGGCCCACTCCCTCCTAAGTAACAAAGGAGGCGCACGCAGTCATGCCGGGGCCGATGGTCAGGTAGAGGGGCATCTGAGTCACCCAGCTCAGTTTCGCATGGATCCAAAACCATGGCGGGCCCTATCGCCTCAAGGGATAGGAGTCAGGAGAGCTCTGTGGATGAACTGCGTCTGGGCTTGAGGGCAGTGAAAACTCACATCCCTGAGCACAAGAGCAGTATATGATGCCATTGAATTAACACCAAGATGTATACACACTACAAGGAATTGAACCACCCTCAGGAGTCTCTATGTTGGTCGGTGATTGAAGCCCACCCAAGAATCACACAAAGTGCACTGTTCAGAATAGAGCAAAGATGGATATATCGCCTTTCTTCTGACCGACAGTCTCTGAATGATGATATACCATGGGCATCACTGACTGATAGGTAAATGTACCTATTACCATCGCTAATAAACCATGAAGCAATGAAATACTTTAAATATAACTGACTGGTGATGAGCCCTTAGTTTCTTCTATACTGACACTCTGAGGTGATGATATAATAAGTGAACTATTCTATAGAAGGTAAGAGCAGACACTTCCACCTGGCTCACTGCCCCTTATTTACTTTTTAGTAACACACTACGATGGTCTTTTGCCCCAAATAGTAAAGACTGACTTGATAAACCGTGCATATGGGCCTTATGTCTTAAGGTACACGTTACTCAGTAACAACAACCGGACACACTGGCCGCTCTGATCCAAACATTGTAGATGACCGCTTATAATGAGGAGCTCTGTCCCCTTAATCGCAGTGCAGCGTTGTGTTCACAACTGGTTTTTATGTGGAGAGAACACTTGAAAACATGAGATCAGAGACGTTTTTCAACACTACAATATGGCTGCTACTCTGAGCTGACGCTACAGCAGACCTTAGAGCGTCTGTCACGTGCTGTGACCGATGTGACCCGGAAACCTGCCTCGCCCCGCTCAAGACGCCGGTGAGTATTTCAGCACCTCTCACATGCAGCAGTATACATCCCGGTGCCGGCTGAGAGGGGTATGTTTTGAAGGCTCACATCCTGAAGCCCAATGGTGAGTCATGATGGTGCTAGACGGTTTTAAATCCGCCATCTCCGATGTTCGAGAAGGCAAGATGTGAACGATGGGTCCTTGCATGCTGCAACTAATGCGCTCCTCCAACTTGCAGTGCTGGCGGTCATTGAGTCGTGAGTGGGAGGGGATGGGTGCCATATACCGACCACAATGGAGTACTAATTAATCCTGGTACCATCCAAGTGCAGGCGGAATCACTGGCCTGACATGCCCTTCCCACCTTTGACAACAATGAACCCGGATAGAGTGACACAAACAACCCCAGGGATATTAGGGACTCTTCAGTGTCCGCCCTACTTGGTTACACACTGTTGCCTACAATTATTGTTCTTTAAATAATTTTACAGAGCATTACAACGTATTAGTCCAGTTTTCCTGCCGGCAACGGACAGAGGCGATAACTTGTTTACTATTAGGTGAGTGAGTTCAGATCGCCACCCATACACAAATTGTATATATAAAGAGAGAACCTGCCTATGATTTAGCTCAGTCTTCTGATTTGAATGAAGTTTTTATGTAGTCTTAAACAAAGGTGCAATATTTGTTTAGATATGCCGCACTATAAGTAGGTAATGGTCCAACGCACATACTTCCTGTCACTATTTACTTGATATGTGACACTGCCTCCCCTTGTTTCTGTGAGATGACCACCTACGCACTGTTGGATGGTCACCTTTGTGTCTGAACATGGAGTAGGATGTCATGACCATGATCATTACAGATTGATACAGTTGCAATTATATAAAATTGTTTGTATATATTTTTTTCTGCATCCTTCTCCTAGGTCGCTCTGAGATACTGTGGTTACTTGACTCACAGCGTTGTGATGTTGTAGGTAGTTCACACCCACCACACAGTGTAGATAGCTGAACCACTAGGTCCTGATGAATTGCCATGAATCCTCCTGACCCAACGGCATGAAACATGATGACCCACAGAGTTGAGCTTAGTTAAAATGAATCATAAACTTCAGATAGCTGCCACTCTTTTCCGTGTTTTTAATCAGGTGGACAGCTAGTCTGAATATAAGTATGTTTGGACTATCCAACTTGTTTTAACCACTTCTCACCACGTCTACACTCCACAAGGCCCTTTATCCCAATTGCACCATATAGCTAGGAACAAAAGGTCTCCACTAAAACGCCCATTTATGGGTGCCCATCGGATATTGCAGCGCCGACCAAACGAGAAGCAGGCCCATATGATGAAGCATGACACCTGGCTGTTTGGGTGTGTGAGGGCCCTAGTTCTGACAGGAGGAATTCCCCTCCTCCTAAAACTGTCCAGAGCAGCACGCACTTGGGTGCTGATTGACATATCTCTCTCTTTCGTTTAACCACTAGAGGAACTGCATACCCCTTTTGTCTGAAGATATGACTGGGCATGTATGCTGGACCTCCTTCTTTTACAAAGCCCTCTAGTCCCTCCTTGTTTGATTGATTGGAAGGGGAGATATCTCCCAAGGACACACAGAACTCAGAGGCATGCCAAGGACACTTACTTATCTGATATTGTGGAGGGGTCCACCAACACCAAGCAGTTCCCAGCTAGGCATTTTAGTTTAGCTTGGTTTTGTTCTTACTTTCTCTCTCTTTTTCAGGGCGACAGATGCTTCAGTTCCGGAAGTATATGGTGTGGGGTGGTCGGGCGGCGAGGGCGGGAACCGCCGTCCTCATCGTCCTATGTAGTTTTAGGTCTGAATTTGCCATGGTTTCCTTTTTCTATTGTTTAAACCACCTTGACATTTGGTTACTATGCCGACACCGCAATAACGCACAGCAATGGGTGCAAACCACGATCGCGCATTTGCACTGAAGTGCACCAGCTCCTCCATGGTCCAGCGCCCTTTAACCCATTCGCTCAGCACACCAGCCATGACACAGACGATCGCCACGGGTAAGCCCCTCCACGTTCTATCCTGGTATGTGAACAGACTGCTAGACCGCATCAAGCGAGCGGCAGCCTTAAAATATGCCCAGCGCCACGCACCTGATATACTCCTGTCCAGGAAACCCATCTCCTGGGGCGACCCAGCGCTCCTTTCTCCCACGATACAGGTTTAACAGGGTGAGGCATTCTGGTTTTGTGTGAGGCTTGTGGGGTTTGCAATCCAGTTACGGCGAGGTCTCCCTTTCACCCCCAGCCACATTGTGATGGACCCCCAAGGCCGGTTTGCGACCGTGTCCAGGAAGCTAGAAGGAACCACCCTCAACTTGGCATCCATATATGACCCTGCCGCAACGCTCGCCACTTCCCTGCAGCACCTCACCAATGTAATCTCCTCCCTACCCCTGGGGCAGATGCTAATACGGGGCAACTTTAATGCTGTTTTGCAACCAATGCTTGACGCGACTGGCATATCCTCCCCAACGAGGGGGGCATGCAAATAAATTGGCCAACTGGGTGGCTGCCCTCGGTCTGTGCGAAATCTGGAGGGTCTGAAATCCCTGGGGCTCCCAGTTCACCCACACCACAGCTGCACACTGCATGCACTCCCACATTGACCTGATCCTCCTGCCTGCCCCCGACTGTCACAAAGTATCGACCATTGCCATCCTCCCCTGGGGTCTCTCGGACCAATCAGCGCTATCTCTACACCTGGGTGGAACCTCTGACAAGTCCCGGACGGTGTGGTGACTGAATGCATGGTTCCTACAGGACAAAGAGGTCAAGAAGGCGATAAGGAAGGAATTGCGCCAATATTTCCTTACTAATCAGGGATCAGTCCACTCCCCGAGCACCCTCTGGGAGGCAAGTAAAGTCACTATCCAGGGAGTAGCCAGGGGAAAGGTGCATGCAATGAGGTTGATGCAAAATGGGCGCTTGACCCTTCTTGAGGCGCAAGCCACACGGTTGGAAATAGCCCTAGCTGAGACCTCAGATGTTCACAAAGACAGACAGCTCACGGCCATTAGTGAGGAGATCAGACAAATCTCCCTTGACTCGCCCAAGATGCTGTGGCATTCCTCCATGGCCCAAGTTTATGGATAGGTTGATAAGAATGGGAGGCTGCTGCACAGTTTAGTCTCCTACCCTAGTGGCGGTGCATACATTAGGGCGCTGGGGCGTTGACCCACAAGCCGTGCCTGCAGCTCACTCGGCAGCTTTGTCTGAACTGACAATGCATGTCAGTCAGCAGGATGCCGGACCACCCACCCCCTTCAGACTCTGATGGGGGTGGGCAGTCCGGCGTCATGCTGACTGACATGCATTGAGTGTTTGCTCTGGCTGGTGACTGCGCATTAGGAGATCAAAGTCTTGGTCTCCTAATGGGCGGGCGGGCAGTGAGTATCCCTGCCAAGCCAATCCTGGCGCTGCTGGAGCAGCGTCAGTATTGGCTGAGAGGGGTTGCTGCCAGTGACGCTGCTGTTCCTGAAGTTGATTCAGAAAAGGTGGTGGTGATGGACAGAGCATCTGAGTTAAACAGAACACTCATACCCAGTCAAAAGATCAGGGCTTGATCCATCACCGTTTTTTAGCTCACTGCACCATCCCAGCTCCGAACCTGGCTACATGCAAATTAGTCTGTCCCTGGCCCAGTGCATCATGGGAACAGGGCAGACCAAACTACCAAGCCAATTCTTTACTGGAAAGGAAACAAGCTTCCGGGGACCGGTTTATGGCATTGCAGCCGTCTTCAGGCCGGCTTGCTTGAATCCTGATGGTGCAGTGAGCAAGGGACTCATGTCTGAGCATACCATGCCACTCCTATAGTGGCCAAAACGATTCAGAAAAGGGGGTGGTGATGGACAGAGCATCTGAGTTAAACAGAACACTCATACCCAGTCAAAAGATCAGGGCTTGATACATCATACCCAGTCAAAAGATCAGGGCTTGATCCATCACCGTTTTTTAGCTCACTGCCCCATCCCAGCTCAGAACCTGGCTACATGCAAATTAGTCTGTCCCTGGCCCAGTGCATCATGGGAACAGGGCAGACCAAACTACCAAGCCAATTCTTTACTGGAAAGGAAACAAGCTTCCAGGGACCGGTTTCTGGCATTGCAGCCGTCTTCGGAAGTTGAACGTGCCAACGCGGGACCCCGACCCAGGAGGAGAGGCGGCGCGGAACCAGTAAGTTTTATTTTTATTTTTAAACTCCCCCGGTCCCCACCCTAATACGACCCCCCGCGAGTATTGCGAGCCGCGACTGAACAATTCATAGTTTAAATAGTTTAATTTCACGGCCCAAAGCACTCTCTTCTTTGCTACCCATTTGAAATAGTATGTCGAGACGTAATGTTATGAACTGTATATCCTTTGCAGTTTAAAATAAGTATCCACGTCACGTTCTGAAACAACAAAGCTATTCAGAGATTGTTGTTTTAGCAGTCCTTTCAGTCCCTGTTTTTTTTTTCTTTGTTTTGTGGAGCATATCGTTTAAAAAAAAAAAAATGTTAGTCCTCATTGTGCAACATTTATAGTAAGGAGTTATCAGGGTCTCCCCTTTTCCCCTCCGACTGTGTATTGTACCAAACCCAGTGTGTGGGAACCATCTGGGAACAACAGGGGACCCTTTACTTTCAATTACTATTCTGGAAGGTTACTATTCGGAGTGGGTTGAGCTAGCCATTATGGCTACTCTATTTGGCCTTCGACCTTAGTAAATGTTACTTGCACTTAATCATAGGACATGAGTACAAAAGAAGAAAGGAGGAGGACCATGATGTATTATCAAACATTCCCTCATTATAAACCCAGATGATGGTTTTCCCACAACTCTCAGAACCTATATTTTTTAGACCATGGCATCTTCTTTTTATCTAAATTATAGATTTTAAGCACTGAAGAAAGCCACTCCTCAGGTAACGGAGCAACTGGTGTGATCCATTTTACACATACCTCTCTCCTGGCTAATAGAATCAAGAGGAACACCAAAATTTCTTCCCGTTTTGTCAGCTTGTCAGCTGATGAAAACCCCGCACCCCAAAAAAAACTAAATCCATACTCACGGTTAGCTGTTTTCCCAAAACCTCTTCTAAGATCTTACCCACCGCCTTCCAGAAACCGTCGAGATGGGGGCACTGCCAGAACATATGCAGGGTATTGGCCTTCGGTCATCCACATTTCGGGCAGCACTTCACCGTGGATCCACTGAATTTTGATAGTTTTTCCAGCGTCCAATAAGCTCTATGGGTGGTATATAAATGATTTCTTCTTAATGCCGCAGATGTTACTATTGCCAGCATTTGTTCATTGATACTTGCAATAGGAGGTTTGTATCCAGCGTCGGCAGGTCTTTCCCCCAGATTCTCTCCGGTATCCGAAATTCCTCCTCCCCTGATGCTATGAGGGCCCAATACCAGAATGATACTTTTTTCTTGAAAGGTTTCGCCAGCATTTTACCTTCCAGGGCTACATTGCCTGTTTTAGCTTCCTTGATTGACTTTGTCCAACTTAGAAGTTGATCATATTTGAACTTAGCTAGAGAAAAGTTCGTGATTTCCCACTCCAAGATTTTATTCTGATATAATAATTGCCCCCATACTGCTATTCCTGCTGATTTTAGGGGGATCGTCAGAGAGTCTTTAAATCAATCAGGAGTACACGGCGAGTCCCAAATTGGAGCTTTGTCACTGTAAAGGGGGATATTCACCGTAGACCTAATGCAGTACCACAATTTAGCCGCTGCCCTTAAAATCTTCAACTTAACTTTTTTGACAAATTTCGGGTGACCGAATTTAAAAAGAAAATGACTGGTGTTGTTTGTCATTTTCTGTAGGTACAATGGTAGTCTTCATATGGGCCTAACATGATTCTATTATTTTTAAACTGGAATGCTCTGCAGTATTCTAAAATATCTGGGGTGGCTAGTCCACCCTGGTTTTTCCTTCTCCTTATTTTGCTCCAAGCAATTCTAGGTTTTTTCAATGACCAAATAAAACTTGATAACTCTCCCTGGATTTTCTTTATAGACTCCCTATTAAACTCTAACGGTATGGCGCCAAAAATAAACGTAAATTTCGGCAAAACTGACATTTTAAGGATATTTGATTTACCCAAGATAGACAGCGGTAAGCCACTCCATACTTTCAATAGTCTTTTAACTTCCCCCTGAACTCTATGGATGTTGACCTGGGGAACCTTATCAAGATCTTTAATTAGGTCGATACCCAGGTATCTAATTTCTACTTATTGTAGGGGCTCAAGAATACCTCATTCCAAGTCATGGTCTCTGTTTTAGACTTGTTTATTTGGTAACCAGAGATTTTCCCAAAATTGATTAGAGTCTCCTCCGTTGTTTCAAGGGCCTCGTTGAGTTGACAGGTAAAAATCATGAGGTCGTCCGCATATAGAGCTACTTTTTTATGCCAGCCTTGGTATGAGAAAGGGATGATAAAAGGATGGTTCCTAAGACATTCAGCTGCTGGTTCAATATAAAAATTAAATAACAACGGGGATAGAGGGCATCCCTGGCGAGTACCTCTCTTTATCAGAATATGATCTGTTAACTCCCCATTGATTAAAATTCTGGCCTTTGGAGCATTATAGATATTTTCTACCATCTTCAATATATGAGTTCCTAGATCGAATTTTTTTAGGACCTCACTCAGATAGGGCCAATTAACTCTATCAAAAGCTTTTTCTGCATCGATAGTAATTATAGATAGAGGCAGCTTCTCACAAATGGCTATATCTATGGCTTCAATGAGCTCATGGGTTAAATCTTGCAGATTTCTTCGTGCCACGAAACCTTTTTGGTTAGAGTTAATTAGAGAACAGACTATTCGGCCAAGTCTTTTCGCCATTGTGAAGATTTTATAGTCACAATTTAAAATGGATATAGGACGATAGGACTCGCATTTCTTGGGATTTTTACCTGGTTTTAGGAGGATGGAAATAGTTGCATCATTCCAGGAATCTGGAAGGCTGCAGTTTTCAAGAAAAATTCTATTGAAGAGAGTGGTGAGAGGGATCACTAGGATATCTTTCAGTTTAATATAAAACTCATTTGGGATGGCGTCCGGACCTGCCGCCTTACCTCTTTTTAAATTTTTTATGATTCCCTCTACTTCTTCAGTAGTGATTTCTGCATTAAGCTTGCCTTTCACCTCTTGGGTTAACTTTGGGGTATTTTGAGCATCTAAAAAAGTATTAATCTCATCTATAGATGGGTTACAATCCTCAGAGTAGAGATCCCCAAAAAAGGCCATGAATTCTTGCTTTATAACATCTTCCTCTGCTCCATTATGTGATTGGTTACGTGGGTCTATAAAGGCGATATTATTTCTAGACCTATCTGTTTTTGTCTTCCAAGCCAATAATTTTCCACAACCCTCCCCAAATTTGTAATGGGCCAACTTACTGCATTCCCACCTCTCCTTAATTCTATCTTCCAAAATTTCTGAGAGCTTACTCTTTTGCTCTAATCTCTCTACCTCCAGCTCTGGCCCTCTTGGATCTGTGAAAATTTGTTGGTCTATTAATGAGATGCTATCTTCTATTCTTTGAATTTCCTTTTAAGTACTCTAGATTTATGAGATGCTAGACTAAGGATCGTACCCCTAATCAATGCTTTATATGTGTCCCAAACTATATGGGTTGGGGCTCCCTCGTTGTTGATTTCAAAAAAGTTTTTCGTCTCCTGCATGAGTTGATTAACAATCTCGGAATTCAACAGAATTGTGCGATCCATCGTCCACCTCAAAGGTTTCGTTATATCTTTTAATAGGATTGTCATTTGTACCGCTGAGTGGTCTGAAAGATGAGCAGGGAGATGGGACACTTTTAGAGTCATTTCTAGTAATCCCTGATCTATTAAAAAGAAATCTATTCTGGACTGTATCCCTAGTTTCTTGTTCTTAAAAGAAAACTTCTCTTGATTATCCCCCTTCTTTTTCCAGATACCTATTAGACTCAGATCCTTTTTGTAAATTCTCAACCATTCTCTCATTTTTGGGAGATTGACTTGTTTTCCCCTCGGGTATCGGTCAACTTTAGGGTCTGGTATAATATTAAAATCTCCTCCTATATTGAGGGGGTCTGGTATTGAGATCAAATGGGTATATAGTGATTGAAGGGGGGACGGATCATCCAAGTTTGGACCATAATAGCCCACTACAGAAAAGGTTTGATTGAGTAGTGTAATGTTAGCTATTGCCCACCTTCTTTTGGGATCTACTTCTGCTGATTCTATCCTCACTTTCAGAGATTTCTTGAATAAAATAGCAACCCCTTTTACAACGCATTCTGGATTGGTACATATGTACGAGTCAACCCAACTCAAGTTTTTCACTATTTCCTCCCATTCTTTCTTTAATAGATGAGTTTCTTGTAGTATTATTATTTCACTATCAATTAATTTTAAGTATTCAAAAATCCTCCTCCGCCTACTCTTGGTACGTAGCCCATTTACATTTCAGGTAGTTATCTTTACATGTTTCATTTTCTGGATCATTTCTTGTTCTGTTTCGCCAACCCCTGAATTTCTCCTTCTTTTTATATCTGATGGCTTGAAGAGGACATTTTTTATGATTTTTTTTCCCTATCTTGCTCCCATCCCCCCGTGCATTTTCACTGCTTGTTTTTCCCTTCTTTTCTTTTTTTTGAAAATATACATTAGAACCAAAATAATGGTGATGAAAAGAAACAAAATCAAAGTGGGAAGATACACCCACCCTCCTTGGGAAAGCCTCCCTGATCCTCCCTTGGGCTCTATTCTGACGCCCAGCGCAGCTGTAGAAGGGCGGTGAGTCGGGTTTCATTTTTCCTTCGGGGGAAAGCTGGGGAGGCAACGCGGAACAGTCCTGTCCTAAGCTTGAGTGGAATCAGAGGCAAATCCGGAGTGTTTGAAGCACTCGAGGACCTTGGAGTGTTTGGAGCGTTTGAACTGCTGGATAAACTGCGAGATATACCTAGTATAGATATCGGATTAAAACAGGACTAGACTTTAATTTTTTTTCAAGGGCTTCCCCAGACAGAGAATTTACCCCTGTACTCTCTCTTATGGATTTGTTAGCAACACAGGCAACACAGGAGCCTCTGGTTTTCTTGGAACAAGGGAATAATTTCGCAAAGAGGTTTCTATTAGCAAAGGTGGAGGGGTCAGGTCTGACTTCTGAAAAGGCAGCATATCCATTATTTTATTGTGTGGACGACGTGGGTCCCGCAGGGGAAGTGTCTTTAAATCAAAAAAAGGGGTTACACTCAAAGCAGAGTTTACCCGGAAAAGGGAAGGGAGAGTCCCAGGAACCCCAGAAAGAAGTCCAACGAAGCGCTACCGGAGAATTACCCCAAAAGTAAGAAAGGCACACCTTTGGGCAGTCCCGAAAATAAAGGAAAGTCCTCCTATTGCCTTAGGAATAGGCAATTCCTAAAAACAAATCTTCCGTTAACTACAAAACAGCCAGTAGTTCCCAGGATTACCAGAAGAATTACTTGCAAAGCCTTAAAGCCTCTAGTGAATAAAGGTAGTAATAAAAAGGTTCAACTGGGGGATAACCCAGAGACTAGGGAAGAGGGAAAAGCCATAAAAATAAAAATCACTCCATCACTAAGGTCGTTCTTTAAAGTACAAAATCGGGGTTGCAGTAGTGAAAAGTGCATGGAACAAGGAGAGGCAATACAATCCAGTAATGAAATGGCTGATAGCCTGGCTACTGATAAAATTGACGCTATAGTTGACGCAGCAGATGAAACAACGGTTGGTGTAGAGGGGGGAGTGACTGAAGTAGAGGTCGGTCTTAGTCAGGCACCTGCTCTCCTTCAAAGTCAGTCCCCTACTCCGGAGCTTAGTCCAACTCGAAGCCTAGCACTTAGGCCAGAAGTACCTATGCCAGAAAAGACCGCGCTTCATAGCTTGGTACAGAGTCCTGCTGGAAATACATCAAAAAATCTTACTAAGGTCGTTCCTAGTAGCTAAGCTAGTGATTCGGACCCCCCCCAAGATAAACCTCGAAGCACCACAGACATTCTGTTAGAAAAGATGATGAAAGAGATCAGGTCAAGGTTTGAAATTTCGGAAGGAAATCAAAACAAGATACAGGAGAGATTCGAGATGCTGGACGTCAAACTGAACGCTCTGGGGGAGAGAGTTAAAGCAGTGGAAGATGGGGTGGAAGAGCTAAATAAAAAAGTTGAAACAACTCAGAAGGAAATCAGATCTTTGAAAGTCAAAGATAAAAATATTGAGGAGAAGCTGGAAGCTTTAGAAAATCAATCTCGAAGGTGTAACCTCAGACTGCTTAATGTTCGTTCCTGAAGGGCGAGAAGGTTCGGAAGTAAAAAACTTTGTGGTCTCCCTACTGGAGGAGTATTTCCCATGGAGTAAAACTCAGGGTCTTGGAGATGATATCCAACGGGTACATCGAGACCCCTTTGGTAAATCAAAAGAAAGAAAGAAACCAAGAAAAATCTTAATAAACTTTAAGACCTACACACTTAAAGAAAGATTATTGAATGAAGCATTGAAAGTGGGGGAACTCAGCAAGGATGATTGGTCCTTTAAAATCCGATCAGACATCGCTAAAGCAACCCAGGATAGGCAGTGGGAGCTAGGTCAGCTGATGCCAGAATGAAAAACGTTAGGCGCAACTGTCCAGATGAAATTCCCGGCTTCCCTCAGAATAATGTGGAGGAACAAAATGTATAATATCAGAGACCCCAAAGAAGTGGAAACATTTATTGGTCAAATGCGCAACCAGATAAAAATTCAGTCAATGACCCAAACTTCTTTCTTTATTCTTTATTTCGGTAAAAAAAAATTCACCATAAAAGACATTACAATAATCCATTAAAACAGTTAAAACATAATTATACTTTACAAGTCATTCAGTTCATTCAAGGAGTTTCATCACATTATTATATGGTATGGTCACTGGGCAGCCTTAATACATTTTGTCCTCAAAAACCACACGGCACCTAAGTACTTAGCTACTGTGAATACAATATGTTTCGACAAGTCTGTTTTGAGGACTCTAAAAGCGACTAGACAGTCTACAAATCCCAGGTTTCTGCACGATCCATTTCTTGCGTATCTCACGATATACTGGACAAAAAAAGATTATGTGGAGCTCAGACTCCTCGGCCAGTTTGCAAGCTGGACAGACGCTATTTGCATGTTCGCTCCACTTACTTGTGAATAGTCGGAGTGGGAGGGACCCATGTTTCCATTGTAGGTAGAGTTTCCTAAGCAAGGAGGGGTATAAGTTATCTAACATTGGCTCAAAACTTTAAATGTCCTTGGTGCATAAGAATGTCTCTGTTAAAGTCCCATGATTTTGGCAACGGTACAATGCCATTAGTTTACTATCATAGTATACCTTTGCCAGTGTCTTTTTGGGGAAGAGTTGGCAGGTGGATAGGGGGTCAGACCACAGTTTCAAAAGACCCAACCCCTCCAGCTCAGATTTAATAAATTTCAACCATTTAATTTCCCCCGCATTGGGCATTGCCAGCACCTCCTGAAGTCCTTGTCTGTAGCTGATCAGTTCCGGAACTGACCATAACCTACGCCAGTATGCCAGCGGTCTAAAAGCCAGTTCTTCGTCAAGGGGTCGCAATCCAAGATCCAATCTTAAGGGGACAAGAGGGGTACTAGGAGGAAGGGCTACAATCCTCCGAATGAACCTGTTCTCCTCTTTCATCAGATCCTGAGAGGATACGTGGCCCCAAAGCTCAGACCCATACATGGCAGCCCCCCTTGCCTGTGCCCTGTAAATCTGTAGAGGTGGACCAACAGGACGAATAGATGACTTGTTATTGCACAGGAGTTTTATGGTACCACCCGAGAACTGAGTCAATTTGAGGAGTGCTTTCTCTTGATGGGTACACCAGGACATTCTCTCATTTAAGGTAATTCCCAGGTACTCAAAGGTTGTCACCCTTTCCAGTCTACTTTGTCCAATACTGGGGGTAAAACGGATCTTTTTGGGGGGGATTGAATACCATAAATTTGGTCTTTAGGATGTTAATTTCTAATGACCCAAACATAAACACACAATTTATTTGTATGAAAAAAGAGAGTCGCAGCGCACTTTAAGTAGGAGTAGTAGTAAGTAAGTAGTAAGTGCAGGAGTGAGCGGTCTGGCCCTAGACTGGCTCACTTCCTATTTGGATAACCGACAACAAGCCGTGGCGTTACCACCATTTCGATCAGCCACTAGGCAGGTGAAACAGGGAGTCCCTCAAGGATCGGCAATTAGTCCGATCCTATTTAATATATATCTCCGTCCCTTGATAGCACTGATAAAGTCATTCGGCATATCTGTTGTCAACTATGTCGATGACACTCAGTTGATTTTTTCATTTGAGGGTTCAGAGTCCATCTCAAGGGATGCCTTTCACCGTTGTATGGCAGCCACAGCAGCATGGTTGCGAGCCAATGCGTTGCAATTCAATGGGTCAAAAACAGAGGTACTCCACTGCTCCTTGGACCGAACTCCCCGTACACTACCGGCCGATTTCTGGCCAGTGTCCATCCCGGGCTCGGTGGAAGCGGCAGAGTCAGCTCGCAACCTGGGAGTTCTATTCGAACCCAATTTGCAGCTTGATGCCTCCGTAAACAAAACAGCAGCAACGTGTATGGGTTTGCTCCGTGCTCTACGGAAAATTTTGCCACTTCTCCCACGGGGCTCCAGAGTTGAGGTAGTGCGTAGTTCCATTCTCAGTAGGATTGACTACTGCAACGCACTACTTCTGGGTGCCCCGAAGAATCTGGTCCTAAAGCTCCAAAGGATACAGAATATGGCCGCTAAACTGGCCTTGTCTCGACCGCGATCCGCCTCTTCATCGGCAGCTTTGGCCGACCTGCATTGGCTCCCAGTCCAGCAGAGAATTGCGTTTAAAGCTCTCTGTCTTGTTTTTAGGGCCCTGCATGGACTGGGACCAATACCTCTTCAGACTCTTTTTCTCTGGTATCAGGCAGCTAGACCTCTAAGATCATCTTCGGCGTTCCTGGTAAAAGTCCCTAAAATCAATAGAATGAGAATGGGTGGTCGCGCTTTCAGTTTTACGGCTGCCACGCTGTGGAATACTCTCCCCCTAGCATTAAGGAGTTGCCCTGATCTGCTTACTTTTAAAAAGGATCTTAAAACTTACTTGTTTCCCAGAGTAATGTAGTTTTTATTAGATGCATGGTTAGGTCTCAGCGCCAGGATACCCTTTGGGTGACAGATGCGCTCAATAAGCAATAAAATACAAATACAAGTAGAATTGAATAGCGGCAGGGAGCTCAAACAGGGCCAGAAATGGAGCATATCGTTTTGCCTATTGCAATATTCCGCTGGACTTCAAGTATCAGAATGCAAAGTAGCAAAACAGGGCTAGCTGAGCAGCTCACAGCTGACCTAGGACAGCTACTTGAAACTGAAATGTTTATTTTCACTCCACGCCAACCAGGAAATTGTTGTTGGAGCGGGTGGGTGTCCTGTAGTGCAATGTTTTTGGTCCGTCTAACTTGAGCTTGCACTGTATGGGCAGTTGACCTACTCAGAGTCACGGAGTTATGTCCATCATTTTGTTTTGCTGGGGCAGCCTGTGGTTTTCCTGGCACTGAAAGAAATGCAAATGAGGGAGCTGGACTGCAGCCTGCCTGTCATGGTTTCCATAGACAACTGGTCACTGAAAACGGGCTCCCTTTCTTAGGGCATCTTTTTTTGTGGAATACTTTGTTAGTGCCATTTGTTTGAAGCACGCTATCGATTAGCATGTACATGCTCTTCCTTAAAATGTACTTCCACCCTCGTTTTGGAAGCGTGTGCCCCCTTATGTTAATTTTGTGCCCACCTTACTCCCCTGACATAAAAACTTTTATCTTGCAATGTTTAACGCATTTAAATGTAAAGATACCTCTCATTTCGTTACACGTGTATTGATTGGTATGTTGTAGAAATACATTATTTTTTTTTGTATAACATTTGAAATTCTTATTTAGATGTCCGTGAATGTACACTATGCGAAATGAAATTTGGGAGGCGAAGAAAAAGGGTCTTGTGCATGTGATTTTTGTTGTTGTTGGCTTGTTCTCTCTGTGCCGCCCAAGATCGGCTCTCTAATTTCAGGCTGTCTCTTTGAAGTGATTATGCAGGGATCCCTAAGGGAGGAGGGTGTAAGAAAATCTACAGTCGCAGGCTAGCAGCCCTTCCGTGTATGTCTGGCATGCCAGGACAAAGATACTCTGGCTGCCAATAGCAGACCCGGGGGCTTTACGTTACTTCTTGTAGCGCACATTTGACCGCTCATTGGTCACTTTTGCTGAAAGGATTCACTTCATTCTTTTCATGTGTGGGTATTTAACTTTTGCTAGTTTCGTGTTTTGGCTTCCTTTAGTCAACTTATGATTTTAGACCCATTATCGCACCTGCTGTACGGAGCTCGCTGACTGCGCTAATGTTTTTTTGTTTTAAATGGTGCTTCCTTTATTTGATGGGTCTTGCATGAAGTGGCGCACTTGCCATAGGTCTGAGCGTGCTTTATATAATAATTTGTTTTGAAACAGCGATTTACACCATATTTCTGTGCACATTGGAGCATATTTACAATAAGTGGCGCATCCCTGCATATCAGCAGGGATGCGCCACTTATTGTGCGTCATGCCTCCGCCACCATGGATGAGCCACATTTACAATGCGGCGCACCATGGGGCAAAAACGGCACAGATGCGTGACGCATCTGTGCCGTAAAAGTGACGCATTGCTGGAGTTTCGTCGCAAGCGCGACACAGCTCCAGCAATGCTCTGGGGGGCCCTATCTTGTTAATGCTGCGTCAATCCTTACGCCTGCTTCAAGCAGGCGCAGGGTTTTGACGCAGCATGGGCCCCAAAGTGACTGAGTGAAATTTTGTAGATTTCACTCAGCCACTTTTAGAAGGTGTTCCTGCGCCGGAACGCCCCTCCCTGCGCAGGAACGCCTCCTTCCGGCGCAGGCCTTTACAAAGTGACGCATCTCCCAGATGCGTCACGTTGTAAATACCCCGCACCATTGCGCATCTTTTGCGCCGCCGCTGCATCACAAAAGTGACGCAACCGTGGTGTAAAAGACACGCAAGGGGCTTGTAAATCTGCCCCAATAAATATGATGTTAGTGTTACCATAGGTCTAGTGTTTAGTTTCTCGCCGTGGGGAGGGTGGACGGATAAGCCTGTCAATGCCAGGATTCAAACTCAAGATTCAGTGGGTGGTTATGGTTGATACCGTGGGTATTTGGAGCCATTCTGTGGGTGATTGCAGGTATTATGTTGGAGGGGGGGGAATTCTGTGTGGGCCATCCTGGAGCTTTTGTTGACGTGGGATGCAAGTATAGAGTGGGCACTGGGAATGTATGTGGGCAAGTTAACAAATAAAAGGAAGAGCTCGACCAGAGCTGAGCCATTCACTGTCTTTGTTAGAACAGATTCACAATTGCTTTATTAACCTTCTTGCTATCTCAAATTTGCTTGAAAATGCACCATATGCCCACTATTTTTTCAAAATGTTCTCGGTGGAGAAACCACCCAAACCCCCAGTAAGTGCAGTACGGCTATTGTTTTACACCCACTACTTTTCGCTGTCACCATCCACCACTGTCCTACCCCCTGCCCAACAGAATTACCCCCAAAGTCCAAGACGCCTCCGTGAACAACCAGCACACATCACCCGCAATCACACAGGCTTTTGCTGACTACTATGCCCAGCTATACTCTGCCCGTGAGCCGGAGGCTACCCTCCGGGACATTCTGAGCCAGGTGCAGATCCAACTCCCCCACCTCACCGAAGACGAGGCGGCAGATTTGAATCTCCCCTTTACCCCAGAAGAGATACACAGCGCAATCTCCCTGTTGTAGGCCAGGAAATCACGAGGCCCGATGGTTTCCCACAAGAATATTACATGGCCTCCCGAGACCTACTGTTTCCCCACCACATAGATCTCCACCAGCATGTCACTGAGGTTGGTTCCTTTCCCCCGAGACTGCTGTGGTGACTATTGAAGTAATTCCCAAAACCCAGCCACCCTCTCCAGTTTGCGCAAACTACCGCCCAATCTCCTTAATTAATGTGGTGATAAAGATATACACCACGATCCTAGCCCAGCGGCTCTGACCCCTTCTGCACAAGTTGGTTCACTCGGACTAGTGCAGCTTCATGCCAGAACAACAATTCCGACACCTGGTCCAAGTCCTATATTCTAACACTACAGGCAGAATACTTGCCAATGAAGCCCATTCAGAGACGTTATCGATTCAGAAAGGCACCAGGCAATCTTGTCTTCTCTCGCCTCGTCTATTTGTGTTGGCAATGGAGCCCATGGCCTGTCGGATTCGGTCTGATCACATGATCCAGGGTTGGGCTTGGGGGAGTCACCCCACTGTTTAAATCGCCCTATGCGCGGATGACGTCCTGCTCTTCCTAGTAAATTCAGACAACTCTGGTCCTAGATGCCTCAGGCACTCCAGGTCTTAGCCTCAACCCAATAAATTCAACCCTGGTGCCCCTCCACCTCTTCAGGGAATGTTTTGACTGGCAAACATCCATCCCCATCAGGGGACAGTGATTCAAATACTTAGGAATATGGGTCACTCTGCTCCCTGAGTTAGAATGGGCATTAAACATTACCCCAATGGTCCAAAAAGCCAAGGATGATCTCAAGTGCTGGCAAACCCTACCAATCAACCCCCTTGGGAGAGTGGCGTTGTTCACAATGATGAACCTCCCATCATGCATCATTCAGAACACCACTTTCCACTTCCCACACAGCTGGTTTAGGGAGATGGACAGTGTGTTCTTTAGGTTTCTATGGGGAGGGGCGAGACAGCGTATCTCCCTCATCCGTTGCAGGATCTCACCCTTTGACAGAGGCATGGGTATGACCGATCTCCACCTATGCTACCTAGTCACCCAGCTCCTTGTCATTCACGATTGGTTCAATGGGGACTGGTATGACCCGGCCTACAAAATGGAGGCATACAGTAGCCCAATACCTAATGCGATTCCACCGATAACCAGAGCGGTCCTGGTAGCATGGCGCATAGCTCTGAGGCACACATGCAGGGACAAACAGCTAAGCCAACACACACCTCTCTGGCAGGGTATGTGGTTAAGAGAGATGGCAGCACTCGTGGTGTTCGAGACCTACAGGAGCTCTACACCCTACACACCTCACAATTTTATAAATTTCTGCAGCTCCATCATGCCCTTAATGCACACATCTCAACAGGCACATCGCTCCCTGAATTCAGCCCATTAGAAACTCAGGTCATGATGGGGAACCTGGGGAGGGGTGGGGTGTCCTGAATACTTTGCACCCTTGTCAATAATGGCCCGGCCACACTTGATCCGCTCCGGACCCACTGAGTGGGTCCCCTGAAGGAGGAGGACTGGCGAGACGACCTTATGGCACCCAAGACCATCAGGACCTCAGCCAGGCTTCGCATAATTCAATTATAATATTTGCCTTCTGCCTACCTCTCCCCTGAACGCCTACCTCTCCAAACTGCACGCAATGTGACCAAAACCCGGTTGACTTCTACCACACGATTTGGACATGCCCTAATCTTGCTTTGTATTGGTCAGCTATAGAGACTGAACTCACACAGATCCTGGGCTGGCAGATTCCCCATGACCCCATACATCTCATCCTGGGGGTAATGGATGTTCATCGACGGTTCTCGGTCAGATAAGCTCTTCCTTGGGACAGCAGTTGCGGTGGCCAAACGCGATATTGTAGCTACCTGGGCGCAAGCTAAACCCCCCATCATAGCCAGATTGAGCCGGGGAGTGGACTTGTGTGCTGCACAGGAAAAACCCTTATTCGAGGCCCGGGGCTGTTCATCTGAATACAACAAGGTCTGGGACAAGTGGTTAAATCAGCTGGTCTAATCGAACCAAAGTTCAATTCTGTAAACAAATGTAATATTTGCGCATCATGGATGGGCTCTCAACCAGCTCGTTATATACACTCACAGCTATCACCAGTGGTGGTGCTTTGTAACATTGTCCAAATGTCTTGTGCTGTTAATTTTGCTTTGTTTGACCTTAAAATCAATAAAGTTGATTGTCAAAAAAATAATATTACTAGTCTTGTTAGGTCCTTGGGTCCCTAGGTCCAGTAAAGGATTCAGTAATTTAAACCCGAGGTCAACCTCTAGTGGCTACGACACAGACAGGTTTAAAGTAGGTAAATGTATAAATATTTCAGAAATACTAACAGTCAAAAAGTCAAAAACACAACACAATAAATATCCCACTGTTATTTCTAAAAAACAGAATATTGTTATAAACAAAATTACACCAGAACGATAAAAATCCAAGAGAGGGAACCAGGGAAATAAATTATTAATATTTAAATTAAGCTTCAAAGCCAAAAAAGCACAAAGTGTCAATCACAGGAAGCTGGTTGTGCTAGACTGGGGCAAGGAACAAGCGCAGTGGATCAGGAGTCTAATACAAGGCCCAGGTAGGTCCTGGTCAAACAGTCATATTTGGACATAGAAAGAATTACCTTTGCACTCTGGAGGAACGGTGGTTGTTGAAGAATTGTCATGTGGGCAAGTTGCAAGCTGGGCCTGAGGTGCGGGTTGATGACGGCAGGTTGCCGAAGGGCAGGGTCCCAATGCAGTCACTGAAGAAGGACGTAAAGCTACAACTTGTTAAGTACGGCATCTGTGCCCGGGAAGGTCTCAGTGTACAATAAAGTAAGCTTGGCTTCGTGCAGCTTTTGTGGCCCTATAGCTTAAGAGGGTATCAGTCAACTGACCCTCTGAGTCCAATTCTAGTCTTAGGTAGAGGTGGGAGCAGGTCCAGCCCTTGGCCAGGAATTCACATTAGCAGGTGCAGCCCTTCTTCTGTCTTCCACAGGTCCAGCAGTGTTCTCAGGAATATATTGGGGAGTGCTACATTTATGGCAAGTGAAAGCCTGTTGGTAGGGAAAGCTCTTGGCCACTCCTTAACCAATAGAATAAATGTTCCCTGGGGTAACCATACCTACGTTTCCAGCAGTTCCTATGTGTTTTACATGTGTTTTATTGTACGCTTTCCCAGAGTGCACCTTTCTATCTTAAGCCAAGATAGCAGGATCTATCTTCCCCTGTGCAAAGCGCACTATGCTTTACCAGATGATAAAACTATGATAATGGGCAAACATTCACTTTTGGGTGCTTAAAACCATTTCTGGAGGCAGCTCATCTCCCAACTGGGATTGGTTCATGGCTGGATACAGGACAATTGAGGGGGCTCCCACGGGTGTGTGCACCACAGCTGACTATGGCAGGGCAGGAATGCCTTGAAGCTATTTAAGTTCCTGGGCACAGGACAAATGACCATCCTGTCAGGGAAAAGTCAACACCTCTCTCTTTGTTTCAGCTCTGGGAGTCACTTCACACCTAATTAAGGAGCCATTCAGCACTTGTTTGACAGTGAACACCTACAGAAAGGCATATTTGTCTTATTGAGGACAATAATAGCGTTCTAAAACATTTCAAAATAGTAGTATAAAATCTGACTTGATCATTAAGTTGGACTTTAAATTATTAAAGCTAGTCCTTGAATAGTTTTTCTAGCTACTCCCAAACTGAAGTTATGCATTATAAAGTGTGGTAACATAACCCGGTGCTTGCCCGGCTTGCACGAGTAAATAATGAGTTTGGAGGCTTTTCCCTACCTGGAATTGTGAAAGATAAAATATACATGTTCTACTTTTTCTAAACCGTGCACCATGCTCCATGGGCATTTATGGGCTAATGTAGGTGTGAGGTATAAGTACTAAAAAGGAAGGTTTACACCTGGCAAAAGGTTTATTTTTCCAGAGCAAATTGGTATTTTGTAAAGCTGCATACCCAGGCTGCAAGGGCAGCCCTGAAGACATACTTTGTGATGTCACTTTAGTGCTGTCATAATATGTGCTGCAGTCCACTAGTAATTTTTAGGTTACAGGCTCTGGGTACACTTTTCTACAATATACTAGGGACTTGTAAGTAAGGTAAATATGTCAATCAGGAGTGTAGCCAATTTTGACCTGCTTTAGGGGTCAGAGCACATACACTGGGTACTGGTCATGAGTGTCCCAGTGAGCAGAGTAAATAACAGCAACACAATCTAGGAAACAAATGGAGGTGACCATGTTTAAAAGGGAATCTTCCTACAAACCTACATTATGTTCTCCCTTTGTTTCTTTACATCCCTGTAAGCACATTTACTGTTACTTAAGGAATGCATGGGGTTTTATAAAGAAAAGCACAAAGATTGGTGCATGACACGATGCAACAAATCCTTGTAGTACTCCTGGTTTGATCTTGAATTTCAGGAGTATTCTCAGTGGTACCACATGAGTACTCTGGAAATTCAGCAATATGTCATGAGTATGCCCCAACAAAATCTTTGCAAATTGGGCCTGAAAAGAAGATGGTGAAGTGCAGGAAAAGACCCAAACTCCGTGATCTGTGGTAATCAGGGAAGTAAGAGCTGTTCAAAGGCATTAAAAGTGCCAAGTGTTAAAATATCACTAAATTGCATAGAACGATCAAACCCAACTGTGTAATTTGAAATCTGAACAGAAGATGCACAATTTACCTCACAACTTATATTGCTCAAAGAAGGAGATTTGAA
This sequence comes from Lissotriton helveticus, assembly GCF_964261635.1. Taxonomy (NCBI): domain Eukaryota; kingdom Metazoa; phylum Chordata; class Amphibia; order Caudata; family Salamandridae; genus Lissotriton; species Lissotriton helveticus. The sequence goes on from NC_136067.1 coordinate 480,093,662, forward strand.
ACGGGAATACTTTGCTGAATCCTCTAGGCAATACATTACCTCTGATTACCATATATGTAATATTGCAAGCCTACACTGCATAAGCACTGTGCATACTGCAAACTGCTTAAGAATAACTCCTAGGGGCCAATTTCTAAAAGTAAATATATGAGTAGATCTACCTATGGGCAGATCCACTACTATGGCAAGGTGAAAATCACCACTTTTTCGTAACTCACTGGTAGATATGTACATCTTAAAGTGACTATCAGTAACTTTTCAGCTCCTTGATGAGAAAATTACTGAAGTAAAACATAAATAGAAATACATTTAAATAATTCATATTATTCTAAAACGAATAAAATACCTAGTTACAAACCATTACTTCCTCAAATTAAATTTAATTAAAATTATAATATATTTTAAATTCATTAATATAAATAATAAATATTAATTTTAAGCAATATTTTTAAAATGACCCATCCTCACAAACATCTGTTTTTTTAATGTGTAATAAACTTGGTTAACAGTGATGATTTAATGTATTGCATGTTTTACATTTTATAAAAGTAATTGTATTTTTTTAAACTAAGTATTTTAAGAATTTAGCATTATGAACTTTGAAAAAAAGCAGAATTAATCAATATTTAACCATAGGTTTCAACACTACCAATTAAATCTGTATATAATAAAAAAATAGAATTATATCATTAATTTAACATTAATAGCAGGTGTTAGTTAAATTGTCTGCCTTCTCTTTTTTCTATTGGAGTTTTTTTTCTATTGGAGTGCATTGCAGTATCAGAGGTTGGTATGTGTGGTGCTTAACAAACTCCAAGGCTAGGCTCAAATATATTTAAGCCTATTTTGACACTAAGTGCTACATTTAGGTAATCACAATTTACCGATTCTTAAATACCGAATTTTACCGATTTGGTATTTCAGAATCGGTAAATGTGATGTAGGTAATAAATCGGTAAAATGTACAGATTCGGTAATATTCCTTATTACCGGATTGGTAATACCAATTTGGTAATGAGGAATACCTTCCCATTCCTTCCTATGGGCCTAGAGGCCCATAGGAAGGAATGGGAAGCCATTCACTATTACCGATTCGGTAAATACCGAATCGGTAATAGCGGGAGCATATTCAAGGGTGGCAGAGTGTCACATTGACACCCTGTTGCACCCCTGAATTGTGCATGTGTGCACATGTGGCGCACATACTGCCACATGGCACTTTTAAAAAAGCTAATAATTGCTTTTTTAAAGGTATTCAGTATTTACCACCAACTTGCACTAACTTGAGTGCTTCCTACATAGGTTTTAAGGATGCAGTAATTTACCGGTTCCTTGAAATAAGGAATCTGTATTTTACTGATTCCTTAAAATAACGAATCAGTAAATTACAAAACCCTATTTAGGGCTGCCTACGTTGGAAAGGGCTAAATACAGGTCGGTAACGGGAAAATTACCAATTGTCGGCCGTTGCCGACCGGTATTAAGCCCCCTAAAATGGCTGTAGTAAACTTAGCAATGTATTTCATGAATTGCAATGGTGAAACTCTTTTGTGGGTGTGTGGGTTGCATTTGCATGTCCCTCCCTAAATCCCTCCTTTATTTTTGCTTAACCTGAACCATTTTGTAGTGATTATTTCTCATTTTCCCACCACCACTCTTCCGGGTCCCGACTATATTTAGTTTAAAACATTACTGGTGAGTGGAAGGAAGAAATGAATGTACAGATGTCTTTTACCGGAGTAGGTCAAATGTTCGTCTCATTGACATTATTAGTATCGAACTGCACTGTTGGTAGAAATTACATTACCCAATATGTAAATCTGAGAAATTAATTAACAACGCAAAATTCGTCCAGTGTTTCTTTGATAACCTTCTTTTTAGAGCTACGTGATGCTGTCACTGATAAACAAGCAAAGAGTTCACTGTTATCAGTCTTTGTTTGATCGGCACTAGAAATGCTCTATTTAACAATTCCTTTTGACATGTGATCACGATTTGGATATAATTGCAACTGAAAATGGTTTACAGATCAAAAAGTGCCATGTTAGATATAACTTCCACTAGAGAAAACACAAAAGCTTTCACATCCACAATTGATTTTACATTTTGTGTAATTTAAACATTTGCTATGTATTGTGATGGGGGCCTTCTCTTTGCTGAAAATTACCGGCATAAACAATAAACAGAAATTATGAACGTAAAATCTCTTACTTTCATGCCAGCTGGTTGGGCATGCATTGAATCCTTGTTTTGGTATTAACAATATAAAATAAACAGGCAATTTCTTTACTGTCGATTTTACAAATTGCTAGTTAAATTCAAGCAATTGTCTGCTCAGGTGTCACCTCAAAGAAGACAACCTAAACAATGTATTGTTCAGAAGTTTAGGAAAAACAACTTTTCGCGTAATTTATTTCAACTATCTTAGAAGAATTGTGTGAAACTTTCAAATAGAAAGTTTTTTATAGAGCACAGCTTTCATTCCTTTTTACTTTGGGCAAGTGAAACCATCTCACCAAAATCATAGTGCTAGTCAAAATAAATAAAAATCTGGGATTATTGAAAGAAATGTTATCAAACCGCATTTGTGCATACCTGTGTTTCCATGTGTTACACATCGGTACTTTCATAGGGACCTGTTGTTGCATATACCCTCTCGTCTATCCTTTACCTACAGCTTAATTTCCTTTAATTATCCTTTTTCAAACCACTGCACCAAATGTTAGCTGTTTGCATTACTATTCCACCCCACTTTCCTGTGTCTCTGCGAGTATAGGACTCAGGTGACCAATCTACATGGCACCTATGTAGCTGAATTCAGGTGGACTTGTGGCCAATTCTCAAAGTGCAGGCACCACTTCGCTGCTATTGACATTGGTTTCTCTGGGTCATATACCCTGCCTTCAGTCCTCTATCATCTCTAGAAGAGACTACATTTTCCATCGACAGTCAAATTGATGAAATCTGCCCTTTTTTCAGTTTATTCATCGAGCGAGTCAAGGTGAAAAACAACCCCTATCATCATTGCAGGTGAGTTAGACCAGAGGGTAGATGCCTTCCTTAAACAAATGGCCTCCTCAATAGTAAACAGTCCAAAGATACATGGGGATTTGTCTCGCCCTGGTTTTTCACAGAAAGTCAGAAGGTTTTCCTACCAGAGACCAGTCGTGATTGACTGATGGCAGCCAATCCAAAATGATGAAACATCCTTCTATTTCAACAATTCTGATTGACTGTCTTTGTCTACAGCCTTCTGATTACCTGATTTAATCCCACTCACAAATTACGCTGAAGACACTCCCTGCAGGACCCATTGCGGACTATCTGTGAGTGCCAACATGGCCGACAGGATGATTGTAGTTTAGTTGCTTTTTCTTCACTACAAAATATTGCCTGCTTCCTGATTTTCTTTATTTGGTAGCAGTTGGTAGTAACTTTGCTTCCACTTATTGCAAGATGTGCAATGTAGTTTTGCTAAGCTCCAATTACCAATCACGATCATTGTTGCTGCCCCGAGCAGATACTGCTTCACCCATTACACATTTTATAATGGTTACTCCACATGACACTTGTAGGAAAAAAGTGCTTCTTTGCAGCTGTCCCTCCACTTTTGGACTACTAGCTGTTGGGTATTGACACTGACAGTGCACTAAAGCCTGCTAACCAGGCCCCAGTGCCAGTGGTCTCTCCCTTAAATTGTTCTGTGCAAATTGGCACTCCTAAATGACCAGGACTTTACTCCCTTTATAAGTCCCTAGTATATGGTACCATTGGTATGCAGGTCATTGGCGATAAAGGGGACCCCAGGGCTTACAGCACTGTTTGTGCCACCCTGCAAGACCTAATTAAACTACTGACAGTATACCTCCCTATGCAGACTGCAGGAGTAGTGCAAACTGCTTGAAGTCGACTTTACCCTCATTATGTGTGGCAAAGCAAATTCAATATCTCTGATATATGCCAGTCAACCTTAAGGAAGGCCTTCTAAAGCCAAGGAGTCAGGTTGCAATATATCAAAGGTTTGGACATGCAAGTGCAAGCTTATATGACACCTGATTGCACTTTATCATTAAAGGACACTTTAAGTGATAGACGATCCATAGGATAACATAGGCTGGCACCAAGGCAAACCAAAGGTTGGCAGCTCCATTATGGTACTGCCTAAATATGTCATATTTGGTATCAGACAATATTAATTGTCGGAACTGTAGTCCTGCCTTCCATGAAGTTACAGGCAGCTGTTATGTTCCCCGGGACAACCAGACGTCGAAGTTACTTTATGCTCCACTTACTGCTGCCAATGCTTGTTGGTTCCAGTCTGGCAAACACAACCCCTTTACTCGACATTTCACCTAGAAGGAACTCCATCCTTTTTCCCCCACAGCACAATCTCAGCAGTAAAATCAGCTCTCCCTCGGCTCTTGTTCAGCACCATAGACAGCCATGACAAGTCCACCTGGGCTCCATGTGCCAGATAAAATTGAACTGACTGTCTTAGTCTTGGGACCGGATCACCTTTACCCTGCAAGGGCACCATGCAATTCGACCTGCAAGTGACCGATTGTCATTAGTGGTTTTTCCCATGGACAGCAATAACATTTCACTGTATTATTTTGCACCAAATTTATATTGATTCAAAAATCTATAACTATCTTTATGTATGCTATGTTATATGTTTTGGCATCTAAAGTAAGATAAAAATACACTCTATTTTTATAAATTTGGTGTCAAATTTCTCTCCAGTTTGTTTGATTACTTATGCTCCATGTTTGTCCTCTTAAGTAAATAACACATGTTCCTCTAGTAAAGCCTGATTCCTCTTTGCCACACCGCCAGGACTGAGCTAATCTTTGGGGTTTGCAATAGGATATCATGATGGAGGCTAAACAGCATTACCACATAATTCTCCAACTTCCTACAGCACTGTCCTGTGGGGCTTCTATGCTTGTTCAGCTTCCTTGTCAATGAGTTGTGATTGGATGGTGGGATGGATTCTCAGTGTAGTTGATTGTTCCTGAGAGGTGCAAGTGATTGTGTCTGGTGCAGGAGCAGCATCAGCAGTACACACTGCCACTGCACCTTCAACCCTGTTTTTGGCAAGCTCATGACTGATAAGCCACTTCCAAACTTGACAGACTACATTGGTGATGTGAGTTTGGAAGTGATGCAGCATGAAGTGCTTATTGATGCACATCACAATGAAACGGTTGTTTTTCAGAACTGAGCTTGAAGTGACAGAGGAAATCATCCTGGCATGTGCACCTTTTCGGATTGACATGTCATTGTCCATTACTTTCAGAAAATACATCATTGTGATATAAAGTGGAGCACAGAATGTCAGAAAAATATGGTATTATCCGGCACGTATGGTTAGGGAGAAGATGTCAAAGCTAAAGAATATGTGTAGGGGACAGGCGTCAGCTCCCAAAATTAATCTCAACCTTATACCTGTTCAGGAGAGGGCACGGACTAGCATGAATATCAGCAGTACAGAGAAGTCATGCATGGGTTGGTGTGCGGACTATATTGAACACTACAGCACTGGGAATTTTCCATGCTATACATACACTTTTACTTGCTAATAGTAGCTTGTTACAACATTGAATCAATCACTGATGAATCGTAAGTTCTGCGAACAGTAGGAACCATTACTTTGATAGGTCACATTTGCTCCACTACAGATAATTCTGAAAAAGTGGAAGCAGAAAGCATAACCAATGTGTGCTGAGAAACAGTGTGACATGGAAATATAGAGACATGCATCTTTGTGAAAATATAAACAACCAGAGAACATCAACGCCGGACTCAAAAGGCCGCTCTTCGCACTAAGTCCCAAGCAATTTTGGCCTTTCCACTTCTTTTCCGGTACCTGGCGTCGTTAGGTACCACATCCCAGCAGAAATCAAATAAATTTATAAGTGGAATGGTGTACCCAGAAATGTGGTAGTTCACAAATTCTCATTTTCATTCCAAAAACATTTTTATTCTTCCTTTAATTCATAAAAGCATTTCTCCATACATAGGAACATCTAACAAACCTGTTTTGTTCAAATAGGTTTTTGAACTTCATCACGGCTCAAATATATTCACATTCCTTATACTCCCAGTGCGGAGATCTTACAGTGTCAATGCACAAAATTCATAGATTAAATCAGTTGATTGTTAAGATCAGGTGATCTTCACGGTAATGGATAGGGTCCCTCAATTGGGTATATTTGTCCTCTCCATCAAAGTACTGGGAATAGTGTCTCCCAGATGATACCTTTATATGTATCACATCTCGAAAGCCATGCTCCTCATCACTTTGTGAAGGTACCCAACTTGAGGCTTCCACTGTCATTAGTTGTATAAACAATACCACTGCAGAGTATATCAGCAGAAGATAGGCCAATAACTAGATATGAAATCAAACAGAAAGAGGTTATTCTTTATCCAGTTTATGAAGACGTTGCCTATGATACGGAGGAGACTGCTAGCCACAATGTGCAAATGCAGATCCTTTTGCGAAAGTATGCAAGATCCTGGCTCAAGACATACTAACATCCCAATCAACTTTCAAGCTGTCCAAAAATTATTTCACAGATATTTCACATTTTTAGGCAAACTCGGTATAGGTGTTGACAGCATAACTCAATGGGTTGGTACTACCACCTATATGGGAAAGACAGGTAATTCTTAGCTAGGTGCTGCTCAATTGGTAAGCCACAAGAATACACCAAAAGAATAGAGAGGTCATAGCATGTTTTAGGCATAAACGTTACTTTACATAAAAATACTATCACACTTACGTTCACAAAATAACTTTACATATGGGAAAAGTGTATGTAGTACTTACCATGTAATAAGTTGCTCTCCTGCTGCATGTCCATGATGTGTGCAATCATGCAATTAATCAATAGGATGTAGATTTTCTTGTACAAGTGCACATTTTTTAAAGCATCATGAAATCCTCTCCCCTTGCGAGGGGCCTCCAATTGACCTTGGTTTGATCTGTTCCTGTTGCGGGCACTAGTCCAAGCCACACAAGTTGTGCAGCACTTTTACCAGCACAAGTGGAATAACGCTGGGAGGTAGGAATTTTGTGGATTTCTGCAGATTCTGGAAGTTCCCGTCTTGGAAATGTAAGGAAAATGTGGGATTTCAGACATAGTTTGAGGTTTGCAGTGCATTGTGGGTAAGAAAATCTCAATGGATCCATGCAAGACACACCATCTTGGGATCTCATGTTTGTCTTGCTCTCAATACATGTCTGTGGTTCATAGGTTTCCATCGGTGGCGACCAAGTACTGTTCCAAATCTCACATCTTCCCCCTGTTGCCGATTTCTCCACATAGCTTTTTAGGGTCTTTTGTTTATAGGTCCCTAGGCCCACTCACACAAGTGAGGTATCATTTTTATCGGGAGACTTAAGGGAATGCTAGGTGGTAGGAAATGTGTGGCTCTCTACACGTTCCAGAAGTTTTCCTCACAGGCATGTGAGGAAAACCTGTATTATTAGTCAAGGTTTGCAGTCATTGTGGGCAAGAAAATGTTGTGGCATCCACATGAAGCACACCACCCTGGACTCTGGTTTTTAGAACTGTCTGGGTATGGTAGGTTTTCCCAGATGGCAGCCTACCCAAGCCCAACAAGTGCAGCCATTCTCCATTGCAAATGGGACAATATTTGGAGTTAGTCACACTCTCCTGGCCCATATATAGGAACAACACCTAAAGGAATAAAATGTCCTCACATTTTCCATTAAGGTGGAGGTTCTTAGTGTAAAAGTGAGCAGCAAGACTGTTTAAGCTTTAAGACTGAGGGTGAGGCAGATGTTAGAATAAGGCAGAACCACCCCATTATTTTACTACAAAATATAATTTTTTGCCATATAGTAGGTTGTATGCCATCCAGGGGCAAACTGGGCAAACATCCTGTCTGCCCCCGTGTCGCAAAAAGACTGGTTCGTTCCTTTTTTGGGGCGCGGAGTTGTGACAAAAGCAAGAATGCAACACCAGCACCACTTTGCCCCAAACGAAAAATCCCTGGTGTCAGGTGGACTTTCTACCCCGGGCCAATTGGGACAAACTCCTACCTGCTGCCAAGCAGGCAGAAAGACATAAAGGAGGACTAAAGGTTATCTGTGTTCTAATGTGATCATTAGCCATTCCCAATTGACTGGGTCAAAGGCCGTAGCTTCGTCTAGGGTTAGGATAGCTAATGGGGTAGATTGTGCAGCTGCTAAATCAATCATACGTATCAGCATGTGCATTAAACTCCTTAAATGCCTCCCAGCCTGAAAGCCCTTTTAATCACTGTTTATTACCCTACCCACTGCTTTTTTCAGATGACTAGCTAAAATACTAGACAATACCTTGTAATTACAGTTCAGTACTGAAATTGGACGATATGACTGGCACTCAATGAGATTTTTATTAGGTTTCAGTATCAAGGGGATAGTTGCGTCATTCCAAGATGATGAGAAAGGTGAGCCTTTCAACAAGGTGGAAATAAATAGTTTTTGCCAGACAGGAATCAGTTTTTAAATTAATACAATTTGCAATTTGTTATAGATCCTATGTGGTCCTGCCACTTTTCCTCTTGTTAGTTTCTTAATTACTGCTAAGATTTCTATTATTTCTTGGCTTAACAATGCTGTTGTTCGGGGGTGAGCCTCCTCAGCTTTTTAGCCTTTAACCAGTTTCCTAGCTTTTTACTGTTTAAATTGATACCTTCCAAATATAATTATTAAAAATTAAATAAAGCTTCCCTATGCTCTGATTATTCTCCAAGTGAAATGATGTTCTTTCGTCAACTATCACCTTAATGTAATTCCTATTATTATTTAGTTTAGTTTTCCATGACAGCAGCCTTCCACTCATTTTCCCATACTTGAAATTCCTAATCCTACTAACTCTCCACTTCTGCCTCACCAGCTCCTCCATCTTACTCTAAATTTGAACTGACAGTTCATCAAACATTGTTCCATTTTGTATCTTATACTTTTTTCTAATATATCTGATTTTAATCCTGCCTCTAATCTGGTACTCTTTCTCTCTAATTGTGCTACCTTCTGTTCCTCTTCTTCATTCAGGGCTGCTGATATGCTCTGCAATATCTTCCTAAAAAAGACTGGTTTGCATCCCAAACCACATGAATTTGAGCTGAAAAAATCTTCAGGTGTTTTTGAACCCCCAGCAGCATCTCTGACAGAAGAAAAAGTTTTCTATCTAAAATCAATTTTAAATTTTTCTAATGAACAGGACCCAGCTTCGGCTCAGATTGGAGACATCTAGTGAAACACATTATATAGAGTGACATCACTTTTGGTGCTATGTTATACTAACTTATATAGCGCATGGCTACCCCAGCAACGGGGCGTCCCAGCGCTTGCAGACATGCCAGGTCCTAGTATGGTAAAGGAGGTGCTAGATGGATGCAAACAACCAGGTTTTTATAAGTTTCCGGAATTGCAGATGATTTGAAGTAGCCTGAGCCCTAGGGGGGATAGAATTCCAGAGCTTAGGGGCCAAATACCTAAAAGAGCGGCCACCAGCTCTGCTCCTCCGAATTCTGACAGTACAGGCCAATGAGAGATCTGCTGAGCGGAGTGCACGCGTGGGAGTATAGAAAGAGCACAGTCCCTGCAGAGTTTGGGGCCAATATTATACAAGATTTTATGGGTGAGGCAAAGGGTTTTGAAGTGGATGCGCTGTTGTATAGGAAGCCAGTGTAGTCGACGAAGAAGGGGGGACGTGTGACAGGTTTTGGGTAGAGCAAATAGAACGCGGGCGGCAGCGTTCTGTGCTCTTTGCAGCCTATTTATTGCAGTCATGTTGGATCCTAGCATGAGGGTGTTACAATAGTCCAGGTGAGATAGAACTAAAGCCTGGACTATGATCTGACGAGTAGCAGGCTCAAAAAAACCAGAATGGGTTTAAGAGAGCGTAGACGCCCAAAGCAGGTGCCTGCCACTTTTTGGGCATGAGACTCCAAGTTGAGTGTATTGTCCAATAGCACCCCCAAATTTTTTACTGACTCCTTGGGCGTAGGGGCAGGTCCCAGCGCCTGAGGCCACCAGTGCTCTTCCCAAGTCTGCGTACCGTTGCCAACCAGAAGTACCTCTGTTTTAGAGGCATTAAGCTGAAGGCAGTTATTGGATAGCCACCTTGCGATCGCCAGGATGTCTTCCTGGAATTTAGTTTGGTCCTCCACATTGTTGTTAGAAAAGTTGAAAATAAGTTGCGTGTCGTCCGCATATGATGTTAATGAGATCTTACGTTCCCGAGCCAACAAGGCCAGGGGGCGGACGTACACATTAAACAATGTGGGACTGAGCGCAGACCCCTGAGGCACTCCACATTCAAGAGGGAGCTTGCTGGATGAGTACGGCGGGGCGTGCACCTGGAAGGAGCGGTCAGATAAAAAAGACGCGAACCTGTCCAGGGCCGTTTCCCTGACTCCGATCTCCCACAGTCTCTCAAGTAGTATCTTATGGGAGACCGTGTCAAAGGCCGCACTCAAATCCAGCAAAAATAAAATAGAGGTTGCGCCCATATCCAGGGAGACCCTTAAATGTTCTGTCACTGTTAACAGGGCAGACTCCGTACCGTGATTAGCACGGAAGCCATTCTGGGACTCATCAAGGATCCCATTAGACTCCAAATAGGCAGTCGGAGTGGAGTTGACATGTGCTTCCGCCACTTTCGCAAGATAGGGAAGCAACGATATAGGTCAGAAACTGTCTGGCCTTAAGGGGTCCAAAGTTGGTTTTTTCAAAAGGGGTAGTACTTTGGCATGTTTCCAGGATTTAGGGACCTCGGCTTGCTGTAAAGATCGATTGATCAACTCCCGCCCTTCCTGCAGGACAGAGTCATGGAGTGATCTAAACAGATCTGGTTTAATGGGATCATCCGGGGAGCCTGATTTTACTCTTAGGGCTAGATGTTCCATCCCTGGCTGTTCTATAGATGGGAGAGTCAGGAGGGAGTAGGGAGGTTCAGAAGTGTCTTTGTCAGGATTAGAGGGCCCCACCAGGCTATCCAGTTGTAAAGAGTCATATATTCCTTTAACTTTGTTGATAAAAAAGCCAGATAGTTCTTCGCACTGTGCATCCGACACTATCAAATTGCCTGTGCCTACCGGAGCTTTGGTCATATCTTTTACCAAAGAAAAGATCGTTTTGGAACGATTTGTACTTGAAGTAATCAGGTCTGTGTAGTACATGGCTTTAGTTTTCTTTATAAGCTTGTGATAGGCTTTAGTGGCCATTCTGAATTTAGTTTTGGCTAGAGGGTCATACGATCGTCTCCAGATACGTTCTAGAAGCTTACAGTGCTTTTTAGTTTCCACAAGAGTCTCCGAGTACCAGGGGTGGGTCTGAACTCGCCTAGGTCTCGAATATTTCATGGGGATAAAGTGGTCTAGAGAATTGTTTATCCACTCTCTGTAGGCGTAGTCTGCTTCGTCCATGTTACCTGACCAAACAGGACGAGTCTGATTAAGCCTAGCTTCAAACTGAACTTTATCTAGGCTGTTCCAAGGACGCCTCCGTAAGGAGGGAGGGGGGATCTCCCTACCGCTGACTGGGATCTTCACGGAAATTGACACCAAAAAATGATCAGTCCAGCTAAGAGGGCTGGGAGATTCTGCTGTAACTTCCTCTATATTAGTAAAAACTGGATCAAGGAGGTGGCCTGCCTGATGAGAAGGTCCCACAATCAGTTGATGAAGCTGGCAAGCTTCTAGGTCACCAAGAAACTTCGATATGTTGGGGGAGTCTTGCCGCTCGAGGTGAAGGTTGAAGTCACCAAAAATACTAAAATTAGCTGATTGAAGCGCTAATGACAAAATAGTTGCTAATAGCGACTCTTGAAATGCACTTGCCGGTCCTGGGGGATGGTATACAAGAAGCCCTGTGAGAGTGAAAGTATCAGAGACGTTTATCTTAAATAGTGCGCATTCGCTACTGGATAAGCTAATGGCATTGAGGGTGCAGATGTATTTGGACTTGTAAATCACCCCTAGTCCACCACCCCTACCAATAGATCTATTTTGAGCACATATAAGATATTCTGGAGGGAGGGCCAGAGCTAGGGCAGCCGTAGAGTCCTCAGATAGCCATGTTTCTGTCAAAAACAGAACGTCTGGCCTTTCATCTAAGAGGAGCTCATGGACATCCTCATGGTGCTTACCAGAGACCTACAATTAAGACTAAGTATGTGTAGCTCGGAAGAGCTGGTGGGCGCTAGGGTTAAACAAGGTGGTCTCCTCGTTATGTTTCTGCCTTATTTTGCTGGATTTAGAACTATTTGTGCTTTAATATGCCTACGGAGGTTTACATGTAAGTAAACATATAAATAAATAAAACGGATTTTGTTGTGCGCACTGCATCGCATTTGGGGATGCAGTCCACGCAACGACATTCGTTTTATTTATTTATTTTACCTGTAAACCTCCATAATCCATAGTTTACTACCCCCCACCCTGCCCCTCCCTTTCCCCACGCCACCGCCCGGCAGGTACTCTCACTACAGACCGCGGCTGCATACACCACATTCATGGTGGTGGCGGTCTTTCTTTTGGGATGCTCGGTGTAGGTGCCAGTGTTCCATATCACATTCTCCAGAAAAATCTTATGCACAACTCCTCATAGATGACGCCGGAGATACACTTGACTCCTCCACGGTGCACTAGGTTGTGAATTGCAATCTTGGTGTATGTAGAAATCTTATTCTTATATATTAATAGGTACTTTTTAAGATTTTGCTCATGAAGCCACACAGCAGGGTGCCTAATATGTAGAAAAATTGAGTTCCCACATTAATGGAAGGCATAAAAGCAATTCCATTGCGTACGTGAAGGTACATTTAATTTGACAGGTCTTAGTGTAACATATTTATTTCTATATCTCCACCTGTGAAAATGCCAGGAACGTCATTCAAAGGTCTTTCCTACCTAATTTTTCAAATATTATTCCTACTGAAATCAAATTCTTGATACATTTTTGATAAATAGTATAGTAGAGTAACTCTATCAGAGAAAGACATAGCTTAAAATCGGTTCCTCCCCCAAACTAAATAGACATTCTTGGCTGGAAGAGTTAACATTCCTGGCTTTGAAGTCAAAGTCTTACCTCAAAGCCCAGGAGTGATATTAGTATAGTTAACTGCTGAACATGTAGCTGGGATTTAGCTATGTAGTAATGAACAAGAACAGTTGGCAGCCTCATCACTACCCCTTTTCACTTGGAAATATCAGGGCGAGCCTCTACTGTTCATTCCCAGGACCCTCCTAGACAGCTAGGCCCCAGTCACAGCGGTTGATAAAACGGCTTTGGACTAGGGATGTGAAAAACCTGTGTGTAGTTGTGCAAACATTTAGCGTAGTTGCACAAAATGACTTGTAGCTCAGCAAACTGCAAATCTGCCATTTAGCACCATATTTTAGCACAAAATGTGTCTTTCTGTCATTATTTTACTTTGGGTACATTAAGTGCTAATACAAATTGAGAAAAACAAAAGCTGCTTGCATTCTCGTTTGGATTGTTCTTGTGCTCCTGCACAATAATGTTACCACAAACAGTGGTGTATTTGCACTATACTGTATAATGGCATCATTTTCAAGCATTTAGAAAACAAGCCTAACGTGAAAATACCAAAATTAGACAAGCTCTGCCAGCTAAATTAAATTTCAGCTGCGTCAACTTTATCCCCTGTAAAGTGGGAGAAGAATATATCAAAACAGGTGGTGCAAACAGGCCTGTCTGATAGCAGCTAGGTTTTACCATATTTAAAACAGGAGCTCCCTGCTTGTTTTACAGTAAAGCAAAGAGGAAGTACAATAAAATAAGATTAGAAGATTGCAAGTAAATATTTGAACTGGGTGGCAGAATTTCTACAATCACTGACTAGTGCACAGAATAACTCTGACATCTCAACCACTACCAGAATGTTTTAAAACCTGGGAAGACTCCATCTGAAGAAAAAGGCTCTACTGGAGGAGAACTCCAGACTCCAGGAAGAAGAGGACTCAGTCAAGGACTCAAAGACTCCTGAATCCTCCCAACATCAATGGATGGAAACTGCCCTCCAAGTTTGAAGTGGTTGACTACCTATAAGTCTGCTTCAGAGACAAGTAAAAAAGAAGCACTCATAACTCCAAGAGACCCAGCTGAGCACAGAGGATTGAACCATTCAGGAGAACTGTGTGAAGAAACACCTCATGCCTAGAAGCCTGCCCTAAAAAGCTGCAGGACTGGCTACAATGTACCTTCCAGCAGTTGGAGAAAAGCAGAATTTAGTCATATTTTCTACCTTCATTGGAGAACGACATGGTGCTGAGGCATTCCTAGGAAGATCAAAGATTACGCACACAAGTAGAACAGGTTTGTGTTCATTTGAAAGTATACAGACTCACAGGGTCCTGTTCAGTGGAAAGCTTCCTCTGATGGCCTAACAGAGTAGTGGTTGTTGGAGTTATGGCATTAGCCTGTCCTATTTAGGGTGTACAGAGTGATGCCGACTAGGGCAGAAAAATGCAAATAATGACCCAAACATACAGGAAAAACTTCCCTGGGTGTTTGGGTCATTTGTTTATTTTTTAAAGTTCAATAATGAGCTCCCACTTTGGGAATATATTTTGGAAAAACAAATACTTTGTTAAAGTTTGCTGAATGGCCGTCAAAACCAGTGGTGGCCATACAACACATTTTTTGTATCTTGACAGGAACTGTTCTGATGGCAGCTCCTATTAAGGTGCTGAGATCACTGCTGCGCTGGCAGTCATCTCTAAGTTTGGTGACAGGGGTCCAGCAAGATGGCAGGTGTAATGTGATGTGATGTGATGGGATGTACATTTGTATAGCGCACTATCACTCCAAGTTGCATCTTGGCGCTTTCACACATGCCGCTGAGAGATGGTCGCAGCTCTACTGTTCTCAACCACCGAGGAAGCTTTATACCAGTGTTTTACATGCAACATCCGGCAGGCTGTAGATCCATGTCTTAAGGGATTTTCTGAACTTCTGTTCGGTGGTAATCGCACGGAGCTGGTGGGGCAGTTTATTCCATGCCTTTGCACCTATTACCGCCAGGGATTTTCCTCCCTTAGTCGCCAGTCTAAATTTCGGGACAATCATCAAATTGGCTGTAGCAGATCTAAGTTCCCTTGTGGGATAGTATTGTCTAAAATTTCTGCAAAGGTACGATGGGCCTTGCTTATGAAAGGCCCTGTAGACAATTGTTAGGACCTTAAACAATATGAGCTTCTGAATTGGAAGCCAATGCAGGGCATCCAGCTCATCCGAGGCTGAAGATTTCCTTGGCCATCTGAGTACCAGTCTAGCAGCCGCATGCTGGACCATCTGCAGTCTGTGCAGGGTAGATTTATTTGCCCCTGCATACAGGCTATTGCAGTAGTCCAATCTAGACATGATTAACGTAACTGCGACCGTGTGTCTGGCTGGTAGGGGGAGGAGATCAAAAAATGTCCTAAGGCCCTTTATTATGTTAAAACACGAGCCAGCAACTTCCTTTGCTTGCTGTTTGAATGAGAGAGTCTCATCAAATTTAATCCCCAAGTTGCGTGCTGTTCTGATAGTATTCGGTGGGGCATCTGCCTCCTACGGCCAACACGTCTGGGGAGGAAAGGAGTTGTTTAAGCCAAACGGCAAGATTTCCGTTTTAGCGGAATTACATTTGAGATGATTGTTTGTCATCCAAGCAAAAGTCGCCGTCAGACACTCGTTCAGGGTCTGTTCCGCATTGGTCATGTCCTCATCCAGGACTAGGACTAGTTGCGTGTCATCCACATAGGCTATTGTACTGATGTTGAAAGAGGAGATTAGTTCAATCAGGGGGACCATGTATAAGGTAAAAAGCGTAGGGCTCAGACTCGAGCCCTGTGGTACCCCTGACCGCAATGCCTTCTCTTTGGAGCAGAACTGTCCCAGTGTGATAACCTGCCGTCTGTGCGTCAGAAAGTTTTTGAACCATTTTAACACGGTGCCCGCTATGCCCGCACTAGTCAGGCGATGCAACAGGATAGTATGGGACACCGTGTCAAACGCTGCAGATAAATCTAGTAGGATCAGGACTGCCCTCTTGCCCTGATACAGTGCAGCTCGTATGGTCTCTGTTGTGAACAGCAAGGCAGCTTCTGTAGAGTGATGAGCTCTGAAGCCAGCTTGATTGGTATGAAGAATATTTTTCTCCTCTAAAAAAGCCGTAAGTTGCTTATTAACACAGGCTTCTGCCATTTTACATAAGGCGTGGAGAAGTGAAATAGGTCGCAGATTGGATAGGACCGTAGGGTCCCACAATGCCTTTTTCTGTAAAGGTCTGACTGCAGCCACTTTCCAATGAATTAGGATCTCGCCTATTTGAAAGGATGAATTCATGATAGAATTTATTAAAGGGTTGACCTCCTCTATTGTAGGTTTTAGCAGCGCTGCGGGACAGGGGTCGAACGGTGATCCAGACTTAATTGAGGATATAGCCTGAAAGGAATCCTCCAGGCTGATCGGGGCAAAGGTCTTCCAGCATGCTGAGTGAGGTTCAGTTGTGCGTATATTATTCATTGCCTCTAAGTCACCCCATTCAACCTGAGGGAAGTCTTTCATAATCTTATGTATTTTTTGTTCAAAGAAATCCGCTATCTCATCACAGAGAGTCTGGGATGGCGGAATTTCCTGAGATAGTATTTTTGGATTCCTAAAATTATTAACGATTTGAAAGATTTCCTGTTTATTATTGGAGGCTTCTATCATGTTTGTGTAATAGATCACTTTGGCACGTTTAATTAACGCATGATATTGCCTTCTAGCTGTCTTGTAGGCCTCCTGGTGATTACTATTCTAATGGCGACGCCATCTGCGTTCTAGGACTCTCACTTCTCTTAGTGATTCTTTTAATGCACTCGTGAACCAGGGCGAAGACTCTTTCCCTTGTATAGATCTGGTCTTTGTCCCTCGGGATTTCATCCTCTGCCCCATATTCCTCATCCATCCCTCATATCTCTGGTAATCAGTAATCGCATTCCCTAACAGTAGCGGTTTGCTCTCTTTCGCCCAGCTGATGAGATCTGGGTGTTCTATAATTTTCCCCCAACGTGGGGTAGACCTCCCTTTATCTAGTGTTCCCATCTTCATAGCCTTATTACCATGTACCCTGAGGCTAAAAGCAATATATTTGTGATCAGACCAGGTCTGAGTCAAAGGGGACTCTACCTTCATTGTGTCCAGGTTAGAGCTGATACAGTCCAGTATTTTCCCTGCTTTATGGTTGGGTTCCAGAGTTTGCATTGTTAGTCCCTGAACGTGTAGAATCTCTTTAAAACACGCCACGTTGGGATAGTTACTGCTGTCCAGATGAAGATTTAAATCTCCCAATAAAGTAAAAATTGGCAAATTTGAGGGTCAAATTAGTCAGGACTTCTCCTACACTTTCTAAGAACTGTGTCGGTTGTCCTGGAGGACGATATATCAATGCGCCTGCAAATGTAAAGGAATCATGCGCCTGAATGCTGAATCCAAGACTTTCTGCTCCTTTAATGTCCGACAAATCAGTTGTAGTAAATTTTAGAGAATCTCGGTAGATGATTGCCAGCCCCCCCCCCTCGCTGTAAAGGTCTATCAAGCCTCTCAATTAGGAAACCTGGAGGTAGCGCATGCATTATATCGGGATTGGACCAGTTTCTAAGCCATGTTTCCGTGACTAATAAGCAGTCTAGATCTTTTTCTAGAATTAGATCATATATGTGTAGTGCATTCTTGCACATGGAGCGTGCATTTATGAGGCCCCCAGTTAAATTCCTACGTACCCCTTTCTCTGTTGGTCTATGGTGTGGCTCTAGTACCTGGTTGCATCCACAACAGCCTATAGGGCCAACCCAAGTATCAACATTGATGGCCTGATGACAGTACTTAGGTTGTTTGTTCCGTGATAGTATGAAATCTCATGACAGCTGATTGGTAGTGGTTACCAGGGCAATATGTCTGCCCCTGGCCCGTCCTTAGCGCAGACGGGTGCAGACGGGCTGGACTTTGGCTCGACTTCGGCGCAGGCCCGGCGCGGGCGCTGCTGGTATCCGCTGCGCGTATTCGGCGACATCAGGTTATGTAGAGGACGGGCTCTCAGTCAGCTCCACCTCCACACACTCGCCCAATCACTCCACAACACCGGGAGGGAACCCGGAAGAAGGTACCGCCCTGCACCCTCCACAACAAACAAGCCTAGCGCTTGCTGTGGAACGGGGCTACAGAGGCGAAAGTGATCAGTAAATTCGTTTTTAAAAGTAAGTGCCTCAGTGAATTTTTAAAATCAGAATACAAGAAACAAATTGCTTAAAACATTCCAGGTCACGCTGCAGTAGATCACAGTGCGCGCGTCATCTGCGAATGCTGCCTGCCAGTGGGCTATGTAGAGGACGGGCTCTCAGTCAGCTCCGCCTCCACACACTCGCCCAATCATTGCGCAACACCGGGAGGGAACACGGAAGAAGGTACCGCCCTGCACCCTCCACAACAAACAATCCTAGCGCTTGCGGTGGAACGGGGCTACCGAGGCGAAAGTGAGCCGTAAATCTGTTTTTAAAAGTAAGTGCCTCAGTGAATTTTTAAAATCAGAATACAAGAAACAAATTGCTTGAAACTTTCCAGGTCGCGCTGCAGTAGATCACAGTGCGCGCGTCATGTATACCTGGGTGCTGAACTCCGCTCCGTTCACGGAGTTTACAAAGTTTTCTGCAATCTGCGTTACACGGACCTCGCGGAGTTCTGAAAAACTCTGCTCCACTACATGAACCAGTTTTTTTCCTCATTCGCGTTCTTCAATGTCAAGTTGGCGAGCGCAAGCAAGGAAAATCCAACTCCTGGTGAGATTTTTACTATTTTGCGATCTTCAACATCAAGTTGGCGAGCGCAAGCTTGTAAAATAAACCTCCTCATGAGATTTCTCAGGACAGGGGAGGTCAGGGTTCTCATTGCGATTGGTCATGCATGCTTGCGACTGCTCACGTTGAGAAACTGCCTATTCGCGTTGAGAATGCTGCCACTCGAGTAAAAATATACTTGAGCAGCAGAAAGGAAAGCAGCGCCTGCTTGCGCTGTGTATGGTGCTGTTTGCGATGATTGTACAGTGCAGACAATCATCCGGCACTGAAAAACAGCATTTTTGTATCGCATTTTGCCGCCTGCGGAGCTCCGCGTAGCACAGCAGAGATTTTTCAGTTCTCGGAGTTTTGCGTAGCGCAACTCCCCAAACTCCACCCAGGGTTAGGGTAATGTCCTCTGCGACTATGATGGACTTTACTCCGTTAATATAATTCTAGATCTGAAGGAATTAAGGCAAGGTTAGTTTCATATTTAACACATGCACCAACATCAAAAAATTGAGAAATTAGTCTTGAACTTGAAATAGAAAACTTTCAAGGACATCATTAAAATCTTTGATTAAAAAGCAAACATCTGATGAATATATAACTGTGCAGAAGCAATTTCGAGAATTGGCATCACTGCAAGAAGTGAAGTAGAACTGAATACAGAACCTTGATTGTTGGAGTTAACATTGTTAGCATTTACAACAATATAATATCGACACCTAAATGACTCTTCATTTAATGTATCGTCATAGGTACTCATTCTTTTTCTTTTTTTTAAAGACTAATTTTCTCTGTCACTCCACAACAAATGTTAGTGCATCCTGATTTTGGCCCAGTCAGGTCAACTCAAGCCTGTTTATGCTAACTAAATCACATTTAAATCAAGCATTAGTTTCTATTTATAAAAAATATGGTAACATAGATGAGCTACACTTGAAGAAATAGCCCAAGGTTAGGTTTATTGTCTCAAACATAAAATGCATAATCATAAGGGCCACCTATCCTGCAGCCCTGGGTCTTTGGCTGGCTGAAACAGAGGAGGAGGGAGGAAGAAAAATGATTTCTTCAGATCAGTGCAGGCTTCTCAATGGATGAAGGCTAAATAATAAGGGAGTCTCTATTTGGAGCTTTGTGAGAGGACTTAAACAACTACAATTAAAAATAAAAAATTAACATATTAGCATTGTATTAATGGGTTGTGTGCAAAACAGAGTTACATTCATGGCAAGTTTAAACTAGGTTTATTTTTATTATGCTGGATGCAAAATGGCCGTTGATAATGGCATCTCCAGTAAGTGCCCCAGTCAAAATCAGATATCCTGAAAACATCCACCCCAGCAAACCCTCCTATTTTGTCTAGTAAGAGAAGGTATCGGCTCTGATACCATAGGATGCTAGCTCTGATCGTAGCTTTTGCCGATAAGAGCTACTGGATGCATGGAAGACTCTAATTTGTTATCTTCTAAAAGAAATGTCTACAGGAACAGCTATTTGCCCATCCCTTTAAATCTGTAGCTTCGCTCGAGAAAATTCGACAGTTTGCAAGGATAGTTACTGGCCTGAAATTAAGGACTCCTCATTTGCTCTGTCAAATACAATAGAATTTCTCCTCCACATCAAGGCAGTCAACAAGTGGTATATGTTTAAGATGCAGAAAGTTAAAGATGTTCGTTATATCAAGGCTGGAGGCCGGTCAGGCCTTTCTTCAGTCGCGGAGGCTTCTTAGAAACAGGTTAGCATTTTACTTGTCTGTATCTGCAAAGTGCCTCCTCAGTCACCATGTTGATAATCTATGCATTGACCCCACACAACAGTGTCTCCACTGCACAATTTGGGGACTTTACTCAACCTAGATGCCTCTTTCCAGCACAGTGTTCAGGTTTTGTCTGGGCCTGATGTGGTCGTGGAGGCCTTCTTTGTCCCCCTGCTTTATGGGGCTTCACACTAATAAATACAATACTCTGGCCCTGAGTTCTCCCTGACCACTCCTACTCATGTTGGAGATCTGTTAAAGTGGTAGCCGTTTCAGGCCTTTCATCATGAGGCCTCCATATTCAGGGAGTAAATGAAACAAAGATAGACTGTCTCTTGGGCCTTTCAATCAAAACTGTGGAAGGGCTCCAATTAAAATGGTCATATTGGTCAGGAAAAACATGTAGGACTCCTCTTTGAGGACCTTTCAATCAAAATGAACCATGCTGCAGGAGTAACTGAAATGGAAGATGAACTACAACAATGCTTGGATTGAGAAAATCCTAATACAATGTTAGACAGTGTACAAAGGCTACACTGTTTGTCTAGTTAGAGCCCCAATAACTAGAGGTAGTACTTGGATTGTCAATACACAATAATAATAGACAGAGTAACAAGACTATGTTATTTGGCTCAATGGAGCCGTAGAAATTGAATAAGGACTTACTTGACCACACTGTTTGGCTTGTAAGGAACCTAATTAATTAATAAGTACCATCAATATTAGAATGGCAAGCTTCATCAGAAAGACTCTCCTCCTCAGAAAGATCCTAATTGTTGACCAGCTTGCATCTAGGTAGAATTTATAAAGAGATCACACTGTTTGGCTCAGAGGATCCCCAGAGTTTGAAGAAATCATAATACAATACTCACATATATTGGCAAATGTAATAATGGAAGGACTGACTCCCCCTGCTCCCTTCAAACAGAATCCTTCTTCAGAAAGTTGTTTAAAATTCCTCATTGATACATCTGACACTTCTGTAGGAAGTGAATTCTTGTTTATCCTTGGTCTCACGGAATACATTTAACTTGGCACCCACTGATGCATTCACCTTCTTCCTGCCTTTGTCTCTCACCTTCCAACAAGAACATTTAATGCTCATATGCTCACCCTCAGGATGACTCGAGAGGCATAGCATTTGAAACCCATTTCCTTGCATTGACTCAGGACTCATCACTCTTCCAGGAGGACACTTCAGTGAAAGACCACCTACCCTTTCTAATACTCCCTAATG
This sequence comes from Lissotriton helveticus, assembly GCF_964261635.1. Lineage (NCBI taxonomy): Eukaryota > Metazoa > Chordata > Amphibia > Caudata > Salamandridae > Lissotriton > Lissotriton helveticus. The sequence goes on from NC_136067.1 coordinate 480,115,510, forward strand.
GCTCAGACCTATCTCATCCCTGATTGCTAGAGCATACTGACTACTCTGTTTACCACTATGATGCTGAAAAACATCTTGTGAAAACTAGTACAAGTGCATACAAAATCCTCCACCCACGACCCTATTCAAAAATGCCGCCAACATTTTCAAGTATTGCCTCCTCCTTATCCAGACTAAAAACACTAATCTTTGACCAATACCAAAGTGCAGAAAATGGATGCATCCTATTCTTCCCTCATAACATGGCATCCAGGATAAACATATTTGAACAATACTTAACCATAACTGGTATATCAATGATTCCCCATGGTCAATGATTCTCCACTGCCCCCTTGGATCTAATCAAGGCCTACCTGCCTATTGCTGTCTGAATCAATTGGAAGATTGGGACTCGAGCATCAGAGTTCAAGCTCGAGAAATTCAGAATTTACTTTCCAACATGCATGCTCTTGGCTAACAGTCGGCTAGCACACTCTGCCAGTAGCTCCTACACATCTACTCATATAGAAATCTCAGTGCTCTCTTCACCTACTCTTCCTCCACACCTACCAACCTTTACTACCTTCCCCTATTATTCCTATCCTTTGTTCTACTTAAACCTTTCACCCCGAACCAGAACAGTCAGCCCGAGCATCAATTCAATGTGGGTGATGGCACCTAACACAAACATAACCTCTCTACAGTTGGCCACTGAATATGTTGACCCTACTGAAATACCTCACTCTGTATCTCCACCAGCCTCACTCCTCCTACATCACTGCAATGCCCCCAGCTGTGTATCTCTCACAGCTAATAAGCCCTTCTTTATCCAAACGTGCATAGATACAAATCAACCACTAAAATGTCTTCCTTCGATCCTACCTCCAAATACATCCACCTGCAAACACAGAGAAGGCACAAAATCCACTCCGACAACCTGCCTATGTCACTCAATAAATGTATAGGTAAATACTCCCTCCCTGACATCCCCTTTCATGAACCCTTACAAGACAGCAAATACCTGAACTGCTGCTCTGTCTGTCTCTGTGGGCTATCCAAAGCACTTAGCAATACATCCTCACTCTGACACCATCAAGTCTCTTACCACAGAAATGAAGCGCCTAACCACTTAAATACAGAGACTTCAGGAAATAAAGCAAGATGATATACACTCTCCAACTATAACAATACTTGGCCACCTTTCTCTGTCCCACAGAGTACCAGAGGAAGTAAATTTCATATTAGCTACTTGACAATACACATCTGACATACATCCTAAGCAACAGCTTAAAAATGTACATCTCATGTCTAACAAAAAGGTAGGTAGAGTGAAACAGCAGACAGGCATCTAGGTTGGTTCCCATCTGGTAACCTTCACCCCCAGTGACAGATGTCGTACTAAGTGGGCAAACACTAGAAATCTAGCGGAAATCACATTGATCTCCACATTGTTCAATCTCACCACTGCTTACAGCCTTGGATTCTTACTTCATAATTGCAAATCCACTGTTAAAACACAAAAATAAGATTGTTGACTCCCTTTTAAATCCAGATTTGGATTTTATGGTACTAAAGGACACATGCTCAATTAATACTCCTAGTCAATGATGGCCCTCTCATTCCACCAGAAAATTATATGTGCTTGGAGAGGGAAGTTACAATTGGTAGAGGAGTTGACATCATCTATTAAAAATCCACAACCATTCACTATCTCGCAGTAGACTTTAAATGTGTGACACAGAAATCCTGTAGATTTAATATCATCTATTACCCACTGGGAGACAACAACATATTTGTTAAGCAATGCATGCACTTCATCACATTACAACTCATAATTTCCAATCACCATCATAGATTCCTGGTGACTTCGACATCCAATGGGGAGATCACAAAGATAAATCTAATCAAACACTTTCATTAATATTCCTGTCTAAAAATTAGTTGGGCCAACTCTATCTTAAACCCAGTCACATCAGAGCGTGCATGCTGATTCTGATTATCACAATCTCTTACTTACCTCCTGATCCCATTCAACCATTCCTTCTCCAAATCAAGGACATTTGGTTAACCTAAATGACCAGAGATTTGGACTTAAGGTAGCAAGAACAACAACCAATATGCCCTTGAAACATGCCTAACATCCAGACTTTCCTACCCTTGAGGTGATCAGGGTATATATACATACATGACAACTGCTCACTTGAACAACTTATTAACCACGATCATGGACCGAATTTTACCTCAATAAGAATGAAAATTTAACATGAGTACACATATGGTATATTAAGGATCACAATGAAGAAAAAAACAGATCAGATTGCTTGAACCCTGATAGCAGGAAATAACATCCTGTGAAAATCTTGAGCTCCTTCAAGGCTCAAGGTGATCCTAAAAAAATACATATATGAAGCAAAATCCCAATTTGTAGGATCCCAGAGTGAGTGAGTGAAAAATTGATTGGGAATATTTTTTACAATTGTCAGAGTTTCATCTAAGTCTAGTAACACTCATGCACTCACAGAACAAGAAATGAAAGGTGAGGAATTTGCACAAAAACGTCAAAGCATCTCTCCCTGTGCTAAACATTAACACTAGCATTGACGTGGCAAGGAATCCACCAAACCCTGCTCTTACTTGAGGGATATTCTCCAGATTAAACTTGTAAACACCATCTCTTAGATCAACCCCTTTAACCACTTCCTACTTTGGCTCCTTTAGCAAAAGAAATGTCTAATGCCTTACTGGCTCATTGGGCAAAAATGATAAGCGCCTCCTTACAACACTAACGTTTATGGAAAGTGATGGATGAACTGCTTGAGTTAATCTCAGCCACTGACAATTGTTTGGAGTTGTATCCCAGCCCATTGTTATTTTGCACACCATGCCACCTCAGTTTGGACCCAGCCATATGCAAATCAGTCTTGACTCTGCTCCTATGGGATCAAGCCATCCTGAGCTGCCAACTCAGGACAGATTCAACCCTAGTTAGGGTTAATCAGTCATGTGTAGATTGGTTCCAGGGACACAGCATGTCTCTTTACAGTATCCTTAAAAAAGCTATCTTCAAGACTAGCTAAAAATAGGTAAAATCTCTCCTCTCCTAAAAAATGAAACATAAATTTGCATAGGTATGCTCAGACGTGAGTCCCTTGCTCACTTTGCCACTGGATTCAAGCAAGCCGGGCTGAAGACGGCTGTAATGCCAGAAACCGGTCCTCGGTAGCTTGCTTCCGGTCCAGGGAAGCAATGGCTTGGCAGTTCGGGCTGGACTGTTCCCATGAGGCACAGGGTCAGACTGATTTGCATATGGCCATGTCTGAACTGGGGTGGTAGAGTGGGCTAAAGAATGGTGATGGATTTAACCCAGATCAGTTGACTGGGGGTGAGTGCTTGTATTGTCAGCCTCCGTCCATCATTTCCTTTGGTTTTTCTTTGTTCACCATGAGTTGTCAGGGTATGCTCAGACGTGAGTCCCTTGCTCACTTTCCCACTGGATTCAAGCAAGCCGGGCTGAAGACGGCTGTAATGCCAGAAACCGGTCCTCGGTAGCTTGTTTACGGTCCAGGGAAGGCATGGCTTGGCAGTTCGGGCTGGACTGTTCCCATGAGGCACAGGGTCAGACTGATTTGCATATGGCCATGTCTGAACTGGGGTGGCAGAGTAGGCTAAAGAATGGTGATGGATTAAACCCAGATTAGTTGACTGGGGGTGAATGCTTGTATTGTCAACGCTCCGTCCATCATTTCCTTTGGTTTTTCTTTGTTCGCCATAAGGTGGCAGGGTATGCTCAGATATGAGTCCCTTGCTCACTTTGCCACTGGATTCAAGCAAGCGGGGCTGAAGACGGCTGTAATGCCAGAAACCGGTCCTCGGTAGCTTGTTTCCGGTCCAGGGAAGGCATGGCTTGGCAGTTCGGGCTGGACTGTTCCCATGAGGCACAGGGTCAGACTGATTTGCATATGGCCATGTGCGAACTGGGGTGGCAGAGTGGGCTAAAGAATGGTGATGGATTAAACCCAGATCAGTTGACTGGGGGTGAGTGCTTGTATTGTCAACGCTCCGTCCATCATTTCCTTTGGTTTTTCTATGTTCGCCATAAGTTGGCAGGGTATGCTCAGACGTGAGTCCCTTGCTCACTTTTCCACTGGATTCAAGCAAGCCGGGCTGAAGACGGCTGTAATGACAGAAACCGGTCCTCAGTAGCTTGTTTCCGGTCCAGGGAAGGCATGGCTTGGTAGTTCGGGCTGGACTGTTCCCATGAGGCACGGGGTCGGACTGATTTGCATATGGCCATGTCTGAACAGGGGTGGCAGAGTGGGCTAAAGAATGGGGATGGATTAAACCCAGATCAGTTGACTGGGGGTGAGTGCTTGTATTGTCAACGCTCGGTCCATCATTTCCTTTGGTTTTCTTTGTTCGCCATAAGTTGGCAGGGTATGCTCAGATGTGAGTCCCTTGCTCACTTTGCCACTGGATTCAAGCAAGCCGGGCTGAAGACGGCTGTAATGCCAGAAACTGGTCCTCGGTAGCTTGTTTCCGGTCCAGGGAAGGCATGGCTTGGCAGTTCGGGCTGGACTGTTCCCGTGAGGCACAGGGTCAGACTGATTTGCATATGGCCATGTCTGAACTGGGGTGGCAGAGTGGGCTAAGGAATGGTGATGGATTAAACCCAGATCAGTTGACTGGGGGTGAGTGCTTGTATTGTCAATGCTCCGTTCCATCATTTCCTTTGGTTTTTCTTTGTTCGCCATAAGTTGGCAGGGTATGCTCAGACGTGAGTCCCTTGCTCACTTTGCCACTGGATTCAAGCAAGCCAGGCTGAAGTTGGCTGTAATGCCAGAAACCGGTCCTCGGTAGCTTGTTTCCGGTCCAGGGAAGGCATGGCTTGGTAGTTCGGGCTGGACTGTTCCCATGAAGCACAGGGTCAGACTGATTTGCATATGGCCATGTCTGAACTGGGGTGGCAGAGTGGGCTAAAGAATGGGGATGGATTAAACCCAGATCAGTTGACTGGGGGTGAGTGCTTGTATTGTCAACGCTCGGTCCATCATTTCCTTTGGTTTTTCTTTGTTCGCCATAAGTTGGCAGGGTATGCTCAGATGTGAGTCCCTTGCTCACTTTGCCACTGGATTCAAGCAAGCCGGGCTGAAGACGGCTGTAATGCCAGAAACCGGTCCTCGGTAGCTTGTTTCCGGTCCAGGGAAGGCGTGGCTTGGCAGTTCGGGCTGGACTGTTCCCATGAGGCACAGGGTCAGACTGATTTGCATATAGCCATGTCTGAACTGGGGTGGCAGAGTGGGCTAAAGAATGGTGATGGATTAAACCCAGATCAGTTGACTGGGGGTGAGTGCTTGTATTGTCAACGCTCCGTCCATCATTTCCTTTGGTTTTTCTTTAAGGAAATGGTGGCAGGAAGCTCACTAATGCTTTTGTAACACTCCAATATTTATGGAGCTCCCAATTTATTTTCTTTTAAATTATTTCTGGATATGTGTATAGAACATCTGCACGATGAACTCTATCCACTCCGGATCTCCGACCGACCCCTGCCCCCACCACGTCTTCAACAAGGCCGACGCTGTCATCGCACCCCACCTGCGGGACATCATCAACACCTCCTTCGACACAGCCACCTTCCCTGAGAGCTGGAAGCACGCCGAACTCAGCGCTCTACTAAAGAAACCAACAGCGAACCCCACCGAACTCAAGAATTACCGCCCCCATCTCGCTCCTCCCGTTCCCAGCCAAAGTCATCGAGAAGACTGTCAACAAGCAGCTGGACGCCTTCCTCGAGACGAATGGATCCCTCGACCCCTCACAGTCTGGCTTCCGAGCCAACCACAGCACCGAGACCGCCCTCATCGCTGCCACCGATGACATCCGAGCCCTGCTGGACAACGGTGAAACAGCGGCCCTCATCCTCCTAGACCTCTCCGCGGCGTTCGACACTGTTTGCCACCGCACCCTAGTGCAGCGCCTCAGCAACATCGGAATCCAGGAGAAGGCACTGGAGTGGATCATCTCCTTCCTCGCTGGAAGGACACAGAGAGTCCGCCTACCACCGTTCAGATCGGCAGCCACGGAAGTCATCTGCGGCGTTCCTCAGGGCTCCTCGCTCAGCCCCACCCTCTTCAACGTCTACATGAGCCCCCTGGCGGCCATCGCACGCCAGCACAACCTCAACATCATCTCCTACGCCGACGACACCCAGCTGATCCTCTCCCTGACCAACGACCCCGCCGCCGCCAGAACCAACCTCCACGAAGGGATGAAAGACGTAGCCGAGTGGATGACGACCAGCCGCCTGAAACTGAACTCAGACAAGACGGAAGTCCTCATCCTGGGATCCTCACCCGCCGCCTGGGACGACTCCTGGTGGCCCCCCGCCCTGGGCACCGCACCCAAACCGACAGACCACGCACGCAACCTGGGCTTCATCCTGGACTCCTCCCTCTCCATGACCAGACAAGTCAACGCCGTCTCCGCGTCCTGTTTCAACATCCTGCGCATGCTACGAAAGATCTTCCGGTGGATCCCCACCGAGACCAGGAAGACGGTCACCCAGGCCCTCGTCACCAGCCGACTAGACTACGGCAACGCCCTCTACGCCGGAACCACCGCCAAGCTCCAGAAGAGACTCCAGCGGATCCGGAACGCCTCAGCCAGACTCATCCTCGACATCCCCCGTCGCAGCCACATCTCCGGACACCTGAGAGACCTGCACTGGCTCCCCGTCAACAAGAGAATCACCTTCCGTCTCCTCACCCACGCACACAAAGCCCTACACGACCAAGGCCCGAGCTACCTCAACAACCGCCTCAACTTCTACGCTCCCAAACGCCACCTCCGATCGACCAACCACGCCCTCGCCGCCGTCCCCCGCATCCGAAGAGCGACAACAGGAGGAAGGTCCTTCTCCTACCTGGCCGCCAAGACCTGGAACACCCTCCCTACCGACCTCCGCCTGACCCAAGATCACCTCTCCTTCAGGAAGAAGCTCAAGACCTGGCTGTTCGAGCAGTAGAGTCAGCCCCCCCCAAGCGCCTTGAGACCCTCTGGGTGAGTAGTGTGCTCTATAAATGCCTGATTGATTGATTGATTGAACAGTAACTCATTGTGTTCCAGTGTATGTACTTTCACGATGTTTATTGAATTGGAGTTATTACATCATATGCCCTTCAATTTATGCATATTTCTCGTTGTTTATTAGGTGGCAGTTGGAATACTAAATGTCTCCCCTATATATACACTTTCCATATATTTGTGGCAATAGAGTTACATCAATAAAATCACATAATTAATGCACTTCCCCTAATGTTTGTGGGGTTGGAGTTAGAATTGTATATTTGCCCATCCCTACCTCCAACGTATGCACTTTTCCCAAGGCTAGAGATAATGGAGCAAGAGAATAGTAAATCTAATCTACCTCACACATTTTTAATGTTGGGGTTAGAATAGTGGCTCTAACCTCTCCTCATAGTATGTGCCTTTTCACCAATGGTTCTGGCATCGGGGTAGTATATTTGGCCTTCATCACTTGTTGGGTTTGCCTCAAGGCTTTAGGGACTGGAGACAGAATAGCACATCCCCCGCTCTCAATGTATGTCCCATGCAATCCATTTTCCCCAAACTTTGTGGGACTAGAATTAGAATAGTACATCCTACTGCAACAATTTATGGAACGTCTCTAATGCTTGTGTATATTTGTGATTGCAACCCCCAATGATGCAATTTGTCCAGATTTGGTGGGCCTGGAGTTTTAATAGTAAATCCTAACCCCTCCTCCCATTTTATTCGCTTTCCCTAATGTTTGTGGAACTTAAATAATAACATTATGTCTTATCTCAAGAAATACTTACTGTGCCCAATATTTTTAAGATTAGAGTCAGGATAGTATACCACCGTATTTATGTACTTTCCATTATATTTGTGGTATTCATATTCAAATAGTAAATCTTATAGTCCCAATGTATGTAACGTTTTCCACTGTTTCTTGTGTTAGAGTTAGGGTAGTATACTTCTATTTACCGTCCATCCCCATTCCCTCCCAATGTATGCACTTTCCCCAATTGTTGCAGAATTGCCGTTTGAATTGTAAATCTACCCCCAAAATGTTTCTTTTTTCTTCAATAGTTGTGAGACTGGAGTTAGAATAGTAAATCTCACTACACCAGGGTATGCAATCATTCCAGTTGTGAAAGTGAAAGTGGGGTAGAATCAGATATTCATCTGCTCCACTTATGAACATCCTGCAAGGTTTGTAGCAGTGGAGTTAAAATAGTACATCTTATTTTCTCCCATTTATGCCCTTTCCAAAATGTTTACGGCACTGTGGACGGATTAGTAAATATTGCCCTCCTAGCTTTTGAATTTTCTCCACTGTTTGTAGCAGCCACCACCCATGCAGGTAAGAGCAGAGGTGTGGTAGGGCCGGGTGGGGAGGGGCTTTCGTCAGATTAAGTTTTTTTTTAAATTTTCCCTCGTGGTCATGTGGCGAAACCCCTCCCCAATGGGGTCCCACCACTTTTACCTGTACAGGCTGCGGCTGGTTTGTAGGATTGGAGCTACAATAATAAATCTTAAATTAGAATAGTAATACCATCCCAAAAGAGACACTGTCTCTAATGTTTGTTGGTTTGGAGTTAGAGTAATATATCCAATTAACAATTGATGTGGCCACAGTCAGGATTTGCACATTTTAAACAGCAAAGTCTGATGACAATGCACCCCCATCTGACAGGATTTAATTCAACCCATATGTGAATAAGTACAGCTATTAGGACACAACTTTAGAGGAAAGGGGGATTAAGCGTGAGAGAGATTAGGTGCACCAAGAGCATCAGGGTCTTGTCTGGTGCACATATTTGAGATTTCAGAGGAGTCACAATAGTGTTCATATAGGTTAATGTCAAACATATACTATAGGTGTAAAAAAAAAATTACTATGGTACACAATAAGAAACAATGTAGTAGCAAAGATAATCTTAGTTATGCTTAACAGCTTCAAAATTACAGTCTACAGTGAACCTAAGCCAACTTGGAAGAAACAAGTATCCGTAATGGTGAACTGCAAGTTTAAAACAATTCTGGAAGAAAGGTAACAGGAAGCAAGGACAAACAAAGCAAACTAACTCAAATTGTAATCAACAAATACGTTGAAGGTCATTCAGTGAGCCAGAGAACTGAGGGAACCAGATGAGCAAAATACCAGACGTGAGGGACATGTACTATGGTGAATAAAATAGAGCAAAAGAGAAAGACCCCTCAAAAAAAGCAAGTTGCTCGGCACCTTTCCAGGGAGAGTGTACTGTTTATAAAGCACTACTGCCTCTAAAGACCTGGAAGCCCCACCCCTTGAATTGTTGTGGAGATTATGTTGAATTTTTTTCTCACATAAAATCCCACTCTCTGCATACCTCACTTATTGCTGAAAAACCCAGGTTTTGGCCTTCATCTAGGTCATGTACAAACGTATGCAGGAAACCAATGCAGACTGCACGGGGCCCTTGCATTTACACAGCGCAGGTTTGCCTCAAGACTCAAACTTCTGGCCAGCTAGCAGCACCTGCCTGTGTATTGTTTTGTCATACTCTGGTGTTTCTTGTAAAAATTGAGATTTTCATGATTTTTTTTTTATTTAGAAAATGGTGTCTCAAAGACAAAATGTGGACCATATGTCATGCCCTGTGGCCAACCTCTGCTGCGCCTGACCAAATGTCATGATCAGTGGAAGTTCACTGCCTTAATTCTGTGGGTGATCTGATTAGGGTGATGGCACTAACTGTCAAAAAACAGTTGTGAATGTCTACAAAATCTGTGCATGCGGTGCTATAGGGTAGGGAGAATCCCCGCACTCCCCAAATTTGATCAGAAGATCAATATCAAATGAATTCTGTATCCCAAGCACACGCCTATTGTTATTACAAATATGTTAGTAGTTCTTATGACATTTGTAGAATTTTTTTTATAAGAAATACAGGATTGTCCTCCAATATTCCATTTTCTTCAATTAAATTATTTTATTCTCTAGCCTAAGAGCCTAAAGAATGTTGATATAGGAAATACTAACATATTTGTAATATACAATAAGCATGTGTTTGGGATACAGAATTGGTTTACAGGACTGTTGTGGGTTTGGCCAATGGCCTGTCACTAAGCCAGGCCCTGCAGGCAACCTAACCACTGTTAAATGTTGTGTACCGAGGATTTCTCCACCCACATATGCTGGGTGAAGGGCCTGATAGCAGGGCAGGCCTTGTGCACAACCCCTGCAGGAGCGGTGGGGGATGGCCATTTGCTGTGATTGGTGTGCAATGCCTGGCCACGGGCCCTATGCCTTTCTCTGCAGTGCCCTCCCAAAAGCAATGCGTAGAAAGTGTTGGCCACCCACAGTGGTGGCTGGCCACCTGTGGATGTGGTTATCTACTAGCAGCAGGTAGGATGGAGGGCCTGCTAATTGGCCCGGTCTTGTGGTCAATGCATGTGCACACAATCAAAACCTGTGTGCAGTAGTGGTGGGAATGAAGTTTGTAAATCCTATAAATATACTGAAACAAAACTGTTCAAAACTGGGTTATTATTCTGGCTCTAATATATGTAAAATTGCAGGATGTTGCCAGTCCCCATTCACAGCACACCATTGAATGTCATAATTCACCTAGTTTGCATTTCAAAATAACAGTTTAATAAGTCTACGAGAAGGAAGACAGTTATTAAGAATGCTGTTTGTTCCCTGAACACTAACCAGCTGATTTAATTGGTTTTGCACATATGAGCTTGAGAAGTAAGCTTTACTGGAAGTGCCCACACTGCATAGCTGCACCACTGTCCATTGTTTTATTAGTAATTTTTTCATAAAAACTAGACCAAACGTCCAAATTTGATCAAGACAGGATATCCGTCACATTTCCGACTGAGGACCTCTGTGCCAAAATTTAAATCAGGCCCATGGTCATGGCTCATTTTATTTTCACTTTGTTTGTGAAAGCCATGCAAAACCTCAACATTCTGAAAGAAATCAGGACCCATTGTCAGCTGAATATTGCAGGGAGTGCGTAAAATGTTAACATAACCACTGTGCATTACATTATCAAAAGTTGATTAAACAAAGCTGAATTCCATGGTCAGCTCTACCTTGCTTATATCTGTAGCCTGATTTTTTTTTTAAAGAAAGCAATATTAGGATGAAACTCTTGTTCTTAACCAGTTCAAGTTTTCTGCATTAATACTGGAATACGGAGGACCGACCCGTCTTGTTCTCTATGTTTTCAGAGAAAATCCTGCTGCTCCTTTTAGTAGGCTCTGTAGTGAATCAAAGTATATGCTGCTGTTTTACTGACTTCAGGACAGCTTTTGATTTGGCAGACAGGGAAACTCTATGGAGAAAGCTTGCCACCTGAGAGCTCCTTCTGAAGCTCCTTAGTGTATTAGAATGCCTACACACCGACAATTGGGCCCAGGTGGCGCTAGTTACACTGAGCCAGCTATACCAGAAAATTCCCATTAAGAATGGCCTTCGGCAGGGATGTGTTTTAGCCACCCTGCTTTTCAGTTTATTTCTAGCTGACCTCCCTGCTTTCATATAACAATCAAAGTCCTTCTCCTCTGAAAAATTCAGGAATCAGCATATTGCCTTTATGCTTTATGCAGATGACCTGGTGCTAACGTGTTGGTCTTTGGTAAAAGAGCAAAAACAAAATGTAGCTGGCGGCTAAATACCATGGTGGTAGAGTTAGTTGACTTCTATAAACATTTATGTTTGACTTTTAGAAGGAGCTTAAAATTGGACACGCATTTTAATTGTTTCAAGCATAAGTCGTTGCTGCAAGTCAGCTGTTTGTCCAGATTTAATTGGAAAGATGGAAGGTTGTCTCTTATTCCTTTATAGAAGACCTATGAATAGGCTCCCTTCCCGGGTTTGTACAGTCCGCAGGTCTTTGCCTTGATCTCTCCAGTGAGCAGGAACGTTAGAGAAGGCGGTCCTTAGAAGGCTTCTGTCACTTCCACGAGGCACCATTATCCAGGGCATAAGGAGGGATCTGAATCTTACCTCCTGGAATTTGTTGGCATTTTCCAGGGCTTTCGGATTTTTTAACAGGCTCTTGGAGGATGGTGAAGTTATAAAGGTCTCTAAACTCTGCTGGGATGAGATCCAAGGTAGAGAAATAAAGTGGGCAAGGAAAGTAAGGTGCAGATTAAGAGGTAATAAGAACCGCCATTCTGAGTGTGGAACAATTACATCTTGGTCCCCTGGCCGGGACTCTTGACGTAGCCTACCTGAGTACGAAACCCTCGATTCGTTTTTCAATCCCCTCTCTAGGTCTGGACACAGTTTTCCCCTATCTGGCGCAGGTACCTGATCCCAGCCCGAAGAAAGAAATTCTAAGGGTAAGAGTGAGATGCAATCTAGTCTACTCATCCCATCCCTGTTGGGCTAGGGTCCAGGAAGATATTAATCTTTGTCCCTTCTCCATGAATGTAAAATAGTCTTTGCTGCATATACTTATAGACTGTGTTTTTATCTTCCAAACTGGATTACGTTTCTACGACCTTTGTTTTTTAACTACACAACTGTACAAAGGATGAAGGTTGTAGAGTTGCTGTCAGAAATGTGTTATTTAGATGTGGCAGTAAGAATTGCTTGGTTTTTTACGTTCTGTTGAATAAAGTTTTAATGATGGGTTACAGTCGGGGTGATGGGTGTGCTCGATTTAAGTCAACTTTATACTGTAACTGTTTTTATGTATGGTTTAGAAGATTTTATGGACAATTGTCCAACTTGTTTTCTACCTACCTGCCTACTCACTGCTCCTTTTTTCCTTTCTGAAAAAGATAAAGTTGGGATGTGCCAATTTTATATTTTCAAGTTCAGTTTTCCCCCAAGTTTATTTTCTTTCAGTTGTATGGAGTGCAGTGCTCAGAGACCTCTGATGTTACACACGTGAAAGTGCAAGCAGTTGGCTTTGAGGGACTTCACCTTTATTTGGCGCTTACCTCACTGCCCGAGCAAAGGTCTGAGAAGGAGAGAAGCAGAGGAAATGGGGACAATGACCCTTTTCCAGTGGCACATCTCCCTAGTAGATGCCTGCTTTAGGATTACCCCTGGAGTGTGATCACCATGCAAGGATCCACCCAATAGATACCAGTGATTCGTTTGAGAGAGAAAGGCCCACTTGGGCACTGGCAAGTGATCTGACACCAAAAAATGAAACATTTGTCTTTCTGCTCCCCTGGTAGGGGTTATTGGGATTCATCCTCAATCTGCTCTGGGGGAGGTCGGAAGAACCCCACTGAAAGCCTGGGTTTTGGAAAAAAATAAGGGGTGGCGTAGCTCACTAAGGCATTGGGCTATGCCATAACCCCAACAATTCTGATAGCAGTTTCCTTCAGGCTCCATTAGTAGCAACCTTAGACAGACAGCCCAAAGGACTTTACACTTCTAGTCTAAGAACCTTAGACAGTCAGTCTTTTTTAGGGTGGACAATCCAGCATACTTTTTTCCTGTTTGAAGAACAAGGAAAAGTCTGACAGTAATGTACATAAAAAAATGGGTACCATGCCCTGGGGGAAAACTCGCAGGACGTCAGGGCCATTAATTTTTATCTTTCAAAAATAAAGTCCCACTTTCATAGTGTGTTTTGAAAGAATAAAGAAGTTTGCCAAATGACTGTATGAAACATGGTAGGTTTAAGCAAACAAACAGTACCTTCACAAGAACTGCTGTGATGGCGGCTGCTGGCTGGAAGGCATAGAGATAACCACCAGTCAGGTGGGTTTCTCTAAAGATGATTGGCTTTTGTTTGCCAAGGCAGTGGCACACACACACATCCACCACCCATGTAGCCCCTTTGGCTCCTTATCTATTTGTATCAAGAGTGTCTGAGAGAGAAGCATCGAGAGGCCAAGGCTGAATGTCCCATGAACAGCCGTGCATATAACCTTTGAGAAGCTCTACATGCTGTGAATATGAGGTGGGAAGTGGTGCATGTGAGAGACCTGTTATTTGTTGCATGGTGATTGGGAGGCGTGCACTAAAGAACTGAAGGTGTCCTGCTCAACTCAGCTTTAGTAATGGACCATTACCTTTAGAACTGCTAAACAGGAAGTAGCCCTAAGCCTCCAGGTGAGCTGCCCTTATGCCTTTCATTCTTCTCGGCTATGCCCAGCTGGCATTTATCCTCATTGAATCCATGATCGGTTTGCTTGTTAAAGAAGCAGCAAGGCTCTGGATACGAACGTTTGGTATCAGGTCAAGAACCAAGAGTCCTAAAAGTGAGAAACACCAGCATGCTCACGTGTGCCTGCAACAGCACAGTTGGACAGATGTTTGAAGGCCCTGCAGTACCCAACACAGCACAACATGTTTTAATGCTAATTTTGCAAGCATTTCAGCTCCTAATAGCTGCCATACTACTTGCAACCCTGCATCCATTGGTGCCGTAGCACCACTGAAATGGCATCTAATGACACTGTACCTTTTTTGCTCATGCTCCAATAGTCTTTGAAGCGAATCAATAGACTTCAATCTTAATAGACAATCCCAGCTGATTTAGGCTAAACCATTCAAAATATTGTGTTCATTAATTTTTCCTCTCTAACTGTGTTGTAGTTTTACATAATAAAAGACATGCTTTTAATCATCTCTTTCTGAGCTTTTCTGAGCTTGCCTGTATTTTATCTTGCCACATATACAGAGAAATATGAGTTATTTGTTAGATTTCCACCACAGCTGTCGACAAGCTAAAAAGTACTTCAACAGTGATTTAATAACTGAAAATTACTACAGCGTGAGAGAGCGTTCACCACCAACTCTAAAAGGTAGGCCACGTTTCTTCGAACCTAGTCCTCAAACATTGCCACTGAATTTCTTCTCGTATACATACACGATACACTAACTCGGTACAATGCATTTAATGGCATGTATATGGGTGATGCAGGGAGTGAAGGAGTTAAATCAACATTGCCACGAAGCCCACTGTCTTTAAATCAGCGTTTGCTGCGGGCATCCCTATGAACAGCTAAAATAGGAACGTGTAACCAATGCAATCTTCAACAACAACGTTTTGTATTAGTACAGGTGAAGGATTACACCAATTTAGCAATACTGATATAGATGGGAAGCTGCGGTAATAATGTACAGTATGACCCTTTCCCTATAATTTGCTGTAGAATTCGTAATGGAAAGTGAATATAGACAATGCATTTCAAGAATCTGACAGCCCTTTGCAGGCTGAAGTGAGTCACATCACACAAGGAGACCAATAACCCCTTTGTCCTACTCCCCCAGGAATATGCCGGCTATCTGACTTTATTGCTCCGGTGACTTATACTTACGTTGACAATTGTGTAATTATAATATCTGCACTGAAAATGACACCCACGCTGATGTTATAAGCGTTTACGGCAGATTGAAATGACACAATAAAAGAGAGGAATGCCATAGGGGAACATTATTTGGCGCGCAGACTAAATTACAGTGAGCAGTTATCACGAGAGAACTTTACTGCACGTCTCGTGCATTCCCACTTGGAATCTGACGGTTTTTATGAACGTCTTTTGGAAGTTAACTTGCATTTTAGGTACTACATCGGGTGGGTACAACCATTCTTATAAGATCGCATTCTCACTGTCCAGTTCCTGAATCTGTGTCGGATCACTAAGGGTCCTATTTACCAGTTGGTCTGCGTCGTTGCGTTGCACCAATCAACGTGATGTAAGAGCAGTGCTTGAAATGGACAACTAGAAGTGCAGGTACTCTGTAGCAGAGTACTTGCTTGTTTCTGAGAAGTGCTGGTACTCTCCAATTAAATGTATAGCATTCCTCTTGAGAAGTTCCGGCACACTCCCTCCCGAAATAAAAAAGTACTGTTACTCCGTAACGGACATTACTGGCCAGAATTGCTCCTTCTGCCACCGACTGGGCGTCCGCAGGGGGGGGGCAAGGAGGGGCGCTTGCCCCCCCTGGATCACAAGTCCGTCCGGTGGGCAGCGCCCTCCCTTGATGTGTTCAGTCGAGGTGCAGCTGCAAGGCCCGAGGCAGGGGCCCCCCCTTTCCTGGGCCTAGCTGCCATGGGCTGAAAGTGTAATATGACCCCCAGATTCCTTTCAGCTGTGGCAGAATGGGCAGGGCTGATTTTGTGGCCGTGATCAGCAACTCTCTCTTATCCTAAACACTGCATTTGCATGATAATTGCAGATGCTTGAACTGGCCTTAGGTGTGAAGTGAGCCCTGCCCCTGCATTAATGAAAGGCAGAGCATCCTGCAGGGCTAACAACAACAAAAAAACGAGTGACCTTAGTGTCACAATCAGTGCTGCACAGTTTCAACGAAGGGAAAAGGAGAAGAGCAGAAAATGGAGAGAGAGGCTATTTTCTATTTTTCGAAACTCTTTTCTTGTGTTTTTTCAAACAAGCATGTGTTTTTTCAAACAAGTATGTGCATCCAAAAGAAACATAAATAGAGAAACAGAGTTAAACATAAATAGTGACATCAGTTGAATATCAGCACTTGGGGGCCGATCTACAAGGGCGAAAACCCATTACAACGATGAGACAACATCGCAGGTGCATTACAATGCACATTTTACATTGCGACAACCTTAACAATGCATGCTTTTACATCGTGCATGCTGTTACATTGCATCACATTGCATCGCCATGCTGTTACATCGCCATCGCATCGGTTTTCAACCGCGCATGATAATTTACCATTTACACTACGCAAGTGTGTGAACCATCTCCATCGCATCGCACAACAATGTTACCATTTAAACTTCGCGGTTTTACACATCACACAACTTAATTACAATACAAACTTTTTCCTTGTAAAACTCTTATCTGTGCATTTGATCAACAAAAAATCTCATGGACATAGTCACTCTAGACAACATCATTTAATCTCTTATTATCACAGAAAACACTTTCGGTAGTGGAGCAGCTGGTGTAGTCGTAAAGAAGTGTTGTGAAACTGTTGAGAGGTTCTCGTTTCGCATCAGGTTCAAAGTAATGCACTTTGCAGCGATTCCAATTGAATGAGCACCAACAGGATTGAGATATAGCCCCCGAAGAAGGGCCAGAAGAGCCCAAAATGCATTGGGCGGAAACCATTTACACAACGCAAGTGTGTGAACCATCGCCATTACATCGCAAGTGGGTGAACATTTACACTGAAACAAAGCTATGATTGAATCTAAAATAATTTTTGATTCAGGGGCGCGGTAGATGTTCTCTGGCTACTGAAATGCCCAGAATAGTTCCTATACTGTACCGTTGTTTCTGGACCTCTACATAAACCAGAGGTCTGTATTTTTGCCTTGACTGGCCCCAGTATTTCCATAAGGCAGGGTACAGCTGATGCTTCAGGCCACAACCAGACCGTGGCTCCAAATCAAATGAAAAGGATAGGAATTGGCATTGTAAAATTAGTGTTGGGGGAGCGCTCCAAGGGCAAAATGTTGTTTTACCTGAAGAGTTGATAATCCTGCCACCGTTGCTGGCTCTTTTGTGCTTCTGCAATGGATGGCAACTTCAGGCTGGTAGCAACCATCAGGTATTACTTGATGTTGTTGAGTCTGCTGGCATGTAGCTGGTATTGTATTAGTCTTAAAAGAGAAACCACAATGTGATACTTGTGAATGTGGGAGGATGACCCTTCCTGTCATTAAAGTGAGCCAGGGGACAATTGTTCAACTTCTCTACTCGTTGTCAGTAGCCAGCGCACCTGGGCGCAAGTGCACCTGTCGCAGACGCCAACTGGGTGATAGTGAGGCAGCTGAGTGACGCCGATGTAAACTAAACTGATCTCAAGGTCACAGTTGAAGCCCACCACAGAGCAGAATAAAAAGGCTCCCTACCAGTGAAGTGCCACCATGCATGCATAATCAAGCCGATGAGGGGGACACTGTGTGTGGTGTGTAGATTAACCAGGACACTCCGGGAGTACTGCACTGACAAATGAGCTGTAAAAGCTTCTGGACCTGGCCCGGCGTGAGTGTGATCCGGGCCCTGTGCCACGGCGGGCCCAGGCCCAAAACACCTCGCTGCACACTCTTCTTGCCAGCAGGGTCACAAAGCCTTCTTTAGGACCTGGTAGTTCCGCGCATGGGTTCCTTAGGGGCTCTCCACT
This sequence comes from Lissotriton helveticus, assembly GCF_964261635.1. Lineage (NCBI taxonomy): Eukaryota > Metazoa > Chordata > Amphibia > Caudata > Salamandridae > Lissotriton > Lissotriton helveticus. The sequence continues at coordinate 480,133,613 of NC_136067.1, forward strand.
AGTCGCAACTAGCACCAGAGCCACCGCCACTCCGGAGGGGTGTGCTCGTGCTGGGGTGGTGTGTGTTATTTTGGGGAAAAATGCGATGTTAAAGCATGCGTGGTGTTTGTGTGTATAGTGATTGTGTTTTGGATGCATTTAAATGATGGAGCGAAGTAATGGGTTGCGTTGTGACAGCGTGCGTAGTGAATGTGTGTGCGATGTAAAGACGGCAATGTGAATGTTTGCGATGAAAACGTTTGCGATGCAGCATCATACATCCATCTACAAGCCCCATGCGCCGCCGGTGCATCACGTTGCGTGACGCACCGGTGGCGCAGCCTGCTAAGGGATATTTGCAAGCACAGGTAAAGTCACCCTGCGTGACTTAACCTGTGCTTGTAAATATCGCCCCTGTTCACGCAACACTTTGCGTGTTAGGGGCGGGACATGGGTGTTCCCACGCAACACCCATGTCCACTGATGCATTTACAGATTTACGATAAATCGTAAACCTGGAAATGCGTCAGTTTGCTGAGCCACCATAGGGGTGGCGGAGTCAAGAGAAACGAGGAGACATTTTTTCATTTCTCCTCGTTTTTTCCTCTTTCAATGCGTGCTTCATTCTACAGCACACATTGAAAGAGGAAAATGCCTGCCGTGATTGCTTTTGTGCAGGAAGGGGCCCCTTCCTTCACAAAAGCAATCTCCCCATGGTGCAGGCATCCTTGCACCATGGTGCAAGGGTGCCTGCGCCGGTGCATGGCAGCTGTTTCTGCGCCAGCGCAAGGTAGAGCACAGGAATGCGACATATTGTAGATATGTCACATTCCTGTGCTCTGAAAGTTCTGCAGCGAGGCGCAGCCAAAGTGCTTGCGGTGCCACGCTGCAGCACTTTCTTGTAGATCTGCCCATTTGTGTTTTTTTATTTTCATATAATTTACATAAAAAAGGAATAATAAAAAATTGGGTTGGTAAAATAATAGTGGAGATGACAACATTGAGTTGGTAGGAGGTAAGGAGGGGTGACCCCACATCCATTCTTACCACCCTGAGAGGAGTGCAACGAACCCTCCAAGATACTTCCAAGTTATAACCCCTCAAGCCACTCTCCATTACTTGTTTTAACATCTGAAAAGGTTGCTCTACTCCCCGGCATCATGTTTGTTCATATCTGAAATACTGAATTCCCGTGTTCCTGGGTACATCTAAGGACGTCTGGTGTCCACTTTTGCTTTTAATAGAAGTATCAAGGGAGAGGCACATCTAAAAGGGGCTAGACAAACAAAAGAAGGTAATAGCTGGGGGAGATGACATAGCAGCGGAGGTGAGGTCTGAACATAAGGGGCAAAACAACTACATAGAACAAGACGCTTAAGGAAAGGGAGATGGGGAAGGAGTGATGTGTATGTAATGGCAGAATCAATGAGAGAAGGGAAGAGTCTTGGTTAGGTAAAAGGAATAGCATGCAAAAGAGAAATGTAACAGGCTTGGGGACAGTGGCAGGATGGAAGGGGAGAGAATGTTGTAAATAAAACAAGAGCAGTGGGGTAACCAAAAATGATGGGGTCCCTCTCCGCAGAATGCGATAATGGGCCTCTGAGTCTCCTACATCTCACAGATATTCATTGGCCCTGGGCTGAATGGGAGCCTCGTGATGGGTTGGGGGCCTCCTGAAGTGTTGTGGGCCCATCTTTGCTGCAGGGGCCTGTATTGCGTTGTGGCACAAGAGGTGAAGCAAGGTAAGAGGCTGAGGAGAAGAGTGGTAAATAGCAGTGCAAGTAGGTCAGAGGTGGAAGCTTGAGGGACAAAAACAGTGAATTGAGGGTAGAGCTGAGAGGAAATAAAAAAATGAAGAGTTGAGTATGGAAGGGAGAGGTGGACATAAAGGGGGCAGAACCAGTGAACAAAATTGAGGCTGGAGAGAAAGATGAAAGGTGAAAGGATGTGCTTGGATAGGAGAGGTAGATATAAGAGAAGCAGAGCCATCAGCAGAACTTAAGTGTCATGGAGAGGGTATGGTGAGTGTTGGATGTAAGAGGGCAGGAAAACCAAGAGCAGGTAAGAGGCAGGGGGAGAGAGGCAGGGGAGAGGTAGAATATAGAGAGGTAGAACCAGTGAGAGAACATTAGAGGCTGTGACGAGATGAGAGGTGAAAGGTTCAGTAGGTAGGTAAGAGGTGAGTGTAATAGAGGCAGAATTAGTGAGAAAGGAAAGAGACAGTAGTAGAGATAAAGTGAAGCGTCGAGTGTGGAAGGGAGACGCGGATATAAGAGAGGCAGAAACAGTGAGACAACGTAAGAGGCAGGGAGGTATAAGAGAAGAGGTGGGTGTAAAGGGGGTAGACCAGCAAAAAACACTAGGAGGCTGGAGGAAGAAATGAAAAGTGAATGTCAGTACATGCATGGGACATGTAAATGTAAGAGAGGCGGAAAAATCAAGAAACCTTACACAGAGAAGAGAGAGGAAATGGTGAGAGGTGGATACAGTAGGCCAGAATCAGTGAGAAAGGTAAGAGGCAGGGGGAGAGACGAGGCATACATCATGGAGGAGAAAGGTGGATATAAGAGGGTCATAATGAGAAAGAGAAGCAACAAAGTTGGGATAGCAGAGAGTTTGATGTTAAAGGGCACAATCCACAAAATAGGAATTGAGAAAGAGACGAGAATAAGAGTAGAGGATGAATGGAAATAGGTGGTCTAAGTGGCAAAATCAGTGAGAAACTAATAGAGTGTTCAGGAGGACGAACATGTAGAGAAGATGTAAATGGGGCAGAGCCAGTGAAAAAAAGTTATAAGGCTGGGGGAGAGATGAGCAGTGGAGGAAGTGCATGGATAGGAGTCATGGCTTTAAGAGAGACATAACCAGCAAGAGCACATAGGCAGAGTGGCAAGAGAGAGAAGTGGATGGAGGAGAGAAGAACCACCAAGAGATATTAAGAGGTTGGATGAAGAGGGAAAGACGAGGAGAAGGCGGATGTAAGATGTGCAGAACCAGCAAGAGAACGTTAAAGGCTTGGTGAGAGATTAGACATGAAGATTAGATCAGGGAGGTAGAGTTTGATGTAAGAAGGGCAAAATCAGCAAGAGACGAGGGTAGGCGGAAGGGGACAGGTGTATGTAATGGGGTAGCAACAGAAAGAGAAGATAAAAGGAAAGGGGAGAAGGAAAAGGCATAGCTGTATTTAGGATGGCATAACCAACAGAGAAGATAAAGACTGGGTAGAGAGTTGAGAGGTCAAGAGTAGGGCAGGGAAGAGAGATGTGAATGTAAGAGGGGCAGAATCAGCAAGCAAATATGAGAGGAAAGGTGGGAAGATGAGAGGTAAAGAGTAGAGCATGGAGGTATTAGGGCAAGAGCAATGTAAGAGTGGCAGAACTAGAGAGAGAAAAAATGTGATCCTTATCAACTGTTTTTCTTATATTAGTTTATAAAATGTGTACTGCAGCTTTATGTTCATGAATGTGGTCTTTTAAAACCATACTCCATATGTTTTGTAAGGATACAAGCAATGGACATTGACGTTCTTGCTTTTTGGAGTTGGTTTACACCTTTTAAATACAAAATGTTGCTTGAAATAGCAGTCAGATTTCGGCATGTTTTGCTTATTTTTGGTATCCTCAAAGTGTCGGTATGATAAATTGTTTAGTTAATTGGAGAAGATGCCTATTTTTGTTAAAGTACATCTCGGGCTCTGTGAAATATAGGTACATAGAGGAATGCTATGCTATGTATTAGGGGTGCCGGTTTCAGTTGGTTAGGCAAAACTTGAGAGGAGGCGCATTGTGTGTTTGTGATGCAACTTTATTTATTTAATACTCGTGCTTAATCATGTCGGAGGTTGGTGATGAAGTCAAATTTTGCCTCCCCCCTGGAAAAATTTCTGCGGACCCCCCCACCCCGACAATCTGATGAACAGATTATAGGGGCAATCTTTTGTGCATTTTCAGCCTTATATTTAGGCCCAATAGTCTGTTAGACAATATTGTGGCTGTGTTCTGCTCCCCCCCCTTGGGGCACATCAGCCATATTTGTAGAGCCATGTGCCCTCAAGGGGTTCAGAAATCCACTAGTCACTAGGAAACGGTTATGTGAGTGTGCGAAGTGGAGTTCAGCTGACGGTCTGCGTGTACTAGCGTTTGGCTAGCTTGGCTAGCAGTGATTGTTTGGACTAGCGCTTGGCTGGTGGTGCTTGTGGAAATGTGTGCCAACCAAGTGATCCCACAGCTTTCCAACACAGAAATGTGATGACAACATAATTTCTTTAGCTAAAGTTAGGATATGCAGGGGATTCTGGTCAAATAAACATTAGGTGATCCAAACAAGCCATACCTACCTGCTCTCCCCTGGTGTCTGGTTGTCAAAAAGTCATCATATGTGCCCTATGCACCCCATTTTGATCACTGTCTGGTGCTAGTGGTGACTAACTCTGACTGCCCCAGGGCAAGTGCTATATGTTGAAAACACAAGTGAAAACACACACATCCATTAGGTTACATTTACAATAGGCATGACCTACCCTATAAGTCAATAGTAGATAATGGGGCATAGGGGTAAAAAGTACCTATAAGTCCCTAGTGTGTAATAGGGCATGGCACTTTAGGAGCCAGCAGCCCTTTCTGCACTTGCATGTGTGCACTGCTGAGCACCTGAGATCATTTTAAAAGCAGCCATGTGTTGCAACACTGCTTTTAAAAGTAAATTTCCTGCAAACTCGACTTTGGTGGTAGGGGCACTTAACAAGGGATAATCTACAACACTTTGCGTATTCCGAACCCCGAATGTCCCTCGTGGGTGTACCAGTGAATGGAGTAATGTAATTATAAGGAGGGCCTTTATAAAATATGTTTTGTAGACCCTGGGAATAGAGAAATTTCACATTTCACTTCCCACATTGTAGTAAAGTGCATCCCAAAATCAACATTGGTGCTATGAGCACTGTGGAGTGTCGGTCTACATTAGGTTTGAATTTTCAGACCTCCAAGGCCTCCCCTATATGCCCCTATGTGTCCCAGGGGCAAAGCGGGGCATGTAACTATGAGCAGGGACCTTATAAAAGATGTTTTAACTGCCTGGTTTTTGATAAATTGCACATTTCATTTTCCCCATTGTATATGCCCAGCCTCATAGCATACCATTGCAACAGTTTATGAACATATACATATTATTAAGAATTAAATTAAATACCATTCACGGACTTCCGGGAATGATATTGATAAATCCAACAATATGCTATTGCTGAATGTATCCTAAAATGTACAGACTTTCTTGTCTGTAAGCCAAAATTCTGCCTTCCTGCAGTCATCCCTGATTGCTCAGAATTAACATAATTAGCTAATCTGCATTGATGAAGGGAGAGGCTATATGTTGGAGAGAACTCTGCTACATAGGAATGGCAGATCAGGGGTTGTAAAGCATGGATCTTCAGAGAAGGAATAACAGGCAGGGGATGATATGTTCATCTACCCCATCCCCTTTGACCCAGCCAAATAGCAGGCTTAAGGAATCAGTAGATGTTAGGGAAAGGAGAGTTATATAAATGAGCCATACTGAAGTTTGATTTAACTAGTTCTTACTCCTCTGCTGAGATTTCAGCCATGTTGAATTTTGAAGGGATAGTGCTTTCTGGGAGAGGATTATGCCACACATTTGAGGAAGTAGTTACGCTCCGGGGTGTTGCCTTGCTCCTCATTGGACAGGAGTGCTTTCCTGCTGTTTTATCCCAGAGAGCACTGAATAAAAATGTGAGCATGCAGAGCCTCTCAGATCTGCTGCTTGAAATTCAAAGAGAAAGAATGATTGCCATGCTAGAACCTTGATTTGCACCACCAACGCTGCATTCTGACTGACTGCGCCTGCTGCACTTTCAGAAACTTCAGTCCTGTGGATACAACTTGCTTCTGAAGGATTAAAGAGAGGACTTACTGCAAACTACAGGTTAACAGAGCTTACCTGCTCATCACCATCAAGAGTTCATTGCATGGAGAGCGTCCAGTGGACTTGTGAGGGTTTTGTCCAGGTGCATTGTGGGAATTGTGGTCCCAAACTTTCCAGGACAATCTTAGACCTTCCAGACCCTTTGATTGTGTTTTGGACCCTCAGGAGGAACTTCAGGAAGGAATTCCAGAAGTTTGGCGGAAGTTTGGAAAAATGCACCATAAGGTGACCGACTCAATAGCGAGAGCCAAAAAGGCCACCTTCAACCACGACCCGGCACGGACTCTAGGTTCATCCCCCTGAAGAGCTCAGGAGGCCCGACTTTCAGGGTTTTGAATCGGAGCTTCCCTAAAAAAAAGTCAAACCGGCGAACCCTCACCAAATCCGGACCGGTGAAGAGCATTTAGGGTCCCGGGCGGAAAAAGCTTCAGAAAAGTTTCTACGTCCGAAAGTGACATTTTGGGGAGGGCCTCCCACTCAGTGTAACCGCACAAGGCTCCCTCATGGTAATTCTGAAAGTTTGACTTTGTCCCAGTCACATGCGACTAGATGTCCCAGATTGGCGCTATAGGTTTCGAAGTGCTCGAAAGCGTGTAATCTTCAAAAATTCATATCTCCGCTTCCCTATGTTGGATTTTTGTCATTTTGTTATCATTTTAAAGATACAAATATTTCATAGTTTTATAAATGGGTGTTGGATTTTTATTGTGTGTTGTGTCTCAATTATTTACTGAGCTGGTGTTTTAAATGCTGAATATACCTGTCTCCTAAATTAAGTCTGCCTGCTAGCAGCCAAGCTACCCAGGCGTTAGCATGGGAATAATTTACTGAGACCTATAATGAGCCTAGACTATGTTAGTGGCCATATTGCTAGTAGTAGATGCATATTTACCACTACTAATAACCTTTGTTCCAACACTAGTTTTCAGAAATGTCTAGGTGTGGCCGGTTTCCCTTGATGACCGCCGAGCCAGGGTCCAAAAAGGTAGGTTTTTTCTGATAGATAATTTTGATGTGTCCAGAGTACGTTTTGGGCCATGTCCTGTGGCATATATATATATATATATATATATATATATATATATATATATATATATATATATATATATATATATATATATATATATATATATATATATATATATATATATATATATATATATATATATATATATACCTACTGGCGGTCGCCAGTAGGTATATATAGTTAGGATTTTTTCTCTATGGGATTTTTGAAAATTCTATGTCAAATAACTTTGGCGTTTGTGGACGGAATTGGCTGAAATTTTCAGGAAAATGGCACATTTTGTTTCTGAGCAGCCCCTGAAAATTGGGGGGGGGTTCGTCCAGGGGGGGTCGAGAAAAAAGGGGGGTCCCAAAACGTGTTTTTAACATTGAGTTTTCCATAGGGCGGTTGGCCTCACTTTTAGCCCGAATGGATTTGCACGAAACTTGGCAAAATTGTAGGGACTGGTAGCCCGATGTGCCTTTTGTAGGTCTCAATATATGTGCTACAGTGGATTTTGAGAAATTAACGTTTAAAAAAAGATATATATCTGTAACAGCGGACCGGGCAGCGCTCCAGTACGCGTACTTTTCGCGCAACGGAGCTTTGTGAAGCGAAGCTGATTGGTTCTCCGGCGTCTGTAAACATTCCAAACAGTCCGTAGCGGCCGCCATCCTGTCTCTCGGTAGGATCGAGAGACAAGAGGAGGCCAAAGCGAAGGGGCAAATGACCATAAGGGGGCATAGTAGATCCTCGCTGACCCCCTAGGTTTGATGTGGAGGTTTTAAAAGGGCCCCGCGGGGCAAAAAAAAAAAATAATAATAATAATCGAACGGCTGAATGGATTTGCACGAAACATGGTAAAATATTAGGGACTGGTAGCCCGATGTGCCTTTGCTAGGTCTCAATATGTGTGCTCCAATGGATTTTGAGAAATTAACGTTCAAAAAAAGATATATATCTGTAACAGCGCTCCGCTTCGCGTAATGGAGGTTTGCGAAGCTGATTGGTCATTCTGTCACTGGGCTATAGTTGGGCTACATCTGGCTGATATTTGGGCTACATTTGTTTTTTTTGTCTCTGGCGGCCATCTTTGGGCTACATTGGGCTACATTGGGCTTCATTGGGCTTCATTGGGCTACATTGGGCTACATTTGGGCTCCAACATAAATATAGGCCAATGTAGCCCAATATATATTTTTCAAAGTTAATTTTCGTAAAAACCACTGGAGCATATATCTTGAGACATAGCAAAGGCACATCGGGCTACCAGTCCCTACAATTTTGCCAAGTTTCGTGGAAATCCATTCAGCCGTTCGAGCTAAAAGTGAGGCCAACCGCCCTATGGAAATGAAGGAAATGAATGGGTAATTTGTAATTAGCAAATAGCTCATCGCAAACTAGGAATGGTAAAGAATCGCTATTTATTCCTTAAAGTTCGCTATTTAGGAAATGCAAAAAACTTTGATGATACATATGGCGGTTCATCTCTAACAAGATAAGAAGCATAGGGATAGATTTATGATGACTGGCGCATCACCAGGGATGTGTTAGTCATTCTGTGCCGCTGTTCCGTCACCTATGGTGTGCTGCATTTACAATGCGGCGCATCATGGGGCAAAAACAGCACAGATGCGTGATGTATCTGTGCCGTAAAGGTGGCGCATTGCTGGAGTTGTATCGCAAGTGTGATGAAGCTCCAGCAAGGGTCGGGGGTGCCCCTGTCGCAGGGTTTCTGTTCTCACACAGAACTGTGGACAGAGGATTGGAACCTCGGCGAATTAGGGTGCCCCAAAACTCACCTTAGTAATCAAAAACCCCTTAGCAAGCTAGGTACAGTGTCACATTGGATATAACAAACTCTCAATGTTTAGACAATCCAGAATATGAACTTATAGTACCTCTGGATACGTGGAACTCATGAACAGTCGGTCGTTATATATTTCTTAGAAACCAGAACATGGAGTTAAGAAGAACACATGTGTATTTGAAATGTTTATTTACTAATGCCGTCTTCTCAGGCGTAGTATCTTAGATAATACAAGTACACATATTATCAGTAGCAAAATTACCAGCATAGTTACTAGTACATAAAAAGCGAATGGTGACAGTATGTTAACATGCTGTAAATGAATAAGAGTTAGCAACACTTATAAGAAGCCACGGGCCGCGGAGGGAGTTACGGTGGGGCAGGGAGGCGGGGAGGGGGAGGGGCAGGGTGGAGAGGGCTCCACCCTGCCCCTCCCCCTCCCCGCCTCCCTGCCCCACGTAACTCCCTCCACGGCCCGCGGCTGCTTATATCTCACCCTCCCTAATACACATATTATATTATTTGCTAAGAAGGTCTGTTTGTGTTGGTTTAGGGCGTGCCCATACTTTAGTGTCTTAGATTTGAAGGAATCACATCAGCATACACCAGCTCTCTCTTCATGTGAACCGCATCAAGTGTTGTGTATGTGTGTTCGGCAAAGCAATATAAAACCCGCCTCATGCCCAGAATTGGCAGAAGCTGCACTTATGTTATTAGTATGAAGTCGTGGAGATCAGACCTCATAACAATTCTGTATCGTGTTGTTCTTGAAACTTCAGCAGTCGCTGTACAGATATAGTTAAACAAGCAAAGCAGATAGTAGAGCAATAACATATTATTCTCATGTAAACCACGATGAACTACTAGGTTGAAAGCTAAAGCAACAACTAAGTGTCGTGTGCAGAAGTTGCAAAAAAGGAAAAATGGCGTTTAAACCGGTAATGAGCCCATGCTAACTTAACACGGTGTAAAGATATCCAGGACCTAGATGACACCTCCCCATGATCCGGAAACGAACTGAATAAGATAATAGAAGTGCCATCTCATGAGAGCAGATTGCAACTTTATATGTGGACGGTCCGCAAGGTAAAACATTAAAAACTAGGAAAATTTAATGCTAAAGAAAAACAGCCAAATACTTTATCGAGTCTTAAGCCAATAGGCAAGCTAAATGATAAAAACTTGACAAATAAGTCAATGAATTGTCAATGAAATGCTAGTACTCAGCATATCAAACATGAAAAAGGTCTATGACATAACTGTGTATGCAAAATAAGCTGCAACAGCCTCCAATAGGAAGTCACCGTCTTCATCCGAAAAGAGTTCAGCCATCCAATTTAAAAGCGGAAAAGAACATACGTGCTCTCCCAGCACCGGATCCTCTATCACCATCAGAGGACAGCTCGGTGGGTTTTCAAGAAAGCTCTGTTCCAAGAAAGACTGTGTTGCCGCCAGTAAATTCCAGGGACCAATTAGTCCATGCATCAATGCCACAGCCATAATCCTTTCGCCAGGACAAACCAACTCGTGAGTAATGATAGGAGTCATCAGCTGATTAAAGTCGACGTCAGGAGAAACCGGTCCGCAGAGACACAAATCAATGGCCCAATCGAAATCACAGGTCAGGCAGTGAAATACAGGCTGGACACAGGTGAAGTAGGAGAATCGAAAAGATAATCCATATGATGTGCTTAATATCGCCAACGGCATTGTGCCATAATATTCTAGCATGCGATTGCGGAACAGTGTCAGCAGCTGCAGGGCGGGAGCTTGCACAGGAGGGACATCCATATTTAAAAATGTAAAAAAGCACAAGAGCGTCCGCTGGTAATGCAAGTAAAAATGGGAATCCACGAAGCACAGTGGAAAAAAATAGAATGAAAGAAAGCAGGGATGACTCCAAAGATTTTCTCAAATGAAGTCACGAGACCACTGGTAACAACTTTAAAAAAGTGCGCCAGCCCTTTGTGGAGGACGCGTTAAAGATAGTCCGAACCATCTTGCTGAAATGGAAAGGCGAATCTGTATTGAAAAGGGTCTGCACCTCTGTACGGGTGTTCGCTATGTGAAGCACGAAAGTTTCACGGGCCGAACTCAAGGCCACCTCTCCCTGAGACAAAAGAGCTCTTATTCTTGCCATGCCGTTGAAATCTGCTCCCAAGGTTGGTATTTGTGGCCAGATTGAAAACTCCCTATGTTCATGTGTGGGAGGAAATAGAACATTTCTGCAGCAAATAACCCGTTCACTTACTGTTACGATAAAAGGAATACTTTTAATTAACGCAGAACAATCTTCATTATTGAGCATCAAATAACTACCATTTTCCAACAACTTGAACGTGGGGATGATAGCAGGAACTGGCGTGCCTTGCAACACGCAAGCCATATTTGGTCGGTGTTTGTTGCATGAACCGTGTAACTGTATGTGCCTACACATTAGTGAATGATCTGGCGTCTCAGTGCATTCCTCTCCATTCAGATAAACTTCTTGATCATCTTTGAAACATCTGTATGTGTATGGAAGCGACCAGACCTCATGAAGAAAAGCACTACCTAAAGGTTCATAACGACCTATTGGTATATATTTCATACAATTTGAAAACTTATATAAAGCAAAAGGCAGCGTTATTAAACCGTGGATAAGGCACGTTGCCAAAAAACCCGCAATCCTCTGCTGATGATGTCACTGAGCATGTCATGAATGATGTAATATGTGACATCATCAGCAGTGGATTACGGGTAATAGTATCTCTAGTTTACTCCCCTATAGCTGTCTTTCTTTTAACATAAGTGTCTGTTTCCTTCCCTTATACTTACTGTTCTTTTTTTAAAAAAAATTTTTTGGTTCACTTCCGGTTCGCGTACCGGCGAGCGAACTGGGAAGCGAACTACGAGAAATAGAGGTTGGCACAGTTCCAAATATTGTACCAATTTTTTAATAACGGGGAGGTAGTTCTGAAAAGAACTTTTTTTTTTATTGTTTTTGTTGTTTTATATTTTTTTTATTATTTTTCTGAACATTTTTTTACTTTTTTTGAATTTTTCTGAACAGTTTTATATTTTTTGGGGTTTTTCTTGCAGGGGGCAATGAAAACGATTCATTGTAAAGGGCTCAACAGGAGCAACAAAACAAAAAAAAAGTATTTATTATTTGGGGCGTTTCGTACAAACTTGCATATGATAGTCAATAGCTCTGTTGATCAGAGTGATGCTTCTTTCTCCGTAGCAAATGAATCCATTGCAATGTACGCAGACGTGTTTTACTTCATGAAATCTCGTTTGAATATTTGGCACCATCTCCCTGCCCTCTGGTCCCGTTACTTCCGGTACAACAGATCTTCTGGCCATAATAGGGAGATTATCTAGGTCGTTACGAAACTGTGCAGCACTGTAGTTGTTAGGATGCCACCTAGTCATATGGCGATGCATTGTGTAGTTTCCGAAACTGTATTTTTTGTCGGTCCCTCTGGACCGTCTATCTTGACATATAAGGCAAGTTACGTATCTTGCATTTACTTTTTTCTGACCTTTGGGAATTTAAAAAAATTGCCAAATGAAGTTTTCTTTCCGGTGAGACGTCCTGGGCTCCTCAGGCAAAAAGTGCCTCTCTTCGTGCTCGTCGTCCTGTTCCTCTTCTTCCTCTTCTTGCTGAATTATAACTTGAGCAGGTGGTCCACTCTTCCTTGGATGTGGTGGAGGTGGTGGGGAAGCACCAGCTGAAGCTACTAAAGAAGCCATTGCTCACTGGTAACAAAGGGTCTTTCTCTCACAATGATGAAAGTCAGAGTGAGGAAAGAAGGAGGGATTTTCATCATTTGGGAAAAACAATAGTTCTCAACCAATGAAAAGTGTTCATTTTAGATTATATGACCTAGTCTTACATCATTAGGAAACCAAAAGTGAAATGAACCAATGAAAAGTGTTATTACCAAGTCACATGACCTGCTGTGTTTACGTTAAGCGCTATGCAGGGCCTCCCGGTCTGCTTCCAGAAACCTGTGCTTTGCGACTCGGTAAGCGTACCAGTTCGCTAACGTAGCACGTCATATGACGTATCACGCGACAACGTGAAACGTCATGCGGACGGGAGGCGTCACGATGTTGTGTTCTAACGCGGCAGTTGCGGTAAAGAAACGTTTACCGGCTCGCGGTCTATTTCGCGGCATCAAGGTCAGCTAACGGGAAGCTTCCCGATTCGCGAAGCGGGAACGAAGAAAAAAAAATATTTTAAAAAAAAATTATTAATAAACATATAAAATATATTTTTGGATTTAAAGAAGAATACATTTTACAGCTACAGATATTAGCTGTTAAAAAACCAATGAAATTCACTGAAAAAACCATAGGTTATAGACCATATATAGTTAGGAATTAGCATTTACAAAACCTTGAAAATTCACTGAAAAAACCATAGGTTATAGACCATATATAGTTAGGAATTAGCATTTAGAAAACCTTATTTTACTCACACAAAACCATTGAAATTCCATGTATAGTTAGTTGCACTAACTATATATCGCGCACCCGCAATCCACTGCTGATGATGTCACATATTACATCATTCATGACATGGTCAGTGACATCACTGATGACATCACTGATGACATCTCAAATGACATCACTGATGACATCACTGATGACATCTCAAATGACATCACTGATGACATCATGACACACCAATACCAGTTACTACATACGCACTCACTGATTCCTACGTCTACACACACATTCACTCATTCACCCATACAATCACTCATACATACAGTCAGTCATTATTACAACACTATCATATGCACTCATACACCTATGCAGACAGTCACACACTGCCACTCATCCATGGAGTTACTCACACACCAAGTCAGTCCTGTAAAGAATCAATCACACTTCCATTTCTTCATCTATACAGTTAAACACAGAACACCATACTTCAGTGACATCACTGATGACATCACTAATGACATCTGAAATGACATCACTGATGACATCTCAAATGACATCACTGATGACATCATGACACACCAATACCAGTTACTACATACGCACTCACTGATTCGTACGTCTACACACACATTCACTCATTCACCCATACAATTACTCATACATACAGTCAGTTATTATTAGAACACTATCATATGCACTCATACACCTAGTCAGTCCTGTGAAGAATCAATCACACTTCGATTTCCTCATCTATAGTTAAACACAGAACACCATACTTTTCACACATATACTAACACATACTTACTCTCTTATACAATCACTGATACAAGTACACATTGATATGCACAGCGTCACACACCTCCCAGCCAGCCACACACACACTCAGTCTTCCATCCATCCAGTCATTCTTCAATATGTAAAACGTATTTAAACTTTACAAAAACACACAGACACTAGATGATGTCATCAGTGATGTCATCAGTGATGTCACTGACCATGTCATGAATGATGTAATATGTGACATGATCAGCAGTGGATTGCGGGTGCGCGATATATAGTTAGTGCAACTAACTATATATGGAATTTCAATGGTTTTGTGTGAGTAAAATAAGGTTTTCTAAATGCTAATTCCTAACTATATATGGTCTATAACCTATGGTTTTTTCAGTGAATATATATATTCACTGAAAAAACCATAGGTTTCACACCAGTTATAGTTAGGAATTAGCATTAAAAAAACCTATTAAATTCACTGAAAAAAACATAGGTTTCACACCAGTTATAGTTAGCTGGAAGTTTTACTCGCATAAAACCATTGAAATTCCCACGTTATAGTTAGTTGGACTCACTATAACTTGCGCGTGCAATGCACTGCTGATGATGTCACATATTACATCACTCATGACATGGTCAGTGACATCACTCATGACATCACTGATGACACCATCCTTGTGACACAGTGACAGACCTCCTTTCACTGTAATGTAACCCTTGAAACACATATTCAAAAATAGAAACTACAATTTTCAAAAAAATGGATATACCCATATCAGTTACAACAACCAATTCAGTAATTCCACCATCTATATACACATCCACTTATTCACAAACAGTTCTACATAGTCACTCATACATATACTCACTCATCATATGTAGTGATAGACCTATAGATCCTGTTACACACCGACAGTCATCCAAAAGTTACTCACACACATACTCACACATGCAAATAAACTATTGAACATCCATTTATTTGCATATACAGCTATACACACACAACCACCTTACTTCTAAGGAAACTTACACATACTTACTCTCTTAAACAATCACTTATAGAAACACATACTTATTTAAACAGGAACTCTTACAATCTCACACTCTCACATATACTCACTTACATACATCAATATTCACATATACTAGATTAAAAGATATGTAGTTACTGATAAAGACACTAGTGAGACAGTCATTCACTCACTAACACACACATATACACACTCATCCACCCATACAGTCCTGCACATATGCTGTCTTCAAAACACATACAGAGAGTCAGTTATTCATGCATCTATGTGCTAAGTAATACCCCCACCAACCCATACAATTACTCATACTGATACTAAAACAAACATCTAATAACCCATATACATACACATGTAGCTACTCACAAACCCATGCAGCCACTTATACAGAAAGTGAAACACTAATCATTATATTTAAATATTTAAACATTACTCACTAATATATGTATTGCCTAAGATACACTTAATAAGCCAGTTAACCAATCAATTTTTTTTTTTAAAACATCTAAACACTTATTTAAACATTTATTCTTCCATCACCTTTTACATATACATATATAACACATATTTATTTCTCGGAAAGACACACATTCACTGGATGGTGTCATCAGTGATGTCATGAGTGATGTCACTGACCATGTCATGAGTGATGTAATATGTGACGTCATCAGCAGTGCATTGCACGCGCAAGTTATAGTGAGTCCAACTAACTATAACGTGGGAATTTCAATGGTTTTATGCGAGTAAAACTTCCAGCTAACTATAACTGGTGTGAAACCTATGGTTTTTTCAGTGAATTTAATAGTTTTTTTTAATGCTAATTCCTAACTATAACTGGTGTGAAACCTATGGTTTTTTCAGTGAATTTAATAGGTTTTTTTAATGCTAATTCCTAACTATAACTGGTGTGAAACCTATGTTTTTTTCAGTGAATTTCAATGGTTTTTTAATAGCAAATCTTTATAGGTATAAAAAATAATAAATTTTAAAACAAATTTTATATTGTATAATTATGTTACATTTTTAAAAAAATATATATTTTTAACCCCGGGGCGCTCCCGGGGCGCTCCCGGGGCGCTCCCGGGGCGCGTACCGGTGAACGCACGGGTAAGCGCAATATTACAGCGCACCCCAGGGCGCGTACCGGTGAGCTTCCCGGGAGCGCTATTCCCACGAACGAAAACAACATCGTGACGTATCGTGTAGACGCGTGATGCGTCATATGACGCACAGCGTAAGCGCACCCGGAAGCACGCGAGCGCATACGATCACGCAACGTCTTGACGCGCTTACGCTACCCGCCCACGGGCGCGCCCCGGAGCGCGACTACGGGCGCGCCCCGGGGCGCGCAGCGTAAGCGCGTCGGGTCATGTGACCTGAAAATAACACTTTCTATTGGTGCAGAACAATTTTGGTTTCCAAATGAGTAAAGCCCGGGTCATATGACCTGAAAATAACACTTCTCATTGGTTCAGGACAGTTTGTTTTTTCCAAATGATGAAAGACCCCACCTTTTTTCCTTATTCTGACTTTGTCCTTTGACTGAGGAAGACCTGTTTCAGCAATAGAGAGAATTATTTTGTACTTTCAAATGGGTACTGTAGCTGCAACAGCTGGAGCATCTGCACCACCACCACCTCCACCACTACCAAGAGGACCACCACAACAGTACATTGGTGGTCAGGAAGACGAGGAGGAGGAAGAGGAAGAGGAGGAGGGGAGAACATGGCTGCCTGAAGAAAATATCCCATACAAGCCAAGGCCACACATTGTATGGGAGTTTTTTTTCAATCCCAGAGGGCAAGAAAAAAGTTAATGCGGCCAAGGTAACTTGTCGAATCTGTGGCATGGAACTCTCAAGGGGCAATCCAAACAAAAAATATTCCTTTGGTAATAATTCCATGATTCGACATATGACCCGGAAGCATTCTAACAACTACTCTGCTGCAGAGATCAGGGAACTGGCAAGTAACCTCCCCCAGTATTCAAGGACCACCTCCAAAAGAAAGCAACCCACTCCATCGGGACCAGAAACAACGGAGATGATGCCTTGTATTCAACCTCGATTTGCAAAATTTAGAATCACATGTAATGAATGTGGCAAGCTCATCTCCTATGGTGAAAAGAGCGTAAAGCTCGTCGTCCTTGCTGGTGACAATCACAATTGCCCCAAAGAAAAGTCAGTTTTTCCATTTTTTGTTTTTTGCTCCAGTGGAGCCATTTTCAATTCCCTTTTTTTTGTTTCTCCCCATAAAAAATACAAAAAAATATAAAACTGTTTTGAAAAGCCAAAAAAAGTACAAAATGTTCAAAAAAACATTAAAAAAATATAAAACAACAAAAAGAAGAAAAAAACAGTTCTTTTTAGAACTACCTTTTATTTATAAAAATAAACCTATATTTTTAATGAATCTCTGTCAAAAAAAAAATTCTTAGGGTACGGGCCCCCCAAAAAAATTTTTTTTTTTTTTTTTATGAAGGAGTTAGCATGAGGGAAGAACACACAGAGAGTAATGTTAAGAGAAAGAGAGCTACAGGATGAACACAGAGGGATTGTTTATTACATAGTAAAAAACAGAGAAGGTGTAATAGAGTGAAAGTGAGAAAAGTAAAATGACTAAAGGAGCGGAAGAAGGGAAGAGAGAGGAAGAAGACTAAAGTAGAGATAGTGGGAGAATGTGAGTGGGTGTTGAAAGAAATAGAAAGGACAGTAAAAAATTGAGAATGAAGGGTAGTGGCGTAACCGGGATAAATGAAGAACGGTGAGGGAGGGTAAGAAAAGACCAGTTAGTATAAGTAAAGAGGGGTGAAAGAGGGTGAAAAATTGAATTAGGATAAGACATGGGGAGTGACAAAGAGAAAGGACAAAGAGAGTAAAGGAAACAGTACCTGAATGGGTTTGAGTGAAACAGCAAAGAAAGATAAGTAATGCAGTGTGTGTGACTTATAGGGAGTCAGTGGGTGTAGGTCGGGGTGTGGGTGTGTAAGGTGTGTCTGTGGTTGTGGCTGTGTGGGGTGTTTTGGTGTGGGTGGAGGTGAGGGTGTGTGAAGTATGTGTGAGGAGTGTATGGGTGTGGGGTGTATATGTGTGCGATGTATGTGTGTGTATGGAATGTGTGTGTGTATGTGAAGAGTGCGTGTAGGGGGATTTTTTGTGTGTATGAGGTGTGTGCGTGGTGTGTGTGTGGGGTGTGTGTGGGGTGTATGTTAGAGGTTTGTGTATGTGTTGAGAGGGGGATGAGGTGTGTGTGTGTAGGAGTAAAGTAAATAATTAAGAAAAACTGAATGAGTGAAGAAGCAAAGGAAGGGAACAGAGGGTAAGTGAAGTAAAGAATAGGGATTGAAAGAAGTTGAATATGAGAGGGGAAATAGGGAAATTGGAGTAAACATGGAGAATAAGAATAAGTGAGGGAAGCAGAATAAAGACACAGGAGTGAGGTTGGTTGAGAAAATATTAGTGAGCTTAAAGCAAAGGGTGATGACAAAATACATTTTTATAGTCATACTTACCATATAATAAATGTAACTTTAATTAAATTTTTTTACTACACTTTGTATCTGTGAAAGAGAGAAGAAAAAATAAGTTATAATTAGTAAAATGTGTATTTTAAATTAAAAGATACAAATGAAGAGGTTAAAAATCATAACAGTGTATTTAGAAATAAAGTAAGAGTGAAGGACACAGAAAGGGAAATAAAGTAAGGTAGAAGGATAAAAAGAGAAAAAAAGAAATAGAATGAGAGCAAATTACTAAGAGTAAGGCATATAGATTCACTGACACAGAGGAAGAGAAGAACAGAGAAATGAACTGAAGGTAAGAAAGATACTAAAACAATGTGAGTTAGCAAAACTAAGTCAGGAAACAGTAGTAAGTAAAAAGATAATAACAGAGACGGAAAAGAGTCTAATTAAGGATGCATTGAGAAGATTGAGAAATAGAAGATAACTGAGAGTAAGTGAAGAACAGTCAAAGTGAAGGGATGATTGGAGAGAGGATAATATACAACGATTGAGGGAAATGGAGTGAGGAAGTTAGTAGACAGACACACTAAGAGAAAAACTGAGTGAGGTGGAGTACAATGAGTGACAAAAGGAAATGAGTAAGGGAGCAAAAAAAGGAAGGAGAGGAGAAGACGACTAAAACAGTAGTACTGAGAGAAAATAATTTGGTGATGAAAGTAAAGAGAAGGACATTGAAAGAAAGGAAATGAGGGATAGTAATGGAACCAGAGTAAAAGAAATGGGATGAAGAACGATGAGAGAGGAGCAGTGAAGTTGTTGTAAAAGAAATGATAGAAGGTAGATAAACACAAGTGAACATAACACAAGGAGAGTGAGGCACTGAGGACATAGAGGTAGTGAACGAAAAATAGAGAGAAGAAGTCAAAAGAAAGGAGCAAACAAAGATAAGCGAGGGAGAGTGGGTGAGTTATAGTGATAGAGTGCGACAATACTGCTCAGTAAGTAAAGAGGAATTACTAAAAGAGCAATAGAGGAAAAGACGGAAAAGGGAAGTAAAGCAGAGAGACTGAAAGCTGAAAAGTGGTGCAAGGGAGAGAGGGGATGCAGACAGTTGAAATGCGAATGAGGGGTTGTGAAAGAAGTGGAGTAAACGAATGGGTGTGAAACAGAGTGAGAGAAAGGCAGTGTGAGTGAGTAAAGAGAGCTGAAAGAGAGAGGAAAAAGGAAAGTGAGTGTCAGAGAATGGGAATACAATTTAATTTACACAATCCAAAGTATAGAATAACTTATACAACATGTTATATAGTTTATTTTTGCTGTTCTCAGAATATATTGAATTTCACTTAAAACAGTGATTTCAAATTACTCATCATATGACAGCGGGAAAAAAAAACACAATCTAAAAGATTGTGTTTTTAAAAAAAAACTTAGATACTGACAAATGACAAATGTACACTAATCTTTGATTGACTTACTTTTCCTTGAGGCCAAATAGTATATCATGGAGGTCCTTTTCTCGTTGCAAAGTACTCTGCTGTTCACTAAAAAATCCATTTCATCGACTTTCTAGAAGAAAAGCTCCAAGAACATCTGAAATATTTTCATTATTTTCATATACTCCTTTTTTCAGTCATGACTCTTTACTCATTCCTGTACCTTTCCTTTTGGCCAAATAGTGTCAGATGTATGAGTATATTTTCAAATTAATTCTAAGAAACTCTGATATTACCTTCTTTCCGACGTTCTGAAAGAAAGGCTCATACAACATTTTCACAATATTTAAGTATTTGTAAAACCATCTCTGACTCACTCATGTTCATCATTTTGTATAATACTAATATCACTTACTATAAGATTCACTTACAGTACCTATATGACAAGATCACTTTTACTCAGAATATATTTTTAAACAGCAAAATAACCTTTATTAACTGCTCCCGTCTTCAAAGGCCAATTACCTTTACTTAAATTTTGGTTGTAAAAACACTAGGTATGAATTTTTTAAGCCAAAAGGCAAACGTTGTTTGAAAGTCAAATGAGTGTCGTTACAGTGGGTCCAACCTTTACAACTTTTTAAATAGCATGTGTAATGCCCTGATGTTGTAGAAGGACCGTCATGAAAAATAATAGCTACAGTTGCAAAGGTTCTTCCTGATATTGATAACTGAGAACCAACGAAATTTTTAATAGAAGTTGTCAATTTAGTTCCATCAGGTCTACATCGTTGGAACATTAAAATGACATACTGACCATAATTTTGTAGCAATAATGTGTACAGCATTGTAGACTTACATTGGGTACACACCATATTGTGATCCGCTGCTTTAACTAGATTATTAAAAGGCACTGATTTGCAGTCTGGTAAAGTCAAATATATAAATCTTTCAGTGTCTATTCTAGTAGTACTTGATAAAGTACAGTTGCCGCAGTCATGCTGCCATTGATAAGAAAAGCTAAAAAGATTTTTTATATCTACACCTTCATCTTCCAATACATCAAACATATACAATAAAAATTCCTGACAATCCTGCTGAATATTCTGTGAAAACTGATTTTGACCAGAACATATGTCTAGAAGATTTCGATTTTCTGAAACACTTTCTATTTTTGCTCTATCACTGCTACATTTCTCAAACACAGAATTCTATAAACAGCAGAATGTTTCATCCCGATTTTCAACAATCTGTTCTTGTAAATTTTGAAGAAAAAAAAACAACATTAAGCACTACATTAGCATAGCACTTGACACCAGAACTGTTTTCAAACTGAAATCCAACAACATCTTGAACAGAATCCATTTTCTTTCTCCTTACAATTACAGTTTCATCTATTTTTTGTCTTTTTGCTACTACCTCACTGCAATTATTCTCATTTCTTCTTTTTCGGCCTACCACACGTTTTTCAAACAGAGGATATTGAGGCAAATGTGGAGCATACTCTCTTTTTAACCTATTGTATTCTTTAACACAATGTAGATCTGCACAAATCTTTGTTTCATCACACTCAATCAAGTACAATCCTGATAAAGTTCTGACTCGTGATAATGCCACATATGCCATACCCTCTTTAAACACAGAACTTCCAATGTTCACCAAAGCGCTATCTACACTTAAACCTTGAGATTTATGAATTTTCACCGCATATGCCAAACAAATAGGAAACTGTTTTCGGCGAACATATAAGTCTTTCACAAGCAAAAATCTAGCTGAACAACGACAAATTTGTTCTATTTCATCAATGCCATCAAATTTAATTTTTTAAATTTCAATTCTATCTCTATTTTTGTAATTCACAAAACCAACAACATGACCCATTGCTCCATTTACCAGACCTCTTTCAACATTTAAATTCCTTCTCAAAATGATACGACAATTTAAACACACATTCAGAGTCTTTTCAAAACCAGCAGTTTTAGATATAGTCTTCTCTAATGAATCCAATTTTGATTTCAAATTTTCAGACAAAATAATTGTTGCTCCCATATGTTCAATTTTATCTATAGCTTCCAGTTTCACTATCTCTTCATTTCTAATTGTAACATTTTGTTGTTGAACATGGAACATTCTTTCAGAGTTGGCATCAAACATATGCCAGATTTCTTCTCGTTAATTTTCTTAAAAATATACTCTGGAAGAATGTTTTCATTTGGGTACAAATTTGAAATTAATCGTCCATGTAAAGCTTCTTTCCCTTGCTGACTTACTTTTCCGATTCTTACATCTTGTAGAATATTTTTATAATCTTCATCCTTTGCCTGCCGCATATTTTGAAGCAGTTCTGCATATTTGAAGTTTAACCATATATTAACGTTTCCAGTGCTTCCTAGGCACTTCCTGGTATCTTCATGCGTAAGCATTTTGAACACAGGTTGTCCTTTCACTGGAGTCAACTGCAGTAGATCTCCAAAAACAATAATATGTTTTCCTCCAAATAAGACATCATAATCTGTTCTAAGAATTTCTTGCATTCTCAAATGCACAAAAGCAAGCATTATATTTGACACCATGCTTACTTCATCAATGATAAGAAGTTTCATTTTCTTCAGGACTCTCGAAACTTCGGAACACGCATCTCCAGATAGCTTGTGACGTTGCAATTTGTTATCATGGCCCACTGGCAGCATCAGTAAACGATGTAAAGTAATCCCTTTAATGTTATGTGCTGCCAGCCCAGTTGGAGCAGTAACAACACAAGATAACGGTGATTCAGTCCTTTTCTGCAGATAAGTTGCAATTGCTTTAATCAGAAAACTTTTACAAGTTCCCGCTTCTCCACTTACGCACAGTTGGACTGGTTTAAATGATGTACATGAGCACTCTTTTTTCTCATGAGTGAATCCATGTTCAATCTGATCTGTGACTTCGTCATATATCTGTTTCTGCTCAAGGTTTAGTTGTTTCACCAAATCTTCTAAGTTAACTACATCATCTTGAGCTTGTTCCATAGCTCTTTCCACCTCATCCATGGCAGTGGCAGCTTCATTTTGAATAATTGGTCCTCCAAGTGGATCCTGACTCAATGAAGCAGAACTCTGACTGTCTTGAGAACTGTCTCTAGCAATCTCTGCAGCAATTGTGGCTTCTTGCTCTATTTCTTCGTTCAACATTTGCAGATAATTTGGAAAAACAGGACATTCTGTGGTATCCTTGGTTGCATTAAAAGAATCTTCGTAACAGAGAAAATCTCCAAGTAGTTCCTCTTCTGTACGCCATGGCTTAAAGAGTTGCAGAAGAGCTAAATAGTAAAATTCCCTTTTCTCTGGATTTTCACAACTCAATTTTCGATGATTAATCAAATGGCCTTTTTTCTGTCTCACTAGACATCCTTCACACCCAATGATAGCATATATTCCATTGTTGATATCTTCTATGATGGTTATCTTATAAATATAGTTTTGCAGAACTTCATACAAACAACTGTTCTCAAGATGACTACTTCTATTTGGATAGTATGTATCCAACATGTTTGTCTTCAAAATATCTGTACTTTCTGGTTCTTTCTCCACCAAATACTCTATTTCTTGTACAGATTTCAAAACTCGATTTCGTGTTGGAACAAGACCTAGACTCACCCAAATGATGGTTCTAGATTTGGCATAGAGACTTGCTGATGACAATCGATCAGAACATTCATATGCTCCAATTTCTCGATGCGACAACATCTTCAGACTGTAACTGTATAATTTCTTGCTTAGACTCTTTTCATGTGAAATGTCCTCCCACATTTCCTTCAGTTCTGTCTTTTCTTTTTTTGTGATGTAAGATCGAGCCACTGCAATAGAGTTGTCAGCAACTAATTGAATATCCATGTTAGCATTCCACATGGACAAAATCACTGGGTTGTAGTCGTTGATGTACTTGGACTCTTCGTTTCTTTTTAAATTGTATGTATTTTTTGGTGACTTCCTCGTCACAGTATGTCGCAGAGAAGACATCAAATTATTTACTCTTCCTTTAGAAATCACTGGTCGTGGAAAGCTGAAACGACATTTTGTGTAGAACTTGTCCTTGTTTCTGAATTTTCGACGACAGTACTTTCCACAACGATGGGATTGAAAGCGTAAAACTTGTTGCCTTAAACTGTTTTCTTCGGTAGTTTTCGGAACAGCACATGTTGAATACTCCAAAACCTCTCCAAGGGGAGGATTTTTTTTGTTGGTAATACAAGACATCATAGCTTCAAATCTATGATTAAAATATCTGCATATATTCACTGGATCCAAAGAACACAGTTCTCCAGGTGTTTTGAATTCTATAGTTTGCATATTTGCATTTGCCTCGCGTAGAAATTGAAGTAAGTAGTCCCATGCATACTCGGCACAGCTAAGAGTGAGGAACCATGTAGGAGTTCCTAAGTGTCTTAGCATACATTTCAATTCCCCATGACGACGGTACCAATACTCGTTTGTACCACGCTGACATGCCATGAGATTGATTAAATGAGATTCCAAAATATTATCTTGCAGATTCACTTTCTCCATAAAGTCCCTCGCCGAAACATTTTTCAGATGTGCTCCACTTTTCAGTATATGGTTTACTGCATAAGAAAGCCCAGACAAGTCACTTTCATACAGTAAATGAAACAAATAGGGAATGCATTGACGAAACCTTGGATCTTCAGCATATAATCTTACACTTCGATATTCAGATGCAGGAATTTGAAGTGGTCGATCGTCATATCGTCCACCTCGACCTGTTGGAAATAGCTGTGGAAAACAACGAGCTTCCAAACTTTCTTCCCTTACACTAATGGGACTTCCTTTTGCTGCTTTCATTTGAAACAATTCAATTGCATTCCCCATTACTTCTTTGGAATGCAAAGGATGAACAGTATAATGTTCATATATTTCTTCGCTTCTAGACACATCAACTTTTTCAATTTGTCCGCCTGAACAATCACTGTCTTCATCTGCAGCTGTTTCCTCTGCTGCAACACATATACATCTTTGTAATACTCATTGTTTTTGACTAAATACAACGTTGCCTTTTTGACTTTCCTAACATCCACTAAATCTTGCCAGATTTTCTTACTCTTTGTCGGAACCCCATTAACTAGAATAACTAAAGGTTCCTCTTCTACTTTTTCTATACCAATTGTATCAATATTTTTTTTTGAAATCTAGAGGCAAATAAACAACTCTTCCCTTTAATCCTCTCTGCAAATCTGTAGGAGGCAATTTCCCTATCTTAGGCTCCATGCGAACAATTGCCCTGAAAAGGATGGACACATTGAATCAAAATAGACTCATATGTATTTAAATCCATCAATTCACGGGGAATGTCTACCAACTCCAGAATATTATGAACAGCTCTAGCAGGCATTCTGTTTTGATTTAATTTATCATAACAATATTTACAAATACGCTGATCAGAACTCAAATCAAAACAATTCTCCACCCACAAATAAGTTGCAAAATCCTTCCACTCATAATTATTCATCTTTTCACTTTTTACGTATGAATCAACTAATCTAGTTTGATAATTATAATGACTTCGTCGACAACACACACAAGTAAAATTCAGCCTTTCACCTTAAACCTGGTAATTTCCTGCTCAAACGTTTCTGTACTTGAAATCTGTACATTGTCTTCCACATTACCTTGAATTGCTGTGTCAATTTCTACACTGTCTTCTTTTTCACCAAAATAACAAATCTCAATTTCTTCACAAATCTTCTTCACATCTAATTCAGTTCCATGCAAAAGAGCACTGTTTAATTGTTTAAGCTTAAGTGCTGGACTTTTTGCATAATACAACATTCTCACTAATTTCCTCATTTTGGTATGATGCACTGCTAACATCCTAAAATGATGAAAAACACTCTGACAGACTTTTCTAGAAAGACAAGCCAGTGAATGCCCTTGCAAACCTGTGTTTTCTCTCACTCTGTAAGGATCTAAGTCTTGCAACAACTTCACTTTCTGCTTTAGACTTTTCTTACTATATGTACGTAAGAAAATACAAAACAAATCAATTGATTCCTGTCGCACACTACAAATACGACTACACTTCCAAGTGTACACTGGACCCTTAGTACGTCTCCCTAAAACTTCATCAGTTAACACCTCTTCTGGTTCTCTAGGCACAAGTTTCTCTTTTTCAATCGGACAACCGTCTTTCACTTCATACGCTCGACCACTGGTGTCAACTGAACTGTGCATCCATTCTCCTGAAAAAACTTTACAAAAATTAGTCCGATTAATTACTCTTTTCCATCTACTGTTTGATTTGAAAACATCAATTGTCTTGTTAAGTGTCCTAATTCTATTGATTATTAAAATAAATAATTTTTTCTTAACTTCAAAAGCCTGATCAACAATCTTCTCTACACTTTTCTTTTTCTTATAAAAAGCAGCTCTCTGTTTACCTTTCCTAATGTTTTTTAACAAATTTAAAACCACCCTATTGCCAAACATTCGTTTACGAATGTCTCTAAACTGATTCTGCCTTCTATTCCTATACATATTATTCTCTCCTGCTCCAGTTGTAGGATTCTTTGAGGTTCTCTCCTCCCTTTTCAAATTTACTCTCTCATTCTCCTTTCTACATGCTGTCCAACATTTTTTTTTTATCTACATATGTTCCGTAAGAAAGACTTAGTTGTCTTACCAGGAGCTTTGTTCCTGTTTTTTGAAGTATTTGTTGTGGAAGAGTGCTGTTATTCCGTTGCTGTTTTTGTTTTTTTGCTATCATGTTTTCTTCTCCTTTGCCTTGAGGGCATCTTTCCTTACTCTTGAAATCTTGATTTCAATCTGTGTTAAAGAAAGAAATAGCACATTATAGACCACTATTACCAAACAACAAAGCAATGACAAAAAGCAAACGGTCTATTCAGGGTTACAGATCAGGTGAGGATTCTCCAGGGGTGCAGAAGAGATGAGGCCTGTATTGAAGAGTGTAGTGGAAGACAGCTCTGTCCACCGGTACAAAGAAGATGAGACCTGTGTCTAAGAGTGCAGTAGGGGATAGGCTTCATGAAGTCTAGTCCACTGCACTCTTATACACAGGCTTCACCACCTATGCTTCCCAGGAAAGGCCTCTCTCCCACTACAGTCTTGAACATAGGCCTCACCTCCTCTGTCCCTCTGGACATGCCTCACCTGATCTGCACAATCTACTCCTAATCTGAAGTAACACAAGAGACATTATTGTGAAAGGATGAAATATATGTATTTAATCATGCTGACATTATTTATTATTTATTTATTTATTCCTTCTCAAAAATCTAAAACTCATTGATTTGCACCAAAATCGTTTTTTAAATAACATTTTAGACACACACTGCAGGTCCTATGTACAAGCATTCAGTGTCCATGAGTACAGTGGAGAGGACTGACCTCCTCTCACCCTTGGACAAGCCTTACCTCATCTGTATCCTCTGGACAGGCCTCAATGTATTGAGTATAAATGATGGTAACTGGGTGCACATGAGGTGACGCTTGTCCAAGGGTGTAAATAAGCTCAGGCCTGTCTAAGGATACAGATTAGTTGAAGTCTATTCAGGGTTGCAGATAAGGTAAGGATTGTCTAGGGGTGCAGGAGAGGTGAGGTCTGTATTGAAGAGTGTAGTGGAAGAGAGGTCTGTCCACGGGTACAAAGAAGGTGAGACCTGTGTTTAAGAGTGCAGTGTATATATATAGGCTTCATAAAGTCTAGTCCACTGCACTCTTAAACACAGGCCTCACCACCTATACTCCCCAGGAAAGGCCTCTCTCCCACTACAGTCTTGAACACATACCTCACCTCCTCTGTCCATCTTGACATGTTTCATTTCATCTGTACTATCTACTTTGTAATCTGAGGTAACACAGGTGACATGATTGTGAAAAGGTCAAATTTTTTTATGTAATCATACACACACTATTTATTATTTCTCAAAAATGTAAAAGACATTATTTTTGTCCCAAAAATGTTTCAGTAGTGTAATGAAAAGCTTATACATATGACCTTTTCTCTGTTTTTCAAATTTTATTCTAAAAAAGATTATGAGGCCTAAGCAGGAGTGCAGATGTGATGAAGCCTGTCCAGGGGAGCACAAAAGGTGAGGCTTCTGTCCAAGAGTGCAGTGGACAGGACTAAACTGGAGTAGTCTGCAAAAAAAAGATGAGCCTCATTTATAAAGCCCTGCATCAGTTTTCCACTGCTGATGCGTCACTTTTTGTGACGCATCGGCGGCATAAAACATGTGCCTTGTTCCGCCATATTTAAAAAGTGACGCATGTAGGTAGATGCGTCACTTTTTAAACCTCTGCACCACATTATACCTCTGTCAGGTGAAATGTACACAGAGGGGTCATTTCTCCACAGAAAGCCTCGTAATAGTGACGCAGTGAAATCTATGAGATTTCACTGCGTCACTTTTAGGACACTGTTACGTCAAAATCTTGCACCTGCCTCACAGCAGGCGTAAGACTGAGGCAAACGCTTTCACATGGGGCTTTCCCCATGTGAAAGGATGCATTGCTGGAGTTGCGTCATTTTTGTGACACACTCCAGCAATTCGTCAATTTTGCTCTTACAGATACATCAGAAATACTGTAAGTCCTACAAACATGATGCGTCATACATTAAATATAATGCATCAATGGTGTCACAAGGAGTGCACAGTTAAAAGTGACGCATTGCTGTTTTCATAAATAAGGCTCTCAGTGTGCTTCCTAATCTGAGGTAACACAGGTGACATGATTGTGAAAGCTTCAAATTATTTTATTTAATCATGCACACACTTTTTATTCTTTCTTAAAAATGTAAAAGCTATTAATTTGCCCCAAAATCAATTTTTCAATGACATTTTAGAAATACAGTGCAGGTCCTATGTACAATCATTCCATTTCAGTACTGAAAAGTCACTATTTTACAAAATACATTTCCTATCTCTTGTAAACATTCCTACCAAGCATTACCCAAAAAATGAAACAAACCAACAACAAAGAAACTCAGTCTGATTCCCAATCTGAGGTAAAACAGATAACATGTTTGTAAAAGATTCAAATATTTTTATATAATTATGCACACACTATTTATTCCTTCTTAAAAATGTTAAAGCCATGGATTTGAATTAAAATCGTTTTTCAATTACCATTTTAGGAACAGAACACAGGTCCTATGTACAAGCATTCATTTTCACTACTGAAAGCCATTAATTTGCCCTAAAATCGTTTTTTATTTATTATTTTATGAACAGAGCCCAGATCCTATTTACAAGCATTCATTTTCACTACTAAAACCCATTGTTTTGCACTAAAATCGTTTTTCAATTAACATTTTAGAAACACAGCACAGATCCTATATACAAGCATTCATTTTCACTACTGAAACCCATTGATTTGCACTAAAATCGTTTTTCAATTCCCATTTTAGGAACAGAACACAGGTCCTATGTACAAGCATTCTTTTTCACTACTGAAACCCATTGATTTACCCTAAAATTGATTTTTAAAATAACATTTTAGATACAGAGTGCAAGTCCTATGTACAACCATTCAACTTCACTACTGAAACATCACTATTTCACAAAATACAAATCCTCTATTTTACAAATATAGAAACCATGCATTTTCAAAAAGCATCACACAAACCAACAGCAAAGAAAATCAATGTGCTTCTTAATCTGAACTCTCTATCTAAATGAATCATAACTCACCTTTACAAATGCTTTAGGAGATTCAGAACAGTGTCAGATACACACACCAATATTTCTTTAGCAGAGCAAAAGGTATGTTCTCCAGGCACTGCAACCATTAATGGCACAGAAAACCTCTAATTCTACACACATATTCCTCATGGTAACCAATCAAAACTCTTCCCTCTCTATTTTCACATCAACACCCTTCCCCCCTCAGCCCTTTCTACCTGTAACCATAGCAACTCCCTCCTCACTGAGCTCCCAGGGTTAAAAGTTTATTCTACAATGTTGCAAATGAAATCAGCAAGCATGTTTGACCTCTCAATACACCAACTTATCCACTGCAAACTTTCTTTAAATGACTTTTTCTTAACCATTCAAATTACTTCTTTCACATAACAGAACCATGCACCCTAACTTTCAGTTTTCAACTATCTGAATCCACCAATCATTGCTTGTAGAGCACTGAAACTCTACATTTATTTTTTTGCAAACTCCTACTGTTCCAACAGCCATTTTATTCCTACACTTCATCTGACTGCACCAGAACCTCCTCTCACCATGTACTCTGTCTGGATTATTGGACATAGCTACATTCACTGTGCTCAAAGGTATGCAGCTACCAGAAATTTTCACAACCTTGATTTACCAAATGTGCACATAAAATGGATTGGCCAAAGAGGATTGAGATGTCATCAATTGATACCATTGGTGAAAACTTTTTACCATCTGCCACACCCTGACCTCAAAATTTTGCACTGTGGTGGAAATGACCTAGGCACTTTGACTGGGGTAGGTCTGGAGATGCTTTTAAAGGTCACCTTTGGGCAATTGATGAATTTTTTTCCACAAACTGCCATGGTATATTCCAATATATGCCAAAGGTGCACCTAAGGTAAGCCCGTCTGCGCCCGTCCGTGCCTCGACCGGACCTAGGGCCATATCCTCTGGCCCATTCCTAACATATTCTAGAGAATCTTTGGTAGGTCTGAATATATTAGGCTGTAACTGTGAGGAACCCTGGAACATAGCAACAGGGGATAGAACATGGAGATGTAAAACATGTATGAAAACCTTTGACCAAATGCAAACAAGGAGTCCTAAGTGGCCTACAAGAAAGGAAACCCTGCAATGTGGATTGGTTAATGTCCGGTCTATGGGCAAGCATGCCCAACACATCTTTGATCTTATTTCAGAAAAAGAACTAGACTGTCTATTTATGACTGAAACCTGGCTAACCCCCGACAGCACCCCAGATGTCACGATCGCTCTCCCTCCAGGGTATCTCATATCTAGAGAAGATAGACCCATTCAGAGAGGAGGAGGATTAGCTATTGTGTATAAGGAAACCCTAAGCTGCCAAACGTTTTCAATTCCTGGCATCAAAGGCGCGGAAAGCCTAGGCTTTGCGCTTAAGGTGCATGACTCTTTCACCTTTTCAGGAGTACTAATATATCGCCCACCGGGAACTCCCACAGATTTTATAAATAGCATTGGTGACGCGATAGGTGACCTTGTCCTGAAAACCTCGAACTTTACGATCCTAGGGGACATTAATATACATCTAGACTCCATCTCAGATCAAACTACCATAGGCTTTACTGACATGATGAACATTCTAGGCCTAAAAATACTTACCACCTTACCTACACACATTGCTGGTCATACCATCGACTGTATCTGCTCTAACCTAGACGCACTCCTGGTAAAGAACCCACAAAAACTGATATGGTCTGATCATAGCCATATCCCCTTTTCCCTTCAAGTGATAGGACATAACAAACGGGGGAATAAACCCGATATATCCCAGGGAGGCCCTCACTGGAAGGAGCTGATGGGAAACCCAGAGTTTCTAACGAAAGCTTCTGAAACCATACCGCCCACGACAGGGGATCCCGGAAAGGATAGCCAGTCCTTTAGGGAATGGATGAAGGCTCTTCCTATGGAAAAAGACAAAGCCACATCTAGACTGAGAGGAAATAAACATCATCGAACCTCCGCCCCCTGGTTCTCCCCGACCCTAAAGGAAGAGCAAAGAAAGGTTAGGGCACTAGAATGGATCTGGCGCCGTAATTATGAAATAAACGATCAGGATAGGTATAAAATGGCTCGCCGGCATTATCACAGATCGATAAAAACCACGAAAAAGGATTTCTATTTGAAAGCTATAACAAACACTACCAATAAACAAAAAGAAATCTTCAACATTGTTAATACCTACATAAACCCCAAAACCATGCAGAGAGACATTTCTCCCTCTCAAACTCTGTGCAATAACATCGCGGATTACTTTCATGATAAAATACAGGCGCTTACCATAGACTTCCCTCATCCTTCATTCCAGGAAGAGCTCCAACACAACAGGGAAAACCTGACGACCGACCTTTTCTCCTCCTTTAAACCAGTGAGCCTGGAAGAAACCCGGGCACAAATATTAAAAACCAAATCGGGCTCACCCTTGGATGCCTGCCCCCCTTTTGTACTCCACACCCTGGTAGAGATTGTCAATCCATATATTAACAATATCATTAATTCCTCCCTCACCATGGGAACAGTCCCTGAAGAATGGAAACTGGCAGTGGTGAAGCCGTTACAAAAAAAACCTTTACCTGACCCCTCTACCCTCAATAATCTAAGACCAATTTCACTGCTTCCTATTTTCTGTAAACTTACAGAAAAAGCAGTTAATCAACAGCTCACCAACTTCTTAGAAGCTAATAACATCTGGCACCCACATCAAGCTGGGTTTAGAGCACACCACTCGACCGAATCAGCCCTAATTTTCTTCACCGAAACACTAAGGGCAGCGCTTGACCAGGGGAAGAAAGCGGTCCTGGTACTCCTTGACCTGTCCGCGGCTTTTGATACGGTATGTCATACCATTCTGATAGACCGGCTAGCCGCGGCAGGGACGGGAGGCAAAGTTCTGGACTGGCTGAAAAGCTTTCTGGCCAATAGACGGCAAATAGTCACTCTGGGACAGTTTAGGTCAGAAGAAAAACGTCTAAACACAGGGGTGCCATAGGGCTCATCCTTGAGCCCGACACTCTTCAATGTATATATGGCCCCTTTGATTGCCCTCATATCATCTTATGGCATAGCCACCATTTCATATGCCGATGATACTCAACTCATCCTAGTGATGGAGGACGATACTGGCTTAGCAGAGACCAAACTTAAAAATTGCCTAGAAGCCACTTTTCATTGGATGAAAATAAATCATCTCAAATGCAACACAGGGAAGACCGAAATTCTACCTCTCGGCAAGGGAAACATCTTTAACCCTACTCTGTGGTGGCCAGAAGATGCGACTGCTCCCCCGAATACGGCTAATACAGTAAGAAATTTAGGGATAAAATTCGATCCCTCCATGAATTTTCAACAACAAGCAGTAGCCGTGGCGGGGACCTGTTTCGGCATAATAAAAAAGCTTAGGAAATTTTTCGACCTCATTCCCCTCCCAGTTAGGAAGACTGTTGCAGTGGCCCTCGTCACCTCCCGTCTCGACTACTGCAACAGTCTGTATGCAGGAACTAACAGAACAGTCTGCCACAAACTAGAAAGTGGTACAACATGCAGCAGCCAGACTAGTCCTAGGATGGAAAAGAAGGACCTCGGCCACGTCAGCAATGGACGCCCTGCACTGGCTCCCTATTCATAAAAGGGTGCTTTTTAAGATACTGTTAATCACCTTCAGGGCGTATAATAAAACTGGACCTAAATACATTGAAAACATGTTTAAGCACTATATCCCTACACGTTGCCTGAGATCCCAAGGTGAAAACCTCCTCACCATACCCAAGTTCCGACTTAAAACCAAAGGAGGAAAAGCTCTAGCAGTCCTGGGGTCTAAGGCTTGGAACACCTTACCACCCCCCTTCCGACATATCCCTACTGAAACAATCTTCAGAAAGACTCTTAAAACCTGGATATACAACCTACACGATGCATACTGTAAAAACCTCATTTAATCCACCTGTCATGCTCTCCCACATGAACAATACCATCTGTTCTCCTCTTTTGAAAGCGCCAAGATGCTCCATGGAGTGTAACCCGCGCTATATAAAAGAAGTTTACATTACATTACATTACAAAGACAGAAATGCAACTGGTCCAACCAATTTTGTCCACAATTTGAGAAAGCACGGAAACATGTGAATAAATCTGTTTCTGCTTACATGAGAGACTATGGAATGGGGTCAATATACAACAACAACTTGCGTTACAACATGCAAGATATCTACAGAGCAGATGGTGTGCACTTCTCAGATGAGAGGAATAGAATATTCCTCCTGAATTTAAGACTGTGCATTGGTACCTACTTGTAGGTACCGAAATCAGCCACAGAACCTAAAAGCTCTTTTCAGAGCTACCCTACCTCTGATCACTCCAAATGATGATCTTTTTCTAACTTTTTTCACTATTTTTCACCAAAGTACGCTCCCCGGTACGCTTCCCGGTGCGCGTACCGGGCGCTCCCCCCGCGAAAAATATATATATATTTTTTTCCGCCTATATGGGCCTCCTGAGACCCCCTCAGAAAACCTAGAGTGTCAGTGAGTGCCTACCATGCCCCCTTATACCCATTCCCAATGTTGTTTCTCCTCCATTTTCTGTCTCAAATCTACCAAAACACAAAATGGAGGACTTCCGTAGCGCTGCCGGTACGCGTACCGGGGCGCGCACCGGGAAGCGCTCCCAAAATTTTTTAAAGTTAATTTACATAAAAACCACTGGAGACACTTTCACCAAATATAATAGGCCATACTACTTACCAGTCCCTACCATTTTCCCAAATTTGGTGGAATTCCATTGAGCCATTTGGCCTGTAGCCCTCTCTAAATATCCTGAGGTGAATTACTTGACAAAAACACATCTGAATTGTTAGAATTTACATCCAATAAAAATGTTACTTTCATTTTCTACTATTATTTCATGACATTTGATTGGTTATGTACATGAATATATATAAATAAAGAGAGGGAAACACAGCCATTTTGACTACTACTTCCTAAAGTACATGTCAAAAGGATTTTCACTGAGAACTTAAACTTCTTTTTCAAAGGTAAGATGTTATTTTGAAAACTGAAGTATGTTGTGCACTTTAAGTTAATTTGGAAAACATTTTCTGATAGTTATATACTATCCCTCTGTAATAGTTATAGATTGAGATAGGCTTCTCTGTTATAGTTATGGATGGAGTTAGGCTTGTCTTGTATAATTATGAATTTACTTAGGCTTTATGATATACACTATTTTATATTTCTACTTCCAGCCTGATACCATACACTGCCCAAAGATAACTTCACTGTTAAAAAATCAAAACTACCTGTCTGAACTTAAACCCAACAGTGCCCTATCTCTACTGATATATTTATTTTTTATGCAAATGACAGCAAGAAAATGGAAGGAGAGCAGAATATTTCCTTCAAAATTGTTCTGGAAAACAACGCTGAAAAATTCTTTGAAGATAATGAAGACTTAGATTTCATGGATGAATCACGGGACTATGAATTAGTTCAATCTGTAGAAGCAGTAGAGTCGCTGATTGGAAATGAGGACATTTCCGACAATGTGTTCTTAGAAGTTCTGTTAAATTTGGAAAAAGAATCAGAAAAATACATTTATATTTAATAATCAAAAATTGTTCGAGACATTATTCATTTTTATATGTAATTCATAAACTAGTACCAAATTGATTATAATGTAAATTCAGAATTATAGTATACTGTGCAACTTTTTTATGTTACATAGTAATTTTGCTCATAGTTACTTCCTTTCTCCCACTATATTATCTCCAATGTGTATTTGACATCTCTTTTTCATCTCCTGCCTCCATGTTCTTTCTGCTTTCCTGAGAGACTATGATATGGATTCCATATACCACAATAACTTCTGTAACAACATGCAAGATATCTACAGGGGAAATGGTGTACATTAAATTTAAGACTCAGCATTGGTACCTACATGTTGGTACTTAAATCACCCACACAGCACAACAACTCTATTCAGAGCTACCCTACCTCTAAGTACTTTAAATTATTGTTTTAGTGTTTCAATGAGTTTTCCCCATGTGTGGGGGGGAGGTGTGTGGGGGGGATGTGTGAGGTGTGTCTGTGAGGTGTGTGTGTGTGTGTGTGTCTGGGGGGGATGAGGTGTATAGGTGTGTGTAGGTGTGTGGGGTATGTGGGTGTGGGTGGGGATGTGGGTGTGTAAGGTGTGTGTGTGGGTGTGGGTGTGTGGGGTGTTTGGGTGTAGGTGGGGGTGTGGGGGTGTGAGGTATGTGTGGGGTGTGTGTGGGTGTGGGGGGTATGTGTGTAGGATGTGTGTGTATGTGTGGGATGTGTGGGTGTGTCTGTGAGGTGTGTGTGTGTGTGTGGGGGGGGGAGGTGTATGTATGGGATGTGTGGGGTGTGTCTGTGAGGTATCTGTGTGTGCGTGTGTGTGTGTGTGTGTTGGGGGGGTGAGGTGTGTGTGTGAGTGTGGGTGTGTGGGATGTGTGGGTGTGGGTGTGGATGTGTAAGGTGTCGGTGTGGGGGTGTGGGGTGTTTGGGTGTGGGTGGAGGTGTGCGTGTGTGAGGTGTATGTGGGGAGTGTGTGGGTGTGGGGGTGTGGGGTTGTGTGCATGTGGGTGTGTGTGGGACGTACTTGTAGGTACCTAAAACAGCCACAGAACCCAAAAGCTCTTTTCAGAGCTACCCTACCTATAATCACTCAAAATGATTATTTTACACTATTATTTTCACTATTTTTCACCAAAGTACGCTCCCTGGTACGCTCCCCGGTGCGCGTACCGGGCACTTCCCCCGCGAAAATCGAATTTTTTTAAAAAAATGTTTTCACCCGCGGGACCCTTTTATGGCCCCCACATCAATCCTAGGGGTTTACGGGGGGTCTACCCTGCCCCCTTTTGGTTTTTCCCCCTTTGTTTTTTCCACCTCTTGTGTCTCGATCCTTCCGAGACACAAGATGGCGGCCGCTCCGGACTGTTTGGAATGTTTACAGACACCCGAGAGCCAATCAGCTTTCCGTGAACAAGTCGCGTGGCGCGCCTGGAGCGCTCCCCGGTGCGCGTACCGGGGCGCGGCTATAGATATATATATTTTTTTGAACCTAAATTACTCAAAACCCTCTGGAGCACATATCTTTGGGGCATACCAAAGGCACATCGGGCTACCAGTCCCTACAATTTTGCCAAGTTTGGTGAAAATCCATTCAGCCGTTCGAGCTAAAAGTGAGTCCGACCGCCCTATGGAAATTAACATGGAGAAAACACGTTTTGGGATCCCCCTTTTATCTCGGCCCCCGCTTGACGGATCCCCCCCCAAACTTTTAGGGAAGGACCGGAGCGCCGCGAGGCAAAGTTGAGGAAAATTTCAGGCAGATTCCTCAACCGGCGCCAAAGTTATTCCCAATAGAATGTTGCGATTTCCCTATGGAAAACAATCCTAACTATAACTACCTACTGGCGACCGCCAGTAGGTAATATATATATATATATATATATATATATATTCACTGAAAAAACCATAGGTTATAGACCATATATAGTTAGGAATTAGCATTTACAAAACCTTGAAAATTCACTGAAAAAACCATAGGTTATAGACCATATATAGTTAGGAATTAGCATTTAGAAAACCTTATTTTACTCACACAAAACCATTGAAATTCCATATATAGTTAGTTGCACTAACTATATATCGCGCACCCGCAATCCACTGCTGATGATGTCACATATTACATCATTCATTTTAGGTTATAGACCATATATAGTTAGGAATTAGCATTTAAAAAACCTTATTTTACTCACACAAAACCATTGAAATTCCATATATAGTTAGTTGCACTAACTATATATCGCGCACCCGCAATCCACTGCTGATCATGTCACATATTACATCATTCATGACATGGTCAGTGACATCACTGATGACATCACTGATGACATCTCAAATGACATCACTGATGAGATCACTGATGACGTCATCCAGTGACTGTATAATTCTGTAAAGTTAAAATATGTCTTACATATTGAAGAATGAATGGATGTATAAGTGTCTTGATGAAGGATTTAGTAGGGGCATGGCTGACTGTATGAGTGACTGATTAAATGTGTCTCACTGAGTGCATGGGTTAGTGACTAAACTGTCTTAATTTGTGCATCATTATGTCTGTTGTTCTGTAAACTGCTGCATGTGTTGATCATTAGCTATATGATTAACTGTATGGGTTATTGATTGGTTGCCCAAGCATTTGTATGGGAGACTGAGTGTGTGTGTGGGTGGCTGGGAGGTGTATGACTCTCTGCATAGATGTGTGAGCAGTTGATTGACTGGATGTATGGGTTCAAAAGTGCATGTGGAAACAGCTGTATGGGCGGTTGACTGTGTGCATGAGTGTATTGGTGAGTGAATGGATATCTCAGTGCTACATGTCAAAGTAAGTACATATGTAAAACACAGTACATGTGAGAGTTACCATATATAAATAACTGTGCATAAGAGCCAGTGAATGTGTGAGTGGCTGTATGGATCATTGTGAACTTGTATCCAGGATTGTATAAGTGAGTAAATATGTTTTAGTATATGTTTGAATAAGTAAGGTGTGTATAACTGTATAGTTGAGGAAATGGAGGTGTGATTGATTCTTTGCATGACTGACTAAGTGTCTGAGTAACTCCATGGATGAGTGACAGTCTATGAGTGTCTGTTTACATTGAGTGTATCTAAGGTTATATTAGAGTCTGAAGAGGTTTATCGTATTATCACATGAATGATGTCATCAGTGATGTGATCAGTAATGTCAAATGAGATGTCATCAGTGATGTCATCAGTGATGTCATTTGAGATGTCATCAGTGATGTCATCAGTGATGTCATTTGAGATGTCATCAGTGATGTCATCAGTGATGTCATTTGAGATGTCATCAGTGATGTCATCAGTGATGTCACTGACCATGTCATGAATGATGTAATATGTGACATGATCAGCAGTGGATTGCGGGTGCGCGATATATAGTTAGTGCAACTAACTATATATGGAATTTCAATGGTTTTGTGTGAGTAAAATAAGGTTTTTTAAATGCTAATTCCTAACTATATATGGTCTATAACCTATGGTTTTTTCAGTGAATTTTCAAGGTTTTGTAAATGCTAATTCCTAACTATATATGGTCTATAACCTATGGTTTTTTCAGTGAATTTTCAAGGTTTTGTAAATGCTAATTCCTAACTATATATGGTCCATAACCTATGTTTTTTTCTGTGAATTTCATTGGTTTTTTAACAGCTAATATCTGTAGCTGTAAAATGTATTCTTCTTTAAATCCCAAAATATATTTTATATGTTTATGAATAATTTTTTTTTTTAATATTTTTTTTTCTTCGTTCCCGCTTCGCAAATCGGGAAGCTTCCCGTTAGCTGACCTTGATGCCGCGAAATAGACCGCGAGCCGGTAAACGTTTCTTTACCGCAAGTGCCGCGTTACAAAACAACATCGTGACGCCTCCCGTCCGCATGACGTTTCACGTTGTCGCGTGATACGTCATATGACGTACTACGTTAGCAAACTGGTACGCGAAGCGAGTCGCAAAGCGCAGGTTTCTGGAAGCAAACCGGGAGGCCCTGCAAAGCGCTTAACGTAAACACAGCAAGTCATGTGACTTGGTAATAACACTTTTCATTGGTTCATTTCACTTTTGGTTTCCTAATGATGTAAGACTAGGTCATATAATCTAAAATGAACACTTTTGATTGGTTGAGAACTCTTGTTTTTCCCAAATGATGAAAATCCCTCCTTCTTTCCTCACTCTGACTTTCATCATTGTGAGAGAAAGACCCTTTGTGATCACTGAGCAATGGCTTCTTTAGTAGCTTCAGCTGGTGCTTCCCCACCACCTCCACCACATCCAAGGAAGAGTGGACCACCTGCTCAAGTTATAATTCAACAAGAAGAAGAAGAAGAGGAACAGGAGGACGAGCACGAAGAGAGGCAGTTTTTGCCTGAGCAGCCCAGGACGTCTCACCGGAAAGAAAACTTCATTTGGCAATTTTTTAAAATTCCCAAAGGTCAGAAAAAAGTAAATGCAAGATACGTAACTTGCCTTATATGTCAAGATAGACTGTCCAGAGGGACCGACAAAAAATACAGTTTCGGAAACTACACAATGCATCGCCATATGACTAGGTGGCATCCTAACAACTACAGTGCTGCACAGTTTCGGAACGACCTAGATAATCTCCCTATTATGGCCAGAAGATCTGTTGTACCGGAAGTAACGGGACCAGAGGGCCTCTGATCAACAGAGCTATTGACTATCATATGCAAGTTTGTACGAAACGCCCAAAATAATAAATACTTCTTTTTTTTGTTTTGTTGCTCCTGTTGAGCCCTTTACAATGAATCGTTTTCATTGCCCCCTCCAAGAAAAACCCAAAAAAATATAAAACTGTTCCGAAAAATTCAAAAACAGTAAAAAAATGTTCAGAAAAATAAAAAAAAAAGTTCTTTTCAGAACTACCTCCCCGTTATTAAAAAATTGGTACAATATTTGGAACTGTGCCAACCTCTATTTCTCTTAGTTCGCTTCCCAGTTCGCTCGCCGGTACGCGAACCGGAAGCGAACCAAAAACAGTAAGTATAAGGGAAGGAAACAGACACTTATGTTAAAAGAAAGACAGCTATAGGGGAGTAAACTAGAGATACTATTACCCGTAATCCACTGCTGATGATGTCACATATTACATCATTCATGACATGCTCAGTGACATCATCAGCAGAGGATTGCGGGTTTTTTGGCAACATGCCTTATCCACGGTTTAATAACGCTGCCTTTTGCTTTATATAAGTTTTCAAATTGTATGAAATATATACCAATAGGTCGTTATGAACCTTTAGGTAGTGCTTTTCTTCATGAGGTCTGGTCGCTTCCATACACATACAGATGTTTCAAAGATGATCAAGAAGTTTATCTGAATGGAGAGGAATGCACTGAGACGCCAGATCATTCACTAATGTGTAGGCACATACAGTTACACGGTTCATGCAACAAACACCGACCAAATATGGCTTGCGTGTTGCAAGGCACGCCAGTTCCTGCTATCATCCCCACGTTCAAGTTGTTGGAAAATGGTAGTTATTTGATGCTCAATAATGAAGATTGTTCTGAGTTAATTAAACTTATTCCTTTTATCGTAACAGTAAGTGAACGGGTTATTTGCTGCAGAAATGTTCTATTTCCTCCCACACATGAACATAGGGAGTTTTCAATCTGGCCACAAATACCAACCTTGGGACACGTTTCAACGGCATGGCAAGAATAAGAGCTTTTTTGTCTCAGAGAGAGGTGGCCTTGAGTTCGGCCCGTGAAACTTTCGTACTTCACATAGCGAACACCCGTACAGAGGTGCACACCCTTTTCAATTAAGATTTGCCTTTCAATTTCAGCAACATGTTTCCGACTATCTTTAACGCATCCTCCACAAAGTCCCTGGCGCACTTTTTTAAAGTTGTTACCAGTGGTCTCGTGACTCCACTCTGGTTCGTGGATTGGCATTTTTACTTGCATTACCAGCGGACGCTCTTGTGCTTTTTTACATTTTTAAATATGGATGTCCCACCTATGCAACCTCCCACCCTGCAGCTGCTGACACTGTTCCGCAATCGCATGCTAGAATATTATGGCACAATGCCGTTGGCGATATTAAGCATGGCATATGGATTATCTTTTCGATTCTCCTACTTCACCTGTGTCCAGCCTGTATTTCACTGCCTGACCTGTGATTTCGATTGGGCCATTGATTTGTGTCTCTGCGGACCGGTTTCTCCTGACGTCGACTTTAATCAGCTGATGACTCCTATCATTACTCACGAGTTGGTTTGTCCTGGCGAAAGGATTATGGCTGTGGCATTGATGCATGGACTACTTGGTCCCTGGAATTTACTGGCGGCAGCACAGTCTTTCTTGGAACAGAGCTTTCTTGAAAACCCACCGAGCTGTCCTCTGATGGTGATAGAGGATCCGGTGCTGGGAGAGCACGTATGTTCTTTTCCGCTTTTAAATTGGATGGCTGAACTGTTTTCGGATGAAGACGGTGACTTCCTATTGGAGGCTGTTGCAGCTTATTTTGCATACACAGTTATGTCATAGACCTTTTTCATGTTTGATATGCTGAGTACTAGCATTTCATTGACAATTCATTGACTTATTTGTCAAGTTTTTATTATTTACCTTGCCTATTGGCTTAAGACTCGATAAAGTACTTGGCTGTTTTATTTTTCTTAAGCATTACATTTTCCTAGTTTTTAATGCTTTACCTTGCGGACCGTCCACATATAAACTTGCAATCTGCTCTCATGAGATGGCACTTCTATTATCTTATTCAGTTCGTTTCCGGATCATGGGGAGGTGTCATCTAGGTCCTGGATATCTTTACACCGTCTTAAGTTAGCATGGGCTCATTACCGGTTTAAACGCCATTTTTCCTTTTTTGCAACTTCTGCACACGACACTTAGTTGTTGCTTTAGCTTTCCACCTAGTAGTTCATCGTGGTTTACATGAGAATAATATGTTATTGGTCTACTATCTGCTTTACTTGTTAAACTATATCTGTACAGCGAGTGCTAAAGTTTCAAGAACAACACGATACAGAATTGTTATGAGGTCTGATCTCCACGACTTCATACTCATAACATAAGTGCAACTTCTGCCAATTCTGGGCATGAGGCGGGTTTTATATTGCTTTGCCGAACACACATACACAACAGTTGATGCGGTTCACATGAAGAGAGAGCTGGTGTATGCTGATGAGATTCCTTCAAATCTAAGACACTAAAGTATGGGCACGCCCTAAACCAACACAAAGAGACCTTCTTAGCAAATAATATAATATGTGTATTAGGGAGGGTGAGATATAAGCAGCCGCGGGCCGTAGAGGGAGTTACGGTGGGGCAGGGAGGCGGGGAGGGGGAGGGGGAGGGGCAGGGTGGAGCCCTCTCCACCCTGCCCCTCCCCCTCCCCGCCTCCCTGCCCCACCGTAACTCCCTCCACGGCCCGCGGCTGCTTATAAGTGTTGCTAACTCTTATTCATTTACAGCATGTTAACATACTATCACCATTCACTTTTTATGTACTAGTAACTATGCTGGTAATTTTGCTACTGATAATATGTGTACTTTTATTATCTAAGGTACTACGCCTGAGAAGACGGCATTAGTAAATAAACATTTCAAATACACATCTGTTCTTCTTAACTCCATGTTCTGGTTTCTAAGAAATCTATAACGACCGACTGTTCATGAGTTCCACGTATCCTGAGGTACTATAAGTTCATATTCTGGATTGTCTAAACATTGAGAGTTTGTTATATCCAATGTGACACTGTACCTAGCTTGCTAAGGAGTTTTTCATTACTAACGTGAGTTTTGGGACACCCTAATTCGCCGAGGTTCCAATCCTCTGTCCACAGTTCTGTGTGAGAACAGAAACCCTGCGACAGGGGCACCCCCGACCCTTGCTGGAGCTTCATCACACTTGCGATACAACTCCAGCAATGCGCCACCTTTACGGCACAGATACATCACGCATCTGTGCTGTTTTTGCCCCATGATGCGCCGCATTGTAAATGCAGCACACCATAGGTGACGGAACAGCGGCACAGAATGACTAACACATCCCTGGTGATGCGCCAGTCATCATAAATGTATCCCTATGCTTCTTATCTTGTTAGAGATGAACCGCCATATGTATCATCAAAGTTTTTTGCATTTCCTAAATAGCGAACTTTAAGGAATAAATAGCGATTCTTTACCATTCCTAGTTTGCGATGAGCTATTTGCTAATTAGCCGAATGCAGCCCAATGAAGCCCAATGTAGCCCAATGTAGCCCAAAGATGGCCGCCAGACACACAAAAAAATAAATGTAGCCCAAATATCAGCCAGATGTAGCCCAACTATAGCCCAGTGACAGAATGACCAATCAGCTTCGCAAACCTCCGTTACGCGAAGCGGAGCGCTGTTACAGATATATATCTTTTTTTGAACGTTAATTTCTCAAAATCCACTGGAGCACATATATTGAGACCTAGCAAAGGCACATCGGGCTACCAGTCCCTAATATTTTGCCAAGTTTCGTGCAAATCCATTCAGCCGTTC
Organism: Lissotriton helveticus; assembly: GCF_964261635.1. Classification (NCBI taxonomy): domain Eukaryota; kingdom Metazoa; phylum Chordata; class Amphibia; order Caudata; family Salamandridae; genus Lissotriton; species Lissotriton helveticus. Next base: position 480,177,329 of record NC_136067.1, read on the forward strand.
GATTATTATTATTATTTATTTTTTTTGCCCCGCGGGGCCCTTTTAAAACCTCCACATCAAACCTAGGGGGTCAGCGAGGATCTACTATGCCCCCTTATAGTTATTTCCCCCTTTGTTTTGACCTCCTCTTGTCTCTCGATCCTACCGAGAGACAAGATGGCGGCCGCTACGGACTGTTTGGAATGTTGACAGACGCCGGAGAACCAATCAGCTTCGCTTCACAAAGCTCCGTTGCGCGAAAAGTCCGCGTCCTGGGCCGCTGCCCAGTCCACTGTTACAGATATATATCTTTTTTTAAACGTTAATTTCTCAAAATCCACTGGAGCACATATATTGAGACCTACAAAAGGCACATCGGGCTACCAGTCCCTACAATTTTGCCAAGTTTCGTGCAAATCCATTCAGCCGTTCGGGCTAAAAGTGAGGCCAACCGCCCTATGGAAATTACCATGGGAAAAACGCGTTTTGGGACCCCCCTTTTTTCTCGGCCCCCCCTTGACGAACCCCCCCAAAATTTTCAGGGGCTGCTCAGAAACAAAATGTGCCATTTTCCTGAAAATTTCAGCCAATTCCGTCCACAAACGCCAAAGTTATTAGACATAGAATTTTCAAAAATCCCATAGAGAAAAAATCCTAACTATATATACCTACTGGCGACCGCCAGTAGGTAATATATGTATATATATATATATATATATATATATATATATTACCTACTGGCAATAGCCAGTAGGTATATATAGTTAGGATTTTTTTCCTATGGGATTTTTGAAAATTCTATGTCGAATAACTTTGGCGTTTGAGGACAAAATTGGCTGAAATTTTCAGGAAAATGGAACATTTTGATTCTGAGCAGCCCCTGAAAATTTGGGGGGGTTTCATCAAGGGGGGGCCGAGAAAAAAGGGGGGTCCCAAAACGTGTTTTTCCCATGCAATTTTCCATAGGGCGGTTGGCCTCACTTTTAGCCCGAACGGCTGAATGGATTTACACCAAACTTGGCAAAATTGTAGGGACTGGTAGCCCGATGTGCCTTTGCTATGTCTCAAGATATAGGCTCCAGTGGTTTTTACGAAAATTAACTTTGAAAAATATATATTGGGCTACATTGGGCTATATATATGTTGGAGCCCAAATGTAGCCCAATGTAGCCCAATGTAGCCCAATGTAGCCCAAAGATGGCCACCAGAGACAAAAAAAACAAATGTAGCCCAAATATCAGCCAGATGTAGCCCAACTATAGCCCAATGACAGAATGTCCCAGAGTGTTCTAAAGAACAACTAGAGTGCTAACAGTCCTACTTATTACAAAGGTATGGCACACCTGAAGCCATCTTGATTGGAATAAAGTGGTAACTCTTAAAACATTTAATTTAAAAAGGAACAAAATGAGGGGGTTCATTTTGCCATAGAAAGTATGATTAGCGAATATATGATGAAATCCCGCATACCATCAGTCCGCAAAAAATAATCCTGCATGTACTATTAGGCCGCAAATTAAAATAACGAAAACTTTTAGAACGAATATGCCTTTAGCATACACTAAACAACTAAACTACCCTAAACCCTAAAACACTACCCCCAGCATGACCCTACACTACACAAACAGTACAACACTACCCTAAACCCTAAAACACTACCCCAAGGCATGACCCTACACTACACAAACACTACAACACTACCCTAAACCCTAAAACAGTACCCCCAGCATGACCCTACACTACGCAAACACTACAACACTACCCAAAACCCTAAAACACTACACCCCAGCATGACCCTACACTACGCAAACACTACAACACTACCCTAAACACTAAAACACTACCCCCAGCATGACCCTACACTACAAAAACACTACAACACAACCCTAAACCCTAAAACACTACCCCCAGCATGACCCTACACTACACAAACACTACAACACTACCCTAAACCCTAAAACACTACCCCCAGCATGACCCTACACTACACAAACACTACAACACAACCCTAAACCCTAAAACACTACACCCCAGCATGACCCTACACTACGCAAACACTACAACACTACCCTAAACCCTAAAACACTACCCCCAGCATGACCCTACACTACGCAAACACTACAACACTACGCAAAACCCTAAAACACTACACCCCAGCATGACCCTACACTACGCAAACACTACAACACTACCCTAAACCCTAAAACACTACCCCCAGTATGACCCTACACTACACAAACACTACAACACTACCCTAAACCCTAAAACACTACCCCCAGCATGACCCTACACTACGCAAACACTACAACACTACCCAAAACCCTAAAACACTACACCCCAGCATGACCCTACACTACGCAAACACTACAATACTACCCTAAACCCTAAAACACTACCCCCAGTATGACCCTACACTACACAAACACTACAACACTACCCTAAACCCTAAAACACTACCCCCAGCATGACCCTACACTACGCAAACACTACAACACTACCCAAAACCCTAAAACACTACACCCCGGCATGACCCTACACTACGCAAACACTACAACACTACCCTAAACCCTAAAACACTACCCCCAGCATGACCCTACACTACACAAACAGTACAACACTACCCTAAACCCTAAAACACTACCCCCAGCATGACCCTACACTAGACAAACACTACAACACTACCCTAAACCCTAAAACAGTACCCCCAGCATGACCCTACACTACGCAAACACTACAACACTACCCAAAACCCTAAAACACTACACCCCAGCATGACCCTACACTACGCAAACACTACAACACTACCCTAAACACTAAAACACTACCCCCAGCATGACCCTACACTACACAAACACTACAACACAACCCTAAACCCTAAAACACTACCCCCAGCATGACCCTACACTACACAAACACTACAACACTATCCTAAACCCTAAAACACTACCCCCAGCATGACCCTACACTACACAAACACTACAACACAACCCTAAACCCTAAAACACTACACCCCAGCATGACCCTACACTACGCAAACACTACAACACTACCCTAAACCCTAAAACACTACCCCCAGCATGACCCTACACTACGCAAACACTACAACACTACGCAAAACCCTAAAACACTACACCCCAGCATGACCCTACACTACACAAACACTACAACACAACCCTAAACCCTAAAACACTACCCCCAGCATGACCCTACACTACACAAACACTACAACACTATCCTAAACCCTAAAACACTACCCCCAGCATGACCCTACACTACACAAACACTACAACACAACCCTAAACCCTAAAACACTACACCCCAGCATGACCCTACACTACGCAAACACTACAACACTACCCTAAACCCTAAAACACTACCCCCAGCATGACCCTACACTACGCAAACACTACAACACTACGCAAAACCCTAAAACACTACACCCCAGCATGACCCTACACTATGCAAACACTACAACACTACCCTAAACCATAAAACACTACCCCCAGTATGACCCTACACTACACAAACACTACAACACTACCCTAAACCCTAAAACACTACCCCCAGCATGACCCTACACTACGCAAACACTACAACACTACCCAAAACCCTAAACACTACACCCCAGCATGACCCTACACTACGCAAACACTACAACACTACCCTAAACCCTAAAACACTACCCCCAGCATGACCCTACACTACGCAAACATTACAACACTACCCTAAACCCTAAAACACTACCCCCAGCATGACCCTACACTACGCAAACACTACAACACTACCCAAAACCCTAAAACACTACACCCCAGCATGACCCTACACTACGCAAACAGTACAACACTACCCTAAACCCTAAAACACTACCCCCAGCATGACCCTACACTACGCAAACACTACAACACTACCCTAAACCCTAAAACACTACCCCCAGCATGACCCTACACTACGCAAACACTACAACACTACCCTAAACCCTAGAACACTACCCCCAGCATGACCCTACACTACGCAAACACTACAACACTACCCAAAACCCTAAAACACTACACCCCAGCATGACCCTACACTACGCAAACACTACAACACAACCCTAAAACACTACCCCCAGCATGACCCTACACTACGCAAACACTACAACACTACCCTAAACCCTAAAACACTACCCCCAGCATGACCCTACACTACGCAAACACTACAACACTACCCTAAACCCTAAAACACTACCCCCAGCATGACCCTACACTACGCAAACACTACAACACTACCCTAAAACACTACACCCCAGCATGACCCTACACTACGCAAACACTACAACACTACCCTAAACCCTAAAACACTACCCCCAGCATGACCCTACACTACGCAAACACTACAACACTACCCTAAACCCTAAAACATTACACCCAGCATGACCCTACACTACGCAAACACTACAACACTACCCTAAACCCTAAAACACTACCCCCCAGCATGACCCTACACTACGCAAACACTACAACACTACCCTAAACTCTAAAACACTACCCCCAGCATGACCCTACACTACGCAAACACTACAACACTACCCAAAACCCTAAAACACTACCCCCAGCATGACCCTACACTACGCAAACACTACAACACTACCCTACACCCTAAAACACTACCCCCAGCATGACCCTTCACTAAGCAAACACTACAACACTACCCTAAACCCTAAAACACTAGCCCCAGCATGACCCTACACTACGCAAACACTACAACACAACCCTAAACCCTAAAACACTACCCCCAGCATGACCCTACACTAAACAACCACCACAACTCTACACTACACTAACACAACACTACACTACACAACACTACACTACACAATCACTAACCCACGAAAAAATAACACAAACCCACTTACCTCTCTCGTCATCGTGGTTTTCACAACGCAAATGCATTTACCATACATGCCTTTAAAACGTAATTCTTTGTAAATGCATGCGCGATAAATGCACATGCGTTTTGAAAAAATGCGGGATAATGGTATGCGAGGTCAATGACCTTGCGGGATAATGGTATGCGGACTGAAAGTCTGCGGGATAAAAAATGCGGGAAAATGGCTGCAAACCATGATTAGCAGCAGACTTCCCTGGTGAGCACTAGCTTTACTACAGTGATCTAATGAGCAACTAGAGTGCTAACATTCAGAATTTATGGCAAATGTTTGACACATCTGAATGCCTTCTTGATAGAACCAAAGTAAACAAGCATTGAAAATGCAATATATCTCGCCCTCGTTTAAGTTAAAGCCATTCTGTTTGTAATGAGGTGGCTTTTTAGCTTTGCTTTTATTAGTGTTTTTAAAACTTTCATGTAAATAACATGCATATGTATGCATATATGTATATGTATGCATGCATTTATATTTATATAGATATGCAGATTATATATGTTTATATATGTATATTACCTACTGGCGATAGCCAGTGGGTATATATAGTTAGGATTTTTTCTCTATGGGATTTCTGAAACTTCTATGTCTAATAACTTTGGCGTTTGTGGACGGAATTGGCTGAAATTTTCAGAAAAATGGCACATTTTGTTTCTGAGCAGCAAAATTTCGGGGGGGTTTCGTCAAGGGGGGGCCGAGAAAAAAGGGGGGTCCCAAAACGCGTTTTTCCCATTCATTTTTCCATAGGGCGGTTGGACTCACTTTTAGCTCGAACGGCTGAATAGATTTACATGAAACTTGGCAAAATTGTAGATATGGTTTGCCCGACGCGCCTTTGCTATGTCTCAATATATGTGCTCCAGTGGATTTTGAGAAATTAACGTTTAAAAAAATATATATATCTGTGACAGCGCTCCGGTTAGCGCCCCGGTTCGCGTACCTGACGCGTAACGGAACTTCGCGAAGTGAAGCTGATTGGCTCTCCGGTGTCTGTCAACATTCTAAACAGTCCGGAGCGGCTGCCATCTTGTCTCTCGGTAGGATCGAGAGACAAGATGTGGTGAAAAACGAAGGGGGAAATGAAGGAAAGGGGGCAAGGTAGACCCCTCCTGACCCCCTAGGATTGATGAGGGGGATATTAAAGTGCCCCGCGGAGCAAAAAATAAAAAAACATTTTTTTTTGCGATTTTACGCCGTAGAGGCGCGTCCCGGTACGCGAACCGGGCAGCTCACCGGGCAGCTAACCGAGCAGCTAACCGGCAGCGTAGCTGTCAACATTGTAAACAGTCCGGAGCGGCCGCCATCTTGTCTCTCGGTAGGTTCGAGAGACAAGATGTGGTGAAAAAAGAAGGGGGAAATGAAGGAAAGGGGGCAAGGTAAACCCCTCCTGACCCACTAGGATTGATGAGGGGGATATTAAAGTCCCCCGCGATTTTTCGCAGTAGAGGCGCTTCCCGGTACGCGAACCGGGCAGCTAACCGGCAGCGTAACGGGAGTCCGCCATCTTGTGTTTTTGGAGCGTCCGGTTCGCGTACCGGGTAGCGTCCCGGTAAGCGTAACAAGGGGAAAACCAAGAGAAACAGTAAAAAAAAAATGAAGGTAATAGATTTCCAGCAAACTTGGTAAAATTGTAGGGACTGTTTGTTTGATGTGCCTTTGCAAGGCCTCAAGATATGTGCACGTGTGGATTTTGTCTAATTAAGGTTAAAAAATATATATATATCTGTAAGCGTGCTCCGGCACGCTTACGTTACGGGTTTTGTTTGCGCTGCAGAGCCGATACGTCACGGTTATGCGACGCGTCATGAGGCGTCTCACGTGGCTACGTGATACGTCACGTAATAAAGAATATATTTTACAGCTATAGATATTAGCTTTTAAAAAACCAATGAAATTCACTGAAAAAACCATAGGTTATAGACCATATATAGTTAGGAATTTGCATTTACAAAACCTTGAAAATTCACTGAAAAAACCATAGGTTAGAGACCATATATAGTTAGCTGGACATTTTATTGACATAAAACCAATGAAATTCCATATATAGTTAGTTGCACTAACTATATATCGCGCACCCGCAATCCACTGCTGATGATGTCACATATTACATCATTCATGACATGGTCAGTGACATCACTGATGACATCACTGATGACATCTCAAATGACATCACTGATGACATCACTGATGACATCTCAAATGACATCACTGATGACATCATGACACACCAATACCAGTTACTACATACGCACTCACTGATTCCTACGTCTACACACACATTCACTCATTCACCCATACAATCACTCATACATACAGTCACTCATTATTACAACACTATCATATGCACTCATACACCTATGCAGACACTCACACACTGCCACTCATCCATGGAGTTACTCACACACCTAGTCAGTCCTGTAAAGAATCAATCACACTTACATTTCCTCATCTATACAGTTAAACACAGAACACCATACTTCAGTGACATCACTGATGACATCTCAAATGACATCACTAATGACATCTCAAATGACATCACTGATGACATCATGACACACCAATACCAGTTACTACATACGCACTCACTGATTCCTACGTCTACACACACATTCACTCATTCACCCATACAATCACTCATACATACAGTCACTCATTATTACAACACTATCATATGCACTCATACACCTAGTCAGTCCTGTGAAGAATCAATCACACTTCGATTTCCTCATCTATACAGTTAAACACAGAACACCATACTTTTTCACACATATACTAACACATACTTACTCTCTTATACAATCACTGATACAAGTACACATTGATATGCACAGAGTCACACACCTCCCAGCCAGCCACACACACACTCAGTCTTCCATACATCCACTCATTCTTCAATATGTAAAACATATTTAAACTTTACAAAAACACACAGACACTAGATGATGTCATCAGTGATGTCATTTGAGATGTCATCAGTGATGTCATCAGTGATGTCATTTGAGATGTCATCAGTGATGTCATCAGTGATGTCACTGACCATGTCATGAATGATGTAATATGTGACATCATCAGCAGTGGATTGCGGGTGCGCGATATATAGTTAGTGCAACTAACTATATATGGAATTTCATTGGTTTTATGTCAATAAAATGTCCAGCTAACTATATATGGTCTCTAACCTATGGTTTTTTCAGTGAATATATATATATATATATATATATATATATATTACCTACTGGCGGTCGCCAGTAGGTAGTTATAGTTAGGACCTAGCTACCATAGGAAATCCGCAACATTCTAATGGGAATAACTTTGGCACCGGTTGAGGAATTTGCGTGTAATTTTCCAAAATTTAGGCCAGCTCCTCTCCGCTCCTTCCCTGAAAGTTTCGGGGGGATTCGTGAAGTGGGGGCCTAGGCAAAAAAGGGGGGTCCCAAATCGTGTTTTCCCCATGTTAATTTCCATAGGACGAATAGACAAGGCTACAGCCCGAACCGCTTATCGGAATTACACCAAACTATGCAAAATTGTAGGGACTGGTACTCAAAAGTGCCTTTTCTATATTTGGTGAAAATTGCTCCAGTGGTTTTTCCAAAAATTAACTTCAAAAACACATATATATCTATAGGCGCGCTCTGAGCGCTTACCTGTACGCGTAACGGGGAGCGCACCAGGCGCGCTATGGGAGTGAGCTAGCGGAAAGCTGATTGGCTCTCGGATGTCTGTCAACATTCTAAACAGTCCGGAGAGTCCGCCATCTTGTGTCTCGGTAGAATCAAGACACCAGAGGTGAAAATAAAAAGGGGGAAATGATTAAAAGGGGGCAGGGTAGACACCCCCTGACCCCCTAGGTTTTCTGAGGGGGGCCTAGAAGGACCCTGAAGGGCAAAAAAACTATATATTTTTTAATTTTCACGGGGTATGCGCTGGGTGCGTTCCCATGTACGCTTACAGGTACGCGTACCCTGAGCGCACCACGGGGAAAAACAGTGTAAAAAATTAGAGTAAAAAAATAATTTAGAGTGCTTAAAGGTAGGGTAGCTCTGAAAAGAGTTGTTGTGTTATGTGGGTGTTTTTTGTACCTACAAGTAGGTACCAATGCAGAGTCTCAAATTCAAGAGGAAGACTCTATTCCCCTCATCTGTAAAATGTACACCATCTCTCCTATAGATGCCTTGCATGTTGTATCGCAAGTTGTTGTGCTATATGGAACCCATACCATAGTCTCTGAGGAAAGCAGAAACAGATTTATTCCCGTTTCCTTGCTTTCTCAATCTGTGGACAAAATTGGTTGGACCAGTTCCATTTTTGCCTTTGGCATATATCAGAAAATACCAAGGCAGTTTTTGGGAAAATTGACATCAATTGCCCAAAGATGTCCTTTAAAAGCATTTCCAGACCTACCCCAGTCAAAAGTCAAAGTCAAAGTGCCCAGGTCATTGCCACCACAGTGCACAATTATGAGGTCAGGGTGTGGTAGATGCATAAAGGAGTTTACCAATGGTATCAATTGGTGACTTCTCAATCCTCTCTGTCTAATCCACACAATGTCCACATTTGGTAAATCAAGGTTGGAAATACCTCTGTTACTTGCATATTTTTCACTCCAGTAGACAAAGCTAAGACCCACAAACCAGACTTTTGGCATCTTGAAGGTAGATGTGCTTGTATTCAGATGAGTTGTGGAAATGAAATGGCAGTTTGAAAGTAGGAGTTATGAAAAAAAGTGGTTGAGATTCAGTGCACTTGAAAAACAAGAAATGATTGGTGGTTTCTTAAAATTCTCCTCTGATTTAGGGTGCATGCTTTTTTTTTCAAAGAAGTAATTTTAATGGTTGAGAAAAAGTCATTGAAAGAAACATTGCACATGATTAGCTACTATATTGAGAGGTCAACACCCTTGCTGGATTCTTTTGCAACATAGTATGATGAACTTTTCAACTGTGTGCTGAGTTAGGTGGAAGTTACCATGGTAACAGGGTGAATGAGCACTGGGGGGATGGGTGAATATTATGTGAGTTTCAAAGTGTTGAAATGTAGAACCAATTAAAATGTTAGTTTGGTTTTGAAATAGTGTGGGAAGAATTTTAATTGGTTAAGTCTGGGGATATGTGTGAAGAATTCCAGGGAATCAGGGCCATTTGTGGTTGCAGTGTTTCAGGTACATTTCAGAGATTCTGCTTAAGAAAATCTGGTGTGTGTGTCTGACACTGTTCTTCCAAAGCATTTTTAAAGGTGAGTAATGATTCTTTTAATAAAGATAGACTGCTGTATGCACTATGAGGAAGATTAAGAAGCATATTGTGATTCTTTATTCTTGCATTGTGTGTCATGTTTTTTTGTAATGCTGTTTAAAAATTGAATGGTGCATAATGGAAATGTATTTTGGAAATGAGTTAGGTTTCTGCTTGTTTTTGTTGTGGTCATTTAAATGGGCTGTGCTTTGTGTCAAAAACGATTTACTATGGAAAATGTTAGACTCTAAGCTGTGCAATCAAGATCCAGGGTGTGCCGTTGAAATGAAAAAGGAATGTAATGTCTTGCTTATATATATGTGGTCTGTATTTTGCCAGTAGACACAGTGAAATAGTATGAGCAGAGACACACATATTGCATGCAGAGACAGACATGGTAGATTACATGTAACATCCTGGTCATGTGCCTAAGATCACACTGTGAGTCAAGCTTGATTTTAAATGGATCTAGGTGAATAATTTGCTTAGTTGATGTATTTAAAAATATGGAAATACATGTATTTTTAAAGTCAGTTAGGCTTTAGCATATGTACTAGTAGGGAATCTTAGGCAGCATGTCTGTTAGGCCTCCTACTTCACAAATAGGCTCTAAGCTGTGCAATCAAGATCAAGGGTGTGCCGTTGAAATGAAAAAGGAATGTTATGTCTTGCTTATATATATGTGGGATGATTTTTTTCTAGTATAGACAGTGAAATAGTATGAGCAGAGACACACATATTGCATGCAGAGACAGACATGTTAGATTACATGTAACATCGTGGTCATGTGCCTAAGATCACACTGTGAGTCAAGCTTGATTTTAAATGGATCTGGGTGAATAATTTGCTTAGTTGATGGGGGCACTGTCTAGTAGGTTCCCCGTTGGCAGGGGGGTAAGACAGGGTTGTGTGCTTGCACCGACCCTGTTCTGTCTCTATGTCAACGGGGTTATCTCTCACCTAAACGGGGTTGTTAACTCTGACGCTCCTAAATTAGCTGGTGTAAGGGTGCCGGCTGTCATGTTTGCCGATGACACCCTGCTGCTCTCGAAGTCTGCATCGGGTATACAACGGGTCCTTGATGGTTTTGCGGGCTTTTGTGAGGACCATGGTCTAGAAATTAACACCCTAAAGACCAAATTCATGGTCTTTAATCCACCACAGAAACTCCACTTCAGCCCCAAAATTGGACACAGTAGGCTTGAGAGGGTGAAAACTTTCGAGTATCTTGGTGTCATGTTAAATGACAGACTGTCCTGGAACACGCATCAGGAGAAAGCTCTCCTCAAATTGACCCAACACTCGGGGGGCATTATGAATCTTCTGGCGAATAACAAATCATCGATCAGGCCCATAGGTCCTCCAATACAGATCTACAAGATACAGGCAAGGGGGGCTGCCATGTACGGGTGTGAACTCTGGGGCCATGTAGGTACACTAGATCTACAGAAAGAGGAGAACAAATTTATTCGAAGGGTTGTAGGACTCCCTCCTAGCACGCCCCTTCTCCCTCTCAGGCTGGATCTGGGGTTACGACCGCTAGATGAAGAACTGGCTTTTCGCCCTCTGGCTTACTGGCGCAGGCTGTGGGCAACCCCAGAATTGGCCACCTACAGACAGGGATTACAGGAGGTGCTTGCCATGCCCACTGCGGGGAAAATTAAGTGGATCAAATTTGTTAAATCCGAATTGGAGAGTCTGGGATTTTCGAAGATGTGGTCCGATCCCCTGGCTACCTGTCCACTTATCCCCAAAAAGGAATTGGCTAAGGCATATCACGACAGTAAATTAATGGATTTTTTAACCACCAAAAAGCTGGTTCATTGACTGACTCGTTTGTATGCTTTAAGGACACTTACAACTTTGAACCAACTCTAGATAAATTGCACCCTCCTTTGCTCAGGAAATTATATTTGCAGTGGAGATATGGGTCTCTTCCCATTCGATCATTCACAAGCAAATGGAGCGAACAATCAACCAGTATCTGCCCAGCGTGTAGAATGTCTGATGAATCTGACCTCCACATACTCTTTTTTTGTCCGGTTTACCGAGAGGTTCGCAAGAAATGGATAGTTCCCCTGTGCAGAAATCTGGGATTTGTGGAGTGTTTGGTTGCTCATAGAGTACTGAAATCCAATCCGTCTGACCAAATTGTGTTTGCAGTGGCTAAATATGTGGGTGCTATCTGGTGTTTGAGAAGGAAATGCATCAGGGCTGGCAACTGACCCTAAAGCACCAAGGACTTGATAGTGTAATATGGAACTTTGTTTTTAAATGACAATGTTTGACCACATGTTGTACACATTTCTATTTTTAAACAAGTTTTAATGGATGTTTTAAATGTCTTTTATGGTAAAAACTGTTACCGAAATAAAGATTTTAAGTAAGGTTAAGTAAGCTTAGTTGATGTGTTTAAAAATATGGAATATGGAAATACATGTATTTTTAAAGTCAGTTAGGCTTTAGCATATGTACTAGTAGGGAATCTTAGGCAGCATGTCTGGTAGGCCTCCTACTTCACAAATAGGCTCTAAGCTGTGCAATCAAGATCCAGGGTGTGCCGTTGAAATGAAAAGGGAATGTTATGTCTTGCTTATATATATGTGGTCTGTTTTTTGCCAGTAGAGACAGTGAAATAGTATGAGCAGAGACACACATATTGCATGCAGAGACAGACATGGTAGATTACATGTAACATCGTGGTCATGTGCCTAAGATCAAACTGTGAGTCAAGCTTGATTTTAAATGGATCTGGGTGAATAATTTGCTTAGTTGATGTGTTTAAAAATATGGAAATAGATGTATTTTTAAAGTCAGTTAGGCTTTAGCATATGTACTAGTAGGGAATCTTAGGCAGCATGTCTGGTAGGCCTCTTACTTCACAAATAGGCTTTAAGCTGTGCAATCAAGATCCAGGGTGTGCCGTTGAAATTAAAAAGGAATGTTATGTCTTGCTTATATATTAGTGGTCTGTTTTTGCCAGTAGAGACAGTGAATTAGTATGAGCAGGGACACACATATTGCATGCAGAGACAGAAATGGTAGATTACATGTAACATCCTGGTCATGTGCCTACGATCACACTGTGAGTCAAGCTTGATTGCATATGGATCTGGGTGAATCATTTGCTTAGTTGATGTGTTTAAAAATATGGAAACACATGTATTTTTAAAGTCAGTTAGGCTTTAGCATATGTACTAATAGGGGATCTTAGGCAGCCTGTCTGTTAGGCCTCTTACTTCATAAATAGGCTCTAAGCAGTGCAATCAAGATCCAGGGTGTGCCGTTGAAATGAAAAAGGAATGTTATGTCTTGCTTATATATATATATGTGGTCTGTTTTTTGCCAGTAGACACAGTGAAATAGTATGAACCGAGACACAAATATTGCATGCAGCGACAGACATGGTAGATTACATGTAACATCCTGGTCATGTGACTACGATCACACTGTGAGTCAAGCTTGATTTTAAATGGATCTGGGTGAATCATTTGCTTAGTTGATGTGTTTAAAAATATGGAAATACATGCATTTTTAAAGTCAGTTAAGCTTTAGCATATGTACTAGTAGGGAATCTTAGACAGCATGTCTGTTAGGCCTCTTACTTCACAAATAGGCTCTAAGATGTGCAATGAAGATCCACGGTGTGCCGTTGAAATGAAAAAGGAATGTTATGTCTTGCTTATATATATGTGGTCTGTTTTTTGCCAGTAGAGACAGTGAAATAGTATGAGCAGAGACACACATATTGCATGCAGCGACAGACATGGTAGATTACATGTAACATCCTGGTCATGTGCCTAAGATCACACTGTGAGTCAAGCTTGATTTTAAATGGATCTGGGTGAATAATTTGCTTAGTTGATGTGTTTAAAAATATGGAAATACATGTATTTTTAAAGTCAGTTAGGCTTTAGCATATGTACTAATAGGGGATCTTAGGCAGCCTGTCTGTTAGGCCTCTTACTTCATAAATAGGCTCTAAGCAGTGCAATCAAGATCCAGGGTGTGCCGTTGAAATGAAAAAGGAATGTTATGTCTTGCTTATATATATATATGTGGTCTGTTTTTTGCCAGTAGACACAGTGAAATAGTATGAACCGAGACACAAATATTGCATGCAGCGACAGACATGGTAGATTACATGTAACATCCTGGTCATGTGCCTAAGATCACACTGTGAGTCACGCTTGATTTTTAATGAATCTGTGTTAATAATTTGCTTAGTTGATGTGTTTAAAAATATGGAAATACATGTATTTTTAAAGTCAGTTAGGCTTTAGCATATGTACTAGTATGGAATCTTAGGCAGCATGTCTGTTAGGCGTCTTACTTCACAAATAGGCTCTAAGCTGTGCAATCTAGATCCTGGGTGTGCCGTTGAAATGAAAAATGAATGTTATATCTTGCTTATATATATATGGTCTGTTTTTTCCCAGTAGAGACAGTGAAATAGTATGAGCAGAGACACACATATTGCATGCAGAGACAGACATGGTAGATTACATGTAACATTCTGGTCATGTGCCTAAGATCACACTGTGAGTCAAGCTTGATTTTAAATGGATCTGGGTGAATAATTTGCTTAGTTGATGTGTTTAAAAATATGGAAATACATGTATTTTTAAAGTCAGTTAAGCTTTAGCATATGTACTAGTAGGGAATCTTAGGCAGCATGTCTGTTAGGGCTCTTACTTCACAAAAAGGCTCTAAGCTGTGCAATCAAGATCCAGGGTGTGCAGTTGAAATGAAAAAGGAATGGTATGTCTTGCTTATATATATGTGGTCTGTTTTTTGCCAGTAGAGACAGTGAAATAGTATGAGCAGAGACACACATATTGCATGCAGCGACAGACATGGTAGATTACATGTAACATCCTGGTCATGTGCCTAAGATCACACTGTGAGTCAAGCTTGATTTTAAATGGATCTGGGTGAATAATTTGCTTAGTTGATGTGTTTAAAAATATGGAAATACATGTATTTTTAAAGTCAGTTAGGCTTTAGCATATGTACTAGTAGGGAATCTTAGGCAGCATGTCTGTTAGGCCTCTTACTTCACAAAAAGGCTCTAAGCTGTGCAATCAAGATCCAGGGTGTGCCGTTGAAATGAAAAAGGAATGTTATGTCTTGCTTATATATATGTGGTCTGTTTTTTGCCAGTAGAGACAGTGAAATAGTATGAGCAGAGACACACATATTGCATGCAGAGACAGACACTGTAGATTACATGTAACATCCTGGTCATGTGCCTAAGATCACACTGTGAGTCAAGCTTGATTTTAAATGGATCTGGTTGAATAATTTGCTTAGTTGATGTGTTTAAAAATATGGGAATACATGTATTCCTAAAGTCAGTTAGGCTTTAGCATATGTACTTGTAGGGAATCTTAGGCAGCATGTTTGTTAGGCCTCTTACTACACAAATAGGCTCTAAGCTCTGCAATAAAGATCCAGGGTGTGCCGTTAAAATGAAAAAGGAATGTTATGTCTTGCTTATATATATGTGGTCTGTTTTTTGCCAGTAGACACAGTGAAATAGTATGAGTAGAGACACACATATTGCATGCAGAGACAGACATGGTAGATTACATGTAACATCCTGGACATGTGCCTAAGATCACACTGTGAGTCAAGCTTGATTTTAAATGGATCTGGGTGAATAATTTGCTTAGTTGACGTGTTTAAAAATATGGAAATACATGTATTCTTAAAGTCAGTTAGGCTTTAGCATATGTACTAGTAGGGAATCTTAGGCAGCATGTCTGTTAGGCCTCTTACTTCACAGATAGGCTCTAAGCTGTGTAATCAAGATCCAGGGTGTGCCGTTGAAATGAAAAAGGAATGTTATGTATTGCTTATATATATATGTGGTCTGTTTTTTGACAGTAGAGACAGATAAATAGTATGAGCAGAGATACACATTTTGCATGTAGAGACAGACATGGTAGATTACATGTAACATCCTGGTCATGTGCCTAAGATCACACTGTGTGTCAAGCTTGATTTTAAATGGATCTGGGTGAATAATTTGATGAGAGTTAGAGAGATGGAAACTGTGAGCAGACACAGGTGACATTATTGAAAAATGTGAAAATATAATTCCTTATTTCATACAGACACTCAGTGTGATCCTTGTCAAAAATGTTAAAGCTATACATTTTACCATGAAACAATTACCAGAGTGAGATGAGACACACGCAAACAGACAAATGACACACAGAAAGAGAGAGAGATGGGACAGGCACAGAGTGAGATGACACACAGGCACAGAGTGAGGTGAGACACAGGCACAGAGTACCCTTTAAGCTTAGAGATGCAAACTGTGAGCAGACACAGGTGACATTATTGACAAATGTGAAAATATAATTCCTCATTTTATATAGAGACTCAGTGTGATCCTTGTGAAAAATGTTAAAGCCATGCTTTTTACCATAAAACATTTAACAGAATGATATTAGACAGACGCAAACAGACAAATGACACACACAAAGAGAGAGAGATGGGGCAGGCACAGAGTGAGATGATACACAGGCACAGGTTAGATGAGACACAGGCTCAGAGTGAGATGAGACACAGGCACAGAGTGAGATGAGGCTCAGGCATAGAGTGAGATGAGACACGCAAAGAGAGAAATGACACACACAAAGAGAGAGATGGGGCAGGCACAGACTGAGATGAAACACAGGCACAGAGTGAGATGAGACACAGGCACAGAGTGACATAAGACACAGACACAGAGTGAGATTGTACAGGCAGAGAGTAAGATTAATTATGAAACTGTACTGCACTGTTACTGTGACACAGTTGCTGTGGTGTAAAGTAACTTATGTTGTAAACTAGTGTTTATATCGTTTACTTATTGTAATTGCTATGTAGTATGTTTGTAGTGGTCTAGAATATGTTATTTTTTCTTTACCACAGATTGTAATCATCTATAGAAAGATAAAAGAATATGCCATCAAAGGAAAGACGTCAAAAGAAATATAAACAGGATTTATGGTCCAAGAAAACAGAAATACAAAACTCATCCAAAACACAATCTTCAGTGAAAAAAAATAATGCTCCTGGTAAGCAAACTAAGGACTTTTTAAGGAAGTTAATAAAATGTAAAAAAAAGAGATGTTGTTTCAAAGAAGAATAACCCATCTGTAAATAGAAAGAAAAAACTGTGCCCCTCAAAAAATGTTAGACCTGTAGAAGGAGATGATATTGTCTATAGAAATAGAAGGGGAAATCAATTTATTAAAATTCGTAGACGAATGTTGTATAACAGAATAGTTTCAAATTTAATAAATAATGTAAAGATGTATCAAAAAAAGATTGCTTTTTAAAAGAAAAAAAAGCATAGTGAAGATTGTGTATGAAGCATTTAAAGTGAAAAATAAATTATATTGTTTAGTAATCAATAGAATTTGTACACTAGATAAGGTAATCAATGTGTTCAAATCAAAATGTAGGTAGAAAAGAGTAATTAATCGGACTCATTTTTGTGATGTTTTTTCTGGAGAATGGAAACATAGTTCAAGTTGTGAGCCATTTTTTAATGAAGAAAGTCACTTTCAGGATAATGATTTGGTGCATGCAGTTGACACCAGTGGTCGAGCATATGAGGTGAAGGACGGTTGTCCGGTTGAGAAAGAAAAAATTGTGCCTAGAAATACAGAAGAGGTGTTAGGTGATGAAGTTTTAGGGAGATGTCCTAAGGCACCAGTGTATACTTGGAATCGTAGTAGTATTTGTAGTGTGCAACAGGATTCAATTGATTTGTTTCTCAGTTTCTTACGGACATATACTAAGAAAAGTCTAAAACAAAAAATGAAAATTTTGCAAGAGTTAGATCCTTGTAAAGTGAGAGAAAAAACAGGTTTGCATGGGCATTCACTGGCTTGTCTTTCAAGAAAAGTATGTCAGAGTGTTTTTCACCATTTTAGGATGTTAGCAGTGCATCATAATAAAGTGAGGAAATTAGTGAGAAGATTGTATTATGCAAAAAGTCCAGCACTTAAGCTAACACAGTTAAACAGTGCTCTTTTGCATGGAAGTGAATTAGATGTGAAGAACATTTGTGAAGAAATTAAGTTTTGTTACTTTTGTGAAAAAGAGGACAGTGCAGAAACTGATATAGTAATAGAAGGTAATGTGGAAGAGAATGTAGAGATTTCAAGTACAGAAATATTTGACCATGAAATTACAAAGTTTAAGGTCAATTCAAGTGAAAAGGCCTAATTTTACTTCTGTGTGTTGGCGACAAACTCATTATGAGAATCAGAGTAGATTAGTTGATTTATATGTAAAAAGTGAAATGGAAAATAATAATGAGTGGAAGGATTTTGCAACTTATTTGTTGGTAGAAAATTGTTTTGATTTGGGTTCTGATCAACGTATTTGTAAATATTGTTATAATAAATTAAATGAAAACAAAATGCCTGCTAGAGCTGTTCATAATAATCTGGAGTTGGTAGACATTCCTTCTGAATTGATGGATTTAAATACCTATGAGTCTATTCTGATTCAATGTGTGCATCCTTTTCAGGCTATTGTTCGTATGGAGCCTAAGACAGGGAAATTGCCTCCTTCAGATTTACAGAGAGGATTAAAGGGAAGAGTTGTTTGTTTGCCTCTAGATTTTAAGAAAAATATTGATACAATTGGTGTAGAAAAAGTAGAAGAGGAACCTCTGGTTATTCTAGTTAATGGTGTTCCGACAAAGAGTAAGAAAATCTGGCAAGAATTAGTGGATGTTAGGAAAGTCAAAAAGGCAACATTGTATTTGGTAAAAAATAATCACTACTACAAAAATGTATATGTAGGAGAAGAGGAAACAACTGTAGAAGTGGACAGTGATTTCTTAGCTGGGCAAATTGAAAAAGTTGATGTCTCTAGAAGTGAAGAAATTATAAACAGTATAGTGTTCATCCATTGCATTCCAAAGAAGTAATGGAGGAATGCTATTGACTTGTTTCAAATGAAAGAAGCAAAAGGAAGTCCCATTAGTTTATGGGAAGAAAGTTTGGAAGCTCGTTGTTTTCCACAGTTATTTCCAACAGGTCAAGGTGGACGATAGGACGACCGACCTGTTCAAATTCCTGCATCTGAATACCGGACTTTAAGATTATATGCATAAGATCCAAGGTTTCGTCAATGCATTCCATATTTGTTCCATTTACTGTTTGAGAGTGATTTGTCTGGACTTTCTTATGCGGTGAATCATATACTGAAAAGTGGAGTACATCGACAAAATGTTTCGGCAAGGGACTTTATGGATAAAGTGAACTCTCTCTCCTGTCAGCTAACTCGGTTTCTGACAACCCTCTCGATGACACACTGCTGCCCTCCCGTGAGGTTGCCTTGGGGCTGATTGACATCTCACCCACCCCCGGGGGACATTCCGCAGTCCTATCAATGACAGTACCTCTGTCCGATTCCTCCTCCTCCACCGTTCCCTCCGTGTGTGCTTCCACCCATGCTCGCAGACTAGTACGGAGCTCCTCTCTTTTGGCCCCTCGCCTGACAAACACTCCCCTCTCCTGACAGAAATCCTTGAGCTGGGCCACAGTATAGGTCTCCAGCTCTGACATTTCGAATTCCATCTTGTCAGTGAAAAGTGTGGACCACCACCCCGAAGTAGGTGACCAGGATAAGAACTTTGAGGGTCACTTCCACCCACCTCCAGGAAAGAATTTGGAAAAAGCAAAACGTTGAATTTGAGGGCCGCTAGGAGAAAACTCCGGGTGTGTACCTGTGGTGCACACTGAATTATCATGGGGTTCAAAACAAGCACGGCTCGCAATCCCACCCGCTGAGCACCAATTTTATGTTGGACCTGCGATGGGCAAGCCCAGCACAAAGGGGGTAGCTTGGCTCAAGTGACAAGGCAAGTGAAGGCTGTAGTGTTAAGCCGGCTCTGACCCAATAATAACTCCCTGCACACCATACAAAAAGAAGGACAGCACACCACTGTTATAGAAAAATACGTTTCGTTTATGTAAAAGTTCTCTGGGTTTGAAGGCAGTTCACTTAGGTAATCACATTCACATTTCTTACATGGGTTTGATTAGCTGTGTACTGGTTTCTCAGGAATAAATAGTTGGATTCTAATAAATAAATATACTGGATAAATATCAGGATTCAATACATTAGAATAAATATCAGCAATGACTGGAATAAATATCAGCAATGACTGGAATAAATATCAGCAATGACTGGAATAAATATCAGCAATGACTGGACAGTTTCCTAGCAGGTTAGATACTGATCGTTTCACATAAATATCACAGGGTCATTCTGGTATCGCTGCCACCAATTAATCACTTTCAGGGTAAACACATTACGTTTGTCATTCAATGCGAAATGCGTGCTCTTACAGTTTTTGAAGTGTTCACAGGTTCGGGCTCTCTGGGCACAAGATACGTGTGATACTCCCTTAGTTGCACTCACAACTCATTGCGCGTATATCTGGAAGATAAAGGCATAAAATGACTACGGCAATTACACTCCGCGGTCAGCCGGTTCGATGCTACTGCTGCCGGAGGTGTCTGTGCGCTTCTGTCAGCGCAGGCGGGGTTTCCGAAGGCGGCTCCAGTTCACGAGTCTTGGGACCGTCGAACGGGCTGCCGGAGGGGCCAAAACACCTGCGTGCACAGTTCAAAATGAGACCGCATCACAGTTCCACAACAACGCGGCAACTTCAGGGGTAGAGACGGCCCACCTCACTTCGGCGGCGCCGGTTTGCGCTCCAGTCAGTATGGCACTTCTACCAAGGGCGAAGGGGGATTCCAGGGGCTCCGCGATCCTCACTCCGAGCTCACTCACGGGGGGGGGGTTCCCACCCACACACCATTTCCCAAGTCACTCGGGCAGGGCAGAGACAGTAATCTCGCCCAAATGAAGGCCAGCCTTTCCCCGCCCCAGCGCAGCACCTCACCTTCTATCCACAAACAGCGCGTCGACGGCGGTGGGTTCGGAGACGTCCGAACGCCCGCCAGGAGGCACTTAAGTTGAAGGTGGCACTTTAAGAGTTGCGGTTGCGATCTCACCACTGGGGGGCGGGGAGGCTCTAACTATGGCCAAAGTCTCTGAGGGGCAATTGGGCACTCGCTGACCAGGCGCTGAAGGCTAGAGGACACTGCTCACGCTTCTGACTGGAACGCCAGTCAGGGTCCACGCCAGCAACCTCTGCTGCTCTTCTGCCTGAGCTATCAGCTGCCTCAGGGGGTTAACAGGGCAGGTGTCAATCTGGGGTCAAGTCCTCTTCTTCTGGTGTTCTTTGATCATTCTTCTCCATCATGGCCGCCAGGGACTGGGCCTTTTATAGCCAGTGCCCTAGGATGCCAGCACGAGCCAGAAGGTTCTAGAACCTTCCCTGGCTATGTCAATGACATGGCCCTTTCAAGGTATCTTTTTGGTCATTAGGAGCCACCGTACTGGGCTTCCTAAGGCAGCCATTTTGTGTACTTGTAACTCCTGAGGGGATTCCTGTCAGGTTTGCAGGTTACACAAAGTGCGCCAAAACCTTCAAAGGGTCAGAGGTCAGAGGGGCTCCAATGGGAGTCACTCTCATAGGGGACAATGGTGTCCACCATTTTAGGGTTGACAACCCCAGTTGGTTATGCCACCGGTTCCGTCAGGCGCCTTGTACATAGGTGCCAGGAACCTGGTGAGCAACTGGGCATCAAAGAGCATCTAGGCCCATGGGACAACACACAAAAAGGTCCTGGTAGACAAAGAAAAAGCGACAAATTTTAGGAGGCACGGGGGAACAAAATAAATCATATTGTGAGGGGACTCTCAGAAGCAGACAGGTCTAACAGTGACGCATTGCTGTTTTCATAAATAAGGCTCTCAGTGTGCTTCCTAATCTGAGGTAACACAGGTGACATGATTGTGAAAGCTTCAAATTATTTTATTTAATCATGCACACACTTTTTATTCTTTCTTAAAAATGTAAAAGCTATTAATTTGCCCCAAAATCAATTTTTCAATAACATTTTAAAAATACAGTGCAGGTCCTATGTACAATCATTCCATTTCAGTACTGAAAAGTCACTATTTTACAAAATACATTTCCTATCTCTTGTAAACATTCCTACCAAGCATTACCCAAAAAATGAAACAAACCAACAACAAAGAAACTCAGTCTGATTCCCAATCTGAGGTAAAACAGATAACATGTTTGTAAAAGATTCAAATATTTTTATATAATTATGCACACACTATTTATTCCTTCTTAAAAATGTTAAAGCCATGGATTTGAATTAAAATCGTTTTTCAATTACCATTTTAGGAACAGAACACAGGTCCTATGTACAAGCATTCATTTTCACTACTGAAAGCCATTAATTTGCCCTAAAATCGTTTTTTATTTAATATTTTATGAACAGAGCACAGATCCTATTTACAAGCATTCATTTTCACTACTAAAACCCATTGTTTTGCACTAAAATCGTTTTTCAATTAACATTTTAGAAACACAGCACAGATCCTATATACAAGCATTCATTTTCACTACTGAAACCCATTGATTTGCACTAAAATCGTTTTTCAATTCCCATTTTAGGAACAGAACACAGGTCCTATGTACAAGCATTCATTATTTTATGAACAGAGCACAGATCCTATTTACAAGCATTCGTTTTCACTACTAAAACCCATTGTTTCAAGCGCCTTGAGACCCTCCGGGTAAGTAGTGCGCTATATAAATGTCCATGATTGATTGATTGATTGATTGATTGTTTTGCACTAAAATCGTTTTTCAATTCCCATTTTAGGAACAGAACACAGGTCCTATGTACAAGCATTCTTTTTCACTACTGAAACCCATTGATTTACCCTAAAATAGATTTTTAAAATAAAATTTTAGATACAGAGTGCAAGTCCTATGTACAACCATTCAACTTCACTACTGAAACATCACTATTTCACAAAATACAAATCCTCTATTTTTCAAATATAGAAACCATGCATTTTCAAAAAGCATCACACAAACCAACAGCAAAGAAAATCAATGTGCTTCTAATTCTGAACTCTCTATCTAAATGAATCATAACTCACCTTTACAAATGCTTTAGGAGATTCAGAACAGTGTCAGATACACACACCAATATTTCTTTAGCAGAGCAAAAGGTATGTTCTCCAGGCAGTGCAACCATTAATGGCACAGAAAACCTCTAATTCTACACACATATTCCTCATGGTAACCAATCAAAACTCTTCCCTCTCTATTTTCACATCAACACCCTTCCCCCCCTCAGCCATTTCTACCTGTAACCATAGCAACTCCCTCCTCACTGAGCTCCCAGGGTTAAAAGTTTATTCTACAATGTTGCAAATGAAATCAGCAAGCATGTTTGACCTCTCAATACACCAGCTTATCCACTGCAATCTTTCTTTAAATGACTTTTTCTTAACCATTCAAATTACTTCTTTCACATAACAGAACCATGCACCCTAACTTTCAGTTTTCAACTATCTGAATCCACCAATCATTGCTTGTGATTCAAGAGCACTGAAACTCTACATTTATTTTTTTGCAACCTCCTACTGTTCCAACTGCCATTTTATTCCTACACTTCATCTGACTGCACCAGAACCTCCTCTCACCATGTACTCTGTCTGGATTATTGGACATAGCTACATTCACTGTGCTCAAAGGTATGCAGCTACCAGAAAGTTTCACAACCTTGATTTACCAAATGTGCACATAAAATCGATTGGCCAAAGAGGATTGAGATGTCATCAATTGATACCATTGGTGAAAACCTTTTACCATCTGCCACACCCTGACCTCATAATTTTGCACTGTGGTGGAAATGACCTAGGCACTTTGACTGGGGTAGGTCTGGAGATGCTTTTAAAGGACACCTTTGGGCAATTGATGACAATTTTTCCACAAACTGCCATGGTATATTCCAATATATGCCAAAGACAGAAATGGAACTGGTCCAACCAATTTTGTCCACAATTTGAGAAAGCACGGAAACATGTGAATAAATCTGTTTCTGCTTACATGAGAGACTATGGAATGGGTTCAATATACAACATCTACAAAATGTTTCGGCAAGGGACTTTATGGATAAAGTGAAACTGCAAGACTGTGTTTTGGAATCTCAGCTAATTAATCTCATGGCATATCAGCATGGTACTAACGAGTATTGGTATCGTTGTCATGGAGAATTGAAATGTATGCTAAGAAACTTAGGAACTCCTACATGATTCCTCACTCTTAGCTGTGCTGAGTATGCTTGGGAAGACTTACTTCAATTTCTACGAGAGGCAAATAAAAACATTGAAAATGTTGAATACAAGACACCTGGAGAACTGTGCTCTTTGGATCCAGTTAATGTATGCAGGTATTTCAATCATAGGTTTGAAGCTATGATGTCTTTTATTACAAACAAAAAAAATCCTCCGCTTGGAGAGGTTTTGGATTTCTTTTGGAGAAAGGAGTATCAAGCAAGAGGTGCTCCTCACATACATATCCTGCTATGGATTAAAGATGCACCAAAATTTGGAACAGATTCAGATGAGAAAGTGATGAGTTTCATTGAACAGTGTTCTACATGTGCTGTTCCGAAAAGTACAGAAGAAAACCATTTAAGACATCAAGTTTTACGCTTTCAAACCCTACGTTGTGGAAAATACTGTCGTCGAAAATACAAAACCAAGGGCAAGTTCTACACAAAATGTTGTTTTGCATTTCCACGTCCAGTAACATCGAAAGGAAGAGTGAACAATTTTATGTCTTCTCTGCGACATACTGTGACAAGAAAATCACCTTAAAATACATACAACCTAAAAAGAAATGAGGAATCCAAATACATAAATGACTACAACCCAGTCATTTTGTCCATGTGGAATGCTAACATGGATATTCAATATGTTGCTGACAACTCTATTTCTGTGGCTCGATATGTGACGTCTTACATCACAATATCAGAAAAGACGGAACTGAAGGAAATGTGGGAGGAAATTTCACATGAAAAGAGTCTAAGCAAGAAATTATTCAGTTACAGTCTGAAGATGTTGTCGCATCGAGAAATTGGAGCATATGAATGTTCTGATCGGTTATCATCAGCAAGTCTATATGCCAAATCTAGAACAATCATTTGGGTGAGTCTAGGCCTTGCTGCAACACGAAACCGAGTTTTGAAATCTGTACAAGAAATAGAGTATTTGGCGGAGAAAGAACCAAATAGTACAGATATTTTGAAGACAAACATGTTGGATACATACTATCCAAATAGAAGTAGTCATCTTGAGAACATTTGTCTCTATGAAGTTCTGCAAACCTCTACTTTTAAGAGGAACGTCACAGAAGATATCAATAAAGGTGTATATGCTGTAATTGGATGTGAAGGCTGTCTGATGAAACAAAGAAAAGACCATTTGATTAATCATCAAAAATTGAGTCATGAATCTCCAGACAAAAGGGAATTTTATTACTTAGCTATTTTGCAACTCTTTAAGCCATGGCATACAGAAGAGGAACTACTTGGAGATTTTCTTACTTATGAAGATTCGTTCAATGCAACCAAGGATACCATAGAATGTCCTGTTTTTTCAAATTATCTGCAAATGTTGAGCGAGGAAATACAGCAAGAAGCTACAATTGCAGCAGAGATTGCTAGAGACAGTCCTCAAGACAGTCAGAGTTCTGCTTCATCGAGTCAGGATCCACTAGGAGGACCAATTATACAAAATGAAGCTGCCACTGCCATGGATGAAGTGGAAAGAGCCATGGAACAAGCTCAGGAGGATGTAGTTAACTTAGAAGATTTGGAAAAAGAACTAAACGTTGATCAGAGACAAATATATGACGAAGACACAGAACAGATTGAGCATGGTTTATGTCATGAGAAATAAGAGTGCTCATGTACATCATTTATACCTGTCCGACTGTACGTGAGTGGAGAAGCAGGAACTGGAAAAAGTTTTCTGATTTAAGCAATTGCAACTTATCTGCAGAAAAGAACGGAGTCATCGCTGTCTTGTGTTGTTACCGCTCCAACTGGGTTGGCAGCACATAACATTAAAGGGATTACTTTACATTGTTTATTGATGCTGCCAGTAGAGCATGATAATAAATTACAATACCACAAGATTTCTGGAGAAGCTTGTTGTGAAGTTTCAAGAGTCCTAAAGAAAATGAAACTTCTTATCATTGATGAGGTAAGCATGGTATCAAATGTAATGCTTGCTTTTGTGCATTTAAGAATGCAAGAAATTCTTAAAACAGAGTATGATGTGTTATTTGGAGGCAAACACATCATTGTTTTTGGAGATCTACTGCAGCTAACTCCAGTGAAAGGACAACCAGTGTTTAAAATGCTTACACACGAAGATACAAGGAAGTGCCTAGGAACCATTGGAAATGTTAACATATGGTTAAATTTCAAATATGCAGAACTGCTACAAAATATGCGACAGGCAAAGGATGAAGATTATAAAAATATTCTACAAGATGTAAGAATTGGAAAAGTAAGTGAGCATGGGAAAGCAGCTTTACATGCACGATTAATTTCAAATTTGTTTCCAAACGAAAACATTCTCTCAGAGAATATTTTTAAGAAAATTCCTGAAAACAAATCTGTCATATGCTTGATGCCAACTCTGCAAGAATGTTCAATCTTCAACAACAAAATGTTAAAGTTAGAAAATCAAGAGATTGTGAAACTGGAAGCTATTGATAAAATAGAGCATGAAGGAGCAACTATTGTTTTGTCAGAAAAGTTTAAATCAAAATTGGATTCTTTAGTGTAATGTAATGTAATGTATGTATACTTGTAAAGCGCACTGTTACCTCGTTACGTGGTGTCCTGGCGCTGTATACCGCTGGGGAACCCGTCCTGGCTTTCCCTGTGAGAGGGCACCC
The DNA here is from genome assembly GCF_964261635.1 of Lissotriton helveticus. NCBI lineage: Eukaryota > Metazoa > Chordata > Amphibia > Caudata > Salamandridae > Lissotriton > Lissotriton helveticus. Next base: position 480,204,339 of record NC_136067.1, read on the forward strand.
CTAGGTGAAGCCAGGCATCCCCGGCGTTGCTGGGGCCGTTGTGGAGATTAAGCAAGCTATTGCCCAGAGTTGCAGAGTGGGACCCATGGTTAGCTTAGGCACCTAAGCGAGAATTATTGAGTCCGCGGACATTGACCCAAGACCCTGCCGCATCAGGAATTGAACCCTGGTCCCGGGCCGACCTCTGCTTCCGGGTCAGCCGCTTCTAACCAGTGAGCCACACTTCTCCACGAGAAGAGAAGACAATATCTAAAACTGCTGGTTTGAAAAAGACTCTGTATGCATCTTTAAATTGTCGTATAATTTTACGACATAATTTACATGTGGAAATAGGTTTAGTAAATGGAGCAATGGGTCATGTTGTTGATTTTGTGAATTACCGTAATAGAGATGGAATTGAATTTTTAAAAATTCAATTTGATGGTATTGAAGAAGTACAACAAATCAGTCGTTGTTCTGCCCGATTTTTGCTTGTGAAAGATTTATATGTCCGCAGAAAACAGTTTCCTGTTTCTTTGGCATATGCAGTGACTATTCATAAATCTCACGGTTTAAGTGTAGATAGTGATTTGGTGAATATTGGAAGTTCTGTGTTCAAGGAGGGTATGGCATATGTTGCTTTATCTCGAGTTCGAATTTTATCTGGATTGTCCTTGATTGATTTTGATGAGACAAAGATTAGTGCAGATGTAAATTGTGTAAATAATATAATAGGTTAAGAAGAGAGTATGCTCCAAATTTACCTCAATATCCTCTATTTGAAAAGCGTGTAGTAGGCCGAAAAAGAAGAAATGAGAAAAATTGTAGTGAAGTTGTACTAAAAAGGAAAAAAGTAGATGAACCAGTAATTGTAAGCAGAAAGGAAAAGGATTTAGTTAAAGATGTTGTTGGATTTCAGTTTGAAAACAGTTCTGGTGTCAATTGCTATGCTAATGTAGTGGTTTATGTTGGGTTTTTTCTCCAAGCTGCACAAGAACAGATTGTTGAAAATCGGGATCAAATATTTTGTTCTTTGTTGAATTCTGTGTTTGAAAAATGTAGCAGTGATAGAACAAAAATACAAAGTGTTTCTGAAATTCGAAATGTTTTAGACATATGTTCTGGTCTAAATCAATTTTCACAGAATATTCAGCAAGATTGTCAGGAATTTCTCATGTATATGCTTGTTGTATTGCAAGATGAAGGTGTAGATGTAGAAAATCTTTTTGGCCTTTCTTATAAATGGCAGCATGACTGCGATAATTGTTCCTTTTTAAGTAGTACTACAATAGACTCTGAAAGATTTATATATTTGACTTTACCGGACTGCAAATCAGTGTCTTTTAATAATCTAGTTAGAGAAGCAAATCAAAACATGGTCTGTACTCAATGTAAATCTGCAATGCTATCAACATTATTTATACAAAGATATGGACAGTATGTAATTTTAATGTTTCAACGATGTAGACCTGATGGAACTAAATTAACAACTTTAATGAAAAATGTTGTGGCTTCTCAATTATCAATTTCAGGAAGAACCTTTGCAACTGCAGCAATTATTTACCATGATGGTCCTTCAACAACATCAGGACATTACACAGCTTTTTTAAAATGTCAAAAAGGCTGGAGTAATTGTAATGATACTCAATTGACTTTCAAACAACGTTTGCCTTCTAACTTACAAAATTCTTACCTAGTGTTCTTACAAGCAAAATTTTAGGGAAGGTGATTGGCCTATGAAGATTGGAGCAGTTAATAAAACTTAGTTTGCTGTTCAAAATTACATTGCGAGTGAGAGTGATCAAGATAATAAAAAACTTGTAGTTCTCATAGAGGTAGTGTAAGTGTATCACGTAGTGTGTGATGTGAGTATTATAGGAAATATTAATCATAAGTAAGCCAGAGATGGAAATATAACTATTGTTTCATAATGTAAAAGATGTTGGAGCTTTTCTTTCAGAAACTCGGGTAAATGGAAGAATAAGAATACTATTGAGTAATTTCCAAAGAAAAGGACTTTCCATATACTGTTTGGCCTCGTGAAAAAGTACATGGATCAAAAGTGAGTTAAGATATGTTTTTTCTAAATTTTACATTATTTATTGAATCGTTGTATGGGTTTTTTAAACACAATCATTTTGATTGTGTTTTGTTTTTTGCCCGTTGTCATATGATGAGTAGTATTGAAGTCACTGTTTTAAGTGAAATTCAATATATTCTGAGAACAGCAAAAATAAATCATATAACATGTTTATAACATGTTGTACAAATTATTTTATATTTTGTATTATCAAATACATATTATTCTCCCCTTGTCTTACGCTCACTCACCTTTTTCCACCCTCTATCACTCCTCTTAACTCACCCTCACTGGCCTTCTCTCACTCTCCCTCACCTCCCTTCCCTTATTACACTTCCCTCACTTATCCTTATTTCCAATTGCTTCACTGCCCTTTTCCTCTCTCCCATTCACCACTTTCCAGCTGTCAGTCACTCTACTTCACTCCACTTCCCTTCTTTCCTTTCTTTGCTCCCTCACTAATTCCCCTTCCCTTACTGACCTTACTCCACTTCAGTCACTCCTTCTGTCCTCTCATATCCTCACTCCTCTTCCCTCACTATCTCACTCTTAGCCTCACTCTTTCGGTCCTCTCACTCTCTCACTCCTCTTCTATCACGCTCACTCCCTATAACTCACCCACACTCCCTCACTTACCTTTCTTTGCTCCCTTACTCAGTCCTTTTTTCTCACTTTTTCCTTCACTACCTCTAGGTCCTCACTCCCTCAGTCCCCTTGTCTTACAATCACTCGCCTTTATACACCCTCTATCACTCCTCTTTCCTCAACCTCACTGCCCTTCTCTCAGTCTACTTCACCCCTTTCCATTACTCCACTTCCCTCAGTTATTTTCATTCCCCATGTTTACTGCCCTTTCCCTAACTCCCCTCCCACACTCAACTTCTTTCAGTCTCCCTTCTTCACTTCCCTTCCCCTCTCTTTCCTTCCTTCGCTCCCTCACTCATTCTTCTTCCTTTACTCACCTTACTCAAATTCTCTCACTCCTTAAGTCACTCCCTCTGTCCCCTCACTTCCTCACTCCCCTTCCCTCAGTCCCTCTCTCTTAGCCTTACTTTCTCCGTCCCTTCAGTCTCTCACTCCTCTTCTGTCTCGCTCACTCCCTATAACTCACCCACACTCCCTCACTTACCTTTCTTTGCTCCCTTACTTAGTCCCTTTCTGTCACTCATTCCTTCACTACCTCTATGTCCTCACTCCTTCACCCCGCTTGTCTCATGCTCACTTGCCTTTATCCTCCCTCTATCTTCCCTCTTTCCTCAACCTCACTGCCCTTCACTCACCCTCCCTCACCCTTGTTCCCTTACTCCAGTTCCCTCATTTATCCTCATTCATCATCCTTAACTCCCTTTCCTCTTCTTCTCCTCACGCACTCACCTTTTCCCAGTACCTTTGCTACACTCCTCTTCCCCTTCTTTCCTTCCTTTGCTCCCTCAGACATTCCCCTTCCCTCACTCACCTTACTCCCCTTTACTCACTCTTTCTCTCACTCGCTCTGTTCTCTCATATTCTCACTTGTCTTCCCTCACTCCCTCTCTGTTACCCTCACTCCCATTGTCCCCTCACTGTCTTACGTCCCTACATTCACCCTCACTCACCTTCCATCCCTAATTGTCATGAATCCACCCTCACTCACTCCTGCTTCCCTTTCACTTGATCCCCGCTCTTTACTCCCCTTTCTTCATTTAGTTTTCCTAATGCAGATTCCTTTAGTATCTTATTCACCTTCACTTCATTTCTCTCTCCTTCTCTTCTTCTCTGTCACTGAATGTATCCATCTCATTATCCTCTTAGTAATTGGCTCTCCCTCTATTTCTTTTTCACTCTCTCTGACCTTCACCATTCCTTTGTTTTCCTTTCTGTGTCCTTCACTCCTACTTTATCTCTTACTACCCTTTTATGACTTTTAATCTCCTGCTTTGTCTCTTGTATTGTGAAATATATATGGTAAATATTACCTATTGGTGTGTGGGGGGGATGTGTAAGGTGTGTCTGTGAGCTGTGTGTGTGTGTGTGTCTGGGGGGGATGAGGTGTATAGGTGTGTGTAGGTGTGTGGGGTATGTGGGTGTGGGTGGGGATGTGGGTGTGTAAGGTGTGTGTGTGGGTGTGGGTGTGTGGGGTGTTTGGGTGTAGGTGGGGGTGTGGATGTGTGAGGTGTGTGTGGGGTGTGTGTGGGTGTGGGGGTATGTGTGTAGGATGTGTGTGTATGTGTGGGATGTGTGGGTGTGTCTGTGAGGTATCTGTGTGTGCGTGTGTGTGTGTGTTGGGGGGTGAGGTGTGTGTGTGAGTGTGGGTGTGTGGGATGTGTGGGTGTGGGTTTGGATGTGTAAGGTGTCGGTGTGGGGGTGTGGGGTGTTTGGGTGTGGGTGGAGGTGTGCGTGTGTGAGGTGTGTGTGGGGAGTGTGTGGGTGTGGGGGTGTGGGGTTGTGTGCGTGTGGGTGTGTGTGGGACGTACTTGTAGGTACCTAAAACAGCCACAGAACCCAAAAGCTCTTTTCAGAGCTACCCTACTCGTAATCACTCAAAATGATTATTTTACACTATTATTTTCACTATTTTTCACCAAAGTACGCTCCCTGGTACGCTCCCCGGTGCGCGTACCGGGTGCTTCCCCCGCGAAAATCGAAAAAAAATTAAAATTGTTTTTCACCTGCGGGACCCTCTTATGGCCCCCACATCAAACCTAGGGGTTCAGGGGGGTCTACCCTGCCCCCTTTTGGTTATTTCCCCCTTTGTTTTTGCCACCTCTTGTGTCTCGATCCTTCCGAGACACAAGATGGCGGCCGCTCCGGACTGTTTGGAATGTTTACAGACACCCGAGAGCCAATCAGCTTTCCGTGCACAAGTCGCGTGGTGCGCCTGGAGCGCTCCCCGGTGCGCGTACCGGTGCGCGGCTATAGATATATATATTTTTTTAACCTAAATTACCCAAAATCCTCTCGAGCACATATCTTGAGACATAGCAAAGGCACATCGGGCTACCAGCCCCTACAATTTTGCCAAGTTTGGTGAAAATCCATTCAGCCGTTCGAGCTAAAAGTGAGTCCGACCGCCCTATGGAAATTAACTTGGGGAAAACACGTTTTGGGACCCCCCTTTTATCTCGGCCCCCGCTTGACGGATCCCCCCCAAACATTTAGGGAAGGACTGGAGCGCCGCGAGGCAAAGTTGAGGAAAATTTCAGGCAGATTCCTCAACCGGCGCCAAAGTTATTCCCAATAGAATGTTGCGATTTCCCTATGGAAAAAAATCCTAACTATAACTACCTACTGGCGACCGCCAGTTGGTAGTTATAGTTAGGACCTAGCTACCGTAGAAAATCCGCAACATTCTAATGGGAATAACTTTGGCACCGGTTGAGGAATTTGCGTGTAATTTTCCAAAATTTAGGCCAGCTCCTCTCCGCTCCTTCCCTGAAAGTTTCGGGGGGATTCGTGAAGTGGGGGCCTAGGCAAAAAAGGGGGGTCCCAAATCGTGTTTTCCCCATGTTAATTTTCATAGGACGAATAGACAAGGCTACAGCCTGAACCGCTGAACGGAATTACACCAAACTATGCAAAATTGTAGGGACTGGTACGCAGAAGTGCCTTTTCTATATTTGGTGAAAATTGCTCCAGTCGTTTTTTCGAAAATTAACTTCAAAAACACATATATATCTATAGGCGCGCTCCGAGCGCTTACCGGTACGCGTACCGGGGAGCGCACCAGGCGCGCTACGGGAGTGCGCGAGCAGAAAGCTGATTGGCTCTCGGATGTCTGTCAACATTCTAAACAGTCCGGAGAGTCCGCCATCTTGTGTCTCGGTAGAATCAAGACACCAGAGGTGAAAATAAAAAGGGGGAAATGATTAAAAGGGGGCAGGGTAGACACCCCCTGACCCCCTAGGTTTTCCGAGGGGGGCCTAGAAGGACCCTGAAGGGCAAAAAAACTATTTTTTTTTTAAATTTTCACGGGGTATGCGCTGGGTGCGTTCCCATGTACGCTTACAGGTACGCGTACCCTGAGCGCACCATGGGGAAAAACAGTGTAAAAAATTAGAGTAAAAAAGTAATTTAGAGTGCTTAGAGGTAGGGTAGCTCTGAAAAGAGTTGTTGTGTTATGTGGGTGTTTTTTGTACCTACAAGTAGGTACCAATGCATAGTCTCAAATTCAAGAGGAAGACTCTATTCCCCTCATCTGTAAAATGTACACCATCTCTCCTATAGATGCCTTGCATGTTGTATCGCAAGTTGTTGTGCTATATGGAACCCATACCATAGTCTCTGAGGAAAGCAGAAACAGATTTATTCCCGTTTCCTTGCTTTCTCAATCTGTGGACAAAATTGGTTGGACCAGTTCCATTTTTGCCTTTGGCATATATCAGAAAATACCAAGGCAGTTTTTGGGAAAATTGACATCAATTGCCCAAAGATGTCCTTTAAAAGCATTTCCAGACCTACCCCAGTCAAAGTGCCCAGGTCATTGCCACCACAGTGCACAATTATGAGGTCAGGGTGTGGTAGATGCATAAAGGAGTTTACCAATGGTATCAATTGGTGACTTCTCAATCCTCTCTGTCTAATCCACACAATGTCCACATTTGGTAAATCAAGGTTGGAAATACCTCTGTTACTTGCATATTTTTCAATCCAGTAGACAAAGCTAAGACCCACAAACCAGACTTTTGGCATCTTGAAGGTAGATGTGCTTGTATTCAGATGAGTTGTGGAAATGAAATGGCAGTTTGAAAGTAGGAGTTATGAAAAAAAGTGGTTGAGATTCAGTGCACTTGAAAAACAAGAAATGATTGGTGGTTTCTTGAAATTCTCCTCTGAAAATTAGGGTCCATGCTTTTTTTTCAAAGAAGTAATTTTAATGGTTGAGAAAAAGTCATTGAAAGAAACATTGCACATGATTAGCTACTATATTGAGAGGTCAACACCCTTGCTGGATTCTTTTGCAACATAGTATGATGAACTTTTCAACTGTGTGCTGAGTTAGGTGGAAGTTACCATGGTAACAGGGTGAATGAGCACTGGGGGGATGGGTGAATATTATGTGAGTTTCAAAGTGTTGAAATGTAGAACCAATTAAAATGTTAGTTTGGTTTTGAAATAGTGTGGGAAGAATTTTAATTGGTTAAGTCCGGGGATATGTGTGAAGAATTCCAGGGAATCAGGGCCATTTGTGGTTGCAGTGTTTCAGGTGCATTTCAGAGATTCTGCTTAAGAAAATCTGGTGTGTGTGACTGACACTGTTCTTCCAAAGCATTTTTAAAGGTGAGTAATGATTCTTTTAATAAAGATAGACTGCTGTATGCACTATGAGGAAGATTAAGAAGCATATTGTGATTCTTTATTCTTGCATTGTGTGTCATGTTTTTTTGTAATGCTGTTTAAAAATTGAATGGTGCATAATGGAAATGTATTTTGGAAATGAGTTAGGTTTCTGCTTTGTTTTGTTGTGGTCATTTAAATGGGCTGTGCTTTGTGTCAAAAACGATTTACTATGGAAAATGTTAGACTCTAAGCTGTGCAATCAAGATCCAGGGTGTGCCGTTGAAATGAAAAAGGAATGTTATGTCTTGCTTATATATATATGTGGTCTGTATTTTTCCAGTAGACACAGTGAAATAGTATGAGCAGAGACACACATATTGCATGCAGAGACAGACATGGTAGATTACATGTAACATCCAGGTCATGTGCCTAAGATCACACTGTGAGTCAAGCTTGATTTTAAATGGATCTGGGTGAATAATTTGCTTAGTTGATGTATTTAAAAATATGGAAATACATGTATTTTTAAAGTCAGTTAGGCTTTAGCATATGTACTAGTAGGGAATCTTAGGCAGCATGTCTGTTAGGCCTCCTACTTCACAAATAGGCTCTAAGCTGTGCAATCAAGATCAAGGGTGTGCCGTTGAAATGAAAAAGGAATGTTATGTCTTGCTTATATATATGTGGGATGATTTTTTTCCAGTAGAGACAGTGAAATAGTATGAGCAGAGACACACGTATTGCATGCAGAGACAGACATGTTAGATTACATGTAACATCGTGGTCATGTGCCTAAGATCACACTGTGAGTCAAGCTTGATTTTAAATGGATCTGGGTGAATAATTTGCTTAGTTGATGTGTTTAAAAATATGGAAATACATGTATTTTTAAAGTCAGTTAGGCTTTAGCATATGTACTAGTAGGGAATCTTAGGCAGCATGTCTGGTAGGCCTCCTACTTCACAAATAGGCTCTAAGCTGTGCAATCAATCAAGATCCAGGGTGTGCCGTTGAAATGAAAAGGGAATGTTATGTCTTGCTTATATATATGTAGTCTGTTTTGTGCCAGTAGAGACAGTGAAATAGTATGAGCAGAGACACACATATTGCATGCAGAGACAGACATGGTAGATTACATGTAACATCTTGGTCATGTGCCTTAGATCAAACTGTGAGTCAACCTTGATTTTAAATGGATCTGGGTGAATAATGTGCTTAGTTGATGTGTTTAAAAATATGGAAATAGATGTATTTTTAAAGTCAGTTAGGCTTTAGCATATGTACTAGTAGGGAATCTTAGGCAGCATGTCTGGTAGGCCTCTTACTTCACAAATAGGCTTTAAGCTGTGCAATCAAGATCCAGGGTGTGCCGTTGAAATGAAAAAGGAATGTTATGTCTTGCTTATATATTAGTGGTCTGTTTTTTGCCAATAGAGACAGTGAAATAGTATGAGCAGAGACACACATATTGCATGCAGAGACAGAAATGGTAGATTACATGTAACATCCTGGTCATGTGTCTACGATCACACTGTGAGTCAAGCTTGATTGAATATGGATCTGGGTGAATCATTTGCTTAGTTGATGTGTTTAAAAATATGGAAACACATGTATTTTTAAAGTCAGTTAGGATTTAGCATATGTACTAATAGGGTATCTTAGGCAGCATGTCTGTTAGGCCTCATATTTCATAAATAGGCTCTAAGCAGTGCAATCAAAATTCAGGGTGTGCCGTTGAAATGAAAAAGGAATGTTATCTCTTGCTTATATATATATATGTGGTCTGTTTTTTGCCAGTAGACACAGTGAAATAGTATGAACAGAGACACAAATATTGCATGCAGAGACAGACATAGTAGATTACATGTAACATCCTGGTCATGTGACTACGATCACACTGTGAGTCAAGCTTGATTTTAAATGGATCTGGGTGAATCATTTGCTTAGTTGATGTGTTTAAAAATATGGAAATACATGCATTTTTAAAGTCAGTTAAGCTTTAGCATATGTACTAGTAGGGAATCTTAGGCAGCATGTCTGTTAGGCCTCTTACTTCACAAATAGGCTCTAAGATGTGCAATAAAGATCCACGGTGTGCCGTTGAAATGAAAAAGGAATGTTATGTCTTGCTTATATATATATGGTCTGTTTTTTGCCAGTAGAGACAGTGAAATAGTATGAGCAGAGACACACATATTGCATGCAGAGACAGACACTGTAGATTACATGTAACATCCTGGTCATGAGCCTAAGATCACACTGTGAGTCAAGCTTGATTTTAAATGAATCTGGTTGAATAATTTGCTTAGTTGATGTGTTTAAAAATATGGGAATACATGTATTCTTAAAGTCAGTTAGGCTTTAGCATATGTACTAGTAGGGAATCTGAGGCAGCATGTTTGTTAGGCCTCTTACTACACAAATAGGCTCTAAGCTCTGCAATAAAGATCCAGGGTGTGCCGTTAAAATGAAAAAGGAATGTTATGTCTTGCTTATATATATGTGGTCTGTTTTTTGCCAGTAGACACAGTGAAATAGTATGAGTAGAGACACACATATTGCATGCAGAGACAGACATGGTAGATTACATGTAACATCCTGGTCATGTGCCTAAGATCACACTGTGAGTCAAGCTTGATTTTAAATGGATCTGGGTGAATAATTTGCTTAGTTGATGTGTTTAAAAATATGGAAATACATGTATTCTTAAAGTTAGTTAGGCTTTAGCATATGTACTAGTAGGGAATCTTAGGCAGCATGTCTGTTAGGCCTCTTACTTCACAAATAGGCTCTAAGATGTGCAATAAAGATCCAAGGTGTGCCGTTGAAATGAAAAAGGAATGTTATGTCTTGCTTATATGTATGTGGTCTGTTTTTTGCCAGTAGAGACAGTGAAATAGTATGAGCAGAGACACACATATTGCATGCAGAGACAGACATGGTAGATTACATTTAACATCCTGGTCATGTGCCTAAGATCACACTGTGAGTCACGCTTGATTTTTAATGAATCTGGGTGAATAATTTGCTTAGTTGATGTGTTTAAAAATATGGAAATACATGTATTTTTGAAGTCAGTTAAGCTTTAGCATATGTACTAGTAGGGAATCTTAGGCTGCATGTCTGTTAGACCTCTTACTTCACAAAAAGGCTCTACGCTGTGCAATCAAGATCCAGGGTGTGCCGTTGAAATGAAAAAGGAATGTTATGTCTTGCTTATATATATGTGGTCTGTTTTTTGCCAGTAGAGACAGTGAAATAGTATGAGCAGAGACACAAATATTGCATGCAGAGACAGACATGGTAGATTACATGTAACATCCTGGTCATGTGCCTAAGATCACACTGTGAGTCAAGCTTGATTTTAAATGGATCTGGGTGAATAATTTGCTTAGTTGATGTGTTTAAAAATATGGAAATACATGTATTTTTAAAGTCAGTTAAGCTTTAGCATATGTACTAGTAGGGAATCTTAGGCAGCATGTCTGTTAGGCCTCTTACTTCACAAATAGGCTCTAAGCTGTGCAATCAAGATCCAGGGTGTGCCGTTGAAATGAAAAAGGAATGTTATGTCTTGCTTATATATATATGGTCTGTTTTTTGCCAGTAGAGACAGTGAAATAGTATGAGCAGAGACACACATATTGCATGCAGAGACAGACACTGTAGATTACATGTAACATCCTGGTCATGAGCCTAAGATCACACTGTGAGTCAAGCTTGATTTTAAATGGATCTGGGTGAATAATCTGCTTAGTTGATGTGTTGAAAAATATGGACATACATGTATTTTTAAAGTCAGTTAAGCTTTAGCATATGTACTAGTAGGGAATCTTAGGCAGCATGTCTGTTAGGCCTCTTACTTCACAAATAGGCTCTAAGCTGTGCAATCAAGATCCAGGGTGTGCCGTTGAAATGAAAAAGGAATGTTATGTATTGCTTATATATATATGTGGTCTGTTTTTTGACAGTAGAGACCGTGAAATAGTATGAGCAGAGATACACATTTTGCATATAGAGACAGACATGGTAGATTACATGTAACATCCTGGTCATGTGCCTAAGATCACACTGTGTGTCAAGCTTGATTTTAAATGGATCTGGGTGAATAATTTGATGACAGTTAGAGAGATGGAAACTGTGAGCAGACACAGGTGACATTATTGAAAAATGTGAAAATATAATTCCTTATTTCATACAGACACTCAGTGTGATCCTTGTCAAAAATGTTAAAGCCATACATTTTACCATGAAACAATTACCAGAGTGAGATGAGACACACGCAAACAGACAAATGACACACAGAAAGAGAGAGAGATGGGACAGGCACAGAGTGAGATGACACACAGGCACAGAGTGAGGTGAGACACAGGCACAGAGTACCCTTTAAGCTTAGAGATGCAAACTGTGAGCAGACACAGGTGACATTATTGACAAATGTGAAAATATAATTCCTTATTTTTTATAGAGACTCAGTGTGATCCTTGTGAAAAATGTTAAAGCCATGCTTTTTACCATAAAACATTTAACAGAATGATATGAGACAGACTCAAACAGACAAATGACACACACAAAGAGAGAGAGATGGGGCAGGCACAGAGTGAGATGACACACAGGCACTAGGGGGCCGATTCACAGAACTAACTTAAGACAAAATCCTAAACTTACTACTTTTGGTATTCACAGAAGTTAGGATTTTGTCTTAAGTTTGTCTTAAAACAGACTTAAGACAGACTTAAGTTAAGATTTTGTCTTAAGTCTGTCTTAAGATAAACTTAAGACAAAATCCTAACTTCTGTGAATACCAAAAGTAGTAAGTTTAGGATTTTGTCTTAAGTTAGTTCTGTGAATCGGGCCGAGAGTGAGGTCAGACACAGGCACAAAGTACCCTTTAACCTTAGAAATGCAAACTGTGAGCAGACACAGGTGACATTATTGACAAATGTGAAAATATAATTCCTTATTTCATACAGACACTCAGTGTGATCCTTGTCAAAAATGTTAAAGCTATGCTTTTTACCCTAAAACATTTACCAGAATGAGATGAGACAGACGCAAACAGACAAACAACACACACAAAGAGAGAGAGATGGGGCAGGCACAGAGTGAGATGATACACAGGCACAGGTTAGATGAGACACAGGCTCAGAGTGAGATGAGACACAGGCACAGAGTGAGATGAGGCTCAGGCATAGAGTGAGATGAGACACGCAAAGAGAGAAATGACACACACAAAGAGAGAGATGGGGCAGGCACAGACTGAGATGAAACACAGGCACAGAGTGAGATGAGACACAGGCACAGAGTGACATAAGACACAGACACAGAGTGAGATTGTAGAGGCAGAGAGTAAGATTAATTATGAAACTGTACTGCACTGTTACTGTGACACAGTTGCTGTGGTGTAAAGTAACTTATGTTGTAAACTAGTGTTTATATCGTTTACTTATTGTAATTGCTATGTAGTATGTTTGTAGTGGTCTAGAATATGTTATTTTTTCTTTACCACAGATTGTAATCATCTATAGAAAGATAAAAGAATATGCCGTCAAAGGAAAGACGTCAAAAGAAATATAAACAGGATTTATGGTCCAAGAAAACAGAAATACAAAACTCATCCAAAACACAATCTTCAGTGAAAAAAAATAATGCTCCTGGTAAGCAAACTAAGGACTTTTTAAGGAAGTTAATGAAATGTAAAAAAAAAGATGTTGTTTCAAAGAAGAATAACCCATCTGTAAATAGAAAGAAAAAACTGTGCCCCTCAAAAAATGTTAGACTTGTAGAAGGAGATGATATTGTCTATAGAAATAGAAGGAGAAATCAATTTATTAAAATTCGTAGACGAATGTTGTATAACAGAATAGTTTCAAATTTAATAAAAAATGTAAAGATGTATCAAAAAAAGACTGCTTTTTAAAAGAAGAAAAAGCATAGAGAAGATTGTGGATGAAGCATTTAAAGTGAAAATAAATTATATTGTTTAGTAATCAATAGAATTTGTACACTAGATAAGGTAATCAATGTGTTCAAATCAAAATGTAGGTAGAAAAGAGTAATTAATCGGACTAATTTTTGTGATGTTTTTTCTGGAGAATGGAAACATAGTTCAAGTTCTGAGCCATTTTTTAATGAAGAAAGTCACTTTCAGGATAATGATTTGGTGCATGCAGTTGACACCAGTGGTCGAGCATATGAGGTGAAGGACGGTTGTCCGGTTGAGAAAGAAAAAATTGTGCCTAGAAATACAGAAGAGGTGTTAGGTGATGAAGTTTTAGGGAGATGTCCTAAGGCTCCAGTGTATACTTGGAATTGTAGTAGTATTTGTAGTGTGCAACAGGATTCAATTGATTTGTTTCTCAGTTTCTTACGGACATATACTAAGAAAAGTCTAAAACAAAAAATGAAAATTTTGCAAGAGTTAGATCCTTGTAAAGTGAGAGAAAAAACAGGTTTGCATGGGCATTCACTGGCTTGTCTTTCAAGAAAAGTATGTCAGAGTGTTTTTCACCATTTTAGGATGTTAGCAGTGCATCATAATAAAGTGAGGAAATTAGTGAGAAGGTTGTATTATGCAAAAAGTCCAGCACTTAAGCTAAAACAGTTAAACAGTGCTCTTTTGCATGGAAGTGACTTAGATGTGAAGAACATTTGTGAAGAAATTAAGTTTTGTTACTTTGGTGAAAAAGAGGACAGTGCAGAAACTGATATAGTAATAGAAGGTAATGTGGAAGAGAATGTAGAGATTTCAATTACAGAAATTATTGACCATGAAATTACAAAGTTTAAGGTCAATGCAAGTGAAAGGCCTAATTTTACTTCTGTGTGTTGTCGACAAACTCATTATAAGAATCAGAGTAGATTAGTTGATTTATATGTAAAAAGTGAAATGGAAAATAATAATGAGTGGAAGGATTTTGCAACTTATTTGTTGGTAGAAAATTGTTTTGATTTGGGTTCTGATCAACGTATTTGGAAATATTGTTATAATAAATTAAATGAAAACAAAATGCCTGCTAGAGCTGTTCATAATAATCTGGAGTTGGTAGACATTCCTTCTGAATTGATGGATTTAAATACCTATGAGTCTATTCTGATTCAATGTGTGCATCCTTTTCAGGCTATTGTTTGTATGGAGCCTAAGACAGGGAAATTGCCTCCTTCAGATTTACAGAGAGGATTAAAGGGAAGAGTTGTTTGTTTGCCTCTAGATTTTAAGAAAAATATTGATACAATTGGTGTAGAAAAAGTAGAAGAGGAACCTCTGGTTATTCTAGTTAATGGTGTTCCGACAAAGAGTAAGAAAATCTGGCAAGAATTAGTGGATGTTAGGAAAGTCAAAAAGGCAACATTGTATTTGGTAAAAAATAATCACTACTACAAAAATGTATATGTAGGAGAAGAGGAAACAACTGTAGAAGTGGACAGTGATTTCTTAGCTGGGCAAATTGAAAAAGTTGATGTCTCTAGAAGTGAAGAAATTTTGAACAGTATAGTGTTCATCCATTACATTCCAAAGAAGTAATGGAGGAATGCTATTGACTTGTTTCAAATGAAAGAAGCAAAAGGAAGTCCCATTAGTTTATGGGAAGAAAGTTTGGAAGCTCGTTGTTTTCCACAGTTATTTCCAACAGGTTTCATTGAACAGTGTTCTACATGTGCTGTTCCGAAAAGTACAGAAGAAAACCATTTAAGACATCAAGTTTTACGCTTTCAAACCCTACGTTGTGGAAAATACTGTCGTCGAAAATACAAAACCAAGGGCAAGTTCTACACAAAATGTTGTTTTGCTTTTCCACGTCCAGTAACATCGAAAGGAAGAGTGAACAATTTTATGTCTTCTCTGCGACATACTGTGACAAGAAAATCACCTTAAAATACATACAACCTAAAAAGAAATGAGGAATCCAAATACATAAATGACTACAACCCAGTCATTTTGTCCATGTGGAATGCTAACATGGATATTCAATATGTTGCTGACAACTCTATTTCTGTGGCTCGATATGTGACGTCTTACATCACAATATCAGAAAAGACGGAACTGAAGGAAATGTGGGAGGAAATTTCACATGAAAAGAGTCTAAGCAAGAAATTATACAGTTACAGTCTAAAGATGATGTCGCATCGAGAAATTGGAGCATATGAATGTTCTGATCGGTTATCATTAGCAAGTCTATATGCCAAATCTAGAACAATCATTTGGGTGAGTCTAGGCCTTGCTGCAACACGAAACTGAGTTTTGAAATCTGTACAAGAAATAGAGTATTTGGCGGAGAAAGAACCAAATAGTACAGATATTTTGAAGACAAACATGTTGGATACATACTATCCAAATAGAAGTAGTCATCTTGAGAACATTTGTCTCTATGAAGTTCTGCAAACCTATACTTTTAAGAGGAAAGTCACAGAAGATATCAATAACGGTGTATATGCTGTAATTGGATGTGAAGGCTGTCTGATGAAACAAAGAAAAGGCCATTTGATTAATCATCAAACATTGAGTTATGAATCTCCAGACAAAAGGGAATTTTATTACTTAGCTATTTTGCAACTCTTTAAGCCATGGCATACAGAAGAGGAGCTACTTGGAGATTTTCTTACTTATAAAGATTCGTTTAATGCAACCAAGGATACCATAGAATGTCCTGTTTTTTCAAATTATCTGCAAATGTTGAACGAGGAAATACAGCAAGAAGCTACAATTGCAGCGGAGATTGCTAGAGACAGTTCTCAAGACAGTCAGAGTTCTGCTTCATCGAGTCAGGATCCACTAGGAGGACCAATTATACAAAATGAAGCTGCCACTGCCATGGATGAAGTGGAAAGAGCCATGGAACAAGCTCAGGAGGATGTAGTTAACTTAGAAGATTTGGAAAAAGAACTAAACGTTGATCAGAGACAAATATATGACGAAGACACAGAACAGATTGAGCATGGTTTATGTCATGAGAAAAAAGAGTGCTCATGTACATCATTTATACCTGTCCGACTGTACGTGAGTGGAGAAGCAGGAACTGGAAAAACTTTTCTGATTAAAGCAATTGCAACTTATCTGCAGAAAAGAACGGAGTCATCGCTGTCTTGTGTTGTTACCGCTCCAACTGGGTTGGCAGCACATAACATTAAAGGGATTACCTTACATCGTTTATTGATGCTGCCAGTAGAGCATGATAATAAATTACAATACCACAAGCTTTCTGGAGAAGCTTGTTGTGAAGTTTCAAGAGTCCTAAAGAAAATGAAACTTCTTATCATTGATGAGGTAAGCATGGTATCAAATGTAATGCTTGCTTTTGTGCATTTAAGAATGCAAGAAATTCTTAAAACAGAGTATGATGTGTTATTTGGAGGCAAACACATCATTGTTTTTGGAGATCTACTGCAGCTAACTCCAGTGAAAGGACAACCAGTGTTTAAAATGCTTACACACGAAGATACAAGGAAGTGCCTAGGAACCATTGGAAATGTTAACATATGGTTACATTTCAAATATGCAGAACTGCTACAAAATATGCGACAGGCAAAGGATAAAGATTATAAAAATATTCTACAAGATGTAAGAATTGGAAAAGTAAGTGAGCATGGGAAAGCAGCTTTACATGCACGATTAATTTCAAATTTGTTTCCAAACGAAAACATTCTCTCAGAGAATATTTTTAAGAAAATTCCTGAAAACAAATCTGTCATATGCTTGATGCCAACTCTGCAAGAATGTTCAATCTTCAACAACAAAATGTTAAAGTTAGAAAATCAAGAGATTGTGAAACTGGAAGCTATTGATAAAATAGAGCATGAAGGAGCAACTATTGTTTTGTCAGAAAAGTTTAAATCAAAATTGGATTCTTTAGAGAATACAATATCTAAAACTGCTGGTTTGAAAAAGACTCTGTATGCATCTTTAAATTGTCGTATAATTTTACGACGTAATTTACATGTGGAAATAGGTTTAGTAAATGGAGAAATGGGTCATGTTGTTGATTTTGTGAATTACCGAAATAGAGATGGAATTGAATTTTTAAAAATTCAATTTGATGGTATTGAAGAAGTACAACAAATCAGTCGTTGTTCTGCCCGATTTTTGCTTGTGAAAGATTTATATGTCCGCAGAAAACAGTTTCCTGTTTCTTTGGCATATGCAGTGACTATTCATAAATCTCAAGGTTTAAGTGTAGATAGTGCTTTGGTGAATATTGGAAGTTCTGTGTTCAAGGAGGGTATGGCATATGTTGCTTTATCTCGAGTTCGAATTTTATCTGGATTGTCCTTGATTGATTTTGATGAGACAAAGATTAGTGCAGATGTAAATTGTGTAAATAATATAATAGGTTAAGAAGAGAGTATGCTCCAAATTTACCTCAATATCCTCTATTTGAAAAGCGTGTAGTAGGCCGAAAAAGAAGAAATGAGAAAAATTGTAGTGAAGTTGTACTAAAAAGGAAAAAAGTAGATGAACCAGTAATTGTAAGCAGAAAGGAAAAGGATTCAGTTAAAGATGTTGTTGGATTTCAGTTTGAAAACAGTTCTGGTGTCAATTGCTATGCTAATGTAGTGGTTAATGTTGGTTTTTTTCTCCAAGCTGCACAAAACAGATTGTTGAAAATCGGGATCAAATATTTTGTTCTTTGTTGAATTCTGTGTTTGAGAAATGTAGCAGTGATAGAACAAAAATACAAAGTGTTTCTGAAATTCGAAATGTTTTAGACATATGTTCTGGTCTAAATCAGTTTTCACAGAATATTCAGCAAGATTGTCAGGAATTTCTAATGTATATGCTTGTTGTATTGCAAGATGAAGGTGTAGATGTAGAAAATCTTTTTGGCCTTTCTTATAAATGGCAGCATGACTGCGATAATTGTTCCTTTTCAAGTAGTACTACAATAGACTCTGAAAGATTTATATATTTGACTTTACCGGACTGCAAATCAGTGTCTTTTAATAATCTAGTTAGAGAAGCAAATCAAAACATGGTCTGTACTCAATGTAAATCTGCAATGCTATCAACATTATTTATACAAAGATATGGACAGTATGTAATTTTAATGTTTCAACGATGTAGACCTGATGGAACTAAATTAACAACTTTAATTAAAAATGTTGTGGCTTCTTAATTATCAATTTCAGGAAGAACCTTTGCAACTGCAGCAATTATTTACCATGATGGTCCTTCAACAACATCAGGACATTACACAGCTTTTTTAAAATGTCAAAAAGGCTGGAGTAATTGTAATGATACTCAATTGACTTTCAAACAACGTTTGCCTTCTAACTTACAAAATTCTTACCTAGTGTTCTTACAACCAAAATTTTAGGGAAGGTGATTGGACTATGAAGATTGAAGCAGTTATTAAAACTTAGTTTGCTGTTCAAAATTACATTGCGAGTGAGAGTGATCAAGATAATAAAAAACTTGTAGTTCTCATAGAGGTAGTGTAAGTGTATCAAGTAGTGTGTGATGTGAGTATTATAGGAAATATTAATCATAAGTAAGCCAGAGGTGGAAATATAACTATTGTTTCATAATGTAAAAGATGCTGGAGCTTTTCTTTCAGAAACTCGGGTAAATGGAAGAATAAGAATACTATTGAGTAATTTGCAAAAAAAAGGACTTTCCATATACTGTTTGGCCTCGTGGAAAAGTACATGGATCAAAAGTGAGTTAAGATATGTTTTTTCTAAATTTTACATTATTTATTGAATCGTTGTATGGGTTTTTTAAACACAATCATTTTGATTGTGGTTTTTTTTTGCCCGTTGTCATATGATGAGTAGTATTGAAGTCACTGTTTTAAGTGAAATTCAATATATTCTGAGAACAGCAAAAATAAATCATATAACATGTTTATAACATGTTGTACAAATTATTTTATATTTTGTATTATCAAATACATATTATTCTCCCCTTGTCTTACGCTCACTTACCTTTTTCCACCCTCTATCACTCCTCTTAACTCACCCTCACTGGCCTTCTCTCACTCTCCCTCACCTCCCTTCCCTTATAACACTTCCCTCACTTATCCTTATTTCCAATTGCTTCACTGCCCTTTTCCTCTCTCCCATCCACCACTTTCCAGCTGTCAGTCACTCTACTTCACTCCACTTCCCTTCTTTCCTTTCTTTGCTCCCTCACTAATTCCCCTTCCCTTACTGACCTTACTCCACTTCACTCACTCCTTCTGTCCTCTCATATCCTCACTCCTCTTCCCTCACTCTCTCACTCTTAGCCTCACTCTTTCGGTCCTCTCACTCTCTCACTCCTCTTCTATTACGCTCACTCCTTATAACTCACCCACACTCCCTCACTTACCTTTCTTTGCTCCCTTACTCAGTCCTTTTTTCTCACTTTTTCCTTCACTACCTCTAGGTCCTCACTCCCTCAGTCCCCTTGTCTTACAATCACTCGCCTTTATCCACCCTCTATCACTCTTCTTTCCTCAACCTCACTGCCCTTCTCTCAGTCTACTTCACCCCTCTCCATTACTCCACTTCCCTCAGTTATTTTCATTCCCCATGTTTACTGCCCTTTCCCTAACTCCCCTCCCACACTCAACTTCTTTCAGTCTCCCTTCTTCACTTCCCTTCCCCTCTCTTTCCTTCCTTCGCTCCCTCACTCATTCTTCTTCCTTTACTCACCTTACTTAAATTCTCTCACTACTTAAGTCACTCCCTCTGTCCTCTCACTTCCTCACTCCCCTTTCCTCAGTCCCTCTCTCTTAGCCTTACTTTCTCCTTCCCTTCAGTCTCTCACTCCTCTTCTGTCTTGCTCACTCCCTATAACTCACCCACACTCCCTCACTTACCTTTCTTTGCTTCCTTAATTAGTCCCTTTCTGTCACTCATTCCTTCACTACCTCTATGTCCTCACTCCTTCACTCCGCTTGTCTCATGCTCACTTGCCTTTATCCTCCCTCTATCTTCCCTCTTTCCTCAACCTCACTGCCCTCCACTCACCCTCCCTCACCCGTGTTCCCTTACTCCAGTTCCCTCAGTTATCCTCATTCATCATCCTTAACTCCCTTTCCTCTTCCTCTCCTCATGCACTCACCTTTCCCAGTCCCTTTGCTACACTCCTCTTCCCCTTCTTTCCTTCCTTTGCTCCCTCAGACATTCCCCTTCCCTCACTCACCTTATTCCCCTTTACTCACTCTTTCTCTCACTCCCTCTGTTCTCTCATATTCTCACTTGTCTTCCCTCACTCCCTCTCTGTTATCCTCACTCCCATTGTCCCCTCACTGTCTTACGTCCCTACATTCACCCTCACTCACCTTCCATCCCTAATTGTCATGAATCCACCCTCACTCACTCCTGCTTCCCTTTCACTTGCTCCCCTCTCTTTACTCCCCTTTCTTCATTTAGTTTTCCTAATGCAGATTCCTTTAGTATCTTATTCACCTTCACTTCATTTCTCTCTCCTTCTCTTCTTCTCTGTCACTGAATGTATCCATCTCATTATCCTCTTAGTAATTTGCTCTCCCTCTATTTCTTTTTCACTCTCTCTGACCTTCACCATTCCTTTGTTTTCCTTTCTGTGTCCTTCACTCCTACTTTATCTCTTACTACCCTTTTATGACTTTTAATCTCCTGCTTTGTCTCTTGTATTGTGAAATATATATGGTAAATATTATAACTTACTTTTTTTTCTCTTTCACAGATATTAAATTTACTGAAAACATGTAATTAAGTTTACATTACTTATAAGGTAAGTTTGACATACAAAATTTACTTTCTCAACACTCTTTTCCTTAACATCACTACTCTTTTCTCACCCACCCACACCCCTGTTCCCTTACTGCGTTTCCCTCACTTATTCTCAATCCCCAAGTTTACTCTCCTTTTCCTCACTCTCCTCCCACACTCACCTTCTTTCAGACCTTCTGCTTTACTTTCCTTCCTCTCTCTTCCCTTCCTTTGCTCCTTCACTCTTTTCTCTTCCCTTACTCTCTTTACTCCACTTCACTAACTCCTTCTCTTACTCCCTCTGTCTTCTTACTTCTACACTCCCCTTCCCTCATTCTCTCTCTGTTAGCCTCATTCTCTCCATCCTCTTAGTCTCTCACTCCTCTTCTGTCACACTCACTCCCTATAAGTCAGCCACACTCCCACACTCACTTTCTTTCAGATCTCCTGTTTACTTCCCTTCCTCTCTCTTCCCTTCCTTCGCTCCTTCACTGTTTTCCCTTCCCTTACTCTCCTTACTCCACTTCACTAACTCCTTCTCTCACTCCCTCTGTCCTCTTACTTTCTCACTCCCCTTCCCTCACTCTCTCTCTCTTACCCCCATTCTCGCCGTCCTCTTAATCTCTCACTCCTCTTCTCTCACGCTCACTCCCTATAACTCAGCCACACTCCCTCACTTATCTTTCTTTGCTCCCTCACTTAGTCCCTTTCTGTCACTCTTTCCTTCAGTACCTCTATCCCCTCACTTCCTCACTCCCTTTGTCTTACCCTTACTCACTTTTATCCACCCTCTTTCATCCCTCTTTACTCATGCTCTCTGCCGTTCTTTCACTCCCGTTCTCTTAGTCTGGTTCCCTCACTACCCCTCATTCCCTATCTTTCTCTCCCTTTCCCTTTACTTCAATCCCCCACTCACCTTCTCTCAGTACCTATGCTTCAGTCCTCTTCCCCTCTATTCCCTTCCTTCGCTCACTCACTCATTCCCCTTTCCTCACTCACCTTACTCCACTTCTCTCACTCTTTCTCTCACTACCTCTGTCCTGTCACATCCTCATTCTCCTTCCCTCACTCTCTCTCTCTTACCCCCATTCTCTCCGTCCTCTTAATCTCTCACTCCTCTTCTCTCACGCTCACTCCCTATAACTCAGCCACACTCCCTCACTTATCTTTCTTTGCTCCCTCACTTAGTCCCTTTCTGTCACTCTTTCCTTCAGTACCTCTATCCCCTCACTTCCTCACTCCCTTTGTCTTACTCTTACTCACTTTTATCCACCCTCTTTCATCCCTCTTTACTCATGCTCTCTGCCGTTCTTTCACTCCTGTTCTCTTAGTCTGGTTCCCTCACTACCCCTCATTCCCTATCTTTCTCTCCCTTTCCCTTAACTTTCATCCCCCACTCACCTTCTCTCAGTACCTATGCTTTAGTCCTCTTCCCCTCTATTCCCTTCCTTCGCTCACTCACTCATTCCCCTTTCCTCACTCACCTTACTCCACTTCTCTCACTCTTTCTCTCACTACCTCTGTCCTGTCACATCCTCATTCTCCTTCCCTCACTCCCTCTCTCTTAGCTTCACTACCTCCGTCCCCTCACTCTCTCACTCCTCTTCCGTCACGCTTTCTCCCTATAACGCACCTACACTCCCTCACTTATCTTTCTATGCTCCCTCACTCAGTCCCTTTCTGTCACTCTTTCCTTCACTACCTCTATGTCCTCACTCCCTCAGTGCCCTTGTCTTACCCTCACTCACTTTTATCCATGCTCGATCACCCGTCTTTCCTCAACCGGTGATCGCCTGGACCTGCTCCAGCACGGTTGCTCCCCCCACGCTCCCTGATCCCAGCTCCTGCTCGTGCTTTGGCTTGCTGGTGGTATCGTTAACTGGATTGCTTATTTTTACCCGCATTATATTTAACTGGCATCGCGCTTCTGTAGTGTGCATTTGGCTGTGCATTTGTGCTCATTGTGTATTTACATTATAACTGAGCTGCATCGTAGCGCGATTTTTGAACATACTACCTCACCTGAAATTGCAAGCCCGCTCTGCTGTACTTTGCAGCGCGACACTTGCTGAGGCTTTATTTACTTACTGGGACTTCGTCTGTGCCCCCGGTGCCGTGGTGCATCTGCTGCCCCTGCCTTGCTCTCCCTTTGACCCTCCATTTTGTTTAGGTGTTCCCTGGCCCGCCCCTCCTCCCCGCTACCGCCTCCCAGCTGATGCCCCTCCCACGCTCCGCCCCCCTCCACCATCCACTTAAGGCTGATGACCCAACGCGCAGCGTCCACGCGCAGCGGCCGCGCCGAAGGTGCGCCAAAGGTAAGCCCGTCTACGCCCGTCTGCGCCTGGACCGCGCCCAGCGCCAGACCCCCTGGTCCTCCCCGTACCCAGCCCACTAGAGTAACGTATGATGCCGCAACTCTCCTAACCTCCAACCCCGGACGCACACCACATTGCTGCGAAGCCACCCCAGGACGTACCCACGGCCCATTCGCCTGCCTCTCCTGCAAGTTCAACTGCTTCAGGACCCTCACCAAACCCACGTCCTCTATACATAGCTCCGACTCTAACCACCTGAAGTGCATCCTGCTTAACACCCGCTCGGTCCACAGACACACCACTGAACTCTGGGACCTACTCGACACTGCATCACCGGACGTTGCCTTCCTTACAGAAACATGGATGAACACATCATCAGCACCTGACATCGCCATAGCCATACCGGACGCTTACAAAATTATCCGAAAAGACCGCACCAATCAAACAGGAGGAGGCATCGCCATCATCCATAGGAACACCATCAAAATAACGACCAGCTCCGACGACTATCTTGCAACCGCCGAACATCTCCACTTTCAGATCCACACCGACCCCAGGACAACACTCAGAGGCACACTCATCTACAGGCCTCCAAAAACCCGCACTCAATTCGGCGATGACATCACTGACTTCATCAGCCCACATGCCATAGCCTCCGAAAACTACATTCTCCTAGGAGACCTCAACTTCCACTTTGATAACAAACACGACAGCTACACCTCCACCCTCCTGGACAACCTGGCCAATCTGGGACTCAAACAACTTGTTAACACCCCCACCCATGTAGCCGGACACACGCTCGACCCTATCTTCACTTCCAGCAAGCACATTTCCTTCGTCCGCACCACAGCTCTCCATTGGACAGACCACAGCTGTGTTCACTTCAGCTACAAAACCACCTTGACCCACAACCGCCCACAACCTATTCCTCGGAGAAACTGGAACAAAATCACCTCCGACCAACTCATCACATCACTCAGCCAAAACCCTCCCACCCTCTCATTGGACCCAAACCAAGCGGCCTCCAATCTCAAGCAATGGATCACCCACAGTGCTGACGAACTAGCACCCCTGAAAAAGCACCAGATCAAATCAGGCAGCAAAAAGGCACCCTGGTTCAATGATGACCTTAAAAAATCCAAGAAGCTATGCCGCACCCTGGAGAAAGCATGGAGAAAAAACCCTACCACCGACAACATGAGCACCCTCAAGGCTGCCACACGCAAACACCACCAACTAATTCGATCCGCCAAGAAATCAGCTTTCAAGGATCGTCTCGACAACAACAACCACAACAGCAAGGAACTTTTCAACATCGTCAAAGAATTCACCAACCCCACCGCAGCATCTAACGACATCACTCCTTCCCAAGACCTCTGCGATGCATTATCCTCCTTCTTCTACAACAAAATTGCTGACATTCACAACAGCTTCGAGAACTCTCCCTACGATCAACCCTCCCCACTCCCCTCTGTTCCTACACCGCCAACTAACAACCTTAGCGCCTGGAAACCAATCACCACTGAAGACACCATCCGCCTAATGAACTCAATCCACTCCGGCTCGCCAACTGACCCCTGCCCCCACCACATTTTCAACAAAGCCGATTCCATCATCGCACCCCATCTCCGTGATATCATCAACTGCTCGTTCAACTCTGCCACCATCCCAGATAGCTGGAAACACGCCGAACTCAGCGCCCTCTTAAAGAAACCCACAGCAGAGCCCTCTGAACTTAAAAACTACCGACCCATATCCCTCCTCCCTTTCCCCGCCAAAGTCATTGAGAAAGCGCTCAACAGCCAGCTCGCCGCCTTCCTTGAATCCAACAATTCCCTAGATCCTTCTCAATCCCGATTTCAAGCCAAACACAGCACCGAAACCGCCCTCATTGCAGCGACAGACGACATCCGAACAATACTGGATAACGGAGAAACAGCGGCCCTCATTCTACTCGACCTCTCCGCCGCTTTTGACACAGTCTGCCACAGCACCCTTATACAACGCCTCAGCAACATCGGCATACAAGGAAAAGCCTTAGACTGGATCATCTCGTTCCCCGCAGGAAGAACTCAAAGAGTCCGACTTCCCCCATTCAACTCAGAGGCCACTGAAGTCATCTGTGGAGTACCACAAGGATCATCACTCAGTCCCACCCTCTTCAACGTGTACATGAGCCCACTCGCATCCATCGCGCGCCAACACAACCTCAACATCATCTCATACGCCGACGACACCCAGTTAATCCTCTCCCTCACCAAAGACCCTCACACCGCCAAAACCAATCTTCACGAAGGCATGAAAGAAGTAGCCGAATGGATGAAACATAGCCGCCTAAAACTCAACTCAGACAAAACGGAAGTGCTCATCCTTGGATCTTCCCCCTCTGCTTGGGACGACTCTTGGTGGCCTTCCGCTCTGGGCACAGCACCCACACCCACAGACCACGCACGCAACCTTGGCTTCATCATAGACTCCTCCCTCTCAATGTCCAGACAAGTCAACGCAGTCTCATCCTCCTGCTTCAACGTACTTCGCATCCTCAAAAAGATCTTCCGCTGGATCCCCCTCGAGACAAGAAAGACTGTCACCCACGCCCTGGTCACGAGTCGACTGGATTATGGCAACACACTATACGCCGGAATCACAGCAAAACTACAGAAAAAACTCCAACGCATTCAAAACGCATCTGCGAGACTCATACTGGACATCCCTCGCCAAGATCACATCACCGGACACCTAAAAGACCTCCACTGGCTTCCCGTCAACAAGAGAATTACGTTCCGTCTTCTCACCCACGCACACAAGGCCCTCTATAACCTAGCACCCGAATGCCTCAACACTCGACTGTCCTTCTACACACCCACCCGCCAACTAAGATCGTCCAATCAAGCACTCGCCGAAGTCCCGCGCATCCGATAGTCCACCATGGGTGGCAGATCCTTCTCCTTCCTGGCTGCTAAGACCTGGAACTCACTCCCCACTTACCTCCGCCTCACTCATAACCACATCTCCTTCAGAAAAGAACTTAAAACCTGGCTATTCGACAAATAATTAACCCCTTCCCCAAGCGCCTTGAGACCCTATGGGTGAGTAGTGCGCTATACAAATGCCTGAACTTGAACTTGAACTTGAACCTCACTGCCCTTCTCTCACCTTCCCTCACCCCCGTTCCCTTACTCCAGTTCCCTCACTATCCCTCATTTACCATCCTTCTTTCCCCTTCCCTTTACTTTCATACCCCACTCACCTTCTCTCAGTACCTATGCTTCAGTCCTCTTCCCCTCTATTTCCCTTCCTTCGCTCACTTACCTTACTCCACCTCACTCAGTCCTTCTCTCACTCCCTCTGTCCTGTCACATCCTCATTCTCCCTACTTCACTTCCTCTCTCTTAGCCTCACTACCTCCGTCCCCTCACTCTCTCAGTCCCATTCCCTCATGCTTACTCCCTTTAACTCTCCCATACTCCCTCACTTACCTTTCTATGCTCCCTCACTCAGTCCCCTTCTCTCACTCTTTCCTTCACTCCGTCTGTCTTCTCACTCCCTCACTCCCCTTGTCTCACGCTCACTTGCCTTCCTCCACCCTCTATCACCACTCTTTCCTCAACCTCACTGCTCTTCTCTTACCCTTCCTCACCCCGTTCCCTTACTCCGCTTTCCTCACTTATTCTCATTCCCCATGTTCACTCCCCTTCCCCTCACTCACCTCCCACACTCACCTTCTTTCAGTCCCCCTACTTGACTTCCCTTCCCCTCTTGTCCCTTCCTTTGCTCCCTCACTCATTTTCCTTTCCTATCTCACTGTACTCCACTTCACTCACTCCTTTAGAATATGTAAAGAATATAGCTCTTTTTGGACAGTTGGAGGTTGTTTTAAAAAGTAACTGGGTTTTTTCTTCTTTTTTATTTTTTATTTTATTTTTTTACTTTTTCCGAACGTTTTTAATTTTTTTTTGTATTTTTTTCAGAACAAAAACAAAACTAGGGAATGCCAAACTGCTCAACAAAAGCAAAAAAAGGGAAAAAATTAGGGCTGAGGGGCGCAGCGGTGTTCTTCCCTTTTTCGAACAATTAGTAGAATAATCTGCTCCCCATAACAAAGCAGTTCGTCACACTGCTTACAACGAATTGTTATGTCAGAAAACCCATGCTGAATATTAGGTATCATGTCTACTGGTCTTCCTCTCACCGATGATGTCGATGCTCCGGTGGAAGTCGAGGGGCCATCTCTTGGGGGGATTGCGTGCCAGGTCCCTGGTGCTCTACCTTGCGAAAGTATTTGGGTGCCTCCTCTGTACATGCCGGATCAAGTTGGCATTCCCAAATCTATATTTGCGTGTGGGATCTCCACGTGACAAAGTTGTGTCACATATCTTGCAGGTGACTTTTGCTGCATTAACTTTTTTTTGCCCCTCTGGGACACTAAAAAACTTCCAAATAAAGTGCTCTTTCTCTTTTCTCTGGGGGGTAGGAATTCTAGATCAGAGTCTGAAGAGGGCTCTCTGGAACCAGACATCTTTCCCAAAAAACAAGTTTTTCCAAGAACAATGAAGAAGAGGTGTTCTCTGAGCAATTGCAAAGAGGTAGTGAGGGAAATGGGTGGAGACTTTCCATAGTTCTGTAAAAAAACTGTTATTAACCAATCAAAAGTGTTGATATAAGGTCACATGGCTTGACGCGCGCTTACGCTACGCGCTCCGGGGCGCTTACGCGGCACGTACGTAGGCGCTTACGGAGGCGCTTCTGGGGGCGCTTACGCGGCGCGAATGAATGACGTGTTGCTCGATTTTCGGAAATGTGTTTAAAAGTCAAAATACAGTGATTAAAAATCAAAAATACATCTTTTGTGAGTATGCCACTGAATGTCTTTCATTATTATTTACTTTAAATTCATACATATATTTTCTTCGATCGCGGGAATAGCGCTCACACTGCGTGTACGGCTGCGCTTACCGGTACGCGCTCCCTGAGCGCTCCAGGGTTCAAATATAAAAAAAAACAGGAAAAATACATTAAAAAAGTAATATTATAAAAATATAGAATATTGGAATAATTATAAAAAATATATAATAATTTATAGCTATAAAAATTACCTATTAAAAAAACTTAATAATTCACTTAAAAAACCATAGGTTTGACACTCGTTATAGTTAGGAATTAGCATTTAAAAAACCTTTGAAATTCACTGAAAAAACCATAGGTTTGACACTCGTTATAGTTAGGAATTAGCATTTAAAAAACCTTTGAAATTCACTAAAAAAACTATAGCTTTGACACTCATTATAGTTAGGAATTAGCATTTAAAAAACCTTTGAAATTCACTGAAAAAACCATAGGTTTCACACCAGTTATAGTTAGCTGAACATTTTACTCATACAAAACCATTGAAATTCCCATGTTATAGTTAGTTGGACTCACAATAACTCACGCGCCCGCAATCCACTGCTGATGATGTCACATATTACATCATTCATGACATGGTCAGTGACATCACTGATGACATCTCTGAAGACATCTCAAATTACATCACTGATGACATCACTGATGACATCTCAAATGACATCACTGATGACATCACTGATGACATCATCCATGTGATAATACGATGCACCTCCTCACACTCTAATCTAACCTTTGATACACCCAGTGTTAAATACAAACTACCATTCCTGAAAGTATTGACACACCAATACCAGTAACTACATACGCACTCACTGATTCCTAGGTCTACACACACATCCACTTATTCACCCATACAATCACTCATACATACAGACACTCATCAATACAACACTATCATATGCACTCATACAGCTATACAGACACTCACACACTGCCACTCATCCATGGAGTTACTCACACACCTAGTCAGTCATGCAAAGAATCAATCACACTCCCATTTCCTCATCTATACTGTTATACAGACAACAGCTCAAATATACAAACATATACTAACACATACTTACTCTCTTTTACAATCACTGATACAAGTACACATTGATCCATACGGCGACTTACGCAATGACAGGCTCTCATGTATAGTCATTTATATATGCCAACTCTCACATGCACAGTGTTTTACATATGTACTTACTTGGACATGTAGCACTGAGATATCCATTCACACACCAACACACCCATGCACACAGTCAACCGCCCATACAGTTGTTTCCTCATAAACTCTTGAACCCATACACCAAGTGAATCAACTGCACACACATCTATACACAGAGTCACACAACTCCCAGCCACCAACACACACACTCAGCCTCACATACAAATACTTGGGAAACCAATCAATAACCCATATAGCCACTCATATAGCTACTGATCAACACATGCAGCAGCTTACACAACAACAGACATAATGATGCACATATTCAGACAATTTACTCACTAACACATGCATTCAGTAAGACACATTTAATCACTCACTCATACAGTCAGTCACGCACCTACTAAATCCACGTTATAGTTAGTTAGACTCACTATAACTTGCGCGTGCAATGCACTGCTGGTGACGTCACATATTACATCACTCATGACATGGTCAGTGACATCACTCATGACATCACTGATGACACCATCCTTGTGACAGAGTGACAGACCTCCTTTCACTGTAATGTAACCCTTGAAACACATATTCAAAAATAGAAATTAAAATTTTCAAAAAAATGGAGATACCCATACCAGTTACAACAACCAATTCAATAATTCCACCATCTATATACACATCCACTCATTCACCAACAGTTCTATATAGTCACTCATACATATACTCACTCACAAATTTCCCGACATTCTGAAAGAAAGGCTCAAACAACATTTTCACAATATTTAAATATTCATAATTCCAGCTCTGGCTCTCTCATGTTGAACATTTCCTATAATACTGATATCACTTAATATGCGATCCACTTACCGTACCTTTATGAGAACTATAATTTTTATATTATCTTCATCACTTTTACTCACAATATAACTTTAAACAGCAAACTAACTTTTATTAACTGCTCCCGTCTTCATAGGGCAATTACCTTTACTTAAATGTTGGTTCTAAAAACACTAGGTATGAATTTTTTAAGTCAAAAGGCAAACGTTGTTTGAAAGTCAAATGAGTGTCATTACAGTTAGTCCAACCTTTATGACTTTTTAAATAGCATGTGTAATGCCCTGATGTTGTTGAAGGACCGTCATGATAAATAATAGCTACAGTTGCAAAAGTTCTTCCTGAAATTGATAACTGAGAAGCCACAAAATTTTTAATAGAAGTTGACAATTTACTTCCATCAGGTCTACATCGTTGGAACATTAAAATGACATATTTACCATAAGTTTGTAAAAAATAATGTGGACAGCATTGCAGACATACATTGGGTACACACGATATTGTGATCAGCTGCTTTAACTAGATTATTAAAAGACACTGATTTGCAGTCTGGTAAAGTCAAATATATAAATCTTTCAGTGTCTATTCTATTACTACTTGATAAACTACAGTTGTCGCAGTCATGCTGCCATTGATAAGAACGGCTTAAAAGATTTTTTATATCTACACCTTCATCTTCCAGTACATCAAACATATACATTAAAAATTCCTGACAATCCTGCTGAATATTCTGTGAAAATTGATTTTGACCAGAACATATGTCTAGAAGATTTCAATTTTCTGAAACACTTTCTATTTTTGCTCTATCACTGCTACATTTCTCAAACACAGAATTCAATAAACAGCAGAATGTTTCATCCCGATTTTCAACAATCTGTTCTTGTAAATTTTGAAGAAAAAAAACAACATTAAGCACTACATTAGCATAGCAGTTGACACCAGAACTGTTTTCAAAATGAAATCCAACAACATCTTCAACAGAATCCTTTTTCTTTCTGCTTACAGTTACAGTTTCATCTACTTTTTGTCTTTTTGCTACTACCTCACTACAATTATTCTCATTTCTTCTTTTTCGGCCTACCACACGTTTTTCAAACAGAGGATATTGAGGCAAATGTGGAGCATACTCTCTTCTTAACCTATTGTATTCTTTAACACAATCTAGATCAGCACAAATCTTTGTTTCATCACACTCAATCAAGTACAATCCTGATAAAGATCTGACTCATGATAATGCCACATATGCCATACCCTCTTTAAACACAGAACTTCCAATGTTCACCAAAGCACTATCTACACTTAAACCTTGAGATTTATGAATTGTCACCGCATATGCCAAACAAACAGGAAACTGTTTTCGGCGAACATATAAGTCTTTCACAAGCAAAAATCTAGCTGAACAGCGACAAATTTGTTCTATTTCGTCAATGCCATCAAATTTAATTTTTAAAATTTCAATTCCATCTCTATTTTTGTAATTCACAAAATCAACAACATGACCCATTGCTCCATTTACCAGACCTCTTTCAACATTTAAATTCCTTCTCAAAATGATGCGACAATTTAAACACACATTTAGAGTCTTTTCAAAACCAGCAGTTTTAGATATACTCTTCTCTAATGATTCCAATTTTGATTTCAAATTTTCAGACAAAATAATTGTTGCTCCCATATGCTTTATTTTATCTACAGCTTCCAGTTTCACAATCTCTTCATTTTCTAACTTTAACATTTTGTTGTTGAAGATGGAACATTCTTTCAGAGTTGGCATCAAACATATCCCAGATTTGTTCTCGTTAATTTTCTTAAAAATATTCTCTGGAAGAATGTTTTCATTTGGATACAAATTTGAAATTAATCGTGCATGTAAAGCTTCTTTTCCATGCTCACTTACTTTTCCGATTCTTACATCTTGTAGAATATTTTTATAATCTACATCCTTTGCCTGTCGCATATTTTGAAGTAGTTCTGCATATTTGAAATTTAACCATATATTAATGTTTCCAATGCTTCCTAGGCACTTCCTGGTATCTTCATGCGTTACCATTTTAAACACTGGTTGTCCTTTCATTGGAGTCAACTGCAGTAGATCTCCAAAAACAATAATGGTTTTCCTCCGAATAAGACATCATAGTCTGTTCTAAGAATTTCGTGCATTCTCAAATGCACAAAAGCAAGCATTAGATTTGAGACCATGCTTACCTCATCACTGATTAGAAGTTTCATTTTCTTCAGGACTCTGGAAACTTCAGAACAAGCATCTCCAGATAGCTTGTGGTATTGTAATTTGTTATCATGCTCAACTGGTAGCATCAGTAAACGATGTAAAGTAATCCCTTTAATGTTATGTGCTGCCAGCCCAGTTGGAGCGGTAACAACACAAGACAGCGGTGATTCAGTCCTTTTCTGCAGATAAGTTGCAATTGGTTTAATCAGAAAACTTTTTCCAGTTCCCGCTTCTCCACTCACATACAGTCGGACAGGCTTAAATGATGTACATGAGCACTCTTTTTTCTCATGACTGAATCCATGTTCAACCTGTTCTGTGACTTCGTCATATATCTGTTTCTGCTCAATGTTTAGTTGTTTCACCAAATCTTCTAAGTTAATTACATCCTCTTCAGCTTGTTCCGTAGCTCTTTCCACCTCATCCATGGCAGTGGCAGCCTCATTTTGAATAATTGGTCCTCCTAGTGGATCCTGACTCAATGAAGTAGAACTCTGACTGTCTTGAGAACTGTCTCTCGCAATCTCTGCAGCAATTGTTGTTTCTTGCTCTATTTCTTCGTTCAACATTTGCAGATAATTTGGAAAAACAGGACATTCTATGGTATCCTTGGTTGCATTAAAAGAGTCTTCGTAACAGAGAAAATCTCCAAGTAGTTCCTCTTCTGTACGCCATGGTTTAAAGAGTTGCAAAAGAGCCAAATAGTAAAATTCCCTTTTGTCTGGATTTTCGCAACTTAATTTTCGATGATTAATCAAATGACCTTTTCTCTGTTTCACTAGACATCCTTCACCTCCAATGACAGCATATATTCCATTATTGATATCTTCTCTGATGTTCCTCTTATAAATATATCTTTGCAGAACTTCATAGAGACAAGCGTTCTCAAGGTAAGGACTTCTATTTGGATAGTATGTATCCAACATGTTTGTCTTCAAAATATCTGTACTTTCTGGTTCTTTCTCCGCCAAATACTCTATTTCTTGTACAGATTTCAAAACTCGGTTTCGTGTTGCAGCATGACCTAGACTCACCCAAATGATGGTTCTAGATTTGGCATACAGACTTGCTGATGACAATCGATCAGAACATTCATGTGCTCCAATTTCTCGATGTGACAACATCTTCAGACTGTAACTGTATAATTTCTTGCTTAGACTCTTTTCATGTGAAATATCCTCCCACATTTCCTTCAGTTCTGTCTTTTCTTTTTTTGTGATGTAAGACGTCACATATCGAGCCACAGCAATAGAGTTGTCAGCAACAAATTGAATATCCATGTTAGCAGTCCACATGGACAAAATCACTGGGTTGTAGTCGTTGATGTACTTGGATTCTTCGTTTCTTTTTAAATTTTATGTATTTTTGGGTGATTTCCTCGTCACAGTATGTCGTAGAGAAGACATCTAATTATTTACTCTTCCTTTAGAAATCACTGGTCGTGGAAAGCTGAAACGACATTTTGTGTAGAACTTTTCCTTGTTTTTGAATTTTCGCCGACAATACATCCCACAACGATGGGATTGAAAGCGTAAAACTTGTTGCCTTAAACTGTTTTCCTCTGTAGTTTTCGGAACAGCACATGTTGAATACTCTTCAATGAAACTCATCACTGTTTCATCCGAATCTGTTCCAAATTTGGGTGCATCTTTAATCCACAACAACATATGTATGTGAGGAGCACCTCTCACTTGATACTCCTTTCTCCAAAAGAAATCCAAAACCTCTCCAAGGGGAGGATTTTTCTTGTTGGTAATAAAAAACATCATAGCTTCAAATCTATGATTAAAATATCTGCATACATTGACTGGATCCAAAGAACACAGTTCTCCAGGTGTTTTGAGTTCTATAGTTTGCATATTTGCATTTGCCTCGCGTATAAATTGAAGTAAGTCATCCCATGCATACTCGGCACAGCTAAGAGTGAGGAACCATGTAGGAGTTCCTAAGTTTCTTAGCATACATTTCAATTCCCCATGACGACGGAACCAATACTCGTTTGTACCACGTTGACATGCCATGAGATTGATTAGCTGAGATTCCAAAATACTGTCTTGCAGATTGACTTTCTCCATGAAGTCCCTCGCCGAAACATTTTGCAGATGTGGTCCACTTTTCAGTATATGGTGCACTGCATAAGAAAGCCTAGACAAGTCACTTTCATACAGTAGATGAAACAAATACGGAATGCATTGACGGAACCTTGGATCTTCAGCATATAATCTTAAAGTCCGGTATTCAGATGCAGGAATTTGAAGTGGTCGATCGTCATATCGTCCACCTTGACCTGTTGGAAAAAACTGTGGAAAACAACGAGCTTCCAAACATTCTTCCCATACACTAATGGGACTTTCTTTTGCTGCTTTCATTTGAAACAAGTCAATTGCATTCCCCATTACTTCTTTGGAATGCAAAGGATGAACAGTATAATGTTCATATATTTTTTCACTTGTAGACACATCAACTTTTTCAATTTGGCCGGCTGAACAATCACTGTCTTCTTCTGCAATTGTTTCCTCTGCTCCAACACATACATGTTTGTAGTACTCATTGTTTTTGACCAAATACAACGTTGCATTTTTTACTTTCCTAACGTCCACTAAATCTTTCCAGATTTTCTTACTCTTTGTCGGAACCCCAGTAACTAGAATAACCAGAGGTTCCTCTTCCACTTTTTCTACACCAATTGTATCAATATTTTTCTTGAAATCTAGAGGCAAATAAACAACTCTTCCCTTTAATCCTCTCTGTAAATCTGAAGGAGGCAATTTCCCTATCTTAGGCACCATGCGAACAATAGCCTGAAAAGGATGCACACATTGAATCAGAATACACTCATAGGTATTTAAATCCGATAATTCAGAAGGAATGTCTACCAACTCCAGATTATTATGAACAGCTCTAGCAGGCATTCTGTTTTCATTTAATTTATTATAACAATATTTACAAATACGTTGAGATCGGAACCCAAATCAAAACAATTTTCTACCAACAAATAAGTTGCAAAATCCTTCCACTCATTATTATTTACCTTTTCGCTTTTTACATATAAATCAACTAATCTAGTCTGATGCTTATAATGAGTTCGTCGACAACACACACAACTAAAAGTTTGCCTTTCACTTGATTTCACCTTAAACTTGGAAACTTCCTGGTCAAACTTTTCTGTACTTGAAATCTGTACATTATCTTCCACATTACCTTCTATTACTGTGTCAATTTCTACACTGTCCTCTTTTTCACCAAAGTAACTTAACTCAATTTCTTCACAAATGTTCTTCACATCTAATTCACTTCCATGCAAAAGAGCACTGTTTAACTGTTTAAGCTTAAGTGCTGGACATTTTGCATAATACAACATTCTCACTAATTTCCTCATTTTAGTATGATGCACTGCTAACATCCTAAAATGATGAAAAACACTCTGACAGACTTTTCTAGAAAGACAAGCCAGTGAATGCCCATGCAAACCTGTGTTTTCTCTCACTCTGCAAGGATCTAAGTCTTGCAATATCTTCATTTTCTGTTTTAGACTTTACTTACTATATGTCCGTAAGAAATTACGAAGCAAATCAATTGAATCCTGTCACACTCTACAAATACTACTACACTTCCAAGTATACACAGGACCCTTAGTACGTCTCCCTAAAACTTCATCAGCTAACACCTCCTCTGCATCTCTAGACACAAGTTTCTCTTTTTCAATCGGACAACCGTCTTTCACCGCATATGCTCGAGCACTGGTGTCAACAGCATGCACCAAAACATTCTCCTGGAAGTAACTCTCCTCATTAAAAAATGGCTCACAACTTGAACTATGCATCCATTCTCCAGAAAAAACTTTACAAAAATTAGTCAGATTAATTATTCTCTTGCATCTACTATTTGATTTGAAAACATCAATTGCCTGTTAAGTGTCCTAATTCTATTGATTATTTAAATAAATAATTTTTATATAACTTCAAAAGCCTGATTAACAATCTTCTCTACACTTTTCTTTTTCTTGTAAAAAGCAGCTCTCTGTTTATCTTTCTTAATATTTTTTAACAAATTTAAAACTACCCTATTGCGAAACATTCGTCTACGAATGTCCCTAAATTGGTTTTGCCTTCTATTCCTATACAAACTGTTCTCTCCTGCTCCAGTATTAACATTTTTGGGGGGTCTCTCCTTCTTTTTCAAATTTGCTCTCTCCTTCTGTATGTTAACATTCCCATTAACATTTTTTTTTGATCTGCATATGTCCCGAAAAAAAGACTTAGTTGTCTTACCAGGAGCTTTTTTGATGTTTTTTGAAGTATTTGTTGTAGGGGAGTGCTTTAATTCCGTTGCTGTTTTTGATTTTTTCCGCTTGGCATCTTTCCTTCTCCTCTGCCTTGAGGGCATATTTCCTTACTATTGAAATCTTGATTTCAATCTGTGGTAAACAAAAAAAATAACACATTATAGACCACTATTACCAAACAACAAAGCAATGATAATAAGCAAACGATATAAACACTAGTTTACAACATATCTAAGTTTATACCACAGCAACTATGTAACTAGGAGTAAGACAGAGAAAAAGAGCTAGAGGGAGTAACACAAAGAGACAGAGAGAGTCGGACAAAGAAACAGGTAGAGGGAGTAAAACATACAGAAGGAGTAAGACAGAGAGAGTGTATAATATGTTGTAAGACAGAGAAAGGATGTAATAGGGAGAGGGAGTAAGTCAAAGAAAGGGAGAAAGGGAGTAAGTCAGAAAAAGGATGTAACAGGGTGGAAGATATGGAAAGGGTGTAAGAGGATGTAAGACAGAGAGGGGGTATTAGAATGGGAGAGGATGTAAAAGAGACTAAAACACAGAGAGGCTGTAAAAGGGAGAGAGAGAGAGTAAGTTTGAGAGAGGCTGTAAGAGGAAGTAAATCAGAGAGAGGATGTAACAAGGAGTATGTCAGACAGAGGGTGTAACACGAAGAGAGGAAGAGAATAAAAAAGTCAGAAAGAGGGAGAAAGGGTGTAAAACAGACAAAAGGTGTAATAGGGAGTAACTCTGGGAGAGAATGTTAGAAAGAGAAAGGTTGTAAGACGGAGTAAATCAGGAAGAGGATGTAAGAGAAAGTATGACTTACAAATTGCTGTAAAAAAGAGAGAGAGGGAATCAATTAGAGACAGGGTGTACGAGAAAGCAGATTGTACAGATGAGGTGAGGCCTGTCCAGGGGTGCAGAGGAGGTAAGTCCTGTGTCCAAGAGTGCTGTGGACAGGACTCACCTCCTCTGACCCCTATACAAGCCTCACCTCCTCCGTGCACCCTGGACAGGCCTCAATCTATTGGGTAAAATAGATAGTAACAGGATGCAGATGAGGTGAGACCTGACCAGGAGTACAGATGAGGTCAGGCTTGTCCTGGGGAGCAGAGATGTTGAGGCCTGTGTCTAAGAGGGCAGCGGAATGGACTTCATGAAGCCTCTACCCCACTGCACTCTTAGACACAAGCCTCACCTCCTTTGCACCCCTGGACGGGCTTCTCTCCCACTACACTCTTGAACACAGGCCTCATCTCCTCTGCACCCGTGGACAAGCCTCAACTCATCTGCAACCCTGAACAGGCCTCACCTCATCTGCACCCCTGGAGAGGCCTCACCATATCTACACCCCTGGACAGGCCTCACCTTATCTGCACCCTGTTACCATCTATTATACCCAATAGATTGAGGCCTGTCCAGGGGGCACGGATGAGGTGAGGCTTGTCCAAGTGTCAGAGGAGGTGAGTCCTCTCCACTGCACTCTTGGATACAGGCCTCACCTCCTCTGCACCCCTGGACATGCCTTACCTCATCTGCACAATCTACTTCCTAATCTGAGGAAACACAGGTGACACGACTGTGAAAGGTTCAAATATATCTATTTAATCTAGCAGACACTATTTATTGCTTCTCAAAAATGTAAAAGCTATTCATTTGCCCCAAAATCGATTTTCCAATAACATTCAAGAAACAGAGCGATCGTCCTATGTACAAGCATTCAATTAGTAAGCAGATTGTGCAGATGAGGTGAGGCCTGTCCAGGGGTGCAGAGGAGGTAAGTCCTGTGTCCAAGAGTGCTGTGGACAGGACTCACCTCCTCTGACCCCTATACAAGACTCACCTCCTCCGTGCCCCCTGGACAGGCCTCAATCTATTGGGTAAAATAGATAGTAACAGGATGCAGATGAGGTGAGACCTGACCAGGAGTACAGATGAGGTCAGGCCTGTCCTGGGGAGGTGTTGAGGCCTGTGTGTAAGAGGGCAGTGGACTGGACTTCATGAAGCCTCTCCCCCACTGCACTCTTAGACACAGGCCCCACCTCCTTTCCTCTATCTTACAAATGTTGATACCAACCATTATCAAAAAACATGACACAAACCAACAAGAAAGAATCTCAATCTGCTTCCTAATCTGAGGTAACACAGGTGACATCATTGCAAAGAGTTCAAATATATTTATTTAATCATGCAGACACTATTTATTCTTTCTCAAAAATGTAAAAGCCATTCATTTGCCCCAAAATCGTTTTTTAAATAAGATTTAAGAAACAGAGCGCAGGTCCTATGTACAAGCATTCCATTTCACTACTGAAACCTCACTATTTTACAAAATACAATTCCTCTCTCTTGCAAACATTGATACCAAACATTATCAAAAACCATGACACAAACCAACAAGAAAAAAGCACGATCTGCTTCCTAATCTGAGGTAACACAGGTGACATGATTGTGAAAGGTTCAAATATATTTATTTAATCATGCAGACACTAATTATTCCTTCTTAAAAATGTAAAAGCCATTCATTTGCCCCA
The DNA here is from genome assembly GCF_964261635.1 of Lissotriton helveticus. Classification (NCBI taxonomy): domain Eukaryota; kingdom Metazoa; phylum Chordata; class Amphibia; order Caudata; family Salamandridae; genus Lissotriton; species Lissotriton helveticus. The sequence continues at coordinate 480,243,584 of NC_136067.1, forward strand.
AAATCGTTGTTTAAATAACATTTAAGAAACAGTGCGCAGGTCCTATGTACAAGCATTCAATTTCACTACTGAAACCTCACTATTTCACAAAATACTATTCCTCTATCTTGCAAATGTTGATACCAAGCCTTATCAAAAAACATGACACAAACCAACAAGAAAGAATCTCAATCTGCTTCCTAATCTGAGGTAACACAGGTGAAATCATTGTGAAAAGTTCAAATATATTTAATTAATCATGCAGACACTATTTATTCCTTGTCAAAAATGTAAAATCCATTCATTTTTCTCAAAATCGTTTTTTAAATAACATTTTAGAAACAGAGCGCAGGTCCTATGTACAAGCATTCAATTTCACTACTGAAACCTCACTATTTCACAAAATACTATTCCTCTATCTTGTAAATGTTAATACCAAGCATTATCAAAAAACATGACAGAAAACAACAAGAAAGAAGCTCAATCTGCTTCCTAATCTGAGTTAACACAGGTGACATAATTGTGAAAGGTTCAAATGTATTTCTTTAATCATGCAGACACTATTTATTCCTTCTCAAAAATGTAAAAGCCATTCATTTTCCCCAAAATTGTTTTTCACATGACATTTAAGAAACACAGTACAGGTCCTATGTACAAGCATTACCTGTCACTACTGAAACTTCACAATTTTACAAAATACAATTCCTCTATGCAGTAAAAACTTTTTACCAAGCATTATCAAAAAACATGACACAAAGCAACATTAAAAAAACACAATTTGCTTCCAAATCTTTTCCATAGAGTATACAAGTCTCTATCTATATTAAATGAATCATTACTCACCTTTACAAATGCTTTGGGAGATTGAGAACAGTGTCAGACACATACACCAATATTTCTTTAGCAGAGCAAAAGGTATGTACTCCAGGAACTGCAACCATGAATGGCACAGAAAACCTTTAATTCTACACACATATCCCTCATGTTAACCAATTAAAACTCTTCCCTCTCTATTTTCAAACCAACACCCTTCCCTTCTCAGCCCTTTCTACCTGTTACCATAGCAACTCCCTCCTCACTGAGCTCTCAGGTTTAAAAGTTTATTCTACAATGTTGCAAATGAACTCAGCAAGGATGTTTGACCTCTGAATACACCAGCTTATCCAGTGCAATGTTTCTTTAAATGACTTTTTCTTAACCATTCAAATTACTTCTTTCTTAGAACAGAACCATGCACCCTAACTTTCAGTTTTCAACTATCTGAATCCACCAATCATTGCTTGTGATTCAAGACCACTGAAACTCCACAGTTTTTTTTTACAAACTCCTACTGTTCCAACTGCCATTTCATTCCCACACTTCATCTGACTGCACCAGAACCTCCTCTCACCATGTATTCTGTCTGGATTATTGGACATAGCTACATCCACTGGGCTCAAAGGTATGCAGCTATCAGAAATTTTCACAACCTTGATTTACCAAATGTAGACATCAAGTGGATTGGCCAAAGAGGATTGAGATGTCATCAATTGATACCATTGGTGAAAACCTTTTACCATCTGCCACACCCTGACCTCATAATTTTGCACTGTGGTGGAAATGACCTAGGCACTTTGACTGGGGTAGGTCTGGAAATGCTTTTAAAGGACACCTTTGAGCAATTGATGACACTTTTTCCACAAACTGCCTTGGTATATTCCAATATATGCAAAAGACAGAAATGGAAATGGTCAAACCAATTTTGTCCACAATTTGAGAAAGCACCGAAACATGTGAAAAAATCTGTTTCTGCTTACATGAGAGACTATGGAATGGGTTCAATATACAACATCAACTTGTGTTACAACATGCAAGATATCTACAGAGGAGATGGTGTGCACTTCTCAGATGAGGGGAATAGAATATTCCTCCTAAATTTAAGACTGTGCATTGGAACCTACTTGTAGGTACCTAACTCAGCCACAGAACCCAAAAGCTCTTTTCAGGGCTACCCTACCTCTGATCACTCAAAATGATTACTTTACTCTAACTGTTTTCACTGTTTTTCACCAAAGTACGCTCCCCGGTACGCTTTCCGGTGCGCTCCCCGGTGCGCGTACGGGCGCTACTCCCGCAAAAAAAAATGTGGGGCCTATATGGGCCTCCTAAGCCCCCCTCACAAAACCTAGGGGGTCAGGGGTTGTCAACTTAGTCAAAGGGAAATCCCTGGGTGTACACTAAAGCAAATATGTGTTATGTTGCTATATAGGTTCTACCCAATCATACACACATTTCTTCTAAATACATCAAGGGGGAAATTATATGAAAATTAAACATTAGAAATAGATTTCCACACTAAAAATGAACGTTCACAATCTTTTTATTGTTTATAAAAAGTGAAGACCTCTCTTCACAAAGGAAAACATTAAAAATTCAAAGAAAACTCTTTGAACAAGTACAATAAAATTAAATAGACAATTAATGACAGATCATTACATACATGATCAGAAACAGTATCACAATCATTAAAATTATACGACAAGAGATAAAGGAGAAAAATAATCAATACAAATACAATATAAAAATGCAATTGAATCCTTTACACAAACCCCCTAACACTGTGGCCTTAAGATTCTCCCGCCACTATTGTTATAGATCCACTGGTCTTTCTTTGATGTTGGTGGCACAGTAAACAGTATCAATAGTGCATGAATATCTGTTACTGCCTTGACCTTATTTGGATTCTAGTACAGTAAAAAATGCGTCGACGCGTTTCGGTGTTATATTGCTGGATGTTGTAACACCTTCATAAGAACATGCCGTCTCTTTGGGGTCACCGGCTTCTAGACTTATACTTAAAAATCTCCTGTAGGTGTTGTAGGAGTCCCCTAGGAAAAACAGCCGTCAGGAAGGCCTCCTCCAGACGATCACTGTTGTTCTAGGTTTTGATATACCTCAGGGGTGATAAAGCTTCTCAAGAATAAAGAAGCCTTTTTCCTGTTCTACAGTCAGGTGGACGTGGATCCCCTCTTTTTATTGATTTGTGTAAATATCTTTATAGGGATTAAAACGTTCTCATGAACGGGCATATATCAGTATTTCTTGGCTTGGGAACTGGATATGTTCTGCTCAAGTATCTGTTTACGCCTCTGCCACGTTCTTCTCCTTCTCTTCTACCGTGCCCCCTTATACCCATTCCCAACGTTGTTTATCCTCCATCTTATGTCTCAATTCTACCGAAACACAAGATGGAGGACTCCCGTTGCGCTGCCGGTGCGCGTACCGGGGCGCGCACCGGTAAGCGCCCCCAAATATTTTTGTAAGTCAATTTACTTAAAAAACACTGGAGAAACTTTCACCAAATATAGAATAGACCCTACTACAATACAGTCCCTACCATTTTCCCAAATTTGGTGGAATTCCATTGAGCCGTTTGGGCTGTAGCCCTGTCTAAATATCCTGAGGTAAATTACATGACAAAAACACATATAAAGTGTTAGGATTTACAACCAATTAAAATGTTACTTTCATTTTCTACTTTTATGTGCTGACATTTGATTGGTTATGTACATGAATATATATGGAAAATGAGAGGGAAACACGGCCATTTTGACTAGAACTACCTCAGGTACATTTATACAGGATATTCTCAGAAAACTTCAACAGCTTTCTGTAAGATAAGTTGTTAAATTGTAAGGGGAACTATGTTGTGCACTTTAAGTTAATTTGGAAACACGTTTTCTGATGCTTATTTACTGTCCCTCTGTTATAGTTATAGATTGAGATAGGTTTCTCTGTTATAGTTATGGATTGAGTTAGGCTTCTCTGGTATACTTATGAATTTACTTAGACTTCATCACATGCACTTTTTTATATTTCTACTTCATGCCTGATACCATACACTGCCCAAAGATAACTTGACTGTTAAAAACTCAGTAGTACCTCTCTGAACTTAAACCCAACAGTGCCCTAACTCTACTGATATAATTATTTTTTATGCAATTTACAGCAAGAAAATGGAAGATACACAACAGACCATCAATATTTCTTTCGAAATTACTGATGAGGAGATTCTTTTCGAAATTATCGATGAGGAGATTCTTCAAGAAGATTTTGTTGACTTCCTGGATGAGTCTCTTGACCAACAATTCATTGACGGTTTAGATAATATGGAATCATGCAATACAAATTTGGAGGAGATTCCGGATAATGAAATGTTGCAGGTGTTATTAAATTATGAAAATTCAGAACAATAAATTAAAATTTAATAATTAAAAATTGTTTGAGACATTATTCATTTTTATATGTAATTCATGAAGTAGTACCAAAATGATTATAATATAAAGTGAGACTTACAGTATACTGTGCAATTTGTTTGTGTTACATAGTAAGTTTGCTCATAGTTACTTCCTTTCTCCCACTATATTATCTCGAATATGTATTTGACATCTCTTTTTGATCTCCAGCCTCCTTTCTCTCACTGTCTGTCTCTAATGCACCATATCACCGCCAATTTTGTGTAGATTCAGAAGAGAGTAAAATGTAATACTTGAAAACATCATAAGGGAACAGGGTAGACTACCCATGATCCCATAGGCTTTCTCAAGGAGTGCTTAAAGGATCTGTTTCTTCTTTCCTGACAGACTATGGTATGGATTCCATATACCACAATAACTTCTGTAACAACATGCAAGATATCTACAGAGGAGACGGTGTACACTGAATTTAAGACTCTGCATTGGTACCTACATGTTGGTACTTAAATCACCCACACAATACAACAACTCTATTCACAGCTGCCCTACCTCTAAGCAATTTAAATTAATATTTTACTGTTTCACTGGGTTTTCCCCTTGGTACGCTCCCCGGTGCGCGTACCGGGCGCTCCCCCCATGAAAATCGGAAAAACAAATGTTTTTTTTTTGCCCCTCGGGGCCCTTTTATGGCCCCCACATCAAACCTAGGGGGTCAGGGTGGTCTACCCTGCCCCCTTTTGGTCATTTCCCCCTTTGTTTTTGCCACCTCTTGTGTCTCGATCCTACCGAGACACAAGATGGTGGCCGCTCCGGACTGTTTGGAATGTTGACAGACACCCGAGAGCCAATCAGCTTTCCGCTCGCGAACTCGAGTTACGCGCTGGTAGGCGCCCCCGTGCGCCTACCGGGGCGCGCTTATAGATATATATATGTTTTTTTTAACCTAAATTACTTAAAATCCACTGGAGCACATATCTTGAGACATAGCAATGGCACATCGGGCTACCAGTCCCTACAATTTTGCCAAGTTTGGTGGAAATCCATTCAGCCGTTCGGGCAAAAAGTGATTCCAACCGCCCTATGGAAATTAACATGGGGAAAACACGTTTTGGGACCCCCCTTTTATCTCGGCCCCCACTTCACTAATCCCCCCCATATTTTCGGGGAAGGAGCTGTACGGAGCTGGCCATTTCCTTGGAGAAATTCAGCCAATTCCATCCATCAACGCCAAAGTTATTTCCAATAGAATGTTGCGGATTTCCTATGGAAACTAGGTCCTAACTATAACTACCTACTGGCGACCGCCAGTAGGTAATATATATATATATATATATATATATATATATATATATATATATTACCTACTGGCGGTCGCCAGTAGGTATATATAGTTAGGATTTTTTCCCTATGGGATTTTTGAAAATTCTATGTCTAATAACTTTGGCGTTTGTGGACGGAATTGGCTGAAATTTTCAGGAAAATGGAACATTTTGTTTCTGAGCAGCCCCTGAAAATTTTGGGGGGGTTCGTCCAGGGGGGGCCGAGAAAAAAGGGGGGTCCCAAAACGTGTTTTTAACATTGAGTTTTCCATAGGGCGGTTAGCCTCACTTTTAGCCCGAACGGCTGAATGGATTTGCACGAAACTTGGCAAAATTGTAGGGACTGGTAGCCCGATGTGCCTTTTGTAGGTCTCAATATATGTGCTCCAGTGGATTTTGAGAAATTAACGTTTAAAAAAAGATATATATCTGTAAGCGCGCTCTGGGCAGCGCTCCGGTCCGCGGACCTTAAGCGTACCGGAACTTCGCGTAGCTAAGCTGATTGGCTCTCCGGTGTCTGTCAACATTCTAAACAGTCCGGAGCGGCCGCCATCTTGTCTCTCGGTAGGATTGAGAGACAAGAGGAGGCCAAAACAAAGGGGGAAATAACCATAAGGGGGCATACTAGCTCCTCCCTGACCCCCTAGGTTTGATGTGGAGGCTTTAAAGGGGCCCCGCTAAGCAAAAAAAAAAAAATTTTTTTTTATTTTTTTTCGTGGTTAGCGCCCGGTACGCGAACCGGGAAGCGTTCTGGGGAGCGTATCACAATGAAAAATGAATGATAGACTTTTCAAATGCTGTATGTTAATTGATTGTTGGTTTTGTTGATTATTTTTTTTTTTTTTTTTAAGTTTTTTTTATTGTGTTTCATAATTTATTAAACTTTCTAACATTTCATTGTCAGAAATTTCATAATCATGGAATATAGATTGTAGTCTCTGAGGTTGTAAAATGTCCTCATTTGCAAGGAGGTTATCTACTGCTTGTACACATTGCAGTAGTTCTTGGTCCCAAGATTCATCCATAAATTCAATCTCATTTGGATCAATGATTTCTGTGTTGGACTCTGGAAGGACAATTTCAAATGAAATGTTTTGTTCACTTTCCATTTTTCCTGAAATTTGCATAAAAAAAATATATATTAGTAGAGGTAGGGCACAGTTGGGATTAATTTTAGATAGGCAGTTTTTAACAGAGAATTTATCTTTGGGCAGTGTATAGTATCAGAGTGGAAGTAGGAATATAAAAAAGTGTATCTAAATTTATAAGTACTACAGAGGGATAGTATATAACTAACAGAAAAAGTTTGCCATATTAACTTAAAGTGCTCAATATACTTCAGTTTTAAAAATAACAACTTACCTTTAAAAAGAAGTTGAAGTTATTAATGAAAATTCTAATAGAAATGTACACCAGGAAGTAGTAGTCAAAATGGCTGTGTTTCCTTCTCTTCCTTTATATATATTCGGGTACATAACCAATTAAATGTCAGGTAAAAAAAGTAGAAAATGAAAGTAACATTTTAATTGGTTGTCAATTCCAACACTTCAGATGTGTTTTGTGAAGTAATTTACCTCACGGTATTTAGTGAGTTCTATAGGCTAAATGGCTAAATGGAATTCCAATCAAATTTGTGAAAATGGTAGGGATTGGTATGTAGTATGAGCTAATCTATATTTGGTGAAATTGTCTCAAGTGGCTTTTGTGTGAACTACTTTCCCACCTTTTTTGATGGTGCGCTTCCCAGGAAGCGACCCGGTACGCGAACCGGTGAGCGCCCTGGTACGCGAACCTTAAGCGTAACGGGAGTCCACCATTTTGTGTTTCGGTCGAATTATGATACAAGATGGAGGGCAAATAATGTTCAGAATAGGTAGAAGGGGGCATGGTAGACTTATCTTGACCCCCTAGGTTTTATGAGGGTGGCTGAGGAGGCCCATATGTGCGAAAAAAAAACATTTTTTTTAAAAATTTCGCGAGGTTAGCTCCCGGTACGCGTACCGGGTAGCGCCCCAGGGAGCGTACTTTGTTGAAAATTAGTAAAAAAAGTTAGAGTAAAATAATAATTGTGAGTGATTAGATGTAGGGTAGCTCTGAGAAGAGCTTTTGGGTTTATGGTACATTTTGGTACTTATAAGTAGGTACCAATGCACATTTTTAAATTCAGAGTGAAAACTCTGTTGCCCTCATCTGAGAAGTGAACTCCATCTCCTCTGTAGATATCTTGCATGTAGTAACGCAAGTTATTGTTGTACAGGGAGCCCATTCCATGGTCTCTCATGTAAGCTGAAACAGATTTGTTTACATGCTTCCTCGACTTCTCAATTTGTGGACAAAATTGGTTTGACCACCTCCATTTCTGTCTTTGGCATATATTTGAATATACCAAGGCAGTCTGAGGAAAAAGTGCCATTAATTGCTCAAAGGTGTCCTTTAAAAGCATTTCCAGACCTACACCAGTCAAAGTGCCCAAGTCATTACCTCCACAGTGCACAATTAACAGGTCAGGTTTGGGCAAATGCATAAAGGTTTTCACCAATGGTATCAATTGGTGACATTTTAATCCTCTGTGGCCAAACCACTTAATTTCCACATCTTGTAAATTGAGGTTAGGTAAATTCCTGCTTTCAACGTACCTTTGAGCCCAGTGAATATAACTATGACCAACAATCCAGACAGAAAACATGGTGAGAGAAGGTTCTCCTGCAGTCAGATGAAGTGTGGCAATGAAATGGCAGTTGAAAAAATGTGAGTTTGAAATGAAAAAAACTGTGGAGTTTCTGTGTTCATGAAGTAGTAACAGTGATTGGTGGATTTTGATTGATGAAAACAGAAAGTTAGGGTGTAGAGATGTGTTCTTTGAAAGATGTATTTTGAGTGGTCAATAAAAAATCATTAAATGAAAGAAAGCACTGGATATGCAGGTGCACTGAGAGTTCAGAGTTCAATTGCAACATTGTTGTGTGAATTTGCAAACACCAGAGTTTCTCCAAGAGGTGGTTGCTATGGAAAATAGGCAGAAAGGGCAGAGGGGGAAGGGTTTTCATTTGAAAAAAAGTGAGGGAAGAGTTTTGATTGGGTGACATGAGAAATATGTGTGAAGAATTACACCATTTCTGTGCTTTTCATAGCTGCAGACTCTGGAGTGCATACCTTTTGCTCTGCTGAAGACAAATTGGTGTGTTTCTGAGACTGTTTTCAAACTCAAAGTATTTGCTAAGGTGAGAAAATATTTCTTTACTTTAGATAGAGAATAGTGTGCTTTAAGGAGAAAATTATGATTTATGTGGCGCAAATTGCTTGTAAATATGCTCTCACATGTGCATGGAAAATTTAGATTTTGAATGTTTGTGTTAAATAGCTATGTTAAAAGTGACCAAACCATGCTGGGAAGGCAATCAAAAAACGCTTTCATGTGTTTTAATGACATTTTAAGTCATTTTCTGATGTGCAGTGTTTAGAAATTATGATTTTAAAATCGTTTTTGGGGAAAAGGAATTGTTTATAAATTCATGACAAGGACATAATGGTGTATGGTTCTTTATAAGGCAATTGACTGTTCCTGATGTTATTTTTCTCATTTTAGTGTAAGACCTTTCTCTGTGGCGCAAATTGCTTGTAAATATGCTCTTACATGTGCATGAAAATTTTAATTATCAATGTTTGTGTTACATAGCCATGATAAAAATGAATCAACAATGCAGGAAAACCAATCAAAAAATGCTTTAATGTGTTTCAATGACATTTTAAGTCATTTTCTCATGTGCAGTTTTTTGAAATTATGATTTGAAAATCGTTTTTGGGAAAAAGGAATTGTTTTTAAATGCATGAGAAGGACATAATGGTGTATGGTTTTTTATAAGGCAATTGACTGTCCCTGATGTTATTTTTGCCATTTTAATGTCAGACCTTTCTTTGTGGCGCAAATTGCTTGTAAATATGCTCCCACCTGTACATGGAAAATTTTGATTTTGAATGTTTATGTTACATAGCCATGTTAAAAGTGACCCTACCATGCAGGAAAGCCAATCAAAAAACGCTTTTATGTGTCTTAAGGACAATTTAAGTAAGGTTATGGATACATTTATGATGACTGGTGCAATGAAGTAGAAATCACTTACTTCATTGGTAGGCATTTACAATAAAATGTTCTCCTCTGTTTTGTTCATCAAGCGTAACTTTAATCTGCAATCCTGAGTAGGCCTCACCTTAAACAAACCTCTGGATAGGCCACATATTATTGTCATCCTGATTTAATCATTTATAATGCTAGGGATAGATTTATGATAGGTGTATACCTCTTTTGTGCCACTTAGAAAACATTCTCCATGGGGAAATGACTTAAAATGTCATTAAGACACATGAATGTTTTTTTTTTTTAAACGTTTGCAAATTTTTTGGGTCACTTTCAACATGGCTATGTGTCTGCAACAGTCAAAATCTAAATTTGCAATGTACAGGTGGGAGCATATTTACAAGGAATGTGCTTCATGGGGAAACGTTTGCAATTTTTTTGGGTCACTTTCAACATGGCTATGTGTCTGAAACAGTGAAAATCTAAATTTGCAATGCACAGGTGGGAGCATATTTACAAGGAATGTGCTTCATGGGGAAAGGTCTTATAATGTAATATGGGAAAAATGACATTAGAGATACTGAAATGCTTTATAGAGAAGCATACACCATTATGTAATTGTCATAATTTTGCAAACCATTACTTTTCCCCAAAAACGATTTTCAAATTATATTTTGAAAACACTGCACATGTGGAAATTACTTAAAATGTCATGTACATATGGTGGTTCATCTGTAACAAGATAAGAAGCTTAGGGATACATTTATGATGACTGGTGCAATAAAGTGGACATTACTTACTTCATTGGTAGGCCTTTACATGTATTATCTCCTCTGTATTCTTCATCAAGCGTAACTTTGATCTGCAACCCTGAGTAGGCCTCACCTTAAACAAAGCTCTGCATAGGCCACACCTTATCGTCATCCTGAATTAATCATTTAAAATGCTAGGGACAGATTTATGATAGGTGTATGCATCTTTTGCGCCACTGTGCGTCACTTTTGTGACGCAGTGGCGGTGCAAAAGATTTGCTATGAGGCGAGAAAATTACAAATTGATGCATTTAGGCAGATGTGTCATGGTGTAAAAAAAACGTGCCACATGAAACCGATGCAGCAGTGGATGTGCCAGTCATTTTGCGCCGCTGTTCCGCCACCCATGGTGTGCTGTATTTACAATGCGGCGCAGCATGGGGCAAAAATGGCACAGATGCGTGACGTATCTGTGCTGTAAAGGTGGCGCATTGCTGGAGTTGTATCGTAAGTGCGATGCAGCTCCAGCAAGGCTCAGGGGTGCCCCATCTATACAATGCTGCGTCAAGACCTATGCAAGCTTCAAGCAGGCGCAGGGTTTTGAAGCAGCTTTCTCCTATCTGATTGTAAATGCGGCACACCATGGGTGGTAAAACAGTGGTGCACATTAACTGGTGCATGCCTGGGGATCTGCCATTTAATATAAATCTGCACTTTAACATTTGAGTATGTGCAGGGGACACAGAGTCGTTGAGGCTTATCCAAGGTTAAGAACAGATGAGTCCTGTTCAGTGAAAAATTAGACATAGGCTTCACCTGCTCAGCATCGCTGGACATGGTTAAATAATAGCTGCAAAATGTTACTCTTGTTAAATAATTTTACTATTATAATCTGTGAGATTTGTCTCTTACTCTGCAACATCTCATTGTTGTTATCTTTCTTTAAAGATAAAGACAACCTCAACATGAGCGACAATCTGCAATCAGTTGATTTTGACCTCATCATTGAACTTGTAATTGAAACATCAGTGGATGTTGATCCATTGGATGATTTAAATCCTGAGGATGAAGAAGAGCGTGATGAGGATGCAGATTTGTCTGAATTATATGATATCGGATGGGAAGCTGACTCGCTTCAGCCTTTGGAATTATAAACATTTATTTTTAAAATTTATAATCAATAAAAAGTAAAAAGGTAAACCGTTTAATTTAAAAATAAAAACACCTTCAAAAACAGGTTATGTGTAGTGTTTTCAATAAAATATTAAAATATGCTCATAAAATTAGATCAGATTCACATATAAAATAGCATAGGTAACATAAATATAAATGTCATTTCTTTTCTGGTATTTCTGTATTGTAAAAATGGCAATGACTAAAAAATCTTCAAAATAAAATGTCAAGTAGTGTGTTATATTTTTGATCACTATTAATGATTTACTGTTTGATAATAATGTTTAATAACATTTTTTATTATCTTTTTCCTCAGATTCAACTGCAGATCATTTCAAGATGCCTACAAAAATAAGAGAGATGAAGGCTGCAAAACGTCAAAGACAGCAGGAGAAAAAAAAAATGCAGCAGTCCTCTAACAAAAAGATTTCTCAAGCCATGAAGAAAGCACCGGGTAAGAGCTCTAAATATTTCATAAGAAATATTTGTAATAAAAAAAATATTAGTACAGAAAATGTTTCAATCCATAAAATGACAAGTAAATCAAATGGAAAGAAAAGGACAAATGAAAATGTTACTGCTAGAGCAAGAGATAAATCTGTGCATGATAGTAGAAGGAAACAACAGTTTACGGAGATTCGTAAACGAATGTTCCGTAACAGGATAATTGGCAATTTGTTAAAAAATATTAAGAAAGGTCAACAGAAATTAGTTTTTTATAGGAGAAAAAAAAAAGTTGAGAAAGTTATTGATCAGGCTTTTGAAATTAAACGTAAGTTATTTATTTTGATAATCAATAGAATTAGGAAGCTAAACAAGGCAATTTTTGATTTCAAAAGAAATAGTAGATGGAAGAGAATAGTTAATCGTAGTAATTTTTGTGAAGTTTTTTCTGGAGAATGGATACATAGTTCAAGCTGTGAGGCATTTTTTAATGAAGAGAGTTATTTCCAGGATAATGATTTGGTGCATGCAGTTGACATCAGTGGTCGTGCTTATGAAGTGAAAGATGGTTGTCCAGTTGAAAAAGAAAAACTTGTGACAACAGAGGCAGAAGAGTTGTTAGGTAATGAGGTTTTAGGAAGACGTGCTAAGGGTCCTGTGTACACCTGGAAGTGTAGTAGTATTTGCAGTGTGCGACAGGATTCCATCAATTTGCTTTGTGATTTTGTACGGACATTTAACAAGAAAAGTTTGAAGCAGAAAATAAGGTTGTTGCAAGAATTAGATCCTTGCAGAGTGAGAGAAGTGACAGGTTTGCATGGTCATTCACTGGCTTGTCTTTCCAGGAGAGTATGCCAGAGTGTTTTTCATCATTTCAGGATGCTAGCAGTGCATCATAACAAAGTGAGGAAGTTAGTTAGACTGTTGTATTATGCTAAGAGTCCAGCAATTATGCTGAAACAATTATGCGCTGCTCTTTTGCATGGTTCTGAAATAGATGTGAAGAATATATGTGAAGAAATTGAGTTTTGTTACTTTGGAAGTAAAGAGGAGAATGTTGAAATTGAGCAAGAAGTAGAGGGTCATTTGGAAGATAGTGTACAGGTTTCCAGTACAGATAATTTCCAGAGGGAAATTGCGACGTTTGACATGAAATCAAGTGAGAGGCCTAATTTCACTTGTGTGTGTTGTAGACGCACTTATTATAAGAATCAGACTAAGTTAGTGGATTTATATGCAAAAAGTGAAAGGGAAAATAATAGTGAATGGAAGGATTTTGCAACATACTTGATGGTAGAAAATTGTTTTGATTTGGGATTGGATCAACGTGTGTGTACTTATTGTTGTAACAAATTAAAACAAAACCAGATGCCTGCTAGAGCAGTTCATAATAATCTGGAATTGGTTGAGATTCCTTCTGAATTGAAGGATTTAAATACTTATGAATCTATTTTGATTCAAAGTATCCATCCCTTTCAGGCTATTGTAAGAATGGAGCCAAAGACAGGGAAATTGCCTCCATCAGATTTACAGAGAGGATTAAAGGGAAGAGTTGTTTATTTGCCTCTAGATTTGAAGAAAAACATTAACACAATTGGAGTAGAAAAAGTGGAAGAGGAACCTCTGGTTATCTTAGTTAATGGGGTTCCGACAAAGAATAAGAAAATATGGCAAGATTTAGTAGATGTTAGGAAAGTTAAAAAGGCAACATTGTATTTGAAAAAAAATAATAAATACTATAAGAATGTATATGTTGCAGAAGAGGAAGTAAGTGAGGAAGAGGATAGCGATTTGTGTGCTGGTCAAATTGAGAAAGTAGAACCCTCTACTAGTGAGGAAATATATGAACATTATAGTGTTCATCCTTTGCATTCAAAGGAAGTCATGGGGAATGCTATTGAGTTGTTTCAAATGAAACAAGCCAAAGGGAGTCCCATTAGTGTTTGGGAGGAAAGTTTGGAAGCTCGGTGTTTCCCACAGCTTTTTCCAACAGGTCAGGGAGGAAGATATGATGAGCGACCTCATCAAATTCCTGCTTCTGAATACCGGACTTTGCGATTGTATGCAGGAGATGCTAGGTTTCGACAATGCATTCCTTATTTGTTTCATCTCCTGTTTGAAAGTGATCTGTCTGGACTGTCATATGCAGTGAACCACATCTTGAAAAGTGGTATACACATGCAAAACATCTCAGCAAGTGATTTTATGGATAAAGTGAATGTCCAAGATAGTATTTTGGAATCTCACCTGATTAATCTCATGGCGTGTCAGCGTGGTACTAATGAGTACTGGTACCGTCGTCATGGTGATTTAAAATGTATGCTGAGGAACTTAGGTACTCCCACATGGTTCCTCACTCTGAGTTGTGCCGAGTATGGCTGGGAAGACTTACTTCAATTTCTACGAGAGGCAAATGCTAACGTAGAAAACATCGAATTCAAGACACCCGGAGAACTGTGCTCTTTGGATCCAGTCAATGTATGTAGGTACTTCAATCATAGATTTGAAGCTATGATGTCTTTCATCATGAATAAGAAGAATCCACCTCTTGGAGAGGTGTTGGATTTCTTCTGGAGAAAGGAGTACCAAGCAAGAGGAGCTCCTCATATACATATGTTGCTGTGGATCAAGGATGCACCTAAATTTGGAACGGATCCAGAAGACTCAGTGATGAGTTTCATCCAACAGTATTCTACGTGTGCTGTTCCAAACGCAAAGGAGAAGAAAAGCCTAAGAGAAAAAGTTCTGCGTTTCCAAAGCCATCGATGTGGAAAGTACTGCCGTCGTAAATTCCGAAACAAAGACAAGTTCTACACCAAATGTCGTTTCGGCTTCCCACGACCGGTGATTTCTAAAGGAAGAGTAAACAGTTTGATGTCTTCGCTGCGACATAATGTGATGAAGAAATCACCTAAAAACACTTACAATTTGAAGAGGAACGAAGAGTCCAAGTATATCAACGACTACAACCCGGTGATTTTGTCCATGTGGAATGCTAACATGGATATACAGTTTGTGGCTGATAACTGTATGGCTGTGGCTCGGTATGTGACGTCGTATATCACCAAAAAAGAGAAGACAGAATTGAAGGATATGTGGGAGGACATTTCCCATGAAAAGAGCCTCAGCAAGAAGTTGTACAGTTTCAGTCTGAAGATGTTGTCGCATCGAGAAATCGGAGCGTACGAATGTTCTGACCGGTTGTCTTCAGCAAGTCTCTATGCCAAGTCCAGGAGTATCGTTTGGGCGAGTCTTGGTCTTGCTGCAACGCGTAATCGAGTTCTCAAACCTGTGCGGGAAATTGAGTATTTGGCGGAAAAGGAGCCAAACAATACCGACATTTTGAAGACAAACATGTTGGATACATATTATCCAAATCGAAGCAGTCACCTAGAGAATGTTTGTCTGTATGAGGTTCTGCAAAATTACATGTTCAAGAGGAACATCAAAGAAGATACTGAGAAAGGAGTGTATGCTGTAATAGGAAGTGAGGGATGTCTGGTCAAGCAAAGAAAATGCCACTTGATAAACCATCGAAAATTGAGTGGCGAATCTCCTGAAAAAAAGGAGTTTTTCTATTTAGCACTTTTGCAACTTTTCAAGCCTTGGCGTGCAGAAGAGGAACTGCTTGGAGATTTCCTCTGTTACGAAGACTCTTTCAATGCCGCCAAGGAGACCATAGAATGTCCTGCTTTTCCCAAATATGTAGAAATGTTGAATGCGGAAATTGAGCAGGAAGCAACGATTGCAGCCGAGATTGCCAGAGACAGTTCTCAGGACAGTCAGAGTTCTGCTTCATTGAGTCAGGATCCACTAGGAGGACCTCTTATTGAAAATGAAGCTGCCACTGCTATGAATGAGGTGGAAAGAGCCATGGCACATGCTCAAGAGGATGCGGTTAACTTAGAAGAGTTGGAAAGGCAACTCAACGTTGAGCAGAGGAAAATATATGACGAAGTTACCATGCAAATTGATCATGGATTAAGTCATGATAAGAAAGAGTGCTCATGTACGTCGTTGAAGCCTGTCCGACTGTACGTTAGTGGAGAAGCGGGAACTGGAAAAAGTTTCCTCATTAAAGCAATTTCATGCTATTTGCAGGAAAGGACAGAGTCATCACTGTCTTGTGTTGTCACTGCTCCAACTGGACTGGCAGCACATAATATTAAAGGCATTACTTTACATCGTTTACTGATGCTGCCAGTGGAGCATGACAACAAATTAGAATATCACAAGCTATCTGGAGATGCTTGTTTTGAAGTTTCAAGAATCTTGAGGAAAATGAAACTTCTTATCATTGACGAAGTAAGCATGGTTTCCAATGTCATGCTTGCCTTTGTGCATTTGAGGATGCAAGAAGTTCTCAAAACAGAGTATGATGTGTTATTCGGTGGCAAACACATCATTGTTTTTGGAGATCTTCTGCAGCTGACACCAGTGAAAGGGCAACCTGTGTTCAAAATGCTCACGCATGAAGATACCAGGAAGTGCCTAGGCAGCATTGGCAACGTCAATATATGGTTAAACTTCAATTATGCTGAACTGCATGAAAATATGCGTCAGGCAAAGGATGAAGTTTACAAGACTATTCTACAAGATGTTAGAATTGGAAAAGTGACCGAGCATGGGAAAGAAGCTTTACATGCACGATTACTGACAAATTTATATCCAGAACAAGATGTTGTGCCTGAGAATATTTTTCAGAAAATTACTGATAAGAAATCTGGAATATGTTTGATGCCAACTCTTGCAGAATGTGCAAAATTTAACAACAAAATGTTGCATTTAGAAAAGCAAGAGATTGTGAAAGTGGAAGCTATTGATAGAGTAGAGCATATGGGATCAACAATTATTTTGTCTGAGAATCTGAAAACAAAATTGGATTCATTAGAGAAGAGTATATCTAAAACTGCAGGTTTTGAAAAGACTCTGAATGTGTGCTTGAACTGCCGTATAATTTTAAGAAGGAATTTACATGTTGAAAGAGGTCTGGTAAATGGATCAATGGGTAATGTTGTTGATTTTGTGAAATACAGAAATAGAGATGGAATTGAATTTTTAAAAATTAAATTTGATGGCATTGAGGAAGTACAGCTAATTGCTCGTTGTTCTGCTAGATTTTTGCTTGTAAAAGACTTATATGTTCGCCGTAAGCAGTTCCCTGTTTGCTTGGCATATGCGGTGACAATTCATAAATCGCAAGGTTTAAGTGTAGACACTGCATTGGTGAATATTGGCAGTTCTGTGTTCAAGGAGGGTATGGCATATGTGGCATTGTCACGAGTTAGAACTTTATCGGGATTGTACTTGATTGACTGTGATGTCAGAAACATTTGTGCAGATCTAGATTGTGTTAAGGAATACAATAGGTTAAGAAGAGAGTATGCGCCACATTTGCCTCAGTTTCCTTTGTTTGAGAAACGTCTGGTAGGCCGGAAACGAAGAAATGAGAACACTACTGGAGAGGTTGTAGCAAAAAGACAAAAAGTGAATGAACCTAAAATTACAAGCAGAAACAAAGAGGATTCTGTTGAAGATGTTGTTGGTTTTCAGTTTGAAAACAGTTCTGGTGTCAACTGCTATGCTAATGTAGTAATTAATGTTTTGTTTTCTCTAAAAAATGTAAAAGAAGAGATTGTGGTCAATTCTGATCAAAGATTTTGCAGTTTGTTAAATTCTGTGTTAGAGAAATGTACCACTGATAGAAGAAACATAGAAAGTGTGTCTGAAATTAGAAATCTGTTAGATAGATGTTCAGGCCAAACACAATTCTCTCAAAATATTCAGCAAGATTATCAGGAGTTTTTAATGTATATGCTTCATGTATTACATGCTGAAGGTGTAGATGTAGATCAGCTGTTTGGGCTTTCTTATCAATGGCAGCATGACTGCGAGAACTGTATGGTATCAAGTACTACTAGTGTAGACTCAGAAAGATTTGTATATTTAACTTTGCCAGACAGTAAATCAGTCTCCTTTAATAAGCTAGTAAAAGGAGCTAATCACAACATGGAGTGTAGCCAATGTAAATCTGAAATGATGTCCACATTATTTATACGAACATATGGCCAGTACATCATTTTAATGTTCCAACGATGTAGGCCTGATGGAACAAAATTGACAACTTTAATAAAAAATGTTGTAGCTTCGCAGTTGTCAATATCAGGAAGGACTTTTGTAACTACAGCAATTATATATCATGACGGCCCTTCAATATCATCAGGACATTACACAGCTTATTTAAAGTCTAGAAATGGCTGGTCATTCTGTAATGATTCTGTTGTAATTTTCAAAAAAAAATTGCCGTATGACCTTAAAAACTCTTACCTGGTGTTTTTAAAACCAAAATTTTAGGAAAATAATCTCGGGATATGATCTGTGGAATTTCAAGAAGTTCTAATGGCTCCTACACAATTTGGCCTTGAGGATAAGTGTAGTTCAGAGACATAACTTCTAATCATAGGATTGGACATCATGGACATGTATGTGCAGTTTAAATGAGTTCAGAAAAACTGTTTCTTTTCATAAGCTAATTAAAGCAGCCAATCAAAACATGGAGTAGAGGGAATGTAAGTCTGCAATGCTGTCTACTGTTTTACATTACTTTGTGATTAAAAGTGATGTAGAGAATTAAATAATTGTAGTACTCATAGAGGTAGTGTAAGTCTGCTTCATATTAAGCAGTATCAGTGTCATACGAAATGTAGAACATGACTGAGCAAGAAGGGGAAGATATTACTATTCCAGGATTGTGAAAATGATCTTCAACATTTTAATTCTGAAAGTTGCGGGAATACCAAATGATGGGATTGGCTAACAAGAAATCCAAGAGTTATACATGGCTCTGACAAAATTTGGCCTTGTGGAATCTTGTGGTAGAGAGCAAGAAGTCATTTATTGTATGTAACATGTTTTTAAAAACGATGGAGATTTTCTTTCAGAAACTGGTGGGCTGAAAGTAATAACAGCACAAAAGAGTATAAGCTATTCATAGGACATCCTTGGACGTCATGGAAAGTAAGTTAACTTTAAGGAGTTCTGATTTTTGATTTCTGATCTTGTATGGGTTTTTTAAACACAATCATTTTGATTGTGTTTTTTTTTCCCCGCTGTTACATGATGAATACCTTCAAGTCACTGTTTTTAGTGAATTTTGATACATTCTGAGAACAGCAAAAATAAACCATTTAACATGTATAATTAATTCTGTAATGTTTCCATTTATGATGTATATGTAGAACTGTGTAGAAGGCATGGAGAAGGTGAGGCTTCTGTAAGTGTCAAAGTTGTTGCATGCAGTGCTGCACTTCTGCGTATTCTTTGATATGCTAGACTACATCTGCACAATGAGATACCTAAGCAAAGGAAACAGAAGTGATGTGATTGTGAAATGAGCAAAATAAATTGCATGTATTTCAATTACATCACCTGTGTTTCCTATCATTACGAATCACATTGTGCAGATCAAGTTTAGGTCTGTCCAGGGAAACATAGGAGGTTTGGACTTTGTTGAACATTGCAGTGGACATGACTCACTTCATTGGTAGACCTTCACATGTATTATGTCTTCTATTCTCTTCAACAACTCGAAATTTCATCTGCAACCCTGAGTAGGCCTCACCTGAAACAAAACTCTGGATAGTAGACATCTTATTGGCATCCTGAAGCAATTATTTTAAATTTTAGTGTCTTGCGACACTTTTCTGAGACAACAGCAATGCAAAAGATGCACCATGTTTTAAGATAGGTCTCACTTCATCTCCATCAAGATAGTGTTACTTTAAAATGTATATCTTTAGGACTGTGTAGCTTCTGTAAGTGTCAAAGTTATTGAAAAACTGTTTGTCCTTCAATCTTTGCCCTTGTCTTTTGTAATTTTTCAATACATGTTTTTATATTTTTCAAATGTTTGTTCTCTCTTTCACAGATTGAAAGTATAAAAATAAAAAGTGAGGAATTTAACAACAATTATAAGGTAAGTATTTTGTACTCTTTTCGTTACATTTCTATCACATTGAACTACTATTAGTTCCACTGCTTCATTTCTTTAATCCTCAGTTTCCTGCCTTTGCTACTTCCCTCATTCCTTTCTCTATTACCTACTTACTCAACTCCTTCCACTTTTTTTCTCAGTCCCTCTCTTCTCATAGTTCCTCACTCTTGTTCACTCACTCCGTCTCTATTACTCTTAGTGTCTTAGACTGATCACTGTATCACTATTTGTTCATAATGCTTTCTCTGTGTAGTTGAAGCACACTAAGGGGCATATTATGAATGCAGCCAATAAAATTATTGCTCTTTTTATTGGCAGAAAACTGGTGCAAAAGCGGCTTTAGCGGCAGTTTTCTGCCGCAAAAGCAGCTTTAGCGACACATTTCTGCCTATAAAAGCTGCAAAACTTTTATTGCCTATGTTGATAATATGCCCCTATGTTATTTACATTAGGGCTATATTGTCCAGTATAACAATCAAAATTGCTCTCCAAAGACACCAGGCAAAGCAGACGCTCCCTCAAACAGATCACCAAGCGCAATTTACCCTACTTACAATCTAGCCTGTTCTCTGTCGAGACTTTAGCAATCTTTAGAGCACAAGATAAGATTTTTTTACATGGAAGAGCCATACGTATTGCAATTCTACTTAAGAAACAAGCATTGGCATAGACAATAGGTCTTGCCTTTGGGACCTTATACGTGTTTAGCCATGCAACAGTTGATGTTGCTGCACCAAGGATATTATGCTGCATAACTAAAGACTTAGAAGGTCCAAAAGTCGATACCTATTGGCTATGCCAATGCTTGTTTTTCTTTCACTTCGTTATCTATTTTGTTTTTCACAATTATACCATCTTCTGTCTGTTCTTTGGTAAATAGATCTATTAAATAGTATCTCTTCTTTACTCCCTATAGCTGTCTTTCTTGAAACATCACTCTCTGTTTACTTTCCTTATACTTACTCTTTTTTTTTTTAAAGTTTTTTTTTTGGTTAGCTCCCGGTACGCGTACCGGGAAGCTAAACCGGAAGCGAACCAAAAGAAATAGAGCTTGCCAGAGTGCTAAACATTCTAGCAATTTTTTTGGAAAGGGAAGGTAGTTCTGAAAAGAACTTTTTTTTTTATATTTTTGTTGTTTTATATTTTTTTTGTATTTTTTGAACATTTTTTGTTTTTTTTTGTATTTTTTGAACGATTTTATATTTTTTTTGGGTTTTTTTGGGGGGGGGAACAACAAAAAACAGGCGTTGAAAAGGGCTCAACAGGAGCAAAAAAAAATTACTGGGGGCGGTTAGGGCAATTATGATTGTCATAAGCCAGGTTGATGGCATTAATACTCATGTTACCACATGATATCAACGCACCACAGTGCATACAAGTATGTTTCATGTGCCCAAAATTCTCTTGGATGTTTGGCACAGTTTCCCGTGCCTCTGCTGGTGTCAATGATATTGACGATGTTGACCTGGCCACAGGAGTTGCTGTTGGGTTTTGTTCCATATCCCGTATTTCCGCCCGGCTGTAATTAAGTGGATGCTTCCTGGTCATGTGCCGATGCATGGTATAGTTCCCATAGCTATACTTTTTATCAGTCCCTCTTGATAATTTCTCTTTGCAGATGAGGCAGGTCACATACCTCGCATTCACTTTCTTTTGCCCTGGAGGGATTGAATAAAACTGCCAGATGAAACTGGCTTTCCTATGGGAAACCCGGGGCACCTCTTCCAAGAACTGTGGTTCTTCTCTCTCCTCTTCCTCTAGGTCTTCCTCTTCCTCCTCTGTGTTGGTGATCACCTGGGGAGGTGGTCCTCTCTTCCCATGAGGAGGTGGAGGTGGTGGTGGGGGTGCACCAGCTGAAGCAAGTACTGAAGTCATTTCTCAAGTATTAATAAAGGTCTTCCTCTCACAATGATGAAAGTCAGAGTGAGGAAAGAAGGAGGGGTTTTCATCATTTGGAAAAAACAATACTTCTCAACCAATGAAAAGTGTTATTTTTAGGTCACCTGACCTAGCCTTCCATAATTATGAAACTAAAAGTGAAATGAACCAATGAAAAGCTTTATTAACAAGTCACATGACTCTAACTTTCATGTTACGCGCTGCGGAACGCTCCCCGGTTAGCTTCCGGTTCGCTGCGCTTCGCGCCTCGGTCCGCGCCCGGGGACACTTCCGGGTGCGCTAACGCAGTACGTCACAAGACGCATTTCGCGGCAACGCGATACGTCGCGCTTTCGCGCCGCGGATCGCTTCCGGGGAGTTGCGTTTCGCGCCTCGGTCCGCGCCCCGGGGCACTTCCGGATGCGCTAACGCCGTACGTCATAAGACGCATTACGCGGCAACGCGATACCGTAACTATGTTGATTTGTTACCGGTTCGCGGACCGGATCGCGGAATCGAATTGAGCTAACGGGAAGCTTCCCGGTTCGCGGACCGGGAGCGAAACAAAAAAAATATTTAAAAAAAATTATTAATAAACATATAAAATATATTTTTGGATTTAAAGAAGAATACATTTTACAGCTATAGATATTAGTTTTTAAAAAACCAATGAAATTCACTGAAAAAACCATAGGTTATAGACCATATATAGTTAGGAATTAGCATTTACAAAACCTTGAAAATTCACTGAAAAAACCATAGGTTATAGACCATATATAGTTAGGAATTAGCATTTAAAAAACCTTATTTTACTCACACAAAACCATTGAAATTCCATATATAGTTAGTTGCACTAACTATATATCGCGCACCTGCAATCCACTGCTGATGATGTCACATATTACATCATTCATGACATGGTCAGTGACATCACTGATGACATCACTGATGACATCTCAAATGACATCACTGATGACATCACTGATGACATCTCATTTGACATCAATGACCACATCACTGATGATATCATTCATGTGACAATACAATGCATCTCCTCACATTTTAATATAACCTCTGTTTCACCCAGTGTTAAATACAGAATATAATTTTTGAAACCATTGACACACCAATACTAGTTACTACATACGCACTCACTGATTCCTACGTCTACACACACCTTCACTCATTCACCCATACTATCATTCATACATACAATCACTCATCTTTACAACACTATCATATGCACTCATACACCTATACAGACACTCACAGTCTGCCACTCATCCATGGAGTTACTCACACACCTAGTCAGTCCTGTAAAGAATCAATGACACTTCCATTTTCTTGTCTATACAGTTAAACATAGAGCACCTTACATTTTCAAACATATACTAACACATACTTACCTTGTTATACAATCATTGATACAAGTACACATTGATCTGCACAGAGTCACACACCTCCCAGCCAGCCACACACACACTCAGTCTCCCATACAAATACTTGGACAATCAATCAGTAACCCATATAGTTAATTATATAGCTACTGATCAAAACATGCAGCAGTTTACAGAACAACAGACATAATGATGCACAAATTAAGACACTTTAGTCACTAACCCATGCACTCAGTGAGACACATTTAATCACTCACTCATGCATTCAGTCATGCACCTACTAAATCCTTTGTTCAGACACTTATACTTCCACTCATTCTTCAATATGTAAGACACATTTTAACTTTACAGAAACATACAGTCACTGGATGTTGTCATCAGTGATGTCATCAGTGATGTCATTTGAGATGTCATCAGTGATGTCATCAGTGATGTCATTTGAGATGTCATCAGTGATGTCATCAGTGATGTCACTGACCATGTCATGAATGATGTAATATGTGACATCATCAGCAGTGGATTGCAGGTGCGCGATATATAGTTAGTGCAACTAACTATATATGGAATTTCAATGGTTTTGTGTGAGTAAAATAAGGTTTTTTAAATGCTAATTCCTAACTATATATGGTCTATAACCTATGGTTTTTTCAGTGAATATATATATATATATATATATATATTCACTGAAAAAACCATAGGTTATAGACCATATATAGTTAGGAATTTGCATTTTTCAAAACCTTGAAAATTCACTGAAAAAACCATAGGTTAGAGACCATATATAGTTAGCTGGACATTTTATTGACATAAAACCAATGAAATTCCATATATAGTTAGTTGCACTAACTATATATCGCGCACCCGCAATCCACTGCTGATGATGTCACATATTACATCATTCATGACATGGTCAGTGACATCACTGATGACATCACTGATGACATCTCAAATGACATCACTGATGACATCACTGATGACATCTCAAATGACATCACTGATGACATCATCTAGTGTCTGTGTGTTTTTGTAAAGTTTAAATATGTTTTACATATTGAAGAATGAGTGGATGTATGGAAGACTGAGTGTGTGTGTGGCTGGCTGGGAGGTGTGTGACTCTGCATATCAATGTGTACTTGTATCAGTGATTGTATAAGAGAGTAAGTATGTGTTAGTATATGTGTGAAAAGTATGGTGTTCTGTGTTTAACTGTATAGATGAGGAAATCGAAGTGTGATTGATTCTTCAAAGGACTGACTAGGTGTATGAGTGCATATGATAGTGTTGTAATAATGAGTGACTGTATGTATGAGTGATTGTATGGGTGAATGAGTGAATGTGTGTGTAGACGTAGGAATCAGTGAGTGTGTATGTAGTAACTGGTATTGGTGTGTCATGATGTCATCAGTGATGTCATTTGAGATGTCATCAGTGATGTCATTTGAGATGTCATCAGTGATGTCATCAGTGATGTCACTGAAGTATGGTGTTCTGTGTTTAACTGTATAGATGAGGAAATGGAAGTGTGATTGATTCTTTACAGGACTGACTAGGTGTGTGAGTAACTCCATGGATGAGTGGCAGTGTGTGAGTGTCTGCATAGGTGTATGAGTGCATATGATAGTGTTGTAATAATGAGTGACTGTATGTATGAGTGATTGTATGGGTGAATGAGTGAATGTGTGTGTAGACGTAGGAATCAGTGAGTGCGTATGTAGTAACTGGTATTGGAGTGTCATGATGTCATCAGTGATGTAATTTGAGATGTCATCAGTGATGTCATCAGTGATGTCATTTGAGATGTCATCAGTGATGTCATCAGTGATGTCACTGACCATGTCATGAATGATGTAATATGTGACATCATCAGCAGTGGATTGCGGGTGCGCGATATATAGTTAGTGCAACTAACTATATATGGAATTTCATTGGTTTTATGTCAATATATGGTCTCTAACCTATGGTTTGTCCAGTGAATTTTCAAGGTTCAGTGAATTTCATTGGTTTTTTAAAAGCTAATATCTATAGCTGTAGCTGTAAAATATATTCTTTATTACGTGACGTATCACGTAGCCACGTGAGACGCCTCATGACGCGTCGCATAACCGTGACGTATCGGCTCTGCAGCGCAAACAAAACCCGTAACGTAAGCGTGCCGGAGCACGCTTACAGATATATATATTTTTTTTTAACCTTAATTAGACAAAATCCACACGTGCACATATCTTGAGGCCTTGCAAAGGCACATCAAACAAACAGTCCCTACAATTTTGCCAAGTTTGCTGGAAATCTATTCCCTTAATTTTTTTTTTACTGTTTCTCTTGGTTTTCCCCTTGTTACGCTTACCGGGACGCTACCCGGTACGCGAACCGGACGCTCCAAAAACACAAGATGGCGGACTCCCGTTACGCTGCCGGTTAGCTGCCCGGTTCGCGTACCGGGAAGCGCCTCTACCGCGAAAAATCGCGGGGGACTTTAATATCCCCCTCATCAATCCTAGGGGGTCAGGAGGGGTTTACCTTGCCCCCTTTCCTTCATTTCCCCCTTCTTTTTTCACCACATCTTGTCTCTCGAACCTACCGAGAGACAAGATGGCGGCCGCTCCGGACTGTTTACAATGTTGACAGCTACGCTGCCGGTTAGCTGCCCGGTTAGCTGCCCGGTGAGCTGCCCGGTGAGCTGCCTGGTGAGCTGCCCGGTTCGCGTACCGGGACGCGCCTCTACGGCGTAAAATCGCCCAAAAAAATACATTTATTTTTTGCCCCGCGGGGCACTTTAATATCCCCCTCATCAATCCTAGGGGGTCAGGAGTGGTCTACCTTGCCCCCTTTCCTTCATTTCCCCCTTCGTTTTTCACCACATCTTGTCTCTCGATCGTACCGAGAGACAAGATGGCGGCCGCTTCGGACTGTTTAGAATGTTGACAGACACCGGAGAGCCAATCAGCTTTGCTTCGCGAAGTTCCGTTACGCGTCAGGTACGCGAACCGGGGCGCTAACCGGAGCGCTGTCACAGATATATATATGTTTTTAAACGTTAATTTCTCAAAATCCACTGGAGCACATATATTGAGACATAGCAAAGGCACGTCGGGCAAACCATATCTACAATTTTGCCAAGTTTCATGTAAATCTATTCAGCCGTTCGAGCTAAAAGTGAGTCCAACCGCCCTATGGAAAAATGAATGGGAAAAACGCGTTTTGGGACCCCCCTTTTTTCTCGGCCCCCCCCTTGACGAAACCCCCCCAAATTTTCAGGGGCTGCTCAGAAAGAAAATGTGCCATTTTCCTGAAAATTTCAACCAATTCCGTCCACAAACGCCAAAGTTATTAGACATAGAATTTTCAGAAATCCCATAGAGAAAAAATCCTAACTATATATACCCACTGGCTATCGCCAGTAGGTAATATACATATATAAACATATATAATCTGCATATCTATATAAATATAAATGCATGCATACATATACATATATGCATACATATGCATGTTATTTACATGAAAGTTTTAAAAACAGTAATAAAAGCAAAGCTAAAAAGCCACCTCATTACAAACAGAATGGCTTTGACTTAAACGAGGGCGAGATCTATTGCATTTTCAATGCTTGTTTACTTTGGTTCTATTAAGAAGGCATTCAGATGTGTCACACATTTGCCATAAATTCTGAATGTTAGCACTCTAGTGGCTCATTAGATCACTGTAGTAAAGCTAGTGCTCACCAGGGAAGTCTTCTGCTAATCATGGTTTGCAGCCATTTTCCCGCATTTTTTATCCCGCAGACTTTCAGTCCGCATACCATTATCCCGCAAGGTCATTGACCTCGCATACCATTATCCCGCATTTTTTCAAAACGCATGTGCATTTATCGCGCATGCCTTTACAAAGAATTACGTTTTAAAGGCATGTATGGTAAATGCATTTGCGTTGTGAAAACCACGATGACGAGAGAGGTAAGTGGGTTTGTGTTAATTTTTTCGTGGGTTAGTGATTGTGTAGTGTAGTGTAGTGTTGTGTAGTGTAGTGTTGTGTTAGTGTAGTGTAGAGTTGTGGTGGTTGTTTAGTGTAGGGTCATGCTGGGGGTAGTGTTTTAGGGTTTAGGGTTGTGTTGTAGTGTTTGCGTAGTGTAGGGTCATGCTGGGGGTAGTGTTTTAGGGTTTAGGGTTGTGTTGTAGTGTTTGCGTAGTGTAGGGTCATGCTGGGGCTAGTGTTTTAGGGTTTAGGGTAGTGTTGTAGTGTTTGCGTAGTGTAGGGTCATGCTGGGCGTAGTGTTTTAGGGTTTAGGATAGTGTTGTAGTGTTTGCGTAGTGTAGGGTCATGCTGGGGGTAGTGTTTTAGGGTTTTGGGTAGTGTTGTAGTGTTTGCGTAGTGTAGGGTCATGCTGGGGTGTAGTATTTTAGGGTTTGGGGTAGTGTTGTAGTGCTTGTGTAGTGTAGGGTCATGCTGGGGGTAGTGTTTTAGGGTTTTGGGTAGTGTTGTAGTGTTTGCGTAGTGTAGGGTCATGCTGGGTTGTAGTGTTTTAGGGTTTTGGGTAGTGTTGTAGTGTTTGCGTATTGAAGGGTCAAGCTGGGGTGTAGTGTTTTAGGGTTTTGGGTAGTGTTGTAGTGTTTGCGTAGTGTAGGGTCATGCTGGGGGTAGTGTTTTAGGGTTTTGGGTAGTGTTGTAGTGTTTGCGTAGTGTAGGGTCATGCTGGGGGTAGTGTTTTAGGGTTTTGGGTAGTGTTGTAGTGTTTGCGTAGTGTAGGGTCATGCTGGTGGGTAGTGTTTTAGGGTTTTGGGTAGTGTTGTAGTGTTTGCGTAGTGTAGGGTCATGCTGGGGGTAGTGTTTTAGGGTTTAGGGTAGTGTTGTAGTGTTTGCGTAGTGTAGGGTCATGCTGGGGGTAGTGTTTTAGGGTTTAGGGTAGGGTTGTAGTGTTTGCGTAGTGTAGGGTCATGCTGGGGGTAGTGTTTTAGGGTTTAGGGTAGGGTTGTAGTGTTTGCGTAGTGTAGGGTCATGCTGGGGGTAGTGTTTTAGGGTTTAGGGTAGTGTTGTAGTGTTTGCGTAGTGTAGGGTCATGCTGGGGGTAGTGTTTTAGAGTTTAGGGTAGTGTTGTAGTGTTTGCGTAGTGTAGGGTCATGCTGGGGGTAGTGTTTTAGGGTTTAGGGTAGTGTTGTAGTGTTTGCGTAGTGTAGGGTCATGCTGGGGTGTAGTGTTTTAGCGTTTTGGGTAGTGTTGTAGTGTTTGCGTAGTGTAGGGTCATGCTGGGGGTAGTGTTTTAGGGTTTAGGGTAGTGTTGTAGTGTTTGTTTAGTGTAGGGTCATGCTGGGGTGTAGTGTTTTAGGGTTTTGGGTAGTGTTGTAGTGTTTGCATAGTGTCGGGTCATGCTGGGGGTAGTGTTTTAGGGTTTAGGGTAGTGTTGTAGTGTTTGCGTAGTGTAGGGTCATGCTGGGGGTAGTGTTTTAGGGTTTAGGGTTGTGTTGTAGTGTTTGCGTAATGTAGGGTCATGCTGGGGGTAGTGTTTTAGGGTTTAGGGTTGTGTTGTAGTGTTTGTGTAGTGTAGGGTCATGCTGGGGGTAGTGTTTTAGGGTTTAGGGTAGTGTTGTAGTGTTTGCGTAGTGTAGGGTCATGCTGGGGTGTAGTGTTTTAGGGTTTTGGGTAGTGTTGTAGTGTTTGCGTAGTGTAGGGTCATGCTGGGGGTAGTGTTTTAGGGTTTAGGGTAGTGTTGTAGTGTTTGTGTAGTGTAGGGTCATGCTGGGGGTAGTGTTTTAGGGTTTAGGGTAGTGTTGTACTGTTTGTGTAGTGTAGGGTCATGCTGGGGGTAGTGTATTAGGGTTTAGGGTAGTTTAGTTGTTTAGTGTATGCTAAAGGCATATTCGTTCTAAAAGTTTTCGTTATTTTAATTTGCGGCCTAATAGTACATGCGGGATTTTTTTTGCGGACTGATGGTATGCGGGATTTCGTCATATATTCGCTAATCATACTTTCTATGGCAAAATGAACCCCCTCATTTTGTTCCTTTTTAAATTAAATGTTTTAAGAGTTACCACTTTATTTCAATCAAGATGGCTTCAGGTGTGCCATACCTTTGTAATAAGTAGGACTGTTAGCACTCTAGTTGTTCTTTAGAACACTCTGGGACATTCTGTCATTGGGCTATAGTTGGGCTACATCTGGCTGATATTTGGGCTACATTTGTTTTTCTTTGTCTCTGGTGGCCATCTTTGGGCTACATTGGGCTACATTGGGCTACATTTGGGCTCCAACATATATATAGCCCAATGTAGCCCAATATATATTTTTCAAAGTTAATTTTCGGAAAAACCACTGGAGCCTATATCTTGAGACATAGCAAAGGCACATCGGGCTACCAGTCCCTACAATTTTGCCAAGTTTGGTGTAAATCCATTCAGCCGTTCAGGCTAAAAGTGAGGCCAACCGCCCTATGGAAAATTGCATGGGAAAAACACGTTTTGGGACCCCCCTTTTTTCTCTACCCCCCTTTACGAAACCCCCCCAAATTTTCAGGGGCTGCTCAGAAACAAAATGTTCCATTTTCCTGAAAATTTCGGCCAATTCTGTCCTCAAACGCCAAAGTTATTCGACATAGAATTTTCAAAAATCCCATAGGAAAAAAATCCTAACTATATATACCTACTGGCTATCGCCAGTGGGTAATATATATATATATATATATATATATATATATATATATATATATATATATATATAATATATATATATATATATATATATATATATATATATATATATATATATATATATATTACCTACTGGCGGTCGCCAGTAGGTATATATAGTTAGGATTTTTTCTCTATGGGTTTTTTGAAAATTCTATGTCTAATAACTTTGGCGTTTGTGGACGGAATTGGCTGAAATTTTCAGGAAAACGGCACATTTTGTTTCTGAGCAGCCCCTGAAAATTGGGGGGGGGTTCGTCCAGGGGGGGTTGAGAAAAAAGGGGGGTCCCAAAACGTGTTTTTAACATTGAGTTTTCCATTGGGCGGTTGGCCTCACTTTTAGCCCGAACGGCTGAATGGATTTGCACGAAACTTGGCAAAATTGTAGGGACTGGTAGCCCGATGTACCTTTTGTAGGTCTCAATATATGTGCTACAGTGGATTTTGAGAAATTAACGTTTAAAAAAAGATATATATCCGTAACAGCGGACCGGGCAGCGCTCCAGGACGCGTACTTTTCGCGCAACGGAGCTTTGTGAAGCGAAGCTGATTGGTTCTCCGGCGTCTGTCAACATTCCAAACAGTCCGTACCGGCCGCCATCTTGTCTCTCGGTAGGATCGAGAGACAAGAGGAGGCCAAAGCAAAGGGGCAAATGACCATAAGGGGGAATAGTAGATCCTCGCTGACCCCCTAGGTTTGATGTGGAGGTTTTAAAAGGGCCCCGCGGGGCAAAAAAAAAAAATAATAATAATAATCGAACGGCTGAATGGATTTGCACGAAACTTGGCAAAATTGTAGGGACTGGTAGCCCGATGTGCCTTTGCTAGGTCTCAATATATGTGCTTCAGTGGATTTTGAGAAATTAACGTTCAAAAAAAGATATATATCTGTAACAGCGCACCGCTTCGCGTACTTTTCGCGTTACGGAGCTTTGCGAAGCGAAGCTGATTGGCTCTCCGGTGTCTGTAAACATTCCAAACAGTACGTAGCGGCCGCCATCTTGTCTCTCGGTAGGATCGAGAGACAAGAGGAGGCCAAAGCGAAGGGGCAAATGACCATAAGGGGGCATAGTAGATCCTCGCTGACCCCCTAGGTTTGATGTGGAGGTTTTAAAAGGGCCCCGCGGGGCAAAAAAAAATATAATAATAATAATAATCGAACGGCTGAATGGATTTGCACGAAACTTGGTAAAATATTAGGGACTGGTAGCCCGATGTGCCTTTGCTAGGTCTCAATATATGTGCTTCAGTGCATTTTGAGAAATTAACGTTCAAAAACAAGATATATATCTGTAACAGCGCTCCGCTTCGCGGAGATAAAATTATATCTGTATTACCTAGCTGTTGCTAACACCAGTTAGCGACGGCTAGTAGGAGATAGCGACCATCTTGGGCCCCACTTTGCATGTGAGTGATATTTATCACTAATGACATGCAAAGTGGGCATGCCAAGATGTTAGCGACTGGAAACAGTCGCTAACATCGCTATCTCCTATTATCAACTTTTGGAAATATTCGAGATAAGCGCGAATATCTCCAAAAAGTAACAGCTGCCCTGAGCAGTTCTTAGCCATGTTATCCAATGGGAGGTGGATAACATGGCTAAGAGCAATAGCTCGGTAATGCATGAATATCGCTGAGTTTTCAGCGATATTAATGCATTGCGGTCGTTTTTTATCGTATTTGCGATAAACCTTGATAATAGCAAGGTTTATCTGCGATAATTTCTGACGGTAAAAAAATCTTTGCAATGCATCGTTAGGGATAAATATCGCTTAACTTTGGTAATATGCCCCAACGTCTGTTAACGTTCGATTCGAAGGAAATCAGGAAGTGTTGAAAAACATTGTCTGCGCCATCTTGTCTTTTTTCAAATGCCACACTTTTGTCGTGCACGGCAGCCATTTTAGATGCCTTGACCAGACCCACTCTGTGCACGCTGTCGATCCTTAGCATGGCTCCCCACCCTCGCAAGCATCTCACCCAGGCAGTGGTCACCCCCGCTCTCTGTCTTATGCATGGGTAATAAACCTCCCCCCATCTGCGCTGCTCTTCCCTGAGAATCACACCCTGTGCCCGCCCGACACCTCCCTTTCGCCCTATTCACTACCGCACCCTCTGACACTCCTTTTCCTCTGTGTCCGATTGTCCAGGCCGGTCCTAGGCTATCAGCTAGCCCTGCAGATGTAGTTTATGGCCACAGCTGTAAAGAATCACCCCTCTTCAAAGGAGTTATAGTAGATCAAGGCCCACACTCGATGAGATCCGTCACAGCAGAAGCGTTGCTATTATCTGAAAACCATCCTGTATTGTGATTGGGGAGGGGACCGAGCGTGAAGCGGAAGATTCCAGGGATGACTCTTTGTACATCAAAGTTTTTACAATTATGTGTCACATTAAAAATATATAGCACTCCGACAAAGTAGTAAGATTATAAAACTTTAATAATTTATAAATATATACAAGAAAACAAAAATAGTAATAACATATAAACATTTTTAGGGAAAAACAACGAAGTAGCGGTCGGCTGTGCGAATAGTCCCAACGCAGCACAACGTCCAGATTTCCGGCGTGGGGCGTCGCAGGGGGTGGGTCATCAGTAGCAAACTGTTGTGCGAATAGTTCCAAGGCAGCAGAACGCGCCGAAATCTAGATGACACGAAAGTGATGTCTAGTAAGTTGCCACCCAGCAAATAACGGCGTGGGGCGTCGCGGGGGGTGGGTCATCAGTAGCAAACTGTTGTGCGAATAGTTCCAAGGCAGCAGAACGATGGCACCAAGGTGATGTCCAGTAAGTTGCCGCACTGGTTTTGGTATCCTACAATGCTGCTCCGAATAACGGCGTGGGGCGCCCCGGGGGAGGCGGCGTGAACGGGCCTCTCCAGGTGGAGTGTCATCTGTTGTAGTGGGGCGCCCCTTTACCGTTTCAGTTGCCATTCCGTCCGTTTTTGGTCCACTGTGTCAAAAGCCGCAATTCAGCTGAGTTGCGCCCACTCTTGCGGTGCAGCGATAGGCGGCTGTCACAGGACTCTCAAAATGGCGGCAGGCTCTTTCCTTTTTGGGCCTGGTCCACTGAAATGGCCCTGGGACACCTTGGAAATCGGACGCTTGTCTGCTAGGTCTTGGACCCCATTCTCGAAAGCGTCCCCTCCGCCTTGAGAATTCATCAAAAGTTTTGGGGGCCCCGACTCCTGCAGGCTTCTGGTGGGGAGCGGCTGCCATGATTGCTCGTGGAATGACCACGACGGAGCTACGAGATGGTGGTGCTCTCATGCTGACGCCAGTTTAGTCTGAAACATCCAGAAACAAGGTGGGGCTTTCATCGTTTGGGAAAAAAAAAAAGTTTTCATCCAATGAAAAGTGTTGTTTATAGGTCATATGATCAAGCCTTCCATCATTAGGAAACCAAAAGTAAAATGAACCAATGAAAAGTTTTATAAACAAGTCACATGACCTGTTATGCGGCATAGGGTATAAAATGCGGAGAAAATACGTTGGCACGTGAGGCGGCGTCAGTAGCGGACCGATGTGCGAATAGGCCGAAGGCAATACAACGCGCCAAGATCCGAATGGCACCGAGGTGGTGTCCAGCAAGTTGCAGCACTGGTGTGGCCATCCTACAATGCTGAAAGTCGGCGTGGGGTGCCCCGTTGGCCTGTGAGTTTGCGTCAGTAGCGGACCGATGTGCGAATAGGCCGAAGGCAGCACAACGCGCCAAGATCCGGATGGCACCGAGGTGGTGTCTAGTAAGTTGCCGCACTGGTGTGGCCATCCAACAATGCTGGAAGTCGGCGTGGGGCGCCCCGTTGGCCTGTGAGATGGCGTCAGTAGCGGACCGATGTGCGAATAGGCCGAAGGCAGCACAACGCGCCAAGATCCGGATGGCACCGAGGTGGTGTCTAGTAAGTTGTCGCACTTCTGTGGCCATCCTACAATGTTGAAAGTCGGCGTGGGGCGCCCCGTTGGCCTGTGAGATAGCGTCAGTAGCGGACCGATGTGCGAATGGGGCCAAAGGCAGCGCAACAATATTTTCTGACTGACACCACAAGGCGCTGAGATGCCAAGATCCGGATGGCACCGAGGTGATGTCTAAGTTGCGGACTGATGTGCGAATGGGGCCAAAGGCAGCGTAACAATATTTTTTGTATGGAAGATACCACTAGGCGTTGAGATGCCAAGATTCGGATGGCACCGAGGTGATGTCTAGCAAGTTGCTGTACTGGTGTGGTCATCCTACAATGCTGAAACTCGGCGTGGGTCGCCCCATTAGCCTGTGAGATGGCGTCAGTAGCTGACCGATGTGCGAATAGGCCGAAGGCAGCACAACGCGCCAAGATCCGGATGTCACCGTGGTGGTTTCATAGTTGAGAGGCACTTCATCTGCAGTGGGGCGCCGAGATCCGGATGGCACCGAGGTGATGTCTAGCAAGTTGCTGTACTGGTGTGGTCATTCTACAATGCTGAAAGTCGGCGTGGGGCGCCCCATTAGCCTGTGAGATGGCGTCAGTAGCGGACTGATGTGCGAATGGGGCCAAAGGCAGCGCAACAATATTTTCTGAAGAGAAGACACCAAAAGGTGCTGACATTCCAAGATCCGGATGGCACCGAGGTGGTGTCTAGCAAGCTATGCAGTTGAGTTGTGTGCGCACTTGCGGCGAATAGGTCGAAGGCAGCATAACAATGTTTTTTGAATAGAAGACACCACAAGGCGTTGAGATTCGGTTACCACCGAGGTGATGTCTAGCAAGTTGCCGCACTGGTGTGGCCATCCTACAATACTGCTCCGAATAACGGCGTGGGGTGCCCGAAGGGGGGGGGGGAGCCGGCGTGAATGGGCCTTCCTAGGCGGAGGCTCGTCTGCTGTAGTGGGGCGCCCCTTTACCGTTTCAGTTGCCATTCAGCTGAGTTTCGGCTGCTCTTGATGCTACAGCGACAGGCGGCTGCAAGAGGACTCTCAAAATGGCGGCCTGTTCTTTGGATTTGGGCCTGGTCCACTAAAATGGCCCTGGGACACCTTAGAACTCGGACGCTCGATTTTTTTTTCCTTTCCTGTACATGCAAAAAAAGGTAAATGCCCGGTACGTTACACGCTTCATCTGCCACGATGAACTCTCCAGAGGAACCGAAAAAAATATAGTTGTGGTAACTATACCATGCATCGTCATATGGAGAGGTGGCACCAATTAATTATAGTGCTGCATAAAAGAGAGATTTGGAGGAGAACCCCTGACCTGCTAGTACATTCATCAAAGAAGTGGCACTGAGAGCTTCAGAGGCAAGGGAAACGGTCCAAAATATTTAAAAGAACTTTGGAAAGATTAAAATGACATGTTTAGATTGTGGCAAATTAATTTCATGTGGACAGATGAGTGTTACTCTAATAAATACAGCATATGAACATCATCATAGTCGATGGTTGGTAGAGACATTTTGACTATATCCTGGACCTGCCCGTCCTCGCCCAAAATGGCGCCGGAATAAATGGGACTCGTAACTCCTTGTTGTGTACTGGTTGCAGAACCTTGAAATCACGAGATACGTATGCAGTTTTGAAGCACATGGCGGGCGGGGACGAGAATTGATTGACTATTTCGACATCCCTATTGATATTAAGTTCTGATGTGTTATTGATTACTGTACTGTTGAAAGTTCGAATTAACGTCACCCATGGTACTTGCCCGCAAATGTATATCTAGATAATTTTATTGTAACTGGCCCTGTCGTATTTTAATTATAAAATGTACGTCCACCGATTCCGTAACTGTTAGACACCTTAGTTCTTGCAACCTAATGGCCCGCCCGTTACGTTCCTCTACAGTGTAAATGTCTATTCATCATATACGATTACAGTTTGCTCTGTGGCAGGCCCACGTGGTTATAGGCTCGTATTTGTATAATGAAATTTTCACAATAAAGGTTTTTAAAAGAAAACATGGTAGTAGTATATACATTGGTAAAGTTTTTAATAATAGTGACTGTTTTAGAATCATTAAAAGGCAAGTGAAATAAAGCAGACCAATTACATGAAGGGTAAAAGGTATAATACGAAGGAACGCAGTAAAGATAAATGGTCAAGGGCTGTTGTGTTTTCTATTCCTGCAACATAAAGTGATCGATAAGAATCTCATATTCAGGCGTATCGGCGACTAAGACAGCAGGTCGACCCTCTTTTGCTCAACGGCTCCGTCATGGGACGAAGAAACGCTCTTTTTCTCGAAAAAAGAATATATTTTACTTGCAGGACAGTTGTAAAATTTCCGGGAAAGTACATTAGCCTGGAACATTATAACATATATTTAAGAAAAAATAATGTTCGGAAGTAATGAAAAGCGTAATTTTTAGGTCATATGACCAAGCCTTTCATCATTACAATAAGAAAAATAAAATGAACCAATGAAAAGTTTTATTAACAAGTCACATGACTTGTTATGCTTACGTTACGCGCTGCGTGCCCCGGATGACTTCCGGATGCGCTAATGCGGCGCGTCATATGACGCATTACGCGACAACGCAGGTACAGAATATAGTCAAAATGTCTCCACCTACCAGCGGTCGGAACACAACCCCTTTCAGCAGGCTAAATAGTTCTGTTAAATGACAACAGAAGGGACAGGCAACAAGAACCATCAGTCAAAGAGGGGAGGGCTAGTTCTTCTCTACCGGGTTACATTGGGGAGCTACCGGAACTGATCGAATTGGTAGTCTACAGTGTTTCTGGATGTTTCAGACTGAAGCTGGGGTTAGCATGAGAGCAGCACCATTTCGTAGCTCCGTCGTGGTCATTCCGCAACCAATCATGGCAGCCGTTCTTTATCGTTATTTTGGGCGGGGTGGGTGGCGGAGCCGAGCTGTTTTGCAGCCATCATTGTGTGGAGTTCAGTTCATCTCACTAGTTTTGTATTTGTCATGAGGGGTTGTTCCTAATGTTTTTATTTTAGCGAGGTCAAAAAGAGATCCCATTAGTGGCCTACTGATTTTGCTCGATTCCTTTTCTTTTTTTTTACACGATTTTTCGTTATCTGCAAAGACTAAACAGAGTATTGCGACTCTGTGTTTGTTTGTAAATAGAGAATGAACCAAAGAGAACTAATTCTAAAACAGTAAATACTTGGATAACAATCAATCAAATGGAGAGAGAAGCAGGCACGACGGATTACAACGGGGGCAAAGGCCTGCGTTAACTACCTTTCACTATCTGCAAAGAGAGAGTACTCCTAATAGAAATGAGGGGGGGGGGCACCATTCAAAGCAGATCAGTGTGCATAAACACGAAAATGTTTTCACTTACCACGTACTTGACATTCGACAGCTTATGA
Source organism: Lissotriton helveticus (assembly GCF_964261635.1). Taxonomy (NCBI): domain Eukaryota; kingdom Metazoa; phylum Chordata; class Amphibia; order Caudata; family Salamandridae; genus Lissotriton; species Lissotriton helveticus. Next base: position 480,280,819 of record NC_136067.1, read on the forward strand.
TATTTGCTATTAAAAAAACATTGAAATTCACTGAAAAAACCATAGGTTATAGACCATATATAGTTAGGAATTAGCATTTACAAAACCTTGAAAATTCACTGAAAAAACCATAGGTTATAGACCATATATAGTTAGGAATTAGCATTTAAAAAACCTTATTTTACTCACACAAAACCATTGAAATTCCATATATAGTTAGTTGCACTAACTATATATCGCGCACCCGCAATCCACTGCTGATCATGTCACTTATTACATCATTCATGACATGGTCAGTGACATCACTGATGACATCACTGATGACATCTCATTTGACATCATTCTTGTGCTAATACGATAAACCTCTTCAGACTCTAATATAACCTTAGATACACTCAGTGTATACAGACACTCACACACTGCCACTCATCCATGGAGTTACTCACACACCCAGTCAGTCATGCAAAGAAACAATCTCACCTCCATTTCTTCAACTATACTGTTAAACACACCTTACTTATTGAAACATATACTAACACATATTTACTCTCTTATACAATCCCTGATACAAGTTCACAATGATCGATACAACCACTCACTCATTCAGTGGCTCTCATGCACAGTTATTTATATATGCCAACTCTCACATGTACTGTGTTTTACATATGTACTTACTATGACATGTAGCATTGAGATATCCATTCACTCATCAATACACTCATGCACTCAGTCAACTGCCCATGTAGCTGTTTCCACATGCACTCTTGAACTCATACACCTAGTGAATAAACTGCTCACACATCTATGCATAGAGTCACACACCTTCCAGCCACCCCCACACAAACTCAATCTCCCATAGAAATACTTGGGCAACCAATTAATACCACATATAGCCTCTCGTATAGCTAATGATCAACACATGCAGCAGTTTACAGAACAACAGACATAATGATGCACAAATTAAGACAGTTTAGTCACTAACCCATGCATTCAGTGAGACACATTTAATCACTCACTCATACAGTCAGTCACGCACCTACTAAATCCTTCATCCAGACACTTATACATCCACTCATTCTTCAATATGTAAGACATATTTTAACTTTACAGACACATACAGTCACTGGATGTTGTCATCAGTGATGTCATCAGTGATGTCATTTGAGATGTCATCAGTGATGTCATCAGTGATGTCACTGACCATGTCATGAATGATGTAATTTGTGACATGATCAGCAGTGGATTGCGGGTGCGCGATATATAGTTAGTGCAACTAACTATATATGGAATTTCAATGGTTTTGTGTGAGTAAAATAAGGTTTTTTAAATGCTAATTCCTAACTATATATGGTCTATAACCTATGGTTTTTTCAGTGAATATATATATATATATATATATTCACTGAAAAAACCATAGGTTATAGACCATATATAGTTAGGAATTAGCATTTAAAAAACCTTATTTTACTCACACAAAACCATTGAAATTCCATATATAGTTAGTTGCACTAACTATATATCGCGCACCCGCAATCCACTGCTGATCATGTCACAAATTACATCATTCATGACATGGTCAGTGACATCACTGATGACATCACTGATGACATCTCAAATGACATCACTGATGTCATCAGTGATGTCACTGACCATGTCATGAATGATGTAATTTGTGACATGATCAGCAGTGGATTGCGGGTGCGCGATATATAGTTAGTGCAACTAACTATATATGGAATTTCAATGGTTTTGTGTGAGTAAAATAAGGTTTTTTAAATGCTAATTCCTAACTATATATGGTCTATAACCTATGGTTTTTTCAGTGAATATATATATATATATATATATTCACTGAAAAAAACATAGGTTTCAGACCTTATATAGTTAGGAATTAGCATTTAAAAAAACCTTTGAAATTCACTTAAAAAACCATAGGTTTCAGGCCTTATATAGTTAGGAATTAGCATTTAAAAAAACCTTTGAAATTCACTGAAAAAACCATAGGTTTCAGGAGTTATATAGTTAGGAATTAGCATTTAAAAAACCTTGCAAATTCAATGAAAAAACCATAGGTTTCAGGCCTTATATAGTTAGGAATTAGGCACAAGAAAGCAGCCAATTCCATCCATCAACGCCAAAGTTATTCCCAATAGAATGTTGCGGATTTCCTATGGAAACTAGGTCCTAACTATAACTACCTACTGGCGACCGCCAGTAGGTAATATATATATATTTCAAGTGGCCATGAAAGTGGGCTGACTTGGGGAAACCTGCTGCCTAAAAATGCCCGGAGAAATGATAACTAATGGCATTGAACAACACGGACCCACTGGAGGGATAAAAAAAATTTCGGAAGAAATTATAAAAGGGAGCCGTGAGCACTACAAGGACCACCATGCTCAGTAACAGGAAGTGACCTAACGAAGATCGTACCATCAAATGAAAATGAGCCTCTAAAACCAAAGAAACATGTGGTGACAAATCGGCTTCCTAATGAAACTGTGTTTGCAAACTGATGAAGTTCTTGGCAGAACGAAACGCGTCTTGCATAAATGCCGTTTTTCCAAAAGAAAAGGAAATGGAAATAAAATGAACTAATGTGGCAAAGACTTCGGTTTCTGTGCGGCGCTACTTCTTCTCTGCGGGGGAGAGTTGTTGGAATATTTAATCGGCTTGGTTCCGCCGAAAGAGACTACACAGCCAGTGAGAGCGCCATCATCCCCGACTCGAACCATATCGTTGACTCCGTCCAAACGGTCAAGGTGGATGCGGTGCTCCCGGGTACTGGACCCGGTTATGGTTTCAAGCGGCCATGAAAGGGGGCCGACTTGGGGAAACCTGCTGCCTAAAAATGCCCCGAGAAATGATAACTAATGGCATTGAACAACACGGACCCACTGGAGGGATAAAAAAAATTCGGAAGAAATTATAAAAGGGAGCCGTGAGCACTACAAGGACCACCATGCTCAGTAACAGGAAGTGACCTAACAAAGATCGTACCATCAAATGAAAATGAGCCTCTAAAACCAAAGAAATATGTGGTGACAAATCGGCTTCCTAATGAAACTGTGTTTGCAAACTGATGAAGTTCTTGGCAGAACGAAACGCGTCTTGCATAAATGCCGTTTTTCCAAAAGAAAAGGAAATGGAAATAAAATGAACTAATGTGGCAAAGACTTCGGTTTCTGTGCGGCTCTACTTCTTCTCTGCGGGGGAGAGTTGTTGGAATATTTATTCGGCTTGGTTCCGCCGAAAGAGACTACACAGCCAGTGAGAGCGCCATCATCCCCGACTCGAACCATATCGTTGACTCCGTCCAAACGGTCAAGGTGGATGCGGTGCTCCCGGGTACTGGACCCGGTTATGGTTTCAAGCGGTCATGAAAGGGGGCCGACTTGGGGAAACCTGCTGCCTAAAAATGCCCGGAGAAATGATAACTAATGGCATTGAACAACACGGACCCACTGGAGGGATAAAAAAAATTTCGGAAGAAATTATAAAAGGGAGCCGTGAGCACTACAAGGACCACCATGCTCAGTAACAGGAAGTGACCTAACGAAGATCGTACCATCAAATGAAAATGAGCCTCTAAAACCAAAGAAACATGTGGTGACAAATCGGCTTCCTAATGAAACTGTGTTTGCAAACTGATGAAGTTCTTGGCAGAGCGAAACGCGTCTTGCATAAATGCCGTTTTTCCAAAAGAAAAGGAAATCGAAATAAAATGAACTAATGTGGCAAAGACTTCGGTTTCTGTGCGGCTCTACTTATTCTCTGCGGGGGAGAGTTGTTGGAATATTTAATCGGCTTGGTTCCGCCGAAAGAGACTACACAGCCAGTGAGAGCGCCATCATCCCCGACTCGAACCATATCGTTGACTCCGTCCAAACGGTCAAGGTGGATGCGGTGCTCCCGGGTACTGGACCCGGTTATGGTTTCAAGCGGCCATGAAAGGGGGCCGACTTGGGGAAACCTGCTGCCTAAAAATGCCCGGAGAAATGATAACTAATGGCATTGAACAACACGGACCCACTGGAGGGATAAAAAAAATTTCGGAAGAAATTATAAAAGGGAGCCGTGAGCACTACAAGGACCACCATGCTCAGTAACAGGAAGTGACCTAACGAAGATCGTACCATCAAATGAAAATGAGCCTCTAAAACCAAAGAAACATGTGGTGCAAATCGGCTTCCTAATGAAACTGTGTTTGCAAACTGATGAAGTTCTTGGCAGAACGAAACGCGTCTTGCATAAATGCCGTTTTTCCAAAAGAAAAGGAAATGGAAATAAAATGAACTAATGTGGCAAAGACTTCGGTTTCTGTGCGGCTCTACTTCTTCTCTGCGGGGGAGAGTTGTTGGAATATTTAATCGGCTTAGTTCCGCCGAAAGAGACTACACAGCCAGTGAGAGCGCCATCATCCCCGACTCGAACCATATCGTTGACTCCGTCCAAACGGTCAAGGTGGATGCGGTGCTCCCGGGTACTGGACCCGGTTATGGTTTCAAGCGGCCATGAAAGGGGGCCGACTTGGGGAAACCTGCTAGCTAAAAATGCCCGGAGAAATGATAACTAATGGCATTGAACAACACGGACCCACTGGAGGGATAAAAAAAAATTCGGAAGAAATTATAAAAGGGAGCCGTGAGCACTACAAGGACCACCATGCTCAGTAACAGGAAGTGACCTAACGAAGATCGTACCCTCAAATGAAAATGAGCCTCTAAAACCAAAGAAACATGTGGTGACAAATCGGCTTCCTAATGAAACTGTGTTTGCAAACTGATGAAGTTCTTGGCAGAACGAAACGCGTCTTGCATAAATGCCGTTTTTCCAAAAGAAAAGGAAATCGAAATAAAATGAACTAATGTGGCAAAGACTTCGGTTTCTGTGCGGCTCTACTTCTTCTCTGCGGGGGAGAGTTGTTGGAATATTTAATCGGCTTGGTTCCGCCGAAAGAGACTACACAGCCAGTGAGAGCGCCATCATCCCCGACTCGAACCATATCGTTGACTCCGTCCAAACGGTCAAGGTGGATGCGGTGCTCCCGGGTACTGGACCCGGTTATGGTTTCAAGCGGCCATGAAAGGGGGCCGACTTGGGGAAACCTGCTGCCTAAAAATGCCCGGAGAAATGATAACTAATGGCATTGAACAACACGGACCCACTGGAGGGATAAAAAAAAATTCGGAAGAAATTATAAAAGGGAGCCGTGAGCACTACAAGGACCACCATGCTCAGTAACAGGAAGTGACCTAACGAAGATCGTACCCTCAAATGAAAATGAGCCTCTAAAACCAAAGAAACATGTGGTGACAAATCGGCTTCCTAATGAAACTGTGTTTGCAAACTGATGAAGTTCTTGGCAGAACGAAACGCGTCTTGCATAAATGCCGTGTTTCCAAAAGAAAAGGAAATCGAAATAAAATGAACTAATGTGGCAAAGACTTCGGTTTCTGTGCGGCTCTACTTCTTCTCTGCGGGGGAGAGTTGTTGGAATATTTAATCGGCTTGGTTCCGCCGAAAGAGACTACACAGCCAGTGAGAGCGCCATCATCCCCGACTCGAACCATATCGTTGACTCCGTCCAAACGGTCAAGGTGGATGCGGTGCTCCCGGGTACTGGACCCGGTTATGGTTTCAAGCGGCCATGAAAGGGGGCCGACTTGGGGAAACCTGCTGCCTAAAAATGCCCGGAGAAATGATAACTAATGGCATTGAACAACACGGACCCACTGGAGGGATAAAAAAATATTCGGAAGAAATTATAAAAGGGAGCCGTGAGCACTACAAGGACCACCATGCTCAGTAACAGGAAGTGACCTAACGAAGATCGTACCATCAAATGAAAATGAGCCCCTAAAACCAAAGAAACATGTGGTGACAAATCGGCTTCCTAATGAAACTGTGTTTGCAAACTGATGAAGTTCTTGGCAGAACGAAACGCGTCTTGCATAAATGCCGTTTTTCCAAAAGAAAAGGAAATCGAAATAAAATGAACTAATGTGGCAAAGACTTCGGTTTCTGTGCGGCTCTACTTATTCTCTGCGGGGGAGAGTTGTTGGAATATTTAATCGGCTTGGTTCCGCCGAAAGAGACTACACAGCCAGTGAGAGCGCCATCATCCCCGACTCGAACCATATCGTTGACTCCGTCCAAACGGTCAAGGTGGATGCGGTGCTCCCGGGTACTGGACCCGGTTATGGTTTCAAGCGGCCATGAAAGGGGGCCGACTTGGGGAAACCTGCTGCCTAAAAATGCCCGGAGAAATGATAACTAATGGCATTGAACAACACGGACCCACTGGAGGGATAAAAAAAATTTCGGAAGAAATTATAAAAGGGAGCCGTGAGCACTACAAGGACCACCATGCTCAGTAACAGGAAGTGACCTAACGAAGATCGTACCATCAAATGAAAATGAGCCTCTAAAACCAAAGAAACATGTGGTGACAAATCGGCTTCCTAATGAAACTGTGTTTGCAAACTGATGAAGTTCTTGGCAGAACGAAACGCGTCTTGCATAAATGCCGTTTTTCCAAAAGAAAAGGAAATGGAAATAAAATGAACTAATGTGGCAAAGACTTCGGTTTCTGTGCGGCTCTACTTCTTCTCTGCGGGGGAGAGTTGTTGGAATATTTAATCGGCTTAGTTCCGCCGAAAGAGACTACACAGCCAGTGAGAGCGCCATCATCCCCGACTCGAACCATATCGTTGACTCCGTCCAAACGGTCAAGGTGGATGCGGTGCTCCCGGGTACTGGACCCGGTTATGGTTTCAAGCGGCCATGAAAGGGGGCCGACTTGGGGAAACCTGCTGCCTAAAAATGCCCGGAGAAATGATAACTAATGGCATTGAACAACACGGACCCACTGGAGGGATAAAAAAAAATTCGGAAGAAATTATAAAAGGGAGCCGTGAGCACTACAAGGACCACCATGCTCAGTAACAGGAAGTGACCTAACGAAGATCGTACCCTCAAATGAAAATGAGCCTCTAAAACCAAAGAAACATGTGGTGACAAATCGGCTTCCTAATGAAACTGTGTTTGCAAACTGATGAAGTTCTTGGCAGAACGAAACGCGTCTTGCATAAATGCCGTTTTTCCAAAAGAAAAGGAAATCGAAATAAAATGAACTAATGTGGCAAAGACTTCGGTTTCTGTGCGGCTCTACTTCTTCTCTGCGGGGGAGAGTTGTTGGAATATTTAATCGGCTTGGTTCCGCCGAAAGAGACTACACAGCCAGTGAGAGCGCCATCATCCCCGACTCGAACCATATCGTTGACTCCGTCCAAACGGTCAAGGTGGATGCGGTGCTCCCGGGTACTGGACCCGGTTATGGTTTCAAGCGGCCATGAAAGGGGGCCGACTTGGGGAAACCTGCTGCCTAAAAATGCCCGGAGAAATGATAACTAATGGCATTGAACAACACGGACCCACTGGAGGGATAAAAAAAAATTCGGAAGAAATTATAAAAGGGAGCCGTGAGCACTACAAGGACCACCATGCTCAGTAACAGGAAGTGACCTAACGAAGATCGTACCATCAAATGAAAATGAGCCCCTAAAACCAAAGAAACATGTGGTGACAAATCGGCTTCCTAATGAAACTGTGTTTGCAAACTGATGAAGTTCTTGGCAGAACGAAACGCGTCTTGCATAAATGCCGTTTTTCCAAAAGAAAAGGAAATGGAAATAAAATGAACTAATGTGGCAAAGACTTCGGTTTCTGTGCGGCTCTACTTCTTCTCTGCGGGGGAGAGTTGTTGGAATATTTAATCGGCTTAGTTCCGCCGAAAGAGACTACACAGCCAGTGAGAGCGCCATCATCCCCGACTCGAACCATATCGTTGACTCCGTCCAAACGGTCAAGGTGGATGCGGTGCTCCCGGGTACTGGACCCGGTTATGGTTTCAAGCGGCCATGAAAGGGGGCCGACTTGGGGAAACCTGCTGCCTAAAAATGCCCGGAGAAATGATAACTAATGGCATTGAACAACACGGACCCACTGAAGGGATAAAAAAAAATTCGGAAGAAATTATAAAAGGGAGCCGTGAGCACTACAAGGACCACCATGCTCAGTAACAGGAAGTGACCTAACGAAGATCGTACCATCAAATGAAAATGAGCCTCTAAAACCAAAGAAACATGTGGTGACAAATCGGCTTCCTAATGAAACTGTGTTTGCAAACTGATGAAGTTCTTGGCAGAACGAAACGCGTCTTGCATAAATGCCGTTTTTCCAAAAGAAAAGGAAATGGAAATAAAATGAACTAATGTGGCAAAGACTTCGGTTTCTGTGCGGCTCTACTTCTTCTCTGCGGGGGAGAGTTGTTGGAATATTTAATCGGCTTGGTTCCGCCGAAAGAGACTACACAGACAGTGAGAGCTCCATCATCCCCGACTCAAACCATATCGTTGACTCCGTCCGAATGGTCAAGGTGGATGCGGTGCTCCCGGGTACTGGACCCGGTTATGGTTTCAAGCGGCCATGAAAGGGGGCCGACTTGGGGAAACCTGCTGCCTAAAAATGCCCGGAGAAATGATAACTAATGGCATTGAACAACACGGACCCACTGGAGGGATAAAAAAAATTCGGAAGAAATTATAAAAGGGAGCCGTGAGCACTACAACGACCACCATGCTCAGTAACAGGAAGTGACCTAACAAAGATCGTACCATCAAATGAAAATGAGCCTCTAAAACCAAAGAAACATGTGGTGACAAATCGGCTTCCTAATGAAACTGTGTTTGCAAACTGATGAAGTTCTTGGCAGAACGAAACGCGTCTTGCATAAATGCCGTTTTTCCAAAAGAAAAGGAAATGGAAATAAAATGAACTAATGTGGCAAAGACTTCGGTTTCTGTGCGGCTCTACTTCTTCTCTGCGGGGGAGAGTTGTTGGAATATTTAATCGGCTTGGTTCCGCCGAAAGAGACTACACAGCCAGTGAGAGCGCCATCATCCCCGACTCGAACCATATCGTTGACTCCGTCCAAACGGTCAAGGTGGATGCGGTGCTCCCGGGTACTGGACCCGGTTATGGTTTCAAGCGGCCATGAAAGGGGGCCGACTTGGGGAAACCTGCTGCCTAAAAATGCCCGGAGAAATGATAACTAATGGCATTGAACAACACGGACCCACTGGAGGGACAAAAAAAAATTCGGAAGAAATTATAAAAGGGAGCCGTGAGCACTACAAGGACCACCATGCTCAGTAACAGGAAGTGACCTAACGAAGATCGTACCATCAAATGAAAATGAGCCTCTAAAACCAAAGAAACATGTGGTGACAAATCGGCTTCCTAATGAAACTGTGTTTGCAAACTGATGAAGTTCTTGGCAGAACGAAACGCGTCTTGCATAAATGCCGTTTTTCCAAAAGAAAAGGAAATGGAAATAAAATGAACTAATGTGGCAAAGACTTCGGTTTCTGTGCGGCTCTACTTCTTCTCTGCGGGGGAGAGTTGTTGGAATATTTAATCGGCTTAGTTCCGCCGAAAGAGACTACACAGCCAGTGAGAGCGCCATCATCCCCGACTCGAACCATATCGTTGACTCCGTCCAAACGGTCAAGGTGGATGCGGTGCTCCCGGGTACTGGACCCGGTTATGGTTTCAAGCGGCCATGAAAGGGGGCCGACTTGGGGAAACCTGCTGGCTAAAAATGCCCGGAGAAATGATAACTAATGGCATTGAACAACACGGACCCACTGGAGGGATAAAAAAAAATTCGGAAGAAATTATAAAAGGGAGCCGTGAGCACTACAAGGACCACCATGCTCAGTAACAGGAAGTGACTTAACGAAGATCGTACCATCAAATGAAAATGAGCCTCTAAAACCAAAGAAACATGTGGTGACAAATCGGCTTCCTAATGAAACTGTGTTTGCAAACTGATGAAGTTCTTGGCAGAACGAAACGCGTCTTGCATAAATGCCGTTTTTCCAAAAGAAAAGGAAATGGAAATAAAATGAACTAATGTGGCAAAGACTTCGGTTTCTGTGCGGCTCTACTTCTTCTCTGCGGGGGAGAGTTGTTGGAATATTTAATCGGCTTGGTTCCGCCGAAAGAGACTACACAGACAGTGAGAGCGCCATCATCCCCGACTCGAACCATATCGTTGACTCCGTCCAAATGGTCAAGGTGGATGCGGTGCTCCCGGGTACTGGACCCGGTTATGGTTTCAAGCGGCCATGAAAGGGGGCCGACTTGGGGAAACCTGCTGCCTAAAAATGCCCGGAGAAATGATAACTAATGGCATTGAACAACACGGACCCACTGGAGGGATAAAAAAAATTCGGAAGAAATTATAAAAGGGAGCCGTGAGCACTACAAGGACCACCATGCTCAGTAACAGGAAGTGACCTAACAAAGATCGTACCATCAAATGAAAATGAGCCTCTAAAACCAAAGAAACATGTGGTGACAAATCGGCTTCCTAATGAAACTGTGTTTGCAAACTGATGAAGTTCTTGGCAGAACGAAACGCGTCTTGCATAAATGCCGTTTTTCCAAAAGAAAAGGAAATGGAAATAAAATGAACTAATGTGGCAAAGACTTCGGTTTCTGTGCGGCTCTACTTCTTCTCTGCGGGGGAGAGTTGTTGGAATATTTAATCGGCTTGGTTCCACCGAAAGAGACTACACAGCCAGTGAGAGTGCCATCATCCCCGACTCGAACCATATCGTTGACTCCGTCCAAACGGTCAAGGTGGATGCGGTGCTCCCGGGTACTGGACCCGGTTATGGTTTCAAGCGGCCATGAAAGGGGGCCGACTTGGGGAAACCTGCTGCCTAAAAATGCCCGGAGAAATGATAACTAATGGCATTGAACAACACGGACCCACTGGAGGGATAAAAAAAATTTCGGAAGAAATTATAAAAGGGAGCCGTGAGCACTACAAGGACCACCATGCTCAGTAACAGGAAGTGACCTAACGAAGATCATACCATCAAATGAAAATGAGCCTCTAAAACCAAAGAAATATGTGGTGACAAATCGGCTTCCTAATGAAACTCTGTTTGCAAACTGATGAAGTTCTTGGCAGAACGAAACGCGTCTTGCATAAATGCCGTTTTTCCAAAAGAAAAGGAAATCGAAATAAAATGAACTAATGTGGCAAAGACTTCGGTTTCTGTGCGGCTCTACTTCTTCTCTGCGGGGGAGAGTTGTTGGAATATTTAATCGGCTTGGTTCCGCCAAAAGAGACTACACAGCCAGTGAGAGCGCCATCATCCCCGACTCGAACCATATCGTTGACTCCGTCCAAACGGTCAAGGTGGATGCGGTGCTCCCGGGTACTGGACCCGGTTATGGTTTCAAGCGGCCATGAAAGGGGGCCGACTTGGGGAAACCTGCTGCCTAAAAATGCCCGGAGAAATGATAACTAATGGCATTGAACAACACGGACCCACTGGAGGGATAAAAAAAATTTCGGAAGAAATTATAAAAGGGAGCCGTGAGCACTACAAGGACCACCATGCTCAGTAACAGGAAGTGACCTAACGAAGATCGTACCATCAAATGAAAATGAGCCTCTAAAACCAAAGAAACATGTGGTGACAAATCGGCTTCCTAATGAAACTGTGTTTGCAAACTGATGAAGTTCTTGGCAGAACGAAACGCGTCTTGCATAAATGCCGTTTTTCCAAAAGAAAAGGAAATCGAAATAAAATGAACTAATGTGGCAAAGACTTCGGTTTCTGTGCGGCTCTACTTCTTCTCTGCGGGGGAGAGTTGTTGGAATATTTAATCGGCTTGGTTCCGCCAAAAGAGACTACACAGACAGTGAGAGCGCCATCATCCCCGACTCGAACCATATCGTTGACTCCGTCCAAATGGTCAAGGTGGATGCGGTGCTCCCGGGTACTGGACCGGGTTATGGTTTCAAGCGGCCATGAAAGGGGGCCGACTTGGGGAAACCTGCTGCCTAAAAATGCCAGGAGAAATGATAACTAATGGCATTGAACAACACGGACCCACTGGAGGGATAAAAAAAATTCGGAAGAAATTATAAAAGGGAGCCGTGAGCACTACAAGGACCACCATGCTCAGTAACAGGAAGTGACCTAACAAAGATCGTACCATCAAATGAAAATGAGCCTCTAAAACCAAAGAAACATGTGGTGACAAATCGGCTTCCTAATGAAACTGTGTTTGCAAACTGATGAAGTTCTTGGCAGAACGAAACGCGTCTTGCATAAATGCCGTTTTTCCAAAAGAAAAGGAAATGGAAATAAAATGAACTAATGTGGCAAAGACTTCGGTTTCTGTGCGGCTCTACTTCTTCTCTGCGGGGGAGAGTTGTTGGAATATTTAATCGGCTTGGTTCCGCCGAAAGAGACTACACAGCCAGTGAGAGCGCCATCATCCCCGACTCGAACCATATCGTTGACTCCGTCCAAACGGTCAAGGTGGATGCGGTGCACCCGGGTACTGGACCCGGTTATGGTTTCAAGCGGCCATGAAAGGGGGCCGACTTGGGGAAACCTGCTGCCTAAAAATGCCCGGAGAAATGATAACTAATGGCATTGAACAACACGGACCCACTGGAGGGATAAAAAAAAATTCGGAAGAAATTATAAAAGGGAGCCGTGAGCACTACAAGGACCACCATGCTCAGTAACAGGAAGTGACCTAACGAAGATCGTACCATCAAATGAAAATGAGCCTCTAAAACCAAAGAAACATGTGGTGACAAATCGGCTTCCTAATGAAACTGTGTTTGCAAACTGATGAAGTTCTTGGCAGAACGAAACGCGTCTTGCATAAATGCCGTTTTTCCAAAAGAAAAGGAAATCGAAATAAAATGAACTAATGTGGCAAAGACTTCGGTTTCTGTGCAGCTCTACTTCTTCTCTGCGGGGGAGAGTTGTTGGAATATTTAATCGGCTTGGTTCCGCCGAAAGAGACTACACAGCCAGTGAGAGCGCCATCATCCCCGACTCGAACCATATCGTTGACTCCGTCCAAACGGTCAAGGCGGATGCGGTGCTCCCGGGTACTGGACCCGGTTATGGTTTCAAGCGGCCATGAAAGGGGGCCGACTTGGGGAAACCTGCTGCCTAAAAATGCCCGGAGAAATGATAACTAATGGCATTGAACAACACGGACCCACTGGAGGAATAAAAAAAATTTCGGAAGAAATTATAAAAGGGAGCCGTGAGCACTACAAGGACCACCATGCTCAGTAACAGGAAGTGACCTAACGAAGATCGTACCATCAAATGAAAATGAGCCTCTAAAACCAAAGAAACATGTGGTGACAAATCGGCTTCCTAATGAAACTGTGTTTGCAAACTGATGAAGTTCTTGGCAGAACGAAACGCGTCTTGCATAAATGCCGTTTTTCCAAAAGAAAAGGAAATCGAAATAAAATGAACTAATGTGGCAAAGACTTCGGTTTCTGTGCAGCTCTACTTCTTCTCTGCGGGGGAGAGTTGTTGGAATATTTAATCGGCTTAGTTCCGCCGAAAGAGACTACACAGCCAGTGAGAGCGCCATCATCCCCGACTCGAACCATATCGTTGACTCCGTCCAAACGGTCAAGGTGGATGCGGTGCTCCCGGGTACTGGACCCGGTTATGGTTTCAAGCGGCCATGAAAGGGGGCCGACTTGGGGAAACCTGCTGCCTAAAAATGCCCGGAGAAATGATAACTAATGGCATTGAACAACACGGACCCACTGGAGGGATAAAAAAAAATTCGGAAGAAATTATAAAAGGGAGCCGTGAGCACTACAAGGACCACCATGCTCAGTAACAGGAAGTGACCTAACGAAGATCGTACCATCAAATGAAAATGAGCCTCTAAAACCAAAGAAACATGTGGTGACGAATCGGCTTCCTAATGAAACTGTGTTTGCAAACTGATGACGGTGGGCGCCATCTTGAGGGAGGCAGGGAGAGCGCTCTAGTCGCGCTATACTCCCGCCCCCCTGGAATATTTAACCAGACTCCTCCTCGCGCTCGGTGCCCTACAGTAGCTCTCCCCAGCGAGGCAACTGGGGCTGCGAGCTACTTCTTATTCTTGGAAACTGTGGTGAATTATTAATTAACGTGGAAACTTTGAAATACGCTTTGTGCAAATTTTAAACTTAATTGTTTTTTAGTCTTTTATTCTTCCTTAATTTGGGGGACTTGCTTGTAGCTAAGGGGAAACATTTTAGTAGGCACACTGACACCGCTACCACTCTAAAATCTCTACTTTTCCGCCATTCCCGCTTTGTTCTAACACCGGCGACGGTGGGCGCCATCTTGAGGGAGGCAGGGAGAGCGCTCTAGTCGCGCTATACTCCCGCCCCCCTGGAATATTTAACCAGACTCCTCCTCGCGCTCGGTGCCCTACAGTAGCTCTCCCCAGCGAGGCAACTGGGGCTGCGAGCTACTTCTTATTCTTGGAAACTGTGGTGAATTATTAATTAACGTGGAAACTTTGAAATACGCTTTGTGCAAATTTTAAACTTAATTGTTTTTTAGTCTTTTATTCTTCCTTAATTTGGGGGACTTGCTTGTAGCTAAGGGGAAACATTTTAGTAGGCACACTGACACCGCTACCACTCTAAAATCTCTACTTTTCCGCCATTCCCGCTTTGTTCTAACACCGGCGACGGTGGGCGCCATCTTGAGGGAGGCAGGGAGAGCGCTCTAGTCGCGCTATACTCCCGCCCCCTTTTCTCCCTATATCATGTGCAATCCGGCCAGACGGCGCAGCGGGCTGGCGCAGCGGGCGCGCCGGATGCGCGCCGAAGCCGCGCCTAAGCCAAGCCTGTCTGCGCCCGTCCGCGACCGGATCGCGCTGGGCGCAGGGCACGCTGTCGGTCCAAAGCCTGTCATCAGGTATGACAACAATCATTTATTGTCCCTACGCCCTCCACCCGCCCTCCATGGTCATGTCTGCCCCCATATTGACCCCTCCTCCAGCCCTCTGTTATGTCCTTGCTGTAAATGGACACCTTTGATACCCACAAATGGCGTCGACGACATGCACGCCCCTCCAAAGACTCGCCCCACCCTCTTTAAGGGAGGTCTGGTTAATGCCAGGTCCTTAGCCTGCCATTGCCAAGATGTACATGACCTAATACTAAACCAAGAGCTGGATGCCTTGTTTATCACGGAAAGTTGGCTTAACGATTCTTCCAACCCTGACCTGGCCATTGCTCTCCCCCCAGGTTACACTATTCTTAGAAGGGACAGACCCTCAGGTCGAGGTGGTGGGATAGCATTAATAATCAAGGATATATTTCCTTGCCACACATTCGACCTATACCATCTTAAAGACGTTGAAAGTCTGGGTTTCTCAATTAAAATTACTCCATCGTTCTCTCTCTCGGCCGGACTTCTCTATCGTCCTCCGGGCAATCCCTCCTCTTTCCTCAACTCTCTGGACGAGGCCTTAGGCGCACTTATGTTACAATATTCTAATTTCATGCTCCTTGGCGATATGAATTTACACATGGAATCATCCACTGACCCCCACGTCATTTCCTTTTTACAGTCCCTGAACATCTTCAGCCTCCCCCAACTTATTAATATGGCCACCCATAGTGCTGGTCATACCATTGACGGCATCTGTTCTAATATCCCTACCCTTTCCACCTCCCTTCCACTGCCCTTAATTTGGACCGATCATTTCTTTATCCCCTTTGACATCACGACACCTACTGCTCCCCCATCTAACCCCAGACACACCCAAGCCGCTTATACAGTCAACTGGAAGAAGGTGGCAGAACGTATACAGCTTGAGTCAAAACCGTTGCCCCTACCCCCCGCACTAACTGGAGATGTCGAAGCTGACTCATGCAACTTCCACACCTGGATGCACCAAATAGTTGCGGTTAACTCTGAACCCAAAAACAACCAAGGAAAGGGACCCAAGAAAAAAAAAAACAATGCCCCATGGTACACTAAGACCCTGGCAGATAGCCACCTCCAATGCCGGAGACTTGAAAGACACTGGAGACAAACATATGACACGGCCTCCAAAACTCGCTATGTTCAACAGAGAAAAGTATATCTCTCTGACATCAAAGCAGCTAAAAAGGACTATTTTACTAATCTCATAATGGAAGCGCACCAAAACCAAAAAACAATCTTCACTATAGTCAAGTCCTTCACCCACCCAAAAGCTCTTACCGCTGACATACCTCCGTCAGAGAGTCTCTGCAACCAAATTGCAGACTACTTCGTTGACAAAATTGTCAACATTCAGAAAGACTTTCCTCTACCCCTGACGACCACCACACAAGTCACAGTCAATCACCTTCCTCTCTCCAGTTTTAAACCAGTATCCTTGGAACAGACAAGCAAGGCAATCCGCGCCTGTAAATCAGGAGCACCTACGGACTCCTGTCCTCCTATCATCCTTCATCACCTGATTGATACAGTCAATCCCCACATCAATGGAATCATTAATGAATCCCTTGCATCTGGAATTGTACCTGCCAAATGGAAGAAGGCCACTGTCAAACCCCTGTTAAAAAAACAGAATAAACCACCCACAGACCTGACTAATATGCGGCCTATCTCCCTACTTCCTTTCCTAGGCAAAGTCACGGAGCATTTAGTGCACGAGGAACTTAAAACCTTCACAGAAGCCCATAACATCCTGCATCCACAGCAATCGGGCTTCCGCTCCGGTCACTCGACAGAAACAGCTTTGATCGAGCTTACCGACTCCATTAAATTCCTACAGGATGAGGGCAAGCAAGCTGTCCTCATCCTGTTGGATCTCACAGCGGCATTCGATACCATCTCGCACGCTATTCTAATCAATCGAATGCGAGAGATCGGTGTGACAGACTTAGCCCTGGCTTGGATTTCATCATTCCTATCAAACAGGTCCCAGACTGTAACACTTGGACCATATCTTTCCAGCGAAAAGTCAATTACATCTGGAGTGCCCCAGGGGTCCATATTGAGCCCCCTATTTTTTAATATCTACATGGCACCCCTCTTAGCTGTGATAGAGTCGCATGGTATCCTGGTTACGTCCTACGCTGACGACACACAATTGGTCGTCACCATCGACAAACAGCGTACGGACGCAGAGCTTCGCTTTAAAAACTGCCTATCCGATGTCTTTGTATGGCTAAACACTAATCATCTTAGATGCAATAGCGCTAAGACAGAGATCATTCCAATAGGCAAGAATATCTCTTTCTCCCCTAAAGATTGGTGGCCCACAGGCTCCGAGGCTCCTCCTAGTGCAGTTACAGCAGCCAGAAATCTGGGCGTACAATTTGATTCCTCCCTCACTTTTGACGACCACGTCAAGATCACTGCCGGTCGATGTTTTGGACTAATAAAATCCCTGAGGAAATTCTTCGATTTCCTCCCAATTACAGCCAGAAAGTCAGTCGCGGTAGCTCTTCTACTCTCCCGACTTGACTACTGCAACGGCCTCATGGCTGGGGTGAAAAAATCTACCCTCAGGAAGCTGCAGAGTCTACAACATGCTGCAGCTCGACTGGTTCTACAACTCCCCAGAAGGTCATCTGCATCTGCAGCCCTGAATTCACTTCATTGGATGCCACTGCACAAAAGAATCTTCTTCAAACTGCTCCTCACAGTCTATAAGACCATGCAAAATACAGGACCCCGCTATTTTGTAAACCGCTTCAAGCGCTACAATCCTTCGCGCTGCCTGAGATCTTCTGGGACTAACCTTGTCCAAATCCCCAGATTTAAATATAAGACCAGAGGAGGAAAATCCTTTAATGTTCTGGCAGCTAAAGCCTGGAACACCTTACCCATTGACCTCAGAGTTATCAATAATGAGAACAACTTCAGGAAACTTCTTAAGACATGGGTCTACAAACTCTCAGACTCCTCTGTCCTGGCTGCCATCTAGTTCCATCTTTTATTCACCACTTATCTCAGTTATTCCTCCGTAACTCGCCCAGCGCCATGATGCTCCCCTGGGAGCGAACGCTCGCGCTTTACAAATACCCACAAATATCAAAATATCAAATATCAAATGAAGTTCTTGGCAGAACGAAACGCGTCTTGCATAAATGCCGTTTTTCCAAAAGAAAAGGAAATCGAAATAAAATGAACTAATGTGGCAAAGACTTCGGTTTCTGTGCGGCTCTACTTCTTCTCTGCGGGGGAGAGTTGTTGGAATATTTAATCGGCTTGGTTCCGCCGAAAGAGACTACACAGCCAGTGAGAGCGCCATCATCCCCGACTCGAACCATATCGTTGACTCCGTCCAAACGGTCAAGGTGGATGCGGTGCTCCCGGGTACTGGACCCGGTTATGGTTTCAAGCGGCCATGAAAGGGGGCCGACTTGGGGAAACCTGCTGCCTAAAAATGCCCGGAGAAATGATAACTAATGGCATTGAACAACACGGACCCACTGGAGGGATAAAAAAAATTTCGGAAGAAATTATAAAAGGGAGCCGTGAGCACTACAAGGACCACCATGCTCAGTAACAGGAAGTGACCTAACGAAGATCGTACCATCAAATGAAAATGAGCCTCTAAAACCAAAGAAACATGTGGTGACAAATCGGCTTCCTAATGAAACAGTGTTTGCAAACTGATGAAGTTCTTGGCAGAACGAAACGCGTCTTGCATAAATGCCGTTTTTCCAAAAGAAAAGGAAATGGAAATAAAATGAACTAATGTGGCAAAGACTTCGGTTTCTGTGCGGCTCTACTTCTTCTCTGCGGGGGAGAGTTGTTGGAATATTTAATCGGCTTAGTTCCGCCGAAAGAGACTACACAGCCAGTGAGAGCGCCATCATCC
Source organism: Lissotriton helveticus (assembly GCF_964261635.1). Classification (NCBI taxonomy): domain Eukaryota; kingdom Metazoa; phylum Chordata; class Amphibia; order Caudata; family Salamandridae; genus Lissotriton; species Lissotriton helveticus. Next base: position 480,299,548 of record NC_136067.1, read on the forward strand.
CCGACTCGAACCATATCGTTGACTCCGTCCAAACGGTCAAGGTGGATGCGGTGCTCCCGGGTACTGGACCCGGTTATGGTTTCAAGCGGCCATGAAAGGGGGCCGACTTGGGGAAACCTGCTGCCTAAAAATGCCCGGAGAAATGATAACTAATGGCATTGAACAATACGGACCCACTGGAGGAATAAAAAAAAATTCGGAAGAAATTATAAAAGGGAGCCGTGAGCACTACAAGGACCACCATGCTCAGTAACAGGAAGTGACCTAACGAAGATCGTACCATCAAATGAAAATGAGCCTCTAAAACCAAAGAAACATGTGGTGACAAATCGGCTTCCTAATGAAACTGTGTTTGCAAACTGATGAAGTTCTTGGCAGAACGAAACGCGTCTTGCATAAATGCCGTTTTTCCAAAAGAAAAGGAAATCGAAATAAAATGAACTAATGTGGCAAAGACTTCGGTTTCTGTGCAGCTCTACTTCTTCTCTGCGGGGGAGAGTTGTTGGAATATTTAATCGGCTTAGTTCCGCCGAAAGAGACTACACAGCCAGTGAGAGCGCCATCATCCCCGACTCGAACCATATCGTTGACTCCGTCCAAACGGTCAAGGTGGATGCGGTGCTCCCGGGTACTGGACCCGGTTATGGTTTCAAGCGGCCATGAAAGGGGGCCGACTTGGGGAAACCTGCTGCCTAAAAATGCCCGGAGAAATGATAACTAATGGCATTGAACAACACGGACCCACTGGAGGGATAAAAAAAAATTCGGAAGAAATTATAAAAGGGAGCCGTGAGCACTACAAGGACCACCATGCTCAGTAACAGGAAGTGACCTAACGAAGATCGTACCATCAAATGAAAATGAGCCTCTAAAACCAAAGAAACATGTGGTGACGAATCGGCTTCCTAATGAAACTGTGTTTGCAAACTGATGAAGTTCTTGGCAGAACGAAACGCGTCTTGCATAAATGCCGTTTTTCCAAAAGAAAAGGAAATGGAAATAAAATGAACTAATGTGGCAAAGACTTCGGTTTCTGTGCGGCTCTACTTCTTCTCTGTGGGGGAGAGTTGTTGGAATATATATATATATATATATATATATATATATATATATATATATATATATATATATATATATATATATATATATATATTCACAGAAAAAACCATAGGTTATAGACCATATATAGTTAGGAATTAGCATTTACAAAACCTTGAAAATTCACTGAAAAAACCATAGGTTATAGACCATATATAGTTAGGAATTAGCATTTAAAAAACCTTATTTTACTCACACAAAACCATTGAAATTCCATATATAGTTAGTTGCACTAACTATATATCGCGCACCCGTAATCCACTGCTGATGATGTCACATATTACATCATTCATGACATGGTCAGTGACATCACTGATGACATCACTGATGACATCTCAAATGACATCACTGATGACAACATCCAGTGATTATGTGTTTCTGTAAAGTTTAAATATGTTTTACATATTGAAGAATGAGTGGATGTATAAGTGTCTCAATGAAGGTTTTAGTAGGTGCGTGATTGACTGTATGAGTGAGTGATTAAATGCGTCTTACTAAATGCACGGGTTAGTGACTAAACTGTCTGAAAGTGTGCATCAGCATGTCTGTTGTTGTGCAAGCTGCTGCATGTGTTGATCAGTAGCTATATAAGTAGCTATATGGGTTATTGATTGGTTGCACAAGTATTTGTATGGGAGACTGAGTGTGTGTATGACTGGCTGGGAGGTGTGTGACTCTGTGCAGATCAATGTGTACTTGTATCAGTGATTCTATAAGAGAGTAAGTATGTGTTAGTATATGTTTTAAAATGTAAGGTACTCTATGTTTAACTGTGTAGATTAGAAAATGGAACTGTGATTGATTCTTTACAGGACTGACTAGGTGTGTGAGTAACTCCATGGATGAGTGGCAGAGTGTGAGTGTCTGTATAGGTGTATGAGTGCATATGATAGTGTTGTAAAGATGAGTGATTGTATGTATGAATGATTGTATGGGTGAATGAGTGAATGTGTGTGTAGACGTAGGAATCAGTGAGTGGGTATGTAGTAACTAGTATTGGTGTGTCAATGGTTTCAAAAATTATACTCTGTATTTAACACTGGGTGTAACAGAGGTTATATTAAAGTGTGAGGAGATGCATTGTATTGTCACATTAATGATATCATCATTGATGTGACCATTGATGTCAAATGAGATATCATCAGTGATGTCATTTGAGATGTCATCAGTGATGTCATCAGTGATGTCACTGACCATGTCATGAATGATGTAATATGTGACATCATCAGCAGTGGATTACGGGTGCGCGATATATAGTTAGTGCAACTAACTATATATGGAATTTCAATGGTTTTGTGTGAGTAAAATAAGGTTTTTTAAATGCTAATTCCTAACTATATATGGTCTATAACCTATGGTTTTTTCAGTGAATTTTCAAGGTTTTGTAAATGCTAATTCCTAACTATATATGGTCTATAACCTATGGTTTTTTCTGTGAATTTCATTGGTTTTTTAACAGCTAATATCTGTAGCTGTAAAATGTATTCTTCTTTAAATCCAAAAATATATTTTATATGTTTATGAATAATTTTTTTTTTTAAATATTTTTTTTTCTTCGTTCCCGCTTCGCGAATCGGGAAGCTTCCCGTTAGCTGACCTTGATGCCGCGAAATAGACCGCGAGCCGGTAAACGTTTCTATACCGCAACTGCCGCGTTAGAAAACAACATCGTGACGCCTCCCGTCCGCATGACGTTTCGCGTTGTCGCGTGATACGTCATATGACGTGCTACGTTAGCGAACTCGTACGCTTACCGAGTCGCAAAGCACAGGTTTCTGGAAGCAAACCGGGAGGCCCTGCAAAGCGCGTAACGTAAACACAGCAGGTCATGTGACTTGGTAATAACACTTTTCATTGGTTCATTTCACTTTCGGTTTCCTAATGATGTAAGACTAGGTCATATGATCTAAAATGAACACTTTTCATTGGTTGAGAACTATTTTTTTTCCCAAATGGTGAAAATCCCTCCTTCTTTCCTCACTCTGACTTTCATCATTGTGAGAGAAAGACCCTTTGTTACCAGTGAGCAATGGCTTCTTTACTAGCTTCAGCTGGTGCTTCCCCACCACCTCCACCACATCCAAGGAAGAGTGGACCACCTGCTAAAGTTATAATTCAGCAAGAAGAGGAAGAAGAGGAACAGGACGACCTAGATAATCTCCCTATTATGGCCAGAAGATCTGTTGTACCGGAAGTAACGGGACCAGAGGGCAGGGAGATGGTGCCAAATATACAAACGAGATTTCGTGAAGTAAAACAAGTCTGGGTACATTGCAGTGGAATCATTTGCTACGCAGAAAGTAGCATCACTCTGATCAACAGAGCTATTAACAATCATGCTCATGTTTGTCCGAAACTCCCCAAACAATAAATTCTTTTTTTTGTTTTCTTCCTCCTGTTGAGCCCTTTACAATGAATCGTTTTCGTTGCCCCCTCCGAAAAAAAAACAAAAAAAATATAAAACTGTTCAGAAAAATTCAAAAAAAGTAAAAAAAATGTTCAGAAAAATAATAAAAAAAATATAAAACAACAAAAACAATTTAAAAAAAAGTTCTTTTCAGAACTACCTCCCCGTTATAAAAAAATTGGTACAATATTTGCAACTGTGCCAACCTCTATTTCTCTTAGTTCGCTTCCCAGTTCGCTCCCCGGTACGCGAACCGGAAGCGAACCAAAAAAATTTTTTTATAAAAAAGAACAGTAAGTATAAGGGAAGGAAACAGACAGTTATGTTAAAAGAAAGACAGCTATAGGGGAGTAAACTAGAGATACTATTACCCGTAATCCACTGCTGATGATGTCACATATTACATCATTCATGACATGCTCAGTGACATCATCAGCAGAGGATTGCGGGTAACAGTATCCCTAGTTTATTCCCTATAGCTGTGTTTCTTTTAACATAACTGTCTGTTTCCTTCCCTTATACTTACTGTTCTTTCAAAAAAATTTTTTTTAGATCTGTCAGAAACAGTGAAAGTAATGAAATATAAAAGACTACGTAGAATATGAGCACTGTATGCAACAACTTTGACACTGACAGAAGCCTCACCTTCTCCATGCCTCCTACACAGTTCTACATGTACATCATAAATGCAAACAGAACAGAATTAATTATACATGTTAAATGGTTTATTTTTGCTGTTCTCAGAATGTATCAAATTTCACTAAAACAGTGACTTGAAGGTATTCATCATATAACAGCGGGGAAAAAAAAACACAATCAAAATGATTGTGTTTAAAAAACCCATACATTACAAATCAGAATTCAGAACTCCTTAAAGTTAACTTACTTTCCATGACGGCCAAGGATGTCCTATGAACAGCTTACACTCTGTTGTGCTGTTATTACTTTCAACCCGCCACTTTCTGAAAGAAAACCTCCATCGTTTTCAAAAACATGTTACATACAATAAATGACTTCTCGCTCTCTACCACACGATTCCACAAGGCCAAATCGTGTCAGAGCCATGTATAACTCTTGGATTTCTTGTAAGCCAATCCCGTCTTTTCGCATTTCCGCAACTTTCAGAATTAAAATGTTGAAGATCATTTACACAATCCTGGACTAGTAATATCTTCCCCTTCTTGCTCAATCATGTTCTACATTTCCTATCACACTGATACTGCTTACTATGAAGCAGACTTACACTACCTTTATGACTAGTACAATTATTTAATTCTCTACATCACTTTTAATCACAAAGCAATGTAAAACAGTAGACAGCATTGCAGACTTACATTCCCTCTACTCCATGTTTTGATTCGCTGCTTCAATTAGCTTATAAAAAGAAATAGTTTTTCTGAACTCATTCAAAGTGCAGTTATTTTTCCATGACGTCCAGTCTTATGGTTAGAAGTTATGTCTCTGTACTACACTTATCCTCAAGGCCAAATAGTGTAGGAGCCATAAGAACTTCTTGAAATTCCTCAGAGCACATCCCGAGATTCTTTCCCTAAAATTTTGGTTTTAAAAACACCAGGTAAGAGTTTTTAAGGTCATATGGCAATTTTTTTTTGAAAATTAAAACAGAATCATTGCAGAATGACCAGCCATTTCTACACTTTAAATAAGCTGTATAATGTCCTGATGTTATTGAAGGACCATCATGATATATAATTGCTACAGTTACAAAAGTCCTTCCTGATATTGACAACTGTGAAGCCACAAAATTTTTAATTAAAGTTGTCAATTTTGTTCCATCAGGCCTACATCGTTGGAACATTAAAATGACATACTGGCCATATGTTCGTATAAATAAAGTGGACATCATTTCAGATTTACATTGGCTACACTCCATGTTGTGATCAGCTGCTTTTACTAGCTTATTAAAAGAGACTGATTTACTGTCTGGCAAAGTTAAATATATAAATCTTTCTGAGTCTACACTAGTAGTAGCTGATACCCTACAGTTCTCGCAGTCATGCTGCCATTGATAAGAAAGCCCAAACAGGTGATCTACATCTACACCTTCATCATGCAATACATCAAGCATATACATTAAAAACTCCTGACAATCTTGCTGACTATTTTGAGAGAATTGTGTTTGGCCTGAACATCTGTCTAACAGATTTCGAATTTCAGACACACTTTCTATGTTTGTTCTATCAGTGCTACATTTCTCTAACACAGAATTTAACAAACTGCAAAATCTTTGATCCGAATTGACCACAATCTGTTCTTTTAAAGTTTCTAGAGAAAAGACAACATTAACCACTACATTAGCATAGCAGTTGACACCAGAACTGTTTTCAAATTGAAAACCAACAACATCTTCAACAGAATCCTTTTTGTTTCTGCTTATAATTTCAGGTTCATCAACTTTTCGTCTTTTTGCTACAACCTCCCCAGTATTGGTCACATTTCTTCGTTTCCGGCCTACCACACGTTTCTCAAACAAAGGATACTGAGGCAAATGTGGCGCATACTCTCTTCTCAACCTATTGTATTCCTTAACACAATCTAGATCCGCACAAATGTTTGTGACATCACACTCAATCAAGTACAATCCCGATAAAGTCCTAACTCGTGACAATGCCACATATGCCATACCCTCCTTGAACACAGAACTGCCAATATTCACCAATGCACAGTCTACACTTAAACCTTGCGATTTATGGATTGTCACCGCATATGCCAAGCAAACAGGAAACTGCTTACGACGAACATATAAGTCTTTTACAAGCAAAAATCTAGCAGAACAACGAGCAATTAGCTGTACTTCCTCAATGCCATCAAATTTAATTTTTTAAAATTCAATTCCATCTCTATTTCTGTATTTCACAAAATCAACAACATTACCCATTGATCCATTTACCAGACCTCTTTCAACATGTAAATTCCTTCTTAAAATTATACGGCAGTTCAAGCACACATTCAGAGTCTTTTCAAAACCCGCAGTTTTAGATATACTCTTCTCTAATGAATCCAATTTTGTTTTCAGATTCTCAGACAAAATAATTGTTGATCCCATATGCTCTACTCTGTCAATAGCTTCCAATTTCACAATCTCTTGCTTTTCTAAATGCAACATTTTGTTGTTGAATTTGGCACATTCTGCAAGAGTTGGCATCAAACATATTCCAGATTTTTTCTCAGTAACTTTCTGAAAAATATTCTCAGGCACAACATCTTCGTCTGGATATAAATTTGTCAGTAATCGTGCATGTAAAGCTTCTTTCCCATGCTCGGTCACTTTTCCAATTCTAACATCTTGTAGAATAGTCTTGTAAACTTCATCCTTTGCCTGACGCATATTTTCATGCAGTTCAGCATAATTGAAGTTTAACCATATATTGACGTTGCCAATACTCCCTAAGCACTTCCTGGTATCTTCATGCGTGAGCATTTTGAACACAGGTTGCCCTTTCACTGGTGTCAGCTGCAGAAGATCTCCAAAAACAATGATGTGTTTGCCACCAAATAACACATCATACTCTGTTTTGAGAACTTCTTGCATTCTCAAATGCACAAAGGCAAGCATAACATTGGAAACCATGCTTACTTCGTGAATGATAAGAAGTTTCATTTTCCTCAAGACTCTTGAAACTTCAAAACAAGCATCTCCAGATAGCTTGTGATATTCTAATTTGTTGTCATGCTCCACTGGCAGCATCAGTAAACGATGTAAAGTAATCCCTTTAATGTTATGTGCTGCCAGTCCAGTTGGAGCGGTGACAACACAAGACAGCGATGACTCTGTCCTTTCCTGCAAATAACATGAAATTGCTTTAATAAGGAAACTTTTTCCAGTTCCCGCTTCTCCACTCACGTACAGTCGGACAGGCTTCAACGACGTACATGAGCACTCTTTCTTATCATGACTTAATCCATGATCAATTTGCATGGTAAGTTCGTCATATATTTTCCTCTGCTCAACGTTGAGTTGTCTTTCCAACTCTTCTAAGTTAACCGCATCCTCCTGAGCATGTGCCATGGCTCTTTCCACTTCATTCATAGCAGTGGCAGCTTCATTTTCGATAAGAGGTCCTCCTAGTGGATCCTGACTCAATGAAGCAGAACTCTGACTGTCCTGAGAACTGTCTCTGGCAATCTCGGCTGCAATCGTTGCTTCCTGCTCAATTTCCACATTCAACATTTCTACATATTTGGGAAAAGCAGGACATTCTATGGTCTCCTTGGCAGCATTGAAAGAGTCTTCGTAACAGAGGAAATCTCCAAGCAGTTCCTCTTCTGCACGCCAAGGCTTAAAAAGTTGCAAAAGTGCTAAATAGAAAAACTCCTTTTTTTCAGGAGATTCGCCACTCAATTTTCGATGGTTTATCAAGTGGCATTTTCTTTGCTTGACCAGACATCCCTCACTTCCTATTACAGCATACACTCCTTTCTCAGTATCTTCTTTGATGTTCCTCTTGAATATGTAATTTTGCAGAACCTCATACAGACAAACATTCTCGAGGTGACTGCTTCGATTTGGATAATATGTATCCAACATGTTGCTCTTCAAAATGTCGGTACTGTTTGGCTCCTTTTCCGCCAAATACTCAATTTCCCGCACAGGTTTCAGAACTCGATTACGCGTTGCAGCAAGACCAACACTCGCCCAAACGATACTCCTGGACTTGGCATAGAGACTTGCTGAAGACAACCGGTCAGAACATTCGTAAGCTCCGATTTCTCGATGCGACAACATCTTCAGACTGAAACTGTACAACTTCTTGCTGAGGCTCTTTTCATGGGAAATGTCCTCCCACATATCCTTCAATTCTGTCTTCTCTTTTTTGGTGATGTAAGATGTCACATACCTAGCCACAGCCATACAGTTATCAGCCACAAACTGTATATCCATGTTAGCATTCCACATGGACAAAATCACCGGGTTGTAGTCGTTGATGTACTTAGACTCTTCGTTCCTCTTCAAATTGTATGTGTTTTTAGGTGATTTCTTCATCACATTATGTCGCAGCGAAGACATCAAACTGTTCACTCTTCCTTTAGAAATCACCGATCGTGGAAAGCCGAAACGACATTTGGTGTAGAACTTGTCTTTGTTCCGGAATTTACGACGACAGTACTTTCCACATCGATGGCTTTGGAAACGTAGAACTTTTTCTCTTAGGCTTTTTTTCTCCTTTGCGTTTGGAACAGCACACGTAGAATACTGTTCTATGAAACTCATCACTGAGTCGTCTGCATCCGTTCCAAATTTAGGTGCATCCTTGATCCACAGCAACATATGTATATGAGGAGCACCTCTTGCTTGGTACTCCTTCCTCCAGAAGAAATCCAACACCTCTCCAAGAGGTGGATTCTTCTTATTCATGATGAAAGACATCATACCTTCAAATCTATGATTGAAGTACCTACATACATTGACTGGATCCAAAGAGCACAGTTCTCCGGGTGTCTTGAATTCGATGTTTTCTACGTTAGCATTTGCCTCTCGTAGAAATTCAAGTAAGTCTTCCCAGCCATACTCAGCACAGCTCAAAGTGAGGAACCATGTGGGAGTTCCTAAGTTCCTCAGCATACATTTTAAATCACCATGACGACGGTACCAGTACTCATTAGTACCACGCTGACACGCCATGAGATTAATCAGGTGAGAATCCAAAATACTGTCTTGGACATTGACTTTATCCATAAAGTCACTTGCCGAGATGTTTTGCATGTGTATACCACTTTTCAAGATGTGGTTCACTGCATATGACAGTCCAGACTGATCGCTTTCAAACAGGAGATGAAACAAATAAGGAATGCATTGTCGAAACCTAGGATCTCCTGCATACAATCGCAAAGTCCGGTATTCAGAAGCAGGAATTTGATGAGGTCGCTCATCATATCTTCCTCCCTGACCTGTTGGAAAAAGCTGTGGGAAACACCGAGCTTCCAAACTTTCCTCCCAAACACTAATGGGACTCCCTTTCGCTTGTTTCATTTGAAACAACTCAATAGCATTCCCCATGACTTCCTTGGAATGCAAAGGATGAACACTATAATGTTCATATATTTCTTCACTAGTACAGGGTTCTACTTTCTCAATTTGACCAGCACACAAATCGCTATCCTCTTCCTCACTTACTTCCTCTTCTGCAACATATACATTTTTATAGTATTTATTATATTTTTTCAAATACAATGTTGCCCTTTTGACTTTCCTAACATCTACTAAATCTTGCCATATTTTCTTATTCTTTGTCGGAACCCCATTAACTAAGATAACCAGAGGTTCCTCTTCCACTTTTTCTACTCCAATTGTGTTAATGTTTTTCTTCAAATCTAGAGGCAAATAAACAACTCTTCCCTTTAATCCTCTCTGTAAATCTGATGGAGGCAATTTCCCTGTCTTTGGCTCCATTCTTACAATAGCCTGAAAGGGATGGATACTTTGAATCAAAATAGATTCATAAGTATTTAAATCCTTCAATTCAGAAGGAATTTCAACCAATTCCAGATTATTATGAACTGCTCTAGCAGGCATCTGGTTTTGATTTAATTTGTTACAACAATAAGTACACACACGTTGATCCAATCCCAAATCAAAACAATTTTCTACCATCAAGTATGTTGTAAAATCCTTCCATTCACTATTATTTTCCCTTTCACTTTTTCCATATAAATCCACTAACTTAGTCTGATTCTTATAATAAGTGCGTCGACAACACACACAAGTGAAATTTGGCCTCTCACTTGATTTCACCTCAAACGTCGCAATTTCCCTCTGGAAATTATCTGTACTGGAAACCTGTACACTATCTTCCACATTACTCTCTTCTTCTTGGTCAATTTCAACATTCTCCTCTTTACTTCCAAAGTAACAAAACTCAATTTCTTCACATATATTTTTCACATCTATTTCAGAACCATGCAAAAGAGCAGCGCATAATTGTTTTAGCATAATTGCTGGACTCTTAGCATAATACAACATTCTAACTAATTTCCTCACTTTATTATGATGCACTGCTAGCATCCTGAAATGATGAAAAACACTCTGGCATACTCTCCTGGAAAGACAAGCCAGTGAATGACCATGCAAACCTATCACTTCTCTCACTCTGCAAGGATCTAATTCTTGCAACAACTTCATTTTCTGCTTCAAACTTTTCTTACTAAATGACCGTATAAAATCACAAAGCAAATTGATGGAATCCTGTCGTACACTGCAAATACTACTACACTTCCAGGTGTACACAGGACCCTTAGGACGTCTCCCTAAAACCTCATTACCTAACACCTCTTCTATCTCTGTTCTCACAAGTTTTTCTTTTTCAACTGGACAACCATCTTTCACTTCATAAGCTCGACCACTGGTGTCAACTGCATGCACCAAATCATTATCCTGGAAATAACTCTCCTCATTAAAAAATGCCTCAGAGCTTGAACTATGCATCCATTCTCCAGAAAAAACTTCACAAAAATTACTACGATTAACTATTCTCTTCCATCTACTATTTCTTTTGAAATCATAAATTACCTTGTTTAGCTTCCTAATTCTATTGATTGTCAAAATAAATAACTTACGTTTAATTTCAAAGGCCTGATCAATAACTTTCTCAACTATTTTTTTTCTCTTATAAAAAACCACTTTCTGCTGACCTTTCTTAATATTTTTTAACAAATTCCCAATTATCCTGTTGCGGAACATTCGTTTACGAATATCCCTAAACTGTTGTTTCCTTCTACTTTCATGCATAGAGTTATCTCTTACTCTAGCAGTAACATTTCTCATTGGCCTTTCCTTACCATTTGAATTCGGTCTCCTTTTCTGGAGTGAAACATTTTCTGTAGTAATATTTTTTTTACTACACATATTTCTTATGACTGTTTTTCGACTCTTACCCGGTGCTTTCTTGGTGACTTGACAAATCTTTTTGTTAGAGGACTGCTGCAATATTCCATGCTCCTGCTGTCTTTGACGTTTTCCAGCCTTTCTTACTCTTTCTTTGCTAGGCATCCTAAAATCTTGAAATAATGTGCAGTTGAATCTGTGGTAAAATATAATAAAAAATGTTATTAACCACTATTACCCAACAGTAAATTAATAACAGTCATCAAAAACTTAACACACTACTTAAGTATATAATATACTGAAGCCTATCTTCAATTTTTCACTGAACAGGACTCATCTCTTCTTAACCTTGGATAAACCTCACCTACTCTGTGTCCCCTGCACATAATTAAATGTAAAGGGGCAGATTTATATTAACTAGCACATCCCCAGGGATGCACCAGTTAACGTGCACCGCTGCTCTGCCACCCACGGTGTGCCGCATTTACAATCAGATAGGACAAAGCTACATCAAAACCCTGCGCCTGCTTGAAGCAGGCATAGATCTTGACGCAGGTAGGCTGAAAGCTAAAGCAACAACTAAGTGTCGTGTGCAGAAGTTACAAAAAAGGAAAAATGGCGTTTAAACCAGTAATGAGACCATGCTAACGTAATACAGAGTAAAAATATCCAGGATCTACATCAGTTTGGGGTTCACGAACCTGGCAGGTACAAGGCACTGAGGCTTTCCACCGTGCATGTCTCATCCCAAAACATATGTTGTTTGTGAATGAAACAATTTCCCAGACCAAATGCTTTGGATTGGCTACTTCTAAAAAATTAAACACCCCTACTATCCCGGAGTTAGAGGAATACGATGGTTGGAGTAATTTTACTCGTTGTCTATTAAAGATTTACAGGCCCTACTCCGTAATTCTTCCTTTAACATTTCCAGTATAGACTTGGTCAAATCTAGAGTCTCAAATACGTTAGTAACAAGCATCGACAACGCCGATCAGTTCACGGAGAACATGGCGGCCGCAGGCTAGTGCGGTGCGCGCGCTGAGCATCTGAGCTCCTCTGGCATGGGAAGCACTCCTCTTCGCTCTCCGCTCTGAGTGAGGATCGGGCGTTTTTTGAGCTCCCACTGCTCCCGCTGCTTTCTGCTTTGTTTCCCCCTACCTGACTCGGCGCAACAACTTAAACGCCGGGCCGATTGTCATCAGGCTGAGACTGCGGAGTAAGGTAGGAGGTTGCCGGGGGCCCCTTTGTTAGACCAGGTCCGCTCCGGAGACATCGGAGGAGTCACTGCCCTGTCGCACCCTGTCGCACCCCCGACCCCTCCCCCCTCCCCAGTCTCCCTGCGCCCATCGACGGCCGCTGAAAAGCTAGGACGGAATAGCGGAAGGTGAGGATAGGACTGCCGGCTCGTTTCTCCCTCACCTGGTCAGTCGGTGCACCTCGGATGTGTCTCGCCCTGCCTTCCAGCAGCTCTCCGCCCCCTCAGAGTTTGTGGAGCAGAGCAGCCGTGGAGCTTCGCCGGGGGCGCTCGGCGCGAGGTCTGCTTAGAGGCAGACTTGAATGTGTGGGCTCCGGGGGCACAGTGGTTCAGCTGCTACAGAAGCAGTCTGAGCCCATCAGCAAGCCCCAGGTGCAAGTCGGTGCAGGCTCAACAACAACACACAATACCTGTAACAGTAAGGAGCAGTGGGGGGGGCGCTCGTCGCTTTTTGAGGGATCAGGGAAAGCTGGACTTGGCAATAGTAAGTGCAATAGTAAGTGCAACTTATCAGGGGTGGCAAGTAATCTTAACTCCGTAGTTAACAATCTAAAAGAGATTAAACGGGTTAGCCAGGCTTTACTACAGCTACCAGAACCCCCTTCTTTAGAGACGGTGTCTCATATAACAGCAGCAATTGAGTCTTCTGTCCCCGCTCCTGCCCTTCCTCCTGTCTCCTCTGCAGGCAATTCTTCAAGCGAGCTTGCCCCTCCTAGTCTTCCAGCTCAATCAAAAGGGAAAGAGAAAGAGAAAAAGAAATTCAGTCAGAAACCCAGATTAACAGCTACAAAAACAGCTATAAAACCGAAAGCCAAAAAGAGGGGAGACAAAAGAGTCAGTAAAAGCAGCCAAGAAGGGGCTAAGACTCTAGGTCCAACTAACAGCGCTGTGAAAATCACCCCCTCTTTACGCTCTTTTTTTAAGGTCCTGCCTCAAGTTCTGGATCTAAGCCCAGTTAATAATCAGGAAGAGAGCCTTGAGACCCCTCTGGGTATTGATATTCCCTTAGCGGGTGTACTCCCACTAACAGAAATGGATGATTCATCACCGCCCGCTCTGCCACAGTCAGTGGAGGCTAATACTCCATGCAATGTTGAAGGAGAGGCCCTAAACACTTTACCATCAGGCTCTGCAAAGGCTTCAGGGGGGAGAGAGGAGGAAGGGGAGGTCGGTATCATAACTCATACCACGACCGAGTTGGCATTGGCAGCGTTGGCAGCTTCAATCGCGTCAATGAGAGAAGAAATTCGTAGTGACTTTTTGGTCTCCAAAGCTAACCAAAACGACATTCGCTCATCTTGTGAAGCTCTGGAAAGGAAAGTAGATGGCTTGGGTGAAAGAACGGAGGCATTGGAGAGCACAGTTGGAGCGGTAAAAGCCAATCTAGAAGCAGCTGAGTCAAAAATTCACAACCTACGCAAGGAGGGAAATGTGGTAAAAGAAAGATTGGAAACATTAGAGAATTTCTCTCGTAGAAACAACCTGCGTCTTCTCAAAATTCCGGAGGGGAAAGAAGGCGGAGACATTAAGAGTTTCGTTGCAAAACTTTTGAAGGAAGCTTTGGATCTCGAGGAGACAGTAGAAGTGTTGGAGAAAGACATCCAACGGATCCATCGTGACCCATTCCGTCTCAACGCAGGCAGGTCTAAACCCCGAAAAATCCTTGTCAACTTCCTGACTTATACCTTAAAGGAGAAAATTCTCAATACTGCACTAAAACTTAAAACTACAAAATGCTCTGAATTCCCTTTTGATATCCGCTCTGATTTATCCAAGGCTACACTTGATAGGCAGTGGGAGTTGGGACAGAAGATGGATAGTTTTAGAACAGCTGGTGCAACAGTCCAGATGAGATTCCCGGCCTATTTACGCATCATGTATAATAACAAGATGTACAATGTTAGAACACCACTTGAGGCAGATGAGCTCCTGGAGACTATTCAGAACCACTCGCAGGGTAAATTTTGAATGACTAGGCCCCCCCCCCGCCTCAGTGTACTTGTTCTTACTCAACAGGATTAACAATGTAACTAATTAAGTAGGAGCTGTACGAGCTTTTGGGGTGAGGGAGGGGGGAAGGGGGGAAGAACGAGGAACAGAGGGGGGAAAATACACATATAAAATAAAAAAAAAAATAATAAAAAAGAGGAGGAAATAGGATAAAAAAAAAAAAAAAAAAAAAAATATATATATATATATATATATATATAAAAAAAAAAATATATATATATAAGGGAAAGAAAAGGGGAAAAAAAAAAAAAGAAGAGAAGGAAAGTAAGGGGGAAAAGAAGGAACGGAGAAGAAAAAAAAAAAAAAAAAAAAAAAGGGGAAGAAAAGGGAAAGGAACTTTAATGGAGGAAAAATAAATAAATAAATAAATAAATAAATAAACAAATAAACAAAGTAAATAAATAAATTGCACTATTTCACAAAACAACCCCTTTCTGTAGCTAAATAAATGAGCAAATGGATAAATCTGGAGATAGTGAGTAATAATCATTAGGGGGAAAGTGGGATGGTGATGGTGATGGTGATCAGGCACGATAGTATAATGTTTCTTCACAGATAATTTTAAGGAGTGCAACCTCGTGCCGAGAGTAGAGCTCAGTTCGGCGCAAACCGGCCTTTCAACTGGCCGGAATAAGTATGGAGGGGTTCTCCAGAGGGGTGGGGGGGGGGGGACACAAAAGCATAAAAACTCAAAATTATCCTCAGAAACTTGGCCCTTTAAAACAGATTTTTCTTTTTTACAGTCCAATCGCCTTAGATACAATAACTAAAAGAAATAAAGTAATAAACACTAAATCAGGTGGAATGGAAGTGAGCAAAGGGAAGGAGAAATGACATCGATATCCTTTTTATCTTGGAACGTGAATGGTTTGCGCGTGCAGGGGAGAAGAGAACGCATCTTTCAATATTTGCGCGACTCCCCGGCGCAGATCATCATCATTCAAGAATCGCATCTTTTAAAAAACGAGGCAGATGCAATTTTAAAAAAGCAAAAATGGATTGACGTATTCTTAAGCACTGACCATAATGCAAATATAAGAGGAATTCTCTTAATCTGCAAAAAACCAGCTAACGTGCGGATCCTTGAATTCAGAGAGGACAATTCTGGAAGATGGCTCATAGTCAACCTCTCTATACATGAGCAGAAATACACTTTAGTCGGATATTATGGTCCTAACTCCGATGATCCATCTTTTTTGGAGACAATAAGGAACGATTTAATAACCACCTCTGATCCCATAATCTGGACAGGGGACTTTAACGTTATTTTGAACCCCAAACTTGATAAAACCACCAATAGTAGCAGATATAGGGGTCAACCCCCCTCAAAATCTAGACAGACTATAAAAGGGATTATGGAGGACTTGGGTCTCGCAGATTTATGGAGAGAAAGAGCTGGCTCTAAACCAGGGGTATCTTATAGGAATATAAAGTATAAACATACTTCACGAATAGATTTTGCCCTGTTTAGTTACTGTCTCCAAAACTCTATAGCCAGTATTAAGTATATACCCTCTCACTTATCCGACCACTCAGCCCTCTCTTTCACCTTAACACTTCAAACTTATAAAAAACATCCCTCCTGGACATTTGATCGAACTATTCTTTTGGTCCCGGAGGAAGTAACATATCTCAACTTCGAAGCTAGGATGTTTTTAGATAGCAATTTGCATTCAACCTCCCTTGCCTTAGTATGGGAAACTCTGAAGGCTTACCTGAGAGGTTGCATTACTAACAGAGCCTCCTTTAGGAGGAAAAACTATCTAGCCAAAATCAAAAACCTAGAACAGGAGCTGGAGATAATTGAACAAAGGCTTAGGGGCACAACTGGCTCATTACAAGATCAAAAAAATATGTCAGGCCTCAAGAGTCAGATAGAAGATATCCTACAAGAAAGGGTTTCAAAAAAATGGGAGGCGAGTAAACTCTCCAATTTTGAATTCGGAGAAACCGCAGGGAAGATTTTAGCCTGGAGGGTCAAAGCAGACCAAGCAAAAAACCACATAAGAGGGATCATGGTAGCGGGGGAAAATCAGCTTAGGTCATCAGATGTAGGAATTAGTTCTGCCTTTACGCAGTTTTTTGCGGAAATATATAGGGATGATATCAAAGAGGACCAACAGGCGAGGAAGGCATGGCTGGATAAGATCCCTCTGCCACACTTATCGCAAGCACAAAGTGAGGCATTGGAAATGGACATTTCAGAGACAGAGGTTAAAAAGACTCTATCCGCACTAAAACATGGCAAGGCTACAGGTCCTGACGGACTCCCCGGAGAACTGTATAGAGCCTTGGCCGATATTATTGTCCCTACTCTGACGGCCCTTTTCAACGGTATTCTGAAGGACGGTAATGACCCACCTCAATCATGGAGCGAGGCAACTATAGTCTTGATTTTAAAACCTGGGAAAGACCCAACATTATGTGGGTCCTACCGGCCAATATCATTATTAAATAATGACTATAAAATATATGCCTCTATTTTAGCAGCTAGATTGGGAGCAGTAATGGGGAAAATAATTCATCAAGACCAAAAGGGATTCATTAAAGGGCGTCAGCTTTCTGACCTAACATATGATCTAGTGGGGGCAATTGACATCGCCTCAGCTTTTTCTATCCCACTGGCAACCCTCACCCTAGACGCAGCTAAAGCTTTTGACAGGGTAAATTGGCCCTATTTAAACGATGTCTTAAAAAAGTTCAATTTAGGAGAGAAACTCTGTCGAACAATAAAACTTATATATAAATCACCAACAGCACGGCTTCTAATAAATGGTAAGCTGTCTGAATTGTTTAAGATCTCTAGAGGCACAAGACAGGGCTGCCCGCTTTCCCCCCTCCTCTTTAACCTTTACATAGAACCGTTTGCGGAAGTTCTCAGACGAGAAGACTCTATTCCATCTTTTAGGTTTGGGGAGTGGGAAAAGCGGGTAGCCTTGTACGCAGATGACATCTTGGTCTTTACTTCAGACCCGGAGATTGCTCTACCAGTAGTCATCGATAGAGCCGCAGATTTTGGACGTATCTCGGGCTATGAGATAAACGCCTCTAAAACAGATATTATGGCATGGAACATACCCGACCTACGCTCAAATACATCAAATGCTATGAGATATTTGGGAATTCAGATAGTGCAAGATATCGCACAAATCGCCCAAGTCAATCTTGAGAGAATCCTTAAGGAAATTAAAAAATCTTTGAATTCTTGGTCTAATCTCCCACTAACTATCCTAGGCAGAGTAAGCCTGCTAAAGATGTCAATTCTTCCCAAGTTTACCTTCTTATTTAATACGATCCCCCTCGCATTTGATAAAACAGCGTTAGAGAAATGCCAGAGAGAGATTAACTCCTTTGTTTGGGGATACAAGTCAGCAAGGATATCCTGGAAGAAGCTGAGGAGGAGGAGGGAAAAGGGGGGCCTATCCCTTCCTGACTTACAATACTATGCGTGGGCATTCCAACTATCCCATTCAAGAATGCTCTTAAAAGTACCATCTAATACTTCAATAGGCCTCATGTTCATGGCAATGTTGATCGGTGCTGGCCTACCAACTAATGGCTATATGTTTAAGTTTGGAGAACAGAAATACTTCAAGAAAGTTAAATTAAAAATTCTTATGTCCCAAGCGAAACTATGGGCACAGATAAGGAGGAACCTGGGTTTGTCATACTACTCCAACCTTGCACACATCTGGGAATCACCAGGGCTCCCTTCCTGCTGGGATGATAGGCTTACTATCCCGTTGAGATCAGGAGGGATACTAACATGGGGAGATATGTTGACAGGTAACTCTCTGAGGCCCTGGGAGGATTTGCGAGAGCAGTGGGGGATAGAGCTTTCGAGGTTTAAATACCTACAATTAGATAGCTGGGTTAAGGCAACAAATAGGTCTGGGGCATCATTAGGGAAGTATAGCATCACCGAGGAGAAATTGGTAGCGCAACCTGCAGGGGGTAAAGAGGTCTCAAAATGGTACTGGTGCCTGCTAGAAGAGATAGACGGAGATTTCACCCTCCCGGAACAACTATGGGGCTCAGATCTGGGGGACCAGAGCAGCGAAATCTGGCAGAACTCCTGTACCCTATTATATAAATGTGTTAAACCCGCATGGCTCAGACGCAATCATTTTTTTACAATTCACCGTGCATATTTTACACCGCTAAAACTTTCCAAATTCATCCCAGGGAAGAAATGCAATAAATGTGGCCACATTGCAGCCTCAGATGTCCACATGTTCAAAGAATGCCCCAATATATTACAATTCTGGAATGAAGTTAAAGCAACTCTGGACTCCATCCTTAATACTTCGATCTCCATCACACTCTCCTTGATCATATTTGGATGGGATAACAACATAAAGGGCCACGCTAGGACATTTTTGTTTTTTGCCATACTGCTTGCAAGAAGAGAGATATGCAAAGTTTGGATTGAAAACTCAGCACCATCTCACGCTAACTGGCTGTCGTCTCTCTATGCAACCTCTAAAACTGATTTGAGGAGAACAGGTGGCGAGCGTAGCCGCTTCTTTTGGGACGTTCTGGTTCACTGGAGACAATGACCGGGGTTTTTTTTTTTTTTTTTTTTTTTTTTTTTTTTTTTTTTTTTTCCCCGGTCCTATGATTATGCCTTGAAACTCCAAGAACTAGGCCTCCCCCCCAGACGGCTCAGAATGGCTAGTTCAACTGAATAAAAATTCAAGTTCGGAGTTTTTCCCCACGATACTCTTCGAGCCATCTTCTTGCCGAATTCCACCTAATAGAGCATAGGATGCAGAGGAAACTCAGCACCTGGATAGAGTGGCTGGCAGTTGGAGGCTAAATAAGAGGTGGCCAGGCAAATGAGGATAAAAAAAAAAAAAAAAAAAAAAAAAAAAAAAAAACATTTCCAGTATAAATCCAAAAGGTTGACTGCTTTGGCAACGTGCCTTATCCACGGTTTAATAACGCTGCCTTTTGCTTTATATAAGTTTTCAAATTGTATGAAATATATACCAATAGGTCGTTATTAACCTTTAGGTAGTGGTTTTCTTCATCAAGTCTGGTCGCTTCCATACACATACAGATTTTCAAAGATGATCAAGAACTTTATCTGAATGGAGAGGAATGCACTGAGACGCCAGATCATTCACTAATGTGTAGGCACAGACAGTTACACGGTTCATGCAACAAACACCGACCAAATATGGCTTGCGTGTTGCAAGGCACGCCAGTTCCTGCTATCATCCCCACGTTCAAGTTCTTGGAAAATGGTAGTTATTTGATGCTCAATAATGAAGATTGTTCTGGGTTAATTAAAAGTATTCATTTTATCGTAACAGTAAATGAACGGGTTATTTGCTGCAGAAATGTTCTATTTCCTCCCACACATGAACATAGGGAGTTTTCAATCTGGCCACAAATACCAACCTTGGGAGCACATTTCAACAGCATGGCAAGAATAAGAGCTCTTTTGTCTCAGAGAGAGGTGGCCTTGAGTTCGGCCCGTGAAACTTTCGTGCTTCACATAGCGAACACCCGTACAGAGGTGCAGACCCTTTTAAATACAGATTCGACTTTGCATTTCAGCAAGATTACCCATTCATTTCCATGCAGCAGGAGGCCCATAGGAATGAAGGTGCAATTTGCGATTAGCAATTACCTCATCGCAAATTACGAATTTTTCCGACGGTGCAGGGGTATCTCAAGAACACCCTGCTGCACCCCTGAAAAAAAAATTTGGGGTCATATGGCGCACATAAATTTTGAAAACATTCCTTTACCTCAAAAACGATTTTCAACTCATAATTTGAAAACACTGCACATGGGGAAATGACTTAACATGTCCTTAAGACACATAAAAGCATTTTTTGATTGCCTTTGCAGCATGTTTCAGTCACCTTTAACATGCCTATGTAACGGAAACATTCAAAATCTAAATTTGCCATGCACAGGTGGGAGCATATTTACAAGCAATTTGCTCCACAGACAAACTTCTTACATTGAAATGGGAAAGACTCTCAATTACCTTATAAAGAAGCAGACACCATTATGTCCTTCTCATCAATATTAAAACCATTGCTTTTTCTCAAAAACGATTTACAAGTCATAATTTGAAAACACTCCACAGCTCCTATGCACATAAAAGCCCTGTCAGTACTAATACTTCACATTTTCTCCAATTACAATTTCTCAAACAAACAAAATCTATTTGTGAAACACTTGAGACAAAGCAACATTTGAAAAACACAACTTTCTTCATAATTTTCTCCTTAAAGCACACTATTTTCTATCTAAATTAAAGAAATTTTTTCTCACCTTAGCAAGTACTTTGAGTTTCAAAACAGTCTCAGAAACACACCAATTTGTCTTCAGCAGAGCAAAAGGTATGCACTCCAGAGTCTGCAGCTATCAAAAGCACAGAAATGCTGTAATTCCTCACACAGATCTCTCATGTCACCCAATCAAAACTCTTCCCTCACTTTTTTTCAAAGCAAAACCCTTCCCCCCTCTGCCCCCTCTCTGCTTTTTCTGCATAGCAACCACCTCTTGCAAGACCTCTCACACAACAATGTTGCAATTGAACTCTGAACTCTCAGTGCACCTGCATATCCAAAGCATTCTTTCATTTAATGATTTTTTCTTCGCCACTCAAAATACATCTTTCAACGAACTCATCCATGCACACTAACTTTCTGTTTTCAGCAATCAAAATCCACCAATCACTCTTACTGCTTCATTAACACAGAAACTCCTCAGTTTTTTTCATTTTACACTCTCATTTTTTCAACTGCCATTTCATTGCCACACTTCATCTGACTGCAGGAGAACCTTCTCTCGCCATGTTTTCTGTCTGGATTGTTGGACATAGCTACATCTATTGGGCTCAAAGGTACGCTGAAAACAGGAATTTACCTAACCTCAATTTACAAGATGTGGAAATTAAGTGGTTTGGCCACAGAGGATTAAAATGTCACCAATTGATACCATTGGTGAAAACCTTTATGCATTTGCCAAAACCTGACCTGTTAATTGTGCACTGTGGAGGTAATGATTTGGGCACTTTGACTGGGGTAGGTCTGGAAATGCTTTTAAAGGACACCTTTGAGCAATTGATGGCACTTTTTCCTCAGACTGCCTTGGTATATTCAAATATATGCCAAAGACAGAAATGGAGGTGGTCGAACCAATTTTGTCCACAAATTGAGAAATCGAGGAAGCATGTAAACAAATCTGTTTCAGCTTACATGAGAGACCATGGAATGGGCTCCCTGTACAACAATAACTTGCGTTACTACATGCAAGATATCTACAGAGGAGATGGAGTTCACTTCTCAGATGAGGGCAACAGAGTTTTCACTCTGAATTTAAGAATGTGCATTGGTACCTACTTATAAGTACCTAAATGTACCATAAACCCAAAAGCTCTTCTCAGAGCTACCCTACATCTGATCACTCACAATTATTATTGTACTCTAACTTTTTTCACTAATTTTCAAGAAAGTACGCTCCCCAGAACGCTTCCCGGTTCGCGAACCGAGCGCACTCCACGCAAAAAAACTAAAAAAACGGTATATATTTTTTTGCCCTGCGAGAACCTTTCAAAGCCTCCACATCAAACCTAGGGGGTCAGGGACGATCTACTATGCCCCCTTATGGTCATTTGCCCCTTCGCTTTGGCCTCCTCTTGTCTCTCGATCCTACCGAGAGACAAGATGGCGGCCGCTACGGACTGTTTGGAATGTTTACAGACGCCGAAAAACCAATCAGCTTCGCAAACCTCCGTAACGCGAAAAGTACGCGAAGCGGAGCGCTGTTACAGATATATATCTTTTTTTGAACGTTAATTTCTCAAAATCCACTGGAGCACATATATTGAGACCTAGCAAAGGCACATCGGGCTACCAGTCCCTACAATTTTGCCAAGTTTCGTGCAAATCCATTCAGCCGTTCGATTATTATTATTATTTTTTTTTTTGCCCCGCGGGGCCCTTTTAAAACCTCCACATCAAACCTAGGGGGTCAGCGAGGATCTACTATTCCCCCTTATGGTCATTTGCCCCTTCGCTTTCGCCTCCTCTTGTCTCTCGATCCTACCGAGAGACAAGATGGCGGCCGCTACGGACTGTTTGGAATGTTGACAGACGCCGGAGAACCAATCAGCTTTGCTTCACAAAGCTCCGTTGCGCGAAAAGTCCGCGAACCAGACCGCTGCCTGGTCCGCGCTTACAGATATATATCTTTTTTTAAACGTTAATTTCTCAAAATCCACTGGAGCACATATATTGAGACCTACAAAAGGCACATCGGGCTACCAGTCCCTACAATTTTGCCAAGTTTCGTGCAAATCCATTCAGCCGTTCGGGCTAAAAGTGAGGCCAACCGCCCTATGGAAATTAACATGGGAAAAACGCGTTTTGGGACCCCCCTTTTTTCTCGGCCCCCCCTTGACGAACCCCCCCCAAATTTTCAAAGGCTGCTCAGAAACAAAATGCGCCATTTTCCTGAAAATTTCAGCCAATTCCGTCCACAAACGGCAAAGTTATTAGACATAGAATTTTCAAAAAACCCATAGAGAAAAAATCCTAACTATATATACCTACTGGCGACCGCCAGTCGGTAATATATATATATATATATATATATATATATTCACTGAAAAAAACATAGGTTTCAGACCTTATATAGTTAGGAATTAGCATTTAAAAAAACCTTTGAAATTCACTGAAAAAACCATAGGTTTCAGGCCTTATATAGTTAGGAATTAGCATTTAAAAAAACCTTTGAAATTCACTGAAAAAACCATAGGTTTCAGGAGTTATATAGTTAGGAATTAGCTTTTACAAAACCTTTGAAATTCACTCAAAAAACTATAAGCTTTAGTGGTGTTATAGTTAGCTGGACATTTTACTCATACAAAACCATTGAAATTGCTCCTATATAGTTAGTTGTACTAAGTATATATCGCGCACCCCCAATCCACTGCTGATGACATCTCAAATGACTTATTTACAACATGGGGTGGTGATGGACAGAGTCTCTGAATTAAGCAGAGTACTCTCACCCAGTCAAGAGATCAGGGCTAGATCCAACACCGTTTTTTAGCTCATTGCACCATCCCAGTTTCAGAACCTGGCTGTATGCAAATTAGTCTGTCCCTGGCCCAGTGCATCATGGGAACAGGGCAGACCAGACTACAAAAGCCAATTCTTACACTGGGAAGGAAACAAGCTTCCGGGGCGGTTTCTGCCATTTCAGGCGTCTTCGGCCCGGCTTGCTTGAATCCTGATGGTGAAATGAGCAAGGGACTCACATCTGAGTATACCCGGTGATGGATCAAGCCCTGATCTGTTGACTGGGTAGGAGTGTTCTGATTAACTCAGATACTCTGTCCATCACCACCCCCTTTTTGTAACTATTTTGACATCTCAAATGACATCACTGATGACATCACTGATGACATCATCCAGTGAATGTGGTTTGCTTCGTTATTTAAATATACATTATATATATAGCAATTTGCATTGAAGAATGAGTCGATATATAAATAAATATTTGGATGGAGGATTTAGTAGCAGTGTAATTGACTGTTTACTTGACCAATTTATAATGTCTCACTAAATATAGTGGATAGTGACTAAACTGTGTGAATATCTGTATCACTTTGTCAGTTGTTGTGTAGACTGATTCTACAGTTGGTTACTAGCTATGTGAAAGTCTATATTAGTTATTGATTAGTTAACTGAGTATTTGTATGGGAGTGTGAAAGTGTGTGTGGTTCGGTGGAGGGTGTGTGACTGTCCAACGATGTGTGAATAGTTTATTCAGTAGATATATGAAGTTAAAACTACATGTTCTAACAGTTTGGGTGAGGGAATCGCTTTATGGGTGTGGTGATGAGCAAATATATTTCTCAAAGGTACAGGTCCAACAAACTAGAAAAATAAAAGGCAGTGTATGTGTCAGTTGTTGTATATAAATAAGTATACATAAGACACAATGATTGTGTGAGTGACTGTATGGATAACTGTATACTTGTAATAATGATTTTATAATTCACTAAGTATGACTTACTATGTAAATGAATAGAAGAAGTGGTGTTTGTATAAGTGTTTTGCTAAGTAAATATGTAAGTATGATCCATTGTTTGCATAAGTGAGTAGGATGAATAAATATGTGAATAGGATGCGTGCTGTTGTTTAATGTCGATATAGATGTATAAGTATTTTTGATAGTGTTCTATTGTTCATTGACAGCATGTATGAGTGAATCCATAGGTAAGGGATTAGATGTGTGTATACATGTATGAATCACTGAGTGGATTTTTAGATACTTGTATTGCTGTGACAATGGATTAAAATATGATACTCTGTATTTTACAAAGAGTGATGAAAAATTGTAAAAGTGTATGAAAAGGTGTATGTGATTGTCACGTGGATGATGTCATCAGTGATGTCATCAGTGATGTCATTTGAGATGTCATCAGTGTTGTCACTGACCATGTCATGAATGATGTAATATGTGACATCATCAGCAGTGGATTGCGGGTGCGCGATATATACTTAGTACAACTAACTATATAGGAGCAATTTCAATGGTTTTGTATGAGTAAAATGTCCAGCTAACTATAACACCACTAAAACGTATAGTTTTTTGAGTGAATTTCAAAGGTTTTGTAAAAGCTAATTCCTAACTATATAACTCCTGAAACCTATGGTTTTTTCAGTGAATTTCAAAGGTTTTTTTAAATGCTAGTTCCTAACTATATAAGGCCTGAAACCTATGGTTTTTTTCAGTGAATTTCAAAAGTTTTTTTAAATGCTAATTCCTAACTATATAAGGTCTGAAACCTATGTTTTTTCAGTGAATTTCAAAGGTTTTTTAAATGCTAATTCCTAACTATATAAGGCCTGAAACCTATGTTTTTTTCAGTGAATTTCAAAGGTTTTTTAAATGCTAATTCTATTAGCGGATAACGTTTAAATATATTAATATCCTAGTGGGACCACCTGAGAAGCCCTAGGGGGTCAGGGTGTTCCTACCCTGCCCCCTTTTTGTGTTCTACACGTTTGTTTTTCTGCTTTCTTGTGCCTAATTCCTAACTATATAAGGCCTGAAATCTATGTTTTTTTCAGTGAATTTGCAAGGTTTTTTAAATGCTAATTCCTAACTATATAAGGCCTGAAACCTATGGTTTTTTCATTGAATTTGCAAGGTTTTTTAAATGCTAATTCCTAACTATATAAGGCCTGAAACCTATGTTTTTTTCAGTGAATTTGCAAGGTTTTTTAAATGCTAATTCCTAACTATATAAGGCCTGAAACCTATGGTTTTTCAGTGAATTTCAAAGGTTTTTTAAATGCTAATTCCTAACTATATAAGACCTGAAAGCCCACCAGGAATCTCCAGTATGCACCAGGGGACTGCATTGCAGAGAGGTGTAACTAAGCCATGGCCCTTTTTACACCTCTCTGCAACGAAGCCCCCGTGCATGTTTGAAGAGGGGAACTCATTCCCCCTGCATACTGGGGGCCCCTGGGGGCCAACTAGCCCACCTGGAACCTCCAGTATGCGCCAGGGGGCTGCATTGCAGAGGTGTAATGAGGCTATGCCCCTTGTTACACCTCTCTGCAACGCAGCCGCCTGGCGCGTTTGCAGAGGGGGAACTAATTCCCCTTGCATAATGGGGGTCCCTGGGGGCCAACTAGCCCACCAGGAGCCTCCAGTATGCGCCAGATGGCTGCATTGCATAGAGGTGTAATGAGGCCACACCCTTTTTTACACCTCTCTGCAACGCAGCCCCCGTGCATGTTTAAAGAGGGGGAACTAATTCCCCTTGCATACTGGGTGTCCCTGGCAGCCATCTTGTGCCTTGTTCGAACCAAGGCACAAGAAAGCAGTGAAACAAAGGTGTGAAACTCGCAAAGGGACCAGAGTAGAAACACCCTGACCCCCTAGGCCTGCTCAGGGGGTCCCACAAGGACCCCCAAGGCAAAAAAAATAATATATATATTTTTTTTAAAGTCGCGGGGTACAAAAAAACAATAAAAAAATGTAAAACAACAATAAGAATAAAAAAACTGTTCTTTTCAGAACTACCTCCAATTTATATAAAAATGCTACATTTTTAAAAAACTCTGTCTTTCTTTTTTCTCCAGGGTACGCGTACCGGTACGTGTACTGATACGTGTACCGGGGCGCGCACCCCTCAAAAAAAGAAAAAAAAAGAATGAGTGTGTGTGTGAGTGGTGTGTGTGTGGGGGGGTGGGTGTGGGGTGTGTGTGTGGGGGGTATGTGTGTGGGATGTGTGTGTGTAGGATGTGTGGGTGTGTGTGGGGTGTGTGTGTGTGGGTGTGTGTGTGGGGGTGGGGGTGTGTGTGGGTGTGTGTGGGGGTGAGGAATGTGTGTGTGGGTGTGGGTGTGTGTGTGTGAGGTGTGTGTGTGTGTGTGTGGGGGGGGGTGTCAGAGGTGTGTGTGTGGGGGGGGGTGAGGTGTGTGTGGGGGATGTGTGGGGTGTGTCTGTGAGGTGTGCATGTGTGTGGGGGGGAGTGAGGTGTGTGTGGGTGGGGGTGTGTGGGGTGTGTGGGTATAGGTTGGGGTGTGGGGGTGTATGGTGTGTGTGTGGGTGTGTGGGTGTGGGGTGTTTGGGTGTGGGTGTATGAGGTATGGTGGGGTGTGTGTGTGGGGGAGTGGGTGTGGGGTGTGTGTGTCGGGGTATGTGTGTGGGGCACCCCCTCAAAAAAATAAAAAAAATAATGAGTGTGTGTGTGTGGTGTGTGTGTGTGGGGGGGTGGGTGTGGGGTGTGTGTGTGGGGGGGTATGTGTGTGGGGTGTGTTTGTGTAGGATGTGTGGGTGTGTGTGTGGGGTGTGTCTGTGGGTGTGTGTGTGGGGGGGAGTATGTGGGGGTGTGTGTGAGAGGAGTGTGTGTGGTGTGTGTGTGTGTGTGTGTGTGTGAGGTCTGTGTCAGAGGTGTGTGTGTGTGGGGAAGGGGTGAGGTGTGTGGGGGATGTGTGGGGTGTGTCTGTGAGGTGTGTGTGTGTGTGTGTGTCTGAGGGGGGATGAGGTGTATAGGTGTGTGTAGGTGTGTGGTGTATGTGGGTGTGGGTGGGGATGTGGATGTGTAAGGTGTGTGTGTGGGTGTGGGTGTGTGGGGTGTTTGGGTGTAGGTTGGGGTGTGGGTGTGTGAGGTGTGTGTGGGGTGTGTGTGGGTGTGGGGGGTATGTGTGTAGGATGTGTGTGTATGTGTGGGATGTGTGGGTGTGTCTGTGAGGTGTGCGTGTGTGTGTGTGTGGGGGGAGGTGTGTGTGTGGCATGTGTGAGGTGTGTCTGTGAGGTATCTGTGTGTGCGTGTCTGTGTGTTGGGGGGTGAGGTGTGTGTGTGAGTGAGTGTGTGTTGGATGTGTGGGTGTGGGTGTGGATGTGTAAGGTGTCGGTGTGGGGGTGTGGGGTGTTTGGGTGTGGGTGGAGGTGTGCGTGTGTGAGGTGTGTGTGGGGAGTGTGTGGGTGTGAAGGTGTGGGGTTGTGTGTGTGGGTGTGTGTGGGACGTACTTGTAGGTACCTAAAACAGCCACAGAACCAAAAGCTCTTTTCAGAGCTACCCTACCTGTAATCACTCAAAATGATTATTTTATTATTTATTATTATGATTATATAATTTTTTTCACTATTTTTCCCCATGGTACGCTCCCCGGTGCGCGTACCGGGCGCTCCCCCCGCGAAAAATGAAAAAAAAAATTGTTTTGCCCCGCGGGAGCCTTTAATGGCCCCAACATCAAACCTAGGGGGTCAGGGGGGGTCTACCCTGCCCCCTTTTGGTCATTTCCCCCTTTGATTTTTGCCACCTCTTGTGTCTCAATCCTACCGAGACACAAGATGGCGGCCGCTGCAGACTGTTTCGAATGTTTACAGACACCCGAGAACCAATCAGCTTCCCGTGCGCAAGTCGCGTGGCTCGCCCGGAGCGCTCCCTGGTGCGCGTACCGGGGCGCGGCCATAGATATATACATTTTTTTTTAACCTAAATTACTCAAAATCCTCTGGAGCACATATCTTGAGACATAGCAAAGGCACATCGGGCTACCAGTCCCTACAATTTTGCCAAGTTTGGTGAAAATCCATTCAGCCGTTCGAGCTAAAAGTGCGACAGACCGCCCTATGGAAATTAACATGGGGAAAACACGTTTTGGGACCCCCCTTTTATCTCGGCCCCCGCTTGACGAATCCCCCCCAAACTTTCAGGGAAGGACCGGAGCGCCGCGAGGCAAAGTTGCTGGCAGATTCCTTAACCGGCGCCAAAGTTATTCCCAATAGAATGTTGCGATTTCCCTATGGAAATCAATCCTAACTATATATACCTACTGGCGACCGCCAGTAGGTAATATATTATATATATATGTATATATATATATATATATATTACCTACTGGCGGTCGCCAGTAGGTATATATAGTTAGGATTTTTTCCCTATGGGATTTTTGAAAATTCTATGTCTAATAACTTTGGCGTTTGTGGACGGAATTGGCTGAAATTTTCAGGAAAATGGAACATTTTGTTTCTGAGCAGCCCCTGAAAATTTGGGGGGGGGTTCGTCAAGGGGGGGCCGAGAAAAAAGGGGGGTCCCAAAACGTGTTTTTCCAATGTTAATTTCCATAGGGCGGTTGGCCTCACTTTTAGCCCGAACGGCTGAATGGATTTGCACGAAACTTGGCAAAATTGTAGGGACTGTTAGCCCGATGTGCCTTTGCTAGGTCTCAATATATGTGCTCCAGTGGATTTTGAGAAATTAACGTTCAAAAAAAGATATATATCTGTAAGCGCGCTCTGGGCAGCGCTCCGGTTCGCGTACTTTACGTGTAACGGAACTTCGCGAAGCGAAGCTGATTGGCTCTCTGGTGTCTGTCAACATTCTAAACAGTCCGGAGCGGCCGCCATCTTGTCTCTCGGTAGGATCGAGAGACAAGAGGAGGCCAAAACAAAGGGGGAAATGACCATAAGGGGGCATAGTAGATCCTCCCTGACCCCCTAGGTTTGATGTGGAGGCTTTAAAAAGGCCCCGCAGGGCAAAAAAAAAAAAAAATTTTTTTTTTTTGCGTGGGGAGCGCCCGGTTTGCGAACCGGGAAGCGTTCTGGGGAGCGTACTATAAGGAAAAAAGAATGATAGACTTTTCAAATACTGTATGTTAATTGATTGTTGGTTTTGTTGATTATTTTTTAATTTCTTTATTTTTTAAGCAATTATTTATTATTGTGATTGTGTTTCAAAATTTAATAACATTTCTAACATTTCACTGTCTGAAATGTCGTCATTTTCATTGAACATAGTTTGTAATCTCTGAGGGTGTAAAATTTCCTCATTTTGAAGGAGGTCATCTACTGCTTGCACACATTGCAGTAGTTCTTGGTCCCAAGTTTCATCCATAAATTCTATATAATTTGGATCAATTAATTCTTGGCTGCTCTTTTGCAGGACAATTTGAAATGAAACTTTCTGTTCGCCTTCCATGTTGCCTGAAATTTGGATTAAAAAAAAATATATTAGTAGAGATAGGGCACTGTTGGGATTAATTTTAGATAGGCAGTTTTTATCAGTGAATTTATCTTTGGGCAGTGTATAGTATCAGAGTGGAAGTAGGAATATAAAAAAGTGTAAAAAATATATATTAGTAGAGATAGGGCACTTTTGGGATTAATTTTAGATAGGCAGTTTTTATCAGTGAATTTATCTTTGGGCAGTGTATAGTATCAGAGTGGAAGTAGGAATATAAAAAAGTGTATGTGATTTAACGTAAGTAAATTCATAATTATACAAGAGAAACCTAACTCCATCCATAACTATAACAGAGAAGTCTATCTAAATCTATAACTACTACAGAGGGATAGTATATAACTATCAGAAAAAGTTTACCATATTAACTGATAGTGCACAATATACTTCAGTTTTTAAAATAACAACTTACCTTTACAAAGAAGTTGAAGTGATTAGTGAAAATCCAATTGAAATGTACACCAGGAAGTAGTAGTCAAAATGGGTGTGTTTCCTTCTCTTCCTTTATATATATTCAGGTATATAACCAATCAAATGTCAGGTAAAAAAAGTAGAAAATGAAAGTAACATTTTCATTGGTTGTCAATTCCAACACTTCAGATGTGTTTTGTGAAGTAATTTACCTCAGGGTATTTAGAGAGGTCTACAGGCTAAATGGCTAAATGGAATTTCAATCAAATTTGTGAAAATGATAGGGATTGGTATGTAGTATGAGCTAATCTATATTTGGTGAAAGTGTCTCCAGTCGTTTTTCTGTAAATTACTTTCCCACCTTTTTTGATGGAGCGCTTCCCGGGGAGCGCCCCGGTACGCGAACTGGCGAGCGCCCCGGTACGCGAACCTGAAGCGTTACGGGAGTCCACCATTTTGTGTTTCGGTCGAATTAAGATACAAGATGGAGGGCAACTAATGTTCAGAATGGGTAGAAGGGGGCACGGTAGACTTATCTTGACCCCCTAGGTTTTCTGAGGCGGCCCATATGTGCGAAAAAAAACCATTTTTTTTAAAAATGTCGCGAGGTTAGCTTCCGGTTCGCGTACCGGGTAGCGCCCCGGGGAGCGTACTTTGTGGAAAATTAGTGAAAAAAGTTAGAGTAAAATAATAATTGTGAGTGATCAGATGTAGGGTAGCTCTGAGAAGAGCTTTTGGGTTTATGGTACATTTAGGTACTTATAAGTAGGTACCAATGCACAGTCTTAAATTCAGAATGAAAATTCTGTTGCCCTCATCTGAGAAGTGAACTCCATCTCCTCTGTAGATATCTTGCATGTAGTAACGCAAGTTATTGTTGTACACGGAGCCCATTCCATGGTCTCTCATGTAAGCTGAAACAGATTTGTTTACATGCTTCCTCGACTTCTCAATTTGTGGACAAAATTGGTTCGACCACCTCCATTTCTGTCTTTGGCATATATTTGAATATACCAAGGCAGTCTGAGGAAAAAGTGCCATTAATTGCTCAAAGGTGTCCTTTAAAAGCATTTCCAGACCTACCCCAGTCAAAGTGCCCAAGTCATTACCTCCACAGTGCAGGTCAGGTTTTGGCAAATGCATAAAGGTTTTCACCAATGGTATCAATTGGTGACATTTTAATCCTCTGTGGCCAAACCACTTAATTTCCACATCTTGTAAATTGAGGTTAGGTGAATTTCTGTTATAAGCATACCTCTGAGCCCAGTAGATGTAACTATGTCCAACAATCCAGACAGAAAACATGGTGAGAGAAGGTTCTGCTGCAGTCAGATGAAGTGTGGCAATGAAATGGCAGTTGAAAAAATAAGAGTTTAAAATGAAAAAAACTGTGGAGTTTCTGTGTTAATGAAGCAGTAACAGTGATTGGTGGATTTTGATTGCTGAAAACAGAAAGTTAGGGTGCATGGATGAGTTCTTTGAAAGATGTATTTTGAGTGGTCAAGAAAAAATCATTAAATGAAAGATTGCACTGGATATGCAGGTGCACTGAGAGTTCAGAGTTCAATTGAAACATTGTTGTGTGAACTTGCAAACACCAGAGGTCTTCCAAGAGGTGGTTGCTATGCAGAAAAGGCAGAGAGGGCAGAGGGGGGAAGGGTTTTGATTTGAAAAAAGTGAGGGAAGAGTTTTGATTGGGTGACATGAGAGATATGTGTGAAGAATTACAGCATTTCTGTGCTTTTGATAGCTGCAGACTCTGGAGTGCATACCTTTTGCTCTGCTAAAGACAAAGTGGTGTGTTTCTGAGACGGTTTTGAAACTCATAAAGTATTTGCTAAGGTGAGAAAAGATTTATTTAATTTAGATAGAGAGCAGTGTGCTTTAAGGAGAAAATTATGAAGAAAGTTGTGTTTTTCAAATGTTGCTTTGCCTCAAGTGTTTTACAAATAGATTTTGTTTCTTTGAGAAATTGTAATTGGAGAAAATGTGAAGTATTAGTACTGACAGGGTGTTTTTGTGCATAGGAGCTGTGGAGTGTTTTCAAATTATGACTAGAAAATCGTTTTTGAGGAAAAGGAATGGTTTTAAAATTTATGACAAGGACATAATGGTGTATGCTTCTTTATAAGGCATTTTAGTGTCTCTGATGTTATTTTTCCCATTTTAATGTAAGACATTTCCCTGTGGAGCAAATTGCTTGTAAATATGCTCCCACCTGTGCATGGCAAATTTAGATTTTGATTGTTTGCATTACATAGCCATGTAAAAAGTGACCCAAACATGCTGCAAAGGCAATCAAAAAACGCTTTCATGTGTCTTAAGGACATTTTAAGTCATTTCCCCATGTGGAGTGTTTTCAAATTATGATTTGAAAATCGTTTTTGAGGAAAAGGAATGGTTTTAAAATTTATGACAAGGACATAATGGTGTATGCTTCTTTATAAGGCATTTCAGTGTCTCTGATGTTATTTTTCCCATATTAAATTAAAAGACCTTTCCCCGTGGAGCAAATTCCTTGTAAATATGCTCCCACCTGTGCATGGTAAATTTAGATTTTGATTGATTGAGTTACATAGCCATGTTAAAAGTGACCTAAAAAAGTTGCAAAGGCTTTAAAAAAACACTTTCATGTGTCTTAAGGACATTTTAAGTCATTTCCCCGTGGGCAGTGTTTTCAAATTATGACTTGAAAATCGTTTTTGAGGTAAAGGAATGTTTTTAAAATTTATGTGCGCCATATGCCCCCAAATTTCTTTTTCAGGGGTGCAGCAGGCTGTTCTTGAGACACCCCTGCACCCTTGGAAAAATTCCTAATTTGCGACTAGCTAATTGCTAATCGCAAATTGCACCTTCATTCCTATGGGCCTCCTGGCCCATGGAAATGAATGGGTAATTTGCAATTAGCAATTTGCTCATCGCAAATTAGGAATGGTAAAGAATTGCTATTTATTCCTTAAAATTCGCTATTTAGGAAATGCAAAATAGTTGATGATACATATGGCGGTTCATCTCTAACAAGATAAGAAGCTTAGGGATAGATTTATGATGACTGGCGCAATGAAGTGGACATCACTTACTTCATTGGTAGGCCTTTACATGTATTATCTCCTCTGTATTCTTCAACAAGCGTAACTTTGATCTGCAACCCTGAGTAGGCCTCACCTTAAACAAACCTCTGGATAGGCCACACCTTATCGTCATCCTGAATTAATCATTTAAAATGCTAGGGACAGATTTATGATAGGTGTATGCCTCTTTTGCGCCACTGTGCGTCACTTTTGTGATGCAGCGGCGGTGCAAAAGATTTGCTATGAGGCGACAAAATTACAAATTGATGCATTTAGGCAGATGTGTCATGCTGTAAAAAAACCGTGCCACATGAAACTGATGCAGCAGTGATGCAAAAGATGCACCATGTTCCAAGACAGGCCTCACTTGGGGCCATATGTATCAAGCTAATTAGCATTCGCAAAGGCCGAAATTCTGCGAATTTCGGCCTTTGCGAATGCTAATTAGACAAATGGTATGTATCAAACAAGTTTGATGCAAAATAAGGAATAGCAAAATTTGCTATTCCTTATTTTGCGATTGCACTTAAGGATTTGCAAATTTTGCGATTCCTTAAATACAATGTATCAAACAAAAAATATGCAAAAAATGCCATTAAGGATTTGCAAATTACCGCCAACTTCTAGTTGGTGGTAATTTGCAAATTCTTTTCAAAAAGCTTTTTTTCCAAAAAACAAAAGGTGCCATATGACGCCCATACATGCCCTAAGGGCATGTATGTGCGCCATATGCCCCCAAATTTCTTTTTCAGGGGTGCAGCAGGGTGTTCTTGAGACACCCCTGCACCCTTGGAAAAATTCCTAATTTGCGATTAGCTAATTGCTAATCGCAAATTGCACCTTCATTCCTATGGGCCTCCTGGCCCATGGAAATGAATGGGTAATTTGCAATTAGCAATTTGCTCATCGCAAATTAGGAATGGTAAAGAATTGCTATTTATTCCTTAAAATTCGCTATTTAGGAAATGCAAAATAGTTTGATGATACATATGGCGGTTCATCTCTAACAAGATAAGAAGCTTAGGGATAGATTTATGATGACTGGCGCAATGAAGTGGACATCACTTACTTCATTGGTAGGCCTTTACATGTATTATCTCCTCTGTATTCTTCGACAAGCGTAACTTTGATATGCAACCCTGAGTAGGCCTCACCTTAAACAAACCTCTGGATAGGCCACACCTTATCGTCATCCTGAATTAATCATTTAAAATGCTAGGGACAGATTTATGATAGGTGTATGCCTCTTTTGCGCCACTGTGCGTCACTTTTGTGATGCAGCGGCGGTGCAAAAGATTTGCTATGAGGCGACAAAATTACAAATTGATGCATTTAGGCAGATGTGTCATGCTGTAAAAAAACCGTGCCACATGAAACTGATGCAGCAGTGATGCAAAAGATGCACCATGTTCCAAGACAGGCCTCACTTGGGGCCATATGTATCAAGCTAATTAGCATTCGCAAAGGCCGAAATTCTGCGAATTTCGGCCTTTGCGAATGCTAATTAGACAAATGGTATGTATCAAACAAGTTTGATGCAAAATAAGGAATAGCAAAATTTGCTATTCCTTATTTTGGGATTGCACTTAAGGATTTGCAAATTTTGCGATTCCTTAAATGCAATGTATCAAACAAAAAATATGCAAAAAATGCCATTAAGGATTTGCAAATTACCACCAACTTCTAGTTGGTGGTAATTTGCAAATTCTTTTCAAAAAACTTTTTTTCCAAAAAACCAAAAGGTGCCATTGACGCCCATACATGCCCTTAGGGCATGTATGTGCGCCATATGCCCCCAAATTTCTTTTTCAGGGGTGCAGCAGGCTGTTCTTGAGACACCCCTGCACCCTTGGAAAAATTCCTAATTTGCGATTAGCTAATTGCTAATCGCAAATTGCACCTTGATTCCTATGGGCCTCCTGGCCCATGGAAATGAATGGGTAATTTGCAATTAGCAATTTGCTCATCGCAAATTAGGAATGGTAAAGAATCGCTATTTATTCCTTAAAATTCGCTATTTAGGAAATGCAAAATAGTTTGATGATACATATGGCGGTTCATCTCTAACAAGATAAGAAGCTTAGGGATAGATTTATGATGACTGGCGCAATGAAGTGGACATCACTTACTTCATTGGTAGGCCTTTACATGTATTATCTCCTCTGTATTCTTCAAGAAGCGTAACTTTGATCTGCAACCCTGAGTAGGCCTCACCTTAAACAAACCTCTGGATAGGCCACACCTTATCGTCATCCTGAATTAATCATTTAAAATGCTAGGGACAGATTTATGATAGGTGTATGCCTCTTGTGCGCCACTGTGCGTCACTTTTGTGATGCAGCGGCGGTGCAAAAGATTTGCTATGAGGCGACAAAATTACAAATTGATGCATTTAGGCAGATGTGTCATGCTGTAAAAAAAACGTGCCACATGAAACCGATGCAGCAGTGATGCAAAAGATGCACCATGTTGCAAGACAGGCCTCACTTGGGGCCATATGTATCAAGCTAATTAGCATTCGCAAAGGCCGAAATTCTGCGAATTTCGGCCTTTGCGAATGCTAATTAGACAAATGGTATGTATCAAACAAGTTTGATGCAAAATAAGGAATAGCAAAATTTGCTATTCCTTATTTTGCGATTGCACTTAAGGATTTGCAAATATTGCGATTCCTTAAATGCAATGTATCAAACAAAAAATATGCAAAAAATGCCATTAAGGATTTGCAAATTACCACCAACTTCTAGTTGGTGGTAATTTGCAAATTCTTTTCAAAAAGCTTTTTTTCCAAAAAACAAAAGGTGCCATATGACGCCCATACATGCCCTAAGGGCATGTATGTGCGCCATATGCCCCCAAATTTCTTTTTCAGGGGTGCAGCAGGGTGTTCTTGAGACACCCCTGCACCCTTGGAAAAATTCCTAATTTGCGATTAGCTAATTGCTAATCGCAAATTGCACCTTCATTCCTATGGGCCTCCTGGCCCATGGAAATGAATGGGTAATTTGCAATTAGCAATTTGCTCATCGCAAATTAGGAATGGTAAAGAATTGCTATTTATTCCTTAAAATTCGCTATTTAGGAAATGCAAAATAGTTTGATGATACATATGGCGGTTCATCTCTAACAAGATAAGAAGCTTAGGGATAGATTTATGATGACTGGCGCAATGAAGTGGACATCACTTACTTCATTGGTAGGCCTTTACATGTATTATCTCCTCTGTATTCTTCAACAAGCGTAACTTTGATATGCAACCCTGAGTAGGCCTCACCTTAAACAAACCTCTGGATAGGCCACACCTTATCGTCATCCTGAATTAATCATTTAAAATGCTAGGGACAGATTTATGATAGGTGTATGCCTCTTTTGCGCCACTGTGCGTCACTTT
Source organism: Lissotriton helveticus (assembly GCF_964261635.1). Classification (NCBI taxonomy): domain Eukaryota; kingdom Metazoa; phylum Chordata; class Amphibia; order Caudata; family Salamandridae; genus Lissotriton; species Lissotriton helveticus. The sequence continues at coordinate 480,336,558 of NC_136067.1, forward strand.
TGTGATGCAGCGGCGGTGCAAAAGATTTGCTATGAGGCGACAAAATTACAAATTGATGCATTTAGGCAGATGTGTCATGCTGTAAAAAAACCGTGCCACATGAAACTGATGCAGCAGTGATGCAAAAGATGCACCATGTTCCAAGACAGGCCTCACTTGGGGCCATATGTATCAAGCTAATTAGCATTCGCAAAGGCCGAAATTCTGCGAATTTCGGCCTTTGCGAATGCTAATTAGACAAATGGTATGTATCAAACAAGTTTGATGCAAAATAAGGAATAGCAAAATTTGCTATTCCTTATTTTGCGATTGCACTTAAGGATTTGCAAATTTTGCGATTCCTTAAATGCAATGTATCAAACAAAAAATATGCAAAAAATGCCATTAAGGATTTGCAAATTACCACCAACTTCTAGTTGGTGGTAATTTGCAAATTCTTTTCAAAAAACTTTTTTTCCAAAAAACCAAAAGGTGCCATTGACGCCCATACATGCCCTTAGGGCATGTATGTGCGCCATATGCCCCCAAATTTCTTTTTCAGGGGTGCAGCAGGCTGTTCTTGAGACACCCCTGCACCCTTGGAAAAATTCCTAATTTGCGATTAGCTAATTGCTAATCGCAAATTGCACCTTGATTCCTATGGGCCTCCTGGCCCATGGAAATGAATGGGTAATTTGCAATTAGCAATTTGCTCATCGCAAATTAGGAATGGTAAAGAATCGCTATTTATTCCTTAAAATTCGCTATTTAGGAAATGCAAAATAGTTTGATGATACATATGGCGGTTCATCTCTAACAAGATAAGAAGCTTAGGGATAGATTTATGATGACTGGCGCAATGAAGTGGACATCACTTACTTCATTGGTAGGCCTTTACATGTATTATCTCCTCTGTATTCTTCAAGAAGCGTAACTTTGATCTGCAACCCTGAGTAGGCCTCACCTTAAACAAACCTCTGGATAGGCCACACCTTATCGTCATCCTGAATTAATCATTTAAAATGCTAGGGACAGATTTATGATAGGTGTATGCCTCTTGTGCGCCACTGTGCGTCACTTTTGTGATGCAGCGGCGGTGCAAAAGATTTGCTATGAGGCGACAAAATTACAAATTGATGCATTTAGGCAGATGTGTCATGCTGTAAAAAAAACGTGCCACATGAAACCGATGCAGCAGTGATGCAAAAGATGCACCATGTTGCAAGACAGGCCTCACTTGGGGCCATATGTATCAAGCTAATTAGCATTCGCAAAGGCCGAAATTCTGCGAATTTCGGCCTTTGCGAATGCTAATTAGACAAATGGTATGTATCAAACAAGTTTGATGCAAAATAAGGAATAGCAAAATTTGCTATTCCTTATTTTGCGATTGCACTTAAGGATTTGCAAATATTGCGATTCCTTAAATGCAATGTATCAAACAAAAAATATGCAAAAAATGCCATTAAGGATTTGCAAATTACCACCAACTTCTAGTTGGTGGTAATTTGCAAATTCTTTTCAAAAAGCTTTTTTTCCAAAAAACCAAAAGGTGCCATATGACGCCCATACATGCTCTTAGGGCATGTATGTGCGCCATATGCCCCCAAATTTTTTTTTGAGGGGTGCAGCAGGCTGTTCTTGAGACACCCCTGCACCCTTGGAAAAATTCCTAATTTGCGATTAGCTAATTGCTAATCGCAAATTGCACCTTCATTCCTATGGGCCTCCTGGCCCATGGAAATGAATGGATAATTTGCAATTAGCAATTTGCTCATCGCAAATTAGGAATGGTAAAGAATCGCTATTTATTCCTTAAAATTCGCTATTTAGGAAATGCAAAATAGTTTGATGATACATATGGCGGTTCATCTCTAACAAGATAAGAAGCTTAGGGATAGATTTATGATGACTGGCGCAATGAAGTGGACATCACTTACTTCATTGGTAGGCCTTTACATGTATTATCTCCTCTGTATTCTTCAACAAGTGTAACTTTGATCTGCAACCCTGAGTAGGCCTCACCTTAAACAAACCTCTGGATAGGCCACACCTTATCGTCATCCTGAATTAATCATTTAAAATGCTAGGGACAGATTTATGATAGGTGTATGCCTCTTTTGCGCCACTGTGCGTCACTTTTGTGATGCAGTGGCGGTGCAAAAGATTTGCTATGAGGCGACAAAATTACAAATTGATGCATTTAGGCAGATGTGTCATGCTGTAAAAAAAACGTGCCACATGAAACCGATGCAGCAGTGATGCAAAAGATGCACCATGTTGCAAGACAGGCCTCACTTGGGGCCATATGTATCAAGCTAATTAGCATTCGCAAAGGCCGAAATTCTGCGAATTTCGGCCTTTGCGAATGCTAATTAGACAAATGGTATGTATCAAACAAGTGTGATGCAAAATAAGGAATAGCAAAATTTGCTATTCATTATTTTGCGATTGCACTTAAGGATTTGCAAATTTTGCGATTCCTTAAATGCAATGTATCAAACAAAAAATATGCAAAAAATGCCATTAAGGATTTGCAAATTACCACCAACTTCTAGTTGGTGGTAATTTGCAAATTCTTTTCAAAAAGCTTTTTTTCCAATAAACAAAAGGTGCCATATGACGCCCATACATGCCCTTAGGGCATGTATGTGTGCCATATGCCCCCAAATTTCTTTTTCAGGGGTGCAGCAGGGTGTTCTTGAGACACCCCTGCACCCTTGGAAAAATTCCTAATTTGCGATTAGCTAATTGCTAATCGCAAATTGCACCTTCATTCCTATGGGCCTCCTGGCCCATGGAAATGAATGGGTAATTTGCAATTAGCAATTTGCTCATCGCAAATTAGGAATGGTAAAGAATCGCTATTTATTCCTTAAAATTTGCTATTTAGGAAATGCAAAATAGTTTGATGATACATATGCCGGTTCATCTCTAACAAGATAAGAAGCTTAGGGATAGATTTATGATGACTGGCGCATCACCAGGGATGTGCCAGTCATCCTGCGCCGCTGTTCCGCCACCCATGGTGTGCTGCATTTACAATGCGGCGCACCATGGGGCAAAAACGGCACAGATGCGTGACGCATCTGTGCCGTAAAGGTGGCGCATTGCTGGAGTTGTATCGCAAGTGCGATGCAGCTCCAGCAAGGCTCAGGGGTGCCCCATCTCCACAATGCTGCGTCAAGACCTATGCCTGCTTCAAGCAGGCGCAGGGTTTTGACGCAGCTTTGTCCTATCTGATTGTAAATGCGGCACACCATGGGTGGCAGAGCAGCGGTGCACGTTAACTGGTGCATCCCTGGGGATGTGCCAGTTAACATAAATCTGCCCCTTTACATTTAAGTATGTGCAGGGGACACAGAGTCGGTGAGGCTTATCCAAGGTTAAGAAGAGATGAGTCCTGGTCACTGAAAAATTGGACATAGGCTTCACCTCCTCAGCATCGCTGGACATGGCTAAATAATAGCTGCAAAATGTTACTCTTGTTAAACAATTTTACTATTATAATCTCTGAGATTTGTCTCTTACTCTGCAACATCTCATTGTTGTTATCTTTCTTTAAAGATAAAGACAACATCAACATGAGCGACAATCAGCAATCAGTTGATTTCGACCTCATCATTGAACTCGTAATTGAAACATCAGTGGATGTTGATCCTTTGGATGATTTAAATCCTGAGGATGAAGAAGAACGTGATGAGGATGCAGATTTGTCAGAATTGTATGACATAGGATGGGAAGCTGACGTGCTTGAGCCTATGGAACTATAAACATTTATTTTAAACATTTATAATAAATAAAAAGTAAAAATGTAAACCGTTTAATTTAAAAATAAAGACACCTTCAAAAACAGGTTATGTGTAGTGTCTTCAATAAAATATTAAAATATGCTCATAAAATTAGATCAGATTCACATATAAAACAGCACAGGTAAAATGAATATAAATTCCATTTCTTTTCTGCTATTTCTGTATTCTAAATTTGCCAAGCACTAAAAAATCTTCTATGTAAAAATGTCAAGTAGTGTGTTAAGTTTTTGATGACTGTTATTGATTTACTGTTGGGTAATAGTGGTTAATAACATTTTTTATTATATTTTACCACAGATTCAACTGCAGATCATTTCAAGATTTCAGCATGCCAACCAAAGAAAGACTGAGAAAGGCTGCAAAACGTCAAAGACAGCAGGTCAATGAAAAAAAGCAGCAGTCCTCTAACAAAAAGATTTGTCAAGTCACCAAGAAAGCACCGGGTAAGAGTACAAGAACATTCATAAGAAATATCTGTAGTAAAAAAAATATTACTACAGAAAATGTTTCAGTCCAGAAAAAGAGAAGCAATTCAAACGGAAAGGAAAGGCCAATGAAAAATGTTACTGCTAGAGCAAGAGATAACTCTGTGCATGATAGTAGAAGGAAACAACAGTTTAGGGACATTCGTAAACGAATGTTCCGCAACAGGATAATTGGCAATTTGTTAAAAAATATTAAGAAAGGTCAACAGAAAGTGGTTTTTTATTTATTTTGATAATCAATAGAATTAGGAAGCTAAACAAGGCAATTTATGATTTCAAAAGAAATAGTAGATGGAAGAGAATAGTTAATCGTAGTAATTTTTGTGAAGTTTTTTCTGGAGAATGGATGCATAGTTCAAGCTGTGAGGCATTTTTTAATGAGGAGAGTTATTTCCAGGATAATGATTTGGTGCATGCAGTTGACACCAGTGGTCGAGCTTATGAAGTGAAAGATGGTTGTCCAGTTGAAAAAGAAAACTTGTGACAACAGAGATAGAAGAGGTGTTAGGTAATGAGGTTTTAGGAAGACGTCCTAAGGGTCCTGTGTACACCTGGAAGTGTAGTAGTATTTGCAGTGTGCGACAGGATTCCATCAATTTGCTTTGTGATTTTGTACGGTCATTTAATAAGAAAAGTTTGAAGCAGAAAATGAAGTTGTTGCAAGAATTAGATCCTTGCAGAGTGAGAGAAGTGACAGGTTTGCATGGTCATTCACTGGCTTGTCTTTCCAGGAGAGTATGCCAGAGTGTTTCTCATCATTTCAGGATGCTAGCAGTGCATCATAATAAAGTGAGGAAATTAGTTAGAATGTTGTATTATGCTAAGAGTCCAGCAATTATGCTTAAACAATTATGCGCTGCTCTTTTGCATGGTTCTGAAATAGATGTGAAGAATATATGTGAAGAAATTGAGTTTTGTTACTTTGGAAGTAAAGAGGAGAATGTTGAAATTGACCAAGAAGAAGAGGGTAATGTGGAAGATAGTGTACAGGTTTCCATTACAGATAATTTCCAGAGGGAAATTGCGACGTGTGTTGTCGACGCACTTATTATAAGAATCAGACTAAGTTAGTGGATTTATATGCAAAAAGTGAAAGGGAAAATAATAGTGAATGGAAGGATTTCACAACATACTTGATGGTAGAAAATTGTTTTGATTTGGGATTGGATCAACGTGTGTGTACTTATTGTTGTAACAAATTAAATCAAAACCAGATGCCTGCTAGAGCAGTTCATAATAATCTGGAATTGGTTGAGATTCCTTCTGAATTGAAGGATTTAAATACTTATGAATCTATTTTGATTCAAAGTATCCATCCCTTTCAGGCTATTGTAAGAATGGAGCCAAAGACCGGGAAATTGCCTCCATCAGATTTACAGAGAGGATTAAAGGGAAGAGTTGTTTATTTGCCTCTAGATTTGAAGAAAAACATTAACACAATTGGAGTAGAAAAAGTGGAAGAGGAACCTCTGGTTATCTTAGTTAATGGGGTTCCGACAAAGAATAAGAAAATATGGCAAGATTTAGTGGATGTTAGGAAAGTTAAAAAGGCAACATTGTATTTGAAAAAAAATAATAAATACTATAAGAATGTATATGTTGCAGAAGAGGAAGTAAGTGAGGAAGAGGATAGCGATTTGTGTGCTGGTCAAATTGAGAAAGTAGAACCCTGTACTAGTGAAGAAATATATGAACATTATAGTGTTCATCCTTTGCATTCCAAGGAAGTCATGGGGAATGCTATTGAGTTGTTTCAAATGAAACAAGCCAAAGGGAGTCCCATTAGTGTTTGGGAGGAAAGTTTGGAAGCTCGGTGTTTCCCACAGCTTTTTCCAACAGGTCAGGGAGGAAGATATGATGAGCGACTTCATCAAATTCCTGCTTCTGAATACCGGACTTTGCGATTGTATGCAGGAGATGCTAGGTTTCGACAATGCATTCCCTATTTGTTTCATCTCCTGTTTGAAAGCGATCTGTCTGGACTGTCATATGCAGTGAACCACATGGATAAAGTCAATGTCCAAGACAGTATTTTGGATTCTCACCTGATTAATCTCATGGTGTGTCAGCGTGGTACTAATGAGTACTGGTACCGTCGTCATGGTGATTTAAAATATATGCTGAGGAACTTACCACATGGTTCCTCACTCTGAGCTGTGCCGAGTATGGCTGGGAAGACTTACTTGAATTTCTACGAGAGGCAAATGGAAACATCGAAAACATCGAATTCAAGACACCCGGAGAACTGTGCTCTTTGGATCCAGTCAATGTATGCAGGTACTTCAATCATAGATTTGAAGCTATGATGTCTTTCATCATGAATAAGAAGAATCCACCTCTTGGAGAGGTGTTGGATTTCTTCTGGAGAAAGGAGTACCAAGCAAGAGGTGCTCCTCATATACATATGCTGCTGTGGATCAAGGATGCACCTAAATTTGGAACGGATCCAGAAGACTCAGTGATGAGTTTCATACAACAGTATTCTACGTGTGCTGTTCCAAACGCAAAGGAGAAGAAAAGCCTAAGAGAAAAAGTTCTACGTTTCCAAAGCCATCGATGTGGAAAGTACTGCCGTCGTAAATTCCGAAACAAGGACAAGTTCTACACCAAATGTCGTTTCGGCTTTCCACGACCGGTGATTTCTAAAGGAAGAGTAAACAGTTTGATGTCTTCGCTGCGACATAATGTGATGAAGAAATCACCTAAAAACACATACAATTTGAAGAGGAACGAAGAGACTAAGTACATCAACGACTACAACCCGGTGATTTTGTCCATGTGGAATGCTAACATGGATATACAGTTTGTGGCTGATAACTGTATGGCTGTGGCTCGGTATGTGACATCTTACATCACCAAAAAAGAGAAGACAGAATTGAAGGATATGTGGGAGGACATTTCCCATGAAAAGAGCCTCAGTAAGAAGTTGTACAGTTTCAGTCTGAAGATGTTGTCGCATCGAGAAATCGGAGCTTACGAATGTTCTGACCGGTTGTCTTCAGCAAGTCTCTATGCCAAGTCCAGGAGTATCGTTTGGGCGAGTCTTGGTCTTGCTGCAACGCGTAATCGAGTTCTGAAACCTGTGCAGGAAATTGAGTATTTGGCGGAAAAGGAGCCAAACAGTACCGACATTTTGAAGACCAACATGTTGGATACATATTATCCAAATCGAAGCAGTCACCTCGAGAATGTTTGTCTGTATGAGGTTCTTCAAACTTACATATTCAAGAGGAACATCAAAGAAGATACTGAGAAAGGAGTGTATGCTGTAATAGGAAGTGAGGGATGTCTGGTCAAGCAAAGAAAATGCCACTTGGTAAACCATCGAAAATTGAGTGGCGAATCTCCTGAAAAAAAGGAGTTTTTCTATTTAGCACTTTTGCAACTTTTCAAGCCTTGGCGTGCAGAAGAGGAACTGCTTGGAGATTTCCTCTGTTACGAAGACTTTTTCAATGCTGCCAAGGAGACCATAGAATGTCCTGCTTTTCCCAAATATGTAGAAATGTTGAATGCGGAAATTGAGCAGGAAGCAACGATTGCAGCCGAGATTGCCAGAGACAGTTCTCAGGACAGTCAGAGTTCTGCTTCATTGAGTCAGGATCCACTAGGAGGACCTGTTATCGAAAATGAAGCTGCCACTGCTATGAATGAAGTGGAAAGAGCCATGGTACATGCTCAGGAGGATGCGGTTAACTTAGAAGAGTTGGAAAGACAACTCAACGTTGAGCAGAGGAAAATATATGACGAAGTTACCATGCAAATTGATCATGGATTAAGTCATGACAAGAAAGAGTGCTCATGTACGTCGTTGAAGCCTGTCCGACTGTACGTGAGTGGAGAAGCGGGAACTGGAAAAAGTTTCCTTATTAAAGCAATTTCATGTTATTTGCAGGAAAGGACAGAGTCATCGCTGTCTTGTGTTGTCACCGCTCCAACTGGACTGGCAGCACATAACATTAAAGGGATTACTTTACATCGTTTACTGATGCTGCCAGTGGAGCATGACAACAAATTACAATATCACAAGCTATCTGGAGATGCTTGTTGTGAAGTTTCAAGAATCTTGAGGAAAATGAAACATCTTATCATTGACGAAGTAAGCATGGTTTCTAATGTCATGCTTGCCTTTGTGCATTTGAGAATGCAAGAAGTTCTCAAAACAGAGTATGATGTGTTATTTGGTGGCAAACACATCATTGTTTTCGGAGATCTTCTGCAGCTGACACCAGTGAAAGGGCAACCTGTGTTCAAAATGCTCACGCATGAAGATACCAGGAAGTGCCTAGGGAGCTTTGGCAACGTCAATATATGGTTAAACTTCAATTATGCTGAACTGCATGAAAATATGCGTCAGGCGAAGGATGAAGTTTACAAGACTATTCTACAAGATGTTAGAATTGGAAAAGTGACCGAGCATGGGAAAGAAGCTTTACATGCACTATTACTGTCAAATTTATATCCAGAACAAGAAGTTGTGCCTGAGAATATTTTTCAGAAAATTACTGAGAAGAAATCTGGAATATGTTTGACGCCAACTCTTGCAGAATGTGCCAAATTCAACAACAAAATGTTGCATTTAGAAAAGCAAGAGATTGTGAAACTGGAAGCTATTGACAGAGTAGAGCATATGGGATCAACAATTATTTTGTCTGAGAATTTGAAAACAAAATTGGATTCATTAGAGAAGACTATATCTAAAACTGCAGGTTTTGAAAAGATTCTGAATGTGTGCTTGAACTGCCGTATAATTTTAAGAAGGAATTTACATGTTGAAAGAGGTCTGGTAAATGGATCAATGGGTAATGTTGTTGATTTTGTAAAATACAGAAATAGAGATGGAATTGAATTTTTAAAAATTAAATTTGATGGCATTGAGGAAGTACAGCTAATTGGTCGTTGTTCTGCTAGATTTTTGCTTGTAAAAGACTTATATGTTCGCCGTAAGCAGTTTCCTGTTTGCTTGGCATATGCAGTGACAATCCATAAATCGCAAGGTTTAAGTGTAGACAGTGCATTGGTGAATATTGGCAGTTCTGTGTTCAAGGAGGGTATGGCATATGTGGCATTGTCACGAGTTAGAACTTTATCGGGATTGTACTTGATTGAGTGTGATGTCACAAACATTTGTGCGGATCTAGATTGTGTTAAGGAATACAATAGGTTAAGAAGAGAGTATGCGCCACATTTGCCTCAATATCCTTTGTTTGAGAAACGTGTGGTAGGCCGGAAACGAAGAAATGTGACCAATACTGGGGAGGTTGTAGCAAAAAGACGAAAAGTTGATGAACCTGAAATTATAAGCAGAAACAAAAAGGATTCTGTTGAAGATGTTGTTGGTTTTCAATTTGAAAACAGTTCTGGTGTCAACTGCTATGCTAATGTAGTGGTTAATGTTTTGTTTTCTCTAGAAAATGTAAAAGAAGAGATTGTGGTCAATTCTGATCAAAGATTTTGCAGTTTGTTAAATTCTGTGTTAGAGAAATGTAGCACTGATAGAACAAAAATAGAAAGTGTGTCTGAAATTCGAAATCTGTTAGACAGATGTTCAGGCCAAACACAATTCTCTCAAAATATTCAGCAAGATTGTCAGGAGTTTTTAATGTATATGCTTGATGTATTGCATGCTGAAGGTGTAGATGTAGATCACCTGTTTGGGCTTTCTTATCAATGGCAGCATGACTGCGAGAACTGTAGGGTATCAAGTACTACTAGTGTAGACTCAGAAAGATTTATATATTTAACTTTGCCAGACAGTAAATCAGTCTCTTTTAATAAACTAGTAAAAGCAGCTGATCACAACATGGAGTGTAGCCAATGTAAATCTGAAATGATGTCCACATTATTTATACGAACATATGGCCAGTATGTTATTTTAATGTTCCAACGATGTAGGCCTGATGGAACAAAATTGACAACTTTAATTAAAAATGTTGTGGCATCACAGTTGTCAATATCAGGAAGGACTTTTGTAACTGCAGCAATTATATATCATGATGGTCCTTCAATAACATCAGGACATTACACAGCTTATTTAAAGTCTATAAATGGCTGGTCATTCTGCAATGATTCTGTTTTAATTTTCAAAAAAAAATTGCCGTATGACCTTAAAAACTCTTACCTGGTGTTTTTAAAACCAAAATTTTAGGGAAAGAATCTCGGGATGTGCTCTGAGGAATTTCAAGAAGTTCTAATGGCTCCTACACGATTTGGCCTTGAGGATAAGTGTAGTACAGAGACACAACTTCTTACCATAACACTGGACGTCATGGAGAAATAACTGCACTTTGAATGAATTCAGAAAAACTGTTTCTTTTTATAAGCAAATTGAAGCAGCCAATCAAAACATGGAGTAGAGGGAATGTAAGTCTGCAATGCTGTCTACTGTTTTATATTGCTTTGTGATTAAAAGTGATGTAGAGAATTAAATAATTGTAGTAGTCATAGAGATAGTGTAAGTCTGCTTCATAGTAAGCAGTATCAGTGTCATAGGAAATGTAGAACATGACTGAGCAAGAAGGGGAAGATCTTACTAGTCCAGGATTGTGAAAATGATCTTCAACATTTTAATTGTGAAAGTTGCGGAAATACAACACGACGGGATTGGCTTACAAGAATTCTAAGAGTTATAAATGGCTCTGACATGATTTGGCCTTGTGGAAACGTGTGGTAGAGAGCAAGAAGTCATTTATTGTATGTAACATGTTTTTCAAAACGATGGAGGTTTTCTTTCAGAAAGTGGCGGTCTGAAAGTAATAACAGCACAACAGAGTGTAAGCTGTTCATAGGACATCCTTCGACGTCATGGAAAGTAAGTTAACTTTAAGGAGTTCGGAATTCTGATTTGTTATGTTGTATGGGTTTTTTAAACACAATCATTTTGATTGTGTTTTTTTTCCCCCGCTGTCATATGATGAATACCGTCAAGTCACTGTTTTTAGTGAAATTTGATACATTCTGAGAACAGCAAAAATAAACCATTTAACATGTATAATTAATTCTGTACTGTTTGCATTTATGATGTACATTTAGAACTGTGTAGGAGGCATGGAGAAGGAGAGGCTTCTGTAAGTGTCAAAGTTGTTGCATACAGTGCTCATATTCTACGTAGTCTTTCATATGATAGACTACATTTCCACAATGAGATACCTAAGCAAAGGAAACACAGGTGATATGATTGTGGAATGAGCAAAAAAAATTGCACGTTTTTCAATTATATTACCTGTGTTTCCTAACATTACACATCACATTGTGTAGATGAGGTTTAGGCCTGTTCCTGGAGACAGAGGAGGTCTGACATTTGTTCAAGAGTGCAGTGGACATGACTCACTTCGTTGGTAGGCCTCCACATGTATTATCTCCTCTGTATTCTTCAACAAACCTAAATTCCATCTGCAACCCTGAGTAGGACTTACCTGAAACAAATCTGTGCATAGGTTACACCTTATTGGCATTTTGAAACAATCATTTAAAATGTTAGGGTCAGATTTATGGTGGCCGTGCGCCTCCTTTGCTCCATTGTGGGTCACTTTTGTGTAAAAGATGCACCATGTTGCAAGATAGGTTTCAGTTCATCTCCAGCAAGATACCATCAGTTTAAAATGTATATAATTAGCACTGTGTAGGGGGCATGCAGAAGCTGAAGCTTTTGTAAGTGTCAAAGTTGTTGCATGCAGTGCTGCACTTCTGGGTACTGTTTCATATGCTGGACTACATCTGCACTATGAGATACCTAAGCCTAGGCAACACAGATGATGTGATTGTGAAATGAGGAAAAGAAACTCCACATTTTTCAATTACATCACCTGTGTTTCCTAAGTTTACGAATGACATTGTGCAGATGAAGTTTAGGTCTGTCCACGGACACAGAAGAGGTCTGGCCTTTGTTCAAGAGTGAAGTGGACATGACTTACTTCATTGGTAGGCCTTCACATGTATTATGTCCTCTGTTCTCTTCAACAACTCGAAATTTCATTTGGAACCCTGAGTAGGCCTCACCTCAAACAAACCTCTGGATAGGACACATCTTATTGGCATTCTGAAACAATCATTTAAAATGTTAGTGTCTTGCGACACTTTTGTGAGACAACAGCAGTGCAAAAGATGCACCATGTTTTAAGATAGGCCTCACTTCATCTGCATCAAGATACTGTTAGTTTAAAATGTATATCTTTAGGACTGTGTAGGGGGCCTGGAGAAGCAGAAGCTTCTGTAAGTGTCAAAGTTGTTGAAAAACTGTTTGTCCTTCAATCTTTTCCCTTGTCTTTTCTAATTTTTAAATACATGTTTTAATATTTTTCAAATGTTTGTTCTCTCTTTCACAGATTGAAAGTATAAAAATAAAAAGTGAGTAAGTTAACGACAATTATAAGGTAAATGTTTTGTACTCTTTTCGTTACATTTCTATCACATTCACCTACTAGTAGTTCGACAGCTTCATTTCTTTAACCCTCAGTTTCCTGCCTTTGCTACTTCCCTCATTCCTTTCTCTATTACCTACTTACTCTACTCCTTCCACTCCTTTTCTCAGTCCCTCTCTTCTCATAGTTCCTCACTCTTGTTCACTCACTCCGTCTCTATTACTCTTAGTGTCTTTGACTGATCACTCTTTCACTACTTGTTCATTATGCTTCTTCTGTGTAGTTGAAGCACACTAAGGGGCATATTATGAACACAGCCAATAAAATTATTGCTGTTTTTATTGGCAGAAAACTGTTGCAAAAGTGGTTTTAGCGGCAGTTTTCCGCCGCAAAAGCGGCTTTAGCGACACATTTCTGCCGATAAAAGCTGCAAAACTTTTATTGCCTATGTTGATGATATGGCTCTATGTTATTTACATTTCTTTGCTGTTTCAATTAATCTTTTTCTGTTATTTTTTCTTTTCTGTTTTCAGTTTTTTCTCTCTGTTATTCCACATGTTTTAATCTGATTTTGAACATTCACTCACATTCTCCAAGAAACTCTTCTTTGTTATTGTTCTACTCTCTTTTTTTTCTTTCACTTCCTTATCTATTTTGTTTTTCACAATTATACCCTCTTCCATCTTTTCTTCGGTAAATAGATCTATTAAACAGTATCTCTGGTTTACTCCCTATAGCTGTCTTTCTTTTAACATTACTCTCTGTTTACTTCCCTTATACTTACTCTTCTTTTTTTTATTTTTTTTTATTTTGGGTTCGCTCCCGGTTCGCGAACCGGGAAGCGAACGGGGAAGCGAACTAAAAGAAATAGAGCTTGCCAGAGTGCTAAACATTCTAGCAATTTTTTTTTGAAAGGGGAGGTAGTTCTGAAAAGAACTTTTTTTTTAATGTTTTTGTTGTTTTATATATTTTTTTATTTTTTTTTTTTTGTATTTTTTGAACAGTTTTATGTTTTTTGTTTCTTTTGATGGAGGGGAAACAACAAAAAACAGGCATTGAAAAGGGCTCAACAGGAGCAAAAAACATTTTTACTGTCTGGGGCGGTTAGGGCAATTGTGATTTACGTAAGCTAGGTTGATTAACGTAATGCTCATGTTACCACATGACAGCAATGCACCGCAATACATACAGGTACCTCTGCTCCTGTCAACGATATCAGTGATGTTGACCTGGCCACAGGAGTTGTTGTTGGGTTATCTTGCATGTCACGTATCTCTGCCTGGCTGTAGTTCAATGGATGCCACCTGTTCATGTGACGATGCATTGTATAGTTACCGAAGCTATACTTTTTATCAGTGCCTCTAGATAACCGGTCTTTACAAATGAGGCAGGTGACATACCTAGCATTTACTTTCTTCTGCCCTCGAGGGATTTTTAAAAACTGCCAAATGAAACTGGCTTTCCGATGGGAAACCCGGGGCACCTCTTGTAAGAACTGTGGTCCTTCTGTCTCCTCTTCCTCTAGTTCATCCTCTTCCTCCTCTGTGTTGCTGATGAACTGGGGAGGTGGTCCTCTCTTCCCATGAGGAGGTGGAGGTGGTGGTGGGGGTGCACCAGCTGAAGCAACTAATGAAGCCATTGCTCAACTATCCAAAAAGGTCTTCCTCTCACAAAGATGAAAGTCAGAGTGAGGAAAGAAGGAGGGGTTTTCATCATTTGGGAAAAACAATAGTTCTAAACCAATGAAAAGTGTTATTTTTAGGTCACCTGACCTAGCCTTACATCATTATGAAACCAAAAGTGAAATGAACCAATGAAAAGTTTTATTAACAAGTCACATGACCTCTTACGCTTAAGTTACGCGCTGCGGAACGCGCCCCGGATCGCGCTCCGGAGCACTTCCGGGTGCGCTAACGCGGCGCGTCATAAGACGCATTACGCGGCAACGCGATACGTCGCGCTTTCGCGACGCGCCGCGGATCGCTTCCGGGGAGCAGCGCTTCGCGTCTCAGTTCGCGTACCGGAGCACTTCCGGGTGCGCTAACGCGGCGCGTCATAAGACGCATTACGCGACAACGTGATACGTCGCGCTTCCGTATATAGTTAGGAATTAGCATTTAAAAAACCTTATTTTACTCACACAAAACCATTGAAATTCCATATATAGTTAGTTGTACTAACTATATATCGCGCACCCGCAATCCACTGCTGATGATGTCACATATTACATCATTCATGACATGGTCAGTGACATCACTGATGACATCACTGATGACATCTCAAATGACAACACTGATGACATCACTGATGACATCTCAAATTACATCACTGATGACATCACTGATGACATCTCAAATGACATCACTGATGACATCTCAAATGACATCACTGATGACATCTCATTTGACATTACTGATCACATCACTGATGACATCATTCATGTGATAATACGATGAACCTCTTCAGACTCTAATATAACCTTAGATACACTCAGTGTAAACAGACACTCATAGACTGTCACTCATCCATGGAGTTACTCAGACACTTAGTCAGTCATGCAAAGAATCAATCACACCTCCATTTCCTCAACTATACAGTTATACACACCTTACTTATTCAAACATATACTAAAACATATTTACTCACTTATACAATCCTGGATACAAGTTCACAATGATCCATACAGCCACTCACACATTCACTGGCTCTTATGCACAGTTATTTATATATGTCAACTCTCACATGTACTGTATTTGACATATGTACTTACTTTAACATGTAGCACTGAGATATCCATTCACTCACCAATACACTCATGCACACAGTCAACTGCCCATACAGCTGTTTCCACATGCACTTTTGAACCCATACATCTAGTCAATCAACTGCTCACACATCTATGCAGAGAGTCATACACCTCCCAGCCACCCACACACACACACTCGGTCTCCCATACAAATGCTTGGGCAACCAATCAATAACCCATATAGTTAATTATATAGCTACTGATCAACACATGCAGCAGTTTACAGAACAACAGACATAATGATGCACAAATTAAGACAGTTTAGTCACTAACCCATGCACTCAGTGAGACACATTTAATCAGTCACTCATACAGTCAGTCATGCCCCTACTAAATCCTTCATCAAAACACTTATATATCCACTCATTCTTCAATATGTAAGACATATTTTAACTTTACAGAATTATAGAGTCACTGGATGTAGTCATCAGTGATGTCATCAGTGATGTCATTTGAGATGTCATCAGTGATGTCATCAGTGATGTCATTTGAGATGTCATCAGTGATGTCATCAGTGATGTCACTGACCATGTCATGAATGATGTAATATGTGACATCATCAGCAGTGGATTGCGGGTGCGCGATATATAGTTAGTACAACTAACTATATATGGAATTTCAATGGTTTGTGTGAGTAAAATAAGGTTTTTTAAATGCTAATTCCTAACTATATATGGTCTATAACCTATGGTTTTTTCAGTGAATATATATATATATATATATATATATATATATATATATATATATATATATATATATATATATATTCACTGAAAAAACCATAGGTTATAGACCATATATAGTTAGGAATTAGCATTTACAAAACCTTGAAAATTCACTGAAAAAACCATAGGTTATAGACCATATATAGTTAGGAATTAGCATTTAAAAAACCTTATTTTACTCACACAAAACCATTGAAATTCCATATATAGTTAGTTGCACTAACTATATATCGCGCACCTGCAATCCACTGCTGATGATGTCACATATTACATCATTCATGACATGGTCAGTGACATCACTGATGACATCACTGATGACATCTCAAATGACATCACTGATGACATCACTGATGACATCTCATTTGACATCAATGACCACATCACTGATGATATCATTCATGTGACAATACAATGCATCTCCTCACATTTTAATATAACCTCTGTTTCACCCAGTGTTAAATACAGAATATAATTTTTGAAACCATTGACACACCAATACTAGTTACTACATACGCACTCACTGATTCCTACGTCTACACACACCTTCACTCATTCACCCATACTATCATTCATACATACAATCACTCATCTTTACAACACTATCATATGCACTCATACACCTATACAGACACTCACAGTCTGCCACTCATCCATGGAGTTACTCACACACCTAGTCAGTCCTGTAAAGAATCAATGACACTTCCATTTTCTTGTCTATACAGTTAAACATAGAGCACCTTACATTTTCAAACATATACTAACACATACTTACCTTGTTATACAATCATTGATACAAGTACACATTGATCTGCACAGAGTCACACACCTCCCAGCCAGCCACACACACACTCAGTCTCCCATACAAATACTTGGACAATCAATCAGTAACCCATATAGTTAATCATATAGCTACTGATCAAAACATGCAGCAGTTTACAGAACAACAGACATAATGATGCACAAATTAAGACACTTTAGTCACTAACCCATGCACTCAGTGAGACACATTTAATCACTCACTCATGCATTCAGTCATGCACCTACTAAATCCTTTGTCCAGACACTTATACTTCCACTCATTCTTCAATATGTAAGACACATTTTAACTTTACAGAAACATACAGTCACTGGATGTTGTCATCAGTGATGTCATCAGTGATGTCATTTGAGATGTCATCAGTGATGTCATCAGTGATGTCACTGACCATGTCATGAATGATGTAATATGTGACATCATCAGCAGTGGATTGCAGGTGCGCGATATATAGTTAGTGCAACTAACTATATATGGAATTTCAATGGTTTTGTGTGAGTAAAATAAGGTTTTTTAAATGCTAATTCCTAACTATATATGGTCTATAACCTATGGTTTTTTCAGTGAATTTTCAAGGTTTTGTAAATGCTAATTCCTAACTATATATGGTCTATAACCTATGGTTTTTTCAGTGAATTTCAATGGTTTTTTAATAGCAAATATCATAAGCTGTCGAATGTCAAGTACGTGGTAAGTGAAAACATTTTCGTGTTTATGCACACTGATCTGCTTTGAATGGTGCCCCCCCCCCTCATTTCTATTAGGAGTACTCTCTCTTTGCAGATAGTGAAAGGTAGTTAACGCAGGTCTTTGCCCCCATTGTAATCCGTCGTGCCTGCTTCTCTCTCCATTTGATTCATTGTTATCCAAGTATTTACTGTTTTAGAATTAGTTCTCTTTGGTTCATTCTCTATTTACAAACAAACACAGAGTCGCAATACTCTGTTTAGTCTTTGCAGATAACGAAAAATCGTGTAAAAAAAAAGAAAAAGAATCGAGCAAAATCAGTAGGCCACTAATGGGATCTCTTTTTGACCTCGCAAAAATAGAAACATTAGGAACAACCCCTCATGACAAATACAAAACTAGTGAGATGAACTGAACTCCACACAATGATGGCTGCAAAACAGCTCGGCTCCGCCACCCACCCCGCCCAAAATAACGATAAAGAACGGCTGCCATGATTGGTTGCGGAATGACCACGACGGAGCTACGAAATGGTGCTGCTCTCATGCTAACCCCAGCTTCAGTCTGAAACATCCAGAAACACTGTAGACTACCAATTCGATCAGTTCCGGTAGCGCCCCAATGTAACCCGGTAGAGAAGAACTAGCCCTCCCCTCTTTGACTGATGGTTCTTGTTGCCTGTCCCTTCTGTTGTCATTTAACAGAACTATTTAGCCTGCTGAAAGGGGTTGTGTTCCGACCGCTGGTTGGTGGAGACATTTTGACTATATTCTGTACCTGCGTTGTCGCGTAATGCGTCATATGACGCGCCGCGTTAGCGCATCCGGAAGTCATCCGGGGCGCGCAGCGCGTAACGTAAGCATAACAAGTCATGTGACTTGTTAATAAAACTTTTCATTGGTTCATTTTACTTTTCTTATTGTAATGATGAAAGGCTTGATCATATGACCTAAAAATTACGCTTTTCATTACTTCCGAACATTATTTTTTCTTAAATATATGTTATAATGTTCCAGGCTAATGTACTTTCCCGGAAATTTTACAACTGTCCTGCAAGTAAAATATATTCTTTTTTCGAGAAAAAGAGCGTTTCTTCGTCCCATGACGGAGCCGTTGAGCAAAAGAGGGTCGACCTGCTGTCTTAGTCGCCGATACGCCTGAATATGAGATTCTTATCGATCACTTTATGTTGCAGGAATAGAAAACACAACAGCCCTTGACCATTTATCTTTACTGCGTTCCTTCGTATTATACCTTTTACCCTTCATGTAATTGGTCTGCTTTATTTCACTTGCCTTTTAATGATTCTAAAACAGTGACTATTATTAAAAACTTTACCAATGTATATACTACTACCATGTTTTCTTTTAAAAACCTTTATTGTGAAAATTTCATTATACAAATACGAGCCTATAACCACGTGGGCCGGCCACGGAGCAAACTGTAATCGTATATGATGAATAGACATTTACACTGTAGAGGAACGTAACGGGCGGGCCATTAGGTTGCAAGAACTAAGGTGTCTAACAGTTACGGAATCGGTGGACGTACATTTTATAATTAAAATACGACAGGGCCAGTTACAATAAAATTATCTAGATATACATTTGCGGGCAAGTACCATGGGTGACGTTAATTCGAACTTTCAACAGTACAGTAATCAATAACACATCAGAACTTAATATCAATAGGGATGTCGAAATATTCAATCAATTCTCGTCCCCGCCCGCCATGTGCTTCAAAACTGCATACGTATCTCGTGATTTCAAGGTTCTGCAACCAGTACACAACAAGGAGTTACGAGTCCCATTTATTCTGGCGCCATTTTGGGCGAGGACGGGCAGGTCCAGGATATAGTCAAAATGTCTCTACCAACCATCGACTATGATGATGTTCATATGCTGTATTTATTAGAGTAACACTCAGATGTCCACATGAAATAAATTTGCCACAATCTAAACATGTCATTTTAATCTTTCCAAAGTTCTTCTAAATATTTGGGACCGTTTCCCTTGCCTCTGAAGCTCTCAGTGCCACTTCTTTGATGAATGTACTAGCAGGTCAGGGGTTCTCCTCCAAATCTCTCTTTTATGCAGCACTATAATTAATTGTTGCCACCTCTCCATATGACGATGCATGGTATAGTTACCACAACTATATTTTTTTTCGGTTCCTCTAGAGAGTTCATCGTGGCAGATGAAGCGTGTAACGTACCGGGCATTTACCTTTTTTTGCATGTACAGGAAAGGAAAAAAAAATCGAGCGTCCGAGTTCTAAGGTGTCCCAGGGCCATTTTAGTGGACCAGGCCCAAATCCAAAGAACAGGCCGCCATTTTGAGAGTCCTGTTGCAGCCGCCTGTCGCTGTAGCATCAAGAGCAGCCGAAACTCAGCTGAATGGCAACTGAAACGGTAAAGGGGCGCCCCACTACAGCAGACGAGCCAGGCCCAAATCCAAAGAACTGCTATCTCACAGGCTAATGGGGCGACCCACGCCGAGTTTCAGCATTGTAGGATGACCACACAAGTACAGCAACTTGCTAGACATCACCTCGGTGCCATCCGGATCTCGGCGCCCCACTGCAGATGAAGTGCCTCTCAACTATGAAACCACCACGGTGACATCCGGATCTTGGCGCGTTGTGCTGCCTTCGGCCTATTCGCACATCGGTCCGCTACTGACGCCATCTCACAGGCTAATGGGGTGACCCACGCCGAGTTTCAGCATTGTAGGATGACCACAGCAACTTGCTAGACATCACCTCAGTGCCATCCGAATCTTGGCATCTCAACGCCTAGTGGTATCTTCCATACAAAAAATATTGTTACGCTGCCTTTGGCCCCATTCGCACACCAGTCCGCAACTTAGACATCACCTCGGTGCCATCCGGATCTTGGCATCTCAGCGCCTTGTGGTGTCAGTCAGAAAATATTGTTGTGCTGCCTTCGGCCTATTCGCAAATCCAAAGAACTGCTATCTCACAGGCTAATGGGGCGACCCACGCCGAGTTTCAGCATTGTAGGATGACCACACAAGTACAGCAACTTGCTAGACATCACCTCGGTGCCATCCGGATCTCGGCGCCCCACTGCAGATGAAGTGCCTCTCAACTATGAAACCACCACGGTGACATCCGGATCTTGGCGCGTTGTGCTGCCTTCGGCCTATTCGCACATCGGTCCGCTACTGACGCCATCTCACAGGCTAATGGGGTGACCCACGCCGAGTTTCAGCATTGTAGGATGACCACACCAACTTGCTAGACATCACCTCAGTGCCATCCGAATCTTGGCATCTCAACGCCTAGTGGTATCTTCCATACAAAAAATATTGTTACGCTGCCTTTGGCCCCATTCGCACACCAGTCCGCAACTTAGACATCACCTCGGTGCCATCCGGATCTTGGCATCTCAGCGCCTTGTGGTGTCAGTCAGAAAATATTGTTGTGCTGCCTTCGGCCTATTCGCACATCGGTCCGCTACTGACGCCATCTCACAGGCCAACGGGGCGCCCCACGCCGACTTTCAGCATTGTAGGATGGCCACACCAGTACCACAACTTGCAAGACACCACCTCGGTGCCATCCGGATCTTGGCATCTCAGCGCCTTGTGGTCTCTTCTACACCGGAAATATAGTAGAAAATATTGTTGCGCTGCCTTTAGCCCCATTCACACATCAGTCCGCTACTGACACCATCTCACAGGCCAACGGGGCGCCCCACGCCGACTTTCAACATTGTAGGATGGCCACAGAAGTGCGACAACTTACTAGACACCACCTCGGTGCCATCCGGATCTTGGCGCGTTGTGCTGCCTTCGGCCTATTCGCACATCGGTCCGCTACTGACGCAAACTCACAGGCCAACGGGGCGCCCCACGCCGACTTTCAGCATTGTAGGATGGCCACACCAGTGCGGCAACTTCCTACACACCACCTCGGTGCCATCCGGATCTTCGCGCGTAGTGAAGCTGCAGCAGCTGCAAATAAGCTTCAGACAGTGTTACAACCGCTGCTCAGAACTCTCAACTATGACACCACCTCGATGCCATCCGGATCTTGGCGCGTTGTGTTGCCTTCGGCCTATTCGCACATCGGTCCGCTACTGACACCGCCTCACGTGCCAACGTATTTTCTCCACATTTTATACCCTATGCCGCATAACAGGTCATGTGACTTCTTTATAAAACTTTTCATTGGTTCATTTTACTTTTGGTTTCCTAATGATGGAAGGCTTGATCATATGACCTAAAAACAACACTTTTCATTGGATGAAAACTTTTTTTTCCCCCCAAACGATGAAAGCCCCACCTTGTTTCTGGATGTTTCAGACTGAAGCTGGCGTCACCATGAGAGCACCACCATCTCGTAGCTCCGTCGTGGTCATTCCGCGAGCAATCATGGCAGCCGCTCCCCACCAGAAGCCTGCAGGAGTCGGGGCCCCCAAAACTTTTGATGAATTCTCAAGGCGGAGGGGACGCTTTCGAGAATGGGGTCCAAGACCTAGCAGACAAGCGTCCGATTTCCAAGGTGTCCCAGGGCCATTTCAGTGGACCAGGCCCAAAAAGGAAACAGCCTGCCGCCATTTTGAGAGTCCTGTGGCAGCCGCCTATCGCTGCACCGCAAGAGTGGGCGCAACTCAGCTGAATGGCGGATTTTGACACAGTGGACCAAAAGCGGACGGAATGGCAACTGAAACGGTAAAGGGGCGCCCCACTACAACAGATGACACTCCACCTGGAGAGGCCCGTTCACGCCGCCTCCCCCGGGGCGCCCCACGCCGTTATTCGGAGCAGCATTGTAGGATACCAAAACCAGTGCGGCAACTTACTGGACATCACCTTGGTGCCATCGTTCTGCTGCCTTGGAACTATTCGCACAACAGTTTGCTACTGATGACCCACCCCCCGCGACGCCCCACGCCGTTATTTGCTGGGTGGCAACTTACTAGACATCACTTTTGTGTCATCTAGATTTCGGCGCGTTCTGCTGCCTTGGAACTATTCGCACAACAGTTTGCTACTGATCACCCACCCCCCGCGACGCCCCACGCCGGAAATCTGGACGTTGTGCTGCGTTGGGACTATTCGCACAGCCGACCGCTACTTCGTTGTTTTTCTCTAAAAATGTTTATATGTTATTACTATTTTTGTTTTCTTGTATATATTTATAAATTATTAAAGTTTTATAATCTTACTACTTTGTCGGAGTGCTATATATTTTTAATGTGACACATAATTGTAAAAACTTTGATGTACAAAGAGTCATCCCTGGAATCTTCCGCTTCACGCTCGGTCCCCTCCCCAATCACAATACAGGATGGTTTTCAGATAATAGCAACGCTTCTGCTGTGACGGATCTCATCGAGTGTGGGCCTTGATCTACTATAACTCCTTTGAAGACGGGTGATTCTTTACAGCTGTGGCCATAAACTACATCTGCAGGGCTAGCTGATAGCCTAGGACCGGCCTGGACAATCGGACACAGAGGAAAAGGAGTGTCAGAGGGTGCGGTAGTGAATAGGGCGAAAGGGAGGTGTCGGGCGGGCACAGGGTGTGATTCTCAGGGAAGAACAGCGCAGATGGGGGGAGGTTTATTACCCATGCATAAAACAGAGAGCGGGGGTGACCACTGCCTGGGGGAGATGCTTGCGAGGGTGGGGAGCCATGGTAAGGATCGACAGCGTTCACAGAGTGGATCTGGTCAAGGCATCTAAAATGGCTGCCGTGCACGACAAAAGTGTGGCATTTGAAAAAAGACAAGATGGCGCACACAATGTTTTTCAACAATTCCTGATTTCCTTCGAATCGAACGTTAACAGACGTTGGGGCATATTACCAAAGTTAAGCGATATTTATCCCTAACGATGCATTGCAAAGATTTTTTTACCGTCAGAAATTATCGCAGATAAACCTTGCTATTATCAAGGTTTATCGCAAATACGATAAAAAACGAGCGCAATGCATTAATGTCGCTGAAAACTCCGCGATATTCATGCATTACCGAGCTAATGCTCTTAGCCATGTTATCCACCTCCCATTGGATAACATGGCTAAGAACTGCTCAGGGCAGCTGTTACTTTTTGGAGATATTCGCGCTTATCTCGAATATTTCCAAAAGTTGATAATAGGAGATAGCGATGTTAGCGACTGTTTCCAGTCGCTAACATCTTGGCATGCCCACTTTGCATGTCATTAGTGATAAATATCACTCACATGCAAAGTGGGACCCAAGATGGTCGCTATCTCCTACTAGCCGTCGCTAACTGGTGTTAGCAACAGCTAGGTAATACACATATAATTTTATCTCCGCGAAGCGGAGCGCTGTTACAGATATATATCTTGTTTTTGAACGTTAATTTCTCAAAATGCACTGAAGCACATATATTGAGACATAGCAAAGGCACATCGGGCTACCAGTCCCTAATATTTTACCAAGTTTCGTGCAAATCCATTCAGCCGTTCGATTATTATTATTATTATTTTTTTTTGCCCCGCGGGGCCCTTTTAAAACCTCCACATCAAACCTAGGGGGTCAGCGAGGATCTACTATGCCCCCTTATGGTCATCAGCCGTTCGATTATTATTATTATTTTTTTTTTTGCCCCGCGGGGCCCTTTTAAAACCTCCACATCAAACCTAGGGGGTCAGCGAGGATCTACTATGCCCCCTTATGGTCATTTGCCCCTTCGCTTTGGCCTCCTCTTGTCTCTCGATCCTACCGAGAGACAAGATGGCGGCCGCTACGTACTGTTTGGAATGTTTACAGACACCGGAGAGCCAATCAGCTTCGCTTCGCAAAGCTCCGTAACGCGAAAAGTACGCGAAGCGGTGCGCTGTTACAGATATATATCTTTTTTTGAACGTTAATTTCTCAAAATCCACTGAAGCACATATATTGAGACCTAGCAAAGGCACATCGGGCTACCAGTCCCTACAATTTTGCCAAGTTTCGTGCAAATCCATTCAGCCGTTCGATTATTATTATTATTATTTTTTTTTGCCCCGCGGGGCCCTTTTAAAACCTCCACATCAAACCTAGGGGGTCAGCGAGGATCTACTATGCCCCCTTATAGTTATTTCCCCCTTTGTTTTGACCTCCTCTTGTCTCTCGATCCTACCGAGAGACAAGATGGCGGCCGCTACGGACTGTTTGGAATGTTGACAGACGCCGGAGAACCAATCAGCTTCGCTTCACAAAGCTCCGTTGCGCGAAAAGTACGCGTCCTGGGCCGCTGCCCAGTCCGCTGTTACAGATATATATCTTTTTTTAAACGTTAATTTCTCAAAATCCACTGGAGCACATATATTGAGACCTACAAAAGGCACATCGGGCTACCAGTCCCTACAATTTTGCCAAGTTTCGTGCAAATCCATTCAGCCGTTCGGGCTAAAAGTGAGGCCAACCGCCCTATGGAAAACTCAATGTTAAAAACACGTTTTGGGACCCCCCTTTTTTCTCGACCCCCCCTGGACGAAACCCCCCCCAATTTTCAGGGGCTGCTCAGAAACAAAATGTGCCATTTTCCTGAAAATTTCAGCCAATTCCGTCCACAAACGCCAAAGTTATTAGACATAGAATTTTCAAAAAACCCATAGAGAAAAAATCCTAACTATATATACCTACTGGCGACCGCCAGTAGGTAATATATATATATATATATTACCTACTGGCGGCCGCCAGTAGGTATATATAGTTAGGATTTTTTCTCTATGGGATTTTTGAAAATGCTATGTCTAATAACTTTGGCGTTTGTGGACGGAATTGGCTGAAATTTTCAGGAAAATGGCACATTTTGTTTCTGAGCAGCCCTTGAAAATTTGGGGGGGGGGTTCGTCAAGGGGGGGCCGAGAAAAAAGGGGGGTCCCAAAACGTGTTTTTAACATTGAGTTTTCCATAGGGCGGTTGGCCTCACTTTTAGCCCGAACGGCTGAATAGATTTGCACGAAACTTGGCAAAATTGTAGGGACTGGTAGCCCGATGTGCCTTTTGTAGGTCTCAATATATGTGCTCCAGTGGATTTTGAGAAATTAACGTTTAAAAAAAGATATATATCTGTAACAGCGGACCTGGCAGCGTCCCAGGACGCGTACTTTTCGCGCAACGGAGCTTTGTGAAGCGTAGCTGATTGGTTCTCCGGCGTCTGTCAACATTCCAAAAAGTCCGTAGCGGCCGCCATCTTGTCTCTCGGTAGGATCGAGAGACAAGAGGAGGTCAAAACAAAGGGGGAAATAACTATAAGGGGGCATAGTAGATCCTCGCTGACCCCCTAGGTTTGATGTGGAGGTTTTAAAAGGGCCCCGCGGGGCAAAAAATAATAATAATAATAATAATGGAACGGCTGAATGGATTTGCACGAAACTTGGCAAAATATTAGGGACTGGTAGCCCGATGTGCCTTTGCTAGGTCTCAATATATGTGCTCCAGTGGATTTTGAGAAATTAACGTTCAAAAAAAGATATATATCTGTAACAGCGCTCCGCTTCGCGTAACGGAGGTTTGCGAAGCTGATTGGTCATTCTGTCACTGGGCTATAGTTGGGCTACATCTGGCTGATATTTGGGCTACATTTGTTTTTTTGTGTGTCTGGCGGCCATCTTTGGGCTACATTGGGCTACATTGGGCTTCATTGGGCTACATTGGGCTACATTTGGGCTCCAACATATATATAGGCCAATGTAGCCCAATATATATTTTTCAAAGTTAATTTTCGTAAAAACCACTGGAGCATATATCTTGAGACATAGCAAAGGCACATCGGGCTACCAGTCCCTACAATTTTGCCAAGTTTCGTGGAAATCCATTCAGCCGTTCGAGCTAAAAGTGAGTCCAACCGCCCTATGGAAATGAAGGAAATGAATGGGTAATTTGTAATTAGCAAATAGCTAATCGCAAACTAGGAATGGTAAAGAATCGCTATTTATTCCTTAAAGTTCGCTATTTAGGAAATGCAAAAAACTTTGATGATACATATGGCGGTTCATCTCTAACAAGATAAGAAGCATAGGGATACATTTATGATGACTGGCGCATCACCAGGGATGTGTTAGTCATTCTGTGCCGCTGTTCCGTCACCTATGGTGTGCTGCATTTACAATGCGGCGCATCATGGGGCAAAAACAGCACAGATGCGTGATGTATCTGTGCCGTAAAGGTGGCGCATTGCTGGAGTTGTATCGCAAGTGTGATGAAGCTCCAGCAAGGGTCGGGGGTGCCCCTGTCGCAGGGTTTCTGTTCTCACACAGAACTGTGGACAGAGGATTGGAACCTCGGCGAATTAGGGTGTCCCAAAACTCACGTTAGTAATCAAAAACTCCTTAGTAAGCTAGGTACAGTGTCACATTGGATATAACAAACTCTCAATGTTTAGACAATCCAGAATATGAACTTATAGTACCTCAGGATACGTGGAACTCATGAACAGTCGGTCGTTATATATTTCTTAGAAACCAGAACATGGAGTTAAGAAGAACACATGTGTATTTGAAATGTTTATTTACTAATGCCGTCTTCTCAGGCGTAGTATCTTAGATAATACAAGTACACATATTATCAGTAGCAAAATTACCAGCATAGTTACTAGTACATAAAAAGCGAATGGTGATAGTATGTTAACATGCTGTAAATGAATAAGAGTTAGCAACACTTATAAGCAGCCGCGGGCCGTGGAGGGAGTTACGGTGAGGCAGGGAGGCGGGGAGGGGGAGAAGCAGGGTGGAGAATACAAGTACACATATTATCAGTAGCAAAATTACCAGCATAGTTACTAGTACATAAAAAGCGAATGGTGACAGTATGTTAACATGCTGTAAATGAATAAGAGTTAGCAACACTTATAAGCAGCCGCGGGCCGTGGAGGGAGTTACGGTGGGGCAGGGAGGCAGGGAGGGGGAGGGGCAAGGTAGAGAGGGCTCCACCCTGCTTCTCCCCCTCCCCGCCTCCCTGCCTCACCGTAACTCCCTCCACGGCCCGCGGCTGCTTATATCTCACCCTCCCTAATACACATATTATATTATTTGCTAAGAAGGTCTCTTTGTGTTGGTTTAGGGCGTGCCCATACTTTAGTGTCTTAGATTTGAAGGAATCACATCAGCATACACCAGCTCTCTCTTCATGTAAACCGCATCAACTGTTGTGTATGTGTGTTCGGCAAAGCAATATAAAACCCGCCTCATGCCCAGAATTGGCAGAAGTTGCACTTATGTTATGAGTATGAAGTCGTGGAGATCAGACCTCATAACAATTCTGTATCGTGTTGTTCTTGAAACTTTAGCACTCGCTGTACAGATATAGTTTAACAAGCAAAGCAGATAGTAGAGCAATAACATATTATTCTCATGTAAACCACGATGAACTACTAGGTGGAAAGCTAAAGCAACAACTAAGTGTCGTGTGCAGAAGTTGCAAAAAAGGAAAAATGGCGTTTAAACCGGTAATGAGCCCATGCTAACTTAACACGGTGTAAAGATATCCAGGACCTAGATGACACCTCCCCATGATCCGGAAACAAACTGAATAAGATAATAGAAGTGCCATCTCATGAGAGCAGATTGCAAGTTTATATGTGGACGGTCCGCAAGGTAAAGCATTAAAAACTAGGAAAATTTAATGCTAAAGAAAAATAAAACAGCCAAGTACTTTATCGAGTCTTAAGCCAATAGGCAAGGTAAATAATAAAAACTTGACAAATAAGTCAATGAATTGTCAATGAAATGCTAGTACTCAGCATATCAAACATGAAAAAGGTCTATGACATAACTGTGTATGCAAAATAAGCTGCAACAGCCTCCAATAGGAAGTCACCATCTTCATCCGAAAACAGTTCAGCCATCCAATTTAAAAGCGGAAAAGAACATACGTGCTCTCCCAGCACCGGATCCTCTATCACCATCAGAGGACAGCTCGGTGGGTTTTCAAGAAAGCTCTGTTCCAAGAAAGACTGTGCTGCCGCCAGTAAATTCCAGGGACCAAGTAGTCCATGCATCAATGCCACAGCCATAATCCTTTCGCCAGGACAAACCAACTCGTGAGTAATGATAGGAGTCATCAGCTGATTAAAGTCGACGTCAGGAGAAACCGGTCCGCAGAGACACAAATCAATGGCCCAATCGAAATCACAGGTCAGGCAGTGAAATACAGGCTGGACACAGGTGAAGTAGGAGAATCGAAAAGATAATCCATATGCCGTGCTTAATATCGCCAACGGCATTGTGCCATAATATTCTAGCATGCGATTGCGGAACAGTGTCAGCAGCTGCAGGGTGGGAGGTTGCATAGGAGGGACATCCATATTTAAAAATGTAAAAAAGCACAAGAGCGTCCGCTGGTAATGCAAGTAAAAATGCCAATCCACGAACCAGAGTGGAGAAAATAGAATGAAAGGAAGCAGGGATGACTCCAAAGATTTTCTCAAATGAAGTCACGAGACCACTGGTAACAACTTTAAAAAAGTGCGCCAGGGCCTTTGTGGAGGATGCGTTAAAGATAGTCGGAACCATCTTGCTGAAATTGAAAGGCAAATCTGAATTGAAAAGGGTCTGCACCTCTGTACGGGTGTTCGCTATGTGAAGCACGAAAGTTTCACGGGCCGAACTCAAGGCCACCTCTCTCTGAGACAAAAGAGCTCTTATTCTTGCCATGCCGTTGAAATCTGTCCCAAGGTTGGTATTTGTGGCCAGATTGAAAACTCCCTATGTTCATGTGTGGGAGGAAATAGAACATTTCTGCAGCAAATAACCCGTTCATTTACTGTTACGATAAAAGGAATACTTTTAATTAACTCAGAACAATCTTCATTATTGAGCATCAAATAACTACCATTTTCCAACAACTTGAACGTGGGGATGATAGCAGGAACTGGCGTGCCTTGCAACACGCAAGCCATATTTGGTCGGTGTTTGTTGCATGAACCGTGTAACTGTATGTGCCTACACATTAGTGAATGATCTGGCGTCTCAGTGCATTCCGCTCCATTCAGATAAACTTCTTGATCATCTTTGAAACATCTGTATGTGTATGGAAGCGACCAGACCTCATGAAGAAAAGCACTACCTAAAGGTTCATAACGACCTATTGGTATATATTTCATACAATTTGAAAACTTATATAAAGCAAAAGGCAGCGTTATTAAACCGTGGATAAGGCACGTTGCCAAAAAACCCGCAATCCTCTGCTGATGATGTCACTGAGCATGTCATGAATGATGTAATATGTGACATCATCAGCAGTGGATTACGGGTAATAGTATCTCTAGTTTACTCCCCTATAGCTGTCTTTCTTTTAACATAAGTGTCTGTTTCCTTCCCTTATACTTACTGTTTTTGGTTCGCTTCCGGTTCGCGTACCGGCGAGCGAACTGGGAAGCGAACTAAGAGAAATAGAGGTTGGCACAGTTCCAAATATTGTACCAATTTTTTAATAACGGGGAGGTAGTTCTGAAAAGAACTTTTTTTTTATTGTTTTTGTTGTTTTATATATTTTTTATTATTTTTCGGAACATTTTTTTACTTTTTTTGAATTTTTCTGAACAGTTTTATATTTTTTTGGGTTTTTCTTGGAGGGGGCAATGAAAACGATTCATTGTAAAGGGCTCAACAGGAGCAACAAAACAAAAAAAGAAGTATTTATTATTTTGGGCGTTTCGTACAAACTTGCATATGATAGTCAATAGCTCTGTTGATCAGAGTGATGCTTCTTTCTCCGTAGGAAATGAATCCATCGCAAAATACGCAGATGTGTTTTACTTCACCAAATTTCATTTGTATATTTGGCACCATCTCCCTGCCCTCTGGTCCCGTTACTTCCGGTACAACAGATCTTCTGGCCATAATAGGGAGATTATCTAGGTCGTTCCGAAACTGTGCAGCACTGTAGTTGTTAGGATGCCACCTAGTCATATGGCGATGCATTGTGTAGTTTCCGAAACTGTATTTTTTCTCGGTTCCTCTGGACAGTCTATCTTGACATA
Organism: Lissotriton helveticus; assembly: GCF_964261635.1. Lineage (NCBI taxonomy): Eukaryota > Metazoa > Chordata > Amphibia > Caudata > Salamandridae > Lissotriton > Lissotriton helveticus. The sequence goes on from NC_136067.1 coordinate 480,367,187, forward strand.
TAAGGCAAGTTACGTATCTTGCATTTACTTTTTTCTGACCTTTGGGAATTTAAAAAATTGCCAAATGAAGTTTTCTTTCCGGTGAGACGTCCTGGGCTGCTCAGGCAAAAACTGCCTCTCTTCGTGCTCGTCGTCCTGTTCCTCTTCTTCCTCTTCTTGTTGAATTATAACTTGAGCAGGTGGTCCACTCTTCCTTGGATGTGGTGGAGGTGGTGGGGAAGCACCAGCTGAAGCTACTAAAGAAGCCATTGCTCAGTGATCACAAAGGGTCTTTCTCTCACAATGATGAAAGTCAGAGTGAGGAAAGAAGGAGGGATTTTCATCATTTGGGAAAAACAAGAGTTCTCAACCAATCAAAAGTGTTCATTTTAGATTATATGACCTAGTCTTACATCATTAGGAAACCAAAAGTGAAATGAACCAATGAAAAGTGTTATTACCAAGTCACATGACTTGCTGTGTTTACGTTAAGCGCTTTGCAGGGCCTCCCGGTTTGCTTCCAGAAACCTGCGCTTTGCGACTCGCTTCGCGTACCAGTTCGCTAACGTAGCACGTCATATGACGTATCACGCGACAACGTGAAACGTCATGCGGACGGGAGGCGTCACGATGTTGTTTTCTAACGCGGCACTTGCGGTAAAGAAACGTTTACCGGCTCGCGGTCTATTTCGCGGCATCAAGGTCAGCTAACGGGAAGCTTCCCGATTCGCGAAGCGGGAACGAAGAAAAAAAAATATTTAAAAAAAAAATTATTCATAAACATATAAAATATATTTTTGGATTTAAAGAAGAATACATTTTACAGCTACAGATATTAGCTGTTAAAAAACCAATGAAATTCACAGAAAAAACCATAGGTTATAGACCATATATAGTTAGGAATTAGCATTTACAAAACCTTGAAAATTCACTGAAAAAACCATAGGTTATAGACCATATATAGTTAGGAATTAGCATTTAGAAAACCTTATTTTACTCACACAAAACCATTGAAATTCCATATATAGTTAGTTGCACTAACTATATATCGCGCACCCGCAATCCACTGCTGATGATGTCACATATTACATCATTCATGACATGGTCAGTGACATCACTGATGACATCACTGATGACATCTCAAATGACATCACTGATGACATCATCTAGTGTCTGTGTGTTTTTGTAAAGTTTAAATACGTTTTACATATTGAAGAATGAGTGGATGTATGGAAGACTGAGTGTGTGTGTGGCTGGCTGGGAGGTGTGTGACTCTGTGCATATCAATGTGTACTTGTATCAGTGATTGTATAAGAGAGTAAGTATGTGTTAGTATATGTGTGAAAAGTATGGTGTTCTGTGTTTAACTATAGATGAGGAAATCAAAGTGTGATTGATTCTTCACAGGACTGACTAGGTGTATGAGTGCATATGATAGTGTTCTAATAATAACTGACTGTATGTATGAGTAATTGTATGGGTGAATGAGTGAATGTGTGTGTAGACGTACGAATCAGTGAGTGCGTATGTAGTAACTGGTATTGGTGTGTCATGATGTCATCAGTGATGTCATTTGAGATGTCATCAGTGATGTCATTTCAGATGTCATTAGTGATGTCATCAGTGATGTCACTGAAGTATGGTGTTCTGTGTTTAACTGTATAGATGAAGAAATGGAAGTGTGATTGATTCTTTACAGGACTCACTTGGTGTGTGAGTAACTCCATGGATGAGTGGCAGTGTGTGACTGTCTGCATAGGTGTATGAGTGCATATGATAGTGTTGTAATAATGAGTGACTGTATGTATGAGTGATTGTATGGGTGAATGAGTGAATGTGTGTGTAGACGTAGGAATCAGTGAGTGCGTATGTAGTAACTGGTATTGGTGTGTCATGATGTCATCAGTGATGTCATTTGAGATGTCATCAGTGATGTCATCAGTGATGTCATTTGAGATGTCATCAGTGATGTCATCAGTGATGTCACTGACCATGTCATGAATGATGTAATATGTGACATCATCAGCAGTGGATTGCGGGTGCGCGATATATAGTTAGTGCAACTAACTATATATGGAATTTCAATGGTTTTGTGTGAGTAAAATAAGGTTTTCTAAATGCTAATTCCTAACTATATATGGTCTATAACCTATGGTTTTTTCAGTGAATTTTCAAGGTTTTGTAAATGCTAATTCCTAACTATATATGGTCTATAACCTATGGTTTTTTCTGTGAATATATATATATATATTTATATATATATATATATAAAATTTCTATGGCAAAATGAAACCCCTCATTTTGTTCCTTTTCAAATTAAATGTATTAAGTGTTACCACTTTATTCCAATCAAGATGACTTCAGGTATACCATAGTTTTGTCATAAGTAAGACTGTTAGCGTTCTAGTTGTTCTTTAGAACACTCTGGGACATTCTGTCATTGGGCTATAGTTGGGCTACATCTGGCTGATATTTGGGCTACATTTGGGCTCTTTTGTCTCTGGTGGCCATCTTGGGAGACTGCATATCAGAATTGTTTTAATGAAATATAAGAGGATTTGAGAAGTCACTCAAAATGTGCCCTAATTTTTCTTTCTTCAGCACTAATCATAATTTCTATGGCAAAATGAACCCCCTCATTTTGTTTCTTTGCAAATTAAATGTTTTAAGTGTTTATTCCAATCAAGATGACTTCAGGTGTGCCATACTTTTGTCATAAGTAAGACTGTTAGCGCTCTAGTTGTTCTTTAGAACACTCTGGGACATTCTGTCATTGGGCTATAGTTGGGCTACATCTGGCTGATATTTGGGCTACATTTGTTTTTTCTGTCTCTGGTGGCCATCTTTGGGCTACATTGGGCTACATTAGGCTACATTGGGCTACATTTGGGCTCTAACATATATATAGCCCAATGTAGCCCAATATATATTTTTTCACAGTTAATTTTCGTAAAAACCACTGGAGCATATATCTTGAGACATAGCAAAGGCACATCCGGGTACCAGTCCCTAAAATTTTGCCAAGTTTGGTGAAAATCCATTCAGCCGTTCGAGCTAAAAGTGCGACAGACCGCCCTATGGAAATGAACATAGGGAAAACATGTTTTGGGACCCCCCTTTTATCTCGGCCCCCGCTTGACGAATCCCCCCCACACTTTCAGGGAAGGACCGAAGCGCCGCGAGGCAAAGTTGCTGAAAAATTCAGGCAGATTCCTCAACCGGCGCCAAAGTTATTCCCAATAGAATGTAGCGATTTCCCTATGGAAATCAATCCTAACTATATATACCTACTGGCGACCGCCAGTAGGCAATATATATATATATATATATATATATTACACTCCATGGGGTTGTCCAAGTAGCGGGTAGCACCCGAGCCTGCGTGCGCCTTCCCCAAAGCGTTAGTTGGTATGGGCAGTTGCGTGTTTGAAATAGGCCCGACGCTTTTCGGAAATTTATTTTCCTCATCAGGGGCCAGCAGTAAAGTGCATGACGTCTACCATCCCCCTGTATGAAAACACATATTGTGCTTGTGGGAGATGTAGTCCATATATCCTGGATGGATGCACTCTCAAATTACTGCTCGTTCCAAGGCTCTACCATGAGCCCCAAACATCACTCCTGTCCTCATCCATCACGCAGCCCCACATACGAGACTCCTTGGATAGCGAGTCTCGTGGCCCCCGTTTCTTCGGGGTGGTGCAACCAAGCTGCTATTCGCGTGCTACTCAAAGGTGGACACCTTCGAGCATTGATTTAAACGCGGCCGTCCAGCCGCGGAGTATGCACCACCCCGGTACCCTGGGGGTCACGAAAGTGAAGCAGCAGTCGTACTTGGAATCGAGGACGGGCCCACTTGTGGAGTCCATACAGGACTTGATTGTGTGCTTCCCGGACCACACTTCCCAGAATGCACAGTCTCATTTGAGCCTCCCATCGGTGGGTGTGCTATATATAAAATGTGGAAGTGGGTCGGCGGTTGCGCACACCGCTTCCGTTAAAGCCCCTGAAGAGAAGCATATGGAGCTTCGAAACGCGTCGGGCAGATCCCGTACGGAGCGGCGTCTACGAATGGATCCCCGTCTTCACCTATACATAAACCAAGCTGCTGTTCGCGTGCTACTCAAAGGTGGACACCTTTGAGCATTGATTTAAACGCGGCTGTCCAGCCGCGGAGTATGCACCACCCCGGTACCCTGGGGGTCACGAAAGTGAAGCAGCAGTCGTACTTGGAATCGAGGACGGGCCCACTTGTGGAGTCCATACAGGACTTGATTGTGTGCTTCCCGGACCACACTTCCCAGAATGCACAGTCTCATTTGAGCCTCCCATCGGTGGGTGTGCTATATATAAAATGTGGAAGTGGGTCGGCGGTTGCGCACACCGCTTCCGTTAAAGCCCCTGAAGAGAAGCATATGGAGCTTCGAAACGCGTCGGGCAGATCCCGTACGGAGCGGCGTCTACGAGTGGATCCCCGTCTTCACCTATACATAAACCAAGCTGCTGTTCGCGTGCTACTCAAAGGTGGACACCTTCGAGCATTGATTTAAACGCAGCCGTCCAGCCGCGGAGTATGCACCACCCCGGTACCCTGGGGGTCACGAAAGTGAAGCAGCAGTCGTACTTGGAATCGAGGACGGGCCCACTTGTGGAGTCCATACAGGACTTGATTGTGTGCTTCCCGGACCACACTTTCCAGAATGCACAGTCTCATTTGAGCCTCCCATCGGTGGGTGTGCTATATATAAAATGTGGAAGTGGGTCGGCGGTTGCACACACCGCTTCCGTTAAAGCCCCTGAAGAGAAGCATATGGAGCTTTGAAACGCGTCGGGCAGATCCCGTACGGAGCGGCGTCTACGAGTGGATCCCCGTCTTCACCTATACATAAACCAAGCTGCTGTTCGCGTGCTACTCAAAGGTGGACACCTTCGAGCATTGATTTAAACGCGGCTGTCCAGCCGCGGAGTATGCACCACCCCGGTACCCTGGGGGTCACGAAAGTGAAGCAGCAGTCGTACTTGGAATCGAGGACGGGCCCACTTGTGGAGTCCATACAGGACTTGATTGTGTGCTTCCCGGACCACACTTCCCAGAATGCACAGTCTCATTTGAGCCTCCCATCGGTGGGTGTGCTATATATAAAATGTGGAAGTGGGTCGGCGGTTGCGCACACCGCTTCCGTTAAAGCCCCTGAAGAGAAGCATATGGAGCTTCGAAACGCGTCGGGCAGATCCCGTACGGAGCGGCATCTACGAGTGGATCCCCGTCTTCACCTATACATAAACCAAGCTGCTGTTCGCGTGCTACTCAAAGGTGGACACCTTCGAGCATTGATTTAAACGCGGCCGTCCAGCCACGGAGTATGCACCACCCCGGTACCCTGGGGGTCACGAAAGTGAAGCAGCAGTCGTACTTGGAATCGAGGACGGGCCCACTTGTGGAGTCCATACAGGACTTGATTGTGTGCTTCCCGGACCACACTTCCCAGAATGCACAGTCTCATTTGAGCCTCCCATCGGTGGGTGTGCTATATATAAAATGTGGAAGTGGGTCGGCGGTTGCGCACACCGCTTCCGTTAAAGCCCCTGAAGAGAAGCATATGGAGCTTCGAAACGCGTCGGGCAGATCCCGTACGGAGCGGCGTCTACAAGTGGATCCCCGTCTTCACCTATACATAAACCAAGCTGCTGTTCGCGTGCTACTCAAAGGTGGACACCTTCGAGCATTGATTTAAACGCGGCCGTCCAGCCGCGGAGTATGCACCACCCCGGTACCCTGGGGGTCACGAAAGTGAAGCAGCAGTCGTACTTGGAATCGAGGACGGGCCCACTTGTGGAGTCCATACAGGACTTGATTGTGTGCTTCCCGGACCACACTTCCCAGAATGCACATTCTCATTTGAGCCTCCCATCGGTGGGTGTGCTATATATAAAATGTGGAAGTGGGTCGGCGGTTGCGCACACCGCTTCCATTAAAGCCCCTGAAGAGAAGCATATGGAGCTTTGAAACGCGCCGGGCAGATCCCGTACGGAGCGGCATCTACGAGTGGATCCCCGTCTTCACCTATACATAAACCAAGCTGCTGTTCGCGTGCTACTCAAAGGTGGACACCTTCGAGCATTGATTTAAACGCGGCCGTCCAGCTGCGGAGTATGCACCACCCCGGTACCCTGGGGGTCACGAAAGTGAAGCAGCAGTCGTACTTGGAATCGAGGACGGGCCCACTTGTGGAGTCCATACAGGACATGATTGTGTGCTTCCCGGACCACACTTCCCAGAATGCACAGTCTCATTTGAGCCTCCCATCGGTGGGTGTGCTATATATAAAATGTGGAAGTGGGTCGGCGGTTGCGCACACCGCTTCCGTTAAAGCCCCTGAAGAGAAGCATATGGAGCTTCGAAACGCGTCGGGCAGATCCCGTACGGAGCGGCGTCTACGAGTGGATCCCCGTCTTCACCTATACATAAACCAAGCTGCTGTTCGCGTGCTACTCAAAGGTGGACACCTTCGAGCATTGATTTGAACGCGGCCGTCCAGCCGCGGAGTATGCACCACCCCGGTACCCTGGGGGTCACGAAAGTGAAGCAGCAGTCGTACTTGGAATCGAGGACGGGCCCACTTGTGGAGTCCATACAGGACTTGATTGTGTGCTTCCCGGACCACACTTCCCAGAATGCACAGTCTCATTTGAGCCTCCCATCGGTGGGTGTGCTATATATAAAATGTGGAAGTGGGTCGGCGGTTGCGCACACCGCTTCCGTTAAAGCCCCTGAAGAGAAGCATATGGAGCTTCGAAACGCGTCGGGCAGATCCCGTACGGAGCGTCGTCTACGAGTGGATCCCCGTCTTCACCTATACATAAACCAAGCTGCTGTTCGCGTGCTACTCAAAGGTGGACACCTTCGAGCATTGATTTGAACGCGGCCGTCCAGCCGCGGAGTATGCACCACCCCGGTACCCTGGGGGTCACGAAAGTGAAGCAGCAGTCGTACTTGGAATCGAGGACGGGCCCACTTGTGGAGTCCATACAGGACTTGATTGTGTGCTTCCCGGACCACACTTCCCAGAATGCACAGTCTCATTTGAGCCTCCCATCGGTGGGTGTGCTATATATAAAATGTGGAAGTGGGTCGGCGGTTGCGCACACCGCTTCCGTTAAAGCCCCTGAAGAGAAGCATATGGAGCTTCGAAACGCGTCGGGCAGATCCCGTACGGAGCGTCGTCTACGAGTGGATCCCCGTCTTCACCTATACATAAACCAAGCTGCTGTTCGCGTGCTACTCAAAGGTGGACACCTTCGAGCATTGATTTAAACGCGGCCGTCCAGCCACGGAGTATGCACCACCCCGGTACCCTGGGGGTCACGAAAGTGAAGCAGCAGTCGTACTTGGAATCGAGGACGGGCCCACTTGTGGAGTCCATACAGGACTTGATTGTGTGCTTCCCGGACCACACTTCCCAGAATGCACAGTCTCATTTGAGCCTCCCATCGGTGGGTGTGCTATATATAAAATGTGGAAGTGGGTCGGCGGTTGCGCACACCGCTTCCGTTAAAGCCCCTGAAGAGAAGCATATGGAGCTTCGAAACGCGTCGGGCAGATCCCGTACGGAGCGGCGTCTACAAGTGGATCCCCGTCTTCACCTATACATAAACCAAGCTGCTGTTCGCGTGCTACTCAAAGGTGGACACCTTCGAGCATTGATTTAAACGCGGCCGTCCAGCCGCGGAGTATGCACCACCCCGGTACCCTGGGGGTCACGAAAGTGAAGCAGCAGTCGTACTTGGAATCGAGGACGGGCCCACTTGTGGAGTCCATACAGGACTTGATTGTGTGCTTCCCGGACCACACTTCCCAGAATGCACATTCTCATTTGAGCCTCCCATCGGTGGGTGTGCTATATATAAAATGTGGAAGTGGGTCGGCGGTTGCGCACACCGCTTCCATTAAAGCCCCTGAAGAGAAGCATATGGAGCTTCGAAACGCGCCGGGCAGATCCCGTACGGAGCGGCATCTACGAGTGGATCCCCGTCTTCACCTATACATAAACCAAGCTGCTGTTCGCGTGCTACTCAAAGGTGGACACCTTCGAGCATTGATTTAAACGCGGCCGTCCAGCTGCGGAGTATGCACCACCCCGGTACCCTGGGGGTCACGAAAGTGAAGCAGCAGTCGTACTTGGAATCGAGGACGGGCCCACTTGTGGAGTCCATACAGGACATGATTGTGTGCTTCCCGGACCACACTTCCCAGAATGCACAGTCTCATTTGAGCCTCCCATCGGTGGGTGTGCTATATATAAAATGTGGAAGTGGGTCGGCGGTTGCGCACACCGCTTCCGTTAAAGCCCCTGAAGAGAAGCATATGGAGCTTCGAAACGCGTCGGGCAGATCCCGTACGGAGCGGCGTCTACGAGTGGATCCCCGTCTTCACCTATACATAAACCAAGCTGCTGTTCGCGTGCTACTCAAAGGTGGACACCTTCGAGCATTGATTTGAACGCGGCCGTCCAGCCGCGGAGTATGCACCACCCCGGTACCCTGGGGGTCACGAAAGTGAAGCAGCAGTCGTACTTGGAATCGAGGACGGGCCCACTTGTGGAGTCCATACAGGACTTGATTGTGTGCTTCCCGGACCACACTTCCCAGAATGCACAGTCTCATTTGAGCCTCCCATCGGTGGGTGTGCTATATATAAAATGTGGAAGTGGGTCGGCGGTTGCGCACACCGCTTCCGTTAAAGCCCCTGAAGAGAAGCATATGGAGCTTCGAAACGCGTCGGGCAGATCCCGTACGGAGCGTCGTCTACGAGTGGATCCCCGTCTTCACCTATACATAAACCAAGCTGCTGTTCGCATGCTACTCAAAGGTGGACACCTTCGAGCATTGATTTAAACGCGGCCGTCCAGCCGCGGATTATGCACCACCCCAGTACCCTGGGGGTCACGAAAGTGAAGCAGCAGTCATACTTGGAATCGAGGACGGGCCCACTTGTGGAGTCCATACAGGACTTGATTGTGTGCTTCCCGGACCACACTTCCCAGAATGCACAGTCTCATTTGAGCCTCCCATCGGTGGGTTATGCTATATATAAAATGTGGAAGTGGGTCGGCGGTTGCGCACACCGCTTCCGTTAAAGCCCCTGAAGAGAAGCATATGGAGCTTCGAAACGCGTCGGGCAGATCCCGTACGGAGCGGCGTCTACGAATGGATCCCCGTCTTCACCTATACATAAACCAAGCTGCTGTTCGCGTGCTACTCAAAGGTGGACACCTTCGAGCATTGATTTAAACGCGGCTGTCCAGCCGCGGAGTATGCACCACCCCGGTACCCTGGGGGTCACGAAAGTGAAGCAGCAGTCGTACTTGGAATCGAGGACGGGCCCACTTGTGGAGTCCATACAGGACTTGATTGTGTGCTTCCCGGACCACACTTCCCAGAATGCACAGTCTCATTTGAGCCTCCCATCGGTGGGTGTGCTATATATAAAATGTGGAAGTGGGTCGGCGGTTGCGCACACCGCTTCCGTTAAAGCCCCTGAAGAGAAGCATATGGAGCTTCGAAACGCGTCGGGCAGATCCCGTACGGAGCGGCGTCTACGAGTGGATCCCCGTCTTCACCTATACATAAACCAAGCTGCTGTTCGCGTGCTACTCAAAGGTGGACACCTTCGAGCATTGATTTAAACGCAGCCGTCCAGCCGCGGAGTATGCACCACCCCGGTACCCTGGGGGTCACGAAAGTGAAGCAGCAGTCGTACTTGGAATCGAGGACGGGCCCACTTGTGGAGTCCATACAGGACTTGATTGTGTGCTTCCCGGACCACACTTTCCAGAATGCACAGTCTCATTTGAGCCTCCCATCGGTGGGTGTGCTATATATAAAATGTGGAAGTGGGTCGGCGGTTGCACACACCGCTTCCGTTAAAGCCCCTGAAGAGAAGCATATGGAGCTTTGAAACGCGTCGGGCAGATCCCGTACGGAGCGGCGTCTACGAGTGGATCCCCGTCTTCACCTATACATAAACCAAGCTGCTGTTCGCGTGCTACTCAAAGGTGGACACCTTCGAGCATTGATTTAAACGCGGCTGTCCAGCCGCGGAGTATGCACCACCCCGGTACCCTGGGGGTCACGAAAGTGAAGCAGCAGTCGTACTTGGAATCGAGGACGGGCCCACTTGTGGAGTCCATACAGGACTTGATTGTGTGCTTCCCGGACCACACTTCCCAGAATGCACAGTCTCATTTGAGCCTCCCATCGGTGGGTGTGCTATATATAAAATGTGGAAGTGGGTCGGCGGTTGCGCACACCGCTTCCGTTAAAGCCCCTGAAGAGAAGCATATGGAGCTTCGAAACGCGTCGGGCAGATCCCGTACGGAGCGGCATCTACGAGTGGATCCCCGTCTTCACCTATACATAAACCAAGCTGCTGTACGCGTGCTACTCAAAGGTGGACACCTTCGAGCATTGATTTAAACGCGGCCGTCCAGCCACGGAGTATGCACCACCCCGGTACCCTGGGGGTCACGAAAGTGAAGCAGCAGTCGTACTTGGAATCGAGGACGGGCCCACTTGTGGAGTCCATACAGGACTTGATTGTGTGCTTCCCGGACCACACTTCCCAGAATGCACAGTCTCATTTGAGCCTCCCATCGGTGGGTGTGCTATATATAAAATGTGGAAGTGGGTCGGCGGTTGCGCACACCGCTTCCGTTAAAGCCCCCGAAGAGAAGCATATGGAGCTTCGAAACGCGTCGGGCAGATCCAGAACGGAGCGGCGTCTACGAGTGGATCCCCGTCTTCACCTATACATAAACCAAGCTGCTGTTCGCGTGCTACTCAAAGGTGGACACCTTCGAGCATTGATTTAAACGCGGCCGTCCAGCCGCGGAGTATGCACCACCCCGGTACCCTGGGGGTCACGAAAGTGAAGCAGCAGTCGTACTTGGAATCGAGGACGGGCCCACTTGTGGAGTCCATACAGGACTTGATTGTGTGCTTCCCGGACCACACTTCCCAGAATGCACATTCTCATTTGAGCCTCCCATCGGTGGGTGTGCTATATATAAAATGTGGAAGTGGGTCGGCGGTTGCGCACACCGCTTCCATTAAAGCCCCTGAAGAGAAGCATATGGAGCTTCGAAACGCGTCGGGCAGATCCCGTACGGAGCGGCATCTACGAGTGGATCCCCGTCTTCACCTATACATAAACCAAGCTGCTGTTCGCGTGCTACTCAAAGGTGGACACCTTCGAGCATTGATTTAAACGCGGCCGTCCAGCTGCGGAGTATGCACCACCCCGGTACCCTGGGGGTCACGAAAGTGAAGCAGCAGTCGTACTTGGAATCGAGGACGGGCCCACTTGTGGAGTCCATACAGGACATGATTGTGTGCTTCCCGGACCACACTTCCCAGAATGCACAGTCTCATTTGAGCCTCCCATCGGTGGGTGTGCTATATATAAAATGTGGAAGTGGGTCGGCGGTTGCGCACACCGCTTCCGTTAAAGCCCCTGAAGAGAAGCATATGGAGCTTCGAAACGCGTCGGGCAGATCCCGTACGGAGCGGCGTCTACGAGTGGATCCCCGTCTTCACCTATACATAAACCAAGCTGCTGTTCGCGTGCTACTCAAAGGTGGACACCTTCGAGCATTGATTTAAACGCGGCCGTCCAGCCGCGGAGTATGCACCACCCCGGTACCCTGGGGGTCACGAAAGTGAAGCAGCAGTCGTACTTGGAATCGAGGACGGGCCCACTTGTGGAGTCCATACAGGACTTGATTGTGTGCTTCCCGGACCACACTTCCCAGAATGCACAGTCTCATTTGAGCCTCCCATCGGTGGGTGTGCTATATATAAAATGTGGAAGTGGGTCGGCGGTTGCGCACACCGCTTCCGTTAAAGCCCCTGAAGAGAAGCATATGGAGCTTCGAAACGCGTCGGGCAGATCCCGTACGGAGCGGCGTCTACGAGTGGATCCCCGTCTTCACCTATACATAAACCAAGCTGCTGTTCGCGTGCTACTCAAAGGTGGACACCTTCGAGCATTGATTTAAACGCGGCCGTCCAGCCGCGGAGTATGCACCACCCCAGTACCCTGGGGGTCATGAAAGTGAAGCAGCAGTCGTACTTGGAATCGAGGACGGGCCCACTTGTGGAGTCCATACAGGACTTGATTGTGTGCTTCCCGGACCACACTTCCCAGAATGCACAGTCTCATTTGAGCCTCCCATTGGTCGGTGTGCTATATATAAAATGTGGAAGTGGGTCGGCGGTTGCGCACACCGCTTCCGTTAAAGCCCCTGAAGAGAAGCATATGGAGCTTCGAAACGCGTCGGGCAGATCCCGTACGGAGCGGCGTCTACGAGTGGATCCCCGTCTTCACCTATACATAAACCAAGCTGCTGTTCGCGTGCTACTCAAAGGTGGACACCTTCGAGCATTGATTTAAACGCGGCCGTCCAGCCGCGGAGTATGCACCACCCCGGTACCCTGGGGGTCACGAAAGTGAAGCAGCAGTCGTACTTGGAATCGAGGACGGGCCCACTTGTGGAGTCCATACAGGACTTGATTGTGTGCTTCCCGGACCACACTTCCCAGAATGCACAGTCTCATTTGAGCCTCCCATAGGTGGGTGTGCTATATATAAAATGTGGAAGTGGGTCGGCGGTTGCGCACACCGCTTCCGTTAAAGCCCCTGAAGAGAAGCATATGGAGCTTCGAAACGCGTCGGGCAGATCCCGTACGGAGCGGCGTCTACGAGTGGATCCCCGTCTTCACCTATACATAAACCAAGCTGCTGTTCGCGTGCTACTCAAAGGTGGACACCTTCGTGCATTGATATATATATATATATATATATATATATATATATATATATATATATATATATATACACTCGCTACTCCTGCTACAGCATTACACACAGGTAACGACACTACTGGGGATCAGATCTTAAATTTAAAGTGTATTCCTTTGCAGTATGGCATAACATGTTTTGGCAGACGCAGCTGCCTTGTTGACCTGACATAGATGGTCAAGTTAAAGATTTGAATACACATCACTTAGTTTTCCACTCCTAGAATATAGAGATGGAAGACATACTTCCTACATTTCTTTAAACAATCTTAAACAAATCTCATTATTTTTCATTCTTAAGAACTTTTTTCAGAATCATTTAAAGTGTCAGTGCTAAACATATAAATGTATACATTTTAAACTTATGTCAGTTCATATTATGTATAAAGTGCAAGTGCTAAAAAAAATACTGCGCAATTCTTCAACTTAATTCAGTTCTCTCAAATCTCATTTCGATTTTCCAAAACTTAGTTTGTCTCACCTTCAAAGTTCTAGTGCTAAAGTCCTGAAAATCATGTCAAATTTTATTAAATCTATTTTCGCTTGTTTAGTCACGCCAATTTTCCTCCTTTAGCCGCCATAAAAAAATCACTATAAAAATTACATTATTATCAACCTCCAAAAGGATCCCTAGGCTTTCAACCGTGCTTTCTGTTCTAGGGACCTTGATTTTACGAAGACTTCCGCTTATTCTGTATAATTCAATTCCTTTTATATACCTACTGTGTACAAATACAGAAATGGTAAACTCATGATTGCAGATTCATCTCCTATTACTAAACTAATAAATTGCTAAAGTGCTCGATATCAGTGCCTTCTAAATGACAAAAATTTACTGGTCCTAAAATCTCACATCTTGTCCTGAAAATGGTGTTCTTTTCTTCTGAAAGAATCAAGAGCATGCCTTCTTGGAAATTCTGGATATGAATATAAAGCTCCTTATCCAAGTTCAAACCTGAGGGGATTTTAGTCTTCAAGATAACAATGTATTTTGACTCAAGCTGTCCTAATTTGAACTCTCTATTGCCCCCTCCTGTTTTTTGGTAACAAGTCTATGATGAAGTATTGTAAACCCTCACATCTGCTATTGTGATGTGAGGGTGGGCAACTGGATAACTCTTATCATCATTTTGAAATTGCCCTTAAATGCTGAAATATTCTTACATACACCATATGCATGGTGCTCCCCTCATAACATTTTGGCCAGGGACATTGCAGTAAATACAGCACATAATCACTTCTGCAGGTATAAGAGTAACATATCTTCAATGGATTTCTTAACAATGGTGACCCAATTTCCTTTATAATCCTACCATGTTTGCATGCTTTACATCTCTGACATTTCCAAAACCCAGGGCTCCTTTTCAACCAAGTGTTTGCTTTCTGCACCTCCAGACTGCTCTCTGCTAGTTCTTGGCTCATTGATTTTGCCGCCTTGAATGTCAATATATGATTTCTATCTACCATGATTCCAATTGTTCAATCACTTTTGATCAAGTGCCAGTGCCTAGTCAGAATGTGTCTTACTCTCTAATGATACAGATTATATCCTGTTACCACCCTGGGTATGCCTCTGTCTGTTGTCATTTCTTTTTAGTTTTGCTTTGGCACAAAAACAGAGACTCTAAGGACACCATTTCAGTTTTTTCTTTTGCTTGTTTCAATACCTATACATACACATATACAAATAGCTATCAGGTTAATGGAGGCAGTGATCATATCCCACTGTAATAAAGACATCACATCACATGAAACAAAGGAAAACCACTAAAGAATCTGTATGAGTGGGCTGGTGGGTTATTAAGTTAAGAAGTACACTCAACAGCTTAGGAAATTCCTTCTAGTTAAGCTAACACACATTTCTTAGACAATCTCTGTTCATTTCCTAGTTGGTCCAAGCAGCAGGTGATTTGCAGAGAAAACTCTGTTCATTTCAATCACTACTAATGATTTTAAATCCATGAAAATGCTAAACAAATCCTAAAACAATTTAGAACAACATAATAAGCAGCCACCAAAATAATTGGGCTTAAACAAGGGAAACCTAAAATATGATTTGTAATGTGTTTAAAGTAAAAAGCATCTAAAAAAAGTACAGCACCAAAATAAAGTATGTGTTTGAATTTCACCTGGACATAGGCACGATTTCAGGCCAACTGCATTAGTGCAGAGGTCGGCTATACCTAAGGGGTTTGCACTGGTCAATGTTTTATCTTGGATCTACTTTTGGAGCTCCAACTCTTCCAGCATTGTAAGGTGCACTTAATTCAGTGGAATTTTTTTGCCAAAGACACAAGTAGGTCAAAGCTGGATTTCTTACCCTCAGTTTTCACCATGCTGCTGGGATAAATTTTCCACCTCACCATTGTCCAAGGATTTACTTTAGGACTTAGTAACGTTTTTGGTTCTTTGAAATCCATAAGTGGGGCAAGGCTAAAAAGCTGTGGCTAGGCAGAACTCAATGAGGCCGGATGCCTTCAAGACAAGGTCCTATTGACCAGTTTGCAGCGTGTCGAAAAGCTATGAGTAAACCAAAACCTGACTTCACTTACCTGCAGAAAGTTTATCCACTTAGGGGAAGCCTTGTTACTTTGTCCTAGTCCTCCAAATATAAAAAAATATAAGTCCCATTGTACTACAACTGCTGCCCATTGTTGAATCCCTTAGGTCTTCAGGAATAAGGTCTCTCCAACACAGTGAATACAACTTTTTGATAATTGTTCACTCCATTGCAGATTAATCACAGCATGAAGCGTGCAACATAATTTTATAATATACACCTAGCTCTCTGGCCGTCCAATTCCCACTCATGCACAGTGACACTTGAACAGTAGAGTCACACTGCACAGTCATATCAGCATGCAAGCAATATTAGGGCCCAGAAACGAAAATAAGTCCATGGTGAGCATGCAGAAATAAGGACTTTGCTACAAGGTATTCTACTACTGACTGAAAACTGCAATTTTAAGCTCAAACTAATTTAAACGGGGTGTGGTTTTCCCACACCTGGTATGCCTTTTGCAGTAATCTGTCATGCAGTAATCCTCCATGTGATTATTATTATTTCTTTATTTCAGTCACTTTGATCATAAAAGTACATTACAAAACATTAAGAAAGGTTAAAACATGATATAAGGTGCTATACAAAAGAAGTGTACAAAGCAAAGTTGTTGTGCAAGAAATAATTAACAAGGGGGCAAAACTATTTCCTTATTCAGGATTACATAAAAAATTCCCTTTGTCAAAAAACACATTGGTGGATCCAACTATATTCCCACTCATTGGTTATTTCAATTGTTCATCATCTATACTAAAATCCCACTTTTTGATGAAACAATAATTCATTAATGTGCCAGTTCCCATTTATAAAATGTTCTTCAACAGCATCACGTTCATACATGGGCAAGTAAAACATCAATAAGTTAGATCAACACATGAATTGAAATATTGTTATAGTGATTTGCTATCAACAAGGTGAAACTTTAACACATGCAAGTTAGAGGACAATATTTGCAACCATGAAAAGTTAAAAAAAGAATTGCATTGCTAAAGAAAAAGAATCAAAGCCCAGTACAAAATAAATAAAGTACTCCTAAGAGCATATGGACAGGCGTTTCAATAGGTTTTTTCTTTAGGAACCAAGCAGAGAACAAGTACTTGCAAAAAGCAAACTCAACTTGCCTGCTAGAATCCAATTTTTTAAGGATCCTAAGAACAATTTAAATATTTCTTAGCCTGAGATTAAACATAAGGGCCTGATTCATTTACATCTAAGTTTGATGTATCAAGATTATAAAAAAACATATGTCCTATGTTCTCTATAGTTTTGGTGAAATGTGGGTAAAATGGACAACTATCATTCACAGTGCACCATTTAGATTTAAAATCATTTAAGGGTAAAATGCTTAATCTAAATTTAATAAAAAGTTTTTTTTGCAGTAGGTGGAAAGCTTTCATCCAAGAACACCTCAATTTTGGGAATTGGCTTGTAAGATAAAAATAAATCAGTTACGTTTCCCAATGCTAGTAGAACGGTGCCATTGGATCATGACATAATCCCAATAAGGATTAATTTGATATTTTGTTGTACTTGATGGATCTATGTATAATGTCTGGAGATGCAGTGTAATAAACCAAACATTCAAGTGGGAAACCACTTCATTTTAGATATAGAGTCTAAATCCCAAACTTCAATTAATTTGGCTCTAGAAGAGACTAATTCTTTGTGGGTTCATAGCCTTACCCAATACAAAAGGGGCTTGAGGACAGCTAGATAATCAACGTCTATAAAACCAATATCATTCAGGGAACTAAAAGAAAGTTTAGTAAAGATGTAAGGGAGCTTGTCTCCTTTGCTACCAGGGAACTTACATTGAAAATACCCCATAGCTCTGGTACATATAGGCAGGGCCACTGGAATTATGTGGCGGAGAGGGCTAAATTATATGGTTTAGTAAATTATGCAGCAAGAAAAGGCATAATACGTCACATTTTGTACTAGTATATTACTTCATTATTTGGGCATTTTTAATCTTGGTAACACTATCTAAGGATTGGTTGCACCTCATTAGTACTGCTTAACATCCAAATATAGCAATAAGCAAGAAAAAGGTGACCAGTCCATCTTTGCAAAAGGCCTGGCAATACACAGCAACATGTGTCATCGATTTTTTAGTAACGTTTGAACCGTTTGAGCTGGAAACAATTTTGTTTGTCAACATCTGCAGACTATGCAACAGATGGTGGATTATGTTGCAAATGCAGAAAGGCTGTAATTATGTGAAAATCACTATGGTATCACCCAAACCGCTATAAGGCACTAAGTGGATTAGGAGATATGGACTGACTGACAATGAATCAGAGACAGTCCCTAATTCATTAAATGGTATAATGGACTTCTCTCATTTATCTGATCGAGAGGACAGCTTAAATTGCCCATAACATTTGTGTTCAGAAAGTGAAGAGAGGGTTAGTTGGCATGCAAACATCGTGACAGCAGTGCAGCCCATGTTTTATATGGATGGGGAAGGGGCTGCAGGACATCATCAGAGTACTCACCTACTGAGACTTATCTCATGGAACATTGCGGGTATTTTGATGTTTGATGTTAAAATATTATTGATTAATTTGTATTATAACATTTTTGATCAGAACAATTGTGGGGTAGTTAACTCCCTCAAAGAGGAAATTAATAAGGCTGCGGTTAAATGTTTTCCATTATGTATAATATGGGTGGGCGGTTTCAATTCTACTTTGTGCCAGCATAGTTCGCAAATGGTATGTGGGCTTCTAGATATCAAAAACCAACTGCTTTCCTGTTTTAAGCATTCTCTACAGGGTGCAGCGTTAAACACAGTCATTGTTGTACATGATATATGTTTTGTTGATACTCTGGTTTGTACCCCACTCATACAATATGCTACTTTTTTGGGAGGAGGTAGGGCAAGTACTATCTAAAAAATGTATCCACCTGGTAGACAGCTTTGCGGTAGAACCGAACCTTACTTGTGATCATAACCCCATTGTTGCTTGTCTGTATGTCACGGCTCGAAAGGGCAATAGTGATGAATGTCCATTACCATATAATCATGATCAGGGGGTCAGATTAAAATGGAACAAAATTAATGCCCTGCAATTTGAGAAGGATATTGTGAAATTTAACCTCAGTCAAGTTATGACATGTTTATCTGATGATTCTATTTTATTTATTTATGCAACTTATATAACGCGCAAATACCCTGGGGTGTCTCGGAGCTGTGGAGTAAAGAATGAGGAAAGCAGCTGAGTGTGGTGACTACTGGTTAAAGAGCCAGGTATTTACTAGCTTCCTAAATGTCATGAGGGTGGGACTGGTTTTAATGTGGAGGGGGAGGGTATTCCAAAGTCTGGCTGTGGCGACTGTAAAACATCGGTCTCCCCAGGAGGTTTTCTTAGGGCGGGGAACAGTAAGTAGGTGAGCTATGGAGGAGCGCAGAGGTCTGTTCGGGGCGTATGGGCATAGTACTTTTTTAGAAACTCCAGTCCTGTGTTGTTGATCACTTTATAAGCATTGCACAGTGCTTTAAATTTGTTTTGGTTCTGATAGGCAACCAGTGGAGTTGACGTATGACAGGTGAGATATTTTTGGACATGAGGGTGCCGGACAAAATTCTGGCTGGTGAGTTCTGAACTAACTGCAGCTTGTTCAGGACTTTCTCCTGGGCCTTTAGGAGGAGTCTGTTGCAGTAGTCTACTTTGACATGATCAGAGTGGACATCAGGATCTTGCCAGCGCTGGAGGGGAAGAATGGTAGATGTTTCCTTATCATACCCCGGAGATTGTTTTTCAGTGCTTTGAATGAATCAATAAAGATGTATCCAATAATTTAACAAGAACAGTGAGAAGAATGGATTCACATGAAATTAGATGGTTCATGCTGAGTGCTCCAGATCACAAAAAGTTCTTTAAAAAGCCCTGCACATAGTCCCCCGTGATAAGGAACTAATCAGGATAGCGAGACAAACCTATAAAAATTTAATTGGATTTAGGAAAGATGAAATAAGAAGACTTGCCTGGGAAGAGCTTGAAAGAGCAAGCGCTCTCAATGACTCTAAGGTCTTTCGAAAAGTTATAAATCGTCCCCTTCTCTCAAATGATGTAAGGAACATGAAATCAACATTAACAGGGGAAGTTTGAGAATCTCATTTCTCAAAGGGTTAATCACAGCAAGATCAAAGAAATGAAATAATAATTAATTCTGAAACTGCAAATCAACTAAGTTTATCTATCTTTCTTGGTGAGGTTGAAGACGCTCTGATAAAGGGCATTCCCTCAAAAGCCCCAGGTCCAGATGTATTGCCCCTGGATCTGTTTAAAGGTAATATCCCATTATGGGCACCATTTTTGGTAAATGTTTTTAAATCAGTAATAGTGGGCCACATGCTCAGTTCAAGGAAAGAGGCAGTAGTGGTACTGATATATAAGAAAGGCAACAGGAAAGATCTGGTGTGCTATTGGCCTATTTCTTTATTTGATGCTACATGCAAAGTCCTGGGGAGGGTAATCCTTGCCCGCCTAGAATCGTGGGCCAATGATGCTGGTCTTATATCCCCCACAAAAAAACAGTTTCAGAAAGGGAATGGTGACGAACGAAAGTGTCTTAATCTTTCTTTAATCATGAGTAAGTACATGTAGGCCAAGGGGGTTTGAATCAACCTGGCCTTCATGGATTTATCCAGCGCTTTTGATACAGTGAGTAGGGGTAAGCTGTGGAGACTTATGGAGAAAATGGGCTTTGAGGAAGCCCTTATTACCCTGTTATGCAGGCTGCATGCGTCAACCACTGTCTCTATTCATTATGGTCCAGGGAAAAAGAAGACTAGGCCTATTGCCTCAACAGAGGGTGTTCGACAGGGCTGCATTTTGGCCCCTTTTTTTCCACACACAAATGAGGTGGAACATTTTTTTACTAGAGCAGCAGTTGGCTTATCCTAGCATAAGAGGTCAGCCTGTCCCCTTATTGTCATATGCTGATGATATGGTTTTGTTGGCTTTAACAGCAATAAATAGCTTTCAAAAAGCACTGATTGCTTTCACTGATTTTATGATGGCATTGGACTGAAAAGTACATTTTAGTAAATCTTTTATCATGGTATGTGGCCTCAAACAGATTAAAACGAGAACATTTGTGTTAAAAGAAAAGATCATTGTTCATTATATTTCCTCTTAGGATAGCAAAATTTAACAATTTATATTTTGGTAAACCACACAATCCGCCAGCATTTACCAAAATATAAATTGTTAAATGTTGCTATCCTAAGTGGAAATATAATGAACATGTATCTAAATAGATGTATTTTGATCAATTATATTTGAAAATGTATTAGGAAACATATATACCCTAAAGTATGTACCTAAAGATAACCAGTTAAGTTGAAGTACATAAAGAGAAATGTCAATGAACAGAACAGATATCTGTCTGAAGAAATGTGCATTCACTTTTTTGGCAGTTCGGGCTGGACTGTTCCCATGAGGCACAGGGTCAGACTGATTTGCATATGGCAATGTCTGAACTGGGGTGGCTGAGTGGGCTAAAGAATGGTGATGGATTAAACCCAGATCAGTTGACTGGGGTGAGTGTTTGATTTGCTCAAGCACTCCGTCCATCATCCCCTTTTGTATCGCTTTGTTCGCCCTAAGTTGGCAGGGTATGCTCAGACGTGAGTCCCTTGCTCACTTGGCCACTGGATTCAAGATAGCCTGGCTGATGAGGATTATGAATCCGAAACCAGTCCCAGGATGCTTGTTTCTGGTCCAGGGAAGACATGGCTTGGCAGTTCGGGGTGGACTGTTCCCATGAGGCAAAGGGTCAGACTGATTCGCATATGGCAATGTCTGAACTGGGGTGGCTGAGTGGGCTAAAGAATGGTGATGGACTAAACCCAGATCAGTTGACTGGGGGTGAGTGTTTGAGTTGCTCAAGCGCTCCGTCCATCATCCCCTTTTGTATCGCTTTGTTCGCCCTAAGTTGGCAGGGTATGCTCAGACGTGAGTCCCTTGCTCACTTGGCCACTGGATTCAAGATAGCCTGGCTGATGAGGATTATGAATCCGAAACCGGTCCCAGGATGCTTGTTTCTGGTCCAGGGAAGACATGGCTTGGCAGTTCGGGCTGGACTGTTCCCATGAGGCACAGGGTCAGACTGATTTGCATATGGCAATGTCTGAACTGGGGTGGCTGAGTGGGCTAAAGAATGGTGATGGATTAAACCCGGATCAGTTGACTGGGGGTGAGTGTTTGATTTGCTCAAGCGCTCCGTCCATCATCCCCTTTTGTATCGCTTCACTTTTTTATAAACACTGAATTGAGATATATAGCATGAATTCAAATATTTAAAGAAAAAATAAAAATAAAAAATATATTTTGTGATACAAGGTTGTCTTGTGGTAATAATAATGAGGGATTTGTTGGAGAAAATTGTAAACATTGTGATTTGTGCCTATAAGATGTTGTAAACTACCTTGGCCAAGTGTTTTTCCAAATAAATTGTATTTCCCTGTCCTGGCTAGTTAACGGAGATTCAGCGGCCCCTTTTCTTTACAAATTTGTGACCTCGGAGGAATGATCATTCCCCAGGGCGATTATTAGAGATTGTAGCCAAGGAGAAGACTACAATAACAGCTTTGGGAATAACTAGAAATGAAGGTCTTGAACTGATTTCAGTTGGATTGATGTCTTCTAGGACTTTATGAGAGTATAATTCGGTGAAATGCTTCACCCAAACAATGGTTGACACCGAATATCAGTTACATTACCAGCTCCAAGACAACCATGGGCTATTTTTTGAACCTGCTATATTGAACCTGTTCTGGGCTGCCTATTGGAGGTCCTGTCTGTTAGATTTGACCCAGCTACTTTTTGTTGTGTTCAAGATGTGCTTATAGAATAATCTAGCTTCTGTAATAGCTACTTGATTGTAAGATTTGATAGACAGAATTAATTTTGTTTTAGCCCAGCAGCACTCTTCACAAAACCATGGAGTGGTTTTGTACCTTTGAGTAGGAGTCTGCTTGGTGGGCCTAGAAAGAAGATCTTTTAGGGAATGGAACATTTTTCTATATAGATCAGACAATGTTTAATTCTGGGGGGGGCGGGCAAGATGATCCAAAAGGTGTCCCTGATATTTTTGACAATTTCAAACCCCAAAAGGTTTAGTCGATAATGATAGTTCAAGAGCATTATGATCACAATGCCACCTAGTTACAAACCTAAAGTCACAAGTTCCTCCCAGATCCTGGTGTCAGGATTCCGTGATCAATTCTAATTTTCTATTTACCCTTTTTAGATATGAAAGCTCTACCCTTATCAGATTTAGACCTCCCATTAAAAGCCTGTAAACCCTGAGTCAAGTTTAGCAATGCTAATTGCAATGTGACTTTGTGCCAGGTTGGATTGGCCAGGACTCCAGGGTGGGATCTCCGGCAATCTCATTCTCCCAACTGGTTAGATTAGACATACAGTCAAGGGGTTCATATATAGCGTTAACATCTCCAGCTAGGATGATAAACAGGAGGTTCTTTCAAGAGGAGAAATAATCTTTATAAATGTTTAATGTTGAAGATTCTTTATTTTTTTGCAAATTATTAGTTGTAAATATTGGAAATATTAATAGATAACCTAATTGGGGACCTGATATTGATCCCCAAGATACCAGAAGTTGAAATATCTAATTTTTTTCCAGTACAATGAAGAGATATCTTTATTCAGGTAATCAACCCACCCGAGGTCCTGCCAGTAGTAGAAAGCATAGCATCAATACAGTGGGAAACATAACCTACTCTATTTACTTGAGTCATGATCTAGGATTCCTGTACTAAGGAAATATGAAGTGTCCATTAAAGTATTCCAATCGGGATCATTAACTTTATGATGTAGATCTGCAATATTACATGAAAAAATACAAATTCTAGAATCAGAAGTTGAATCATCAATAATGGAAGGATAAATGTTATGTGGTTGGTCAGAAAGGGGAAAAGGGTAGTTTTGGGTGAATGAGTTGAAAGATCAGATATTGAAATACTAGTGTTACCAGGTAATTGCAGTGAATCAACTTTTCTTAGTGGGCTATTACACTGAGACTTGGAGGCAGATAACCTTTCTGAGACATCTGGTTGACCCGAAGCAGAGGACGTTCTGGAGCACTGTAAGGGATCAAATAAAGATTTTTGTTGGAAGTGGGGGAAAGAAGATCTTTTAGGCACATCCAAAAATTATCTCAGAGACTGTGGAGGATCGGATGGATCAGATTGGGTGACATTACATTTTAACTGGATAGTGGAGCCAATGGAAGGACTAGATCTATCATCCAGACTCATGAAGCCCTCAGCTACGTTTTGATGGGTAAGTATTAATTTAATCCAATTTAGAGAATTAAAGCTTCGCAAAATACGTTGGGCAAAGATAATGTCAGACTGGAAAAGAAATAGACAAACCCTCTGGAACCTAAACCTGTGAATGACCTTGTTGTTAAATAAGTCTGTGTCTTCTTGAGCATTGTCCCTTACTTTTGGAACCTGAAACATGAATTGGGTGAAACCCTTTCAGCTGCTAAGAGTGGAAATGGGAAAGGGGTAATTCAGCTAGTGAATATTCTCCTCAACATTTTACCACAGACACAGAGCAGTAATCTTTCACGTTTAACCGCACTCATCTGTTTGCACTTGACTGAGATGTGGGTGCGATTCAAGTCCCACCACAATGGAGGGCTGGTCAGATACAGAAACCAGGTTCACTCCGGTCTGAAATTTTACCTTCTGACTTAGGGCCTGATTTAGGTTCTGTAATACTCTAGATATTTTATACATATGTTTTTGTGATCATATACTGTTTAATCAACTCTATATTGGGTACACTTCTAGAGTTCTTATTCTAACCACTATGGTGTTGATGGAGCAAGGTTTTACACGTAAAGTGACTTGCTCGTACTCAACCTTCTCGTAATAATATTAATGTACTAATCAACATGTTTTGTCTTAATAATATTGCATTACACGACATAATAGGTATCTCGGGGAAGCTTGGCAATGTGCTTTTACTAACAATAATCCGCTTGCACTAAAATGGCTGCTTCTACGTGGGATTTTCTACTGCGCATGCGTCTGTCATGCCCACGTGATATGCTTAGAGTGAAAACTTCTGCTTCTGCGCAATAGAACTAAGATGGCTGTTATATGTCCTAACGTGCAACAAGCTTGCACCGCTGCCTTGCTAAGCTGTCTGTTTCGCATAATCTCTAACACAATAGTATAAAATAAAATAATGGGAGTAGAGTAGAAAGAAGTGGTATACAGTGTATTCATTTATTCCATGTCTCTAAAACTGTTCTTTTCTATTTTTACATGATAACCTGAATGGGCCTAAATGCTTTACTGAACTCCATCTTTGGAGAAACTGCGACTGCGCGACAAGTCCTGAAGTTACAGAAGCTGTAGCCTTGAATCATGGCCAAGACGGACATGGAAGGCGGAGAAGAATGAACTTCTTGCCTTGACAGAGGTAGCTGAATTGATAGAATTGTTTATTAAAATAAAACATTTGATACATTTCATTACCAGGAGGAATAAAAAGAACATGGGTTGAAAAAGTTATGGGAGGGGATGTCATGAATACATGATTGACAAATTGCCTCTAAACAAAATATGGTGTGATGGCTACTCCTCGTTCTTGTCCAATAAAATTGTGGGATTCACACATTTGCAGCATTTGGGGGAGGTACACTGACCTGAAAAAAGTATAACTAGGGTAGGTTTAGCTAGCTAGATTGTCCGACTTGTCCGAATAGCTGACCTGTCACTGACCCAACGCACTCAATAGGTGATCCAGAGCAGAGTTGCTGGTGGAGCTCTCTGTCAGAAGATTTGATAATCCAATCAGGGTTATTGGGAAGGAGATCGATGATCCAATCGGGAATCGACTTATAGCTGTAGAGGGTTTTTAATGCTGGCATTTTGAACTTTAACTCTGGTGCGAGTCTTAACCTGTGGTGGTCCTGTCCTGATCCAAATTGGTCCATATCCTGTTCTGGTTCTGATTCTGGCTTGCACCTGTTCTTTTCTGCTGGCACCTGTACTTTGGGATCTAATTTCTTTGTCTCAGCCTATGACCAGGGTTGGTCATCACACCGGAATAGGTAACTATTAAGTGTAGGTTTGTCATTGTACTGTTTTCCTTTTTTCTCTTACCCACCCTCTGTTCAAGTGTTTAATAACAATTTCTCTCCAAGTTATTGCAAATGTTTGTTTTAAAATCTGCATTAGTCTAAAACAAATAATTAGAAATTAATTTGATGTTTCATGTTTTATAAGTCTTTCAAAATTTTATTTAGACAAAGATTCTAAAAACTTTCCGAGTTTGTGGTTATTTATGAAATGCTAAATGTTATTTTTGCTATCTATTTCTCTCTAACTCCCTTGATAGTTTAGGACTTTAGGTATCAGTGACTTGGATTGGTAAGATAAATGGTATAAAAATCCAAATGGTAAAAACCCCCAATTGAATAGTGTGTAGGTTTACCTGTTTAATATCTACATAGATATATTGGCCCAGGTGAGTATGTTGAGCAGGTGGAACCGCGCTATATCAGTTATTTTGATAGCAGAGTAGAGGTTAGGGATTAATGTAGATAGATAGATAGTATATAGTGATTATTGATTGATTATTAGTTATTGATTTTATTGATTTTATGCATTAACCAAAACTGTTCGTATCTGTTTTATGTTTTGTCTGGAAACCCCGGGGGCAGAATAGCAGATGGTAAAAGGAAGCCATTCTGTAGTGAGGTCACTTGTTTGTAGAAGAAAGTGCATGGTTAGGTAAAACCGGAAGTACTGTTTTAGGGATTTTTCTGAATAAATATGTGAATAATTGATAGCAAAGAGTTTTCTAGTAAAACTTTAGTGTGATATCACCTAGAAAGGGGCACACTAAGGCAGTAGCAGGTTCTTCTGAGCTTGATTGATTGCAAAGGGGTTCGTTGGTGAAACTGTGACCTTGAATAACCTAGATAGGGTAAGTCCGGGGGAGACACAGGTTCTCTGATGCTTGTATTGTAGTGTGTGAAGAGTGAACGGAAGGGAGTTACTCGCAGTGAATATAAATCATTCTTACCTTTTGAATTAGTTACTGAGACACAGTGGCAAACATTTTTATGTTGTTAATTAATAAAAATGAACATTTAAAGTGAATCAAAATAAACTCTCGTATTACCTTGCAAAGGAGGGAGTCAGTTGCGGAGCTGCGCTGACGTCACTCAGAGCCACGCTGGTATAGGTTAATACAGCGGGTGTGTAGCGGAGGTAATTTTGTTAAGGAGGGGTGAGTACAAGAGCGCGAGAAATCGTCTCACAGAAAAGCCGTGCAACCATTGGTTGAACTTGCTTGTATTCTAATCATTGATTGGACATTATAAATAAGAAACATTTTTCCATTGGAAGTTTTTCGTAAACAAACTGAATATCATCACAAAGTAAAGCAGCATAAAAAAAATGAGGCATTTATATCCAGGATTTATAGGAAATCGACCAGATAAAAAATATCTAGATTTTGCTAAAGAACAGATGATAAGAGGAAGACCTTATATCATGTACGGGATAAAAGAAAAATGTTGAGTCCATAAAAACCAGAGAAGGGATTATTATTCCACCCCCGAACACGCCCGCATCATACATGATGGTCGAAAGGGGCTACCATACTTGTATATGGTTAGAAAATTGGATAGAATATACAAAAGATGATGGAGTTTTGGCATTTCCAGAAAATTGTACCTTTAATAGTAGAGCTTTGTATAATTTAATAACACGCATGAATGAATTAGATCCAAGACCTAGATTAACCCAATATGAGCCATTGGAGGAATGGGAAAGGGAGGTTTTTGAGCGAGACAGATTCAGAAGTGATAAATGTATTAGTACATTTTATCCTAAATTTCCTAAAGAGACAAGAGATAAGCAGATGAAACAATGGAGACAGTCCATGTTAGTGAAATGATTATATCCTGTCTGAGCCCTAGAAGAACGAACAGGGAGTAAAAGTACTGAGAAAACGTCAAATTTAATGTCAAGTACTGAGCCAGAAGATGATTACTTGGAGGATTTATTAATGAAAAATCTTCCACCTTATAATGAAGAGCACTATCAGACAAATGCTAGTGCTCCATTTTTAAAGCCACCTTTAGTTCCCCAAGTATTACATGAGGCATCATTAGAAAAAACATTACAGGAAAAAGAACTAGAAGCAATAATTAAGCAAAGGAATGAATTAATTCAGAAAATTACACAGTTAAATGTCAGTCCTGAAGCCTTGACAATTCCAGTAACTATAGGTCCAGTACTTCCTTTATATGGAGAAAAACAGACTACTCCTAGTGCCAGACCTCCTGTTCCAACTACACCCGTAGTACAACCAAGGGAAGAAACATAATAGTGGATGACCAAGCAAGCGAATGTGGGTCAGAAATGTCTTTGATGGATTTACCTATAAGAGAACCAGTAAGTAGTTCAGCTAGGTAAACCACACCTGTAAATACTAGAGACGTACAAATAGAAAGCTCTTCAGGTACAAGAAGTGCAACTTTAGTTACTCCAGAAGAAATTGAAAGATGGTCTCGAGAAATAGAAAAACCAAAATCACAGTCAAAGATATTGGATATTTTTATATCAAGAGTTGAACTAGAAGAAATGATTGCTGGAAATGTGGGATTAGATTGATTAAATGTATTAAATGAAGATGAATTGTTGTTTATATGTCGGAGTGTCACCCGGAATACAAAATCATTTCATGAAAAATTAACGAGTTTGGCAAGTGAAATGGGAATTGACATTGGTAAATCAAAAGTGTTACAGAAACCATATCGAGCTGAATTTTCTGACCAAAATTTTGAAAATATGAATGTGTCAGGTCGTAAATTGCAAATCAAAGAATTACAAACATTGTTGCAAAAATGGGGTGACGTAGACAGATGGAAAGCTAGGTGTTTAAAGAAAAAGGAAGAAGCACAAGGAAAAAGCACTGTATCAGAATATATGATGAAACTAAGAGAGAAACATATAGATTGGTATAGACAGGTCAAAGGATTTGTAAAGGTTTCAAAAGTGCTATTAAAGGATCTAGATGGATTACTGGACATTGTTGTTCCTGTCGATTAATGGACAGAATCTAAAATTGCAGTAAATTGGCCAAAAGAATAATATCCTAGAGACCCAAAAACAGGAGCACCGTCAGATGAGGTGATGAGAAAGTATAATCAGGTTATACTGTATTTGAAAGGGAAAATACCACCAAAAGAGACAGATTGGACTAGACTAGACTGAGCTACCCAGAACAAAGCTGAATCTGTGCATGCATAATATGAACGTCTTTTACAGGTTTTTAAACAGTACAGTGGTTTGGAGAATATTGACACCAAAGATATGACACATTTTATCTATCGGTTTGTGTCTGGGTTATGACCAGAATTTTGCAATGGATTAAAGATAATAAAATCTGTTGGCAGGCCAAACCTGTAGATGAAATACTGAAATATGCAAAATATTGTGAAGATGAATTGGACAATAAACGAAAGAATTTGGAAGAAAAAGTAATGTGGGCACAAGTAAAATTAGTAGAACAACAAGAACAACAATTGAAAATATGCAGACTCATGGAAATGGAAATGATAATAAACCTAGAGCTAAATTTAATCGAGAAGAGGCTAAGAAAAAATGTCCTTGTCATGGGTACGGCAAGTTGGGGCATTGGAAGAACGAGTGTAAGGCTGTGCTAAATAATAATAATAATTTGAATCCACAGACGCAGAATGAGGTATCGAAAAAGCAGCAAAAACAGGTAATACAAAATCAATTACCGCCTATGCCAAACCCTGGGAGTCAACCAGCATACAGTGTAGATACTACAAGCTGGTGAGGAAGTGGTAAAAGGGACACAGTGACACCCCAATTGCTTTTGACTGATTCGTACTTTGATGAAGACAGTTTCTTACAGTGCCTGAGGGGGGAGGACGAGGAGTGCGTACTTGGCTCATCCTTGCAGGTAGATCAGTCAGGTCCATACATTGAGGGAAAGGTTGAAGGAAATCATGTTACTTTCCTGTTGTGTACTGGTGCTACCCATTCTACTGTGAAAACAGCAGACGTTCTAAACCTACCCCTCTCGGGAGAAGCGATCCAAATAGTGGGCGTTTCTAATAAACATATTAGTACCCCAGTTACAGAACCAATAGAAGTCAAAATAGGCAATTTTAAAGAAATGCATACATTTGTCGTATGTGACTCAAGTCCTGTAAATCTGTAAGGTAGGGACTTGCTGTGCAAAATGAATTGCACTATCTTTTGTACACCAAATGGTGTTGAAATTCAAACCCCAGATTAAGACGGAATTTATCAAATCATGTTAGCAAAACAAGAAACAACTGAAAAAACAAAGTTTACTATTGAAGAATTACAGAATACAGTAGATCCTATAGTATGGGATTTCACAGGAAAATATGTAGGATTAATGGCCAGTAAAAGTGACAGTAAAAGAAGGTGCAGTTTATCCAAATATTCGTCAGTACAAAATGAGCCCTGAAATAAAAGCAGGAGTTGCCTTAGAAATAAAACGTCTGGTTGAAGCAGGAATTTTACAGGAAATAATGAGCAGTCAATGTAATTCACCCATAATTGACATCAAGAATCCAAGCAGATAATACAGGGTCATACAGGACCTCCGCAAAATAAATAAAATTGTTGTCCCATGTTGTCCAGTTGTGCCAAACCCTGCTGTGATTTTATATCACATACCATGGGCAGGAGGCTGGTTCACCGTAATTGACCTTTGCCACGCATTTTTCTCAATACCATTGCACCCAGTTGTAAGTATCTTTTCTCGTTCAAATTCAATGATTATATTTACGTTTGGAATCGCGTCCCTCAGGGGTACACACAAAGTCCATCGATCTTTAATCAGATCTTGAAAAAATGTCTTAAATCTTTGATATTGCCCGGACAGTCAGTTTTGGTGCAGTATATAGAATAGATGACCTACTAGTGCCATCTAGGAATCGAAAAGACTGTGTTACTGATACAATTGCTTTGCTGAGTCATTTAGGTAAGGGTGGACACAAAGTATCACCTGAGAAATTGCAGTATTGTACCACATCAGTAAAATATCTGGGGCACCAGATAGAGAGAGGTGTCAGAAGAGTTACCTCTGAAAGAATCAGAATAATTCAAAACATGAATCTACCTCACACACAGAAAGAAATCAGAATGTTTTTTGGAGTTGTAGGTTACTGCAGTCAATGGATTGTGGGATTTGCAGTTTTAGCAAAACCATTAATACAAATGACAAGGAAAAGAGCAAAAGACCCAGTAGAATGGGATGATGAAAGTATGTCATCTTTCCTAAAATTACGAGATTGTCTGTGTTCAGCTACAGCATTGGGGATCCCTGACTATACAAAAGATTTTGCATTGCTTTGTGACACAATAGACAATTGTGCACTTTCAGTTGTGACTCAGACTCATGGTCTGATGAGACACCCTGTTGCATATTTTTCCTCTACTCTGGATTCAGTGGCAGCAGCATTGCCAGGATGTCTTAAAGCAGTAGCAGCAACTTGTGTGAGTCTTGAGCAAAGTGAGTCCATTATCATGGGACATCCAGTAACGGTGTATGTTCCACATGCAGTTGTGATTTTATTGACAAGGACAAAAACTCAGTTCCTAACACCTAGTCGGCTGACTAACTATGAACGAATTCTTGTAGGTGCAGAAAATGTGACAATTGCTAGGTGTAATAATCTGAACGCAGCAACATTATTACCTGAATCGCACTTTGCAGAGGTCAACAATGAAATCGAACATAATTCCATTGATCTTATAGAATACTGTACTAAACCACGCCCAGACATAAGAGAAGAGCCATTAATAAATTCAGAACATGAGCTATTTGTAGATTGCTCATGCATGCGACATGAAGAAGGAGGTTTGAGTGCTGCTTATGTAGTTTGCACTCCATGGGGTCCGGTTGAAGCATCATATTTACCAGGAGTAAAATCTGCACAGGTAGCAGAACTAATTGCATTGACAAAAGCTTGTAAATTTGGAAAAAATCTGGAAGTAACCATTTTACTGATAGTCAATATTGCTATGGAGTTGTGCATGACTTTGGTCAACTCTGGATGCAAAGAGAGTTTCTGACTTCATCAGGTACTCCTATCAAAAATGAAAATTTGTGAACGATTTACTAAAAGCAATCCAATTACCAGAAACTGTTGCTGTGGTCAAGTGTGCTGCTCACCAATCTGGCAATGACAAAGTGACAGCAGGCATTCGATATGCTGACCAACTAGCTCAATATTGTGCCAAAAATAAAATGGCAAAAAACACGAAAATTGAACCAAACAGAAACAACTGCCAACTTATGTTGCTTGAGGGGGTGAAAACATGGGAAGAAGTGAGAGATTTGCAAAATGATGCAGAACGAGAAGAGAAGGAAGAATGGGCAAAAATAGGATGTCAGAGAAGGGCTGGAAATGGTGTCATTGTTTACCTTGATGGGAGGCCTGTGTTGCCAAACTGTATGCTTGCTCCTGTGGCTAGGATGTATCATGGTGATTCACATCTAGGGCAAGATGCTATGATTAGATTATTCGGACAAACTTGGCTCAATGCAAGGTTCAGGAACGTTGCAGAAAGTCTTTGCCATAGGTGTTTGGTGTGCCAACAAATGAATCCTGGGAAAAGAACTATAGTGTTGTCAGGTAGGATTGGAAAGGCAGAAGGTCCTTTTATTCGACTTCAGATTGATTTCATTCAGTTACCTCCTTGCAGAGGAATGAAGTACGTTCTTGTCATTGTCTGCCTATTTTCAAAATGGGTGGAAGCTTACCTTATACGTAGGAATGATAGCATCACAGTAGCAAAACTACTACTTATAGAGCTCGCTCATACCATGTTTTGGTTTTCCAGTAACGGTTGAGTCAGACCAAGGGAGACATTTCAATAATGAAATAATTGGTCTAATCTGTGAAGCATTTAAAATTGAGAAAAAGCTGCACTGTGCATACTGACCAGAGGCTTCTCGAGTGGTAGAACAACTGAATGGCACAATCAAGTCAACATTGGGAAAAATTTATGAATCAACTTGATTAGAGTGGCCAGATGCTTTACCTCTTGTTCTAATGGGACTCAGAAGCATTCCAGGCAGAAAAACAGGCTTGAGTCCTCATGAAATACTCATGGGAAGAGCAATGAGGCAGGCATGGGTACCAGGACATAAGTTGATAAATATATCTGATAACTTAGTACTAGAGTACTGCAAAGAACTGGCTGACCAAGTGCGTTCTATCCCTCACCAGGTTGGAGAAGACGCCGTCACCAGGCAAACAACTCCAGCACACGATCTGATTTCAGGTGACTGGGTTATAATAAAAAAACATAAACGAGAATCTAGCCTAGCTCCAAGGTGGGGAAAACCAACACAAGTGATATTGGTTAGCACTACAGCAGTAAAATGTAAAGGAGTTCCGAATTGGATCCATGCGAGCCATACAAAAAGAGTGGCTGAACCTGATGAAACTGAAGCTGAAGGTTGTGCAGCTGAGGAGTCTCGAGAAATTGATTCCGAAGTAGTTGATGATGAACAACTGAGCACCAGTCAGGTTGAATGGATTCCAGTGATTGACATTCATGTAGATGTTGAGAGAACCAGAAGCCAGACCTACTTAGATAGACGGAGTGATAGTGAGAATGAGTCAGGAATAGAAGAACGTACTCAGATTACACAAATCAAAGTCAAAAGTAATTCTGAGGAGGAACAGATAAGGAAAGATCAATATACTCAGACATTCCAGATACCTGTCACAGTTCCAGTATCTGAGAAGGGACTGATAGGTAAAAGGGTGAGAGCTCAGGGAGAAGAAGAGCAAGAGATTGAGATACCTGAGCAGGATCAGATAGATGTAGATAAATGTGTTCAGGAAGAAGAAAACAAACCAAATCAAAGTCAATTGCAGCACATACCTGAACAAGGTCAGTTTAGTATCCAGGCAGAAGAAACAGAAGAAAGACCTGGACCAAGTTAGATAGAGAGGGAAACAGATGACAAAGATATACAAATTGTGCCACAACTGAATGAAAACAAAGGAACATTTGAAGAAAAACAAAGCATAGTGCCAGCTAAAAGACTCAGAAAAGAAAATAATTGGCCTGGTTTTGTTCAGAAATTAAAATTTCGTCTCAAATCAATGAATGAAGATCCAGAGCAAGTAAACAAAATATCAAGTCAAACTGGGCTTTCCACAGAACAACCAAAAAGAAGAAGTCCACGTTTGAAAAGACTGAATAATAAGTTTAGAGGCCCTTAATGGACTTATGTCATTCTTGACGATCTTGAAAAGTTAGAATTGAGTGATGAAGAAGATGATGAACTAATTGATGAACAAACAGACCAAGAAGTAAGACCAGCTTGAAAATTTCACAGGTTGAAATTCTGTGAAAAAGTCTCAAAGAGGGGCTAAGTCTCCCTAATTGAAAAATGGCTGATCATACTGTTAATGGTACACCAAAAAGAAATTGCTTAAAAACATGCTGTAGAATATGCATATGTAGTGTAGTAATAATACTATGAGAAACAGGGGGAGAAGGAGGATTAATGAGACTAGGTCGGCCTCCTTGGGTTGAGTACAGAACAGTGTGGATCCCACATGTAGGACCATAGGACCTAGCTCAGCTAAAGGTGTATGATTGCTTTGAATAAGTGTACCTTCAAGAAAGAAAAATTTCTTTCTAGTGTCCCCTCACTCACCTGGGTTTCCCCACGGTGACATGCTTCATCATTGGGGCCATCCCAGTTCTCTACGAAAAGGGGCGTGCTGCGACTCACGAACTACGCAGGAGCACTTGAGTGTGAATGACTATGTGTGGTGCAAACAAAGTGGTGGAGTGGGTGTGTGTGAGTATTAAAAATACCGTGCTTAGTGGGCCTAACTGTTTTATTGAGCTCCTATGCAGGTATATTAAAAGTGGGGTTAATGTCACTGTAGGGCAACCTATAATGTGATTGACTCAGTGATCGATATGGTCGACATGTTTCATGCTACCCCTAGCATTTCTTCGGGACCATACAGGGACCAGCCCTGTATATGCCACTCCTAAATCCCAATTTTGGGAACAGTGAATTTATAACAATAAAATAGTGATTTCAGCATGCATTCATATTAGAAATACATACGTTTTCCTTAAATAGAAGGTGCTGAAAAATAAAGCATATCATTAATAACAAACCTTCCCTGTGGGAAGGCACACATAGTATATTCGCATGCCGCTCGCATTCTGTGCTTAGAAAGATGGTTTGCGCCATAATGGCGCGTGCAGGCTTACCAAACTTAGTCCAAAACGTTGTGGTGTATGTTCGTGAATTCACACAATTAAACAAGACAAGACTTAATGTGACCAAAACACTTGACACACATAACATATAGTAGGTACACAGAAAAAGGAAAAAGAGTCTCCAATAGTTACTTATTAAAGCGAAAAATGACGCTTCATGGTCTCGCTGGGGGGTCAATTTCACTTATGGGACACACTGCTGTGAAACGATGAATACATACAATGTTTGTTGGGTCAATATCAATAAGACCTTGCAGTTCGTAAATAGTTTCAAATTGCGCCGTTTTCTGGACTGGCTTCGTCCGTTTTAACAAATGTAATGTACTTATTTCCTATCTCGTGAAATCGCGCAAATGTACCTACTCAGTACCTCCCCGGGACCGCATCTTACCCGGCCTCTATCGGCGTATTGTTTTTGTAAGCCTCTGTCTCTGCACGGGGACGGAGACGCCCACTGGGACTAGACTGTTACACGCGCGGCGGCCATATTAAGAGTATGCCATTGTCCGCGAGGGATGGAAATCGAAAACGGCTTATTTTCTCGGAATTGTCGAGAAATGGTAGTATTTCGAACTTTGAAAAGCGGAAAAAACGGCTTTAGGTTACAGATGAAACCTCAGGTCGCGTAATTAATTGTGCATTGTTTTAAATACGTACCCCTATAATTCAGAAAAATATAGGGGAGAGTAATTACAGATATTATAAGTGGTTGTATCCACGTTAATAGGTGGTGGTTTATATAGGGATTACTTTGATATTACAGAAAAATATAAGGGAGAGTAATTACAGATATTATCAGTGGTTGTATCCACGAAGAAAACAATAGATAGTGGTTTATACAGGGATTATTTTGATTGGTACTCTGTATTAGTCCGAAATAACAAGGAATCAATAGTGCTAACATTAGGGATTATAGTCAATGATGGCTCCATTAGAGATATTCGAAGTTCACATTAGGTTGGGGAGCAATAACTTGGAATATGTTCAGTATAACAGAAAAATATCAAAAAATAGGAACTTCGAAATCACCCTCAAAGTTACTATCCAAACATTTTGATGTTTGTTTATGTGGCAAGAGAAAGTTCATATGAATGCACCCCAAGGGATGTCATCGTTCAAACCATGCGTATCTGTGCGTAGTTTGAACACCCATCTTTGTTCGCGCTCATGAAGAAACCTTTCTTGATTTTCTTTGGTCTTGGCAGTTTCCAACACAACCCACCTCATGTCGTTGGGAGTGTGATTCGTTTCAATGAAATGGTTTGTCATTCTTGTAGTAGTCCTTTTGCACCTGATGGTGCTCCGATGCTCCACTATCCTGGTGCTCACCTTGCGTGTGGTCTTTCCGATATAATGCAAATTGCAAGTGCACGAAAGATGTACTCTGCCTACTAAAGGAACAGACCTTCGAACCCACATCAAACATACTCATAAGTCTGGATGTGGAGAGCTTGTATACAAGCCTCCCCCACAAAGAAACCCTGGAAATCCTTGAAGAGGTTCTGTTTGATTCCCAGTGGAATTACAAAACCCCAAGGCATGTGGTGCTGGAATGTTGTCGCTTGGCACTCACCGAAATTTTTTTTCGGTTCGAGGAGACCCTGTACCGTCAGCTACATGGGACGAGCATGGGCAGCACTTTTGCCCCGAGCATAGCAGGGCTCTACGTTCACCATCTTGAGAAAACAAAAATACTGCACGAAAATAATCCCCATAGACAGCATATTACATTGTGGAAACGTTATA
Source organism: Lissotriton helveticus (assembly GCF_964261635.1). NCBI lineage: Eukaryota > Metazoa > Chordata > Amphibia > Caudata > Salamandridae > Lissotriton > Lissotriton helveticus. Next base: position 480,403,675 of record NC_136067.1, read on the forward strand.
TCGATGACGTCCTGGTGATATGGAATGGCAATGAAAATGAAGCAGATGCTTTTTTCGAATGGCTCAATCAGCAGGACAGATTCCTCAAATTCACCATAACCCTGAGTAGACCCCATCTAATGTTTCTGGATCTTAACATCATGGCTGAGGATGGACATTTGAAGACCACTACACATTTCAAGGCTACTGCACGTAATTGTTTACTGATGTATGATAGCTTCCATCCGAGACATCTGAAACAGAACCTTCCCTTCGGACAGTTCCTAAGGTTGAGGAGAAACTGTTCAAGTAAAGATGACTATCAAGCACAAGCGGATGATCTGAGTAAAAAACTACGAGCACGGAACTATCCAAAGAAGATAGTAAGAAATGCGAACAAACGAGCGTCTAACAATCATAGGGATGCATTGTTGGAACCAAAAGTGAGAAATACAACTGAGAATAAAAGACCGATCTGCATCACAACATTCACTAAAGTATCAGACCAAGTGACAAAAATAGTGAAGAAGCACTGGCCTATCGTCAACAGTGGAGAACTGACCATACCAGTTCCAATGTTCAGCCACCGTCGAGCCAGGGACCTCCGTGACCATTTGGCCCACACTCGCCCTAAATCTAATCACCCTCCTGCCAGACAGCAAACTCTACCCATGGGCCACTATGCATGTAATAACTGCAGTGTTTGCCACCTTACAACCAGCACGAAGAGCGTGAATTTTAATGACGGAACCAAATGGGAATTGAGACAAATGTCAAATTGCAACACAAGTGGGGTAGTATATATGATCACCTGCACTTGCAATTTGCATTATATCGGAATGAACACACGCAAGGTGAGCACCAGGATAGTGGAGCATCGGAGCACCATCAGGTGCAAAAGGACTACTACAAGAATGACAAACCATTTCATTGAAACGAATCACACTCCCAACGACATGAGGTGGGTAGTGTTGGAAACTGCCAAGACCAAAGAAAATCAAGAAAGGTTTCTTCATGAGCGCGAACAAAGATGGGTGTTCAAACTATGCACAGATACGCATGGTTTGAACGATGACATCCCTTGGGGTGCATTCATATGAACTTTCTCTTGCCACATAAACAAACATCAAAATGTTTGGATAGTAACTTTGAGGGTGATTTCGAAGTTCTATACTGAACATATTCCAAGTTATTGCTCCCCAACCTAATGTGAACTTCGAAAATCTCTAATGGAGCCATCATTGACTATAATCCCTAATGTTAGCACCATTGATTCCTTGTTATTTCGGACTAATACAGAGTACCAATCAAAATAATCCCTGTATAAACCACTATCTATTGTTTTCTCCGTGGATACAACCACTGATAATATCTGTAATTACTCTCCCTTATATTTTTCTGTAATATCAAAGTAATCCCTATATAAACCACCACCTATTAACGTGGATACAACCACTTATAATATCTGTAATTACTCTCCCCTATATTTTTCTGTATTATAGGGGTACGTATTTAAAACAATGCACAATTAATTACGCGACCTGAGGTTTCATCTGGACCTAAAGCCGTTTTTTCCGCTTTTCAAAGTTCGAAATACTACCATTTCTCGACAATTCAGAGAAAATAAGCCGTTTTCGATTTCCATCCCTCGCGGACAATGGCATACTCGTAATATGGCCGCCGCGCGTGTAACAGTCAAGTCCCGGTGGGCGTCTCCGTCCCCGTGCAGAGACAGAGGCTTACAAAAACAATACGCCGATAGAGGCCGGGTAAGATGCAGTCCCGGGGAGGTACTGAGTAGGTACATTTGCGCGATTTCACGAGATAGGAAGTAAGTACATTACATTTGTTAAAACGGACGAAGCCAGTCCAGAAAACGGCGCAATTTGAACCTATTTACGAACTCTAAGGTCTCATTGATATTGACCCAACAAACATTGTATGTATTCATCGTTTCACAGCAGTGTGTCCCATAAGTGAAATTGACCCCCCAGCGAGACCATGAAGCGTCATTTTTCGCTTTAATAAGTAACTATTGGAGACTCTTTTTCCATTTTCTGTGTACCTACTATATGTTATGTGTGTCAAGTGTTTTGGTCTCATTAAATCCTGTCTTGTTTAATTGTGTGAATTCACGAACATACACCACAACGTTTTGGACTAAGTTTGGTAAGCCTGCACGCGCCATTATGGCGCAAACCATCTTTCTAAGCACAGAATGTGAGCGGCATGCGAATATACTATGTGTGCCTTCCCACAGGGAAGGTTTGTTATTAATGATATGTTTTATTTTTCAGCACCTTCTATTTAAGGAAAACGTATGTATTTCTAATATGAATGCATGCTGAAATCACTATTTTATTGTTATAAATTCACTGTTCCCAAAATTGGGATTTAGGAGTGGCATATACAGGGCTGGTCCCTGTATGGTCCCGAAGAAATGCTAGGGGTAGCATGAAACATGTCGACCATATCGATCACTGAGTCAATCACATTATAGGTTTCCCTACAGTGACATTAACCCCACTTTTAATATACCTGCATAGGAGCTCAATAAAACAGTTAGGCCCACTCAGCACGGTATTTTTAATACTCATACACACCCACTCCACCACTTTTTTTGCACCACACATAGTCATTCACACTCAAGTGCTCCTGCGTAGTTCGTGAGTCGCAGCACGCCCCTTTTCGTAGAGAACTGGGATGGCCCCAATGATGAAGCATGTCACCGTGGGGAAACCCCGGTGTGTGAGGGGACACTAGAAAGAAATTTTTCTTTCTTGAAGGTACACTGATTCAAAGCAATCATACACCTTTAGCTGAGCTAGGTCCTATGGTCCTACATGTGGGATCCACACTGGTGTGTAGTAATAATACTCATAGTATGGTTAGGATTGACAGTAGCTATTCCTTATGTAATGAGTAAAAGTGAAAAGAATGATACTAACATTCATGAGAAGGTAGATGCACCTGAAAAATCAGACACACATGGAAATATACACAATGTCAGGCAGCAAAGAATAGAAGTAGAAGCATCAGATGAGGAAGGATTGCATTACGATAAAGTTAGAAATAGAACACATTTGAATGTATTTGCAAATTTATTAGTAAATTATGTATTGGCAATGGAAATAAGCGATTGCTATTTGTGTATGGAGCTACCATTGTCTGTAGCAGAAGGCGTTACTTATCACCATTTGCCCCTGACATATGGTATTTCATGTAGTATTTTAGCTAGTTTATTTTACAAGGAAGGACCCTTACAATATTATTATTCTAATTTAGATGTGATTTTTTCTGAACTTCCTATTCATAGTAACCTGAATCCTGTACATAGTATAAGTAACTATGCTCGTTGTATGGGAGAATATTTTCTAACAATAGGTACAATAGATATAGCTGAAGCACACAAGAATATTTTAACATGCATTTTACATGAAGAAGAGAAAATATTTTTGAATTTAGTTGAGAAAAGGAGAGAGGATTTCCAAAGAAAAGCTACAGAAAATAAACGAGAAATTCCTAAATGGGCAGAAAATAAAGAATACACCTTGAATGGCAAGACTCATGCTGCTATGTTACTGGACTTTAAAAAGAAAGGGAAACTCTGTCTCCACAGGGAGAAACAAGTTATTATAGCAATATATTCATTGGTTCTAGTGAATGTGAACACAATTATAAAGTAATTGGGGTTTGGGGTTTCAAAGATGGAACTGAACCAGTATTTCCTGGAATTTATTATATTTGTGGGAACAAAGCATATTACAAATTGCCTGATCATTGGTATGGGAGTTGCTATTATGGAATAGTATTCCCAAAGGTATACACATAAATAGAATCACCGGAAGCAATGAAGATACTAATGAACTAATACGCAGTAAAAGAACTAGTATAGCAGAAATTGTAGGTGACATATTTAGTGCAATGATACCTTCAGTGGGAGTAGTTTTGAATACTGAATCTTTTATCAACTGACACTGCTGGAGGATTTTTGATGATCAATACTGAATTAGTTGCAGTAAGATCAATGGTTTTACAAAATTGACTTGCTCTTGATACATTATTAGCAAAAGAGGGCGGAGTCTGCAGAATGATAAGGGCGCAACATTGTTGCACTTACATACCTGACAAAAGTGTTGAATTGAAAAGGTATGTAAGAAATATTACATATTTAGAAAAATAACTTCAACCATTGGAGGTTGATAGTGCATGCAAGAGATTAACAGATGGTCTCTTCTCCATAGGTAGTTGGTTTTCTAACATAAGGAAAAGTTTTTGTAGGTAAAATACTGATGCCAATGGTGGGAATAGCCCTAATGATTTTAGGAATAATAATTTGTTGTAAATTTCGTAAACATAAGAAGACAAACGCAGTAAATAAAAAAGAAAAGAAAAGAAATATCAATGAAATAGAATTAGAAGAATATAATGGACATTTATACAAAAAGGTGAAAGACCTCCATATGAAGAATGAAAAGAATATTAACAGAAAGTTTGAAGAAATTGAGATGGGTGAAGTGTAAAAGTTGGCATCTGTTTCATTAATTAGTGATGATATAAAATATCATCAAAGAAGGGATTGATGGAGCAAGGTTTTATAAATAAAGTGACCTGCTCATACTCAACCTTCTAGTAATAACATGAATGTACTAATTAACATGTTTTGTCTTATTAATATTGCATCACACGACATAATAGGTATCTAGGCGAAGCTTGTCAATGTGCTTTTACTAACAATATTCCGCTTGCACTAAAATGGCTGCTGCTACGCGGGATTTTCTACTGCGCATGCGTCTGTCATGCCCACGTGATATTCTTGGAGGGAAAACTTATGCTTCTGCGCAATAGAACTAAGATGGCTGTTATATGTCCTAACGTGCAAGAAGCTTGCACCGCTGCCTTGCTAAGCTGTCTGTTTCGCATAATCTCTAACGCAATAGTATAAAATAAAATAATGGGAGAAGAGTAGAAAGAAGTGATATACAGTGTATTCATTTATTCTATGTCTCTAAAACTGTTATTTTCTATTTATACATGATAAACTGAATTGGCCTAAATGCTTTGCTGAACTCCATCTTTGGAGAAACTGCGACTGCGCAACAAGTCCTGAAGTTACAGAAGCTGTAGCCTTGAATCATGGCCAAGATGGACATGGAAGGTGGAGAAGAAAGAACTTCTTGCCTTGACAGAGGAAGCTGAATTGATAACATTGTTTATTAAAATAAAACATTTGATACATTTCATTACCGGGAGGAATAAAAAGAACATGGGTTGATAAAGTTATGGGAGGGGATGTCATGAATACATGATTGACAAGTTGCTTCTAAAAAAATATGGTGTGATGGCTACTCCTTGTTCTTGTCCAATAAAATTGTGGGATTCACACATTTGCAACATTTGGGGGTGGTACACTGCCCTAAAAAATAGTATAACTAGGGTAGGTTTAGCTAGCTAGATTGTACGACTTGTTCGAATAGCTGACCTGTCACTGACCCAACACACTCAATAGGTGATCGAGAGCAGAGTTGCTGGTGGAGTACTCTGTATTAAGATTCGATAATCCAATTGGGGTTATTGGGAAGGAGATCGATGATCCAATCGGGGTTCGACTGTTAGCTGCAGAGAGGGTTTTAAAACCCTGGCGTTTTGAACTTTAACTCTGGTGCGAGTCTTAACCAGTGGTGGTACTGTCCTGATCCAAATTGGTCCGTATTCTGCCCTGGTTCTGATTCTGGCTTGCACCTGTTCTTTTCTGCTAGCACGTGTACTTTGGGATCTAATTTCTTTGTCTCAGCCTATGACCAGGGTTGGTCATCACACAGGAATAGGTAACTATTAAGTGTGGGTTTGTCATTGTACTGTTTTCCTTTTTTCTCTTCCCCACCCTCTGTTCAAGTGTTTCTCTCCAAGTTATTGCAAATGTTTGTTTTAAAATCTGCATTAGTCTAAAACAAATAATAAGAAATTAATTTGATGTTTCATGTTTTATAAGTCTTTCAAAGTTTTATTTAGATAATGATTCTAAAAACTTTCCGAGTTTGTGGTTATTTATGAAATGCTAAATGTTATTATTGCTATCTATTTCTCTCTAACTCCCTTGATCCTTTAGGACTTTAGGTATCAGTGACTTGGATTGGTAAGATAAATGGTATAAAAATCCAAATGGTAAAAAACCCCAATTGAATAGAGTGTGTAGGTTTACCTGTTTAATATATACATAGATATATGGGCCCAGGTGAGTATGTTGAGCAGGTGAGCCCGCTCTCTATCAGTGTAATATGTTGTTAGCTTAGTTTTAGCTTATGTACATGTATCATACATATGTAACACTCAGTTTTTATTTAGGTCTTGGCAGATGGGTTATTCTGTCACAACAGTGAAGGATATCTCATCCATGAAAATATAAAGGCAATTATATCCAATGGGATTTATATTTCAGAGGATGGGATATCCATTCCCAATGTGATGGAGTAACCCATCTGCCAAGATCTAAATCATGTTACAAAGAAAAGGGTAAACCCAATGAGTGTAGCTGGGACCTGGGTGCTTGTCAGTACTAAGGGAGAGGGTCCCAGAACACTGTTAATATACAAGAAACATAACGTTGTGCAAAAAATTAAAGAACAAATGAGAGCAACTTGCAGGTACATTGTTATTTAATCACAATGCACCTCACCAAATTTTTTTGTACACATAATTCATACATTCATTGAAGCAAAAAATAATAGTGCCCCATAAGATGAGGGAAGGAGGGTGTTGGTGAGAGGAAAAATAGTGCAGGGTTGGGGAAGTGTATACAGCGAAGGTCAAATGACCATAATCAAAGCAGTTTAAAACTGGCTTCAAAGCAGAGCCAGACACAAAACAACAAAATCAAAGTTCATAAATCACAGAAAACCATGCTACTAAAATTGCAGAAAAAATCATGCTAGGGTTAGAAGCTGGTAGGCAGACCGGTTGTCGACGTTTCGACCCCACAGCAAGATAGGTGAGTAGTAGAACCTTACAAGAGGGTCTTCCTCAGGACAGGGGAAGGGGGAGCGTGTAGACTTCCTAGAAAAATGAAATACAAGGAGTCAGACTTAGTGCACGTCTTGTAGGATCCGTGAAACTAAAGCGAGTGGTGGTGGGAAAAAGGGAATAAATTGATTACCGTGAGTCAGGGAATCACCGACAGGTCATAAAGCTAGGAAATTGATTCATAGGGACATCAATGGCTACATCTGAGAATACAAAAATGAGAACAGCGTTCAGGGAAACTCAAACCATGCATGTGCATTAGGCCAAAATCAAGATAAATTGGAGTATTAATGGACTTACGGAGGATGGGCTGAACAGTCACCGTCCTCCTTGCAACTGCATTACAAAATAACCCTGGCACAGTCAATTACGCTGTGGTTCTGGGGAATACAAAATAACAAAAACAAAACCTGTAATTAGCCAACAACTCCACCCAAGTTCTGGGAGTTAAATGCGGGCAAAATGGATTGTGGGTGCGTTAAGAGACCCGAAATACCTGCGGGCTGGAAGTATCAGCGGTCCCGGGGCGGGGGGAGGGGTTTCATGCTGTGTGTCCGGGAAAAGGCTAGTGGCCAAATGAGCCGGTAGCGATGTTTAAACGGAAAAATTACGGCACGCATTGCGCACGCCTGCCGTCTCATGCTGGATGCGTGGACAGTGAAAACAGACTGAATGTGTCTGACGTGGCTCGGGTAATCTACTGCAGTCGTCAGGCCAAGGATTAGCAATTCAAGGATGCAAAAAAATGAGTATGCCCAAAATACATGAATTAAAGAGGAACAAATCAGCGCCAGTAAAACATAAAGGCTGAAAGCTTCCAGTGCGTACCTATCTCACAGGACTGTAAAAGCGCCTGTTGACAGAATTAAGTCTAAAAAATTAATTTCTGGCAACTAAAACCAATACTCAGAGTAAAGCAATCAGAACGAAGAATGTCAACCTCGGTATCCCTAACCGGGAGGTGTATACAGACATTTAAATGCACAATGTCTCCAGTAATAGAGACAGTATTGTGGTGTAACTGCATTGGGCGTACCTCTCTCGCAGGATGGCATAGGCGCATCACACAACACACTGAAACATTCGGAGCAAGATAATGGGGCCACACTCGGGGCCAAGGGGTATTTTGGGTTAATACTTGGTTGCGTGTACCTCCCAAATGTTGCCAGAAGTGGCCGCTAAACCTCCCCAGCTAGGGTTGAAACAGATTGAAACCTAAATAGCTTAACCACGAGGGACACACAGATCTCTTGAATGTAGAGGTAACCACAGCACATTAGTAGGACCGGAAGTGGGATATCAGAATCTAGGGGCATATTGTTGCTAATTGCGCATAACTGCTATCTACCTCATTCAAATGATTGTTTATTGAGTCAAATAAAAACATCCATTCAGACTCTCGAATGTGCAATATCTGTCCAATGTTGCCTCCTCTTGGTCCAAGAGTGGCTTTTTCCAAAACAATCTATTTGAAACTGTCAGACATGCCCCTTTCTTTTGAAATGCTCAACCAAAGATGCACCCACTACCTCGCAGCAAATGCGACTGCAGTGTTGTAGCACCCTCGCTTTGATCTTTTGTTGGGTCTTACCTATGTAGATCAGATCGCAAGGGCAGACAATCCCGTAGATGACGTTGTTGGTGTTGCAATTGGTGTGGGCTTTCAGGGTTATCTTGTGTTGTTTGTGGTTGAACTCCTTCATTTGGATGGTGTTGGAACAGGCCTTACATTGCCCACACCTGTGATGGACGATTACCGGTGGTAGGTTCCAAAGGGACAAAATCATAGTAGGTGTTGGAGGTTCCAAGTAGGAACGGTTCCTTGATCCTCTTGCCCTTTTTGGTGAGGCGCATTGTGATTAAATAACAATGTACCTGCAAGTTGCTCTCATGTGTTCTTCAAGATCTAAATCAGGCCCTTAGTTTTCGAAATAGAAGTAAAAAATCTTCCATAGTGCAACATAGCAGGCTTAGTCCAAGAAGGGCTCCATGAGAATGTGCACATATGTGACAAGCTTCCGGCGAAGAAGATGATTTTCGGCAGGTAAGCTTAGAGTGGAAGACATGTAAAATTAATGCCCAAGGAAGGCCCTTGCCAACTGGATACTTTTGCCACCTTCACTCTGTGAAGTTTTCTATGTTTGTATTAGTGACTTTTTTTTGGAGCCCTGATTTCTTCAGTGGGACAAGGCTGCAAGCTGTAGCGGAACAAGGTTCTACAAGACTGCATATCATCTTCCTGCCAAAATGAATTTGTTGCTGTAAAAAAGCTCATAGTTGAAGTAACCTGCTTCTTTGGCACAACATCAACTCACCTTCATTGGATTGACTTGGCAGGTTTGTCCCACTCCTCAAGAGGTCTTTGGAGCCAAAATAGTTAAAGTCCCAAGTTTTTCAGCATGATTGGAGGAATACACTTTGACACAGCCAAGTGTTCCAGGACCATTAATTGAGCATCACTAATCACACTATCAGAAGCCAGCAGCAGGGTCAGGTCGATCCTTTGGGAACTGGTCAGCTGTACTGTATCATAAAATAGCTTCTAGCAGTGTATCGTACCCCTGTAGCATAACAAGTGATAAACCACTGACCCTCGGAGTTCATTTCTTTTTCCTGAGTTCAATTGAGAGCAGGTCCATACTTTAGGGTCCCGTCACAGGTCTCAACAGCTGGTGCAGTCTTACTTATGGCTTCCACAGATTTAGTACTATTCCATGGGTGCCACATTTATGCCGGGCACTTGCCTATGCGTGGGGTGACCCCTTACCCCTCACCAACCAATAGGAGAAAAGTTTCTAGGGCTAATAGTAAACACTTTTGCAGACGTTTCAGTGAGCATCACTACTAACATCTCACACTGCCCCTTTCTACTCAAATTCAAGATGGTAAATCAATTCTCCCCTTGTGTAGAGCCTATGTGCCCAACCCAATGGTTCCGCCAGGGAAATGAACAACCCTTTCTATGTGGTCATTCCAAATCAGTTCTGGGGCCAGCTCTTCTCCCGCAATGATTGGAGCCAGACTGACTAGGTAAACAGAGAAGGACCTTGCCCAGGTGTCAGCAAACATGTTCCTATAGCAGGGGAAGTCTCTTTGAAGATAATTACATCTGTGGGCACATCCCAAATATTCATCATGTCAGAGGAACAGAAACACCTTTCCACACCCAAGGCCTTTGTCCTGCTCTGAGAGTAGTTTCTACAGCTCATCAAGGAGGCTAGTCAACTGCCAGGTGAAAGTCGGAGCTTGTGAAAATGGTTCTACAGAGGCTTTAGACAGGAAAAAAGGTAACTATCTAAAAGTACTTTTTCCCAAAAACTTATTACAAAAGCAACTTTTGTAAATTTAGCTTGCAATAAATGTTTTCAAAAGTCCAGGAATTAATTTTGTAGGCATTTCCTACATGCAAATAACACTATAGAATGTAATATTGTATCCCAAAGATGTCCTATGGAACAGCCTCTCCTGCTGCAGTTAAAATAGCTCTCTGAGCCTTGCTACTTTAAGAAATGTTTTATTGTTGAAATGTTAAATGTTCTGCTTTTAAGTAAACCTTGAAAAAAGGAGAAACACCTTCCTCAACCTCATAAATTGATTAAGTATGGTACTTGTCACCCAATAAATGCACACCAAAGGCCACATATTCTCGTATTTTCAACATCGCCAGCAATTCAATGCAAGCCTTCCACACATGTAGACTACACACTAGACCGACCACCTCCCTATCCGCTTTACCCTGCTCAGCATTTAGCCAATATATTGAGGACAACCCAAATGAAAACAGCAAACATTCAGATCCTTCAATTACTTTTCTTTTATTATAACTCAAAATCATCTCTCATACCGTCATCTCCAAGTCTCAGGACAAAGCTCTTCTAAATTCGAAGGATTTTTGGAAGCCCTTGCGAATGCCCATACTTCAAGTAAAGCACAAAAGTGCAAGCTGGTTCTATAACACCCTGGTATTCCAAAAACCTCAACTTCAACAAAAGCTTCATCTACGGACAGGAAATATAATGGAAGAATAAAAGAACCTCTGGTTCTAAAGTCCAATTGTACAATAGCTGGATATTTCTTAACTGCAGCCCATACTCTACCAATTCATCACTTAAGCTTGCGTTAGAAGCAGATAAATCAAGCACTGGATCATTTCCTGCTGAATCAATCTATTGCTCAGTCCACCAACAAGTGCAATTCCATCAACCACTTTTTCCATTGAAAAATACAGAGTATACAACAATACATTGAAGAACACCAAACTTGCTCTGCCTCTGATACCTACTTCTTCACATTGCACGCCAAAGTGATCATCCATCAAACAACTTTGTCTCAAAGACCTCACTGATATTCTAAGCTTCCTCAGGGTCACCAGGTATTAATATGATGTCCTGACCTCATACATCATCAGGGTCCTCTCTGGAGAGCACTCTCTTGCCTGTTCAGCATTGGCAATGCCCTCTTCATTCAATGCTTCAGAAAAGGGGGTGGTGATGAACAGAGTGCCTGAATTAAGCAGACCACTCTTCACCCAGTCCAAAGATCAGGGCTTGATCCATCACCGTTTTTTAGCTCACAGCACCATCCCAGCTCAGAAATTGGCTATATGCAAATTAGTCTGTTCCTGTCCCAGTGCATGATGGGAACAGGGCAAACCAAACTACCAAGCCAATTCTTATACTGGGAAGGAAACAAGCTTCTGAGGACCGGTTTCTGCCATTTCAGGCGTCGTCGGCCCGGCTTGCTTGAATCCTGATGGTGCAATGAGCAAGGGACTCACATCTGAGTATACCCTTCCACGCTTATGGTGGACAAAATGATTCAGAAAAGGGGGTGGTGATGAACAGAGTGCCTGAATTAAGCAGACCACTCTTACCCAGTCCAAAGATCAGGGCTTGATCCATCACCGTTTTTTAGCTCACTGCACCATCCCAGCTCAGAACTTGGCTATATGCAAATTAGTCTGTACCTGTCCCAGTGCATGATGGGAACAGGGCAAACCAAACTACCAAGCTAATTCTTATACTGGGAAGGAAACAAGCTTCCGGGGACCGGTTTCTGCCATTTCAGGCGTCGTCGGCCCGGCTTGCTTGAATCCTGATGGTGCAATGAGCAAGGGACTCACATCTGAGTATACTCTTCCATGCTTATGGTGGACAAAATGATTCAGAAAAGGGGGTGGTGATGAACAGAGTGCCTGAATTAAGCAGACCACTCTTACCCAGTCCAAAGATCAGGGCTTGATCCATCACCGTTTTTTAGCTCACTGCACCATCCCAGCTCAGAACTTGGCTATATGCAAATTAGTCTGTTCCTGTCCCAGTGCATGATGGGAACAGGGCAAATCAAACTACCAAGCCAATTCTTATACTGGGAAGGAAACAAGCTTCCGGGGATCGGTTTCTGCCATTTCAGGCGTCGTCGGCCCGGCTTGCTTGAATCCTGACGGTGCAATGAGCAAGGGACTCACATCTGAGTATACCCTTCCACGCTTATGGTGGACAAAATGATTCAGAAAAGGGGGTGGTGATGAACAGAGTGCCTGAATTAAGCAGACCACTCTTACCCAGTCCAAAGATCAGGGCTTGATCCATCACCGTGTTTTAGCTCACTGCACCATCCCAGCTCAGAACTTGGCTATATGCAAATTAGTCTGTTCCTGTCCCAGTGCATGATGGGAACAGGGCAAACCAAACTACCAAGCCAATTCTTATACTGGGAAGGAAACAAGCTTCCCGGGACCGGTTTCTGCCATTTCAGGCGTCGTCGGCCCGGCTTGCTTGAATCCTGATGGTGCAATGAGCAAGGGACTCACATCTGAGTATACCCTTCCACGCTTATGGTGGACAAAATGATCCAGAAAAGGGGGTGGTGATGAACAGAGTGCCTGAATTAAGCAGACCACTTTTACCCAGTCCAAAGATCAGGGCTTGATCCATCACCGTTTTTTAGCTCACTGCACCATCCCAGCTCAGAACTTGGCTATATGCAAATTAGTCTGTTCCTGTCCCAGTGCATGATGGGAACAGGGCAAACCAAACTACCAAGCCAATTCTTATACTGGGAAGGAAACAAGCTTCCGGGGACCGGTTTCTGCCATTTCAGGCGTCGTCGGCCCGGCTTGCTTGAATCCTGATGGTGCAATGAGCAAGGGACTCACATCTGAGTATACCCTTCCACGCTTATGGTGGACAAAATGATTCAGAAAAGGGGGTGGTGATGAACAGAGTGCCTGAATTAAGCAGACCTCTCTTACCCAGTCCAAAGATCAGGGCTTGATCCATCACCGTTTTTTAGCTCACTGCACCATCCCAGCTCAGAACGTGGCTATATGCAAATTAGTCTGTTCCTGTCCCAGTGCATGATGGGAACAGGGCAAACCAAACTACCAAGCCAATTCTTATACTGGGAAGGAAACAAGCTTCCGGGGACCGGTTTCTGCCATTTCAGGCGTCGTCGGCCCGGCTTGCTTGAATCCTGATGGTGCAATGAGCAAGGGACTCACATCTGAGTATACCCTTCCACGCTTATGGTGGACAAAATGATTCTGAAAAGGGGGTGGTGATGAACAGAGTGCCTGAATTAAGCAGACCACTCTTACCCAGTCCAAAGATCAGGGCTTGATCCATCACCGTTTTTTAGCTCACTGCGCCATCCCAGCTCAGAACTTGGCTATATGCAAATTAGTCTGTTCCTGTCCCAGTGCATGATGGGAACAGGGCAAACCAAACTACCAAGCCAATTCTTATACTGGGAAGGAAACAAGCTTCCGGGGACCGGTTTCTGCCATTTCAGGCGTCGTCGGCCCGGCTTGCTTGAATCCTGATGGTGCATCGAGCAAGGGACTCACATCTGAGTATACCCTTCCACGCTTATGGTGAACAAAATGATTCAGAAAAGGGGGTGGTGATGAACAGAGTGCCTGAATTAAGCAGACCACTCTTACCCAGTCCAAAGATCAGGGCTTGATCCATCACCGTTTTTTAGCTCACTGCACCATCCCAGATTAGAACTTGGCTATATGCAAATTAGTCTGTTCCTGTCCCAGTGCATGATGGGAACAGGGCAAACCAAACTACCAAGCCAATTCTTATACTGGGAAGGAAACAAGCTTCCGGGGGCCGGTTTCTGCCATTTCAGGCGTCGTCGGCCCGGCTTGCTTGAATCCTGATGGTGCAATGAGCAAGGGACTCACATCTGAGTATACCCTTCCACGCTTATGGTGGACAAAATGATTCAGAAAAGGGGGTGGCGATGTACAGAGTGTCTGAATTAAGAAGACCACTCTTACCCAGTTCAAAGATCAGGGCTTGATCCATCACCGTTTTTTTAGCTCACTGCACCATCCCAGCTCAGAACTTGGCTATATGCAAATTAGTCTGTTCCTGTCCCAGTGCATGATGGGAACAGGGCAAACCAAACTACCCAGCCAATTCTTATACTGGGAAGGAGACAAGCTTCCGGGGACCAGTTTCTGGCATTTCAGCCGTCGTCGGCCCGGCTTGCTTGAATCCTGATGGTGCAGTGAGCAAGGGACTCATGTCTGAGTATACCCTGCCACACCTATAGTGGCCAAAAACGATTCAGAAAAGGGGGTGGTGATGTACAGAGTGTCTGAATTAAGCAGACCACTCTTACCCAGTCCAAAGATCAGGGCTTGATCCATCGCCGGGCCGACGACGGCTGAAATGCCAGAAACTGGTCCCCGGAAGCTTGTCTCCTTTCTGGTGAAGAATTGGCTTGGTAGTTTAGTCTGCCCTGTTCCCATGATGCACTGGGCCAGGGACAGACTGATTTGCATATAGCCAGATTCTGAGCTGGGATGGTGCAGTGAGCTAAATAACGGTGATGGATCAAGCCCTGATCTTTGGACTGGGTAAGAGTGGTCTGCTTAATTCAGACACTCTGTACATCACCACCCCCTTTTCTGAATCTCTTCATTCAATGCATCTTCCCAGAAACTCTCACAACAGTTCAGATCCTCCCACTTCGGCAGAATCCAAAAGTAGACCTTGAATAATTCACAATTTCTTGCCCATCACTCATCTAAAATGAATCAGCAAGATCATGAAAAGACAGTCAATGCACAACATGTCTGGCTTCAGTTCATACTTTAGCATGGCAACAGCTACTTTACAAATCATAACTAAAAAGGCACATTGACATCTGACATCCATGACTCTGTCATCTGCCTTTAACACCGTCAGCCACCCAATCTTTATCCACACCTTAACTCTAGAATGGGAATCCCTGGAAATGTCCTTCACTGGTTCTTCCAATACCTTTCCAACTGACACCAGTCATTCATACGCGCACCTCCAAATCCCCAAACATTCAAATAACCTACAACATTCCCCTGGGTTTCAACTTATCCACCATTATCTTTAACCTCCACATAGTGCTTATTGGGACTATACTTAAACATAGCACCAATAAACATTCACCAACATGCTGACAATACTCAACTGTATTTGAAAATCTCCTCTGAGGCAGATGTCCAATACCTCAAACACTACCTGAACCTAATCCATATCTGCCTATAGCATCTCACCTAAAGCTTAATTCTACCAAAGCAATACTCCCAATATTCATCAAACACAACAAGGAACAACTAGTCCAAATTTGGTTTAATGATAATTTTTCACTCATTGCCAAATCACTCGGATTTATACGGGATCTCAATCTCACCCTCAATTTAACCAAGATGGGCTGTTAACAGCTCTTTCTCCATATGAGAGTGAAACCATTCCACTTAGAAAATGTCTTCCAAATTGTTGTTCAAGCCCTAACACTTTCACATCTGGATGAAGGCAATGCCCAGCTCTGAGTGTTCCGAGACTCCACACTAACAATGACAGAGTGTAATAATTTCGGAAGAGTTTCTAATTTGTCATGGGTTATGCATACAGCATCTTCAACAAATAAAACTATATTTTGTTAGCCTCTTTAAGATCCTTAACATTCTCTGTATACTTCTCTTTCTTAACCAGTGGCTCTACTGCAGGGTCAAGATCAATGGCAATCAGGGTGACCACTTTTGCGAAATAGAGTCCATGTCATTGACTGCTTTGGAGCAATGGATCTAAACAGTAAGGGCCATAAGTATCAAGCAAATTTGCATTCGCAAACGCCGAAACTCTCCGAATTTCGGCGTTTGCGAATGCGAATTTGCCAATTGGTATGTATTAAGGAAAATCTGGTGCAAAACAAGGAATCGCAACATTTGCGATTCCTTATTTTGCAATTGCATTTAAGGAATCGCACATTTAGCGATTCCTTAAATGCAATGTATGAAGCAAAAAAAAATGCAAATTGTCCTTAAGGAATCGCAAATTACCACCAACTTCAAGTTGGTGGTAATTTGCGAATTCCTTGAAAAATGCAAATTTTTGCATTTTTCTAAGTGCCATGTGACGCACATACATGCCCTTAGGGCATGTATGTGCGCCACATGTGCACCCATGCTTATTTCAGGGGTGCAACAGGGTGTCCTTTAGACACCCCTGCACCCTTGAAATTATTCTCAATTTGCGATTTTCAAATTGCGAATCAAAAACTGAAAATAACTTCCCATTCATTCTTATGGGCCTCCTGGCCCTAAGAATTCACAAAAAAATTGCGAATTTGTACATACATCCCTATTTGCGTTTCTGAAATAGCGATTTCTAAAAAATCGCTATTTCAGAATCGCAAATCAGGTTGATGATACATATGGCCCCTTTAATAACATCCTACAGGCTTCAGCATGCCTCCTTAAGGGCCTGGGGAAATATGACTACATCATCCCTGACGGCACTACACTAGCTCCCTTGACAAGCCTATACCAACTTCAAAACCATTTACTTGCATCATCTACAAAGCCTTCACACCTGGCACCCCCGCCTTCCTAGCTGACAAGTGCATCTTCTCCTGTGGCTCTCTGCAGACTCACAGTCAGAGCGATATGAGTCTGGACAGGAAGAAGTGTATAAAGAATAAACAAGGGCACAGACTTTCTTCATCTATGTATCTAAGATGTAGAGTAATCTGTCCATTTGTATTAGGACTCCCCCAATGTCATATATATATATATACACTTATACATAGATATTGGAGAAGTATATCTAATTAAGGGAATGTTCCATAGCGCTACATTTACAAATAAACTCAACAATATCACTTAAAAGCACTATAGTTTTACCACAAAGTGGACCAACTGATCTAAACACTTTCAACCACATGCATCATTGTTGCCGTTTGCGATTTCTTAATTGCGAAATTTAAGGAATCGCAATTAAGAAATCGCAAACGGCTATGCATCAAGAAATCACAATTTTTTTTGCGATTTCTTAAATTTCCTTAATTGCGATTCACAATTTGCGAATTGCAATTAAGGAATCCCTTCCCATTGATTCCTATGGGCCTAGATGCCCATAGGAATGAATGACCCCCCCTGCCCCCCTAAAATTTTACTTTAAGAACATTTTTCACACACACATGCCCCAAGGGCATGTGTGTGTGTAAAATGAAACTTTGAAAAATTTACCTCTCCCTATTTGCGAATTCACCATTTCTAAAGTGTGATGCATTGCATTTAAGAAATCGCAAATTGCGATTTCTTAAATGCAATCGCAATTTAAGAAATCGCAACATAATTGCGATTCCTTAAATTGCGAAAAAATAAAAAAACAAGATGCATCCCAAAAAAGGAAATTGCATTCGCAAACGGACGAATTTTGCGATTCGCACCGTTTGCGAATGCAATTTACCTTGATGCATGTGCCACTTTGAGACGGAGTTCAGAAATGTTAGTAGACTTTGTTTCATTCATAACTAAGTGACAGAGAAAGTCATTTTTTTCCAAATCCTACAACCCTTAAAAAACTTCAAAAATAATTGTGCGAATAACGTTATATGTTGTTGTTTTTTAAATTCCCCATGTGAGCTGCACTTTTATACCTAGAGAACCTATAGTCAAGTATGAGTCCTTCAGTGAACAAAAGGTTTTTTGTGAGTTAAGGAAAAAGAAGACAGAAAAAGTTCTTTATATACTTGACCCAATTGAAGAAGAAAGTATAATTCTGTTTTGTCTTATTTCTATCTGATGCTCTAATGCTTTTTTCAAAGTTGGTTTTATAAACTAAGACGAAGCAGCACGAAGAACGTTTGCACAAATTCAGATAAAAAAATCCAGTGGCAGAAATTAAGATTCCTTTTCTGCTAGAGACCGAGCTATCTGAAATTAAAGACTGCCCGCAGCAAGCACAGTATCTCCTAAGCTTTCCTCAGCTCAAAAACATGGAATTAAAACCCTATTTGCAAACTAAAGATAAATCCACATTAATGACTGGTTAATCAACACCCCTTCAAAAGAAGAGCCGCAGTGGTCTGTGCAAGCTGCATTTTGTTTTCAAGGGTGAAGCAGGTCTCTCAGCGTGTGTAAACAGTTTATCTGAATGCCATATGTGTTCATTTGAGAGACCTGGGTTTAGTAAAATCTATGAGTTTTGCTAATATGACGGGGGCACAGGCGACCATTTCCCAATCATAGAACCTTCGGCCAACGCACTGATACTTAAACCCTAGTCAAGAGACCGACTTGGCAAACTATCCAATTAGTTGCAACAGAGGCATACACAGTTTCATTTTGTTATACTAATTAGTAACCCACGTTTCCATACAATTTTTTTTAGGTGGTCTACATTTCAAGAAAAAGAAGCATGGAAGTTCTACTAATTATTTTCGACCTGGAACTACCACAAAAATGAGTCTGAAAATTTGAAAACTGCTTTAGAGATCCCTTATTTGCACCTGCTTTCTCCACAGACATTAAAGAACCGGGAGCTTATTTACAAGCCATGTGCGCCGCTGGAATGTCTCTTTTTGTGACTTTCGGTGGTGCACAGGGCTTAGTCATATCTACAAGGCCAGGTAAAAGTATCCTGTATGGCTTTTCATGGCCTTTGGAGCGAGGCAACACAGCACAAGGTAGTGTTGCATCACACTATGATGGGAAGGCAGGTCATGGGCATTACAGTGGATATTTCCAGGTAACACCCATGGCAATTGACACAATACCAGAATTACAACAAGGTGTAAACCTGGAAATGCGTCAAAGATTATGCCTCCCCAGGGGAGGCGTAATGAGGAGAAATAACTTTGGGGCATATTTACAATAGTTTTGGAGTAGGGCAGTGTTTCAAGCCTTCTAGCTTTTCTGCCCAACGTCAAACGAAAAGGGCAGGAATGCACCTTATCCACAAGATACGGCGCATTTCTGTCCCTGCACAAGCTGCAGAAATGCACCAATGCAGGCACCTTTGCACCATGGTGCAAGGGTGTCTGTGTTGTTGGCATAATTGTTTTTGTGCAGGAAGGGACACCTTCCTGCACAAAAACAATCAGAGGAGGAGTTTTCCTTTTTCTATGTGTTCTGCAGAATACAGCACATGTAGACAAAGGAAAAAATGAGGAGAAATGTAAACATTTCTCTTTGTTATGCCTGCTTTGAGAAGGTGTTAGTTTCGGCACTGCACCAGATATACGCGATGTTGTAAATCTGGGGCAGTGTCAAAAAACTGTGGGTGTTGCGTGGGAACACCCACATCAGTACCCATGGAACACCACTGCAATTGCAGAGTAAGGTATTGCCTTACTCCATGTTTGCAAGGCCATGAAAATCCAAACAGGGTGACATTGTGTGACATTGTAAATATGGGCCGGCACACTGCGCCTCCGGAGTGTCCAAAAAGGGACACTCCGGCGGTGTAAAACTACAGCTGGGGAAATGTAAACATGCCCCACTATTTCTTCTTGCTTTTGCCTTTTACTATGTGTGCTGCATTCAGCATCACATATAGAAAGAGGAAATTGCCTCCATTGATTATTTTGTGCAGAAGTTGTCTGTTGCTGCACAAAATCAATCATCCCTATTATGCAGACACCCTTGCCCCATGGTAAAAGAGTCCCTGCGTTGGCACAAGGCGGCTAATTAAGTGCCAGTGCAGAGAAAGAGGACAGGAATGCGCCATATCTGATAGATACAGTGAATTCCTGCCCTTTTCTTTTGCCATCGGGCAGCGCAGAAGGAAGACTTGTGGCTCTGCCATACGGGGAAATATTATAAATGAGGCCCCCAGTGCCTATTTTGTATCCATGTGTTAGAATGCCCTTAAACTCATATCTAGTTTGTAAATCTACTGTCTTTATTATTTTTATCAGTAGCTTAGATGATAAACTTGGAACTCTTTCGGGGTGACTCTCCTTTACTGGGTAGTACCTATGTCCCTGACGTCCTTATGCAAATGAAACAATTCAATGCACTCACAGAAAATAGCCCAGAAAGATCCTGATGGACTTTAAATCATATATTATAGTTAGGTTATTTTGTTTCTAAAGTACAATTACTTTTCTTAGTACCACTAGCAATTTAGCATCGGCTTTTCCACATCAGGGAAATAACGTCAGCACATTTTTAGAGCACAGAATCCTCCGTCTGCCTCTAAATGTAGGTTAAGGTCTTATAATATTAAATTCTAAGGTTAAGCAGTTCCCGCTTCAACAAATGTGTATAATACCAGTCTTTTGCTTGTGGTATATGCGGGGTTTTGTGTGGCTTTTTTTAAAAAGGCGTCATAGTTGTCAGGAAGTTAGAGTAACCTGAAGAGAGTTGGAAAGATATTTCAGAACATAGTGTTGCTTTGATATTTGGTGACCAGCTGAGAAGCAGTATTCTCTATATTCTGCAATAGCGGCAACAGATTTCATCAATGCCCTGGCAGCACAATCTTGGCCTAATTCATATCAAGTTTTGAAGATATAGTATGCAATTTCAAGTGATTTAATCTTTTCTTTTAATGGTTATTAGTAATTTGAAGTGTCATAGCTGGTTGTTGGGTTTTTAGGGGAATAGGGTGGGATGGTAATTAAATTAGAACTATTTCAATTTTAATAGTAATTTGTTAAAGAATGTGTGATAAAAGAATGCTGCTCCCCTACCCGGACCAACACTGCCCCAGGACCCCGATCCTCAGGGCCTAAGTTAGCTTGCCTGGTGCCTACCCGAGTCACCCACATGTCAGCTTTAACTCGGATACACTGGAAGCCCCAAGGCCCCAGCAGCCCTACCAGCTCCCCTGAATGCACCCATCCTAGGTTCAGCAGGAGTCAGTTGTTCTCCCACCTGGCAGGAGTAGATTTTGTTTCTCTGTCTCTGCTGGGCAGGAGCAACTCCTGTTTCCCTGCCCACAAAACCGTGGGCAGGGAAAAACATGTCCTACAACCCAGGAGCATTTTTGCAGCAGGAGCACGAGTAGGGAAACAATGTACTTGGGGGGACTCCCCAGGACAGAACAATAGAGATGGCCTCAGGAGACAGGGTCCCTGGGGCCTTTCAAAGCTCGGGGGGTACATGCCATCTCCCCTTTTAAAATAGCAGCCCAGGAGGATGGAGTCTCTGGGGCCTTGGGAGTCTAGGCGAGTGTTGCTGTGCGCCCCTCCCATTTAATTTACCGTTGGTCTAGGGAGCTGGCGTCCCTGGGGCATCAGGACGACTCAGGGAGAGGACCACAGGCACCCCTCACCTCTAAGATAGATTGCACCACTTGCTCTTTCACTTGTACTGACCCAGTCTAAACAGATAAGCCTGAGAAGACTGCAGTTGCAGTTATCCCTGTTAGTAATGTACTAACATATGAAGTACCAGGAAGGAGGAAGCAGGTAAAGATCAGCAAATTTCAGAATATCAAATCTGATTACATGGTGGACTGTTTGACTTGTCCCTTCAGCAAACAATACATTGTAGGTATTATATATACAACCAAGAGCGGAATTCTAGAGATTATGAGGGCCATAACGAAGTGTGACCAGACATTCCCTGTGGGAAGACACTTCCAAATGTTCCATGCCAGTAACTACAATCTTCTCAGCGTTTTTTGTTTGGACAGGTTCAATAATAATAATAATAATAAAACATTTATTAAGCGCCTGGCTGCACAAAACTGTGTATCCCCGCGCTAACTGCAAGTGCAAACCAATCCAGAGGAGCAGAATCCGAGACTCGGCATAGGGATTCCTATTTAGGGAATAGGTGAGTTTTTAGTCTAGCTCTGAATCTCAATTCGGAGGGCTCCATTCGCAAATGGATCGGCAGAGCATTCCAGTACTTAGTGGCCAAATAGCGGAAAGACTTTCCTCCCATTTTAGCTCTTGTGATGCGAGGGATTTTAAATAGCATCATGCCCGATGATCTCAAATCTCTCGTCGGACGGTGAACGGTAATGAGACTTTTCAGGTAGTCAGGGCCTCTGTTCTGGGCAATACGGTGGGCATAGCAGAGTGTCTTGAATATAATTCTCTCTTTAATAGGGAACCAATGGAGTTTGACTAATGCATTTTTGATGGAGGCTTTTCTAGGGAGACCAAGCACCAGCCGCGCAGCTGAATTCTGAACACATTGTAACTGGTGCAGTCCCTTCTGATTTAGGCCTAACAGGAGAGCATTACCATAGTCCAGATGAGGTGATATCAAAGCATGAACTATGGTTTTTCTGGCTTCGGTAGGCAAAAGATCGAGTACTTTACGAAGTACTTTTAATATGCCAAAGCATTTGCTTGTCACCTTATTCACATGGGTTTTGCCAGAGAGGTCAGCGTCCAGCATAACGCCTAGATTTTTCACCGTTTCCACTGGAGTAGGCAGTTTCCCTAATTCGCTAGGCCACCATGCATGAGACCATACAGAGACATCTCTTCCTACTATCAGCACCTCTGTCTTGTCTCCGTTTAAACGGAGGCAATTATTATTCATCCACTTGGCTATCGCTGATATACAGTTTGAGAAGTTGATAGCTAATTCACTGCTGTCTGGGGTTAATTTAAACACCAACTGGGTGTCGTCAGCATAGCTGACAATGCCCACCCCAAACTCCTCCGCAATGTGTGCCAGGGGTTCCATGTAGATGTTAAATAATGTTGGGCTCAAACTAGAGCCCTGTGGAACCCCATGGCTCACACTGCGAGGCGACGATTTAAAGGGTGGGCAGTGAAGTTGGAACGTTCTGTCAGTCAAGAAGGACTGGAACCAGGTAAGAGCTAGGCCCTTTACTCCCATGTTCGAGAGCCGAGACAGCAGCGTTGAGTGCAGCACGGTATCAAACGCTGCACTTAGGTCCAATAGGACCAACGCTGCTGTCTCTCCCTCGTCCACCATTTTTCGGATATGTTCAGTCGAATACAGGACTGCCGATTGGGTTGAGTGGCCAGATCTAAACCCTGACTGGGAGGGATGAAGGAGAGCTTCTTTCTCCAGAAACTCCATAAGTTGTATATTTGCAACCTTTTCTAAGATTTTGGCACAAAAAGGAAGAAGCGAGATCGGTCTTAGGTTTTGCAATTGAGAAATTGGGATGTTTGGTTTCTTTTTTAGAGGTATTACCTGAGCAGATTTCCAGCTTTTCAGGACATGGCCTTCCTGGAACGATAAGGTAATCATGTTACTGATTTGATCTATTAATATATTTTCCATGACAGTCTTACATTGTTCCGGGGGGCAGGCATCCATAGGGGAGCCAGAGCGTATTCCATTAATAATTTTCATTAGGTCCTGTTTGTTAGGAGTCCTGAATCTGGTAAATGAGAATTTGTGAGAGAGGGATATAGTTTTTCCTCCATTTACGTTCTATAGATTTACATAGGGCTTTAGCATTTTTGAGCTTCTCTGAGAACCAGGGGGCGTTTTTGGTTTGTCTAGCTGGTGGTTTGGTAGTCCATGGTGCAATTTTGTCCAAAGCTTTTGTTACCCAAAATTCATAGTTGTCCCATACCTCTTGTAGGGAGTTCCCTATTGAAGGGTGTTGCTCAGTTAACGTATCTTTAAAAAGTTCAGGGGTGAATTTTTTAAAATTCCGGCGTCTGTGAGGCGGAAGTTTAGAATCTGTATTTTTAATGTATCTTCTAGTTATCTCAAACGGCACCAAGCTATGGTCAGACCAGATAAGTGGGATAGGGGGAGAAGTCTTAATACCTTCCCAATTTGCAAAGATAGGGTCTAATAGATGACCCTGTTGATGGGTGGGAGTAGTAGAGAGAAGTTTAAGATCTACGGAATTAAAAGCATTCACTAAAAGTTGAGCTTCCCTGGAATTACTATCCTCTAGGTGAAGATTGAGGTCACCTAGAATGATTACATTTTTATGTCTAATGGCAAGTTGAGTAGCCAGTTCAATGAGTTGCCTACAAAAAGACACCGCTGCTCCAGGGGGTCTATATATAAGTAAACCAGTGATCGTGGTAGTAGGATCTAGTTTTATGGTAAATCTCCCACACTCACTATCGGTAATAGTTATTTTAGTTAATGTGCATTCTAATTCTTCTTTACAGATCATTGCTAATCCCCCGTTGTCTTTGTCTATCGATTCTTAGAAGACTGTAGTTGTGGGGGATGGCATCTAGGATATCCGGGGAGGATGATTCATCTAGCCATGTTTCTGAAAGAATCTGATTGAAAGAAGGGGTAATAGAGTAACGGTATTACGCAGGCCTGAGTCCAGATTTATTACTTCTTTGCAGTCAAAGATTCCACAAGGACTCACTAGTGATGAGGAACTAGAGATACATGTGGGCAAGTAGAAGTTGAACCTGTACTTAATATGTAGGGTATAAGACACAGTAGGTCAATGTATGTTAATGAAAGCATTGGCATTGTGAGAATTTGCCAATTCAGGACCTTATTAGACACTGCTACTAAATATTCTGGAAGTGATGTCAAGTTATATGAGTACCGATGGCAACTGCATAACAAATGTCATTAATTTGTAAAAATGTTTTAAACATGAATTTCTTTGTTGATTAATTTTCAATGTATGAACCTACCAGCAATTGATTGAGCCATGATATTAATAGGATTACAAAATTGGCAAAGATGATGAATAAACGAATTTATATATAATTTTTATTCATGCCTTCCCTATGTTAGATATGGATGGTTTGTTATTTCAATATTTTCATTCATTTGAAATGATCATAAAGAAATGCATTGGTCATGTTGAATGTGGTAATAACTTAACAACACTCATTTTGCTTGACAGTTTCAGAGAAATCATGATAGCTGATCGAATTTCTAATTTAAAATATTTCAAATAAATGTCATCTTTGCACTAATTTTGACTAGGCCAAGATGGCAGACAAGGGAGATATCACCAGGACTCTCTTACATTACCTCATTACTCTTTCGAGGATTTAAGTGGTTTTTAAGGCGAGAGTGGTAGCACACTAAAAGAGTTATCAAGACTTGTCAGCTCAAATGCGGCTGTTTACTGCTACAAGATAAAGAAACTTTTTATAACCCCCGCTGAAGTTTCCATCAATTGCAAACCATGGGCCTAATTTACGAGAACGTAATGCAGCGCAGTGCCACAAGCCATTTGGCTGCTCCGTGCTGCATTACTTTCATAGCACAGGGATGCGTCATATTTACAACAATATGACGGATTCCTATACTCTACCCTGCACTCCAAAAATTGGCTACAATGCGCCAATACAGGCACCCTTGCACAACATTATGACAGATCCCTATACTCTTCCCTGCACTGGTGCACAAATGACTGCCATGCGCCAATGCAGGCACCCTTGCACCATGTTGCAAGAGTGCCTGTATTGCAGGGATGATTATTTTTGTGCAGGAAGTGACATCGTCTTGCACAAAAACAATGATGATAGGTGTTTTCCTATTTCTATGCATGCTGCAGAAGTCAGCACACAGAGAAAGAGGAAAAATTAGTTGAAATACTTTTATTTGTTCTGCCTCCTTATGCCTCCCAAAGTGCTTTGTGAAAAGGGGACGTATTTCCAAGGACATGAAAAGCAAAGCAGGGTGGCTTTAAGTGTCCTTGTAAATATGGAGCACCAAATTGCACCGCCGATGCATCACAAAAAGCAATGTACCAGCGGCGCAAGGCGCTTGTAAATATGCCCCCATGTGAGTATCCATTCTTACGAACAAAGGCACTGGCCCTTCCTGTGTCTGAGGCAACAAGTAGTGTACTTGTGCAAATATATCTATATTTATATCTATATCTATATTCACTTAAAAAACCAAAGGTTACAGGGATAATATAGTTAGGCTGAGATGTCACATGCACAAAACCATACAAATTCAGCAGTTATAGTTACCTGAGCTAACTATAAATTATGCCTTCTATTGCACTGCTTATGACCTCACATATTACATCACCCATAACATGGTAAGTGATATCACTGATGACAGCTCAAATGGCATCTCTGATTACATCATCCAGTGAGTGTAAGTGGTTTGTAGCCGTTCTGAGACTTAAAACTAGATACTAAGTTGCTGGTTAAGTTAAAATACTATGCTTTGTGGACTACTTGTGGAAAGCTAGCTCTCTATTTAATGTACTATAAAGAAGTACATTGTGCGGAGAGTCAAGAGAATCTCCACATGGTACAGTAAGGTAAAATCAGATAATTCTAATGCTCTTTTAGTGGTAGCATGGGTGTGCCGCTAGGTATATCAGAGGGCAGTGCTAAGCATTTGTCGCCCTCCACAGAGACAACAAATGAGATGCACACTCAAGAATAAATCCAAGAGCAATTTATAAAAATAATATCGTTTTTTTAATCCGTTTTAAGACCAAGAACACACTTGTAAGGTAAACACTTTTGCAGTTACATTTAAAGTTCAGAAAATATATCACTTTTTGAGCAATTACTCACCATAGGAAACAATGGGGAAAAAGCAGAAAAATGCATAGAAATCAGCCAATACTTTCACGATGTTCGCCTTCTCTTTTTAGGTCGAACTCAGAATCAGGCCCAAAGTTCTACAAGGAGAAGTTCGGGAGCATCCCGGATCAGGCGTGAGCAGAGTACTGAGGGTCTTGGAACTAGTGCGCAAATGGAGGAGGCCACCTGGAAACACACACACAGGTGGACTTGCAGGTAAGTCTGATGGGTCTCCTTTGAGGGATGAGGTCGCAAGGGCTTGAGGATCATGAGAGACCAGCTGGTCAGTTTGTGTCGGGAGGTGGGGCCGGGTGCAGAGAGGACGGGTAAGTCAGGAGTCAAGAGTCTTGAGGTCCTCCCGGTCAGGAGCTGGTAGTTTGGAGAGGCAGTCTCAGGACAGTTGCACCACTCATGATGTGAGACTTGGGTGTTTCAACATCCCTCAACAGGTGCTTGCTTCTGGTGCATTGGGTGTTTGGAGTGGACTCTTCTTCTCTATGTTTGCCATTGAGGGTCCGGTACCCCTGGTCATGGTACACCGCAGTCCCAGTAGGTCCTGATGTCTCCAAACTTGGTGGGGAGACTGACCCTCTGAAGCTGTTGTACCGCTTCTTGCTTCAGTGCTGCATCAAGGGCATTAGGCAGCAGCAAATCAACCACCCGGATGTCAATGTAGCTATGCCTGTGGAGTGCAGTGGAGTGATACCTTCACTCTAAGGGAGCTTCTTGGTGAGTTTCTGGAGCCTTGAGGTTCTCAGGGGTTCTTGGAGTACTCCCAGGTTTCAGGATAACACAGCAGCTGTGATTGTCGAGATCTTGGAGCACCAGGCAGGGTTTGGCACCTTTTTCTTTTTCCTTTTCCTTTTCCCCATGCAGCGGAGCTTCGTTGTCCTGGTCTTCTCTTGTCCATCGAATCTGATGTTCAGGTCTTGAGGTGTCATCTAAATACTAAATTTATGGGTGTTACAAGGGCAGACAGGAATTAGTGAATGGGTTGCCTACCCTTAGGGTGTCCTGACCCTCTAGCGACCACTTCCTTTTGGAAGAAACACTACCCTAGCCCTGATAGGTTGTTTTTCCAGCATCCCAAGATGGTGGAATTTCAGGAGAGGGGTTCACCTTGCATGTCCCACCCTAGAGGTGGTGTAGGCTAAGTGGGGACTCTGCTCCTAACTGAACTAATTTTCCTGCCTTTCATCCTGCCAAAAGTGGACTAGGAAAGGGGGCTTGGCTTCCCTCACTATCTGGAAGCTCCTGGGTTGGATTCCAAATTGGCATTGCCTTTTAACTTTCCCACCCAGAAAGGTTATCTTGTCCTGGGGAAAATGTGAAGCACCTCGGCCCAGAGCAGGCTTTGTCTCCGTCCTCTGAGAGCCCCGGCTCTCCCCCCATGAGTTCAGAAACATGTTTGGTGGTTGCAGACTGGCGAAGACAGGTCAGATACCACACCAGTGCTTGGTAAGTTTTCAGGGGACCCTCTAAAAGGGTCTTTTGTGTCAATCTATTAACAAATCCACTACTGGCATCATTGAGGATTTATTAAGACAAGATGTTTGGTACCAAATATCTGCGATATCAGTGAAGCCATCATGGAGATAGGAAACGTGTATTGACAAGAATCCAGCCCATGTACTCTTCATGGCTTTGTGGACATTGTAGGGGCATAACTGCTCATGTTGATATGCCTTCACATAGGATATAGTGCTCCCTGCCTTAGGACTCTAGGCATGAGTAGAGATGTCTTACCTATACGTTATGCAGTGTCTGAGCGGCATGGAACAAAGGGCTTTGTACCATGTCAACTCTTCGGATTGCTCTGCATCAAGACATCCTGAAGAAACTGGACCAAATTCATTGATGACCAGCTCACCTCCTCACTCGGCAACTCCACCGCGGAAGATGACCACCCCAACACCGCAGCCCAAACTCTGCACAGACGGATCTCTGACAGCGCCAACTCCATAGCCCCCCTCAAGAAGAACACACACACCAAGAAAGCCAGATGGTTTATGACCATACTTCAAGAGTCCAGACGCACATGCCACTACCTCGAAAAGGCCTGGAGCAACTCCAAATCCACAGCAGTCCACAACAACTTCAGAGCTACCACCAACACCCACCACCAACTCATCAGAAACATGAGAAAAACTGCGATCGAAGACAGAATCTCCACACATGCACACAACAAAAAAGAACTCTTCAGCAACATCAAGGAGTTTGCCCAATCCACCAGTGAGTCTACTGACAACCCTCCCCCACAACACCTCTGAAACAAACTCAGCACCTTCTTCCATCAAAAAATCAAGAACATTTACGACAATTTCGACGAAGACAACCAATACACCGAATCCTAACCAGCCACCCTCAACACGCTGAAGCCAACGATCAACAGCTGGAAAGCCCTCACCACCAAAAGACACACTGAAGACAATGAAGTCAATCCTCTAAGGGGCACCCACCGGCCCATGCCTCCATCACAGCTTCAACAGATCCACCAACACCATCGCACCCATGCTTTGCCACACCATCAACCTCTCCATGGCGAACTCCTCCTTCCCCGACGACTGGAAACATGCCGAGATCAAGCCCGTCCTGAAGAAGCCCCTTGGCTGACTCCACCGACCTCCAAAACTACAGTCCCATCTCCCTACTCCCATTTCCAGCAAAAGTCATCAAGAAAGCCATCAACAGCCAACTCGCCACCTTCATCGAAGAGCACAACATCCTCGACTTCTCCAATCCGGCTTCAGAAAAAACCACACCACAGAAACCGCCCTCCTCGCCATAACAGACAACATCCACTCCCTCCTAGACAGAGGAGAAACAGTAGCCCTCATCCTCCTCGAACTCTCAGCGGCCTTCAACACAGTCTCCCACCGCACCCTAACACGCAGACCCCACGACACAGGGATCCAGGATAAGGCCCTCGACTGGATCCACTTTTTCCTCTCCAGCAGAACGCAGTGGGTCGGACTCCCTCCTTTCCTCTCGGACCCCACACCAACCACCTGCAGAGTCCCCCAGGGGTCCTCCCTCAGCTCCACACTCTTCATCATCTACATGGCCCTACTCGCCCCATCATCAGAACCCATGGACTCAACATTGTTTCATACGCAGACGACACCCAACTCATCCTCTCCTTTTCCAATGGACCCCAACGCAGCTAAACACAACTTACAAGAAGGCATGGAAGCCATCGTCAAATGGATGAAAAGCAGCTGCCTACAACTCAGCACTGACAAGACAGAAGTACTCATCATGGGCCCACACCCCGATGCCTGGAATGACACCTGGAGGCAGCCCGCCTGCCCTAGGAAGCCGACTCACCCCCATGTACCACACACACAACCTTGGAATCATCCTGGACTCTGAGCTCAAAATGGACCACCAGATCAACTCTGTCGCATCCTCCTGCTTCCACACCCTCAGCCTCCTACTCAAGACCTTCAAATGGATCCCACTCGAGCACAGAAAGTCCCTCACTCACGCCCTCATCACTAGCAGACTCGACTACGGCAATGCACACTACGCCGGAATAAACAAAAAACTCACCTGCAAGCTATACAATGTCCCGAACGCCGCTGCAAGACTGGTCCTCAACCTACCAAGGCACTGCCATATCTCCCAGCACCTGCGCACACTCCACTGGCTCCCCATCGAGGCTAGAATCACCTTCAAGATTCAAACCCATGCACTCAAAACCCTCCACAAAACCGGACCAGCATACCTGAACAGCCGACTCAAATTCCACGGACCCCAAAGGACCCTACGATCAGCCCAGCTTTCCAAGGCCGTAGTCTCCCGCACCTGAAAGACCAAAGCAGGAGGCTGCTCCTTCTCCTTCCTCGCGCCAGAGCCTGGAACACCCTCCTGCTCCACCTCAGACAGAAAACATCACCCCTCATCTTGACAAGGAACCTCAAACCTTGGCTACTCTACAGATCTCCTGCTTGATGGACTGGAAACTGCACCTCCCCTCCCCAGTGCTTTGAGACCCTTACGGGTGAGTAGTCATGCTTTACAAACACATGATTGGAGATGGAGCAGGTGATCCTGCCAAGTGGAGCTAAAATCAGCATTATCACCAATATAATCTGCACAATAGGATTCCAATCCAGCTAGGACTTTAATCACCAACCTCTCAAAGGTGACGGAGGAATTCTTCAGACCAAAGGACATTACTGTACACCAGTTAGTCTAACCTGGGATAAAGAGAAATAGTTCAGCAAACTGATTTAGGACTTACCTACAATCAGCCTGCTGTTGGGCAGTGAGGGTGTCT
Organism: Lissotriton helveticus; assembly: GCF_964261635.1. Lineage (NCBI taxonomy): Eukaryota > Metazoa > Chordata > Amphibia > Caudata > Salamandridae > Lissotriton > Lissotriton helveticus. Next base: position 480,434,672 of record NC_136067.1, read on the forward strand.
GAAAAGACCACATCATCAACTGATTCATCTTTAGAGTTGTGGTAAAGGAGATCTCTGTCTCCTGTTCCTCATCTGTAACCATAAGCATGGTCACATCAGCCCTGCCATTGTAGGGATTAAGGCAATTTACATATATCACCCTCTTGGGGTTTCTACATGTACCAAGGTCAGATAAATAGATGCCCTCTGCTTTTCTCTCAAGGATACGGTAGGGCCCAGTCCATTTGTCCTGAGGGCCCTAGATGGCACAGGTTCCAAGACAAACACCTTTTGCCCTAGTTTCAGCCTTTTGATCATGCAAGTGCTTCTGGGGATCTTGTCTGGCCTCAAGGGTTTTGCTTGCTTTTTTCTTTCACTTCTTCTCCTTGAAGAAGGCCAAGCACATAATCCACAATGTCTTGCTTTGGTTCCTGGAGGAGTCTCTCCCATCCTTACTTGACAAGACAGAAGGACCCTTTACAGGGTATCCAAACAAAAATTCAATTGGAGAAAACCCTACTCCCTTTCGTGGCACCTCTCTGTAATCAAAAATCAGACAAGGTAGAAAAACAGTCCATCTCCTGAGTTTTTCAGGGAGTCCACATATAATGCCTTTTTGGGTCTTGTTAAATCTTTCAACAAGCCCATTTATCAGCGAATGGTATAGTATAGTGAACCTATAGGTCACTCCACACTCAGTCTACATTTATTTCAAGCATACAGACATGGAGTTTGTACCTTTGTCTGATAATACCTCCTTTGTAAATCCAACCCTAGAAAAAATACTAAAAACAGCTTTGGCCACTGCAGGTGTAGTGGTGGTCCTTAGGGGAATTGCCTCAGGATACCTGGTAGCATGATCCACTAACACCAAAATAAATGTGTTCCTTGATGCTGTAGCAGGGTCAAGGGGACCAACAATGTCAATCCCTACCCTTTCAAAGGAAACCCCCAAATCACTGGAAGTGGAATTAAGTTGCAAAACTAATTCACCTTCTGGGATATCCCTGGCAGTAGAAGTGGTGGACTAACCTACTCCTGGTTTTTGTCTGACCAAGATGCCCAGCTATGTGAATGTAATGGGCAAATACAGGGATAAACTCTTTAAATTGCTAAGGCACTACCACTCTCTTAGTGGCATCATGTTTGGGGGCTCAGGCCTCAGTGTATAGGAATCCCTCCTCCCAATAGGTCCTGTGGGAACCACTGGCACGTCATGTTTCCTGATCAGTAGCTTGCTGCCTCATGCTTTCAAGAGTGGGACAGGTCCCCCTGGCACAGATCTTCCCTCGAGGGTTCCCCTGAGCCCAAGAGCTCTGCTGTGTAATGCCCAAACTCCTGAGGCTCAGTTTGCTCTGGAGTTGGCAAGTCTACTCACTGAGGAAAGGAGACTTGGTGTGGTGTCTGTTTTGAGTCTGATTTTCCAGACTTCCTACCCTTTCTCTTGGAAGGTTAGTCCATAATTTCAGACCTCAACACTTTTTCACCCTGGGAATTGCTTTGTGATCTGGTTTTCACACAAACCAATTTAGGTATTCCCAGTATTTGCTGTATTTGCTGCATTGGTTTTCCTCTCTACCTCAACCCATGCTGAGTACACAAAGTCATTTTCAAATAGACACTATATGGGAATAGCAAAAGACACCACTACTCGTTTGAGGACACCAACCCCTACCCAATCTATGGTCACGAAAGCAATTGGATTATCCTTAACCTGATTATAAGCATTGAGGATTGTATACGTCTGTCCATGGAGATATTGATTTGGGAACACCAGTGGCTAGGCCACCATGGTCATACTGGTACCAGTGTCCCTCATGGCGGCCACCCTAATCCTATTGATATTTGGCTTTTGTCTACATCTATCCTGATTACTGGACCAGACAGGCAGGGTAGCTAAATCCACCCCTCCCTCTGAGACTAGGGTTGCCTCAGTGAGCACGATGACATGGTCAGGGCTCACCTGTGATCCAATCTGGCGACTTATAACTGCCTTTGCTGCAGGTGAAGTAGAGGCATTCTTTTCTTTTATTAGGGTATCCAGTTTGGTATCCAAGTGCATTACACTTCGGACACTAAGCTTCTTGGGACGCCAGGTCTTACCCTGGCACTTACCCTTAGGCTGTGATGTGTTTCTGGGCCCACCCTGCTGACAAGGTTTTTGGGGGCTTGAAGAAGACTAATTTTTTATTTTTTCCTTTTGGTCACCATCTTTCCCTTGGTGGTCTTTTTGGCCTATTTCCTTTGGTCGCCCCCACAGTGGTAATTGCAGTCCCCCTTGTTTTGACCTGGTGGTCTGCCGTCATACCCAACTCTAGATGAAAAAGTGGACCTAAGTCAGCCAGATGCTGGTGTAATGTCGCATTGTAACAATTACTTAGGCCTCCTGCAATCCACAGCTACTCATTCCGTCCATTTAGAATTGGGTATTGGTTATATAGCAGATATGATCAATATAGCCCCTATTCTTTTATGGATCAGAATCTGGTTGAATCCGAATCTTTCCTTAAACCATAAGATCTTAAAGGATTGTATCAACCTAGATAACATGAAGGAAATACAGTGGCTGTCTTATATAAAAAAGTTAACCGTATATCTGGGGCGACCGGAAATTTTCTACAATCCTGAATCTCTAATTTTACTATGCTAAGGGAGGCAGAGCGGAAAGCTGTTGAATTAAGTAAACCATCGGTAAGGGGCCACGTTCTGGTTACCCTGCCTTTAATGATGTCTCCCTATCTGTCTATAGTGACCAATTCTTTCCATAGATGGTTATTGAGAAAATTCCGGTTTAACCAAATACATACAGTACTTTGGGATTTGCATGGCTGGAGTAGACCTGAAGTTGCAGCTCCGTGTAAAAGTGATGATTTTTCCCCCCAAGACACCCTGCATTTTACATTTTTTTGTCCACTGTACTATGATGCCAGGAAAAGGTTTATTCTCCCTTTATTGAAGAATATGAACTTTATTCAGTGTAGACCGGCTTTATTGTTCCTACAACTGTTGGAATCCCCTGTAATCATGTTTTGTGTCGCCAGCTTTTGTGCCATGTCTGTTAGAACTAGGAGGGCGAGACTGAAAGCCGCACAAGAAATTCAATCCTCCTAAAATATTGTTAAAGGGGCGTGGCTAGCAGCCAAGCATGGCGGCAGCGTGAAGCGGGAGCTCCCCACGGAATAACGGCCTTGGGTAAAATCCGATGACTTAATCCGACACACCGCCCGCCCGAAGTAGCGGAACCGGCTCGGGGACCCAGGCGGCATCACTCGATCCGACTCCGGCGAGAATCGTGAGCCGGACACTGCACCATCCCGCACTTGCGTCATTGGGCCTGCGACTGCGGAACAGCGTCGGCCTTGCGTACCTGCCGAGCCCCGGCGGAAGTGTGACCTGGCCGGCCTGACCTCGGTGGCGACTGCCGGCCCCCCGACAGGAGCGAAGCGGCAGACGCTCCAACACGAATGGTGACAGTGGGAGCCCCTGAGGAACCAACGAGACGTGAGTAGGTGGACACGACCGCCGGAGGCTGCGAGATACCGAAGAAGACCCACGGAGGTGGCTAAATAGTGCGAGTCTCCGGGTGGAAGGCGACGCCTCAAGTTACCATTGGACGCCATATCGGAAGTGAAGCCTGGTCAGCGCGAGTGACTTGGGACGGGAGCCGGCGCTCCGGGAGTGAAAACACCCCCTCACTGTGGCAGCGGGAATCGGGACCACACGCGAGGCTAGCGGCGATACCAGTAAGTGCCCCTGAACCCTTGTACAACGACCTGGCACATGTGGGAGAGCGCCTGGGGAGCCATTGACGGCGCTGGCCGCACCGGGGACAGAGTAACAGGGGGAACCCCGACAAACAACGCTCCGGTCGGGCCCCGGGCTGACTCCCACCAATTTAACCGTGAGATGCCCACCTGCTGAGCTGGCAGTGACACAGAACCGGCACTGGGTTATTCCAATCGGTGCAGTGGGAAGACCGAAGGGGTCGTTGCCACTGAGATCAACTGGCAGCAGAACACATCACTGCGCAACAGACGCAGGTGGACTGCACAACAAGCCAACATCTCCCCAACACAGTCAAACAGCCTGCTGACCGGCGGACATCAGACTCATCAGTGTGGGGTCCACCTCGGGGTCCGAAAAACAACAGAACGAAAGCCGATTCACGTTCCCCCTGACCCACAAATAAGGTACACAGCCCATCGCCACGCGGGAACCGCGGTGCTGCCCGGAGTGGGGTACGAGATCGGCACGCCTCGAACCATGGCAGGCAAAGGGACCAGGAGTGCTTCGACGCAGGCCAAACTAGATAAATTTGCCTATAGCCAGCACGGACACTCCCAAGTCAATGGGAGAAATTCCACGGGCTCTACTCCAGACATGGAAGGGACCAAGAAGGTGACTTTGGAGGACATTATGAAGACCCTCTCAGAGGTGAAGACGACAGTAGGTTCCATCTCTTCCGAGGTTACTCTGCTGCGAGCGGACTTTCAGAAAATGACCGAACCGGTGTCTCAGGTTGAAGGGGTTACAAAATCACTTGTAGAGGACACTTCGGAACTGCAAGTAGCAATGGAACGCATGGAGAAAGTCACCAGGATGCTGCAAGACAAGCTGGACGACCAAGAAGGACGTTCCCGAAGAAACAACATACGCATCCTTGGCCTACCGGAAACAGAAGGAAAAAGAGCAATGGACCTGTACGTCGAGGACCTCATAAAAAATAAACTGCAACCTAAAGGCCTATCTCACTTCTTCTCAGTCGAAAGGGCGCACAGGGTGCCTGGCGGAGCGCCCAAACCAGGAGCAGCACCGCGGCCTGTGCTGGCTAGACTTTTTAATTTTAGAGACAGGGATGCAATCCTGCAAGCGGCGAGAGTTTCACCACCTGTCAAGCTCCAAAACTCGACTTTGGCCTTCTTTCCGGACTACACAGCGGAAGTGGCCAGACGCCGGAAATCATTTACTGAAGTAAAGAAGGCGCTCCGAGAAAAAGGCCTGCCGTACTCGATGTTGTTCCCTACCAAACTAAGGATTGTGGCCGATGGGAAGGCATGGTTCTTTGACAAGCCAGAAGTGGCACAGGACTGGCTTGACGGATGGAGACAGGTGGGACAACGTCGGCATCCACACAGAGATCAGACGTACCATCGTCACGACGAACACACAGATGAGCCGACCAGTCCTCCTGCAAACCAGGACGACACCGCGGGAATGGAGTCCGATTTGGAACAGGACCCGCTTGCCTCTGGGCGGCCAGCCCTGGCATAGAGGTGGACAACTTCTGAGGCGGTGCGAGTGCGGCATGGGGGAACCTGGAGCTGGTGAAGCTGAGTAGGGTGGGCAATAGCCGGTGCCTGTAGGGGACTCACCAACCCCACGAGCAAGTAAGATAGTTGGGAATGGGACAAAGCACTCTGCCAAGTTGGGGAAGTGGGCGGGGAGACAGTCCGTGGGGCAGGGGAGCAGGGTGGGAGGTTGGAGGGGGAGTTATAATGTTAATGTTATTGACAATAGTCATCACTCATGTTCTGTGGTACGTGAACACGCCAAATGCCGAACTATTCAGAAACACCAACACACGGCGCTGCATCTGCAAAGAGATCGGCGACCGATCACCTGCAACACTGCTTACACGAACCAATGGCCCGACAGTTAAACGCTGCACCCGTTGAGGGCACCCCTACAACAACTGCAGTGCCCCCCCTGCGCATGCTTACTTGGAACGTTAGAGGCTTAGGGGATAAAATTAAGCGGGGTCTGGTTTTGCAGGCCATTAAACGCCAGGGACCTGATCTAGTGATGCTCCAAGAGACGCACCTCGCAGGGACAATGTGCAAGGCGCTTGATAGACGAGGGTATGTGATGGCAACGCATGCAGAATTCACAACAGGCTCCAGAGGGACTGGGATACTCGTGAAAAAGACATCACCCTTTCTAGTGGAAAGCCTCAAGGCGGATGACCAGGGTCGTTTCGCCGCACTACATGGCCAATGGGAAGGGAGACCTCTCAATGTGGTCTCCGTGTACATTCCCCCGGCACTCCACTCTACGGCATTGCCGGCGCTTGGTAACTTCCTCCTAGACCTCCCAGAGGGTGACACGGTCATTGGGGGGGATTTCAATGCAATAGTGGACCCCACGCTAGACACCTTTCCCATGAGAGACCGCCCCAGGGGGACTGCCACGCTTCCTGGTTTTCTGGAAGCAATGGGCCTTATGGACGTGTGGCGACAACTAAACCCGGCGGCGACCCAATACACATACTACTCCGCTGCACATAATAGCCTTTCACGAATAGACTATTTTTTGTTTCTGGGGGTAGGACTGGGTTCAGTGGATAAGATAGATAATCTGCCTAGAGGCGTATCTGACCATTCACCAATATCTCTATCGCTCACTACCAAAGAAAGGAAATGCGCTACAATATACCCAATATATCCGAACTATTTGAAAATCCCTAAGATCAGGAAGAAACTCAAATTGGCAACCACACAATACTTTCAAGAAAACGTTGGGACGGTGTCCTCACCCTCGGTCCTATGGGAGGCTTACAAAACGGTCCTCCGAGGTGCTGCAATAGCAGCAATAACGGGGCACAAACGGGAATCCCGGCGTGAACTCATGGAATTGGAACTGGCACTCCACAGCACGAACACTACTCACATGTCCGATCCCACCCCGGAAACATCACACCTGCTACAGCTCCGTCAACAACAATACCAGGCGCACCTTAAAACAACAGTTCAAGGCTACATCGCAGGCACAGCACATAGAATATATGATGTAGGTGACAAGGCTGGGAAAATGCTGGCATGGTTGGACAGGAGAGGAGGCAGTACCAGAGGCATACAGAGACTTTTCACACATGACGGGCAGCTGCAGACACACCCTGAACACATAGTGCGCACCCTGGCACGCCACTTTCAAGAGATATACACCCCGGAACAGGTCGTCACTGCACAGGCGGCGGCGACTTCACTAGAAAACATTGCCATTCCCAGGCTCACACAGGAGGCACAGCAAGAGCTAGAGATTGACCTGATGGAAGATGAAATTCAATTGGCAATACAGGCATTGCAATCCGGCAAAGCGCTGGGTCCCAATGGGCTACCCGTGGAATGGTATAAAGCGATGGCTTCGGTACTAAGTAAGCCACTGCTGGACATGTACACGGAAAGCCTGGAAAGGGGGGAACTACCGCTTGACCAGCGTACAGCCACGATAGTGGCCATACCAAAGCCGAATAAGCCGCCGACTGCATGTACCTCATACCGCCCAATATCCCTGCTTAACGTAGAAGCCAAAATCCTGGCGAAGCTCCTGGCCAGCCGTCTGACACAACACCTACACACACTGATACACCCTGATCAGTCAGGCTTTATGCCCCACAGGAGTACAGCACTGAATCTGAGAAGGGTTCATGGGGTGTTGGCACGTGCACACCTCCTTTCCGAACAGGCGGTGATCCTCTCACTTGATGCCAAAATGGCATTCGATCTAGTAGAATGGGAATATCTATTTACAGTACTTACACGTAAGGGCTTTGGACCGAAATATATAGCATGGGTGCGACTACTATACACGTCACCGGTGGCACAAGTAGTGGCAAATGGCCACATTTCACCGACGTTCCTATTGGGACGGGGGACTAGACAGGGGTGCCCGTTGTCACCCCTGCTCTTTGCCTTGGTGCTGGAACCGCTGGCGATCCTGATTAGAACGACGCCACTGATTCAAGGTATCGCATGGGAGGCAGGTTGGGAGGATAAGATCTCCCTATATGCAGACGATATGCTCATCTACATGGTTGACCCTAACAACGGGATCCCTGCCCTATTACATCTCTGTAACACACATGGGAAATCGTCCGGTTATACCTTGAACTGGTCCAAGTCGGTGGTGTACGTGCTTAAGGGCCCGGAACCATTGTTACAAGAGGATTGCCCCCTGGCATTGACAACAACCTCCTTTAAGTACTTGGGTATTGTCATCACGAATAATGCCGCAGACTTCTTTGAAAAAAATGTACAGCCACCTATGGATCGCCTGCGTACAGACGCTAAACACTGGGCAACCTTGCCCCTGACCCTCCTTGGGCGGGCGGCTTTATATAAAATGATGGCCCTTCCCAGATTCCTTTATGTGCTGGAAAATACCCCATATATGGTGGCACCGCACTATTTCAAACGAGTTGCAGCACTGGTCACCAGCCTACTCTGGAACAACGGCCCGGCGCGAATAGCGCATGATAAATTGGTAAAAAGTTGGTATGAGGGTGGGATTGCTCTGCCCAACGTTCAATTATATTATTGGGCGTCCCAACTTAAAATAATTAATCAATGGGTCCACACCTCGCGAGAGGACCCAGCGTACAAGGCGGACTGGTCTCAACTGGGGACGGACTGCATGCTCTCCGTTCTATACAACAAATCGCAGGTTAAAAAGCTGATAGGCCCGACACAGCACACGGCGGCCCTGTGGCACGTAGCACAAACACGACTGGGCTGGAAAGGGAGAAGCACCAAAATGACGCCACTGTGGGACACGAAATCATTGGGAAACCTCAGAGCATGCAAAGGATTTGCTCAGTGGGACTGCATAGGAATCTCCACGGTGGGGGACTTGTGGGACAAGGGCACAGTGATTGTGTTTCCACAACTCCAACAACAATACAACCTAAGCCCCACCGAGACGTTCAGATACGTGCAGATACGTCACGCACTGCTCCGAGCAATCACAGCAGACACTGAAATACCAGAGTCCTCACCGTTAGAGGATAGACTGCTGATGGACTTTATGCAACAAAGTGCAACCTCTCTCACATATAAAAAAAACTGGTTAATAACCTGGAAGACCCTACACTAAAACTTAAAGAGAAATGGATGGGGGAGATAGGACAGATAGATGAGTCGAATGAAACGAAGCGCTTGCCTCCCCGAGAGAAGTAGGCATTTCGGCAAAATTCAGATTAGTGCAACTCAAAATTTTGCACCGCATCTACTACACTAGGACACTACTTCACAGGATACAAAGGGCACCACATCCCTTCTGTCTTAGGGGATGCGGGGAGGAGGGGACACTATTTCACACACTATAGGAATGCCCAAAGCTACAAGAATTCTGGAGGCAAATTATGCGCACTGTCTCCCAAGCCCTTAAGATCTCTATTTTGCCTGAACCCCGCAAATGCCTGTTGAACATCTGGGACCCCAATGATCTGGACAGACATGGACTGATATGGGCCACACTAGCCATGACAGTGGCTAAGCGAGACATTGCGCAGAAGTGGGGTGCTCCGGAACTGCCTACAGCGACTAGATGGACTAAAAATATGGACATGCTGATGGTGAAGGAAAGGGCAGTGTATGTGCTTCGGGCTTGCCCCCGTAAGTGGAACAAGGGGCCCGATTCACAGAACTAACTTAAGACAAAAACCTAAACTTACTACCATTTTGGTATTCACAGAAGGCACTTACTCATTTCGGTATTCACAGAAGTTAGGAGTCCTAACTTTAGGACTCTTAAATGCCTTCTGTGAATACCGAAAGTCTTAAAGTTAGGATTTTTCTCAATTTAGTAGTAGTAAAGTTAGGACTCCTAACTTTCGGACTCCTAAATGCCTTCAGTGAATATCGAAAGTCTTAAAATTAGGATTTTTCTCAACTTTACCACTGTGAGCTAGTCTTTCGGTATTCACAGAATGCATTTAGGAGTCCTAAAGTTAGGAGTCCTAACTTTACTACTACTAAATTGAGAAAAATCCTAATTTTAAGACTTTCGCTATTCACAGAAGGCATTTAGGAGTCCTAAAGTTAGCAGTCTTAACTTTACTGCTCCTAAACTGAGAAAAATCCTAACTTTAGTACTTTCGGTATTCACAGATGGCATTTAGGAGTCCTAAAGTTAGGACTCCTAACTTCTGTGAATAACAAAATGAGTAAGTGTCTTCTGTGAATACCAAAATTAGTAAGTGCCTTCTGTGAATATGAAAATGGTAGTAAGTTTAAGATTTTGTCTTAAGTTAGTTCTGTGAATCGGGCCCTAGATCTGGGCACCATGGAATATCTATAGGGGGGAAATTTGCGAACCCTTGCCAGAAAACGAGGACCTAGACTCCGAAGGGGAGGATGAGTAAGGGGATGGGTGATTGATTGCTAGGTTAGTGTGTACTACAAAATGCTGCGCTACTGCAGCTCTATTATAAACCACATTGAAAACAAGCAGGGTGACTGATGGTTGGCTATGGACGTGTGAAGAATGCTGGAAAGTGATGACACTAGTTGGGTTTTCTTTTCTTTTTTTTTCAATACCTTCTTTGCAAATTAGTATATATGTTTTGAAGGTTAGAGTGGTGTACTGTATACAAGGAGAGACAGCAACATTATGCCTCAACGAATTGTATTAAGGACAACTGATAGCAATCATCCATGTCACTATTGGGACTACACTTAGCGTATATCAATGTACACATTACTTATACTGATCTGCCGATACGTAACTGCACGAACAACAAGATTGAACTTTGATTGCAATATTGTGTATGTAACTTATGCCTTCATGTTAATAAAGATTTAAAAAAATATATATATATATTGTTAAAGCAGACTACCCAATTGCTTTAAATCAGCAAAATAATTGTTAACGATCCTAAAATGAATTTGTACAGTATTTTTTAACTTGTATATATATCTCTTTTAATATTTTTAACCGCTATGTATATGTATAGCATACTTTTATGATTTTTATTAATCGAATAAAGTGGTTTTGACTTGACTTGACTTAAAGGATGCTCTTTCAGGATTAAATTGTGAAGCCCTTCATAGGCATGTTACCTGTTAACCAATCACGCAGTGTTTTCACTGAAAAGTCAAGAAATTCCACCCAGGACTGACTCTAGGTTTTTCGAGTCTCTCTGAATCTGATTCTCTACTCCTCAGTTTTGAGTCCAAAGCCCTCAGTCAGGTTACCCTTCATTAGATCATAAGACTCAGCATCTTTTTCAGGAAATATCAGGAGTCTATCCTTGCATTTTCATAAGAATAGTTCCCACAAGAGAAAAGTCAAACGTTTTCTAGCTTCTTTCCTTACTTCACAGACTCTCTCAAATGCAGTTAAGTATTTGGCGATGTAATCACCTTCTGAACATTTAGGGACAATCCCTTTGGGGAGTTTTGAGTCATAGGAACTTCCATTCTCCCTAATTACTTGTATGCTGCCACCAATGATAGGTCTTAGGCCCATCTCTTTTCTTTGCCTTTCTAGATGCTGGAGCTGAGCCTCTAAGTTCAGTCTCCTGGTCAAACTTTCCATCATGAGGTCCTCAGCTGTGCTTGAGTGGACTGACTCATGCCCATCCTTAGGATCATCTTCATTGGTATTATCAAGTTTATTTATTTATTTTGTTTGATTAATTAAAATCTTACAAAAATAGCTGAATATATCATCAAAGTTAAAAGTTATAAACAATCAATCATATAGATTTATATTAAAAAAAACTTGATTATATAATATTGGCACAATCCATTAGTAAATCAAATAAAAACCTACATCTTTTTTCCTACAGCACATACAACTTTTACAGATGCAGAATTCATTAATAAGTCTTCAGAATTTGCTATCAGTGCTTGCCTACATGTCCTTACTCAACGATTATTAAACAGTCTCTTAAGGAGGAATTATCTATCATATTCCAAATCTGGGCATAGACACAATAGATGTATAATGTTCTCTTGTCTGGATTTACAGAGCCTGCATAATTTAACATCTTCTGTTCTCTTCCATGGCAGTAAGTGACATAACTGGCAAACAACCAAATCTGGCATTGATAAAGATGTGTTTATTTTTTTTATACCATGATGTTTCAAGATATTCTTCAACCTTTTTTCCATTGAAACCATTTACGATTGGCTATGCATGATTTCTTTTTACTAACATCCCTTTATCCTTTATCAAGGAAAGTTGGTTGGTAAGCTTATTAATTGTTTTTTTGAAGCTTTCTTGTGCGATTGTGTTGTTCCAAATTGCTGTTATGCCAAATTCTTCTATCGCTGTGTTTAAATAGGACCAAACATGTAATTTTCTGTTATATTTTAATTCTTGCCACAATAGCTGAGACATTTGGTTATCTTGATATTTTTTTATTCTATTCCATACTTTAAGTGCTTGCCCTTTCCTTGCGTATAGCTGATTGTTTAGCCCAAATTCCAGTCTCACCTGCGCTTGTGAGGCATTCTTTGGCAGGGAGAATAAAATGTTGTAGGTTTTAGCAACCGCACTAATAATGATCTCCACATCTTGCCCGTTTATTGCCTCGCTGCCGTACATTAAAGTTGGTAGTAATTTAGCAGTGATTACTTTTAAAAAAAGGGCGATAAGACAAGTCACTTAAAGCTTTCTGAACTGCCCTAAATGCCACAACAAGGGTATTTGCTTTCCTTGTGGTATCCATTTTTTGTGGCAAGAAGTTTCCATTGTCATCAAAAATAACACCAAGATATTTTAGGAAACCACTTTCTCTAATTCATTGTCTTCCAAAAACCATTCATATGTATGTTTAAGTCTCGTGTTTTTTGTAATAACCATTACTTTGGTCTTAGCTTCATTTATTACCATACCGTTTGCCTTTGAGTACTTTAACATACCATCGATTAATCGTTGCAATCCAATTTAGGTATGACTCAAGAGTATAACATCATCTGCATACAACAAGTTGGATATTTGTTTGTCTGCCAACTTTGGAGGATGTGCATTAATTCATTCAAAGGTGTAGAAAGATCCTCTAAAAATAGAATAAAAAGTAAGGGGGCCAGGATGCTCCCTTGTTTTAATCCACTAGACATGGGAATTTCTTTAGTTAGTGTGCGTCCGTCCCCAATCCTCACCCTGACCCAAGTATCGTAATGCAGGAGCTTAATCATTTTTAATAACATGTCAGGAATTCCTTGATTTTAAGCTTTGCCCACAAAAGTTGTCTGTCAACACAATCAAAAGCAGATTTAAAATCCACAAAACAAAAATATAAGGGTGTTTTGCTAAATTTGCCTTATCAATTAGTACAGATAATATTAATATATTTGTAGAGGTTCCAAGACCTTTAATGAAGCCTGTTTGATTCTGGGGCAGTACCTGCTTCTCCTTTGCCCGATCTGTTAAACTCATTAATAGAATCCCAGCAAACAGTTTTGCATCAGTGTCTTGAAGGGTAATTAAACGATAATTTTCCGGCAATTGCCAATTTCCTTTCTTAAAAATAGGAGAAATTAGTGAGCCTTTCCACGATTTCAGAATTATTCCACTCTGAACCACTTCATTAAAAACGTCAGTTAGATAGACGGACCAAAAGTCTGGTTCTACTTTGTACAATGCAATTGGAATACCGTTGGGACTGGGAACTCCATCCTTGTGTTTTTTTATCAGCTTGGGCACTTGTGATTTAGTTATACACATTTCATAATCACATTCTAGGTCGGTTTTATTCATCTTTCTCTGTATGCTACATTGAAGATTTACAGAAGTTTCTAAGTTTAGGTGTTTTATAAGAAACATAGCACATTCGTCTTCAGTTAGGACAGATCCTACAACAGATTTATTCGGTCTGGCTAGACCGTTAATCAATCTCCAGAACTCTCTTGAATTTGTTAAAGTACTTGTATGCAAGATTTTTGTCAAAAATTCTTATTTGGCTTTATTTTTTTTGTTCCAGATCAATTTTCTCAGATTATAATTAGTATGTTTTAATTGTACCCGTAAATCATCTTTAAGCGGAAACTTGATTAACTGTTTCCTAAGTCTGTTACGGGTACGTCTAATTGTTCTCACAGTGTACAAGAGATAGATGTTAGTTTCTCTTGTTTCAGTCTGGGACGCTTTTTTGTTTGTGCACATAAAGTGTTTTCATTATGGGTCACTATTTTCTGTGTGAACCTTTCCCATTGGTCAATTACTGTTCTCATTGTTGTGTCTTTAAAACACTCTTTAACTAGATTTTGTGCTTTTTCCTGAACATCATTCCGTATTATCAATATCCTCAGCCTGGGCTACCAGTTCTGGATGATGTATCTCAAACTGAACTATCAGTTGTCTGAGATATTCTTTCTTGGGACTTTTGTCTGGTAATATACCATTGCCCTTATAGAATGCCCTACAATGAGCATGGCTCAGGTCCATGTAACGTGCCAGGTCGAGTTCCTAAGCTTGTCTATTGGTATCAGGCATTATTTTACTAAAGTTGAGGCAATAATAAGAAGTTGCAAAAAAATAACTACACACTAAATGATTTGTCCTTACTAAAGAACAGACTTTAAAAAGTGTATTTAGTTAGTTTCAGAGACTTACCCAAGGCCCTATCAGTTAATTATAGAAATTTAGAATAAATAGACTAATCGAAAAACTGACTATCTATAGAAATTTTTTATTGTATTGTATTGTATTGTATTGTACTGTAATTGCATTTATATAGCGCTTACTACCCCATACGAGGCGTTGAAGTGTTTTTTCGGCGAGTAGCGCGCTACTCCGGGACCCATAGAGGATTAGTGTTGAATTAGTATAGTGAAACATGCAAGTACATTTTAAGTGGTGGATAGGTTAGTCAGTTAATTGGTTTTGGAATGATAGCAGAAGGATAGAGGAGGACAAAGGTTTGTATTTATATATTGCTTGTTGACGCACGCTATTCAGGAAGCCTACAAAGGATTAGTGGTGAATTAATATGGTGACATTTGAAGTAATTTCAGTGGTGGATACTAGTCAGTTACTTGGAGTGAGAAGGATAGAGGAGGGATAAAAGGGGAAGAAAGATTTGCATTCATATAGCACTTGTTACCCCTGATGGGTGTTGAAGCGCTTTTCTGGCGAGTAGCACGCCACTCCGGAACCCATAAAGAATTACTGTTGAAGATTAGTATAGTAAAAAAATATGAAGTAATTTGAGTAGTGGATATGTTATTCAGTTATTTGCGTAGTATATTAGTATAGTTTAATATGGAATTTAGGAAGTGAACATTTTAGCCTGTTAATTTTGATTGAAAAGGATAGTGGAGGGATAAAAGAGTGAAGGATTCTTTTCATTTTTTAGGTCTTAGCAGTAGGAGGAGGCTTTTGGATGAGTAAAAAGGAGTTTTGAAGGGGAGAACTCAGAGGAAAGAGTTTAGAAAGGTTTGTTTAAGGGGATCGGTATAGTTAAAGAGGTGTCAGATGATGCAAGGAGGGGTAGAGTAGGAGAGAGTCTAGAAAGATTTATTTTGGCAATCATAGTAGAGGTATGGGGTTTGGGATAAATGAGAGAGTGGATGTAGAGGATATATTGATTGATGTATATGATGAGAGATAGGGTAGTGCATTGGAAGGAGTAGTAGAAGAAGTTTGAGATGAGTCAGAAGGTCCTGCTAGAAGATATATTGAGCAAAGTATAGGCTGAGAAAGAGGGTAGTGCATTGGAAATGCTAAGGTAGAAGAAAGTGATAAATATATAGATCCATAATTACATTGAAAGTATATAGATACATAAAGGAGGTAAGTATATGTAGATTAAAGATATTGATAGAGGCACATGATGAGAAATAGGGTAGTGCATTGGATATGTGGAAGAGGTGTGGCGCCGCGGCCAGGGCGACTGACGCTGGAATCTGGGGACCACGGTTCGATCCCCGGCTACGGCGGCAGGTCAGCCCAGCACCATGTGACTCTGGGCAATAGCTCGCTTAATCTTCCCGACGGCCCCCCAGCACCTAGAGACCCTTACGGGTGATTGTGCGCTTTACAAATGTGGACTTTTTTTTTTTATATATGCTTTTTCAGGAGAAAAAATGTTTCCAATCGCCACACGTGAGTATTTCAGTTTTTAAAGCATTCAATTTGAGATGGCTCCAGGTCACACACTGATCCACGGCTCTGAGACAGCTGAAAATTGGGGATTTTCCAATGTCTTTGGGGCATTCCAGTTGAAGGACTATATGCGTGTCATCTGCATAGTTATGGCACGTCAGGTGAAATTTATTGATCTGTACTGGTAATGACTTCATGAGAGACTCCTGCTTTTGTGGAGTACGGTTTGGACGAGAAAGGTGAGGTATGGATGACATTAGTTCTGTTTCAAAGGTAGGACGCAATCCAGTCTAGAGCAGTTCCCTCTATGTCGGCTTCATAGAGTCTATGTTTCAGAGTGTCATGGTCAACCGTGTCAGAGGCAGCTGAGAGGTCCAAGAGGAGTGGCGCAGCAACCCTGTTGCGGTCAACTGTATTCTTTAGGTCATTCCAGATGGCAAGGAGGGCAGATTCAGTGCCTCTTCCCGGATGGAATGCTGTTTGGAAGTCTGAAAGTATCTCATTCTCTTCAATGAATTGTGACATCTGGACAAACGCTGCTCTTTCTATCAGTTTGCCCAGGAACGGTCCATTTGTAATGGGTCTGTATTTGTCAGGGTTCAGCAGGTCCAAGTTTGTTTTCTTCAGTAAAGGGCATATGTATGATTTTTTGAGTTCTTCTGGATATATTCCAGTAGTTAAGTAATCGTTGATGATTCTTTTTACTGGAGTGGCAGCAGAGGTTGTTAAAAGAATTGTCTTGAAAGTTTGTGGCGGACAGGGGTCAGAAGGGCTGCCGGCAGGCCTGCTTGCTTTGACCAAATCCATAAATTAATTGTGTGAGATGTGTTGGAAGGAATGGAGAGGCTTGATTAGAGCCTTCTTGGATTGTTGTTTTGTACACGGGTTAGGACTGGTGCTTTGTTTCTGTTTTAAGTACGATGCCAACATGTCTGCTTTGTCCGTGTAATGATTTGCCACTTTTTATGTGAAATCTTGAGTAACAGAATGAGTTCCTTCTAGGCAATTTGGTTTGCGAAATTCATTGAGTATTTTATAGAATTCTTTATTTGTACATTTAGCATTTTGAATTCTGTCTGAATAGTACCTTTTCTTAGCTTTTTTGATAACTTATTGACAAAATAGTTCCAGCAAGTGCAAAGTCTATCCCACCATGGAACCACCAGATGTAGGAAGCAGGCTCTCTATATAGTGTACAAAAAAGAAGTACACAGTGCAGAGAGTCCAGAGAATGCACAAATGGAAGGTAAAAGCAGACAGTTCTAATGCTCTTTTTGTGGTAGTGTAGGCTAGCTGTTTTGCTTATAGGAGGGTACTGCTAAGCATTTGTTGTACTTCACAAAGGTAATAAATAAGACATACACTCAAGAATAAATCTGAGACCAATTTATTAGAAAATATATCACTTTTATGCGGATATACGCACCATAAAAAGCCTGTGGAAAAAGCAGAAAAATGCATAGAAAACCAGGCAATGCTTTCACAAACTTCACCTTCTCGTTTTAGGTTGTGTCGGGACCAGGTACAAAGTTACACTAGGAGATGTCCTGGAGCATCCAGGATCAGGCAGGAGCAGATTGATGAGTGCCTTTGAAACTGGTGTGCAAAGACAAAGGGGGCCACTTGAAAACATACTACACAGGTGGACTTACAGGTAGGTCCAAGGGGACTTCTTCGAGGGAGGAGGTCCTGAGGACTTGGGGACCACAGGAACACTGCTGGTGAGTCGCTATCAGGGCAGGTAGGGCCAGGTGCAGACTGAACAGGCCAACTGAGTGTTGTGAATCTTGAGGTCTTCATGATTAGGAGCAGGAAAGTTTTAGGGGCCATTTCTGGACAACTGGGCCACTCAGGAAGTGGGTCTCAGGTGTCTCAATGTCTGTTGATGGATACTTACTTCTGGTGCTTTTGGGAGTCCAGTGTTAATTCTTCTTCTTGGTGTTTGCCGTTGGGGGTCTGGTACCCCGGGTATATGTATGCAGCAGCTCCAGTTAGGCTTGTTGTCTCCAAACTCAAGAGTTGTTTCTAGAGGTCACCAGGAGAGAAGCAAGTTGACAAACCAGGCTTCACAGGATTTGTGCAATTTGAGTGTAGGGAAGTGATGCCTTCACTCCAACTGAGCCTTGTGGTGATTTCTATAAGCCTGGAGGTGCTCTGGGGGTCTTTGCCTCCTTAAATGTTTCAGGACGACACAGCAGCAGGTATTGTCGAGTCCCGGTAGCTGCAGGCAGGGTTTTGGTCTGTTTTTCTTCTGCAGCAGGGCTTCAGTTCTCGTGCAGCTGCTCTTCTTTGTCCTGGTCTTCTAATTTTCAGTGAATCTGATGTTCTGGTCCTGGGGTTCAACCTAAATACTGAGTTTAGGGGCATTACCAGGAGATAGTTAGTAGCCAATGGGCTACTTACCTTTAGGGTGTCTATACCTTCTATTGACACTTCCTTTGGGAAGGGGCCCTACCCTAGCCCTGATAGGTTTATTTTCTACCATCCCAAGAAGGTGGAATTTGCGGAGAGGGGTTCACATCGCTTACTCCGCCCTAGGGGTGGTAAAGGATAAATGGGGAACCTCATCCTAATCTAATTCATTTTTCCACTTTTCCTCCTGCCAAAAGTGGAGCAGGAAGTGGGCTTGGCTTCCCCCACTATCTGAATATTCCTGGGTTTGATTTCAAAGTTGGTTTCCTGCCCAGGAAGGCCATCCTGTCCAGGAGGAGGTTTCAAGCACCTTTACCCAGAGCAGGCTCTGTCTCTGTACTTTGAGTGTTCTGGCTCCCACCCGATGAGGTCAGAAACATTTCTGGTAGTGGAAGGTCGGTGAGAACAAGTCAGGAACCACACCAGTGATTGGTAAGTTTTTAGGGGGCCCTCTGTTTGAATTCATTAATGAATCCACTACTGACATCAGTGAGGTCATGCAGATAGGCCCACACATAGGATATAGTGTACCCTGTCATAGGGCTGTAGGCCTGCAGTAGGGGTGGCTTACCTATACCTTACACAGTGGTTGGGAGGCTAGGCACAGGGCGTTGTGACATGTCGGCTCTTCGCATTTTCCTGCACCAAGACACTCAGCCTGCAGTGGCAGGGTGCATGTGGAACATGACAACATACTGGAGTACCAAAAGCTATCACCGTCATGACGTCTCACAAGAACTGCAGACATTAAGACTTTTAATCATTGTTAAGGTGAGCATGGTCTTAGAATTAATGCTTGCCTTTGTAAACTATGATGTCCTGTTGGAGGAAAACACTTAATTGTGTTTGGTGATCTACTACAAGTTACCCCAGTTAAAGGTCAGCCTGTGTTCAAGACACTTCTCCATGATGAAACTAGAAATCCTTTGGGAAGTATTGGAAACATAAAAATGTGTTAAGAACTACTTATGAATGTGTGTAAAGCATCTGATGTTGAATATGGGAATATTCTGAAGTTTATTACAAAATGCAGTATCCACAAATAATAGTAACTCCCATATAAAAAATAAACTTGAGGGCATATTAAAAAGCCCCTATCGCCACCACAACATTGCTTTTTAAAGACGTTGTGGTGGCCATACGGGCTTTGCCTTACTTACAAGGCAGTGCAAGCCATTTAACTTGAAAATAAGGCACCCTTTCACAGTATACTTAGCATGAAAGGGGAGGGTAATGGGCGTTGATGTGGGTGTGCCACTGCAATTCCCCATTGATTTTGACGCTGCTTCATGTTTATTAGTGTGGCGTAAATATGGGGCTGCGTCAAAATTAAGAAGAGGGGAAACCTCATCTTACCCTTGCAAAACAAGGAGAAATGTTTAATTTCTCCACGTTTGTGTTGTTTCCATGTGTGCTGTGACGTGCAACACACATGGAAACAGCAAAACGCCTTTGTTTGTTTATGCGCAGGAAGGTGTACCTTCTTGCAGATAAACAATCATTAAAAAAATTATGTTTTGCAACTTCTATGTGTGCTACATTAAGCAGCACACATAGAAGTTTCAAATCGCCTTTCCAGATTGTTTATGTGCAGGAAGGTGTTCCTTCCTGCACATAAACAATCACTGCCCTTAACGTAGGCACCCTTGCCCTATGGTGCCGGGGTGCCTGTGTTGTCCCTAGGCAGCTTAATTTAGCACCAGTGCAGGCAGAAATGCATGGCTGCACCATATTCTTGTAAATATTTTGCAGACCTGTATTTCTTAAGTGACAGAGCATGTCGTTAGCCTTCTTGGCTTAACAACATGCTTCACCACTTTCCTTGTAATGATGCCCCTTATTATTATTAATATTTCTGTCTCCACAAAATAGTTTCTTGCCCTGGTTTTAAGTTTGGAATGTCTTTTTTCTAATTTACTGGCATCTGCTCTGTAAACGTCTACCATTGATTGCATATCAGCATTTAGAAGCCCTTATACAGGCTCACCCCCGATAGGCCACATGATGTCATAAACAGTTCGATTACAAGTGCAACAATTATATTATTTCACTTTTCCAATTGTAATCCTCCTTAGAATTTAGGTTCAAGAAAGAAAAGTTGAAAATTTGGTAGTTTAGAAAGCAGCATTTCCTTGAATTTGAGATTGCTCGTGTTACATTCTGTCCATCCAGCTGTACTTTTTTAAATACACGGTGTAGTGTTCAGATGTAATACTAACTCCTTCATGAAAAATGATTGTCATAGTGGGATATGTTTTTCCTGAAGTTGATATTTGTCCTGCTTTACCATTTATAATTTCTGTTTCCAATTTACTTCCATCTGGTTTACATCACTGTAGTATTAGAATATGATATTTGCCATTAATTGTATATCAGCATTTGGAAACCCTTATACAGACATCATCCCTGATAGGCCACATGATGTCATAAACAGTTCTATTACAAGTGCCACAATTATATTATTTCACTTTTCCAATTTTAATCCTCCTTAGAACTAAGGTTTGAGAAACACAAGATGAAAATTTGGTAGTTTAGAAAGCAGTCTTTGCTTGAATGTGATGTTGCTCTTGTTACATTCTGTCCATCCAGTTGTGCTTTTTAAATAGATGGTGTAGTGTCCAGATGTAATACTAACTCCTTCATGATAAATGATTGCCATAGTGGGATAATTTTTTCCCGAACTTGATATTTGTCCTGCTTTACCATTTGTAATTTCTGTTTCCAATTTTCTTCCATCTGCTTTACATCACTGTAGTATTAGAATAAGATATTTGGGGGGGCGTGGCTAGGCGCCCGGCGAGGATGGCGGCGCTGGCGTGAGTGCTCCGTTCATGCCGGAATGAACTCGCGGTTCACGTCTCTCCCCGAAGTTGTAAACGGAGGATTCCGGTGGCAGAAGGCTTTGGGCATGCCTTGAGCCTATTTGCAGCCCTTTGACCGGCTGGTCTTCACGTTTTTCCGTCAAAAAGTCTCCGGTCGCGGCTCTATGACGGCCGCGGCCGCCATTTTGTTTTTTCATTTGCCAGCTGCGCGTTTACATACGCGATATTTTCTTGGCCCCAGCAATTTTTTATGATGCCTGCAACGCTTCCACTCATGTAAGGTGGGCTGCTTTCTACTTTCTACTGACTTTTACTAACTTCTGAGGCTCCCCTCCTCTTCAATGACGCTATTTACTTCTCCCTCAGTTTTGGCGGCCATTTTATGCTCTCTGCTTCCGGTCACCTGGACCTACAGCCTATAATGTCTCTTTTTTCTACGCAGTTTATTGGCTCCTGTTAACTTCTCTTTTTGCATGGTGAAATCCGCTCCTTTATTTTATCTTCTTGTTACTCTTTACATGTCTCAACGCATGTAGAGCTCTTTTTGGCGTGCTATTTCTTATTCTACTCAGTGGTGGTTAATACCTAATGAACAGGACCACGGCGGACTGTGATAACAAGGCCCCAAAACGCAACTATATTAAAAACTCTAAGCTGTTCTCAGAATTGGCTCATTTAGAAGCCTCTCAACCACCTCCCATCAATGCGACGCAGTCTACGATGGAGCATTCTACGCAGCCCCCGGGGAAACCACCACTAAAAGGCAAAAAAACTGGTCTTCGATGGACGCAAGAGTCACAACTGTGGAGCACAGTATCTCCTCTCTTCAGGAATCGGCTACTAAGGTTTTCTCTGTGCACTCACAGATTTCCTCTCTCCAAAAGCAGGTGGAGTATCTTGAAAATCGAAAAAGACGTAACAACCTGCGTCTCTACGGCCTGGTGGAGGGTTGCGAGGGGAGCGACCCCATTGCTATTTTCAAATCTTTTCTCCCTAAACTCTTGCATTTTCCGGAGGACACCACGCTCAATATTCAGCGGGCTCACAGACTTGGCCGGGCTCCCTCCTCTGTTTCCACTTCACCGAGGCCTAGAGGTGTGATCATGTACTTTCTAGAATATACTGACCTTCTAAAAGTTCTCTCAGCAGCCAGAACCTCTCCTCGTCTCACATGGTCGGGGTCCTCCTTGTTTTTTGAGCAAGACTATGCTAAAGCCACTGCCAATCGCCGCAAAGCCTTCCTGGATATGAGGTCTGATCTCCGTGCCATTGGGGCCAGATATGGGCTCTTTCATCCTTGTCTATTCAAAGTCACCTACAATAATAAAACTACGACCTATGAAGATCCTGCACGGCTCCGAAGTACCTTGAATTCCTGCGGACCTGCTCATATGGATTCCTCTGGTCCCTCCTCTTCCTTCCCTCCTTGACTTTTTGGAGCTGCTGATTCTTCTTCCAGTTTGATTCTCCTACCAGTTACTCAAGTTCATTTGTTTCATACCATGTGCTTGGTTTTTTTTGTTTTTTTTTCCTATTTTCTTCTTATGCACCTTTTTCTGTTACTTTTGTTCTGTGAAAATTTGTCATGTCTTCCTTCTCCTTGTTCATTGCATCTGATCTTATACACCTCCTTGTCGTTTTTATTAATTTGTCCTCCTCATGTTTTCACAGATCATATTTCGCGTTCCGTGTTGTTCTCCCGGTTGGACCGTTCACTGACCCTGGACGCCTTGCCATCTCCAGTTGGCCCTACCCTCCCTCCCTTCATGTCCGGTCCTCTTCCTGATTGTGCTCCTTCACATTCCTCCCTTGTAAGTACGTTTCCTTCCCAGCTTGAGATGTTTACCCTTGCTCCCTATTTCTCTCCCTTGTCATTTTCCTTATCTATCTATTGTTCAAAGGTGTCACTTCTTCTTTATTTGCTTACATTTCTCTGTTTCTTCTTCTTTCTTCTCCCCTTATCTACTTACTGGGTTTACTTACCTTGTTCTTCTATCTCTGTATTTTTCATTCTGGTACTCTTCACCTTCTTTTTTCATTCATGTTTTCACTCTTTTTCCACTTCTTTTTCTATTCACTTTCTTGTTTATTCTTTCATTGCTTCTCTTCTGGACAGTTTTCTTTTCTGCAGGTTTATAGGTATTGCTATTTCTTGCTCATGCTGCAGTCTCGCTCTGTTCTTTTTACCCTTACTATGTTTCTCATTCTCTAACATACATTCATTTTTTCCTCCATCCTTTATTATGTCTTTCACTTCTACTTTACTATTTCCACTCTTTTCTTTCTCATTTTCTCATTTTCTTCGATTTTATACGTTTTGAGGCTCTTTCCTATTGCTTTGTTATTTTCCATTGTTATATCCTTTATTACCTTTAATGTCAGTGCGTATTGTTTCATGGAACGTAAACGGTCTTAATTCTCCTATTAAGAGACAGAGAGTCCTATCTCACATAGCCAAACTTAATGTAGACCTTGCTTTTTTGCAAGAAACTCATTTGTCTGAACTTGAGTCTGTCAAACTTAAGAGACGTTGGGTGGGTGATGTCTTTTTTGCTCCCGGTGATGGAAAACGTAATGGTGTAGTTATTTTAGTTCGTAAATCTCTTTCTCATTCTTTGATGGTTTCTGAATCAGATCCAGATGGTAGGTGGTTGTTCATCAAAACTTTCCTTAAGGGGTGTTCCTCTCTCTCTTCTCAATGTTTATGCTCCTACAGGAGGTGACCCTACCTGCTGGCATACGATGGCCACCCGTATCACCAACTTCATTGATGATAACTTTATTATGGCAGGGGATTGTAATCAAACTCTTGATCCTTTTTTGGACAAACACTCTAAAGCTTCCTTTATCCCCAACAAACCTCATAAACTCTTTGTTCAAGCAGTCTCACAGCACCAACTTGTTGATGCTTGGCGTTTGTGTAATCCAACAACTAAAGAGTTTACTTTCTATTCCCCCTCACATCAGTCACAATCACGAATTGATTAAATTTTTGTTTCTCATCACATTTCTCAGACTCTCACCCACACAGAAATTGGCCCCATTTTGTTATCCGACCATGCTCCCGTTTTGATTAACATTGACATCTTGCCTAAACTTACGGGACCTAAGAGGTGGCGTTTTAACAATACTTTACTTCTAGATCCTAAATTTACTGCCTCTTTTATTGATTTTTGTAATGAATTTTTTTATATTAATGATACACCTTCTATCTCCAAGCACACTATCTGGGATGCATTTAAGGCCACAGCCAGGGATTTTATCATTGGTTACGTGGCTAAGAAACGAAAGATTGCTCGTAAATTTACTAGTGATCTTCTCCAAAAAATCAAGAGTTTTTAACACTCCTATTACACTTCTCATTCACAGGAAAGTTTGACAGCTCTTATTGATGCCAAGATGAAATTTAATAAGCAATCCACTGAGGATGCCTCTTTATATCTGTTGAAATCTAATTCGAAATTATGGCGGGAAGAATAAAGCGGGAAAAATTTTAGCTAATTATTTAAAAATCAAACACAATAAGTTGAATATTGAATCTGTTTTTGATGTTAACTCCGTTCTTAAACATAAGGATGTTGATATTTTATATGAATTTTTCCACTTTTACACTACCCTCTATTCCTCTGAGACTCACCCTACTGCTCATTCTCTTTCTAAATTTTTCTCTAACATACAACAATCTCACAACTTTCCTGTTGACTTAACCTCTCTAGAGTTGCCCATATCTCAACAAGAATTACTTACTGCTCTTCAACTCCTCAAAAAAGATAAAGCTCCTGGACCAGATGGGTTCACAGTTGAATTCTACCTTCACTTTTCTAAATTACTTTTACCTAAATTACATTGCCTCATTGATTCATTCATTACCCGTGATAGCTCCTCTGGCACTTTCTCTGACGCCCACATTTGTGTTATACCTAAAGAAGGGAAAGATACCCAACATTGTAAAAATTATAGGCCAATTCCTTTGGTCAACATTGATTACAAGATATATGCTAAGTAACTTGCTGCACGGTTGGATCCCTTTCTCCCTGACTTACTGGGTCCTGAACAATCTGGGTTTGTTAAGGGTCGTTTTATTACTGACAATACCAGACTTTTGTTTAACGTACTTTCCAAATCCTAACGTTTTCAACACTCTCTAGCAGCAATTGCATTAGACGCAGAGAAAGCTTTTGACAGAGTGGAATGGAATTATCTTTTCTCTACCCTAAAATGGTTTGGTTTTGGTCCCAAATTTATTTCCTTAATTTCCTTTCTTTATTCAAACCTAAGGGCTGCGGTCTGTGCTAATGGCTTAGTTTCCTCCTTTTTTGACTTAGGAAGAGGGGTTCGACAAGGTTGTCCCCTTTCTCCTTTTCTCTTTAACTTAGATTTGGAACCCTTTCTCTCCAAGCTTCGTCAAAATCCTAACATCCATGGTTTCCAGACATCGCATTTACACATTAAACTTGCTGCTTATGCAGATGATGTTTTACTTTTTATGTCCAACCCTACTGATTCCATTCCCGCCTTCCTTGCTGAAGTTCACGAATATTCACTAATTTCTGGATACAAATTGAATAATGACAAATGCGAATTTTACCCTTAACAAAATTCACCTTCAAACCTGACTTTGCTGCTTCCAACTTCACTTGGAGCCCCTCCCACATCAAATACCTGGGTTTGCATATTACCCCCTCCCTTGCTGATACAGTCTCGCTCTGTCTTAATAAATGCACCCAGAAACTTTCCTATCTCACAACTAGGTGCCACCCTCTTTATCTTTCATGGTGGGGTCGCCTCAACACCATTAAAATGATGCTCTCCCCTATTGTTCTCTACACCATATTCCAGTCCCTATTCCCACAAAAAAATTTAGGAAAATTAACACTGTTATCTCTTCTTTCTTTTGGTTGGGCAAGCAACCCTGCATGTCTCTTTTCAGACTAACAAGTCCCAAATCAGAAGGCGGGGTAAATTTTCCGGATTTTCCAACTTACCACAAGGCCTTCCTTCTGCGGCAGGCTTCTTTTTGGTTACGGGACCCTGCTGATGCCTCTCCTTTATGGGTTATAGTAGAACGTCTTTCCTTATCCCCTTTTACTTTTGCTGAATATCTTTCTTTTTCTCGTAAACCACAGCTTCTATCCACTCCTATTCATAGATTTATCACCAAATTACTTTATCTTCCTCTCCTGACCATCCCTCCACTGTTGCTGATTTTCTAAACACTACCATTTGGCATAACAAGAGTCTCCTTATCAACGACAAGCCCTTCTATTGGAAGTCTTGGAGACAAAAGGGATTAATTTGGGTTTCTCAACTTTTCTCTAATTCAACTTTCATATCTTTCCCAACACTCAGGCAATCTTTTAGTCTTCCTGCTTCTTTTGCCCGTAAATTCCTTATACTTAAAGAAGCGGTTTTGTCCACTCATGCCCGTCTCTTGCACTCTTCTGCTCCACCTGCGCCTCCTAATCCAACCTCACAACTCCACTCCTTGTAATGTACTTCTTATAAAACCTCTTTCATTTACAAATCCCTTCACACCACCCTTTCACCACGACCAAAATCTAAGGTAGAGGAGCAATGGGAATGTGATTTTGCTACTTCCTGGCCCATCTGTCTTTGGGATAAATTATGGACCAAACTTCGCAAATCTTCTAGAGCTGCCACTCTCACACAAACACTTTTCTTTATTTACAACAGACTTCTTTTTACGCCACACATGTTGAGTAAAAAATTCTCCTCAGTTTCTGACCTCTGGTGGTCCTGTTCTTCACCAAGTGCAACTCTATTTTACATGCTTTTTTCTTGTACTGTTATTCATACTTTTTGGAAACAAATTTGGTCCCAAATTAATGATATATTCCGCACCCACATCCCCTTTTCTTTTGCTCACATTTTTTTAGGGAGTCTCTCTCCTTGTTGGGCTGACGTTACATTCAATGCACAGATCATTGACTTACTGATAGCAGTTGCTTTTCAACAAATTACTGTCAATTGGAAGAATTTTGCGAATATCTCTTTCAGAGCATGGTGGTACAATGTATGTCACAATCATAGACTGGATACTGCCTTTGTTTTTCCTCCTCATATGGCAACGAAACGTACCAATTTATGGTTCCCTGTAAACCTGTACCTTGATGTGTGTGCTAAAAGATCATGTCATTTACCTACCATTCAGCAAGAAGTCCCTAAACCCCCTTGATTGACCTTACCGTTTCATATGCATTTTATTTTTACTATGTTTTAATACAATTTCTTTTTTTTCTAAATCTCTTTATTATATAGCCTCATTTGCTTCTTCATTGTCTATTCTACTTATTATTATTAATGCATTGCTTTACTTGAATATTATTACTTCCATTATGTTTAACTCGTTTTCTTGTATTGACACCTTTTCTTGTTTAATAAAATTCTTTGATCTTAAAAAAGAATAAGATTTTTGCCATTTCTCTGTATATGCAAAGTTGACAGAAGATTTGATTGACAATTTCTGAAGGTATTTTTCTGTTAAGCTACTTTAAGTAATTTGTCAACATTGACAGTTGTGCAGTCCCTTGCATTAAGTAAATAAATTGCTCTGAATCAATTTCTGTAGTTGGTCAAAAAACATTTTCCATGCTCAAGCTTCCATGACTGAGTCCAAATATGTTGTCAATAGGTACTTCATCTTCTTCTAAAATACCATAGATTACAATTGGAAATTCGGGTGCATCTTTTTGGGTAGTTTAGGCAAACTGTACAGATTCAGTGCCTATGTCTGCAAGGTCTTGAATGTGAGCTGCACAATGAGTTTTACTTCTATAACTGCAGAGAGGTTCTAATGAAGCAAACAGTGTGGAGATGCATCTCTTGTCTTTTCTATGCACAATTGCATGAAGAACATGAGGTAATGTAAACATTGAATTGAGAACCACATTGACAAAGCAGTTGACACCAGAAAGGTTTGACAACTGATAACCAACAATATCTCCGGCATTGTCAGGTGTTTCCTTTTTTAGACTCCTTCTCAACTACATTGGTACGATCCTTTGAAAGCTTGCGCTTCGGGCAGATGGTGGGTTTTTGATAAACCGGATTCTGTACTAAATGAGGAGCTCAAACATTTCTCAATCGGTTGTACCCTTTAATACAACTTGAATTGCCATTTACTTTACTATCATCAAAGTAAAAAAGTTACAAAGCGGACAATGTTCTAACTCGCAATAAGGCAACATGTGACATACCTTCCTTAAACATAGTTGAACTAACATTAATGAATGCTGCATCTTCAATTAAACCTTGAAATCTATTAATAGTCACAACATTTGCTAGACAAACTGGGAACTGCTTCCTCCGAACATGCAAGTCTTTCAAAAGCAAGAACTGTGCAACAGACCTTCCAATCTCTTTTACGCCTTCAACTTGGTCAAATTTCTTTGCTAGTTATTCAACTTCATTACTAGTAGGAAAGGGAATTGAATCACTTACTTTACCCATAGCACCATTAACTAATCCTTCCTCAACATTCAAATTACACAGCGAAAAAACTCTACAATTTTTGCAAATACTTAAATACTTTTTTAATTCTGCAGTTCTGGAAACAGATTTCTCCAAAGAATCACATTTTTCTTGTAGTTTATTTACTTAGGAGTACTGTCACACCCTAGTGTTCCTTTTTGTCTCTTGCTGCAAGTTACAAAATATGTTAATTTTTCCAATTTTAGTAATTTTTCTGTAAAACAGGAACACTTTTGAAGTGTAGGTATTAGGTAGACAAATGAATTGTCCTTTTTGAATGAAATTGAACTTTAGTTGTGCTAATGTCTTGTTTGTAGAAAACAGTTTTTTATAAGTCGACTTCCTAAGCAACATTTTCCTTTTTTATGAGAACTCCAACACTAATATCATTAAAAATTAAAACAGGATGAACACAATATAATGAGAAGAACATTGCAATAAAACCGATATTGTTAAAATGTCCTATCGAGATATAGGTAGGATTACACATGGAAAATTTAAATTGTCTATTTGTAGTTTATGTATTAACAGATTTTATGATATCTTAATTCTCCCAGGTGTGATGTCTTTATAAGGCTCTCCATATCTTTTTATATAATAGAAATATTGCAGTACTCTCACTAAAAAAGATATTTCAAGGATATGTTTCTTTAGAATAGTTTAGCAAGTATAGCTAAAACAGTCAGTTAAATCATTGTAATGAATGCAATGCATACTGTTCCTAATTTACAGTGACATTCTGTACAGATATGTTTTTTTCTAAAATCTATATGATTGCTTTTTGCCCCCTGTTCATTGATGATTCTTCATGCAGTACATCATTTATGGTGTAAAGGTATGGAAGCTCAGAACAGTAAAAAAAACAGAAAAATAAATGGTTAAAGTTCTTATAAGATTACAGCGGATGTATGACGGTATGACGCGTACCGTCACAACGCGTGCTTTAACAGCGCGTCCCTTACAACGCAAGTCGTTACCACGACTCGCGTTGGGGGCTCGGATTGAGAATAGTATAATTTACTATTCTAACACCAGTCCCCGTGGACACTAGGGAAGGTGTTGGAATAGTAAATATTCTATTCTTAATCCTCTTGCGCCCTCCAGCACAAGTCGTGGTTACGACTTGCGTTGTAATGGACGCGTTGTTAAAGCCTTGCGGAGTAAAATCCGCGTGGTAAAGGATGTTTCCCGATTACAGCATAAGAAATGTCTAATGCTTACTTATTGAGTACATTTATATGTAACATTATGTATATTATTTTCTTTCTTTTTAAACATACACAAACGTCCTCAAGCACACACTAATGCATACCCTGACACAGGCATGCACATGCTCATGCAAATGCTAAGACATCGAGATACACACTCATACATACACTAATTCACTGAGGCACACAACAACACATACACTGACACACCTAGGTACACGCTCGTGCATACACTAACACAGCCAGGCACACACTCATGACACAATGGAATACCTACGCACATATTCATGAATATACTGACAAACCCAGGCACACACTCATGCATGCACTGACACAACCAGGCACTCACTGATGCATACACTAAAACACCCGGGCACCCACTGATGCATGCACTCAAATATCTAGGCAATCATTAATGCATACAATGACACAGTCAGGCACACACCGATGCATACACTAAAACACCCAAGAGCACACTCTTGCATACACTGACACAGCCAGGCACACATTAATGCATTCATTAAGACACCTAGGCACACATTTATGCATACACTGGCATACCCAGGAACACAATTATGCCTATGCTCAAATACCCAGGCAAACACTGATGCATACATTGACACAGTCAGGCACACGCTGATGCATACACTAACACATCCAAGCACACACTCATGCATACCCTGGCACAGCCAGGCACCCACTCATGCATACATTGAGACACCTAGACACACATTCATGCAGACACTGGCATACCCAGGACCGAATAATGCATAATAATACGACAAAACCAGGCACACACTGATGTATACACTAACACATCTAGGCACACACTGATGCATATGATCACACACCAAGGCAGATACTGATTCCCACATTGACACACCTAGTCCCACACAGATGCATACTTTCACACACCCATGCTCATAGTCATACATAGACTGAGACCACATGACAAACACTCATGCATACGCTAATATACTCACACACATACTAATTCATACACTGACACACTAAGGCACACAGTGATGAATACACTAACACAGCAAGGCACACACTGATACATATGCTCATACACCCTGGCAGACACTGATTCATATACTAACACAGTCAGGCACATACTGATGCATATACTAGCACACAAGCACACACTCATACATACCATGGGACAACCAGGCACACACTCATGCATACCTTAACACACACATGCACACATTCATGCATAAATTGACACAATCAGGTCTTATATTCTCAGGTTATGCCTGTGTCCTCACAATAACATTTTCAACTGTGACCATTTGCTCACATATGCATACATGACAATGTTGTATTGGTTTCCCTGAAACTAAACTTGTTTACAAATCTAGCTTCGTACAACATCATCACAACACCTTGAACATCATGTACACGGTCTTGCTTTGCCTTATGTACAAATATCATCTCTATCTTCATCCACGGGGTGACAGGGCTATTTACACATCCTTAACATTCAAAGTAGTGATTCAGCACTCAATTTCAAAGTTGAATAAATGTACATGATTAGACTTCAGTCCATAGTACACAATTTGTAATTGTAAGCAGTTGTCATCTTATGGTCTCAATAAACAAATTTGAAAGTGATTTCTTCTTCCAATAAATCTTTATGCTTCATCTTTACTTTCATAAAATCACATCAATCATGCAGTAGCCAACGTGTTTCTTCCATCAAGGCATTCTTCAGGGCTCAATACACATGTTGTCAAATCCTTGGGTCAATGAATAAAATGAATAGTGAATATTAGATGTTGTATATAAAGATTTTGGAGTACAATTGCTCAGATGGAATATCAGTGTGGTGTCCGGTTCAGTAGAAAGACTTCCGCTGACACCGAGGGTCCTTTTATGCTGCGAATTCACCTTGCAGCAATCTGACATCTCAGAGGGATGTCCAGTTCATGACCAAGACGTGGTCCTTCATTCTATCCCATCAGGTAATGGGGTTAGATCATCCCTCGGGGGATTATTGGCTCTACACCTACACACACTCTAAGTACACTTGGGAACAGCCTTTGCAACGTGGTTTAAACCTCGCCGTGCCTTTACCATGCATTTTTCAGCATGCATTTTTTTGCAACATGCATGGCTTTACAAAGCATTCCATTACCACGCATTTAAGGTAAGTTGAGGGTATGGGGGGTTTCCCTCCCACAAATACATAGTTTTTATATAAAAAAACAATGCATGGTAATGGCATGCGTTGTAAAAGCATGTTCGTGGTAAAAATATGTGTGGTAAAAAATGTGTGGTAAAGGCATACAATGTCTTTACCTGCGTTGTACAATCATACAACTGGTACACTTAGAGTGGGGTTAGTATAGTAGGAGTATGCTCAATTACCACCTTGTTTTATATGTCAGCATAAGTACATTGCTTTGGCACCATTGCGGATCTATATCTACTATTCATGCTTTTGGTGCATGTAATCACATTTATCTGTTTATTAATCATTGGAGCACACGTATGTTATGCAAGAATAACGTTGTTTCAATAAATTTGTTGAAAATGTCCCACTGTGTTTTCTCTTTATACTTCTCTGAGAATAAGTGAGCATGTGTGACTGAGCGAAAGGTTATGTTCTATTTCCATGATCCCTGAGGGGAAAGTGCTGTCATTGTTCAGGGTTCCGTGGTTGCCAGAAACCATTTGTGCCCTGGTAGGATAGCGGGACTCATGATGGCACTGTGAGCTAGCTGCTCTATAGGTAGGCTTTCCTGTTTTCGGTTTCTATTTTTGGTAAATTCTAGTGGAGTTTTTTCAGTGTTTTCAATATCTTGAAAAACAGTTGTTATCAGTGGTTACACATTTTCGCGCCACTAAAAACAACAGAAAAAGTGTTTTTCCAGTGTTTATGGAATGTTTTGCTCACAGTGCCATCATGAGTCCCGCTAACCTACCAGGGCACAAATGGTTTCTGGCAACCACTGAACCGGAATCAGTCTTGGCACCAAATCCTTAGTTTATGTTGTCCAACAAATGGGCAAATCCTACAGATTAGTAGGAACGACATGGCGCCACCAACGTTGGTTAGGCTCTTATTTAATTGTTAATCTGAGTAGTTCAGTCATATTTTCTCAGAGACCCCTGCACACACTTAAAAAGGAAAGGTCTGAAGTGGGAAGCAAAAATAAATCTGCCTCTTGTGAGCAGGTATACCCTATGTTTTGGCATAGGTTAATCAGGCTTGTAGGATTAGAAGTTCCCACATTGTGCATACCATATCTCTATAGATGTAACTAAATAATGCTTCTCTGACAATGAACAAACAAACTGAGGATGTTGAAGAGCAGATAGGAGCTCTAAATATAAGGGGAAATTGCAGACAGGCAGTTACTATGAAATTCTTACAACATGGCATCCCTGCAACGGGTAATACATTCGTGGTTGATGCACACAAAACATTCAGAACAGAGGTATTCTATTCATGGGTTAAATTCTTGCCTGCAGATGCACGTACACAATTGCTTCACACTTAAATTGAAGACGAACCACCTGAAGAGTACTTCCCATACATGGGCATAGAAATCTCATTAACTTACCAAGAGCACATTATTTGATTTAAAGGCGCCCTACCCCATACCACAGAAAACATGAGACTTGGTCCACTCAGCAAAGAATTAGTGACCTGGCTGGTCTTAGCTTCATATACACCACATCCTGACATTGCTACTTTAACAGCAGCAGGAAGGCGTACACTTTATAAAGATTTCATAAAATTGTATAGACATCTTACTCAATACATGATGAGAGCATTTTTAGACAAACCTGTGAGGGATGATTAAGCTGCACAACCACATAAGAATACTACAGGTATTATCCCACAAACATTTAATGCCATTATGGGAGAGATTCCCAGCAGCCGGAACATATCCCATTCTGGATAGTGCAGAAAGCAGCTCAGCTTGAAACAGATTTCCCACATACTGGTCTGCAAGAAAAACACAGAAAAAGAACAATTTGCTTGCCAAGGGGGATGGCTCCCCCCATAGAAGATTGTGTCACTTGGGGTACAATATTTGCTGCTGTTCATACCAGAACACATGGTACCCCTTCCCTAACAGTTTTACCAAATGTACTGAAACAAATACAGATTGTGTACAGAGCAGAGCCTGCCCTATATCTGGGGATGCAACCGAGGTGCAATTTTGCCCAGGTACCTGTCATTTTGTTAAGTAACATAATTACAATAATACAATCAACAAGTACAGAAATTTCAATTCGAAAAATTGACAATGTCTATGTAAACATGCCACAGATCAAGTCACTGGATGGTGCTGGCTACTTTGTGCATAATGACAATTTCTCATCGGATCCCAGTAAACCTGAACTGCCAGTACCGCCCCTTCCTTTTAAGCGACGAACGAATGCTTTTTATCTTTGGCTGAAAAATACATACTTTGTTGTTCCCTGGATACATCTCTGGATTACTTTTGGATTACTTTCCTGGTTCTCTGGTTTTGTTTAGTGACTGTCTTTTTCCTACTTCTGAATGGACATTATATACCAGAATGCACCGCAGTACATCTTGTGATTTTGGTTCTTAAACCACATGCATCATCACACTGTGAGTTAAGGGACCTGTCCCCAGTGAACAATACAGCAGTTCCAGTTCCTGAAGGAATTGTATGGGACAGGGTATAATTTGATGTCTATGGTCCAACTGAAATATTACAAATTCCATATTAGTTTAAATTTACCTTAGATGATATCATCTTATACTTTCTCTGATGATTGGGACATTGAAACTGTGCATACTTTGGTTGCAGATTTAGAGCAATTGGCTGCATGTTTTACAAAACTTGTAAATGTCCCACGGGTACAAAAAGTCAACTGGGGTGGCAGAAGTTTTACTGTCAATGCGGCTAAATCTTGGAATGCTCTTCCTATGGATCTTAGAATTAAGACCAATCTGCTGCCATTTAGGAAAGCACTAAAAACATGGCTTTTCACTAATTGATCCGTTGTACCATTCTCTCCTGTCCTTGCCCCAGCAGTTTCTTCACATAGCACTATGACACCTCCCGGTATCAGTTCGCACTCTAAAAGTACTCATAACATTTACATTTTCTAATGATAAATTGTATGATAGTACAAGTAATTATGGAGACATGTTCTGTTACCAACATTATGGTTACCGTTTTTTACACAAAGCTAGTATCCAACGGATAACTTTACGTCCGCACTCGGGCCAGAGATTCCAGCCTGGAGGCATAGATTCCGGCCCAGAGGTGGAGATTCCTGCCCGGAGGTGGAGATTCCCGCCGGTGGCGGAAATTTAGCCATGGCTGAAATCTCCAGCTCCGGGCCGGAATCTCCATCTCTGGGCAGGAACCTCCACCTACGGGTTGGAATCTCCACCTCCGGGCCGGAATATCCGGCATGAGTGCGGACATAAAGTTAGTAGTCGTAAATCCATTCTGTGAATAACAAAAATAGTAAGTGCATTCTGTAAATCCCAAAAGTAGTAAGTTTAGGATTTTGTTTTAAGTTAGTTCTGTGAATCGGGCCCAATGGGAACACTGCCCAACACCACCGCAAGGTAGTTACAAAATATTTGCACAGAAGTTTGCTTATTTTGCAGGTTTTGAAACATCAGACACCATGGACACAAAATCTAACTAAAGACTGGCAGGTTCATGGAACAAAGGCCTTGTTTTAGAGCATGACTCATACCACATCAAATGACTTTCCTAAACAAAACAGTGCAACAAACTTCCTGCCTTGGTTTAGCGAAAATGAAGGATTTGAACACAACGCATATTCTTGCATTCTCACACTTCAAGAATTGGCAGCACTTAACAAACATCAGTGACGACATACTAGACATCATGATGTATTGCGACTTATATAGCGCACGTATCACCCGAAGGCATCAAGGCGCTTGCCTTGGGAACCCGTCCTGGCTTTTCCCTGTGAGATAACCCCTACTGGGTATCCCCAGGGTGAAAGCCAGGCATCCCGCAGCGGGTGGGCCGCCGTAGTGGAGATTAAGCAACTATTGCCCAGAGTTGCAGCGTGGGACCCCATGATTAGAATAGGCACCGAGGCGAGAATTATCGAGTCCGTGGACATTTTTGGGGTCAGGACTCTGCCGCGTCGGGAATTGAACCCTGGTCCCGGGCCAGACCTCTGCATCAGGGTCTGCCGCTCTAATCAGTGAGCCACACTCCTCCACATGATACATAATGGCTCTTTCAATACATTAGATCCCCTGGGTTCAGGATCAATAGGCCTGATCAACGATATGTACAAACAGAACACTTGGGATGGTGATGTCATATAGTGTTGGGAAGATATTCCTCGATTGACTAAATACCTCAACACTTTCCCAGGTGAAGCAACACTTGTCCCTTCTTTCTGATGACTTGGATCTCATGGATTTTTTATTAGGTGCCCTGAACCCCCGCCTAAAGCACTTTTTGTGTGGAATATACTACTATACAACAAGCTGTGGAAGATTTCTCAACAAGAAGCTGCTGACAGATTGCACAACATTGATAGGGTTAATGTAGAAAAAGGACTTTGGCTGAGGTTGACCACAACACCATCGAGAATGTATTCTCTGTGAAACATAGTGGCTTCCGAAATTGACATAATACAACAAGATAAGTCTATTTTACAAAATGGACAGTCACAATTACGGTCAATCATAATACTAAACCGGACGTTACACAGGTTACGTTCTGGCCACGTGCCATGGCGTAACATTAACAGTACAGATCTGTTTTTGGCATACGATCTAACTGAAAGACAGATAGTAATGGCACTCAGAGA
Organism: Lissotriton helveticus; assembly: GCF_964261635.1. NCBI lineage: Eukaryota > Metazoa > Chordata > Amphibia > Caudata > Salamandridae > Lissotriton > Lissotriton helveticus. The sequence continues at coordinate 480,471,219 of NC_136067.1, forward strand.
TGCAAAATATACCATGTTGCACATTAAAAAATTAGACCAAATTACGTTTAGCATTTCTGAGACACTATCCACTGACTATATAATCCATGGTTACCTCACCCTACCATTCATGACTTTCCAATTCCAATATTGTCTCCAATACTGACAGTTAGGCAGATATGAAGCACTAGGGTAAGGTAATGTGCACGAGTATTGGGAATTACCATTCAGGATACGATGCATAAATGGTCATACAGAAGTTTTTCTTAGTGGTTCCGACTGTGAAGTTGCTTTAAGCGGATTTTTAGTTTGCAAGGTCATTGCTCTCCACGGGCCATGCAAGGCTTCAGTAGTGAACTTGTCTTGTTATCTGAAGGGTTCCTCAGCTGCTGTGATTCATCCGGTGTTTAGGCTGTTCTCGAATAGGAGCTATTTAATGCTGAATGAACAAGGTTGCTGCAGAATGGAGCCTGGCAGTGCTTATCTAGTGATGGTTAACTCCATAGTGACTTGTTGTACACAAGTACTGTTTCCACCTTCTCGCATAGTTAGGGAGGTAATGGTATGGCTTTCGATGAATGTTTCCAACATAAGATTTAATTCCCTGAGCAAGCTTAAGACCATGCTTTTTCAAAAGTATGTGGCTTTAAGTTGAGCCTGAGAGATGTTTGATCTCAAGGTTGCAAGGTCTTTGTCTGAGATACAGACACTACCTCACACTAATTCCCACTGCATTTTAGGGAGCTGATTCATCATATCTCTAACATGACTGATACAAAAAGAATAGTGTACTTTTTTAAATGTATCAGCTCTGGTTTGGTTAGCACCTTTCAGACAATTTTTGCAGTGTTTTACCATCTTTCATATACTCCATGTTGGGAAGCGTTTTGGAGGGCTCCTGCTTGTCCTGCTGATTGTGGCAGGAATCCTGATTTTATTTTATCTGCTCCACAATTCCACAATGGACGTCCCAGTTCAACTTAGAATGGGGACAGCACTGCTAGTGCTGCATGGCTGTGAGCACATGGTACACTGCTTCATTACACATTGACTTCAAGAACTGAAGAGCATTGGTTATTATCCTTCAGGCCTGTCTGGCTTGACTACATTCAACTTATCTTGTCTCTGTCTGCTCTGCAGCCACAAATGTATCCTGGATATATGTCTCAGATCAGAATTGGTTGCACCACCGGACATTGAAGTAATGACAGACCCCATAAAGCCCCATGCATAATGCTATGAAATGAAATGAAATGAAAAGACAATTTGTAAAGTGCGGTGGCTACCCTAAGGCGTCCCAGCGCTGCAAGAGGTCATGCTTGAGACAGAGCCCCTGAAACCTACTCTGGTTTGTTAAAGAGCAGGGTTTTTAGTAGTTTTCGGAAGGCGAGTAGTTGGGACTCTGATCTGAGTGTGAGAGGAAGGGCATTCCAGAGCCTAGCGAGATTGTGAGAGAATGAGCGGCCTCCGCATCTGGCTCTCTTGAATCTGGGTATTATGGCGAGGTAGGAGGATCCTGATCTGAGTTGTCGGTTGGGATAGTAGGCGGTTATCAGGGGGCGATTGATGATGGGTCCTGTTCCCCAGTAAGACCGATGTGCAATGCACATAGCTTTGAATTCTATCCCCAGCGTATTCCATTGATGCGCTTCATCTCCTAGTGACGTGAACAACGGCTCTGCGGAAAACTTATGGGATATGACGCCTCCCTCAGTGGCTGCCGTGTGAACCAGACAGAATCACCATTGCTCCATAAACATGCTTTGAGGTGCGCCTCTGGGAACATGTGTGGTTGTGGGCAATAGTAATGTTGTGTCCACCACTCAGAACGGTAAACAACCTTTACAACGCAACTTTTACATCGCAGAGCCTTTACAACGCAACCATTACAACGCAAACTATTACAACGCATTGCTCTGGGGGGCGCTCTAGGATAGGGTATAGGTTAATTTACTATCCAATAACCTTCCCTAGTGTCCATGCGGACTGGAGTTGGAATAGTAAATTAAACTATTCACTATCCAGCACCCCAAAGCACTATGCGTTGTAATGGACTGCGTTGTAATACTTGCATTGTAAAGGCATGCGATGTAAAAGCATGCGTTGTGATGTCATACATCCCTCAGAACACATAAGAAAATGATCCAACAAAAATTTTGATTTCTTTTTCTAGGCACCATGGCTTTCTTAACGCTTCAGATCTCAAATGACATATGTCTTTAAGGCTTTTAATAAAATATTTTAAAGGGAAGCCTGCTTTTAGATGCTTTTAAGAGTAGTTTTTAACATTTTTAAAATTGTCTGCTGGCTTTTTCAATAGCTTTTCAATATCGGCCCTTGGTTGAGGAGTCGGTGTTATATTCCCAAGTTAGGTCCATGTAGGGAAGCAGCTGATTTCTTACATCCTCCTCACAATAACATATTCAGATGAGACCTTTTGCGCATATTTGCGTGCATGACAATGTTGGATTACTTTCTTTGAAACTAAGCTTGTTTACAAATCTAGCTTCGCACAACATTATCACAACGCCCTAAACATAATGTACAAGGTCTTGTTTCGCACTATATACAAATATCATCTCTATCTTCATCGAAGGGGAGATAGGGCTATCTACATATGCATAACATTAACAATCTATACGCACATCGCTTGGCTGCTTCCTTTTATAAAAAATGAGAATCCCTATAGATAATGCTGGAGGAGGCACTTTTGCTGTCAATGAGAGTCCTTTCATGCTGATAATTTACCACTTCACTGCCACATATCCCGCACAACGGACGCAGGATCACTGTGAACTAAGATCCTGCATTGAATGCGCATGAACCACACAAGCACGTCACCCTTTCAACTACTGGATAGGGACGCTCATTTTGCCAATTAATTTGGAGGTTCACCCCACCCATATTAGCGGGTGTGCAACAGAGACACCATACCTGTACTCTGGTTCCCCCCCACCGTCCTGAGGAAGACCCGCAGGCCAAGGCCCACAATTTCCCCTTGACCCACAAGACGGGTCGAAACGTCAACACCCACATTGACCCTACCTGGATCACGAGTCCCTGACTGTAACGCCACACAAAAACTGTATTGTGCTTTGCAATATTGAATATAAATTGGTTCGGAATGACATAACTGTGGCCAGGTTCAGATTGAGAAGTTGTGATAAGTCTAAAAGAAAGAACTAACTCAAACAATTTCTATTAACATACTGTCTGAATTCTATTCACCCTCCCCATACCAGAGCACTCCCTCTTCTTGCACGCACCATTGGAGCAACCTCTCCCCCTTTTTCCTTCCTAATATTGCCGAATGCAGTAAGGTATATTTTGTTAAGACAAATAGGATGGAATAAAACCTGTTGAAATCAATTATTGATGGAATAAAACCATTTGTAATCAAATATTCCTTTACTCCTTGGTTGCTGCACCTCAATATAGTGTGTGTATTAATTACTATGAGCCAACGAAAATGCTCGAGTATAATTTGCTAAATAACCATTGTAGGTTGTGATTTGTTTAATCTACTGAACAAGGTCTAGGACCCTTGTCTTTCGTACGATAATTTACCACGCAGCGGTCTGACATCTTGTGAGGGGTGTCCAGTTTGTGACCGAGACGGGATCCTTCATTTATCCCATCAGGTAATGTGGTTGGACTGTCCCTTTTGGGGATTCCAGGCTCTATACCTGCACACACTCTAGGTACACTTAGAGTAGATTTTATATAGTAGTAGTATGCTCGATTACCAGCTTGTTTTATATGCCTACATATATACATTGTTTTAGCACCATGGTAGAACTATAACTGCTAGACTGTTAGAGTATGCATGAGAATGTGCCTGGTTGTCCCACTTTATATGTGAGCATGTGTCTGGGTGTGTCAGTGTCAATCAATCAATCAATCGATCAGGTACTTGTTAAGCTCGACGACTCACCCGTAAGGGTCTCAAGGTGCTTGGGGGGCAGGCTCCAGGTCATCAAGGGGGGGTCTGTCGAAGAGTCAGGTTTTGAGGTTTCTTGCGAAGATGGGGAGCGATGTTGTCTGTCTGAGGTGGAGTGGCAGGGCGTTCCAGGCTCGGGCCACAAGGAAGGAGAAGGAATCGGCCTCCCGATCTGTTCTTTCTGGTGTCGGGGACCATAGTATAGGAGAGCGGGGCAGATCGTAGCGTCCTCTTGGGTGCGTGGAATTTGAGCCGGCTGTTCAGGTATGCTGGTCCAGTGTTGTGGAGGGCCTTGTGGGCATGGGTGAGCATCTTGAAGGTGACTCTAGCTTCGATGGGGAGCCAGTGGAATGTGAGCAGGTGCTGGGAGATGTGGCAGTGTATTGGCAGGTCGAGGACCAGTCTTGTGGCGGCGTTCTGGATGTTCTGTGGCTTGCCGGTGGGGTTTTTGTTTATTCCGGCATAGAGTGCGTTGCCGTAGTCAAATCTGCTGGTGATCAGTGCATGAGTGACGGTCTTTCTGTGTTCAAGTACGATCTATTTTGAGGTCTTACTTAGGAGGTGGAGGGTGTGGAAACCGGAGGACGAGACAGAGTTGATATGGCGGTCCATTTTGAGCTCGGAGTTCAAGATGATTCCCAGGTTGTGTGCATGGTCAGTGGGAGTGGGCGCGCTTCTGAGGGCCGGGGTCACCAGATGTCATTCCATGCATCGGGGTTTGGGCCCATGATGAGTACTTCTGTTTTGTTGGTGTTTAGTTGTTGGCAGCTGGTTTTCATGAATTTGGTGATGGCTTCCATGCCTTCTCGAAAATTGTGTCTGGCGGTATTGGGTTAGTTGGATTGGGAGAGGATGAGTTGGGTGTCGTCTGCCTATGACATAATGTTGAGTTCATAGGTTCTGACGATGGGGCAAGCGGAGCCATGTAGACGTTAAAGAGTGTAGGGCTGTGTAGGACCCCTGGGGGACTCCGCAGGTGGTAGGTGTAGGGTCGGAGAGGAAAGGGGGAGTCTGACCCGCTGCGTTCTGCCAGAGAGGAAGGAGCAGATCCAATTAATCCCTGCATCGTGGAGCCTGCATCGTGGAGCCTGCATATTAGGGTGCGGAGAGAGACTGTGTTGAACGCCGCTGAGAGGTCGAGGAGAATGAGGGCTGTTTCTCCTTTGTCCAGTAGGGTGCGGAGGTCGTCTGTTGCAGCGAGGAGGGTGGTTTCAGTACCGTGTTTTTCTCTGAAGCCTGATTGGGAGGAGTTGAGGATGATGTGCTCTTCGATGAATGTGGCGAGTTGGCTGTTGATGGCTTTCTCGATGACTTTCGCTGGCAACGGGAGCAGGGAGATGGGTCTGTAGTTTCTGAGGTCAGTGGGGTCTGCCGAGGGTTTCTTCGGGAGGGGGTTGACATCGGCATGTTTCCAGTTGTTGATGAACATGGCGGTTGCCAGGGAGCGGTTGATGGTGTGGCAGAGCATGGGTGCGATGATATCGGCGGCTCTGTTGAAAATGTGGTGGGGGCAGGGGGCTGTGGGGGCCCGAGGTAGATTGACTTCATCGCCTTCAGTGTGTCTTTGGTGGTGAGGGCTGTCCAGTTGGCGATCGCTGGCTTCAATGTGTCGGGGGTGGTTGGTGAGGGTTCAGTGTGTTGGTTCTCTTCGTCGAAGTTTGTCGTAGATGGTCTTGATTTTGTGGTGGAAAAAGGTGCTAAGTTTGTCGCAGAGGTCTTGTGAGGGAGGGATGTCGGTGGACTCGCTGGTGGGTTGGGCGAACTACTTGATGATGTTGAAGAGTTCTTTGCTGTTGTGTGCGTGAGTGGAGATTCTGTCTTCAATCACTTTTTTCCTCATTTTTCTGATGAGTGGTGGTGAGTGTTGGTGGTGGCTCAGAAGTTGTTGTAGGCTTCTGTGGATTTGGTGTTCCTCCAGGCCTTTTCGAGGTGGCTGCTAACGCGTCTGGATTCTCGAAGTTCAGCAGTAAACCACTTGGCTTTCTTGGCATGGGTGTTGTTGTTTTTCTTGAAGGGGACTATGGTATTGGTGCTGTCGGACATCCATCTGTCCAGGGTTCAGGCTGCGGTGTTGGGGTCGTCGTTTTCCGTGATGGTTGTGGTGGAGTTGCTGAGTGATGAGGTTAGCTGGTCGTCAGTGATTCTGGTCCAGTTTCTTCATGGGAGCAGGTGCAGGTGTCTGTGGATGGTGGGTGTTCTGAGGGTGAAATGGATGCATCGATCGTCAGTCCATGGGAGTTTGGTGGTGTGGCTGAAGGTGATGGAGTTACCTGTTGTGAAGAGGGGATCAAGGGTGTTTCCTGCTGGGTGCGTGAGTTCGGTCATGATCTGGCGGAGTCCAATGTTCTGTGTGGTGCTGGGGTCCAGTTGGTTGTTGGGGTGGAAGTTTATGAATGAATGTGTGTGTTATTTTATGCATGAGTGAGTGGCTGGTTATCTCAGTGTACGTATGTGTGTGTACCTAGGTGTGTTAGTATATGCATCAGTGTGTTCTTGGGTGTTTCAGTGTATGTGTTGTATGTGCCACAATGTATTAGCAAATGCATGAGTATGTGTCTAGAGGTTTCAATGTATTCATGAGTGTGTGCCTAGCTGTGTCAAGGTATGCATGATTGTATGCCTAGGTGTGTTAGTGAATTCATCAGTGTGTGTCTGGTTGTGTCAGTGTATACATCAGTGTTTGTCTGGGTGTGTGAGCATAAGCATCAGTGTTAGCCAGCTGTGCTAGTGTATACATGCGAGTGTGCCTGGTTTGTCAGTGTGTGCATTAGTGTGTACATGTGTGTGCTATTGTTTTCATCAGTGTGTGTTTGGCTGTGTTAGAGTAAGCATAACATGATGTCTGGCTTTCTCAGTGTATGTATAGGCTTGTAAATGTGTCATGTAGTTCCTTCTAATCTGCAGGATCTGCAAATTTTTTGAACAACATAAACTAGGGGCTTGGTGCCAAAACTGATTCCTGACACCCCACAGGATATGTTGGCCTATAGGCCAGCTATCTCACAGTGCTAAGATTAGCCCCTCTAACCCACCAGGGAGCGATTGGTTTCTTGCAACCACTGAAGCAGTACAAAACCTTTCACTAAGTCACTCATGCTCACTTATTCTTGGAGAAATAATCAGAAAATACACAGTGGGACATTTTCAAAATATTTATTGAACCAATTTTATTCTTACATAAAATACGTGTTGTATTGATTAAAAAAACAAAAGCTGATAAACGTGATTACAAGCACCAAAAGTGCACCCAATCACACACTAATGAAAACATCAACACAGCCATGCACATACTAATGCATACACTGACACAACCAGGCACACACTCATGCACATAATAACATAGCCTGCATATGCCAACACACCCACACATACTCATACATACACTGAGACAACTGGGGACACACTCATGCATACACTAGTACACCCACACACACACTAATACATAGACTGGCACACAGTCATGCATACAGTAACACAGCCAGACTGTAGGAAACTGCCCCCCTGAACAATGTACTAAAATAAAGTACACTATGTAGAACGTGCGGGAAATCCCCAAAAGGCAGGTAAGGGTGCAGGGGAGTGATACCTTAACTCCAAGGGAGCTGCGCAGCAATTTCTCAAAGACTGTGGGTGCTCCAGGGTTCTTGGAGTTCTTTCAGGCTTCAGGACGAGACAGCAGCAGCGATTGTCGAGTCCTGGAAGCCACAAGCAGGTTTTGGCACTTTTTTCTTCTGCAGCAGACCTTCAATTCTTGAGCAGCGGGTCTTCCTTTTCCTGGTCTTCTCTTGTCCATCAAATCTGATATTCCAGCCTGTTTGTGCCACCTAAATAATGAATACAGGTGTGTTACAAGGTGAGACAGGTAGTAACAAATGGGCCACTTACCTTTAGGGTGTCAAACCCCTTAATTGACCGCTTTCTTTGGGAAGAGGCACTACCCTAGCATTGATAGGAGGTTTTCTCACATCCCAAGATGGTGAAATTTCAGGATAGGGATTCACCTCACCTGCCCCACCCTAGGGGTAGTCTAGGCTAAGTCGGGACCCTCCTCCTAATCTAACCTATTTCCCCGCCTTTCCTCCCACCAAAAGTGAAGCATGAAAAGGGACCTGGTCTTTCCCAGTGCCAGGAAGCTACTGGGTTGGATTTCAAAGACGGTATTGCCTTTGAAGCTTCCCGCTTAGGAAGGCCATCCTGTCCTAGAGAAGGTGTGAAGCACCTCACCCTAGATCAGGCTATGTTTCTGTCCGCTGAAAGTGCCCCATGAGGTCAGAAACATGTCTGATAGTGGCAGGCTGGCACAAACAAGTAGGGAAACATAACAGTGCTTCGTTACGTTTTCAGGGGGCCCTCTAATAGTGTCTCCTGTGTGACTTTATTAATAAATACAACACTGGCCTCAGTGAGGATTTATTAAGACAAGATATTTGGTACCAAACACCTTAGAAATCAGTAAAGCCATCATGCAGCTAACAAACTTGTATTGAGAAGTATTCAGTCCATGTACTTTTTATAGCTACCCTGTGCACTTACAAAATCTCAGAATGCACTAGACAAATTGGGGCATATCTGCTCATGCTGATATGCCCACACATAAGGTGTGTACACCCGCCTTAGGACTAAAAGCCTGCAGTAGGGGGGACTTAACTATATCCCATGCATTTTATGGGAAGCGTGGCACACAGGGCAATGTGCCATGTTGACCCATCCGTTTTCTCTCCACAAAGACACACAGCCTGCATTGGCAGAGTGCATAGTCTTGATTAGGGGTCCCTGAGACTGCAGGGAACCTCTACAGTAACAATGCCCTAGGCACAAGGATTACCACTTACTAGGAACTTACAGGGGTTACTGAAGTTGTGCCAATTATGGTAAAGTTTTTCAGAAAGATATCAGGCACTGGGAACCTGGTTAGCATGGACCCATTCCACTTACAGTTCGAAATAACATCAGGCATCGGGCAAAAAGTTGGGAATTAACCATGCAAAAAGAAGCACTTTCCTATATGACCGCCAAACAAAAGTGGATGAAACTAATTTCCCCTAGTGAATCTTCATCATCTAAGTGGAAGAACCTAGAAAGTCTATTTGCACTGGCTTGGGTAGTCCCATGTCTGTATTCTACTTTAACGTCCATTCCCTGTATGGATATTGACCAATTTTGCAGTTTGGAACTCTCACCTTTCATCTGCATTGACCATCTGTGAGGCCTCTGGTCAGTTTGAACAATGAAGTGACAGCCAAACAAGTATGGCCTCAGCTTCTTCAGGGATCAGACCACACCAAATGCGTCCCTCTCAATGGCACTCAAATGCTGTTCCCTGGGAGTAGACTTCTATTGATGAAAGCCACAGGCTGGTCTTGACCATGGTCATTTAGTTGAGATAGGAACGCCCATATCCCATGTTCAGAGGTATCAGTTTGCACAATGAAAAGTGTGGCATATTTTGGAGATTTCAAAAGAATTTGCAGAGCACATTGCTTCCTTCAGAGTGTCAAAAATATTTGCATAGCTCACTGTGCAGTTCAATTTTTTTCGACATTCTTTTGGTGGTCAGTTCTGTGAGGGGTGTCACAATGGTACCAAAATCCTTCACAAACCTTCTGTGGAACCCAGTCAAGCCAAGGAAGGCCCGGATTTGAGTCTGGGTTGTTGGATCCACCGAGTCCACAATGGTTTGGATCCTTGGTTAAACCTGGCCTTTACCAAAAAGGTGGCCCAAGTATATAACCTTCCTCTATCTGGCACTTGCTTGCCTAATAATTTCCTAAGGTTGATCAGGTGATCCTGCCAGGTTGAACTGAAGACAGCAATGCCATCTAGACAAGCTGCACTGTATGATTCCAATTGAAAAAACAAATGGGTCCCTACTCAGAATTAAAGCTTTTTCAGAACTATGATCTGACACAGTACAGATACTTGAAATTAATAACAGAACAAAAACAATGTTATGCAGTTAAAAGTATGTCAGTGCAACACAGAGAACAAATCACAAACTAAATGATGCCATTAAAAAGTATTCCATTCATTAATACAATCAAGTTTTGGTCACTCTTGTTTTGACCCAGCGGTCTGCCTAGTTCCCCAACTCTAGAGGAGAAAGTGCACCTAGGTCAACCAGATGCTAATGTAACATCTTATTGTAATCTTATTGTAACAATTATTCAAAAGATGCTCTTTTATGATTGAATTGGAAGGCCCTTCATAGTTATTCCCATTGTTGCTTGTTAACCAACTGTCTGGTGTTTTACTAAAAGTCAACGAATTCCATGAAGGACTGACTGGGTTTTTCGAGTCACCCTGAATCTTATTCTATATTCTTGAGTTATGAGTCCAAAGGCCTCAATCAGGGTACCCTTCATAAGGTCATAAGACTCTGCATCTGTTTCAGGCAATGTTAGGAGTCTATTGTACACGCTATATATGAAAATCAATTCAATGCTTTATATTTTTATATTATATTGAAAAAAGTTCAATGGTATACAAAAAATTCATTATTATACAATCAATGCTTAAAGGTTGCTAAGATAGGTGCATAAGGAGATGGTCCTAGAAATGCTCAAGTGATGTGAAAGGAATAGAAAGTAAGAATCTGAAGATTATAGATACAAAATTAAGAACAATGTAGCAGAACCGTGTTACTTCAGTAACTTCAGAATGCATGTTGAGAGAAGAGTCTTGCATCTTAGACAAAGTTTATACATGTAAGAAAAATTAGCCACACTTTATCAATGCACATCTGTCTTTAGGCTGATGCAAATAAAGATCCAGGCTTCTATTGTTATATCGTCAATGTTTTGACCCAGGAATAAGATGTGGCAGTTAGGGACCTACCAAGCGGGTCTTCATCAAGACGTAAAATAGGCAACCGACACGTAAGGGGAGTGTATGTACAGATAGTTGCTGAAAATAAAACGTGTGTTCTATGCTCCCTCATGTACCTACCCTATTTTGCTACTCATTTATTACCTACAACTATTCTGTGCTCAAAAGTCTGTTAATCACTCTCTTGTTTTCTTACCCCTTGTTTTTGTAAAGCGCTCTGATATCTGCAAAGATCTTGTTCGCACTATATAAAACTTTCAAAATAAAATAAATAAAGATCCCTAAAGCAAATATAAGATGGACCACTGACCTTCGGGGCGTTGGAAAGATACATGCACTCTTAGGGGCTCATCAGGATGGCGGACAGACTTGCGTCCGTCCGCCACCCTAGAGGAGGAGGGACCGTCCGCAGGGGCAGCGGCGGTCCCTCCGTGCTAATTAGGATGTGACCGCCACCCTGGCGGTCACATCCTGTATTTTTATCATTGCGACGGGTGCTGCTTGAAGCAGCACCCGCCGCAATGTTAAAAAAGTAAGTTGTGCATTTGCATGCACAAAGCGGCAGGCACCTCGCGGTGCCTGACGCTTTGTGCAGGCAAATGCAGGGGGGTACCATAGGTACCCCCAATGTGCACCCCCCACCCCCCTTCACCCCTGGGGGCCCGCAACAGGCCCCCAAACACAAATCCATATGCCTTTACACGGCGGAAATGCCGCTGTGTAAAGGCATCTTTCCGCTGTCATCCTAATATGGCTGGCGGTGTCTGATAGACACCGCCAGCCATGTTAATGCTTTTCCGCCACGGGCGCAATCCGCCAGCGGCGGAAAGGCGGCGGACAGATAGGAAGACCCACCAGCCATCCTAATATGGCGGTGGGTCTTGCAGGGCTCCCCGGCGGATTTCCCGCATCCTCCGGGCCGGCGGTGGCTTCCGCTGGCCCGGTGGATGCGGGAAATCCGCCATCATAATCGGCCCCATAATGTGTAAATGTGGAGATGAACACCTTATCTTAGTCTCCTGTGCATGAGGGGGAACAAACTAGAATACCACTGTAAGTTAAAAGACAGTATATTGCTATGAGGCAAATAAATGCGCCTATTGGTTAATGGAGGAACAATGGTGAATCACCAGTCACCTGGTGAAAGAACCAAGTAGAACCCATGGGAGAATAAATACAAAATTGGCTTACTGGCTTCAGTGTATCAAGTCGAGATGTAGGTGCCTCTTGTTTAATTGAAAATTAGGTCACTGGAAAAACAGATGAAAACGGGCTGTCACAATAATGCTGGATACCTTGGACATCAAAACAGGCTATATGGGCCCAGAACGAGTGTGCCACTCACCTCATTGGAAAGATTAGGTTCCTTTTCCCTAGCTCCTAAAAGCAATGGCAGTCATCCGCAAGTGTACTGACCCTCCGGAGCTGTTGACCCACTTCTTGATTTGGTGCTGCGTCGAGTTCATCGGGGAGCAGAAACTCGATATACCGGACTGCACAGGATCGGTGCCTGGGGTTGCAGGAGGGTCATACCTTCAATCCAAGGGAATTTCATGGCAATTTCTTGAAGCCTGGAGGAGCTCCGGAGTTCTTGGAGTCCTTTCAGGTTTCAGGGCAACACAGCTGCAGTGATTGTTGAGTCCTGGGAGCAGCAGGCAGGGTTTGGCACCTTTTTCATCTGCAGCAGGGCTTCAGTTCTCGAGCAGCGGGTCCTCTTTGTCCTGGTCTTCTCTTGTCCACTGAATATGATTTTCAGGTCTTAGGGTGCCACCTAAATGCTGACTTTAGGGACCTTGCAAGGGGAGACAGGTAGTAGCCAATGTACTACTCACCTTTAGGGTGCCTACACCCTCTAGTGACCACTTCCCGTAAGATTGGATGTTTCTCCACTATTCCAAGATGGTGAAATTTCAGGGGAAGGGTACACATCGCTTGCACCACCCTAGGTGTGGTGTAGGCTAAGTGGAGACCCTCCTCCTCTATTAATTTTCTGCCTTTTCTCTCTCTAAAAGTGGAGCAAGAAAGGGTCTTAGCCTCCCCCACTATCTGGAGATCTGAAGAATTCCCAAACTGTTAGAATTGGGTGTTTCTAGTTGGCAGAGGTATGCACCTTTTCATTGTAGGGACCCTTCCCTCTAGTCAGGGTAAGGGGAGTACACTTCTAAAATAACCCCTCCTCACTCCCTTTGTAGCTTGCCATGAGTAGTCAGGCTTGTCTCAGAGGCAATGTGTAATGCATTTGAACATGACAAACAGTAATACAGTAAAAACACTGCAAAAGGACACCACACTAGTTTTTGAAAAATATCCAATATTTATCTGTGTAAAACAACATCAAAAAGATAAAAATCCAACATACCTTAAACAAAATACAAATATTTCAAACATAGACTAAAAATACCATTTCTTGAAGTTGATAGCTCCGTTCAGGGCTATCACAGCAATGTGAACAAACAAATCCAACAGTTCAGGCTGACTGTGGCATCGCAAATAAGCTACAGAGTCTGGAAGACCTGCAAAGAGTACCTTGGAAATACAGGCCGTCGTTGACCCAGCTATGAGATCCCAAGATGTGGCATCAGCATCGGAGGTTGGTGCAGGTGCCATTGAGCCCTTAAAGTTGCCCATGTTGCAGATCAAACTCCGTGATGTTAAAGTCAGGAGCACCAGCGTTGGCAGGCATTGGGGATACGATGTAAAGTAGAACAGTGCAGCGTGCGGTACCCTCAGGTCTCAGTGCAGGCAGCAGCTTGGTGATGGCATCCAGTGGTACTGGTGAGACCATGACTGTGGTGCGAAGTGGGGCGGTGCTTGTCATGGTGCTGCCAGGTAATGGTTTAAGCATCATCATCGGTGTTCTTTAAGCGCTGTTGCCGGTAAACGATCTGGCGTCAGCGCCGGCGACAATAGGCCGATGCTGCAGTGTGAGATGGGGCAGTGCATCAAGTAACTTATGGGCGGTGCCCCAGGCCATGGTGAAGACAGCAGCATTGATGTTGGCATGGAGCATCATAGTCGGGAACACCAAGGCGGTGATGTGAAGCGAGGCGGTGCAAAGTGCAGTGCCCTCAGGTTGCTCTGCAAACAGCGGTTCAGTGGCGACTTTGGGGGTCTTTGTCAGTGAGACCAGGGTTGCTTTTTCTTCTGTTGCAGTACAAAAACAACTGCTTCTAGTGCTGATAGCAGATTGTCTTGAAGTATTTTATGTTACTGAGACTTCTTGAACAGGGGGAAAGCTCTCCCTCCAACCCATTGACAAACTCAGAAAAATAAGTTGCAAAAAGTGCAGTCCAGTCCTCTTACTGCCCACGAAAGAATCAGCTACTGCCTGCCTGCACAGCAAAGCACACAGCAAAAAGGTAGTTCCTTACGGTACCCGGGGACTCTCCATTCTGCATTCTGATTGGACTTTGCTTGCTAGGCTCCACCCCTGTGGTACGTTGAAAATTAAATAAAATGCATTGTTAAAAAAGGAAAAGGCAGTTCCTCCTCATAGCTCTGCAGCTATTCTTCTTGGTAGGCTCCTTAGTCCAAATGAGTCCTAAGGTTTTGGGGTCAGTGCAACAATATTTATGCTACTTTTCCCTTTGATGTTATAGGCAGAAAGTATCAGAGTTCAGTGAAAACCATTTCTGTGCTCTCTGGTCCAGCTTCACTACAGGAGGTGGAGACATCATTTTGCAGAACAATCACAGCCTATTCAGGTGTTAGTGAAACCTCCTTCCACCACTCTAAATGGAGAAAGGTCTATTCAGCCTGGCTATGAGCCATCCAGGCAAGGCAGAACACACCTCAACCCCAAGGTGAATACACAAACAGGCAGAGGCACACAGGATGGTCAATCAAGAAAATACCATCTTTCTAGAAACGTTACTTTCAAACACATAATTTAAAAACTACCTTTACTAAAAGTTGTGTCATTAAACTCTGAGTTCAGAGAACCTAAACTCCATTTCTCTATCTTGTCCCAATATAAAGTTACACTTGTAAGATGTTACAAGGCAGCTCCCATGTTAACCTATGGGACAGAATACCTTTCAATAGTGAAAAACAAAATGCACAGTATTTCACTATCAGGACATGTAAAACACACCACTACATTTCCTACCTTTCACTTACACTGCATCCTGCCCACAGGGCTAGCTTGGGCCTCCCTTAGGGGCGAGTTACATGTAAAAAAAGAAAGGTTAGGACATGGTATTTGAAAGGCTACAGTGCTTCAGGCCCACTAGAAACATTTGATTTACAGGCCCTGGGTACATACAGTGCACTCTACTAGGGACTTACTAGTAAATCAGATATACCAATCATAGAAAACCAATCATAACACAATTCACAGTAGGAACACTTGCACTTTAGCTGTGAATAGCAGTAAAAAGGTAAGCAGAGACACTAAACCAGCAAAAAATAATTCAAGCACACCATAAAAACAGGAAGTCAGAAGGCATAAAGACAGGGGAAACATACCATAAGATGCCAGGACTAATGCTTACTGGTATTAGTGAGGAATTATTAAGACAAGATGTTTGGTACCAGAAATCTCAGAAATCAGTGAAACCATCATTGAAAGGAAACTCATGTTGATAAGTATGCAGCCCATGTACACTTTATGGCTTCCCCTTGCACTTACAACATCCCTAAATGAACTGGTAGGGGTGACTTACCTATATCCTATGCAGTGTATGGGAGGCATGGTCAACTCTTTAGATTTCTCTGTAGTAAGACATGCAGCCTGCAAAGGCAGAGTGCATAGCATTGGTGAGGGGGTCCCTGGGGTGGCATAACTAGTATTACAGCCCCGGAGGACCCCCCTCAGTACCCCTGCTCTGGGTACCAGGGGTGCCATTTATTACAGGGGCCGTTGACATTGTTCCAACCGTGGTACAGTTTTGGGGAAAGAGATATGGCACTGGGGACCTGGTTAGCAGGGACTCAGTGTACTTACAGTTGGAAATTTTATCAGACACAAACCACACAAATACAGCAGTTTTATTTACCTGGGATAACTATAACTTAGGTTTTCGCAATGCACTGCTTATGACCTCTATATTACATCAGCCATCTTGAGACTTGGCTTGAAGCAGAGTGCTCTAAAAAATGTTTAAAAAAGGAAAAGGAGGCAGGGTAGGAATACCCTGAGCCCACATATATGTGGCCCTGCCAGGTCTTAAAAGCATTTTTTAATTGAATTTTGCCGCAAACTCACAGGTGGACCTGCAGATCCGCTTCAATTTAAAAAAAAAAAGATGTGCAGGCTCTCAGGGTGGGACAAATCCCGGGGGCATTTTTTAATATTAATTTTTATAATAATATGGAGGGTGCCCATGCAGCACCCCCCATCTCGGGGACCACCACCTTACCGGGACAAACATAAGTAAACTGATGTCAGGGGGGCCATGCGTACCCTCAACAGACCCAGGGTCCACTACCTCCCCGGGGCTTTACATTTAGATAATGCTGGGGCCTCTTGGACCCCCCACAGCACCAGGGAACACGGCCTCCCTGAGACTTGACATTTAATTAATAGGGGCCACATGGACACCCCCAGCCCTGGGTAAGCCACCTCCCCTAGGCAATTAACAAAGAAATGCGGGGGCACACATGGCCCCCCACAGCCCTGGGGGCCACAACCACCCTGGGGTAATTACCATGGAAATGCAGGGTGCCCGATCTACACCCGCAGCCGTAGGGACCAGTACTTCCCCGAGGTTAGAAAGGAGGGGGGCAATTTAGCCTCCTGCTGGAGCCAAAGATGGCCACCCCACCAGGGACTGCTCCTGTTATGTATGTCACCAGGTGCCCACCCCCTGGAAATAGCTTGTGCTCACATTCAGGAAGCTAGATCATTAAAAATACACTTGCTTGCAGAAAGCGAGAACAATTGCATGTTAGCATCTTCCACTGTGTCAAAGCAATACCGACTCCTGCAAGAAGCTGCAGGGACCTCAGGGGCCTCGAAGTTCTCCCCACAATCCCCAACACTTAAGTGTGGGTGCACGTGGTGGGAGCAGGGCACCCACACTAGAGGCCGGGCCCCAGGGGATGGGGTCCCAGGGGCTGAAATTAGCTAGAAATGGGGCTGCACTGCCCCCTCCCCTTAACTTCTTTTTACAAAAGTAAAATAGTTAAAAAAGCCAGGCCCTGGGAGATGGGGTTCCCAGGACCAAAATTGACCCATGAGGGGGGCCACTTGCCCCATCGCTTTAAATAAAAAAAAGGCTGGGCCGTGGGGAATGGCCCCTCTGGTCCAAATTTGGCCTTGGGAGCTGGCTGCTCGCCCCCCCTCCCTTGAAGCTACTAAAGTTTTTTTTTAAAAGGTCAGGCCCTGGGTTTTGTGTCCCCAGGGTCAAAATTGGCCCAAGGAATGGGGCCGTGAAGCCTCTTCCCCTATTTAAAATAGACCTGGACCCGTCCCCTTTTTCACCGCTCTGAAAACGCACCTTCCGACGCAATGCTGTGCTCGGGGATTAAGTCCTCTTAGATCTAGAGGGTTCTTGGGGGCAAATAAGCCCTCCTGTTACCTCCAGTAATTACCACAATGTGGGATTGCTAAGAGGTCTTTGGAGGCCATGCACTCTTTGTCCACCACTGTGCAAACGTGCCTCATCGCACACTGCAGGTTGGGGGATGAAGTCCCCCTGGCCATAGAGGGTCCTTGGGGGCCAACTGCTCCTCCTGTTACCTCCAGTAAGTTGTACAGAGCGTGATTGGTGTGAGGACTTCAGAGGCCATGCCCCCTTTCCCCACCACTCTGCAAACGGGCCACCGTGTACAATTCTAGTTGGGGGATGAAGTTCTTTTGGATGCAGATGGACCATAGGGTCCAAGAAGCCCTCCTGTTACCTCCAGTAAGTCCCTTACAGTGGGCTCCTGAGAGCTTGTTGCCCCTTTTCTCCACCACTCTGCAAACTTGACTGTCAGTTAAAAAACATAGAAATTCACTTAAAAAAGCCAAAGGTTACATGGACGTTATAGTTAGGAAATAGATTTTGAAAAACTTAGAAATTCACTGAAAAACCCAAAGGTTACAGAGGTAAAAGCAGATCATTCTAAAGCTATTTTGGTAGTGTGGTGAGCAGTTAGGCTTATCAGAGGGCAGTGATAAGCATTTGTTGCAATCTGAGACCAATTTATAAAATTATTATTGAATGTAATGTAATATTTAAGACCAAGAACACAGTTCTAAGGTTAGTCATTTCTGAGTTATGATTTTCAAAGTGTGGAAAATATATCACTTTTTTGCACAATTATGCACCATTGGAAAATGCGGAAAAATGCATATAAATTCAAATAATGCTTTCATGAAGTTCACCTTCTCATTTTAGGCCAATGTTGGAAGCCAGGTCTAAAATTCGAGCAGGAGAAGTTTGGGAGTGTCCCAGATCAGCCAGGCGCAAGGTGCTGGGGGTCTTGGTAGCTGATGCACAAAGATGAAGGGGGCCACTTGAAAGTACACTGCACAGGAGGACCTACAGGTAAGTGCAATGGGACTCCTTTGAGGGACGAGGTTTCAAGGGCTTGGGGACCAGGGGAGCCCAGCTGATGGTCAGTGCTGGGGCTGATGGGGCAGGGTGCAGAGCGAACAGGTCAGCTGGCAGTCGTGTGTCTTCAAATACTCGTGGTCAGGAGCAGGCCAGTTGGAGAATCAACCTCCAGACAGCAGGGCCTCAGGCAAGTGGGTCTCGGTGTCTTGATGTTCCTTGGTGGGTGCTTGCTTCTGGTGTTTTTGGAGTCCGGTGTGGACTCTTCTTCTTGGTGTTTGCTGTTGGGGCCTGGTAGCAAGGGTATTGGTACGCTGCAGCTTCAGTAGGTTCTGGTGTCTCCAAACTTAGTGTGGAGACAGATCTGGCCCTTGACAGCTGTTGTACTTTTTCTTGCTTTGGTGGTGCCTTGAGGTCGTCGGGGAGCAGCAAATCAACAAATTGAACTTCAGAAATCAGTGCCTGCAGAGTGCAGAGGAGCGATACCTTCACTCCAATGGAGCTTCTTTGTGATTTCTTGAGGGCTGGACATGCTCTGGTGTTCCTGGAGTCCTTTGAGTTTTAGGACAACACAGCAGGAAGCAAGTGTAGAGTCCTTGAAGAAGCAGGTAGGGTTTGGAGTCATTTTCATCTACAGCAGGGCTTGAGCTCTTGAGCAGTGGGTCTTGTTTGTCCTGGTCTTCTCTTGTCCATCAAATATGATGTTCAGGTCTTGGGGTGCCACCTAAATGAATTTAGCGGCCATACAAGAGGAGACAGGTAGTAGCCAATAGCCCACCAACCCTTACGCTGTCTAACCCCTCTAGAGACTACTCCCTGAGGGAAGTGGCACTACCCTAGCCCTGATAGGCAGTATTTCATGAGAGGGGTTCACACCACCTTCCCAGCACTAGCAGTGGTGTAGGCTAAGTGAGGACCCTCCTCCTAAGCTAACTAATTTTCCTGCCTTTCCTCACAACAAAAGTGGAGCAGGAAAGGAGGTTTAGCTTCCCCTACTAGCTGGAGGATCCTGGTTTGTACCACCTCTGCCCAGAGCAGGCTTTGTCTCTGTCCTACAAGAGTGCTGGCTCTCACACCATGAGGTCAGAAAGATGTCTGGTGGTGGTAGACCTTTGAAAACAAGTCAGGAACCATACCAGCGTTTGGTAGGTTTTCAAGGGACACTGGCATTGGTGAGGATTTATTTAGACAAGATGTTTGGTACCAAACATCTTAGAAATGAAAGTCATTGAGGAGCTTGGAAACTTGTCTTGACAAGTTTCCAGCCCCTGTAATGGCCTGCAGTCAGGGTTGCCTACCTATACCTTATGCAGTGTATGGTTGGCATGCACAAAAGGCTGCGTGCCAATGCAATTCTTCGGATTTCTCTGCACCAACACATACTGCAGCCCTTGTGGACCCTCTTTAGTACCCATGCCCTAGATACCAGGGGTACCATTTACTAGGAACTTACAAAGGTAGCTGCATTGCCAATAATGGTACAGTGTTTGTGAAAGAGATCTGGCAATGGGAACCTCTTTAGCAGGAACCCAATGCACTTAAAGTTCGAAATCACATCAGGCAACAGTCAAAAGTGGGAGCAAACCATGCAAAGAGGGACTTTCCTACAAGTCTCGAATTTCTAACGGTTTATTTTAATGCAAAGAAACATATTATTCCCAGCCGGAGATAGACATTTAGCAAGACACAGTTGTTGCACTGTTTGAACTTAGTCATTATAAATAATTGGGCTTATTCTGTGGATAAGGACCATCTAGAAATTGTCTATTTTAGTTTTAACCACTGAAGGTGAAATATCTGGATTTTCCAATAACATTTGGTATACACATGTGCTAGTGCCATGCATCGGCTATGAAGTCATGTCATAAAGAGCTGTAGGTGAAACAATATAGGGAATTATTCTCATTTTGTTTTTTACTCACCGTGTGACTTTAATTCATCACTGACAGACGCTCATAGGTTTGAATTGTCTCTCACTATCCACATCCATGCCATGGTATCTTTCAAAACAGGGCTTCTTTGCTGAGTAACCAATAGCTTCCAAAACATGACCTAGAAGAACGTTGGCTGTAGACTCCTTAAAATCATAAACCCATGCCAAATTAATGCGAATTGTAATACAATCTCTCTCGTCTCCTATTCATTGAAAAAAAAATACTCTGTAATTCAAAGCAATTTTTCAGTGACATCAAGTTGTTAAGCATGAAGGGACAACGAGTGGTAAGGGAAATGCTAGAGCACTTTGTCAAGAACTCTGACAATGCTAGGAGAAATCGTTAAATAAAGGACATGCAGTATGAAACCATCAAACATCCCTTCTTATCGCAGCGAAAGTCAAACTTATCGCCTATGAACAGCGGGCAAAAGAAGCAGATACCATTGCTAGGTAACATATGTAAAACTGATGTCCTTGAGGCAAATTATCATTGCTGCACTTTCAGTAAGAAGTGCAGAGACCAGGCGAGCGCATTATTAGAGCGTTCTGCGCATGCATGATCCTGGTGGCATGCTGTGAAAAAAAGGGAATAACTGTCCAGCGGACCTGTGAGCTTCCTATAATGAGCAGCGTCGCTGAGTTCTAACTGCTCTAAACATAGTAATGAGATCGCATTAATAAATCCAGTGTTTAGGCCATATTTATTATTGCGTTTATGTTGGGATTTAATGATAGATGAGCAAAAATGCGTGCGTTCAAGCATACAAGATGGGATTTTATCTGTGATTCATTCGGAATGCAGGCGCCACGTTTAAAGTACCTCCAAGAACGCATCAGTAACCAAGTGATACCAATGTAAGGCCTATCAGTTTTTGCACAGTCATATCGTGCAAAGATAGACTAGAAACTATGCTATTTGTTGGTAAGATCATGCTTTAATTAAATGTCCATTTGAAAGTAGTACAATAGAAAGTTAGGAAAAAACTTGAGAAAATACTGATAGGTAGAAAACTAATTCGGCCCCTGGAAGTTTTCTCAATTGAGAAAAGACCGAATACGTTTAATATATTCAGCCCTTAGGAAGGAAGGAAGAGGGAGATATGACAGAAATATAAAATTGGAAGTTAGGTAATTGCTAAGAAAATCAAAGACATGGTTAAATGAGTACTACTTTGTCATTCTTGGCTAGAATTAGCAATTTAGAAAGAGTACATGTGATTAAAATGTCCTTTTGTTAAGACATATTCAAAGGAGCTGTCCAGCTCGAAATCTTAAAAGAAAAAAAACTACTTCAGCACAATGAGAATACATTCTCCTGGTCATGAATGCCGAGCAGGGCTATGAGCGTACACTTAATGTACTGCCCTACCACTTGGCGCAGTCCTTTGGCGAGATCATGTGGACTTCACTGTTGCACGTTATCCCTGACGCAGTTCTGGGCAATTTTACACCAGTGCTGGGCAATTGTTCTGTGACATTTCGCTTACTCTCATTTTTACCTACTGACTACTGCATTATTTAATACAACAAATGTTTGAGATTGAGAGATGGAAAAATAGATTGAAATTCCATTTAAGATATAATGGTGATTTTTTTAATATAGATTAGTTTAAAGGAGACATCGTTCAATAAATGAATGAACATACGTATGAATAAATGAATGCATTATTGAAGGAATGCCAGCTTTATAAAACACAAACATGTCGTCCTGGAGCTGGAGCAGATACTGATTACAAAGATGTTAGGGTAATAAAATAGGTAGGTGTAGAAAGTTGGGTTATTAGTAAATGAAGGTAGGTACCTAGAGCTAGTAATATTATCACAATCACTAATAAGGTCCTGTCACGTCTCAATAAATGTAACTTTGCTCAACCCGTGATAGCTTGGCAATGAGCAGTCAGGCTTATCTCACGAGACAAGTGTGTAAAGCATTTAATATGACCAAACCAGTAAATAAGAAATAGACACAACACAATAAAAATCCAACACCTAATAATACAAATAATGAATATTTTTTATTTTTTAAAATGACCCCAACACAACACAAAATCCTATGGAGGTGAACAGAGATATGAATTTATAAAAAATAAACTGCAGTATAGCACTTAAAAGCATAAAGAGCCAACAGCAGCTATTTGGTTGCATGGATTGGGCAAAATGGAAAAATTCAGGCCAATCACGATGGAGCGAGAATCAGGTACAGTTCCAGGCTAGTACCACTGAAGTTTTGCCTTCTTAAAAATTATGCAGGGAAGATGTTTGCCGGGAGCAAGGAGAGCATTGCTGGCAGTGGACTATGGGTGCAAAGAGCCATCAGGCATCATGGACGGATGGGCTGGAGCCTCGGATTGTGAGTGGTGATACTTGCTGTGCGAAGAGATAACCTTGTGCCCTACTACGTTAATCCTGTAAGCAAGTGGCACAGTTCCAAAGGTAACGGTCCATTCGCGAGGAGCACAAAAGCTTGAAATTAAGGGCTCAGAAAGCACTCCAAGGGCCTACGACATGAGCGGTGCCATTTGGAGGTCAGGAAATAGTTGTAGGTGGGTGTAGGAGCTGTAGTTCTGATGGTTCTTTTGGGAAGATCAGTTTCTTCTAGCACTGGCCAAGGGATCAGAAGCTCTGGATTGCCACTTGGGGGCAAGGACTCAATCGCCCACAATGCACCTGCGCAGTCCATGCAGTCCAGAAAAATCAAGGTTTAGCTTGTGAACTGGGGCAGTCCTCTCTTTGGGGTGTTACAGGTGACATTTACCAGCATTTTTCTACCTGCTGCTGCTCAGGGAGTCCCCTCCTTATTCTTTAAGGCAGGCACAGTCCTTTCTTGTGCGGAGCCTTGAGAGTGCAGCAGGTGCAGTCCTTCTGAGTGCAAGCCTTCTGTGGTGCAGTCCAAGGGTCCAGCAGGACCATCCTTCTTCAGCTGTTTCAGACAGGGATCTGAGGAGCTCCTGCAGATCTCCCATATTTGTTCCCCATTCTGGGCTGGCAAGAGGAGGAACACCCCAACCAATGAGTTCAAGATATCACCCTCTGATAGGACCACTGGGAAGTGTGGCATATTTTTGACCCAGAATGCACAGCTCTACAAAACAAGATGGAGAAATTCTCTATTTAGAGTACTGGTCTAACAGTACTCACAGGTGTAGCTAGCATTTACCTACAATCCCCACCCTGTACCTCTCCTAATCGAAGTAGGGGTTCCCATTTGGCTGTGAATCAAAAATATGGGGGCTGGCCTGGGTCCTGTGAGATCTGTGCTTCTACCTTTAAAGTCCAGTTCATCTCCCCAGCCCCTTCCTGTCTCTGGCATTCACAGGAAGAAACTCCCACCAAATGGCTGTATTGTTTCAGTCCCAGGCCTCTTCATACCTACGCAGGAAGCAGCTTGACTAAGGCTGTCAGAGTCTGGCCAATCAGAAGATGCAGCTACAGGGCTGTTTTAGGTAACTTCAGGCTGGTACATTCTAAGACTACTTTCCTGCAGTATTTATAATAAATCCAACCATGGCAAGTTGTTAGATTTATTGCAATTATTATTTTGATACTTTGTGTTATATTGCTAGCTACTTCCAATCAACAGTCTTCATATTCTAAGTGGAAGAACCTGCAAAAGGCTATGTGCATTGACATGGTCAGTCCCAGGTCTGTGTTCCACTATAACGTCAGTTCCCTGAAGGGATATGGATCACCTTAACAATTTGCATGAGTCATCTGAGAAGACCGTAGTTAGTTTGGACAAGGAAGTGAGGCCCAAACTGGCATGGTCTCAGCTTTCTCAGGGACCAAACCACAGCAAAGACTTCCCTCCCTATAGCACTGCAAAGATGCTCTCTGGGGAGAAGGCTTCTGCTTATAAAAGCAACAGGTTGGTCATGGTCATCATCATTGGTCTCGGATAGGACCGCTCCTATTCAATGTTCATAGGCATCTGTCTGCACTATGTACTACTTGGTGTAATCTGGAACTTTAAGAATTGATGTGGAGCACATTGTTTCCATCAAGGCTTCAAAAGCTTTCTGACAGCTCAATGTGTAGTTAACCTTATTGGGCATCTTCAAAGAATGCCCTGTCTTGGTTCTAGGTAGTCGGAGCTTCCCTAATCAGAATGGTCTGGATCTTAGGTTGTAAGGGTTGAATGTTGCTTCCACCAAAAAGGTGGACCTAGTATACAACAAACTACTATTGTCCTAGTGTTCAAGGCAGGTACCATACCATATAAAGATCTGCAGGCATCGCTGGTTGTACATAAATTACAACATACCTCTCTTCTTACAATAAATCTAGAGTAGGGGATGTCTCAGTCTGCTGCCACTGTTAAAAATAGCCCAACTCTGATAGACAGACTTAAACAAATACAAAACCCACATTCACCTAGTGTAACAACAGAAAAAAGGTGAGAAAGCGAGATAGCACCTCACGGGCGCACCACCAATGGGGCCCCTGGATGGTACTCACCAGGGTGGGCCTGTTATCATCATTGGTGCCATCAAGCTATAACGGAAACGTGTCCTAAACCCAAAGAAAAGACAGTGAGTGGTGCAGTGAACACAAATTATATGTAACACAACATACAACATTCAACAATTAACATATAATATATTCTGCAACTGGGACAATTTCTTTAATGGTGTTCCTTTTTGTTGCATACGGTACATATATGAACAATAAAAAAGGAAGACGTGAATACTACCAATCGATTCACACCCTACTTACAGCCGACATGTTTCATTGCCTTGGTATCTATCAGGCAATTTCCTCAGGGAAAACCACTTTAAATGCCACTGCAAAGGACACTGGGCTTTGCGCGCTGTAGTAAAACATAAAACATACAGAGTCGAGGTTACCTGCTGTCCTACCCTGTTCAATTCACAATGCTATTCTGCGCAGAAAAACAGCGTAATGCTGCAAAGAAGGAAATAATTACCCTTCAATGAACTTTGCCTCTCATACCAGCCAAGAGGATTTTAAAAGAATAACAGCCCCCATTGGTGTGCTTGGTCCAGTCTCCCTTTGTTACTGTTGCTAGACCAAACATCAAAAGATCAGGGTTACATTTAAAAAGACACGTCTTGTGCCTGTAATTTTGAAGATCTCTCATCAAAGATGCACCCAAGAGGCCCCCTGCCGCCCCATTTAAGTTGTTACCAATAGAGGAGAACAGTCCGGTGTGCACTCAGCCCTGGAAAACCGGCACCCTCATCAGCTATTGCATTTAGCGTGTCTAGTGACGATTTTCGCACTGCCTGATTGGTTGTGTGAGTCACGTGCTTCTGGCCGCCATATTAGACTGGGTCCCGAGTCGCTGTAATACAAGGACCCTGCGTGTATCTCGTAGAGTTCTCGCGGGATCTCGATCTTTCCTCTTAGATGGGCTTTATTGATTTTGAACATAATCCGTTTTTCTGTATTTACACGGTAGTAATTAGAGAGTCCTGATGCTGGATATTAGCATTTTGAACATACCCATACCTCCACTATAGAATGTGCCAATTTAGACGTGGTGCCCCTTTTCACAAGCTCTTATTATTGCCAGTTTAAATATTATGCTCGACTCGCCTGCAGATAATATTTAAAAGGATATCTCTCATATTGGCCCGCTTATTCATATAGCTTGATATTAATACAATCGATACCTCAGGTATGGTCGCCATCTTGGATAGGTAATTCTCCTATTGTGAATGCTATATTCTCTGAATTTTCACGCGAAATCTCGCGGAATTTCGCCGTGAGTGCCACATTTTCATTCTGTAACTTTATTAGTCAGAAACATTATATCTGACCACACATCTTGTTACAAAATAGGCAAGAATTAACAATTTATTATGGATTTTAAAGTTATGATGCCACTGCTTCCATAGGTCACAATTGTTCTGTATTGCTAAAGTTTGAACTTATGTGTGTGGTATATACTGTATTGGTATTACACACATAATATGTTTATGTTGAACCTGTGTGTGCTGTATACACTTCATTTATATTACACACTTAGTACTCCACTCTCCGCCACTACATGTGCGACACTATTATAAGGCCTGTTGTGGACCTATATTTTCTCTTACTGAATTAGGAGGTAATTAGAGCATCTAGCTGGAATGATATTTACAGGCCTGCAAGTACACAGCATTCAGTAGCTACCTTCGCAAAAGAACATCTCTAGCGTAGCTTATTCCACTCAAGGAGTTCGTTGAGTCCTTTCTGTTCACTCTTTTCCTGGAATATCCATCTAGCTTCTTTTGTAATTAAACGTCTCTCTACTGTCGGGGCATCCCCTGTTACTCTCTCCAGGACAACCCACGTGAAAGTGTGTCTGTTGCAGTGGCAATGTTGCACTAGCTTTGTGGTAAGTTTTCCGCTTTTTATGGTGCTCACGTGTTCCTGGATGTGAATTTTTATTTTGCGTGTAGTGAGCCCGATGTAGTCCAGGCCACACTCTTTTCAAAGAATCTTTATTCGGTGATTAAAAAACACCATAAAAGCACATTCATATATACACAATAAAAAAGCATTAAACATTTCAGAATTCTTTGTACGATAAATTTACAGACATAGTTGCAGTAATATGACCATATTTAACGTTAAAAAAAGCAGAATAAAAAGTTTCAATCTACACCTCTAGTGAGCCTTAATCTTAGGGCAACTTTAATGAAATTCAAAATACTACACAGTGTAAAAGGGTCCTCAGCTTTCTGTGAGAAGACTAATGCCTCCCTTGCGTGGACCAAATTAGCATTTTTCAAGATGTTTACAAGATATTTACGCCGGGGCATAGAGTAGAGGGGGCAAAGTAAGACCAGATGAAGGGAATCCTGCGGAGACCTATTGTCGCAGCCGCAGGGCCCCTTCTGGTCTATTGTTGTAACAAACCCAGCTGGTGATGCCAACATGAATGGGAGTAAGTTAAGTCTAAATCGGCACATCATGAACCTATCCTGGGCATTATGCATGAGAAACAAGTACGGCTCCATGCCTTGAACACTTTTTACTAGGCGATGGGCCCTCACAGTTTTTTTACAGCCTTCAACCACCTCTCTGCGCATGGTTTTCTGTTCCAGGAATATTCTCCCCACATACTGTTTGTCCTGGGCTACAATCGATGTAGGGTGAAGGAAGAGGTTCCCCAGGCCTAGCTCCACTAAGTTATTCTTTACATAAAGGAGCCACGGAATACGCATACATTTATCCCTCTTTAGACAATCTGATAAAATTTCCCTACTTAGTGACGCCTCCGGGTTCACCCAAATTTTTAGCCAGGCTATAATTGGCCTCAACTTTATCAGATCTTCTATGTGTGGTCTCCCTAGCTCACTGTGAGCAATCGAACCAGCGGTACATTGTGGGACCCTCAAAACTGATTTCAAGTATTTGTTTTCTTCTCTCTGTATGCTAGTGGTGTTAACAAAGCCCCATACCTCTGCCCCATAAATTACCTTGGAGCATGATACAGAGCTATACAGGTTTAACACCTGTTCCGGGGACCATCTTCCTAGCCTCCTGCCATAACTAGCAATTGCCCCGTTCGATGATAACATTTTACCGCAGCGTTCCCCCACCAAGGTATCAAACCGCAAGGCACCATCAAATGTAACACCAAGGTATGGAAATGTTTTGACCTCCTCCAATGTATGGCTCCCTATTTTGTAGGTAAATTTAGAGGCATTTTTTTTCCCTGCCCGGAGCACATAACATTTACTGAGATTTGCTGAAAGATCCAGGGCGCCCATAAAGCTAACAAATCCGTCAATCAGGGTTTGAAGGCTCCTCGGTGTGCGTGCGATCAAAACCGCGTCATCTGCATAAAGCAGGACGGGGATATGCCGCGACCCCACCCTTGGGCAATCTGCCTTCAATCCTAGCAGAAACTGCTCTAAGTTGTTAACATAAAGGGAAAACAAAAAGGGAGCAAGAATGCAGCCTTGACGAACTCCACTCTTGCAAGGAAAGGAACTAGTCAGCCCCCCCTCCCTATTAAAGCGGACCTTGGCAGTAGTATCACTATGCAGTTCTTTCAAGATCTTAACTAAGCCGCTCTCTATCCCCAGGTTGAGCATCATGCCCCACAGTTTTTCCCTGTTCACGTGATCAAATGCTGCTGCCAAGTCCATAAAACCCATGTAAATCGGTTCATCACTAGCTATGGTATACTTGGCAGTCAGCATATATAGATTCAAACACTGATCGCTAGTGGACCTCCCTACCCTAAAGCCGTATTGGGTGTCCGAGAAGATGTTCCTTTCCTCGGTCCACTCGGACAATCTATTAAGGATTGCCCTCCCCAAAAGCTTTGCTGACACATCAATCAGGGAGATCGGGCGGTAGCACTTTGGGTCATCCCTGTTGCCCTTTTTGAAAATTGGCACAATTACTGCCGTGGACCAGGATCGGGGCAGGCCATGAATAATAGCGGTGTTTATTACCCTTGTCATAAGGGGGGCCCACAGTTCGATGTTACTCAGAAAAAGGTCGGGAGGAATTCCGTCGGGCCCCGGTGCTTTATTTCTGGTCAGGCCCTCGATCCCTGCAATTATTTCCTTGATGGAAAATTCCACCGGTGTAGCCTCAATAGAACTGGCCGGGGAGTCTACAATGGGACCCGACTCATGGTTATACAGGCCCCTAAAGTGGTTAATCCACTGCTCAGGGAGAATATTTGCCCCTACATCCGGGGAGTCTTTTTCCTGGAAAGTTGGGTTGTTAATTATTTTCCAGAAACCCACTAGGTCCTTTTTTTCCCCCGCTTCTCGAAGATCTGCCCATGCTTCCGCCTGCAAGGCAAACTTCCTCCTCTTAATTTCTCTTTTGTAAACGTCTCTACACTCTTTAACTTTATGGGGGATCCTTGGTTTGGCTTTAAGGCTACTTTTCAGCTCCCTCAGGGCTTTAGAGCAGGCTTTATCAAACCAACGCGGATTCCCATCAGACTTGAGAGGCACACTGGTTTTTAACAAACCGTCGACCAGCTTGGCGATCTGGTCGAAGGCTGCCATTACCCTCGGTCCATGGACTTCGGTATCCAGGCAGTCATTAATAGCTAGTCTCCCTGCATCCACCAAGCCCTTATAAAACTTTTCCCCATCAATTTTTGCCCATTTTAGTCTCCTGCCCTGGTCTGTTGCCCTCTCAATGATAGTGGGGTGGGCTCTAGGTCTTGGGCCTGCCAAGTACAACAGTTCCAGGGTAAGAGGGTTGTGGTCGCTAAAACCACTCCACTCAATCCCAGCACTGATTGTCTTATTCATTAGTGCCCTCGAAACCAAGATATAATCTATAAAAGAGGAGCATCCTCTACCCTTAAATGTGGGGGGGAGTGTGCCACCCTCCTGCAACACTACCTTGTTAATGGTATGTCCCAGATCATATTTAGACCGTAACATCCTAAGGGCAAGGCCCAACGGCGTGTGTGAGAAATGCGGTCCATTCTCCAGTGGACATCGGGACCAATCTATATTTGTTTGGACCAATACAGGGCACAAATGGCAGTTAAAATCTCCCATAACCACTAGCCCATAAGAAGGCCCGTTTTTTTGACCTGTAAGTACCTGACTCAACTTGTTATCCAGTTCGGGGGTAAGAGGAGAGTTAGATCCCGCGATCTCATTATTATAGAGGTTTACAGCGACGAATCTAAGTCCTTTCCCCGTGAACCTAACAGCCTGAATTCTGTGAGAGTTGCACTCAAGGCTAGCATATTTTCCCGGTAGGCTCAGGTCAGTATAAATAGCCAAACCTCCCATGGCTCTCCCTGATCTTGATTTTTGCGCGGGTACAACAAAGGACTTATACCCTTCTAGGTGAAAATTATTCTCCATGGCCCAGGTCTCCTGCAGGCATATTATGTGGAATTTCCTAATATATTCAAGCCACTCCTTGTTGTTGATTTTCCCGGCCAAACCGGCTATATTCCATGAAATAATTTTTAGTGCATCCCCCACCTGGTCCCCATTTCGTTGCATCCCATCTAGAGGTTCTCGCCCTACCTCCCCCAAGACTGGTCCTTGTGCATCCCCCAGTTGAGCGTTTTCTACAACCCTCGGTTCATCCAACACCTGACTCTGGGCACTACCTCTTACTAGGAGGCTGGGAGTCTCCTGTTCTAAGTTTTGGGCACCTCTGCCCCCGCTATCCCCCCTACAGAGATCTGTTTGTCAATCCACCCCCTCTAGTCCCTCCAAGCAATGGAACCGATTAAGAGTTTGGAAAGGTGGTAGTGGCCTATTAAATGGAGGCCTTGGATTGAACTCATAGTGCTGGGCGCCCCTTCGACCCACCCTTTCCCAATTGTCATCAGAACGGGTCCCGTGTGTGCGAGCCGGTGCGGGAGGAAAGAAAAAGGACACCTGAAGTGTTTGGATTGTTGTCACTAGTGATCTATTCCTTCCCTGGCATATGTGAGCAACTGTTCCAGTATCCCTGAGGCTCACCAATATGCAATCCCCTGTGATGGATTTTCGAGTTCTCCCTATCCAGGGTACCCTTCTTACCATTATTATCTCGTTATTTAGGTGTACAGGTAAGGGTCTATTCTGATTTAGCCACTTAATCACCCTAGTTTTTAAAGTGCAGAAATCCTCAACTTCACCCTCCTTTAACGGTGGGACGCCCGCCATGACTACTGTGTAGTCATTCGCCTCTGGTGGTAGGTTGGGTCTGCGTGGCCTAGGGGGGGGCTTCATTAATGGGTTTGGGGCAACACTTTCTTTCCGCTGTACTATAGGAACACTGTTTACCTTTACAGGGGTGCTAGGTCCTGTACTATGAGATGGTTTATTTAAGGCGGGAATGTTCCTCTGGGTGTGTGGTGGGACGGTCGTAATGGGCGCCTGTGGGGGGGCCAGATGTAGTACGCTGTTCGAGGCTTTTGGGCTAACAGTAGATTTGAGGTCCTTTTCGTGGGATTTGGGGGGGTTTTTAATACTACTTAGTGTGGCCTCAAGGATTGTTAATCTTATTTCCACTTTTTTAATACTTTCACTAATAGGTAGCAAAAGTGACCTAAGTAGGAATTCCAAATTGCCCAGCGGGGCAACAGAGAGAGGGACATTGGTGGGGTTACTAGCCATCTCATTAGGTACAATGGGTGCAACAAGGAGAGGGGCATTGGAGGCGTTACTAATCATCTCGTTGGGCACAATGGGGGCCCCACCCTCCAGCGCCGTGGGAACAGGGTGTGAATCACCCGCCACCGTTACAGTTGGTGTAGTATGTTTCGGTGGCTTCCCAAATTCGGAGTGAGAGATCTTGGGTTTATTTTTAGCCTGGGCCCCCTTCGACTTCCTCCTACGTTTATTTGGAGGGGGTCCAAATACACCCTGCGCAACAATTTGTTTGGATTTAGCATTTCTAGGCTTGGTTTGTGGGGGGAGTTGGGAGATTAGATCTATCATCTCCCTGGTTGGGCTTTCGCTCCTCACTGGGGTTGAGGACCTTGGTATTTCTGGGGGAGTTTTTGTAACGTCCCTGAGCAAAAAAGGGACGTCTTCCAATAGTGTTAGATCTGTGGTGGGTGTAGGGGGATGGTCTCCTAGGGGTCGACCTTTCAAATTGTCAATAGAGCGTCTCCGCTCAGCCCTAAGACGACTTAACGTGTTTTCCTTGTCCCCTTCTACCCCCGCCCGCGGGAAATAATTTTCTAAGGTCATGTTTCTTGTTCCTGCCTGTCTTGAGGGGGTACATTCCTTTGCCGGGGACGGCATAGTCTTTTGGGATGTAGTCCAAGCTGGGTGATTGATGATCGACTTCTATACCTGGGGGTGGGCGGCGGGGCCAAGGGAATAGGCCCAGCCCGGCCTCCTCCGGCCCCGGACGGCCACAGACGGTCCCGCCCTTGTCCCGGGCTTGTCCCGGGCTTGTCCCAGGCTTCTCCCGGGCTTCTCCCGGCGCTGTCCCGCGCGCTCCCGCGCAGCGGGGGCGCGTCTGCCTTTAAATAACAAGTGATGTGATTGGCGGATGGGCGGGGCCGGCAGGGAGAGCAGCCCAGCTGGTCTGGATTGGGCGTGCAGGGGCTCCTGGTCCTCGGAGTCCCTGCTGGTGCTCGCAGCCCTGCCGGTCAGTGGAAAGCAGCCCCCTTCCCAAGCAGCTCCGGTGGTTGTAGCTGCGCTGCGGGACCCGCGGAGCGGGTCCGGCGAGGCTTTGGATTAGGCTGGAGCGGGGTCAGAAGAAACGTTGCAGAGTTTCAAGTACTCTGTGCAGGTCGGCGTTAAAATACAAGTAAAAGGTCCCAGGTGGTTTCTGGCCGTGCAGCCCTTTAGCTCCGTGGGCGGATGGGCGGGGCCGGCAGGGAGAGCAGCCCAGCTGGTCTGGATTGGGCGTGCAGGGGCTCCTGGTCCTCGGAGTCCCTGCTGGTGCTCGCAGCCCTGCCGGTCAGTGGAAAGCAGCCCCCTTCCCAAGCAGCTCCGGTGGTTGTAGCTGCGCTGCGGGACCCGCGGAGCCGGTCCGGCGAGGCTTTGGATTAGGCTGGAGCGGGGTCAGAAGAAACGTTGCAGAGTTTCAAGTACTCTGTGCAGGTCGGCGTTAAAATACAAGTAAAAGGTCCCAGGTGGTTTCTGGCCGTGCAGCCCTTTAGCTCCGTGGGCGGATGGGCGGGGCCGGCAGGGAGAGCAGCCCAGCTGGTCTGGATTGGGCGTGCAGGGGCTCCTGGTCCTCGGAGTCCCTGCTGGTGCTCGCAGCCCTGCCGGTCAGTGGAAAGCAGCCCCCTTCCCAAGCAGCTCCGGTGGTTGTAGCTGCGCTGCGGGACCCGCGGAGCGGGTCCGGCGAGGCTTTGGATTAGGCTGGAGCGGGGTCAGAAGAAACGTTGCAGAGTTTCAAGTACTCTGTACAGGTCGGCGTTAAAATACAAGTAAAAGGTCCCACTCACACTTTAGTCTGTATACTACGTTAGTAGTGTTACAGTTACTAAACTGTTCAAGTGACCAACTATTACCAGATTGAAGGGTCACTGTAGAGGTTTTGCTTGTTAAAGGACATACTGAACAATTTCCACTCGGGAAATGTCCATTAGGAATTGTGTTCGCTTCTGGTTCAGAAATATCAGTTACCCTGGTATGCACCAGTTTATCTTTTAGATTGTTGGCTCTTCGGAATGCAAAGCGTGGGGGTGGCATCTTGAAATCCGAAGTGGATAATAAAGACCAGTGCTTTCTAATGGATTGGCGAATCTTAGTGGCCATTGGGTCGTAAGTCATTATCACAGGGATACATTCCTCTCTCTCTTTGGTATGAGTCTCCAAAAGTACACATCTCGGGGTGTTCAAAGCCCTTTTCTTGGCTTGTTTAATGACCCTGCGCGGATAGTTCCTGGCTTCCAGCTTCTTACTGAGTCCTTCTGCTTGCTCTTTATATATTTCAGTCGAGGAGCAATTCCTCCAGTAGCGCAAAAATTGTCCCACGGGCAGATTATCTCTTAAGGCTCTCGGATGGTAAGATTGATAGGAGAGCAACGAATTTCTGTCCGTGGGCTTTTGGTGTACGCTCGTTTGGAATACTCCTTCCACAGCTTCGATATCAAGGTCAAGATAGACCGCCTTATTCCGATTGTATGTTCAGGTGACCCGTAGGCTACGATCTTGTGTATTCAACCAGCTCAGGAACTGTAGGAGAGATATTTCTTCTCCTGTCCATATGCAGAGCACATCATCAATATATCTCCTCCAAAGGCACAAAAAGCCTTTGAAGGGATTGGTGTCAGAGTCAATGATATGCTCCTCAAACTGGCCTACATAAATGCAGGCCAGACTCGGTGCCATGGTCGCACCCATTGATGATCACCTGTAACTTGGAGGAACAGGTCCTTTTTATAGCTAAAGACATTTCTCGTAAGTGCCAGTTCTACACACTGTAACACAAAACTCTGGGGGGCATCATAAAACCACTCTTGTGTGGCCAATGCTCGCGCTGCTGCCACCAGTGCGGCATCTTGAGGAATACATGAATATAGTGACTCAATGTCAATCGTCACTATATATTCAGTCTCGGGATCGAATGTCATTTCACTTAGGACATTTAAAATGTCCATTGTGTCCTTGAAAAAATATTTCTGTGTTATCACAGATTCGCGAAGGTAATAGTCAGCGAACTGAGATAACGGTTCCAATATAGATTGGATGCCAGATACAATCGGCCGGCCCGGCGGAGGCTGGGCCGGCTTATGTATTTTCGGAAGGATATAGAAGGCCGGAGTCCTAGGGTTGTTATTAATAAGGAACTCCGCCTCCTTCGCACTGATCCATTTCTTCTCTTTAGCATTACCAACCAATTCCGTTATAGTTTTCATTAATTCCGGAGTGGGATCTTTCCTTTAGGGTTTGTAATTAGCTCTCACTTTAAGTAGACGATGGACCTCAGCTTCATAGTCACAGGCATTTAATATGACTACTGCACCGCCTTTATCGGCGCTCTTTATTGTGATGCTGTTATTATTCTGAAGAGACTTCACAGCTTCCCAATCTCCTTTGCCCATGTTCTTAAATCCATTATTTTTGTTGTTGTTTTCAATCTTCCCAATTTCTTCCAAGACTTTAGCCTCGAATACAGCCACCTCGGGGCCGACCGCCCCAGTTTGTGGGCAAAACATGGAAGGTTTCCTCAAGTTAGTATTAAACCCTTTATTCTACTCAGAAGGTTGTTTAGCAACAAATTTCTTCAGCTTTATTTTCCTCACGGTCTCATGGAATTCGATTCGGCACTTAAAAGCATCATGGGAAGGTGTCGGGACAAAACCCAACCCTTTGTTGAGTACTATTTCTTCATTCATGGTCAGTTGATGATCCGATAAATTGACCACTATACTTTTCAGACTGGTCTCCTCCCTCTGCTCCGTGTCTGTCGCGAGGAGAATGTTTGCCATTGGGGTGGTGTAAGCATGGGCGTAAAATCCGTTCCGCTTGTGGATTTTGCGGATTTTCGGCAAATTCGCAATCCGCGAACTCTCGCGAACTTGCAGAAAATTCGTAAAATCCGTGCAAAGCGGATTTTTTTGCTTGGTCGCACTTGCCAACTAGAATACTATACAATTTCGCGGGAGTAAAGACTTGCGAACACGTAGATGCGGCGGGCAGCGACAATCTCGCAATTGCGAGAATGCAAAATTTGCAATTTCGCACAAGAAATCCACCAGCAGGCAGCATAAACCTTGAAAATTATGATTTTTATCAGACTAACTCCTCAGGTTGACATTTGCCTGCACTTTTTCTTTGCAAGGAGTCCATTTTGGGGGGGGGGGGTGGGAGGAAGGAAGTGCCCCACAGTCCCCAACTTCCTATTCCTGTCCAACAGGCTCCTCCCAGTGCTTTCTTCATGTGCTGGTCACTTTGATTTGGATCTTGACCTGGAAGCGTTACTTTTTGTGGATGCTGCTTGATATTTGGATTTTTGCAAAACTGAAAGCACTCAGCAGGTGCAAAAGTTCAATCTTATCATTAGTAACCTTTCCCTGTAGTGCTTCCTGAGGGGCCCCATCAGACTTCATTTGCCTACTTGCAACTATTCTATGACCCTGCTCTGACCCTCACAGCAGGCTCAGAGAATAGCTACAAGTATACAACAAAGGTCCTGTTAAAAAAATTACACTGCAACAGAAAGCAATTACAGACAAAACTGAAAGCACTCAGCAGGTGCAAAAGTTCAATCTTATCATTAGTAACCATTCCCTGTAGTGCTTCCTGAGGGGCCCCTTCAGAGTTCAGTTGCCTACTTGCAACTATTCTATGACCCTGCTCTGACCCTCACAGCAGGCTCAGAGAATAGCTACAAGTAGGCCACAAAGGTCCTGTGAAAAAAAATTGCACTGCAACAGAAAGCAAATTACAGATAAGGAAGCAGGTGCCAGCCAGACTGGAAGTTTAAATTCAGTGACACATTAATCAACCCCAAATTAATTCATGTCAGTTGAAGCAGGGCAGGTGTGGTTGCTTTTTTTCACCCCCATAATCTACAGTGATAAACCAACCAGAGGGTGGCAGTGATGTACCAGAGGGTGGCATGGGTGTACCAGAGGGTGGCAGTGGTCAAACAGAGGGTGCTGTGAACCTGTGATGATGAACCAGACGTAGAAACAACATAGTCGCGGACTGTTCCCATGAGGCACAGGGTCAAGGCTGATTTGCATATGGCCATGTCTGAACTGGGGTGGCTTGGTGAGCAAAAACACTATGGATTTAGGCCCAGATCTCTGTACTGGGGTGAATGTATGACATTGTTCTGCATTCTGTCCATCAACTGTTGTTTTTGCATTTGTCACCCTGAGTGGGACGGGTATGCTCAGACGTGAGTCCCATGCTCTTCACGCCACTGGAGTCAAGATATCCTGGCTGATGATGGCTGATAGCCAAAAACCGGTCCTAGGATGCTTGATTCCGGTCCAGGGAAGACATGGCTTGGCATTTCGGGGTGGACTGTTCCCAGGAGGCACAGCGTCAAGGCTGCTTTGCATGTCGCCATGTCTGAACTGGGGTGGCTAGCTGAGCAAAAAAACGATGTATTTAGGCTCAGATCTCTATACTGGGGTGAATGTATGACATTGTTCTGCATTCTGTCCATCAACTGTTGTTTTTGCATTTGTCACCCCGAGTGGGAGAGGTATGCTCAGACGTGAGTCCCGTGCTCTCCACGCCACTGGAGTCAAGCTATCCTGGCTGATGACTGCTGATAGCCAGAAACCGGTCCTAGGATGCTTGATTCCAGTCCAAGGAAGACATGGCTTGGCAGTTCGGGCTGGACAGTTCCCATGAGGCACAGGGTCAAGGCTGATTTGCATATGGCCATGTCTGAACTGGGGTGGCTTGGTGAACAAAAAAACAATGGATTTAGGCCAGATCTCTGTACTGGGGTGAATGTATGACAGTGTTCTGCATTCTGTCCATCAACTGTTGTTTTTTGCATTTGTCACCCCGAGTGGGACAGGTATGCTTAGACTTGAGTCCCGTGCTCTCCACGCCACTGGAGTCAAGCTATCCTGGCTGACGACGGCTGATAGCCAGAAACCGGTCCTAGGATGCTTGATTCCGATCCAGGGAAGACAATGCTTGGCAGTTCGGGCTGGACTGTTCCCATGAGGCACAGGGTCAAGGCTGATTTGCATATGGCCATGTCTGAACTGGGGTGGCTTGGTGAGCAAAAAAACAATGGATTTTGGCCCAGATCTCTGTACTGGGGTGAATGTATGACATTGTTCTGCATTCTGTCCATCAACTGTTGTTTTTGCAGGTGTTTCTAACTAAGCTCCTACCACCGCATGACATCCACTTGTAGGGGGGAACAACCAGGTTGTTATGAGAGCTAGAGTGTAGGGATCTGGTTGGAGCATACCAAACTAGATTCCTTTTTCGATAGTCTGCTCCTTTTCCAGATAGAGGTTTATGCACAAGACACAGTGCTTTAAAAGTAATATGTTTTTCTACAGGACGCCAATGTAGTTTATTTATAGCTAGAGACGCAGATTCTAACCTAGTCCTTGGATTGTTAGAAAAGCATCCTTGCTGCTGTGTTTTGCATTGCCTGAAGGTTTTTCAAGAAACATTTTTGGAGGGTTTGCAGGAGACCATTACAAAAATCCAATCGGGCCAGTACCAACGCAGTTTTTAACAGGCCAAACAAGAGCAGATGAGCAATCTTCTAGATTGTTTTTAAAATACAAAAGTAGGTTGAGACCATAGAATTAACTTGTTCTTTGAAAATTAATTTGTTGGCTATCATCACACCTAAATTTCTCACCTTACTTTTGAGCTTGGGTAGATCCCTTAACTCTTATGGCCACCAGATGGGAAACCAAAACCACACATCATTCCCAAAGAGCATTACCTCTGTTTTGGTAGAATTTAACTTTAGGCAGTTCCTGCTCATTCAATCACTGACCTTCCTCATATAGTTGTTGAATTTCTCAGCTGTGGTTTAGATGTCATTGGTAACTTACACAATAATCTAGGTGTCATCTGCATAAGTCACCAGTGAGAAACCAAATGATCTTATTAATATGAACAGGGGAGAAACATAAACAGTAACAGGGTCGGGCTCAAAGACGAGCCCTGAGGGACCCCAGATGGCAGCGTGAAGGGCAAAGATGTGAAACATTTAAAAGCTACAGATTGGGATCTATCACTCAAAAAAGAATGAATAAGGGCAGAAGCCCTGTCTTTTTGCCCAACAGCCTATAACCTATCCATCAGACAACTGTAATTGGCCCTGTCAAAGGCTTCGTACTGGTCCAATAAGATCAGAGCTGCTCTGCCCCCCGAATCAAGAGAGGATCTAATCTCTTCCGTAGCTACAATGAGCACAGATACAGTGCTATAACCGCTTCTTTTTTTAAATTTATTTTTTAAAATATCTTTGTTTGATTTTTGTCAACAATTACCCACTCCGCAACCCCACCCCCCTCCCTCCAGGTCAGACATGTAAACATACATTACTTATTTATATACACTCATGATATCCACATTTCATCATTTTCATAAACAGTTTACAAATTAACGTTCATATTACCCAAAGGATGCTTACAATGAAATACTCTTCCTCATGAATCATAAGGTATTACTTTGGGTTTGACACCAATCCATTAGAGGGGTCCAAATTCTCAACCCTGTTTGCGCCTTTTCTTGCCTTTCCTTTTTATAAATGGCAATTTCCAAAATAATTAAAGATTGCTAGCAACCTCACAAGCCATTGCTGAAATGATGGAGCAATCGGTTCCAACCACGCCGAGGTTATGCAAATCCTTAACACGGCCATAGCAATAAAAATGATTTTAAACCCGAATCTGTGAGTGCTAGGATCTAAAGCCCCTAATAGGATAACTTCATTAGACAGGATTATATCTCACTTTAGTACAACGGAATGGAATTTCTCAATCTCACGTTTTAAAAAGGTTAATCCGTCACAGGTAGAACAAATATGTACACAGTCGGCATTGAATAGCTTACATCTAGGGCAGCATGTCCCTTTACCACACCCCCATTTGGCAATTTTATCAGGAGTATAGTATAAGAAAAAGCAAGCTTTGTAAAACTGTGCTTGGAGGTTTGTGAACATAAGACATTCTTGAGACATTGAATAGGCATTGTTAAATTCATCCAAAGTTATACCTATTTTCCCCTGCCACTTCTGAGCGTTTTTCTCCAGATCATCTGGAAACATCATATTTACAAGGGAGTATATCCCCCCCAATGGTGTTTTTATTACTGTAAATTAATGTTTCCACTAGTGCGACTTTTTCAGACGGGCCCCTCCACCCACCCTTCGTGAAAGATAATCTCGGATTTGGAGGTATTAAAAAAATTCCTGCCTGTCCACCTGGAAGTTTTCCCTTAGTTCTTTGAAAGATTGAATCCCGACGGGGGAAAAGAGACACCCAATATGCGTTATTCCTGCCACGTCCCATTTATTTATACAGTCATCTCTAAAAATCTCTGGCAGATCAGGGTTATCCCTTGGGGGTATAATATGATACTCGCCCAATGCACAGCATTTTTCTCATAGCTTTCCATGTTTTAAATCCCACTGAATAACGTCTTAAACTTCACTTTTTTATGGTAGCTGTCGTGCAGATGTTGCCATAAATATCCGGTGCTTTTATTTCCTAAAATTAGCTGAAAGATGGAAGGCTGACCGCCCCCTGGGATCACGTCATCCCTATTATTCTGTAATAGTTCCCGACTGTAAAGCAGTACAGAAGCCCAATAATATGCTTTAAGATTTGGGAGGGCTAAACCTCCTCTTTCTTTTGTAAGGGTCAGAAATGTATAAGCACGCCGGGGTTGCACGTCCGCCCACATGAAACTGGAAAAGGTGCGTTCCATAGATTTAAAACATTGATCGGAAAATTCTAAACATTTGGCTCTAAATAAGTAAAGAATTTTAGGGAAGAAGATCATTTTCAAGGCGTTAGCCCTACCAATTAAAGAAAGATGTAAATTATCTAGCCGGCGGAGATCCTTTTGCCTAGAATCCAAAATTGGCTTCACATTTAGTTCTACCAAACTCTCAAGTTTAGATGTAATGCAGATGCCCAGGTTATCTTATGTTATGTTATATATTGATTTGTAACGCGCACTGTTAGTCAAGACTGTCCTGGCGCGGAAGAGAGACATAGTGTCAGCTGAGAACAGTGGAGCTAGAACGCTTGCTGAAATAGATGAGTTTTGACAAGTTTTTTTAAACTAGTCAGGTTCGGCGTGTGCCTCAGAGCGTCCGGTAATTTGTTCCACAAGGAGGCAGCTCTAACCGCCAGAGATTGGCCACCTAGACGAACCCTCTTGAACCTAGGGATCACCACATGTTGTAGGGTGGCCGATCGCAACTGACGTGTTGGCTGGTAGAACGCAAATCTGGCCCTTAAGTAGGATGGGCACGGGCCATGTAAAGCTTTGTGGGCCAGTACCAGGGCCTTGAAGCGCATTCTTTGGGTGACAGGAAGCCAGTGGAGCTCGCAGAGCTGCTTGCGCACGCTTAGCATCCTGGGGATATCAAAGAGGAGCCTCACTGTTGCGTTCTGGACCACTTGCAATTTGCGAATCAGAAAGTCTGGGGCACCAATATAAAGGGCATTAGAGTAGTCCAGGCGTGAGAGTATAAGTGCCCCGGCTACTGCTTCTTTTGCAACTTGGGGGAGGAGAGGGAACAACTTCATAAGGGTGGTTAGGGTACCAAAACATGTACCCACCAGCCTCGTGATTTGTTCGCAAAAGCACAGATCAGCTCCGAACCAAATCCCCAGGTTTTTTGCAATCCCACAGTCACCCTTGGGGCATGGTGATCCTTTGGGGCAGAGTGATTCTTTAAAGGCCACCGGGAATTAGCCGTACAGGAGTATTTCAGACTTGTCCTTATTACACTTGAGGCTGGCCTGGGCAAGCCATGCAAATACCAAGGACAGGCATTGCTGGACACCCTCCGTATGAAGGTCACCATCGTCCCATGTGAAGAGAAGTAGGCCATTATTTTGGCACCCAAACTCTCCGCCAGGTAGATGAGAGGGGTCATATAGACATTAAAAAGCATGGGGCTCAAGGTGGACCTCTGGGGGACTCCTGTTTTCACCCTATTGTTGGATGAGTGGAAGGGGGGCATCCATACTTGTTGGAAGCGGTCTGGGAGAATAGGTTTAACCCAGCTTAAGGCCGCACCCGTGATGCCAACATCCGAAAGCCTAGAGAGGAGCTGGGAATGGGGTACCGTGTCAAACACGGCAGAGAGGTCCAATAAAATTAGAGCAGCCCTGCCGTCCCCGTCCAGACATTCTCTATTGGCCTCGGTGACCACCACGAGCGCAGTCTCGGTGCTAAAAGAAGTTCGGAAGCCAGATTGGGAAGGGTGAAGCGCCCCGGAGGACTCCGGAAACTTCTCCAGCTGTCTGAAGGCAGCCTTCTCACAGACCGTAGCTAATGCTGGGAGCAGGGAGATGGTCCGGTAATTAGAGGGAATCAGAGGATCTGCCAAGGGTTTTTTATTCAGAGGGAGGAGCTTTGCGTGTTTCCATTGGTGAGGCATCACGCCTGATTGTAAAGAATCGTTAACGAAGGCTGTCACCATAGGAGCAATTACTTCCGCCACTCTGCTTAAAACCATGGCAGGACAAGGATCCGCAGGGGAACCGGATTTAAGTGCTTTTAAGATGGACATCACATCCTTCACCTCGACAATGTTAAAAGTGGACATCACGTCCACCACCTCCGCAATATTAAAAGTGGTAAGGAGCTGGAATGGTTCATTATGGTCCTGGTCAACCGGAATGGGAGGAGGGTAGACCAGAGCGGGAGGCTTAAGGCTGGCTTGGATCTTTTGAATTTTTTCTATAAAGAAAGTGGACAACTTCTCGCATCAGCCGGCAGATGTAGGGGCCGACGAGGTTTCTGCCGTTCGGGACGTAAAACTCCGCACAATAGCGAAGATTTCTCTACTATTGTTTTTGGCCTTGCTAATCCTAGCCGCAAAGTGGTCACCTTTGGCAGACTTAATGGCGGCATAGTATTCTTTTTGCCCTGCTCGGAGTTCTGCCTTGGCTGCGGGGAAATATTCCCGCCGCCAGGCCCGTTCCCGCTCCTTACAACCAAGCTTTAAAGTTTTTAAATGTTCCGTATACCAGGGAGAGGATGGAGAGGCTCTAGAACGCCTATTCCCTGATGGATGAGGTAAAGTGTTTATAGTGGAGCTTATCCAGGTTGAGAAGTTCTCAACTGCTTCCTCTATATTATGGGCCTCGGCAGGATGAGTGTGGGCCAGTGCATCTGCTAAAGCAGGGATACTAATTTTCGGCGGGAGGGGGCCATGATACTCCTTTCCTCGTATGCGGGCGCTGTCAATATCCCATGAGAAACAAATCAAAAAGTGGTCAGACCCAGTGACTGGGCATGGGGTTTCTAATGTTATATTAAAGTTGGAATGGACAAGATCTAGACAGTGGCCTCCTAAGTGGGTAGTGTCATGAACTTGCTGGATTAGGTGAGTAAAATCACAGAGGTCCCTCAGATCTTTGGTCCCTGGGGCTGTCGGGATTTCCGCGTGGATATTGAAATCTCCTAGTAGTAGAAATTTAGGGAACCTCAGTGCTCTCTGGGTAATCACCTCCTCTAGTGATTTGATGAAGGAGCCAGGAGGACCTGGGGGGCGATAGATCAACATCCCACTCAAGGTAAATTGCAGAGAAAGAGCTATCGAAAATTCCAGACCTTCTCCTTCAACAATAACCCCTGTGCATTCCTTCATCAAAGACCATTTGTCCCTGTAAATCACTGCTAGACCCCCCCCTCTGCCAGAACACCGGTCAAGCCTCGTTATATTAAACCCCCCGGGGAATGGCTAGCTCGATCACTGGAGGGCAGAAAGTATGAAGCCATGTCTCCGTGATAAATAAGAGGTCAAGCGATTCATCTATGATCAGCTCATGAACCTCCTCCGTGTGCTTGACTAGTGAGCGAGCATTAATAAGTGCAGCGCAAATGTTGGAATGAGGGTCAGGGTCAACAGGAGGGGTTAAGGTAGATGTAGAGCTTCTAAACCAGAACTGGCATGCTGGGCAAGTCCGTGTCATAGAGTGAAGTACATTCCAGGGCAAGATGTTGCAATAGGAGTATTTATTAAGGGAGTATAGTAACTCTCTACTCTAGGTAGTGCGTGAGCCCCCAGGATCAGTCCCTGCAGCGACAGCGAATCTGGCCCTGTGCGCTGCCGGTGCGCGGACGGGCGCAGACGGGCTTACCTTCGGTGCGCCATCGTCGTGCCCGCTGCGCTCCCTGGGACACATGTGCACTTTATGCCCTGCCTCCCCAAATGAGCTAGACCGCTAACTCCGGCCTCGCTCCAGGAAAACACAGCCCAAGATGGCGCCTCGCCCTCCACACAATCTGCACAGTCAGCCGCGGTGGAACGGGGCGAGGGAGGCCACAAGAAGAGCGAAAAAGCGCTAGAAATACTTTTGGCAGTAAAAACGATAAAACAGTGCACAGAGTGGTGAGTGACAGTTTTTTAAAAGTTATTATGGCGCCAGCATCTAAATCATGCCCACGCTCTCTGAAATAGCTGAACAAGCTTTGCTGGTAATAGCGAGCTCCAAGGTGTAGCTGCTCACACTGACACAGAATCCCCTCAGCGAACCTCAGGAGCTGCCACCAACTGGAAAGTTCAGGTATGTCGCCTTATCTACCACTAGAGGATTGCACATCTCAATTTTCTTATTCAACACAATCTGTGTTTTCCCCTGGTTGAGTGCGTATCCCGATACCATTCCAAATGTTAAAGCCTCCCTAGAGATAGCAGTCATAGCTGATTTTGGGTCTGCTGCCACAATCGCTATATCATCGGCGTAAGCCAAGGTTTTGGTTGTGTGTTCCTGTGACAAAATCGGTTCTATCTCTATGTTCCTTTTCAGTCTGCGAATAAAAGGATCAAGATATATCGCAAAGAGTAGTGGGGAGAAAGGGCACCCCTGTCGGGTTCCTCGAGATATAATCAACTCTTTAGTAAGGCTGCCATTTATCATAACCATAGCCCTGGGGTTGACATATCATTTTTGTACTGCCTGGATAAACCCCCTGGGAATACCAACCCTGGACATGGCAGTCCACAAAATTTGCCAGAAAACCCTCTCGAAGGCCTTTTTGGCGTCAAGAAGAACCAGCGCCATAGGGTCTCCTGCAACTTCCGAGTGGTTGAATAGGGTAATCACTCTTTGGATATGATTAACCGTTGATCTCCCTGGCACAAAGCCATGCTGGTATTTGGCTATTACTTTGTAAATGAAAGGGGCAATTCGGTTCGCCAAAAGTTTCGAGAACATTTTGGAATCTGCATTAATGAGAGTGATGGGGCGATATGAGCCTAGCTGTTCTGGCGGTTTCTTTTTTTTAGGTAAAACTACTATCTTTGCCTTGGACCAGAATTTTGGGGGCTGCCACCTTTGAAAATGTGAACAAATTAATCAAGTAAGATACCTTTAATCTGGTCTAAAAAAACTAAATAGAATTCAGATGGTATATTATCTAAACCGGTTGCTTTTCCTTTTGGTAGATTTTTGATTATAGTTAAAATTTCTTCT
This sequence comes from Lissotriton helveticus, assembly GCF_964261635.1. NCBI lineage: Eukaryota > Metazoa > Chordata > Amphibia > Caudata > Salamandridae > Lissotriton > Lissotriton helveticus. The sequence goes on from NC_136067.1 coordinate 480,515,897, forward strand.
GTATAAGGAATTTCTTCTAGAATAGCTTGATTTGCTTCGTTAAACCTATCAAGGCCACCACTATCTAAATACCTATGAATCTCAGCTGGGTTCCCCCCCCCCTCCTCAGCGTATAGGGTGCTATAAAAATGCCAAAAAGGCTCTCTAATCAATCCTGGATCAGAAATTTGGCCTTCCACTGGGTCTTATATCTCCTGTATCAATTTACTGCAGCCTGTTGCCTCATACGAATAGCTAACTGGTGGCCGACTTGCTTGTTAACCTCTTATACCATGTCTTTATTAGCTGCAGCTTTTTTATGGCTTTGGCGGTGAAGATATCTGTGAAGATATCTGTGATTGCGGCACTTGCGATTGCCACTAGGCTCTGCCTTCTATTAATTTCTTCTATCCCTTGCTTGGTTCCCAATAGTTGCGATTATCAACCCTTCTTCGGCCAATTGAAGATTTTCCGGCAGCTCCCTCATAGACTCTTTAGCAATTTTATTAGCCTTTAAGGAAAATTGCATCATTTCCCCGCGAATCCCTGTTTTAGGGCGTCCCACATAACTTCAATTGAGACACTCCAGATGTTATCTTTTAAAGAAATTAGGGATCCACTCTCGCATGTGTGTGCAGTAATTGTCATCAAACAGCAGCGATTTCTCAAATGTCCAAGATCTGGGGGTTATGTTTCCCCGTGCTAAATCTAGTGTAAAAATGAAGGGGTTATGGTCTGGGAGAATTCTAGGCAGTTTCTTGATTTGGAACTTAGATTTAAGTGAATTAGACATCAGAAAGTAATCTATTTATACGTGTATATGGTGTGGATTAGAAAAAAAAAGTATAGCCGGAATCATTAGTATTTGAAATTTGCCATCCATCTTTTAGCCCATGTGTATAGCACATGTGTTTTATCGCCTTAAACACTTTGGGTTTCCGGCCATTATACCGCCAGTCGTCCTTAATGGAGCAGTCGCTGGGGAGGATAATATTAAAGTCCTCGCAAATCAGTAAAGGTAGAGGCCAATGTGAAAGTTTGTTACAGATATTATTAAAAACAGACGGGTCATCGCTATTGCTCCCATATATAGCACAAAGCGTTATCTTTTTCCCCTGTCCATCCTGACACTCTGTGACGCCCTGCGGCCAAATTTATCATCTTTGCAACAGATAAAAGTATATCCTGTACCCGTAGCTAAATCCAAACTGCGTTTTATCAAGATGATGTTGGATATTCATTGCTTTCTAAGCCACCTTAACTGGAAAGGGGAGTCTAGATATTGGACGATAATTCGATGGATTTTTTGGGTCCAAATTAGCTTTTTTTAGTAAGAGGAGACCCATAGTCTTTTCCATGATTTTAGTAAAAAAAATTGCACTAGTGTCTGGAGCATTACGCATAATGTGAGGTGGACAAGGATCTGTTGGGGCCTGGGCTTTATAGAGGCAAACATCTGGCCAACCTTCTCGATGGACAAGTGCACAAAACTATGAAGAGACGATTGACGGCCCTCTGGTTGCGATGTTTATGTCTGAACATTACCGACAAATTTATCAAAAATTTCCCATACTTTATTCTGGAAGAAGTAAGCCAGGGATTCAGAGAGTTCCTGGCTTCCTGTAACTGAATCTGGCATTGGAGTAGGAGTCAATTTATTCACAGTCTGGAAAAGTTCATTAATTAGGTTTTTTGAGGACTCAATTTGTTTGATGTAAAAAGATGCCTTTTCTTTCACTATTAGTTTTTTTAAATCTATAATATACTTCCTGGACTTATTGTTTTCCTCTTCCTTATAGTCTATCCTCCAAACTCATTCTTGATTGTGGCAGCTTTGTTTAGCGGCTCTTAGGGTATCATTAAACCAAGGCCCAGAGAATTTACCCTTTTTTGTTTTCCTTTTATTTTTAATGAGAGCTAGAATATCCATAGCTGACTGTATCCCATTTTCATATACAGCTGATAATGATTCTGGATCATTGGAACTTTTCTGCTGTGTTCCGGCTAAGGTACCAGTTAGAGCTATGGTGGTAATTTTATGCCATGGGTCAGTCCTCTGCAATTTATCATTCGAGTTTGCAGCAGGAAAAATGTACGTAGGCCCTAGTTCAAAGCTGATAGCTTTATGATACGACCAAATCAGAGCTATGTTGTCTGTTTTGTCCAAGTGGGCGTTATTCGTAAAAATACCATCCAGGGTGTGCCCTGCGCTATGGGTAGGCCCTCTTATTTTCTGGGTAAGGCCGAGACTAGTCATATTATCCAGCAATACTTTTGTGTCCCTGTCTAATTCATTCTCAAGATAAAAGTTAAAATCCCCTAATACTGTAAAATCTGACTTCAAAGAGAAGGACTCTAAAATCACACTCATTTCATTATTAAAATTTGATCTCGGATCAGGGGGGAACAGTAGATTAGAAGACTGGTAAAAGAACGAGTCTTAGTGAGCTCTACGCCAAAACAAGACAAGCGACATCGCATTAATAAGGACACATTTGACACTCTCTCCATTTAGATTGTCACTTGAGGATGATTTCCTTACATCCATCAATACTGGCTGGTCGACGTGCCCTACCATGTGGTTGAGGCATTAAAGTTTACCGTCCTGGCAGCTAATAGATTTAACTGTATTATTTGCAAGATCCAAAGTAGTACATTTATCATGCTTACCAGGATCTAAGGCAAGCATTTTCCTTTGTGTATAGACCTTGCAGGGCCTTGATTGGGCCCTGCAATGGACAGTGGGACGAGCCCTGGGCGCTGTCCGGGCAAGGACGGGCTCCTTTGGGCATGCGTATGCTGCGTGGACGCGCTGTGCAAGTGGCTAAATAGCCCATTGTGAAGGCTGGGCATGTCTTTGTGGGCGTGGGTTTCGTCCGCCGCTTGCCAGCACGATCGAAGTAAAGTAGGCAGGAAAATAAAATGTAACAAGGGTCCAGCAACCCCGCCCTCCAGCTGCAGGCTCCCCTGTGTTTGGAGGATACTGGTAACGTAAGCAAACAGGTGGAAGACCTCATAATTAGATTAAAATATGGCGGCCACACACAAGGAGCCAGGCACCTCCAAAAGCACTGTGGTGCATACAAGGAAAATAAAAGTGTGCGCAAACCAACCTTGAATCACAGGCTGCGCGGACACACTGTGCAAGTGCCTAAATATCTCTGGTGTGAGGGCTGTGTGTGTTTTTGTGGACTTGGGTCCATCGCTTGCCAGAGCGATCGCAGTATAACAGGTGAGAAAATAAAACAGTCCCTACTCCCATTAGATCCTATAGGAACAACTGACACTTCCCTTTTCCTGATCAGCAGCTTGCTGTCTCAGGCTTTCAAGAGTGGGACAGGGTCCCTCTGGGCTGAAGAGCTCTTCCGTGTAAAGCCCAAGGTCTTGAGGCTCAGTTCCCTCTGGGGCTGACAAATCCTCTTTCTGGGCAGAGGGGACTTGGTCTGGTGTCTGTTTTGAAGCTGGTTTCCCAGACTTTCTGCCCTTTCTCTTGGACAGTTGGTCAATAATATCAGGCTCTAACACTTCTTTTTCTAACTGGGTTTTGCTTTGTGTTCTGGTTTTTACATGCTCCCATTCAGGTATTCCCATCATTGCTGCATTGGTTTTCATTAAGTATGGGCGAAATCTGCGAATTCGCGGTCCGCGAAATCGTGTGAAAGCGAATTCGCGATCCGCAGAATTCGCGAATTCGTGCGAAATTGAGGATTTTTAGTTTTTTGCGTGTTCGCGGGGCTTTTTGCGTGTTCGCGGGGCTTTGTGCATGTTCGCGGGCCGCTTGCACGGCGAAGTTACCCATGCGGTCGTGAATGGGCACAGCACCCTCTGGTTCACCACTGCCACCCTCTGGTTCAGCACTGTCACCCTCTGGTTCACCACTGCCACTCTCTGGTTCACCACTGCCACCCTCTGATTCACCACTGCCACCCTCTAGTTCATCACTGCCACCCTTTGGTTCATCACTGCCACCCTCTGGTTCATTACTGCCACCCTCTGGTTCGCCACTGCCACCCTCAGGATCATCACTGCCACCCTCTGGTTCATCACTGCCACCCTCTGGTTCACCACTGCCACCCTCTGGTTCATCACTGCCACCCTCTGGTTCACACCTGCCACCCTCTGGTTCAGCACTGTCACCCTCTGGTTCAGCACTGTCACCCTCTGGTTCACCACTGTCACCCTCTGGTTCACCCCTGTCACCCTCTGGTTCACCACTGCCACCCTCTGGTTCACCACTGCCACCCTCTGGTTCATCACTGACACCCTCTGGTTCATCACAGCACCCTCTGGTTCACCGCTGCCACCCTCTGGTTCATCACTGCCACCCTCTGGTTCCTCACTGCCACCCTCTGGTCCATCACAGCACCCTCTGGTTCACCACTGACACCCTCTGGTTCACCCCTGCCACTCTCAGGTTCAGCACTCACCACTGCCACCCTCTGGTCCATCACAGCACCCTCTAGTTCACCACTGACACCCTCTGGTTCACCCCTGCCAACCTCTGGTTCAGCACTCACCACTGCCACCCTCTGGTTCATCACAGCACCCTCTTGTTCACCACTGTCACCCTCTGGTTCACCATTACCACCCTCTTGTTCACCACTGTAGATTATGGGGGGGAAGCACACCTTCCCAGCCTCAACTGAGATTAATTAATTTGGGGCTGGTTAATGTGTCACTGAATTTGAGCTTCAAGTCTGGCACCTGCTTCCTTAGCTGTAAGTGCTTCCTGTTGCAGTTTAATTTTTTTTACAGGAGCATTGTGCCATACTTGTAACTATTCTCTGACCCCGCTTTGAGGGTCAGAGCAGGTTCAGAGAATAGTTGCAAGTAGGCAACTGAACTCTGGAGGGGACCCTCAGGAAGCACTACAGGGAATGGTTACAGATTAGCTTGAACTTTTGCACCTGCTAAGTGCTTTCAGCTTTGCAAAATTCGTTTTTCCGCAATTTCGCGAGATTCGCAGGGCGCGAATTCGCTCGAAATCGAACTTGCAATCCGCAAATTCGTGCGAATTTGCGTATTTCTTTTTTTTTGCGTGTTCACGCAGTTTTTTGCTTATTCGCAGACCGCTTGCAGCGCACCGACCGCGAGGTTGCCCATGCGGTCGTACATGGGCGCGGCCATCTTGTGCGCATTGCGTATTTCCGTTTCCGGGCGCTATTGGCAATGTCGCGTTGTGTGCGACGCGCTTATTATTGTGCGTGTTTTTGCGTACTCACGGGGGAAAAATTGCGCAAACTTACCCACGCAGTCCTCAATGGGCGCTGGCCATCTTGTTTTTCATTCATTGCTATGGTTCTGTGCATGCTTTCTAATCCTCCTTTCATCTGTGCAATCCTTTGTTTCTTTTGGACTTTTTTTGGATCTTTTCTCCTCTTTATCTATTCCTCTTTTTTTCTAGATCTATATTTTGTGGGTTTTTTCAACTTTTCGTTACTTTTCAAGCTACTTTTTAAATTTTTTTTTTACTTTACTTTTTTCCTAATCTTTCCTTTTTTTTCTCTCTGCTGTACAGGACCATGGCAAAGGGAGCCGGGAAGGAGAAGGGGAAGGGGCCTGCACCCCGTACCCGGCTCCCATGCGGGCGATTGCGGGGGGAGAAAGTCATAGCCCTGGAGATTTTCAGCGCAGAGGAGGTGGCCGCACTGGTTTACTATGTGCAGCGCCGCCTCCCCAAGACCATCGCGCCAGGTGGCAGGATCGCTAGCGGGTATGGGCTCCGGGAGCATCGGAAGCGGTGGGAGAAGGTGTGCCTGGCCATGTATCAACACTCTCGGGTCCGAGGCACCTACAACCAGGCCACACACCGGTGGTCCGACCTCCTGGACCGTGAACGCGACCTGGTCGACCTGCTAGGCGTCGAGATCCCCGGGCTTGGTGAGTAGTAGTAGCTATTTAATCACTACTCTGTTTTCTCCTGCTCTATGTGTTATCATAAGGCAATTTTTTTCCCCGAAAAGCAATAATGCTGCCGATTACATTGTAGGTAAATTATGTTTCAAAATGTTCTGTGATTGCATTTCAGGTGCACTGCTCTCCTGCTCAGTGGCGGTGCTACTATGCTTATTTGTTTTCGATTTTTTGTGCTCATTTCATTGGCCCGAGTAATTATGTATGAGTGTACTTTACAGAACTGCGTAATGCTAGACACCAAGGGGCAGATTTACAATTACTGGCGCATCCCTGCAAATTAGCAGGGATGCGCCAGTAATTGTGCTCCACGCCTCCACCACCCATGGTGCGCCGCATTTACAATGTGGCACACCATGGGGCAAAAACGACACAGAAGCGTCACGCATCTGTGCTCTAAAGTTAGCGCATTGCTGGAGTTGCGTCGCAACCACGACGTAGCTCCAGCAATTCTTTTGGGTGCCCTATCTCCCCAATGCTGCGTCAAGCCGTACGTCTGCTTCAAGCAGCCACAGGGTTTAGAGTGACGCAGCATTGGCCTAAAAGTGACTGAGTGAAATCTTGTAGATTTCACTCAGCCACTTTTAGGATGCGTTCCTGCGCAGGAACGCCCTCCCCTGCGCCGGAACGGCCCCTGATGGCGCAGGGCTATACAACGTGATGCATCTCCCAGATGCGTCACATTGTTAATATACCCCGCACCATGGCGCCTCTTTTGCGCTGCCGCTGCGTCACAAAAGTCACGCAATGACGGAGCAAAAGAGCCGCAAGGGACTTGTAAATCTGCCCCTAGAGACTCAAGTCCAGTCCTTCTTTTGTACACCTGCCACTAATAAGAGTGGTGGTGGATTGATAGTTTGAGTATTTTAATGACTGGTTATGTAGTAGGAAACTTACTTTTTAGTGTTCTCACTGGTCTGCAATCACGATGGACTTAGTCTGTCACTTCGCGTGCTGCGGAGTGCTGCCTGCCAGTCCTAGTTGAACCTTTTTGTAGTTGGTTTAGTGAGTTACATAACTTTCCAAGTGGACGATCGGTGAATCCAGCAATACTAATATCCTAGTAGACCACACCAGATAGGTCAATAAATGTAGTGCAGTTGTTGTCTATTTGCTGTTTCCCCGAAAAAATATTTTATTGTTCTTTTGAAATGTTTGATTTGGTTGACAACAATCATCCATATTTGGGTCTTTCTTTCATGTTGTACATCAGCTCCCCCCAGGGGCAAGAGGAGAGAGGAGGAGGTAGCGGCGCCGGCGGACAAGGACCAGGAAGGCCAGGATCGGTCCGGCGAGGGCTCCTCTGCTGGCCCCAGTAAGTTTTCATGTTAATATTAATAATTATACTTCCCCACCTTTTAGAGTACCTATTTTTTACTAACGTTCCTCATTCGATTTTTCCTACATCGTCTTTGATCTTCTTTTAGACTGTTTCTAAATTCTTATCCTGCCTCTACTATGACTCCCTGTGGTACTACTAGATTATTATTATTAGTCTGTCTGTGTAGCTAACTAAGCTTGCACAGTTGGCAAAAGGTGTTAAACGAAACTCCCATTCTATTCAGCAATAGTTCTATGCACTGAGTGCAGTCCTCTGGGTTGTCCATAATGTCTTTTGAAGTCTTCTAAATGTTTATGCTTTGACAATTCCGAACAAGAAACTGTCAATGACCACCAAGAAAGAATAAGATACTAGTTTACTTTTTGAATGGATAGGAGGACAATCCATACTACTATTGTTGCAGGGACAATTCTGCACAAACAGAACTATGGACACTAATTAGTGCATTGTGTATCAATTATAATAGGCGCAGTTAGACTTTCCACATACCTCAGTCATAACAGAATTTGAACCCCCAATCTCCTTACTGACTAGGTAGTGTGACAGAGTCATTTAGCTCCCTAATTCATCGATGATTGATCCCCAATGATGATTATCCAACCCAGGACATAAGACTACGGAGTCAGAGTCCAGAACTGTCAGAGCCACAGACTCATGCTTGCAAATTGCAAACCCTTTCGCTCACTCACTCACGACTAAGTAAAAACCACAGTCTATGTAAGTTTTAAAGCTTTATTAAAAGTAAAAACATTTATTAAAATCAAGTTCATCATACAACATAAACAGTGGATTGAAAATGGAAAAGTGCTTAGTGATTTCACACATTAATTGTGGGCGAGCCCTCACCTGGTTAAAACTTCAAATCTTCTTTGTGGTGCTGAATCGTTGCTGACTCCGTCCTAGTGATGATGATCTGATGTTGCTCTTGTTCTTAGAAGGGAAGCTTCTGTCTGTTATGAGAGAAACGGTGCACGTTAAAAAGCAAGCATTCATCAGTTGTACCAAAAAGTGTAGCAAGACAAGCAACACCCTTCCCTGAAAAAAAGTGAAATTTTTAGTTTTGACTAGACAGTCACAAATTATTTCATTTGTTTGTGTAGTCACAGTGACATTTTTTCATTCCTAGACAAAATACTAGGGAGTGGTGTATATGGCATCTAAGAATCTGAAATGTATTTTCTAGGCGGAACATCGGTACAACCATCCACCGGTGCCGGGGCCAGCGCGGAGGTGGGCACTCTTGGGGCGGAGGCGGTGCAACAGCCAGCGGAAGCTGCTGTGGGGATGCCACGGTAGTGGTGGACAGTTGTAAGCTATTATATTCCTTACTTATTGAGATAGCAGAGTGTACTCTCTGCACGGGTGTATATGTTGTACAGTACAAGTATACTATACTGTTAAGAAGACTTACAAATTTAGAACTAAGGTTTTATTAACCAGGTAGTAGCCTCCTCTAAATTGACTTCAACTCAGCTGTGAAGGTTTTTTCGAAAATCCAAGTCAGATCAGAGATGAACTTAATGGATGGGATGAACGAAAAGGGAAAGAGGGGTGTAAGTAAGTGTGGAAGGACGAGCGAGTTAAAAGTAATGATGACTGGCAAAGAATGATATGTGTTTTTCAATTCTGCCCGAGGTGGCTGGGAATATGATGCATGGCCGGTTGAAGGATGAAGCAAGGATGGGTGGAAGGAGAAAGGAAAGAGGACTGCCTGGGTGGGTGAAACAGAAACTGTATGTGTGCGCAATATATCCGTTGGTTCAAACTCAAATGCAAGTCAAGCGAGGATGCATGGCTTGCGGTTTCCAAAATAAAATGAAAATGTTGTTTTCCCGTGAGAAAAAGTAAGGTTTGCCCACTTGAGACATTAAGAATAATGATTGACATTTACTTTGAATAGATGGATGCCTGGATCATGGTACTATCTGACTCATAGATAGCATATGTGTATGTAGAGAGAGTAGACGGTCACTGGATGAACTAAGTGTTACTTTGAAGAGCATGTAACACCGCACCCGCATGTCCGTTCTAGTGTAGGAAAGGCAAGGAAAAGAAGTTGTAATTTTTTCGAATACTACCATGAATAGTAGCAGTACTTTGTATTGCAAGCACAGCATATATCCGGTGATTACGGGGGCCACTCACTACCTCTGTTAATAATTTTAGTACAACTCTGTCATTCATGTGTGGCCTATCAGTGTTCACTCAATAAAAAACAAAGCACCTAAAGTCATTCCATATGTAATCAAATACATAGCCTGTGAAGGGATAGATAATCATATTATTTATCTTCTTCATTTTCCTTTTCTAGTAGTCATTGGCACTGTAGGATGAAAGTTAAATTAATTAAGCAGTAGCCCTTGTAACAGAGTATTCTCACTGCCACCCGTAATAGAAAAATAAGAGCTTTACCACCTGCATGTACTGGACTGGTACAGTAACGCAAGCCTGTGTCATCATGGCGTGCGTCTGTTTTTCTCGGGTGCAAGTTGACTGCGCTGATATTATGCCGGCTTCCAGAAGTTTATGTACCAATTTCGCTAAACAAGAGAGAAGAAGAAGAATAAGACTGGTGGACTGTCATAGTCGACTCTAATGTAGTGAGTCCATAGTGCTCATAGAATTGATTCCTGAAACTCCCACTAATGTTAGAGCGAGGCTGAAGAAGTGGGAGGTTAGATAGATACAGGCCACAAATGTTATGTACTGTGCTTGCAAGTAGCTAGTACGACTGTGACACAACTTTCTGCTGAATTATTTTATGTTAATCTTAAAGAGCATTGGTTACAGACTATATTTTTCTTTCTTCAAATAGATGCTCCTTCCAAATTGTCACAAAAGGAGCTGGTTAGACGGGCCCGGCAACGGAAACTGGAGGCGACTGTCGCTGAATATCGGCGGCTGGTGGCCCAGGAGGAGGAGGAAAGGCAGTCGCAGACCACCACAACATCCACAGGGACAGCTGCATCCTCCTCCGCGCTCTCTGGGTCAGCCAGTCAGCGCAGGCCTCCAGCGGTACGGAGCCGTGGTACCGCAGCCACCCGCCACCGCCAAGCAGCCAAAAAATCAGCTGCCCCCCACGGCAGGTGCAAGGCACGCGTGCACCGCCTTACCCTCAGGGTGTCCTACCTTGAGCAGGAGCAGAAGAAACTGAGAATCCTGCTCAAGAACCTCCACAAGGAGCACGACCACCTGGCCCAAAAAGTACGCCGCCAGCGGCATTAGAGAAGGAGAGACTGTCCCTTGCCCCTTTTTTAGAGACTTTTGAGGGTGGGAATTGGGAGTAGGGTTTTTTGGACTTTGGGGACTTTTTATTTCACGGACATTCTTTGGGGTTAGGTAGGGGGGTGGGTCGGGTCTTGTGGGATAGTTTATTTTTGTTAGGGATATAAATAATTATTACTTTCAACTTAAACATAGCATACGTGTTTTTACTGCAGTTAAGGCTGGGGGGGGGGGGGGGGTAACTGTAAGTTTGTTTTCCTGAAACTTAAGTTTCTTCTTGATTCAAATTGTGTAAGTAATTGCCCAAATGTTTACAAAAGTAAGTGCCTCTCACAGAGTTAGTGAATTCAATTGTCCTAGGACTTTACTAGTACTACCGCCAGTCTCTCGTCTCTCATACTACTCCATTATTCTTCCTCCCCCCAAACGCTTATCTTACCTGTAATTCGTGTTTGAAATTAGGGCTAGGCACAGGGCTGGCTGCATGGCAAATGGCAATTAAGGGTGGCAATCCTTGGCGGTTGAAATGGCATAATTGCGGTGGTACTAGTGGTGGTACACAGTGGCAGTTGCAGCATATGAAAAAAAAGAAATTGAAACCTTGATTGGCCTGAGCGGAGCATTAGAACGGTATGATAGATACTATAGCACATGACAGTACACTAGAACAGTGCCAAAATGTAGCCTTACAAATGCTAAAGTATTGAAAGTATAACTACTACTTGGGTGGAATTTGGATACGAAGATATCCATAAATATTTTAAGGGACATAAAGGAAGTGCATGCACTTCTGCAGGCATGAAGTTGATTGCTAAATGGATGGTTAGGTTACTTTAACTAAGTAGTACTTTCTAATGAATGAAAGAATGCGACAGTACAGGGCTGCAGTAATTATGCGTTTTCACTTGCCTATCTCTGCACTCAGAGAAACACTTTGTTCATTAAATTAGTTTGAAAAATAGAGGGATGAATTCAGAAGCAGAGAGCAAAGAAATGCAGAGTCACACTCATAGAAGTTCACAGCAATAACATTACTTAAAAGATAAGTAGAAATGAATGGATACTGTTACTGTATGTTGTTGTACTTGTCCTGTTGAATTTGGTAAGTTGCATGCATCAAGCCATTCCTCTTATTTGCGGTACTCCTCCGTCCCATCTGACGCTTCGTCGATCAATGTTGGTGACCAGAAGACACCCTGTCCACTGCCTGCCTGGCGGATGCTGAATTGCGGGTCGCTAATGTGAAGCCTGACTTCATCCTTTTTTCCATTGCACAGGGTGAAAGCCGCCCTGTAAATGCTGATGGAAAAACAGGAAGTGATATTAAAACACCACTGAGAAAAAAATATAAGTTACGAACGCTGTGTAGTGCAAAAAGTCATACTTTCAGTTTCAGAATCGACAGTACAATAGTTTCGAAAGGGCGTACTCTGAGTCTCCTTTTGAAGGATAAATAAGTATGGGCGGATCTTTCCCCTCAAGCTATGTGTAGTGTAAACTACGATTTTAGAACAAAATTAGACCTTCCCAGCAGTGCTCCCAGACCCTTAAACACAGATGCTGAAATGTAGAATACCCCCAATCAGACCCCAAAAACGTGCGATACTGCTACCTATCTGAGGCCTAGTGGAAAATGGTGACAAAACGTACTTTGAAAGTAAAGTAGGCCCAAATCCCCCCTTTCCCACCATGGATGTTCTTCAAACCACTTGCAACCCAAATTAGACATTTCTCTACAAGTGCTCCAAGAGTAGACCCCAGAACCCAGTTGCCAAAATCTCGAACACCCCCAAACACATGCAATACTACTAACCCTAACGAGCCCTAAATTAAAAATAGTGTCAAACGCTTTCTTCAACTAGGCCCTAACTCCCCTTTGCCACCATGGATTTTCTCCAAACCACTTGCAATCAAAAGTATCCATACCCAGTGTTGCTCCAACACCGCCCAACCCCCCCCCAAACACCAGGAACCCCCCAAGCAGGCCCCCAAAAACACGAAAGTGAGCGAAAACTCTGAAAAGTGAAAAACCTTTTCACCATGTATTTTATCCAAAACACTTTTATCCGGTATTAGACCTTCCTAGCAATGCCCCCAGACCCGTCAATCCGGGTGGAAACAAGTTTAACACCCCCAAACAGCCAAAAAGCAAAACCTTAAAAAGTGAGACAGCAAATTTCGGGCCTACCTGGAATTCAGTCCAAATGCGCTGTGCAGCTAGGCCCTAACTCCCCTTTTCCACCATGGATTTCCTGAAAAACAAATGCAATCAACATTAGACTGTGCCAGCAGTGCTCTCAGTCCCCAAAACCCACCCACAAAAACCTAGAAGCCCCCCAAACAGCACCCCAAAGACAAGCAAGTGAGCAAAAACGCAAAAACATTTTCACCTCCGATTTTCTTCGAACGACTTTTATCCGGTATTATACCTTCCCAGCAATGGCCCCAGACCCGTCAACCCAGGCAAAAAAAAGTAGAAGACCCCCAAACAGGCAAAAAGCAGAAATACAAAAACGGGCACTTAGAATTATTTTGGCCTCATTCCAAAATCACTCCATGCAAGCTCTGCAGCTAGGCCCTAACTCCACTTTGCCACCATGGATTTTTTTCAAACCACTTACAATCAAAATTACCCATACCCAGCATTGCTAAAAGACCCCCCAACCAACCCCCAAACCCCAGGAACCCCCCCAAACAGCACCCCAAAAACAGGCAAGTGAGCAAAAACGGAAACACTTTTTCACCATGGATTTAGTCCAAACCACTTTTATCCGGTATTAGACCTTCCCAGCAATGCCCCCAGACCCGTCAACCCAGGCGAAAAAAAGTAGAAGACCCCCAAACAGGCAAAAAGCAAAACCGGAAAAACTCACACTTATAAATATTTAGGCCTCATTCCAAAATCACTCCAAGCGCGCTCTGCAGCTAGGCCATAACTCCCCTTTTCCACCATGGATTTCCTGAAAGAAAAATGCAATCAAAATTAGACTGTGCCAGCAGTGCTCCCAGACCCCCCGACCCAGCACTGCAAATCTAGAACACCCCCAAAGAAACCCCCAAAAACCTGCAATACTGGTATATTCAAAACATGGCAAAATTGCGCTGTTCACAAAAAACAAACAGCAGTTGGTTTCAACAGAGACAGACAGCCATTGCTGTCATACTGCATACCATCTTCTCATTATTCATTACATGTTCTACTTTTTGTCCGCATCTTCTTCGGAAAGTGAGGGCCCACAGGGCAGCCTGTCCTGTAAATTTCAGAAGTAAGTCTGTCAACAATCAGCAAGCATGTAGTCAGTCAGGTATTTCAGTCCCACTTGAGGGGACTCGTCTACGAAGACAAAGTTTATTTTTTCTCCATAATCCATCCATCTGACTTGAGGGAAATGGATAGGGGGAGTCTGGAGGAGGAGGATAGAGGAGCATGATTGAGTTGTGAACTTGTGAACATCAGGAATGCAGACTGCGGCACCTTCAAATCAATAAGGAAAATAAGATGAAGACAGTGCTGATGATGAACTTGCTGTGATTAGGTGATTAGAGTTTTGTTGTCGTATCCCTTGCTATGAAACCTAAAGCACTCTTTAGGTGGAGTAGAGAGAGCAACCACGAGAGGTGAGAACTGCAAAAATGGCGTCGGAGTGAGAGGACGTACCGGCTGCTGCTCCGTGAACTCTGATCTGCATCATGAAATCGCTCCTAGCAATAATGGAATAAGCTCTGCCAGCTGCTGCTTCGGTCATCTCACTGATTTTCCTGCTGGCAGTTGCTGTCGAGACAAATGGACTGAAAAAAAAAAGACTCTGGTACTGCGGGTACTGGCACTGAGAGTGAGATGTAGTACGGCGTGGTATGCAGCAGTGATGGTGGTGATAGCGCTTTGAGATTGTAGGCTGTGAAAAAAAAAATCTGGCTATCTTTCCGGGGGTCTGCAGAGGTGCTGCACGGCGAGGAAGATGCAGTATTGCGGAGATCGATCATGATAAGAGGGAAAGTGGGAAAGATAAAGATTAACCGGATACTAGTGACCCTGCCTTGAACTCTCGAGCTCGGACTTGGCTTGGGCTTGGGATGGGCTTGGACGAGGCTGTGGATGTAGGTATCGGGATCGAGAGGGGCTGAGACACTCCAGGACACCTCAAAGCTGGTGTAAGTATAGCTGCATATAACACCCTGCACCTTCTACCGCGCTCTTTTCCGGCCGAGCGAAGCTTACTCCCCGCTGTCCCTGCTCCTCCTAATGCTTCATATTCCACCTGCTTACTGCCACCTGATTACTGCTTAGAGCCTTGCTTTCACCCGGCTTTCACAAACCTTTCTTGGCTGCTGAGCTGCCAGAAGGGTGGCCTGAAGGGTCACGGCAAGTCTGAGGGTCACGGCATGCAGCGTGGGGCTTTGTGAAGGAGTCGAGCGCTCACTGAATCTCCGGCTAAGCATCTGTAGCTCCGTGGCTCCCTGCATCGCGTACGCACTGAGGCGCTGATCAACCACTTGAGTGTCCCAGGCAGATTCTCCATCTGCGGAGTCTGAGACGCTGTGCTTTAAAGCCTTTAAGGATTAAAGGGCCCCATACTCTTTTGCTTAATGTAATGCAAAATTTCGAAAGACTTAGTGGTATTCAGAGGTATTCAGAGGCATTCAGTGGCTTTCAGTGGCATCTCCGCTTTCATCCTGAGTAACTGTTCTTTAATTTTCATCGTTAATTAGCCGAGGCTTACGTGACAAAAAGCTGGAAAAAGACGGGGAGGATAAAAACTGAGACTACACAGGTCACACAGACTGGGCAGATCGACAGACAAGAGCAAAGAAACAAAGGCAAAGCAAAACCGATACAAAGTTAAGCAAAATAACAAAAATAGAACCAAGGCCATTTAAGGAAAAAATAGCAAAAGTATAACCAAGGCCAGTTGCACTGCATGCGCTTTTCAATACTATCGATGCTATTCTGCTGTTCTCGTTATTGTTATTGTGCTGTATATGTGCTGTATATCTGCCAGTATATGTGCCAATGTGCCACTACCTCTGCGCTACTTCTGAGCTATTCTGAGCTATTCTGAGGGTCTACAGTGCTGCTGCTCTGCTCTGGTGAATGATTATCTGACTTGGTACTGCTCAAGGCATTCGAGACTTGGCAAAGAGGCAAGAAAGACCACCCTAAAAATAACTTAGAGTTTTGTTGTGGTAAAAGTAGAAAAAAAAGAAAGACACACAGGATTAAAAGTGAATAAGTATGGAAAAACAGGAAGTCATTTTCAGGCCTCGGTGTCAGGAAAGTAGAGCTCATCCTCACAGTCTATGAATTGAGACGGGAGTAGGTCTGGTGACAGAGAAGAACTTCCGTTGGCGTCACCTAAGTCGGTGTCCTCTTCTTCCTGCATGCATTCACGTATTTTGTAATCGGGTGGTATGAAGTGCTGATTCATCTTGATTATTGTTAACCTCTCCACATTTTTGGGCAAAAGGCGGGTCCTTTTTGAAGTAACAATGGCACCAGCAGCACTGAAAACACATTCAGAAGACACGCTTGCGAGTGGGCAAGACAAATAATTTAGAGCCAGGTTGGTTATCAGTCGCCATACAGAGCTTTTCCTATACCAATATACCAATGGGTTCTCATTATGACAGACCTCTGTTGGGTCATCCAGATAGGCCTGCACCACCGACTCAAGGTTCTTCAGGGTTGATCCACTTTGCGTAACATCTGCGAACTTTGCAGCAGTGGACCGAGCAAACCCGTGATGAGTTAGCCAATCCCCTTCCGACAATATTTTTGGACGGCCTGGTGCAGGTGAGGTTGATCATACGGTTGCTGGTGTCGTTAACGGCTGTGAGGGAAATTGACTTTCTTTGGCCACGGATTGAGAAGTGGAACTTGACACCGGATGGCCAGCTGATTCAGTTGTACTTGTGCTGCCTCCTTGAAGGTTCTGCCGCTCTTTTTCGAACCGAGTGGCTGACACAGCTAGCCAATGTTTGTACTTTGAAACATCTGCTTCATCAAAAGTAATGAATGCTTTGCTAGCCACTGCCTTTTTTGTACCGTGGATCCAGAATAGTGGCACAAATGTAATGTTGTTCTGTATGTATGTTTTGAAGCCTTTCATTGTGAAGTAGGCGCCTTAATAACTTCTCCGCCAAACCATATGCTTCTCGATTTTCAGCATGATCTCTTAACGTTGAAGACACGTCCTTCAGTTGGTGCTCTAGCATGCGCAACAATGGGATAGCTTTGCTCAAAAAACAGTCCTCCCTGCTGACTTCACGCATGAAGAGCTCAAAAGGACGAAGCATGTCTGTCAGGCTTGCAATTAGCTTCCATTCCTCCAACTCTAGCCTCATCTCTTTGTGAGTAGAACCCAGTTTATAGACATACTCATTTATGACCTCCCACTGCTCAGACAGAGTCTCAAGCATGTAAAAGGTTGAGTTCCAACGTGTTGCCACCTCATGGATGAATCCTTTGACTGGCAGTCTACATTCATGTTGAATGGTCCTCAGCTCCTTCCGGGCCTTAAAAGAATGGCTGAAATGTGTGCAGATTCTTCGGCAGGTGGTCAGTATGTAACTTGTTGACTGTGTTTTCATTTTTCAAGAAATCTTGCACCACGATGTTAATACTGTGCGCCAAACACGGCACTCTGAATGGCCTTAACTATATTACTGCCATTATCCGTGGAAACATAACCAACTATCCGATTTCTTGGATGCAGCCATTCAGAGACCTTCCTATCAAACTCCTCCAAAAGGTTAGGTGCAGTGTGAGATTTCTCCATGGCAAACATGCCTACTGTTGCATGTTTGCGAGTAGCTTGAAAAACTACCTCCGTGTCAACACCTGCTTGTAACTGTTGTTCGACCCCTGCAAAAGAGACCCAGTGTGCAGTGATGCACATGTATTCAAGGGTTTGGCAACTGGTCCACATGTCTGTTGTCATGTGGATAGTGTGAACAGCACCTCCAGCACATCATGATGTAGTGCTGGAACAGCAACCCTGGCAAAATAGGACCGGCTAGGAACCTTCCATTTAGGGCAGACTGTTGCCACAAATTCACAAAAACCCACCCCTTCCACGAAAGAGAAAGGGAGAAGGTCCAGCGCTAGCATTTTAGCCAGCTTTGCGTTATACAGACGTACCGTTGGGTGGTTGCGTTCAAATGGCGCATCCGACCAAAACAAGCTGCTAATGGTGGGCTGGACCATTTTACGTGATGATAATGATGATGTTGCAGACTTCAAACCAGTTAGGCTCATTGATTTAGTTTTTTGCATTGGTGTCTTTCCCAGACTCTTAGTGTGCCTCATACATGTTGCAGGGGTAGAGGGTGTGGGCGCTACCACTGCAGTGCTGCTGCCAGGGGTACTGGGTGTACCAGAAAAAATGTTGGTCGGTCTTGACTTCCCTCCTGCACAATCAGCCCCTCGTCAGCATAAGATGCAATGTCAATGTATACATTTGGATCAGTTCTACTTTGGACTTCCTGGATCTTACTTAGGTGCTCATACCACTGGATAGGGTGGTGTTTTTTGAGATGACCTCTCTGGCCTCCGGTACCATAGTTGGTACCAAGCTTACCCCGACTAACTGATACTTTACAAATCGAACAAACGATCATGTTTTCCGCCTTTTTGCTAACAGTAAAGAAGTCCCAAACTGGGGACTGGAGATGTCTGCTGGTGGTGGAGGTGCTAGTTTGACTTTCAATGCCAGATGAAGTGGAGGATGGGCGTAGCTGAATTTGTTTCAGTTGTTCACTTACAGCACCACTACTTGAGGTAATGGAGGTCAAGCTGGATGGAGGTCCCTGGCGGCCCTTTGCCGAGAAAATATGGAAGCTGTAGGTCGTTTTGGTGTTGTAGGTTTTTTTTTTTTTTTTTTTTTTTATTGAAGTACTTTGGGTCATAATATCAAAATGAATACAAGACAATTTGACAATCAAAAAATACAAATAAACACAGAATATCTTCCGAGAGACTGAAAGGGAACCATTATCATTAATACATTAGTCCATAATTACTAAAAAAAGGATCTCCAAACTTTATCAAACTTCCTCGTTCTTCCAATTCGATATGCATATACTAATTCACTCTTTCTAGCATTCTTCATTTTTTGGAGCCAAGCATGGAACAAAGGAACCTGTGTTGATTTCCAATTCTGTAAAATCAAGGACCTTGCCACTGCCATTGCAATGAACAACAATTTAACCATCTGATCTGCCAATTCAAGATCGGAATCGTAACCGTACAACATTAGTTTAACATTATAAGAAACCTGGATCTCACAATAGGTTTGCAAAAATAAAAAAATCTCATTCCAGAAAGGCACAATTTTAGAGCAGTGAACTATAAATTATATCTATAATGTGAGACCAGTTGGCTAAGATAAATTGCTGGCATCTAAAACAATTGGCAGAGGTGTTAGCGTTTATTTTAGCAATGACAGCCAGGGTATAATATAGAAGCCATTTACTAAAGAATATCATTCTTCTCCAGTTTGAGCCACGCAATACATCAAAATTAAGTCTATTTAGTTTCTTCCAAGTGATAACAGAAAGAACGTGGTTCTCTTGTTCCTGCCATTTTTTAATAGCTTTCGAGCTCAAATCCCGCTCAATTTGATGAGTTAAACAACGTTTCCATTCCCCTGGCTTCCTGGTCCGTACTGACAGAAACAAATCGTCCCATAATGGAATAGAAGAACAGATATGCCTAGGGTTCAATTGTCCCAGCAACTTATAAATCAAAATATAAGAGCCCATTAACAGAAAGTTTCCCCAAATTAAATATTGCATCTCCTCAGGAGTTAGGCAAATTCCCTCCCTTAAAAAATCTAATAAGGTATTAAACCCAGCAAGGTTCCCGTGCATTACGATGTCTAGTCCGATTTTAATCCCCGTGTACATAAAGACATACATATGGGGAGTTCTAGAATTAAACTGCGGGAGAGAGTATCTTTTAAGAATAGTATCCCGTCGTTTAAAAAACCAGTTCATAACCTTATATCGGGCAAGTTTCGGAGATTTAGGAATTTGTAAAGGAGAGGGAATTTGAGCCTCACAACAAATTCGGTCAGTTAATGAATAAATTTGGACTAAGCATTCTAGTCTTAAATCGATCTAAATATTGAGCAAAATATGCACTATCATAATCTTTGATATTAGGTAGTGAAAGACCTCCCAATTCCGTATCTGCATATAGGGTCCCTATTGCTAGCCGGGGTTTTTTTTTAGCCCATATAAATCCGGAGAACTTAGTTTCAACTTTTGAGAAAAAAGCACCAGGCAAAAAACATGGGACAGTTGAAAATAGAAAATTAAAGAGCGGGAGCACGGACATTTTAATCAGGGCCACACGGCACAAAATGGAAAGTGGCAGCGGATTCCATCTAACAAACATTGAGTGTACCTTCCGAAGAAGAGGTTCAAAATTAAGTTTATATAAATCTGCAACTAGAACAGAAAAAAATACCCCTAAATATTTCTTAGGTCTCGAGTTAATACAGCCAGCCAAATTTGAATGTAACTCTAAGTCCGCTCCTCCGCAGACTAAAATTTCATGTCTTTTTTTTATTAATCCGATAGCCACCTAAGGCTTCGAATTCTTCAAAAAGTTGTAAAACAAAAGTCTGAGATTGAATATCCGGTTTAATTAATAACATAATATCATCGGCGTAAAGTTTGATTTTTTCCATAGAAGTAATCAGTGGAGCAATATTCTCAGAGTTACGAATTGCTGCAGCTAACGGCTCAATAAAAAAAGCAAAAAGAATAGGAGACAAAGAGCAACCTTGCCTGGTGCCTCGCTGAACCATCACTGTACCTACCATTACTGAATTAATAATTATATTGGCTTTAGCACCAGTGTTTACATTTTGAATTAAACTAATAATTTGTGGCGGAATTCCAAAATGTGCTAAAATAGCGAATAATGTTGTCCAAACCACCAAATCAAAAGCTTTTTCTGCGTCCCAAAAAAAATTAAAGCAGGAATTTTTTTAATCTGAAAATAATCGAAAGCTTCAATTAAAAAGTGAGTATTGGTGACTAGTTGACGGACCGCAATAAAGCCATTTTGATCGGAATGGATAAGACCGGCCGCAATAGTGTTAAAGCGTGTTGATAGTAATTTAGTAGTGATCTTATAGTCGGTGTTCAGTAATGTGATAGGCCTATAAGAGTTAGGGTTTTTAGGGTCTTTACCCTTCTTTAAAAAGCTAACAACCGTGCCTACACCAAAAGAGTCTGGAACTTGCCCGCCACCCAGCATTGAGTTTAATAATGAAAGTAATAAATCAGAAAAAGAGGTAAAAAAAACTTTCAAAAATTCAGCGGGAAGGCCATCAGGGCCAAGGGCCTTACTACTTGGTAAGTCCTTGACCACCAGTTCTAATTCAGCCATAGGAAATGGACTCATCATTATTTCCTGCTCCGTTTGTGAAAGAAGAGGCAATTCATATCTACCTAAAAATTTAGTGAGTTTTGAGTGCTCTATATTTTAATGTTTACTATATATCTGTTGGTAATGAGAGAGCATTATAGTACCGATTGCTGCAGACTCTGATGTCTCTTTGTGTGTAGTCGGCAGATTACCGAGCGGATCTGGTTCGCAGCGTATTGTTCTTTCGCCTGCCAGGCAAAAAATTTACCGGCAAAATTGATCTCCTCATAAATTTGCTGAGATTGTCTTCGGAACTGCTCTTCACTTTGTGTGAAAAAAATTGCACTAAGCTCACGTTTTAGTTCGTTTAATTTACTTTGGACGGCGCTAGAAGAATCAGATTGCCGTAAAAAAGTTAAGGTATGTATTTTTTGATATAGTAAATTTCTAGCCTGTTTAATAGCAAACCACTCCGCTGCATCCTTACTTATTATGATGCCACGAATAAAAGCTTTCATTGAGTCCCAGATGATGTGAAAAGGGGCTGTATCAGAATTGCGTATTATAAACTCTGAAATCTCCAGTTTTAAAGAGGAAATCCAGTTATCATCCTGTAAGTATGTCTTATTAAATAGCCATCTTTTAGGAGTTCTAATATCTTCGCCAGCCGCAAATTCAATAGCTAACATCGCATGGTCTGAAAACCCATTATAAAAAAAGCTTTGATAAGAAAATTTTAATTGCCTGGAGGCCAAGAAAAAGTCAATTCGAGAAGATGTTTTATGTCTCCCCGACCAACAAGTAAAATCATTTTTTTGTGGATTTTTTAGGCGCCAAGGGTCGCAGAGATCTAATACTGTTGCTTTATGAATAATAGATGTTCGTGATTTGGGTTTTAGTTGTCTTTTAGGGTGAATGGTCGAATCCAATTTTATATCCATAAGAATGTTAAAATCTTCCCCAATAACTATATCTCCTTTGACCATAAGTAATGATTGAAACAAACGCTCATAAATTTGAGGGCAATCATCAACTGGGGCATAAAAACAAACAAAAGTAATCGGCTTGTACCTCTATTTTTCACTAAACATGTGACCCAGCACCAACGTCCAGCACCCCCTTCTTCAAACTGAAGAATGTCTGGATCTAGATTCCGATTTATAAAAAGAGCAATTCCTCATTGAGATTCTAAGAGCATGAAACAATATGAAGACCACACTTTAAACATAGAGAAAACATCAATTTTTGCGGCTGCGATATGAGTTTCTTGCAGCATCACAACTGCAGGATTCTCTGTTTTAATCCAAAGTTCTATGGCTCGCATTTTTTTCCTATTATTTAGCCCATTAACATTGAAAGAAATTATTTTAAGCCCCCTACTAGACATTTCGAACAAACAACTTGTGCAGGAGAAAAAAAAACTTTCCAAACATCATCATGTATCCTTTCTGTCCATTTAATTTTCTATCTCTACCCAAAAACACTGCAATTTTTCCCCTTTTTTCCCCGAGCAACACCAATGACCCCCCCCAACATCCTGTACCCAGCCCTGTGGCCCTGCTCTACTCGTCCTCCTCCCAACCATGCTAGCCACCCGGTACTAACCCCTAACATGGAGGTGCCTTGTTATTGCACCCCTTAACCCCATAGCTTCCTTATTCCTATCCTGCCCCCCTCCATTCAGCAAAAAGTTTTAAATAAAAACGGACAAAAGAATGCGGGCGTCCCGCCCCAGATAATGAATAGAGGAACACAGAAATCAAATCAAAGAGTCATATTTAGCCCTGTGGAATCCGACCAAGCAGTTCCCGTTCATCCACATCAGTGAACATATAGAATTTGCCCTTGACCAAAACTTGTAACTTTGATTGTTGCGCAATCGTAGCTTGTGCGCCTTTATCTTTGAATAACTGAAGGATCTTAACAAATTCCTTTCTCCGCTTAGCAGCAGCAGCGGACATATCCGAAAAGATCCGGCATTTAGTAGTAGGATTGGCAGCAAATTGTCTTTGTTTAAAAGCTATGGAAAGGATTGTTTCTTTAACACGTACATCTGAAAAGTTCACCAGGTTGGTCTGGGGAAATGTTGAATTGGTAAACTGACGAGCAGGGGTGATTGTCAAGTCTCCTTTAAACTCAGGGATAACCTCCTGGAGAAAAAAAGAGGTAATCCATTGCCTCATATTAGATCCTTCGATATTTTCTGGTACGCCCACTATTCTAAGGTTTGACCTCCTATTATAATTTTCCAGCTCATCAAGCTTATATTCAAAATCTCTTGAGAATTTTGACATATTTGACACATCCTCCAAACCTGAAATCCTGGTCTCAGCCTCTTGAAGCCGAGTAGGAAAAGAGGCCATGGAATCTTCGATTTTATCTAGACGCTGGCTGATTACGGCCAATTCCTCTTTTTGAAATTGCTTTAGTTCTCTCACCTCACCCAGCATCAAGTTTAACATGTCTTTTACTAATATTTGGAAATCGCCGGTTGTCTCAGTATCTCTCCCCATAGTCGAGCTCTGCACATTGGTAGCACCAACGGAAATTAAATTGGATTGTAGCACTACTGGGGAGACTGGGGCAGAGTTTTCTTTACCACCAACTAAAGAAATTTTTGCATTGAAAGATAGGAGATTAGTTGCTGTTATATCAACTGTTTCAATAGGGCTTAACAGAGAACCCAAGCTCTCCAAGTTTTTCGGAGGGGCTATAGTAATTGAAGCAGCTGGTGTTTGTACACAAGAATGGGCGATCAGTCCAATCTCAGAGCAAACGATATTATTCGATGCAGCGATTGTTGATCTTTTCTCAAATAATGGGAATTGTTTAGGGATTTTGACAGCTCCAGATGACTTCACTTCTTGGGGTGCCTGGGAGCCGTTTTGATTAGGACACTTCACTACTTTTCCTCCAGTAGCGACTAACTTATCCACACCCATCAAAGGCGCTTCCAAGCCATCCTGCACACCATCATTGCCAGGCTTTCCAAGATTGAGCTGGGAAACAGGGATAGACAAAGAATCGGGAAGCTCGTCTTCTCCCTCTCCAGAGCTCTCAGAGACTTCGGCGGAAGAGCATTCTTTATCCGCTGTCATGTCCGCCCTTTTGGCCGCTTCTACCCCGTCTTTCACTTGCTAGAGACGTATTCTCGCCTTTGCCCGGGCCGTTAATTGCTTCCCCATCGCCCGTTATACACGTTATACACCCAGAAGGCAAAACCAAAGTCACAGGGAATGCTGGAACTTATAGTCCCACCCCAACTGCGGCCGCTACCAGCTGTCCAGAAGGCTGCGGTGGCGGGGTGGACAAATGGAGTTAATGGGATTTCAGGTGAGTGCAACAGAGAGTGAGCAAGGCGAAAACTTTAAGCCAAGCCACAAGAGGCTATCGGGGCCATGGGCATTGCCGCTGAATAGTACGCTATGCACGGAATGGCCGATAGCTGAAGTTCGCATCCCAGCAGGATTGCAATCGGCACACCGCGCCTGCTGCAGTCAGCGCATTTAGACACCGCTTTTCAAGAGCGGTTCGGAAGAATTCATCGGGCTCTACCAGAACGCCGAAAGAGAGCTGCCGCCATCAACCTCGTGGAAAGAGGGAGGAGCAAAGGAACAGGAAGTCCAGGAACTATGGGGAGGCGTGGAACTCCTCCGCAGCTATCCGACTAGTTTTGGTGTTGTAGTTAACTGCGTTGGTGGTGGTACCAGTGCCACACCGCCCACATCCCGCTCAGCATCCAATCGGGATAGGGTGAAAATGTTTGTTTGCTGCATGCCCGCTGTGGCTGTAGTGACATCTGTGATGACTGGGTCATCGTCAGACTGTTCATCAGCAGCAGAAGACACCACTTCTTGTTCATCGTCATCAACCCTAAGTCGAAGCCTTGCGGGAACCTTCCTTTTAGGCTTAGCTACCTTTGTCGGCTCATGGCGTGCCTCACTGTCAGACTGCATTGCTGGGTTCCAATCACGATCTAGGTCATCAGAATGAAAGGGGCTTGAAGAAGAACTTGTAGTAGTAGAAGTAGCACCACTCCTTGACCTTTTTCTTGCTGGGGATCTGGAAGACAATGGATCATCTTCAGGAGGAGTGGCTTCCTCGGATGATACCTTCACTTGAATATCAATTTCCTGATGTGCCCCTACTTCCGGAGGAACAAGCGTTGTAGGCAGTTGTGCCGCTCCATGAACCTCTAGTTGCACCTCTCCATGCACCTCTACTTGCGCCTCTCCTTGAGCATGTACTTGCGCCTCTCCTTGCCCATGTACTAGCGCCTCTCCTTGCCCATGTACTTGCGCCTCTCTTTGCCCATGCACTTGTACTAGTTGCACTTGTGATTGTCGTTGCGGCTGTGGTTGTTGAACACTCGCCAGCTGAGTTACACCCGGCGTTGAGTGGATGGTACTTTCTTGTGATGAGCCAACATCACTGGTCGATGGTGATTGAACAACCAAAGTGGCTGCCTTTGCGGCACTCATGGGCTTGGGCCTACCTTTGCGTGGTGGCACTGAGCCCAAGGAAGCGGAGGTGCTGCTTCCAGCTTGGTCCCCGGCGGACACCGCTGCTGCTGCAGGCGTAGTTCTTTTCCCAAAAAAGGTGTCGGTGGGCACACCAGTCTCCTTGGTAGGTGGTGCCACTTGCTTCTTCTGCTCCTTCTTACTGGCAGTGGCACTGGCAACTTTTTTCGCTGAGGCGCTACGGCCACCTTTCTTTGCGGCCATCTTCTTCAGATGTCAACTCAGAACAGCAGGCCGCAGTTGCACCAGTTGCAGAGTTGTCTTCTCTGTGGCCACACGTGACATCACGTGACGTCACGTGACGTTGTGCTGCACACACCGCTGCAGGACTTCTTCCTGGCACTGTTGGTTCTCTTGTGCACCTAAAAGGAATGGAAGCCAGAGGAACATCAGTTAAACACCCCAAAAAGTCGAAAAACACACAAAAAGCACACCAATCCAATGCCATTCATGCCCTTAATGATGTTTACATTCAAGACACCCCACAAAAAGACTTGGTCCATGCACCACTGAGTACACCTGGGCATAATGGATGAGAGCAAGGCAAAATGGGTGCAGGCCTGAGCACACTGCCTGCCTTCAAAATGGCCCATTGACCCCGACCACATGGCCAGGCCCTGCCTGTACCAGCGCTCAAAATGGCCCCCACCCACAAGGCCAGGCCCAAACAACACCCTAAAAAATCGAAAAACACATAAAAATCACCACAACCCAATGCCATTATGCCCTCAATGATGTTTAAATTTAAGACACCCCACAGAAAGACTTGGTCCATGCACCACTCACTACCTCTAGGCCTACTGGCTAGTGAGGCTTTACAGGCACCCCAAAATAAAAAAAATAAAAAAACAACATATAACAGTGAGCTAAAATTCCATGACATAAATGAGAATTAAGTTTAAAAAAAATCACAGAAACAGTTGTATCATGCACCCATGACCAACCCTGGGCCTACTGGATACTGTGGCTAGCTACCCACCACAATATATATTTTGTTAAAGTTGTGAAAAAAGTTTTACAACTGGAGTTGCCTCAACTGCAATGCGCTAAACAAACAACACCAAATTACTTGTAAAATCCCAAGTCCAAAAGTGATCCAAACTCCAAAGTCCAAAAAGTCCTCAAGCAAAATAATTCGTAGCTTGCGAATTTGCGGATTATTGGGCAAATTCACGCGGTTCGCGGATCGCAAAATCGTCAAAAATCCACCCACTCTACCTCAGCCCATGCTGAGTAGTCCAAATTGTTTCCAAGCAGACACTGTATAGGGATAGCAGAAGACACCATTACCCTTTTGAGGTCACTAAACCCTACCCAATCTAAGGTCACCAAGGCCATTGAATGTTCCTTAGCCTTTTTTATGCAACATGGACTGTATAGGTCTGTCCAAATAGATATTGGTCCGGGGACACCAGTTTCTCAGTCACCATGGTCAAGCTTGCACCAGTGTCCCTAAGGGCTCCCACCCTTATCCCATTGATATTTGTCTCTTTTCTGCATCTCTCCAGGTCACGTAGTTGCCTCAGTGATCACCTTGACATGGTCAGGGCTCATCTGAGATCCCATCTGAAAACTCACAATTGCATTTACTGCAGGTGTTCTAGAGGCATTATTTGTGTTTTTACAACTGGGAATCCATTTTGGTCTCCAAGTGCCTTACAGTCATGACACCAACCCTTTTTGGTATCCCAGTTCTAACCCTGGTACCCAGCCTTGGGTGGTGAAGAGTTTTTGGTCCCGCCCTCCTGTACAGGTATTTGGGGTCTTGGAGAAGACTCCTTGTTTTTTTTGTCTTTTTGGTCACAATATTTCCCTTGGGGGTCTTTTTGGCCCCTACATTTTGATCACCCCACTAGTGGTAGTGTTATTCACACTTGTTTACACCCATTGGTCTGCCATCTTCCCCAACACTAGACCAGAGAGTGGGCATTAGTCTACCAGATGCTAATGTAACTTCTCATTGTAACATGTTCTTAAAGATGCTCCTTCATAATAAAATTGCGTAGCGTAGCGGGCATTTTTTGCTCGCTTGAGGTCCTCAACGTCAAGTTGGCGACTGCGAGCGATCAAAATCATCATCCCGGCGAGACTTTTTCCTCATTCGCGATCAGCAACATCAAATTGCCGATCGTGAGCGTGGAAAATAAACCTCCTGGCAAGATTCTCAACGCGGGGAGGTCAGGTTTCTCATTGCGAGCAGTCGCTTATGCTCGCGACCGCTCGCGATGAGAAACTACCAGTCCATGTTTAGAAAGCTGCCTCTCGAGTACAAATCTACTCAAGCGGCAGAAAAGGACCGCTTGCACTGTGCAAGATGCCGTTTGCAATAATTGCACAGTGCGGACAAGCATCCGGCACTATGCAATCAGTGCAAACAGCATTTTCTTTACCGCACTACGCAGTTCGCGTAGCGTGCATAGAGCGAAGTGCACTTCACGTAGCTACGACTAGCGCTACTACGCAAACTACGCCCAGGGTTATTTTTGAGTCTCCCTGAATCTTATTCTATACTCCACAGTGTTGAGTCCAAAGCCCTCAATAAGGGTAAACTTCATAGGTCATACGGCTCAGCATCTTTCTACTTCAATGTCAGGAGTCTATCCCTGCAGAATAGTTCCCACAAGAGAGAAGCCTATTTTTTTCTGGCTACTTTTCTTGATAGACAGGCTCTCTCAAATGCAATTAAACATTTGGTGATGTCATCACCTTCTGAATATTTAGGGATAATCCCTTTGGGGAGTTTTGAGTCATAAGAACCTTCACTCGCCCTATTTATTTGTATGCTGCCTCCAAAGATAGGCCCATCTCTTTTCTTTGCCTTACTATTTCCAGGAGCTGAACTTTCAAGTTCAGTGTCATGGTCAATCTTTCTAGCATGAGCTCCTCATCTGAGGGTGCCCCAGCTGTTTCCGAGTGGATTGACTCTTGTCCATTCTCAGCATCATCTTTATTAGCAGGCTCATCATCCTCAGACTGAGCTACTAGTTCTAGATTATCTCTTTCAAACGTGGTGCCTGCCATGTAGTGCATTGCAATGAGGGGGGTGCCATAGGTACCCCCCATGTGCACCCCCACCCCCCAACAACAGGCCCCCAACAGCAAGAACCGCCTGCCTTTCCATGGGGGCAACGCCGCCATGGAAAGGCTAATCTACGCCTGCATCATAATATCATGCCTGCATCATAATATCATAAATGCATCATAATATGAATGGCGGTGACTTGCAGACACCACCACCATTTTATGCACCTTTTCCACCCGGTCGATGAGTCGACTGGCGGAAAAGCGGCAGACGGTCTCACCGTCTGCCGTGGACCCCCCAGACATACTAATATGGCTTGGTCAATCAGACATGGATGGTGGGTGGATTGCACCTGCCAGGCCAGCCTGGCGGGATGATCCGCTCGCTATCCTAATGGGTCCCTTAATACTTAGTCCTAACTAAAGTACAGATTACAAAATTTCTAATCAGTTAGTTTCGAGGACTTCACCAAGGCCCTAACAGCTAATTTTCAACATTTTTAAAAATAAACCAGTCAAAAAAATTTACTAACTAATGACAATTTTGGGATTTACTCATGTGATCACGTATCTACAATGTGGTTTCAACAAATGTAACGTCTTCTATACCACCGCTGAACCACCTAATGTAGGAAGCAGGCTCTCTATAAAGTGTACTTAAAAGAGTTAGACTCTGGAGAGAGTTCAGTGAATCCCCAAATTATATACAGAGGTAAAAGCAGATAATTCAAATGCTTTGTTTGTGGTATTGTAGGTGAGCCGTTAGGCTTTTCTGAAGGTAGCGCTAAGCATTTGTTGTACTCACAGAGGGAATTAATGAGACACACACTCAAGAATAAATCTGAGACAAATTTATAAACATGTTATTGATTTTATGTAAATTGTAAGACCAAGAATACGGTTCTAGGGTAAGTACTTCCAGAGTTATGATTTTTCAAAGTTTGGAAAATATATCACTTTTGTGCACAATTACATTGCTATGGAAACAATGGGGAAAAAACAGAAAAAGTTATATAAAATTAGGCAATGCTTTCACAAAGTTCGCCTTCTACTTTTAGGTCGATGTCGGGACCAGTTCCAAAGTTCCAGCACAAGAGGTTCGGGTGCATTCCGGAATGGTCGGGAGCAGAATGCTGAGGGTCTTGAAAGCTGGTACTCAAAGATGAAGTTAGCCACTTGAAAGTACACTGCACAGGGGGACTTACAGATAGGTCCGATGGGGTTCCTTTAAGGGAGCAAGTCACAAGGGCTTAGGGACCATAAGAGCACAGCTGGTTAGTCGGTGCTGAGGCTAGTGGGGCTAGGAGCAGAGCAAACAGGTCAACCAGGTGCCATATATCTTGTGGTCCTTGCAATTATGAGCAGGCAACTTGGAGAGGCGATTTCAGGACGGCTGGACCACTCAGGGATTGGGTGTCTCGACTTCCCTTAACAGGTGGTTGTTTTAGAGTATGGAGCAGACTCTTCTTCTCAGTGTTTGCCAATGGGGTCTGGTACCCTGGATATTGGTATGTCACAGCTCATGTGGGTACTATGGTTTTCAAACTTGGTGAGGAGACAAATCTGACCCTACGTAACTGTTGTACAGCTTCTTGCTTTGGTGCTGCATCTGTATAATTGGTGAGCATCTAGTTCACAGACCGGACTTCATGGGATCTGTGCCTGCGGAGTACAGGGGAGTGATATCTTCACTCCAAGGGAGCTTCTCAGTGATTTTTTTTTTAACAATTCTTTCTATTAAAACATAGCATCAGTCAAAAATACACAGTACAGAAGAATAATGTCACACTCAACCCATCACCCGCGGGGGTAGAGGATATAAGAATACATGCACATTAGGAACGTTACGGGAATGGGGGTACATCAAAAACGTCATTACTAGGTGGTACACAGATCTCTCCTCTATATTTATTCCAGGGTCCCCATATTGACGCCCACCTCTGAGGGCGGCCCCTTGCCACAAAGACAGTTTTTTCCCGGAACATGCTCCAATCTAAGTTACTCTTCCAGGTCTCAAGGGTGGGGGGCTGTTCTGTACCCCATTGCTGGGCAATGTTCATTTTCGCTATCATGAAACTCAATGTGACCCACTGTGTCTGTGCAAACTTAAGGTCGGTAGGTTCCCATATATTAAGGAGGCATCTCCTCGCCTCTGGTAGTAAGCAGACCCCCAGAACCTCATGAATAATGTTATGGATCTCACGCCAGTACTCAGCGAAATATCGATACTCCCAGATAACATGGAGGAACGTCCCCACGAGGCCACATTTCCGTCTGTACAGTCCGGTTTCAGACAGACCCATCCGTACGAGGCGGGGCCCCGTAACATAGACTCTATGCAATATTTTTAATTGAACAAGCCACAACAGTGCAGGAATGGCCACCACTTTAGGAGAAGACACAGCAGATTGCCAGTCCTCGTCATCAAGTTCTATTCCGTCTTGTACCCACTTATCCCTCAACTCTATAAGTAAGTCCGCCCTGTGATTAAGTAATTTCTCATAGATCAGGAAGATCGTTTTTTGGGGAGGTGACCGTCTAAAATTCTATCCTCGAGGGGAGAGGCCTCCGGAAGGTCGGCGTCAACAGGCAGGGCCGCTTGTAATGAATGCTGAATTTGCGCATAGCGAAAATATTCAGATCTCGTCAGCTCGAATTCCCTCTGCATGTCCTCAAATGACTTAATCCTCCCCTTGCTCCAGATGTCTTTAAGGGTAGAGATTCCTATCAAGTCCCACTTATCAAACCCTCTCATCTTCCAAAGCGTACCCAGCCACTCTGAGTCAAAAAGTGGGGTAGCTAGTGTCAATTTGTCCCTCCATCCCAGAGAACTCGTGGCATCGTGCAAGATCCGAACCACGTGCTTAGTCGATCTAGTCAAATCTAACTTCATTGGCTTAGAGTACAACGCTCTACTATATCTGCCTCCAGGGAGGAGCCATCTATCCATGGCATAGCCGAGATCAGCAACGGTGCCATATGTACCATGATTGATCGCAGCCAGCTGGGTAGCCCAATAGTACCGTTTAATGTCTGGGAGGGCAATGCCTCCATCATACCAGGGGAGTGTCAGTTTTGTTAAGGCGATACGGGGCCTGCCCTCCCATAAGAGGCTACGCTGCAACCCCTCCACGTCACAGAAATAGCTAGCCAGTACCAAATCCAGGGAATTCTGAAGGGCGTAAAGGAAACGGGGCAGAGCCGTCATTTTAAAAAGAGCCGCTCGCCCCACCAAAGAGAGCGGAAGTTTCCTCCAATTAGCGATGTCACTCCTAAGCCTCTGCAAAGGTGGAAGAAGATGCTTGGCGTACCTAACTGCTGGGTCAAGAGACATGAAAATCCCCAGATACTTGAACCCGTCCATACTAATCAGAACGAGACAATTTCGCGGGGGAGTCGGGGGCTCTCCCTTAAGGACAAACAGCAGACACTAGGACATTGCACACAACAATTAGAGATTTACGGGGAGAGGTTAAATAAAGCAGGATATCATCCGCATACAAGAAAACTCGGTCCTCCCATTGAGGGGACCACCGAATGCCCCGGATAGATGGCTCCCAGCGCATCCAGGCTGCCAAAGGTTCCAGGGCCAGAGAGAAAAGAAGGGAGAGAGACGGCAGCCCTGCCGAGTGCCACGACCAAGGCGAAAGGACGCTGAGGCCCGATTATTAATGACTATTTGAGCAAGTGGATCAGTGCGCACCCATCCTATAAATTCAGGGCCAAATCCAAATTTAGTCAGGACCGCCCACAGATAGGACCATTCAACTGTATCAAAAGCCATGGTTGCATCAAGGGAAGCGATAACGGCCGGTTCCTGCAGGGTGTCGGCCCTGGCTATCACGCCATGCAACCTACGTAAATTCAGAGCAGTGTTCCTATGGGGAATAAAGCCCGATTGGTCTGGGTTGATCAGTCCGCTGACCACTTTCACCAGCCTGTTGGAGAGAAGCTTGGCTAGAATTTTGGGCTCTGCATTTAATAGGGAAATAGGCCTACAAGAGGCACAAGCAGTTTTGGGCTTACCCTCCTCATGGATAACTACCACTGACGCAACTCTCTGATCCCTGGGCAATATTCCTCTCTCCCGGGCCTCAACAAACATACCTTTGAGATAGGGAGCCAACTTGTCGGGTCTGAGCTTATAAAGTTCAATTGGGAGCCCGTTTGGTCCCAGCGCCTTCCCTGAGTTCAAGGAGCGAATAGCTTGGGCTATTTCATCAGTTGTGAAAAGAACCGTCCATAAAATTGCAGTTCTCACAGGACAGGCAAGGGAGCTTTAGGTCCCGAAGCAACAATTGGGAATCCTCTTCCGGCCGATCTGAAACTGAGGTATAGACTGTTTGAAAGTAGGCCGCAAAGCCGTCAACAATACTTTGGGGATCCGTAAGCGTAGCTCCCTCCTTTGTAACAAGTTCCGGGACGACACAGTCAGCCAAATCCTTTTTGCCCAACCAAGCATTTCGTTTCCCTGCCTTACCCCCAAGGTCATAACGCCTGCCCTGTTGCTCTCTTTCCAGAGCCCTGGCACTATCAGTGACCAGTGATTTATAATCATATTGTTTAAGGCTCAAAAGATGCAATTTAGCATGTGTTACCTCCTGTTCCAGTTCACCTTCCAAACGACCAATCTCAGTCTCTACTTCAACAACCTCTCTATTCTTTTCCTTTTTAGTCCCAACTATCAATGACAGAGCCTGACCCCTGATAACCATTTTGAAGGCTTCCCAAAGAGATATGGAAGATGACACCGACCCTTCATTATCCGTTAAGTAATCATCCTAAGCTTTAATAAGGTCTTTGCGAAGCTTAGGGTTACGAAGATACCAGGGGTTAATGGGGGCTACCCTACCTGCCGTTTCTGATGCAGTACGAAATCGAAACCAGAGCAGGGAATGATCAGAGATACCCCTGGTGAGCTGAACAGCTTCAATGAGAGAAGATGCCTGAGCCACTGGAACCAAACAGTAATCCAGGCGGGAGAGGCTGCTGTGGGCACCAGAGTGAAATGTGTGTTGCTTCTGATCAGGATGGAGCAATCTCCATCTGTCCACTAAACCCATTGCATCAATAAAGTCCGGTAGCCATTTCTAGGCACGTCCCATATCACGTGGAGGATATCTATCCATCGCACCAGGCATTACTGCGTTGAAGTCACCCCTACGAACAACAGCCCAACCGGCAGCTCGAGCAGAAGCTTTCCCAAATCAGCAAATGAAGTGGACTGCATACCGGGGGGACATAAACAGACAGGAGAGTAAGAGCCTGCACCTCCCATCGACCTGTAATGCAAACATATCCGCCCCTATCATCTTGCCACGTGGAATCTATCACCAAAGAGAACGCCTTCCGCGTCAGGATACCCACCCCTCTGGAACCAGAAGTAAATCCAGCATGATCTACCAACCTGTACCCCATTCTGTGCATAGCCATACATGAATTACCGACTAAATGTGTTTCCTGAAGTAGAACCACATCCGGTGTCTGAGGCTGAGTGAGTGAAAGGAGACTTCTCTCGAGTGGGAGGAGTTACGTACCTGCGAGCTGTGAGCGAGCCGCTGCGAGCCGCGCTGGAAGCCGAGTCTGCCATCGGACGATCAATCCATCGGCTCATGGACTCCACGGACCCCCTGGATCCCCTCTGACCACCCCTCTGACCACCCGGTCCTCCCGCTGCCAGTGCCGGTACCGCTGCCTTCTCATAACTTGTTGCTGGGACGGCTGCCTCCCCTGACGGCTGCTGTTCGGCGGACCGCCCCTGCCCCTGCTGCATCACCGTTACGCTGCAGTATCACCTGTGCTGAGGTTGGCGGCAGATTTGGTGGGCTCCACAGCTCCACAGCTCTTGCGGAGCTGAGCAGACAGGCTGGGAGGCAAGATGTCGTTGCGGAGATGGCGGAGCTAAGGCGGAGGCTAAGGCGGAGGTGAGGTGAAGGGGGAATACGTCCTCCGAAGGGGGAAAAAGGAGCAAAGGAATAACAGCAGCTGGGTGGGGTGAGTATTTATCACCCATAACTGAACTTCTATACTTCTATACTGCTCTATATTACAGAGGAAATCCAGTCTGTTGTGGTGGATACAGAGCCCATTTTTTTGGTGCTGGTTTGGGCAAGGTGGAGGGGTACCGAACCCACTCCGTGCGGCTCTGTGACTTTGTGAGGAGGCTATCAAAAGTGATCGTGACACCAAGGGGCTTTGTGACTTTGTGACTTTATGTGGGGTCACCAAGTTATCAAGCTATTGCAGTACTGGACGAGGGAATAAGTCCCATGCTGGGCCTTATTATATTGGACATTTCCACCTGGGGGAGTGGCGGGCCTGGTGGGGTTGGGGCTGGTGGGGCTGGTTGAGCAGAACTGCTGGCGAGGGGTCAAATTCTAAAACAATTAAACACAATTAAATACCTAAAACAAGCTACAAGAGGGTGAAAATAGTGGATTGGGGGTTGCAGGAGAGGTACGATTGGCGCACTTGAGAGGATACTGGATACTGGATATTGATCTTCCTTTAAAAAATTCTAAGAAAAATTATCACTGCAAGTTGCGTGTGGAAAAAAACCAGAAAAACCAGGAAAAAAAAAACAAGAGACAAGAAAGCTGAATCAAGCAGAGGGTAGAATGAGGTCAGGTCGCTTCCGGGGCAATACAATTGCCAAAAGAGAGACAAAAAAACGGAAGCGAAAATCTAAGATGCTTGAAGTGGAAAGGACCAAAGCACTATCAAAAACAGGTCTGGCGACCCAGAAGGACTGTTCCTCATAGAAATATCAGTAGACGGAAACATCTCTGGACTAGGAAAGAAGGGGCAAACACCAAATTTGGAGACAAGCAACAAAACAATAAAAAGGCAGTTCTCTTATCAACCAAACATTTTTACAAAATATTGCTTTTTAAAAAACGCGGGGGACGCTCTACTTTCAAACACAAGAGATGTCCCAGGTCTTCAATCTCCTCTTCAGCCTGTACAATTAAATCATTCTTCACAAACTACAGAAGAGCAGAAATCAATGCACACAAGGGAAAGTCCGGGCATAAAAAGAATACCTAGTACAGCAGTTACTAGCTCCCTGCAAATAACATCAACTCCTCAAAATAACAAAACACCGAAGAGTATTAAAACTACAGGCAAATTTGGGACAGGAGAGGTAGCGGTAGCTCAAGTCCATAGGCAAACTGAAGCAAACAATACGTCAATTGACGTTCAAAGAGTTAATCAAGAAAATCAAGAAATCAACTTTGATACGAATGGAACCAACAGACTACTGTATAGCAAAAATAGAATTGGAAACTGCGCTAAAATTAGTATACCAACGATTCATAGTTTAAATAGCCCGCAGGAAAAAATCTTGCTTAGGTGTACTGACTCCAACCAAGAGAGAAAAAAGGTAGCACAGGAAGAAACAGGTCTGAATAAGGCTCCAAATACTTTATTTCCAATTAATATAACATCAATTCATCAATTGGAGCCAAACAGCGGCGGGGAGAGAAACAAAGAGCTGACCCTAGCGTCTAATTCAGATGAAAATCCAGAGGACATAGAGATTTCCTCATATCTTGGAACAGAGGAATGGAAAGGACTTATGGCCGCTTATACCCAAGACAAATACTTGAGTGGGTCCAATATTAAAACAGATGATAATATAACTGAAAATAATCAGGAATCACATGAGGAAGGAAAAATAATTAAGGATCAAAATGAGTCAAGAAATCCAGCTGGTGTGGAGGAATCACAAAAAAACAGTACACAGGCAACGGCATGGCCCAGTCTGCTAAAAACAGTTCAACTACTGGTAGATGCTCTCCACTACCAGTCAGATAAGATGGACACCCAATTGACGCGTTTAGATACGCTGGCTGTCTTTGTTGCTGCAATTGATGAGAAGCTGGGTACACTAAACTTACTATTACAAAACAAACAGGACCAGGTTCAAAATAGGACGCTGGATTGTGGATGTGGCCCAATAATAGACAAACTGGCCACATTACCTTCAATGTTGAATGATTTATGCACATTAGTAAAACAGCCCCTACAAGGAAAAGAATGCTACTCGTATGATGGACAAATAGATGCTGACATAGACGATCATTCCTGTGAAAGCAGCACTAAGAATAAAACCGATAAAATGACAGGCATGGGAATATCCACAATTAATAAAAACATATACCTTGAGGTAAAGGACATACAGATCGGTAAGAACAAAAAAGAAGAAGCAGAATAAAACAAAATAGTGGATGATAAAATGCCAGTAGTTTCATTGGCAGAAAAGGCTGTCAAACAAACGAACGCAAAACAAAGGCGGGCAAAAAAACGTAAAGGCAGAAATCAAAAAACAAACTTAGCCCGAGACGGATTCAAGCGTCTCTTCGGTTCAAGGTTACAGGCTGACCAAGGTGAATCTGAACCCTCAAACACCACCAATAATGATGAAGGAGGAGAGTTGAAAAAGGACACCAATAAGACTGAAGGAGGAGTAATTTTACATCAAGAAGAGACTAGTGGACCCTCTTCACTAAGATTATTGGAAAATTAAAACTCTAAAGATCCAGTACATACCCAGCAAGTAAACCAGAACTCCAAGAACCACTCGATCACCATCTCCACATGGAATCCGACCGAAAAAAATAGAGCAAAGCTCGTGAGAGAAAGAGTTCAGCATCCCTTATTTAGAACAACGAGGGGGGACTTGAGAGAGTCAGTTGACATCGAACTGACTGCTAGTGGACAAACACCTCTAGCTACACATTCAAGGATAAATCAGAGAGATGCTATCCAGGTACATATAATGGCCGAGGGAACAGAACGAGCTGTGCTTGGCCAGGGAGACGTGTACCAAAAATCAACCAAAGGATGTTATCGAAAACTACGCCATGAAGGGAGCAGCGAGGTAGAATCTTCCACACATCAAATACTAATAAGAACACCATATGAACATGAAATTAGACAAGGTAGAAATGTTGAAAACAAAAATATTAGGAGTCTGGAAGACACAAGAAGTTTAACAACAAATATTGTATGGTTCAAACCGGATTACGTCTCGAAAGGAAGACATGACATACTGAACAGAGGCAACATTTTAAGGCTGTTAACTCATATTCCATCTCTGGCTGATGTGGCAACTCGGGATTTGGTCTCTATTGAATTCGTAGCAGAAGACGGAACAAAGGCGGAAAAAACGAAAGCAACATGGATAACACCTATAGTTACGCAGAAAATACTAGAATAAACTCAAATCTTTAATAATTGGGGAATAACAATTGCCCCTTATGTAAATCCAAAATATCCCGATCTATTAACACTAGCAGTAACAGAAGAAGAACACAACCCTGGCAACAGATCTGGAGTATATTTCAAAAGAAGGGAGGTCAGCGGACACTATTTACCACTCAGGATGGTGGAAGGTCCAGTAGCAGCAGGGTGTCCGTACACAGTACTGGAGTTGCAAAAAAGGGGGGGTGCTGCACTGTTCCTATTGAGAGATAAAGTAGGGGGGGGAAAGGATTTATCTGGCGTGACCAAGGGTGTTCCAATGATACCCTGGGGCATCCATTATGTTGGACGTAATTGCCTCACACACCCAGAAGGGTGTCATGCTTCATCATTGGCGGTTGCTCCTCGTCGGGGAGGCGGTGCAATCCCCGACGGGCTCACCTCAAAGAGGGGCTCTTTAGCGGAGATCTTTTTCCAACAGCCTATTGGTGAAGTGGGGGTGTGTGGGCAGATGATATACTCCTGTGATGGGATGATTAAAATGTAGCTAAGGGTACCGGAATTGACTTTATTCTGGGGGTCCCTTGGCTGCAATTAAAAAGTGGGGCTAGCTCGCTAGGTGTCAACTAATAAAGGTTGTGTGACCCTAGAGGAGACTAGTAGTGAGTGTGGTCGACATGTTTCTCGCTAAAGGTGGATTACCCGCGATTCTTCAGGACCTATACACAAAAGGTGAAGTGCAAAGACAACAACGACATGCTTGTATCATATGTGTTGTGTTACCTCAGTGGATTCTCCTATGCCTATTGGTCATGAACTAATAACCACATGAGGGTTCGGCGGGGCAGTACATCAGAGCAGAGCCCAAAGGTTTAGTAGCTCCAGTCCTCCGTGTCTGTGTCCAGTGACCTACCCATTCCCGCCGAGCTCGAGTAGAAGATCTGGAGTACCTGTACTCCGAGGGGCATTAGGGGCAAATGGGGCAAGAACTGCGGACGATCTTAATGTCAGGGATCAAGATGGAGATCCACTAGGAAGAATTGATCTGAGATGGATTGCCAGAACAATAAATAACCAAGCAAATTGGCCAATAAGTAACCTCCCTAAATTAAGCAGGCCTAAACAATTCAAAATATGTTCATGGAATATCAACGGTCTCGCCTCTAAAATGGCCAACCCAGAATTTGTCAGTTATATAAGAACATTTGATATTGTCACCTTTCAAGAAACATGGCAATTAGAGCCCCAGCATTTACATGGCTTTTTACGGATTTTCGCAAGCTCGGTGACAACAGCAAAATATGGTCACCTTCAAGGGGGATTAGCGACATATGTCTCGGCCACAAGTGCATATGAGATCAAGGAACTTGGACCAATTACTCCAAACTTAAAGATAATAAACCTGCTTACCTCGAAGTCAGGAGAAAAGGGTTCAAATCTAATCATAATCAATGCCTTTATTCATCCAAAAAGGAAGGGAAAGGTAGTAAAAGAATTATGCAATCACCTGGAGGAAATTTTAAATGAAACACCGACAATGGATGTTCTGATCACGGGGGATTTCAATCTTAACTTGATGGGAACCTCGACAGAAGATGAAAACCTTTTTCAAAATGCAGCCTGGAACATACCGCATCAAATAACTTCAGAAAAAATTCAGAGCACTAAATGGGAGATTCATCGGAAATACTCCACCGGCATCAACAAGGATCAGTAAAATATTGGATTATACTTTGATGTCATTATCCTTATTTCATTATGTTGCCTCATTTCAAATGGGGGAAAAAGCAGATAGTGATCACTGCTCTCAGGAAATCACATTGAATATCAGTAAGCCGAAATTTGAGCAGTCTGTGGAACCTAAAGATTCAATTTACACCGTTATTTATAAAAGGATAAAGTATTCAGTAGTGAATGAGGGATGCCTGCAAGAAATGGCACTAATTCACTTTGATGGAAGAATTGGAGTAAGTGAAGTTGAGAAATGGGAGAGTTTTACAACAACAATGGCAGGCTACTCCACAACTGCAAAACTTCAAAAGGGACGGACTGACAACAATATGACTTCTTTCTCAAAGGAACATGTAGCAAAGATAAAACTCATCAAAAAATGTATCTTTCAAACAATGCGCCAACTTAGACATTCCCCAGGAGACAAGGCGAAATATGACCTCCTACGAGAATTGAAGGCATCTTTGAAAAAAACAAAATGGGAAGCAAACAGAGAAAAAGAGGACAGCTGATTGGCCAAGCTTCATGCAAATACAAAGCAGAACGACGGGGCAAAATTCTGGAAAATTATCAACTCCTTCATAAACCCCGGGCATGAAGGAGTGTCATCAAGTATTACCGAAGAAACATGGGCAAACTACCTTAAAGATCACTTCACACAACATGGTGAATCTGACTCAGAAGGAAAAAAAGAGGACAACAAACCAAAGCCACCGCACAAAACTCACTACAAACAAGAGGGTGGTACCACAATCATGAATATAGGAGAAATAAACCTGCAAAAGATAATTACACGCAAATTAAAAAAGGAAAAAGAGAGGGGGCGCCAGGCCCGAATGGTATCCCTCCCATTCTTTTTAAACAGAACAAAAGCAAATGGGCCTTAGCACTCAAACCACTATTTTTGGAAATCAAACAGTTTAACGTATTACCTGGTTCCTGGAAGGGTTCTCTTATTTCCCCTATATTCAAGTCAGGGGATAAATCTCAACCAAGTAATTATAGACTGGTCGCCCTTATGGATAATGAGGCAAAGTACTTTGCCGGGATCCTATTGGAAGAACTGCAGGCCTGGGCTACAGAAAACTCCTTAATTCTTTTCAATCAGACGGGTTTTGCTAAATCAGTTGGGACAATAACGAACATCTTGTCTATGGGTCTGCTAATTGATAAAGCCAAACTTGCCAAAATGCCACTCCACCTGTGCTTTATTGACTACAAGGCAGCTTTCGACCACATTAATCGGAATCTCCTATGGTCAAAACTGAAGAAGTGGGGGATACCAGGGCCACTGCTAGACCTATTGATCAACCTGCACAGTGATACATGGATACAGGTGAAGCTGGGCGATGGGTCTCGCCTGTCTAGACGCATTCCAACCAACAAGGGGCTCAAACAGGGTTGTGTTTTGGCCCCAACACTTTTTAACTTGTTCCTAGGAGACCTAATTCCGATTCTCAATAAGTGCAACTCTCATGCACCAAAACTAGGAGGTCAAATACTGCCAACATTACTCTATGCGGATGATATAGTTCTATTCAGTCATACTAAAATAGGGCTACAAAATCTTGTGAATGCCACACAGAGGTACTCAGATGGAAACCAATTGATGATAAACCTGGAAAAGACACAAACAATGTCAATTAACAAAAAAGGGAAAAATCCGCATAACTGGTTTTGGAACAACGTCCGAATAGAAGACACAAATGGGTACAAGTATCTTGGAGTTAAAATTGACAATAGTGGACAGTTTACCACTCAAAAAGCCAGCATCAGAAGAAAAGGCATTGCAATAGCAATTTCTCTAAAACAAACTGAATAGCAAGCTTTCCAGCCCATCTCTTCGGCCCCTGGTACAAGTTATAAGAGCCAAACTGCTGCCCACAACTACTAATGGGAGTGAAGTACAGAGAGGAAGAGATGCAGCGATTCTGGATAAAAGTGTAGCAGCCGCATATAGGATTATCTTCAGCTTGCCAAAAACAACTTCCCCAGCTCAAATTAGGCTAGAGTTTGGCGGCCAGAAGCAGTCTCTAGCAAGACAGGGGGCCTTTATAAATACGTGGGACAAAGTCCGGAAGGGGGAAAAGGGTACCTTAAACAGCTAAATATGGTCAGAACTAGAGCGAAACCCAGCCTCGCCATCCGCTAAGTATTTGAAAAACAGCCTGGCGAATCTAGGGCTACAGGAGCTGTGGAATACCCCTACCAATCATATCACAATCAAAAGATTGGTAAAGAAAACAATAAAATATCTCTCATGGATTGAAGATAAAGTGTGTGTTACTAAAAGATCACATGAGTGGATAATCCTAAACTCCTACTCTAAACAAGGTCTTCAGAGCTACCTTGACCTCGGGTACTCAAGAACCACAAAATTGAAGTTTTTAAAGTATAGATTGGGCCTGTTACCTTGCATATGTCATCTCCCTCACTGGCTTAGGGATAAGGGCGGATCCCTTTGTCGGTTATGTGGCATGGCGCCTGAGGACATGCCACACCTGTTGTGCTCTTGCGACAAATTGGTGGAGGAAAGGAAATGGTTGCTGAAATTCCAATTTAACCAGCGAGGAATACGCTCACGAAGACATGCAGTCCTTGCCTGTTTTGCACCACACGACCCGCAGTTGAACTGTAGCTTTGTGAAGTTTATGAAAGAGGTAGAAAAAAGGATGCAGAAACTTGACCCTTCATTATGCTTTTAGAGTTGATTAAACTCAGCTGAACTATTAACGTTGCTTAAAAAGTATTACAATTTTGAAGGTGGTGGAAATGAGAAAGTTGGAACTCGAACCCTCCCTAAGCCCTCAGAGGACATTAAAACCAAATTTAGGGGTCGATTAGGATGGCGGACGGAAATGGGTACTGTCCGCCATGGTGGGGGAAATTTTACTCCCGGCTGTGCCACGGAGATTCCGCGGTTGGGATTAGGATAATCATGTCACGAAACTCCGACCGCGGCGGACGGATCATAACCAACACCGTCCGCGGTGGACGGAACACATCCAACTCCGTCCGCGGCGGACGGAGTCCAATGAACAACCACTGCCGCGGACGGAAATGACCGCGGAAAATAACACATGTACCGCCATACCTGTGAATACTCCGTGGCCGCAATTAGGATAAATCCGCCCGTACCACGGAACGCACAGCCATCCACGTCCGCGGCGGAAAGAATGCAACGATAACCACAGCATCACTGCGGAAGGCCAACACGCACAACATCCCTAGCGGCAAACAAATGTTAGAAAGTGTACCGCAAGTCCAAAGCAAACATACGAACATTGACAACGCCCCCCCCCATACACCAACACCAAGCACAAGCCACCATGACACGTCCCAAGTATCCAATAATGCACACTAGTCAACACGCCCACCTACCACCTGACTGCCAACAACCATTGAGACACGACTATAAAATGACACCCACACACTACCACAATCCTTTGCATCACAGCATTGCTGCTAGCAAGAGGCCCTATTCGAGATACTGCTAACTCACATAGAAGACACACAACCACCACCCTACCACACCCACCACACAAACACCCACCACACAAATCCTACACATCACACACCACACACCTGCACCCCCCAACTCACTCAACTCACACACTGAGCACCACACACCATGGCACCCAAAAAAAAAAACTAAATTCACGGAGACAGAGTTGAGGGTAATGGTAGATGAAATAATCCGTGTTGAGCCCCACATCTTCGGGGCCCAAGTCCAGCAGACGTCCGTGGCGCAAAAGAACCACATGTGGGACAGGATCGTCACTCGGGTGAATGCGTCGGGGACTGTGCCGAGGACGAAGCATGACATTCAGAGGCGGTGGCATGACCTGAAGACCAGGGTGAAGGGCATCCGAGCTAAAAACTTTGCTAGAGCCAATCATACTGGCGGTGGCACACCCCCGGAGCCCATACCCTACACTGATTGGGAGGAGAAGGTGCTGGTGATACTACACCCAGAGAGCCTAGACGGACTTGACGAAGGAGAAGAGGCTGGTGAGTACAAACCAAGCACCACGATCAGCACGACATGGTCAGGCTCACACAACTGAGAAGAAACATCTCCTACGCCCCAACCCATGCACGTTGGACACCAACTCACAAACATGTACATGGCTCCCAACAGGCCCCCATGTTCACGGGGAGGGTGGTGGTGGTGGAGGGTGGGGTGTGTGAGAGGCCCAAACTACAACTCCCAACAGGCCCCCATGTTCACGGGGAGGGTGGTGGTGGTGGAGGGTGGGGTGTGTGAGAGGCCCAAACTACAACTCCCAACAGGCCCCCATGTTCACGGGGAGGGTGGTGGTGGTGGAGGGTGGGGTGTGTGAGAGGCCCAAACTACAACTCCCAACAGGACCCATGTTCACGGGGAGGGTGGTGGTGGTGGAGGGTGGGGTGTGTGAGAGGCCCAAACTACAACTCCCAACAGGACCCATGTTCACGGGGAGGGTGGTGGTGGTGGAGGGTGGGGTGTGTGAGAGGCCCAAACTACAACTCCCAACAGGCCCCCATGTTCACGGGGAGGGTGGTGGTGGTGGAGGGTGGGGTGTGTGAGAGGCCCAAACTACAACTCCCAACAGGCCCCCATGTACACGGGGAGGGTGGTGGTGGTGGAGGGTGGGGTGTGTGAGAGGCCCAAACTACAACTCCCAACAGGCCCCCATGTTCACGGGGAGGGTGGTGGTGGTGGAGGGTGGGGTGTGTGAGAGGCCCAAACTACAACTCCCAACAGGCCCCCATGTTCACGGGGAGGGTGGTGGTGGTGGAGGGTGGGGTGTTAGAGGCCCAAACTACAACTCCCAACAGGCCCCCATGTTCACGGGGAGGGTGGTGGTGGTGGAGGGTGGGGTGTGTGAGAGG
Organism: Lissotriton helveticus; assembly: GCF_964261635.1. Classification (NCBI taxonomy): domain Eukaryota; kingdom Metazoa; phylum Chordata; class Amphibia; order Caudata; family Salamandridae; genus Lissotriton; species Lissotriton helveticus. The sequence continues at coordinate 480,560,088 of NC_136067.1, forward strand.
CCCAAACTACAACTCCCAACAGGCCCCCATGTACACGGGGAGGGTGGTGGTGGTGGAGGGTGGGGGTGTGTGTGACAGGAAACAGAAATGTCTACAAATCTATATGACCATGTAATGTCCACATTACTGACCAGCTCTATCTTGTCCCTCAGGTGATCGTCAACTGACTGGGGAAACCAGTACCCGGCCGCCAGCCTCGCCTCCCACACATACAGGACTCTCTGGTGACGAGGACACAGGCAGCTCCGGTGCGGAGGATGGAGCGGGACCAACCACGCAGCCAGGGCCATCTGGCTCACAGGGACTCCCGGGACCGACCAACGTCGCATGTGTGACTCCAGCGACACCTGTCTCTGTGATCTGCACAGTCCCCACCACCACCAGTACCACCAGTACCGCCAGTACCACCAGTACCACCAGTACCACGACTCCTGCCTGTGCCACCCAGCATAACCCAGACGCTGGTCCATCGGCCTCACACACAAGCAGGGTGAGTGGGCCACAAACACAGGCAACGGGACATCAGCCAATCAGGCGAGCCACACACCGCCGTGCAGAGGAAGGACAGCTACCCCATCCAGTGGCAGAGTCCCTACAAGCCCTTGCCAGGTGTCAGGCGTCATACGACCGGTCCCAGGCAAATGCTGATCGTGCACACCAGGACTCAGTGGACAACACCAACATCCTGCGCGAAATCTCTGGCTTCCTTGGCCAGATGGTGCACATCATGGGCCAGCAGGCAACGATGTGGAGGGAATGGGTTGGCCGGAACAACCCCCCCCCTCCACCAATTGTCGTAGCGCCACCGCCACCGTCACCTCCGCCTCCACCGCCACCGTCACCTCCGCCTCCACCGCCGCCACCACCACCTGTGCCCCTGGCGACGGATGTGGCCCATCAACAACCTGCCCCCCCAGCTGACTCTGTTCCACCTCAGAGACGGAGGGGCCGGCCGAGGCAGGAAGTGGCTGAGAGCAGTGTTGGAGCGCCATCCACATGCTCCAAGAGGGGACGCCAATGACAATGTCACTGCCTGTGCCAGACATTCACCCTGCTAAGTATCCTGTCCCACAGACAATCATTCCCACTGGTCTGCTGGACTACCCTGACACCCCCCAATGTGGTGTCAGCACGGACATTTCATCTGCCATTACCTTCAACTCTAACTCCCTCCACCCAACTTACTTGTAAATATTCACCAGCACAAAAGCACAACCTGTAAATAAATTGCACTTACACACACAATGATGTTTTGCCTCCATGTTTATTCACATGATTGCCTTCAGAAACAGACGTAAACAGGTTCAGGGATCATAGTCGTACATGATCATGGCGCTGCGGGAGTGACCTAGGGAAAATCAGAGACAGCAAACACACGTCAGGAAACAGATTCACACACATCACAACACAATGCACAGCAACATTACACAAACGACAACCATCACAAAAGCATGGGATGAGAGCACACACATCATGGAGACTTGTATGTCCAAAGACATGAAGACACACATATGCAACCATCACAAACAACACCCAGCTGATGAACCCCACATCCACACAACACCAGCAAACATACATGAGGCATTGTCAACCGCCACTAGAGGTAGTTACTCACATTCAAGGGAAGTAGCGATCTATGAGCTGGCGCCTCTGGTCCACACCTTCCTCCTCACCACTATCCTCATCAGTCGACATGGGTGGGATGGGAGGCCGAGGAACTTCTTCGTCTTCAGGGTCCAACAGCAGTTCAATGTCATTGCGTACTGCCAGGTTGTGGAGCATGCAGCAGGCAATCACGATCCTGCATACTTTTCCTGGTGAGTAAGGCAGGGCCCCTCCGGTCTTATCGAGGCACCGAAACCTAGACTTTAGCAGTCCAAAGGTACGTTCGATGACTCTCCGTGTCCTTCCATGTGCATCATTGTACCGCATTTCACCCGCTGTTGTAGGATTACGTAGGGGACTGAGGAGCCAGGGCCGATTTGGGTATGCCGAGTCGCCTATGTAGGGGGATGACAGACACAAACATCACAACAAGATATGGTGGGTACCCCATGCAACACAGAGATCACAAGAGTCCCCACTGCACACTCACCAACAAGCCACGCTTGACCGGGTCACAGATTTGCCATGAGTCGTGGGACAATGCTGCTCTGCATGATGTGGGCGTCATGTGCGGAGCCAGGAAATCTTGCACACACATGGGAGATGATGTTGTTTGCCAGGCACACCACCTGCACGTTCAGCGAATGGAAGTGTTTGCGATTCCTGAAAACTTGCTCCTGTGCCCCTGGTGGAATGATAGCGATGTGTGTGCCATCAATTGAACCCACAATGTGAGTTATGTGGCCCAGTGCATAGAAGTCAGCTTTGACTGCTGCCAACTCTTCCGGCCGTGGGAAATGTATGTAGTCATTCTTGTACAGCATCATAGCTGTTAAGACATCCCGAAGAACCGTGCTGAACATGGCCTGTGACATCCCCCGGCATGTCCAACTGTGTACTGAAATGTGCCAGTAGCAAAGAAATGTAGTACCGCCATGACCTTTGCAGTGGGTGTAATCGACCCAGGATACGTCCTACGTGGCTGCAGATGAGGAGACAATTGAGCCACAAGCTCCAGCAACCGACGTCGATCCAGCCGGAATTTCCGAATCACCTCCTCGTCAACCATATCCTCCAGCACAGTGTATGGGCGATGCACATTTGGAGCCCTCCTGTGTGGGAGAGAGATGTAACTTAGGTCAACTTACAAACGACGCATACGTGTACAACTCCATCACATGTGAACCTTACTGACAAAACTTCAGTCTTCACCCTAATGTTTAGTAGCCACATCACAGACACACATGGAACTGCATGCACACAAACGATAATTATACACACGCCATGTCATCAAGCACAAATGCCAACACCAATAATGTTGTGCATACGGTAATTACATGCATGGTGACACAACGTCCAAAACACATACACGGAATGCATGTGTACCACCACCACTGTAGTCACCTCGCCAGAACAAGACACTGACAACAGATGCATAATTTGGCCATATAGCCGTGATGTACTGTGTAGTTGTGAAGATGTAAGAACGTCTGTAGGGTCACACCCGACGTCAACACGTACAAATGCACATCTGTTGCCCATTGTGTGCCGACCGATGGGCATAGTATGGACACACATGCTATATTGTATGACATATGACCTTTCCCTATCACGCTCACATCCCTCATGACGCAACTGCACACAACACATCACGGTGCAGCGTCTGACAAGATAACATAATTGGCGCCGCCATGGCGGTGCACAACTTCCGCTACTTCCCAAAGGCCATACGCGGCCAGCGTCCCTCTTCCCATTGGCTGCATGTGCACGGACCGTCACGGGCACACATCGGCAACCGCACGTGCAAGCTTCGGGCACGGATGCTTCAGTTGCAACAATGTTCTATCACTGGCGCCTCCATGGCGGTGCACGTACTCAGCGGGGGACATGCCAGTTCATGACCCCCCTTACAGTCACATTGCATCATCCACCGTACACCGGCCGGAGCGGCCGGGCCTAGGACGGCCGTGCCCGGCCATGTACACAACCGCCGTGGCCGGCCATGTCCACACCCGCCGTGCCCGGCCATGTACACAACCACCGTAGCCGGCCATGTCCACACCCGCCGTGGCCGGCCATGTCCACAACCGGCCTGCCCGGCCATGTACACAACCGCCGTGGCCGGCCATGTCCACACCCGCCGGGCCTGGCACGGTGGTTGTGGACATGGCCGGCCACGGCGGTTGTGGACATGGCCTGGCACGGTGGTTGTGGACATGGCCGGCCACGGCGGTTGTGGACATGGCCGACCACGGCGGTTGTGGACATGGCCGGCCACGGCGGGTGTGGACATGGCCGGCCACGGTGATTGTGTACATGGCCGGGCACGGCGGGTGTGGACATGGCCTGGCACGGTGGTTGTGGACATGGCTGGCCACGGCGGGTGTGGACATGGCCGGGCACGGCCGTCCTAGGCCCGGCCGCTCCGGCCGGTGTACGGTGGATGATGCAATGTGACTGTAAGGGGGGTCATGAACTGGCATGTCCATTGAGTACATCTACAGGGTGTATAGGCCTGCACCTCCCCCGCTGAGTATGTGCACCGCCATGGAGGCGCCAGTGATAGAACATTGTTGCAACTGAAGCATCCGTGCCTGAAGCTTGCACGTGCGGTTGCCGATGTGTGCCCGTGACGGTCCGTGCACATGCAGCCAATGGGAAGAGGGACGCTGGCCGCATATGGCCAATCGCAAGTAGCGGAAGCAGTGCACCGCAACAACAGGGCCAGTCATTGGCCCATTTCACGAACACGCTTCCAGGGCTGACCAATTGCTGGCGACGTATGCCACTGACACGTGCTGAGGGCCCTATATATGTGTGTTGGCCAAAATGACACTTCCTACCCTGGGGACCAGTGCTGCCTGTTCACCTCGACCTGCTGCTGCTGCTGAGCTGACCACCGACTGCTGCCTGTGACCATCACCTCGACCTGCTGCTGCTGCTGAGCTGACCACCGACTGCTGCCTGTGACCATCACCTCGACCTGCTGCTGCTGCTGAGCTGACCACCGACTGCTGCCTGTGACCATCACCTCGACCTGCTGCTGCTGCTGAGCTGACCACCGACTGCTGCTCTAGTGCCATACTCCATGATCTTGCCATGTCGAGAGGCAAAGAGATCCGGTCTCGAACCTTCACCGCCGCGGAGCTTGATGTCCTCGTGGACGGTGTACTCCGCAACTATGGACGCCTCTACGGCGCACCAGGATGGGTGGTAAGTGCAGTGTGGGACATGTTGGTGTGCATGAGGGGGCCAAATAATCAGGCCTATTTCTATCTTAGCTGTGTAGTGTGGGCTAGACATATGTTCCTGATTGTGCATGGCTGCTGACAGTTACGTCTTGCCCCTATGTGTGTGACAGGCCAACTGTCCACTGACTTAAACCCCTTTGTCTCCCATCATGGTAGGTCAAGCTGCACCTTCGCAAGGACCTGTGGAGGAGCATAGCACGGGAAGTACGGGCATTGGGGTTGTGCAACAGACGACATACACACTGCAACAAACGCTGGGACGACATTTCCAGGCTGAGCAAGAATGTAGCGGAAGTAACACTGGGCATGATTCCAAGGATGCCCCGTCTGGCCCGACGCTCCATGACCCCTCTCATGCACCGTATCATTGCAGTGACGCATCCTGAACTGGCCGAACGTCTGAGTGCCGATCAACAGCAAACTAGTGGTGAGCATACTGTCTGTGTAGGAAACCTGTGAGTGCTATGTATGTATTGGTGCACAGACACAGTATTGAGTTCCGTGTTGCGTATGTATCTCTGTGATGCCATTTTGGTCCCATTGGGTTGTTCCCATTTGACATCCAGGTCCGCCATGTTGACACGCCACTTGCTTAGTAGTTGAGTGTTGAAGCACATCCCCTAGTGGTCCATGGCCCCATGGCAGGAAATGTGAGGATGACTGGTAGAGGTGGGCCGTGTGCAGGATGAGGGCTACAAAATCTTTGTCAGCTATGTAATTTGGCAATCCTGGTCCTTCTGTACGTCAGTCTGCCCATGACTCACACATCTTTTATGTGCATTTCAGCTATGACAGAGGACACTCAGCCACAGACGGTGGAGAGTAGTCGAGGAAATGAGTCCGGCTCAGACTTCGCACACACGCAGACTGACACAGAGGAGGCCAGCGCCGGAGAGGGGGACAGGACCGTCCCTGAGGACTCGCATGTGGAGACACCATCGTCCTCCTCGTCGGACACTCTTGGTGAGCCTGCACTGTTGTCACAGACTGGGAGTGGGCACTCATCACCTTCTGTCGGAAGACAGCACACAGGGCCCGCACTTCCGCCAACTGCACCATGTACTGTTCGTGGCCGGAGGAGTAGGGGGAGCAGAGTGGCGTTCGGTGCAGGCACCGCTGCCCCTGCCACGGTGAGCCAAAATGCACTGTGTGCTGAGGCCGTTGATCTGCTGCGACAGCTGTGTGTGGGGCAGACCAATATGACAAATGCTTTCCAGGACCATGATAGGAAGTTGGGGCAGGTGGTGGCATTCATGGAAGGGATGCATGGCGATCTTGCAGGTCTACACAGGACAGTGCAGTCATTGGCAAGCAGTGTGTCGTCTGCAATAGTACAGTCGCATGAACAGGGTGCTACTTCTGTTTCCCTATCTACACCACTGGATGTCTCAGGGGGTAGTGATTATTCTGAGCAGGACTCAAATACAGGTTATTGCACTAGAAGCAGCGTCAGACAGCACGTCAGGGCACGCAGGGCACAGACCCCATCCCCTAGATCAGCTAAATCTGTTCACGTAGACAACGTCAGATACACTGGAGTACACACACAGGATCCACAAGTGTTGTTGGGGGACATGCCTTCAGGAGCTACACAGGCATTCAACACAAAAGGTACTCCCAAGGCAAGGGATACTCACATGTCCATGGACTGTACCTTGGACAAGGCCAGTCAGAAGACAAAGGCACCTCCTAAGAGCAGGGAGACTCCCAAGGGCAGGCCCACAGCAGAGGAAAGGGACACTCCCAAGGACAGTGAAAAGACAAAGGCACCTCCTAGGAGCAGGGAGACTCCCAAGGGCAGGCCCACAGCAGAGGAAAGGGACACTCCCAAGGACAGTGAAAAGACAAAGGCACCTCCTAGGAGCAGGGAGACTCCCAAGGGCAGGCCCACAGCAGAGGAAAGGGACACTCCCAAGGACAGTGAAAAGACAAAGGCACCTCCTAGGAGCAGGGAGACTCCCAAGGGCAGGCCCACAGCAGAGGAAAGGGACACTCCCAAGGACAGTGAAAAGACAAAGGCACCTCCTAGGAGCAGGGAGACTCCCAAGGGCAGGCCCACAGCAGAGGAAAGGGACACTCCCAAGGACAGTGAAAAGACAAAGGCACCTCCTAGGAGCAGAGAGACTCCCAAGGGCAGGCCCACAGCAGAGCAAGGTCCATCTCCCAAGGGCAGGGACACACACAGAGAGCAGGTGTCTACTGGAGACAGGTGCACCACAGACGACAAGTCTGCTGGCAGGAACAGGGCGGCGACCAGGGCACAGGCTACATCCAGAGACAACACTCCACCTAAGGATAAGGCACATCCTACGGACAAGGCATCTAGCATGGACAATGGCGCAATCAAGGACAGGCATACTTCACCCCTGGCTGCACTGAGGCTGATGTTTTCTACTGAACGCCAAACAGATGTCTCCGCGGCGGAGTCCCCCCATACCTCCACTCCCATCCAGGCCAGTCAGAAGCAGAGGAGGGTGTCCCCTGTTGTTGCATCCCCCATTACACATGATTCCGAGTCCAGGCGGCAGGCACAGAGCAAACAACAAGCAGGCTCCAGCACGTCCCCAGAAACCAGATCCCCGGCTGCAGATGCTCCACCTATGGTGGGTGGTGATTCTTTAGAGTCCCCACCACTTGGCAGTCCTGTCCTGTCCAGGGTGCACTCACACATCCCTAAGAAACGCAGACACACACCATTGACACCTGCCAACCACGATTTGGCTCAAGGTCAGCTATCCCCAGCTCCCAGGCCCACCCTGCCTCCTGGCCCATACAGCCCTGTGGCTCATCATTTCAGTTGTCCCAGTGGCGCTGGTGCAGTTGACTCTCATGTATCAGATGGTGGCACTGTGTCTGTTGTTGGCTGTCATGCATCATGTAGTGGCACAGTCTCAGTTGTGCCCTCTCCTGTTGCAGGTCCTGGCAGTGTATCTGGGTCTATGGCTCACGTGTCAGTTAGAAGATCTGTGGCTGTGTTGCACACTCCTGTTTCTGGTGCTGGCAGTCTGTCTGGGTCAGTGGGTCACGTGTCAGTGACTACATCTGTGGCTGTGTTGCACACTCCTGTTTCTGGTGCTGACAGTGTGTCTGGGTCCGTGGCCCATGTGTGTGTCACTCGGGCTGTGGCTGTGTCTCACACTCCTGTTTCTGGTGCTGCCAGTGTGTCTGGGTCCGTGGCCCATGTGTGTGTCACTCGGGCTGTGGCTGTGTCTCACACTCCTGTTGCTGGTGCTGCCAGTGTGTCTGGGTCCGTGGCCCATGTGTGTGTCACTCGGGCTGTGGCTGTGTCTCACACTCCTGTTGCTGGTGCTGCCAGTGTGTCTGGGTCCGTGGCCCATGTGTGTGTCACTCAGGCTGTGGCTGTGTCTCACACTCCTGTTGCTGGTGCTGCCAGTGTGTCCGAGGCAGGTAGTTCACGCAGTCCCCCTGATTCTGTGATGTGAGGTGCTGAACACTTCACTCAAATGTTATTTCACATGGTGTGTCCATTGAGAACTGCGTGGCACTCTTGTGGTTCCTGTGACGGGTTGGTAGGGACACGTATTTGTGCTGCCTCTGATGTACCTGCTCTGTACTGCACAATGCCCTGTTGATGCTCTGATACTGCATTCTGTCCTCTTGTTAACTGCCTATGATGTACCTGCTCTGTACTCCACAATGCCCTGTTGATGCTCTGATACTGCATTCTGCCCTCTCGTTTACTGCCTATTATGTACCTGCTCTGTACTGCACAATGCCCTGTTGATGCTCTGATACTGCATTCTGCACTCTCCTGTGCTGCCTTTGATCAACCTGTTCTGTGCAATGGACTGTTGATGCACTTAGCCCCTCTCACGTGCTGCCTCTGATGGACCTGTTCTGTGCAATGGACTGTTGATGCACTTAGCCCCTCTCACGTGCTGCCTCTGATGGACCTGTTCTGTGCAATGGACTGTTGATGCACTTAGCCCCTCTCACGTGCTGCCTCTGATGGACATGTTCTGTGCAATGGACTGTTGATGCACTTAGCCCCTCTCATGTGCTGCCTCTGATGGACCTGTTCTGTGCAATGGACTGTTGATGCACTTAGCCCCTCTCACGTGCTGCCTCTGATGGACATGTTCTGTGCAATGGACTGTTGATGCACTTAGCCCCTCTCACGTGCTGCCTCTGATGGACCTGTTCTGTGCAATGGACTGTTGATGCACTTAGCCCCTCTCACGTGCTGCCTCTGATGGACCTGTTCTGTGCAATGGACTGTTGATGCACTTAGCCCCTCTCACGTGCTGCCTCTGATGGACCTGTTCTGTGCAATGGACTGTTGATGCACTTAGCCCCTCTCACGTGCTGCCTCTGATGGACCTGTTCTGTGCAATGGACTGTTGATGCACTTAGCCCCTCTCGTTTACTGCCTATGATGTACCTGCTCTGTACTGCACAATGCCCTGTTGATGCTCTGATACTGCATTCTGCCCTCTCGTTTACTGCCTATGATGTACCTGCTCTGTACTGCACAATGCCCTGTTGATGCTCTGATACTGCATTCTGCCCTCTCGTTTACTGCCTATGATGTACCTGCTCTGTACTGCACAATGCCCTGTTGATGCTCTGATACTGCATTCTGCCCTCTCGTTTACTGCCTATGATGTACCTGCTCTGTACTGCACAATGCCCTGTTGATGCTCTGATACTGCATTCTGCCCTCTCGTTTACTGCCTATGATGTACCTGCTCTGTACTGCACATTGCCCTGTTGATGCTCTGATACTGCATTCTGCCCTCTCGTTAACTGCCAATGATGTAGCTGCTCTGGTGCCCACTTTGCCCATGCTCATGCATACACTGTGATTATACCCCTATTATGTACAATAAAGGTAGTCTATCAAGTCTCGTGGTCTGTCGTTGTCATTCCTGCTTGCGTACTACAAATGTGTATTCGTATTTGCTTCTCATCAGTGGTTTCGGTAACATGACACTCCCCCTCCCTACGTCACGTCCCTTGCTGGTATTCCCCTCCAGACAGCCAATGGTTTGTGCCTTACCTGCGTCGTCATCGATAGTGGGCCATGACTAGGACGTGGTGGATCGCGAAGAGCATCGGGAAAGCGTGTAGCGCTGGGTCCATGGTGGTGGTCAGCTTGCGGTGGGTATCTCTGCTATGTCACCTATGTTCGCTGTGGGAATTCCGCCGTGTTCAGACAGGTTGTTTTTCCGCTGCGGTTTTATGTGTATTTTCCGCCATCTTGATTTGGGGGACGGTCTTAGACGTCAGTACGTACGGCGGGGCCTCCGGATGTGTTCCGTCCGCCACGTGGTCGTGTGTAGTTCGGCGGCGGTGCGTGCTTTTCCGTCGCGGACGGAAATTTGACACGTTTTCCTATCCTGATATGGCGGACGGAGTGCAGGCGGACACGGAAAAGGCTTTTTCCGCCTACTCCAGGGCCGCGGTGGCTCTTCCGTCCGCCATCCTAATGAGCGCCTTAATCTTATTTAACAAATTTTATAAAATATATTGACTCTAAGATTTTAAATAGGAAATGTAAAATGGAATATATATATATATATATATATATATATATATATATATATATATATATATATATTATATATATTCACTGAAAAAAACATAGGTTTCACACCAGTTATAGTTAGCTGGAAATTTTACTGGCATAAAACCATTGAAATTCCCACGTTATAGTTAGTTGGACTCACTATAACTTGCGCGTGCAATTCACTGCTGATGACGTCACATATTACATCACTCATGACATGGTCAGTGACATCACTCATGACATCACTGAAGACACCATCCAGTGAATGTGTGTCTTTCTGAAAAATAAATATGTTTTATATGTGTATATGTAAAAGTTGATGGAAGAATAAATGTTTAAATAAGTGTTTACATGGATGTTTTTTTAAAAAAAAATTGATTGGTTAACTTGCTTATTAAGTGTATCTTAGTGAATATATATATTAGTGAGTAATGTTTAAATATTTAAATATATGGATTAGTGTTTCACTTTGTGTATAAGTGGCTGCATGGGTTGGTGAGTAGCTACATGTGTAGGTATATGGGTTATTAGATGTTTGTTTTAATATCAGTATGAGTGTCTATATGGTTTGGTGGCGGTATTACTTAGCACATAGATGCATGAATGACTGACTCTCTGTTTGTATGTGTTTGAAGACAGCATATGTGCAGGACTGTATGGGTGGATGAGTGTGTATATGTGTATGTTAGTGAGTGAATAACTGTCTCACTAGTGTCTTTATCAGTAACTACATATGTTTTAATCTAGTATATGTGAATATTGATGTATATAAGTGAGTATATGTGAGAGTAAGAGATTGTAAGAGTTCCTGTTTAAATAAGTATGTGTTTCTATAAGTCATTGTTTAAGAGAATAAATATGTGTAAATTTCCTTAGAAGTAAGGTGGTAGTGTGTGTATAGCTCTATATGCAAATAAATGGATGTTCAATAGTTTATTTGCATGTGTGAGTATGTGTGTGAGTAACTTTTGGATGACTGTCGGTGTGTAACAAGATGTATAGGTGTATCACTACATTTGATGAGTGAGTATATGTATGAGTGACTATATAGAACTGTTTGTGAATGAGTGGATGTGTATATAGATGGTGAAATTACTGAATTGGTTGTTGTAACTGATATGGATATCTCAATTTTTTGAAAATTTTAGTTTCTATTTTTGAATATGTGTTTCAAGGGTTACATTACAGTGAAAGGAGGTCTGTCACTCTGTCACAAGGATGGTGTCATCAGTGATGTCATGAGTGATGTCACTGACCATGTCATGAGTGATGTAATATGTGATGTCATCAGCAGTGCATTGCACGCGCAAGTTATGGTGAGTCCAACTAACTATAACGTGGGAATTTCAATGGTTTTATGCCAGTAAAATTTCCAGCTAACTATAACTGGTGTGAAACCTATGTTTTTTTCAGTGAATTTAATAGGATTTTTAAATGCTAATTCCTAACTATAACTTCTGTAAAACCTATGGTTTTTTCAGTGAATTTCATAGGTTTTTTAATAGCAAATCTCTATAGGTATGAAATGTAATATTTTTTATAATGAATTTAATATTTTATAATTATGTAATACAATTTCTTTTAATGTTTTTTTTTTTTATTGTGCCCCGGAGCGCTCCCGGGGCGCGTACTGATGCGCTCACCGGTGAGCGCAATGTTACGGCGCGCCCCGGGGCGTGTACCGGTGAGCGTCCCGTTAGCGCTATTGCCGCGAACGAAAACAACATCGTGACGTATCGCGTAGCCGCGTGATGCGTCATATGACGCACTGCGTAAGTGCACCCGGAAGCACCCGAGCGCATATGATCGCGCAACGTAAGCGCCGCCGGGCACTCCCCGGGGCGTGCCCCCGGGCACGCACCGGGGCGCGTAGCGTAAGCTCGTCGGGTCATGTGATCTGAAAATAACACTTTTCATTGGTTCAGATCAGTTTTGGTTTCCAAATGATGAAAGCCCGGGTCATGTGACCTGAAAATAACACTTTTCATTGGTCCAGGACAGTTTTTTCTTCCAAATGATGAAAGCCCCCACCTTTTTTCCTTATTCTGACTTTGTCCTTTGACTGAGGAAGACCTGTTTGGAGATCTGTCACTAATCTTTTGTACTTTAAAATGGCTACAGTAGCAGCAGCAGCTGGAGCATCTGCACCACCACCACGACCACCACCACCAAGAGGACCACCACAACATCACATTGGTGGTCAAGAAGAAGAAGAGGAGAAGGAGGAGGAGGAGGAGGAGGAGGAGGAGGAGGGAAGAAGGACATTCCTGCCAGAAGGCAATACCCCATATAGGCCAAAGGAGCACATTGTATGGGAGTTTTTTTCCATCCCAGAGGGCAAGAAGAAAGTGAATGCGCCAAAGGTGACTTGCGGAATCTGTGGCATGGAACTTTCAAGGGGGAACCCTAATAAGAAATATTCATTTGGCAATTACACCATGATTCGGCATATGCAGCGCAAGCATCCCAACAACTATGCTGCTGCAGAGGTGAGAGAACTGGCCAGTAACCCTCCCCAATCTTCACCCAGCACCTCCAAAAGAAAGCAACCCACTCCATCGGGACCAGAGACAAGGGAGATGATGGCAATCATACAACCACGGTTTGGTGAATTCAGGGTCACATGTATTTTTTTGTGGTAAGACCATCAGCTATGGTGAGCAGAGCGTAAAGCTCATCGTCCTTGCTGGTGACAACCACAATTGCCCCAAAAAACACTAATTTTTTCCAGATTTTTTTTTGCTCCAGTTGAGCCGTTTACAATTCCCTGTTTTTTGTTTCTCCCCATAAAAAATACAAAAAAAATATAAAACTGTTCAGAAAACCCCAAAAAAGTAAAAAATGTTCAAAAAAACAATAAAAAAATATAAAACAACAAAAAGAATAAAAAAACAGTTCTTTTTAGAACTACCTCCAATGTATAAAAAAGCTACATTTTTTAAAAACTCTGTCATTCTTTTTTCCTTAGGGTACGCACACCGGGGCGCGCACCAAAAAAAAATAAAAAAAATAATGAAGGAGTGAGCATGAGGCAAGGGGACAGAGAGAGTGATGTTAAGAGAAAGAGAGCTAGAGGGAGCAACACAGAGGGACTGTGTATTAGATAGTAAGACAGAGAGAAGGTATAATAGGGTGTAAGTGAGAAAAGGAAAATGAATAAGGGAGCGAAAGAAGGGAAGAGAGAGGAAGAAAACTAAAGCAGAGGTACTGGGAGAATGTGAGTGGGTGTTGAAAGTAAAGGGAAGGACAGTAAAGGATGGGGAATGAGGGGTAGTGACGGAACCGGAGTAAAGGAACAACGGTGATGGAGGGTTAGAAAAGAGCAGTGACTGTAAGTAAAGAGGGGTGAAAGAGGGTGGATAAAAGTGAATAAGGGTAAGACATGGGGAGTGACAGAGAGAAAAGAGAGAGAGAGTAAAGGAAGGAGTGACTGAAAGGTAGTGAGTGAAGCAGCAAAGAAAAGTAAGTGAGGGAGTGTGGGTGAGATGTAGGGAGTGAGCATGACGAAAGAGTATTGACAGAATGAGGGGACAGAGACAGCGACGATAAGAGAGACAGAGTGAGGGAACGGAAATGAGGAACTGTGAGAACAGACGGACTGAGAGAAGGGGTGACAGGAGTAAAGTAAATGATTAAGGGAAAGGGGATGAGTGAGGGAGCAAAGGAAGGGAACAGAGGGTAAGGGAAGTAAAGCAGGGGGACTGAAAGAAGTTGAATGTGGGAGGGGAGTAAACATGCAGGATAAGAATAAGTGAGGGAAGCAGAGTAAGGACACAGGAGTGAGGTAGGGTGAGAGAATAATAGTGAGGTTAAAGCAAAGGGTGATGACAAACTACATTTTTTTAGTCACACTTACCATATCATTAATGTAACTTTAATTAAAAAAATTTACTACACTGTATCTGTGAAACAGAGAAGAAAAAATAAGTTATAATTAGTAAAATATATATTTTAAATTAAAAGATACAAATGAAGAGGTTACAAATCATAAAAGTGTACTAAGAAATAAAGTAAGAGTGAAGGACACAGAAAGGAACATAAAGTAATGTAGAAGGACAAAAAGAGGGTTAAAGAAATAGAAGGAGAGCAAATTACTAAGAGTAAGGCATATAGATTCACTGACAGAGAGGAAGAGAAGAAGAGAGAAATGAACTGAAGGTAAGAAAGATACTAAAAGAATGTGAGTTAGCAAAACTAAATCAGGAAACAGGAGTAAGTAAAAAGACAATGACTGAGAGGGAAAGGAGTCTAATTAAGGATGCATTTAGAAGAATGAGGAATGGAAGATAACTGAGAGTAAGTGAAGGAGAGTCATAGAGTGAAGGGATCAAGGGAGAGAGGATAATATAGAAGGATTGAGGGAAAATGAGTGAGGAAGTTAGTAGAAAAAGAAACTAAGGCAAGGACTGAGTGAAGTGGAGTACAATGAGTGAGGAAAGGAAAATGAGTAAGGGAGCAAAAGAAGGAAAGATAGGGGAAGAGGACTAAAGCAGGGGTACTGAGAGAAAGTGATTCGGTGATGAAAGTAAAGAGAGGAACATTGAAAGATAGGAAATGAGGGGTAGTAATGGAACCGGACTAAAAGAAATGGGGTGAAGAACGATGAGAGAGGAGCAGTGAAGTTGTTGTAAGATAAATGATAGAAGGTAGATAAACACAAGTGAACATAACACAAGGAGACTGAGGGACTAAGGACATAGAGGTAGTGAACGGAAAATAGAGAGAAGAGGTAAAAAAAAAGGAGCAAACAAAGATAAGCGAGGGAGAGTGGGTGAGTTATAGTGATAAACTGCAACAATACTGGTGAGTGAGTAAAGAGGAATTACTAAAAGAGCAAAGGAGGAAAAGACGGAAAAGGGAAGTAAAACAGAGAGACTGAAAGCTGAAAAGTGATGCAAGGGAGAGAGGGGATGCAGACAGTTGAAATGGAAATGAGGGGTTGTGAAAGAAGTGCAGTAAACGAATGGATGTGAAATAAAGTGAGAGAAAGGCAGTGTGAGTGAGTAAAGAGAGCTGAAACAGAGAGGAAAAAGGAAAGTGAGTGTGAGACAATGGGAATACAATATAAATTACACAATACAAACTATAGAATAATTTATACAACATGTTAGATAGTTTATTTTTGCTGTTCTCAGAACATATTGAATTTCACTAAAAACAGTGAGTTCAAAGTATTCATCATATTACAGCGGAAAAAAAAAAACACAATCAAAAAGATTGTGTTTAAAAAAAAACATATAAACTTACAAATCACATATGTACACTAATCTTTGATTCACTTACTTTTCCTTTAGGCCAAATAGTACATCATGAAGGTCCTTTTCGTTGGAAGGTACTCTGCTGTTCTCTAAAAATTCCATTTCATCGACTCTCTAGAAAAAAAGCTCCAAGAACATCTGAAATATGTTTTAATGTTTTCATATACTCCTTCTGTTCAGTCATGACTCTTTGCTCATTCCTTCACCTTTCCTTAAGGCCAAATAGTGTCAGATGTATCAGTATATTTTCAAATTACTTAAAACAAACTCTAAAATTACTGTTTTCCCGACGTTCTGAATGAAAGGCTCAATAGCACTCCCCAGGTTTAATGAAGTAGATGACCTTATAGACCAACTAAGACCCATAGATTACAATAAGAAATTAGCGCAAATTCATGCGGAACTTGTGAGTGGTCTTGCTGAGGTTTTCCATCCAGTGGTTCCACTACGTAGGAAAAAGACTCGAACCCCGACTTGGTATAACTCGATATGTAGGAAAATTAAGTCTGAGTTAATTGCTACCATAAAAGCAGGCTCGAATAAGGTCAAGGTTGCAGAACTCAGGAGGGATTACAAAGCGGCAATGAAAACTGCTAGGGTAGAGTGGGATTGGGACCGTTGGCATGATCTATCTGAAGCCCTTGACGCTGAAGATTCGAGGAAATTTTGGGCTCTGGTGAATAATGGGACAGGGGAACTTAAATCAGCAGTGGAGCCCAACATTGCCCCCTCAGTGTGGGAGGCACATTTTGGGTCACTCTACCAAGACACCACCTCACCGCCTGATGGTGCGGAGGTCGAAGCTCCCGCTTCCTTGGAGGCGGGCCTGGAACTTACGCTTGGTGAGGTGATGACTGCAATAGAGCGATTAGCGATGGGGAAGGTGCCTCGGTTAGATAGATTACCGGGGGACCTGTTCAGACACCATCCTGAAATCTGGGGTCCGTACCTCCTCATTCTGTTTAATGCCATCTTAGGAGGTATGGCGATCCCCTGTTCTTGGCTGGTGGCAGAGATTGTACCCATATACAAAAAGGGCTCTCCTCTGCTCCCGGCCAACTACAGGCCGATCAGCCTTATAGACGTCCCCCAAAAGCTATTCGCTCGTCTAATCCTGAACCACCTGCTAGACTGGGTGGAGGCCAATGATATTCTGAGTCCCCTTCAGGCTGGCTTCAGGGAAAACACTTCCACCATGGACCAGATCTTCCGCCTTGTTTTGCTTTACTGGAAGACGGTAACGATAGAGGGTGGAAGGCTGTACATGGTGTTCGTGGACCTGAGGTCAGCTTTTGACCTAGTCCCACGTAAGAAACTGTGGGAGGTACTGGAAAAGTTAGGGGTACCCGCTCAGATATTAAACATCATAACCAGGTTACACGATAACAACTATGCACAGGTCAGGTGTGGGAGGGATGGTAGACTGTCATTCAGGTTTCCTGTGCGTAGAGGGGTGAGGCAGGGCTGTGTCCTGGCACCGACCCTGTTTTGCCTCTTTATTAATAATGTTATAGCCCATCTAGCAAATGTCAAGGATAATGATGCCCCATGTTTGGCAGGCAGGCGGGTCCCGGCAATTATGTTTGCCGATGATACCCTCCTCCTTTCCAAATCTCCAATGGGAATCCAGAGGATTTTGGATGGATTTGGTCTTTTCTGTAGCCAACATGGTCTAGAGATCAACACAGAAAAGACCAAGTTCATGATATTTAATCCACCTAAAAAAGCCAGACCCAATCCGACCCTGGGTAATGCCAGGCTTGAGAGGGTAACCACCTTTTTGTATCTGGGAGTAACGTTACAGGAAAATCTACACTGGGACCCCCAGATAATAAGATCACGGCTCAAACTGTCCCAGCTGTCGGGTGCAATACTGAAAGTGGCAAATACTTCAACTTATAAGCCCATTAGCCCGGCACTTGAACTGTACAAAACCCAAGCTAAGGCAGCTGCAACATATGGGAGGGAACTATGGGGGCATAAAGTAGGCCAAGAACTAGCTAGAGTGGAAAATAATTTTCTGAGACGCCTCTTGGCTCTTCCTAGAGGCACACCGCTCTTGCCCCTGAGATTAGACATGGGCCTCCCCTCTATTACTGAGGAGCTAGAGTCAAAGCCGGTGAGGTTCTGGCATAGGCTATGGTCCACCAACGAACTGCATCACTATAGGCAGGACCTTATCCATGTCATGAACCTGAACCAAAGTAATAAAATCTCTTGGCTCGCTTTTGTTAAAAAGAACTGCACGCCTTGAATGTATTTGACCTCTGGGAGGACCCTGAACAGGGCTGCCGAAGGGTTCCACGCAAAAGCTTAGGCCGAATGATTAAAGAAAAAAGACTTTCACTCTTGCTGAACGCACAAACCAGCGGCACTCTTACAGATCGGTTCCTGGAATCCAAAAATTCCTAAGTTTTTGAAAGTTTTATGGACCTTATTTTTCCTATCCTTGCGAGGAAATTATTTGTACAATGGAGGCTAGGTACACTGCCCATTGGAACATTTACTCACAAATGGCACAATGGTGGCGATATAATGTGTCCAAGTTGTAATACTCACAAGGAAGATGAGCTTCATATTATGTTTGCCTGTCCTGCCTACAGTAAATCTAGAAAATACTGGTTAGCGCCCCTCTGTAGAAACTTGGGGTTCAGTAACCACTCACACGCATACAGAGTAATGAAAACCAGCACTCTCGCCCATATTGTCTTTGCAGTAGCCAAATTTTTAATGGCAGTTTGGCAGATTAGGAAAAAAAAAACTCTAATGTGTGATACTGAGTTGGTTTGCTCTTACCTCCCTTTTTCCTCCAAGGTGGGAAATCTATCAATTTTAAGACTGTATGAAATGTGTTTTTATGTAAGCAATGTTTTTATGTTTTATGTACTGCATCTTTTATGGTCTACATGACTGAAATAAAGAATTTTTGGATTGGATTGAAAGGCTCAAACAACATTTTCACAATATTTAAATATTCATAATTCCAGCTCTGGCTCTCTCATGTTGAACATTTCCTATAATACTGATATCACTTAATATGCGATCCACTTACCGTACCTTTATGAAAACTATAATTTTTATATTATCTTCATCACCTTTACTCACAATATAATTTTAAACAGCAAACTAACTTTTATTAACTGCTCCCATCTTCATAGGGCAATTACCTTTACTTAAATTTTGGTTCTAAAAACACTAGGTATGAATTTTTTAAGTCAAAAGGCAAACGTTGTTTGAAAGTCAAATGAGTGTCATTACAGTTAGTCCAACCTGTACGACATTTTAAATAGCATGTGTAGTGCCCTGATGTTGTTGAAGGACCGTCATGATAAATAATAGCTACAGTTGCAAAAATTCTTCCTGAAATTGATAACTGAGAAGCCACAAAATATTTAATAGAAGTTGACAATTTACTTCCATCAGGTCTACATGGTTGGAACATTAAAATGACATATTTACCATAAGTTTGTAAAAATATTGTGGACAGCATTGCAGACTTACATTGGGTACACACCATATTGTGATCAGCTGCTTTAACTAGATTATTAAAAGACACTGATTTGCAGTCTGGTAAAGTCAAATATATAAATCTTTCGGTGTCTATTGTAGTACTACTTGATAAAGTACAGTTGTCACAGTCATGCTGCCATTGATAAGAAAGGCTAAAAAGATTTTTTATATCTACACCTTGATCTTCCAATACATCAAACATATACATTAAAATTTCCTGATAATCCTGCTGAATATTCTGTGAAAATTGATTTTGACCAGAACATATGTCTAGAAGATTTCCAATTTCTGAAACACTTTCTATTTTTCCTCTATCAATGCTACATTTCTCAAACACAGAATTCAATAAACAGCAGAATGTTTCATCCCGATTTTCAACAATCTGTTCTTGTAAATTTTGAAGAAAAAAAACAACATTAACCACTACATTAGCATAGCAGTTGACACCAGAACTGTTTTCAAACTGAAATCCAACAACATCTTCAACAGAATCTTTTTATTTCTGCTTACAATTACATTTTCATCTACTTTTTGTCTTTTTGCTACTACCTCACTGCAATTACTCTCATTTCTTCTTTTTCGGCCTACCACACGTTTTTCAAACAGAGGATATTGAGGCAAATGTGGAGCATACTCCCTTCTTACCCTATTGTATTCTTTAACACAATCTAGAGCTGCACAAATCTTTGTTTCATCACACTCAATCAAGAACAATCCTGATAAAGTTCTGACTCGTGATAATGCCACATATGCCATACCCTCTTTAAACACAGAACTTCCAATGTTCACCAAAGCACTATCTACACTTAAACCTTGATATTTATGAATTGTCACCGCATATGCCAAACAAACAGGAAACTGTTTTCGGCGAACATATAAGTCTTTCACAAGCAAAAATCTAGCTGAACAACGACAAATTTGTTCTATTTCGTCAATGCCATCAAATTTAATTTTTAACATGACCCATTGCTCCATTTACCAGACCTCTTTCAACATTTAAATTCCTTCTCAAAATGATACGACAATTTAAACACACATTCAGAGTCTTTTCAAAACCAGCAGTTTTAGATATAATCTTCTCTAATGAATCCAATTTTGATTTCAAATTTTCTGACAAAATAATTGTTGCTCCCATATGCTCTATTTTATCTATAGCTTCCAGTTTCACAATCTCTTCATTTTCTAACTTTAACATTTTGTTGTAGAAGATGGAACATTCTTGCAGAGTTGGCATCAAACATATCCCAGATTTGTTCTCAGTAATTCTCTTAAAAATATTCTCTGGAAGAATGTTTTCATTTTGATAAGAATTTGAAATTAATCGTGCATGTAATGCTTCTTTCCCATGCTCACTTACTTTTCCGATTCTTACATCTTGTAGAATATTTTCATAATCTTCATCCTTTGCCTGTCGCATATTTTGAAGTAGTTCTGCATATTTGAAATGTAACCATATATTAACGTTTCCAATGCTTCCTAGGCACTTCCTGGTATCTTCATGCGTGACCATTTTAAACACTGGTTGTCCTTTCACTGGAGTCAACTGCAGTAGATCTCCAAAAACAATAATGTGTTTTCCTCCGAATAAGACATCATAGTCTGTTCTAAGAATTTCTTGCATTCTCAAATGCACAAAAGCAAGCATTAGATTTGAGACCATGCTTACTTCATCAATGATAAGAAGTTTCATTTTCTTCAGGACTCTGGAAACTTCAGAACAAGCATCTCCAGATAGCTTGTGGTATTGTAATTTGTCATCATGCTCAACTGGTAGCATCAGTAAATGATGTAAAGTAATCCCTTTAATGTTATGTGCTGCCAGCCCAATTGGAGCGGTAACAACACAAGACAGCGGTGATTCAGTCCTTTTCTGCAGATAAGTTGCAATTGCTTTAATCAGAAAACTTTTTCCAGTTCCCGCTTCCCCACTCACGTACAGTCGCACAGGCTTAAATGATGTACATGAGCACTCTTTTTTCTCATGACTGAATCCATGTTCAACCTGTTCTGTGACTTCGTCATATATCTGTTTCTGCTCAAGGTTTAGTTGTTTCACCAAATCTTCTAAGTTAACTACATCATCTTGAGCTTGTTCCATGGCTCTTTCCACCTCATCCATGGCAGTGGCAGCTTCATTTTGGATAATTGGTCCTCCTAGTGGATCCTGACTCAATGAAGCAGAACTCTGACTGTCTTGAGAACTGTCTCTAGCAATCTCTACAGCAATTGTGGCTTCTTGCTCTATTTCTTCATTCAACATTCGCAGATAATTTGGAAAATCAGGACATTCTATGGTATCCTTGATTGCATTAAAAGAATCTTTGTAACAGAGAAAATCTCCAAGTAGTTCCTCTTCTGTACGCCATGGCTTAAAGAGTTGCAAAAGAGCTAAATAGTAAAATTCCCCTTTCTCTGGATTTTCGCAACTCAATTTTCGATGAATAATCAAATGGCCTTTTCTCTGCTTCACTAGACATCCTTCACACCCAATGATAGCATATATTCCATTGTTGATATCTTCTCTGATGGTCCTCTTATAAATATAGTTTTGCAGAACTTCATACAAACAACTGTTCTCAAGATGACTACTTCTATTTGGATAGTATGTATCCAACATGTTTGTCTTCAAAATATCTGTACTGTTTGGTTCTTTCTCCACCAAATACTCAATTTCTTGTACAGATTTCAAAACTCGGTTTTGTGTTGCAGCAAGACCTAGACTCACCCAAATAATTGTTCTAGACTTGGCGTAGAGACTTGCTGATGATAACCGATCAGAACATTCATATGCTCCAATTTCTCAATGCGACAACATCTTCAAACTGAAACTGTATAATTTTTTACTTATACTCTTTTCATGTGAAATGTCCTCCCACATTTCCTTCAGTTCTGTCTTTTCTTTTTTTGTGATGTAAGACGTCACATATCGAGCCACAGCAATAGAGTTGTCAGCAACGAACTGAATATCCATGTTAGCATTCCACATGGACAAAATCACTGGGTTGTAGTCGTTGATGTACTTGTACTCTTCGTTTCTTTTTAAATTGTATGTATTTTTGGGTGATTTCCTCGTAACAGTATGTCGCAGAGAAGACATTAAATTATTTACTCTTCCTTTAGAAATCACTGGTCGTGGAAATGCGAAACGACATTTTGTGTAGAACTTGTCCTTGTTTCTGAATTTTCGACGACAGTACTTTCCACAACGATGTGATTGAAAACGTAAAACTTGTTGCCTTAAACTGTTTTCTTCTGTAGTTTTCGGAACAGCACATGTTGAATACTCTTCAATGAAACTCATCACTGTGTCATCCGAATCTGTTCCAAATTTGGGTGCATCTTTAATCCATAAGAACATATGTATGTGAGGAGCACCTCTCGCTTGATACTCCTTTCTCCAAAAGAAATCCAAAACCTCTCCAAGGGGAGGATTTTTTTTGTTGGTAATGAAAGACATCATAGCTTCAAATCTATGATTGAAATATCTGCATACATTCACTGGATCTAAAGAACACAGTTCTCCAGGTGTTTTGAATTCTATATTTTGAATGTTTGCATTTGCCTCTCGTAGAAATTGAAGTAAGTCGTCCCATGCATTCTCAGCACAGCTAAGAGTGAGCAACCATGTAGGAGTTCCTAAGTTTCTTAGCACACATTTCAATTCTCCATGACGACGGTACCAATACTCGTTTGTACCACGCTGACATGCCATGAGATTGATTAGATGAGATTCCAAAATATTGTCTTGCAGATTGACTTTCTCCATAAAGTCCCTCGCCACTTTTCAGTATGTGGTTTACTGCATAGGAAAGCCCAGACAAGTCACTTTCATACAGTAGATGAAACAAATATGGGATGCATTGACGAAACCTTGGATCTTCAGCATATAATCTTAAAGTCCGGTATTCAGATGCTGGAATTTGAAGTGGTCGATCGTCATATCGTCCACCTCGACCTGTTGGAAATAGCTGTGGAAAACAATGAGCTTCCAAACTTTCTTTCCATACACTAATGGGACTTCCTTTTGCTGCTTTCATTTGAAACAAGTCAATTGCATTCCCCATTACTTCTTTGGAATGCAAAGGATGAACAGTATAATGTTCATATATTTCTTCACTTCTAGACAAATCAACTTTTTCAATTTGGCCGGGTGAACAATCCCTGTCTTCTTCTGCAGCTGTTTCGTCTGCTCCAACACATACATCTTTGTAGTACTCATTGTTTTTGACCAAATACAACGTTGCCTTTTTGACTTTCCTAACATCCACTAAATCTTGCCAGATTTTCTTACTCTTTGTCGGAACCCCATTAACTAAAATAATCAGAGCTTCCTCTTCCACTTTCTCTACACCAATTGTATCAATATTTTTCTTGAAATCTAGAGGCAAATAAACAACTCTTCCCTTTAATCCTCTCTGTAAATCCGAAGGAGGCAATTTCCCTATCTTAGGCTCCATGTGAACAATAGCCTGAAAAGGATGGACACATTGAATCAGAATAGATTCATATGTATTTAAATCCATCAATTCAGGAGGAATGTCTACCAACTCAAGATTATTGTGAACAGCTCTAGCAGGCATTCTGTTTTCATTTAATTTATTATAACAATATTTACAAATACGCTGATCAGAACTCAAATCAAAAGAATTCTCCACCATCAAAAAAGTTGCAAAATTCTTCCATTCAGTATTATTTTCCATTTCACTTTCTGCATATAAATCAACTAACCTAGTCTGAATCTTATAATGAGTTCGTCGACAACACACACAAGTAAAATTAGGCCTTTCACTTGATTTCACCCTAAACTTGGTTATTTCCTGGTCAAACTTTTCTGTACTTGAAATGTGTACATTGTCTTCCATTTTACCTTCTATTACTGTGTCAATTTCTACACTGTCCTCTTTTTCACCAAAGTAACAAATCTCAATATCGTCACAAATCTTCTTCACATCTAATTCAGTTCCATGCAAAAGAGCACTGTTTAACTGTTTAAGCTTAAGTGCTGGACTTTATTCATAATACAACATTCTCACTAATTTCCTCATTTTGTTATGATGCACTGCTAACATCCTAAAACGATGAAAAACACTCTGTCATACTTTTCTAGAAAGACAAGCCACTGAATGCCCTTGCAAACCTGTAATTTCTCTCACTCTGCAAGGATCTAAGTCCAGGGGAGCAGAGGTGTTGAGGCCTGTGTCTAAGAGGGCAGTGGAATGGACTTCATGAAGCCTCTCCCCCACTGCACTCTTAGACACAGGCCTCACCTCCTTTGCACCCCTGGACAGGCTTCTCTCCCACTACACTCTTGAACACAGGCCTCACCTCCTCTGCACCCCTGGACAATTCTCACCTCATCTGCAACCCTGATCAAACCTCACCTCATCTGCACCCCTAGACAGGCCTCAGCTCATCTACACCCCTGGACACGCCTCACCTCCTCTGCACCCTGTTACCATCAATTATACACAATACATTGCTTCCTAATCTGAGGTAACACAGGTGACATGATTGTGAATGGTTCAACTATATTTATTTAATCATGCAGACACTATTTATTCCTTCTCAAAAATGTTAAAGGCATTCATTTGCCCCAAAATCGTTTTTTAAATAACATTTTAGAAACAAAGCGCAGGTCATATGTACAAGCATTCCAGGTCACTACTGAAACTTCACTATTTCACAAAATACATTTCCTCTCTCTTGCAAACATTCCTAGCAAGCATTATAAAAAACATGACACAAAACAACAGCAAAGAAGCTCAATGTGCTTCCTAATCTGAGGTAACACAGGTGACATGATTGTGAAAGGTTCAAATATATTTATTTAATCATGCCAACACTATTTATTCCTTCTCAAAAATGTAAAAGCCATTCATTTGCCCCAAAATCGTTTTTTAAATAACATTTTAGAAACAAAGCGCAGATCATATGTACAAGCATTCCAGGTCACTACTGAAACTTCACTATTTCACAAAATACATTTCCTCTCTCTTGCAAACATTCCTAGCAAGCATTATCAAAAAACATGACACAAAACAACAGCAAAGAAGCTCAATGTGCTTCTTAATCTGAGGTAACACAGGTGATATGATTGTGAAAGGTTCAACTATATTTATTTAATCATGCAGACACTATTTATTCCTTCTCAAAAATGTAAAAGCCATTCATTTGCCCCAAAATCGTTTTTTAAATAACATTTAAGAAACAGTGCGCAGATCCTATGTACAAGCATTCATTTTCACTAGTGAAACCTCACTATTTCACAAAATACAAATCCTCTATCTTGCAAATGTTGATACCAAGCATTATCAAAAAACATGACACAAACCAACAGCAAAGAAGCTCAACGTGCTTCCTAATCTCAGGTAACACAAGTGACATGATTGTGAATGGTTCAAATATATTTATTTAATCATGCAGACACTATTTATTCCTTCTCAAAAATGTAAAAGCCATTAATTTGCCCCAAAATTGTTTTTTAAATAACATTTTAGAAACAAAGCGCAGGTCATAGGTACAAGCATTCGAGGTCACTACTGAAATTTCACATTTTTACAAAATACAATTCCTCTTTCCAGCAACAACTTTTTATCAAGCATGTTCAAAAAACATGAAGAAAGTCACATTAAAAAAACACATTTTGCTTCCAAATCTTCTCCATAGAGTATACAAGTCTCTATCTATATTAAATGAATCATAACTCACCTTTACAAATGCTTTGGGAGATTGAGAACAGTGTCAGATACACACACCAATATTTCTTTAGCAGAGCAGAAGGTATGTACTCCAGGCACTGCAACCATGAATGGCACAGAAAACCTCTAACTCTACACACATATCCCTCATGTTAACCAATTAAAACTCTTCCCTCTCTATTTTCAAACCAACACCCTCAGCCCTTTCTACCTGTTACCATAGCATAGCAACTCCCTCCACACTGAACTCTCAGGGTTAAAAGTTTATTCTACAATGTTGCAAATGAACTCAGCAAGGATGTTTGACCTCTCAATACACCAGCTTATCAGGTACAATCTTTCTTTTAATGACTTTTTCTTAACCATTCAAATTACTTCTTTCACAGAACAGAACCATGCACCCTAACTTTCTGAATCCACCAATCATTCAACAGCACTGAAACTCCACAGTTTTTTTTTTGCAAACTCCTACTGTTCCAACTGCCATTTTATTCCTACACTTCATCTGACTGCACCAGAACCTCCTCTCACCATGTATTCTGTCTGGATTATTGGACATAGCTACATCCACTGGGCTCAAAGGTATGCAGCTCTCAGAAATTTTCACAACCTTGATTTACCAAATGTGCACATCAAATGGATTGGCCAAAGAGGATTGAGATGTCATCAATTGATACCATTGGTGAAAACCTTTCACCATCTGCCACACCCTGACCTTATAATGTTGCACTGTGGTGGAAATGACCTAGGCACTTTGACTGGGGTAGGTCTGGAAATGGTTTTAAAGGACACCTTTGGGCAATTGATGACACTTTTTCCACAAACTGCCTTGGTATATTCCAATATATGCCAAAGACAGAAATGGAAGTGGTCCAACCAATTTTGTCCACAATTTGAGAAAGCACGGAAACATGTGAATAAATCTGTTTCTGCTTACATGAGAGACTATGGAATGGGTTCAATATACAAGAATAACTTGCGTTACAACATGCAAGATATCTACAGAGGAGATGGTGTGCACTTCTCAGATGAGGGGAATAGAATATTCCTTCTGAATTTAAGACTGTGCATTGGAACCTACTTGTAGGTACCTAAATCATCCACAGAACCCAAAAGCTCTTTTCAGGGCTACCCTACCTCTGATTATTAAAAATGATTACTTTACTCTAACTTTTTTCACTGTTTTTCACCAAAGTACGCTCCCCGGTGCGCTCCCTGGTGCGCGTACCGGGCGCTCACCCCGCGAAAAATAAAAAATGTTGGGTTCTCACCGGTAAGCGCTCCCAACATTTTTTAAAAGGTAATTTACATAAAAACCTCTGTAGAGATGTTCACCATATATAGAATAGGCCATACTACATACCAGTCCCTACCATTTCCCCAAATTTGGTGATATTCCATTCAGCCATTTAGGCTATAGCCCTGTCTAAATATCCTGCGGTAAATTACATGACAAAAACACATATGAAAGTGTTAGAAATTACAACCAATTAAAATGTTACTTACATTTTGTACTTTTATGTGCTGACATTTGATTGGTTATGTACATGAATATATATAAAAAAGAGAGGGAAACACAGCCATTTTGACTAGTACTTCACTGAAAACGTCATCTGCTTTCACAAAGGTAAGTTGTTAATTTTGAAAGGGAAGTATGTTGTGCACTTTAAGTTAATTTGGGAAAACATTTTCTGATAGTTATATACTATCCCTCTGTAATAGTTATAGATTGAGATAGGCTTCTCTGTAATAGTTATGGATTGAGTTAGGCTTCTCTGGTATAATTATGAATTTACTTAGGCTTCATCACATGCACTTTTTTATAGTTCTACTTCCTGCCTGAAACCATACACTGCCGAAAATGTACTTCACTGTTAAAAACTCAGAAATACCTGTCTGAACTTAAACCCAAAAGTACCCTAACTCAACTGATAAAGTTATTTTTTATGCAATTTACAGAAAGAAAATGGAAGAAAAACAACAATCCAATGTTATTTCTTTCGAAGTAAAGATTGAAAACAATCCAGATGAAAAAAAAGATGTCTTGGATTTCATGGATGACTCTATAGACCAACAATTAATTGACTGTTTGGAACAAATTGAATCATGCAATGATAATTATGAGGAAATTCCAGACAATATAATGTTAGAAGTTTTATTAAATTTTGAAAAAGAATCAGAAGAATACATTTATATTTATTAATCAAAAATTGTTTGAGACATTATTCATTTTTATATGTAATTCATTAAGTACTACCAAAATGATTATAATATAAAGTGAGACTTACAGTATACTGTGCAACTTATTTGTCTTACATAGTAAGTTTACTCATTTTCATCATCATAAGGGAGCAGGATAGACTACACATGATCCCCTAGGCCTTCTCAGGGAGTGCTTAAAGTATCTATTTCTGCTTTTCTGACAGACTATGATATGGATTCCATATACCACAATAACTTCTGTAACAACATGCAAGATATCTACAGAGGAAACGGTGTACATTAAATTTAAGACTCTGCATTGGTACCTACATGTTGGTACTTAAAACACCCAAACAACACAACAACTCTATTCAGAGCTACCCTACCTCTAAGCACTTTAAATTATTATTTTACTATTTCACTGGGTTTTCACCATGGTACGCTCCCCGGTACGTGTGTGTGGGGGGGGTGAGGTGTGTGTGGGGGATGTGTGGGGTGTGTCTGTGAGGTGTGTGTGTGTGTGTGTGGACGGTGGTGAGGTGTGTGTGTGGGTGTGTGTTTGTGGGGTGTGTGGGTGTGGGTGGGGGTGTGTGGCTGTGTAAGGTGTGTGTGTGGGTGTGGGTGTGTGGGATGTTTGGGTGTGGGTAGAGGTGTGGGTGTGTGAGGTGTGTGTGGGGGTGTGTGGGTGTGGGGGGTATGTGTGTGGGATGTGTGTGTGTGTGTGGGATGTGTGGGTGTGTGTGTGTAAGGAGTGTGTGTGGGTGTGTGTAGGTGTGTGGAATGTGTGGGTGTGTGTGTGTGGGGGGGTGCCTGTGGGGTGTGTTTATGTGTGTAGGATATGTGGGTGTGTGTGGGGTGTGTGTATGGGGTGTGTGGGTGTGTGGGGTGTGTGTGGGAGTGTGGCTGGCGGTGTGGGTGTGTGTGTATGGTGTGTATGTGGGGTGTGTGGGTGATGGTGGGATGTGTGGCTGTGATGAGGGTGTGTGTGTGTGGGGTGTGTGTGTGCGTGTGTGTGGGTGTGTGTGTGGGTGTGTGGGGTGTGCGTGTGGGTGTGTGTGTGTGGTGTGTGTGTGTGTGGGGGGGTGTCAGAGGTGTGTGTGTAGGGGGTGTGAGGTGTGTGTGTGGGATGTGTGGGGTGTGTCTGTGAGGTGTGTGTGTGTGTGTGTGGGGGGGGTGAGGTGTGGGGGGTGGGTGTGTGGGGCGGTGGGTGTGGGTGGGGGTGTGGGGGTGTAAGGTGTGTGTGTGGCTGTGGGTGTGTGGGGTGTTTGGGTGTAAGTGGAGGTGTGGGTGTGTGTGGGTATGGGGGTGTGGGGGTTATGTGTGTGGGGTGTGTGTGTGGGATGTGTGGGTGTGTGGGTGAGGAGTGTGTGTGTGGGTGTGTGTGTGTGGGGGGGTGTGTGTGCATGTGGGTGTGTGTGGGATGTACTTGTAGGTACCTAAATCAGCCACAGAACCCAAAAGCTCTTTTCAGAGCTACCCTACCTCTGATCACTCAAAATGATTATTTTACAGTAACTTTTTTCACTATTTTTCACCAAAGTACGCTCCCCGGTACGCTCCCCGGTGCGCGTACCGGGCGCTCCCCCCCGTGAAAATCGAAATTTTTTTTTTTTTTGTTGCCCCGTGGGGCCCTTTTATGGCACCCACATCAAACCTAGGGGTCAGGGGGGCTCTACCCTGCCCCCTTTTGGTGATTTCTCCCTTTGTTTTTGCCACATCTTGTGTCTCGATCCTACCGAGACACAAGATGGCGGCCGCTCCGGACTGTTAGGAATGTTGATAGACACCCGAAAGCCAATCAGCTTTCCGCTCGCGAACTCGCGGTGCGCGCTGGAGCGCGCCCCGGTACAAGTACCGGGGCGCGCTTATAGATATATATATTTTTTTTACCTAAATTACTCAAAATCCACTGGAGCACATATCTTGAGATATAGCAAAGGCACATTGGGCTACCAGTCCCTACAATTTTGCCAAGTTTGGTTGAAATCCATTCAGCCATTCGGGCTAAAAGTGAGTCCAACCGCCCTATGGAAATTAACATGGGGAAAACACGTATTGGGACCCCCCTTTTATCTCGGCCCCCGCTTGACAAATCCCCCCCAAACTTTCAGGGAAAGAGCGGAGCGGAGCAGGCCATCTTCTTTGCGAAATTCGCGAAGATTCGTCCACCGGCGCCAAAGTTATTCCCAATAGAATGTTGCGGATTTCCTATGGAAAACAATCCTAACTATAACTACCTACTGGCGACCGCCAGTAGGTAATATATATATATATATACATATTTATATATTACCTACTGGCGGTCGCCAGTAGGTATATATAGTTAGGATTTTTTCCCTATGAGATTTTTGAAAATTCTATGTCTAATAACTTTGGTGTTTGTGGACGGAATTGGCTGAAATTTTCTGGAAAATGGAACATTTTGTTTCTGAGCAGCCCTTGAAAATTTGGGGGGGGTTTGTCAAGGGGGGGCCGAGAAAAAAGGGGGGTCCCAAAACGTGTTTTTAACATTGAGTTTTCCATAGGGCGGTTGGCCTCACTTTTAGCCCGAACGGCTGAATGGATTTGCACGAAACTTGGCAAAATTGTAGGGACTGGTAGCCCGATGTGCCTTTTGTAGGTCTCAATATATGTGCTCCAGTGGATTTTGAGAAATTAACGTTTAAAAAAAGATATATATCTGTAAGCGCGCTCCGGTCCGCGCCCCGGTTCGCGGACCGGGGCGCGTACCGGAACTTCGCGTAGCGAAGCTGATTGGCTCTCCGGTGTCTGTCAACATTCTAAACAGTCCGTAGCGGCCGCCATCTTGTCTCTTGGTAGGATTGAGAGACAAGAGGAGGCCAAAACAAAGGGGGAAATGACCATAAGGGGGCATAGTAGATCCTCCCTGACCCCCTAGGTTTAATGTGGAGGCTTTAAAAGGGCCCCGCGGGGCAAAAAAAATAATATATTTTTTTGTTTTTTTTGCGTGGGTAGCGCCCGGTACGCGAACCGGGAAGCGTTCTGGGCAGCGTACTACAATGAAAAAAGAATGAGAGACTTTTCAAATGCAGTATGTTAATTGATTGTTGGTTTTGTTGATTATTTTTTATTTTCTTTATTTTTTAAGCATTTTTTTTTTATTGTGATTGTGTTTCATAATTTATTAAACTTTCTAACATTTCATTGTCAGAAATTTCATAATTATCATGGAATATACATTGTAGTCTCTGAGGGTGTAAAATGTCCTCATTTGCAAGGAGGTTATCTACTGCTTGTACACATTGCAGTAGTTCATTGTCCCAAGTTTCATCGAAAAATTCAATGTCAATTTGATCAATTGTATCAATCAATTCTTGGCTGCTCTCTTGCAGGTCCATTTCAAAAGAAACTTGGTTTTCGCCTTCCATTTTGCCTGAAATTTGGATTAAAAAAATATATATTAGTAGAGATAGGGCAATGTTGGGAATAATTTTAGATAGGCATTTTTTATCAGTGAATTTATCTTTGGGCAGTGTATAGTATCAGAGTGGAAGTAGGAATTTAAAAAAGTGTATGTGATTTAACGTAAGTAAATTCATAATTATACAAGAGAAGCCTAACTCCATCCATAACTATAACAGAGAAGTCTCTCTAAATCTATAACTACTACAGAGGGATAGTATATATCTATCAGAAAAAGTTTACCATATTAACTTATAGTGCACAATATACTTCAGTTTTAAAAATAAAAACTTACCTTTAGAAAGAAGTTGAAGGAATTAGTGAAAATACTATTGAAATGTACAGCAAGAAGTAGTAGTCAAAATGGCTGTGTTTTCTTCTCTTCCTTTATATATATTCAGGTATATAACCAATGAAATGTCAGGTAAAAAAAGTAGAAAATGAAAGTAACATTTTAATTGGTTGTCAATTCCAACACTTCAGATGTGTTTTGTGAAGTAATTTACCTCAGGGTATTTAGAGAGGTCTACAGGCTAAATGACTAAATGGAATTCCAATCAAATTTGTGAAAATGGTAGGGATTGGTATGTAGTATGAGCTAATCTATATTTGGTGAAATTGCCTCCAGTGGCTTTTCTGTGAACTACTTTCCCACCTTTTTTGATGGTGCGCTTCCCAGGGAGCGACCCGGTACGCGAACCGGTGAGCGCCCCGGTACGCGAACCTTAAGCGTTACGGGAGTCCACCATTTTGTGTTTCGGTCGAATTAAGATACAAAATGGAGGGCAAATAATGTTCAGAATGGGTAGAAGGGGGCACGGTAGACTTATTTTGACACCCTAGGTTTTGTGAGGGTGGCTGAGGAGGCTTATATGTGCGGAAAAAAACCATTTTTTTTAAAAATTTTGCGAGGTTAGCTCCCGGTTCGCGTACCGGGTAGCGCCCCGGGGAGCGTACTTTGTTGAAAATTAGTGAAAAATGTTAGAGTAAAATAATAATTGTGAGTGATTAGATGTAGGGTAGCTCTGAGAAGAGCTTTTGGGTTTATGGTACATTTAGGTACTTATAAGTAGGTACCAATGCACATTCTTAAATTCAGAGTGAAAACTCTGTTGCCCTCATCTGAGAAGTGAACTCCATCTCCTCTGTAGATATCTTGCATGTAGTAACGCAAGTTATTGTTGTACAGGGAGCCCATTCCATGGTCTCTCATGTAAGCTGAAACAGATTTGTTTACATGCTTCCTCGACTTCTCAATTTGTGGACAAAATTGGTTTGACCACCTCCATTTCTGTCTTTGGCATATATTTGAATATACCAAGGCAGTCTGAGGAAAAAGTGCCATCAATTGCTCAAAGGTGTCCTTTAAAAGCATTTCCAGACCTACCCCAGTCAAAGTGCCCAAGTCATTACCTCCACAGTGCACAATTAACAGGTCAGGTTTGGGCAAATGCATAAAGGTTTTCACCAATGGTATCAATTGGTGACATTTTAATCCTCTGTGGCCAAACCACTTAATTTCCACATCTTGTAAATTGAGGTTAGGTAAATTCCTGTTTTCAACGTACCTTTGAGCCCAGTGAATATAACTATGTCCAACAATCCAGACAGAAAACATGGTGAGAGAAGGTTCTCCTGCAGTCAGATGAAGTGTGGCAATGAAATGGCAGTTGAAAAAATGAGAGTTTAAAATGAAAAAAACTGTGGAGTGTCTGTGTTCATGAAGCAGTAACAGTGATTGGTGGATTTTGATTGCTGAAAACAGAAAGTTAGGGTGCACGGATGTGTTCTTTGAAAGATGTATTTTGAATGGTCAATAAAAAATCATTAAATGAAAGAATGCACTGGATATGCAGGTGCACTGAGAGTTCAGAGTTCAATTGCAACAAAGTTGTGTGAACTTGCAAACACCAGAAGTCTTCCAATGAGGTGGTTGCCATGCAGAAAAGGCATGAAATGGCAGAGGGGGAAGGGTTTTCATTTGAAAAAAAGTGAGGGAAGAGTTTTGATTGGGTGACATGAGAGATATGTGTGAAGATTTACAGCATTTCTGTGCTTTTGATAGCTGCAGACTCTGGAGTGCATACCTTTTGCTCTGCTGAAGACAAATTGGTGTGTTTCTGAGACTGTTTTCAAACTCAAAGTATTTGCTAAGGTGAGAAAATATTTCTTTAATTTAGATAGAGAATAGTGTGCTTTAAGGAGAAAATTATGAATTATGTGGCGCAAATTGCTTGTAAATATGATCCCACATGTGCATGGAAAATTTAGATTTTGAATGTTTGTGTTACATAGCCATGTTAAAAGTGATACAAACATGCTGCAAAGGCAATCAAAAAACGCTTTTATGTGTCTTAAGGACATTTTAAGTAATTTTCCCATGTGCAGTGTTTTGAAATTATGATTTGAAAATCGTTTTTGGGGAAAAGGAATTGTTTTTAAATTTATGACAAGGACATAATGGTGTATGCTTCTTTATACGGCAATTGACTGTCCCTGATGTTATTTTTCCCATTTTAATGTAAGACCTTTCTCTGTGGCGCAAGTTGCTTGTAAATATGCTCCGACCTGTGCATGGGAAATTTAGATTTTAAATGTTTGTGTTACATAGCCATGTTAAAAGTGACCCAACCATGCTGGAAAGGCAATAAAAAAACACTTTCATGTGTCTTAAGGACATTTTAAGTAATTTCCCTGTGGGCAGTGTTTTCAAATTATGAATTGAAAATCGTTTTTGAGGTAAAGGAATGTTGTTAAAATTTATGTGCGCCATATGCCCACAAATTTCGTTTTCAGGGGTGCAGCAGGGTGTTCTTGAGACACCCCTGCACCTTTGGAAAAATTCCTAATTTGCGATGAGCTAATTGCTAATCGCAAATTGCACCTTCATTCCTATGGGCCTCCTGCTCCATGGAAATGAATGGGTAATTTGCAATTAGCAATTTGCTCATCGCAAATTAGGAATGGTAAAGAATCGCTATTTATTCCTTAAAATTCGCTATTTTGGAAATGCAAAATAGTTATATGATACATATGGTGGTTGATGTCTAACAAGATAAGAAGCTTAGGGATACATTTATGATGACTGGCGCAATGAAGTGGACATCACTTACTTCATTGGTAGAGCTTTACATGTATTATGTCCTCTGTATTCTTCATCAAGCGTAACTTTAATCTGCAATCCTGAGTAGGCCTCACCTTAAACAAACCTCTGGATAGGCCACACCTTATCGTCATCCTGAATTAATCATTTAAAATGCTAGGGACAGATTTATGATAGGTGTATGCCTCTTTTGCGCCACTTACAAAACACTGTCCACGGGGAAATGACTTAAAATGTCCTTAAGACACATGAATGTGTTTTTTTAAAGCGTTTGCAATTTTTTGGGGTGACTTTTAACATGGCTATGTGACTCAAACAGTCAAAATCTAAATTCACCATGCACAGGTGGGAGCATATTTACAAGGAATGTGCTCTATGGGGAAAGGTCTTATAATGTAATATGGGAAAAATGACATCAGAGACACTGAAATGCCTTATAGAGAAGCATACACCATTATGTCCTTGTCATAAATTTGCAAACCATTACTTTTCCCCAAAAACGATTTTCAAATCATAATTTGAAAACACTGCACATGTGGAAATTACTTAAAATGTCCTTAATTCTTAAATTTGCTATTCCTTATTTTGCGATTGCACTGAAGGATTTGCAAATTTTGCGATTCCTTAAATGCAATGTATCAAACAAAAAATATGTAAAAAATGATATTAAGGATTTGGAAACTACCACCAACTTCTAGTTTGTGGTAATTTGCGAATTCTTTTCAAAAAGCATTTTTTGTCCAAAAAACAAAAGGTGCCATATGACGCCTATACTTGTCCTTAGGGCATGTATGTGTGCCATATGCCCCCAAATTTCTTTTTCAGGGGTGTAGCAGGGTGTTCTTGAGATACCCCTGCACGCTTGAAAAAATTCCTATTTTGTGATGAGCTAATTGCTAATCGCAAATTGCAACCTTCATTCCTATGAGCCTCCTAGCCCATGGAAGTGAATGGGTAACTTGCAATTAGCAATTTGCTCATTGCAAATTAGGAATGGTAAAGAATTGCTATTTATTCCTTAAAATTCGCTATTTAGGAAATGCAAAATAGTTTGATGGTACATATGGTGGTTCATCTGTAACAAGATAAGAAGCTTAGGGATACATTTATGATGACTGGCGCAATAAAGTGGACATTACTTACTTCATTGGTAGGCCTTTACATGTATTATCTCCTCTGTATTCTTCATCAAGCGTAACTTTAATCTGCAATCCTGAGTAGGCCTCACCTTAAACAAACCTTTGGATAGGCCACACCTTATTGTCATCCTGGATTAATCATTTAAAATGCTTGGGACAGATTTATGATAGGTGTATGCCTCTTTTGTGCCACTGTGCGTCACTTTTATGATGCAGCGGCGGTGCTAATTTGCAATTAGCAATTTGCTCATTGCAAATTAGAAATGGTAAAGAATTGCTATTTATTCCTTAAAATTTGCTATTTAGGAAATGCAAAATAGTTTGATGGTACATATGGTGGTTCATCTGTAACAAGATAAGAAGCTTAGGGATACATTTATGATGACTGGCGCAATAAAGTGCACATTACTTACTTCATTGGTAGGCCTTTACATGTATTATCTCCTCTGTATTCTTCATCAAGCGTAACTTTAATCTGCAATCCTGAGAAGGCCTCACCTTAAACAAACCTTTGGATAGGCCACACCTTATTGTCATCCTGGATTAATCATTTAAAATGCTAGGGACAGATTTATGATAGGTGTATGCCTCTTTTGTGCCACTGTGCGTCACTTTTATGATGCAGCGGCGGTGCTAATTTGCAATTAGCAATTTGCTCATTGCAAATTAGGAATGGTAAAGAATTGCTATTTATTCCTTAAAATTCGCTATTTAGGAAATGCAAAATAGTTTCATGCTACATATGGCGGTTCATCTGTAACAAGATAAGAAGCTTAGGGATAGATTTATGATGACTGGTGCATCACCAGGGATGTGTCAGTCATCCTGCGCCGCTGTTCCGCCACCCATGGTGTGCTGCATTTAGAATGTGGGGCATCATGGGGCAAAAATGGCACAGATGCGTGACGTATCTGTGCTGTAAAGGTAGTGATTGCTGGAGTTGTATCGCAAGTGCGATGCAGCTCAAGCAAGGCTCAGGGGTGCCCCATCTCCACAATGTTGCGTCAAGACCTATGCCTGCTTAAAGCAGGCGAAGGGTTTTGACGAAGCTTTCTCCTATCTGATTGTAAATACGGCACACCATGGGTGGCAGAGTAGTGGTGCACGTTAACTGGTGCATGCCTGGGGATGTGCCATTTAACATAAATCTGCCCCTTTACATTTAAGTATGTGCAGGACACACAGAGTCGGTGAGGCTTATCCAAGGTTAAGAAGAGATGAGTCCTGTTCACTGAAAATTTAGACATAGTCTTCACCTGCTCAGCATTGCTGGACATGGCTAAATAATAGCTGCAAAATATTACTCTTGTTAAACAATTTTACTATTATAATCTCTGAGATTTGTCTCTTACTCTGCAACATCTCATTGTTGTTATCTTTCTTTAAAGATAAAGACAACCTCAACATGAGCGACAATCTGCAATCAGTTGATTTTGACCTCATCATTGAACTTGTAATTGAAACATCAGTGGATGTTGATCCCTTGGATGATTTAAATCCTGAGGATGAAGAAGAGCATGATGAGGATGCAGATTTGTCCGAATTATATGACATAGGATGGGAAGCTGACCTGCTTGAGCCTATGGATATATAAACATTTATTTTTAAAATTTATAATTAATAAAAAGTAAAAAGGTAAACCGTTTAATTTAAAAATAAAGACACCTTCAAAAGCAGGTTATGTGTAGTGTCTTCAATAAAATATTAAAATATGCTCATAAAATTAGATCAGATTCACATATAAAATAGCACAGGTAACATAAAAATAAATGTCATTTCTTTTCTGCTATTTCTGTATTGTAAATTTGCAAGGACTAAAAAATCTTCTATTTAAAATGTCAAGTAGTGTGTTAAGTTTTTGATCACTGTTATTGTTTTACTGTTTGGTAATAATGGTTAATAACATTTTTTATTATATTTTACCACATATTCAACTGCAGATCATTTCAAGATTTCACCATGCCAACAATAGAAAGACAGAGAAAGGCTGCAAAACGTCAAAGACAGCAGGTGAAACAAAATAAGCAGCAGTCCTCTAACAAAAAGATTTGTCAAGTCACGAAGAATGCACCGGGTAAGAGCACAAAATATTTCATAAGAAATATGTGTAGTAAAAAAAATATTACTACAGAAAATGTTTCAGTCCATAAAACGAGAAGGAATTCACATGGAAAGGAAAGGCCAATGAAAAATGTTACTGCTAGAGCAAGAGATAACTCTGTGCATGATAGTAGAAGGAAACAACAGTTTAGGGAGATTCGTAAACGAATGTTCCGCAACAGGATAATTGGCAATTTGTTAAAAAATATTAAGAAAGGTCAACAGAAACTGGTTTTTTATAAGAGAAAAAAAAAAGTTGAGAAAGTTATTGATCAGGCATTTGAAATTAAACGTAAGTTATTTATTTTGATAATCAATAGAATTAGGAAGCTAAACAAGGCA
The DNA here is from genome assembly GCF_964261635.1 of Lissotriton helveticus. Lineage (NCBI taxonomy): Eukaryota > Metazoa > Chordata > Amphibia > Caudata > Salamandridae > Lissotriton > Lissotriton helveticus. The sequence goes on from NC_136067.1 coordinate 480,598,249, forward strand.
ATTTATGATTTCAAAAGAAATAGTAGATGGAAGAGAATAGTTAATCGTAGTAATTTTTGTGAAGTTTTTTCTGGAGAATGGATGCATAGTTCAAGCTGTGAGGCATTTTTTAATGAGGAGAGTTATTTCCAGGATAATGATTTGGTGCATGCAGTTGACACCAGTGGTCGTGCTTATGAAGTGAAAGATGGTTGTCCAGTTGAAAAAGAAAAACTTGTGACAACAGAGGCAGAAGAGGTGTTAGGTAATGAGGTTTTAGGAAGACGTGCTAAGGGTCCTGTGTACACCTGGAAGTGTAGTAGTATTTGCAGTGTGCGACAGGATTCCATCAATTTGCTTTGTGATTTTGTACGGTCATTTAATAAGAAAAGTTTGAAGCAGAAAATGATGTTGTTGCAAGAATTAGATCCTTGCAGAGTGAGAGAAGTGACAGGTTTGCATGGTCATTCACTGGCTTGTCTTTCCAGGAGAGTATGCCAGAGTGTTTTTCATCATTTCAGGATGCTAGCAGTGCATCATAATAAAGTGAGGAAATTAGTTAGAATGTTGTATTATGCTAAGAGTCCAGCAATTATGCTTAAACAATTATGCGCTGCTCTTTTGCATGGTTCTGAAATAGATGTGAAGAATATATGTGAAGAAATTGAGTTTTGTTACTTTGGAAGTAAAGAGGAGAATGTTGAAATTGACCAAGAAGAAGCGGGTAATGTGGAAGATAGTGTACAGGTTTCCAGTACAGATAATTTCCAGAGGGAAATTGCGACGTTTCAGGTCAAATCAAGTGAGAGGCCAAATTTCACTTGTGTGTGTTGTCGACGCACTTATTATAAGAATCAGACTAAGTTAGTGGATTTATATGCAAAAAGTGAAAGGGAAAATAATAGTGAATGGAAGGATTTCGCAACATACTTGATGGTAGAAAATTGTTTTGATTTGGGATTGGATCAACGTGTGTGTACTTATTGTTGTAACAAATTAAATCAAAACCAGATGCCTGCTAGAGCAGTTCATAATAATCTGGAATTGATTGAGATTCCTTCTGAATTGAAGGATTTAAATACTTATGAATCTATTTTGATTCAAAGTATCCATCCCTTTCAGGCTATTGTAAGAATGGAGCCAAAGACAGGGAAATTGCCTCCATCAGATTTACAGAGAGGATTAAAGGGAAGAGTTGTTTATTTGCCTCTAGATTTGAAGAAAAACATTAACACAATTGGAGTAGAAAAAGTGGAAGAGGAACCTCTGGTTATCTTAGTTAATGGGGTTCCGACAAAGAATAAGAAAATATGGCAAGATTTAGTAGATGTTAGGAAAGTTAAAAAGGCAACATTGTATTTGAAAAAAAATAATAAATACTATAAGAATGTATATGTTGCAGAAGAGGAAGTAAGTGAGGAAGAGGATAGCGATTTGTGTGCTGGTCAAATTGAGAAAGTAGAACCCTCTACTAGTGAAGAAATATATGAACATTATAGTGTTCATCCTTTGCATTCCAAGGAAGTCATGGGGAATGCTATTGAGTTGTTTCAAATGAAACAAGCCAAAGGGAGTCCCATTAGTGTTTGGGAGGAAAGTTTGGAAGCTCGGTGTTTCCCACAGCTTTTTCCAACAGGTCAGGGAGGAAGATATGATGAGCGACCTCATCAAATTCCTGCTTCTGAATACCGGACTTTGCGATTGTATGCAGGAGTTGCTAGGTTTCGACAATGCATTCCCTATTTGTTTCATCTCCTGTTTGAAAGCGATCTGTCTGGACTGTCATATGCAGTGAACCACATCTTGAAAAGTGGTATACACATGCAAAACATCTCGGCAAGTGACTTTATGGATAAAGTCAATGTCCAAGACAGTATTTTGGATTCTCACCTGATTAATCTCATGGCATGTCAGCGTGGTACTAATGAGTACTGGTACCGTCGTCATGGTGATTTAAAATGTATGTTGAGGAACTTAGGTACTCCCACATGGTTCCTCACTCTGAGCTGTGCCGAGTATGGCTGGGAAGACTTACTTGAATTTCTACGAGAGGCAAATGCTAACGTAGATAACATCGAATTCAAGACACCCGGAGAACTGTGCTCTTTGGATCCAGTCAATGTATGTAGGTACTTCAATCATAGATTTGAAGCTATGATGTCTTTCATCATGAATAAGAAGAATCCACCTCTTGGAGAGGTGTTGGATTTCTTCTGGAGAAAGGAGTACCAAGCAAGAGGTGCTCCTCATATACATATGTTGCTGTGGATCAAGGATGCACCTAAATTTGGAACGGATCCAGAAGACTCAGTGATGAGTTTCATCCAACAGTATTCTACGTGTGCTGTTCCAAACGCAAAGGAGAAGAAAAGCCTAAGAGAAAAAGTTCTGCGTTTCCAAAGCCATCGATGTGGAAAGTACTGCCGTCGTAAATTCCGAAACAAGGACAAGTTCTACACTAAATGTCGTTTCGGCTTTCCACGACCGGTGATTTCTAAGGGAAGAGTAAACAGTTTGATGTCTTCGCTGCGACACAATGTCATGAAGAAATCACCTAAAAACACTTACAATTTGAAGAGGAACGAAGAGTCCAAGTACATCAACGACTACAACCCGGTGATTTTGTCCATGTGGAATGCTAACATGGATATACAGTTTGTGGCTGATAACTGTATGGCTGTGGCTCGGTATGTGACGTCTTACATCACCAAAAAAGAGAAGACAGAATTGAAGGATATGTGGGAGGACATTTCCCATGAAAAGAGCCTCAGCAAGAAGTTGTACAGTTTCAGTCTGAAGATGTTGTCGCATCGAGAAATCGGAGCGTACGAATGTTCTGACCGGTTGTCTTCAGCAAGTCTCTATGCCAAGTCCAGGAGTATCGTTTGGGCGAGTCTTGGTCTTGCAGCAACGCGTAATCGAGTTCTCAAACCTGTGCGGGAAATTGAGTATTTGGCGGAAAAGGAGCCAAACAGTACCGACATTTTGAAGACAAACATGTTGGATACATATGATCCAAATCGAAGCAGTCACCTCGAGAATGTTTGTCTGTATGAGGTTCTGCAAAATTACATATTCAAGAGGAACATCAAAGAAGATACTGAGAAAAGAGTGTATGCTGTAATAGGAAGTGAGGGATGTCTGGTCAAGCAAAGAAAATGCCACTTGGTAAACCATCGAAAATTGAGTGGCGAATCTCCTGAAAAAAAGGAGTTTTTCTATTTAGCACTTTTGCAACTTTTCAAGCCTTGGCGTGCAGAAGAGGAACTGCTTGGAGATTTCCTCTGTTACGAAGACTCTTTCAATGCCGCCAAGGAGACCATAGAATGTCCTGCTTTTCCCAAATATGTAGAAATGTTGAATGCGGAAATTGAGCAGGAAGCAACGATTGCAGCCGAGATTGCCAGAGACAGTTCTCAGGACAGTCAGAGTTCTGCTTCATTGAGTCAGGATCCACTAGGAGGACCTGTTATTGAAAATGAAGCTGCCACTGCTATGAATGAAGTGGAAAGAGCCATGGCACATGCTCAAGAGGATGCGGTTAACTTAGAAGAGTTGGAAAGACAACTCAACGTTGAGCAGAGGAAAATATATGACGAAGTTACCATGCAAATTGATCATGGATTAAGTCATGATAAGAAAGAGTGCTCATGTACGTCGTTGAAGCCTGTCCGACTGTACGTGAGTGGAGAAGCGGGAACTGGAAAAAGTTTCCTCATTAAAGCAATTTCATGCTATTTGCAGGAAAGGACAGAGTCATCGCTGTCTTGTGTTGTCACTGCTCCAACTGGACTGGCAGCACATAATATTAAAGGGATTACTTTACATCGTTTACTGATGCTGCCAGTGGAGCATGACAACAAATTACAATATCACAAGCTATTTGGAGATGCTTGTTTTGAAGTTTCAAGAATCTTGAGGAAAATGAAACTTCTTATCATTGACGAAGTAAGCATGGTTTCCAATGTCATGCTTGCCTTTGTGCATTTGAGGATGCAAGAAGTTCTCAAAACAGAGTATGATGTGTTATTTGGTGGCAAACACATCATTGTTTTCGGAGATCTTCTGCAGCTGACACCAGTGAAAGGGCAACCTGTGTTCAAAATGCTCACGCATGAAGATACCAGGAAGTGCCTAGGCAGCATTGGCAACGTCAATATATGGTTAAACTTCAATTATGCTGAACTGCATGAAAATATGCGTCAGGCGAAGGATGAAGTTTACAAGACTATTCTACAAGATGTTAGAATTGGAAAAGTGACCGAGCATGGGAATGAAGCTTTACATGCACGATTACTGTCAAATTTATATCCAGAACAAGATGTTGTGCCTGAGAATATTTTTCAGAAAATTACTGAGAAGAAATCTGGAATATGTTTGATGCCAACTCTTGCAGAATGTGCCAAATTTAACAACAAAATGTTGCATTTAGAAAAGCAAGAGATTGTGAAACTGGAAGCTATTGATAGAGTAGAGCATATGGGATCAACAATTATTTTGTCTGAGAATCTGAAAACAAAATTGGATTCATTAGAGAAGAGTATATCTAAAACTGCAGGTTTTGAAAAGACTCTGAATGTGTGCTTGAACTGCCGTATAATTTTAAGAAGGAATTTACATGTTGAAAGAGGTCTGGTAAATGGATCAATGGGTAATGTTGTTGATTTTGTGAAATACAGAAATAGAGATGGAATTGAATTTTTAAAAATTAAATTTGATGGCATTGAGGAAGTACAGCTAATTGCTCGTTGTTCTGCTAGATTTTTGCTTGTAAAAGACTTATATGTTCGCCGTAAGCAGTTTCCTGTTTGCTTGGCATATGCGGTGACAATTCATAAATCGCAAGGTTTAAGTGTAGACAGTGCATTGGTGAATATTGGCAGTTCTGTGTTCAAGGAGGGTATGGCATATGTGGCATTGTCACGAGTTAGAACTTTATCGGGATTGTACTTGATTGAGTGTGATGTCACAAACATTTGTGCGGATCTAGATTGTGTTAAGGAATACAATAGGTTAAGAAGAGAGTATGCGCCACATTTGCCTCAGTATCCTTTGTTTGAGAAACGTGTGGTAGGCCGGAAACGAAGAAATGAGAACAATACTGGGGAGGTTGTGCAAAAAGACAAAAAGTCAATGACCCTAAAATTACAAGCATAAACAAAAAGGATTCTGTTGAAGATGTTGTTGGTTTTCAGTTTGAAAACAGTTCTGGTGTCAACTGCTATGCTAATGTAGTGGTTAATGTTTTGTTTTCTCTAAAAAATGTAAAAGAAGAGAGTGTGGTCAATTCTGATCAAAGATTTTGCAGTTTGTTAAATTCTGTGTTAGAGAAATGTACCACTGATAGAAGAAACATAGAAAGTGTGTCTGAAATTCGAAATCTGTTAAACAGATGTTCAGGCCAAACACAATTCTCTCAAAATATTCAGCAAGATTGTCAGGAGTTTTTAATGTATATGCTTGATGTATTACATGCTGAAGGTGTAGATGTAGATCAGCTGTTTGGGCTTTCTTATCAATGGCAGCATGACTGCGAGAACTGTATGGTATCAAGTACTACTAGTGTAGACTCAGAAAGATTTATATATTTAACTTTGCCAGACAGTAAATCAGTTTCCTTTAATAAGCTAGTAAAAGCAGCTGATCACAACATGGAGTGTAGCCAATGTAAATCTGAAATGATGTCCACATTATTTATACGAACATATGGCCAGTATGTCATTTTAATGTTCCAACGATGTAGGCCTGATGGAACAAAATTGACAACTTTAATTAAAAATTTTGTAGCTTCGCAGTTGTCAATATCAGGAAGGACTTTTGTAACTGCAGCAATTATATATCATGATGGCCCTTCAATAACATCAGGACATTACACAGCTTATTTAAAGTCTAGAAATGGCTGGTCATTCTGCAATGATTCTGTTTTAATTTTCAAAAAAAAATTGCCGTATGACCTTAAAAACTCTTACCTGGTGTTTTTAAAACCAACATTTTAGGGAAATAATCTCGGGATGTGCTCTGTGGAATTTCAAGAAGTTCTAATGGCTCCTACACAATTTGGCCTTGAGGATAAGTGTATTTCAGAGACATAACTTCTAACCATAGGACTGGACATCATGGAGAAATATGTGCACTTTGAATGAGTTCAGAAAAACTGTTTCTTTTTATAAGCTAATTGAAGCAGCCAATCCAAAACATGGAGTAGAGGGAATGTAAGTCTGCAATGCTGTCTACTGTTTTACATTGCTTTGTGATTAAAAGTGATGTAGAGAATTAAATAATTGTAGTAGTCATAGAGGTAGTGTAAGTCTGCTTCATAGTAAGCAGTATCAGTGTCATAGGAAATGTAGAACATGACTGAGCAAGAAGGGGAAGATATTACTATTCCAGGATTGTGAAAATGATCTTCAACATTTTAATTCTGAAAGTTGCGGAAATGCCAAATGACGGGATTGGCTTACAAGAAATCCAAGAGTTATAAATGGCTCTGACCAGATTTGGCCTTGTGGAAACTTGTGGTAGAGAGCAAGAAGTCATTTATTGCATGTAACGTGTTTTTAAAAACGATGGAGATTTTCTTTCAGAAAGTGGCGGGCTGAAAGTAATAACAGCACAAAAGAGTGTAAGCTGTTCATAGGACATCCTTGGACGTCATGGAAAGTAAGTTAACTTTAAGGAGTTCTGAATTTTCATTTCTTATGTTGTATGGGTTTTTTAAACACAATAATTTTGATTGTGTTTTTTTTCCCCCGCTGTTATATGATGAATACCTTCAAGTCACTGTTTTTAGTGAATTTTGATACATTCTGAGAACAGCAAAAATAAACCATTTAACATGTATAATTAATCCTGTACTGTTTGCATTTATGATGTATATGTAGAACTGTGTAGGAGGCATGGAGAAGCTGAGGCTTCTGTAAGTGTCAAAGTTGTTGCATGCAGTGCTGCACTTCTGCGTACTCTTTCATATGATAGACTACATCTGCACAATGAGATACCTAAGCAAAGGAAACACAAGTGATGTGATTGTGAAATGAGCAAAATAAATTGCACGTATTTCATTTACATCACCTGTGTTTCCTATCATTACGAATCACATTGTGCAGATCAAGTTTAGGTCTGTCCAGGGAAACATAGGAGGTTTGAACTTTGTTGAAGAGTGCAGTGGACATGACTCACTTCATTGGTAGACCTTCACATGTATTATCTCCTCTGTACTCTTCAACAAGTGTAAATCTCATCTGCAACCCTGAGTAGGCCTCACCTGAAACAAACCTCTGGATAGTAGACATCTTATTGGCATCCTGAAGCAATTATTTAAAATTTTAGTGTCTTGCGACACTTTTCTGAAACAACAGCAATGCAAAAGATGCACCATGTTTTAAGATAGGCCTCACTTCATCTGCATCAAGATACTGTTAGTTTAAAATGTATATCTTTAGGACTGTGTAGGGGGCCTGGAGAAGCAGAAGCTTCTGTAAGTGTCAAAGTTGTTGAAAAACTGTTTGTCCTTCAATCTTTTCCCTTGTCTTTTCTAATTTTTAAATACATGTTTTAATATTTTTCAAATGTTTGTTCTCTCTTTCACAGATTGAAAGTATAAAAACAAAAAGTGAGTAAGTTAATGACAATTATAAGGTAAATGTTTTGTACTCTTTTCGTTACATTTCTATCACATTCACCTACTAGTAGTTTGACAGCTTCATTTCTTTAACCCTCAGTTTCCTGCCTTTGCTACTTCCCTCATTCCTTTCTCTATTACCTACTTACTCAACTCCTTCCACTCTTTTTCTCAGTCCCTCTCTTCTCATAGTTCCTCACTCTTGTTCACTCACTGCGTCTCTATTACTCTTAGTGTCTTTGACTGATCACTCTATCACTACTTGTTCATAATGCTTTCTCTGTGTAGTTGAAGCACACTAAGGGGAATATTATGAACACAGCCAATAAAATTATTGCTCCTTTTATTGGCAGAAAACTGGTGCAAAAGTGGTTTTAGTGGCAGTTTTCTGCCACAAAAGCAGCTTTAGCGACACATTTCTGCCAATAAAAGCTGCAAAACTTTTATTGCCTATGTTGATGATATGGCTCTATGTTACTTACATTTCTTTGCTGTTTCAATTAATCTTTTTCTGTTATTTTTTGTTTTCTGTTTTCTATTTTTTCTCTCTGTTATTCCTCATGTTTTAATCTTATTTTGAACATTCACTCACATTCTCCAAGAAACTCTTCTTTGTTAATGTTATACTCTCTTTTTTTTTCTTTCACTTCGTTATCTATTTTGTTTTTCACAATTATACCCTCTTCTGTCTTTTCTTCGGTAAATAGATCTATTAAACAGTATCTCTTCTTTACTCCCTATAGCTGTCTTTCTTTTAACATCACTCTCTGTTTCCTTTCCTTATACTTACACTTTTTTTTTTTTTTTTTTTTTTTGGTTAGCTCCCGGTCCGCGTACCGGGAAGCTAACCCGGAAGCGAACCAAAAGAAATAGAGCTTGCCAGAGTGCTAAACATTCTAGCAATTTTTTTGGAAAGGGAAGGTAGTTCTGAAAAGAACTTTTTTTTTTATATTTTTGTTGTTTTATATTTTTTTTTATTTTTTGAACATTTTTTGTTTTTTTTGTATTTTTTGAACGATTTTATATTTTTTTGGTTTTTTTTTGGGGGGGGGAAACAACAAAAAACAGGCGTTGAAAAGGGCTCAACAGGAGCAAAAAAAATTACTGGGGGCGGTTAGGGCAATCATGGTGTTCATACGCCAGGTTGAGTGCATTGATGCTCATGTTGCCACAAGCTAATAATGCACGACAGTGCATACATAAGTGAATCATGTGCCCAAAATTTTCTTGAATATTTGGCACAGTTTCCCGTGCCTCTTCTGGTGTTAAAGAAACCGGTATTGTTGGTCTGGCCACAGGAGTTGGTCTTGGATTGTCGTGCATATCCCTTAATTCCGCCCGGCTGTAATTTAGGGGATGTTTCCTCGTCATGTGCCTGTGCATTGTATGATTTCCAAAGCTATATTTTTTGTCCGTCCCTCTGGACAATTGTTCCTTGCATATCAGGCAGGTGACATACCTCGCGTTGACTTTTTTTTGGCCACGAGGTATTGAAAAAAACTGCCAGATGAAACTGGCTTTCTTTCTGGAAACCCGGGGCAACTCTTCTAAAAATTGTGGTTCTTCTCCCTCCTCATCCATTTCTTCCTCTTCCTCCTCAGTGTTGGTCAGGACCTGGGGAGGTGGTCCTCTCTTCCCATGAGGAGGTGGTGGTGGTGGTGGGGGTCCACCAGCTGAAGCTACCAATGAAGCCATTTTCCAACAAGCAAAATAGGTCTTCCTCTCACAATGATGAAAGTCAGAGTGAGGAAAGAAGGAGGGGTTTTCATCATTTGGGAAAAAACAATACTTCTCAACCAATGAAAAGTGTTATTTTTAAGTCACCTGACCTAGCCTTCCATCATTATGAAACCAAAAGTGAAATGAACCAATGAAAAGTTTTATTAACAAGTCACATGACCTCTCACGCTCATGTTACGCGCTGCGGAACGCTCCCCGGTTAGCTTCCGGGTCGCTAAGCTTCGCGCCCCGGTCCGCGCCCCGGGACACTTCCGGGTGCGCTAACGCGATACGTCACAAGACGCATTTCGCGGCAACGCGATACGTCGCGCTTTCGCGCCGCGGATCGCTTCCGGGGAGCTGCGTTTCGCGCCTCGGTCCGCGCCCCGGGGCACTTCCGGGTGCGCTAACGCAGTACGTCATAAGACGCATTACGCGGCAACGCGATACCGTCACTATGTTGATTTCTTACCGGTTCGCGGACCGGGTCGCGGAATTAAATTGAGATAACGGGAAGCTTCCCGGTTCGCGGACCGGGAGCGAAACAAAAAAAATATTTAAAAAAAATTATTAATAAACATATAAAATATATTTTTGGATTTAAAGAAGAATACATTTTACAGCTATAGATATTAGCTTTTAAAAAACCAATGAAATTCACTGAAAAAACCATAGGTTATAGACCATATATAGTTAGGAATTAGCATTTACAAAACCTTGAAAATTCACTGAAAAAACCATAGGTTATAGACCATATATAGTTAGGAATTAGCATTTAAAAAACCTTATTTTACTCACACAAAACCATTGAAATTCCATATATAGTTAGTTGTACTAACTATATATCGCGCACCCGCAATCCACTGCTGATCATGTCACATATTACATCATTCATGACATGGTCAGTGACATCACTGATGACATCACTGATGACATCTCAAATGACATCACTGATGACATCACTGATGACATCTCAAATGACATCACTGATGACATCACTGATGACATCTCAAATGACATCACTGATGACATCTCAAATGACATCACTGATGACATCACTGATGACATCTCATTTGACATTACTGATCACATCACTGATGACATCATTCATGTGATAATACGATGAACCTCTTCAGACTCTAATATAACCTTAGATACAATCAGTGTAAACAGACACTCATAGACTGTCACTCATCCATGGAGTTACTCAGACACTTAGTCAGTCATACAAAGAATCAATCACACCTCCATTTCCTCAACTATACAGTTATACACACCTTACTTATTCAAACATATACTTAAACATATTTACTCACTTATACAATCCTGGATACAAGTTCACAATGATCCATACAGCCACTCACACATTCACTGGCTCTTATGCACAGTTATTTATATATGTCAACTCTCACATGTACTGTATTTTACATATGTACTTACTTTAACATGTAGCAGTGAGATATCCATTCACTCACCAATACACTCATGCACACAGTCAACTGCCCATACAGCTGTTTCCACATGCACTTTTGAACCCATACATCTAGTCAATCAACTGCTCACACATCTATGCAGAGAGTCATACACCTCCCAGCCACCCACACACACACTCAGTCTCCCATACAAATGCTTGGGCAACCAATCAATAACCCATATAGTTAATCATATAGCTACTGATCAACACATGCAGCAGTTTACAGAACAACAGACATAATTATGCACAAATTAAGACAGTTTAGTCACTAACCCATGCACTCAGTGAGACACATTTAATCAGTCACTCATACAGTCAGTCATGCCCCTACTAAATCCTTCATCCAGACACTTATACATCCACTCAAGACATATTTTAACTTTACAGAAAAATACAGTCACTGGATGTTGTCATCAGTGATGTCATCAGTGATGTCATTTGAGATGTCATCAGTGATGTCATCAGTGATGTCATCAGTGATGTCATTTGAGATGTCATCAGTGATGTCATCAGTGATGTCACTGACCATGTCATGAATGATGTAATATGTGACATGATCAGCAGTGGATTGCGGGTGCGCGATATATAGTTAGTACAACTAACTATATATGGAATTTCAATGGTTTTGTGTGAGTAAAATAAGGTTTTTTAAATGCTAATTCCTAACTATATATGGTCTATAACCTATGGTTTTTTCAGTGAATATATATATATATATATATATATTTATATATATTTTTTTCTTTATTTAAATAGATGTAATTTTATGGTTGCGGTGAAAAATGTACTGTATGTAGAAAATGTTTTAAATGAGGGATTGCAATGGTTTTAATTAACTATGCAAATAAAATTTACTTACTTACTTACATCCGGTGCCTGGCGTTTAAGATACTGAAGAACAACACTGCGTTTCATTTTGTCCACCAACCCATTCACATTCCAACTCAAAACCTTTAGTTCTTTACCCCATCATCATGAATGAAAAGGAAGTCACAGTCCTCTGCCTGTTGCACGTTACTCAAATACAATATGCTGATGCCAACACCAATCCACCCAGCTAACAAAACAAACTTCCCTCCACAACTCCCCCCCTACCTGCTGCCCTGCCCACTAGGCTTTGAAGTGCCCATTGAAAAATGCAGAGTGCCTGTCGCCCATAACATTCAAAAGAAAGAACAAAAAAATATTTAGGGGGATAAGTCATAAGAGCTCCGGTCAGCACCCATAGATACATAATGAAAAATCCGTAGGAGTACAGTCATGCAAAACGTTATATCTCTCACCCCCATTGAATCAACGGATATAGCACATCACACACCCCCCCGCACCCACCGCCCCCCCTCCACCACCCCCCAACACCACTAAGTCACACGGCTGGACGTCCATTCAGTAAGGTTGAGTCTCGGAGTCGCCATCCCCTCCCCAGTCCGCTCGATCCGGAGGGCCAGGAGACTCAAGCCACTCTGACACTGTCTCCGGCTGATCAAAGAACCATGCCCTGCCATCCGCCTCCACTCTAAGACGGGCTGGGAACAACATAGAGTACTTCATGCCTCTCTCCCGCAGATCACGCTTCACTGACAAGAAGGATTTTCGTTGCTTCTGCACTCTTTGTGTGAAGTCAGGAAAGAAATAATAGTGGAGGTGCACAGCACTAATATTTCATTGCAATGTTCAACATATAAAATCCTTGTAAACACTTGTGTGATGGTTGGGTGCTCAAACTCAAAGTGGTGCGCGCATGTACTGTGAGCGCATCCCTGTCTATAGGCACACCATTGGTTCTTAATAACAGACTCCTTAGTACGTTAATTATGTAATGTTCATTTATTCATCACGATAATTTTTCTGAAATTACGATATTGTCTCCATATCCATATTGTAAGCTTTCAGAAGTCATACATGTTAATTTTCATATGATATTTCAACTTGTTTAACTATTCATTTTCAAATTCCCAAATGCTCCGATGCATTTCGCGCTTCCGAGCCCTTTTTCCAGGAGCACTATCAGCAAAAACAAACAAGATATCCCATCTTAATACTTGATTTATAATGCATCAACAATGTCACATGAGTGTGGTTCATGGTGGTGTGCATGCATAATGTCGCTCGTGAATAACGTGCTGTGAATAAACTAAACGAAAAAACCAAGCGTAAAAAATGCCGCCAGTGACATTCATGTGAAGGTGGTTCATGCCGTGAAGAGTCATACTCACAAGTGTTCAATTCGACGTGAACTCTTGAATGCTGGAGAGTAAAAGAATCATAAGGTTGTTAAACCTCATATATATTGTGTTATCGTAGTTGAAAAGCGCGAGTAATAACCGGCAGGTATTACTTTACTTACTATCGGGAACGCGTCGCGTCTTCGGGCGGTTGAAAACAATTTCCTCAGCTTCACTCGTAAATGAGACGGCTGGTGTATAGCGGTGTGTACGGACGTTTAAAACTACATAATGTGATAGGTCACATGGGAGTCCCGGCCAGAAGTTAATGAGCTAGACAGCGGACTGTAGGGTTCGGTTATGTGTGCGAGTGTAACGTGATTCAACCATGGAAGTAAATAAAGCATAACCACATAAATAAACAGAACAAATTCATCAATTTCTATTTACCGAATTCAATAAACGTGCATGTAACTGAACCATAAATTCTCATGTTTCAAGATCAATAGCTAAGCAAACAGCTCACAACAGGGTACAATGTGTCAGTGTCCCATATACATGGCTAAATAAAGCTACTAAATTCAGTACGATCATTAAGCCCATAGGGCTTCATTGCTTGAAGGCGATATATCCAAGCTATTTCTCTTTGAAGAAGAGTCTTATTGTTGTCCTTTCCCTCACTTTTCTCGATGATTTCTAACACCAGAAATTTCAGTTGCGCTATGTTATGTTTCATATCATGGAAGTGAGCTGCCACATTTGATTTCATGTTTTTAGTGCGTATGTTTGATTTGTGCTCGTTGAGTCTTATTTTTATTTTCCTTTCCGTTTTGCCAATATAAATTTTCCCACAGGGACATTTAAGCATGTAGATTAAGTTGGATGAGTCACATGTGGCGTTTACATGCAATTTGATGGTTTGTCCTTTCATAGGGTGTGAAATGGAGTTTCCTTTTATTACATTATGACAGTTGCTACAATTTAAGCATGGTAGAGTTCCCTTAGAGATTTCCTCAATTGGAGTTCCTTTAGATAAAATTTCTCTGATGTTATTACTTCGTGTGTATGCGAAGATTGGGGGTTGCGAAAAGATATTGTTAAACTCACTTTCAGATGAAAGGATTGCCCAATGTCGCATGATTATTTTCCGGTATGTGGAACTCATTGTGGAAAATTTCGAAACAAGGACCATTCTGGTATCTTTAGGTTTGATTGATCTTTTCAGTGCTTGTTCTCTAGAAATCAAGGATACTCTTTCTTCAGCTTCTAGTATAATTTCATTGGGGTATCCCCTTTCAGCAAATCTGTCACCCATTTCTTTAATTCGTTTGTTGCTTTGTTCCATATTAGAAGTGATTCGTTTAGCCCTTAACATTTGGGTGTAAGGGAGATGTTTTTTTAAAGCACCCTGATGAAAACTTGTGTAATGCAATGTGTTATTGCGGTCTGTTTTTTTTCGAAAAATGTCTGTTTCAAATCCTGTGGGTGTTTTAGATATGGAGACGTCCGAAAATGTGATGGTGTCTTCATTAATGGACCAGGTTAGTTCAATCCTGTCATCCTTGGTGTTAAGTTCCGTCAGAGCAGTAATCAAATTTTCCTTAGTGTCCTTCCATATAAAAAATAGGTCGTCTATGTATCTTATGTACATCTTTAGGTTGTTGGACCAAGTAGCATTACTGTAAATGTATTTGTCTTCGAATTCCTTCATGTATAGATTTGCATAGGTTGGTGCTGCGCAGTTGCCCATAGACATTCCGGATAGCTGTCTATACCATGCCTTTTCATGTTTGAAGTAACTGTGGTATAATGTGAAAATCATTATTTCCATTAGAAATTGTTGCATCTGTATTTCGATCTCACTGTTGACTAATGTTTTTTCAATGGCCTCTATTCCACCTCCGTGTGGAATTGATGTATACAGCGCTATGAAGTCTGCCGTGCACATGATTAATTTCTCATCCTCTTGTACCGTGATTTCTGATAGTTTCAGCAGAAAGTCGGTGGTGTCTTTTACATAACTTCGCATACGTTGGACAAACGGTTGGAGGTACTTATCAAGGAACTTCCCCACAGGTTCGTGTAGGGAACCCCTTGTGGAGACTATCGGTCTAAACGGAGGATCCTCCAGGCTTTTGTGTATTTTGGGAGTCATCTGGATTGAAGGACTTTTCGGGTGTTCAACCAGCAAAAATTTGAAGGTTCTTTCATTAATGGTACCTTTATCCATTGCCTTCTTCAAGATTTCTTTTAAGGTGTTTTTAATGGCCATTGTTGGGTTATTTTCTAGCCGCATATAGGTTTCTGAATCCCCTATATGTTCATTGATTTTGGATGTATACATTTGCGTATTCAGGACGACTAAGACGCCGCCTTCATCCGCTTTGATGCATTTAATTTCTTTGTAATTCGCAATCTTTCTCAATGCGTCCTGGTCTTTCTTTGTTAAGTTTGATCTAATCTTTTTGTTATAATTCAATTTGACAAGATCCAATTTTACCAATGTTTCGAAAGTGTCAATGCATTTGTGGCTGCATGGGGGTATGTATGAAATCTGTGGTCTTAAACCCATTAGTTGGTCTGGTTCACTCTCTGTTTTAGGTGGCAAGACATTCTCAAAAAAGTGTCGTAATCGTAACTTTCGTGTGAGTTTGTATGTGCTGATTTCCAACTCTAATAGATTAGTTTTAGCCATTGGGATAAACGAGGTGACTTTTTGTAATATAGACAGTTCATGTTGCGTTAGTGGTGAATCTGAGATGTTGATAACTAGGTGTTCCGTTTTTTGTTGTCCTTTTTCTGAATCGTACTCCTGGTTTGTGGGAGGTTTTTCTCTTTTTCCTTTTCTTTGACCCCTCCTGGGTCATCTCTTTCGTTCTGGCCTTCCTCTAAAAAAGGATCCGATGTAGTGGGAATATTTTCTGCAGGTGTTGTGTTTTTGTCTTTGGCTGATTTCCTTGATGTTGTATTGGTTGTTAGTGTAGTACGGTTTGTTGACGATTCACTTCCTGATGACGAAGTATCTGTCTGTAAATTGTATGGATTATTCCTGTGTCTCTGTGCATAGACGTCAGCCCAAGTGTAGACTTCTCCAAGTTTGTAGTCTAAAGTGTCACGTCTGAATTTGCGTATTTTTCTCTCGTTTACTTCCCGAGAGTGTTTGGTGTCCTCAAGAATTTTTGACCAGTCTTCAGTTGGTGTAATGTCTTCTAACTCTTTCTCAATGTCTTTAATTTCTTTATCCAGTTCAATTATGATGTTAGAGAGTTCTTCTACAATCAGTAAAATAAGATCCAGGCTACATTTGTTGAGTATTGCATGCCATTTTTCAAGGAACGTTTTAGAGTTTTTGCATAGGGATGGTTTGAGCGCAATCCTTAGTCCACGGGGAATTCTAAGAGCCTTATGGTATTTTATGAGAGTATTGGCATGTAGTTTTTGGTTTATTCTTCTTCTTGATAAATATAGTAGTTGTCTGACGCATTAATCTTTGTTGCGGCCTGAGTTAATTTGGGATATATCCTCATTTATTAGTGCATAGATCCGTTCTGTTTCATCATTTCCAAACGCTAAAGTGCTTGCCCTTTCTTCTGTAGTTTTGGATATTTCATCATATTGCATTTTGGTAATTGGCGCGCTACCTATCCCCGGGCGGTAGATATAAATGAAATCAATAATAGTGGAGGTGCACAGCACTAATATTTCATTGCAATGTTCAACATATAAAATCCTTGTAAACAATTGTGTGATGGTTGGGTGCTCAAACAGGTGACAGAGCCGTCCTGCTATGTCCTTAGTAAACTCAAAGTGGTGCGCGCATGTACTGTGAGCGCATCCCTGTATATAGGCACACCATTGGTTCTTAATAACAGACTCCTTAGTACGTTAATTATGTAATGTTCATTTATTCATCACGATCATTTTTTTGAAATTACGATATTGTCTCCATATCCATATTGTAAGCTTTCAGAAGTCATACGTATTAATATTCATATGATGTTTCAACTTGTTTAACTATTCATTTTCAAATTCCCAAATGCTCCGATGCATTTCGGGCTTCCGAGCCCTTTTTCCAGGAGCACTATCAGCAAAAAAAACAAGATATCCCATCTTAATACTTGATTTATAATGCATCAACAATGCGTGTGGTTCATGGTGGTGTGCATGCATAATGTCGCTCGTGAATAACGTGCTGTGAATAAACTAAACGAAAAAACCAAGCATAAAAAATGCCGTCAGGGACATTCATGTGAAGGCGGTTCATGCCATGAAGAGTCATACTCACAAGTGTTCAATTCGACGTGAACTCTCGAATGCTGGAGAGTAAAAGAATCATAAGGTTGTTAAACCTCATATATATTGTGTTTTCGTAGTTGAAAAGCGTGAGTAATAACCGGCAGGTATTACTTAACTTGCTATCGGGAACGCGTCGCATCTTCGGGCGGTTGAAAACAATTCCCTGAGCTTCACTCGTAAATGAGACAGCTGTTGTATATAGTTAGGAATTAGCATTTAAAAAACCTTATTTTACTCACACAAAACCATTGAAATTCCATATATAGTTAGTTGTACTAACTATATATCGCGCACCCGCAATCCACTGCTGATCATGTCACATATTACATCATTCATGACATGGTCAGTGACATCACTGATGACATCACTGATGACATCTCAAATGACATCACTGATGACATCACTGATGACATCTCAAATGACATCACTGATGACATCACTGATGACATCTCAAATGACATCACTGATGACATCTCAAATGACATCACTGATGACATCACTGATGACATCTCATTTGACATTACTGATCACATCACTGATGACATCATTCATGTGATAATACGATGAACCTCTTCAGACTCTAATATAACCTTAGATACAATCAGTGTAAACAGACACTCATAGACTGTCACTCATCCATGGAGTTACTCAGACACTTAGTCAGTCATACAAAGAATCAATCACACCTCCATTTCCTCAACTATACAGTTATACACACCTTACTTATTCAAACATATACTAAAACATATTTACTCACTTATACAATCCTGGATACAAGTTCACAATGATCCATACAGCCACTCACACATTCACTGGCTCTTATGCACAGTTATTTATATATGTCAACTCTCACATGTACTGTATTTTACATATGTACTTACTTTAACATGTAGCAGTGAGATATCCATTCACTCACCAATACACTCATGCACACAGTCAACTGCCCATACAGCTGTTTCCACATGCACTTTTGAACCCATACATCTAGTCAATCAACTGCTCACACATCTATGCAGAGAGTCATACACCTCCCAGCCACCCACACACACACTCAGTCTCCCATACAAATGCTTGGGCAACCAATCAATAACCCATATAGTTAATCATATAGCTACTGATCAACACATGCAGCAGTTTACAGAACAACAGACATAATTATGCACAAATTAAGACAGTTTAGTCACTAACCCATGCACTCAGTGAGACACATTTAATCAGTCACTCATACAGTCAGTCATGCCCCTACTAAATCCTTCATCCAGACACTTATACATCCACTCAAGACATATTTTAACTTTACAGAAAAATACAGTCACTGGATGTTGTCATCAGTGATGTCATCAGTGATGTCATTTGAGATGTCATCAGTGATGTCATCAGTGATGTCATCAGTGATGTCATTTGAGATGTCATCAGTGATGTCATCAGTGATGTCACTGACCATGTCATGAATGATGTAATATGTGACATGATCAGCAGTGGATTGCGGGTGCGCGATATATAGTTAGTACAACTAACTATATATGGAATTTCAATGGTTTTGTGTGAGTAAAATAAGGTTTTTTAAATGCTAATTCCTAACTATATATGGTCTATAACCTATGGTTTTTTCAGTGAATATATATATATATATATATATTTATATATATATATTTTTTTATTTAAATAGATGTAATTTTATGGTTGCGGTGAAAAATGTACTGTATGTAGAAAATGTTTTAAATGAGGGATTGCAATGGTTTTAATTAACTATGCAAATAAAATTTACTTACTTACTTACATCCGGTGCCTGGCGTTTAAGATACTGAAGAACAACACTGCGTTTCATTTTGTCCACCAACCCATTCACATTCCAACTCAAAACCTTTAGTTCTTTACCCCATCATCATGAATGAAAAGGAAGTCACAGTCCTCTGCCTGTTGCACGTTACTCAAATACAATATGCTGATGCCAACACCAATCCACCCAGCTAACAAAACAAACTTCCCTCCACAACTCCCCCCCTACCTGCTGCCCTGCCCACTAGGCTTTGAAGTGCCCATTGAAAAATGCAGAGTGCCTGTCGCCCATAACATTCAAAAGAAAGAACAAAAAAATATTTAGGGGGATAAGTCATAAGAGCTCCGGTCAGCACCCATAGATACATAATGGAAAATCCGTAGGAGTACAGTCATGCAAAACGTTATATCTCTCACCCCCATTGAATCAACGGATATAGCACATCACACACCCCCCCGCACCCACCGCCCCCCCTCCACCACCCCCCAACACCACTAAGTCACACGGCTGGACGTCCATTCAGTAAGGTTGAGTCTCGGAGTCGCCATCCCCTCCCCAGTCCGCTCGATCCGGAGGGCCAGGAGACTCAAGCCACTCTGACACTGTCTCCGGCTGATCAAAGAACCATGCCCTGCCATCCGCCTCCACTCTAAGACGGGCTGGGAACAACATAGAGTACTTCATGCCTCTCTCCCGCAGATCACGCTTCACTGACAAGAAGGATTTTCGTTGCTTCTGCACTCTTTGTGTGAAGTCAGGAAAGAAATAATAGTGGAGGTGCACAGCACTAATATTTCATTGCAATGTTCAACATATAAAATCCTTGTAAACACTTGTGTGATGGTTGGGTGCTCAAACTCAAAGTGGTGCGCGCATGTACTGTGAGCGCATCCCTGTCTATAGGCACACCATTGGTTCTTAATAACAGACTCCTTAGTACGTTAATTATGTAATGTTCATTTATTCATCACGATAATTTTTCTGAAATTACGATATTGTCTCCATATCCATATTGTAAGCTTTCAGAAGTCATACATGTTAATTTTCATATGATATTTCAACTTGTTTAACTATTCATTTTCAAATTCCCAAATGCTCCGATGCATTTCGCGCTTCCGAGCCCTTTTTCCAGGAGCACTATCAGCAAAAACAAACAAGATATCCCATCTTAATACTTGATTTATAATGCATCAACAATGTCACATGAGTGTGGTTCATGGTGGTGTGCATGCATAATGTCGCTCGTGAATAACGTGCTGTGAATAAACTAAACGAAAAAACCAAGCGTAAAAAATGCCGCCAGTGACATTCATGTGAAGGTGGTTCATGCCGTGAAGAGTCATACTCACAAGTGTTCAATTCGACGTGAACTCTTGAATGCTGGAGAGTAAAAGAATCATAAGGTTGTTAAACCTCATATATATTGTGTTATCGTAGTTGAAAAGCGCGAGTAATAACCGGCAGGTATTACTTTACTTACTATCGGGAACGCGTCGCGTCTTCGGGCGGTTGAAAACAATTTCCTCAGCTTCACTCGTAAATGAGACGGCTGGTGTATAGCGGTGTGTACGGACGTTTAAAACTACATAATGTGATAGGTCACATGGGAGTCCCGGCCAGAAGTTAATGAGCTAGACAGCGGACTGTAGGGTTCGGTTATGTGTGCGAGTGTAACGTGATTCAACCATGGAAGTAAATAAAGCATAACCACATAAATAAACAGAACAAATTCATCAATTTCTATTTACCGAATTCAATAAACGTGCATGTAACTGAACCATAAATTCTCATGTTTCAAGATCAATAGCTAAGCAAACAGCTCACAACAGGGTACAATGTGTCAGTGTCCCATATACATGGCTAAATAAAGCTACTAAATTCAGTACGATCATTAAGCCCATAGGGCTTCATTGCTTGAAGGCGATATATCCAAGCTATTTCTCTTTGAAGAAGAGTCTTATTGTTGTCCTTTCCCTCACTTTTCTCGATGATTTCTAACACCAGAAATTTCAGTTGCGCTATGTTATGTTTCATATCATGGAAGTGAGCTGCCACATTTGATTTCATGTTTTTAGTGCGTATGTTTGATTTGTGCTCGTTGAGTCTTATTTTTATTTTCCTTTCCGTTTTGCCAATATAAATTTTCCCACAGGGACATTTAAGCATGTAGATTAAGTTGGATGAGTCACATGTGGCGTTTACATGCAATTTGATGGTTTGTCCTTTCATAGGGTGTGAAATGGAGTTTCCTTTTATTACATTATGACAGTTGCTACAATTTAAGCATGGTAGAGTTCCCTTAGAGATTTCCTCAATTGGAGTTCCTTTAGATAAAATTTCTCTGATGTTATTACTTCGTGTGTATGCGAAGATTGGGGGTTGCGAAAAGATATTGTTAAACTCACTTTCAGATGAAAGGATTGCCCAATGTCGCATGATTATTTTCCGGTATGTGGAACTCATTGTGGAAAATTTCGAAACAAGGACCATTCTGGTATCTTTAGGTTTGATTGATCTTTTCAGTGCTTGTTCTCTAGAAATCAAGGATACTCTTTCTTCAGCTTCTAGTATAATTTCATTGGGGTATCCCCTTTCAGCAAATCTGTCACCCATTTCTTTAATTCGTTTGTTGCTTTGTTCCATATTAGAAGTGATTCGTTTAGCCCTTAACATTTGGGTGTAAGGGAGATGTTTTTTTAAAGCACCCTGATGAAAACTTGTGTAATGCAATGTGTTATTGCGGTCTGTTTTTTTTCGAAAAATGTCTGTTTCAAATCCTGTGGGTGTTTTAGATATGGAGACGTCCGAAAATGTGATGGTGTCTTCATTAATGGACCAGGTTAGTTCAATCCTGTCATCCTTGGTGTTAAGTTCCGTCAGAGCAGTAATCAAATTTTCCTTAGTGTCCTTCCATATAAAAAATAGGTTGTCTATGTATCTTATGTACATCTTTAGGTTGTTGGACCAAGTAGCATTACTGTAAATGTATTTGTCTTCGAATTCCTTCATGTATAGATTTGCATAGGTTGGTGCTGCGCAGTTGCCCATAGACATTCCGGATAGCTGTCTATACCATGCCTTTTCATGTTTGAAGTAACTGTGGTATAATGTGAAAATCATTATTTCCATTAGAAATTGTTGCATCTGTATTTCGATCTCACTGTTGACTAATGTTTTTTCAATGGCCTCTATTCCACCTCCGTGTGGAATTGATGTATACAGCGCTATGAAGTCTGCCGTGCACATGATTAATTTCTCATCCTCTTGTACCGTGATTTCTGATAGTTTCAGCAGAAAGTCGGTGGTGTCTTTTACATAACTTCGCATACGTTGGACAAACGGTTGGAGGTACTTATCAAGGAACTTCCCCACAGGTTCGTGTAGGGAACCCCTTGTGGAGACTATCGGTCTAAACGGAGGATCCTCCAGGCTTTTGTGTATTTTGGGAGTCATCTGGATTGAAGGACTTTTCGGGTGTTCAACCAGCAAAAATTTGAAGGTTCTTTCATTAATGGTACCTTTATCCATTGCCTTCTTCAAGATTTCTTTTAAGGTGTTTTTAATGGCCATTGTTGGGTTATTTTCTAGCCGCATATAGGTTTCTGAATCCCCTATATGTTCATTGATTTTGGATGTATACATTTGCGTATTCAGGACGACTAAGACGCCGCCTTCATCCGCTTTGATGCATTTAATTTCTTTGTAATTCGCAATCTTTCTCAATGCGTCCTGGTCTTTCTTTGTTAAGTTTGATCTAATCTTTTTGTTATAATTCAATTTGACAAGATCCAATTTTACCAATGTTTCGAAAGTGTCAATGCATTTGTGGCTGCATGGGGGTATGTATGAAATCTGTGGTCTTAAACCCATTAGTTGGTCTGGTTCACTCTCTGTTTTAGGTGGCAAGACATTCTCAAAAAAGTGTCGTAATCGTAACTTTCGTGTGAGTTTGTATGTGCTGATTTCCAACTCTAATAGATTAGTTTTAGCCATTGGGATAAATGAGGTGCCTTTTTGTAATATAGACAGTTCATGTTGCGTTAGTGGTGAATCTGAGATGTTGATAACTAGGTGTTCCGTTTTTTGTTGTCCTTTTTCTGAATCGTACTCCTGGTTTGTGGGAGGTTTTTCTCTTTTTCCTTTTCTTTGACCCCTCCTGGGTCATCTCTTTCGTTCTGGCCTTCCTCTAAAAAAGGATCCGATGTAGTGGGAATATTTTCTGCAGGTGTTGTGTTTTTGTCTTTGGCTGATTTCCTTGATGTTGTATTGGTTGTTAGTGTAGTACGGTTTGTTGACGATTCACTTCCTGATGACGAAGTATCTGTCTGTAAATTGTATGGATTATTCCTGTGTCTCTGTGCATAGACGTCAGCCCAAGTGTAGACTTCTCCAAGTTTGTAGTCTAAAGTGTCACGTCTGAATTTGCGTATTTTTCTCTCGTTTACTTCCCGAGAGTGTTTGGTGTCCTCAAGAATTTTTGACCAGTCTTCAGTTGGTGTAATGTCTTCTAACTCTTTCTCAATGTCTTTAATTTCTTTATCCAGTTCAATTATGATGTTAGAGAGTTCTTCTACAATCAGTAAAATAGGATCCAGGCTACATTTGTTGAGTATTGCATGCCATTTTTCAAGGAACGTTTTAGAGTTTTTGCATAGGGATGGTTTGAGCGCAATCCTTAGTCCACGGGGAATTCTAAGAGCCTTATGGTATTTTATGAGAGTATTGGCATGTAGTTTTTGGTTTATTCTTCTTCTTGATAAATATAGTAGTTGTCTGACGCATTAATCTTTGTTGCGGCCTGAGTTAATTTGGGATATATCCTCATTTATTAGTGCATAGATCCGTTCTGTTTCATCATTTCCAAACGCTAAAGTGCTTGCCCTTTCTTCTGTAGTTTTGGATATTTCATCATATTGCATTTTGGTAATTGGCGCGCTACCTATCCCCGGGCGGTAGATATAAATGAAATCAATAATAGTGGAGGTGCACAGCACTAATATTTCATTGCAATGTTCAACATATAAAATCCTTGTAAACAATTGTGTGATGGTTGGGTGCTCAAACAGGTGACAGAGCCGTCCTGCTATGTCCTTAGTAAACTCAAAGTGGTGCGCGCATGTACTGTGAGCGCATCCCTGTATATAGGCACACCATTGGTTCTTAATAACAGACTCCTTAGTACGTTAATTATGTAATGTTCATTTATTGATCACGATCGTTTTTTTGAAATTACGATATTGTCTCCATATCCATATTGTAAGCTTTCAGAAGTCATACGTATTAATATTCATATGATGTTTCAACTTGTTTAACTATTCATTTTCAAATTCCCAAATGCTCCGATGCATTTCGGGCTTCCGAGCCCTTTTTCCAGGAGCACTATCAGCAAAAAAAACAAGATATCCCATCTTAATACTTGATTTATAATGCATCAACAATGCGTGTGGTTCATGGTGGTGTGCATGCATAATGTCGCTCGTGAATAACGTGCTGTGAATAAACTAAACGAAAAAACCAAGCGTAAAAAATGCCGTCAGGGACATTCATGTGAAGGCGGTTCATGCCATGAAGAGTCATACTCACAAGTGTTCAATTCGACGTGAACTCTCGAATGCTGGAGAGTAAAAGAATCATAAGGTTGTTAAACCTCATATATATTGTGTTTTCGTAGTTGAAAAGCGTGAGTAATAACCGGCAGGTATTACTTTACTTGCTATCGGGAACGCGTCGCATCTTCGGGCGGTTGAAAACAATTCCCTGAGCTTCACTCGTAAATGAGACAGCTGTTGTTTAGCGGTGTGTACGGACGTTTAAAACTACATCATGTGATAGGTCACATGGGAGTCCCGCCCAGAAGTTAATGAGCTAGACAGCGGACTGTAGGGTTCGGTTGTGTGTGCGAGTGTAACGTGATTCAACCATGAAAGTAAATAAAGCATAACCACATAAATAAACAGTACAAATTCATCAATTTCTATTTACCGAATTCAATAAACGTGCATGTAACTGAACCATAAATTCTCATGTTTCAAGATCAATAGCTAAGCAAACAGCTCGCAACAGGGTACAATGTGTCAGTGTCCCATATACATGGCTAAATAAAGCTACTAAATTCAGTACGATCATTAAGCCCATAGGGCTTCATTGCTTGAAGGCGATATATCCAAGCTATTTCTCTTTGAAGAATAGTCTTATTGTTGTCCTTTCCCTCACTTTTCTCGATGATTTCTAACACCAGAAATTTCAGTTGCGCTATGGTATGTTTCATATCATGGAAGTGACCTGCCGCATTTGATTTCATGTTTTTAGTGCGTATGTTTGATTTGTGCTCATTGAGTCTTATTTTTGAGTCTTATTTTTATTTTCCTTTCCGTTTTGCCAATATAAATTTTCCCACAGGTACATTTAAGCATGTAGATTAAGTTGGATGAGTCACATGTGGCGTTTACATGCAATTTGATGGTTTGTCCTTTCATACGGTGTGAACTGGAGTTTCCTTTTATTACATTATGACAGTTGCTACAATAAAGGCATGGTAGAGTTCCCTTGGAGATTATCTCAATTGGAGTTTCTTTAGATAAAATTTCTCTGATGTTATTACTTCGTGTGTATGCGAAGATTGGGGGTTGCGAAAAGATTTTGTTAAACCCACTTTCAGATGAAAGGATTGCCCAATGTCGCATGATTATTTTCCGGTGTGTGGAAATCATTGTTGAAAATTTCGAAACAAGGACCATTCTGGTATCTTTAGGTTTGATTGATCTTTTCAGTGCTTGTTCTCTAGAAATCAAGGATACTCTTTCTTCAGCTTCTAGTATAATTTCATTGGGGTATCCCCTTTCAGCAAATCTGTCACCCATTTCTTTAATTCGTTTGTTGCTTTGTTCCATATTAGAAGTGATTCGTTTAGCCCTTAACATTTGGGAGTAAGGGAGATGTTTTTTTAAAGCACCCTGATGAAAACTTGTGTAATGCAATGTGTTATTGCGGTCTGTTTTTTTTCGAAAAATGTCTGTTTCAAATCCTGTGAGTGTTTTAGATATGGAGACGTCCAAAAATGTGATGGTGTCTTCATTAATGGACCAGGTTAGTTCAATCCTGTCATCCTTTGTGTTAATTTCCGTCAGAGCAGTAATCAAATTTTCCTTAGTGTCCTTCCATATAAAAAATAGGTCGTCTATGTATCTTATGTACATCTTTAGGTTGTTGGACCAAGTAGCATTACTGTAAATGTATTTGTCTTCGAATTCCTTCATGTATAGATTTGCATAGGTTGGTGCTGCGCAGTTGCCCATAGACATTCCGGATAGCTGTCTGTACCATGCCTTTTCATGTTTGAAGTAACTGTGGTATAATGTGAAAATCATTATTTCCATTAGAAATTGTTGCATCTGTATTTCGATCTCACTGTTGACTAATGTTTTTTCAATGGCCTCTATTCCACCTCCGTGTGGAATTGATGTATACAGCGCTCTGACGTCTGCCGTGCACATGATTAATTTCTCATCCTCTTGTACCGTGATTTCTGATAGTTTCAGCAGAAAGTCGGTGGTGTCTTTTACATAACTTCGCATAAGTTGGACAAACGGTTGGAGGTACTTATCAAGGAACTTCCCCACAGGTTCGTGTAGGGAACCCCTTGTGGAGACTATCGGTCTGAACGGAGGATCCTCCAGGCTTTTGTGTATTTTGGGAGTCATCTGGATTGAAGGACTTATGGTATCTTATGTACATCTTTAGGTTGAAGGACTTCAATCCAGACGACGAAATATTAGTGCTGTGCACCTCCACTATTATTGATTTCATTTATAACTACCGCCCGGGGATAGGTAGCACGCCAATTACCAAAATGCAATATGATGAAATATCCAAAACTACAGAAGAAAGGGCAAGCACTTTAGCGTTTGGAAATGATGAAACAGAACGGATCTATGCACTAATAAATGAGGATATATCCCAAATTACCTCAGGCCGCAACAAAGATCAATGCATCAGACAACTACTATATTAATCAAGAAGAAGAATAAACCAAAAACTACATGCCAATACTCTCATAAAATACCATAAGGCTCTTAGAATTCCCCGTGGACTAAGGATTGCGCTCAAACCATCCCTATGCAAAAACTCTAAAACGTTCCTTGAAAAATGGCATGCAATACTCAACAAATGTAGCCTGGATCTTATTTTACTGATTGTAGAAGAACTCTCTAACATCATAATTGAACTGGATAAAGAAATTAAAGACATTGAGAAAGAGTTAGAAGACATTACACCAACTGAAGACTGGTCAAAAATTCTTGAGGACACCAAAACCCAACTGGAAAAACACTCTCAGGAAGTAAACGAGAGAAAAATACGCAAATTCAGACGTGACACTTTAGACTACAAACTTAGAGAAGTCTACACTTGGGCTGACGTCTATGCACAGAGACGCAGGAATAAGCCATACAATTTACAGACAGACACTTCGTCATCAGGAAGTGAATCGTCAACAAACCGTACTACACTAAAAACCAATACAACATCAAGGAAATCAGCCAAAGACAAAAACACAACACCTGCAGAAAATATCCCACTACATCGGATCCTTTTTTAGAGGAAGGCCAGAACGAAAGAGACGACCCAGGAGGGGTCAAAGAAAAGGAAAAAGAGAAAAACCTCCCACAAACCAGGAGTACGATTCAGAAAAAGGACAACAAAAAAACTGAACACCTAGTCATCAACATCTCAGATACACCACTAACGCAACATGAACTGTCTATATTACAAAAAGGCACCTCGTTTATCCCAACGGCTAAAACTAATCTATTAGAGTTGGAAATCAGCACATACAAACTCACACGAAAGTTACGATTACGACACTTTTTTGAGAATGTCTTGCCACCTAAAACAGAGAGTGAACCAGACCAACTAATGGGTTTAAGACCACAGAGTTCATACATACCCCCATGCAGCCACAAATGCATTGACACTTTCGAAACATTGGTAAAATTGGATCTTTCCAAATTGAATTACAACAAAAAGAGTAGATCAAACTTAACAAAGAAAGACCAGGACGCATTGAGAAAGATTGCGAATAATAAAGAAATTAAATGCATCAAAGCGGATAAAGGCGGCGCCTTAGTCGTCCTGAATACGCAAATGTATACATCCAAAATCAATGAACATATAGGGGATTCAGAAACCTATATGCGGCTAGAAAATAACCCAACAATGGCCATTAAAAACACCTTAAAAGAAATCTTGAAGAAGGCAATGGATAAAGGTACCATTAATGAAAGAACCTTCAAATTTTTGCTTCTTGAACACCCGAAAAGTCCTTCAATCCAGATGACTCCCAAAATACACAAAAGCCTGGAGGATACTCCGTTTAGACCGAGAGTCTCTACAAGGAGTTCCCTACATGAACCTGTGGGGAAGTTCCCTGATAAGTACCTCCAACCGTTTGTCCAACTTATGCGAAGTTATGTAAAAGACACCACCGACTTTGTGCTGAAACTATCAGAAATCACGGTACAAGAGGATGAGAAATTAATCATGTGCACGGCAGACGTCAGAGCGCTGTATACATCAATTCCACACGGAGGTGGAATAGAGGCCATTGAAAAAACATTAGTCAACAGCGAGATCGAAATACAGATGCAACAATTTCTAATGGAAATAATGATTTTCACATTATACCACAGTTACTTCAAACATGAAAAGGCATGGTATAGACAGCTATCCGGAATGTCTATGGGCAACTGCGCAGCACCAACCTATGCGAATCTATAAATGAAGGAATTCGAAGACAAATACATTTACAGTAATGCTACTTGGTCCAACAACCTAAAGATGTACATAAGATTCATAGACGACCTATTTTTTATATGGAAGGACACTAAGGAAAATTTGATTACTGCTCTGACGGAACTTAACACAAAGGATGACAGGATTGAACTAACCTGGTCCATTAATGAAGACACCATCACATTTTTGGACGTCTCCATATCTAAAACACCCACAGGATTTGAAACAGACATTTTTCGAAAAAAAACAGACCGCAATAACACATTGCATTACACAAGTTTTCATCAGGGTGCTTTAAAAAAACATCTCCCTTACTCCCAAATGTTAAGGGCTAAACGAATCACTTCTAATATGGAACAAAGCAACAAACGAATTAAAGAAATGGGTGACAGATTTGCTGAAAGGGGATACCCCAATGAAATTATACTAGAAGCTGAAGAAAGAGTATCCTTGATTTCTAGGGAACAAGCACTGAAAAGATCAATCAAACCTAAAGATACCAGAATGGTCCTTGTTTCGAAATTTTCCACAATGAGTGCCACATACCGGAAAATAATCATACGACATTTTTGCAATCCTTTCATCTGAACGTGAGTTTAACAATATCTTTTCGCAACCCCCAATCTTCGCATACACACGAAGTAATAACATCAGAGAAATTTTATCTAAAGAAACTCCAATTGAGGAAATCTCTAAGGGAACTCTACCATGCTTAAATTGTAGCAACTGTCATAATGTAATAAAAGGAAACTCCATTTCACACCCTATGTTATGTTATGTTGTGTTAATAAAATTTTTGAGCGCACAGCTGCCCCAGCAAAGGGGCGTCCCGGCGCTATATCTGAAAAAGGAAACATAACTAACAACACAGAAAAAGTAGGGGATAATTAATAAGACAAAAGAAAAAAATAAGTTTTAACAGCTTTCCTGAAGGAAAAAAGGTCTTCTAAAGAACGAATGTAGAGAGGGAGTGTGTTCCACAGTTTAGAGGCCAGAACCGTAAACGATCGGCCACCCAGTCTACATTTTTTGAAATGAGGAACAAGTGCCAAATTTTGGCCGACAGAACGAAGGCTGCGCGAAGGGGTGTATGAAGTCAGAAGGTGCTGGAGGATGGTGGGAGTGTCAGTTTTAAGAATTTTAAACGCAAAGGACAAACCATCAAATTGCATGTAAACGCCACATGTGACTCATCCAACTTAATCTACATGCTTAAATGTCCCTGTGGGAAAATTTATATTGGCAAAACGGAAAGGAAAATAAAAATAAGACTCAACGAGCACAAATCAAACATACGCACTAAAAACATGAAATCAAATGTGGCAGCTCACTTCCATGATATGAAACATAACATAGCGCAACTGAAATTTCTGGTGTTAGAAATCATCGAGAAAAGTGAGGGAAAGGACAACAATAAGACTCTTCTTCAAAGAGAAATAGCTTGGATATATCGCCTTCAAGCAATGAAGCCCTATGGGCTTAATGATCGTACTGAATTTAGTAGCTTTATTTAGCCATGTATATGGGACACTGACACATTGTACCCTGTTGCGAGCTGTTTGATTAGCTATTGATCTTGAAACAAGAGAATTTATGGTTCAGTTACATGCACGTTTATTGAATTCAGTAAATAGAAATTGATGAATTTGTTCTGTTTATTTATGTGGTTATGCTTTATTTACTTCCATGGTTGAATCACGTTACACTCGCACACACAACCGAACCCTACAGTCCGCTGTCTAGCTCATTAACTTCTGGCCGGGACTCCCATGTGACCTATCGCATGATGTAGTTTTAAACGTTTAAACGTCCGTACACACCGCTGTACACCAGCCGTCTCATTTACGAGTGAAGCTGAGGAAATCGTTTTCAACCGCCCGAAGACGCGACGCGTTCCCGATAGTAAGTAAAGTAATACCTGCCGGTTATTACTCGCGCTTTTCAACTACGATAACACAATATATATGAGGTTTAACAACCTTATGATTCTTTTACTCTCCAGCATTCGAGAGTTCACGTCGAATTGAACACTTGTGAGTATGACTCTTCACAGCATGAACCGCCTTCACATGAATGTCACTGACGGCATTTTTTATGCTTGGTTTTTTCGTTTAGTTTATTCACATCACGTTATTCACGAGCGACATTATGCATGCACACCACCATGAACCACACTCATGTGACATTGTTGATGCATTATAAATCAAGTATTAAGATGGGATATCTTGTTTGTTTTTGCTGATAGTGCTCCTGGAAAAAGGGCTCGGAAGCCCGAAATGCATCGGAGCATTTGGGAATTTGAAAATGAATAGTTAAACAAGTTGAAACATCATATGAAAATTAATATGTATGACTTCTGAAAGCTTACAATATGGATATGGAGACAATATCATAATTTCAGATAAATGATCGTGATGAATAAATGAACATTACATAATTAATGTACTAAGGAGTCTGTTATTAAGAACCAATGGTGTGCCTATATACAGGGATGCGCTCACAGTACATGTGCGCACCACTTTGAAGTCAGGAAAGAAGGCAATAGTAGCATTTTCAAATTTAAGGGGAGCACTGGCTTGTGAGCACTGAAGAATAGCATCTCTGTCTCTGTAATTCAGGACACGGGCCAACATGGGCCGCTGGGGAGCGCCCGGTCTGGGATGCTGCCCAGGACCCTGTTCGCCTGTTCAACAACAAAAAACTTGCTGAGGCCCTTCGGCTGCAGGTGCTTAAGTATAAGATCCTCGACAAACAGGTCTGGGGTCTGTCCCTCCCACTTTTCAGGCACACCCAGGATGCGAAGATTGTTACGACGAAGACGGCCTTCATAGTCACCCAACTTGAGGTTAAAAGCAACACGTGAATCTCTCCGACTTCCTTTTGCAACTGGGAGACATCTTCCACAAGACAGGAAGAGGTAAGTTCAACCTGCTTTACCTTTTCATTTAGCTTCCCCATATCCGCATGTATTAGGTTGATATCTATGGCCACTGAATCCATCATATGTTCTAGCGAGGTCTTTACCCCTGATATAGCATCCATTACATCTTTAAGGGAGAGCTCAGATTCTTCTCCAGCCAGCGCGCTCTTCCCCGAGTCTTCCGACAGCCGCCCTTTTAACATGTCATTAGTGACCGTGTACCTGTCGAGCTTATTTGATTGAATAGGTTTCGAGCCCCTGGTGCCAGTACCCTTCACCCGCTCCATGCCAAGATGAGTAAAAAGCTATCAGAGGTAGGTACAATTCCAAACAAAGGTCCCTCAGAGTCCACAGCAGCAGTGACAAACAGCCAAGTCCAAACACAATATGAGCTTCAAGATGCTCCACCGGGACGAAAACCACAGAAGGGGAACGGATAAGCAGATGAGGGGCGGAGAAAAACCCCTCCACCAAGTTGAAGAGTACCTGAGGGAGTAATGTTTCACAAGTCACGTCCACCACCATTCCCCCCCTCGAAGGCTACAATAATTCCAGACGATGGAGGCCTCAACCTCAGCAGTAGGGCCGCCGTTCCACCATATCCTCCACCTGCACCAATCACCACATAACAGTCCCATCAGCATAGCGTTCAGAAGACACAACACGTAGGGAGCAGGGGGGAACATCCAGCTACACAGAGTCAATTTTCTAGCGGCGACTCTGGGGTCAGCTGTATTACCTTCAACCCACAGCGCTCAATAGCAATGTCCTCCACAACACAGCTCAGCCTGCGCTTTCCATTCAGCAGGTGCGACCAGCTATCCACCTGTGGGGGAGGGGGGGCACCTCCAACAGGTCACCAGTAAATCAAGCGGCAACCATGATGAGCAGTCTAGACCTACAACGCCCTCACCTCCACAGCAACAGCTTGCATGACTCAAAGCTGCCGAGAAGGAGAAAGGAGAGGGAGGGGGAGGGGGGCCGCACCCACCTATTCCGCTTCTCAGCCGCAAATATTGAAACTTAAGGGAGGCCAGGGAGAGACACTACCCCAAAACTTGTGTGGATCGGGAGCGAGGGGGGAGATCCACTTTCCACCCAGGACCGGCACTTCCACTCACACGCGGCATTCACCGAGCCACTACCGCCACCATGTTCCTCTCTACCGTCACTCCAACTGTAGCTGCTTCCATCCAGCGAGGCAACGCAGCACCGCACAGCCCAGCGGCGGAGTCGCTGATGGACGCTCGGACCTTGGACCGCGGCCCCAGCTTCCGGCCAAACCGGAAGTCACTATCGCCGGGACGGAGCCACCACTGCAGGTCGTGGCTTGCGGGCCCACACCAGGCAGGCTGGAGATGGCCGCGCCAACACCGCTGCAGGGGCCGCCGACCAGGCTGGATTGGCGGCCGAGGTCTCGCCACACCTCCGGTCCCGGGGGCTGCACTCCGGACGACAGGATAAACAGACAGGATTGATGATGGGCTCACCAAACTCGGAGCTCCGCGACTACACGGCCATCTCGGAGCCCGCTTGGCCATGCCCCCTCTCAGTGATTTCTTGAAGACTGGAGGTGCTCCTGGGTTCTTGGAGTCCTTTCAGGTTGAGGATGACACAGCAGGCAGCGATTGTTGAGCCCTGGAGTCAACAGGCAGGCCATTTTCTTCTGCAGCAGGGCTCAGTTCTTGTGCAGCAGGTCTTCTTTGCCCTGCTCGTCTCTTGTCCACCAAAATGTGATGTTCAGGTCTTGGGATGCCATCTAAATACTGAATTTAAGGGTGTTACAAGTGGAGATAGTTAGTAACCAATGGGCTAATTACCTTTAGGGTATATACACTCTCCAGTGACCACTTCCTGTGTGATGGGGAACTACCCTAGCCCTAATCAGTTGTTTCTCTACCATTCCAAGATGAAGGAGTTTCAGGAGAGGGGTTCACCTCACCTACCCCGCCCAGGGGTGGTGTAGGTTGAAGTGGGGATACTCCTCCTAGTCTTACTAATTTTCCTGCCTTTCCTCCCATCAAAAGTTGAGTGGGAATGATGTTTTGGCTTCCCCCACTATCCGGAGGTTCCTGAGTTGGATTTCAAAGATGGCATCACCTTTGTAACTAGAAAGGTCATCCCGTCCTGGAGGAGTTGGGAAGCACCACCACCCAGAGCTGGCTTTGTCCTCTGAGAATGCTGGCTATCACCCGTTGAGGTAAGAAACTTGTCTGGTGGTGGCATACTGGTAAAAACAAGTCAGAGGCCACACCAATGCTTGGTAGGTTTTCCGGGGACCCTCTAAAAGGTGAATATGTTATTAAATCCAACACTCTCATCAGTGAGGATTTATTAAGGCAAAATGTTTAGTACCAAATACCTTAGAAATAAGTGAAGCCATCATGAATCTATGAAATTCATGTTGACAAGTAGTTAGCCCATGTACTTTTTATGACTTTCCTGTGTAGTTACAATATCACAGAATAGACTGGACATTGTATGGGCATAGCCACTCATGCTGATACGCCCACACATAGTACAGAGTGCACCCTTTTGTTGGACTAAAAGCCTGCAGTAGGGGTGACTTACCTATACCTTATGCAGTGCATGGAAGGCATGGCACAGAGGGCCGCGTGGCATGTTGGCTCTTCAGATGTGTCAGCACCAGGACATGCAGCCTGCAGTGGCAGTATACATAACCTTGTTGAAGGGTCCCTGCAGTAGCATATTACATGCTTCAGCTCCAGGGAGCCCACCTCAGTACTCATGCCCTAGATACCAGGGATACTATTTACTATGGGGTTGTGAAGTTGTGCTAACCATGGTACAGTGTGTTGGAAAGAGATCTGGAACTGGGAGCCTTGTAACAATGACCCAATGCACTTACAGTTCAACATCGCATTTAGGGGGACTTTTCTACAGTCTGGAATCAGAGTTCTGTATCTTCTGGAGTCTCTTCGGGAGTTAGGGAGTGTTTCCTGCATTGAGTGTGTGGTCGTATTTCAGCTTGCTGGTGACTAGGGCTTGAGTGATGATTCTCCTGGTATCGATGGGGAGCCATCCGAAGATCTTTCAGAGCATGCAAAGGGTGTGGAAGCAGGGAGAGGAGACTGTGTTGATCTGGCCTTTCATTGTGAGTGTGCTGTCAACGATGATGCCTGAGTTGTGGGCATGGTCTGTCAATGTGGGTCCAAGTACGGAGGGCAACCAGGTGTAATTCCATGGGGGGGTGTTATTCTCAAAAATCAGCACTTCAGTATTATCTGTGCTGAGCTTCAGGAAGGTGGTTTCATCCAGTCAGAGACGCATGTCATGCTGTTGTGGGAGTTGGTCCTGGTTGTGAAGGGGACGTTTGAGAGAAAGAGGATGAGTTAGGTGTCGTCTGCATAGGATTTGATGTTAAGGTATGTGTTCTGATGATGTCAGCCAGAGGCATCATGTAAGTGAACAAGGTGAAGCTGAGGGATGATTCTTGAGGGATGTCATCGATGATGGTGCTGGGTTCCGAAGTGAAGGGTGGTAGGCAAAAAGGTTATCTTGGTTATTTATAATTACACCACTTACCGTATACCTTCTAAGAATAGAGCTCAGGCCCTGGGCCTGGTTAGCAGAGCCCAGGGCACTTTCAGAGTCAATAACCCCCAATATCAGTCAAAATATTGGGGTGATCAGGGGAAAAAGAATCACTTTCCTACATGCCCTCCGAGACCTAAGGTGATGGGTAACTAACCTATACTCTGGTAGACTCAAAATTCCATCTGGATTGGCATGGGCTGTTCTAAATCTGTGTTCCACTGTGAAGCCCATCCCCTGTAGGGAAATGGACCACCTCAACAATTTATTTTGTATTCTCCCCACTCATCTACATGAGCCTTCTGAGATGCCTGTGGTCTGTTTAAACACAGATGTGAGTTCCAAAAAGGTATGGTATCAGCTTCTTCAGGGACCAGACAACACCGAAGGCTTCCCTCTCAATGGCACTCCATCTTTGCTCTCTGGGGAATGGTCGCCTGCTAATGAAAGCAACTGGCTGATTTTGTCCCTCTTCATTCACTTGTGCTTACACTGCCCTAATCCCTTGCTCTGAAGCATCTATTTATACAACAAAATCATTAGTGTAGTCAGGGGCCAGTAAGATTGGTCCTGAACACCTAGCTGCCTTCAGAGTGCCAAAGGTCTTACGTCACTTGTGGTCCAAATGACCTTTTTGGGCTGTTTCTTAGAGGTGAGTTCTGTCAGTGTCAGTCAGGGGAGCCACAATGGTCCCATAATTATTTAACAACCTCTTACAGTACCCAGTCAGTCACCACTGAACCCTGTCCTATCTGGCATTTACTAACCTTGAAAGTGCACTTACTTCAGGAGGACCAGCTGCTCCTCCAAGGTGGAACTGAGTACAGCTATATCATCAAGATAAGTTGCACTCAAAGGTTCCATCCCAGACAGGACTCTACTCACCAAGCTTTGGAAGGTGGCAGGGGCATTCTTGAAGTCAAGTCAAAAGGCATCACTTTGAACTGAAAGTGGGCTCTGAAGTAATAAATGGTGACTTCTCCTTTACTCCTGGACTTAGGGCAATCTGCCAGTAACCTGAGGTCAGATCAAATATACTCAGGTACTTTGCAGCCCCGACCTGTCAATGAGCTCATCAGCTTTGGGTATGGGGTGAGCATCAGTCTTAGTTACTGCATATAAACCTCTGTTGCCGACACAAAATTCTGAATTCTTTCTTCTCCCCTTGGTGATGAGATTTAGGCACCAGTAGTACCAGACTGGACCATGGACTGTCAGAGGACTCTTTTACCCCCATATCCAGCATCTTGGCTACCTCAGCCCAAATGCTTGCTCTGACCTCGTCAGACAACCTGTACAACTTGTTTCTTATAGGTTTACTGTCACCAGTGTCAACAACATAGCCCGCCAACTGGAGGTCTTAGGGGACTGGGAAAACAGCCCAACAAACTGCTCCAACACTTGTTTGCAATATTTCAGCTGCTCGTCTGTCAACTTGGGAGAGAGTAAAACTCTCTCCTCTAACCTATCTTGCATATTGTTGGAGAGGAGGTATGGCAGAGGCTCACTTTCCTCCTCCCTTCCTTCATCTGTGACCATCAGCATGGTCATGGCTACCCTGTCTTGGTAGGGTTTCAGTCTGTTAACATGGAGGACCCCTTGAGGACTCCTGCGGGTGCCAAGGTCCTACAATAGGTGACTTTACCCTTTTCTCCAGAATTGGATAGGGCCCATGCCATTTGTCCTGGACCGCTCTGGGAGCTAAAGGCTCCAACATCCGCACCAACTGTCCTGGATGGTACTAAGGTATAGTGGCCTTCTGGTCATACCAGAACTTCATGAGCTCTTGGCTGACCTCCTCCAGGTTACTGTTTGCTCTACTCATATACTCTTCAATGCAAAAGTGTGGACCTGGCATGTAGCCCAGCATATTTTGTTTGGGTTACTCAAGCTTCTCTCTCTGAACACAATGACCCTCTTACAGGGTGGCCAAACAGTAACTCAAGGGGGCTAAAACCAATCCATTTTTGGGACACATATCTGTAAGCCAACCGCCGGCATGGGAATAGAACATCCCATCTCCTCCCAAGCTTGTCAGATTAGCCCATAATCATGCCCGTCAGGGTCTTTCTGTCAGACCATCGGTATGGGGATGATATGGGGTTGTAAACCTATAGGTAACACTGCATTCATGCCACATCACCTTCAGATAGGTGGACATAAAGTTAGTCTCCCTGTCTGAGACCATCTCCTTTGAAAGCCCACTCTGGTGAAGATGCCAAGTATGGCTTTGGCCACTGCAAGAGCAGTGACCGTTCTGAGAGGTATTGCCTCTGAATATCTGGTGGCATGGTCGACTACCACCAAGATATATCTGTTCCCTGAGTGGGTCTAGGGGATCACCAGTGCCCATTCACACCCACTCAAAAGGAGTACCAACCAATGGCAGTGGTATCAAGGTAGCCTTTGGCGTGCTCCCTGCCTTGGTACCGGCTTGACAGGTGGCACAAAAACAGCAGTACTCCTTGAGTTTGGCAGACATGTTGGACCAATATAAATGGTTGACCAGCCTGTCCCAGGTCTTAGTCTGAGCCAAGCGTCTTGCCAAGAGGATGTCATGGCCCAAAGTAAGGAGGAACTCTCAATACTTCTGGAGGACCACAACTCTCCCGGGTGCCCTGGGTGTGGAGTCCCTGACCTCTGTAAAGAGGATTACATCATCCTAGTAGATCTTTCAGAATCCACTGACATTACCCTCCTCTTGCCTGGAGGCAGTCTGCCTCAGGACCTCAAGAGTGGGACAATCTATTTGACCTTGGCACTACTCCTCTTTAGTGGGTCCACCGGCTTCTTGTAATTCTGCCAAGTCAAGCTGATCTTGCAGGGGTTCCTATGTTAAGAGGCCTAAACCTCCTCCTCAGGGTTGGATTTCTCCTGGACCTCATGAGGTGTTTGGGCTGGCTCATAGCCTTTGCCCTTTGTCTAGTTTAAGGAGGGTTAGCCCATTGTTCCAGGGTCCAAGTGTCCAACTCCCCTGATGTGCATTCTATGTCCTGGGCACAGCACATACCAGCTCAGTAGGATCCAGAATCTGAGCATGGACCTGCCTTTCCACTCCTCACCATTCATAAGCTTCAAGATAATTTCTAGTAGACACTCTGCTGGGAGTACAGGAGACACAACAGCCTTCTTAGGACCAGTCATACTACCCATTCCAAGCTCACCATTTAAATGAGATGGAGCTTGGCTCTGCTGTTTGCATAGGTATCCTGGTAGAATACACCAGGTACGATCTGTTGAGGGGAAAAAAACAATGTGTCCACCACCATGGTAACACTGGCTCCTGTACCCTCAGAGCTTCATCCTCAGTCCTGTTGAGGGCTGCAACCTCCACTTCAGCAGTGGGAGGGTTCTTTGAACAGACTGCATCTCCCCTGTTGTTTCCTGGATGTAAACAGTCATAACACTTCCCACTTTTGGATGGTCAAACAATGTTCCTGGAAACCCCTTCCTCTTGGAAATGGACTGGCTCAGGAAAACCCCCTCTTTGTGTAGGTGTTTGGGAACCTTTGGGGACTCGCTCCGTTTTTTATCTGAGTTGCCCAGGCCTTTCCCATAGGAAGGGACCTGTCCTGCTTTCTGCTGATCACCTCCCTGGCTCTTCTTGGTCACCCAGGTGTGAACCCACTCATCTGCTGTTTCACTCAGTTCCCCGGTTTAAAGTCAACTAGATACTGGTGAAGCTTCTCTGAGGGGCATTTGGCCTATATGTGCTCCTTCATTAATAAATCGTACAGCCCCCCCATAGGTACTTACCTTGTTTCCCTTAATCCAGCCCTCTAGTTCCTTCAGTATAGGTCTACTAAGTCAACCCAGGATCAGGTACTGACTTTCTGGGTGTCCTTAAACTTCATCTTGTACTGCTGTGGGGTGAGACCAAACCTTCTCACTAAGCTTTGCCTCACGTGGAGGTAGGATGTAGCTTCCTCTCCCTCTAGAGTCTAGAAGCTATCTCTCTGTGCCACTGGAATCAGCTCTAACAGTTCCCAATACCGAGTGATCACCCTCGTCATCCTAGGGCACTCTCAAATGCTATCACCCAATGATCTATGTTGTCACTATCCTGATATTTAGGGACACACCCCTTGGGCAGTCTTGGGTCACACCCGCCACACTTAGACACATCTGTCTCTTCTTAACTGCCACCGTCCATCTTCATCTCTACCGCCTCCTATGGTTCTGTCCTCACATGTCCATTTGTTTTTGGCCTGTGCCCACTTCTCTGCCTCTAGTGCTATGTAAGCTAAATGCGCCTCAAGTTCTCTCTACCTGAGGTAAAGTCCTGCTTCTCCTGTGGTGGATCCTCTCACCCCACTAGCTCTAGGCAGGTTCCGGGTCACTGAATGTGTGGACATGTGTTCTGTTTCATCACTGATGTCTAACAGGTCTTCCTTCTCCTCTTCTATTTTTGGAGCCTCCTCTGTGTCATAGGCTGGATCAACTAGCTGGGATCCTGTCCAGGTTATAAGGGTCTCTATCAGCCCTGACTTCCTGATAATGGAGAGTGCTGGTAGTTCACTAGCCTTACTCAAACCCATAACCTCTGCTACTGTGAAAGTGGCTAGGCTAGCCAAATCAAGCTCCAAGGTATCCCTTAGGTTTGGGTCACACAAAAAATCGATGAAAACATCGAGGTTGGAGCAATTTAGATTTTTTTTACGAACGAATTAATATTTGGCAAAATTAAAAATCAAAAACTAATTTTGCAATAGGTCAATTTAAAGGCTCTTTAATTGCCTCACTTATATACTGAATAGTGTTATCAAATACACGTTCTGGATACCACCACAGTGCACCAAATGTAGGAAGGTGGGTTATTACTAGGTGTAGATAGGTACCTACAGCTAGTAATAATACCGCAATCACTAATAAGGTCCAGTCAAGTCTCAATAAACGAATCCTTGCTCAACCATTGGTAGCTTGGCAACAAGCAGTCAGGCTTAACTCAGGACACAAGTATGTAAAGCATTTAATATGACCAAAGCAGAAAATAAGTAATAGACACAACACAATAGAATTCCAACACCAAATAAGACAAATGGGGAATATTTTTATCTTTAACCCCTTCCATGCTCATGACGAGCTCAGCTCATCATGCAGCACAGTGCTCGTGTGCTTATGACGAGCTGAGCTCGTCATGACCACACCCGTTTTAATTCCGGCCAGCACAGCAGGGGAAACTCTCAAGCAGCGATGTGGTTAAAATGACCACAAAACAACAAAAATCCAATAGAGTGAACCAAAAATATTAATTTTTAAAGAAGAAATTGCATTATATTGCTTAAAAGCATAAAGCGCCAAGCACAGCTATCTGGTGGCACATGATTGGGTCAAATATAAAATTTCTGGCTGAATGCAATGGAGCGCATATCAGATAGATTTCCAGGTTAGTCACACTGAAGTTTTATCCTTCTCAAGAATTGTGCCAAGAGTCACATTCATGGGGAATACAGTAGCAAGGAGAGTGCCAGTGGTTGTGGTCCGCAGAGCACAAAGACCCATTGGGCATTGCAGATGGATGGGCTGGAGCCTTGCTGTCACGAGCGGTGATACTTTCTGTTTGAAAAGATTAACTTGCGCCCTCTCGTGCTGATACTTTGTGTGAGCTGTGCGGTTCCAGAGCGAATAGGCCAGTTTGTGAAGAGCCCGAAGTTTGAATTTAAGGGGCAAGAAAGCACTTGACATTCCCACGCCGTGAGAGGCACCTCTTGAAGGTCAAGAACTCATTTCAGATGGGTCCAGAAACTGTAGTTCTGGTGGTTCTTCATTCCTTTTTGGAGATCAGTGTCTTTTAGGGTGGGCCAATGGTTCAGAAGCTCTAGATTGCTACTTGAAGGCTAGTATTCTATCTCCCACATTGCACTTGTGCAGTCCAGGAAGATCCAGGTGTAGCTTGTCAGCTGGAGTAGTCTTCTCTTTGGACTGTTGCGGGTGGCTTCTTTGAGCACTTTTCTACCTGTTGCTGGTCAGGGATATAACTCCTTATCCTTTAAGAGGGGCACAGTCTTTTCCTGTGTAAAGCCTTTAGAGTGCAGCAGGTGCAGTCATTCTGAGTTCAAGCCTTCTGTGTTGCAGCCCAAGAGTCTAGTAGGGCAGTGTTTCTTCTCTTGATGTTTCAGGCAAGGATCTGAAGAGTTCCTGGAGAGCTCCCATATTTATTTGCCATTCTGGGCTGGCAAAAGGAGGGACACCCCAACAAATGGAGTTCTAGTTAGCA
Organism: Lissotriton helveticus; assembly: GCF_964261635.1. NCBI lineage: Eukaryota > Metazoa > Chordata > Amphibia > Caudata > Salamandridae > Lissotriton > Lissotriton helveticus. The sequence goes on from NC_136067.1 coordinate 480,639,764, forward strand.
CCCTCTGGTATGCCTATGGGAAAGAGTGGTATTTTTTTACCCAGAGTGAACAGTTCTACATTAATCAAGGTGGAGACATTCTCTCCTGTGGGTGCTGGTGTTGGTAACCAAACCCACAAGTGTGGCTAGCTATTTGCTACACTCCACTTCCTACCCTCTCCAAATCTAAGTAGGGGGGCTCTCATATGGTTGTAGATCAAGGAAGTGGGAGCTGGCATGCGTCCTGTGAAATCCGTCCTACTACTTTTGAAGTCCAGTCTATCTCACTGGCCCTCTTCCTGTCCCTGGCTTCTCCAAGAAGCAAATATCCTCCCACCAAATGGCTAAATTATTTCAGTCCCAGGCCTATTTAGCCATACTCAGGGAGCAGCTTGGCTCAGGCAGTCAGAGGCTGGCCAATCAGAAGTGGCTGCGACAGGGCTGGTTTAGGTAACTTCAGGCTACTAATTTTCTAAAACTTTTTTCCTGTACTAGTTATGATAAATCCTACCAGGTAAGATTTTAGATGTATTGTAATTTTTATTTTGTTGCTTTGCACTGTTTTGCTAGCTACTTCCCATGAAAAGTTAGATCCGATTAAAGTTTAATAAAGCCTTCCCATATTAACCAATGGACCTAACAGCACTATAATGGGGAAAAACGACTTTGGCTGTTTTCCCCCCACCAGGACATAGAAAACGTAGTTAATAACATCCTTGCTTTCTATAACAAGGCACCCTCGTCTTGAGCCCCTCAGGGCATACCTTAGGGGTGACTTATATGTAATAGAAATATAGTTTTTGGCTTTTGAAGTAATTTCAATACCAAAGTCAAATTTGGGTACAGGTTTACTTTGAAACCAGCCTGAAAGGCACAGCTGACTTTAAAATGACACCAGACAACACAGCAGTGCACACTTAAGTGCATTAATTCCACTGGTGTCTCTAAACCAACATGTTCTACCATATACTAAGGACATACAGGTAGGTTGTCTTGGCTAATTATAATTGCACCAATTACCATATACCCTTTGAAGACAGAGCATTGGCCCTGGTCCTGAGTAGCTGAGCCCATCAATCAGTCATTTGTAAAGCGCACTACATACTCGTGATTGTGCCCTGGGCACTTTCAGAGTCAGTGACCACCAGCATCAGTGAAAAAAGGGGTGATCAGGGAAAAAAGGATGACTTTCCTAAAGTGGGGTTTTTCGAAGTTTGTGAAAAGAAAGGTAATTTTACTGGGCACACAGCAAGAGGGGAAAACTGCTATAGGCCTTGTTATTGATGACTGAAATGGCTCGGCTACCGAAACTTGACCGTTTGAATCTTGGTACAGAAAGAATGTGAGTGTTAGGTGATTGACGGGTGGGAGCAGGATTAGAGGAATCAAAAAAGCTTTTGTACAGAGAGCTTGAGCATGGCCATAAATAGTTTTATGGCAAAGGCACAGACACTTGAAGGGACTACATTGGTTAACAAGCAACCAATTAAGTGGTTTCCGAAAGGGTGAAATGTGGGGGGGGGGGGGCAGTGTAGGCCATTATCAATTTGGCTGCCACAATCTGGATGTTTTGGAATCTAGCCATAGAACTCCCTGGGAGTTTGTGGTATAGGGAGTTACAGGAATCCAGTCAAGCAAATATTAGAGCCTGCACTACACTATGGGAGTTGGGGGGAAGGAAAGGAAATACCTTAAGAAGAATACGCAGGAGATGGAAAGGTGTTGGTCATGTGATATGAAGGGGATTGGCTGTTGGTGATCAATAAGTAACTCCAGATTTCAGGTAGAAGAAGCAGGGGCTTGGGCGTTCAATAAAAAGGCTCATTTGGAGGGGATCAACTCCGAAGGCCACCAAGAGCAGTAGAAATGCTATATTTTGCCAAAAAGAACCTCTGTTTTATCAGAATGTAGACACAAAGGGTTAAAACTCATTCAATAAGAAACTATCTGCATTCAGTCTGTAAACCAAAGTTGTTTCAACATGGGATTGCCATCAAGTCTTAGAATAAGCAGAATGTTGTTCACATAGATATCAAAATTAAAGCTAAAAGACTGGATCAGGGCAGCGCCTGGGGCATCATAGATATTGAAAAGGGGAGAGCTCAAGTTTGAACCCTGAGGCTTACCACAAGAAATGGATTTAAGAGACAGCTTCAGTCCTGCCCATCAAGAAAAAATAAAGCCAATTTAACTATGTGCCTCGAATGGCAGCTGAAGTAAGATGGCCCAGAATAACTGAATGAGAGACCATATTGAATGCCAAACAGCTAAGAAAGCAGATAAGTGTTGTCTTTCTGCCTGCACTAAAAATCATCCAAATATTTTTGGCTGGAGGGTTCAAAATGGTCACTGTGCTGAAGGATGCATTGAGCAAGAATAAATGGCTCTTAAAATGATATGAATACATAAGTTTGTTGAGAGCTCGAAATTTATAAAACTGCCTATTATTTGTGCAGGAAAAGGCAGGAGAGAGATATGCCTATAATTCACTGAGATCATTTTTTTTCAAGAGAGGTAGGAATTGCCAATTTCCAAATATTGCAAATACTACCAGTGGTGAGAGAGAGAAGAATGCAGAGAGTAGTTTAAGGTTTAATGAGTGCGATCTGAGTTCTTTCACTGTGTTAATAGAGGAGGATTTCAAAACGGAGCCAGACAAAAGAGTTTAAATTTCAGATTTTATGATGGCCTGAGTAAAACATTTGAAACTATAGAAGACAGAAAACTTGGTTGCTAAATTCTGAATAGGAGATTGTGTCACATACTAAGAGGCAGAATTACGACCAGTTTTTGCATGTGCAAATGGGTTTGCGAACCCGTTTGCGCATGCAAAAACATATTGAGCCATGTACATAGCCTATAGCAAGTCACAATTTTTTTGCGACTAGCTAAATAGGTTTTGCGACTCACTATTTGGAAGGGGCGTTCTCTTCCAAATAGCGAGTCTAAAAACAATGTACTAATGTTTTGCGATCGCCATTGGGGTCGCAAAAGGCTCATAATTACCACCTACTTCAAGTAGGTGGTAATGTATTTTCAAATGGGAAGGGATCCCCAGGGACCCCTTCCCCTTTGCAAATGCAAGTAAAATAATTTTTTAAGGGCAGACAGTGGTCCCAGGGACCACTGCCTGCCCTTAAAAAATGAAATGAAAAAGTTTCTTTTTTTCTTTAAGAAAAACGGGCTGCATTTAAAATAAAAAAGCTGCTTTATTAAAAGGAAGTCCCAGACATGGTGGTCGGCTGAGCCCAGCAGGCCACCATCCCTGGGAGGGATTACATTCACAATAGGCTCGCAAATTGCAAGAGGTCCATTAATATTAATGAGCCTCAAAATTTGCGACCCCATTAGGAATCGCAAAACAGTGTAAACACACTGTTGTACATTTCATTTACCGCCTCGCAATTTGGACTGGCAATGTGTCGCTAATTGCAAGGCGCTAAATGAAAGGGCTGTACATCTGTCCCTTAGACCCTAATTACATGTTTGGCAGTCTGATGACCGTGGTTGCGGTCCCAGGAAGAAGGTTGCTGTGCCGGTGGTCTTCTCCCTGCTGTATTATGAGTCATGCAGCCTGAAATGAAGAGTATGTCAATGCCGTGGTTCCTGTCGGAGCTGCAGCAGTCTACAATGTTGGTGATTCATACTCCAATGCTGTTAGGACCTGGGCTTCTCACCCAGCCTATTGTGACAATACAGTTGTCCTGGGAGTCCCCTAGGGGCACTTCTCCAACTGCGGTAGACCACCGCAGTACGCCCGCATCAAATCACCACAACAGGGCCCATTGAATGGATATAAAACTACACAGCGGATGTCCTTAGGCCAAGTGGATATGCCTGCAAATCACACTATAAAACACTCCCCATCCCTGGCCATGGTCCTTTGCTTCTCAACTGCAGCCCACAAGACAGGCACCAACATATTGTGCATTTTGTGTTGGGGCAGTGTTTTTTTTCATCTTCCTATTTAGCACTCTGTGCATGCTTTTTTTTTTTACCCTAGTTAATAATATCCCTTGTTTTTTTTTGTTAATTTGTCACTCACGTATTTTGATAGTCATGAATCTCCCCAAAAATCCACGTTTTACAGAGTCTGAGTTTTCAGTCATGGTGAATGAAATCACTAGAGTAGAGCCACAAATGTTTGGAGTCCAAGTTCAACATACCTCTCTCAGTAGGAAAATGGAATTGTGCACAGAATAGCCGACAGAGTGAAGGCTGTTGGTAATACCCTGCGCACACAGCTGGACATTATGAAGAGGTGGAATGACTTGAGGCTAAAGATGAGTACCCTGGCCTCCAAGCACCACCTGGAGGCCCAGAGGAATGGCAGTGGCCCATTACAATTTGCTAAACATACAGCCAGGTTGTGTGTATGCCTGTATTCTACACAACTATGCCTTGGAATCGTCGAATTCACATTTTACATCTATTGGCTTAAATGTTTAGGAGATGTGATGTTTATCCCTATATCTAAAATGGAACATATCAGCACATCTAATGAGCTGCTTAATTCTACTACATGTATTGAGTGTCTCCAAATGTTTACTAAACAACTTCAACATCACACAAGTAGATCACCATTGTAATCTCTACTTATTTGGTGTAATCCTAGGTCTCTATTTACTGTGACACAAACGATGTGGATGTAGATACCACACTTCCACCAAAAACAGACTTCAACTACACCCAAGGATCAAGCCCTCAGTGATGACAACACTCCTGTAGAGGTGGACGTGGATAACCTTCCTGGTCCATCTGGTCAGCCTGGGCAGATGGCAAAAATAGTTCTCACTGTGTCAACAACAACACCTCCTAACCCAACTATAACAACACAGCCAATCACTGCCCCCAACCTGTGTTCCTGGCACAGTGAGCAATATTGTTTGCCCTCAGTCCTGGATTCTGAATTGGCATTCACCAACACAGTCACCGAGGAACCAGGAACCAGTGGGAGGGTGAAGCCTGGGCCAAGGGCATAGGCCTGTGGGGGTAGGGTTCATGGGAGGGTAACTGTGGACCCTCTGAGTGATCCCACTGGAGCCACTGACACCCTGGCCACCAGTACCTCAAGTCTTGGGAGTCTATCAGGACTCCCAAGGTGTGATGGGCCAGTTCCTTACAGACATCCAGAAGATGAAGCAGCTGCTGAGGGACAGGAGGTAGCGGGCATCAACACCAACATGGCCTCTCTGGTTGGGGTGCTGCTAGACATCAACACCACTCTCTGCAGGGTTTTCCCACCTGCTTCTATGCCTTCCTGTTGTCCAGGTATATCCAGGTCATTTGGATCTGCGGCAGCCACAAGAGCTAGACACATCTGCAAACACCCCTGTCTCAGCAGCAGCAGATCCCTCCTACCTCAAAAAGAGGGGACATCCACCAAAAAAAAAGAGGAGGTGGGGATGGCAAGACACCCACCACCGCCAGTAAGAAACCTTGCACCTAATTTTCTCCTGTGTGTGCAACACATTCACTTTGTGGACTATTCCTGTACACTTTTCCATTTCTGATGGGAGTACTATGTTGGACCTTGGACTCCAAACAATGTGGAATATACAGCTATGGTTTCACCCACCATGACTGACTTCTGCACTTTTGGTTTGCCCTGTTTTATTTTGAAACATTTTTATTTTCTCCTTTTTCAATGCACTAAACACACTAGTCACCAATTCATTGTCTCCTGTAGTATCTCTCACAGCTACCAATGTATATGTACTCACATGTGGATTTTAGAATGCCAAAACAAGGTACGTGTGTAAGCATGAATATGGTGAATGCAAACAATGTTTAACTCAGGATCACGACCATGTCACACCAACAGATACAGTGTCTGGTCTTATACTATCTTTATTTCATTGTTACAACCATAGGCTGGCCTGCCAGAAACATAGAAATAAGGCATGACTCAATATCCTGTGCCAGTAATCACAGATTCAGTCAGAACCACCAGGATTTTGCGATTTCACGACTTGCGAAATAATCGCAAAATCAGCACTTTTGTAAAAAGGCCGCCCTTTTTAAAAAAGTGCCTGCGAAACCAGGGCTTGGCGGCTGGGTGGGATAAAGCTGGCTATTCTCCTTTTAGTGACTCTTGTTCTCTGTCTCATTGCTCGTTGTGTGTTTTTTTCATGGCCCATCTGTTCTATCCCAATTTTATTTTATTATTTTTATTTTTGTGTTTTATAGAGCGCGAACATGACCGGTGAGGGTATCAGAACGCTTTACATGGTATACATTGTTGAACAAACAAAATGATTAAGGTGCAGGGACAAACAAGATCAACATGTATGGTTACAATCATCGTCAGAATCAGAAGCAAAAACAAGGTTCCAAATGTTCTCGTCGTGGGCAGTTGGTGATAAGGGAAGACGGTAGTCATAAAGTAGCTAATGGGGTGGTTGCGGGCAGGCCTTAGGCGAGGAATTTACCCATGAGGAAGGTTTTGGTCTCATTTTTGAAACGTGCTAGAAGAGAGATTTTCCTGATGAAAGGTGGAAGAGAGTTCCAAATTCTTGGTGCTACTCCGGTGAACGCCCTGTTGTAGGATCTTTTTTTTTTTTTAAAGGATGCAGGTTGGGCGAGGAGGTTTCTGGCGGACCTGGAGTTCCTGCTTCCCCCGGATATCACTAGTTTCTGTGCCAGATAAGCAGGGGAGTTTGTGTATAGGGCCTTGTGAATAGTGCAAGCAAATTTCAGCTGGATTCTGGCCTCCAGGGGGAGCCAGTTCAGCGCCTTCATGTGTGGAGAGATGTGGTCAAACTTCCTGGTACCTGTGAGTAGTCTGGCAGCCGCGTTGAGGCAGGCTTTTAGAGGCGCTAAGGAGGTCTTAGATAATCCTGTGAGGGTGGAACAGCCGTATTCCAGTCTGGAGATGACAAGTGCTTGAACTGCCATTTTTATGTCTGGTACATCGATGAAAGGTTTCAGCTTCCAGAGGTAGCTCAAGTGGAATTTGGCTGCTTTGGCCATCGAGTTAATGTGGTCTCTCATATTGAGGTTACTGTCGAGGATTATGCCCAGGGATTTGGCAGAGTTCACAATGGTCGGTGGGCAGTTCAGGGCTGTGATGGCCTTAATCCAGGTCTAAGTCTCCGGGTTGGCTTTTGATGGGGAGATTAGGAGAAATTCAGTTTTCTTTGCATTCAGTTTGAGTTAGTTATTGGCTAGCCATTGGACAGTTAATTTCAGGGTCTCGTTCAGGGAGAGGACCTCATTGAGTGAGGATATGTTGATGTATATTTGGGTGTCATCCACATACATATGGTAGGAGATGTTGGCGGAACGGAGAACTTCAGTGAGTGGCTCCAGGTAGAGGTTAAAGAGGGTGGGGGAGAGGGTTGAACCTTGGGGGACTCCGACTGTGAGCGGGGTGGTAACTGATAGTTTGCCGTCGATGAGGAATCTCTGAGAGCGGTTGTGGAGGAAGGACCTGAACCATTCTAGAACCACGCCATCCAGACCCATCCTGAGTCTGAGGCGTTCAAGTAGTTTTTCATGGTTGACCTTATTGAAGGCGGAGGATAGATCAAGGAGGATTAGAAGGCAGGTTTTGCCTTGGTCTAGTGCTTAGAGGGCATCGTCCACGATGTGGAGCATAGCAGTTTCGGTGCTGTGCCCTGGTCTGAATCCAGATTGGAAGTCATATAGGAGGTGGAAGTTGTTGATGTGATGGCTAAGTTGCTGTTGAACACACTTCTCCAATACTTTGGCTAGTAGCGGGATATTGGAGATAGGTCTAAAATTGTCAGGTGAGGCTGGGTCCAGTGAAGGTTTTTTCAAGATGGGGAGTACTTGGCCGGCTTTCAAAGGGTCCAGGACCAAGCCCTGCTGGAGAGAGGCGTTGATGATTGTAGTCCAGCAAGGAACAATGGATTGGGAGGCAACGGCGAGGCAGTTGGAGGGAAGCGGGTCGTTGAAGTGGTTGTTTAGTTTTAAGGTAGAGAGAATTTTTGAGATGGAGTTTTCATTATAGTATTCGAAGTCCGTCCAGAGGGCTTTGTTTTTAGGAGAGGCCAGGATGGAAGGAGCGGAAGAGTGTGGCAGAGCAGGCGGGGGTTGGGAGCAGGTGGTGGTACAGTTCCCAATGCCGTGATTTCATCAGCGGAGAAGGAGGAGAATTCATCTGACGATATTAGCGATTTGGGGGATTCTTTCAGTGTTTTAGCCAGTTTATTAGATTGGAATTTGACCAGTTCAAAGAGCTTTTGGGGTCTATTCGTGGTGTTCCTCAATTCCGAACTGAAGTATTATTTTTTGCAATTGATGATGTGCTTGTTGTAGGCATTTCTTGCCTGGCGCAGAAGTTTTAGATGCGCTGCGGAGGGGTGTTGTCTCAAATTTCTTTCAGATTGACGTAGGGATCTCCTCTCTATGTTAAGGGAGCCAGTGAACCAAGGGTTTCTGTCTTTGCATTGTGTTCGTTTTAGTTTTAGAGGGGCAAGGTCGTCCAGAATGTTTGAAATGGACGATAAGTAGTGTTCATTGAGATCGCTAACCTTGGTTATGTGCAAAGGGGGGGTAGGTCAGATCAGTAGCGAGCCTAGAGTTTTATAAAGTCTAGGTTCTTAGTGTCTCTGGTCCAGCGTTTGGGAATCACTGGTTAAGACAACTTTGTTTTGCAGGTCCCGGGTAAAATGAGGGCTATGCAGTGATGGTCAGACCAGTCACAGGGGTCTATGGAGATAAGCTTTGAGTGGGTTGGCGTAGAACAGGCTTGGGACAGGGCTTGGTCAGTTAGAAGGTCTTTGATGGCATTGACGTAGGGATCTTTAGCGGAAGAGTATTCCTTTAGCCAGGATTCGGTTAGTATGGCTAGGTCTAGGTTTTTTACCAGGACGAGGTCAGCAATGTCAGCGGCATGTTTGACTGCTGAATGTCAGTTAATTGAAAGACCAGATAAGGGGGTGTCGGGAGCAGAGTCAGGAGTCTGGACAGATAGAACTACAGGGGCCAGATTGCTTTTTACCACACTTCTGTTGTGTGAGGTAGCTGGCCTGTTTGGGTTGATGGTGACCGTGTTGATGGGGTGTTCGGGACTCGTATTTAGCGGACGGGGATGGCTGGGGTAGAGTTGTAGTCTTGGAGGATGGCTAGGATTTTGTTTCCCGTGAGGTCTAGAAGATTAGAGGAGGCGGTGGGAGCGTTTTATGTGAGTGCGAGAGCCAGGGATTCCTCCTCAGAGAGGAGGCAAGGTTGTTTGCGTGGGCGAAGATGTCTCAGAGATAGGGGGAGAGTTTGCTCGAGAGGCTCGGTGTTCAGTGGGGGGGAAGTATGCGGTGACTTGAGGTTAGCCAGTGAGATCTCGGCAAGTGGAAGGAGGTTCATAAGGTCCAGAATGGAGCTATGAATGCTCTGGGTGAGTTTGGTCGCTCTGGAGTGCAAAGTTTCAAGATTAGTATAAACAAGGGGTACGAAGGGATGAGGGTTCGATGTTTCCAGATCAGTCAAAGGGGCATGTGACAGTGGCAGGGGATTGGCTGGAGCCGGCTCAGGGGTCTTTTGAGGGGGAGTATCTAGCTCGCGATTTAGGTGGATGACTGGTGTTTAATTTCACTGCCCTTTCTCTGTCACTGCCACTCATGCATGCTGTATTAGCATACTGAAAGTGCATAAAAGGTCAATAAAAACATTTCAATGAGATGATAAGCACACAGTTTTCTTAAAATAGCCTAGAATAAGGAGATAAAACTTGCAGAGAAAATGAAATGGAGAAAAATTTGCATCACAGAGAAACCAAATGAAAAGGGAGCAGGTGGTGGACTGCACCTGCACGAGGTATTTTAGATACATGTAACGATTTGTAGCTTTGTCAAATTGGGTGTTTTTTTTACACAACTTCACTGGCACAAGGAGTGGTTTTTGTGCAAAATTTGAGAATTCTCATGTGAATTCTTCATTGCAGAAGAATATCATTTGCTTAAAATGGTTTTAATAATAAAGATGCGTTTCCTGTCTTTTGTTACAATTCTGACGTTTATGGAACTTTTCGCTTATGTTTTTCCTCAAAGAGAGCTGAAGAAAGTTCTCCAGATTTGCCCACACACGTTCCCTTTTCTCTGCCCCAAAATTCTGATTTTGTCAGTGCTCATCCATTTTGTATCCCTGGCTCTCATTTTATACTGCACCTAACGCCCTACACCTTTCCAGGGTTGCGGCACAGATCGCTTTAAAATAAATCCTCTCAATTTGCATCAGATAAAGAAAAGTAAACACCATTGCCATTGATAATAAATCATGTAAGTGTGTAAATCAATGTACAAGATGTGTTACATGACTCAGTGAGGGTTATAAGGTGTGGGAGTCACATGTCCTTCACAGCTCACTATGCTATATTAGAAGGATTATAATTTATGAACTGCAATTAACAAAAGGATCTCTGTGTTCAAAGCAGTAATTTACTTACTTACCTACATACATAAAATTCTTATCTCTCATCTGCATGTTACGTGGCTGTGAGAACTACTTTGCTTAATTTTTTTTATTTGCAGCGCAGTCCGCTTTCTCTTTAGTGGCCGTGCTTCTTTACTTAATTAATTTGCATGCAGTGCGGGCCGCTTTAACTTTAGTCGCTGCACTTGTTTAGTTCATTAATTTGCAGCGCGGTCCGCTTCCACTTAAGCGACCACGCTTTTTTATTTAATTAATTTGCAAACACTACGGTCTGCTTTCACTTTAGTGGCCGCGGTACAGAAACTTATTTCATTTGCATTCTTGCTGTCAGGCTGAGTGAAGGGGGGAGGAAGAAGGCTTGGATCCACTTCTTTTTTTGCAATGAGCAAAAGAAGGGAAAACAACTTAACCCACGGCTATGATAAAACTTACAGAGGGGGAGCTGCCTGGGCCCCCATGGTTCTGGCACCTCATGCCAGTCCCCCACCTGCCCGCTTGTGCCTCCCTCTACCCCTGAATCCCCATCCCACACCCTTATTCCTCACCTTCCGTCCCAACACCGAATCAGTCGCCTGGAACCGGTGCCAGCATCAGAAAGTTCAGATGAGGGGCACAGGTGGGGCTGGAGATAGGCACCTCACACGAAGATTGCTGCTTGCTACTGTTGTGATGAAAGGCAGGCAGGTTTACCTAAACAAGCATTTGCAATGCAATAGGTCTCGCATTTAAGCGAGTATGAGCTCTTGATATTTTGTAAATGATAATGCCTTTTATATTTGTTTTCGTTTTCAAAACATAAATAAAAGGGGTTACCATTTACAATGCCAATAGCTTAAACTCATGTAAATGCGAGACCTATTGCACTACAAATGCTTGTTTAGGACTTGTGCTCCGGAGGAGGGGGTGGTGGTAGGTGGAAGGTGGATGCGATGGGGGGTCATTCAGTGTAAACACATGTGCAACTTGTTGTTTATTGCACAGTTTTTTTTGCATGAGCAGCGGGAAGAGAATCGAATTACAGCAAACCATGGTGTAGGCTTGTAAGCTTGGTCGGTGGAGGTAGAGTGAAATGGTTGATGCATCTGGTCAGGGCAAGGGTGCCTGACCCTGTTCTGGGGCAAGAGACAGGAAGCAGGGAGCAGCATTGGACATCAACAGATCCCCTCTCTTCTTGTTTCGGGACGCAGTGGGGTTGCATTTAGGCTTGCAAGAGTGTCTTAGGCTCTTGCGTGCATGACAATTTAAATGTAGATAGTTATGATTAGCCCTGTGATCTTTATTTCCCTCGGGCCATCTTGCTGATGTGGAAGTTAGAGTCCTGCAAGTTCTCCGATTGGCTGCCAGCAACATCTCAAAAATGTTGCTGCCAGCTATTACAGGTATCAGGGACTTAGCATGGCAAACAAATACTCTCAGACACTTTAAACATGCCTATTTGTAGGTGGAATACTCCGCTAAAACAGTTTCCATTGATTTAAGACTGAAAAGGAATGACTACGAGTAAAATAAAGTGCTGCAATATTTCTGCTAAATTTCAATTTTTGTGCTGCTTAATTTCAATTTTTGTGTCGCAAAATTTGCAAATCTATGCCGTAATATCCTGGGGGGTCTGGTCAGTTGCAGACCGTAAACAAATGGACTGAGAGGACACAACAGACAATAACCTATACAACAGGCAACATAGAAATGGGTCTATAGCATTAGCTGGGGCCATATTGTCTACCTCACAAAAGGAATCCCAAATCAATTAAACCAATAAACAGACACATGACAGAACAAAAGTTTCTGAGCAGAGGGCCATTCCAATCCAGTGATGCTGCATCTGGTGGAATGTCACAAACAAATGTCAGTGATTTGCCACAATCCCTTTGGTCTAAATTGAGTAGACAGATCAACAGCTACATACAGTTCATACACAATGAGGATTTAGCCAATGTGAAGGCAAAATAGCATGATTTGGGCGCAACACACCATTGTGTTGGCACACATATTCCATTAGGACCACAGCACCACAAAGAACAAGTCTAATGGAACCCTTGTAACTTCTGTCCCATTGCTGTGCAAGCTGTCTTGGTACAGGTTTTGCACACCCAAAGCCTGTGATAGACATTCCCAGGAACAATCCATGTCCACTTTGTCCATCAGAACAGCATCATCTACCAGCTAATGCCACAACTCTAAAACCTCCAAGTACAGATGCCATGGTGAAAGTATGTAAAACAGACCGAAACAAAGAGTTAAGCTATGAAACCATATGTATGGAACACTTCACTTACTCAGCTTCTAGAGAACACAGTCCAAGACAAAATTTGAAGCAAACCAAAGCTACAGTAACAAAACAAACATCTTTCACTCGATTTTGCCAATCTCATATTTCTAGGTTTTTGGATAAACATTCTCCTCACAATATCGCAACTACAGTTGCTATAAGCGTCGAAGTCCTTGTATTTCACACCATTCTTACACACATGTGAATACGTTTTTGATGACATCGTGATGCAAGTCTGCTCTTTCCTCTTCACCACCACCATCATAATTTAGCATTTCAGGTTCCTCACCCAGTGGCTCTTAAAGGTCTTCATCCTCTGTAATATAAGGGATGTTCCATCACTGGGAAATGTTGTGGAACATGCAGCAGGCACTGTGATTTGACACTTCTTCCTGAGCGAGTAGAGGAGGGCTCCTCCAGTCTTGTCCAAACATCTGAATCTGGCTTGCAGGAATCTGAAAGCCCGCTTCACTGGCTGCCATGTTATCCCATGGGCCTCATTGAAGCGGACTTCCTCTGGCATAGTAGGATTTCTCAACTGTGCCAAAAACCATGGGCAGTTGGGATATGCTGAGCCTCCTAAATGGAAGACAGACAAAAGTGCAACAATGAGTTGCACACTTTCAGATTATACTACCTGGCATTACCCACATAAAGTTAGGAAAGATCAAACTTACCAACCAGGCAGGCCCACTCTGGTAGTAGTTGTGACATCAGCTGGGGTATGGTGCTGTTCTGCACAGATAATTGAGATGTACAAATCTGGTAAGCAGATAACTTGCACATTGATGGAATTAAGTACTTGTTGCAATACACTCGTTCCCTGACTTGCTGTAGTACTCAGACAATACGGGTGCCATCAATGGATCCCACCAAATGTGGGATGAACCAAATCTATAGAAATTACCCTTTACAGTAGCTAAATCCTCCCGTCTGGGAATCTGGATGCAGCTGTCCATGTGTCTCATGATTGCTGAAAGCAAGTCTCATAGTGCATGACTGAACATTGGTTGTGACACACCAACAGAAATATCCACAGTGAATTGAAAGGAACCTGTGGCCAGAAAATGTAAGTTTGACATAAGTTTCACTATTGGTGTTAGAGATGTAGGATAAGTGATTTGAGGAAGGTGGTCAGGCTCCAACTAATGACATAAATCCTGTATTGTCTGCCTACTCAAATGAATATTCTTGATCACATTTCTTTTTCCATGGGTTGAAGGTCTGGAAATAGATGGTACACTGGAGGCTGTCATCTCCTCCCTTTCCCATGGTACCCATGTGAAGAGTAAACATGATTTTGTACATTGTCAAGTGTCCAGAGGAATATATATGAAGAGTAAACAAAAACTCATGTGACATAACATAGCAGCATTACATATAATTAATTTATAGTATCACGGTCCACTGATCAACATCAACCAATAATCCACAATGTGGCCTTCACATGTGTCTGTAACAGAAATGTGCACCTCACCCATTCCGAAATGTAACATTTAGACAAAACTGAGGTTTTCATGACATTTTGGGTAAAAAACGCAAACCGCAGTATCAGGATGTTGTCTATACTCTGGTACCAGGCTCTATGGACCAAATGCATCAAGTCACTGTGCCTGGCTGTACAGGTGTCTGTACAGTCATGCACAAGTATTTCACCCTTCAGAAGGTCTCAATAGTGTGTTATGAGTCACAGTACTGCAATCACAGTACATGTAGGATGGTCCTGGGCTACATGATGGTAGTGGGCTGGCTCAGTCAGTGTAAATCATGCAGAGGGTTGAAGATAGTCAGCAGATGACCACAAAAGTGTATATTTATGCTTTTGTAGTGCTGAGTAGGTCACATGTACACATGTATCGTGGTGATTATTATGAATGCTTGTGCTTGTTGCATACAAAATGTGCATCAAACAGATAACCAAAAACTTGAAGTTACAATCTGTTTAGTCATCTATTGCATCCGTACAGGCCAACACCCATCAGTAGAAAGCCATTTGGGAAGCCAGGAAGATGCAGACGCAGGGGGTCTTTAACGTGCATTGTGTTTATTGCAGGAAGAGGAGGGCGGACCTGAGGCACTGGTCTAGGAAGATAACAGACTAGCTGGGGAAGTCCTCCTAATGTGGATGGGGAGCCCTCGGACCCCGACCCCACTAATGGCCCGCATAGTGGCAGTTGCCTACCCCGAGATTGATGGGCAGTTAAGGGCCCAACAGCAGCAGAAAGAGGGTGAGTCATGGCTAGAGCCATACATGATGCATTTCAAACTTTGTGTCTTACAGGAAGGCATTTGCCCATCAATATTGGGGGTGGCCTATGTGCAACCCACAAGATGAGTCATAGTTTGTGTAAGTCTGATAGTAGGTGCATGCTGCTGTGCTGTGCCTGTTGTCTTTATGACCAGGAACACAGTTAAGTCTAGTCCACTACTAATTGTCATTTATTTGCAGACACCTGGCTTAGTGAAGTGATAAACCATGTCTTAGTTGTTCTGGGTGACACTTGTATCACAAAGGCTGTTTGTGTAAGCAGGAATGTTCCCTCGCCACTGTCTCTCATGTGATGTTGGCCATATTACATGTGACATGACATACAATGCACAGTTTATATAGTTCCTGGCGGGCACTTCCCATTGGTAAGTTGTCCTTCAACAGTGACATGAGTGTGAAAACATCACTGGTGGCATCAGCATTAGTGCCAACATGTTGCCCAATGTTAGTTCAACTGCAATGGTGTTTCAAAATGAATTCACTGACTGGTGATGTGTATTAGGGTGTGAGATGTAGAACTTTAGAGATCTTATGTAAGGGCCAACACTCATCTTTACAAGTTAATCACAGTTTGCCATACCAAAGAGTGCTGTGATGTGCCATCCCATTGGGACTCTAGTAATCCTACATCTTCATGTCCGGGACACACACAAACCTTCAAATGTGTATTGGCTTATAGTAATGCAATCAATGAATGGTTTTATCACCTCTATCAAGCAGGAATGGAGATGTTCATATGGCTATGAAGTCGTGTGCTTTATGAATTTGGTGAATCTACCTCCCAAAACGTTGGACCTCAATACTTCAAGGTAACTCTCTAAGGTTTGTGTGATACATAGCTAAAATACTTCAGTACAGCTTTCATTACACTTTTCAGGCAGGGGACATAAGGTGAAGTATGGAGTCAAAAGTCTCATCAGTGTGCAATATGTATTTGCATGCAACATGATTTCTGCCACAACACATATTGATGGTATATTTGTTTTGAACTTGACCTTCATGGCATCCTGATGGGTTATGAAGCAAAGGAAGATCTGTTGAAATCTGGGCCTTGTGTGAACAGTGTGTAAATAAGAAAATTAGAGAAAATTGGATCCATCCTATTTGGTTACATCATTTTACTATGGTATACTACACATGCCAAAGTATGCTAGGTGAACAACTATCATAGTATGGAAATAAAAATAGAGTGTAGACAAGACCATCAATGCATTTGAAGCTGTCTTGAGAGTTGACATATGTAGAACCAACCTGGGGCTGGTTATGTGGCATGCATATATGTGCTCATGCTACATTTGAAGCCAATGAAGTAAACCATGAAACTTGTCTGATTTGTGAACTTAATAAATGTTTTCTGTTGATTTGTGATGGTCAAGTGTGGAAAAGAAGTTGCAATTAACCCATTTTTAATGTAATTTCAGATTCATCCAGGGCAGGTGAAATAGAAGGAGCAAACGTCATTGGGGATGCAACTGGTCACAGTGGTTCTGGGCATGACACCTCAGACATGAAGGGACCCAGTGACCAGGATGGTGTGGGGTGTGCCACAGAGGACAGCATTTCAACATCATCTTCACCAGAGTCCTCCTCTGGTAGACACTGCAGTGTGGTGGCAGAACCCACAGAATTAGTACCAGCTTCGTCCTTGTCAACCACCCCCAGTTCTATCACCACACTCCCTGTTGTCCCCCGATGAGTTGTCCCGGGCCACTCCCCTAGGAGGAGAGACATCTCTTTCACCCCAGGCACCTCAGCCCTTGACCCTGGTACCCCTGCTGCCCTGAGTGAGGAGGTGATTGACCTCCTGAGGAACATCTCGGTGGGTCCGACTGCACTCCTGAGTGCCTTCCAGGTGCAAAGCAACCAGCTGACACAGATGGTGGCCTACCTGGAAGGCATTCACAGTGCAATGTCCAGCTTACGGAGGTATTTTAAGGCTCTGATTTCTCCCTCACTGCAGGCCTCCACCCATCCCAATCTTTCACCCCACCTTCTGCTGCTTCCCCATCCAAACCCTACTCATATGCCTGTCCCAAACACACACACAAGTAAGCACAAACATACTTCATCAGACCCAAGAACCACACACAAAGAAAAAGCACAGGTGTGCAACCAATCACCACACACACCCCTCAGCTCCCCACCCACAGCCATATCCACAAATACCACACCAACACCCATGTACACATCAACAACCATAACCCCAGACACTACACCAACACCCACAGACCTCTCCACAACCACACAATAACCCCAGACACCACCACAGTCCCCTCCACATCCATATCCATACCCCCAGACACCACATCAATACAACCACAGACCGCTCCACAACACACAGCATGACCACATTACACACAACAAAGAAAAGCAAATACTCACAGTCACCCACACAACAAGCACTGATATAACCCATAGCCTCTCACTTCCACTCCCTCTACCTCCCAACACCATCTCCATCCTGAACATCCTAGCCTTTTTTCCCCATGAAGATGTCTAGTTTGTCCTTGCCCTTACCCCTGTGAAAAAAGACCCTCCCTCCCAAAGTCCCAAAAACGTCATCCACAGCATAACCCATCCCTTCGACATCCAAATCCATCCCTGAGAAACCTGATCCCCACCCCACTAAACCGAGCCTTACCAGCAAAAGGCCCAAGAAAACCAATACCAAAGAACAAACCATCCCTTCCACATCCCAACCCACCCCAGAGAAACCTGATCCCCACCCCTACCACCAAAAAGCTTAACAAAACCCCACGCAAATCCAAACCCACACCTCTCAAAAGCACAGCCCCCCTCTCCCAAGTACCATCTTTGAGGTGCCTGCTATGCCCAATGAATGTCCCTTTGTGAGGAGGTTCCCTGGCAGTGTCAGTAAGGGCATGTTTGGTGACACATGATTCTACAATGAATTTGACATTGACCTTCGTTGAACATTATGGTTATCCTACATTCATTAAAACGTTTCATAGTTTTGAACACATTGGTCTGGCCATTGGTCTTCTAATTATTTGATGTTATTGTATAGTTAGTGATGTGTGACTACAGTTGTGTTTGTTTCATCCCAGATTGCTGATCCATTGAAATGGTTAGTATAATCTGACCTTGGAGCCAATGTTGGAGATACACAGGACAAGGGGAAATGATGAATGGATGTCTATGTGGGAGGAAATTCAATTGGGGCTGACATTACATTGGGTATGATATTATGTGGTAAGTATTTCAGATTGGCCTGGCCACTGTCAACATCATTTAGGTTTCACTTCCCTCTATGGTGTGTTTGATGTGTTCAAGTTAGACATGTGTTTATCCAAGCATGGAGGGTGTAAAATTATCATAACTTTGTTGACATTTGTATGAGCATGCGTCCACGTTCCTGTTTATACCTTACCTAAATGTGTGACAAATGCTGTTAGTGCTGTGCTTGCTTTCATAACTTGCACTTACACATTACCTACACATGTATTGCACTTGGGTATGCTATTGGTTGTCTCTGATATACTTCAATACACAAGTCCTGTGCTCATTGAGGTTATCAGTCATTTGCCAAATGGACTGGGCCCCAGGGCCCCAGCCTTTCAGAGTTCCCCCTAAAAGAGGCATACCGGTTCTGCAGAAAGTCTTAACAGTGTGCCCTTTGAATGCTTCTCACACTGATTATATGTAATGCCATTTTCTGACATTTCTTTATAATGTGGGTGATGGGTGAGAGTTTAATACAGAGTTGTAGAAGAGAAGGTCTGAGTTTAATTTAATGACACATCCATACAGATGCATATTTGATATCACAACAGGGTGAAGGATGTGTACAATGTGAGGGTGTCAGAGAGATTGATAGGTGTGATATTGATGAAGGGTTGCTGTGGTGTGACACAATTTAAGGCACACATCACTATCCCTGATTGTGACATGTAAACACATGTCCATTTCTGTACAGTGTGCCTTTGTACTGTCAGTAACTTGGCAAAGGAGGGCATTATACAGATTTATTGGGATATACATTTAAAACAATCACTGACATGGTCCCACAAAATATGTTTGACTAAGGGATCCCAACTCCCTTGTCAGGTCCATGGTGGGGCATCAATTTGCAGATTAGTTTATGGAAACAGGTAGGAGTATGACTTACTGTTTGTTGTGTCCTTAATGGTGTTCGTTTTGAACATTATCAAGCAGGTACAGCAGAAGCAGGGCGGGCATCACTAGCTCCATGGTGTCACAGGACATGTAGAGGTGAGTACAGGTGAGTTTCAGCCTTCAATCCCTCCTGTTCTGCTAGCTCAGATGTGGTAGTTGGACTGCCATGTTCACACCAGCTTTAAGGCAACTTGCACTTGGGATGGCGTTTATACTGGAAGTACACCCTCCAACAGAATCATTGGACTATTCCGATGATGCCGCTGTGGTCAGGATTTCCTGGCGGTGGTGGCGGGACAGCGGCTGTCTTTCATTTATGTAACCGCATGTCTCTTAATAGGGCAGTCCCAAGACCATCAAACTTGTAATCAGGCCCTAAATGTTGGGAGATAGTGAATCCAGAATTGCTTGATCTTGGAATGGAAATAGAAGACATTTGATAGGTCAGAGCATATCCTCAGAATGACGTTCAAGCTTTGTAAAGTATTTTTACTTTAGAAATATAGTTGAATTTGTCAGTGGTTGAGAAGTTACTGAGCCATTTTTATTCCATCTGTTTGTAGCCTTTCTGCCTTTGTGACCAAAGGGGAGAACCAAGAAGCAAAGGAATTAGCATGACTACCTGCAGAAGTGCTACTATTAATAGAATAATCCAAGGTATCCATTCAGTCGCTAAACTGTAATGCAAAGGTATTGAGTCACCTGTAAAAATCAGATTGGATAATGCAAGTCCGGATGGAAGGCCATACAACTGAATGTGAGCCCATGCTCATCTCCTCCCCAAAAAATGTGAAAAGTAATTTTATTATGGATAATTCAGGCAATGTTAGTGAAGTACCAAAGCGACCAAGCTAAAGCTGGAAAAGATTAGATCAATGTTTTGCACCTTATTTATGTAGTTATTTAAAATATGATTTTATATTGCGCAGACGTGGCCATTGGGCATCAAAGCACTTTACATGATTACAGTTACCATGAATCAACAAAAGAGTATATTTGAAATAAAGTGCTAGAAAAGTGAGAAACAGACATTGGCGAGTGTGTGGGAGTTCATAGATTTAGCCCAAGGTTCTTTGAAAGGGAAGAGTCTAATAAGGTGCTTTCTAGAATAAAGATTTCCAGTGAAAAAATGAATAATGGGTGCATACATTTTTTAGATGTTAACAAAATAAGAGATGGTCTACTCAAAGCCAATAAACATAGACAAATTGTGCATTGTAATAAAATCTAACATCTTTGAAAAACTATTATCATGTACCCAATTCCTGAAAGCAAAGCATATTAGTTAGAAAAGCAAGGGATGCAATAAAGTCCCACCAAAACTGAAAACAAAGATTTTCAAGAAAATTCTTTCCTGGAAGAGTTGATTGAAAGAACCCAGAAGAAAGCTCTAAATATGCTTGGGAATCAATTGCTACAAAATTGATAGGAACTGTAAACAACTGACTTATTTTACTCATAAAATGTCCATTCACCAAACTGCCAAGGGTAGCGATATGACATCACATACGCTTTGACATTAATAACATCACAAGATGTGACATAATTTGACCTTTGACCATGAATATCCACAGGAAGTGGTGACATGTGACATTAACTCAACAGATATCACAATAGTTTACATGACCATATCCCTACAGATATCAAAATAGTTTTTCCTTAACTGCATGATCATGAAATGTCCATTTTAGAAGCTTCCCACATTAAGGTGCTGACATGATCTTTGAAAGTTTTGGGGAAGAAATACTTGCCATGAATTGTGACAAGCCAGACCTCTTTTAGGAGGGCTCAGGGGCTACTCTGCAAAGAAAAAGTTAAATACAATGTGGTCAAATAGTGTATTTAGAAGGACAATGTTCACACAAATTAGCCAAAAAGCCACAAGACCTTAACCCCTTCCACGCTCATGACGAGCTGGGCTCGTCATGCAGTAGCCTCCTGCTACACTGATGACGAGCCCAGCTCGTCATGAATAATGGGGTTCATGGAGTTCCAGCACAGGAGAAAAATCCCCATAGCATTCAAGGTGTTAAAGAACACTTTCATATTCAAGGCCTTTCATGGTGCAACAACCCAATGAAACCTGATGCTCCCAAGGAGTTGACCCCATTGCTTTCACACTGTGCTCTGGGTGCCAATCATTGTCAATGAAATTGCTATCCCTCCCTCGCAGCTCCACCAATAAGTGAGGCCTTCCCCTGATTCCCTGCACTCTTGAGTGTTGGTGTTCGAGGTCCTCCTCCACCCCCAGGATTTACCTATGCTTCATCCCTGGTGGTCCAGTGGACCTCTGTCTCTGTTCTCTCGCTCTGCTTTTTCTTTCCATTTTCACTCGTTTTTTCCCTCGTTTCTATCTCCTCCTTTCATTCTCCTTCTGTGTCTTTCATCAGTTTTTCATTCATTTTTCACCCTCATCTCAATCTTCCCCTTTCACTCTCCTCTGTGTCCTCCGTTTCTTTCCTCCATTCTGCTTGAACTTTTGCTGCCTTATTTGCACTTTCCCCTCTCTTTTTGACTTTTTCCTGTGCCTTTTCTGCCCATTTTTTCCCGTGGCTGCTGCCCCCGCGGCCCTTCCTCCCCCGCGCGACCAGCACGGCTGGCCCAATCCAGCTCCACTCCCCACTCCCCACTCCCCACTCCCGCCTCCCAGCTGTCCAGCCCTCCCCGACCCCTACTTAATGGTGGCCATGCACAGGGGGCGCGCCATAGGCAAGCCCGTCTGCAACCAACCGAGACCAGTGCCTGGAACCCTGGATCTCTGCACCGCCAACACTAAAACCCAATGGTACTCCACAAACTCAACCCAGGCCACAACAACAACCGTAATCTAGCATCAGTATTTTTCCAAGGATGCCTGTACAAACCAAGACTTACCATCGGTTTGCCAGGGCCAAGGGCTGGCATGCAGGCACATTGCAGCCATGCTCACTTCCTTTGATTCACTCACACTCATTCCTCCATCATCATTACTTACTTGCACTCATTCACTTTTTGTCATTATCTTGCACTCATTCTTACTTTCTAACTGGCGAACTCATACTCATTGACCCTCTATTTCAATCATTCTCACTCACGACGTCACTGACTCTCACTCACTATCTATCACTCATTCTCACTCACATGTGCTCACAGACACACACTCTCTAGCAGACTCTCACCCACAAGCACTCATACAACATACATTTAAAAAACTTTTTTGTTTTACTTACATCATCTGCCCCTGGAGATCTCTTTCAACCTCCTGGTACCCCACCTTTATTTTACCATTTGTGAGCAACTATTATTCACAGTTAGTGTAATAAAGGATTGATAGAAAATAGTAGTGAGCCCAGACTCCCATAAGGACGAGCTGCCTCAGCCTTTTTGGCGCTGACTATGCTAAATCTAAGGCCAGGGTTTGCAAAGGCAGTGCAATGAGTCAGAAAGCGGCAAGTCAGGGGTCACAGCTGCAACCCCTGGTGACTTTTGCTCCACAAAGAGTCATAAAATGAAAAATGATTAATAATCATTATTCAATACTTAATAACGAGGAACTACAAGATGTGTTCCAAATTTACGTATAAATGATTATAAAAAAGTATAAGATATAATATAGTAGTGACTAGACAGGTGGTAGAAATTTTGCTCCAAACACATTTGAATGCCACCAGAAAAAGGAAATGTCACTGTTTGCATTGCACATATTGTAACAATGTAATGCAATTAAGCAGCAAAAAAAAATATCCCAACACAGGAAAACTGATTCTATGAAGATGTGCGTTAGAACCGGGATTCCCTAGTTGACTGAGGTAGGTACCTTAGGCCAAGTAGGGACCCTCGCTTCCACGTCAGGGAAAGGAAGGACACCTTCTCAGATAACCCCTGCTCACCCCCTTGGTAGCGTGGCATGAGCAGCCAGGCTTCTCTTCATTGCAAATGTGTAAAGTATTTGCAACCATGCTCCCAGTGACCCAATGGTGACACCACAAAAGGACTCCACTCGAGTTTCATATAGAAACAAGTATACGTTTATATAAAAAGATATATGATGAGACCACACAATAAAAATCCAACATATGCCTATTTGTATTATACCTCCTGGCCAGTTATTAGGTCATGGGATGGTGCAGTGAGCTAAAAAACGGTGATGGATCAAGCCCTGATCTGTTGACTGGGTAGGAGTGTTCTGATTAACTCAGATACTCTGTCCATCACCACCCCCTTTTTGAAAACAGTTATTAGGTCAGCCAGCTCTTGTAAGTTCTGGTGGTATTAATGAGCAATTCTTGGTGATGCTATGCAGTCCTAATGCAAGGCCATGCAGTTCGTGATACAAGAATCAGGCACTTTGCAATGTAAAAATATTACAGTTATGCAATGTGTAATACAATCATCAGGCAGTTCGTTATGCAGAAATATTGCAATGCGTAATGCAACAATCAGATAGTTTGTTCTGCAAACTAATGCAATGTGTGATACAACAATCAGGTAGTTCATAATGCAGAATTAATGCAATGTGTAATACACACCAGCACCGATCACGGTGTTTCAGACGGTTTCTCCAGCCCTCGTACTGACTTGCGGTCAATTTCCGTCACCATATGCACCCATCACGGATCTGGTGTAAACCACAGTGCAACTCCATGCTCCGGACCCAGTACTGCCACTCCTTGGCAAGTACTGGCCGTGATACCAGCTGGAACAGAGGCTCGTGCTACTAGAAGGGGAGAGGCTGAGAGCGTCTCTCTAAGAGCCGGCACCCCGCCCAGGCACGACACACGTTACCTGGGGGGGTGCGACCTCGCTCTCCTCTCCGCCTCTCACGACTTGGGCCTCCGATGTGACTTGGTTGATTCCGGGTCCATTACGATAACAAAGATCTCAGGCTGCTACAGGGCACACACACACAGCGCCGCTGAGACTTACTTGTTATTGTTATTGTTAGGTACTTTTATATAGCGCTCAGCTGCCTCAGTGAAGGGGCATCCCGGCGCTTGCAGCAGTGTCAGTGGAGAGCTAGGGCTAGATTGTATGGAATGCTGACCTCCAAAGCATTCATGTGACTCTGAGAGGCTTCCGTGTACCACGTCAAAAAGATTGCTTTTACAAACTGGAAGCATTAAGTGCATTAAGGAAAAGAGGATGACTGGTCTACAAAAAGGATTAAAACCTTTAAATTTAGTGCCGGGGACAATCAAAATCAGATAAAGACCAGCACTACCAATGAGAGTCATTTGACCATTTCCAGTATTCCTGAGGTCAGAACTTGACCACATTGCAAAGGGTCACTGCTAAATGCACAATGTGTTGTCCCGAAGAAGGTCTGATGGATTAATACAATTGAAGACCGAAACGTCGACTACATAGTCCATTTCTCCATGTGTGAATATTTGTATAAGTTACCATTTTATTTAAGAAAAAGAGATGTCACTTACTGTTTTTATCTTGGATTGGACTTTTTTTCAAATGAATTATAAGAAGAATTGTTAAACTCCTTGTTCATTTGTAAGCATTGCAATCAACGTGAACTGTTGATCTGTACCCTATGAATTTATGAGCAAGAGAAATAAGAAATATTTTTTCAAAAAGATTATCCTGTGTTGTTTTTTATCTTTACTCTGACTATATCACTTGATCAGTCTTTTTGCTGTATTGATTGTCATTACAACTCGACTAACGTTATAGCAGATATTGATTTAATTGATTAGATGTTTGTAAGAACTGAAATACAAATCTGAAATTGAAAATCTTCTTGATGAATACATTCCCTTGATGGCACCTTAAACCCTATACTCTTACGGAAGGACAGCAGGCAATCTAACCGCCGAATCTGAACAGGGAGAGAGTTCTACTTGAGCCTCGGGTGCGCACGGTCACAGGACAATCCTCACAAAGTTCTTACGCTGTACAAAGTACACACACACACAGCATCCCTGAGACTCCCTTGAGCCTTGTGTGCGGTTACAGGGCAATCTTCACGAAGATCTCAGGCTGCACGAAGCACACGCACACAGCATCGCTGAGACTCACTTGAACTCCTGGCGCCCCGGATCGCAGGGCAATTCTTCACAGGGTCCCAGGCTGCATAAAGCACACGCACAGCGTCGCCGAGACACACTTGAAATTCTGGTGCCCACGATCACTGGGCAATTTTTCGGAGGGTCTCAGGCTGCAAAAAGCACAAGTACACAGCGTCGCTGAGACACTCTGGAACTTCTAGTGTGCAAGGCCACAGGGCAATCCTTACAAAGATCTCAGGTTGCACAAAGCACACGCACACAGCGTCGCTGAGACTCACTTGGACTCCAGGTGCACACGTCACAGCACAATCCTCACAAAGGGCTCAGGCTGTAAAAAGCACTCGCACACAGCGTCGCTGAGACTTACTTGGACTCCAGGTGCCCACGATCACAAGGCACGGCTTGCGAAGGTCTCAGACTGCAAAAAGCACACGCACACAGCATCACTGAGACACTTCTAGAAACCTTTGTGTTCCTGAGTTTCCACAACAGGGAGCCAGCACATCTTGGGCCCTTGGGAGCAAGTTACTTCAGGATACCGCACAGCAAAGTACTTTCAAGCAGGGGAACACAGCACACAGCAAAGTCCCTTTAGCCTCTTCGTACAGCAATGGGTAGTACTTTCCTTCAGTCTCTTCAGCTGCTTCTTCCTTGGCAGAGGTTTCTCTTGACCACGAAGTAGTTTCAATCCTTTTCAGTCTTGAACAATCCAATGCCCCAACTCAGGGGTTTCAGCTCACATTACCAGCTCTGGCACACACAGTGCACTTTACTAGTAAGGCAAACATACCAATCATGGACAACTAATCACCATTACACTTTATACATGGAGCACTTGCACTTTGACACTGATCAGCAGTGGAAAAGCGTCCAAAGCATCTAAGTTGGCAACACCATGTCAGAAAAAAAGGTCTAGGGGGAAATAAAAAGTTAAGGGAACTTTAGCCAAAAAGGGCCAAGTCCAACAATGTGTCTCTACTTGTGAGACAATGAACTGAATGGACACCTCAAAGTAGACATTGAGGCTTTAAAGTATAGGTCAAACAAGAAGTTTGACAAAACATCAATACACCAAACACAAAAGGGACATTCAAACGACATCTGTGCATGGCTATACATTTTTTTTAACGTGGCCATAATATTCATCAAAGAAGATTTCAAACGTTAGAAACCATATACAATAGAGGTCAAGATATGCTAGCAATGTTAAAGGTATTACTTAGTCGGTAAACAGAATGGATGTAGGAACTGGATGCAATTAACTCTCAAGGCTGGAATGACACAGCGGAATGAACAGTGTTAGAAATGTGCTTATTAATTTAGGAGGGGGATGCCCACTACCAACTTAACAAACACTTGTTTTGGGCAAAGCAAAGCTCTGGAAGAATATCAGCTCAACAGCTGGTACTGTGGCACAAGCAGCAAATCAATACTCAGAGAAGTGTGTGTTAAGTGCAAGTAGTACCAACCATTTTAAAGTAACTAACATAATGTAATAACATTCTTAAACCAATTTTTAAAAACAAAGACAAAGGTATTGATCAAAATGCCACAAATGTGTTAACATTGCTTTGGGTGGTCTAGAGTTTTGAATTAAAACAACTTTTAATACTAATACTTTTAATACTAACAGCAACTCTAAAAATGCAAGCATTATTGAAAAACAGCAGATTGTGATTGACTGAGACCTAACCATGGTTTCAGTAAGACCATGATAGACTGCAGTGAAGCTAGAGCACAGCGGCTTCTGACAGTCATATGTTTTTGTCATATATGCGAGAAGTGTAAATCCACACTGTAGTCATGTAAACCACATATCACATTTCACTCTCATGCCATTTGTTCTTTTTTCTGCTCCAGCTACTCTGGCCTTAAATTAAAGTTACCTACTAAATCCAGGATTTTCACTACATTTGTCACATAATTTGGCCCTCCACTGCAACATAAACATAGGAGTACTGAAAATGGTAAAGCTCTACAGACTGGTTTGGGAGCAGATGTCATAAATATGATACCTATATTTCTCAGGGATCCTTGAAATATCTCTACATATAAAGTATGGCAAATTGCACATGATAGAACACTTGGCTGTGATTTGCTCTAGCCTAGCCAATCTACCTATATTTATATGCTGATTCTTCTCCCCCCTCCAATTCCACTCATGTGCTCTCCTGCAGTTTTCCTCTGCCCACTTTTGTCGGTTTTAGTTGTTAAAGGAGTTCTCTATATTGTGATTTTTATGGTACATGATGTGCTATAACCTAAGACTTTCATTTTAGTCTACTATGGATTTAATAATATAATAATATAGTGTGCACATCTTTTGTTATCGTCATTGAACCTTGGCATTTGTGATCTGCACATTTATGTAGAATGTATGTGTATTCTATTTAGAAGATATAAATAAAAATGTAAAGAATGAGTAAATATGTCAGCAGAACTAGGGCATAAACAAACTAAATTGTAGCATTATTGAGGAGCAGAAATTGTGTGATGCACAATTGACACACAAAAAACAGCATTCTATACAAGAATACACTTCTGATTGGTTCATTGATCTTTTCATACAACATTAAATACATGCTGCACATTTCACTCTGGTAGACTTTTCCTATCAGAATTTAGCAAGGACGGCGTGTAATCCATGTTTGGAGCATATGGTTTCAGAGGTCGTAAAGAGTTGCAGATACATGTTAAATCCTTTAGAAACATTAGTAATGAAGGAGGCTCAGGATTAAAAACAGCCCACCTGTGCTACCTGGCCTCTATGATAGAGAAAAGATGTATGGCATGTGCTTGTCCAAATACCCACTCCAGTGACTTCCCTCAAACCATGGCTCAAGATACCGTAATCCATGATACTGAGGGCCACAGAAAGATTGAAGAGGACCAGAAAGCCTAGGTCAATAATTTCAAACAATTTATCTGTACCAAAGCTGTCTTAAATGTTATGCTCTTATCCTTGACTGGTTGTGATCCAAAATACCATGTATTTCTATATGCGAGTGTATCTGGCACATCATGATCTTCTCTGATCTCTGAAGTAGAATATGGAGCCCAGATATTGAAGGGTAGGTGTTAGGATCTTTTTCTTCTAATGCAGGCATTTCAATAAACGTCCTAAACTACCAGACTTTAAAATACCCACGAGCATGTATTGCTAACAGTGATCATAAAAGAAGAACATTGGCCAGGAACGTCTTCAATGACGTTCAGCCCATTTGTTATCAAACGTTTATCTCAACAAGGGATACTCAATCAAGTTTAGATAATTTTTTCTGGGAAACTGTTAGGGTCTGTGTTAGAACCCAGAGCAGGTGCCACCTTAACTGTGTCTAGGTGGAATTTGGAATGTGGGGGATTTGGCAGTTGCTGGCTGCTGCCTGTCCTGTCGTTCATCTGTAACTTCCCTGTGAGGAATACCTTCTGTTGCTTTAAGTTGCTGACTGTAAGACTTGGCCTTTTTGGCTAAAGTTCCCTAAACTTTGTGCTTTCCCCTAGACCGTTTTCCTGACATAGATTGCCAAATTAAATGCTTTGGCTACTTTGCCACTGCTGATCAGTGTCAAAGTACAAGTGTTCCCTATGTAAAATGTAATGGTAATTGGTTGGCCATTATTGGTATGTTTGCCTTACTAGTAAAGTCCCTAGTGATGTGCACTGTGTGTGCCAGGGCAAGTAATGCAAAGGTGCACGGAGACAGGAACTCAGGCCTGCAGTGTAGGGCCTGCGCACAGTTTGCTAAGTTAGCATGTTGTCCTGACAAGTGCAACCGCTTGTCAGGCCTGACTTTACCTTTTGCATACACATTGGGCACCCCTGTGGTAGGTCCCAGGTAATCCCTGGGTAGGGTGCAGTGTAGGTAAAAGGCAGGACATATACAAAGGTGTATTATTTCCTGACAGTGAAAACCACTCCATTTCGTTTTTCACTGCTGGAAGGCCATCCTGCCCATAGGACAGAATGGGGAGGCTGGGTGTTGTGTTTGGTAGCCTAGTTTCCTGTAAGTTTCTAATGGTGAGGTGAAGTTTAGTATGTATGAACTCACAATGTCATATCACATCTTTCTGCAAAGGTGGTTTTGTCACTGTGTGTTCAGAAACCACTCTTTTAGAAAGTGGCTGAGTTTGTGCTTTAAGCATTTCTGTGTGTCTCTGCTGAAATGTGGATTGACTGACTGGATCTGGAAGGTGAGAGGAGCTGGGAGAGGTCTTGACACAGGGAGTGAAAAGGCCTGGGCTGGTGCTATAAACCAATTAAGCCATCTCCTGCTGAGTGATTAAGGAACCAGACCCCCATTATCAAAGGGAGAAAGGTGATACTGGGAGGGAGACGACCAGAACTGATTTAGTGAGGGGTCAGGGACCCCTGAGCACAAACGAACTTCAAAGACATTAAGGGGTATAACTATGAGAGCTGAAATCCCTGAACATTGGAATGAAACAGATATGGATTGAGCCTGACAGGGCTTGGACCCATTCTGTGGTCACGAGGAACCTCTGCTAAAGAAGGAGCAACTTAAGAGACTGCCTTGGAAGGACCAATCCTTGCTTCGTGATCTGGGGCTGGTCTGCAGTTTGCTGTTCTAACCAAGGGAGAGGCTGTTGGGACTGTGCTTGGATGCGCTGGATCCCCCTGTTTGAATAAGACTGTGCTTTGTGCTGGGTCTTGTAACCTAAAGGGCCCGAGGTGAGCTGGCACCCTATTTGGAAACACAGGTACATAAAAGTTTCTGGAGAAGTCCCAAGCAACGCGGTGTGCGCATGCTTTTGCAGCTTGAGACCCTCAGAAGTTGTGCCTTGTGATCATGGGCACGCAGGAGTAAGCTGAGTCCTGGATGGGCAGGGTGCATGTTGTGGTGCAGACCAAGGTGTTGGTGAGGAGCGCCTGGTTGTTGTGTGCACGGGGAGACGAGTTGAGACACGGATGCACAGGGTACGTGTCTAGGTGCACGCCAGGGCATTTGTGAGGAGCGCCTGGTCGCTGTGTGCACCGAAAGAAGAAGTGAGTCTCGGACGCGCAGAGTGTGTGTCGTGGTGCAGCCAGGGCGTTGGTGAGAATCGCCTGGTCATCGTGTGCACCGGGAGAAGAGGTGAGACTATGACGTGCACAATGTGTGTCGTGGTACAGCCAGGGCATTGGAGAAGAGCGCCTGGACATTATATGCACTTGGAGAAGAGGAGAGACTCGGATGCGCTGGGTGCATGTCGAGGTTGAAGCGGAGGCGTTGTTGAGGAGTGCCAGGTCATCTTGAGCACCAGAGAAGGGGCGAGTCTTGGACGCGTAGAGTGGGTGTCGAGGTGCAACCTGAGGCGCTGGTGAGGAGTGCCTGGGTAGTGTGTGCACCCAATTCGAAGTCAGTCTCCACAGTGCTGAGGGCGTGTCTCAGGGACTACTGAGACCGCTGGAAGGAGGGCCAAGTCATTGGGCCCTCGGAGTGAAATAGCAGTGGCCTGGACCGGCAGCCTCGTAGGAGCTGAGCCGCCGGTCCAAGCTCACCGTACCCCATGACGGAGTTCTGGATCAAGGCCCAAGTCGCTGAAGTAGGAGAGGAGAGTGATGTTGCACCTCCCCCATGTAATGTCGATCACCATGTGGGGTGGGGGTGCGAGCCCGGAGGGACACTCTCTCAGCCTCTCACTTCTGTCAGCTGCGCGAGCAAGTTGCTCAGCTCAGATCTCGGACCGTGCTGGCCCAAGGAGGGGCAGTACGGGGCCAGAGTGAGAGCAGTACTTTTATTTCATCATTGATCCATATATGGGGGCACTGTTAACGGAGCACCTAAACTGTCATATTACACTTTGCATTATTGCTGCTAAAGAACTGTTGAACTGTCGTATGACGCCTGACCTCATTTGTGCCTGACGAACTACATGCTTGGTGGGCTACACACTACGTTATTTTCCCCTTGCAGAGAACATGATTAAAACGTGGTGCAGTGCATTATTTCTTCATTGCACAGTACATGATTGTAGCTTGAAACATTGCTTTGTTTCTTCCTGGTACAGGGCATGCTGGTAGTGATACACATTGCATTATTCCTTCTATTGCAACATACATTTATTTATTTATTTATTTATTTATTATGCAATTTGTATCGCGCAAACTAAACCCGAAGGTGTCAAGGCGCCTATCAAAAAAGATCAAAAATGCAAAGCACCACTACAGATATGCACGTACAAAGAGGTATGTCTTTAGGGCAGATCTAAAAGCTTGAAGAGTGGAAAGAGACCTTACTTCAAGAGGGAGAGCATTCCACCATTTAGGAGCCAGATTGGAGAAGGCTTTCCCCCCCATCTGGCCTTCCGAATACGAGGAACGGAAAGAAGCAATCTGTTGGAGGAACGAAGATTCCTGCCAGGATTATAAGGTGACAGAATAGATCTAATGCCCGTGAGGCTTGTCTTAGCTAAAGCCTTGGAGACCATACACAAGATCTTAAAACAGATACGGTCCACAACAGGAAGCCAGTGAAGCTGCTTCCGGGCAGAAGTAGCAGAGGCACGTCGGGGTAGATCGAGAACAAACCTGGCTGCTGCATTCTGACCACCTGCAAGCGCTGCAGCTGACTTTTATTCAGTCCTGCATACAGCGCATTGCAGTAGTCCAGACGAGAGCCCAGTAATGCCACGGCAAGTTGCTTCCTTGCCTGCAAAGAGAGGTAGTGCCTGATTTTCCTAAGTATATGGATAATACCCCAGCAGGTCGATACAGTCCTGTTGACCTGTTGGCACATACTAAGGGTAGAATCAATCATGACCCCTAGATTTTTTGCCAAAGAGGCAGGATCAGGGCAAGCACCCAGTGAGTCTGGCCACCACTCAGCTGACCAGATCTCCTCCTTTCCTCCGAACACCATCACCTCGGTCTTCTCCCCATTCAGTTTCAATGAATTGTGAATCATCCTTTGGCCGACTGCCTCCATACAAGATCTAAAATTGGCGGCAGTCGACGTAACTGACTGGGAGAGAGAGACGAGGATCTGGGTGTCATCCGCATAGGAGACTACCTCCATCCCAAAAGATCTAATAAGTCTGGCAAGGGGGGTCACATAGATATTAAAAAGGGTAGGTCTAAGCGCTGACCCTTGAGGGACCCCACATTGCACAGACAGGGATGGTGATAGAAACTGACCCAGCATCACTCTTTGCTCTCTATGATCAAGAAAAGAGGAGAGGAGCCCTAGGGCTGCACCCCGAACCCCGATCTCCCTCAGTCTAGATGTTAATACCGAGGGAGAAAGGGTGTCGAAGGCAGCCGTGAGGTCCAAGAGGATCAGGAGGGAGGTCTGTCCCCCATCAACCCGCGTGCGGATGTTATCAAGCACTATGGTGAGGGCAGACTCGGTGCTA
Organism: Lissotriton helveticus; assembly: GCF_964261635.1. NCBI lineage: Eukaryota > Metazoa > Chordata > Amphibia > Caudata > Salamandridae > Lissotriton > Lissotriton helveticus. The sequence goes on from NC_136067.1 coordinate 480,672,161, forward strand.
TGTTCCCTCCTGAATCCATGCTGGGATAGATCCAGACAGCCCGAGCTCTCCACGAAGGCAGCCAGATGTTGATTTAAATGGGCTTCTAACATCTTCGCGGGAGCCGGTAGCAGTGAAATGGGGCGAAAATTTTTTAATACCCCAGGGTCAAGAGAAGGCTTCTTGAGCAGTGGTTTAACCACAGCATTTTTCCACTGCTGGGGAAAAATGCCCTCCTTCATTGCCCTATTCATGATGTCAACCAAAGGGGGAAGGAGGGATTCTCTACACTGCTTAAGGATCTTTAACGATTCAGAAAAGGGGGTGGTGATGAACAGAGTGTCTGAATTAAGCAGACCACTCTTACCCAGTCCAAAGATCAGGGCTTGATCCATCACCGTTATTTAGCTCACTGCCCCATCCCAGCTCAGAACCTGGCTATATGCAAATTAGTCCGTCCCTGGCCCAGTGCATCATGGGAACAGGGCAGACCAAACTACCAAGCCAATTCTTCACCAGAAAGGAGACACGCTACCGGGGACCGGTTTCTGGCATTTCAGCCTCGTCGGCCCGGCTTGCTTGAATCCTGATGGAGCAGTGAGCAAGGGACTCATGTCTGAGTATACCCTGCCACACCTATAGTGGCCAAAAACGATTCAGAAAAGGGGGTGGTGATGAACAGAGTGTCTGAATTAAGCAGACCACTCTTACCCAGTCCAAAGATCAGGGCTTGATTCATCACCGTTATTTAGCTCACTGCCCCATCCCAGCTCAGAACCTGGCTATATGCAAATTAGTCCGTCCCTGGCCCAGTGCATCATGGGAACAGGGCAGACCAAACTACCAAGCCAATTCTTCACCAGAAAGGAGACAAGCTACCGGGGACCGGTTTCTGGCTTTTTAGCCTCGTCGGCCCGGCTTGCTTGAATCCTGATGGAGCAGTGAGCAAGGGACTCATGTCTGAGTATACCCTGCCACACCTATAGTGGCCAAAAACGATTCAGAAAAGGGGGTGGTGATGAACAGAGGGTATACTCAGATGTGAGTTCCTTGCTCATTGCACCATCAGGATTCAAGCAAGCCGGGCCGACGACGCCTGAAATGGCAGAAACCGGTCCCCGGAAGCTTGTTTCCTTCCCAGTATAAGAATTGGCTTGGTAGTTTGGTTTGCCCTGTTCCCATCATGCACTGGGACAGGAACAGACTAATTTGCATATAGCCAAGTCCAGAGCTGGGATGGTGCAGTGAGCTAAAAAACGGTGATGGATCAAGCCCTGATCTTTGGACTGGGTAAGAGTGGTCTGCTTAATTCAGGCACTCTGTTCATCACCACCCCTTTTCTGAATCATTTTGTCCACCATAAGCGTGGAAGGGTATACTCAGATGTGAGTCCCTTGCTCATTGCACCATCAGGATTCAAGCAAGCCGGGCCGACGACGCTTGAAATGGCAGAAACTGGTCCCCGGAAGCTTGTTTCCTTCCCAGTACAAGAATTGGCTTGGTAGTTTGGTTTGCCCTGTTCCCATCATGCACTGGGACAGGAACAGACTAATTTGCATATAGCCAAGTTCTGAGCTGGGATGGTGCAGTGAGCTAAAAAATGGTGATGGATCAAACCCTGATCTTTGGACTGGGTAAGAGTGGTCTGCTTAATTCAGGCACTCTGTTCATCACCACCCCCTTTTCTGAATCATTTTGTCCACCATAAGCGTGGAAGGGTATACTCAGATGTGAGTCCCTTGCTCATTGCACCATCAGGATTCAAGCAAGCCGGGCCGACGACGCCTGAATTTGCAGAAACCGGTCCCCGGAAGCTTGTTTCCTTCCCAGTACAAGAATTGGCTTGGTAGTTTGGTTTGCCCTGTTCCCATCATGCACTGGGACAGGAACAGACTAATTTGCATATAGCCAAGTTCTGAGCTGGGATGGTGCAGTGAGCTAAAAAACGGTGATGGATCAAGCCCTGATCTTTGGACTGGGTAAGAGTGGTCTGCTTAATTCAGGCACTCTGTTCATCACCACCCCCTTTTCTGAATCATTTTGTCCACCATAAGCGTGGAAGGGTATACTCAGATGTGAGTCCCTTGCTCATTGCACCATCAGGATTCAAGCAAGCCGGGCCGACGACGCCTGAAATTGCAGAAACCGGTCCCCGGAAGCTTGTTTCCTTCCCAGTACAAGAATTGGCTTGGTAGTTTGGTTTGCCCTGTTCCCATCATGCACTGGGACAGGAACAGACTAATTTGCATATAGCCAAGTTCTGAGCTGGGATGGTGCAGTGAGCTAAAAAACGGTGATGGATCAAGCCCTGATCTTTGGACTGGGTAAGAGTGGTCTGCCTAATTCAGGCACTCTGTTCATCACCACCCCCTTTTCTGAATCTTAAGGATCTTTAACGGGCAGACGTCCAGCGGAGAGCCAGATTTGGTTTTGTTAAGAAGGATCTCAGGATCCTGGCAAGAGAGAGGAGGAAAGGATTCCAGACCCACGTGCTGAGATAATTCAACAGAATCAGGGCCCAGAACAGCGGGCACCGGAGGCTCAGCGGTGGAGGATCTTTGCGACTCCAAAGCAAGATAGATGTCCGTTATTTTGGACTGAAAGAAGGAGGCTATCTTGTTGCAGAGCTCCTGAGATGCAACAACAGGATCTGGGATCTGGAGAGAAGTAAGAGATTCGACAATCCTGAAAAGCTCTCTAGGAGATGAAAGTGAAGATGTGAGGACCGTAAAGTATTCTTGCTTGGTCTTAATCACTTCCAACTTATATCTTTTTAACAGGATCTTGTGGACTTCTCTATCCTTTTGGTCCCAGCTAGTATGCCATAGTCGCTCCTGTCTCCTTACCTCTTGTCTAAGGAGTCTTAGTTGTTCAGAGAACCAGGGAGCTGAAGGTCTTTTCCTGGCTGAATAGCAGGACCTAGCCGGAGCCAATTCATCTAGGGCCTCCAAGATGGTTTTTTCATAATGCGAGACCGCTGAGGGAACGTCCATCCCCTGAATAGTGGACAGACTAGACGTCCACGAATGGAAGGAGTTTTCCCTAATATTTTTATAGTTCCTTCGTACTTCCGTTGTACTCGGAACCTTTCTAATAATGTCCTGGGCCGGATAGATCAGATTGAAAGGAACAGCCAAGTGGTCCGACCATGATAAATGGAAAGGGTCGGTTACAGTCAACCTCTGGTCATTAGAAAAAATTCCATCGAGCGTGTGCCCCGCTCGGTGGGTGGGTCCTTCCACCAGTTGGGTAAGTCCACAGGCAGACATAGCTTCCAGCAGGGAGCTAGTGTCATGGGCCTCCAACAGCTCTAAGTGAAAATTAAAATCACCCAGGATGGTGAGATTTTGGCGGCCAAAATAAGGTTCCAAAACCTGAAGCAGCTTCAGCCCGAAGTCAGTTCTGGGGCCAGGGGGACGATAAAGCAAGATCCCATTAAACGCGGGATTAGAAGAGTCGGACAGGGAAAAATAAAGTGCTTGAAACACATCCTCGGGATCTGAGACAGGTATGATGTGGCATTGGAACCTGTCTTTATACAGAATAGCCAACCCACCGCCAACTCAACCCATTCTATCCTGCCGTGCTAAGCAGTAACCATCAGGGACCGCTTCAACAAGGTCTGGACCTGAAGAGTCTTTGGCCCATGTTTCGGTAATAAAAACCCAGGAGGGTTCCCTTTCCAATATGAGCTCCTTAAAGACAATATTATTTTTAATAAGTGAGCGAGCGTTGATTAAAAAGCAATTTACGCTCAGCGCACTAAAACCGGGACAGGACTCCAAAGGAGAGGGGGGGCAAGAAGGATTAAAGCCACCCGACTCTACCTGAAAACAGCCACATCCAATAGGTAGCGAGAAGTCTTCAGGAATGCTCCTATGGAAACAAGGTGCTAGTGGAGGTTTGAGGCGTAATACATCTTGCAAGGAGTATTTCAATAAGTGATGGCCTCCATTATCCTGGCCTATAGTCCAGCCATCCAGCCCGTCCTCAGCGCAGACGGGCTGGACTCTGGCGTGACTCCGGCGTGGCTGCGGCGAACACGCTGCGCGCACACGCTGCGCGTCATTATGACTAGTTTAAATAGAGCTCTAGACAGTCCTCCTGACTGCTAGAGTGCGGGAGAGTCCAGCGTTTGCCTACACCCACCCAAGATGGCGCTCACCAAATCCTGAGCGCGAGGGACCGGCCCGCCAAAGTAGCGGTGAGGAGCCAATTACATGCAAGAAATGCGGTCGGGGGTTTTTAAAAGCAGGGGAACAGTCAGAAACAAAATTAAAATAAAGACAAAAACGGGATGTTTAAAACGAAAGGATCCTGATCCAGAGCCTAGCTGTATCAATGCTAGCATGTCTGTGGCGCTACGTATGGCATTGTTCCTTTGTTGCACAATACAAGAGAATATCGTTACACATTGCACTATTTCTTTCCTTTTGCAACTTGTGTGATTCTAGCAATACGACTTACCTGACCTTTTGGAAATGGTTAGAAGTGAGCTTAATTGTTGGTTAGAAGCAGTGGTTGGGATTACAACCTTCAACCCACCGGGACAAATACTACCCATTCTTATATGTTGATTTTGTATTATGTGGTCATATCGTATAACTTCTTATATAAAGAATATATTCATTTTATAAAATCTTGTGGGGAGTCTATTTGTGGTGACATCATAGGGTTGCTGTGACTGTGGTTGCACATACTGTACACATGTACCTTGGAGATAAGCCTAGCTGCTCGTGCCAAACTACTAAGGGGGTGAGCAGGGCTATCTCAGACAGTGTCATTACTTAGCCTAACATTGAAACTAGGGTCGGGGACTCCTGCCTTTAGCATTTGGTGGTGGCGGTGAGGCATAAGAAACCCCACTTCCAACATTGACTTCGTGGACTTTTTGTTGATGATGACGGTTAAAGAACCCGGTAGCTGGCAGGGCAGGTGTCCATCTGGCACTTCCACATATTCAGGGCAGTTACACTGCACCTCGCCTCCTTAATTTCGTTTCTTCTGCATGCTGAGCTGCCGTGTTTCAGTTCCAGAGTTTAAGGGCTTCAAGATAAGTACTTTGATAATTTTCAATGAATTAATTTTTGTGGCCCTTAACAAAGGGAAGAGGTGGGGATTCTGATGCAGCTATTCTCCTTTGTATGATCTAAGGCTCTGATGCCGTGTTTCCCAAATGGACTATTGGAGGTTGCCTAGCAATGGCCCCTACTGACGTGTTTCTTCTGGTCTATGTGGAGTATTTGAGGTTGCTTAGCAATGCCTCCTGCCTACGTACTAGCTCATGCACTGCAGCCTGTCAGTTGCTGAGCAACGTATTGTTTCTGGTGTCACAAGTCCTTCTGTATGTCTACCAGTTGCATAGCAATATATTGTTTTCTTCCGTCTCCTTTGTACATTCTGCAAGCATTATGCTTTTGGGTGCGTATCAGGATCAATCACGACCACTATGAGTCAATCGCTGTAGATGTCACCTCAGTTGTCTACTTCTTCACATTCTGTGAACTTTTTTGACGTTGGGGGCAATTAACCTGATTAAGGAATCCATGATGAGATTCTCGCTGCAGACATCTCTGCAGTAGTCTCCTTCCAGTATCTCCTTTCTCTGCCTGCAACTGCAGTGACAGGCACACCAATTACCATAGGTATCTTTGAGCAATTCATTTTTTAAAAATAAGTGTTTTTCGACCTTCTTTGCCTAGACGTGCGGTGGTAGGCACATCATTTATGTTAGTTGTTTCAACTGTCGCTTTACTGCATGTCATTCTTTGAGGCACCATCAGTGATATGCACACTATTCTATCACTACCCTATTTACTTTACTTTAGTATTTGTGGAACAGTGTGCATTCATGGTGACACGCACAACTCATTGACAGTGCCATTATAGACTAATTGTCTACAGTACTTGTTTTCTTTGTGTGTGTGTGTACCTTCACATTGGTATTGTTTTTTATCTCTTCACCACAAGAACATTGTTATGCAACAAGCTGTGTTACCTCTGCTCCCCTTTTTATTCACTCCAGGTATTCTTCCTGTAGAATGGGAACAATGGTTGGAGGATTTTGATACTTATATGGAAACCATTGATGGGGAGTACTTTACTCAAAAGAAGGAAATTGCACTGCTACGACACTCCTTAGATACAGAAGGGAGGAAAGTGTTTAAGCATATACTAATGGAAGTTGTTTGTGAAGAGGATTATGAGGTTAATGAGTATGCCTTGGCCGTCAGAATGTTGGATATAAGATTCAAGAAAAAAAATAATGTTATGATGGAAAGGCATACATTTTACATGAAGAAACATTTGCCAGGGGAATCAGTAGAGATCGTTGTGAGTGGCCTGAGAGTGTAGGCTTCAACCTGTGAGTATAAGGACTTTCAGGATGAAATGTTGAAGCATCAATTAGTGGTGAATACTAGTCGCAAGAAAAATCAGGAACAGTTGTTAACTACTGAAAATTTAACTTTGGACAAGGCTTTTGAGATACACAAGATTGTAGAACTATGGTTATGTATACGTAACAAATGGCTATAGGATTGCTGGGCCAATTGGTGGATGTGGATACTGCAGTCTAGAAAAAGGAGAGATGAATGGATTATGAACCAAAGGTTTTGGGATGGTATAGATGTGGCAGTAGGTATCGTTTAGGTAATGCCGCTATATATAAAAATCCTGTGCCAAATGTAAAAAGAAGGGGCATTTTGCAAAGCTTTTAAATCCAAAAATAAATTTTTTAAGACTAAACCATTGAAGATTCTTTCTGTGAACAGTGTGCTAGGAACTAATTCTAACCTAGTCAGTGAGGATAAGAATTTTGTCACAATGATTTCTTATTCATCAGTGGAAGGTGTAGAGTATAGTAAGGTTCTGAAGACTGAATAAAGTACGCTCAAACGAACAGTTTTCAAGTGGATATTTGTGGCTGGTTCTGGTTTGTCTTTCTACTTGATTGGTCCAGATGAATGGCTGAAGTTTCATAATATTGAGTTAAAGAAGTCTCTAATCAGACCTGTAGAGTATGGGGGTAATCCTTTAGAATTGCTGGGTGAATTTGAATGTACCTTGAGCTTTAAAGGGCACAACACCCCTGATGCAGTAGTAATTTCATCTGGTAATTTCTTAATGCAAAACCGTCATGCTACCTCTATTTACCGCTGAAAAAGGTGTTGGGCCCTTGACACCATTTATTACCTTCAGGAGATTTTAAATAAACATGAACAGTCAAAACTGCAATTATTATTTAAGCCAATGTTGTTGAGTATTTTAAAGGGTTTTATTTTCTAGTCAAAAGTTAAGGTTTTCTCTACCCCTTCAGTCATTAGTAAAATATCAATCAGGTTACAGAATTTTGAAAACATGAAAAATAGCATTAATACAGAACATATTACAGTCTGTATATAAGCATCACATGTAGAAAAGAAAATGTGGCGCAAAATGTCAGTCAAAAATCTTAAAGAGTTTCTAAGAAAAAGAGTCTTGCAAGGCTAATCAATAATTAAATAGTTTGCAAAAATCTCCCATAAAGAGAAATAAATGCATATAAAAAATTAATCTTTTCAGACCTAGTTATTTAGTCAAAGCATAAACTTAGAATTTTAGCATCTAAATCTGAAAAGCCTTACTATCTGTTGCTGCTCTCTGAATCGCTGTGTCTAAAAGAGCAAACAGCCCCTCCTTCACCAGACCTCAAAGGAATGTGGCCTGCCGTGCCAAAAATATGACATGCAAGGACTCTCTAAAAAAAAACATGAGCAAGCTCTTCCGCAGCGTTTCTCGTACCTAACCCATATGAATGAAGCAGAGCCTAAACCAAAAGCCAAATGAGCCTAGAAGCCAACCACGCCTTCTGGCTTGGGGGCGGAGCTTTCAACCCGGAGGCGGAGCTTGCGGCCCAGAGGTGGAGATTTCAGCCATGGCTAAAATCCCCACCTCTGAGCCGGAAGCTCTGCTTCCAAGCTGCAAGCTCCGCCTCCGGGTCAGAAGCCCTGCCCCCAAGCCAGAAGCTCCGCCTCCGGGCCGGAAGCTCCGCCTCTGGGACGGAATTTACGGCCCGAGTTCGGACTTAGAGTTAGTAGTCTTAAATCAATTCTGTGAATACCGAAAGTAGTAAGTTTATTCTGTGAATCCCGAAAGTAGTAAGTTGACTCTGTGAATCCTGAAAGTAGTAAGTGCATTCTGTGAATACCAAATAGTAGTAAGTTTAGGATTTAGTCTTAAGTTCATTCTGTGAATCGGGCCCCATGTTTCTAACTTTTTTCCTTCCTTCCTGTTAAAGCACAGGCTCGAAGGATACTTTAACTAGCAATGGTACATTGGCACAATCACAAGGATGCACAGTTCACAGTGGCCTTGACTTCTTTGTGTCTTGAGGAAAGCTGGCATAATCTGCGCATGCTCTCTTCTTTTAATGCAAGTCACAGCCTTGCTGGATTCACAGGCAGCCATGTTATTTTAGGCCCAAAAACAAACCAAACAAAAGAGAGCATTAATTTCATGTAAATCAGCCATTATGTTTCCCTCCCTTATACTAATACACTTTATAAAGATTTCCTAGCAAAGCTATTAATTTAAAGCAGCTCTTCTTATTATTTATGCACAACATGCAAAAAAAAGTGCAATGTACAATAAAGCATTATGCATTAATGTAAATTTTAAAAGCGCACACAGTTAATACATACATGCCTAAATGTTTTAAATAGTTTTTTATGCAAAAAAAAACATTTAGCCCCATGTGTAATGTTTGGTGCATTATTAATTCACACACATTATAATAGGAGGTGTTATAAATTGAAATATATATATATATATATATATATATATTTTTTTTTTCTAAATATGCAACAAGCCAAAGTCTCTTAAGACAGGGACAGTGGTGTAAATTACTAGGAAATTAGCTGGGAAGAGAGAACACATTCTTTGGTTATTCTTCACAACTAAAAAGGCCACTTTTCTCTGCACTGCAAAAACGCATGTTAATTCAGCACAACCATTTCAGACTGACTAGGCCTCACTTTCATATTTTTCATGTGGCAAGTTTTTAACTTGCACCAAAATGTGCGTGTCAATTTTAAATGCAGTCTGTCTGAAGCACAAAAAATAAAAAATGCCTGACTCCAGATGGAATATGCTCCATCACCCCAGCCACATTCTATGTAGTAAAGTATGGGTTATGCCAGTTGGTGTGGTTGGAACAGAAGAATCAAGAGATCATTTGAGATCCTAATAGTCCAGAAAATGTTTTGCTAATGGGGGAATGCAAGTCGGTATGGACGTTTGAGGAACAAGTGTGGCAAAGATCATTTCCTGAGAATTTCAGTGAGAAGCTGAGTAAGATTACATGTTTTTCCTATTGTATAATTTTAAAAGATGTTGTGAACCCTCCTATTCATAAGGCAAGAAGGGTGCCTATGTCTATGAAGGAGAAACTTGAGCCAGAATTTAAATCCATTAGTGAACAAGGTATAATTGAACCTATCAAGAGTTCTGAGTGGTTGTCACCTGTGGTTCTTGCTAGAAAAGGAAAAGATAGTCTTACAATGTGCATAGACTTTCATCATCTTAGTGAAAGTATGTGGGTGGCTAGAAATCTTTTGCCAAATATCATAGAAATGTTAGGTTCCCTTAAGGGAGCAAAGGTTTTCACAACCCTGGATATGCTTTCTGAATATCATCAGATAGAGTTGCTCAAAGACAGTCTTACCTCATTTGTTACTCTGGCTTGTGCATTTAGGTTCAAAAGAATGCCTTTTGGGCTGGCCTTAGCTGTCTTTCAGAGAGTTGTGGAAGCTGTGTTCAAGGTGGTTGCCAATGTGAAATGCTTCTAGGAGGATATTTTAGTGTCTGGGAAGAATATGGAAAGTCACACCAAAACATTAGGCAAAGTTTTAACCATTTTAACTGAAAAATAAGCAATTTTTGTGAAATAAGAATCAATATTGGGAGTTATCGATGATTAGGAACGACTTATGTAAGGTCATTCCATTGCAACCACTTGATGCCTGTTATTCTTCCGTAGTGGTGACAGATGCTAGCCTGGTTGGGGGGCAGTTCTTTTACAGAAAAGAGATGGTAAAGAAGTATGATGGTGTTTGCTATTCATGTGGATCACAAACCCTTGATGGGTGTGTTTACCATATTGGGCACTAGCAAGGCCATGTCTTCAATAGCTAAACAACATTACTGGATTTTGGAATTTCAGTTCCATTTGGAGTACATTCCATGTGCCAAAAATGTTTTTGTGGACTGTTTTTCCATGTTGCCACTAAAAAATGAAGGAACTGAGAATGTTTTGGAACAAGATATTTGCACTGTGGCTGCATTGCGGGGTTCTGATTATGAATGCATTTTTGAGGAGGAGTGGAAACATGCTGTGGCAAAGGATGAACTCATTCAACAAGTGGTGTGTAGGTAAAGTAAAAAATGGTCTTATGTAGTTGTTGAAGAAGAGTGAAAGTTTAAAAACATGTTTTTTTATTCAGAATTAGGCTTGAAGGATGGTGTGATGAGGAGAATGGAGAGAGGTCATGACACAAAGATGGCTACTATCTATGTTCGTGATGGGGCCTAAAAGGGAACAAGATGGCGGGGCCACTGTTTCGTGACTTTCGCTTTACCTTCAACAGTGGCGAGGGTGAACACAAATGAACGCCGCTTATGTACATATACATTGTCATTTTCCACAGTCGCCGCTTTTTACATAAGATAGGTCATTTCTGTGTTTATCATAACTGACGGGGTGTACATATAGTCGTGTGTAGTCAATGAAATAGCGTTTGTCAATACTGGTAGACTTGCATATAACCGTGTGCAGTTGATGCGACATACGAGGTGGAATACATATAAATTTACATTTGTCGTACTTAAAAAGTGACCGATGAAACATTTTACAGGCAAAAGTGGTTGAGGGAGGAATTTTGTCCAATACAAGCAATTAGTCAAGGGGTGTAGAAAGTTCCGAAAAAAAGGGGGGGGTCTTCGCCACAGTGTCTTTTTAGTAGCAAGTCATCACTGGTAGGCTCTGGTAGTTCGTTCTCTCCTGTTGGCGCTGTTGAGCACCAGCGGTGGAGCTATAGGTCCAGCTCGGGTCCTTCTTTACACGTCGCAGGGTGTGATCTGTCCTTTGCCGTTAGGCCACAGTCCTGTTTCCTAGCTAATCTCTCTTAAGGGTGCCTTATGCTGGGCACCTGCATTTCTTTCTCGGAGTCAGAATCCATGTGGAAAGGATAGAAGGGGTTTTGTCAGATAATCGAGGGAGGAGAGGGCGGAGTGGGACCGGATCTTTGAGACGGACCAAGGGAGCAAAAGGGTGATGCGCAGGCAGGTCCATCAATCGGGCTCAAAGGGCGGGGACTTCTGGCACGCGTGGGTCAACAAGTAGAGGGCTTCAAGGCAGCCCTCCATTCCTTCGTTTTCTGCGTTTGAAAGTGGTGCATCGTCCCACGTCCCGTTGCTCTGCGGCTCCATCTTAGGTCGAGGGCACACGCGCCTCACGATCTGTGGCCAGGCTGTGCGTCACGTCCAGCCCCTCTCCTCCGGTGACTGTGTATCCTTGAATGGGTACAAAACAGGTTTTAGCGAACTGGCAAGAGAAGGCATTTATAAATTTCAATTCCGTCCCAGATCTAGGTAGCTGGGGGTACGTTTCATCGGTCACGGTCAGAAGTTATCACTGTGGAGCATGTATACAGGCATGTCTACTGAGTTTGTACTAAGTCTATTTGGCGTTCATTCATGTCGCATGTGGCTTTCTGACCCTAGCCCTGGCAGTCTTTTATCATCATGAGAGAGGGGTAGAGGCTAAACACTCTTTTCTCGGGGAGCAACAGTTAAGCAGGGTCATCAGTTATACCTCGAGTTTACGGAGCTGGGGTCAAGCGGGAGGAACGAGGACGTTTTGGACATCCGTACTTGGGTGCGGAGGGGTGGGGCAATCTGGGCATAGGAGATTGTGTTTCTAACGAGCTGAGAGCAGAAGGCCACTGACGTATAGTCCTCCTATAAAAAGGGCCAGATTAGGGGTACATCAGTCGTCTTACCTGTCCTTTCCTTTATAGCCAATTCGAGTTCTATCATTTTTACGGAAAGGAGAGGTAGTAACATGGCAAATTACAATTGTTTTAGTTTCTGGCAATTTGTCGATCACCTTTGTGTTCGAAAAAAACAATTAGGCTCGTGCCGGCGGGGCACAACATTACCACACAAAGGAAGAGGGAGCAGGGGTCGTTCGCATTTTAAATGAACTATACGGTACACGTACAACATGAAGGGAAAGGAAGATAGAGAGAAACGTGTACAATAATAGGCCATTTTGGTGCGCACACAACACAAAACAGTAGGGGTCATATTATATAGAAACACAGACTGAGGGACAACGTAAATCCATATACTACGTACACATGAATTCAGGCGGGGGGGGTACATGTATTTACATACAGAACTCAAGACAAAATATAGAACAGTACTTGGCCAAAGATATTTCCTCCTGCATGCTGCGCATCCTTAGTTCCCTTTTTAATTCGCCTGGCTGTCTTTTGCTGTTGGTCTCTGTTGCAAATACTTATACTTTCGTCAATTGTTCGGGAACTATCCTGGTCGGGCTAGTACTTACGGTGGGATCTTTGAATCGTTTTTAGCGAATGGGTATCCAGGCTGAGGCAACGCAGGGTGTTAGTTGGGGGAACAATGGGCAACTTCGAGTTTCATGGCGTAAGAATCTACTCGTAGGTGCACGTCATTCTTGGTTGCATTATTCGGGGGCCGGTTGGAGTCATATTTTTGTCATACTGCAATAACCCGCCAAGTTTCTGCTTCAGGCCACCCCTCCAGTCGCTGGGTTCAGAGAGAGAGAGACGGTCGTTTCTAAGTAAGGGAGTGTTATATCTATGTTTGCTCGTCGTGTATAGGCACCATGTTCATACCCCCCTTTTTCCCCATTCCATCGGTCGTTCGATCATCACTCAAGTCGTGCAAAAAACATCTCTCTTATCAAGCCAACGCGTGCAACGTATATCCAGTCGAGTTATACACATCCGGTCATACACGCGTGCATTCATATCACCCAAAATCGTCATGTCCTCAGGGGCAGTCCACATGGATAATGTATCATTTGTCCCCGCGGAACCATGGCGCGTTGCTTAGGTCTTTTCCATACTTTAGTCGATGTTCCGATGTGACCTGCAGAAAGAAGGGGAAAAAGAAGGGGTGGGGGCAGCGTTTTAAGACACATTCGCGCGCATAAGCCCAAAAGGCTTTTACTTACCACGTATTCGACCTATCTCCGCGGGGTGCAGTCCCTTCCATCTCGGCGGTTTAAGCCCAGAGGGACTGGTGGTGCGGGAGGCATAATCATTTATGGACTGCACATTGCATAGATCGCCCACGTGTGGTATTGCGGATCTTGTATGGGGGGGTCGAAACAAAAGGGCAATCAGGGTAAAGTGGGGTGAACTCGTGTTCTTCTTCGAGGAGTCGGGGTGGTCTACAGTGGTACCGGGTCTGGTTTAGGGGCATCTGAAACAATTTCCCTGAGATATGCGGCATACAAAGTAAAACAGAACACCGGGACCTTTATCGATTGCCTTATGTTGCACAAAAGTAAAAAAACACACGCAACAAACTTGGATCATTCACATTTTCAATATTTCTGGGTACTTTGCTTTTTAACCTTTCAGTAATCGACTTGCTTTATTTCGCCTGTATTTTACGTAGATCGGAAACAAGGGCTACGTATTCGAACTTACCAATCCAAAAGCTACGACTATTTTTGTTTGTCACAAAATCTTTATTTAAAAAATGTTGACGTACAAATGCAGGCCTACAACCACGTGGGCCAGCCACGGAGCAGACTGGAACTGTACATGAGGGCATATTTATCTGCGGAAAACATAACTGAGTCGGTGGTTGTTTTATTTCATCAAGGTACGATAAGTGCAATAAAATCATATCGAAAAATCATTGTGGGTAAGTACCATCAGTGTCAAAAAGATTCGAACTTTCAATAATACTGTAATCAATGATGCGTCAGAACTTAATATCAAATTCATTGTTCGAATGTTCAAGCAATACTCATCCCCTCCCGCCATGTGCTTCAAAACTGCATACATATCTCATGATATCAAGTCTGAGCATCCGGTACACAACGGGGAATTGCGAGTTTCGTTTGTACCGGCGCCATTTTGGGTGGGGTCAGGCGGGTCCAAGTATAGTCAAAATGTCTCCACCAACTCGTGGTCGGACCAGAACCTCTTTCGGCAGTCCAGAAGTTTCGTTAAGGGGCAACAGAAGGGACCGGTGACATGAACCATCAATCAAAGAAAAGGGAGGGGCAACAATCTTTCCTACCGGGTCGTACTGATGTTCCACCGGAACTGATCAAATCGGTAGTCTGCAGTATTTTTGGTCATTCAAAAACTGAAGCTGGCGCCAGTATGAGGGTGCCAACATCTCGTGGCTACGTCTTGGTTGTTCTGTGGGCAATCATGGCAGTCGTTCCCCATCGGGGGCCTGGGGCCCCTGCAGTTCTCGTAGAATCTTCAAAGCTGAGGAGAACGTTTCTGAACGGAGGACTCGTTTTTCTAGCTGGCCAGCGACCAGGCCATCCTTGCACGCCAGGTTCATTCCTGCAGAGTCGACCGCCATTTTTAGGAGTTCTGCAGCTACCGACAGTCACTGGGTCAAATGAGCAGACGGACTCCAGCCTGTTGGGCGAGGTGTCGTAGCACCGCTACAGTGGACGAGACCCTGCTGGGTGAGTGGAGCGTCTCTATACCGCAAGAGTGGACGAACCCCTTGCCGGGTGCCTGGAGCGTCCCTGCACCGCAAGAGTGGACGAACCCTTTGCCGGGTGCGTGAAGCGTTGGGGGTGCAGCTGAGGGACCTCCACCTGGGGAGGCGGGAGAGGCTCGTCCGCGCCGCCTCTCCCTCCCAGTGCACCCCACGGCATCTCGCTGACATTTGTTATGGCCGGACCAGGCGATGAAGAAGAGGGGGGGTCGGAGTCATATGCAAGACATCCCCCCCCGAGGCCTGCAAGGCGCCGGGAGAAGAAGGGAATGGGAGGACCAGTACATTCCGGGTCGGGCCCATGCCTTATCCGGCCGACGGTGGCCGGCCGCTCTTTGCCACGGCCCCAGGAACGGGTCCCTTGGTTCATCCTGGGGACAGGCCTTGGCGCGTGGTGTCGCCTCCAGACTATTCGCGTAATGGTTCTCCACCCCAGGCCGCCGCCGACGGCTTTTATAGACTTTCTGACGCCCAAAAACCTACTAGAAAGTAGCCCACGGTAGCCCAGCATTGCTACTTTGGGGAAGGAGGGACAGGAACGGCGTCAAGCAGACGGCGAAACGCATTGTGAGTTTGTTGTTGCAGCCGTTTGCCGTGTAAATAGTTGTTTAATATATTTTTGTTCAAATAAAACGTTTTAACCTGTTACTTTGCTATTGTGTTGTATATTTCTAATATTTGCCTAGGGTTTGTCGTTAATTGGGCGGGGTGGTCGGTGGAGCCGAGCTGTCTCGCAGTCATCATGGCGTTGAGTTCGGCTTTCCTCACTAGTTTCATATTTCCTGAGGGGTTGTTCCTAATGCTTCCATTTCAGTGAGGTTGAAAAGAGATCTCATCAGTGGCCTACTGATTTTACTTGATTCCTTTTGTTTTTCCTAACGATTCTTATGTTCTTTTATTTGCTAGCACGATACAGCGGCTAATCCGCATTTTCTTTATATATGTCCTTTTTATTAGGGGTGTCCTCCGGTGGAGCCAGATGGTCTACCTCTAATAAATGGTCCGGGCTGAACCAACTACTGAGCAATGGGGGGGAGATAGGCATGACGGGTTACAACGGGGACAAAAGTCAGCACTACCTATCCTTCACTACTTTGCGGAGACTAGGTAGAATATTTCTATTCTACAGTATTCGCAAATAGGGAATACCCAAAGAGAGAACCAATTCCAAACAGTCAAGTTCGGACAAACAATCAATCAATCAAATGAGGAATACAATAGGCGCAACGGGTTACAACGGGGGCAAAAGCCTGCGCTACCTACCCTTCACTATCTGCAAAGAGAGAGATCTTCCTGTTCCTCTCTGTTTGTAGGCAGAGAAGATCCTTTCCGAGAACCAATTCCGAACGATCAATGTTCGGTCAAACAATCAATCAGTGGGGGATAAAAATAGGCACGACGGATTACAACGGGGGCAAAGGCCTGCGTTACCTATCCTTCACTATCTGCAAAGACTAAGCAGAGTATGGCGACTCTGTGCTTGTTTGCAAATAGAGAATGATCCAAAGAGAACCAATTCCAAAACAATAAATGCTTGGATAACAATCAATCAAATGGAGAGGGAAGTAGGCGCGACGGGTTACAACGGGGGCAAAAGCCTGCGCTACCCACCCTTCACTATCTGCAAAGGGAGAATACTCCTATCCTTCCCCGTTTGTAGACAGAGAATCTCTCAGGACAAAACAATCAAATGCGTAATACTAGTATTTTCCAATGACAATCAAACAATCGATTCGCAATTTGTCGTGTTTACACGACCTTACCTGGACCGTATGGACAGTTTCTCGTCTTCCGTTTCCAGCGCCCGATTGTCCTCTATTCTCCATAATTGCTGTGGCACTCCTGATGGTTCACAGTCAGGACCGTAGATCACTCGAGAGAGGTCTGTTCGGAACCAGTGAAGTTCGGATGATCGGCTGCCAGACAAGGGTCTATCGGGCAGGAGCTCTTCCCGATCGTTGCAGTCGTTCACTCTGTCATTGGGACCTCTCTCACTGGATCCACGTGTCGCTGATGGGCCCCACGTTTGGGACGCCAATTGATGAAAAAGGGTTCAGGCAGATCAGGTCATTTACCCCTTTTTCTAGGTTTGCCCGGCGTTAGCCGCTTCTCACCCAACTCACGATTACCCAAATAAAGAGGCAGGCGCTGGAGACTGGAAAACAGGAAACAGGAGTTTATTTCCGACGGAACACAACACGTCAAATCAGACAACAGGGTATCTTCTCGAGGTGCTCTCTCAAGTTTCTCTACGTCTCCGTCTTTTATACACAGGTTTATGATGTACAAACATTACTTATTGCAATAAAGACACTTTGAAGTACAAAAAGGGCACGTTTGGGACCCCAGCTCCAGGCCCAGGCCCATTCCCATACCGACCGCTCTGATGTTGTTTTCCCCTCACAAATGTAACATGTGATTGTAATCTGCAGCCGGACATTCCAACAGGACACGAGGGCAGGAGGGGGTGGTCAGATCTAAGGTTGGGCAGGCGATAAGATCATGTTTCGCTATGCGGGGCCGGAAGGGTACAGCCACGAGACCTAGTTTTATGATATGGGACTGGGTCGAGAGGCCAGGTGTAGCCGGGGGGGGGGGTCATCAGAAGAGAGGAAGGGTGTTCCTGGGAGGAATGCAGGGGTGTCGGTCAGATCTAGGGGTGTGAAGGCCTTGATTAATCACCGCTCCTCTGATGTGAGGCGAGGTCCTACTGTAGGAAGCAATAAACTGCATCTGTTGGGCTAGGTGATAGCCTGGGATCAGGCCGGGCAATTGGGCAGGGAGGAAGAGGTTACCAAAAGGGCCCGTTCTATGAGTAGGATGAAAGAGCAAGGGGGCAGGGGTTCAGCACGGAGACAAGGTCGTGTTTAGCGGTGCGTTTATGGCCCGAACAGGAGAGACCGAGGGCTGTCGGGGCGCGGGGATGGAGGAGCCTACGTTACTCCCCTGCTCCGAGCATCTATTGGAAAAACCCTCAAACTGAAACAAACAATATTTAGCTACCTTGTCCAAAACGACTTGTAAGGAGTCCTTCGATGTTGTATAAATCAATGAGGTCGGCATTGGTAACGAAGCCATAAAAATTAGTCACATGGAATGCACGGGGTATGGGCACCATACAAAAAAGGCATTGGATCTTAGCACAGCTGCATCGGCGCGAGGCCCATATTGCCTTTCGTCCAGAAACGCATCTGGTTGCCGCTGAGGCCTCCAAATTAAACAAGGGTTGGGGAGGACAACTATTCCATACCACCTACTAGGACTTTGCACGAGGAGCAGATGTGTGCCTACATGTCGTTGTGCCATTTGGGATACACAGGGCCGATATGTGCTAGTGAGAGGCACCCTAGATGGGGACATGATAGGTATCGGCTGTATATACATGCTTAATAGGGAACAAGAAGCTTTTAACCCCTTCCAGGCTCATGACGAGCTCAGCTCATCATGCAGTACACTGCTCCTGTGCTCATGACAAGCTGAGCTCGTCATGAACACTGGGAATCCAGGTCCTGCAGCACATCAGAGAAATCGCCTTAGCACTGATGTGGTTAATGCACATTTGTCAACTGTGCTAGCTGACTGTGCTTTGTACCCTTGGATGCTCAGACCGACTTTAACACAGTACTAGTCTTGACGCTTAATAGATCGCACCCCCTGCTACCTGGGACCGCCGGCTTAGCAGGCAAGAATGATTCAGCAATGGCTGGATGGATGAGGACTGACACATGTGTGGAGAGGTCAGAATGAAGGCATTAGAGCATACTCTTTTTACTCACATCCACAGACACTGCACACACAACTAGACCGCTTTCACTGTCCACACCATCTCCAATCCAATATTACATATGCCACTTACTTAGGTAAAACCATTTTAGACCACAATCCCCTGGAGATTAGATTAGCATTGGCAGGGTTCCAGCTACAATCCCAACATGGAGGCTACAGCCTGGCTTGCTAGAAAATGAGGTCTTTCGTGACCCGTTTGCGACTAATATAGATACTTATGTCATGTCTAATACTGGCACTACTTCCTCTCCCATCATAGAATGGGAATCATTTAAGGTAGTAATACAGGGCTCTGTCATTAACTCAGTGGTAGGAACTAAACAGGTGATCCTCACAGTACTCGAAAGGTAAAAGATTGATTAGGACCCCTGGAGGAGGAGACATTAGAAAATGCCGACTCAGGGCCATGATTACTAGAGGCCAGAGTATGGTATGCGGTACAACTAAAACACTTCATGGCTGTGGACTGTCATTAAGCATGGGCGTAAAATCCGTTCCGCTCGCGGATTTTGCGGATTTTTGGCAAATTCGCAATCCGCGAACTCTGGCGAACTTGCCGAAAATTCGTAAAATCTGTGCGAAGCGGATTTTTTGCTTGGTCGCACTTGCCAACTAGAATACTATACAATTTCGCGGGAGTAAACACTTGCGAACACGTAGATGCGGCGGGCAGCGACAATCTCGCAATTGCGAGATTGCAAAATTTGCAATTTCGCACAAGAAATCCACCAGCAGGCAGCATAAACCTTGAAAAATATGATTTTTATCAGAATAACTCCTCAGGTTGCCATTTGCCTGCACTTTTTCTTTGCAAGGAGTCCATTTTGGGGGGAGGGTGGGGGGGGTTGGATGGAAGGAAGTGCCCCACAGTCTCCAACTTCCTGTTCCTGTCCAGCAGGCTCCTCCCAGTGCTTTCTTCATGTGCTGGTCACTTTGATTTGGATCTTGACCTGGAAGGATTACTTTTTGTGGATGCTGCTGGATATTTGGATTTTTGCAAAACTGAAAGCACTCAGCAGGTGCAAAAGTTCAATCTTATCATTAGTAACCATTCCCTGTAGTGCCTGGAAGGATTACTTTTTGTGGATGCTGCTGGATATTTGGATTTTTGCAAAACTGAAAGCACTCAGCAGGTGCAAAAGTTCAATCTTATCATTAGTAACCATTCCCTGTAGTGCTTCCTGAGGGGCCCCTTCAGAGTTTATTTGCCAACTTGCAACTATTCTATGACCCTGCTCTGACCCTCACAGCAGGCTCAGAGAATAGCTACAAGTATACAACAAAGGTCCTGTTAAAAAAATTACACTGCAACAGAAAGCAATTACAGACAAAACTGAAAGCACTCAGCAGGTGCAAAAGTTCAATCTTATCATTAGTAACCATTCCCTGTAGTGCTTCCTGAGGGGCCCCTTCAGAGTTCAGTTGCCTACTTGCAACTATTCTATGACCCTGCTCTGACCCTCACAGCAGGCTCAGAGAATAGCTACAAGTAGGCCACAAAGGTCCTGTGAAAAAAATTGCACTGCAACAGAAAGCAAATTACAGATAAGGAAGCAGGTGCCAGCCAGACTTGAAGTTTAAATTCAGTGACACATTAATCAACCCTAAATTAATTCATGTCAGTTGAAGCAGGGCAGGTGTGCTTGCTTTTTTTCACCCCCATAATCTACAGTGATAAACCAACCAGAGGGTGGCAGTGATGTACCAGAGGGTGACATGGGTGTACCAGAGGGTGGCAGTGGTGAAACAGAGGGTGCTGTGAACCTGTGATGATGAACCAGACGTAGAAACAACATAGTCGCGGCCGTTGCGAGCCGACAAGTAAGTTCGCAATTGCGAACTGGTACACAACCCTCGCGAACTGGCAGAAACACTTGCGAACACAAAAAAAAATCCGCAAATTCGCGAGAGTTCGTGGATTTTGCGGATTGCGAACCTGTAAATACGCAAGTTCGCGGATTGCCAATTCGCAAAATCCGCCCATGCTTAACTGTCATCAATACACACAGAGAGTACATGCAGAGGCATATAGATAGGGCACTCTCTTGCCACGCATGATACGTCCAGACCTCTCTCTACTCCGATTCTAGCAGTAGATGCCCCAACCTGGGGAACAGTGGTCACCCAACTCGAAATAAATTCAGCCTATTACACTGAATTGTCCTCTGGAAACCCCACTTCTAACCCAAATGAACTACAGGAATTTCTACAAGGACATGCCTCCCCAGAGTTCAGAAAGCATATAGGGAGGACCTTTCAGCTCCAATCATGAGCTAGTACATAATAAAACAGCAGGAACCTATGGACTCCCGGTGGAATTCTATTCACACTGCTCACGCCACAGGTAAAAAAATTGTAAAATGCATCCTTAGACTAAGGTGTGGTCCCTTCCTCCACTAGAGAAGCAATAGTCACATCCTTATTGAAACCCGAGAAACTTCCACGAGAAATGAACTCATAGCATCTGCTGTCAATAATAAATAGTGAGTATAAGATCCTTTAGGAAGATCGTTGCCCCCAGACTGCTTCTGCTGCTACCTAGACTGATACACAGAGAGCAGTGTGGATTTGTCCCTCGCAGAAATACTTCATTAAATATGCAGGGGCTGTTCTAAATTATGGATGCCAGTCAAGCTATTTATCCCCATGCCTGTTGCCTTTCATTAGACATCCGCCTTGTGTTCGACTCTTTGAAATGAGATTATATGGTTGTCGCACTGACCTGATTTGGGATACCTCAGGCCTATATTAAATGGATCAAGTTCCTATATAGGACCCTATGGCCAGAGCTACAACAGGGCCTCACCTTTATCCGGTGTCACATCCCATAAGACAGGGTTGCCTCATTTCCCCACTCCTTATCATTCTTGTGATTGAACCTATAGCACAAACAAAGAGACAGGAAGTGAGACATAGGGATATCCTGGTGGGTAGCACAGTCCACAGTCCATTTTGCTGTATACTGATGACATGATTCTGTATTTCCAAGACATCTGAGAAATGCAGATGGAAATGGCCCAATTGATATCCACCTTTGGGGCCCTTTCTGGCCTTCACATTAATGCAATCAAATAATGTGTGTTCTCCTTTGCTGGCAAGTACGTGCAACCCACCCTGCCCTTTGGGGAATATGTAATCCCACGGCCCCTACTACATTCCGATACCTCGGGATTCAAATATATAGAGAGGTCCCTGATATTTTAGAAGGCAATCTCTCATGCACTACTGCAGTGCTCATGTCACAAATAGCCTTTTGGGTGATTTTGCCTCTTCCTGTAGCAGGACGGTTAGCACTGGCCAAAATGGTGATGCAGGCGCACATTTTATATCATTTTGTATACCTACTAATCATAATCCCTTATGGGCTCTTCCAACAACTTAACACACTACTAGCTGACTTGATATGGGGGCAGGGACACCCAGGCCCGGACTGGCTGTAGCGGGCACCGGGCAAACCCCCCGTGCGCCGCAAGGGTGGGGGCCGGTTTTGAGCCCCTGGGGGCCGTTTTTGTTACAGGGCCGATTTAAATCGGCCCTGCAACAAAATCGGCTGAAAACCGGCACTAGCAAAGCGCTCGGCGGCACCCCCAAGCCAAGGGGAGGGGAGGGGAGGGGGGGCCAGCTGAGCACTTGGCCAGGGCCGGTTTTGGTTCCCAGTCCGGCCCTGGGGACACCGTAGAGTTAGCTTAGCTAAACTACAAATTCTTACAAACAGAGGAAGGCTGGGGGCTTCTGACTTTGAGGCGTATTGTTTCACCGGACAACTGCAGTGGTTGTCATATTGGCCGGCCGTCCATATTCTACTAGAAATAGACTTTTCAGGGGCACAATTGGCACGTGGCCAACTGCACTGCTTGCTGTGCCCGGGGCCCCATCACTCCCCACGCACAAGTTTCTATTACGAGTTGCGTTGTCATACTGGAAAATGGTGATGAAATATTCTTCTGATGCTGTGACTTACACACACCACTGTGAGCCCCCCCCCTCCCACTGCCTCTGGCATCATAACGAGTGGGAGATTTACACCTTGGGAATGAGAAGTGATCACTGCAGGTGGATGACCTATTCGCTGAGGGCTCCCTTAAGGAACATGAGGACTTCATACATACCCACTAACTCCCAAATACCCTAATCCTAATTCATGCCAGTCTTTTCCGATATAAACACCAACATTGGGTGGTTGATGATCATGAGACACCAACTTACAAGTTATTGAGGGCGTTGCATACAATGGGACATGGATTGTACTTGGTATGATGGCTAAGGCCTCGGAGACCATTTGATGATACCACTTACTACACAAAAGGGCATATTAGGAAGAACCTCGTTAAAATTATCGCTGTTTTAGCGGCGGGAAACTGCCGCTAAAACGGTGAAAATAAGCTTGCTAATATGCGTTAAAGAATTCCAATAGAAGCCCAGGTTAGATGTGCAGGACTTCTAACCAGGGCCTCTATTGGAATTCTATAACGCATATTAGCAAGCCCATTATTGCCATTTTAGCAGCAGTTTCCTGCCACTAAAACTGCAATAATTTTAATGAGGTTCTTGCTAATATGCCCCTAAGAGAGAAATGGGAGGCATATCTGGCTAGAGCGCTCACTGACAAAGAAGGGCGGGACTGCTGGAATATCCACAAAAAGTGTCTATATTGAGCAAACTTAATACCATATCAACTAAATAAGATATACCCTTCTGCGTCATCTGTGTGCCCTCAGTGCCAAGTTGAGAGAGCAGACCTAATCCACATGCTTTGGGCGTGTCCTCAGATATCAGAATACTGGGTCGTGGTGACCAGAGTGCTGGAAGAGGTCAGTGGTTGGACCCAGTAGGATACTGTATTAAGGTTACCCGTTAGCCCTAAATTCTCTAAAGTACCAATGCGATTTGTGACCCTGGCATTATTATTGGCAAAGCGCCTTCTCACCCACTGGCTGGAAGTCCGCCAGGGCACCGAACCTGGCAGAATGGTGAGAGGAACTGAAACAGTGGGGTCTGACTGAAAGTCTGGCCCTTCGCAGAGAAGAATATAAGGTACTCTGCAAAACGCCAATCTCAATGGAGTGGAAGATACTACTGGAGAGGTTCAAGGCACACGCTCCGGATACCTAGGTGGATGCAGGGTTCCGATTAATAAATGCTTCTAGATCCAGATGGGTTATTGTTCCGCGCTCACAGATACAATGTGTCCATTGCCACTGGTGTTTGCCGGGTTTATCGATAAGTGGCATTCCCCCAGGGCCGGACTGGTAAGTCCGGGCACCGGGCAATCCCCCGGTAGGCTGGATGGGGTGGGGGGCGGTTTTGTGCCAGGGGGCCGGTTTGGAATTGGACTCTGGCCCTGGTGACGGTCCGAGACCGACCCAAGTTAGTTTAGTAGCAGCTAAATCTGCTGCATAATTAATGCAATGTGCTTAATGCTGACAGTATTCCATGTATAATTGAATAAATAAATGCACTTGCTGCTGCTCAGGCAGATCCATGGCGTGCACGGCGCGCACAGATGTCTCCTCTGCCCGGCCCTCACGTCTGCGCGCGGCCGGCAAGCTGAGGTGTAGTTCACCCTTAGGGTGGGGTATGGATTTTAAGATCATGCGCATTGGGGCCGTGCTCGAGCTTGTGATCACAGAGGCAGAGACGAGTCAACAGAGAAAGAGAGCGAGGCACGAAATGTAATTATTTCTATCCCCCGGCCCCCTTTCTGCAGGTGAGTCTAGTCAGGCCCGTCAGGTCCAGTTTTTTAAGTTGCAATGCATGCTGTGAGTGTCAGGCCTGCATGCTGTTGTAATCTTGATTCATCATGAGGCGGGGCACTGTCTGGGCTTGGGCGCTGGGTGGTTTCGAATTCGAAATTAAAAGCAAAAGGCCTGGTTAGGGTTGTGATCGGGCAGGGCAGGGGCAGGGCAGGGGCAGGGCTTTCCGCTCCTTTCTTTTATTTGCTTCCCTGTGGAATGGATCCAAAAAAAGAAAGACACTTTTGATGGAAATGTCGTATTTTTCTGACATTTTAATTCCAAAGTGTAGCATCAATTTCTATTTAGAACGTGAAAATTGTTATGGTTTGCCCACTTAATTCCTTGTTTTCCTATTGGAACACTCTTCCAGAAAAGCGAAAACAAGTATTTTTGTAGATAGTATTTAGTAGTCACTAATGGTTCGATGGAGCAAAGATCCATTCAAAGCAAATTGTGATTGGGGCAAGCAGGCCCCTCATGTCTGAGTTCCCGAATCTTTCTTTATTCTCTTTCATGGTCTATATCTTTGCCCTCCCACCCACTCTGGTGTGGGCTGCTATGTACAATTTTGTTATATAGCTGGTATTATATAATCCATCATGAGGATATTTGTAGGTTGCAGGCCTTTATTTCTTTCCTATTTCTCGTATTGACTAGTGCTCCTTGTTATTTGTTTTTATAAAAATCATTCAAAAGACAAAATTCGCTGTGTTTGACATATGGCTAAGCTCAGGGCCGTACTGGGAACTAGGACTCTGTTGATTTAGGGTGGCTTGCTGGCACTGTAGTGTCTGGGCAGTGGGCCTGCCCTGGGCCTGGGGGCGCCACTCTCGAAT
The DNA here is from genome assembly GCF_964261635.1 of Lissotriton helveticus. Lineage (NCBI taxonomy): Eukaryota > Metazoa > Chordata > Amphibia > Caudata > Salamandridae > Lissotriton > Lissotriton helveticus. The sequence continues at coordinate 480,697,281 of NC_136067.1, forward strand.
GGGCTGGGGCTGGCCAGAAATTTTAAAACCAATAGGGGCCTAAGGAAGGAAGGGGCAAGGGGGCTTCTAGGCCCCAGCCCAGTTCCACAGCACAGTGGCACCACACTGGCTTTTGTTTGTTGTTGCTTGCTTAATTTGAATGTGAGCAGCAGGGAGCGAGGTGGTGGCTGGCCTCAGGCCTGGCACTGCAGCCAGCATGGGTTTAAGATTATCGCCTACTGCCACTGAAAGTCGCAGGACTGAGTGACTGTGCAGCGCTGATTGACAGTCTAGTTCACGGTGCGATTTGCGTCCCCTGTCTCTTTCCTCTCCTTTCTTTTATTTGCTCCCCTGTGAAATGGATCCAAAACAGAAAAACACTTTTGCTTGCAATGTCGTATTTTTCTGTTATTTTAATTCCAAGGTGCAGCATCAGGAATAAAAGGTTAAAAATATGATAAAATAACTAAATAAAGTAAGGCAGAGTGGTAGCAAACTGGCCAGATTGATTTTATTTACACCCAAACACATTACCGTCACTTTTACAGGGTTTGCCATAAGCATGGGCGTAAAATCCGTTCCGCTTGCGGATTTTGCAGATTTTCGGCAAATTCGCAATCCGCGAACTCTCGCGAATTTGCCGAAAATTCACAAATCCGCGCGAAGTGGATTTTTTGCTTGGTCGCACTTGCCAACTAGAATACTATACAATTTTGCAGAGCGCAGAGTTCACTTACGGTCATTCAGCGTTTGCAGAGTTGTTTTTCTCCATGTTTGCGTGTGCTGCGCCATTTTGGATCTTGCTGCGGGATCCCGCGGGAGTTTGTCGACGTCATCGCGGCTTGCCACCTTGCACAGCGAGAGTTTGGCAACGCGAGTACGTCATAAGGCCCGTGATCACGCATCGCGGGAGTAAACACTTGCGAAAACGTAGATGCGGCAGGCAGCGACAATCTCGCAATTGTGAGATTGCAAAATTTGCAATTTCGCACAAGAAATCCACCAGCAGGCAGCATAAACCTTGAAAATTATGATTTTTAGCAGAATAACTCCTCAGGTTGACATTTGCCTGTACTTTTTTTTTGCAAGGAGTCCATTTTGGGGGGTGGGGGGGGTGGGAGGAAGGAAGTGCCCCACAGTCTCCAACTTCCTGTCCCTGTCCAGCAGGCTCTTCCCAGTGCTTTCTTCATGTGCTGGTCCCTTTGATTTGGATCTTGACCTGGAAGGATTACTTTTTGTGGATGCTGCTGGATATTTGGATTTGGAAAGTTCAATCTTATCATTAGTAACCATTCCCTGTAGTGCTTCCTGAGGGGCCCCTTCAGAGTTCAGTTGCCTACTTGCAACTATTCTATGACCCTGCTCTGACCCTCACAGCAGGCTCAGAGAATAGCTACAAGTATACAACAAAGGTCCTGTTTAAAAAATTACACTGCAACAGAAAGCAATTACAGATAAGGAAGCAGGTGCCAGCCTGAAAGTTCAAATTTAGTGACACATTAATCAGCCCCTAATTCATTCATGTCAGTTGAGGCAGGGCAGGTGTGCTTTTCCCCCCATAATCTACAGTGATGAACTAGAGGGTGGCATGGGTGAGCCAGAGGGTGGCATGGGTGAGCCAGAGGGTGGCAGTGGTGAAACAGAGGGTGGCAGTAGTGAAACAGAGGGTGCTGTGATGAACCAGACGTAGAAACAACATGGTCGCGACCATTGCTACCCGACAAGTAAGTTCGCGTTTGCGAACTGGTAAAAAACCCTTGCGAAATGGCAGAAACACTTGCGAACACAAAAAAAAAGGAGTCGGCAAAATTCGCGAGAGTTCGCGGATTTTGCGGATTGCGAATCCGTAAATACGCAATTTCACGGATTGCCAATTCGCAAAATCCGCCCATGCTTAGTTTGCCAGTGAAGCGCTATTTTTGTTTTCTTGTCTTTGTTTTCCCTGGGCTTGCAACTATTGCACCAATCCCGGAGGTACTGCAATGTGTGGATTGGAAAGCAAAATGTGTACTGCGGCTCTGCCTCCAGGGATGTGGTCGTTTTTTACCATACTACTTACGTTTTGTAAGGATATAAGCATGGACATTAAAATGGGTCCATTCAGGGCCCTGTAGTCATGTCCTCAACTTTTCAGGCAAAAGCACTTACTGATTTCTGAATAGTGAGTGTAAAAGCGCTAAGCTAACCATGTTGTTCCTGCTTACATTTCACATGGTTTGCTAATTTTGCATTCCCTATGAGTGTTTTCTTTTTTTGCGATGTTGTTGCTTTTTTTTTGTAGGCCACATATTGCTCTTGTTGTCTAGTGCGTCATTTGAATTGAGCTGCATCCAGGTGTTTATAGCCGGCAACAATTGGGTTGTAATTGAGAGCAGTGTGAGTTTTTCTCAGTGGGGCAGTATGGTGTTCAGTGAGGGAGAGGATGTGACACTATGGCCAGAGCTGCTGAATTTGGAACTGGGGAACCAGGTTCAGCCTTAATAACCAGTCCATCAGGCCACTCTCCTGAGAGAGCACAATCCCACGCTAGACCTTAGAAGGCTTCGCAAGACCTTAGAAGCCCTGGTGTGTTTGCACCGGCAGGTGGACCCTAGCAGTGGCAAGTGTGGTTTAACCTTCAAGGCTTTTCCACTACAATCCATACTAAAGTTCACCTCAGTCTTGCGGGCAGGACTATGAAGCAGCACACCCTAGAACAACAGTGACTCTGTCACTGAGGTCACAGGACCCTTGAGAAGGGCCAGCTCTAGGGCAGTGCAACAGGTGTGACCGCACCGGGTGCTGACTATGGGTGGAGACATTATGCCTCCTTCCTGGCCTCCAGCCATTTTCGGCATCAATAAAAATATCATGATGACACTGGTGTTTAATTTTCTTCCTCAAGAGAGATCGGAATTTTGTCTAGTGGAAGTTTTGACTCATAGAAAGATAGCTCGGAAGGTTAATGTGCCTGCTGCAAAGAATGTACCATGCAGATCACAAAGTGCACATAATGGAAAGTGGACAGTGGGCTACTGTCTTCGTCAGAGAGACCCTATTGTTACTTGCAGTTAATAAGTTAAAATTCTAACATAGAACAGTGAGCTATTAACTGTCATGTACGAGCTGCATATAAACTGCAAGGTATACATTAGAGCATTATGGGCCAGATGTATGAAGTTCAAATGGGTTCGCAAACGCCAATATTCGCACAATTTCGGCATTTGCGAACTCATTTGAGCAAAATGGTATGTATGTAGCAAATTTCAGTGCAAAATAAGGAATCGCAAATTTGCGATTCCTTATTTTGCAATTGCATTTAAGGAATCACACAATTTGCGATTCCTTAACTGCAATGTATGAAGCAAAAAAAATGCTAATTGTCCCTAAGGAATCGCAAGTTACCACCAACTTCAAGTTGGTGGTAATCTGCGAATTTCTTGAAAAATGCCCATTTTTGCTTTTTTCAAAGTGCCATGTGATGCACATACATGCCCTTGGGGCATGTATGTGCACCACATGTGCACCCATGCTTATTTCAGGGGTGCAACAGGGTGTCCTTTGGACACCCCTGCACCCTTGAAATTATTCTCAATTTGCGATTAGCAAATTGCGAATCGCAGATTGAGAATAATTTCACATTCATTCCTATGGGTCTCCTGGCCCATAGAAATGAATGGGAAATTATTCCTTAATTGCGATCAGCAATTTGCTAATCGCAATTAGGGAATTTTAAGAAATCACTAAAAAATTGCGAATTTCTACATACATACCAATTTGTAATTCTCAAATAGCAATTCCTTAAAAATCGCTATTTGAGAATCGCAAAAGTGTATCTTGATACATCTGGCCCTTAGTTTTTCCCCCAGTCTTTGTTTATCCTAAATGCATCTGAGAGAGAGTGTGGTTATGGTAACTTGAGGGGCACTGTTGAAGGGTGGTGGTGGGAGAATCCATGGCAAAGGTGGTCATTGGGGGGCAATAAAAAACATTAATGCACAGGGCACCACCAGTGCTAAGGCCGACCCTGCCCTTGAAGGCTGTCTGCCTCACCCATAGGTACCTCCATTGGGCTTGGTACAAGAAGTCAGAAGTAGGTACTGCAACTCATCAGGGATCGACCATGCAGGATTTGGCTGCAGCGTAATGCAGTATGTTTTCTGATATTTTATTATTTTTTACATTTGTACACATGCTAACAGTCTCTGGAAAGATTTGGCCTCATTAGTACCAGTGGAACATACAAATGCAACAGTGAGAAAGGTGACCAGTCAACCTTTGCAATAAGCCTTCCACTCCGAAGCAACACAAGTCACATTTTTTATTAACTTTTGATACATTTGAGCTTTAAACAATTTATTGGTATAAATGGTTAGACCATGCAGCAGATCTAGCTTTATGAAGCAAATAGGCAGAGCTATAATTACATAGAAAACATTTGCAAACTAGGATATTTTGCCATTCGTGTTTGAACTGCTGTTGTGGAAAAAGTGCTGATGACAGAAACTTCATTGCTCGGCAACAAATGGCTTGTGCTTCTACATTTTATCGTATTTGGGACATTCTGTGATTAGAAGCATATCCCACTTTGTGAATGTATTTTAATGTCAATAACTCATTATAACATTAAATAATCATGGGTATCCATTTTTTGAGTAAACTGGGCAGTGAAATGCCATACAAATATACAAAATTGGGATGTTTACGCATTCTTGCCACACCTCTGGCTCTGCCGACTGATCCAATCCTTGGGTTATTCCAGCTCTCTGATTCTCCACCCACAGTTCCTCTAATTTTTTTCCCCCACTTGGTAACCTGGTGCTCTTTAAGGTCATCATCTACTATTTACTGTGCTTTGAAAGTTGATACAATTGAATATGTAATGAAAAATGTGCCGTAAAATTCACCATTTTGGTCTGTTGTTTTTCAAAATTATTTTGGGGGAGAACGGCCACAAACCCCCCTATTAGCGGTCGGGCTCACTCGCTGCACTCGCTCGCTACGCGCCGGACGAGGGCTGGTCTGACAAAATTTGCCAGGGCTGCTTTCAGCTCCCAGTCCAGCCTTGCACTCTCCCCGTTCAGCCTTTCCCCCTCTTTTTAGCTAGACCCCTCCTTTTTGGGGGCTCATTTCTTTAGCAAATGTTCTTGTGTGACACTTAGGATTTCTGGGGATGCAGAGTATTGAACACTTGATTATTGTCCATGTTCTTTTAATTGCATACGATATAACATGCAAGAAACCAGAAGCTAATGACCATAATGAGATAATATGCGATTGATTGTCACAAGTTTTTCTTACATATGAGATGGGCACCAATATTCTGTTTTGTAGACTGCTTATGGTGACAAAAAAAATTCGTTTGAGAAAAAAAATGTATTAATCAATGTGACCGCAAATATCACTCAAGAAATATGTTTTGTGTAAATGGAGTGGAAAAAATCATACATTTATACAAGAAATAGAGCCTGGAGTTGCTGTATTCACGATAGTAATCAATGGAATTTTGCCGTTTCATGTCCTGAAACTATATTTCATTGGAATCGTGTTTCCTAAAGTTATTTCCTACTCGAGCATGCATGTCATTGTTTTTCAGTTTTCACAAATTAAATTTGTATGAACATGCTCCAAATCCATGTTTTCAATATGCATTTTATTAATAGTTTTTTTTGTTAAATACACAAAAGCGGAAAATAATGTCAACGCCAGATGGATGTTAATTGATTGATTTGTTTAGCTTTTCAAAAAGAAGCCTGTACTTACATAAGATTCAATTGATACTTTCAAAAGGAAAAAAGTATTCGGATGAATGTTGTACAATGCACAAAATAACTGTCTGGAAAACAAAAACGACATAGGAAATCACTATTTAGGCTCACAACAATGGACACTTTAAAACAGAAAGCTAGAATGAAAGATTTACTGAAGTAGCACAAACACTATTGAAACTTGCTGCTTAGCAGACAGTGTCGAGTTAGAAAGGCAAATCCCAGGCATACTCCTATTTTTAAGTTTCTCTGATAGATTTGGTTTTATACATTTTTAATGAGTAAATGTGTGTGTGAGCCGAATTCGATGTTAAAGTTTAGTTTTTCAAATATTTTGGAATAGATATGTAGTTTTTAAGCACCTGAAATGATGCTGCATTCAATAAGGAATACTTTTTATGACGCCACTATATTCTGAGTCCAAAAAGTCAGAAAGAATTCTCCCCAAAATTATTGGCATGTGAAAAGAAGAGCTATAATAGAAGGTATGCTGTCTGGTTGTGCATGCTTGACCTATATACCACATTTAGAGATTGTTTTAGACAGACCAGGGAGACATTTGGATTGTGTCACTGTATTCGTTCAAAGCTCCATTTAAAAAAGAAATCTTACATTTTGACTGACACTACTGCAGAGATTCAGTTCTTGGTCAACTCTCTAAAACTTGCCCAAAGACACTGTCCTATTTCAGAGAAAGACATATGGCAGCGAGTTGCATCTTTTTTTTTGTCTTTTTCTTTTTACATTTTTTTTTATCCTCATTCGCCTGGACCCCAGTTGACAAAATAAGGCGTTGTTACCTTTACTCGGTATTAAGGAAATGTAGGCTATTGGAAGGGGACGAGGAGGATGCACCCTGCCTACCGGTACACAACAGTCCTAAAATGTCTCTGGCGCCATGTTGGAAAGGGGTGGTCACACTCTCTGGTTTAAGTATAGCCGGTGATTGTTAATGTTGGCCTGTGAAGGGATGAAAGCTGAGGGGCCCAACACAGTCAGAGAGTTTCAAAGAGGCCAAATCATAGGATCCAAATTATTTTAAACGTGACAACTCAAACCCCTAAATTATAATTCCCAAAACTAAACCTTAGACCATATTAATAAACAATCCCATATTACTTTCTTCTTACTATTCTGCGTTCTGCCGAAATCTGTCCTAGATGTTTTAAATAGAGAGGACAGCCACTCCGAGTGTGAAGGAGGTGCAACTTCTACCCATCTCTTGCAGATTTCCCTCCTAGCCAGCAAGATTGCATAGAAGAGTAACCCCCTATCAGGACCCGTTATCTCACTAGATATACCACAAATTATCAGAGCAAGAGTGATTTGGACTGGAAATCCCAAAATGTCAACAATGGTTGCACCATCTTTTTCCAAAAATTCTGTTATCGCTGGGGATTCTTTAAACATATGAATGTCAAAGGCACTTTCTAAATCACATTTCTTACAGCTGACTGGAGGTCTCTTTGATATTTTGGACAGTCTTGACGGAGACAAATAAGCCCTATAGGTTGTGAACAAATTGTTCCTCCTCAGCCAAGCTGGTTTTACAACAGCAAACAGGGTGTTAAAGGAGATTTGCCACAGATCTTCCCACTGTTCGTCTGGCAAGGAGACACCCCGCAGTTCCTCAGCTAAATTTCAATCACCATCAATAGCTTCCTCTATGGACCAATATAGGAAAGAAACCACTCTCTTCCCTGTCGGTCTTAACACTAGCTGCTCCTCAAGGGTGTTTCCTATGCCTATAGTTTAAAAAAAAAAGTTTTGTGACCAACTCTGCAGCTGTAAATATTTAAACCTGGACATGCCCACTTCTAACCTATTGTGTAATGACAACCATGATATAAGTGAGCCATCAGGCACCAGATCCTCTACACCTTCAGTCATGCTGTTCTCAGTGGTATTGCTAGCCTGTCTTGCAGGCACTCTGGAGCTCCTGAGGAGTCCACAAGGTAGTCCGACTAGAAAAATAGTTAAGACCAGTACACTGTTTCATTCTAGCCCATGTTTGTGCCATCTCCAACAGATCTTTCAGCCTGATCTTTTTGAAGAACTTCTGTTCTCCAATTTTAAAAAGAAATCCCTCATGCAACAGACCCACACCCTTTAACATAGCGGAGAACATGGCCCCCACCCCTGTATGGTCTGGAGTTTTCAACAACATTCTCGAGTGCGACAAATAAAATGCCCATGCATAGTACTGCAGGCCGGGGAGTGCAAGGCCTCCCTTCTCCCTCCTGCGCCTCAGCTTTTTCCAGGTGATCCTCGTGGCCCTACAGGCCCAAACAAATGATTTTAATTGTTTGCTGAAGCTTATCTATTGCCGATTTATCAAAATGTAAAGGAATAGTATTGAAAAAGAAGGTAATATTTGGTAATACTACCATCTTTATCAGGTTGATCATCCCCAGGATGGTCAATGGGAGATGGGCCCATGATTTCATTAGTTTCTGACATTTCCTAGAAACATTTGCCAAGTTAGTCTCTGAGATCTTGTCTATGTCTGAACAATTCTGACCCCCAGGTACCTCATGTCACGCTTGGTCTGGTACTGCCACTCCGGCAGGTTCCAAGACATGATCTCTGTTTTCTCCCCCTTGACCTCGTAACCGGATACTTGCCCAAAGTCCTGTGCTAAGTAAATGACCTTGGTAAAATACATCTCTAAATCATCAGAAAGTATCAAGACATCATCAGTGTATAGGGCTACCTTCCTCTCACAAGCCCCATACTTGAATGGTAGGATACCATCCTCCTCTCTTAAACGTTGTGCAAAGGGCTCAATATATAAATCAAAGAGGATCAGGGGAAGAGGGGGCAGCCCTGTCTCGTACCCCTGGTGATCTTGAAAGGGTTAGTCATTTTACCATTTACCAGGACTCTCACCAAAGGATCCCGATATATAAGCTGAATGACTCTGCAGAATTTTTCACCAAAGTTAAATCTTTCTATAACTGCCAAGAGATATGCCCAATTGACTCCGTTAAAGGCCTTGGTAGCATCTAATGTCATTGCTGTGAGGAGGAGCGAAAAAGTGGTAGCCAAGTCTATTGCACCAACTAAATCATAAGTGAGGTCAGCTAGATTTCTGCCTCTAACAAAACCCTTTTGATCGGGATGAAGCATATCTCCCGCCACTGCACCCAGTCTATCTGCCAGGATCCTAGCAAAGATTTTGTAATCTACATTCAACAGCGAGATGGGTCTATAAGACCCACAATTTGCTGGATTTTTTCCTGCTTTCAAAATCAATGAAATAGTGGCTTCTCCCCATAAATCCGGGAGCTTAGCACCCACACATAATATCTCATTAAAGAGCACTGTCAAAGTTGGGATTATTGCCTCCTCCAAAGATCTATAAAGTTCAGCTGGTAGCCCATCGGGTCCTGAAGATCTCCCTCCCTTACAGGCAAAAATAGCCTTCCTAACCTCTTGTTGAGATATATCTATCTCCCGTTCATCTTGCTGAGAGGGATTTTGAGGGGTAAGCTTTTTGTCCACCGCTCTGTCCACTTTATATAAATCTTGAAAAAAAGGGAAAAAGCACTCCCAATCTCTTCATCTGTGGATAACGCAGTAGCCCTATCCTCACTATCGATTTGTTTTATCAGATGACGTGTCCTATCAGACTTAACCTTCAATGCCAGAAGCTTAACGGCCCCCTCTCCATACTCAAAGTGGGCAAGCTTACTTGCCTTCCACCTACTTGTAATCCTCGCCTGGATAATAGTATCCAACTGGTCCTTTAAACTACCAAGTTAAACAAGATGTTCTTGACGCTTCTCAGGGTCAGTCTCTGTATTCAATCTCAGCTCTACTACCTTTATCTCCGTCTCCATGTGAGCCACCTCCTCCCTATAATGTCTGTTTTTATAACATACCCTTCTCATGATCATACCTCTTAAGAAAGCCTTCATCAAATCCCATACCACTGACGTCCCTGCTGAACCAACATTCATGTTCAGAAAACACTCTGTTTCTGGAAACAAATACTTAATCTCGGATTCATCAAGAAGTAAAGATCAATCAAATGTCCAGACCCTCGATTGTACTTTGTCTGCCAAAACGAAATCCATCCACACCTGCATTATCTGACAAATGAGGAGTCAAATAACTGATGTCCTTAACTTTGCCCCTGCGGTGTATGGCTGACCAAAATGTAATCAATTCTTGACTTATGGCCATATTTGCTGTTATAGAATAAAACACCTGGCAGGGAAGCCAACCCGTCCCTCCAAATGTCACAGAGTCCGGTCTGCACCATCATCAATTGAAGGTACATCTGGGACGTGGACTGCACCCTAGCTCTGCTACTGGGGGACATGTCCAACTTGGGATTAATGACAATATTAAAGTCCCCAGCCATGATAACTGGGTCTGGGAATTCCAGAAGATTTGAAAAGATGGCTTTTAGAGAGTAAGGGTCATCCTGGTTTTGGCCATAGTAGCCTACCACAGTAAGCAAGTAGCCTAAAATGATCGGTTTTGCAATAACCCACCTGCCACTTGCGTCGGCCATAGAATCTAGGATGCGAGCGTTTGCTTGCTTTTTAATCAGCATAGCAACGCCCCTGATATTAGCACTCTGATTAGAGCTAATCAAATGTTCACCCACTTTAAATTTGTAAATATTCCATACATCTCTTCTCTTAAAAGATGGGTTTCCTGAAGGATAATGACCTGTGCGGGAGAATCTTTTAAATACTGCGAAATTTTGGCCTTCCCGGTTTTCACCCGCAGGCTATTAACGTACCAGGACAAAAACTGGATCCTACTCATGGAGGTTTAAACACATGAACCATAGGTCGACTGAGTCCCCGAGAAAACCAATTCCAGGCCAAACGTGACAAGCCAAATTAAAAGTCGAATTAGTATTTTTTTTTTGTACCTCAATGTTCCCCACCTCATGCATCCCCTCCTTCCCTCCATCCCCCCTGAACCCCTCCCTGGAGAACACTTCCCCCATTTCCCTGGACTGGTATGGTCCAGTTTCTGCTCCCCAGGGCAACCTACCCTGTCCCTTTATGAACAAATACTAGAGAAGGCAAAAACTAGAACCCCACCTCCAATTTCCCTTAACCACGCTTCTCCAAGTGTATTCCTGTCAGAATATATATGCATGTGTTTTTCTGCTTGTCTCTCTGATGTCTAATACCTCATGAACCTCAAACCCTATGGTTAGATCCACTCCAGGGGAGCCTAGTGCAAGTGTGATGTGTAAATACTCAATAGTCAATTATTTCAGAACTTTGCCAAGACTGTCCGAGAGTTCAACTGCTTCTTGCACTGATTTGATGTTGTGCATCTTGTTGTTATGCATGATTTTCAAAGTTGCAGGGAATTTAAGCTGGGCAACCACACCAAGCTTCTTGAAGTTGTCCAACTTCCTGCCCAGCTCCCATTGCCTGTCCAGGGTTACTCTGGCCAGATCAGAATGCATTTCGTAGGAGAAATCTCTAGCTTTCAATGATTTCTGCTTTAAGACCCTATTTAGGATATTTTCCTTCAAGGAGAAAGTAAGAACATTTATAAGAATCTTCCTTGGTGTTGTCTGGTTGGGATGTTTCGTGAAGGGGTCCCTATCCCCTTTAAAGCGTTGTAAATAGACCTCCCCAGTGCTGCGCTGTCCATTGGAACTAGTGCTGAATGGACGTCCAACGGTCGTGCGCAGCACTGGGGAGGTAGTGGCCGTGACGACCGTTGGCCGACGGCAGCAATTAAGGGGCTATGGACCCTCTGTATATATTTCCTCAAGTCCTCCTCCGATTTTTTAATCTGTAATGATGCTTTTATTAGTGTAACAATGAAGGACTTCAGATCTTCGCCCTTCCTCCCCTTAATATACGCAAATTGTTTCTCCGGGAATTGTTTTCTAACATCTCAAGCCTGTCCTGAAGCACAACCTCTTCCCTCTTGAGGAATGTTATATCAGCTTTTGCCGCTTCCAAGTCATTCCTCAGTTCTCCCACTGAATTCTCCAAAACCCCTGGTTGGAATTTAGGAGGTCACATTTCTTCTGCAGCGACTCACAGAAGACCCTTATCTACCCTTGATTCACCTTAAAGACTGAAAGACCCTTCTTGATATTTACTCAAAGGGTGGAAGAAAGAGCCTCGAGAGTTGTCACTGAGGACCCCTCAATCTCACGATCCTCAGAAACTTTGTCCAACTCTGTACTACTGATGCCCGCCATACTTTGACAAGCTAGGGTTTCCCCTCTCAGAAGGTCGCTGCATTTATCCAAAGCTGCAGTTTGAGCAGGTCCAGGAGTTACAGGTAAAGTTACAGATAAAGTTAATGTCGTGGGGAGAGGGCTACCAGCCACCTCCATCCTTTCAAAAAGGGCCTTAACTCCAACTGCCCAACAGAGCTTTTTCTGAGGGCCTACCTAGGTTTAACCACATCCAGCACCAGTGGTTGAACTTTAAAGTATGACCTCAAAGAAGGAGTTCAGATCCAAAAGATTACTTTTAGCTCTACCTGCATTTATGCGCCTGCCCTTAACCTCACAGCGCTGGAAGGTTGAGCAGCTACTGTCCGCAACCGCGACCGGGGTGGCGGTTCCTTTCCCCTGACACTTTCCACTGTTACTTACGGCAGTTTTTCCATCCAGGAGCTGTTTGGTATGTTTCCCATCAGATTTCACCCTTGCCGGCCCATGCACCATCCCACCATGTTATTTGCCTCTCCTTACACCTTTCGTTGTAAGCGCTATGTTAGCAAGAGCTGTGCTAAGAAGGACCCCTCCCCACCTGGCCCCCCAGTACCTTCTCTGGTAGTTGTTGCTGCGGCTGTGAGGGAAATGACATGAGCTTACTGCCCTCAGTTGTGAGCACTGTGCTGGGAAGAGCTGTGCTAGGCAGGCCCCCCTCCTAGTCCCCTGCACCTTCTCAGGCTATTGTAGCTGTGGCTGTGAGGGGAATAGCAAGAGCTTACTGCCCTCAGAAAACAAATGTTCGCCAGTCTGCTTCATATGAGCAGCCCTCCACAGGTTAGAAGAAAATCGCCCAGTGCTGCCGCTGCCAGTATCAGTCCGGAGGAGCCCGGGAACCGCTGATCTGCGGCCCCTCCTCAACTCCAGGGCTGCAACAGCCCAATGCGGCAGGTCGATGCAGGCTCCAACGCACATTACCCATGAATAGAAGAAACTGCGGCCCGACACAGAAAAGGTGAGTAGTTCCACTAAAACATCCTCGGGAGAACAGTATCACAGGTCTCAGTCTCGCCTACTCATTAGGCACGGGATGTGGGTGCCTCCGGAGGCAGGCAGCTGCTCAGCTGGCGGCCGCCATGTTCTCCAACGAGCTGCATCTTTGGTAGTAGTAGTAGTAGTAGTGTGCAACGTTTGTGATAGGTTTCTGCATTGAAATAAAATAAATTGCAGAATTGATTTGTAAATATCAGTCATATCTGATTCACACTGTCTCGCTCAAGCAAACCAACACGTAAGGACACTCAATATAATATTGTTGGTAAGATTCCTCATTTGGGGCACAGTGGAATCAATTGTACATTTTTGGACCAAGCATCTTTGTTATTTTTTCCCCTGCCTTTTTTTGCTTCTGACTTCCTGTTTTTGACGTTGTTCTTGTGTGCTGCATTTTTTTTTGCTGTTTTAGAACTCTGTGTACTTTACCACTGCGGATCAGTGCTCAAGTGCGAGTACTCCCTGTATAAATTGTGATTGTGATTGCTTATCCATGATTGCCATATTTGGTTTACTAGTCAGTCCCTAGTGAAGTGCACTGCGTGTGCCCAGGGTCTGTTATTCAAATGTTACTACTGGGCAGGCAGCATTGATTGTGCTACACATATGAGTAGCCCTGAAACCATGTCTCAGACCTGTCACTGCAGTGTCTGTGTGTGCAGTATTAAACTGCCATGTTGACCCTTTTTCTAAATGTCAGGCACCCCTAAGGTAGGCAGGGTGCAGTGTATGTGAAAGGTAGGACATGTACTGGTATGTTTTACATGTCCTTATAGTGATATACTGCCAATTTAATTTTTCACTGTTGACCAGACTATCTCTCCGATAGGTTATCATTCAAGCTGCTTTGTAACCTCTTACAAGTGTAACTTCCAATTGGGAAGAGATGGAGATTTGGAGTCTGGGGTCCTTAAACCCACAATTTAAAAATACATCCTTTAATGAAGTTGATTTTTAAATTGCATATTTGAGAATGCCACTTTTAGAAAGTGTTTACAACAAGGGGTGGTGAGGGACCTTGTATTTTTGTCCACCCTAAGCGTGGAAGGGTATACTCAGATGTGAGTCCCTTGCTCATTGCACCATCAGGATTCAAGCAAGCCGGGCCGTAGACGGCTGAAATGCCAAAAACCGGTCCCCGGAAGCTTGTTTCCTTCTCAGTGTAAGAATTGGCTTTTGTAGTCTGGTCTGCCCTGTTCCCATGATGCACTGGGCCAGGGACAGACTAATTTGCATACAGCCAGGTTCTGAAACTGGGTTGGTGCAATGAGCTAAAAAACGGTGTTGGATTTAGCCCTGATCTCTTGACTGGGTGAGAGTATTCTGCTTAATTCAGAGACTCTGTCCATCACCACCCCTTGTTGTAAATACTTTTAGAAAGTGGGCACTTTCTTGCTTTACCACTCTGTGCCTCTGCCTGCTTGTGGAATCCAGGTATGAGGGAGGGTGACAGTTGGGCTGTATGTGCATTCACTCTAGATAGTCACAGAGAGAGCTGAATTGTGCACCTGCATATCCTGCATATCCTGATGGCCCATCAACAGGCTGATGGGTCTTACTGAGCTAGATTGTTGGGAAGCGATGTGACTGAAACTTGAATAGGTCTGTCTGTCCTCACACAAAGCTGTCTCCTCCCCCCTGTGTGTCTGGTGTCAGGTCAGGGAAAGCCAGGGTTTTTTGCACTACTAAGACTTTCCTTTGACATTTGCCTACTTCAAAGGCAGAAACTGGTATAAGTATTGGAGCTGTGACACCATAACTTCCAAACACTTCTGGACCAAGCCAAGAAGAAGAGCTGAAGAAGCTGTAGGAGTGGAACTGCCACTCTGATTATTGTTGTGTTGTGCTGGCTCATTGCTTGCTGCTTCTGTCTTGGACAGTAAAAGGACTGAACTTTGCTTTTTGTATCCTGCTTGCAGAGGTTCTCCAAGGGCTTGAGTGCACTTGCCGTCTATTAAGACGTCTCAGGGCCATCAAAGACTTAACCTGCAACTCCTGAACTCCTCTGCTAGGAGTTCTGAACTGCCATGGGGTGCCAATTTTAGTTCCGAGCCCTCAAAGGTAGTTTTACTGCAAAGAAGCCTGAAAAATCTCACATCACTTTTCAGCTCCTGCTTTTTTCAATGCAGCCGCAGATGGAAAATCAACACATCACTGTGATGTAGCTGAATTATGGAGGCAATGTCTGCGGGGAAACAACATTTACAACGCAGTCCTTACATCGCACTACACTTAATACGTAGTCATTACATCACAACATCCTTTACAACGCATGTCACTACAACGCAGGCATTACAACGCATACCATTACAACACATGATACTACATCGCATGGCATTACAACGCATACCATTAAAACGCATACCATTAAAGCGCATAGTACTCCTACACTATCCAACACTTTCTCTACTGGTGCACCCCCTGGAATTAGTATAGTAATTTTTAACCCCTACACTATCCAACACTTACCCTACTGTTGCACCCCCTGGAGTTAGAATAGTAATTTTTACCCCTATACTATCCAATACTTACCCTACTGTTGCACTCCCTGGAGTTAGAATAGTAATTTTTACCCCTATACTATTCAATACTTACCTTAAATGCAATGTAATGGTATGTATTGTAATGGTATGCTTTGTAAAGGTAGTATGCAATGTAATGGAATGCGTTGTAAAGGTAGTTTCTTAAAATGTGATGTAGTGTCATGCCATGTAATGGAATGCGTAGTAGAGGATGTTGCGATGTAAAAACTGCGTTGTAAAGGCAAGGGTTGTAAATGTATGCATTGTAACATCATACATTCTGTCTGCCGTGCATCTGAACAGATCGCTGCCACCCGAGTCTAGAGTCCTGTAACCAACGTATGTGGCACCCTCTCTGACTTCGATGCAGGCCCTCCTGTGTGGCAGAAGAAATCGACGCAACACCTGCCATATGGCTGGAAAATCATCGCATCGCCTGTTTCGCCACTGCTGCATCGACCCAGACTGTCTGGATTTTCAATGCATCGCAAATGTGTGTCAGTTCATCATCAACATAGCCCAGAAGTAACAAACTGAGGCCACGTGTCTTGAAATTGACGTATCACCTCCCATCACAGTGAGGAGCCGATGCACCACCTTCCCTAACAGTAAGGAACTGATGCATCACCTCCCCTTGCAGTAAGGAACCGACGCATCACCTCCAATGAGAGTAAGGAACGGATGTATCACTTTGTTTTCAAGGGCCTCACATCACCTGCGCCTATTTTCGTCTTTGATTTTGACACGTTTTGATTAAGCCAAACCAAAATTAGCATTTAACCGCGAAGTTCATAATGCACATAAGAGTATATGGTAGGGCTATATCCTAGAACAGCTATAAGGACATGGTTCCGAAAGCTGCAGACAGGCTCAGCTCATGCTAGAGCCTCATCTCACATAAAACCAGGCACTCTGCCTCCAGGATTGTTAAGGCCTGCCATAGGAGTGACTTATAGGTGTATATGTGTCATAACAGCACATAACAAGATACTTAATAAACATAAAATAAGTTGCACAAAATACAGTAATGCCCTAGGGGAACTTCAAACCATATACTAAAATAGTGGTATAAGAACCACGTCAGGAACAAAGGATTGGCCTAGGGCCTGGAAAATCGCTGGGGCTACGCTGTATTTTGTGCAACTTATTGTATGTTTATTAAGTATCTTGTTATGTGCTTGTGCCTCTGACCTCATAAAGAGTTCAGAGGATTCATTTAGTAATAAATACATATATATTTTATATATATAACCTGTGTGGTGTCCTTTCATTTGGTATTAAAGGGATTGCATATGGTAAAACAGCTGGCTTCACATGCCCTCTTGAGTTTAGCCTAAGACTGCTTTTGTCCATGCTACCACTAGCTCCGGACGGCTTGCCCAGTCGACCCCAGCTAAGTGGCATTGCTCCCAGTTTGGGAGCTCCGGATGGCTCGCCCAGTCGACCCCAGCTGAGTGACATTGCCATCAGTCTGGGAGCTCCGGACGAGTCACCTAGTCGACCCCGAAGGAATGGGCCTGTCTCTGGTCTGGGAGCTCCGGGCACTTCGCCCAGTCGACCCCAGCTGAGTGGGCACCCCCTCAGTTTGGGAGCTCTGCCCAGTCGACCCCTGTTGAGTCGTTTCCCTACCCCTTCCTTTGAGGAGTTCTGTAGTATGTTGAAGAGAGTGGTACTCGCACAGCAAGGGTATTCCTTAAAAATGAAGAATTGTAAAGAGTTTTCGTGTGCAGGAGGGTGGAAAACACTGTCTAGCCTTGCAGTGTGTCAATGAACATAGTAGAAGAAGCTCTCCCGCCTAGGGAGAGAACAACCCAACGCACTACTTTCAAAGGACCAAAGGCGTTCACCTCGTGGAACTCTCCGGAGTCCCGCTGTTACATCCACACGAAGTAATTCCCCTGACGACGGGCCATGCCCGAAATGCATTGGGTTGTGTGATGTGATAACACACCTGAACATACGTGTGGAGTACAGATTACTGATATGTACCATCTACATTGAAATCCTGATATGGATATGAATAAATCATAATTTTGAACATTCTTTCATCTTGAGTACGAATAACCTCACAGTTGAAGTAATGAATCAGACCTTTGGTCCTTTGAAAGTAGTGCGTTGGGTTGTTCTCTCCCTAGGCGGGAGAGCTTCTTCTACTGAGTTCTGTAGTATGGCACAAATGGTATCATCTGGTTCTCCTCTTGATCCATTGCCACCAAAATTCTGGAAAATATTTCAAGGCGAACTCTTCCAGCCTTTGTACTCCATCTGCCTCCAGTCGTTTGATACCTTAACAGTCCCGGAGTGTTGGAAAATGGCAGTTGTGTCCCCTCTCCTGAAGAAATCCACCTTGGACCCCGCTTGCTTGTCTAACTACAGACCGATATCCCTGCTCCCCTACCCCATTAAGATCATGGAGAAGCTAGTGACCCGCTCTCTGTCTTGCTTCCTGGAAGAAAACACCTGGTTCGATGAGGTACAGTTCGGTTTTCGCCCAGCACACGGGACGGAATCTGCGCTGGTGACCGTGCTTGACAACTTACGTTCGCGGGTCGACAGTGGACGGGCAGCCTTCCTGGTGCTGCTCGACATGTCGGCCGCGTTCGACACGGTCTGCCATCGTACCCTTGTCAGGAGACTGGAAGAGTGCGGGATCACGGCAGGTGCAAGGGACTGGCTGGTCTCTTATCTGAACGATCGGCAGCAGGTGGTGACGTTGCCTCCTTTCAGCTCGGAGGTGCGGAGAGTAGGGCAGGGGGTACCACAGGGCTCGGCCATCAGCCCGATACTCTTCAACCTTTACCTCCGTCCTCTGGTCCAACTAATTAAATCATTTGGTATCTCCGCATTTAATTATGCGGATGACACCCAGTTGGTCTTTTCGCTGGAAGGGAAGAACGCAATTCCGCTGGAGGTTTTTCACCGATGTATGTCGGCCACAGCAGAGTGGCTCCGGTCCAATTCCTTGCAGTTTAACAGTACAAAGACCGAGGTGCTGTACTGTTTCATGGACCGGATTCCTCGTGAACTTCCGGAGTTTTTTTGGCCCCCCGACCTTCCCCGAGATTGTATCTGCGGCTGAGTCGGCACGCATCCTGGGGGTGATTTTTGGCCCCAACTTGCAGCTGGACATGCACGTGAATAAGACCACATCCACGTGCATGATGCTGCTTCGTATGCTGCGTAAAGTTCTGCCCCTTCTCCCCGAGCAGGCCAGGCCCGAAGTAGTGCGCGGTACCATCTTGAGTCGTCTTGACTATTGTAACGCGCTACTTCTGGAGGCCCCAAAAACATTGCTGGGGAAGTTGCAGCGGGTCCAGAACTTGGCCGCCAAGCTAGCTCTTTCTCGCCCCACTCACAGCTCTTCAACAGCAGCCTTACGAGACCTACACTGGCTGCCAGTGCACCTACGGGTTCGTTATAAGGCTGCATGTTTAGTATTCAGGGCGGTGCACGGACAAGGTCCGGTTCCACTGCAAAATATGTTTGTTTGGTACTCTCCGGCGCGGTCCTTACGCTCTTCTTCGGATCATCTGCTGGTGGTACCGAGATTCCAGAGAGTGAGGATGGGGGGCCGTTCGTTTAGTGTCGCGGCGGCCAAGCTCTGGAACTCGCTACCACCATCCTTAAGAAGCCAAAGGGACTTCCTCCCGTTTAGAAAAGCCCTGAAAACCCATCTCTTCCCCAGGGTTGTCTGAGCAGCGTATGTGGTGATACTGTTGATTTCAAGCGCCAGGATGCCCTTGGGGTGACAGGACTGTGCTATAAAAGTATACATACAATACAATACAATACACTAGGATAGCTGGTCTATAAGGTTGACTTTACAACCATCACCATAAGGGTTGTATGGACTGGTGCAAGGTGCTCACTAGAATAGTGAACATCATATACCAGGCCAACTTCTCACAATATTGACCGAACTTTTTTGAACCTTTTGAAAGCGATACCTTGATTTGTGTATGTTGGACTTTTTATCGTTTTGGTCTTGTTTTATTCAGATAAATATTGATTATTTTTCTAAACTAGCGTGGTGTCTTTTTGTTGTGTTTTCACTGTGTTACTGTGTGTGTATGTACAAATGCATTACACATTGCCTCTGACATAGGACTGACTGCTAATGCCAAGCTACCAAGGGGATGAGCAGGGGTTATCTTGGGTACTGGATCCCCTTGACCTGACTATAAGGAACGGCCCCTACATTGACAGGGTGCAAGACACTGTCATATGAAGACCTTCATTTCTAACATATATACTAACCCAAGATAAGCAACAAGTGTTAGCAACATGATGAGATTTCTTTTGCTCTGGTATCTTGGTGTCATGTCACTCGGCCTAGAAATTGTTGTGACTTTCAGCAATCTATGGGTGGCAATTTTGTGCAACATGGATAATCCCGTTTAACACAAAGCATTTCAGTGACATATAATCAAATAATATTGATATATGTAATGTAGGCCTGAACAATTCCTTTTGCCCGTTAGACATTAAGGGGCCTATTACGATAGCGGATTTCCCGCATCCACGGGCCGGCGGAAGCCACCGCCTGCCCGGAGGATGCGGGAAATCCGCCGCGGAGCCTTGAAAGACCCACCGCCATATTAGGATGGCTGGTGGGTCTTACTATCTGTCCTCCGCTTTTCCGCCATGGGCGGATTCCGCCCGCGGCGGAAAAGCATTAACATGGCTGGCGGTGTCTATCAGACACCTCCAGCCATATTAGGATGTCTGCAGAAAGATGCCTTTACACGGCGGCATTTCCGCAGTGTAAAGGCATACGGATTTGTGTTTGGTGGCCCGTTGCGGGCCCCCACGGGTGAAGGGGGAGGGGGTGCACATGGGGGGTACCTATGGTACCCCCCTGCATTTGCCTGCACAAAACAGGCAGGAATCACGAGGTGCCTGCCGCTTTGTGCATGCAAATGCACAACTTACTTTTTTATCATTGCAGCGGGTGCTGCTTCAAGCAGCACCCGCCGCAATGATAAAAATACAGGATGTGACCGCCAGGGTGGCGGTCACATCCTAATTTGCACAGAGGGACCGCCGCTGCCCCTGCGGACGGTCCCTCCTTCTCTATGGTGGCGGACGGACTCAGGTCCGTCCGCCATCATAATCGCCCCCTTAGGCCATGTTCAGAGGCATTCTAAATAGTCTCCCTTTTACAACATAATTGTTCTCTAATTATGTCGATTTTAGTAGATTGCAACATTCTTTTGTCTAAATGCCCAGTGCGTGTATTGAAGACCTGTGAAGTAAGACAAACAAAATGCATGTTTCGGTAAGCAATCGTATACCATTAAACCTTTCACAAAGGCATAAGAAATATTCTAATCTCACCTGAGGCAAAGTGCCTGAGAACGCCAAGTGATCTCCACAAAACATTGTACAGTGCGGTCCCTATGCACAAAAAGTGTTTTTTTCAGTTGAAACACTTGTGATTTACAAACTCATCTAGCTTTTTACCGCAAAAGAGGGAGCTGCAATGTACAAAGGATCTGAAATGTACAATTTGAGAGCCTGTATGATTTAGTAAGAGGACAAGTTTGAAATGTGATATGCTCTACTCCAAATGATTCATACTGGAATGTATAACTGGTTTACAGCCGCAAGAACAGACGGAAACTCTAGGTCAATATAAACTCAGTGAAGGGGATGGTAACCCAACAATGAAGTAGAAGATTTCTCTTGGAGCATCTTCAGTGTTGGAATATGTTTGCTCACCTCAATGAGAGCAGGCAGAGGTCAAAAGGTCCAAAGTGGCTGCCCCGAAGCCATTTACTGAATGCAATTGTTTTTTTTTTTTTTTAAAGAGCGCCTGTCTCTTTAATGGACTGGAGCTCCTTTCATTAAAAAAAGTGTCACCATTCTGCAAGATGCTAATGTAGGGATGGAGGTTTACTGTCCTTCTAGGCCTTCATCTTTTTTTTATCTACAGCTGTTCCGGAATAACAAAACTACTTCGGCCTCATAAATATTACTGAGGTAGAACTTTCTTGCAGTTCCCTACGAATGGGCATTCTGCATGCAACCCATAGGTACATTCTTCGCATTGTTAAACCACAACTTTGTACTTCCAAACACTGTCTCCATTTTAAAAGTGAAGGCACCATTCAGTCTTATCACCTGCATTTTTCAGGGCACGTACATGAGAAATAAATATCTAAGAGAGACTTCCTAAGGGTTTCAATGAATTTCACATCCGTTATGCCTGACGTGTAATAATGGTATGTTCCGTTGAGAAAAATATTTTGACCCTGCTTTTCAACATCTATATGTTTTCTGTTGAACAATCTGGGCCCGATTCAATCCTAATTTGTAAACTATTGTTCCATACCCGGTTTTGCCTGCAGTTGGCATAGATGGACACTGAAATGAAATGAAATGAAAAAGAAATTTCTAGAGCGCACTGCGGCCAAGCGGCTTCCTGGCGCTAAGGAACACAACAGAATCTGCCAAGGGGCCCAGGGGGATTAGCCAGGGAAAGCCTGAAGAAAAAGGAAAGTTTTGAGGGCTTTACGAAAGTGAGAAAAAATAGGGATAGAGCGAATGGAGAGAGGGAGATTGTTCCGGATCTGGGGGGCCCGAACCGAGAAGCGGGTGCCCCCGGTGCGGGATTTACGGAAGCGGGGGACGTGAAGAAGAGAGAGAGAGGAAGAACGGAGAGAGCGACTGGGGGCATGAGAAGAAATTAAAGAGTTAATGAAAAGCGGAGCAGAACGGGCATGTGCCCGAAAGGCCAAGCAGGCAAGTTTAAACTGGGACCTGAAATGAACGGGGAGCCAGTGAAGGGTTTTTAAAGCCGGAGTGATGTGGGAGGATTTGGGAAGGCGGAGGATGAGACGGGCCGCCTGGTTTTGGATGGCCTGGAGACGGCGAGTTTCGTAGGCGGGAATGCCTACGTACAAGCCGTTTCCATAATCCAGGCGGGATGTAATAAGGGCAGTGATAATGACTTTAAGAGCATCAACAGAAAAAAACCGGGAGATTTTGCGAATGAGGCGGAGGGAAAGGAAGCAGGAGGAGACAACGGAACTAATTTGGGCATGCGTGGATAGATCATTACTGATCTTGATGCCCAAAGTCCGGACAGAGGGAACTGGGGAGGGGGGAGGGCCAAAGGAAAGGGGCCAGTGAGCTGGAGACCAAGGATTAGAAGGGCCACCGGTGAGAACGAGCTCTGTCTTGTCGGGATTGAGCTTCAAATGATTGAAGCTCATCCACTGGGAGATGAAGACAAGAGTAGAGCAAAACTTGGGGAGAGAGTCAGTTGGGGAAGAGAGATCGAAGACGAGCTGGAGGTCGTCTGCGTAGTTGTACACCGAGACCCCCAGCTCGAGAAGGGACTCTTTCAGGGATTCACACAATCACAAAGTGTACTGAATAGTACAACATATCCTACATTTACAGAGGCACTCTTCTCCCGTATTTTCCTTCTAAATTGTGGTGTACGCCCTTACCAGAGTTTAAGCAAAATTAATTGAATCTTTGCTGAATCTACTCTTTTGCGAGCTCAACGCTTAATTTCAAGGCGTGAATAGGCTGCGTAAATATTTATTTGTTGTGGTCGTTGCCACATTGCATCATCTGAACTCGTTTTGTAGGTATTAAATTGTTATCAGCGGTGCCTATGAAGAATGAAAACTTTTAAGAGCTCTCAAATTACAAAAGCCTGTAGAGAACACAGTAAAAAATAACATTTTCGAATATAAGTAAAAAGCAAGAGAGAGCTTAACAATGCACCAAGAGCGGACAAACAACATAAACATTGATCGCCCTTTTGTTGGGATGTCAAATCTTGTGCCATTTGTCAAAAGGGTATCGGTAAAATTTGGTTAAGAGGAAATAACCTTGTGTAAATACATTGGACATTCAAATGCAAGCAGTGGTCCCCGGGCCGGACTGGGAACCGAAATCGGCCCTGGCAAAGTGCTCAGCCGGCCCCCCCCCTACCCTGGGGGTGCGACCGCACTCTTGTTACAGCGCCGTTTTTGCAGCTATGCTGCAAAAAACGGCCCTGTAACAAAAACGGCCCCCTGGGGCCCAAAACCGGCCCCCACCCATGCGGCCGACCGGGGGATTGCCCGGTGCCTACAACGCGGTCCCTGCTAAATTCTGCTTTTATTGTTTTTTCTCTGAATAAAGGCGTTGATTCATTCACCTGATTCTTTTTCCTCTCTCAGCTCATACATCACGAGGTGTATCCGTAGCCCGGAGTCAGGGACATTTCTGCCTAACTTACCTCATGCAAGTGTATTAGAGTCAGTCGTTCACTAAGGCATCAGACCAGAAAGGGCAAAGACTAACCCCAGAGGGGAAAGGATCGAACCCAGAAAGCATAACCTCCCCTAGTTATAGTGGCAACAAAAGTTGACAAACACTAGAGAAGCCCATATGAAAAAGACACAACCTTCACGCAGACAAGTATACCGCAGGAGAACATGTTCAACCTCGGTACAAGCAAAATCAAATGACAGCACATGGGAGAGACCACCAATGGCCTCCTGAGGATGCACGGGCACGAATTCCAAATGAGAAAGCCAGAAAGCAGTGTGCAACATTAACAAGTCCCCAAACAACAAAATAAAGCACCATGCACCCTGGGAATCCGCAGGGACAACCATAACCTTTCCTGTCACAAATCCAAAACAGGAATGAACAAGAGCACAACTGCCCAAACAAGGTAGCAAAGGCCAACCAGTGAGGAAACCAAGGGATGATAGTCACCCACAAAGCCACAGAATAATACCCAATATTGCTAAAGAGGAAAATGTAGATCAGGCACACTATAGGGAACCAAAATCCATGAAAGCCATAAAGATAAATAACAGAACCTTACACAAAGCCCAGGAACCAACAAGCTACGCACAAAGCAAGATGGTAGAAGAGTAACACTAATCACCAAGACTCTACTAACCACATCCAAGCACAAACCTGACTAATTTAGTGCAGCATCCCAAAGTAACCAAATCAACAGAGTGATTAAAGAGCAGAGAAACTAAAGCAAGGAACCACAGTACCCTAGTCATGATCAGGTTCAGAACTTGTCAGTGCCTTACAGAAAGAAGAAAAGTTTGACCAGACACTATATAAAGAAAGGCAGAGGAGAGAGTGCACAAAATTCCAACAATAAGACATTCAACACAAGACAATGAATACACAGGGCAAGCTTCAACCTCAACACAAAGAAAAGGGGGAGTCTACAAACACAGCCCACACAAAATAGGAGATGTCAAACAGGCCCACTTAAAAACTCTGGACCAAACAGAGGAGTCATCTTAGGGCACTTCACAGCTCAACTCACAAGTCCCAAAAGGACGTCTGTACCACAGGACCACTGAAGAACCACCCCCAGTAGGGGTGGAGAACACCGCACACATAAGGATGAGGAGTGCAGAGTCGTAAAACTCCACATGTAGCTTGTGGATACCAAAAAGTTGTAAACTTACACAAAAGTGTAAGTTTACCTTGGTGAATCTGGCTCAGAGTTTTTAACATGACAATATTCTGGACTTATTACTTGTGAAGGGCTCAGATTCCATCCAACTAATAACACATTTATGTACACAAATCACAAGCATCACGCCCAAAGGTGAAGAAAAGGATACCCAGCAGAAGTCCAGGGAACAAATATCCATTCCCTGGACCATGCCAAGCCTCAAGGGAATCATAGAGCATAGCTAAACACCACCAAGCTATCATTAAAAAGTGGATTCATAAAGGCCATATCAAAAGACATCCCTCCCACACAGAGACAAAAGGTACCCCTCATTCATATCAATTTTGAAGGCAATGATAGTAGAAAAGAAAGCATGAGGAGCAGTTTTCCATAGAACTCCACACCAAACATAGGAGGTGGCAGGAAGAGCCATAGAAAGGGTGCTAGGGGAACACCTACCGACTGCAGAAAACTGTGCCACCCAGCCCTAAGACCAGCAATGGCATAGAGTGGCACAAAACAATCAGAAAAAAATTGTCAACAACAGAAACTATAGGTTTTTTATATATGTTGACCATTTCTGATCTATTGATTTCATACCTTCATGACAACTTCCTAAACTTAATAAAATCACCTAGGATTTTGTTTCTTGACTTATACATATTTCAAACTTGATTTGCCTACATTTGATTATTACATTAACTATCACGGCAAATCTGACTACATGATTTAACGCTGAAAGTAAGAGATTGTTCTAATGTTTTAATGGATCAAAACGTGTTTTGACCACTTATGAAATAGAATATGAAAGAGCACCTATGTGGTTTCATCCTTGAAACAAATACAAATAATGAAAGAATATTATCAGCTGATAGAGGATGTGAGGAATGTCCAGTCACTGTGCTGAACATCTGTCATACAGCAGGTTAACACAGTTTTTTAAGGGGTTGGAAATTTAGGACCTTGTCTTATATAAATCTGGATTTCAGGCATGATATCCATTGCATGTTATTATCAACATAGCAATGAGTTTTTAGAGTCATAAAAGGGATCTTATCAAAGTATATCTAAACTTGATCACATAAAGAAGACTTTATTGAGCAACACTTATACTAACTTTGGGCAGGTTGAGTAAATCATAATGTAGGTCCTTCAGTATTGATTCTTGAAGCAGCGCTTAATTCGCAAAATAATAAATACCAGGGCCCAGAGTTCTGTGCACAAAAATATGGAAGGTGCCACTGAATGTTTGGATTACTAACTGCCAAGGCTGTCATGCCTTGATTCCACTTGATGCATCTTTTCTGCCTTTCTCTTTCTTGTTCTAGGTTAAAGTATGACTATGAAAAATATGTCCAGGTCCCCAAGAATCAGTGCGAGTGGGCCCTAGTTGTGATCACTAGCTTACAATAAGTGCTATTTGAAACATTCCTTAACACTTCCTCTAAGTGGTTTCATAATAGAGGGACTCTGCTCTCGCCAGCTTTCTTCCTGTTATCCTTTTGAGTAGCAAATCGTGTCTTCTGTGTTTTGGTTTTTCTTTTGTGACAAATGGCGAAAGCTGATGAAAAGCGCTGGTTTTGTTTTTCTCATACCTCTATGTTATTTTTTCATTATAAACAGATAATTGACAGTGACATTAGTTTGGCTTCGGCTTTGAGTTGCTAATGTCCTGAAAGGTCTTTACAGTTACAGCATAAAGACTGAGCAAGTTGGCCTATGCGTTCTGGGTTGAAGTGTGTTTACCACTTCTATCATTACACCATCCAGTTAAAGCCATATATTCTGACCATAGAAAGTTTAATAGGTCAGTTTTTGAGAGATGTGGGCCAGCATGCAATGTGGCAGGCTCTTTATCCAAGGCTCAGGAAGAGTTTTTCTAAAATCCCCTCTCTGACATAGTGTGCACGAGGTATATCAAGAGTTGAATGACTAACTATATTGAAGCCTGGTGACTTAAGACTGCCCCATGTTAGTATATGTTTGTCAGGCATACAAGCGTATGCATGTTATTTCGATGAAAAGATAACAGTTGCAAAATAATTACTTACTGAATAAGGAATTACAAGGAACCACTTGATGGCTGTTGAATCAAGGAGTGTTCCAACCTCTTGTCTAAACAATGTTTGAAGATTGTATAAGTTGTCTCTTATTTCTATGATATGAGCCTGTCGCATTAGATGGTGTGGTTGTTGTCTGATGAGGTCCTTTGCATATACCTTTCTTTTATTTTGGCATAGCCCATTTGAGGTGGTCGGTTGTCCTTTCTTCATTAGATATATTTCTACTATCCTAAGCTCTACTGTGGATCAAAGAAGATCAAGTTATGCTCCTTGGTGGCCAGGGGTCCTCTTTTCTCCAGCTTTCCTGCTCCGGATGCTGACAAAGGTGCTGTAAACTTTCTGCCAATTTTCTACTATTTCCCTTATTGCCTTGAGATATGGACTGTCAACGGTGGCAGGCTTAACCCCACCTAATGAGCTTAACAGCAGAGATAAATGACTGTTTGACAAGTGGAAGCTACTCTGACACGTTGCTGCCAACAAGTGCTTGGTTTCATATATGTACTTGTGTTCTCTGAAAGCAGCCAACACGTGCAATCCATTGGACGTGTCCAAGGTTTCAAAATGTATGCTTCTACATGAGAAGCATTGCACTACAGATTTGTTCAAACAACATAACAAATGCAGACACTAGCCATAAAATCAACAAGATTAGACTAGGTCATTTCTTGTGCACACCATGCCAAGATCATCTATCCTCTGTGTATTAAAGTGATATGGTGTTGGCTTGATTGTAAGATATTTGCTCCTTGGAAAAACGAAGGGGATTTGAGGTGAAAAGTTAGTTGACCAGCCACGGCGTTTTCTGATAATTATTCTTTTTATGCATTTCCCACCACCATAATATCATATCCTCTACCCTTTGCGAAGGGGCTGCTAGATAGTAATGCAGCAACTCTGCACAATCAGAATGTGCTGCTGCTGTAGAAGCAGCCGCTTGCAAACGCTGTGGCACTGCTCACTCCTGTGTAATGCAGATGTATGGCTATCGGAATTTTAAAACCAAGAATTACTACAAATTGGCAGTGATCATGAACAGTAAATCAAATGATAGTCCCTATAAATCCTGAAAGTGACTACAACAACACATTGCACAGACACAAAGGAAAAGTTAGACAGAGAAATGGCAAAGGTGACAGTAGTTGCGTTCTTTGTTTCTTGTCATCATGCTTTCAATGCTTCAGAATTCTCAAGTCTCCGCATCAGGTGTGTGTAGCTCATGCTGTCCCAATTTTTATTTCCATTTGTACACCTGTGTTTTTTTTACATTCTAAATGCAGAACTACAAATACCATAATTCCTGATCACTTGCACTGAGGTGAATGAAAACCAGCTAAACAAGCAGAAAGAGTGGCCTGTAAGAAACAGTACTTTCTCCGTTTCACAGACCCTCTAAACGAGAGCGTGTCAGCAGGTGGGAATCAGCGGGAGCAAGTTACGTATCATCAATCACTTCAGGACGACAGTTATTTATTAAAAAATGCAGATCAATGTACATACAGAATCGAATGCACTAAGATCAACAGACACGCCAATATCCAGGCACATTCAACCATTCACGCCTTCAAACACTCATGCACTGACCTACTGATGACCCTACAGAAATTAAGGGGCTTATTCACAAAGTACATTTTCTAGTATGTTTTGTAGTACTGCAAAATGCTAATCACTAACCTATGTTCAAATTTTACACCCCTGCCTTTCATATATTTTTCTGGGAAGAGATATCTGCCTGAGTGCAGAGTCTCTGCACACAATTTAGTAGTAAATGTTGGTGGGCTAGAGGAGTGTGGTTGGAAAATAGGGAATACTTACTACTAATGGGGAACAGGCAGGAGTAATATGGGGATTAAGGGCGCATCACGTAGGGGTTTTGAGAGGGATGTCTATCCACCCGCAACAATCAATCAATCAATCAATCATTCAGGGGGTTTAAAGAGTGCGCTACTCACCCATGAGGGTCTCAAGGCGCTGGGGGGGGGGGGGGGGGCTAGGCAGCTCCGGCTCAGTCAAACAACGGAGTAAGCTCATCCCTATTTTCAAACTGCTCTTCTAAAGTTACTGCAGTCAAAAAGGGACATGCAATTGTAGTGAAGTACTCCGACTCAGAGCTGGAGTAAGTTTAGCATCACACATGGCCATCCTTTGGTACTGCAACAACTTCCAATAGAAATCAATGGAGCTAGAGACATAGAATAAAAAGGACATCAAATAAAAACCCATAGGAGACAATGTTAAATTAAAGTAAATTCATGTAAATAGTTAAAAATGTGAATAAATATAGATTTATGTTAAAAAATATATAAAATAATGCAATTTTTTTATTTAACTATAAAATATTTGTAAAATCTTTTTACTTTTAAATATTAATGTAACACTTGTTTAAACATATTTAAATTACTTTACATTGATTTTATGCATCACTTTTAATGTGTATTAATGCATAAACACCATATTTAACGTTTTTACTTTAGGTGGGAATTTATTTTTTAATGTAATCTTATGAAAAATAACTTTAATGTTATTAAATATATTTTAAATAATATACATTTTAAGACAGCATGAGGTTAATAATGGTATTGCATTTTTAGTCACTCCACAGTCGGGTACATAATTCTATACTGTAAGGTATAGGGGAAAGTTGCCTATAGTTTACCAGAGGAGAGCTCCACATGGTAAAGCATAGGAAGTAAAAACATTTTTTCAACTTCAAAATAGTTTGTAAAAATATTTTTAGGTGTTGTCTTAATTTAAATTACTTTTATATATTTACTTTAATTGTAAAATTGAAGAAAGAATACCACGCCACCATTAACTAGAATTTAACTTAAAAATGTATATATTTAAAATAAAATAAGTTGCACTAAAATATATTTTTTAAGGTTAAATTACCAAATGAATTCCCAGATAATATCAAAACATTTTAATATATATTAGTAAATATTAACATTGATGTTTAAATTAATTAAAGCTAATTCATTTAAATGTAAGTTGATGTATTGTTACATACATTTTCAAATGCAATAAAGTTATTAAAATATGTTATAATTACATTATTATGTACTCATTTTATTTATTTATGAATGCTAAATTATATTTATTTATATTTTTAACTACTTGAAATAATTTTATTTAATGTAACAGAATTTTTCAGAGGTTTGCATTTAGGTCTGTGTCACTATTATTTTCTATCGGAGGGTGCGCAATACTAGAAGTTGGTTGTGTATGCTGCAAGATTTAGTACTTTTTTTTTAGTAATAACATACACTTGTAAATTAAGCTCCATGTCCTTTATCAGAGGGTGGAGATGTGTACTGCATTTTGAGTAATAGGCAAAAGTAGTAGGGTTACTCAAATATGTAAGAGTAAATGTATATGTCTAAATTACTCATCTGTGTAACTGACCTTTCTGAATATAAAGGTGTACTGCATTTTGAGTAATAGGCAAAAGTAGTAGGGTTACTCAAATATGTAAGAGTAAATGTATATGTCTAAATTACTCATCTGTGTAACTGACCTTTCTGAATATAAAGGGTTTGCCTGTCTTTTTATGTGAGATGTTTTCTGCCCCGACTTCAGAAACTCTGCAGTTGCAAACTTACTATTAACGACGTGCTTGTGAATACCAAAACAAACGCGCAAAAAAGTGTCCATTTACATTTGGGAATTAGGCCCTCAGTTTTCTCGCCATCTGGCAGGCGGTCCTTTGGCGTTGCCAAAGCCACCACAATGGGAACGCCAAAGCCCGTTCTTGCACGGCAAGGACTCTGCAGTCCATGCCAGGCAGGAAAGGAGGTGCATGCACACAGGGGGGCACAACATGTGCCCTTTGCATGCATCCACATGGCCTGAGGCACCAAGGGGTCTTAGTTACCTCACCGCTAGCCTTTTCATGGAGGGCTCACTGCCATTAAAAGGCTGATGGTGAGGAAACTTGTAATATGCTTGGCTGTGCCACAATGGTACCGCCAGTATATTACTGGCTCACACTGCTGGGTATTGGTGGTTCCCCAGCGGTTGCAGTGGACCTGCAGTGGTCCGACTGCCAAACTCAGAATAGGGCAATTAAACCATCGGTGCGGCGGTAGCTGCCACGGCACTGCAGGTTTGGTGATACTGTGGAACGCCAAACTCGTAATCATCCCCTAAATTTAGACCTGAAGTATAAGGGCCCAATTCACAAATGTATACTTAGTCGTGATCATGATCATGTGGTACTTTGCCTGAAATTATGCCTAAGGGAGGGAGCTGTCGAACATAGCCCCAGTGAAATGGAGTTATAGATAAGATTGTGGCATTTAATATTAGAAAGAGGATGGAGCAGAGAGAAATATTTACAACACTGCCGTTGCTTGGGAGTATATTTATTAAGTATGGCTCTGCAATTATAAAATTATTTTGTGGTGACAGTGGTGCAATCCTAGCAGCCTACAATGGAATGGCAAAGGAGCTGAAGGCCTTGTGGTTTAAACCCATTATGCCCGCAACTGACTTGATGGATGGTGGGAAAAGGATCACACAGCTTACTTGGTATGATGAGGAATGTTGTAGAATGAAGAGACATCTATCATCTAACCTAGTACATTGACACCATAGCCCACAAAGTGAATTGCTATTCAGAGACAGATTATAAACGCCTTCTGAGAACAAAGAAACTGCTTCACTAATTGAATCTCTGGGAGGAATTAAAGGAGGCTGCACGTGGGAAAAAATCCAAAATATTCTGGGAAATGGTATCACAGCTGTAGAGGGGGTCAGTGAACAATATAGAAACTCATACTGAGCCATTTGTTCGGGCAAGCCACTTTAGTAATTTATACACTGCCAACCCCACAATCCCCCTGTCAGCTCGAAAGAACAAGTGCTCTGGGCCACGTGTAATTGATTTCTTAGTACCAGAGGTGGTGAAAGCCCTGAAGGATGCAATGAAATATAAAGCCCCAGACCCCAATATGGTGCCTATTGACATATATTGTGAAGAGTTGTATTTGTTGGCCAACATTCTTACTATAGTGTTTAATTCAGCACTTGCTGGTAATCTTGTACCCCCTTCATGATGCTCTGCTATTATTTTGCTGATCCATAAGAAAGGCGATCAATCCAGCCCATACGATTATCGTCCGATCTCCCATCTGAATGGTGCAGGAAGAAGTTTGAGGAATGTCCTGCTTAACTGCCTCTAGGGATGGGTCGATGCCCACAACATTATGATTAAAGTGCAAGCCTAATTTAGGCCTTGCATTGGGACCATTGACTAGACACTCCAGTTATATGTGATCTCCTCTAAGTTTATGGTGATGAGGAAGTCATAGGTGTACCTAATATTTGTGGACTTGAAAGAAGCTTTTGATTTAGTTGATAGAGAGAGGTTGTGGTGATCTCTGGTATACCTGGGTGTTGGCCACTTGTTAGAAATGATCATGGAAATCCTACATACAAGAAACACAACCAAAGTACAGTATTGGCCGGGCGGGGAGTGTACTGTACCCTTCCCAGTCGATAAAGGTGTTCGGCAAGAGTGCATGCTGGCTCCCCTACTATTTAGCCTTTTTTTAAATGATGCAGTTGACTATTTGATAGAAGAACGCATAGATATTCCAACAGTAGCCGGAAAGCGGATGCCAATATTATTATACACGGATGACACTATATTAATGGCACAAACACAAAATGCCACCTATAGTCTAATAATGGTAACAAAACAAAGTGCATGGTATTGAGGTCCTCCCCCTGTTTCAAGCAAAAGCCTTTGGTTAAAGGTATACTCCTGGATACTGTTAAGCAATTTGACTATTTGGGAGTTCGATTTTCAGAGGATTTGCAATTGGGCAGTCAAATACAGAAGGCTACGGCAGTTTTGAGGTAATTGGTTGGACCAGTTTTAAAGTTTAGGCATAAGGCTGGTGCCAGAAGTATCAGCTTTATTTTGTATATATATAAGCAAAGGGCAGTGGCAGCTGAACTGTGGGGTGCGGAACTATGGGGGTTTGGGAATGGTCGCCCAATCAAGGTAGCTGAGAATAATTTCCTCCGAACTTTGCTGGGTCTTGGGCCAGGTACCTCTCCAGCAGCACGGTATGCAGAGTTTAATTTTACCACTATATAAGAATTCATCACCCTCAGGCCAGTTCTTTACTGGATTCGATGGGTAAGAAACCCTAAAGCCACATTTTAATTAGAAACCCTAGAAGAAGTCACATCTAGCAGCCCCTGCCGGGTCCATGCATGATCATCACAAGTACAAAACATTTTAAAGAGTTACAATTGGTGTCTCTATGGGAAGTTCCTGGTAGTGTTAGACAAAATACAGCAGATTTGATTCAAGAACGGTATCATGAATACAAAGAAATAAAAAAATGCCGGGAGTTAAAGCCAGGATCTCTAACGAGCAATTATTTCAGTAACATCCATGTCCTTCCGTGTTCAGAATATCTGGATATGCTATACCCTGAACTGAAGCAAACATTGTACTTAAAATTCTAGCTTGGAATCCTTCCGACCAGGAATTTTCTTATACGTTTACACATACTTGATAGAAGATACAACTGCTGTGATTGTAGCATTGGTGGTCTGGACAATCTAACCTATTTTATTCTGTTTTGTACAAAATATGTAGTCTCCCGGCAGGGGTGGCTCCTCCTCCTTTTTAAATACCATGGGATCAGATGTGTTGAACCAGCAATGGTGTTATGTATTAAACCATTTAATATGTATGTGGTCACCTCTGTAGTGTCATATCTATGGGTTACGTGGCCTTGCCTGAGAGAGCTGCCCTCCAGTCTAAGATTATGTTTAAGTAGGTAATCTCCATCAGCCTGGTTGTTTCCCATAATGTGAGACATTGCTATTTTATGCATAAATTGCATAATTTTGCACGATTTTTATGCACTGCACTTTTACTTCCTAGGCGGGTTGGCAGATTGTTTACATTTGAAATTAAAATAATTCCCAAGTATTCCTATGCTTTTTTAATTGTGATGATGCATATGTTTTTCTCTCATTTCGAATGTTGTCTCTGATGGTAATCCGCAACCTATTCACTGCACTCGCGCTTTGCTGTATTTGAAGAATTTAAACATGAACTTTTTCATACGTTGTATGCCTTTGATGGAAAGACATACTTTTTTGGGACTTTACTATATTTGTATTTTAATGTTCCCGATGAATTTATTGATAGATTGTTGTGCACATGCTCTTATTGAGTTGTTTTTATATTGCATGTTCTTAAAATATTGTGAGGCTGTGGGTGTTCCCACGCAACGCCCATGGAATCTGACACATTCACAGATTTACAAGAAATCGTAAACCTGGGAATGTGTCAGACTCTAATGGCATCCCAGGGTTGGCATTACGGAGACA
Source organism: Lissotriton helveticus (assembly GCF_964261635.1). Taxonomy (NCBI): domain Eukaryota; kingdom Metazoa; phylum Chordata; class Amphibia; order Caudata; family Salamandridae; genus Lissotriton; species Lissotriton helveticus. The sequence goes on from NC_136067.1 coordinate 480,731,597, forward strand.
CAACGAGTAGAAATGTTTTAATTTTTCCTTCGTTTTTTCCTTTTTCTAAGTGTGCTGCATTCTGCAACACACATAGAGAGAGGAAATTGCCTAAATTGATTGATTTTGTGCAGTAAGGTGTCCATTCTTGCAAAAAATCAATCAGCCCCTCAATGCAGGCACCCTTGCACCATGGTGCAAGGGTGTCTGCATTGACGCATGGTAGCCCATTGTGCACCAGCACAGGGGAAAAGGACTGGAATGTTCTGGATCAAGATATGGTGCACTTCTGCCCTTATCTTTTGATTGAGGGGGTGCAGCGCAGCAAGATTCCTTGTGGCGCTGCCCTTCGCCAAAACCTCATAAATGAGGCCATCTGAATTTAGGGTAAATAGTGCATTTCCATATGTGTATGGGTAGCTGGATCCAATGCAAGGGGGCATGGTCGGAGAATGATCTGCTGCCTGAATGAGATTTCCAGATCCAAGGAACTGTGAGGAGTGGTTTATTTGTAGATCTTAAAAGTTTGTCCGGCAGGTAAGTTAACTTTGCGGAAAGGTAGCTTGGTTCTATGCCAATCAGAGATTTATATGTTAAGCACCAGATTTTAAATGCCATTCTTTTTTGGATAGGAAGCTAATGGGGTGAGTGCAAAAGGAGGGAAGAGGGCGTCCTGGATGGAAGATTTGAATGAGGCGAGCTGCAGTATTTTGGACAACTTGGAATTTAGTTAGAAGTGTCTCATTGGTAGTGGCCAATAGGGCATTACAGTAGTCCAGGAAACTGATAACCAGCACCTAGAGCAAAGTCTTCATTACAGACAGTGGAATAAGAGGAAAGACTCTTAGCAGTAGTCACACCATATGAAAGCAAGTGCCAGTGGTAGCCACAACCTGTTCTTTCATGGTCAGTGACTGATAAAGGTGAACACCCAGGTTTTTAACTGTTACTTTGGTAATAGGCGCAGAGCCTAATTCAGGAGGCCATGAGTCAGGGGTCCAGAGCTGTTGGGCACTGCCAAATAACATGATCTTTGTTTTGCTGGGGTTCAGCTTTAGGCAATATTCTGTCATCCAGGCTTCAAAACGTGCTTTTGCATTATATGCATCTTTATCAAAATAGACGATACGCTGAGTATCATCAGCATAGAAAAGAGGTTTGAATCTAAATGCTCAGATGGTTTTGGCAAGGGGGGCATGTAGATGGTAAATAGTGTGGGGCTCAGACAAGACCCCCGGGGCGCCCCCTTGACAAGCTCTAAGGCGTGTGATTTAAAAGGGGCCAAGTTGCTAGTCTGCGTTCTGTTAGATAGAAATCAATTGTGAGTGGATGCATAACTTAATCATCATTCATTCATGCTCATATAATTATACTGACTCATATAATACACTCATACATCCACCACTCACTAACCCATTCTTCCATCTGCACACTCAGCAATTCATCCACTCATCCATTCATAAATCCACTGATTCACACATCGTTTCAGATTTCAAGGCACTCATGTGTCTATTCATCCATGCAGTCAGCCACTCATTCTTTTTCATTCAGCCATTTATTGGACTACTGGCCCACTTTCCCTCCACCGACAAAGTTTCCAATCAATTACGAATTATGTTAGAAAGCCAAACATCTCGGTTTGTTTCACGATGTATTTTGCATTTTCCTTTTTCCTATAGAAAACATAGAAGAAACAAAAAATTCCAAAATTAGCACCATGGATATATTTTTTTTCCTCCACCATTTCGGCTGATGATGCAGCAATCCACGGATTACCAGCTTAATAACTGAGGGGCATCTTATCAAGACAGGTGATAAAATTATCGCCATTTTAGCGGCAGAAAACTGCCGCTAAAACGGCGATAATGGGCTTGATAATGTGCTCTATGGAATTCCATTAAAGCCCGTGTTAGATGTCCTTCAAATTTAACACGGGCATCATGTGGAATGCCATAGAGCATATTATCAAGACCATTATCTCCTTTTTAGCGACAAGTTTCTGCCGCTAAAGCGGCGATAATTTTATCTCCTGTCTTGATAATATGCCCCTTAATTCCTAATTACATATTTAAATTTCCTGGCCTCAACCTTTACCATCATACGTCGTGATTTTCATCCTCAAGTCTATCTAGAACCATACGAACAACAGAAATGTAATAGTAGTAAAATGCATTGAATCGCTTCCCCGAACCAATACAATTAATAAGTAGCAGTAGAAAGTGCTCTTGTACAACAGCGTATTTCTGGAGCATATATTAAAACTGCTTAGCAGTTCTATTGATTTGAAAACGAGTATCCATATATTTGTGCCGTCTACTCTCTCATGAAATAGTACTTTCGACAGGTGTATGTCAGGTATGGAAAACTGCACGCCATCATTTTCTCAGTTTGTTATGGTATTGTAATCATACATAGACAAAATATTGTGTATTTTTTAAGTAGCTACTCAGATACGAGTCTTGTGATACAAACACGTTCTTAAGATTAATTTTATTTATACAACTTGATTAGAGAATTTGACAGCTAATGATCGAACTATCGAAAAGGTATGCAGAGCTTGAACTCATTACCTAGCGCTCACCTAGCCTATAGCTGCTGCCACATTGTTTATTGGGGAAATAACACTGTTGAGTATGCACATCAGCTGCGTGCGTCTTTCAACAGGCTGGGAAGAATTGTTCCGATGCCGACAAGTTCGTTGTCACAGTGATGTTCCTTTCTATCCATTAATGTCTCCAAATTCATTCTTTATTCATAGGTTTCTAAGTGGGTCAGCTGTCCATCAAACTTGCTAATGTGGAATTTAAATATTTGTTGTGCACTTGGAAGCTTTTAATTTTAATCTGTCGGATCACTTAGCTTCTCTTGGCATCTGTGCATTATTCCCTGTGAGACCTGGTATGTATATAATATTTAAGTGCAAATGTCACAGAAAGTTAGCCCCGCCATTTTAACACTCTTATCTTGTATTTTTTTCGTTTTTTGTTTTTTTTAAGTAAACTAAGTCACATATATATAAAACATAACTTGGTACATTGATGGCCATCATCATTGGCCACATTAAAATACTTGGCAATCTCAACCCAGAACTCTCTGGGAAGTATTAATAAAACAAACAAAGGCTCTTACTAAAATGTTATCTGGAAGTTGGCAGACTTATCATATAAATCAATTATGTTCTTTCCACAGGTCAGAAGCACTGAGAGAGCGCTCGAGCCTTTAATAGCATAGTTATAAACCTCTGCCAGTGGCAAGGGGGGAATCTAGCACATCTTCTGTACTTCCTTTGCCAGAACACAGTCCCACCTTGCCTTCTGTCTGCTGCCAACAGGTTTACAATGCCTGAATTCATTTCACCAATACTATACCCTCAGTCGACCTACCCAATTCCTTTTTGTTTAAAATGGGATCAGCTAGTATGAAAAAAGTACTAATTATGCAATGAAGGGACAACACAACATACAATATTTTCCTTTAAAAATGTTGAGAAATACCGAGCAAAAGTGCATGATGCTGTTAACTCTATTGCTCTTCTACAGTGAATGTGATTCACCCGAACCTAACCGGGGAATCAAATTTGCTACCAGATTCGAGTATATTTTATTTCCATTGACTCTTATAAGGTATTAGGTTGTATTGTTGCACATATAAACTAACGGTAATTTTAGAAAACAGTGGGGTATATTCACAAGAACGTGTGATAAGTACCGCAAGAGTAGCGTAACGCAACTTTCAACATCGAAGACTATCGCGGAAAAATAACCGTGTGTCAATGTGGAATTCACAACGCAGAGGTAGCATGTGATAGACACCAGATACGAGGCAAATGTCTGCATGAAAATCAACACCACGCTGCAAAAATGTGATACGCGAACACCAACCGCGGTACTAAAAGTAGCGAAAACCAGCCCGGCCCCTTTATTAGCAGGGCCACATGCACAGTGACGCCTGTGCTGGATATGTGTGGGGTGAGTGTAAGCCATTCCGCACGTAATGTCTTGTGCTGGCAAACACATTGGACACCAGTGCAACCGAAACAGAAAACCCATGCATAACAAGGTCAATTGCTGAGCAACATGGAGTGAGCCAGAGAAAAATTCCAGAGGACAGCCAACATGCAAACAGAAGTATCCGTGAGTTGCAGTGCACTGGAGTTGGTACACTAGAGATGAGCGCGCTCATGTGAAGAAAAAGTCTTGCATTGTGTCCCTTCGATATGTTCCTGATGCAGATGCAGTGGGGTGTGTTAGACCTACATCATCTTCCCCATCAATGTCTCAAGGTCCCCACACTGTTTGAGGTGACATAGCTGCGCAACTGCTCCACAGCACAAAACACAATCAGCAATGGACAATGGCCTGCAGTGCAGTGAGTCACTGGCACCTGGCGTGGTGAGCAGGGTATCAGTCCACTGATGGCATCCGCGAAAGGCCTGAGCCACTCTGTAAGTCTGTCAGGAGCACCGTTTCAACTCTGGCAGATGGCAGTTGGAGGTGGTCCTTGTGGTGGTGGCATGTGCCTCCTGCGGTGATGCGACGTCCAGGCCGGTCTGGACTCGCTTTGGTGTGTGATCCCTGGTGGGACGCATTTGTTCCAGAATGCTGCGTACAGTGCAAGGCCACAGAGAAATTGCGTTAATGACCCTAAGTCCTACACTTCAGGGGCCATCCAATGTCTCCAGAGAAGGGGTCCCGGACCTGACCAGCACAGAGTTAGTGGCCCGGATGCACTGCGGCCAGCACAGGAACCCAGCCACGGGACGGTGACTTGTGGTGCAGTCATATGGGCCATGCGACCTAAGCGGGTCACCATCAATGTCCGAGGTGTATGTAGCGGAGGGTTGTGGGGGACAGTAGAAGGTGTCCACCAGGGCATGACGCCGAAAGGTTTCATTTTATCCCGAAGCAGCAAATGGAGGAGTGGAATGCAACAGCCTCGTTGCCACCACCAATTCTGCATCAGCTATATGAGGATGAAAACTGCCCCCTAGTCCATAGACTCAGATGCCACTAAAGTTCGACCAGAGAGTGTCCATAAATGTCGGGGAACAGACTTAGTGGCCCCAGGGCTGAGAGAGGGATGCAGTCTGCGATGATGCCGGTACACTGATATGAACTCCGCCATTGCTAAATTATGACCCTGTGACCTACTGGACCGCAGTGTAGGCTGGAGGCAGCGGTCAACATGGGCCATTCACCGAGTGTCGCCGGCATAGGCTGGTGGCTGCACCGGCCTGCGTATTTCAGGTTCAGTGCACCATGTGTTCGGTCACCACTGTGACTGTGATCCGGCTTTCGTCTGGACTGAGCTGCATCTTCCTCTTACTCCTCTCTGTGCGACCACTGGTGTGGACTCTACCATTCATGAATCACGACTAGGTGCTGGATGTGAGACCTACTGGTCCGCAGGGAAGTCCTGGTCCCTCATCCACATGTCGCCGGCTGGCGTTGAACAGGGTTTGTAGCAGCACGTGTCGCCGGCTGGCTTTGAACAGGGTTTGTGGCAGCACGTTTCGCCGGCTGGTGTTGAACAGGCTTTGTGGCAGCACGTGTCACTGACTGGGGTCTGGTGCTGTGGCCGCTGGCATGGATTTGGGGTCCCTGACATTCAGGAGCCAGGACACAGTGTCACATATGGGTCTACTGGGCTGCAGAGGACGCTGGTGGAGTATGTAAATGAGGAAGGAGTAATGTGGGCCAGCGTTAGGGGGCCAGCAATGGTCTGAGAGGCTGGCTTGCTCGCAATCCTCAGGCTTGGAGCTTACACAGACGCGTGGTGAGCCCTCCTTGACACAAGCCGGTGTCGGCAAGTGATCAGTGTGGCCTGGCTGCGCAGGGTCGAGTCCGATAGGTTCGTGGTCCAGAAGGCCGGGGTACGGCAGGCGCACAGGATCGCAGGTAACTGCTCATGAGGACAGCGCCGGCCTCATGGCGGGGTGGGAGGTGCCACCCTGGCACAGACGTAGGGCTTTCCAGAAGAGGACCATGCCCAGGGCTACGTGCTTTTTATTCATACCCCTACGCTGGCCTGGCATATGCTGGGCCATCCCACTCTGCTCACGCTTACAGGGGGGGCATAACAGGCAACATTTACATTAGGACGCCCACTGGCTGGGGTGAAATGGTTGCGTCCACTGTCCACTACACTCCATACACCAGGGGTGTATGTCGCCGTGGATATGTGTGTGTTCTGCATACTGCAGTCTATCCAGCACATCGCCTCCACTCTTGGCATTGTGTACTTTCCCAATCATGGTTCTACTGCATCCTTCACACATGCCTGGTTGCCACTTCTCCCCACATTCAGCTATTGTGTGACTGAGGTGCCATGCCGTTGATTGGTCATGTTCACAGCTTGCCCAGGTTACCATTGTAAGTTGCTCTATCATATCTGGTGGGTGGGCATGTTGTTGTGCTTGTTGGTTGTGGTTTTGTGACATGTGCATTGCAAGAGTTGTGGATTGCATGGCTGTGGGGTTGAGGTGAGTGGGGTGTTAAATTGGCACGTGCCCAGGGGTTGTGCATTTCCCTTAGTGCCATCCTGGGAACGCTGGTTGCAGATGGACTGTCAGAGGGTGAAGGGATCATGCACACTGGCTGTGTATTTGGAGGCGACATTGGTGATGGTCCCACAGTGTTCTGATGTTGCCTGCACATTGGTGTGTGATGTGTGCTTCCTGTTGCGTTGATTTTGTGCAGTGTCACCAGGGGTACAGGTGGTACGTGTGTGCAGTGGATTGCCCCAACACGTGGGTGCATTTGGCTATGGCGTATGGTCCTTGCTTGGTCTCCAGCGGTTCCTGAGCATTGTGTTAGACATATGGGGACTTGGGTGCCAGGGTGTTGGTGATGTCCAGGACAGGTGTGGGGCAATTGGATGTAGCTGGCTGTGAGACTCCGCTGACTCTGGCGGTTGTTGGTTGGGGTGTGCCAGGGGCCAACAGAAGTAGAACAGCCAGCAGCTTGGTGTGGGGTGGTATGTTAGTTGTCCGCTGTGTTTGTGCCGTAGACCTGTTAGGCGATGATGGCCAGGATGCTTAGGATGGTTGTCCCTTTCAGCCTGTAGTGGACAGTGACATTGTCAGATGTCGGGCCTAAGAGGCAGGTGCATTTCCTTGGGGGCTGCTGTCTTTGTCTGTGCTGCCTTTGTGGTGGTCCGGGGCGTGTGCCGGGTGGGTGTTGTGGCCCTCTTGGGTGTCCAGGCTGCATGATGAGTGGCTCCACGGCATCTGTTGCCCTTCCGATGACGCCCCGGGCTGGGCTCCCTTTTGTGGTGCAGGCTGCCGTCCGACTTTACACAGAGCATGTGTTAATTTCCTGCTGCTAATGAGCCTTATTGCGTGTTTTGTGTTCTTATCGCAGATCTGGCTGGTCGTAGTGAATGTTGAGGTGTGTTTTTGTGGCTTTTTGCACGAGAACGCCTACTCTGCATCTCATTAGCGATAGTTGCGGACGTCCTCTGTGGCGATGTTTTTGCGGCTGCTATCGTGGGTAAACTGGTGCTGTGGGCTGTTAGCACCAGCTTGTTAATGAGGTGGTAAATTTATCATGACTTTGGCTGCGATAAAGTGCCGTTAATTAGGCGATAGCTCCTTGTGAATATGCCCCATTCATTGGTAAGAAAAAACATAAGGAATCTGTTAGGCTGTGAAACTCTTAAGTATCTAAGTAGTGGAATGGAAGGAATACGTCGAGAAAGATACATTAAAAAAAGAATATGTGGCTGGTGTGCACAGACAATATACACACAGACATCAAACTGTTACACATGCACACAGCAGAAACGTACATTCTCTCCCACATGCACAAACAACTTGGATACATGCACCACACAGGCTGTGCATACATGTGCTTGTCTTCATGTATATAATTTTTAAATACATATATGCCTGTAGTATTATCTGTTTGGGCATAGTTCCTAAGTAGATCTATTCCTGGTGGCTTTACAAATGCTTCATGTAGTGTTTAATGCAGAATTTCAAAGAACTGTACATAAATGAAATGTGCGGTCATAAAACATCAAATGAAATGCAAAGATTGGCCTTAAAATACTGTGGGCCCGATTCACAGAATGAACTTAAGACAAAATCCTAAACTTACTACAATTTGGTATTCACAGAATGCACTTACTACAATTTGGTATTCACAGAATGCACTTACTACTTTCGGAATTCACAGAATAAACTTACTACTTTCGGGATTCACAGAATAAACGTACTACTTTCGGTATTCACAGATTTGACTTAAGACTACTAACTTTACGTCCACCACCGGGGAGTAATTTACGGCCCGTAATCGTAATTTACGCCACCGTGACGTAATTTACGATTACGGGGCGTAGTTTACGCACACGCGCATTACGATGCGGCGCCGGAAACTACGATTTTGTGCCGTAAATTACTAAAATGACCCGGAACACATTATATCATACAGGAAATGTTATACAGGTAGTGGGAGACAGGAAATACATCACAGGAAGTATTTTGCTGCCATTTTGTATTCATCCTGCACCATCCACATTCAGTAAACAAATACACTGCCATCCTGTTGATCTGATGTAGGGGAAAGTGAAATGACAATGCAGGTGTGTATAATGAATATGTATGAAAAGGGGGAACAGGTCAATTCAAGTCATTTATGCAGTGACAGGGGGTAGGGGGCTGAGAACATCCATCCCACTTTCCTAATCTCATACTTTGCATTATGGGACATGTAGTTCATATTGAGTACTCAGTGTCAGAGTTGAATGATGTGTTATGTAACGTTGGTGTGGATATGTCAGATACATATGGGGGCAGCTATACGAGCCCTGTGTGCAACAATTGCGCCACAGTAGCGTAACTTTGGTGGCGCAGCAGCGCTACGCCACCTCCATGCTGTGGGGTATCTTCAACATGACGCATCTGTGAAATGTGTCATATTGTAAGGCCCTGCACCGCAGTTGTGCATTCCTGCACGGGGGGGCCTTCCAGCACACAAACACCTCTGAACAGTGGCAGGGTGAAATTTACACATTTACACTCAGTCATTTTCATGGCCATGCTGCGTCACAACCCTGCGCCTGCTTGTAGGAGGCCTAAGAATTGATGCAGAATGTTAGGCATCGGCTCGCCACTTGCCTTGCTGGAGCTGCATTGCGCTTGCGACCCAACTCCAGTGGTGCTTCACCTTTATGACAGCATATGATTCACGCTTCTGTCTATACTTGGCCCACAGCGCACAGCTTTGTAAATGCGGCACATCCATGATGGCGCAAGGGATGTCTGCTGTGAGGCACAATTACTGGGGCATCCCTGCTGATAGGCAGAGATGCAACTGTTATTGTGAACCTGACCCATGGTGCATGAATCTCCCATGACATCATCACTCACATTCTGTGCCCATCATTTGTGGGGGAGTCAAATCTGTAGTGGCCATAGGCCTGAGTATGAAACCTTTTGTGATTTGGTGACCCATCCTTATGAGGTCCAGGTATGTCTGTCAGGACATGTATTGTTTGTCATCAGCGTGAATAGTTTGTTTTAGGGCTGTCCACTACGCTGCTTGCTGACATGGGCACATGACCTGAGGCACAATCCACCTTTTGACTTCTGTCAGCAGCTGTGATTTGCATGCAGTTAGTGTGGTTTGCAAAGTCGTCTCAGGGTGGCATTTATGGACACTGTTGTGTCTGTCCACATTTCATCATTGACAACAGACAGCAAACCACATGTTGGCCGTGACACTACAGGTTGCTCATGCAAAATACGTGGCAACGAGCTGATCACGGACTTGCATGCCCTGACGTCGGTCATGTGCAATAGCCCGGTCTCCCACATTCAGAGCTAGTCGAGGTTCGAGAGGCATGTGTAAGCCATGCATTAGAGCAATGTTGTGCAAAACACAACAGGCTAGTATGATCTTGCACACGACTACTGGGGAGTACAGAAGCACACCCCCTGTACGGTCAAGACATCTGAATCGCGACTTCAACAGTCCAAAAGTGCGCTTGATGATGGTTCGAGTACGTATGTGTGCCCTATTGTACCGACGCTGAGGTACAGTGTTAGCACGCCTATAAGGGGTGAGGAGATGTGGAGAGAGTGCATACCCAGCGTCACCTGAGGAGGGAAGAAAGGGCAGTTGTTAACATTTCACTCTTTGACTTTCACAGGACATGATCTATACGTTCATACATGCAGTGTCTGTTGGGCCATGTATCCTATTGTACAATCATTACTATTGGGGGGCATTCAGACATTTAAATTACGCATATCACTCATTTTCATTGCTTGGTACTTACCCAGTAGCCACATGTTACCAAATTCTCCAGCAGCCATACGCCGAGCAAGAGGTGACATGCGGAATATGAAGCTGTCATGTGTACTGCCTGGGAACACTGCATGCACATTGATGAACCTTCCACTGGCATCACAGACTGCTTGAACATTGATGGAATACCATCTGTGTCTGTTGCAGAAGATGTGTGCAATGTGGCGGGGTGGCTGAAGGGACACATGGGTGCAATCAATTGCACCCATCACACGTGGGAATTGTGCAAGGAGATAAAAATCTCTTGCTGCCCTTTGTCTCATGGCCAAAGTATATGGCATTTTGATGTAGTTGGGGGCTCTATCAGTGATGCATTTCAGTACCTGATGCAGGCACCGCAACTGGCTCACCTGGGAAATGCCCACATGGTCACTGGTGACCCTTTGGTAGGACCCAGTAGCAAAGAAGTGGAGGGCAGAAAGGATCTTGAGGTATGCTGGTATTGCATGTGAGCAGCAGGTCACAGAGTCAAGTTCCTGTTCCCACTCACATATCATTTCCAAGATGACTTCAGGTGGGAAACGGTACCTGGCCCTTACATCCTGGCTAGACATTCCAAATATGTTGACCCTCTGCCTGTAGATCCTCTCTGCTCTTCTCCTCCTCCGCAAGTAGTTTTGCCACATGGCAAGGGGTAGTGCTACAAACACGTTCAGTGACATCCTGAAAAGGGATTGTTTGTGTCTGCTCTGCTTTCATACATGCAGCAGGGCAGGGATTGGCTGCTGTGTGTCAGCTGATCCATGTTGGGGGATGGTTGGACCTTGGTCAGGTGTTTCCCCTTGGCTAACATGCCCAACGGCCCAAAATCGTAAAATACGGCCCGTAATCGTAAAATACGCCCCGTAATCGTAAAATACGCCCCGTAATCGTAAAATACGGCACAGTGGCGTAAATTACAATTATGGGCCGTAAATTACTCCCCGGCGGCGGACGTAAAGTTAGTAGTCTTAAGTCAAATCTGTGAATACCAAAAGTAGTAAGTTTATTCTGTGAATCCCGAAAGTAGTAAGTTTATTCTGTGAATTCCGAAAGTAGTAAGTGCATTCTGTGAATACCAAATTGTAGTAAGTGCATTCTGTGAATACCAAATTGTAGTAAGTTTAGGATTTTGTCTTAAGTTCCTTCTGTGAATCGGGCCCTGTGACTGTAAAAAGAGTATAAAAAGCTAAAAATAGCAGTTCCTGTTCCAGTGGCGGCTGGTAGGGCATGTTGGTGCGAGGCGGGGGAGGTGGGGATAGAAAATAAAAAATAAAGAAACTGTACCTGGTGGTCACGTTGCCAGCTGCCACCTCTCTGCCACCTCTCCTCCTCGCAGGAAGCACCCGGGCTCCCAGGCTTCCCTAGCCAATCACAACGCTGCAATGCAGCATGGTGATTGGCTCCCCTAAAATCCCCTAAGCCAATCCCAACTCTGCATTGCAGCATTGTGATTGGTCTGAACGCCATGGTTCTATGCTCTCAGGGGAACAGGGAGCCTTTGAATGTTCCTCACCAGGTTGTGTAATGCATCCTGGTGGAGAACATGCAAAGTGTGCATGAATGATTGGCCAGCCCATAACAGCCGGTCAAACATTCATGCACCCTTTGTGCTCACCCCTCCTCCCCTGGCCCCTGATCTGGCCAGCCCCACCTCTCCAATCACGTAGGAAGGGAAAAATAAAATGATAATAGCATCATATCTTTTCTCTGCACTGCTCGCAAAGCAGTGGGGTGATGCTCCTCCGCCTTAGGGAAGGAGCCACCCCTGTCCTGTTCATGTCCCAAAAAAGTAACTATCAAATGTCAGCTTTGCAAACCACAGGAATTGAGAAAAAAGAAATAAATAAAATGAAAGTCGCTGGCTGCATAATCCCCATAAAATACTCATGCTTAAAAAAGTCAGATTGCCCAGTTAGGTCGCACTCAAGGTTGGCCAGTAAACCATGGGGCACATATATAAAACAATTGTGCAAAACAGAAGGCAACCGACGTTGCTGTACTACATTGTGCTAAGGAAAGAGAGAATCACGGAGCCATATCTGCTAAAATATGGCACTGCTGCTTCCCTCCCCAGTCAAGGCTCTTCTAAAGGCTGCCTAATGCAATGCACACACCTTTGCAATGAGTGCAAAGGTGTGTGCGTTTTGCCTACCATACGTTTTGCAATTGAAGTGCAAAATACTATGCTTAGACTACCTTTAAAACATTTTCCAAATTTTATATATATGTGCACACATGCAACGTTTGAAACACTTACGAATAATAAAAACGTTTCTACTTATTCATACCGCCCTCGAGGAGGTGCTATTTTTAGGCACTAAGCCATTTCTAACAATATTATTTGATAGACGTTTGCATAAAAAACCATGGTTATAGCATGTGAACAACTATGTACACCATCTTGGAAGTCTTGTTGATGCACAGTAAAACAAAGCACTTTTTGCATTACTTAAATGCTACTACCCAGCAGAAATAAAGTGTTGTGCTGAAAAGTAAATGCTTTGTGCCACTTTGTTTTATTTTGTATGACTTTGCAGCAGAGCAAAATGTTCATCATCATCATCATCATCAAATTACTTTATTCGGTATACAACTATACCATAAAAGTACAATAGTTTAAAAGACACAGTGATTAGGGCCTAATTCAAAATACAGGTACACACAATTCAGGAATATTTAACAAGTATCTATAAAATTCATCTTTAGTCTTATGTAAATTGTCCTTCATTACAGTGGGCCATCAGAAATGTATGAACAATTACATATAAAATCTGTCAGGGTGGGGCACTGGTATATAGTTCAAACATATTAAAAGGTAACCCACCTCCCAGATAATTCATTTAATCAGCATATGTACAGGGGAGATAACATCAAGCTCAATCATCCATCACCTTTGGTGTTTCTAAGTCTCGCAGCCATCCTTAAAAAATTAACAGCACAAAAAAGTGTTAAAACCTCTACAGACAGTTTTAGAAACAATAGGGCCACCTTTGCCTGTTTGAACCTAACATTTTTTAGGATGTGTCTAAAAAATAACTTCCTGGGGTTTGCGTAATAGGGGCACAGCAAAACGAAGTGAAGTGTGTCCTGCGGAGACCGTTGGTCGCAGCCGCACGGACCCCTCAACTCTGTTGATGTTAAGTACCACGCATGAACCCCCAGTATGTGATGCAACAGGTTCAACCTGAACCGGTTCATTAAAAATCTGTCCTGTGCGTTATAAAAATAGGACAGGTTAGGTCGCGCTCGGCTTAGCTAAGGTCACTCTTGATCTAAGTTTATGCTCCAAGTTCTTTTTGGATTTCTTGGGAGCCATCCCTAATGCTTTATTTGGTTTAGGGTTTCACAGTCTCTACAATATCCAAATTAGGTTTCTTGATCTTTTCGGGTACAATCCTTCTGTCCATTCAACCTTAAGTCCAATAGCCTTCATCCTGTCCTTTAGTTTTACCCAGACGCCCCCAAAATCGACACTTACCTCTGTTGTGCTTTCACCGCTCCCGTACCCACGCCCGTGTCTGGTTGCGGTGCTGCCAAGGGGCGTTTGAGTTCTGCCGCACCGGCCGCTAGCAAACGGCCCCTACAGGCTGTTCTCCTCATTGTCGTTGTTTCCTCCTCGTCGATTGTGCTAGTAGAGCGCATGTGCTGGCGCTACCTCTGACGCTCGCCACTCGCGCTTTTGCTGACGTGGGGCGTTTCGCATAGGGTAGGGCTGGGCTACTGTTGCAAAGAGCAAGGCAGCGGAGTTTCGGCATTAGGCACAACAGAGTCCTCACTCACAGTCAGTGTTGATTATAGCTCTCTTGCGGCTCCTGCTATCATAGAAAAAAAAGGCTTCACAATCCTTGTCACACCAGAAGCCAACTTGCGGCTTCTGCTTTAGGGGAAATAATATTTCACTGCTTCAGCCGCCTCGGAAAACTGGGGAGCGGCACCTGTCACAGTAATGAACGATTCTCGGCCTCTGCCGCTTGAAGGAAATGTTTTTGCGGCTCCTGCTGCAACAATTGTGCAGTGGTGGCTTCTGCCACGTGAAGAACAAAGGTGTAGCGGCTCTGGCCACAGCTGTGAGGCACTCGCGAATTCCACCGCGCAAAGGAAATGTTCAGTGGCTCCGGCCGCAACGGTTGTATAGTCACGGCTTCTGCCGCTGGAAGAACAAAGGTGAAGCGGCTCCGGCTCCGGCCGCTGCTGTGAAGCACTCGCGGGAAGAACGAAGGTGAAGTGGCTCTGGCCACAGCTGTGAGGCACTTGGGGCCCCCACCGCAGGAAGAACCAAGGTGAAACGGCTCCAGCTGCAACAGCTGTGAACTCGCTGCCTCTGCAGCGGGAAGAACCCGCAAGGAAATGTTCAGTGGTTCCGGCTGCAATGGTTGTGGACTCCTCACGCTCCGCAGCTTAACTCCGTGATGTATGTCATTCACCCGAAGCGAGTCCGCTGATCCTGTATCCACTGCCGGCGAAGCGTTCTGAACCATGGACTAGAGTGACATCCCTTGCATCGCTTTGGGAACCAGGAAGGTCCTATACAGCATTTGATTTCAGCCTTGAACCACCGATTTATTTTGACTTCCAAAAAAGGGACTAAGGTTGAATGCAAAACCTTGGATTGTGGTATGGTGAAAATTCCATCCAGCCGGCAATGCCACATAAGTGACTATAAAACCTACATATGTCTTGCTCTGAATTTTTTGTGCTAAAAACTAGTAGTATTTTCTGGAGCTCAGCAAAAACAAATCTGTGTTCCAGGAACTCTTGCTGGCCAAAGCCTTGGACCTTGCCTAGCTGAAAGATTTTGGCTTCCATTTGGGAGACTAAATAGAAGGTAAAAATATTCACTGGTTTACCTCATTTGGTGTATCTGACCTCTGCTCCATCATGATCTACAGGAAATTGAGTCTTGATCCTAGTGAACTATTCTTTTTTGAGACCGGCTGTAGTAACTGGCTCTCTGTACAATGTACTAAAATGTACACTATGTACAGAGTCTGAGAATCCCCAATGGGATTTCAGAGGTAGTAGATAATACTAACTCTCTTTTTGTGTTAGTGTGGGCAAGCAGTTAGGCATATCAGAGGGTAGAGCTAAGCATTTGTTGTACTCACAGAGGCAATAAAGGAGACACACACTTAAGAATAAATCTGGGACCAATTTATCAAAATAATATCAATGTTTATATAATTTTTAAAACCAAAAACAGGTTAGAATGTACAGAGATATGATTTAGCAAAGTTTGATCGATATATCACGTCTATGCACAATTAAGCACCTTAGGAAACAATGAGGAAAAAGCTGAAAAATGCAGAGAAATTCAGGCAATGCTTTCACGAAGTTCACCTTCTCATTTTAGGTTAATGTCGGGACCAGGTCCAAAGTTCCAGCAGGAGAACTTTGGGAGCGTCCTGGATCGGCCGAGTGTAGAGGTCTTGGAAGCTAGTGCGCAAAGACGAAGGGGGCCACTTGAAAATGCACTGCACAGAGGGACTTACAGGTAAGCCCAGTTGGCCTCCTTAGATGGAGGAGGTCACAAGGGCCTGTGAACCATGGTAGCAGAGCTGGTTTGTTGGTGCTGGCGGCGGTGGGGCAACTGCAGAGCAAACATGTCAGCTGGGTGTCGTGCGCCTTGAGGTCCTGACGGTCAGAAGCAGGCAACTTGGATAGGCAGTCCATGGACAGCTGGGCCAATCTGGAAGTTGTTCTCAGGTGTCTCAATGTCACTCTATTTCTGCTTGCCACAAGTTGACAATTCGGACTTCACAGGAGCTTCTCAGCAATTTATTTAAGGCAGGAGGGGCTCTGGGGTTCTTGGAGTCCTCTCAGGTTTCAGGACAAAACAGCAGCAGCAATTGTCAAGTCCTTGGAGCAGCAGGTAGGGTTTGGTGACTTTTTCTTCTGCATAAGGGCTTCAGTTCCCGTGCAGCGTATCTTTTTTGTCCTGGTCTTCTCTTCCCAGTGGAATCTGATTTTCATGTCTCAGAGTGCCACCTAAATACTGAAGTTAGGGGTGTTACAAGGGAAGACATGTGGCGTCCATTGGGCTACTTATCTTTAGGGTGTCTATACTCTCTATTGACCACTTTTTATGGGAAGAGGCACTACCCAAGCCCTGATAGGATGTTTTCACATCACCCAATGATGGTGACATTTCAGGAGAGGGGTTCACATAGCCTATTCCTCCCTAGGGGTGGTATAGGCTAATTCATTCTTCCGCCTTTCCTCACTCCAAAAGTGGAGCAGGAAAGGGGGCTTGGCTTCCCCCACTATCTGGAGCTTCCTAGGTTGGATTTCAAAGGTGACATCACCTTTGAAGGTTCCTGCCTAGGAAAGCCATCCTGTCCTGGAGGAGGTGTGAAGCACCTCTGCCAAGAGGAGGCCTTTTCATTGTCCTCTGGGGGTTCTAGCTCTTGCCCCATGAGTTCAGAAACATGTCTGGCAGTGGCAGGCTGACGAAAACAAGTCAGGAACCATACCAGTGCTTGGTAGATTTTCTGGGGACTCTCTAAAAGATTCTCATGTGGGAATGTAGTAATAAATCCAACATTGGCATCAGTGAGGATTTAGTAAGACAAGATGTTTGGTAGCAAACACCTTAAGAATCAGAGAAGCCATCATGGAGCTATGAAACTTATGTTGACAAGTTTCCAGTCCATATACACTTTATGGCTTCCCTGTGAACTTACAACATCTCAGAAGAGACTGGACATTGTAGGGGCATGTCTGCTCATGCTAATATGCCCACTGTTAGAACTGGGGGTCTCTAGTTGGCAATGGTATACACCTTTGTCCAAATAGGGACCCTTGCTTCTGAGTCAGGATAAGGGGATTACACTCCTAGATAACCCCTGCTCCCCCCTTGGTAGCTTGGCACAAGCAGACAGTCTTATCCCAGAGGCAGTGTGTTAAGCATTTGTGAATATACACAGCAATAAAGTGAAAACACTACAGACGGACACCACACAGGTTTTATAAAAATAAGTATTCTTTATAATGATTTAACACAAGACCATACATTACAAAAATCCACAATACTGTACTTAAGATTGACTTAAAGTTGGTAGAAGTTACTTAGTTCAAGTTGGTGATGAATGCGACACAGTTCTCACAAAAGTAACGCAAAACAAACAAAAGGCTTTCAGAGTGGGAGATGTGTCGGTTCCGTGCTCCGGGGGAGATGATGCGGCGTGCCTCAATGCTTGTCAGAGTAGGGTATGCGTCGTGATCCTTACCGTTGCGGGGGTGATGCGTAGGTTCTCGGCCTGCGGCCTGGTTGCAAAATGGCACCTCGATGCGATGCGACAATCCTGATGCGATGCGAGAAGATGGTGCCCTTGATGCGACTATGCGAAGACGATGTGCACACATCCTGGCAGCCTTGCGACGACTCTGTACTTTGGAGCTGTGACAGGCCCTCTACTTTGGGGATGTGACGGTGACCCTCTCGATGGCTTCACACTTCTCCGGTGATGCGACAGCAGACAGCTGCGATGAAGATACGCTTCTGGGGAGATGCGGAAGCGGCACATTTTTCTGGTGATGCGACGACTACAGCTGGCGCGGCGACACGCTTCTTCTCGCTGCGTCGCGCTTCCAGCTCCCAGCGATACGCCGGCTTCTGCAGATAGAATTCCCAGCAAGAGCATTCAGAGGTGGGCTGGTGGTAAAGTATTTTGTCCCTGAGACTTCAGCAGGAGGCAAGCACAAGTTCAAGCCTTTGGAGAAATATTCTGTAAGATGATGAAAGTTCTTTGAAAGTTCCTTCTCCTTTCCTTGGCAATAAAGAAAAAACTGCAGGCCAACCAAGCAAACAGCACACTGGCAGAGGGGCAGTCCAAACTCCTGCAGCTTCCTTGGTTCTTCTCCTTGGCAAAAGGTTCATCTTGTTCCCAGAAGTTCTTGGGTCTGGGTCCCAATATTTATACTACTTTTCTCTTTGTTCTATGAAGGCAGAGGGGTCTTTGCCCAGTTCAAACCAGTTCTGGAGCACTCTGTTGACATGACTCCTTATTTCCTTTCACAGTGCAGGGCAGAAACATCAGACACCCCACAGGAGGTGGAGCCAGCATTGTGGAGGGAAAGCACAGCCTTGGAGCACTTTGTTGACATGAATACTTCTCTTCTTTCACAGTGCAGGGCAGATACATCAGCCGCACCCCAGGGGGTGGGGCCAGCATTGTGGAGGGAAGGCCCTTCTCTATTCAGGTCCCAGGTGCAACTCCTCCCTCCCATCTAGATGCAGATCTCCCTATTCACCACTGGGCTGACTCATTCTGTCTCCTGGAGTCCCCCAGCCCTGTCACTCAAACTCAAGACAAGGAATATACAACCTAGCAGAGGCAGGCTTGGATAGTTAGACAAGAAAATACCTGCTTTCTAAAGGTGGTATTTTCAAACACAGAATGTTAAAACCAATGTTACTAAAAGATGTATTTGAACATTCTGAGTTCAGGCATACTAAACTCGATTTTCCACCATGTTCCCTGGGTCAGTAAGGATTATAATATGTAATAATCAAACTGCCCATTCTGGCCTATGGAGAACAGGTAGCCTTGCAATAGTGTAAAATGAAAATGGCTGTAATTCACTATTAGGACATGCTACACACACCAGGGCATGTCCTACCTTATACTTACAATGCACCCTGCCCTTGGACCTATCTTAGGGGTGTCTGATATCAAGAAAAGGGAATGTTTAGGGACTGGCAAGTGGCTGTACTTGTCAAGTCGACATGGCAGTCCCAGACTGCACACAGGCCTTGCAATGGCAGGCCTGAGACACACTTTACAAGCTGCTTGTGTGGGTGGCACAACCAGTGCAGCAAGCCCAACAGCAGCATTTGATTTACAAGCCCTGGGCACACATGGGGCACTGTACTACGGTCAGACAAGTAAATCAAATAACCCAATCATGGAGTCACTAATCAATACATCAATTTAACATAGCGAGCACTTGCACTGTGACACTGAATATCCGTGGCACAGTGCCCAAAGCATATAACCAGCAAAACAAATCGAAAACAGAGGAGGGAATCAGTAAAAATGGAAGGGAGACTCACGCCAATGATGCCAGGTCTAACACCCACACATAGGATATAGTGCACCCTAACTTTGGGATAAAGGCCTTCAGTCGGGGTGACTTACCTATATCAAATGCAGATTCCGGGTGGTATGGCACACAGGGCTGTGTTGCATGCGGACTCTTTGGATTTCTCTGTACCAAGACATGCAATCTGCAATGGCAGAGAGCTCAGCCTTGGTGAGGGGTCCCTGGGGTGGCACAACCGGTGCTGCAGCCCCAGAGGATCCTCCTCAATAACCACCCCCCCGGTACTAGGGGTAGCACTTACCAGGAACTTACAGGGGTAACTTAAGTTGTGCCAGTCATGGTACAGGTTTTGGGGAACAAGATCTGGCACTGGGAACCTGGTTGGCATGGACTCAGTACACTTACAGGTCGAAAATACATCAGACATTAGGCAAACAGTGTGGGCTCACCCTATAAAAAAGGAACTTCACCATAGTGGCTTTTTACTTTTCTTTGTGTTTTTTACACTAAAACCGAAAAAGACATGTCTCCTGTTTCCATTAACCTATTTTAATCACCTTGCTGGCTTTTGGCTCAGAATTATTTGATCTATTTTTCTAAGTTGGTTGAGTCATTTGGTTGTGTTGTATTCTTTACTTTGAAATTGTTGGTACTGCTTGAACTTAACAATCGCTTCTTCGAGTAGTGCCTGCTGCTAGTGTTATAACTACTGGGGGTTAAGCAGAGATTATCTAAGAACAGTCTTTTGACAAAACCAGAGTTGGTTTATTCAGTTGGTAGATGTAGATGTAGCCCCTTTCAAAGTCAACAACCGTATTCCTGACAGCATTCAGGGGCAATTTACACAGACACGCTAACATTGCAAAATGAGAGCCCTTGAAATAATTCACACACCTTATCTTACTTTAAGAATATATTCCAAAAATACATAACAGCACCTGCACAAACACAACTCTATTAGGGTGTACAAAATGAAAAGCAGGAAAGATGAAATGATACACTTCAGATTAACTTCTGTAAAGCAATAAAAAAGAGAAATAAACATCTCTAGAAAAGGGAATGGGGAATAAGACACTGGCAAAGTGAAGGTACTCAGGCTATATAATTAAATTACAATGATGGCTCTCTATTGCTGTGAAACTGGCCCAACTAAGTTCACATCAAAATGAAAAACAGAAAACATGATAGAACACTGTTTCATAAGTGATTTATAGTGCATTTATTTACCTATGAAAATCAGTCATACACTGGACATCTGCTGAAATGGCAAACTTATAGTTAGATCCTCATGATGGGAGACATCATAAGCAACCCAGCCCCAGCAAGTTTCGCATCATCTGGCAATGACTGTCTATCTCCCTCACTGAGCCACACATTCAATGATGCTAGGAGGGCAAGTACCAGTAAAAAGAAGGATGACTGAATGAATAGATTAATTAATTAATTAATGAAAGGCTTTGTTGAGTGCTCGGCTACTGCGAGAGTGTCCTGGTACTGAGGCAGAAGGCCATGATGAGGTTAACAACCACCCAACAATTTAAACAGATGAGGTTTCAGTTGCCTTCAAAACATTTTTTTAAACCTGGAATGCACCTGAGTGGGAGAGGGAGATTGTTCCAGTATTTGGCTGCAAGAACCGAGCTGGCTGAATCGCCCCACTTCTTCTAATTGGGGTAGCGAATGATCAGCTGCCGGCAGACTGTGAGCACGAATATCTATTACGGCAGTATTTAACCATGCATTTGTGCAGGTATTCAGGACCGACTTATAGAAGGTCAAATGTGCCACCATCAAAGCATTTAAAAATGGCCCTTTTGTACCGGTACCCAGTGCAAATGGTTACGGTATTGAGAAATTGAGGAATGTTTGGAAATTACCATTTGCAATCACTGAATAAGGTAATCTGGATCTCCTAAGTACAGAGTGTTAGCGTAGTACAGCCTTGGGAGGAATACTGTTTTCCCAGGGCAGAAGTTTAACGAATTTCCTTAGCAGCCTAGGTATCCAGCATGAGGTTTCAACCAAAGTTGAGATCTGGGGTTTAAAAGATAGGTGTCTGTCAACATGCAACCCTAAGTTCTTGGCAACCTCTGCAAGGGGAGGAGGTAAAGTGCAGCTGGCCGCCCAGACCCATGACCCATAAGGGCAGTAGGTCAGCAACAAATAACAGGGTCTCAGTTTTTCCTGAGTTACATTGAGTAGAGTTTGCTTTAAACTATCCCATCATTGCTACCATGCAGGCTGCAAATGTAGCCTTGGCTTCTGATGCATTTTTGTCATAGGTCAGCAGAAGCTGGATGTCATCTGCATAGGAGACCACCTTGATACCAAATGATTCAATTAGGTATGCCAGAGGCATCATGTAGATATTACAAAATTGTGGGTCTCAGACCGAGCCCTCACTTGAGGATCCATGCCTCAGAAAAAGTTGGCCACACTGCCTGTTCTTTATGCTTTAGCAAGGAGCCCAGTCAGGCTAGGGCCGTTACCGCCACCCCAAAGGAGGCAAGTAGATGTAACAGGATCTCCTGTGAGATTGTGTCAAACACTGCGGAATGGACTAACAAAATTAATGCTGCAATATGGGCAGTAACCATTGTGAATTTGATGGGGTATGCTATTTCCATGAGCACTGTCTCTGCCTGTGCTGTGAAGAGCCCCCTGAAGCCTGATTGTAAATGGGTGGAGGAGGTTGAAGATTTCCAAAAATGTCGTTAGTTGAGTGTTTACAATTTTTTCAATAATATTGAGGTCCCTGGGAGCAAAGAAATGGGTCTGAAATTAGAGATGATGTCAGGGTCTGTGTTTGTTTTTTAGGAGGGGAATAACATATGCCATTTTCCATGAGGTGGGGCTATCCCAGCTTGCAGGGAGGTTGAGAAGAGATCATGGTAGGTTGGGCTTAAGCTATGTCCTATTAGCCTCACAACCTGAGGGGGAAAGAGATCCACGGAGGGAGTCAGATTTGCTCATGTCAAAGAAGCTCTCCAGTTCTTTGACAGTCGGAGGGTTAAAAGGCAACAGTTTGAGTAAGGCGCACTATTTGATTTAGAGCATCATCCGTGGGTTTGTTGTCTTTCATTTTTAAGAGATTGTCCTGAATTTTAAAAAGTATGTCTTCAAAGAATATGCTTAATTTAGTACAAAGAGTTACATTTGTTTCAAAGGAGGGTGCAATGTCTTTAAGCTCCATGAAATCCAACACAATTTTTTAAATTTCTTTTGCATTGGTGTTTGCTTCCCCAATTATGTTAGAATAGAAAGTGTGTCATGCAAGCTTCAAATTGATATGCTAAGTGCTCAGGGCAGCTTTGTAGCAAATGTTGTTGGGTTCAGCGTATTGTTTCCTCCATAGACATTCCAATTTCTTACAGATCTTCCTTTCTACTGCTAGTTAATTAGTAAACCAGTGGGCAAAAGGTTTGCATCTATGGTTATGGTGCTAGCTTCAGGAGCAGCCGTATTGACGGCCTCAGTGAGCCAGTTATCACTGGTTAGCATAGGTATGGTAGCTACTAGGATATCCTTCAACAAGGGTATATCCACCTTAACTAGGCCTGGTTCTTAAAGGGTCCCATTCTTGACTTACTCTTAGGAGAAAACCAAGGACAGGAAAAAGAGAATACAAAATGGTTTGACCAAGGGCCCTCTCTAGTCCTACTGAGATCTAGTGGTGTGTTAGAGAATATAGCATCTATTGTGTGACCTACTCTATGTGTTAGTCCCAGAAGAGTCATAGAAGGATCAATGTCAAGCGTATCAGACAGTTTCAGTACCAGACTGTCAGATGGGTTGTCCAACTAAATGTTAAAGTCACCCGGGATAGTGCAACTTACATACTTATTGTTTTTTGCACCAGTGCCTAGGAGATGGAGTTAGTGGAGTTTCCTTCATAACCTGAGGGTGGTACAGCAGGACTCTTTAAAGGAACTTTGGGTGAAGGGTTTGATGCAAAACCCAGGAACTTAGCACCAACCAGAACCTTAAATTGGAATGTAGTGCATTTCAGTGTCTTTGTAAACATAAGGCTACTCCTCCTCCCCACCGGCCCTCTCCGTCTAGGTGTAGACATGCATAATATGAAGGGATGGCCAGTTGCACGTCTGGACAGCAGTTTTCATTTACAAGGTTTCAGTCATGAAGAGGAATCTAATTGTTCCTCTTCAATCAGGTTGTAGATGTCCAAAGTGTGATTAGGGAGGAAGCTGATAGGTATTAGAGCTGCTTTTAGATTAATTTGATTATGCAGCCACTCCTTCTTCTCACTAACTCCTTGATTTGGAGGATGAAGTGGGAAATTGCAAAAATGACCCTAAACCAGGCCCATACATTCTACGAAAACAGGGTTATTGCAAATCCTACTGTGGGATCTTAAGTTATGTAACTGTTCAGAAGTGTAATCAGTTAAGGGTCTTAGGTCTAACCTGCCCCCAGCCTAATGGCTGATGCTGGCCATGATCGGAAAGTTTACAGACGCAGACGGGTTTGCCTTTGGCGTGCCTTCAGCATGCCAGCAGCATGTCCACTGCACACGTCTGAGCTGCGGCCATGATTTTTTAGTTATGGTGATCTGGGCACCTGGAACACTAGCGTGCTGTCAAGCAAAATGGCGCCTCCGAGTTGAAAGTGCCCCGCCCTCTAACCGCGACCTAACTGTGCCCCGGCAGTACATGTCAGTGAAGAATGCAGGTAAGTTGTTTATAAAATGATTTGTAAAGCAAATTTCATTTTTTTTTAAAACAGCAAGAATCTAAGGCCACTATTTCCCCATAAGCAGCAGAGTTTCAGAAAAAAGTATGCAAGTAAATCGAATTCACGTACAAATTCGGATTCAAGTGGACAATCAAGTTTTTAACACTACCTACAGATAGTGGACAGCAAAGGCACTGTGAGCATCACCCTGCCAAAACAGGCAGAAGTTTGAGCAAGCTGAACACATGCCACTGGGATAACGGCTTTCCAGAAGGTCATAAGTTAAAATCCCAGGTCAGATTTAGCCATCCATATATGTGGGTAAAATCTGCATTTAAGTTGGTTCACCATC
Organism: Lissotriton helveticus; assembly: GCF_964261635.1. Taxonomy (NCBI): domain Eukaryota; kingdom Metazoa; phylum Chordata; class Amphibia; order Caudata; family Salamandridae; genus Lissotriton; species Lissotriton helveticus. Next base: position 480,755,954 of record NC_136067.1, read on the forward strand.
TTAAGGTTACAATGCTGCTGAGCTTCAATATAAAACTCTATATAATATACACAGTGCCATTATTATTATTGCAGTGTGTAGAAGGTATACTGCACAGAGGGTACATACAAAGGGAAAACAAATACCTCACTTCTCAAGGGGAGAGCCAAAGGAAGGATGACAATGCTCTACCCAGAGGCAGTGGGATAATACTCTGCACTGTGGCAACTGTTGAAAAGTATCAATATTCAAATTAAAACTTGCATTGAAAAATATTCATAATTAAATAGATACAATGGATCAGGTCCTTCGCATCCAACTGTTATATTGATAGTATGTTTTGTTGAGGGGGGGTCGTCTTTATGTAATTTCTTTTACCTCTGCTCAGCATTTAATTTAGTACCTCGAGAATCTTTATGGAGAGCTTTGGTGGAGTTGGGTGTCCTTGCCTACCTTCTTAATATTATCATCAGGCTTCATTTAAATAAATATGTGCAGGTTAGGTGTGACCCCAAGGGTGAGCTAATGGACCGCGTCCACGTAAATCGGGGAGAGAGACAGGGGTGTGTGGTGGCCCGACCCTCTTCCTCTTTACATCAATCGTTTAGTATCTGATCTAGAAAGCTGTGCTGGTGTTGTTCTACTTTTGGTGGGTCACAAAATACCAGCCCCCCTGTTTCAGGTGATACCATTTTGCTCTCCATTACACTGACGGGTGCCCACAAATGTATGGACCGCTTCGAGGCTTTTTGCAGACAGTTTGGGATGGAGATTAATTTGGGCAACACCAAATATATGGTAATCAACTCTTGCTCATCATCCAGTAGAACTCCTGCTCTTTAATGGGGAATGCCTGCAACAGGTTAGAGTGGTTGACTACCTGTAGAGTCTCTCTTTGATCGATGTGATTTGCTACCACACATCCAACAGTGTAAGATTAAACTTGAACAGTACTGTGGGGCTATTTTGAAGGCTTGTCGTGCATCCAATATCACCCAATTGCTTCAATCCTTGAGATATATATTTGGCAGGCATTGGGGGCCTCCTTTGATGAAGCTGAACTATGGGGTCCAGTAGATTTTGAGTCTTTTGTGCAAGTAGAACATCAGCTTGTGAGAAGCCTAAATAGTCCCCCAGCCTGCCCTCCACTATATGCATTGCTGTTAGACTATGGGCTAAGCACTGTCATGATATGGTAGCCTTGCAACCCCTATTGTACTAACAGAGAATATGGACATTCCGTGAACTCTCCATTTTCCGTAAGGTCCTGGAGGGGGACTATGGGAATCTGGGGGCTAGTAATATCTCTTGGTTCAAGTCAGCCATGGGTCATCTCAGAAGGAGTTGGCTGGGTAATCTTTGGTCAACACCAACGGAAGGTGAATCAATATTGAAGCAGGTCCTGAAACATTCCTTTTGGCAGCATGCTGATTTGAACACTCTAAGTTCAATCAAGGAAAGCTCCCTCACTGCAGACTTTGTTGAGTTTAAAACTGAGTATTATTTTGAGCGATTTCCAGATGACATTGAGCCCCCGCGGAGTAGGATTTTGTTTATTAAATTTTGCATAGGGATGCAACAGACATGTACTTTTACTGCCACATGGAATAGTGGAGACCCCCCCAACAGACCCTACAAACTTGGAACCCACTCACGACAGAACACACCCTAAATACCATGAAGAGCATCCACTCTGGAGCACCTTCAGACCCCTGCCGGACACACATCTTCCACAGGGCCGCCACAGCCATCTCATCTGAACTACGTTTAACTATCAACTGCTCCCTTGAGACCGCTACATTCCATGACAATTGGAAGCACATCAAAGTCAACCACCTCCTAAAGAAACCCTCCGCAGACCCGACGGACCTCAAGAACTTCAGGTCCATCCCGCTGCTTCATTTCTCAGCCTAGGTCATCGAAAATGCCATCAACAGCCAGCTAACTTACTTCATCGAAGCCAAGAATATCCTAGAACTTCCCAATCCAGATCCAACAGCAACCAGAGCAACAAGACCGCCCACCTCACTGCCTCAGAAGACATCCACCTCATCCTCAAACAAGGCCAAAATGGCAGCCTTCATCCTCTTTAACCTATCAGCAGCCTTCAACACCGTCTCTCACAACACACTAACCACCAGAACAGCTGCCTGAAACTCAACTAAGATGAAACAGAAGACCTCATCCTCGGTTCCACCCACTCTGCATGGGATGACACCTGGAGGCCCCCCTCACTCAGAAGCCCACCCATCCCGACAGACCATGCACATAACCTCGCCATCATACTGGACTTATTGCTCACTTTGAATCGCCAGATCAATGCCTTCCCCTCCGCATGCTTCAACACCCTCCTCATGCTACATAAAACATTCAAATGGATACCCTCCGACTCCATGAAAACGGTCACCCACGCCCTGAACACCAGCAGAATTGATTACGGCAACACCCTCAATGACAGAATCAACAAAAAACTCCTCTGCAAACTCCAGATTGTCCAGAATGCTGGAACCAGACTAATCCTTGATATTCACTGGTACAACCACATCACCCAAACCCTCCATGACCTCCACTGGCTCCTAGACAAAAAAAGAATAACTTTCAAGCTGCTCACGCACACCTACATGGACCTCCATAACATTGGATCCCAACATCTCAACAATCGTCTCTCTTTCCATACCTCCAAGAGAAACCTCAGTTTAGCCGACCTCGCCCTAGCCGGGAAAAGATCTCCCCTTCACCTCCAGCAAAGGTTTTTCATTGTCAGGACAAGTAAAACCTAGGCACACATGTCCTACTTTTTAAATACCAAGTACCCTGCCCTATGAGCCTTAAAGGCCTACCTTCAGGGTGACTTAGCATTAAAGATTCAGGCCTGGCAAAAGATATTTAGCAAGGGCGTAATGGTAGTTCAAAATTAAACTGCACCACAGTGTACAATGTCACTAACATACAATACCATAGACCACCTGCTAGAGAATTGTTCTATCAACTCCATGGTTCAAAGAGGATCAATTATTGGATTATTCTGAATGTGTGAGGCTAAGGAAGAACGAATAAATATATATTCTTTGGGTGTTGCTACAAATGACACATAAAATCAATTTTGCACAGGTAGAGTCTCATATGAAATATAGTGTTGCAAAAACCATATGTTGGTAACATTTTTAATACTTCAATGAAAAGTTATCCGACTGAGCTATTTCAAACAAGGACAAAGAAATTGGCTTTGATGTTATAATTCATTGTCATTTAAATAAACAAAGATAAATTCAATAAGTGAAGCAGTAACGGGGGTGTTTGATAAGACAGGTTCTGAAGATAAGACATCAACTTGAATAGCAAGACAATCTAGCCATAACAGTAAATGCATTTGAGATGCAAACAGGGAAAACAACTAATAATAAGGTTGTGGTGCATTGAGCGCAATAGAGGGACGAGAAAGTGAATAAAAGGAAAAAGAAAGGAAAGCTGCACGGATAAGAGGCCTATTAAAATACAAAGTGAAGGAGAAAATAAAGGTTGCAAAAAGTGAGTGAGGTATCAGAGAACTGCATTGGATGGACTTCTGAAAGAGAAGCTTCAGGTCATTAATAAAGATGGCCAGAGAGGTCTACGATTTATATTCGCATTGCCATAAAGTCGTGCTTTGAATATGTATATTGAATATCCTTAATAAACAGACATCAAATATCTACATAGCAAAGGATTGGAAATATTTTTTACAAACTGGGTGCTAAATGCTATTTTCTGCCTGCTCTTCCAAACTTTTTCCCTAAGTACAGCGTCATATCCCACTTCGGTCCATCTACTATTATTTACCTCCTCCCTCCCATCTAAACTACCCAATACTCTTCATTGCTGTAATTCTAAAATGTAAAGGGGTATTGGATCCCAGCTGGTCATATGATCCACTGCCCCATTTCTGCAGGTCACTAGGCATCAGCCCAGAGCAGCCATCCATCACTGACTAGTGCTCAGTCCCTGGGAAGTCACCATTGGAGTACTGGGTTATTCACTACACATACACCAGCAGTCACTTGCCTTTCTAGCAGGCAGTCAACATGTTAGAGTATCTTGGAAGTGTTTATTTGAGCAACACTGCCAGCATTAACTTGTGTCTAAACTCGAAATTCATGCCTGTATTGTATTGAATATTTGTTTTGTAACATGACTCTTGGCATCATGTCTGTCTTATTTGAGATCTTGCTTTTCTCCTAAACATTGAGTCTCATATCATTTCATCTTTGCTCATCTTGTCCACATCCTTCCTCCTACTGGAGCTGATTTACTGTCTTTCTATGTGGCATTTGCTCCCAAACCAGTTACATGCTTATTGAAGTAAGACAGTGATTGTATGACCTCTCTGAACCCTCTGCCCTCTCAACTTCCCCTATCATACACTCTCTTCAAGTCAAGATCTTTGAACAGAATTATCTTAACATTTACAACCTGCTGTTTCACCGGACCAGTCCCTGCCTCACCCAACTACAGGAACCTGGCTGGATAACATACCATCCCCCATACCCCATGAAGTCATCTATCTATACTAGCAAGTCCTGACCAGATACCATTCTACCAAGAAGACAGAAAAATGACATTTTCATGAACAGCTTACATATCATCAGCTTTCTAGATTTCTCAGCTACTAAATGTTCTTCTAGCATTCAACTTCTTGTACTTTCTTTCCCTCATTCCGGCGGATCTGCAGACCTACCTTTTCAGAAACCATCTTTGACTCCTGCAAACCGTAATCCATTAGTTATGTGAAACTGTCTTACTAATATAGGGGCCGATTATGATAGCGGTTTTTCCGCATCCTCCGGGCCGGCGGAAGTATCCGCCGGCCCGGAGGATTGGGAAAAACCGCTGCGGAGACTTCAAAGACCCCCCGCCAGATTAGGATGGCTGGGGGGTCAGGAAGGCCGTCCGCCAACATGTTAGACAAGCTCTAACATGTCTGGCGGTGTCTATCAGACACCGCCAGGCATATTAGGATGTCTGCTGTTCCATGCCTCTCCACGGCGGCATTTCCGCCGTGGAAAGGCATACGGACTTTTGTTTGGGGGCCCGTTGCGGGCCCCCAGGGGTGAAGGGGGGGTGGGGGGTGAAGGGGGGGTGGGGGGTGCCTGCCGCTTTGTGCATGCAAATGCACTTTTGTCATTTTTTACATTGCGGCGGGCGCTGCTTCAAGCAGCACCTGCCGCAATGTAAAAAATACAGGATGTGACCACCAGGGTGGCGGTCACATCCTAATTGCCATGGAGGGACCGCCGCTGCCCATGCGGACGGTCCCTCATACTCAGGGGTGGCGGACAGACGCAAGTCCGTCCGCCATCATAATCGACCCCATAGTGCGGAAATGCTATAATCTAATAAAATTATGCAACTATGAGTCATAGGTTAAGCCCCAAACCAGTGCACTGCAAAATAGTGCCAACATGGCTGTTAGATTCAAATGTTTGTCCATCAATGTTTTCCGCTTACTCCATTTTATACTCATTGCTGTTCATTTACTTCAACAATATTCCACATACGGGGATCATGTGACTTTTTTCATGTTTCTCATGTAGAAACTGTGCCCATCCGAGCCTCTTGTTAATACACGACAGATGCCAAGGTTCGTTCCCAGCAGTATTTATTATGACCCAATGCATTTCGGGCGGGATACGCACTTCGTCAGGGGTCACTATAAAGTAACAATAAAAACAGAAGTATTACTTGTCTACATATTTTTAACATTCTAGTGAAGTAAAATATCACATTTAATCAGATGTTGTGTACATAAACCCCATTATTGCTGTTGTACCATTAAATGTATATCAAAAAACAAACAGCCAGCTCTGTTCAATTAATGTTAATTGCTGCTTCACAATATGCACCTCTCATTCTGCTTTACAACTTGCTATACGGACTAGTACATCTAGCTTGTTATTGACCTGGCGTTCTAAAGCCCTTATTAAAAACCTGTAATTCACAGAGCACTGTTACAAAATAAGCTGTAGAGCTCCTTTCCCCTTTTACGCCTCCTCGGGCTGATCCAATTACCCTTTTTCACCTCTCTCTCCTAGATGCCTGTTCTCCCCCATCATACGCTCAAAAAACCTACTCTACTATTCAAACGTGGTTTCAAAGTGCAACCTACACAGGCCAGATAAACCGTGCAAAACCTCCGTGAAAGAAATTATTCTAAAAAAGCCTCACACTTATGGAAAACATCCCTTAGCCCAACCGTTGCTCTCATACCTGCTGCTGGAGTGGAAAAACGTTCCGTTTTCTGATCTCAAGTAAGGTGACTGACTTGTGGTTTTATTTTCTGCACTTTTATTTCCTGCTCATGTGACCTTCTATAGCCCCATTGGTGCTGCATCACAACTCCTCCCACCTTGGTGCAGCTGAACACTTTTATCTATATGCAAGAAAACTCTCCTACCCACAATGCATCAATGCGCTTTTAGTTTAGAAATCTCTATTCAACTATCCGTTAACTATCATTAAAAATTGCTTTTCATAATATATGTGCATAACAATATGTTTTCAATATTAGTGTCCTTTTCTTAAAACACTGCTCATATGTACCGAACCAGAGTGATTACTCCATATGTAGAACAATCAGTTACGTTGTGATTTTTGTCTTATGCTCTTCTTCTTGCGGGTGCTACCCCTGGGTGGGGCAAATCTTGTGGCTAACATTGTGAAAAATCGGGAAGCACTCCTTCTTATTGTAATTTCTTCAAACTTATCCATCATCTGTATGAAAATGCGTGCATCCTGGCAAAGTGCCTTGCCCCGGTGGCACTTGAAATTGTAACATTATGCAACTATGAGGCATAGGTTAAGCCCCAAACCAGTGCACTGCAAAATAGCGCCAACATGGCTGTTAGATTCAAATGTTTGTCCATCATTTTATCAATGTTTTCCGATTACTCCATTTTATACTCATTTCTGTTCATTTACTTCAACAATATTCCACATACGGGGATCATGTGACTTTTTTAATGTTTCTCATGTAGAAACTGTGCCCATCCGAGCCTCTTGTTAATACACGACAGATGCCAAGGTTCGTTCCAAGCAGTATTTATTATGACCCAATGTATTTCGGGCGGGATACGCCCTTCGTCAGGGGAAAATATGTAGACAAGTAAACACTTCCGTTTTTATTGTTACTTTATAGTGTCCCCTGACGAAGGGCGTATCCCGCCCGAAATGCATTGGGTCACAATGGTATGGCTGAATCGTAGCCCATTCAAATTCCACCAGCATGCGCATTCATTCAACATACAGCACCGGTAAGATTACATGCGCAGTGCCAGTTAATGGAACCTAAGGGTGCAGCAGAGCTAGTTTTCATGATACAATGTACTTTACCCCAGCTTGAAGCCTCTGTATAACTCCACAGATGCTAATATTGATGTCCCACACAGGCTAAATGTTGCCGGCTGTTGTCAAAACAATGCTGCCAGTTTTCTCCAAATGAATGCTAGAACTGTAATCAGAAACGGGATGCATACATGCCTTCAATTTACTTCTCCTAATATGAGATGACAGCAGGCTTCCCAGGAGGTTGTTTGTAGGCCAGCTGGGTTCAAGCCGCACAATGTCCTTTCTGAAGGCTGTTAATCATCAAAGCACACTGGTTAGCTCCCAATTGATGTTCACATTCATAGATGTAAGGAAGTTAAAACGCCCTAGGCAGGCTGTCCAGGTGGTAAAGGACACTGATGGGGCTAGCAAGGGCGTTCTTCTAGTTTCAAGCTTGTTTACCTATAGTATCTTTAGTAGTTTACAGCACAGTTAATTTTTATCTTCCTTCAAATTTTAAGTATCTTCACCTCAGGTCTATCAGTAACTTCAGATACACTTAATCTTTAGGAACGAGTAGGCTTTTTCTCCAAATCGTCACCATTGATGTAATCCAAAGGTTGTCCATTGGTTGTCATGTAGTAGGTTGTAGGTAAGAGGTTTATTAAGCTTAGAAACAGGTCAGGCTTGGATGGTAGTAGAAGATATGAAGTTAAGCCACACCTGGAGCAGCATCCTTGCTGCTCAGCCCACACACTCCAACTGTCTCTCTCTCCACTCCACCAAGCACTCCAGCATTCCACTACCTAATCAGACATGCCAACATTCCATACACACATCACATTCATACTGGCTGAGCAGCAAGGAACAGGTATCTAAGGGAAAGGATGTAAAGCAATGTTACAAGTTACAACAGAAAGCAACATCATTACATCAGCAGCATCATTAAAATATGCCACAGTAATACAATACCAAAAAATAAAAGCCACTTGTAGAGAGCACAGCTGCCTTGGAAGAAGCATCCTGGCGCTAGCGGAAAGGTCAGGAAAAAGAAAAACCTAATAGCAAAAAGGCTTAAATGTCCTCTAAGCAGGAATCAAAAAGGAGAGTTTAAGATTATTTCTGAATACAGATTCAGTGGGCTGGGCTGCAAACTGAGAGGAAGAGCAGTCCACAATTTCAAAGCTAGAAAAATTAAAGATCTGTCCTCTCTTCGAGCTTTCTGAATGCACAGCAGCTGAAACAGTTTGAGGTTATTAGATCTCAGTGATCTGACTTGGCAGTAGGGTTTAAATCTCCTCCTAAGATAAAAAGGACCTTTGTGGAAAAGGCCCTGAAGGTAAAGATGAGCGCCTTGTATTGGATCCACTTACGATTGGAAGCCAGTGAAAATGGTGCCTGTGACAGGACACCAAAACCCGAGGAGGAATCTTTGGAATTGAGCATGCAGCAGAGTTCTGCATTGTAAGCAGTGAATTAGATATGATGGTTAACCCAAATACATCCCCTTGACATAGTCCAAATTGGATATAAGCAAGACATGAACACTCATTTTACGAAAGTCCTCAGAGTAGCAAAACAGATGGCAGAAATTCCATTGATTGGGGGCTCAAAACTAAGGTTAGAATCAAATTTCACACAAATGTGCCTTACCATAGGTGCCGTGAGGGAGTAGCATCCAGATGTGATGGTCACCAGATGCTGGATTTGATAGAGGCCTTGGTGCCGAAGAAAAGAATCTCAGTTTTATCTGAGTTCAACTCTAAGCAGCTTACATGTGTTAAAATAGAAAACACCATTACTGAATTCCAGAATGCACCACCTCTGGCATAATCTACTCACAAGCACTTTGAGACACACTGATGAATTACCACTTCTGACCCTAACACTCAAGATTCTTCACTTTGCCCGGCTTCTGACCCCACCACGGTGAACGTCCAAAATATAGAATCCAAAATTTAGACAGGCCAGAATATCGATTCCACAATATAGACAGGACAGAATATCGGATCATCAAAATATAGTTAGTCAGAATATCGAAATTGGGGTAGGAAATATCGATTTCCATAATATCAAATTTAAAATATCGATTTCTATAATATCACATTTTTTTTAGTGTTATGTATGGTAGTGTATGTGTTAAAATTATGTATTATTTTTGTAATGTATGTTACATTTTTTTAAAGTAATGAATGTTATGTAATTACATTTTTGCGTAATGTAATTCCGTAGCGGGTTGTGGGTTTAGAGGGGAATAGGGTAATTTAATTATAGTACATTAAATATTATTTTTTATTTATATGTATTGATAATTAATTGATTGCAAATTAAATATTAATAATCAAATAACTGTTATTAATTGCTAATTAATTTTTATTAATTGGTACTTACTTTTTATTAATTGGTCATTATTTTTTATTAATTTATTAATTGATAATTATGTTAATTGTATTATTTTTTTGGGGAGTGGGTTGTGGGTTTATAGGGGAATAGATAGGGTGGGAAGTCATTTAATTATAGTAAATTAAATATTAATTTGTATTTATATGTATTGATAATTGATTGATAATTAATTATCAATTGGTAATTCATTTTTATTGATTGGCAATTAATTTTTTTAATTGGTAATTAATTTTTATTAATTGGTAATTATTTTTAAGTAATTTTGTATTGGTATTGATAATTAATTTAATCTTATTTTAATATTAAATCATTACTTTCCCTACTGTTGCACTCTCAGGAATGGGAATAGTAATTTTTACCCTCCCGCTATCCAACGCTTTCCCTTCTGTTGCACTCTCTGGAGTGAGAATAGTAAGTTTTACCCTCCCGCTATCCAACGCTTTCCCTACTGTTGCACTCTTTGGAGTGGGAATAGTAATTTTTACCCTCCCGCTATCCAAAGCTTTTCCTACTGTTGCACTCTCTGGAGTGGGAATAGTAATTTTAACCCCTACGCTATCCAACGCTTTCCCTACTGTTGCACTCACTGGAGTGGAAATAGTCATTTTTACCCTCATGCTATCCAATGCTTTCCTTACTGTTGCACTCTTTGGAGTGGGAATATAAATTTCTGCCCCTACGCTATCCAATGTGTTCCCTATTGTTGCACATACTGGAGTGGGATTAGTAATTTTTACCCTTCCGCTATCCAACACTTTCCCTACTGTTGCACTCACTGGAGTGGGAGTAGTAATTTTTACCCTCCCGCTTCCAACGCTTTCCCTACTGTTTCACTCTCTGGAGTGGGAATAGTAATTTTTACCCTCCCACTTTCCAACGCTTTCTCTACTGTTGAACTCTTTCTAGTGGGAATAGTAATTTTTACCCCTACGCTATCCAACGTTTTCCCTACTGTTGCACTCACTGGAGTGGGGATAGTAATTTTCACCCTCTCACTATCCAACAAAATCTCTACTTTTTTTTACATTACATTTATTATTTTTACATTTTAAGCTTTTTTACATTATTTTAAGTATGTTTTATTTAATTGTTTCTAATATTTAATTACTTTTATATTATTTTTAATACATTAAAACAATTCTATATTTTAGTTAACTATATTTTAACAATCTATATTTTGGATTCGATATTTTAGTACTTACCTCTTTGTAGATAGGGATTCTATATTCTGTACTTTCATATTTTGAAGTCGATATTTTGGACGTTCTATTTTTTTTTTATATTTCTTTTTATTGAAACAAGGTATCAAAAAGAAAGACAAAACATGAAGAAGACACTCCCCATATTGCACTCCATCACATAAAAGGGGGGGGGGATCAGGGATCATGATACATAATCATAAAACAATCACGGAGAGGTAGGAATATCAATGGGAGAGTCAACTGGTGGCACACAAATGTCTACTCTGTAGCTGTTCCACCGCCCCCACACAGATGCCCACTTACTCGGGCGACCTCTAGCTGTATATACAGTCTTTTCGCGAAACATACACCAATCCATGTTCTCTTTCCATTCTTCAATGGTCGGCAACCTCTCGGATCCCCACCGCTGTGCTATATTCCGCTTCGCTATCATATCACCTAGAGTTACCCATTTGGTCTGTGCTGCATTAAGATCAGTGGGTTCCCATATACTCAAAAGGCATCTACTCTCCTCCAGAAACAAAGCCACCCCCAAGACCTCCTGCATGACAACATGGATCCCACTCGAATACTCGGCTACAAGGCGACACTCCCAAATGATATGGAGGAATGTACCCATCAGACCACATCCCCGCCTGCACAAATCCGTATCCGACAGCCCCATCCGGACCAGTCGAGGTCCCGTGACATAAATTCTGTGCACTACCTTCAACTGCACAAGCCGCAATCGTGCTGGGATCGCAACTACCTTCGGCGAAGATACAGCAGACTACCAGTCCTCATCATCTAATTCAAGACCATCATGACTCCATTTTTCCCGCAATTCAACTAGGAGATTGGCTCTCTGATTAACCAACTTTTTGTAGATCAGGAAAATAGTTTTTTAGAGCCGATGGCCATCTAAGATTCTATCTTCAAGAGGTGACGCCTCGGGCAAGTCCGCCACTGCCGGCAGTGCCGCCACCAATGCATGCCTAATCTGTGCGTATTGAAAGAACTCAGTCCTTCCCAGTGCGTATTCAGTTTGCAATTCTCCAAACGTCTTAATCCTCCCCTTGACTCAAACATCACCAATAGTCGAGATCCCAATCAGGTCCCATTTATCGAAACCTTGTATTCCATAGCTTGCCCAACTTGTCGGAAGAGAATAGTGGGGTAGCCAGGGTCAGACGGTCCCTCCATCCCATAGAGCTAGTGGCAGCATGCCAGATCCGCACCTCATGCTTAGTCGGCCCGTCAAATTTTTTCCCGCCGACTTAGCATATATTGCCCTATTAAAGTTGCCTTCAGGAAGAAGCCACCTATCCATCGCATATCCAGGGTCAGAGGGGGGTCCATAAGTACCAAGGTTAATAGCCACCAACTGAGAGGCCCAGTAATAGCGCCTGATATCGGGAAGTGCGATCCCACCCTCATACCACGGGAGCATCAGTTTGGCCAACGCAATCCGGGGCCTGCCATCCCATAACAAACTACGTTGTAACCCTTCAACCTCACGAAAATAACTAGCTGGCATGACATCCCATGTATTTTGAAGGGGTAAAGACATAATTTTAAAGAGGGTTGCACGTCCCAGCAAGGATAAAGGGAGCCTTCTCCATCAGGCCACATCGCGTCTGAGTCTGACCAAGGGGGGAAGGAGGTTCCTAGCATAGCGAACTGCGGGATCCAATGAAACAAATATCCCAAAATACTTAAACCTGTCTTCAGCAATTTGAATCGGACAATTTCTCGGGAGAAGCGGAGTTTCCCCACTGAGAACGAATAAGAGCGATTTCCCCCAATTTATTGACATCCTACCAAAGGACACCAACACATCACAAACAGCATCCAGGGATTATTTTGGACATTCTATATTATATCCCTCGATGTTTAGTCACTGAACCCCTAGCACTCAAGATTCTTCACTTTGCCCAGCAGTTTAGACATGTCATGTTAAATTCACTTCCCTCAAACAATGCCAAAGACATTATTAGGGTCATCCTCTCATCCTCAGCTGCACTCTGAGACAAAGCTTTCCCAAACAAGTCAAATAATTCAATTCTGACAGGTTTAAGTGGCATTAAGGCTTCCCAGATCAAACCAATTCTAAAGAAACAGTGGATTGATTTAGCAGACCCATCAATCTTCTGCTATTTATTCAATTGACTCTTCATGGGCAAAAGTATCAAAAGATCAGGCTTCGTGAAGAAAGCTGCTTTCGCTGTTGTCGTTAAGTAGGATTCTCCCCTGCTTTTCCAATAGATTACAAATTATGTCACTCCGAAACCTCCAGAAAAGGGAGGAGTGAAAGTCTTTTGTTAGTCTTCCTGTATTATTCACAGTTTTCTTCAATAGTCTAGCCCAGTGCTTCTTAAAATGTTGACTTCTGTGGACCACCAATTAATCATTACTGAAACCTGGGAACCCCCAGTGAGTCATTGCTGGAACCCAGGACTCCAGCTTCAGAATTTTTCAATGGTCAGAACTGTAAAAACAATATAAAAAAATACAGAAACATGCATTCATCAAACAAATATACAAATGCTGAAATATTTTATATAATTCTCAAACAAATATTAAAATAGAAAGAAATTGTAATTATAATAGGAATGTTGGAGCATTTCTAAGTTCAATTGAGGCCACTCATCATCTATACTAATTTTTGTTTGATGCACTTTCAATGCTTCCATGATTTAGTCTGAGGATTCATTTGTAGCTTCCATTTCAAATTTCTTACCATTTACAGAAGTTTGAATGTTTTCACATTTATACTTTGCTTCTTTATTTATATATCTTTTACTAATCTGTTGATATTGTTTAATTTTCTAAGAAGTCCCAGACCCCCTGAGAAGGCTTTGCAGACCCCCAGGGGTCACCGGACCACAGATTTGGAACAATTGCTCTAGCCAGCCAACATTTGTTTCATCTTAGGTTTTAATTACCATTGTCTTCTTAAGGCCTAATTCTGTCGGTACTAGCATAAAATATATTTTCTTCAGTGTACAGAAGAATTTGAAACCAGACCAGTTCCCTATCCACAGTAAATTACTGACAATCAGATGTTTTGCAATTCACTTTATTTGAAGTCTTTTGGTAATCCGCTAGGTTCAGTACACAAGTAGAGTATTCCGTATTCAAACAAGGTCTCACACACCCAAATGTAGTGTTCATGTAAACATGGCCAGTAATATTGTTTACAAAAATATTGCTCCATTGCACGTAGAACTTTAATTATTAACTCCAATGAAGTTTTATTTTTTGTGAATGATATTTACCAAACAATATTTTTGTAACACAAAATATCGGCCACAATTTTGTAGTACCATACCCCTCCTCAATTCTTTTCTGTGCCTCTCAAATCTGTAGCATGTCATTCACAAGGTTCAACAATGCAACCTTTGTATCTTTTGCATAATGTATGTAGTATCTTTCCACATCTCTGTTCCCTTACAGGGAGCAGGCTACTCCCATATTGATAATGTTGCTTCTAGATGATACCCACATATTTCACCTGGGACCTCTCTAGTTACTCCAGAACAAGGATGCCAAAAGGCTTCTACACCTAAGCATGTTAAACGCATCACTTTCATGCTCAAACTTTGCACTAACTGCTGGTTGTAAGATGCATTTTGTGCAGGCTCTCTGCATTGTACACTGGACAATCCATGGTACAGTATTAATATTTCTTCACCAGAAATGTATCTTCCACTGACAAAGTAGAATGCTCTAACCCAGAATGGGACTACTCCTGACAATTGCTTCATTCACAAAATCTACATTGACAAGAGTAAGAACTTAGCACCAATGGCCAATCCCTGGAACTCTCTTTCGTTGAGAATAAATATTCACCACTACCACCTCCAAGTGTGGAAAATGGTAAAGATCTTCTAGTTTTCAAATAAAGGATTCCCCTGGCATAAACATGAAAAAAAGATGGTATATGTAAGAAAATGGGTTGTTAGTTGTGTAGGATGTAAGGCATGCACAAGTAATAGTCTATTGTTTCCCCTTACTGGCAGCCAAGCACGCCATTGCAACACTTGATTCATTCCTGGCAGTGAAATAGTGCAGTCCAAGGCCCACTCAGGAGAGGTGGTGTTGGCTAGTAATCACCATTCACTGGCATGCAATAATAACACTCAATGAAGGAATATCCAGTCATTGCTTTTTCTTCGAAAATATTACGCACACTGCTAAATACTTAGGCCCTAATTACTATTCGGGCAGTCTGAGGACCACTAGACTCACGGGGTGCGGTGGTAGTGGTCTAACCACTGCCGCACTAGCTGTTTGACCGCCCCATTACAAGTTGTATGAATTAACAGGAGTAAAGACCCATCAACATGGGTCTTTGGATGGTCCGGTGTTTTTTCAGGCCAGGTGATGGCATGTACCAAGTGGGTCGAAAGGTTATCTCCACGTTGATAAGAAAAGAGAGGTTCCTCCTTGAAGGGGGCAAAGGGACGAGGGATCGACCAATTCTTCTTTATTATCATTGCCACTTTGTTGCTGCTGGGGCTGAATTTTGAGACAAAAGGAATTCTTCTCAAAGGTTTTTTGGGTTGTCCAGTGAGTAAGTGTTCCCTGTGGCATTACCACGCTCTTTTTCGGGCTCTAGACACCAGTCGTCTCGGGTAAGCTCTGGCGATAAGTTTCTTTGTTAAGATATCTGCCTCTCGAAAGTAGTCATGACGCCACTTGCAGTTTCTTCTGATGCGAAGAAATTGCCCGAAAGGAAGGCCATCTCTTAGTGCTCGGGGATGGTAGCTGTTATATTGCAGTAGCATGTTTCTTTCTGTTGGTTTGTGGAACAAACGGGTGCCAAGTTTACCTTCCTCTGCATGAATAGTGACATCTAGAAAGGGTAGATCATTATGTTTGCATTCACGCCCTTTGATATCGGTCCTTTTACAGTGCCCCGCTCTGATCCCTCTCCCTTGCCTTCAGATTTATTTGCCTCACCGCGCTGATCACTCCTGGATTGGATCGCTTTTCCTATGGACCATGCGGCATCGAGTGCCTCTTCACCCTGGATGTGCAATTAATTGACTCCACGTCCGTCCGGGTAAGTTGACTACTCCTGTACGTCATTACTTGCTTTGCAAGCCCTTCCGTACCCTCCTCTAATGTGGATTCACCCTTGTTCCACAGATCCTTAATCCCCTGAGTCTCCATCAACTCCCCCAGTTTTCCGGAAGCCCATCCGGGCACCCGATTCCCGTGCAGCTAAGTGGATTTCTCCCACTACTTCAGTTTGATGTCCACGGCCTACCAGCTGCACCCCTCGGTGAGTTCTCCACCACCGACTACGTCAATTATCCATCCCTACCTACCCAACCACCACCCCCCCCGCGCGCCCCACCCCTCCGTCATTACGTACCCTTTCTGAACCCTCCATTTCTCCCCTTACAGCACTGCCACCAACCCTTATAGTCCTGAAGATGATCCTAATTCCTATGGTTTGAAACGCTGTCGACTCATCAGCCAGATCATAGGCGCCCCTTACGCAGTGGTTATCCCAAGAATACCAAAAAAGAAAATAGCTCTGCTGAATCATATGGAAGCCACTTTGTTTTGTTTTTATTCACTGTATATAAGTATGCACCAACACCTTGCGCCGCCCACGCTGACCACTCTGTCACTTGTGTCGCCGTGGTGTTACTCACTTTGTCACTCGTGCACCTTGTACAACCTTGGGTTGTTATCCTTGAATTACAACTTTCAGTGCTGATAATTAACTGTAAATATACTTGTTTTCTCCATGGAAAATGTTTAGTAAAATGATGCTTTAAGCACCCCCTATAAATCAAATAGAGCCTCCTTGTTTCTCCTTGTGTAATGTTTTCATATCCTTATTATTGGTTTTCAATTGTTACCAGTTGGGATATTGTTTTATTTGCACCATTACAAGTTGGGCATTCAGACCACCCTGGGACCACCAATGCCACCAAGGGAAGTCGTTCCCTGGAGGTGGTGTGGTGGTCAGGAAGCCCAATATGCTTGGCGGGACCACCACGGTCCTGACAAGCATATTACAAGTTTCCTCTCTTCCAGGGTTTACATGAAGGTTGTTACTCCATGTAAACCCTGGAGGAGAGAAAATAAAGCGGGCCCATATGGACTCCCAGTGCCTCCTACTCTTGTGGATCACTAAGGGCCCCCTGTGTGCATACACAACAGTTCCTGCATATTGACTTTCAAGATCATGCCGTGCAGGAACCTTGTGATGCGTTCCCATTACAGGGCCTTTTTAAAAAGCACTGCTATGGAACTGCCACGCCGCCCACCTGGCAGTTCACTTTAAAGGTAATCTGGCAGGTGGATGGCAGTGTGTCTCAGTGGTGCGGGGTGTGGCAGTAGATTACCGCCTGCCCCCACACTGCCAAAACTCATAATCAAGCCCTGTATGTTAATTTACAAATATTTACATCAGACAGATAGACATATCGTTGGTGAAGTTCCAAAATCACATTTGGCCACTACTTGGTCAAGATTCCAACAATCACAGTATTCCCCCACCTTTAATTGATAGAACATCACAATATATAGGGAGGAATCACTTAAATCAGGCCTATTGGCAAGACTATTAGCTTTGTCGAAGTTCACTACATCAATATATAAGGGAAGTCTACTGGCTGTGTAAAGGAGTTACTATAATAAAAGTCCAAATAACCACATGTTAAAAATCCTAATTATATCACCAATATCATTAAAAATGTTTAAAAGCAGTCAATTCAATGCAATTCAAAACAGCTTTATTCGGTGACAATAAGACAAACACCATAAAAGCATACTAATACACATCTATCTAAAAAATACATTCATACATTTTCTTTTTAACATACTTTTATTAGAGGGTTGTAATACAGTACATCGCTGGGAATAAAATCCCACATAACTGCGTCAAAGTGATACAAGCCACATTCCACTTGATAGTAATTACAGTATAAAAGTCCAATGATTACATCAATGTCTCCTCTTAGCATGTGTACGCCCCCCAATGTACCCAGGATCGTTCCTACTTTCATTTTATCTTTAAGAATAAACATCCCCTCTTGTTCATATCCATTGTGACACCGCTCAGACAGATTACAAATTGTGATAAGGGACCACACCTAATCTATACTGAAACACCATGAGGTAGAGCGTACTTTTTTTTAAAAATAACAAAACTTAACAACTTCCCCACCCACTCCCTCCCACCGTAGGCTCAGCAATAAGAAATTGTGTATCCATATACATTGTTCAGATCAGCACATTGTCCGCTTGTTACATCTATGCATTTGTACACTGACCTCTAGCATTCTCCCCTTTCGTGCCTCAGAGCTCCAGCCCCTCTTCCACTCCGCACATCCCCAGTTCCAAGAGGTCACACCCTAGGGGCAATACTCTAGTATGTCCAATGCGCCAAGCTCTTCTATCAACACATTCCAGTCCATGGATATAGGTGTCTTGCGCAGTCCCAGTTGTTCCTCCCTTTTCAACTCCACTCCTTCAGCTCTGCCCCATTTCAACAGTTCTTCATACCAATCTTTCAATGCCGGTGGCCTGGAAGCTTTCCATTTCATTGTGATATTACGTTTGGCTAAAATGAGCACCAGGTTATTACATTTAGTGACTGGATTACCTTTCTTCCCTTTGGGTCCTAGCCCCAGAAAACCGTATTCGATGCTGTCGTTGTTTGTTACTGTGGCTATATTTGCCAAAATATCGACTACCCAAAATATCGACGAGAAAATATCTACAACCAAAATATCGAGTTTGTATGTACAAACAGGTAAGTACAAAAATATCGAGTACAAAATATCGTGTACAAAAATATAGTTGTAAAAAATATCGACTTTAATAAAAACAATGTTTAATTACATTAATATAAAAAATTAATTACTAAAATATAATTAACAATACTTAAAATAACTTTTAATAATTAAATAATTAATGAAAGTAAAAAAATAATATTTTTTTAATCATATTTCTTAAAACATATATATATATAGTAACAAAATGTAATTAAATAATAGCCAATATTATTAACGTACAAATACAAAAGAGTAAAAATTACTATTCCCACTGCAAAGAGTGCAACAGTGGATATATGACGTTACAACGCAACTTTTACAACGCACTACCATTACAACGTAAGTATTGGTAAGTATATATTAATTTTTTTTTATTTAAATTATTTAAAATTATTTAAATATAATTTAATTTAATTTCATAAAATTAAATTAATGTAAATTTAATTTTACTTTATTTTTACACTGTACCCCTGTACCCCTGTACCCCAAAACTGACCCTGAACCCTAAAAAAACCCTTTACCCAAAAACCCAAAACTGACCCTGAACCCTTAAAATACCCCTTTACCCAAAAACTAAAAACTGACCCTGAACCCTAAAAATACCCCTTTACCCAAAAACTAAAAACTGACCCTGAACCCTTAAAATACCCCTTTACCCAAAAACTAAAAACTGACCCTGAACCCTAAAAATACCCCTTTACCCAAAAACTAAAAACTGACCCTGAACCCTAAAAATACCCCTTTACCCAAAAACTAAAAACTGACCCTGAACCCTAAAAATACCCCTTTACCCAAAAACTAAAAACTGACCCTGAACCCTAAAAATACCCCTTTACCCAAAAACTAAAAACTGACCCTGAACCCTTAAAAAACCCTTTACCCAAAAACCCAAAACTGACCCTGAACCCTAAAAAAACCCTTTACCCAAAAACCCAAAACTGACCCTGAACCCTAAAAATACCCCTTTAATTTAACATAATTAGCAATTAATCAATTACATTAAATTAATTACCAATTACATTTTAATTAATTAACACATATTATTTAATTACCAATTAATTAAATATTACTACCAATTAATACATTTACATATTTAATAAATAATAATTAAATTACTTCCCACCCTATTCCCCTATAAACCCACAACCCGCTACAGGAAATACATTATTTTAATTTACATAATTAGCAATTAATCAATTAAATTAAATTAATTACCAATTACATTTTAAATAATTAACATATAATATTTAATTACCAATTAATTAATTATTACTACCAATTAATAAATTTACATATTTAATTAATTATAATTAAATTACTTCCCACCCTATTCCCCTATAAACCCACAACCCGCTACAGAATAAAATTACACAATAATTTAAAAAAAATCATTAATTAAAAATAATTATAACATAAAATGACACTTTTCACACATATTATAACATAAAAACACTATAAATAATTACATATTATATAAAAAAAGATATTTTTTACTTTCGATATTATTTACAGTCGATATTACTTCACTTACCTTAAAAACGATATTTTGGCTGTCGATATTCTGTCCTGTCGATATTTTCTCCAAACGATATTTAAAACTCGATATTTTGTCCATTCGATATTGTGGAGTCGATATTATGTCTGTGCACCGTCAAAATCTCACAAAACGACACCCAATAGTGACGTAATCGTGGACAGTTCCACAGCATTTGTGTCAAATCTGCCGGATGCCATTGGCAGCGCGGGCACTCATCTGATGCATCTGGGTACATTACCTTTAACTTGCACGGTGTCAGATAGGCTTGATGCAGGAGCATGAGTTGTATGAAATTGAATTTTGGGTTTCTTGACACCTTTCTGGGATATTCCACTAATACACCCCATTCTTTGTCGCTGAGCACCCAGCCTAAATCTACTTCCCACTTGTCACAGAGCCTCTGTAGAGACACTGCTGCCACTGTGCAGATATCTCTGTATAGCCACTTCGTAAGGTGTCGGTCCTTGCCCATGAGATGTTGCATTGTGATCAATGTATGAGTTGCTGGTTCCACCCCCCCCAGGTACCCATGCAGTACGGATGTAGTGGGATGAACTTGCATGCAAAAGGAACAGTGTGTCAGGTGTGCCATGTTCTCTAACGAACACATCAAGTGGCCCTCCCTAAAGAGATCACCAACTGTGGTTATACCCACATCCTTCTATGTCCGTATTCTCTGCTTAGTGCTCCTGCCCACTTGAGTGGGGATTCCCAGTAGGAGTATAGTGGGGGCATACGGGGTCACCGCCCTAGTGTATCTAAGGGAATGCCTCCAATACAGTTTTGAAATTTTCAGAAGGTGTGGCACGGTCGCTGGAATTTTTCTACTAGGTAATAGAAGCGTATGTACGTCACCTCTGTGCCATTCTACTTGCGTCATGTCTATTTCTTGCAAATTCCGCCCCGCCAGCCAGTATGCCAACCACTGCAATTGACTCGCGTAGCACTAGGCCTTCAAGTCAGGGTCCCCCATTAACCCTAGTTTAGTATCTAAGTACAGTTTTGTAAGTCCTATACGTCGCCTGCCCTTACCCCAGATCAGTTCAATCAGTAGGGAGGAGAGCAATTTGTACGTCTTGGATGGCACCATATTGGGTAAATTAGTGAAAAAATATAATAGTCTAGGGAGTACCACCATTTTGGCAATTGCCACTTTGCCAGCCACAGATATGGGCAAGGTGACCCAGAATTGTATTTGGGATCTGAGTGACGTGATGGCACGATCCAGGTTGTCCTCCAAAAGGTCCACTGTATCCCTATATATGTTGATCCCTAAGTACTTGAAGGCGCTGGGCGTGATCTGAAATATCCAGTCCCCAAATGCCAATGCCCCAGTACATGTCACATCCGTGAAATAATAAACATAGGATTTATTTTCGTTAATTGCTAGCCAAGACAGTGTTTGAAATGCAGCAAAGATCGAAGGTACAGGCTCGTAATCATTATCTAGGTCCCTAAAATACAGTATTCAATCATCCGCATATGCCGATACTATGTGTGTAGTGGGACCCAAATCTATTCCCCTGTGACCCATATTACCATGTAACTTCAGTAGCAGTGGTTCTAATGCCAAAATAAACAGCAGCGGCGATAGTGGGCATCCCTGCCTAGTACCCCTCGCAACCACATATTGCCTCGAGATATGCCTGCCTGTGCCGTTGGATCTGTATACAACAACCTCACCCATTTTACGTATTCTTCAGGTATCCCGCATTTAGTCAGAGCATATAACATATACTCCTATTTCAGGGAATCGAAGGCATGGCATAGATCTAACGAGATACAACCTATTGCACCATCCTGCTGTAGAGAATGGGCCATTACCTGATGCAGCCTCCTGATATTGAGTGCTGTATTCCTGCCTGGGACAAACCTGCACTGGTCTTTGTGTATTAATCGCGGTATGTACTGACAGAGCCGGACAGCCAGTATCTTTCTCAGTATTTTATAATCTACGTTTTGTAGTGAAAGGGGCCCATACCCCGCCATGTTGGTACTGTCTCTACCCGGTTTTAACAGTGAGATCACCGTGGCCTGTAGCGTAGTTTGTGGAAGGATGCCTGTCTCCAAGGACGAGTGATATAGTCGCTGCAGGTGTGGCACCAACAGATCAGTGAATGCTGCGTAAAATTCCATGGGTGGCCCGTCCCCACCAGGTGATTTATTACGGGGCAAACTATGAATCGCTTTCTTTATTTCTATCGCCTTCACTGGGAGCCCACGCTCCTCTTCGTGTGCCTGCAACAACTGGGGAAGATGCATACCGTCAAAGAAGGCATCTAGGTCCGCTCCTTCCACTATATCCGGTCTTGTATATAAAGTTTCATAGTGGACCCTGAAAGCCTCATTTATGTCTAATTGCGTACACACCAGATCACCTTTTGCATTCTTAATCTCTAATGTAGGGGCAACCGGTGGGTCATCCTTAATAATCTTAGCTAGTAACGGTCCCGCTCTATCAGCTACCGCATGCTGCTTCTGCACATATAGCCTATAGTCCAAGAGCCTCAGATCTTCCAACCGTTCAGCATAGCGTATGTGGGCTTCTTGCAGCTGTGTCCTGTGTGTATCGTCCAATGCAGTCATCTGCTCCAACCTCCCCAGTGTATTTTCTATGTCAGTAAGCTGGGTGACAAGGGCATGTCTCAGTCCTACCCTCGTGCCTATTGCTACACCCCTCATCACAGTCTTGAATGTGTCCCACTCTACCAGTCTGGATGACGCTGTATTTGCATTTTCTGAGAAGTAGTTATCTATAGCCGCGGCTAAGGTTGTTTTAAAAACTGAGTCCTCTAACAGCTGCTGTTGCAGTCTCCATGTGGGCACTAGCATCGGTATTTTGCCCCATTGCAGCGTAATCTCCACCAGGCTATGGTCCGACAATGTTTTCCCCAGGTGTGTGGAGTCACTGACCGCATCCACCAACGTGGCAGAACAGAATATCCTGTCAATGCGGTATGTAAGTTGTGCATTCGGGAATAAAATGAATATTCCCTTTGTCCCGCTTACTTGGTCCTCCATGCGTCTACCAGCCTCCAACCATATGCCCAGGTCTTCAGTATCCCCGCCAGCTTCTTACTTAGTGCGGTATGCATCGGCGGGTGTGACCTGTCCAGGTCTATGTCTAGCACCACATTAAAATCACCCCCAATCATCCATGGGTATCCCTCCCAGTCTACCAGCAGCGTGTTCAAAATCTCCCAGAATTTGTCCTGTTCTGTATTTGGCATGTAAACACTCCCATATACAATGTGCCCCCCATCGAGTAACCCATGTAGTAGCACATACCTGCCATCCTTATCAATCCTCTGCTCTATTAGCTTAAAGGGCGTGCCATTTCTGAGCCAAATTGTGTTCCCTCTAGCGAAGGCCGAAAATGATGTGAAGACTAATTGCCCTCTCCACTTCTTGTTTAGTTTCACTGCCTCATCATGGTTTAAATGGTTCTCCTGTAAAAAATGCCACATTCACCTTCTGCCTATTCAACTGTGCTAACAATCTTTGTCTTTTCTGGATTGAGCCGAGGCCCTGAACACTCCAGGAGGTGCATTTGTAAGTATCAAGGTGTGCCATGAGGCCCTATACAAGATGGCCCCCCCGGACCACAGGAACTACTGAGTATGAACAGAGTCATATTAGTTAACGCTGAGCCTATAAAAACAAGAAAACACCCCAATACTCGGGTCCCCCTATAAACAGCAGAGGACCAAACCAAAACTAACGGTACAACAGAACTCCACTGAAATCATACCACAAAGCAGTTGCCAAGGGAGGTAGGCAACCGCCACAGCAGCACACATCATTCACCTCAGTCATGTGCCATACTTGCACCGCTCATGCTCAAACCCTTCATGTACCAGTGTGATTACATACAGAACAGAAAAACTGTGTACGTTAGCAGCAGAACAATCCACTTAAGCATTATATTATACGATACCACTCCTTCCAGGCCCCTTCCATCAGTTCAATAATTGTCCGCCGTTTGCGCTGTGATTAAAGGGAAAAAAGTTAAGCTGGGTTCAGATTCCGAGCGGACCGTCGCCTCATCCGACGATCGAGTAGAGACGACTCAGGTCTCTGCGTCATGCTCTGCCAATGCTGTCACCGCCAGTATAGCATCTCTCTGGCTGTTTATGATTTGTTCCACAGATGGAGATATCCCCGGACCCATCCCCCTGCGCTCAGTGTCCCCCCGAGCAGATGCAGCCCCCCGTCCCAAAGGGAACATACAGAGCCACTCCGTGGGAGGGAGTCCTGCGTGGCAGGGGGGGGGAAAGTGATCTCCAGCCAGTCTGCTACTTCCTCTGGATTCTCAAAAAAAAGAGACTTTTAACCATGAATCACCTTCAATCTTGCCGGAAAGAATAGGGCATATTTTAGGTTGTGAGCTCTAAATTTCTTTTTAACTTCTTGGAATGTAGCCCTAGCCTTCTTGACTGCCAGCGTAAAATCCGGGTACCAGGAGATCGTTTTATTCTCAAATCAGATAAGAGCATTCTCTCGCGCCGCTCTTAAGATCGTGTGACGGTCCTTGTAATCTATATATATATATAAACAAATGTATGCCTGTCTGTCTGTCTGTTTGTCCTTTATGCATTATTACACCATTCATCCGATCACAATGAAGCTTTGGGAGGTTGTTGAGTACACTCCCGCAAAGGATTCTGGCATAACATGTTTTTAAATATCGGCTCCCCAGGGCCCTCAGAATCTTTCGAATACTGATGTACGCACAAGACGAAAAAACAAAAAATAGTGTATCCACAAGCACTCGAATAAATACATAGAATTAAAACAGCATTTATCCAATCACCAGGAAACTTTGGGAAGTTGTTGAGTACACTCCCGCAAAGGATTCTGGCATAAAATATTTTAAAATATTGGCCCCACAGGACCCTCATAATCTTTAGAATACTGATGTACGCACCAGACGGAAAAACAAAAAATCGTGTATCCACAAGCACTCGAATAAATAAATAGAATTAAAACAGCATTCATCCGATTGCCAGGAAACTTTGGGAAGTTGTTGAGTACACTCTCACGAAGGTTTCTGGGATCATTTTTTTCAAATATCCACCCCCCAGGACCCTCATAATCTTTTGAATACTGATGTACGCACCAGACGGAAAAACAAAAAAGCGTGTATCCACAAGCACTCTAATAAATAAATAGAATAAAAACAGCATTCATCCGATCTCCAGGAAACTTTGGGAAGTTGTTGAGTACACTCCCGCGCAGGTTTCTGGCATCATTTTTTTAAAAAATATTGGCCCCCCCCAGGGCCCTCATAATCTTTCGAATATTGATGTACGCACCAGACGGAAAAACAAAAAATCGTGTATATACAAGCACTCGAATAAATAAATAGAATTAAAACGACAATTTGAAATGTTTTCCATATTAAAATGATTTAGTTTCAATAAAAATGACACAATGTAAATTGAATGTTATCATAATCAGTTTCCTTGAATTTCCTTTCTTCGGAGATCGCAGCAACGCTCGACGGGTAAGCTAGTTCAGTATACGGGCAATCAGAGGTCTCAGGGGCGCCCCAGGTAGGGGGGGCCTAGGTGGTACCCTATGTGCTCTCTCCACTCTATACAGCGCTGACAGCCCCTTTCTCGCCACATGTCTCCACAAACTGTGTGGGGTTGCGACCCTAGCTTTTCCCCGGTATGCCCAGAATTCATACATTGTTCCTTCGGGACCTCCCTTCTGCGTCGTCCACTCTGTCCTGGAGTCCTCTCAACTGACGCCGCACCTGTTCCAGTTGAGTAGCTTGCTATGTTTGTTGAGGTACCAAGTTGTCGATGGCAATTTTATTGCTCTTCACTTTTTCTGCCAGTTTTTTGTGGTCCGCCTGTAGCATGTTGAAGCTAGTAGAGAGCAAGCCCAGTTGCATCTCCATTGCCCAGCGCAAATCTCTTATTTCTTTCAGTATTAGGTCCAATTTGTCCATAGGTTGGGCTTCATCTGTAGGGGGGATTACTTCCGTGTCCGATTCCTGTGTTCGGCCACTTGACATGACTGTGTCCACAGGTTCCAGGACCTGCAAGTCCGGCTGTTTTGCTCTAGTGCACCCCATGGCACCAAGTGCGTCCTGCGACCGGGAGCCCGCGGCACCCAAACACTAGGTCGGTCGGCAGCACCAACAGTCACACCTCAAGAAAGTGAAGCGGGGCACCAAAGCAGCTCTACACCCTATTGGCCCCAGTCTTCATTTGGAGTCACAGGCTATCCCTTAGTCTGATCACGCACCCTTTCCAGCTTCCTTCACCAGCAGTTTGCGGTTCATGCAGGACGCCCACTCCATGCGCACCCAGTTGGGGAACTGTGTGGACGTGCCCCCTCTATCTGCAACCCCAAGACAGCGCTCCGTAGCAGCAGCACAAGTGCTGGATCCAGCTATGTCTTCCCGGTATGCCAGCCTTCCCAGCACTCGTTCAGTGTGGAACTCACCAGTATTCAACTGCTCGTCTATTCAATCAGGCCAATATCGCACAACTCACCTTCTTCCCCTAGCCTGTCAGCACTGCAGGCACGGTCCACTAGTCTTATCACACAGGACCAGCAGCAGAGTCTCAGTCCTCACTTCAGAACCCTCCCAATCAGCGTTGCAGTTGAGGGTCGATCCCGTAATATTGGACGGGTGCAAAATACTTAGGGTGGTACGCTTCTAAGATCGTGTGGCACCACACCCTTATTTCCACTTTAGTCTGCTGTCCAGTATGTATGCCCCTTCCGGGTGGGAGCCCCCCTGCGCTGGACCCACAGCCGCATAGCGTCACAGGCCCTAGTCCTCTGTGCTCCTCTGCATGCTTCTCCGCGACCTCTTATGCCTGCTTCTCCTATCTTCCGTGTAGCCTAGCAGGCGGCCCCTTAGCTCATATCTTCACATATCTGCAGCGTGGCCCAGTTCAATACACTCGGTGTGGGGGAGAGGTTCTGCCCCTGGTGCACAGCGTATAGGCACGGGCACTCTCAGTTCCACCCCCACCCCCTTACCGCTTCACTCGTGCCTCCTTGGGTGTCCCATACAAGTGACTCAAGGTCCAGACCCGGGAGACACCGTTCTGCAATGCCGCTGTAGCTCGCTGATGTGATCAACTCCGACTCCTGGGCGCCATCCTGGATCGCCTCCGTTCAGCAGCGTCTCCTATTCTGTCCCAGGGCTCTTGAGACCTTGGTGCAGGGCCGCGCGAGTCAATCACCTCCCGACACGGCCCCCTGAATCTCGTCCAGCGGGAGAGTAGGGTAGAATCTGTGCTGCTAAGTTCCACACGGTTCATGTTCCATCCGCTCCCCAGGCCTCTCGTCTTCACTCCACGCCGGGTTCCCTTCTCAGCAGTAACGGGCCGGGCCGCTCCGCTCACATAGGAGGGCCACCCCAGCCCTCCGACAGCCGTCCTCCTGCTCAGTGTGTAGTATGCTTTAATTTGCTGCTGTTTGTGTGTCAAATGTTCCCCCTTCCTTCCGGCAGTGTAAATTGGCAGAGTGTCGGGTTTGTCTGCGAGCTTCTTTAGCCCGTGTCCGCCATGCTTGGTGGTTAGCTATGTCCCCCCTTCATACAATTTATCATGGACGATAATTAATACTAAAAAATATATTTACAAATTTAGGCTTCATGGGTAGAATAATATGATAAAATAGTAAATGCCTTATTTTCCAAGGTTTTATAAAATACAGGCTACCACAAGTTCATACAACAAGGTGCGAGTGCAATAAGTGCAAGAAGGTACAGTTTGAAAGAATAATGGGGCATATTATCAAGGACCGGTGTTAAAATTATCGCCATTTTATCGGTAGGAAACTGCCGGTAAAACATCGATAATGGGCTTGATAATATGCCCTTGTTAATTCCCATAGAAGCCCATTGTAGTATCCTTGCACCATGTTTATTTAATATACATGTTTTCTCCATCACTAGCCCAGCCTGTAGAATGCTGCAGCCATGATGTGCAATAGAATGTTGGGAATCTGTGGGCTGAGGCCTTCAGTTGTCATTGGGCTGAGCATCATGCTGGATACTCCTGGTGGGGCTGTACCATCTTATCTACTTATCTGCTAATAAACAACTTAACATCATCTACTGTGTGTGGACTTGAATACTACAATATTGATGGCGACGAGCTGGAGAGGACCACATACTCTTCTAAGAAACTAAAGGAAAAGAAGAAGAGAGATGAAGAGAAACTGGAACTGATGATGACATATTCATATTAAAAGAAAAACAACAAGATTGGAACAAGTTTATCAAGTTTCAAGCACATACAAGACTTAAGAGCAACAATTGTCAAGCGCCGATGACTCTCATGAGCAACAAGTCACTGGCACAAAGGACACACTCACAGCGAGAGTTGTTTGGTTTGAAGTCATTATGAAACACAGCGTGCAGGAATGGAAACGAGGAAGAAAAATACTGCCAGACCGTGCTGTACTTGCTGTCAAGCTGCCTCTTCAACAAGAAATGCGCATTTAGGAGAAGTAAGTCACAACATTTTTCATGGAGCCACTGACTAAGTGTA
Source organism: Lissotriton helveticus (assembly GCF_964261635.1). Taxonomy (NCBI): domain Eukaryota; kingdom Metazoa; phylum Chordata; class Amphibia; order Caudata; family Salamandridae; genus Lissotriton; species Lissotriton helveticus. The sequence continues at coordinate 480,784,680 of NC_136067.1, forward strand.
AACCCATATCACATGTATGTTAAATAAACATGGTGCAAGGATACTACATTATCCCCTTTCTTCCATAATGAAAGCAAAAAGGAAGGAACACTGGTCAGAAAGAACCAAAGAAATGAGAAACATAACCAGCACAGTTATATACAGTTATAACACAAATAAATATTGTAGTATTCAAGTCCACACACAGTAGATGATGTTAAGTTGTTAATTAGCACATCTAAAAATTCCCTGAGTCATTTTTAAAAATTCCATTTTACATAATCCAATGTGTGACTTTCATGTACCGTTATTACAAAATAACAACCCCAAGTATGAAAATGTTGGGACTATATTTATAAACACTCCTCCCACATGATGCTGTCTACACTTTTGTCTCTTGCCCCCACATGACATTACAAATGTTTTTTTTAAGTTCAACTGCTAGCCAATATCACTCATGTGTTGGGCAAAATTTTCCATTAAACATTGCAGGCCATTTGCAGTTCTGGACATTAGGACAGCATTGTCTGCGTATAATAAGATGGGTGGGGCAGGTTACAATTTTCGGGGTGTCTACAACCAATTTTTGTAAAAACGAATCCACGTTATTTATGTACAATGAAAATAAAAGGGGAGCTAATACGCATCCCTATCTGATGCCTCGCTTTACCACAAAGTCAGGCGTGCATTCTCCTAATTTTCCATACCGTATCCTTGAGGTTAAATAAGCATACATTTGTGATAAAAACAGAATTATTTCTATGGGAGCACCAAACCCTTTTAAAATTTGCCATAGTTTTTGGTCATTGACTAAGTCAAAGGCACTGGTGAGGTCTACGAAGCATAGATGAAGTATCCCTTCCTCAGCTATTGTGTACTTCCCAATTAACAGCTCTAGATTTAAACATTGCTCTACAGTCCCAATAACCCTTCTGAAACCATACTGCGCCTCTGTTAGTATATTTTTTTCACTGGCCCTGACTTCGAGCCTTTCCAACATGATTCGGCCCATAATCTTGGAAGAGGAATCAAGAAGGGATATTGGGCAGTAGCAATTTGCCTTTTTGCTGTTACCTTTTTTTAAAATGGGTACGATTATACTTTCAACCCATGTGACTGGTAATGCTCCTCCCAAAGCAGCATTAAAAACTTTCATTAGTATAGGTATCCAATAATCCATATCATACTTAAAAACATCTATCGGCACCCATCTGAGCCTGCTGCTTTCCCTCTTGCACTTTTTTGGAGTGCTAATTTTATTTCCTCTGGTGTGATTGGTGCTGTTTTAACTGTAGTTTCCTTTATGAATTTCTCTTTTTTCCGATCAATCATATCTATATCTTCTGGGTTAAAATGCTCTTAAAATGTAACACCCAGTCTTCTGGTGGTACTACAGTGTCGATCCTCACTATGTTATTATCTTTAAAATATGGGTGATTAATTATCTTCCAAAAATGGGCTGGATCTTTCAGCTCTAATGCCTGTTTTAGTTTCTCCCAGGCCTCCTCACAGATCTCCCCTTTTCTTATTTCCAATGTCTTTTTATATTCTTTCCTTACAACACTGATTTTTTGGGGAACTATAGGTATTTGTTTAAGCACAAGTTTCAGCCCCCCATTTAACCTTGTACATTCATGGTTGAACCATCTTTGAGTTCAATCAATCAATCATAACATTTGTATAGCGCGCTACTCACCCGGAGGGGTCTCAAGGCGCTGGGGGAGAGGGGTCCGCTACTGCTCGAAAAGCCAGGTCTTGAGTTGCTTCCTGAAGGAGAGATGGTCCTGGGTTCGCCGGAGGTGGATGGGGAGGGAGTTCCATGTCTTGGCTGCCAGGTAGGAGAAGGATGTTCCTCCGGTGGTGGCTCTGCTGATGCGAGGAACGGCTGCAAGGGCGAGGCTGGTCGATCGTAGCTGGCGGGTGGGAGTGTAGAAGGTCAGGCGGTTGTTGAGGTACTTGGGGCCCAGGTCGTGGAGAGCCTTGTGTGCGTGGGTGAGGAGTCTGAACGTGATCCTCTTGCTGACGGGGAGCCAGTGCAGGTCTCTCAGGTGGCCGGAGATGTGGCTGTGTCGGGGGATGTCCAGGACGAGTCATGCGGAGGGGTTCTGGATGCGTTGGAGTCTTTTATGAAGTTTGGCTGTGGTTCCGGCGTAGAGGGTGTTGGGCCACACAATTTTTTTCTTCTTTTGGATAGTAAGTCACCTGCAATTTCTTTGGTGATAATAGTGAAGGCAGCTATAACAGCTGTTTGCATAGAGGAACCATCCAGGTAAATTTCTAATTCTTTTTGTGTTTTCCCTTTGAGGGTTTCCATGAATGAGGATGTATTAACACCTGTCCGTTTTATTGAGACACTGTTATTTCCTTGGGTGTCAATATCAACATCTGAGTTCTTTCTTGCTCCTTTGTTTTGTTAACAAGTTTACCTTTAATTTCAAACTTAGAAAATGATGGTCACTAAACATACTAATATTTATCAAAACATTCTCGAACAAATCATTGCCATTTGATGATATTATGATATGGCCTATATTTGATGATGACCTTGTTCCCACAAAGGTATGCATGTTTTCTTCACCATCTGGTACAGTTGGTTCCAAAATGATTAGATCATATATATGTATTACATTATTGATGGCTTCTCCATATCTATCATGATAAAAATGTGGGATCTTGTCACCAAAATGGTCACAGTTCCCACATGGCTCACCAGCTTCAATATCACATTTAACACAGTTGAAATCCCCTGCCCAAATTTAAACATAAGTCCCTATTCCCTTCATGAAATGGTCCCTTCATGAAATGGTCCAAATCTTCTTCTAATAGGTCAATTACAGTGCTACTTGTATTCTCAAAGATATTATTATAGAAATGTATTATAACAAAAGTCTGATTTTCATTGGAATGAAGATGTAAAAACAGGTAATATTGTGATTCAATGAAAGTTTTCCTAACAGTCAGAGGGGAGGCAACTGGGATTAATGTAGCCAGGCCTCCCTTTGCCCTTCCCTTTCTTGAAGGTATAGCGTTAGTGCAAATACGTTGGTGCCCATTTACACAAAAAGGTTCAGGGCACCAAGGGCCATATGTAGGTAGGTCTTTTGCGTTCGCAAACTCTGAAATTCGCAGAATTCCGAGTGTTTGCGCTCGCCAAAAGTGTGTGATGCGATGTAGGTAAGTAATGTCCCATGTAAAATTGCTAATCACAAAATTTGCGATTACCAATTTTGCATGTAATGGATTATGCGAATAATTTTGCAAATTCGCAAGCTGCGTCTAAGTAATTGAGAAAATCGCAAATACCGTCATGCAATATGCGAATTTGCAATTTCCCATGTAGGAAAAAATCGCAAATAGCGAATTCTCGAAAATCGCAATTTTGCACTTCTCAATTACCACCAACTCTGGCCAGGTGGTAATCAGGTGCAAACTATTTAAAGTGGCCCATAATGCAACAGTGGCTTGTCACAATGGCTGGGCTTTATGTTATAGCTAGGAGGCTGCCTATCCGAGAGGCTGAAGAGAGAAGGAGACGCCAGGAGAGGATCTACAGGACACTCATCACCCTCTTCCAACGCACTGAGGAGGACATCCATGTGTACTACAGGATGCATCCAGAAAGTATCCTGGAGCTGATAGAGGAGCTGACACCCATGCTGGAGCACCCCACATACAGGGCACACACCATTTCCACACACATACAGGTGTTGTGCTCACTGCACCTCCTAGCATCAGGGAGTTTTCAGGAGGTAAGAGCCACAGTAGGAGGGGTGTCCCAGAGAGCACTTTCTCACTTTTTCCATGCTTTCCTCGATGCTATGATGCAGAGGATGCATCACCACATCAAATTCCCAGACAAACAGCAGGAACTGGACCAAATCAAACAGGATTTTTACCAAATTGCCCAATTCCCACACGTGATTGGCTGCGTAGACGGAACACATGTCGCACTGTCCCCCCAACACACAATGAGTATGTTTTTAGAAACAGAAAATGATACCATTCGTTAAACACCCAGGTAGTCTGCAATGCCAAACATGTAATCACAGACATAGTTGCAAAATTTCCTGGAAGCACTCATGATTCCTTCATTTTTAAACACTGTGGTTTACATCACAGACTTACAAATGGCGATTTTGGAGAGGGATATCTGCTAGGTAATTCTATGGCACACACAAACAGTAGTATGAAATGTTTAAACTTTCAGTATCTCACTAAACATCTACATACTTTATCCCTGCAGGAGACAGTGCATATGCTGTGAGGGACTTCATCCTCACACCCTACCTTTATCCAGCCACAGCTGCTAAGCGGAGATATAACACTGCCCGCAGAGCCACAAGAGCCACCATTGAGAGGATCTTTGGAATCCTCAAAAGCCGTATCCGGTGCCTCAACAAGAGTGGAGGTACTCTACAGTACAGCCCGGATACGTGTTGCACGATAGTGGTGGCCTGCGCAATGCTACACAACATTGCTACCAAGAAGGGCACCCCAGTGGATCTGACAGAGTCCGACACATCTGATGAGGGGGATTGAGCCCCCCAACGCAGACGTGCAGGAGGAGCCGGGACAGCTGCTGGGCGCCTGAGACGGGTTGAAATCACACAGAACTACTTCTAGGTGAGATAATAGACCACAATGACCAATGTTAATGTAAACAAAATATGTTTATTTCCTTACATGCAGGATATGCAAAGTCACACAGTGTGACTGTAACATTGTAGTTAGCACATGTTAATGTCCTCACAGTGCCATAATATCAGTGACTTAGGTAGTCCTCATGGCATGTGTTGCCTCACAACATGCCATTGTGCATGCCGCCCCTTCACCTCCGGCGTGCACTCCCTGATGCACCTCCTTCAGCCTGTGCAGTTGCCTCGCTGTTGTCATCCACAGCTCTGCCCTGACGGCCACTCCTACACCTTTCTGCAGGAATAGGTGGAGTAGGTGTGCTCCTGCTGGATTGCACATCTGTGTCTAGGCTCCCTGGCATTACAATTCCCCCAGTGACAGCAGCCCGCAGTTGGTCGAGTGCATGGGTCACCTGCACCAGGCTCTTAGCAACGCCCTGGCAGCAGTGTGCCATCTCATGTTGCATGCTTACAGTTCTTCGTGCTAGCATGGATATGGCTGTGGATTGCCGGCTGACAGCCCTTGCAAACTGATCCAGGAGGGTGTGTAACCGACGTTGTTCCCTGCGCCGGTCCTGCCTATCAATTCTGGCTTCACTCAGATTTGCCTCTGAGGCTTGTGCCATTGCTGTGACACTAACCCTGGGCGTAGTAGGCGTAGTGGGGCTACGCAAAGCTACGCGAAGTGGGCAAGAAACTACGTCCACCTACGCACTTCGCGTAGCCCCACTACGCGCCACCCGCCTCCCTCCCGCCCTCCCTAAATACTACCCGCCTCCCTCCCGCCCTCCCTAAATACTTAAATAACCTTTTTAATAAGAATAAAAACCACTTACCTTGTCCGCTGCGTCTCCGGGGCTCCCTCTCGTAATCGCGCCGCCATCTTGGATACTAATGCAGGGCGGCCGCGCATGCGCATTAGTGTCCGAGACGGCGGCGCGATTACGAGAGGGAGCCCCAGGGACGCAGCCGACAAGGTAAGTGGTTTTTATTCTTTTTAAAAAGGTTATTTAAGTATTTAGGGAGGGCGGGAGGGAGGCGGGTGTCGGGCAACTTCGCTACGCCCACAGAGTGGGCGTAGTGTTGCCTGCTACACCTACTTTGCAAATGGCGAAGTAGGCAATACTACGCCCACTCCGTGGGCGTAGCGAAGTACTACGCCCAGGGTTATGTGACACCAAGTCTCAGCTCCGACATGTGATGGTTGTGTTGTGCTAGCTGGCGCTGTATTGATGTGATGCCTTTACTTTGCAGTTGCTGCACATGCAACATGTTGCCCTCCAGCCCTGCAAAGACGGAATCTATACCTGAGGAGGTATTGCTGGTGTTGGCCCGTGCCCTCTGTCTTGCACCACTGCCAGTCGTGTTTGATGCGCATGTTTGTGATCTGCCCTAACTTGTGTCTGGAGTAGCTGCAGCCTGTGTGTCCTCTTCTGCATCTGTAGACCCGGATGGCATTGGTATCAGTGCAGGAACAATTCTGCGCCGTTTGCTTTGCGCTGATGATGTGTCCCGTGTCGCACCCTGACTCTCATGCCCTGCCTGGTCCTCTGCTTTAGCTGTCTCCCCCACTGCAGCCACAGTGTCCTGTGTGGTTGGTCCATCTTTCAAAAAATAGCACACATGAGTTGTGAGTCAATTTTTTTTTCATTTCAATAAAGTTCTTTATACTACAAATGACATTCCTACTTGTCTATGTTGTCTATTTTGGACATTGCTAGTGTGACTGTTCCCTATGTACCCTTTGTATGTGTCTCTGGACAACTTACAAAACATGGGACTACATTTCCCATAATGCCTCACTGGGTGACCCTCAAAACATGGACTGGATTCCTAATCATGCATGGGGATATTGGGGTATGAGTGGGATGGGGATGTTTTGGGGATATTGGCATGCATCTTACCTTCAGTGGTGTGTCTGGTGTCAGAGCTGTCAAAGTCAGCCACGCCCGTCACTGCCTCAGGAATGAGGGTGCCCTCCATCAACTCCTCCAGGGGCGTCGGATCTGGTGTACTGGAGGTCCCACCTCCAGTTGCCTTTGCCTCTGCCAATCTTGTGGACACCCTCTCCTTCGATTTCTGCCTCATGTCGTACCACCTCTTCCTTAAGTCCTCTGTGGTACGATATGTTACGCCTATGGCGTTTACCTTTTCTTGAATGTCAGACCATATTTTTCTTTTCCTGGCCTCAGGAATATGAAATGAGGCTTTCCCAAACAGGAGGTCATGTTGCCTCACTACCTCCTCAGCCAATACTTCCAGCTCACTCTCTGAGATTTTTTTTTTCTTTTCCTGCTCTGTTCATCAGCCTGCTTCTCCCAACCCTGCTTTTCAGGAGCCTGGGATTCCATTTCTGCAACTTTGGTTTCAGAGACAATTCCACTCTCCCTCCTCACTGTCTCTCAGCCAGCAACTGACTCTGGAACAGGTGCAGGCAATTAGGTACAGCATGGGAAGTCACACTTCCTGGTTGTGATGTCATCATTCTGCACCTGAATTGCTCTTTCCCGTTTTGCGATTCTTTATCAGCGAATTCGCCGATAAGGAATCGCAATTTGAGTAATCGCACAATAATTCTGTGAATTTTTGGTAATCGCTAATTAATAGCAATTTTTTACCTACATCCCGTTTTGCGATTCCGAAAGTGCGATTCGCAGAAAATTTTCCGAATCACAAAAATGGATTTACCTACATATGCTCCCAAGTTTCTTGTAATAGTACAACCCAAGAACCCTCCAACATTTTTTGCCAGTTAGCATCATGGATCATATTTTTGATACCAGCTATGTTTCATGTCATGATTTTAAAAATTTTGCTCAGTGATATTCCAGAATCAGCTATCAGCAAGTTAACGGGGTTGTTACTATAATCATGCTGGAATGCGTCTTCTATCTTTACATGACAAGGTTCTGTTAAAATAGCCTTTTCTATATTTGTTTTAGAATTACCATTTTCCATGGCAGTGCTTGTAGTACAATGGTGGTAAATTCACTCTATAGTAGATGGGTTGCACAGTTTCATCCCCTTCACGTCGGCCTCCCCTGGTGAAAACTGAGGGGAAAACAAGGTTAAACAATCATGATTTTGCTGTGAGTTTAACTGATGTTTATCACACTGTTTTGGGTCATTTCCCATTGTGTTCCTAAGATCTACTTTAAATGCCGCATTTTGGGACCCCTGTGGTCTATTAGATGACTGCAAGCTATCATCTGCGATAAAGACCGAAAAAGGTTGAATCCCTCTACTCTCTAATAGAGTTAGTGGTATTACCTGTGCACTATTCCCAGTGTAAGAAACTTAAAGATTGGCTTACGCTGCTCTCAATGTCATACAGTTGTGCTGGCTGTAGTCAGTCGTAGGCTTCTAAATCAGAAAGAGGGGCAAATCTATTTTCACAGTTTAGATTATATACCCTGGGTGAACCTCTTGGGGCCGCCCTGGTCTGTCTCTCCAGCATCAGACGTTGTTGGAGGGTCTCTGGTAATTTAAGGAGGGATGGCCTGTAAAAAAATGGCCTGTAAAAAAAGCCCAGCGGTAACACTATGATGTTTTTGGGATTTCTGTCAATGTTGGTACCCAGAATATCCAGAAGAAATTTTGCAATAAAACCATTATGAAAATTTAAGACCACACAGTCTCCCCCTTTTTCCTTTCTTGTAGGCCCTATCCAGGTAACTCTCCTGGCTATAATCAATTGACTTTGTATATCCCCATTCCACACCCCGCCCCTCAACTATTGATCCACCCAGTGCATGGCTTTGGTCATTAGTTGGACTGTCAAATCAGCCTGGCCCTCCTGCAATAATGGCACATGTCCCAATACATCCACCAAGGGGGCAGCCGCCAGTGGAAGATGCAGAGTCAGGGTCCGAGTACCAGTCTTTAGTGTACCTCAGTCAGTTCTTTCAAACTTTCTGTTAAACCCTAAGCTTCCCTGCCCCAGAGGTATTATACTCTGCTCAATAGTTGCATTGACAGTATTAGCCATTGGGGGATTATTTACGTCAGCCATTTTTTTTAGTTTGTTGGCCTCGATTGGGCTTATGATGGTTTGGGCAAATTCGCCGGATGTATCAGCTGTAATGTTAGATTCGTCAATATTCTTGGCTAAGTTGGTATCAGAGGGGGTGCCAAGCTTTGAGAGGCAGACTTCATCCTTGTGGGTATATTTGGATTTGCGATGAACACCCATTTACTTATCTCTTGATTAATGTCTTCAGAAATCTGAACATTGTCATTAGGCGAAGGAAAGGACCTGCTTTTGATTAATATTGCCTTTGTAGTATGAAAGTTTCATTTAGCCTGTGAGTCAAGACCATTTATCTTATCTTCAATCTGGGCCAATCTCAGGGTAATGGGGTTTAACATAGTAAAGACCAGAGTTTCCAGCCTCTGCCACGAAACTTTATCTGGCGGCAGACAGGATGCTTGGGGGATGTCAATATTTAGTATTTCCACAGGACTTTGGGCTCTTGCAACATAGGCAGCTGTGACATCCCCCTCTTCTAGACTGCTTTGCAAGTTTTGCAGGTTTAGGTCTCTGCGGGCCCCTCCCCCCCTCATCCTCTTCCCAACGGGGTCCGGAATTGTTCCCAAGCTCATGGATTTAGTCAATCTTGATGCCCTAGTTGAAGATCTTTGGGTGGTACAGATTGACTCCAACTCGGACACAGGCTCACAACGTGTCGAACCACTGAGTGTTTCGGGGAGTGTTTCAGTGACTACATCGGATGCTACTTCGCTCACTAGATCAATACTGAGTCCGCAGTCTTGAGTAGTTAGGGCAGCCATACCCCCCAACGAAGATCTTTTATTAGAGAAAGTTTCCAGAGATAGACGTCGTTCCACCCTCAGTATCTTGTGTTCAAGTACGGCGGTAGCCCTAATCAGAAATTGGTCAAGTGTCCCCGCCATACTCCTCCCTGGCTGTACACCGTTCCCCTTTCCCTCTTGTTTGTTCATCTTGGTATTATGTCACTATATCAGGTATATAACGAACAAGGGGTTGTGGCCGATGACTCAATAATTTTGGAAGTGATATACAGGTAGAGGAACAATCCACTGTACCTTCTTTTGATGTAGATCTCAGGGGGGGTCCCAGCCTGGCCTCCTCCGGTCCGTGATGGGCGCAGACGGGCCCACCCTTGGCCCACACGTGTCCCACGCTGCGGGAGTCCTGCTCTTCTCTTAAGCGCCTCCCGGTGCTCGAAACCTGCGTGGGCGGCTCCGGGGCAGCTGGGGCTTGGAGTCCCTGGCCAGCGTCCTCACTCGCGGCCGGGACCTTCAGAAATGCCCAAATGACTCCGTTGGTGGTGGTGGCACAACAAAGACACAGGTAGGTTCGGCTCCTGTGCTGCGGGAGCCCGGCTCTCCTCTTAAGCGCCTCCCGGTGCTCAAAGCCTGCATGGAAGAGGTGTGGCGCCGCGGCCAGGGCGACTGACTCCGGAATCTGGGGATCACGGTTCGATCCCCGGCACCGGCGGCAGATTAGCCCAGCACCATGTGACTCTGGGCAATAGCTTGCTTAATCTTCCCGACGGCCCCCAGCGCCTAGAGACCCTGACGGGTGATTGTGCGCTTTACAAATGTGGATATTATTATTATTATGGGCATCGCTGGGGCTGCTGTGGCTTGGGGTCCCAGGCCAGCATCCTCACTCACAGCCGGGACCTTCAGAAATGCCCAAATGACTCCATTGGCGGTGGCAGCACAACAAAGAAGTAGGTAGGTTCTGCTCATTATTGTGAATAAAACATTGTAATGTCTTTCAAAAAAACTATTAGCAAAATATTGCAAATAGAGCACATAAAAAGAAAATACCATGTGCCTGTGTTTTCTTAAAGACCTTTATGCCACATAACATGCAGCTATAAAGCTAATTACTAAAGGTCACTGTACTCCCTGGCTATAGAACAATTGCTCCCGACTTAGGAGGGTTTCCTTGGGACGTCATGGATTCTTAAACTTAGAGTCAGTTAAAATATTACTTCTGGGGGCTGCTGCAGCTCACTGGGATGGGAGTATCTTTCCTTTCTGGATCCTGGCTCAGTCAGAAGCAGTCTTTGTGTCTCCTGGGTTTCGGGCATGGGTTCCTTGGACCTGGTCTTTCACTTGGACCCAGTGATGCGGTCTTGGGCTCCCTTTTAGTGTATGCTAAGGCCGAGGACGAGTCTAGGAAGGAGATCCGATGATCACCACCTCCCTGGAAAAAAAAATATTAAATAACACAATCATGATTTTGCTGTGAGTTTAACTGAAGTTTAGCACACTGTTTTGAGTAATTTCCCAGTGTGTTCCTGAGATCTACTTTAATGCCGCATTTTGGGACCCCTGTGGTCTATTAGATGACTGCAAGCTATCATCTGCGATAAAGACCGAAAGAGGTTGAATCCTTCTACTCTCTAATAGATTTAGTGGTATTACCTGTGCCCTATCCCCAGTGTATGGAACTATTGAAGATTGGCTCATGCTGCTCTCAATGTAATGCAGTTGTGCTGGCTGTAGTCTGTCGCAGGCTTCTAAATCAGAAACAGGGGCAAATCTATGTTCACAGTTTAGATTAAATACCCTGGGTGAACCTCTTGGGGCCTCCCAGGTCTGTTTCTCCAGCATCAGACGTTGTTGGAGGGTCTCTGGTAATTTAAGGAGGGATGGCCTGTAAAAAAAGCCCAGCGGTAACACTATGATGTTATTGGGATTCCTGTCAATGTTGGTACCCAGAATATCCAGAAGAAATTTTGCAATAAAACCATTATGAAAATTTAGGACCACACGGTCTCCCCCCTTTTCCTTCCTTGTAGGCCCTATCCAGGTAACTCTCCTGGCTATAATCAATTGACTTTGTATATCCCCATTGCACACTCCCGCCCCTCAACTTTTAATCCATCCAGTGCATGGCTTTGGTCATTAGTTGGACTGTTGATTCAGCCTGGCCCTCCCGCAATAATGGGACATTTCTCAATACCACCACCACCGGGGCAGCCGCCAGTGGAAGATGCAGAGTCAGGGTCTGAGTACCAGTCTTTAGTGTTTCTCGGTCAGGTCTTTAAACTTCCTGTTAACCCCTAAGCTTCCCTGCCCCAGAGGTATTAAACTCTGCTCAATAGTTGCATTGACAGTATTAGCCATTGGTGGATTATTTATGTCAGCCATTTTATTTAGTTTGTTGGCATCCATTGGGCTTGTAATGGTTTGGGCAAATTCACCGGATGTATTAGCTGTAATGTTAAATTTGTCAATAGTCTTGGCTAAGTCAAAACGGACCTGGGTACAGTGCAGGAATATAAACGTGGTCCGTGACCAATTTGTCATGAGGTAAATTAATTACATTAAACAGTCTGTATTGTGTAGACTACTACAATACTGATAAGCAATATCTCAACATATTTTACATCCATACACGCATTGAGAGACCACACAAGTAGAAGCGACAAACAAACCATAATTGTTCACAAACCATTTATTTGTTTGAGGTGATTTGTTCAATGAATAAAGGTTGCGCGCAGAAGAGGAAGCAAGAGGAGGGGAGTGGTAGTGGTGGGTGGTAAGAGGGTAAATCAAAGAATAAGGAAAAAACAATTTGATGCTTTTCGAAACATTGGTAGTCAAGCCCAGTTAAAAAGACCTGTCCGATGTATAACATTCATTTACATGTAATCTTTAAATTTACAACGTGCACATAATGCATTTTCCAGGGGTATGAGGTGGAGAAAAGGTACAGGTCTTGTACATTGGAAGGTGTCGACGTTTCAACTCGGCTAATGCAAGGAGGGAAATTTTGACCTCAGCGGCGAGTCTTCATCATGACGGGGTATATGGCAACCTACTCCTGGTGCCAAGTCTGGCTACTCAGGTATGAAGTTCAATCACGAAACCCAATGGCCCCTTGTCGCCACAGGCACAGATGTCGATGGTAGGTAGTCACTTTGACACCATTCAAAATGTTCATTCGTAGAAACTGGGTGTGAATAAATCATCGACCTTAGGAGCGGTGACCTCCGTGTGCTCCATGTTGCTCCGGTGGTTCTCGGGCCAAAGAACCACCGGGTCAACATGGAGCACATGGCCTCCCATGTAGCGTAGTTCCTATTTGCCTTATAGGCTCTGTGCATTGGAATATTATAAACTATGGGCCTCATTTATGAGGCCTTGCGTCAGTTTTGCGCTTCCGATGCGTCACTTTTTGTGACGCATTGGCGGCATAAAACATGCCTCCTGTTGCGCACTATTTACAAAGTGACGCATTTAAGCAGATGCGTCACTTTGTAAACCCCTGCGCTACATTATACCTGCGTCAGGTATAATGTATGCAGAGGGGGCGTTCCCCGGCAAAAAGCCTCTTAATAGTGACACAGTGAAATCTATGAGATTTCACTGCGTCACTTTTAGGACGCTACTGCGTCAAAATCTTGCGCCTGCCTCACAGCAGGCGTAAGACTGACGCAAGCCCTTTCACATGGGGCTTTCCCCATGTGAAAGGACGCATTGCTGGAGTTGCGTCACTTTTGTGACACACCCCAGCAATGCGTGACTTTTGCGCTTACAGATACGTCAGAAATACTGACGTATCTGTAACTCCTTGCGACATGATGCGTCATACTGTAAATATGATGCATCATTGGTGTCGCAAGGAGGACGCAGTGAAAAGTGACGCATCGCTGTTTTCAGGCAGCGATGCGTCACTTTTCATAAATGAGGCCCTATAGTTTTAGCATAGAACTAAGGTCAGTATGCTCCTATCAAGTACATTAAACTTAATTACGTGTGTGTGCCAGCTAACTCAGAGGTCACTAGAAACTTCTCGAATGAATAAGAAGGGATTAGCTTCTGACAACCACATAAACATGACAACTTTGTTTCCCTTAGAATCGGAACATGTCTCAGAATCGTGAAAACAGAAGATAACAGTTTCACTCAGTCAATCGTGCATGCTTAGTTTCTGCAGAGTTACAGAGAAAGAAAAGATGGGCATTTCAATAAAAGGATTTATTGAATAGACTTATTTCTTGTGCAAGAGATATGAGCTGCTATGATTGTTAGACAGAATGCAAGCAATAAAATGTACAGCGTGAGCAGTAAGAAGAAAAAATACTGTATTAGCATTGTCTTTTAGCTATGACCTATATTCATGTATATAAATACACATAAATACCACAGTCTAAAAGTAGATACTCATCTGGTGCTTCCAAATAGTTCTACCCCAGTGTACCTAACCTAAATGTAGTACGAGGTAAGAAGTAGGTGCTGTTTTCTATAGTATGGTATGCTACAGTTTGTATGCCGAGAGTAAGTGCCAAGATTCCCTCTAGGTTCTAGTCAGCTCCATACCTTAGAATGAGAGAGGTGGGAATCTCTTTCCGGATCTCAAACTCCAACACCCCACGAAGTGAGTCAGAACATCGGAAGCTGGAATCTCTGCAAGCAGGGACGACAGCATCTGGTCAGTGCGTCAGGCGGGGACTCAAATTCCTTCCGAACTTGCAGTGGCAAGCTGTATAGCCGAGCTGTGCAGTATGCAGCCGTAACTTGCCATGGCAAGTGAAGGTTTATTTATACCTGAACGTACTTAGGAATGCTAGCATTGACGTAAAGTCGGGCACAGAAAGACGTCATGAATGAACCCCTAAGAAATAGTTGTTCATGCATAATAAATGAGTTCTTGGAGAAATCTATAATCCAAGCAGGGAATGTCTCAATGGCTTAAGGGTCTTGTTTTCCAAGAACTCGTTGTGACGTGGGATGGACAGATGTAGGTGACAATGCATGTATTGAGATTGCATGGCCAATGCCTAAATAAGGACTAGGATTCTATGCCTAAATTAGGGCAAAGCGAATTGTACCTATATAAGGACATGATTCAGTAAACCTATGTACGGGCATCTAAATCGACACACAAGACACACTCCAATTTAGATAGAACAACATTACTAAATACTAAATTTTATACATGATAAATATGTAAAATAGAGTATCACATGATTCACTAAAACATATCTAAAAGCATATTCATAAAAATGTCTCGTAAAATAGTGGCTATGCATGTAATGCAAAGGTGCTGTACATATTCAAGCAAAGTTTCATCCTAAGCATATGGTTATAGTAAATGCTAAATGAACATAAATATATACACATGATGAATTGGTTCGTAATTACAGAAAAAAAAGTTTGAAACCATTTCATGTCATTTTACATAAATGAAATAGACAAGATGACAATTTGTCTCTGGAAGTGTTCAAATAATTCTTTTCTCTATGAATAGTTCTACTGTAAGCAGATTACTTTGCCCAAATAAGAAAAATAAAAATGTGGAAAAAATAACTAATCATAGGAAAAAGTTCCAAGTCTTGTCTTTTTTTTTTTTTTAACTGAAGGCCAAATTCAGTCTCTCCCGGTACACTGTGTATTGATTCAATAGTCAGTGTATGGGGATGGAGAAAACATTAAATCCTCTATTCCTGTAGACAAAAAAATCATCTACCGATGTAGGTAAAAGTTGGAATGCCTCGTTTAGAAGATTAACTGCACATAGATGGAAAGCATCGCCTTCAGCATTGGAAGCATCAGCAATGTCCGTTTCCGATGTTACTGATGGAGCGAGATAGAAAACAAAATTTTGTTTAAACTCGCAAAGTCACATTTCCATAACATGAATAAAAATATTAATGATTTGTGATATGTCGTGCTAATACAACCTAGATTAAACTTTACACGTGGGGGGACTAAAATGTGTGCTCATAAACGTGCATAATTGTTGCATCTTTTTGTTCGTGCAAAATAATAAAATAATTTATTGTTTTCGTTTTTGTCATTACTAACTGCTGCAAACTTAAATAAGCATGTGCTTGTTTTGCTTTTCCTTGTCTGTGTAATGTCATTTCTACTATTCTAGGTGCATATGGGTCTCATAGAAAAACGGAGACTGGTAAATATAAACGCTGCTTTATTTGTTTGCAATGGCTAGGTAACATTTTGATTAATCGGGTGGGTTAATTAATTAGTAAACCATGGGGTGGATACAGAATACACTTTATTTCTTACATTAATACTTTTCTTGTGTTTGTTTTATACTAGAAATCATAAGTTGCCTGCTTTTGAGGCCTAGCTATTTGAACTGCTAAATGAGAGCTGATCTAAAATTCTGCAGAAAGTCACGAGACGCCCATTCTGAATTAAAACGTTTATTGAAGCTGCATTCACAAAGCAAAAACTGATGAGCTGACATCATTCTGTCGGACATGGCCAAGGTCGAAAGTGAACTTTTTGTCAGTCCTTAACTTGGCATCCGCGGAAGTTGCACCGAAAGACTGTGGAAGCTGCGTGGATGACTTATTACAAAGTTGCAATCGCAGGAAGCCTCTGGCTTCACGTGGAAGAGACAATGGTCTTTGTATGACATGATTTTGTGGAACTTTTTAAGAATCGGGTGACATGTCACTTGTCACTCTCAGCCAATGGGACGTCGAGTAATTCTGAAAACTTTCCTTTGCTAGTTTAGTTAGCGTAGAAAGGTATAAAAAGTCATGCCCTTAGGGTTGGGCTGGCTGCTGCTTTCTGACTTTCCGATGAGGGTGATGTGCTGCTGGACTTTGCGTGGAGCACGTAAGAATCCTCAAAGATCTTTACTTTAATTTCTGTCTATTTAGCTCAGTTAGGGAAATAGGTTTTAGAAATGCTAAACTTTATATAATTTCTTTAAATTTGATTCAATTGCTTAAATTGTGTTTTTTCCATATTTCTTACCATCATGCTTGCTTTATTGCTAATAAATTTCATTTATAAAACTTACAACATATATACCATAATTTAGAAAATAAAATCTTACTTTTGACAAACAAGCTGGTCTTGATTATTTAGAAGTATAGGTTACCTTTAGCTAGATCACGTCGCCTATAGTGGTCGTTTAAATGGTTGGGTTTTATTCTAATGACAATATTCTTTCTGCAAATGTATAAATATGTATATAGTTTGTAGATAATGTGTATATAGATTTATTCTGACCACCTGATTCAGTAGGCCCAAAATATATCAGGTTTATGAATGGGTCCATATTTAGTATAGAATTTTGTTTATAGGTTATGAAGTTGGGTAGCGTAGCTTATGATATATTTTCTATAGCCCGCTGGATCAATTCTCTGGTAGCAGAAATTGATGGTTGCTAAGGGGTAACCAAGGTAACATGTTGGTTACTAAGGGTTGCGTCATGGTATAGAAATAGGATCGATGTTTTAACACTTGTTAAGTTTGTTTTTCGTGCCTATCTGTAAGCTATACCGGTATAGATTGTGTGGCGAGAAATTAGTCACGCAAGCCATCTGTTCAGTTTGTAGTGATATCGCCGAGTATCACAAGAGGTATCGCCGTGTACCATAGTGTTGTCGCCGAGCAGCACAGTTTTAGGGCTAGGTCTGAATCTTGTATAGTGAGGATTTTCTAAGAAATCAAAGCAGCATGAGAATAGGGACAAAGCGCCTTCCATAAAACTCACTGTAATGAGAGTATTAGTTATATCCGAGCTTGATTGAAGGGTAAAATTAACGTCGGTGCATGATTATCTATAAACAGGTTAGAGTCCTGTACGGGTACATGTTTCATATCTATAAACAGGTGAGAGCCCTGTACGGATAACGTCGTTATTTTGCTAACGGTGCATGATTTCTATAAACAGGTGAAAGTCCTGTACGGATTTCATGTGTGTTTGAATTTAGGGAATTTTCCGTGTAAAAGTGCGAGTTTGAATTGTATTTTATGTTCAAGTGGAACTCTTAGAACTTTCACTTCGCGGTGGGTTCAGAGCAAAGCGAGTTCATAATTATACGTGTTAGAAGGGTGGGGTAAGGTTACTCTACTGACAATTGAATATTATCCTTAGTGTGAATAGCGCCGTCTATTCCGAAGTGTGGATACTTGAATGTATGTAAACTATCCTAATTAGTGAAACGAACAGATGTTGTCTTTATAGTCATTGTTAAGAATTAATTTACACTGAAAAGTGTTCTTAAAATGGCGCTGTGAAAAGATTTTGTGAAGGAGGGGTAAGCGCCAGGAGTGAGAAGCGAGAAACCGCAGCTGCTGTGTACGTCACAGAGCCGCGCTGGGATTGGGTGACCTACGTCACAAACTGTATTCTGATTGGCTCCTGAGTCTCTGACGGCCTGTGAGCTGATTGGTTGTTCGGAAATTCTCCAAATTTACTGGTTGAGCAGGAAAGTGACGTAGCTCAACTGCCATTGGCCTGTTGGTGTGTTTCGCGCACGGATTGGTTGTTTTGCGGAACATCCCGGAAATATTTTACAAACGATTTTGTGAATTAAATTTAACTTTTAAAAATGAGTTATCATTTTAAACATGTTGAGAAAAAGACAACATTATTTCAGAAATTTAAGAATTTATTTTTACCTGACAAGAAAATCGAAACGCGAGGTGGTAAACTACTTCATAAGTATAAAACACCTGCAGCGTACATGGAAGGTGAATACGGATATCATACTGTCTTATGGTTCGACAGTTGGAAACGCTATACTAAAAACGATGGTGTTTTGGCTTGGCCTGATGATGGTTCATTTAATGTAAGGGTTTTAAGAAACTTACGAGAGAAAATGAATGCTCTTGTTCCAAAACCGAGACCAACTCAATTTGAAGCTTTAGTTGAGTGGGAAGATGAGATGTATCAGTTACAAAGAGAAGCTAGTGGAATTAAAAGACCTTCTAAAAATCCATCATGGAAAAGAGAAACTCATGAAGATAGACTGCGAATGTGGAGACAGGGAAACATGAGTGAAGGATTGTATTTAATTCATGAAATGGTAATGGGTTCTCCTACAGGGAAATCTATGGAAAGTGAATCTGAGGATGCAATTATGGAAGAAATATATACAACTGCTAGAAATAAACAGCCTAATCAGCCTTTGAGACCTCCTAGATCATGGTCTACTCCGGTGGTTTCTACTGAAACTTCACCGAGTGCACCTCCAATTAGTGAAGCTCCAAAACTTTATCCAAATAATTGTGAAATCACTGAAACTCCTAGAAGACCAGAATTCGAGAATGCTCGAAATGAGGGTAGACATTTTTCAATGACTCCAAGAGCAAGGGAACCTCCAAAAGATTATGCAAGAGAGACAAGAAATGTTGAGGACGATGATTATAATGAATATTTAAGGTCTAAAGAAGAATTAATTAAAAGAATGACAAAGAGCATGGAAGCTGTCACAGTTCCAGTAACAATAGGTCCTGTTCAGCCTGTATTTGATCAAAGAAATACAAACAAAACTGGATTAACTATTCCTTTAAATACAGAAATTCAAAAGCCTGCTGAAAAATTTTATTCAGACTTGACTGAATTAAACACTTCTAGATCGAGAATGCCTGATTTAACATTTAATGAGGATTTATCTCCAAAAACACCAATGGGTGCTATGTCAGATGTAGGAAGTCCTGAAGTCAGGGTAACCACACCAAAACTTGATGTGGCCAAATTAAAAGCGAATATAGAAGAATTAATAATTGGAACAATTGGCCCAGATAGTTTAAATTACTATCGGGATGATGAATTACTATTCATTTGTAAAAGTATTCAGTGGAAAACGAAAAATAAATATGATCAATTAGAGGATCTAGCTGCAGAACTTGAAATCGATGTAAGTAAACAAAAGAATTTTGCAAAGCATTACAGATTAGATTTCTCAGAAAGTGACATTGAGAGTTTGAACTCAATGGGAAGAATAGTTCACATTAAAGATTTGATTGTCTATATCAAAAAGCTAGGAGAACTGAACAAATGGAGAGTGAAATGGACCAAAAGAAAGGAAGATGAAAGATTAGAAAGAATGTCAAAACAATTTCCAATGAGAGAAGTTGCGGGTGGAGGATATGTTCATGTCCCATGGTCAAGACAAGACATTCTGTTATTCACAAATGATTTTCCAAAATTAAGAGAGAAACCTGTTGAGTGGTACAGGCAAGTCGATAGATTTATCAAAGTGTCAAAAGTTCTGTGGATTGATTTAGATGGATTTTTTGACATTGTTGTTCCATCTGATCTTTGGACAGAATGCAAAATATCTATTAGTTGGCCAAAAACAGAACCTGAGCGAATTAAAGAAACAGGTGCCCCGAATCCAATTGTAATGGATTTCTATGAGAAAGTAATTGTTTGGATGAAAAACAAAATTCCACCCAAAGAAGTTGATTGGGTTAAAATAGAAAGAACAGAGCAGGAAACAAAAGAATCAGTTCATTCTTTTTATGAAAGACTACTGTTAATCTTTAAACAATACAGTGGTTATGAAAAATTAGATGAAAAAGACATGAGTCATTTTATCTATAGATTTGTTTATGGATTAAAACCTGAAATTGGAGAAATGATCAGAACTAGTATTGTCGGATGGCAAGCACTATCTATAGATGATATTCTGAGAAAAGCAAAATATTGTAGCGATGAATTAGAAGTAAAACAAAAGAAGCTGAAGGAGAAAGCCATGTGGGCACAGGTAAAGGTGGCTGAGCAACAGATTGCCAGCATGGGAAATAAGAACACTAATTTTGTTCAAACTGGAAATACGAACCAGATACAAGGAAAGTTTAAAGGTAATAATTTCCAAAAGAAATTTAGCCCAAAGATAGAAGAGCTGAAACAAAGATTACCTTGTTTTAATTGTGGCGAAATTGGACATTGGAGGGACGAGTGTCCTCATCCTCCTAGAAACTTAAAGAATCCCTTATTGAATCCACAGATGCAGAATGGTGTTAACGTGCAGCAACAGCTACAGATGCAACAGGGGTTAAATGAATTTAATATTCAGCGACAGTTACAACAACAGCAACAACAACAGGTGAATAATCGTCAAGACCAATTGCCACAACCACCTTTTCCGAATTGTGGGGGAGTTCAAAAATATAATCCAAACGTGGGATTTCAGGGTTGTGAACAGGTAATAAAACCACAAAAACAGCAAAAGCAGCAAAGGGTTCAAATGCAAAATGCTTCACAACAGTTTTTATTAACAGAAAGCCAAGACAGTGATTCTGATGATTATTGCTGACGGTGCCCGAGAGAGGAGGAAGAGTGTGTTGTTGGAGCCACTCTTGAGGTTGACCAGTCCGGTCCTTATGTAAACGGGAAAGTTAATGATGTAGACATCACTTTTCTAGTGGACACTGGTGCTACCCGTTCTACTGTTAGATCAGTGGAAATTGAAAACCTACCTCTCTCTGGGGATACCATCCAAGTTGTTGGAGTAAGTAATCAGCAAATTAAAACAGACTTAACTGATCCAGTACCAGTTGAAATTGGAAATTACAGAGACAAACACAGATTTGTGGTTTGTAATAGTAGTCCAGTAAATCTATTAGGTAGAGACATCCTATGTAAAATGAATTGCAGAATATATTGTTCTCCTGAAGGAGTTGAATTACAAACAATGGAGGAAGATGGTTTGTATAGAATGACAATGATGATGATGGAAGCAGAAGAAACAAAATTGTTTCCTGCATTTGAAGAAAAGGATTTACCTGAAGAGCTAAAGAAAACAGTGAAATCTGAAATATGGGATTTTACTGGGAATGAGATGGGTCTGATGAAAAACGTAGATCCTGTTAAAATTGCATTGAAGCAGGGAATAGAATTTCCAAACACTCCACAGTATAAAATGAAGACAGAGACAATTGAAGGTATTACACCTGTAATTGAAAAATTAATGAAGCAAGGTGTGTTAAAGGAAATGAAGAGTAGCTCTTGTAATTCACCAATTATGGGAGTTAAAAAGGCTAACGGAACATTTAGGATCGTACAAGATTTGAGAAAGGTTAATCAAATTGTTATTCCATGTTGCCCTGTGGTTCCAAATCCAGCAGTAATTCTATTTCAGATTCCATATGATGCTGAATGGTACACAGTCATTGACCTTTGCAATGCATTCTTTACGGTTCCTTTACACCCAGACAGTTATGAAATCTTTGCTTTCAGATTCCAAGGTAAGACCCTTGGATGGACAAGAATCCCTCAGGGCTATACAGAAAGTCCTTCAATCTTTAACGAACTGTTAAAAAGATCATTAGAAGATTTAGACTTACCAGGTAGGTCTACACTGGTGCAGTATATTGATGATTTGTTAATAGCTGCAAAGACAAGAGAAAATTGTGTAACAGACACAATAATTCTGTTAAATCGCCTTGCAGAAGAAGGACATAAAGTGTCCCCAGCAAAACTACAGTTTTGCAAACAAGAAGTGAAATATCTTGGTCACAGAATTGCAAAGGGAAAAAGACAAGTAACAATAGAGAGAATAAAAATGATTCAAGCAATGTTACCGCCAAGAACACAAAGACAGGTCAGAATGTTCCTAGGAATGGTAGGTTACTGTCGACAATGGATAAGTGGATTTTCAGTAATTGCAAAACCATTACAAAGACTGACCAAATCAGATGTAAAGGATCCAATTATTCTCAATGATGTTGAGATGGAATCTTTTGAGAACCTGAAAAAGAGCTTATGCCAAGCTCCTGCTTTGGGTATGCCAAATTATGAGAAAGATTTTGAACTATATTGCAGTGAGAGAGAAGGATGTGCATTATCTGTGTTAATTCAGAGACATGGAAATTTAAAGAAACCTATTGCATATTTCTCTGCAGTTCTTGATCCAATTGCAAAAGCATTACCAGGTTGTTTGAAAGCAGTCGCAGCTACAAGTATCAGCCTTGAACAAAGTGAAGGAATCATTATGGGATTTCCTGTGAAAGTTTTTGTGCCTCATTCAGTTGAAATATTACTGACAAGAGGTAAGACTCAACATTTAACAAGTAGCAGATTGACAAAGTATGAGAAAATCATACTAGGAGCAGATAATGTTTCGATTTCAAGATGTTTGAATCTGAATCCTTCTACATTACTGCCTGATTCTGAAATTGTTGATGACATTGAAACTGAACACGAATGTTTAGATGTCATGGAATTCTGCACAAAACCAAGAAAAGACATCAAAGACAGACCTTTGCCTGAATCGGATTTTGTCTACTTTGTAGATGGCTCATGCTTAAGATCCGAAGGTGGTGTCTTGAAAGCTTCATACTCAGTTTGTACAGTCGAAGATGTTGAAGAAGCATCATGTCTTGAAGGAGTTCGTTCAGCACAAGTGGCTGAATTGATTGCTTTAATTCGTGCATGTGAAATATCAAAAGATATAAGAGTTACCATCATTACTGATAGTCAGTATGGGTACGGAGTTGTGCATGATTATGGACAACTCTGGTCACAGAGAGGATACATGACATCAACAGGATCACCAATTAAAAATGCAGTTTTCATTAGAAGATTAATTGAAGCAATACAATTGCCAAAAGAAATTGCCATAGTCAAGTGTGCAGCACACACTAGAGGAACTGATTATATTTCCAAGGGAAATGCCTTCGCAGATGAAACAGCAAAGTACTGCGCAAGAAAAAATTATTCTTACAATCGGAATAGAAGTACAGAAACTGATTCAAATTCATTAATGCTAACAACTGTTGTAGAAACATGGAATGAGATTAGAGATTTACAAAACGAAGCAGATGATGAAGAAAAAGACCAGTGGTTAAAATCAGATTGTAGACAACGTGATGAAGATGGAGTGTGGGTTTACAAAGATGGCAGAGTAGTTTTACCAAATTGCATGATTTCTGACATGGCCAGATTATATCATGGTCCTGCACATCTAGGAAGAGATTCTATGGTTAGACTTTTTAAAGAAACATGGTTCAATACCAAATTCAGAACAATTGCAGAATCTTTTTGTCAAAGGTGTTTGACATGCCAACAAATGAATCCAAACAGAAAATCAGTGGTGGGGACAGGAATAATTGGTCGAGAGGGTGGTCCCTTTACCAGGTTACAAATAGATTTCATTGAAATGCCCTTACACAACTGTTTGAAATATGTACTTGTAATTGTATGCTTATTCTCAAGATGGGTAGAGGCTTTCCCTACACGACATTGTGATTCAATTACAGTGGCAAAACTAATGCTCAGAGAAATCATCCCAAGGTACGGTTTTCCAGTCACTATTGAGAGTGATGGAGGAAGCCATTTTGATAACAAACTGTTGAAATTAATTTGTGAAGCTATGAGCATTGAGCAGAAAATACACTGTGCATACAGACCAGAGGCATCAGGTGTAGTTGAACAAATAAATGGAACTATCAAAAACAGAATTGGAAAAATGTGTCTAGAAACAGGAGTTAAGTGGACTGATGCTCTTCCACTTGTTTTGATGTCATTAAGAAGTACACCAGATAAAAAGACAGGTTTGAGTCCTCATGAAATTTTAATGGGAAGAGTTATGAGGCAAGCTTTTGTACCTGTAGGTAAACTGTTGAGCATAAATGACAGTGCAATTTTGGATTACTGTAAAAGGTTATCTGATATGGTAACTTCTGTGTCTAATCAGGTGGGAACTGAAGCTCAATCAAATGACAAAGTTTTGACACATGATCTGAGACCTGGAGACTGGGTCAGAACGAAAGTACATCGGAGGAGGAATTGTCTATCTCCTAGATGGCAGAAACCTAGGCAGGTAATCTTGATCACTACTAATGCTGTAAAGTGCAGAGGATTGAAGCGCTGGATTCATCCAAGTCATACTATTCCAATACCAACTCCTGAGAGTTCTGATGTTGAAAGTGATACCACAGATGACTCTGATTCTGAAGCAGAAGACAGAACAGAAGGTGAAATAATTCCAGATTCTGAAGATCGACAAGAAAGTCGACATCTGGAAACTGTGCCAGTGAATGGAAATCTAACAAGAAAAGACTTAGAAATAATTGAAATAGATTCTGAAGGTGAAGAGAATCTGTTAAAAGGAAAGATAGCTGAGGATTCAGTTGTCTATATTGAAGACAAAGAAGCTGAACCGAAAGAAGTTTCAAACCAGGAGAGTATCGAAAGGCAGAGAACAAGCTCTGAAGTAAGGAACAAAAATCCAAAATCTGGGAAGCTAGAGGTAATTGAGGAAGAGGAGGAGAACGAATTACCGAGTACCAGTGACGGAAGACAAAGTGAAGTTCCTGAAGGAGTGAAATTGCCGAATAGAGAAGTTCCTGAGTCAATTGAAATTTCAGACTACGAAACTGAAGAAAGTGACGTGGAAGGTGGAAGTGAAAACGGAAAGAAAAGAACTTGGAAGTCAGAATCAAATAATTCTGAACCAAAGAAAAAGTACGTGAGAAAAGCAGACTACTGGCCTGGTGGAAGATTGAGAGTCAGATTGATTAAGAAACCAATAGAACAAGTTGAAGAAATTAGTAGTCAAAAGAGTCCAGGAAAAGAAATTGGAGTTGGAAGAAAGATTGAAGTAATATCGAGAAAAGGGAAGAGAATAATTAGACCAAACCAGAAATACAAGTCTCCTGAGTGGACTTACTTAGTAATTCCACCTGTTATTGACATATATGATAGTAGTGAAGAAGAAAACGAAATCCAAGAAATTAGTGACAATGATTAAAGTACAAAATTATTAAATTGGCAAAAGGCTGAAGAAATCCTGTTAGTTGACACAAGGTCGAAGAAAAACTGTTTAGTAGAAGAAAACTTATGTATGACATAAGGTCGAAGAAATCTTGTTTAGGGTTTTAAAAGAAAAATATATTTTAAAAGGGGGGTGTATATAAATTTTAAAATTTATTTTTATTTTTATTTTTGAGGCTAAAACTAACCTAAAAATGCCTTACGTTAAGGAGAGCACTTCAAAATGTTCTGTTTTTAAAAGATGCTGTAAGATGACTCTGGTATGTCTGCTCATTTTAGTTCTGCTCTGGTTGGTACTAGCTGTGATTATACCTTTAGAAATGGATAGAGAATTACACAAAGTTAACATAACAAGCAAAGCTCTGGCTAGTCAAACTAAACATAGTGCATCTGCAAAAGTAATTGATCATCAGCCTAACATTCATCAAGATAAATCAATAGGTGATTTTTCAAGCAATACATTCACAAAGCTTTTGAGTGAATATGTAAAAGTAATGGATGCTAAGGACTGTTATGTCTGCGTTAAGTTACCCGCTTCTGTTTCTGAGGGAGTAACATATAATATGCTTCCTCTCACTTATGCTGTTACATGTAGTGTATTAACTAGTTTGTTTTATCAAACTGGTCGTTTAGAATATTACTATTCAAATTATGATGAGATTTTTGCTAATGTTAAAATTGATAATGCTTTAAATAAGCATAAGAAAGCTAAACAATTGAGAGAATATTTCCTTGTTACTAACGAACTCACTTATGAGTATGCTTATAAGAATAATCTAACATGTAAATTAAGTACTGAAGGAAAGAAATTTCTGAATATGGTTGAGGAGAGAAGAGCAATTTATAAGAGAAATGAATTAGTCAAGCAGACTAAGTCATCCTTCTGGCAAAAAGAGGATGAGAAATTAAATGGCAAAATGCTTGAAAATATTGCAATTCACATAGACAAACCTGTTAGTGGAAAGCTTTGCATTAGAAGAGATAATACACTTTTTGATAATTATTTTGTAGGTGCAAGCAACTGTGAAGATACTTATCTGATAATGGGAGGTTGGGGATTTAAAGGTGGAAAAGATCCTATCTTTCCTGGAATTTATTTTGTTTGTGGTGATAAAGCCTACTACAACCTTCCAGACCATTGGTATGGAACTTGTTATGTGGGAATTGTTTTTCCTAAAGTGTTTCATGTTGACAGAGATTCAGAAGGATTATTTAAAATTCATAATTATGTAAATAGAGCTAAAAGAGAAACTTTTACTGAAGTTCTGGGAGATATTTTTCAAGCTGTAATACCTTTTGTTGGTATAACCCTAAATGCAGGGAGAATCAGAAAATTGTCCACTATAGTTGATAGATTATCAACTGACACTGCTGATGGATTTCAATTAGTGAATGTTGAAGTTATTGCAATTAGATCCATGGTAATTCAAGATCGCCTTGCTTTAGACATACTCCTAGCAAAGGAAGGAGGAGTCTGTGGCATTTTACATGTCCAACATTGCTGTACATATATACCGGATGAAAGTAAAAATATTGAAATGTATATTAAGAATATTACACAAATGCATTCAGAAATAATTCCTTTAGAAGAAGAAGATTTTACTGGGAAACTTTCAGAAAGGTTTCAAGCAATTAAAAACTGGTTTCATAATATCGGAAGTTCAATTCTTGGCAAGATTCTGGCACCTTTGATTATAATAGTATTCATTTTTATTTTGACTAAAATAGGTTGTTTGTTACATAAAAGAAAGAAACATTTAAGAGAAAAGAAAAGAATCTATAAACTCAGAAAAGAAGAGGAAAGGGAGATTGAGTTGCAGGAGTTACATAGAGAGCGTCATGTTAATTGCAAAGATTATGCTGAAACAGATTTTTAGGTTTACTAATACAAATGAATTTGAATCTATTTCTTAAAATTAATTTACCAAAATTTTGAGTACTGGTGTGGTGATTTGTTAATCACCAGATGAGGGAGTTGATGGAGCGAGATAGAAAACAAAATTTTGTTTAAACTCGCAAAGTCACATTTCCATAACATGAATAAAAATATTAATGATTTGTGATATGTCGTGCTAATACAACCTAGATTAAACTTTACACGTGGGGGGACTAAAATGTGTGCTCATAAACGTGCATAATTGTTGCATCTTTTTGTTCGTGCAAAATAATAAAATAATTTATTGTTTTCGTTTTTGTCATTACTAACTGCTGCAAACTTAAATAAGCATGTGCTTGTTTTGCTTTTCCTTGTCTGTGTAATGTCATTTCTACTATTCTAGGTGCATATGGGTCTCATAGAAAAACGGAGACTGGTAAATATAAACGCTGCTTTATTTGTTTGCAATGGCTAGGTAACATTTTGATTAATCGGGTGGGTTAATTAATTAGTAAACCATGGGGTGGATACAGAATACACTTTATTTCTTACATTAATACTTTTCTTGTGTTTGTTTTATACTAGAAATCATAAGTTGCCTGCTTTTGAGGCCTAGCTATTTGAACTGCTAAATGAGAGCTGATCTAAAATTCTGCAGAAAGTCACGAGACGCCCATTCTGAATTAAAACGTTTATTGAAGCTGCATTCACAAAGCAAAAACTGATGAGCTGACATCATTCTGTCGGACATGGCCAAGGTCGAAAGTGAACTTTTTGTCAGTCCTTAACTTGGCATCCGCGGAAGTTGCACCGAAAGACTGTGGAAGCTGCGTGGATGACTTATTACAAAGTTGCAATCGCAGGAAGCCTCTGGCTTCACGTGGAAGAGACAATGGTCTTTGTATGACATGATTTTGTGGAACTTTTTAAGAATCGGGTGACATGTCACTTGTCACTCTCAGCCAATGGGACGTCGAGTAATTCTGAAAACTTTCCTTTGCTAGTTTAGTTAGCGTAGAAAGGTATAAAAAGTCATGCCCTTAGGGTTGGGCTGGCTGCTGCTTTCTGACTTTCCGATGAGGGTGATGTGCTGCTGGACTTTGCGTGGAGCACGTAAGAATCCTCAAAGATCTTTACTTTAATTTCTGTCTATTTAGCTCAGTTAGGGAAATAGGTTTTAGAAATGCTAAACTTTATATAATTTCTTTAAATTTGATTCAATTGCTTAAATTGTGTTTTTTCCATATTTCTTACCATCATGCTTGCTTTATTGCTAATAAATTTCATTTATAAAACTTACAACATATATACCATAATTTAGAAAATAAAATCTTACTTTTGACAAACAAGCTGGTCTTGATTATTTAGAAGTATAGGTTACCTTTAGCTAGATCACGTCGCCTATAGTGGTCGTTTAAATGGTTGGGTTTTATTCTAATGACAATATTCTTTCTGCAAATGTATAAATATGTATATAGTTTGTAGATAATGTGTATATAGATTTATTCTGACCACCTGATTCAGTAGGCCCAAAATATATCAGGTTTATGAATGGGTCCATATTTAGTATAGAATTTTGTTTATAGGTTATGAAGTTGGGTAGCGTAGCTTATGATATATTTTCTATAGCCCGCTGGATCATTACCTGCATGCCTGTTGTTTCCTCTCGTACCTCAGCAGAAGAAATTTGCATCTGTGAGATCTCAATGAATGCCGTCATCAGGATTGGTAGCCGCTGGGGACAACACAGACAGGGTCGGACTGGGAACTGAAAGCATCGCTGGCAAATTTTTACAGACCAGCCCCGTCCGGCCTGTAGTGAGCGCGCGCAGCGAGCGTGCCCGACCCCTACTAAGGGGGTTAGGGGCGGTTCTCCCCCAAGAAAATTTGGGAAAAAGACAGACCAAAATGATGAAATTTACAGCACATTTTTCAATACATATGCAATTGTATCAACTTTCAAAGCACAGTAAATAGTAGAGCACCAGGTTACCCACCAAGTCATATGCACCAATAGACCTTATTTCAGAGAGCACCAAAAATAGACACAAGTCGTGAATCAGAGAGAACAAAGTAAAAGTGAGACCAGCCCCCACATGGTGTGTAGCGAGCAAGCACATTGGGCAACTACTAGTAGGGGGACTTTGGGGGGTTGTCCCCCCAAGAAAATTTGAGACAGAAAGGCCAAAACAAAGCATTTTTCAACACATTTTTCATTACATATTAGACTGTATTAACTTTTTAAGCACAGTAAATGATTACCTTATGGAGCACCAGGATACCCAGTCATAAATCACAGACATTCCTGCAGAGAACACTAAAAAATGAAATGTCGACCACGAAACATGAATTTAAACACAACCAATTTATTCTTCATATAAAATAGCATAAAGTCATTCAAAAAAGCACTTAACTTCAAACAATTGTGCAAAGGTTCATAGTAAAAAGTGTACAAGACAATGTGGGCTTCAACCCTTGTTGTACCAACACTTTTGCAAAGAGCTGCTACTCTTTAGTGCGACCGGAAGCAACACTTCTAAAGAGGACTGCTTTCCATTCTTGGTGCAGCACGTCACTGCCAGGGTGTAATGACTGTGATAGGTCAGTGACTGCACTTCTGAGGTGAATGCAGCAATATGGGACAGTGAGCACCCACTTTATTTATTTTAAACATTTGCTAACCCATTTGCAGCAATGCTGTGTGTGGGCTGAGGCATTTTTTGTTTGCTTTTTCTACAGAATGACTGATTTTTGTAGCGGTCTGGTGTAACTGCAAGATTTGGGTGCCCTTTGGGGTGAGTTGTTCTGCCATAAGGGTGCACTCACTGAATAGTTCTTGAAAAGGGAAGTGTCTGAATTTCTCAGTTCATTGAGGAAAAAAAGACCCATAATAACAATAATTTTTTTGAAAAAGTAACAGAAGACCAGTCAGGTTTCCCCTAAGTGAGGCCATGTACGTTTTGCCAATTAGTTTTGCTGTGTATGTATTCTCTAATGAGTTCTGGAAAAGGCTCGAGTGATGCTTTAGCCGAAATATAGTGAAGGCTCGCCGCCTCCTCCTGCCCCCTGCTCACCACATGCCCTCGAGATCCTCCTGGATTCCAGGTTGATGCATGTAGCATGTTTCGACCTCTGCTTGGTGGTGATGGCTCATGGCTGGCTAAGTTACGTGGAGGATCGGGGTCCGGGATAGCCGCTCCCCGAGTCATCAATCAGAGCCTGCCTGGCCTAGAGCCTGAGACTAGCCACCACCTCGCTCCAGCCCTGCTCAAAACAAACAAAACCACTACCCTAGGGAACCGGGCCAGGGCCTAACCCTGCAGCCCTTTGCCCCTTTAGGCCCCTGTGGCGCCCTTTTGCTTTTAATTCATTTCTCTGGCCCGGCCGTAACCCAGTGGTCGAAGTGGGGGAAAAAAAGTAGGGGTACTCTGGGCGGAGAATCAGAGGGTGGGAATAACCCGTGGATTGGGTCAGTGAGCGGAGTCAGAGGTGTGGCAGAAAGAGCAAAATATCCCAATTTTTTAGTATTTGTTTCCCATTTCACTAACCGGCTCCAGCTTATTACGTTATTCGATTTAACCAATGGATACATATGTTTATTTAAGGTTTAATATTAGTTATTGACATTAAAATGCATTCACAAAGTGGGATACGTTTCCAATCATAGAATGTCCCAAATATCTTTAAAAGTGGAATCACAAGCCTTTTGTCTCCCAGCCATGGAGTTTCTGTCATCAGCACTTCTACTCCCTTTTCCACAAGAACATTTCAAACACATATGGCAAAATATCCTAGTTTGCAAATGTTTTCCACATAATTATGGCTCTGACATATTTGCCGCATAATACATCATCTGCTGCATAATTGGATGATTTTAACTAAGAAATTGATTATACCTCAAACGTATCAAACGTTACTAAGGAATGTGACTTGTGCTGCTGTGAAGTGGAGGGCCCCATGAAAAGATTGACTGGTCACCTTTCTCACTGCTGCAGTTGTATGTTCCACTGGTACTAATAAGTAAAAATCTTTGCAGAGGCTGTTAGCATGTGTAAAAATGTCAAAATCATAAAGTATCAGAAAATTTATAGCACCACTTATACCCATGTAGGGTGTCAGAGTGCTTCATATCACACATATTACACAGAGACAATCAATCATACGTGTGTAAATCACTGTATAGAAAATGATACATAATAAAAAGGACTACACGGTGTAGGAGTCACATGACAACCATGCTGGTAAACAGCATAATGTAATAGTGATTGGTCTGGAGAAACACAAACTCAGAATTTAAAACGTCTACCTAAATGACCCCTTTTTTGTTACATTAGGATAAACAAAGACTGGGGAAAAAACCATAACACTCTAATTTATACCTTGCAGTTTGCATGCAGCTCTTACATGACAGTTAATAGCTCACTGTTCTATGTTAGGATTTTAACTTATTAACTGCAAGTAACGATAGGGCCTCTCTGGCAAAAGCAGGAACCCACTGACCTATTTATATTATGCAAATACAACAATTGATGAACAGAATGCAGAACAATGTCATGCATTCACCCCAGAACAGAGATCTGGGCCTAAATCCATTGTTTTTTTGCTCACCATACCATTCCAGTTTGAACCCAGCCATATGCAAATCAGTCTTGACCCTGTGCCCCATGGGAACAGTCCAGCCCGAACTGCCAGGCCTAGTCCTCCCTGAACTGGAAACAAGAATCTTAGGACCAGTTTCATTTGTTGCAGTTACACTATTTACATTATGTGTACTTTGTGATCTGTATGGTACATGTGCTTAGCAGCAGGCACATTAACCCTCTTTCAATGAGTCAAAACGTCCACTAGATTAAACACCTTCTATCTCTACTAAGAACATGAATCACTGTAGTTATCATGAAATTTTTATTGTTGCTGTAATTGTTGAAGGCCAGGAAGGAGGCAGCAAGTGCTTTTAAAACCATATTATACTTGCAAACACAACGCCCCCAACTGAAGTCAGCGCCAGCCACGGCCCGTGCAGGTAAGAGCGGTGGGTGGTGGGGTAAAGGGGGATTTTGAGGGACAATGCAGATGGAAAATTAATTAATTATTTTATTTTCCCTCTGCATCATCCCTCGAAATCCCCCCTTACCCGGCCCTTCTGCTCCACTGCTGTTACCTGCACGGACCTCGCTGGTCAGCGCCTGGTGCGGTCGCACTGCCCTAGAGCCACCCTGCTCAAGAGTCCTGTGGCCTCAGTGACAGAGTCACTGTCACTTTATGGTGTGCTTCTTCATAGGCTTGCCTGCAAGACTGAAGGTGTACTTCAGAATGAATTGTGGCGGACAGGCCTTCTAGGTTAACCCACACTTGCCACTACTAGGGTCCACTTGCTGGTGCTAAGACACCGGGGCTTCTAAGGTCTTGTGGGGCCTTGTAAACTCTAGCATGGGAATGTGCTCCCTCAGGAGAGTGGTCTGGTGGACTGGTCATGAAGGCTGAACCTGGTTCTCCAGTTCCAAATTCAGCAGCTCTGAACATAGTGCTCCCTCCTCTCCCCCACTGAACACCATACTGTCCCACTGAGAGAAACTTGCACTGCACTAACCCGCTATAAACACCTGGACGTGACTCAATTTTAATCACGTGTAGACGAGAGCAATATGCTTTCTAAAGAAAAAATTAATAACCATTCTATCCCTGCTGCCCATCTCAATTAGGTAACAGACCCCTATCTTACTTACTTGTTTAGGGTAGCTGAACTGCGTGGCGTCCTCCTGCTTCCCGAGTTGTTTGATAATGGTTTCCTCTCTCAGTCTGCCTAGTATAAGTACTCTCACTGATTAGTTAATTGTACATACCTGGAAGCCCTACTCAGCTCCAGGAGGGTGTACTTAGCAGTTTGTTGTTTTCGGCGTAGTCGCCATCTTGTAACCGGTTAAATTACCTTCCTTTTTATTACTCCGTAACCTATGATAAGTAATTCAGCTCACTTTCGATCCTATCTCATAGGTCTTTGTTTGTTATGTTATTTATTCTCCATTAGGATAAGAATGAGAAAAACCGAAAATCTCGATCCTCAGTTCCTCGAGTGCTTAATAATGGTTATTTTGTACTGAAGTACAAATACATTAATTTGTAGTGGCCTCACGATTTATTTTTTGTAGACATTCGAATTCAATACCATATTCCCTTCATTTCTGATGCTATGAAGTCCCGAACGGCACCATCCAGCCCATATTTCCCGCCAGTGTGAAGCTCTTACCAGTGCCCAGCTGTTTGTATGCACGACGACTGAACCGCCAACGCAAAGTTCTGACTGAGGCTGTTCGCGTTGAATTGGACTAAATTAGAAGGTAAACTTTCCAATGGGACAAATTTGTGTCCTGTATCTGATCTTCACTCACAATGTTTACTTAAACTGTTTTAAAACATATCTCCGGTTCTACTTATTGTTCTTTGTCATTTTGGTATCATTTTATTTATGAAAATGTACTGTATTTTCTACATTTGTTTGTGATTTTTCACCTGATATTGCATGTTTCTATAGGCACATAACCTAGGATTCTAACATCTTACTGACATCGAGCATTCCTTACCGAGCAGCCTTTGGACTGCGACTAGCTGTCTTTTGCGCACTGTGATTGGTCGGTTCGGGACCAATGGTGCACGCTGAAACGGCCCGCAATCCAATCGACCGACAGCACACTTTTTCAGCAACACGACTATTTGGTCAGGTACCGACGTAGCGCACTGCTCGTAGGGGGATTATAGTCCTCGAGTATTTCGGTCAGCGATACATTTGTGGGGCTTAATACTGGCACTGTAACATTTATACCATTTTTGCATCAGTTCGCGGCTACTTGAGAACGCCGGGACCAATCAGCTGCCTGCTTTTAACAGCTCCACCAATGGGGATGTTTCTTTCAGATTTTTATCGCAGCCAGTTTCAACCATTGTGCACGACGGCACTAGTGATTTCGATCTCATAGCCATATGGTCCATGGCTTACAGGTACTGGACAGAGGGCGATTCTTTCCACCTTGCTTTTTGAACACAGACTGCAGGTATACCGGTGATTACGGCGCCTTTTTGCCGATTATGGCGGTATCTGATTGGTCCATGTGCGGGCCAATCGTATCACCTATATTGCCATATCAGTCAATGGGCCCAAAAGACAGGTTATATCAACCGAACTATGAAGTTCTGCTATCTCGAAATTAATTTAACCGCTTTTTGCCAATTTCTCAAGTTGGGCAGCATTAACCATCTTACAATATATAAAAAATGAAAATAATTACAGTCAATGCACATTATGATTACAGCTCTGACAGTAATCACCATTTCCTGACCAATCACAGGCCACGGCTGACGATTTTCACTCTGGTCAGCCGGAGGGTTTTTAAAGCATAGTCTACCTTGATTTCGGTACCTCCCCCTCGGCTCAGTCGAAGCCCGAGGTACCGACGGACAGGTGGGTTTAACCTTTCCCTTCCAGGAGAAGCTTGAGTCCGCCACAGTGACTCCATTTGAATGCTGACTTTGGGGTACTTTGCTGACCTCCTTTTCTTTGATTAATTTCTGTTGGTTAAACTCTTTGTTCTACCAACACATACTTTTCAGAATGCTTGTTAAGTGTCATTGGCCAGTCTGGACTGGCCTCTAGACTACATTCTTTTATCCACTGCTTTATACTCTAAAATAGGTAGTTTGAGGAATTCTTAGCATGAATATGGAACACAGTTGAAAATGGAAATGTTGTTACCTTTCTATTTCCTCAGAGCGGGGCCTCTTATTGTCCTGAGCGAGTGCTAGGCGAGGCGAGGCCTTTCCCCATAAACTTTTTGGGTGAGTTTTTTCTTTCGCTATATTTGCCCCACATGGGATGTAAGGCCAATATATGCATTGTACAGTATATACAAAGCTGCCTTTTCAATATTGTTGTATGTACGTCCCGTGTCTGTCTCTTTTATTTGAATACAGGTGAGAATTCATTGACCTACCAGATGAGATACGGTAGGCAGCCACAGGGTGGTTTTTCTATCAAGTGATTGTCAACTTGTATAGCAATTGTTGCAGTAGTATTCCATATCATAGGTCCGGAAGAAACCCTTTATAGGCTGAAACATGTCGACCAAATCCATCTGATTGATAGTAATATTTGTTTTAATACTATCC
This sequence comes from Lissotriton helveticus, assembly GCF_964261635.1. Classification (NCBI taxonomy): domain Eukaryota; kingdom Metazoa; phylum Chordata; class Amphibia; order Caudata; family Salamandridae; genus Lissotriton; species Lissotriton helveticus. The sequence goes on from NC_136067.1 coordinate 480,819,829, forward strand.
CCATACTGTTGCTTTTAACATTACTTCTGTGATGACCCCCCTAATAAAGTACTGTGCCTTGGCATCACACTAAGTAATTTTAACTCACTTTTTCTTTTTTCACTTCTGTTTCACTGCAACCTCTCCCATTCAGCCATGTTACACATACATTCTTTTCGTCACCGGAGGATCTGTTTATAGGTCTCCTCACAATATCATCAGGTGAGAGACCTAACAGATACCAGTCCTTGTACAAAAAATCCCAGATGACAATATTCCGCCAAATGGTGGGCTGATGGGAGTATTCTCTGTCTTGTTCTTACACCTTACCTCTCTTTTGTGATCAGACACGTGTTCATACATGCGTTACTTTTTGAATTTGACACACAATATTGAGCTTTTGGTAGACCTCTAGTATTCCTTGTGTGTTTGTTATAGTTTGATTGGGGGATAGGATACTTTGGAGGTCTTTAAATTATTTCCCCTCAGACCCTTCCATACTCTTGTTTTTTGTCAATTTTTTAATCAACCCGGGTGGAGTTCCAGCAAAACCAATTCAGAAGGTAAAAAATAAAAGTTAAAAATAGGAGTACACTAGGGTAAAATTAAAGAAATAGTGCAAATAACAGGGCAACTAATATAAGGTGCGTTCCCTCCTAGAATTAAAAAAGAGGAAAGCAAACAAAACGTCCCTAGGAGAACAGAAGAGCTGAAGAGAACCTGCTCATAAAACCGTGAAGATACTGCCAGGAAGGAAATATATACCTGGGTAAGAACATAGAGGTTCCTGTGGGTGGGTCTCTATAACAAAGAAGGGATGGAGATCCGATTGCCTTTTTAGATTTATTCAAAGCCCACATCATTAGCACCGAAAAAGCAAACTGATGACACCTCATCCTAGCGATAATGATATACCACGCCAGTTATGTCCTCCCTCTTAGACATACCTAGGTGTGGCAACTCAGTATGATAGGGGACTGAGGGAATAAATCAAGATCACAAAGGGGCAGGGTTACCAAATATTAGGAGATTAGAAAAAATGTTAATGAATCAATGTGCATTTGCAAGATTAAATGTTGGACCTAATGAAATGTATTGTGACATATTTTTTATAGATATAATTTAAATGAACAAGTCCTGAAGAAGGTGCGAGATTATTCGAGGCACCGAAACGCTGCGTCGACAGTTTGTTCTTTATGTTTAACAAATAGACAGTTGTTCCTTATTTTTAATAAATATGATGTATATGTAGACCTGTGTAACCATGCTTAACAGCATTTTTCATATAAAAAATTTGAGTTTTTAATATAGCTGGCCAACAGCAAAGTTGAATGTGTATAACATTGTTTTGATGTAATAATGTGTTATCATAATTTTTAATATTATTTTAAAATAAATGAATGGAATTTAGAATTTTTGTGTTTGCAATATTTTGATGCTTATTTTTGGTCTGATACATACTAAGGTGTAAATTTGGTAACTCACGCAACAATTCAGCCCCCCCCCCCACTGATGTAAATGCCCCCATGGGAATTTAGCATTACTAGCCATTTGCCAAACTCAGGAGAAGGAGTTTTTTGTTTTCATAAGGCCGATGTGAACTGCACCATGCAGATGAAGTTTGGAGTCTGTAGCCGGTAAGGTCGCATCGGCAGGTGGATGCTGGTCCCATGTCATTCTCATTGAAGTCCGCCCGCATTCTTGAGGAAACCCAGGACAGTTCTTTTTCAACACAAAGTACCCAGAACCTTTGGATTTTCACCTGGAGTCCAGTTTAGCAGGTTGAAATAATAGACTCTGAAATCAGCCAAGGGCCCAAGACCTGTGGAGGCACCTTTTGGGTGAGAGGTTTCACTAGAAAAGATGCCCACATCAGGGTCGAGGTAGGCTCAAGTGGTGCTGGTCAGCTGACCAGGTACAGGGGTGGCCTCTGAAAGCCTGTTGTTTCCCTGTAGCTCATAGGGGATATCAGCCAACTGACCCTTGGAGGCACTTCAGTGATTCTGAGTTCAAAGCAAGCAGTTTCCATCTTTCTTCAGGCTTCAGACAAAAGGGCAGTCCGAGTCTTTTCAGTTCCAAGAGTGTTCTGATTAGAGGTTCTGAGGGTGCCAATTATATATGCATTCCCAGTCTGTATGTGAGGGAGACATCCTTTATCCAACCTTAAACTGGCACTGTTCAGTTCTTCCACTCCTTTTGGGTTTGGCTCCAATATTTCTAGGGGAAAAAGGATAGGGAGTCCCAGGTGTGAGCTGCATTTGCTAGTGATAGGACAGTCATCTACAGAAATCATAACAGGGCTTAGGACAGCCCCCTAGGCTATGTTTTCAAGCTCAGGAGGGGCTGAGTACAAGCCCCCAGCAATACTGCTCAGGAGAGGAACAGCTTTCGATACACCCAAGGCCCTTTTGTCCCCTGTCTGGAAGGAACATACATCACACCACAAGAGAGCCAGTAACGGTCATGTGGACCTGGACACTGGTAGAAAGGTACATTTAGTTTAGGTAGAAAAAGTACTGATAAGGAAGGTTTAGGCCTGGAAAAAGGTTTCTTTTGCCAGGACTACAAAACAGTTTATAACTGCACTACAGGCTGCATTATTAGGCCTGAGACAAGTTCCTACTTGCATCCAGCACAAAGGAGTGTACTCCAAAGGTCAGTTGGCTGACTTCCTGTTAAACTTTAGGGACACAAAAGCTGCAAGAAGCTCATTTTTCCTAAACAGCCCAACTTACCAGCCCCAACTGGACCTTCCCAAGACCCTGTTGGTGGCCTCTGCTGGAGTGCGACCTTGACCCCCAAGTGCTGTTACTGAGCTCCTGGGTACCAGTACTGTGAGAAAGTATACTCTTACTAAGGCCTAACAATCTGGGAAATCCTGGAAGTTAGAAGCTCTGTGCAGACTTGATTCCTGGAGAACCATCTAAAGACCAGGCCAATCTGCCAAGCCAGTCCAACGAAGGTCCATCATCACCTGGCCTGATTTCACTGGAGCTCCAGCTAAGATATCCAGAATCCATCAATGCTGAGCCCTCTTCAGTGCCAAGCCACAGCTTCATTGGCATAGTCATCAAAGGAGAGTGACTCCGGAGGATAAAAACTTGAAATTCTTCAGCCCGAGCTTTTCCAGCATAAACCAGTGGTTTCACTGAGGATCCATCTCAACCCCAGAATCTGTCAATGTTGAGTCATTTTCTCTTGGTGCTAGCCCATTGCCTGCTTTCACTGAACACCTGGAGGTAACTTTTCCACCAGAACAAACCTGGTCCATTGATTCCAACTCACGCTCCATTGGGGTCAGCCTTAAACCATACCCTTATCAGTGTCAAGAGCAACCAGATGACTGCTTTTGACACTTAATATTATGTTGATGCTATTTTCATTTAAAATGTTAACAATTCAAGCAAGATGGCACTTGAGTAACATGCCACACCGTTTACTGCACGTCCCCTGCCTCACTAGATCGGAGTTCAGCAATACTGACTGAGCAATACGAGGAGGAGCTGTTTCAGCGGCGAAGATTTTGGGAAGAGAACACCACTGACAAGATAGCATTCGGCAATACGGCAGTAGTGCCTTTAAGTATGGGGCACTGACCTGCCTTGTTTTTGTGGCAGTCAAAATGCTGGCACAGCACTTTTCCCAGCTTGGAGCAAAACTGTTCTAGACCCAGAGAGCGCTCCTCCCAAGGTTATGACCGGACGGGGAACAATAAACGTAAGGAGCGACCTGCAGCTTCTGTAGTTTGCCTACTGTGGTAACTGGGCGGTCTCCAGGGTATCTACACTAGCTCCACCCTGCTTCAAATCCAAGCAGGAATCTAAAATGAAAACATGATGCTGGCCCATGGAGCATTGCAGTCTGAGTATGGAGGATCTCAACCCTCAATTGCCAACCTGTTTTCAGCTCCTAACACCAAAGGGCTAATAGGAGATCTAGAGGAGAAACCTGCACTGAATACCATTGAGGCTCTTCTGATGGAAAATCTGACAGAGATATCTAGTGATCACAGGAGCAGCATACATGATGAGCTTTCAGGGACGCAGACTTCGCAAATGCTGTTTGGGTCAATGTCTCTACTGGTCATCAGGGAGGTGAAAGCTGTAGATGTTCAGTGAAATACTTTATTGTATGATTAATTAAAATCCTTTACAAAAACTGAAGAAAATACGAATTAGAAAAAGTGAAAAGTAAGATACATAACATTTGAAAAAAACAACACGAAGTTAAAAATCAATAATGCTATAAAGTGACTGTACATAGATGACTTTGTACCAAAAGTGGGCCATTTAGAGACCGCTCTTGAAGGGATTTAACATGCAAGGGATGCGCAAATTACAGAGGGCAAACTATCCCTAGTACAAGTTAGTATAGACGTAAATAATATCAAAAAGTGCTATGTCAAGTAGTTGCGAGCACCAGTAGTCCTTTGAGCATGATTTATTCAACTGTCACTTCTCTGGCCGATTGAAAGAACGTTCCAGCAGCCGCGTAAAACTTCCCAATTAGTGGCAGCTCCATCGGGTCTATGGTGCTATAAATATGCCTTAAGGCCTCCTTGCAAGTTCTTACGCTGTGTTGTATGAACATAGTTCTTAGATACATGCGCCTTGGGGACAACAAAGCTGGGCAACAGCAAATATCATGTTCCGCAGATTCTAAGTAATGTTGGCACAGACAACCACCGGACCCACTTGACAACCAGTTTTTCCAGTGGGCTCTATAGTCTTGTATTGGCAAAGTTAAGAGCCTCTTCCTCATGACATTTTGTAGGGCTTGCCTTCTAAGACCTGCTTTTAAATAGGGCTGGCATCCAGTAGCTTCATGTGACTTGATGAGGCCATCTGCTCCCAGGACTGATCTGATCCGTTCAAGATCTTGTTGCCTCGAGATATAATTGCCACACTTTTGTAACAGGATCTTTAGACTGCAATTAGTTAATGATGTGTCTGTTGAAAATTCAGTAGATAGACCCCGTTTTTTTTTGCCCAGCGACTATTGTTATCGGTAAAGACCACCTGTAGCGCGGCCCTGAGTGTGCCCGGGCATGCATTGATCACATTGTGTTGGAATTTGACTATGTCTTTTTTGCATTCAATGTCCATAGCTGTGATGTTGAAATCTAGTCGGATCAGTGAATGCCTGGTCGTGTGGGGGAGATTAAAGACTTTTCTATATGCCATTGTGTGTAGGCCCACCAATTTATTGGTCAGCAAACCAGGGAAGGCGAGGTGGCCACAACTTAGTGTAGACATTAACTTGGCTTTCATTACTCGTTGGATCCCCTCCGTTGAGTGACTAACAAGCTTGTGGTGTAATTTACACAAGCTGTATGTTAGCTTAGCTGCTTTTGCCTCTAGTGCTTTAACCTGAAGTACCGGTCTGCAGGTATCTATAAATACTACCTGGTAGGTATACTTGTTGGTCGTAGTTATCCCAAGAGGACCCAGCTGCCATGCCACTGTTAGTTTTTTTAACTTGTGACCAAAAATCAGCACTTTTGTCTTAGATGCATTAGCTGTGAGCTTGTTTTCCATGTTGTAATTATGTAGTGTCTCTAATGCCCTTTTCATGCCAATTCTTTTGTGATCCAACAAGACGAGATCGTCCGCGTACTGTATAATTGGCAGTCTGAGGTGGCCCAATTTTGGAGGAAAGATGTTAGTTTTTAACAGTGATTCTCCCAGGTCTGCAGTGTATAAGTTAAACAGGGTGGGGGCGATCACGCAGCCCTGTTTTAGCCCCCTGTTTGTGAAGATCTTGGCAGTAGCACATGTGCTAGTGAGCTTAACTCGCACCCACGTGCCAGTGTAGAGTGATAAGATGGCCGCAAGGAGTTTCCTTGGTATACCCCACTTAGCCAATTTAGCCCACAGAATATTTCGGTCGACCCCATCAAAGGCGGCACTGTAGTCCACTAAATATGCGTATAGTGGAGGGGAGGTGGCCCCAGTTGCCTTCGTTTCCAGGTATGAAAGTGCGATGGTGTTGTCCATGCTCGATGAGTTCGGCCGAAAGCCTGGTATTGCGGGATAACATGGTTTTCCGTGATCCATAATTCTAGCTCTTTCAGGATTGTTTTGGAGAATGCCTTGCCTTCCGCGTCCAGTAGAGCAATCAGTCTGTAGTTCCCAGGGTCAGAGGCATCCCCATTTTTATGAATAGGTTGTAGGATGGAGCCTTTCCATGAATCCAGAACTGCAGAGATGTTGTAGCAATGGTTGAATAAGGCCTGAATGTGGATGCTCAGTATTCACGATCTTCCCTAAAAATGTACCCAGGCAGCCCATTGGGCCCTGGTGCCCCATCCTTTCTGATGCCCTGCAGGATAGTTTTTATTTCCCTTTCTGTTTGGTAGGACTCCACCACTCCGCTCTCTTCATATTGGCAGTCTTCTACCCCGACAATGCTTGTCATGGATGTTTTTTGGTCAACATAAAGGCTGGTCGCATGATCTGCCCATTTGTTAGCAGGTACAGGCATTCAGGGTATGATGGCCACCGTTTAGACCATTAACATGTCTCCAGAATTCCTTGCTTTTGTTGGGTGCTAGTAATGCGTAGATATTTCTCAATTTTTCCTCTATACAAGTTTGTTTCAATTGCCAAGCAATTTTTTATGTGATTTTCTTGCTGCCTTCAAGAGTATTTCTGATCGAATGGACTTTTCCCTCATGTGCTTCGCTTCTGCCTAGCGGCATCTCTTTTTACTCTCAATAAAGGTTTTGTTGTCAGTGAAGTTCAATTGCCCCTGTGCAGTATATTTATTAGTAGACCGTTTACCTGAAACCAGGGCATTAGATAATGAAGTCATAATTTCAGCCCAGTTGCTCTGTGGACCAGTTATGCATCTGTTCTGCTTCCATTTTCTGAACTTCGCCCGGCTTATGGGGCCCCATTTAATCCATTTTATAGAAGCTGTTGTGGAGTGAGCATGCTGCCTGCCGTTAGATGTTCCTCGTGCATCTTGCTGCTAGTGTTGACAAGGACAGAGATTGGTTGGTGATCACTTCGGGAGTGTGCAGTACCTTATACTCTTCACATCTCCTCAACAAATTCTTGCTCAGGAAGATGTAATCAAGTGTGGAGATGTTTTTAAATGTAGGTCGTGGAATCGTTGTCAGCTGCCCTGCGTTATTCGCCGACCCCAGATTAAATTCATTAATACATGCGTCCATAAGATTACGACTGCGATCTTCATGTTTTTGTTCAGGGCCACAGAGGTCTCTTATGTTAAAGTACCCAGTGATGATACATTCGTGTCCTGGGTATTTGTGGAGGTATTTTCTAATAATCCTAGTGATCCTTCTGATGTTTGTATTTTTATCCTTCTTTTTTGGATTGACATAAAGATTAATTACTCCAAGTTTGAACAGAGTACGCTCTACTCCAAACCCATTTATAGTTATAATCTGGACATCTGGAGCGAGCGTGGGCCATTCCCCGATTTGTAGTTTCAAATTTAATTTTGCAAATATCGATACCCCGCCACTTGGTCTTCCGAATATATTTTTTTTGCTACCCATTATGTGGAACGCCTGATAGCCTTTGATGTTGCTGGCTGTTTCCAACCAAGTTTCCTGCAAAGATAGTATGTCTCCTGTCCTCAATGATTCCATACATTCTTCATTGGTCAGGATTGACTTAAACCCTGCCACGTTCCAGCTTATTAGCCTGAACTTAGTGTTTATTCTCTCCATTTTAGAACCTCTGTGTTTGTTTGTTTTATCCCTCTCTAATGGACCACTTTGTTGCAGTCCGTGAGAATTTGGTGTCTTCCTTATACTAGGATTTGCCCCAATCCGTGGAGTGTAATGCAGAAGTGAGCCATGCCCAGTCCTCTTGTTTGTCAACCTGAGAAACGCTCACTTCCTTGCAGAGTCTAATAGTAGTGCCCTTATGAAGCTTAATTTTAATGTCATTATTAAATGATTGGCTTGAGTTTGACTTGGTGCCCCTTAGTGTACTATGTTGTAAGGGAAGCATCTCTTGGTTTTGTAGCCTCTGAAGCAGCACTTGTGAGTACTTTTCAATTGGACAATAATCAATCTGAATACCCCAATTCTTCAGTGTGTCCATTTCTGCCATAACATTTTGGATGTCTGACTTATTGAGCCACTTTGTTATGGTCGACTCCTTGTTCCCTATCTAGGTGTATTTTTTAAGTGCACCGCTACGAGTTGGGCAGATGTTAAATAGGTCAATAAGGGTATGCTTGTCAGAAGAAACAGAATGTTTGAATGATTTAGAGTGTCGCTTTGGCCCCTTGTCTCGAATTCAGGGGTGAAGATCAACATGTGCTCCACGTCTGCCAGAGGAGCAGGAGCTACGCCATTTTCCATACCCTCATGGATCAGTCCGTGGAATGTTTGTAGTGTGGGCCTTGTTTGCCCATGATTCCAGCCAGACACATCATTTACATCCTTTATTGTGTTAATATTAGGATAACTAGGCTGCTCACGCATCTGACTCCTTTGACCAGGCGATGAGGTCTTCATTGCTTGTGTAGTCTTCCTTGTTTGTGTGGAGACAGCACTTTCTATGTTTTGGGCTTTGCATTCCATGTGAAGTTGATGGATTTTCACTACGCCGGGGTCCTTCTCTGTTGCTGATGTCGATCGCTCGATTTTGTCTCCTCGTTGCTTTTCGATGAGCATCTGACCTGTTGAGTGGGCAGTCATACAGTTGCTGATGTCTGGCCTAAGCCTTGCTTCCTGGTTTTCTTTCCCTCTCAATGGGTCTACTATAAGGTCACGGCTTTCTGGCCCAATGGCTATGTTGCCAAAGTTAGTGTTCACCGCCTCAGCATAAGTTTTTGCTTGTTTGTTTCAGGGGATTTGATTGTTGCAAGGTAGTGATTTTTCCTTGTGTGGGTTTTCTGTAAGCTGTAAGGTCGGGCATATCTGCCCTGGGATTTCCTGACAGTTGTTCTCATAGGATAATTTGAGAGCGGCGCTATTTCTTATTTGGAAAATGGGATACATCATAGATCCCTTTTCTGTACATGCATTGCCAGTGTCGGCCTGATTACTGGGTTGGATTGAAGAGTGTGTTATTTCTTGCTTTTTTTGCGTAGGTCACATCCCACCTATACGTTTGTTTGTTTTTAGAGCTTTCCGAAGTTTTTTTCTTTTGCCGTCTGGATAACTACCCATCAGTTGCCTTTTGGCCTGTGTTCTTAGTTTGTTTGAGCTCCTCTATATTGGGTGCCGAGCAAACCATTTTGTCCGGGGTCAAGTAGATGTTTGTCGCTACTTTATCATTTATAGCCTCGGAGACCACGGCTATAGGGCTGTTTATGCAGTTGTTTGTAGCTGCTTTATCATTTGTAGCCTCTGAGTCCATGTTTTCCCGAGCCGCAGTCATGATCCTGTTTTTCAGAATATTTCCTGTTTAGTGTGGAATTTATCCGTGCCTCACCGCATTGATGTATTAACGTTGTCAACAGCTCTGGGAGTGTGGTTAGTTTCTCCACTATTGCTTCACTAAAGCTTTTTGCTGGGCTTGTGAAGCTCCCTTTACCCTTTTCACTAACAACCAGCCGATCAACTTTATGGCTGATCGTGTCCACTTTTTCATTAATTGCCAAGACAGTTTGCGCCAGCATGTGTATTAGGTCCACCTGAATCTCTAGTTTGTGTGATTGCCAAGAGAGTGACTTTACAGCTTCCAGTAAGGATGAATTTATTGTGTTCAAGGTATATTCAGGACCATTCCTATTGTTTATGTCTTGTTTCGTCCCTCCGGGCTCCCCAGTGTCTGCCAGTTGTGGCTTCTACAGAGCCCTCTCCCAGTGGTTGCAGTTAAGATCTGCTGTAGGTGTTATTTTTATTAATTCAGGGGATGCCGAATCTGAAATATTGGCGGCACCAAATTGTTTTTGTATTTGTGCCCTGCCTTGGTTTCTGGGCGTGGAACAGCTCTGAGTGCTCCCCTGGCCGCCAGGGTAGATGGAAGCATCCAAGTTGTCCTGAAGCTGGTCATTTAAGTGGTGGTGAACTAGTCCCACTATGTCAAAAGCGTTCTTGTTGCAGATACGCCCACTTGATTTTTAATTCTGTGAGGGGCCCAGAGGTGTATATAATACTGCAATATCATTTATAATCAATGATATCTCAATGATTTGCTCTGGCCCATGTTCCTCCAAAAGCTGTAGATGTTATAAATACACCCAAAATTTTGCAAGACTTTCCTCTCCCCGGGTGCCTCAGGGGGACAGGGTAGTGACATAAATATTCCCACTAGAAAATTGGTCCCCCAGCTACTATTTACAGCAAGCTCGAGGAAAGGGAGCAGGACATTGATATTTCCCCTGAAACTGTGAGAGAGAAAATGTTCTGTTTAACTTATAAATCTTAATGTTCTAATTCTGATAACAGATCTTCAAGTGAAGGGATGATGCACCTTTGGATTTAGGTAGCAGCAGTTTGATGAAAGAGTGGTTGATACTGACCCAACAAAAGAAATCATCACTAAAAAAAGAGAAAAAGAAAGGGAATAGTTTACAGCTATAATGGGACTACTCCGACACACAGCTTGTTTATCCTTATGGAGAGAAACCTAAAAAAGAACCAGGAGCAGAACGGCAGAACGGCAGCTAATTCTCCTTTTACTATGACGCAACTAAAGGATGAAGCTCAGAGTGAAATCCATCGGGCTAGGTTAGGCTAAAAAAACTGCAGGGTGCAGTGAGGAAAATGAACAAGACGTGTTCAGACATCACAGACAGGTTAACAGTGGTGGAAGGGTGGACTGAGCATTGAGACTGAGGTCGGCACCCTGAAAACCTAAAGTGCATCCCAAGATTCTATCATGACTGATGTCATGTGGGAGAATAGTAAGAAAGGAAATAAATTAAGATTTCTGGGGATTCCCGAAGGTGTGGAGGAGGGTATCGCCAGAGCATTCTTTGTAAACCTCCTAAAAGGTGCATTTTTAGATGACAAAATGGAATTTCAACATTGACACTGAAAAAAAACAATCCAATAAGGTGGAGAGGCCTTGAGCAATGCTTGTGTACTTTGATACTTTCCTGTTAATACAATATATATAGGAATATGTCCAGGCTCGTCCAAATGCAAAAAAAGAACATGAGGCGGTTTCATTCTATGGTAAACAGGACTTTGCACACGCCACAGTTGAGCGTAGATGGCATCTGTAACAGTTATTTGTTCCTTTTCAGAAATTGGGTGCTGAAGTGCACCTACAAAATCCTGTGAATCGAAAATTATCTTTAATGGACGAAATTGCAGTTTCATTCTTGAAATTTAGACACAGGAATATGTAAAGGAGCTTAATTGAGGGCCTGTCACACTAGTTGGATCGCCCCAAGGCATCCCGTGGGGTCTGGGGGTGCAATTGGCTAGGTCGGTAAAGAACACATAAAGCAGCAATGGCTGGGAAAGATGCAGGTTAAAGCTGATCACATTTGAGGTTGTTCTTTGGCAAGGGGGCTAGGTGGTGGGTATGTTATTTAAGGTGCACATCATTCAGGCTTGGCCTAATGGCTCATTTTTTGGGGTTAGGGTTAGGGAGGTTGAGGGAAGGGTGAGGGGGTAGGTCTGGTGGGGTTTTAGGTGGTTGGGAAGGGGGGCTTCACACGTTGGCGGGTCATTGAGATAGAGAATTGGAAGTTACAGGACAGAAGTTTCAGAGATCTATACCTTACCTTGTGTATAGGATCCAGAGGCTGAATGCAAGGTCTGAGATCTAGGTTGTTCTTGATGGTTGGCAAACGGGAGCTACAGACAGCTACTATCAATATTTGTAGGCTGAATGCTGAAAAAAGGCACAGAGTTTCATTAGGCCTTCAAATGCTATATGTTGATATTATCTGTCAGCAAGAAACTCATCTAGAAGGGACACGGAGGGATGCATTTAATTCACTCGGTATAGATTGATTAGGGGCACCCCTCAAGGTGAGCGTACTGGTGGGGTGGCAATTTTAGCCTAAAATGTTGGTGCACAGTTCAAACAAACATGGGTGGATACGCATGGTGAATGGGTCATGGTTGAATGTCAGTCCGCTAATGGATTCAAATTCACATTGTGTTCAGTGTATGGATGTCTTATAGATCATCCTCGTGTATTTGAATGGCTTTCAAATGAGTTAGCACTTTGGCCACGGTCAATTATATTTAGTGGGGATACGAATATTATTCTACATGGTAACTGGTCTATGGAAGAACATCAAACATGTCATATGTAGGTTGGAAACCTAAATGATATCAATCACTGAAGAGTTTATGCCAGGTTCATGGTTTGGTCAATATATGGCACAGTCAAAGATATACTGAACATGGCTATACATACTATTCAGCACTACATCAATCACATGCCCGGTTAGACTATTTTTTGCGTCACATGCTTTAAAACAGGATGGCAGAATTGAAAGCTACCCTTGGTTTTTGTTAGACCATATCCCTTTAGTGCTTGAGATTTATGGTGACGGGTTAAAAAGGAAGACGGTTCCCTGAAGCTTTGAATGGGCCCTGTTAGTTAATTAGGAATATCGCAAATGTATAAATAGATTACTGTGTTTTTAAGAGAGAATGTAGGGAGTGCACCAATAGGGGTAATCTGTGACACTATGAAGACATGTAAACGGGAGGAAATGTTAACATTTTCTACGAAAAGGGGGAAAGAAGAAAAGCAGATATTGCAGGACTGACAGATTATTTTGGCTTTGGCAGAGGAAAAATTAGTAATAGCTGTGCAGTGCGGGAGGGAACTGCAGGAGTCCCAATTGGATGTGGCAGTGGCAAGCACAGTAGTAGCTGAAACATTCACAAAAAAAAGCAGCTGATAAACTAACGGTGTGGAGAGGAAGATATTCCGAGTGTAGTGAACAAATAGGATACCACTTATCCATGAGAACAAGACAGAGAAATATATAATGAAGTACTGACAATCAGAGACCCAAATTATAGGATGGTTTCATACTCCGCTGAGATTAGGGCCTCCTTTCAAAATGATTATCAATCCCTGTACATGGAGGGTACCAAAGGGGAGGTAACTAAACACAATATCTCTGAATCAATTATCTAAAGAACAAGCGTTGCTAGAGGGACCGTTACAGGGGGAAGAGATTCACCTCGCCTTGACTAGTCTACCAGCGGGAAAGGCTGCTGGTACTGGTTCTATCCCCACTGAATTTTGAGACAACTTAAGGAATAATTTATGACCTTATTTGAGCAAATACATAGGTCCTGGTCCTCTTCCAAAATTATTGTATTTCGTAAGAAGAACAAACCAATGCAGCAACTTTGGGCCTGATTACGAGTGCTGGTGGTTGTCCGTGAGCTGCATTACGACTCTAAAATCATTGCGGCGAAGGACCACCGGCTCTTTCAGAGAACAGGGTTTCAGAGGTAATAGCGGAGCTGTGCCACAATGCAACATGGTCAACGGGACTGGCCTAGTCCCACTGAGCATATTACGAGTTCCTGTATCGATAGCCATTTCATGGTGGGAGCCCTGCTGTGAAAATAGTGGCAGTGCAGAAAAACTCTCACCATGGGGTTACATTCAAGGGGCACAACGTGTGCTCCCATGTCTGTATTCCCCCATAGTTCCAGCACAGCATGGATGCCACCGTCCATGTCGTGCTGGAATTTTTTTTGCTGATGCCATTGCAGTGCGAGAAAGGCAAAGGACAGTCCGCCTTGCATGAGTTCAACTTGTAATAAGGCGGGTGGTCCTTGCGCTGCTTTGGCAGTGCTGTGTAGGTAGGGAGCCGGCGCAGCACCGCCAAACTCGTAATCGGCCCCTTGGTTCCAAATCATCCAACTACTTAGATTATTGGAGTTTCGAAAATGTATTCAAAACATTTTGACACACGTCTGTCTCAAGTAATCCATAGAATAATTTCTAATCGGCAACTCAGGTTTATTCCCAGGAGAGGTACAACAGATTATACCAGAAGAGTTATCTCTCTCCTTGATACAGCACAAGTGACAGGGGACCATAAGGCTTTGATCCTATTTGATGTGGAGAAAGCTTTTGATAGGGTCTCCTGGCACTATGTTTGGGCCACTGTGGAAAGAGTGAGTATTGGACCGGGATTTATCCAGGTAGTAAAACCTCTGTATTATAATCCTGTTGCCAGTATATTTGTAACTGCAGAACTGACGAAACAATGTAGGATCTCAAGGGAACGCAGCAAGGTTGTCCGTGCTCCCCACTTTTATTTGTGATGTATATCGATCCATTTAGAGGAGATTTGAAAACAACAAGGCTATTCACCCGATTCAAATGCAAGGATTTGATATTAAGGTCTTGGTCTATGCCGATGATATTGCTCTCGTACATTCTAATCTGGCTATGGCTCGTAAGACAGTGGAAGAAGATGCCTTAAGGGTTGGGAGTATTTCCAGATACTCTTTAGATAAAAATAAGGTGCAAATGGTCATTAACACTAAAATACTGTTGGTGGATAACCATGTTATGTTATGTTATGTTATATTATTTTAATTTATACAGCGCACAGCTACTCGGAAGTGTCCCGGCGCTTACAGCAAGAAGGCAAAAAATGCACAGTTACCAATTAAAACAGTAAGGTTTTTAAGGCTTTCCTAAACAGAAGAGGATCCTGAGTGGCCCTCATGGCCAAGGGCAGCACATTCCAGGCTAGACAAGCTTTGCGCACAAAAGAGTTCCCCCCAGTCGCTGACGCTTAAACTTCAGAGTCTGCATCAGCAGCTGCGAAGACGAGTGCAGCTGTCTCCCAGGTGTGTAAAAAGCCAGTCTCCTCTGCAAATAGATGGGACCGAGTCCGTAAAGGGCCCGTTGCACAATTGAGAGCATTTTAAATTTCAGGCGTATTTCAACAGGAAGCCAGTGTAATGACCGTAGAAGAGCCCGGGCACTGTGCCTGGATGACTGCCCCCCTAGGAGTCTGGCAGCCGAGTTTTGTACCACTTGAAGTTTCTTCACAAGGAAACCTGGGCTGCCAACTAGGAGGGCGTTAGAGTAATCCAAGCGAGAGAGAAAGTTTCAGTGCCCGAACGACCGTCTCTCTGGCCGTGCTCGGCAAGAAGGGAAGGAACTTTCTCAAACTTTTCAACACACCAAAGCAGGTGCCAGCCAATTTTTTTACATGCGTCAAAAAATTCAGATTCTCATCAAACCAAACGCCTAGGTTTTTGGCGGCACCATTATTCTCGGACGGGCAAAGAAAACCAGGAGGCCAGAGTCTCTCTCTGAAATCCGGAGCAAAAGAACCGAATAGCAGTACTTCTGACTTTCCCTCATTACATTTAAGCTGCACGTTCGCCAGCCAATGAAAGACCGATGACAAGCACTGCTGGGGTCTCTTAACTGTGTCCTCCTCCTTGCTCCAGGTAAACAGCAACTGGGTATCATCGGCGTAGGCCATCACCTTAGCCCCCAGGGACTCCGCCAAAAAGATCAGCGGAGTCACGTAGATGTTAAATAACAGTGGGCTAAGCGATGACCCCTGCGGAACCACAGTGGAAACCCTCATGGGCACAGAGGCACACGGAGGGAGCCAAACCTGCTGCGACCTTCCTTCCAAAAAAGAATTGATCCATTGCAAAGCCGTCCCAGAAATTCCTATTTCAGATAGGCGATCCAGGAGCATGGCGTGAGGTACCGTGTCAAACGTCGCCGAGAGATCAAGCATAACCAATGCTGCTCTCCCGCCGGCATCAAAACACTCCCGAAAGGATTCCGTGACCTCTAGCAAGGCGAATTCCGTGCTATAAGAGGCACGGAAGCCAGACTGCGCCGGATGAAGCAAACCAGCCCCCTCAACAAAGTTGGTAAGTTGAAATGTGACCCGTTTCTCGCAAACTTTAGCCAGACTTGGCAGAAGCGAGATAGGACGATAGTATTCTGGGAGAAATGGATCGAGTGACAGTTTTTTGAGTAAAGGAAGGATCAAGGCATGTTTCCAAGCTGTCGGCACACAAGCCTCCCGCAAGATTTATTGACCATAAAATTCACCTCCGAATTAATGGTGTCTGCCACATCCAATAGTAGATGGGCCACACAGGGGTCGTTGGGAGAGATGAACTTAAGGGCTTTGAGGATTTGGAGAGAACTAGCGAGGTCAATAGGACGGAATTCAGAGAAAGGGAAAACCAGGCCTGTACTGGGCAAATGCAGCGGCAGCACAGGGTCGCTGTTTCTGGGAGAGGACAAAAAAGTCTCCTGGATGCTGATTATTTTATCCCTGAAAAATGACGCCAGGGTGTTACACCAGGACTCCATGGCCATGTGATTAAAAACGTGTTTTTTCTGGGTGTCTGTATTAAAGATAACACAAATGAGGGTGGGTAGATGTAATATAGTTAAAATGTTTTTTCCCCAAGATCTTGTATTTATTTTGAGCTATCCCCTTACAGTTTCCTAACCAGTGGTTGAAGAAAG
Organism: Lissotriton helveticus; assembly: GCF_964261635.1. NCBI lineage: Eukaryota > Metazoa > Chordata > Amphibia > Caudata > Salamandridae > Lissotriton > Lissotriton helveticus. Next base: position 480,836,199 of record NC_136067.1, read on the forward strand.
TTGAGGATGTATTCTCAATGCGTTTAAGGTCCTATTCCAGACCTAGAAGATCACTTGCATGTCTCTTGCTTTTGAAAGAGAGGAATGGGTGGGCCTGTGGTTGGACCCTGCCTAACCGTAAGTTATATGACTTCAGTATTGTAACATTTTATTACAGGGACATCATATTGAAGATGAAGAGGATTTCACCCTCTCTCCCTTTGAACTTTTAATTGGGGGAGAGGCATGGGGTTTCCTTTGGCGATAGCTGGAACTCACTTACTACAAGAGAGTGCGTTTGAACACTCTTTTAGACGCATTTAACGTTTGGGTGTCAGTTTGCAGATTGTTGGTATAGGCAGGTTGAATTTTTACCTGCCCCTTTCGAATAATAAGAACCTACCAGAGATTTTCAGGGATCAATGCATGCTAACCTGATTGAATGCCAACTTGGGCCATTTTTCTCTTTAACTGTTATTGTTTCATTTAATGAACTTAAAACTGAGTTTGATATTAGTCAAAAGGAATTTTTTTCGATACCACCAAATAAGAGATTTCCTGAAAGGCAAGTGGGGAGGATCAGCAGGAGGTTTAAAAATCGAATTAATAGACAGACTGATGAGTGAGAATAAATGTCGAATTGGGACATTATACCATCTTTTGGATAATACAATGGAATATGATCTAGGAAAATGTTCTCAAAATGGCAAGATAAAGTGGGCAGATCAAACATGTTATTTTGCAGATCTTTCTCATTAGCACAGCCTGTTTTAATGTTTCAAGTCTACCAGCTCAGTTTTATAAGACATGTTTCTTTTTATACTATACACCACACAGGATTGCTAAATGGGAGGAAGGCAAAGGAACTTGTTGTCCCGCTGTGCTTTATGTGGAGCAGATATAGTTTATATGTTTGCTTCGTGTGGAGCCCTTCTTCCCCAGACAAATCAAATTATTCGTTTTTTTAAAGATAAGCTCAATTTAAAGCTATCCATAACCTTGCCACTGATTGTATTGGGTGCACAAGACGGAGAGGAGTTAGAGGAGCATGGAGCCTTAATATGTGACTCTATGACTATTTTAAGATGATGTATTATCTCAGCCTGGTTGGACCCTAATCCCCCAAAATTTCAGCAATGGTTGTTTTGGTTATTTTCGGTGTATAATCTAGACAAGGCAGTGTATGCAAGAAAGGGTGATCGGTCACAGAATTAAAGGACAGAGTATTTGGAAACGACTGACCGAGTGGGTTAGTCAGTCCTCTAATTAGTGAAACCTTAGGGGTCTCTTGATACGGTACTTAGCTGCTACTGTACATGTCACTTTAAATAGTATGGGGCTATTGCCTAAATTGAACTGTACTATATTTACTGAACTGTTATTAAACTGCATCTGATTAACTGTATAGGTGGTGGTATAAGAGGTGATCATGCTTTTTATGAATGTCCACACAATGTGTGAGGTGGGTTGGTGGTTAACTTTGGGTATGGAAAAGAAAAAGAAAATTAAAATTCATATCTCTGGTTCCCCTTTTGTAATTTTGGCATTTTTTTATCATTTTGTTAATTAAATTATTCTATATTTTTGTGTTTGCAACTTTTTAACTGTTTTGATACTTCTAAATACTTCACACATGTACTTAAGTTAAGTCTGCTCTATGCCACAACTTCCAGGGACAGAGATCAGGTGTAAAATACTGAAACCTTTACCAGATCTAGCAAGAATATTGACATTATTACCTGTTGTGGACTATCCTTCACCCCAATTAATAATCCAGTTTCTCACAAATAAAATGTACCTTAAGATATTTTTGTTGGTTGCTTAATTATTATGTTGTCTCATTTTTTGGTTGAGCTAGACAGCGCATGCGCTGTCTCTTTGAGACCTGCGGTAATCATTCTTTGGGCTTAAAGTCTGCCATTTTTCATCCCCGTTCTTGCTATTTGCTGGCTGCATTGTCATTTGTTCTTTTTTTTTTTTTTAGGTCGAGCCTAAAGGCAGTGCGCATACGCTGTTCACTCTGTGAGGCATTCTGTATTAGGGTATGCACTAGCAGCCCCGCCTACTCTCCGCCCATATTTGTCATTGGCTTTGTGTCATTGTCTTTCATAAAGGCTGGCTGCCGATTCATTATGAGGCTTGTACCGGCTTATCTCCATTTGTTACCGCCCATAAGGACTGGCCCTTTTACTTGACTTATTACACAGTCAGCTTTATCTAGTGGGTGAGCATTATTTTGATCATGGACTATGATGGGTACAATGGCGGCTGCTTTTTTTTTTGTATATGCATGCTAAGCGTGGTGCCCACTTTAGTGATGCCCGCTCAAATGTTATTTTAACTAGTAGTTGTAGAACAGCTGCGGAGAATGGAGGTGAATAGGACATATTTTGAAAGATGCTGATCTGATGTGTTAATTATTTGTTTAGAGCCTTATGCCACCATGAGGACGACGCTGAAGAATGTTTTTCTTTATTTTGAACCTGCCATTCTTACCTAATTGCAAGCATAAAAATTAGAAGCAAACACCGAGCATATAAAGAAACTGATACTTGTGCCCATTTTTCACTTGGTGTGAGAGAGGACGGGCCTGCTCTCATTTCTTAAAGTCTGCAGCAGCCAACAGCTCTGAGTAGAGTTTGCGCACTCAGTGGGGCTTCTTTGTGATAAACTTAAATGAGGCGGGTATCCAGGAGCAACTTTAACATGTAGGGGTAGATTAGGATTGCGGACGGACTTGAGTCCGTCCGCAACCCCAGAGGAGGAGGGAACGTCCGCATGGGCTGCGGCATTCCCTCCATTCAGATTAGGATGTGACAGCCAGGGTGGCGGTCACATCCTCTATCTTTAACATTGCGGCGGGTACAGCTTCAAGCTGCACCCGCCGCAATGATAAAAATCCGTGCATCACATTTGCGTGCACAAAGCGGCAGGCACCGCGCGGTGCCTGCTGCTTTGTGCACGCAAATGCAGGGAGGTACCATAGGTACCCCCCATGTGCCCCCCCACCCCTCCTTCTCCCAGGGGGCCCGCAAAGGGCCCCCGAAGTGAAGGTCCGTATGCTTTTCCATGGCGGAAAAGCCGCCGCGGAAAAGCATACATTTTACACCATCCTAATATGGCTGGCGGTGTCTGATAGACACCGCCAGCCATGTTAAAGCTTTTCCACCGCGGTCGGAAGGCGAACGCGGCGGAAAAGCTGCGGACAGATTTCTTTTGAGGCTCCGCAGTGGTTTTCCCGCATCCTCCGGGCCGGCGGTGACTTCCTCTGGCCCGGAGGATGTGGGAAAACCGCGATCCTAATCTACCCCTTAGTTGGGTGATAAATAGTTGCTCAAATTTTCATCCTAGCTGAGTCGAGACATTGTATTCTTTCCTGTTCAATTTTGTTCCTGAGCGTGACTAACAATCAAAGCCAGAAACGATCAAGGTGTGAGGATGGGACAGTTACAGTGCAAATTTGGAGAGCCCAATTTCTGAACGAAATTGCTTTTTTTCATAATTATTGAAACATCAGTAGATAAATAGAAATCATAGCCATTTGGTTTTAACTAAGGAAATCGCAATGGACTCAGCTATTTGTCAACATTTGTGGGGGAGCGTCAGCTAAAGTTATGCATTTTCGCTCACCTATAAATTGACCTGCTTGGTGACCCACGTACTTTTGAATGTTAAGCGGTTGGGGCGGGGCAAATGAGATGGGCTTTCAATGAGGAGCCCATAAAAATACTTCGCCATTTCCAAGAATATTTGGAACAGAGCATTGTAAGCATAACTCGCAGATTAGAACCACTAAACGACCACTGTGTCTCCTGTCTGATACTGAGTTGCAAACTATTGAGGCTCTGTCAAAAATCTACAAATGGGCCTCTGGGAATCCTGCCACTGTCCATGTGCACAACTGCCAGCACTGTGCCTTAGATCGCTTCAAAGTGTAGTTACTCAAAGGTCCTCCACATGTGGAGCCCACTGGAGGTGCACAAAGTGTATTCTAGTTTGTGTTTCTATTATTGGTCATGTTATCAGCTTGGTCCTGTACTTTAGAGATGCACGGTTCTTTCAGAGGTGTGTGCTGCAAAGGACAGAAGCCAAATCCACGCTTACCCCTGGGAGAACCTAAGCTTGGACCTAGTATATGCCTGCAACTACCACCATGGTTTCTCTACAACCGGGTCAAGGCCTTCCAAACACGAGTATCTATTGCTCCCTAGGCTCCAGGCCTTCCTTCTCCCTAACGCGGGGAGCATGCTGGATCAAGGGGAGGAAAGCTCTAACTCATAATAGTCATGTCGCTGGCCACCACAAGACTGCACATTTAATAAATACGTAGATGGTTGACATTGCCTGGGACACTGGACATCCCTGGGGTCAGAAATCTTAAACCTCCACGACGCTGCTCCCCGGATATTCTCACAGGTAAGCAACTGCTCCCAAATGTGAGTAAACTACAGCTACACTACTGTGGCATTACACATTTGTTGATTTCCGTGGTCAGGCCCTCACTATTGTTCTTGCTACCATTACCTACTGGCCTTGTCGATGGCTCCAAAGCTTTGAAACTTAAGATCACACTGTGCTTCGCCACACTGTATCACCTTACTTCCTCCACCTCATCATCAGCACCACCGCTTGCACAGGACTAGACGGGTACTTGGACAGTTGAACAAGGTGGCTGATAACTAGACAAATGGTTCCTGGTGGATGGCGTGGCTGTTAACCTGATGCGTGGTTCATGGTCCATGGACAGATTGGCTTCCAACTAGAGGTATTGTTCCTGGGAACAGGGTGGCTGATAACTTGATGTTAGGTACCTGGTCAATGTGTGCACTGAATACTAATTAGACTTGCAATGGAAGCCCCTCCCACTCTCCGCCCATATTTGTCATTGGCTTGTGTCAGTGTCCTTTGTAAATGCTGGTTTCTTATTCATTAACAGGCTTGTTAGTCCCTCCTTGGCTGCATTTGTTACCTCCCATAACAACTGGACCTTTTACTTGGCTTGTTACACGGTCTGGGATATAAGTGGGTGAGCACTATTTTGTTTATTCACTAATGGGGACAATGGCAGCTTCTTTTTTAGGTCAAGCGTAGCGGCAGCGAGCATGCACTGCTCGCTCTGCAAGGCATGCTGTATTGGAGTATGCACTGGAAGCCCCGGTCACTCTTCGCCCATATTTGTCATTGGCTTGTGTCATTGCCCTTCATACATGCTGGCTTATGATTTGTAAAAAGATTGTTAGTCCCTCCTTGGTTCTGTTTTGTCTGCATTTGTTATCTCCCATAATGACTGGACCTTTTACTTGCCTTGTTACACGGTCTGCATTATAAGTAGGTGAGCACTATTTATTTTTTTACACTATGGGGACAATGGAGGCTGCTTTTTGTATTTGCAGCACTCCCATAAAGGACAATGGCAGCTGCTTTTCTCTAACTTGCATGCTGAGCGCTCAGTTTCAAACTTTTTTTTTTTAAACTCTATTTCTTTTTTTTTTTTTGAACTTTAATACTAAGCCCTGATCCTGCTTCAGGGACATCGCGCTCTGTCTCTCTTTTTTTTAAACTCTAATAGTGAGCATGGTGCCCGCTTAACAGACACCGCGCTCTGCAATACAATAGGTATCGCTTTTGCAAACGTTTTAACTATTGGTATTATAAATGACAATGCCTTTTAATATTATGAAAGGCATTGCCATTTACAATGCCAATAACTCAGAATCTCGCTGAGGACGCTACGGTGGAGTTCCACGCCTCCACGTAGCCCCTGAGCTTCCTGTCCCTGTCTCCCCCCCCCATCGAGACTGATGGCGACCGTTTGGTGTTGGCGTGCAGCTCACGGCGTGTTTGCGGTACACGCTGAGTAGTCTCTGAATTCTGCCTCATCGGGTGTTATGCTGTGTTGAGATTTTTGCAGGGAGAGAGAGCCCGTTTACCGAGGAGATGTGAGGTGAGCGGCATCGTATTGTGGCTGGGTCCTCGATACACTGTAGCTGAACTGGGGCTGAAAAATTCTTCACTGCAGAAATCAGCCACAGAATATTGTTTGTCACCTGTCGCTTTGGTCATCTTTATTGCCTTGTAGGCAGTTCCCCCCGCCGCCGAAGCTCCTTACAATCTTGCAGCGGCCATGGAGCGGGTAAGACTTCATGTCCCAGCATCCTTAGTGGCAGGAGCTGCTATTGCGTTTTTAGATAGCAGTAGCCGGAGGATAGAATACTTTGGACTCCCCATTACTATTATTGCAACCTGCTATACTCCTAAACTAAATTTCGGACCACATCTTTACTAATATCTAGCGCATAAGCAGTTTTGTGATGGGGAAACAATTAACTGCGCGCGCTAAGGCGAGAATACGTCGCCAGCAAGCCAAAGAGGACGCTGATGCAGCAAAAAGTGCCGGTATAGAAGTGGGTATAGAGGACCCTGTGGTGGATATTTCTGAAAGCTCTGGGGAAGAAGACGAGGAGTCTTCGGATACTGTCTCCACTCTGTTGACTCCACCTAATTTAGGGAATAACTTTGTGCAAGAGACACCTGGGGTGGCTGAGAATAATCGTGGAGCTACATTGATAAAACTGACTGAACCGTCTACTCAAAGTGGCCTTCAGGTATCTAATGAGGTGAAGACTCCGGTGGCCCTTAAAACTCCTAAACAATTTCCTTTATTTGAGAGAAAATCCATTATGCCAATGTCTAACAGTTTAGCTTCGCCTGCCATTGGTCCGATTTCTAGCTCCTTTTCAGAGATACCAGCTGTTGCAGTTGCCATGGCCTTTCCAAAGACTTTGGGCTTAACGCTTAGTTCTGCTGACACAATGGTAAATAATCCTTCACCCTTTAAGGAAAAATGCTCATCATCTACGAGCAAAGGAGTATATGCCACTGCAGCGCCACACACTGACCTCACATCCTTTGTTACCACTAATTCTAATAGTCCAATTTTAGGGATGATGACTGAGACGACTGGAGAGTTTCAGATTTCAGTCAAAGATATGCTAAATCTGATCTTGGAAGAGGTGAGGGAAATGAAGCAATTTCAAAAAACGGAGCTGGCTGTTATTAATCAACGTTTGGATAAAATTGAAGAGTCAATGTCTTCCTTCTACAAGAAGTCGAAACTAGGATCTCTGGTTTGGAAGATCATATGACTAAAGTGAAAAAGGAGGTCCAAATTTTTTCCAAAACTTCAAAAGCACTTGAATCCAAACTTGATGACTTGGAAAATTACAATAGGAGGTCGAATCTTAGAATTGTTGGACTTCCCGAGAAAATTGAGGGCTCAGATATGACGCAATGGGTCCCTTCTTTCTTCCTTCATGAGGTTATTCCGGAATTTAAAGGGGACTTAACGATCACTCGTGCCCATCGGATTCCAGCGCAGCCCCTCTCTAATTCCACACTTTCTCGGACTATTCTGATGAATTTCTCTGAAGTTCGTGTCAAAGAGATAGTTCTCTTCAAAGCCTTTAAACAAAGACAATTTGTGGCTAACGCTACCACTAAATGTCGGATTTTTTCGGATATGTCCGCTGCCGCAGCCAGGAGGAAGAAGGAATTTGTTAAAATTGTTCAACTATTCAAAGATAAAGGTGCCCAAGCCATGATTGCTCAACAATCAAAGCTAAAAGTTCTTGTCAAAGGCAAATTCCATATGCTGACCGACGTAGATGAAGCACAAGCGCTACTTCGTAGGATCTCACAAGATTAGTATGATTTGACTTGACCTATTTTTTTTATTTATTCCTGTTTTTCTTCACTTGGTTTTTTGGAAAAGCCCAGTCTTTTATTTGAACTCTTTTGTATATGTGTATTGCCATGCTATGGTCTGGGCTTTCCTATTTAGTGACCTTATCGTAACGCTGTAGAGTAATTCACGTTCTCTCGGGGTGGGGTTGGGGTTAAGATCCAGGAAAGGAGTTTTAGGGGGGTTAAGGGGTGCAACAACAAGGCGCCTCTACAATAGGGGGTTGTACCTTGTGGCCAGCGTGGGGAGGTGTAGTAGGGGTAGAACAGGGACATGGGGTTGGGTTCAAGAGACTGGGGGGGTCACTGGTGTCGGGGTGAAAAAAAAGAAAAAATATTGAAGTATCTTGGATCTTTTTTGCATGTATGGTTGAGGGCTTTTCACTCTACCATATATTATTATCTGGGGGAAACTTATTTGGACAGAAATTGTACATATTGCTGAAATGCTCATTGGAAATTTGTATAATTTGAAATGTCTATCAAAAGAGGGCTTAAAATAATTTCTTTCAATGTCAATGGTCTAAACAATAAGAAAAAAATGAGAGCCATTGAATTATGGATCAAAACAGAGAATCCTGCGGTAATGATGTTGCAAGAGACCCATATCTCTGCCGCAAAAATTTATGATTTTTTTATGTTTAAGACATGGGCCTCATTTCGGGGGTTTTCATCCTCTACAGTATCCCAACTGGGTGTCGCCCTTTTTTTTAATCGGAATTTGAACGCACAAATTATACAGTCAGAAGAGGGAGGCGCAGGCCGGTGGTGTTGGGTCACATGCTCAGTTATGAATAGACATAGGCCGATTACTTTTGTTTGTTTCTATGCTCCAGTGGATGATAACCCTCAGGTCTATGAAGATCTGCTTCAATCACTGCTTATGGTGGGGGGGGATATTGTTATGGGGGGGATTTTAACATTCTTATGGATACAATGCTGGATTCCACTACATTTTCCAAAAAAGAGCTTAAACCACAATCGCGCAGAACAATTATTAATAACATGTTAACTCTTGATCTATGTGATCCATGGCGTTTACAGAATCCACAAAAAAAACAGTTTACCTGTTGGTCGGGCAAGTTTAAACCTTCTTCCTGTATTGATTTTTTTTTGGCCTCCCGGCAATTACATTTTTCCCATCAGAGAATTCTTTACAATGGTTTTTCAGATCGCGCGATGTTGGCTGTTGAGTTTGTTCTGGGAAAAGATTCCAGAACCCCTAAGCGATGGTTATTTAATAAGCTATATTTACAAGATGATGAATGGGTCACTTCTCTTAAATTGTGAATCTCAGAATTTATTGCTCGTAACTCTGATACTGCCCCCTTGCATATCATTTGGGATTCGTTGAAAGCTTTCATCCGTGGTATTGTGATAAGTATGCAGCTGACTGGTTGACCATTAAGAAATCTAGAAATTTACTACAACAAAAAATCCAGACTTTAACTTTGCAACGACAGGTTGATTCTTCGAGTTATGTCCAAAATCAATTAAATGAAGCTAAACGTGAACTTTGCTCTAATCTATTCTCGCAAAGTGAAGCAATTTTTCGTAGACAATCACAAAAAATTTACGAGGAAAGCAACTTTACAGGCAAACTTCTAGCCTGGCAGGCCAAAGAACAAGCTGCCGCAAACCAGATTCGTTGTTTAAAATGTCCCGTCAAAAATAGTGAGATATCACAGTCTGCGGCAATTGGCTCCATAATGTTTTTACATTATCAACAGATCTATAGCAAATATCAAGACATAGATCATCAAAAGCTCTCTAATTTTCTTGGTAGATATCCGATTCCTTTTCTTTCAAAGATTGAGCAGGAGACAATGATGAGTCCATTTACTAAGGCCGAACTGGAAGTGGTGATTAAGGACTTACCGCTTAGTATGGATGGGCTTCCTGCCGAATTTTTCAAAAGTTTTCTTCAATTCTTTTTCTGATTTCTTATTACAATTTTTTAATTCTATGTTGAATGGTGGGCGAGTTCCAGATTCTTTTCATGAAGGCACGGTAGTGAGCTTTCTGAAGAAGGGGAAAGACTCTAAAGATCCTAATTCATATAGACCGATTACTTTATTAAATTCCGATTATAAAATTACTACTAAATTACTATCAACTCGTTTTAATACCATTGCTGCTGATTTAATACACTCCGATCAAAACGGTTTTATCGCAGGTTGCCAATTAATCACCAATACACACTTTTTAATTGAGGCATTAGATTATTTTCAGATAAGGAGCGTTCCTGCATTATTTTTATTTTTAGACGCAGAAAAAGCTTTTGATTTGGTGGTTTGGGAAACACTTTTTACTATTTTAGCGCACTTTAGAATTCCTCCACAAATTATTAGTTTAAGTAAAAATGTATACACTGGTGCTAAAGCTAATAGAATTATTAATTCCGTTATGGTGGTTTCAGTTTTAGTGCAACGAGGTATCAGGCAAGGCTGCCCTTTGTCACCTATTCTTTTTGCTTTTTTTATTGAGCCACTAGCCACTGCAATTCGGAATGCTGCCTTATTGCTGAAGGAGAGAGCCAGTTACTGCGCGGAATCCTGCGGGGAATCCTGTCAGAAAAACCATCACTTCTCGCGGCCCCCGTTGCGCGGGAGCCGCTCGTGCAGGGAGGCTTGTGGACTGTTAAGCCTCGGTAACCTTGAACCCTACGCCTATTGCGGGACTGCGAGGACCAGCATGCTGAGCGGCTGGTGATCGGCCGCAGCTGGTCCTCTTCCCGCCCTGCCTTCTGACTGGATAAAGCCCTCGGTGAAACGCTGCAGTTGGGTGCTGCCTTATTGCTGAAGGAGAGAGCCAGTTACTGCGGGGAATTCTGCGGGGAATCCTGTCGGAAACACCATCACTTCTCGCGGCCCCCGCTGCGCGGGAGCCGCTCGTGCAGGGAGGCTTGTGGACTGTTAAGCCTCGGTAACCTTGAACCCTACGTCTATTGCGGGACTGCGAGGACCAGCATGCTGAGCGGCTGGTAATCGGCCGCAGCTGGTCCTCTTCCCGCCCTACCTTCTGCCTGGATAAAGCCCTCAGTGAAACGCTGCAGTTGGGTGCTGCCTTACTGCTGAAGGAGAGAGCCAGTTACTGCGGGGAATCTTGTTGGAAAAACCATCACTTTCGCGGCCACGCTGCGCGGGAGCCGCTCGTGCAGGGAGGCTTGTGGACTGTTAAGCCTCGGTAACCTTGAACTCTACGCCTATTGTGGGACTGCGAGGACCAGCATGCTGAGCGGCTGGTGATCGGCCGCAGCTGGTCCTCTTCCAGCCCTACCTTCTGTTATTTAGCCCCCACCCCTTCCTGGAATGCGGGACGCGCGCGGGCGGACGCCGGGTGAAGACCGGGCCAAGGGCGGGCCCGTTCTAGCCCGTTCCAGACCGATCAAGACCGGACCGGGCCACCCCTCCTGCGTGCTATTTCGGATGGGACTAAAAATCGTATGTACTGTAAAACTTCCTATTGATTACGTGAGCTTTTGTCCCATTGTTGAGTTAGTGCTAATAGGATGGCCACTCGTGAAAGCAGGAGCAAGGCAGCAAAGGGGGGGACAGCTAACAGGTACTCTTGATAACTTTATTACCAGAGATAACTCTGTAATAGATCAAGGCATAATTTTGACGGAAAAAAGAGTGTCACTGGATCTAGCAGCAGCCAGAAGAATGTCACAGGACCCTGTAATGACCAAAAGATCGTCCCTGGGTCAAATAGCATCTGCCAGAACCCCGGAACACACTGACCGCTCAGTCCCTACTGTATTACTTGCAGATGTGCACCACACTCCTAGCTCACATCCCGAGACATCTATCGTTGTACAAGTACCAACTTATCAACTCAATGACTCTGTAACCCTCTTAGGGTCAGTTGTTGGGGATGAAAATTTAACTGAAACCTTGGAGTGGGAGGTCCAGGAGATGAGGCCAACAAAAGACAATTACGTGGGAGACGGGAGGGCGCTATATCGAAACGGAAACGCCCGACCGCGCCTGCACCTGCTCATATTAGTAAAAAAGCAAAAGTTACCAAAGCACAGGAGAATACGGACACAGTAAATAAAAAGGGGGAAGATATTGGAGTAACACGGCAGGTAGCACAAAGTGGGCATAATGGGGCTGCTGTTCTAACCATTGTCAATCTAGATATAACAGAAGAAACTCAGGACTCTCTACTTAGAGACGAGCGGGGTGACAGTAGAGCTGGGTTGATAGATGAGGGGACCGCAATCCTGCTAAAGAATATGGGGGAAATTCTAAAAAAAACTCCTAACCCCACTGGAAACGAGACTGACACGGATAGAAAACCAGCTACTAGAAGTAGAAAAAAGTATCATAACACTGGCAAGCATTCAGTATAGTTGGCTTACCCTCGAAACCTTCTGAGGGCATTGCACCAATAGTACCAATAGTACCAGTACCTAATATGACTATACCTCAACCCGCTACCCAGAGTACTAGTAAAAATATTAAAAACGCTATTGTGGAAAATCTAGCAAGCTGTGATGTAATAGCCAAAGAAATCCCAGTACAGAATACTAAAGTCAATAAAACCAACCAGCAGGATCAGAAAGGGCATCTGACTGAGAGAAAACCAAGGGGAGGCTATATTAATCTCCCACCAGACGTCAGCCCCTATGTAATTGTTCTGACAGGGGTCCCTAAGCTAGGTATCCAACGTGAAGAATCCTTTTGGACACTCAAAAATAAAGTATCCTATTGGCTAAACGAAAATAGGCCCCTTCCTACACACATAAAGAGTAAAATTTTAATGGTACGAAGGGTTCCCTGGATAGGGCCCACAAGAAAAACAGTAAGTGGTGACTGTGTGGTAATCAATTTTGAAGACCCACGAACTGTGCACAATATATGCTTATGGGATTCCCAAGGAGGGAACTCCGCAATTGAAACTAGACCTCTTTCGTTTTTTTATCCTCCCAGGATGTGTCCTGAAGGTGGCAGAAGTTGGACCAGGGTCAATTATCATGCTCGGAGTGGGACACGTGATAGGGGCCTGATTAATCCTAATCAATGGGCAGGGGCACCAACCTTTAATAGATTCAGCTGTTTAGATGCAGTTGATTGACTGAAGTCAGTCACGGGTTGTGCATCCAGTATCAAAGGCAGATTACACACGCCGAGCCCTATGCCCAATTACTACGACCATGGGAAAGGATACATAGAAGTTTCCAGTGCCCCTAGCAGCGAAGGAGAAGCCATGGCAGCTAGTGACCAGGGGAAGGGATCACAGGACCCAGTCACACACGCATCGGGGCATTTAAACTGTGTATCTACACAGGATGAGCGAATGGAACCCCCGGAGGGACAGAACCCTTTGGGAGAGCTTTCTATGGGAATTATAACTCCAGACACTAGGGCACCAAATTTGGGATTGTTACCCATGAGAAGCAGTAATGATGAGACCCTGAAACTAATATCATGGAACATAGCTGGTGTAACAAAGAACTTGAGGGATCCCGATTGGGCTAAGTACATTGATTCTGCAGATTTTTGCCTCCTTCAAGAATCATGGGCACTCGATACGCCACATAGGGTAGGCTAAAAGTCTTTTGGAATTGGTGCCATCCCTTCTGCAAGGGGAAGACCATCAAGCGGTTTAATTACCTGGGTTAGAGTAACGCTGAGGTTCAAGGTAGAAATTATAGACACTAGCTCATTGGACATACTGGCACTAAAAATCACAACCAGTGAGGGTAAATCACTTTATTTAATCAATGTCTATAATAGACCTGCTCCAGCACACACGGAATCATTAACCCTGACAAAGCTGGATTCCTTTCTAAGTAGAATAGTTGATAAAGAAGCGGTTATTATAGCTGGTGATTTAAATTGCAACTACGAACCAATCCCAGGGCTGAGTGATGTTTTCGATGAAGAAGACCAGGCAAATAACATTCCCTCGCTGGATAACAATGATTCTGTACATTGTACAGTTTTGGCAGTGCAACTAGTGAAGTTGTCAGCGGAACATGGTCTGAGGGCCTGTAACGGTCGTCTCCCGTCAGATACGATCAAAAAACCAACATTTCATAGGAACAGTTGCAAAAGCAATTTAGACTTTGTAATTGTTTCATTGGCCATCTGGCAACATATGATTGAATTAGAGGTGAAGGACAGGATAGAGAGTGACCATTGTCCCTTGGAATTACAGCTAGAAGCATGTTTGGTAATAGGGGCTGGGAGTGTAAAGATAACTGATTCATATAGCGGCCAATGTGATGAGATTCTCGTTAGTAACAACAGACGAGCTTTAAAGTGGTCCCACATATTGGAACATGGTGATATTTTTGCAGAAATGTATCTACAACTTTCAAGCTCATTGTCCACCTTTATAAGTTCGCCATCTAAGGCAGCTAACCCTGGTCGCTTTATTGCTCTTCACAATGAGCTCTTTAATACCTTGAAAACTCCTAGTCACAAAAGTACCAAAAAAGAGCCACCAGAAATCGCAAAATCTGTCCCATGGTAAAACTTGGTATGATAAAACATGTAGACAGCACAAAGCAAGTCTCCTATTGGCGATTAAAACCAAATCCTCGAACCACGTCAGGTTGGCAAGGAAAGTATACAAAGAGGTGCAGGTCGCTTCAAGGAAAGCTTGGGAGGAGAAAAATTGGGCGGACTTGCTGGTATCCGTAAAGGCCAAGGACAATATAGGCTACTGGAGGCTAGTTGCTAATGGAAACCATGAAGGGAGAATTGTCAAAGATGTTTACCTTGATGAAGTGACGTGGGTTAACCATTTTACTACTCTGTACAAAAAATATGATGATACTACTAATTTAACCAGTGAGGAGGTTTTATGGTCTATACCTTCCAGCGTTAGTATGAACTTTACTTTAGAGGAAACTGAGGCAGCTATCAATTCTGTGAAAAATGGCAAAGTACCTGGCTTAGACAAAATCCCTGGGGACTTCTACAAGCATGATTTAAAGGTCTGGTCACCTTATATTAATCATTTGTGTAACACGCTGTCTTGTAGTGTAGATTTCCCTGAAAGCTGGAGGGGAGCTGAGATTGTTTTAATTTTTAAAAAGGGTGATCGGTCGGAACCCTCTAATTACCGACCAATTAGCCTAATGGATATTCTCCAGAAAATCTGTTCTAGGCATATTTTAATTCGTGTTAACCTGTGGTTGGAAGATAACTCGGTCCTCACAAAGTTCCAAGCTGAGTTTAGGAACAAAGTAAGAACCATTGACCAAGTTTTCCGATTTTGCTGCCTTTATTGGAAATACGTTCAGATTAAAAAGGGACATTTATGTAGAGTATTTATATATTTATATGTCGCCTTTGTCAACTTCAGGGCAGCTTTCAATCTAGTGCCACGAGATCTTTTATGGAGGTCACTTCATAAGGCATGGCTACCCAACTGTCTGTTGGTTCAGATAATTGGGTTACACGCCAAGAACTTCGCCAAAGTAAGATGGGGCCCAAATGGGGACCTGACCCAGAACATACCCATTGAGCGTGGGGTCCGCCAAGGCTGCGTTTTGGCCCCCACTTTATTTTCCATCTTTGTGAATGATATTCCTGCTCACTTGGAGGGTTGCAAAAACGACTCGCCAAAACTAAATGGGGAAAGGGTACCCGCGCTATTATTCGCGGATGACACCATTTTAATTTCCCAAACTAAGAAAGGTTTACAGGCACTACTAAATTAATTTAGCGAGTATTGCAACAAGAAAGGTTTGGAAATTAATGCCAAAAAAACCAAATGCATGGCCCTAAACCCCATCAAACCGGATAAAGGTCACCTATCATTAAATGGCCAAAGACTAGAATCTGTCCAAAACTTTTCATATTTGGGGGTCACACTCGACTCCAATTTTACGTGGAGACCCCAAATTGAGAAAAGTAAGTTAATATTCACCCAGAATACCATACCCATTCTGAAGAAGCAGGGTGCAAGTATTAGTAAAGCTGTGTCACCAGCACTTGAACTGTTCAAATTTAAAGTGCAATCCGCTGCTCTTTATGGTGCTGAGATCTGGGGGCCAATGTCAAAGGACGTGTTTATGACTTCCGATAACAAATTTATGAGAAGTCTTGTAAGGGTTCCAAAAGGCACCCCCCTAGTACCACTTCAGTTGGACTTAAATGTCAAAAGAACTGACCACTATACCATCATTCGACCGTTAATGTTCTGGGTAAGACTTTGGCAAACACCAGAACTGCTTGATTACAAAAATGGGATAAAAGAGGTAATGGGCATGGACGGATCGAATTCCAATGTTTGGCTAAAACATGTCAGGTTGTGGTTAACTAAAATAGGCTTATCACAATTTTGGGAAAATCCGGAAAGGTTGCCATATAATTAAAAAAAAATGGTGAAAGTGGACTTTTGGGGTTTTACTACTAACCAAATAACCAATGGAAATAGTGATGGGACACTAGTAAATAACTTCTTAAGGTTCAAGAATGAACCATTCTTTGAGAATTTTTTAGATGAAGTTGAGCCCCCGCTAGCTAAAACCCTTTTTTTGAAATTTAGATATGGGAACCTTTTGACCAAAACAACCTTGGCACGCTGGTCTAGAAGGGGTAATATTGTTGAGGAAGACACGACTATCGAAATATGTACCATGTGTGAGGGTAATCACAAGGAGGATGACCAGCACATCCTATTCTTCTGTCCAGCCTATGTGTTGGCCAGAAGGAAGTGGATTAAACCTCTATGTAACCTGTTGGGAATGAGGTCATGCATGATGGCACTGAGAACGATCAAATCTGATACAACCCAAGTAATTGTATTTAGTGTCAGTCGTTTTTTGCATTCCATCTATATTGTGCGCAGGAAAAAAGGCCTAAAGCTATAAGGTCAAAATCACTAACCACTTGTTCACTCGGTTTGACCTGTTTAGTGGTTTAAATGTGTGTATTTATATTGTAAATTTCTCAGCTCCGCGTCCTACTGCTTAAAAGCTAGGCATGTAACCATTTTTCACATCTGTCTTCTTTTTCAATTCATATTGATTTTTTTGGCAATAACAATCAATTGTTCTTATTAGGGGATTTAATATGTATTTTATTAATGAAATGTATATGTTGTGTAAATCTGTTATGGCCAAGTAGTGCCGAAATAAAGATCAATTGAATTGAATTCTGTGAATATTGCTGCTCCGATGATCTCTATGGCCAAAATCAAATTATATGCCAACGACATCATGTTATTAATCAAACCAGACCAGCAATCCCAGATCCATGTTTTACAGATTTTCGAAGAATTTGAAGCCTTAGGTGGTTATCGGATCAATAAAAAAAAAACTGAAATTTTGGTCTGTGGGGGTAGATCCAGAATTACATCCAGATTTAGTCAGCTGTATTAACCCAAGACCTAAAAGATATCTAGGAGTTCTGTTTTCCGCGTCCGTATCAGATCTATATATACTTAATTTTGATCCTCTTCTTCAGAAGGTTTGCTCCATGTTTATTAGATGGAACTCGCTGCCATTATCCATTTTGGGCCGTGTCGCTCTGATCAAAATGTCCATTCTCCCACTTTTTAATTTTCTATTTTCGACTATTGCTTGCTTTTTGCCAGGCTCTTTTTTCTGAATAGTAGAATCTTTGTTTTCGGGTTTTATATGGGGTAAGAAGACTCCCCGCATAGCAATAGGGACACTTTATGCAGATACAGAACAAGGAGGTCTTGCGCTACCAAACATTAAAGACTATTATAACGCTTATTTTGCACAATATTTGGATAGATTTAAAATTGCAATACAAGGTTCAGATTTATTTATTAATTTTTTTCGATCAAATTTGCCGTGAAGCTCAAATTCCCTACCCTCTTCAAGTGCCTAGATCTCCGAAACTCGTTAGATATAAGATCATGAATTGTTTTTTTAAAAGAAGAGAAGCTATGCTTAAAAGATATTCTCTCCCGCAGTTTAATTTAACGACTCCCTTAATGTATGTTTTTGAACATATAGGGATAAAAATTAGTTCGGAAATCGTAGTTAATTGGTATCGAGCAGGGTTTAATACATTATCAGATTTTCAAAGGGATAGAAGCTGGATAACTCCGGGAAATATGTCACGATTAATTCAAGGAAACTTTCTTTTAATTGGTTCTTACATTTTTCACATCTGTCTTCTTTTTAAATTCATATTGATTTTTTTGCAATAACAATAACTTTTTCTTATTAGGGTATTTAATATGTATTTTATTAATGAAATGTATATGTTGTGTAAATCTTTTATGGCCAAGTAGTGCCAAAATAAAGATCAATTGAATTGAATTCTGTGAATATTGCTGCTCCGATGATCTCTATGGCCAAAATCAAATTATATGCCGACGACATCATGTTATTAATCAAACCAGACCAGCAATCCCAGATCCATGTTTTACAGATTTTCGAAGAATTTGAAGCCTTAGGTGGTTATCGGATCAATAAAAAAAAAACTGAAATTTTGGTCTGTGGGGGTAGATCCAGAATTACATCCAGATTTAGTCAGCTGTATTAACCCAAGACCTAAAAGGTATCTAGGAGTTCTGTTTTCCGCGTCCGTATCAGATCTATATATACTTAATTTTGATCCTCTTCTTCAGAAGGTTTGCTCCATGTTTATTAGATGGAACTCGCTGCCATTATCCATTTTGGGCCGTGTCGCTCTGATCAAAATGTCCATTCTCCCACTTTTTAATTTTCTATTTTCGACTATTGCTTGCTTTTTGCCAGGCTCTTTTTTCTGAATAGTAGAATCTTTGTTTTCGGGTTTTATATGGGGTAAGAAGACTCCCCGCATAGCAATAGGGACACTTTATGCAGATACAGAACAAGGAGGTCTTGCGCTACCAAACATTAAAGACTATTATAACGCTTATTTTGCACAATATTTGGATAGATTTAAAATTGCAATACAAGGTTCAGATTTATTTATTAATTTTTTTCGATCAAATTTGCCGTGAAGCTCAAATTCCCTCCCCTCTTCAAGTGCCTAGATCTCCGAAACTCGTTAGATATAAGATCATGAATTGTTTTTTTAAAAGAAGAGAAGCTATGCTTAAAAGATATTCTCTCCCGCAGTTTAATTTAACGACTCCCTTAATGTATGTTTTTGAACATATAGGGATAAAAATTAGTTCGGAAATCGTAGTTAATTGGTATCGAGCAGGGTTTAATACATTATCAGATTTTCAAAGGGATGGAAGCTGGATAACTCCGGGAAAGATGTCACGATTAATTCAAGGAAACTTTCTTTTAATTGGTTCTTACATTTTTCACATCTGTCTTCTTTTTAAATTCATATTGATTTTTTTGCAATAACAATCAATTGTTCTTATTAGGGTATTTAATATGTATTTTATTAATGAAATGTATATGTTGTGTAAATCTTTTATGGCCAAGTAGTGCCAAAATAAAGATCAATTGAATTGAATTCTGTGAATATTGCTGCTCCGATGATCTCTATGGCCAAAATCAAATTATATGCCGACGACATCATGTTATTAATCAAACCAGACCAGCAATCCCAGATCCATGTTTTACAGATTTTCGAAGAATTTGAAGCCTTAGGTGGTTATCGGATCAATAAAAAAAAACTGAAATTTTGGTCTGTGGGGGTATAGATCCAGAATTACATCCAGATTTAGTCAGCTGTATTAACCCAAGACCTAAAAGGTATCTAGGAGTTCTGTTTTCCGCGTCCGTATCAGATCTATATATACTTAATTTTGATGCTCTTCTTCAGAAGGTTCGCTCCATGTTTATTAGATGGAACTCGCTGCCATTATCCATTTTGGACCGTGTCGCTCTGATCAAAATGTCCATTCTCCCACTTTTTAATTTTCTATTTTCGACTATTCCTTGCTTTTTGCCCGGCTCTTTTTTCTTAAAAGTAGAATCTTTGTTTTCGGGTTTTATATGGGGTAAGAAGACTCCCCGCATAGCAATAGGGACACTTTATGCAGATACAGAACAAGGAGATCTTGCGCTACCAAACATTAAAGACTATTATAACGCTTATTTTGCACAATATTTGGATAGATTTAAAATTGGAATACAAGGTTCAGATTTATTTATTAATTTTTTTCGATCAAATTTGCCGTGAAGCTCAAATTCCCTCCCCTCTTCAAGTGCCTAGATCTCCGAAACTCGTTAGATATAAGATCATGAATTGTTTTTTTAAAAGAAGGGAAGCTATGCTTAAAAGATATTCTCTCCCGCAGTTTAACTTAACGACTCCCTTAATGTATGTTTTTGAACATATAGGGATAAAAATTAGTTCGGAAATCGTAGTTAATTGGTATCGAGCAGGGTTTAATACATTATCAGATTTTCAAAGGGATGGAAGCTGGATAACTCAGGGAAAGATGTCACGATTAACTCAAGGAAACTTTCTTTTAATTGGTTCTTACATTATGATTTATAAAATGTTGGAACAACTGGATCTAAGGCATATCAGTACCCCTACTCTGCTATGGAACGATCTTTTTGTGACCTGACGGTCTAGAAAACCGAGGGAATTGAAACGTTTTTTGGCACAGAGTATTGAGAAAGACCTTAGCTTAAAAGCAATTAAAAATGGCAGGGACAAGAGAACCACAGTTTATTCCTTAACACTTGGAAGACCTTAAATAACCAAAATTTTAGCATACTGAGAGGGTCTAATTGGCGTAGAATGCTATTTTTTAGCAAATGGCTTTTATATCGTACTCCTGCTGTCATCGCCAAAATGTACGTTAATACTTCAGCCAACTGTTTTAGATGTCAGCAATTTGCTCCAGCCAATTGGTCTCATATAATTGTATATTGTCCGAAAATTTTGTTATTCTGGAAGGAAATTTTTGTGTTTCTTCATACCGATTATAAGATCAGGATTATTCATAGGCCTCAATTAATGCTGTATGGTTATGATTCTGATCTCGGTTTAGCAGACCATTTGGTTAAATTGCTGTATATAGTATCTGCTGTGGCAAGGTATTTGATACTACAGAACTGGCAGTCAACACAGGTTCCCTTGTTCCCGGAATGGTTGCACAAAATGAAGAAAGTTAGAAAGAATGAATTTTTATATGCACAACTAATCGGAGGGATAAGAAAGTTTGACAAAATTTGGAAATCATTTTTTGATTAATTAATTGTGTATAAATCTATTGTGACTAAAAATTATACTTGAATTGCCTTTGTACCTGCAATTCTTATACATTATTTTACTTTATGTTTATTTCCTTTACGTATGCTTTGTTTATTTGATCCTAAAATACTTCATTAAAAACAAAACAAAAAAAAAACTCAGAATCTCGCAATTGAGAGACCTATTGCTTTGTAAATGCTTGTCATTGGTTTTAAGACATGCATTTTTCTTTCCTCTTTTACTACCATCCCTCCCCGGGAGCACCAGCCAAGTACAATCTTCTTCCTCAACGTAGTTTTATTGCATCGGTTTGCAGAACTTCTTTTCTTTTTTTGTTTCGTTATTTCGGCTTCAAAAAGTATTTATAGTATCCCAAATAGAATCCCACGGTATATTTTAAAGATGCAGCCTTTGTTTTTCTGTTAGCAGCAAAACCCGTCAAACATGCACGCTTGAGTACATTTGGGATTTGGGGGGGGCAGCCGACCAGCGGGAGGCTTGCCCCCACCGGGGAAGTTTGGGGCAGCAGGAGAGGGGGGGGAGGAAGTTTGAGCTCTGTGGGTTGCCGTAGCTGTGCTGGTTGGGCTGGTTGGGCTTCCATGGGCCCCTTTTGGGCTGGTCAGGATAAAAACAGCCATTTTGTGTCACTGCACACCGTTTGTGGTGCAGTGACACAGCAGCCAGGTGGTCCTTGGTGAATTGTTGTCAGAATTTTGGTTGTTTAGTAATTGTGACGGGGTGCTGATTTGGGGTAAATTGTGTCCGTTATTAATTGTGCCCGGGTACTGATTGTGACCGTGTTGACCAGTGACCTCCAGGTAAGGCAGCGGCGGCACGCTGCCAATGGCGCCGCCGCAGTGGTACTGGCGTGCGAGCCGCTGTGGTCACGGCCGCGGCCGGCTCTGCGAGGTGGGAGGGGGGGCGGAGGGGCGAGGGGCGGGGTGCAGCGCGAGGAGCCGGCGCCGCGTCGGAAGGTGCAGCGAGGGGCTGGGAGGGCCGGGCGGAGAGGGAGGAAGCCGACGCTGGCATTTGTGGAGGGGGCGGGGGGAGGGGGCAGGTGCCTGGAGGGGTGGGGGGTTGGGGCTGCCCGTGAGGTGGACAGTGAGTTGGGGGGCCGGGTGGGGTGGGGGCAGGCCCAGAGGACCAGGTGATAGCGCCGGAGGCAGATGTGGGGAGTGGGGCAGGGGGCCTGGGGGCAGGGGTTGGTGGGGGGGCTGTCAGGAGGGGGCAGGACGCGGGGGGGAGCGGAGCCCCTGCGCGCGGAGAAGGATGGGATGCTGGCGGGGGGAGGTGGGGACACGGGGGGGACTGGCTCACCACTATTGATAGATGACATGGAGGTGGAGGGGGTAGAGGGGGTGGCAGACACGGAGCTGGATTGGAGTTAGTCGGCATCGGAGGAGGGAGGGGGTATGGGGGGCCGAGCGGGCATGCGTTGCTGGGGCGGGGGCGGCAGGCTAGGGGTGGTGAGGGGGCCAGGCGGGGGGGAGTGGCGGCCTGGGGGGGTCTGGTGGGGAGGGGTGGGGAGGAGCGGCGAGAGGGAGGGGTGGGCCGGGGCTGAGTGGGTGGGTCGGCCGGGGTAGTGGCGGGGAGGCAGGGGGGAGTGGGGGGGCAGGGGGAGGTGCGGGCCAGGGGGGAGTGGCGGCCACGAGGAGGGAAGTGGGGGTGCGGTGGGGGGGCATGGGGAGGGGGGCGCGGGGGGTGCGGGGTCCGGTTGGGGGTTTGGGGGGTGGGGAGGGCCGGGGGGCTGGGATTGGGAGGGGGGATGGGGCCTGGGTGGCGAGGGGATACCATCGCGGCGCGGAGGCCACTCGGCAGGGTGGGGGCGGGGGGCGATGCTGGGATGGGGGTGCGGTGGCGAGGGGCGCGTGGGGGGGACTGGGGGTTTTCCACCCAGGCATGCTAGACTCCACCTTTTTTCCTTGGCAGGAGCTGTTCGCAAGGCGCTCGGGTGTGCGGCATGCGGCTCCACACCACCGAGAGGATGGGCCGGCTCTGTCTGGTGCGGGCAGCCGAGCTCCAGTGAGGGACCTGGCTAATGACCGCAACAAATGGAGGCGGGATTCGTCTCCGCAGCCCCCCCCGAAGGGTTGTTACGGCCGCCGGGGGTAGGGGAGTGAGGATGGATGCCCATACTTCTGGTTGTGATGCGAGTGTGGCGGATGGGAGTGGGAGTGTGGATTTGTTGGACTTGATGTGGGTGTGTCGGGAGAGGGTGGGGTTGAGCCGGCTGGAACCCCCAAGGGGGGGCCGGGGTTGTGTGGAGCCGGCTGACGGAGAGTCGGAGGAGGAAGGAGAGATTCGGGAGGAGGGGGGCCGAGTAATGCTGTTGGCAGTATATTACAGGTGCCCGCAAGGCGAGATGTGCCCAGAGTGACGGCCCCCTCAGCTCCACTGGTTAGGCGGCGGGATCCGGCAGGGACGCCGACCTTGATGCCAGGTAAGGCGGGAGACGGAGCGGGGAGTGGCAAGCGGCGATGTGTGCAAGTCTCGGTGGGGACTTGGGGCGAGGGGGGAGACAGATGGCAGCTGGTGCGGGGACGGTACGTGCAGGACGCAGGTGTGGGCACGGACGTCGCAGCGTCGGGTGGCGACGGGTCAGGCGCGAGTGGCGGGTCGTTGGCGGGACAGACTCTGCGGGTGGGGGGAAGGAGAGTTGTGTGGTGCCGGTGCGTAAGTTACCTTACATGGGACTGACTAAGCCGCAGGGGGCGCACCTTTCTCTGGCGACAAAGGAGAAGATATGGACGGGGGAGTACATTGACATCTTGAAACTTCTCCACAGGGAGTTGACGTCTAGAAGTTTCCGGACCGGTCCGTCGTGCTTTTCAAATACATGGATGTGGTGCGGAGAGCGCAGGTGACATACGGCGGGTTCGCGTGGTCACACTATGACGAGGAATTCCGGGCGCTTATGGCGGCGGACCCGGAGGCGCAATGGGGGAGCTGGATTTGGATTTGTACCAGCAGACGATGGGCGGGGCCAAGTTTGGCCGCACCATCTACACGGCCAGCGGTTTGCCACCCCCCTTTGCAGCCTGCCCCACCCATGGGGGGGTGGGGCAGGGGGAGTCTGGCGGCCAGGCCGGGGTCGGGGCCTGCTGGGACTTCAATAAAGGAGCGTGCGGGAGGGCGGCATGCTGTTTCTGACACGAGTGCTCGAAATGCGGGCGGCGGCACCCAGTGCTGCGTTGCTGGGGGCTTGGGGGCCCAACGGGACAGCAGCCCGTGCAAGGAGGTGCCCAATAAGGGGGGGGACAGGTTGGAGGGAGGGAGGTGGCAGAGGGGGGGAGCCGGAGCTTTGGGCAAAGGCTCGTACGCCGATTAAGATCGAGCGGATGGAGCCCTGGCTAGCGACATAGGATGCTGCAGAGGATGCTGCGGTGCTGCGTCGTGGTTTTTGGGAGGGGTTTCGGCTGGGCTATGAGGGCCCTCGGATTGCTCGCTGGGCGGACAATCTGAAGTCAGTGAACGCGCACAAGGGCATTGTGAGAGAGAAGCTGTTCAAAGAGGTCAGGGAAGGTAGGATGGCGGGCCCCTTCACAGAGCCGCCGCTGCCGGGTTTGATCATCTCCCCCATCGGGGTGGTGCCCAAAAAAGAGGAGGGGCAGTTCCGGCTGATACAACACTTGTCTTGGCCGGAGGGGGAGTCGGCCAATGCCTACATTTCGGCAGACTTGGCGTCGGTGACTTACTCGTCGGTGGACGTGGCGCGGAGGCTCGTCTCGGCGGCGGGGAGGGGAGCGCTGATGGCAAAATGTGATGTCAAGTCGGCTTTCCGACTCCTGCCGGTCCACCTGGCAGATCACCTGTTGTTGGGGATTCAGTTCGAGGGACTCATATTTGTGGACAAGGCACTGCCGATGGGGTGCTCCATTTTGTTCGCGCTATTTGAGCGTTTCAGTTCATTCCTGCAGTGGGTTTTTTCCAGGCGCACAGGCTCGGAGTCAGTGACATACTACCTGGATGACTTTTTCATGGTGGGGCGGCCCAGAGCGGCGGACTGCAGCGGCAGCTGGACAGTTTGGCCGGGTTGATGGGGGATTTCGGTGTTCCCCTGGCACCAGAGAAGACGAGCGGTCCCAGTACGGTGTTGTCCTTTCTCGGTATCGAGCTCGACTCGGTCGCCATGGAAGCACGCCTACCGGAAGACAAGAGGTCAGCAATGCTGGTTTTGGTGGATGGGATGCTGGCAAAAAGGAAGGTGATGGTGAGGGAGGTGCAGGTGCTGTTGGGCCATTTGAATTTTGCTTGTCGCATGGTGTGTGTGGGCTAAACGTTCTGCCGGCGTTTGGGTTTGGCGTTGTCTGCTTTGACCTTGCCTCAACACCATGTGCGCCTCTCGGCGGGGATGAAGGAGGATCTGCGCATGTGGCGGGCGTTCCTGGAACGGTTCAACGGAGTACCCGTGGCGCCGGCGGAGGACTGGGAGTGGGACGTCACCATGTACTCTGATGCGGCGGGCGGCGGTGGTTTCGGTCTGTACTGGGATGGGAAATGGTGCGCGGAGCGGTGGCCGGCGCAATGGCAAGCAGGAGGGCTGAGCATTGCGTTTTTGGAGTTGTTTCCGTTGGTGGTGGGGGTCACGGTGTGGTCCGGGGTGCTGGCGCACAAGCGCGTGTTGTTTCGGGTAGACAACATGGCCGTCGTGCAGGTGGTGAACAGGCAGTCGGCCCGGGACCCACAAGTGCTGAAATTGATGAGGGTGTTTGTGCTGCGCTGCTTAGAGAATGACATGTTGTTTCTGGCGCGCCACGTCCCAGGAGTGGACAATGACATTGCGGATGCTCTGTCTCGTTCACAGTGGGAGAGGTTCCATGGGCTAGCCACGGCGGCGGAGGAGGTCAGGACGCCGGTGCCGGAAGAACTGTGGTCGGTGGGCGAGGCAGGGTCTTTCAGCTGGTGAAGGCGTTCGTAGCGGTGTCCACGTGGAAGGCGTACGAGCAAGCCTGGGAGGAATTCCTGCTGTCTGGTGCGGTATGGCAAGGGGACCGGTGGCTGCGCGAGGAACAGGTGGTGCGGTTCATGTTGGCGCTCATGGATAAAGGGCTGTCGCGGGTGACGATTTCGGGCAAGTTGTCGGCGGTGGCGTTCATGGAAAAGTTGTGGTGGGGTTACTCCCCGTCGGCGGGGGAATTGGGGACCCGGCTGTTGGAGGGGTGGGCGAGGGAGAGGCGTGCAAGGGTGCGGTTGCGACGCCCCATCTCGGTGGAGTTGCTGGAAGGAGTCATTGGCGCGCTGCCGGCGGTGTGCAGGGATGGGGGCGAGGCGGTGCGTTTTTCTACCCTGATGTCCTGGCTGTTCTTTGGAGCGTTTCGAGTGTCGGAGCTGCTGGGCGCGAGGGTGGGGCGGGGGGTGTTGTGGGAGGATGTGGAGTTGCGAGCGCAGGAGGTGGCGGTGCGTTTGCGTCGCTCAAAGACGGACCAACGGGGGGTCGGGACATGGGTGGTGTTGGGCCCAGGCGGTCGGGAGGGGGTGTGTCCCGCGGTGTGGGGGAGGAGGTTGATGGCGAGCCGGTGCAACGGTGGAAGTCGGATTGTTACCGGACGTATGTGAGGTTGCGGGAGGCGGATAGGGTGTTATTACATTGATTCCCGATTTGACATGTGTGTCTTTACAGGTGCTGTGGCAGGGCCGGAGGTGGCTGTTTTGAATGTGTATATTGTGGGACACTCATTCGTCAAGCGGGCAGAACATGCGGAGTGGGACAGGCATTGGACACTCAATTTGGGATTGGATGAAGGGTTGTACCGTTGTCACTGGAGGGGAAAAGGGGGTAGGCGATGGCATGAGTTGTTGCCCTTGTTGAATACAGTGGTCAGGGGGGGGTGTGCCCGGATGTGGTGGTGATTCATCTGGGCGAAAATTATTTGGTGCAGTGTAAGGGGCTGGCATTGCTCAAGCAAATGAAGAGGGACCTGCGGGAAATTAAGATGCAGTGGGCGGGCTGTCATGTGATCTGGTCCGAGTTTATCCCCAGGCAGGTGTGGAGGGGAGTGGAGCGCCCAGGAGCTATAGACAGGGCCTGGAGGAAAATTAACCGAGAGATGAGGGACTTTTGTGCCAAGGAGGGGGTGGGGAGGATGGAGCACCCGGAATTGCGCTACGGTGCAGTGTACTTTTTCAGGGAGGATGGGGTCCACCTATCTAGGTATGGAATGGAATTGTACATAGTGCAGTTGAAGGAGGCGTTGGATGGAGCTTTGGGGGTGCTCAGGTATCCCAGGAGGCAGGAGTCCTAGGGGGGGTCGAAAGTCGTATTGGTAGGCGAGGGGTTGAGGTCATTGAGATCACTGTGGTCATTCAGTCGGTGGGTAGGGGGTAGGTGGCTGAGCGGATGTTTGTATTTCAGTTGCATTGTTGGGGTTAACTTTAGGGGTGGGGATGGGGGGCTGTCAGGCAGTTGTTATTTAGTGAGCAGTAGTTTTGTTCGGCACAGGCCAGGTGGGTTGTTGTTTAGGTGCACCTGATTCCAATAAAGCGGCCTTTATCACACAATTTTGGTGTCGGTGTCAGTGCTCCCCCCCCTCACCTACTTGTGTGCCCCAATGGGGATTTGGGGGGGCAGCCGACCAGGCTTGCCCCCCGGGGAAGTTTGGGGCAGCAGGAGAGGGGGGAGGAAGTTTGAGCTCTGTGGGTTGCCGTAGCTGTGCTGGTTGGGCTGGTTGGGCTTTCTTGGGCCCCTTTTGGGCTGGTCAGGATAAAAACGGCCATTTTGTGTCACTGCACACCGTTTGTGGTGCAGTGACACAGCAGCCGGGTGGTCCTTAGTAAATTGTTGTCCCGCCCTCCCTCCCTGTGTTTTTCCCCGAGGGGTGGGTGGGTTCCCCTGAGGGGGCCTGTTTTTGCGATAGGGGTTTTTCTCCCGGGGCTGCGAGGGGTTTTGTTGGACGATGGTGCACTGGAGGTTAGGGTGTTCAGAGTTGTGGTGTCGCTGGAACAGGTGCTGTTATTTGTTGGCGCTTTCCTGAGGAGAAAGGGGGGTATTTGCTGGAGGCCTGGGGCTGTATTGGTAGGCGGGGGGTTGAAGTCATTGAGGTCACTGTGGTCATTCAGTCGGTGGGTAGGGGGGTAGGTGGCTGAGCGGATGTTTGTATTTCAGTTGCAATGTTGGAGTTAACTTTAGGGGTGGGGGTGGGGGGCTGTCAGGCAGTTGTTATTTAGTGAGCAGTAGTTTTGTTCGGCACAGGCCAGGTGGGTTGTTGTTTAGGGGCACCTGATTCCAATAAAGCAGCCTTTATCACACAATTTTGGTGTCGGTGTCAGTGCTTCCCCCCCCTCACCTACTGGTGTGCCCCAAATTTAAACGCTTCACGTGTTTCCTTCCAGTTTGCGAACAGATCATTATAAACACATTTTTTACTTGCTCCTATGACATGCCTGAAGCTGCACGCTGCACTCACTGCTCGGTCAATGAAGTGTAAATATATAATGCCAGGAATATAATAGAAATATTTAATGCGTTTTTTAAATTGTATTTCCAATGGACTTTTATCCTTTCCCATTCTCCGCTGTTTCCCAGGCGTCTTTGTTGGACTTCCCGGTTCAGCTTGTAGGTCTCACCAACCTCCTCTCCTGCCTTTGCTTGAGCCGTGCCCTGTTGCTTGTTTTTATGTCCTTTGTCTCTGTATTCATATTTAGACACACCCCTGCACATCTCCTCTTTCGCTGCTCTCTCCTTACAGCTGGAGCATCTACGACCTGCCTGCTTTCACTTCCGGTGCAACAGCCGTTTTTTAAAGTTTAGCTAGGAGTGCAGGGGTCAGAGAGGGTGAGTATCGTAGACTTTGTGTATGTTGAAGTGCACAGCCAGCATGCCAGCTTGAGAATCAATCATGTCTGATCATACATAAATCTGCCACTAGACATTCATGATCTAAAATTGTCTTAAGCCACCATTGACACCCAGCTCTTGGTTTGGGCACTACGAGTTGTAGAATTGAATATGACAAATAGTGGACTTTTTAGATGCGATATAGTTGTCTGGCCTTTTTACCAAGATCACTTTGCTGACATTCTTTAACCCATACTTATTTTCAGAATGAGTTTAAAAGCCTTAGAGTGCAACATGCAGTTGACTCGAAATCCGGGGGCTGCTGAAGCTGTCACATAACATTGGGCTACATGTCAGTCACGTCAAATTGTATGATTTATATTTTATTGATGAATCTGATAGCGGAGGGCGGTATGGTTATTCAATTGGCCAAACAGTGGTGCGACATAAAAAAATACGTACAATTTGTCCGCAAAAACCCTTATGAGAACAAAGCCAACCGTTGGTGTAAATTGTACAACAACAAAAGCAAACGGGCTAAATTTCCAGTTTCACAAATTATGGAAATTAAATCTTCACAAACCTCCACGGATGCAATCCGAATTTTATCTACGTTTTCAAAGTGTCCAGAGTAACCTCCTTTATAAGGAAAACACTTTCACTATCATGCTTCCCTTTTACAAACCATTGTCATAAAGAGGGTTATTCGCATTATTTCGTGTTAGCAAATAAGTGCTGCAGTACCAGAATGAAACGACAAAAAGTTCCCTCTGGTCGCAGCACAAAGGGGAGACCTTATCAACAAGGAAAACTAGATAGATAAACAGCAGGGAGTATTTAGGTGTGTATTTAAAAAAAAGTGAACTTTCAGATCGCATTTAATTTGACAAATGATACATTACTTGCAAGGCAATATTCACTGTCAGTATAATGTGCATTTGGCGGTTTCACTTGCTTTTTACAAATAGCCCTGCATGTCTTCATGCCCAACACTTATAAGAATAGAATACCATCATAATCATACGGTCTCTAAAATCAGGTTGGACTCATTCTAAAACATAAGTGAAAATGTGTTAAAATAAAAACATCCTGTCTCCTATGGATAAAAACAAAGGTCATCATTAATCACACAATGCAGGATAATTTATGCAGCACAGAACTTGTGCCGAAATTAAAAAGCTCCTTCACCTTGAGGGCAGAACAAACTATTGTCTTCCACGTTTTGACAATTACAGACCCACGACTCCACACCCACTGTGATTCAGAGTTTGAGACATTCTCTTTCCTTATGGACTTGTACAGTTTATGATTATGACAGATTTCGTGTGCATGTTCTTAATGTTCGAATTTCACTTCATCGCTGCTCCTTTTGGCAGAGAAAAGCCAATTCCGAGCTGTGTTTAACATGTTTTACCCTCATCAGGAGAACATGAAGCTCCCAAAAGGCTGTCAAGCCACAACACGCTACATCTGACCACTGGAGAGCGGGGATAACTCAGTGAAGATTGTTGAGATGAATAACGTTACGTTTTGTATAATTACTTCTGTAGCGTTGTTATAAATGCAAATGCATTTTGCATTTTTGTTTCGTTTTTCACTCTGTACGAGCGTATCAAATGTCCCTTTTTCACGCAATGCACACTAATTTTGCTTTACACATAAAACAACTAGAAACAAGCATTTACAATGCAACGGTTTCGCCTTTGGAAAAGTTTGAGCTATTGGCATTGTAAATGACAACATTTGTATTTATGTGTTGGTTTTGAAAACAGATAAATGGCATTGTCCTTTACATTGCCAATAGCTCTAACTTTTCCAAAGGCGAAACCGTTGCATTGTAAATGCTTGTTTGTTATGTCTGGGGCAACACTGACAACAGAGGAGGTAACACGGACAACAGGTGCAACATGGACAACAGGTGCAACGTGGACAACTGGGGGAGGCCGGCGAGGGGGACAATACTGACAATATAGGGAAGTAGGGAGGAGCTTGAAGCAAGCACCCAGACCATGGCCAGTGAGAGAGAGGTACTGGTGGCAAGTATACAAACACCAGACGATGCAACAGAGATACTGGGGGCAAGCAGATTTAAAGGAAAAAAATGTGTCACAATTTAGAATATTTAAAAAAAACAATGCATTTTGCAAACAAGCATGTACTGGCAACAATGTGTGACTACCTAGGCTGTAGCTCATCAAAAGCGGTTTTGTAACATTGATGTCCGTTTAGCAAAATGATAGGTTAAAAGTGTAAATGTTTATGGGATCCTGCTCACAAAATTGCATCATTGTCCGTAAAACATTATATAATTATATATATATATATATATATATATATATATATATATATATATATACACACACACATATACATACACACATGTGCCACAGAAGTCATTAAAGCGACCAATTATATATTTTATATAAAATGAAGAGGTTCCACCAAGTCACTGCATGAAATTATGCACAGCCATGACTCAAATCACCGGGCTAAGAGAAATCTGAGCAGGGTCTTGTGGTTTAAGGTGTGTCCACTCCTAATTAACAGATTTGTTCTATTGCCTTTACAGGGCCTTTACAAATGCATAGGACTACCCTGGAAGTCCATGTTTTTAAACCACTTGTGGAACAGAGCACAACAATCTACATAAATTCATGGACCAGGCCAAGATCCAACCGTTGAGGAGAAAATGCCACCTTCACTTGTAAAAGAAATTACAGCTGTGAATATTAACGGTTTCAAATTAAAGCGGTGTTCGATGAAAGCATGGATACGCAGAAAGCTACAGCTCGAACCACCGTGGCCCCTTTCAACCACAGGTCTCTGTGCTGCCTCAACACTACCGACCATCGCAGTTTAGAAAGGAACGACAGAAACAGAATACATCTCATACCTTCATGAGGTACACGCTCTGCACCTACTAATGAACTCAATATGACAGGCAGGAGTTCCCCCCAAAAATATTTAAAATGAAGCAACCAGAAGCTCGGTGAGCTGTTTGGACTTATACTGTGTTTATGCAATTCTGGGTAAGAAATCTCGATTCACACCTTTTTAGGAATTGGGCGTGAAAGTTGTGCACACTCCATAAACAACTGGTTTAGTTTATAACCATGTCCCCATAAAAGTGAATTCTGCGCAAAAGATTAAAAAAGACAAACATTTTTTTTCGTTTTCTGACACAAAGCCCTTAGTACTCAGAGAAAAAATACAGGTTACGCTGGAACTAGACAGATCCAGCATGCGTTTGTTGTCAAGACAGCGCCTACCCCTAGCATCTTCTCGCACATTATGCTCTCTCACCTTGAGTGACGTCCGTCGCTGCGAGATTGAGGCGTGCGGTACATGACAGCAGAAGCAGCACGAGTCGTAGAGCCAGGTATGAGCAGCTCGCTGCCCGGTGGCGGCGATGCATGATGCGGGGGTATCTCTGCACGGGGCCAGTACACCAGCACTAACCGCTGTGAGGAAAGAGGAGGCAGCGGGGGATAGCTGGGGGAGCAATACTGGGCGAGGTGCGCTCTCATGGCAAGAGCACCCCTCGCTCTGGCTGCAATGACAACAGCACCCCAGTCCGGCAGCAGCTCGACCCCATTTCTAAAACTTCCTATGCCTGCAGCTGAAGCACAGCAAGCCCCTCCCACTTCCGCCTGACTCCTTAACCCTTTCACAGTCTCTGCGGGAACGCCTGCTACCGCAACTCGCTATCACGAGACCGCTTCCCCTTGGAGAACTGACGGCGGCTCCTCTCCCAGCCTCAACATAATCTACCACGGCACCAAGCTGCTCTGAAACACGCAACACTCATTTCAATTCGATGTGATCAGAACACGAGGCGTTCTGCAGGCGTCTCTCGGGGTCACAATAGTTTCCGGTTTTAAGGCTATAATCCACTGTTTGAGCAAGATGACGCATTTCATCTTTCCCTTCCTAACAGATTTGTGTTCCAGAGTTCTCACATGACTAATAATGCCCCCACCACCGAATACGTTTCGCAAGGTGGTAACCCAGTGCGCCCAAGAGCACTACTACTGCCAATGTTTTTTTCACTTGTGCTATCCAAAAAACGTGACTAGTACTTTTCACATACATTTAAGACATTCCTCATCCGATGTACGCATTTTGAAAAGGTTGGACGCTTGTTACGAACATCTAACGTTGCACAACAACACAAAAAGCCAGTTTTCTTTTCAGGAAAAGGGTATTCTTATCCCTACGTTTCAATATGAAAGAATATGCATGGATTGCATTTATTGAGAAATTGAGACCATCTTAATAGGAGTAGTGTACACAGAGAATTGTGTGTATTTAATCATCTGTTCATATGCACTAAGCAACCAGACCAGAAAACAAGTCAGGTCCCGGGCCGCGCTGTGATTGGCCGACGTCACGGGGGTGTCCCGGGCCGGCAGCCAATCACAGCGCGGCCCGGGAATGACGTCACGGGGGTGTCCCGGGCCGGCAGCCAATCGCAGCGCGGCCCGGGACAAAGGGGCGGGGCTTAAAAAAAGCACCAGAAACGCCCCCGAATCGCGTTTTCGAGAGAAAGCGCGATTGACAGCCTCTGTCTCCCAATGGCTAGTCTCCATTTATGGAGCTAGCCAATTGGAAACAGAGGCGGTCCGAACCTCACTACTGAAAACAAAAGATTTCGATCTGGGAGGGGCTTCGCCCCTCGCCAAGTCGAAACCTAAAAAGGGCCTGGCGACATATAACCCATGAGAATCAGCAAGGATGATGAGGTTGAGGTTGGTACATTACATTGGTTTATAAGCCACAGGACAAGCAGTGGTTGAATTTAAGTCCAGAAGCATGTTTGTGCTTCATTTTCTCAGAATGCAAGCCTTGTGGGCAATAAGTCTATTAGTATTATTTTTCACTGCTATCCCTAATGGGCCAGATTTACACCACTCCCAATGGTAGCTGCCAAAGCGCAATATAAATAGGATCTCACTTGTAGCCAATGCAGCAAATTTATAATACTGTGGAAAATGCCCCAGATTTGCATGATTCAGTTAAAGTAAATGTTCTGATATAACCTTTGTTTTGCACCTTTGTAACTACTTGACAATGACAATATAGAGGAAGGAGACCATAGGCTGAATACCTTTTTATGATTATGAAACTCCGAGGTGATTTGCAATATCCTAATAATATACAGCAGACGGTACTTTGTTCCATTTAATACAGAGGCAAATCATCACCTTCATCCCAAGCCACTTAAATACTTTGTACACAGCTCTTTTACATGAAAGAAACAGCATGTTTGCAAACATAAAGAACAAACTTAGGGGTCGATTACGATGGCGGACGGAAGGACGACCGCCGACCTGGAGCAGGCGGAAAATGCCTTTTTACAGTCCGCCAGCCGCGGTCAGTCCGTCCGCCATATTAGGATGGGAAACACTGTTAAATGTCTGTACGCCGTGGAAGAGCACGCACAGCCGCGGAACTACACCCGACCCCGCGGCGGACATAGCCAATCCAGAGACACCGCCGTACGGAATGACGTCTCCGACCGTCCTCTAAATCACGATGGCGGAAAACACACATCAAATCGCTGCGGAAAAATAACCTGCCTGAACACGGCGGATTCACCACAGCGGAGATACAACACATTGCAGAGATACCCACCACAAGCAGATCGCCGTCATGGACCCAGCGCTACACGCATTTGCGATACTCTTCGTGCTCCACCACCAGCAAGTCATGGATCGTCGCCGACGACGACGCAGGTACGCCAACACACCAATTGCTGTCGGAAGGGGAGTATCTTCCGGGGCCGTGACGTGGGGAGGGGGAGTGTCATGTTGGGGAAACAGCATTTACAATATCACCAATATATCAACAATGCAAGGAGACAACTAGGAATGACAATGACAAACCACTACACATGATTGACTTGCTTTATTGCACATAATAGGGGTATAATTCTAGAGTATCCAAGAGCATGGGCACTGGGTAGAACAGAGCAGTTACATCAGAGGCAGCACATGAGAGGGCACAATGCAGTATCATAACAGCAACAGGGCAGTGTCCATAACAGAGCAGGTACATCAGAGGCAGCACATGAGAGGGGCTAAGTGCATCAACAGTCCATGGCACAGAGCAGGTACATCTGAGTCAGCACATGAGAGGGGCTAAGTGCATCAACAGTCCATAGCAAGGCACAGAGCAGGTACATCAGAGGCAGCACATGAGAGGGGCTAAGTGCATCAACAGTCCATGGCACAGAGCAGGTACATCTGAGGCAGCACATGAGAGGGGCTAAGTGCATCAACAGTCCATGGCAAGGCACAGGTACATCAGAGGCAGCACATGAGAGGGCACAATGCAGTATCACGACAGCAACAGGGCAGTGTTCATAACAGAGCAGGTACATCAGAGGCAGCACATGAGAGGGGCTAAGTGCATCAACAGTCCATGGCAAGGCACAGGTACATCAGAGGCAGCACATGAGAGGGGCTAAGTGCATAACCAGTCAATGACAAGGCACATGTACATCAGAGGCTGCACATGAGAGGGCACAATGCAGTATCATAACAGCAACAGGGCAGTGTCCATACCAGAGCAGGTACATCAGAGGCAACACAAGTACGTGGGTCAAGCGCCCCGTCCCAAGGACATTAATAATGCAAGGGTGGTTACAATGGACAATCTAGACACCAAGTCAAATGACATGTGAGTGATGGGAGCTACACCTCACAGCACAGAATCAGGCGGACTGCTTGACCTAGTCGCCTCGAAAACACTGCCAGCACCAGAAACAGGAGTGTGAGACACAGCCACAGATGTAGTGACTGACACATGAGCCATAGACCCAGACACACTGCCAGCACCAGAACCAGGAATGTGAGACACAGCCACAGCTCTAGTGACTGACACATGAACCATAGAGCCAGACACACTGCCAGCACCAGAAACAGGAGTGTGAGACACAGGCCACAGATGTAGTGACTGACACATGAGCCATAGACCCAGACACACTGCAAGTACCAGAAACAGGAGTGTGAGACACAGCCACAGCTCTAGTGAATGACACA
The DNA here is from genome assembly GCF_964261635.1 of Lissotriton helveticus. Lineage (NCBI taxonomy): Eukaryota > Metazoa > Chordata > Amphibia > Caudata > Salamandridae > Lissotriton > Lissotriton helveticus. The sequence continues at coordinate 480,871,835 of NC_136067.1, forward strand.
TGAGCCATAGACCCAGACACACTGCCAGCCCCAGAAACAGGAGTGTGAGACACAGCCACAGCTCTAGTGACTGACACATGAGCCATAGCCCCAGACACACTGCCAGCACCAGAAACACGAGTGTGAGACACAGCCACACCTCTAGTGACTGACACATGAGCCATAGCCCCAGACACACTGCCAGCACCAGAAACAGGAGTGTGAGACACAGCCACATCTCTAGTGACTGACACATGAGCCGTAGACCCAGACACACTGTCAGGACATGTCCCTGTACAGTGACCAACAAATACCATGCCAGCATCTGAGACATGAGAGTGGCGGACACACACAGTCCCAGTACCTGAAACAGGAGAGGGCACAACTGACACAGTGCTACTACATGAGGCATGACAGCGAACAACAGACACAGTGCCACTATCTGACACATGAGAGTGAACTGCAGCTGACCCACTATGACCACTGAAATGATGAGCCACAGGGCTCTATGGGCCAGGAGGCAGGTTGGCTCTGGGAGCTGGGGACAGCTGTACTGGAGCGACATTGGGGTGGTCAGGTGTCACTGGTGTGTGTCCCCGTTTCTTTGGGATATGTAGGGGCACACTGGACATGACTGGACTGGTAAGTGGATTGGCCTCATCAGAAACATCACCCATCAAAGGTGGATCATGTGCTGGTGGGGGTCTGCTCTCTGGGGACGTGCTGGACCCTGCCTGACGTTTGCTGTGGCCCTGCCTTCTGCCCTCTGCATCATGTGTTATGGGGGATGCAACAACAGTGTACTCCTTCCTCTGCTTCAGCAGGGTGTGGATGGGAGTAAGGTATGGGGGGACTCCACCGCTGAAACATGTGTTTTTCGTTCCTTCATCAACATCAGCCTCTGGGCAGCCAGGGGTGATGTATGCCTGTCCTTGATGGAGCTCGTGTCCATGGGAGAACCCTTGGCCCTGGGATGTGCCTTGGCCGTAGGAGGTGTCCTGTCTCTGGAATGTCCCTGATCCCTGGCCGGTGCCCTGTCCCTGGGAGTAGACTTGTCCTTTGTAGTGTCCCTGTCCATTGTAGTGTACCTGTCCTTTGAAGCGACCTTGTCCTTGGGAGTGTCCCTGGCCTTGGGAGGTGCCTTTTCCTTTGTAGTGTCCTTGTCCTTGGGAGTGTCCCTGGCCTTGGGAGGTGCCCTTTCCTTTGTAGTGTCCTTGTCCTTGGGAGTATCCCTGGCCTTGGGAGGTGCCCTTTCCTTTGTAGTGTCCTTGTCCTTGGGAGTGTCCCTGGCCTTGGGAGGTACCCTTTCCTTTGTAGTGTTCTTGTCCTTGGGAGTGTCCCTGGCTTTGGGAGGTGCCCTTTCCTTTGTAGTGTCCTTGTCCTTGGGAGTGTCCCTGGCCTTGGGAGGTGCCCTTTCCTTTGTAGTGTCCTTGTCCTTGGGAGTGTCCGTGGCCTTGGGAGGTGCCCTTTCCTTTGTAGTGTCCTTGTCCTTGGGAGTGTCCCTGGCCTTGGGAGGTGCCCTTTCCTTTGTAGTGTTCTTGTCCTTGGGAGTACCTTTTGAGGGGGATGCTTGTGTTACATGTGAATCCCTGTCCCCCAACACCCCTTGAGGATCCTGTGTGTCAACTCCAGGGTAGCCGATGTCGTGTTCGGTTAAAGATTTTCTTGGCCTAGGGGATGGTGTCTGTGCCCTCCGTGCCCTGCCTTGCTCCTTGTGGCTGCTTCTAGTGCAATAACCCGAAAATAAGGCCTGGTCTGAAATGTCACTCTCCCTTGAGACATTAAGTGGTGTGGATGGGGGAACTGAAGTAGAACCTTGTCCATGCGACTGTAGAATGGCTGCAGACACTGTTTGCTAATGACTGAACTGTTCTGTGGAGACCAGCAACATCACCATGCATCTCCTCCATGAATGCTACCCCCTGCCCCAACTTCCTATCGTGGTCTTGGAATGCATTGATCATGTTGGTCTACCCTACATACAGCTGTCACAGCAGATCAACAGCCTCAGCACAAAGTGCACTTTGTGTCACAGGGGCAGGGGCAGCGGTGCCTGCACCGAAGGCAACTCTGCTCCCCCTACTCTGGCGAGCGCGAGCAGTACTTGTTGCAGTTGGTGGCAGTGTGGGCCCTGTGTGCTGTGTACCGACTGAAGGTGTTGATTGCCCACTCCCTGTGTCTACCAACAGTGCTGACTCACCAACACTGTCCCCCTCTCCGGGGGTGCTCTCTTCAGTCTCAGTCGGTGTGTGTGATCTCAGATCCGGAAGCATTGGCACCACTCAGCTGAGTCGTCTGTGGTTCAGTGCCCTCTGCCAAATCTGAAAGAGAGAGAAAAGGGGTTTACCTAAGTGCCACACTCACGTACTGAAGGTTACAAAATCACAACTTCCCTCACAGTCGACTAACATGTAACACCCATCCTGCACACAAACCACCCCTAACAGACATCCTCATGTCAAAGAACAGGGGGTGCCTGTGAAAGATGTACATCAAACAAACAGGGCAAGTGCATGCAGACCACCACACATGTGATGCCATGGGACCACAGACCTCAACGACATGTCCTGGGACCCTGCACTACAATGCAACTGGTATGTCCACCTGGCGGACATGGATGCTAACGCTCACTCCGCTAATGGCACCAACATGCAAATGCAGCACAACATATACACCACAGATGTCACTACTGTGTCTGAGCAGCAATACATGCATGCACTCACAAGTCACAAACCCATTCAGTGCGCTTACCGCTAGTTTGCTGTTGATCCCCTCTCAGCCGTGCGGACAGGTCAGGATTCGTCACAGCTATGATACGGTGCATTAGAGGGGTCATGGTATGACGTGCAAGCCGGGTTGATCTTGGAATCAGCCCCAGTGTCATCTCCGCAACATTCTTGCTGAGCCTGGAGATGTCATCCCAGCGCTTGTGGCAGTGTGTGTGTCGTCTATTGCACACCCCCACTGCCCGTACATCACGTGCTATGGTCCTCCACACGGCCATGTGAAGGTGCAGCTTAACCTACCATGATGGGAGACAAGAGGGTAACATCAGTGGACAGTTGGACATTCACAAACATAATAGCAAGACGTATCTTTCTGCTGCCATGCTCAGTACAACACATGTGAAGGTCCCACAGCACACCGCCAAGCTTGCAGAAGCCAGGAGTCAGTGACCACCTCCTGCACACCAACATGTCCACAACTGCACTTACCACCTGTCCGGGGGCACCGTAGAGCCGTTCACAGTGGCGGAGCACACCGTCCACAAGGACATCCAGCTCCGCTGCGGTGAAGGGACGAGACCGGATCTCTTGCAATCTCGACATGGCAAGGTCCTGGACTGTGGCACTACAGCAGCAGTTGTTGGATAGCTCAGCAGAAGCAGGTCGAGGTGATGGGTGCAGACAGCAATTGTTGGATAGCTCAGCAGCAGCAGGTCGAGGTGATGGGTGCAGGCAGCAGTTGTTGGATAGCTCAGCAGCAGCAGGTCGAGGTGATGGGTGCAGGCAGCAGTTGTTGGATAGCTCAGCAGCAGCAGGTCGAGGTGATGGGTGCAGGCAGAAGTGGCTGGAAGCAGTGAATGTGTGCTGCTGAAATTCACACATTTGTTGGGCCCTGAGCTCACATCAGTGGCACACGTCTGCAGCAATTGGTTTTCCCGGGATGCCTCATTCAAAATGAACCAATGACTGGCCCTGGTGTGGCGGTGCACGGCTTCCGCTATTTTTGAATGCGCTTACGCGGCCCGCGTTACCTGTTCCCATTGGCTACATGTGCACGGACCGTCACGGCAACCGCATGTGCGCGCTACCGCCATGGTGCATCATTTGAAATTCATCGCTCACTGCCGTCGCTATGGCGGAGCACACATTCCGTGGGGGCAGCGCAGGCTAACACATGCATTTGAATATGCAGGTGGAAATGGCAGTTGGTACCCCCCTTACAGTCACATTGCAGCACCCACCGCAGAGTGCCGGGCCTGGCCGGTCACCCACCGCCGGCCCAGGCCGGTTACCCACTGCCGGGCCTGGCCGGTCACCCACCGCCGGGTGCTGGCGGTGGGTGAGCGCCCTGTGCATTGAGGTCACCCTGGCATGGATGGCCCTGGCAGGTCACCCACCGCCGGCCCAGGCCGGTCACCCACCGCCGGGCCTGGCCGGTCACCCACCGCCGGGTGCTGGCGGTGGGTGAGCGCCCTGTGCATTGAGGTCACCTTGGCATGGATGGCCCTGGCAGGTCACCCACTGCCGGCCCAGGCCGGTCACCCACCGCCGGGCCTGGCCGGTCACCCACCGCCGGGTGCTGCCGGTGGGTGAGCGCCCTGTGCATTGAGGTCTCCCTGGCATGGATGGCCCTGGCAGGTCACCCCCCGCCGGCCCAGGCCGGTCACCCACTGCCGGGCCTGGCCAGTCACCCACCGCCGGGTGCTGGCGGTGGGTGAGTGCGCTGTGCATTGAGGTCACCCTGGCATGGATGGCCCTGGCAGGTCACCCACCACCGGGCCTGGCCGGTCACCCACTGCCGGCCCAGGCCGGTTACCCACCGCTGGGCCTGGCCGGTCACCCACCCCCAGGCGGTGGGTGACCGGCCTGAGCCGGCGGTGGGTGACCGGCCTGGGCCGGCGGTGGGTGACCGGCCAGGCCCGGCAGTGGGTGACTGGCCAGGCCAGGCAGTGGGTGACCGGGCAGGCCCGGCAGTGGGTGACCAGGCAGGCCCGGCAGTGGGTGACCGGCCAGGCCCGGCGGTCTGCGGTGGGTGCTGCAATGTGACTGTAAGGGGGGGTACCAACTGCCATTTCCACTTGCATATTCAAATGTATGTGTTAGCCTGCCCTGCTCCCGTGGAAAGCGTGCTCCACCATTGCGATGCCAGTGAGTGATGATTTTCAAAAGAGGCACTGTCACGGTAGCGCGCACATACGTTTGGCGGGGTGTGACCGTGATGGTCCTTGACCATGCAGCATATGTTATGCACAGTTGCAGTATCAAGGTTCATCCTCTGTGTTAGGGGAATGCGTATCCGGATGGCGTGTGTACACACACTACATGTCTCCGCACACATGTAATGTTCATAGTTGTACATGTGTGTCAGGACATGTCCGGGATGCATCAAGAATCATTATGTCAAGTTAATGGCCCGTGGCCACGTGTGTCATACATGTCCATTTGTTGCATGTGTGGTCATACTATTAACCTTGCCAGTGGTTAACAAAGGCCAATGATGTGCACCCAAGTTGCGTCAGATGTGCCGGGCGATGTGTTGCGTCTTGGTTTTGCGGACACACGTTTCTATTTTACACATCTACACAGTACATCACGGCTGTGTACCCACATTCAGGAGCTGTTGTGAGTGTGTTGTTTGTGTGTGCAAGTAGCAATGATGGGGGTATACATGCATTCTGTGTATGCGTATGTGTGTCGCCTGTTGTGTGCCCATGCATGTCATGTGAGGATGCCCAGCATTTTAGGTGGGGTCATGGGTGCATGAAGACAAAGAGGGTGTGTTCCATGTTCGTGTTGTGTGTGCACGTCCATGTGTGTCTGTGGGGACGCTTGTCCACACTTGGGCCCTCAGTCATGTGATGTGGGCTGTTCTCTCAACATGTGTGCACGTTACATTGGACATGTTTGCACACAGGATGTTGTTTGTGGGTGAACATTGTGTGTGGAGTTAGCTGAAGTGCCTTATATTTCGGTTACGTCACACATACAATCAGTGTCTGCAACATGTATTATTAGTATTTTGTTGCTCAAGATGTGATAGTGTGGCACAGCTATGCGGTGTTGGTCAATTGACATCTGCTCCCATCTACTCCCACACAGGAGGGCTCCAAATGTGCATCGACCCTACACTGTGCTGGAGGACATGGTTAATGAGGGGGTGATCCGCAAATTCCGGCTTGACCGACGTGGATTGCAGGAGCTTGTAGCCCAATTGGCACCTCACCTGCAGCCACGCAGAACGTATCCAGGAGCTATTACACCCACAGCAAAGGTGATGGTGGCACTTCACTTCTTCGCAACAGGCACTTTCCAGTACACAGTTGGTCATGCCGGGGGGATGTCACAATCCATGTTCAGCATGGTACTGCGGGATGTGCTGGATGCCATGATGCATTACAAGGATGATTACATCCATTTCCCACAGCCGGCAGAGTTGGCAGCAGTCAAAGGGGACTTCTATGCCCTGGCCTAAATTCCACACTTAGTGGGTGCCATTGATGGCACACATATTGGTCTGATTCCACCCCAGGCACGTGAACCCGTATATCGCAATCAGAAGCACTACCATTCGATAAACGTGCAAGCGGTGTGCCTGGCTGACAACATCATCTCCCATGTGTGTGCCAGATTTCCAGGGTCCGCACATGACTCCCACATCTTGCGGAGCAGCATTGTCCCCAACTGATGGCCAATCTGAGTCAAGAACATGCGTGGCTTGTAGGTGAGTGTGCTGTGATGACTATTGTATTGTATGTGTGCCAGGCTGTTCCCAACAATCCTGGTAATGATGTATGTGTCTGTCATCCCTCCACCTAGGCGACTCTGCGTACCCAAACCGGCCGTGGCTGCTAAGCCCCCTACGGAATCCAACTACCCCAGGTGAAATACGCTATAATGAGGCCCATGGGAAGACACGTCGGGTTGTGGAACTTACATTTGGACTGCTGAAGTCTAGGTTTTGCTGCCTGGATAAAACCGGAGGGGCCATGCCATACTCACCCGGCAAAGTATGCAGAATAGTGATTGCCTGCTGCATGCTCCACAACCTGGCCTTACGCAACAATATTGAACTGGTCATGGACCCTGCAGACCAACCGGTTGCTCCGCCTCCCATCGCACCCATGTCCAGTGATGAGGATAGTGGGGAGGAAGACGGTGTGGACCAACGGCGTGAGCTCATTGCTCGCTACTTTCCTTGAATGTGAGTAACTACCTCTTGTGCTGCTGTTCAATGCGTGACGTATGTCTGCTGTTGATGGTTGGATGTGGTGTGTGAATGCTGCCTGTTATGTTATGTTTGCACATGGGTGTGGGTCATGGTGTACGAGCAATGCTCCCTGATGTGTGTCCTGTGATCCGCTGACTTTGTGATGATTGTGGTTTTTGGAATGTTGCAGTACGTTCTTTTGTGATGGTTGTGATTCAGTTTCCTGACCTGTGCTTGTTGTTCTCTGTTTGTCTCTAGGTCACTCACACCGAGCCAGGATTCAAAACAACATTGATCCCTGCACCTGCTGATGACAACAACTAAAACATACCTGAATATAAACATGGAGATCACACAGCATTGAGCGTTACAGTGATTTTTATTTACAGGGTGTGGAAAAGTGTTTGTGCATATTTACAAAAAGGAGGTGGTGGGGAAGAGTGAGTTGAAAGTAATGTCAGATGAAGACACCGATGGGGATACCACATTGTGTGATGTACACCTAGTCCAACAGACGTGTGACAATGCTTGGCAATGTGGGACAAGATAGTTATCTGGGTCAATGCCAGGCTCAAGGAAGGGTGAAGTCATTTTGGGCCCCTCGTCGGGCGGGTGGATGGGGGATTGCCACTGCTCTGTGCTGGGTCCAGCCTCGGATGGGCCCTCCGTCTTGGAGCCAGAGCAGACCCAGCTGTGGGGGCAGGTTGTTCTGGGTCCACCTCCCTGCCAGTGGCCTCAGGTGATGGTGGTGGTGGTGTTGGTGACCTGTCCCGCTGGGCACTTGGGGGAGGGGGAGGTGGTGTGGCCCGGGATAACCACTCCCTCCAAAGTGCTGTTTGCTGCCCCATGAGGTCCACAATTTGGCCCATACGTGTGTCCATGGACATCAACAGCTGGAAGGTCTGTTGAGAATCTTGATGTGCCCGATCAGCCTGTGCCTGTGACAGCTGGTAGGAGGCATTCACTCTGGCAATGGCTTCCAGGGTCTCGTTCCCATGATGGTCTAGGTCTTTCCCCGACCTCCCCTTACACCTCCACTCCTGTTGGTGAGCTGTGGCCTCACCTGTGTCCTCCCACGTCCACTCTCCCTGCTTGTCTGAGGCGTTGATGGGCCATCATCGTCCGATGGGTCAGGCAGGGTGGCACTGGCAGCGGTGGTGGTGGTGGTGTTGCTGCTGGTGGTGGTGCTGGTAGTGGTAGCTGCACAGCTCACAGTGGCAGTTGTTTGTGTAGTACCACTGGCCAAGGTGGTGGAGGCAGGGATGTTCTGGGAGCCTAAAGGCCCTGGAAGTGTGCTTGGCACAGCATCGTCCTCTGCACCCGAGGTGTCCTGGGAATCCTCACCGGAGAGACCTGGCTGTGAGGGTGGCGACTGGTGCTGGCGGTTGATGTTTTGGCGTGTCAAGTCGTGATCACCTGAGGGACAAGAATGTGAGAATCAATGCTGTGGACATGACGGGTTTCTTGTAGTTACATTTCAAATCTCTCTGGAATCAGGACATGGTTGTTGGTGTCATCATACTGGTGTTGCACACATGAGTGGACATTTGGTGGTGTGGAGGTGGGGAGTCAATACTTGGCTATGTGTGGTCCTGTCCTGCGATTGGATGGTGCCCCTGTGCAGATGGCTACCTACCCGTAAGTTTGAAGGGGAAGACGTACTGATCACCAAATGGTGGGCGGACCACATCCTGCTCTGGGATGGGACATTTGGGCCTGTTGGGAGTTGTAGTGCTGGACCCCCACCCCCACCCCCACCCTCCCAGGATACATGTGGGTCTGTTGGGAGTTGTAGTGCTGGACCCCCACCCCCACCCTCCCAGGAGACATGTGGGCCTGTTGGGAGTTGTAGTGCTGGACCCCCACCCCCACCCTCCCAGGAGACATGTGGGCCTGTTGGGAGTTGTAGTGCTGAACCCCCACCCCCACCCTCCCAGGAGACATGTGGGCCTGTTGGGAGTTGTAGTGCTGGACCCCCCCCCACACCCTCCCAGGAGACATGTGGGCCTGTTGGGAGTTGTAGTGCTGGACCCCCCCCCCCACAGCCTCAAACCCACCCTCCCAGGAGACTTGTGGGCCTGTTGGGAGTTGTAGTGCTGGACCCCCCCTACAGCCCCAATCCCACCCTCCCAGAAGACGTGTGGGCCTGTTGGGAGTTGTAGTGCTGGACCCTCCCCCCACACCCCCACCCTCCCAGGAGACATGTGGGCCTATTGGAAGTTGTAGTGCTGGACCCCCCCCCCCCCCCACAGCCCCAACCCCACCATCCCAGGAGACCTGTGGGCCTGTTGGGAGTTGTAGGGCCGGACCCCCACCCCCACCCCCACCCTCCCAGGAGACTTGTGGGCCTGTTGGTAGTTGTAGTGTTGGACCCCCCCACACACACCCCCACCCTCCCAGGAGAAGTGGGCCTGTTGGGAGTTGTAGTGCTGGACCCCCACCCTCCCAGGAGACATGTGGGCCTGTTGGGAGTTATTATTAAAGCAATTTATAACGCGCAACTTTACCCAACGGGCGTCAAGGCGCCTAACCAAACATTAAACCAAATAGAACAATCAGAAAGACATGCTACTGATAGGCCTCAATGAAAAGCCGCGTTTTTAATGATTTCTTAAAGAGGGCCAGAGAAGGTTGTGCTTTTAACTCGGGGGGGAGTTCATTCCACAGTTTGGGGGCCATAGAGGAGAAGGCCCTTCCACCCCATCTAACTCTATTTGTTCGAGGAACAGCTAGGATATTCGTAGAGGCAGAACGAAGGCTTCTGCTAGGGATGTAGGGGACCAGGAGGGAGCCAATGGCTTCTGAACCTACACCTGCTAGGGCACTGAAGACCAAGCATAGAATTTTGAAAGTGGTCCTAAGATGGATCGGGAGCCAATGCAGACTCTTCCTAGCAAGAGTAGCAGAGGAGGTATTAGAGAAACCCAGAACAAATTTGGCAGCCGCATTCTGGACGATCTGTAGGCGAAGAATCAGGCTCTTGTTGATTCCCGCTTACAGTGTATTGCAGTAATCTAACCGTGATGCCAAAAGGGCCACCACGGTCTGTTTACGAGCTTGGGGGGAAAGATAATGGGCTATTTTTCTAAGAGTCTTGATGACTCCCCAACAGGTGGACACAGTCCGGTTAACCTGCTGCGTCATGTCCAGTGAAGTATCAAAAATCACTCCCAGATTACGGGCTGATTTAACAGGCATAGGACATGTTCCCAAGGAGGGGGGCCACCAATCACGGGACCATATGCTTTGTTCTTTACCGAAGATCAAGACCTCAGTTTTCTCTCCGTTCAGCTTCAGTGAATTTAGAATCATCCATTCGGAAACTGCCTGCATGCAGTTCCTGAAGCTGAAAGCGGAGGTACTCACCGAGTGGGAGAGGGACACCATGATCTGCGTGTCATCGGCGTATGACACCACCTCCATCCCGTGCGATCTTACTAACCTGGCAAGTGGGGCCACATAGATGTTAAAAAGGGTCGGAAGTGTAGTGCAGGACCCCCCACCCTCCCAGGAGACATGTGGGCCTGTTGGGGGTTGTAGTGCTGGACCCCCACCCCCACCCTCCCAGGAGACATGTGGGCCAGTTGGGAGTTGTATTGCTGGACCCCAACACCCACCCCCACCCTCCCAGGAGACATGTGGGCCTGTTGGGAGTTGTAGTGCTGGACCCCCACCCTCCCAGGAGACATGTGGGTCTGTTGGGAGTTGTAGTGCTGGACCCCCACCCCCACCCTCCCAGGAGACATGTGGGCCTGTTGGGAGTTGTAGTGCAGGACCCCCCCCCCACAGCCCCAACCCCACCCTCCCAGGAGACTTGTGGGCCTGTTGGGAGTTGTAGTACTGAACGCCCACCCTCCCAGGAGACATGTGGGCCTGCTGGGAGTTGTAGTGCTGGACCCCCACCCCCACCCCCACCCTCCCAGGAGACATGTGGGCCTGTTGAGAGTTGTAGTGCTGCCCCCCTCACAGCCCCAACCCCACCCTCCCAAGAGACTTGTGGGCCTGTTGGGAGTTGTAGTGCTGGACACCCCCCAACGCCCCAACCCCACCCTCCCAGGAGACTTGTGGGCCTGTTGGGAGTTGTAGTGCTGCCCCTCCCCACACCCCCACACTCCCAGGAGACATGTGGGCCTGTTGGGAGTTATAGTGCTGCCCCCCCCCCACAGCCCCAACCCCACCCTCCCAGGAGACTTGTGGGCCTGTTGGGAGTTGTAGTGCTGGACCCCCCAAACACCCCCACCCTCCCAGGAGACATGTGGGCCTGTTGGGAGTTGTAGTGCTGGACCCCCACCCCCACCCCCACCCTCCCAGGAGACATGTGGGCCTGTTGGGAGTTGTAGTGCTGGACCCCCACCCCCCACCCTCACCCTCCCAGGAGACATGTAGGCCAGTTAGGAGTTGAAGTGCTGGACTCCCACCCCACCCTCCCAGGAGACATGTGGGCCTGTTGGGAGTTGTAGTGCTGACCCCCCCCACCCTCCCAGGAGACATGTGGGCCTGTTGGGAGTTGTAGTGCTGGACCCCCACCCCCACCCTCCCAGGAGACATGTGGGCCTGTTGGGAGTTGTAGTGCTGGACCCCCTTCCCCACAGCCCCAACCCCACCCTCCCAGGACACTTGTGGGCCTGTTGGGAGTTGTAGGGATGGATCCCCCCACAGCCCCAACCCCACCCTCCCATGAGACTTGTGGGCCTGTTGGGAGTTGTAGTGCTGGACCCCCCACCCCCACCCTCCCAGGAGACATGTGGACCTGTTGGGAGTTGTAGTGCTGAACCCCCCCCCCCCCACAGCCCCACCCTCCCAGGAGACATGTGGGCCTGTTGGGAGTTGTAGTGTTCACTGCTTGACCACATGCGAGCATGGGAAGGAAGGAGGCAACATTTGTGGTTGATCATGGTGGGTGCATTTGAGCCCTGGCATTCACATTTGGGTGACTATGTGATTCACATGCATGGATTGGAGCCTGTGAGATGTGTCTTAGCAATTGTGCAAGGCAGAACATGACAGTGTGATAGTGGTAATTTGTATGTACTTACCAGCCTCAAGTCCCTCTTCTATTCCTTCCAGGCTCTCAGGGTGCAGTATGCCAAGCACCTTCTCCTCCCATTCGGTAAATGGTATAGGATCCGGGGGAGTTCCGCCGCGAGTGTGGTGTGCCCGCAGGTGGTTCTAGGCCCGGATGCCCTTCACCATTGTCTTGAGCTCGTGCCACCGCCTCTGGATGTCGTGTTTGGTGCTTGGCACGGTCCCTGAGGCATTGACTCTGGTCACTATCCTGTCCCACATGGTGGTTTTAGTTGCCAAGGTGGTCTGCTGGACTAGGGTACCAAACAAATGTGGTTCCACACGGATGACTTCATCCACCATGACCTTCAACTCACTCTCTGTGAACTTGGGGTTTTTCTTGGGTGCCATGGTGTGTGATGTGCAAGGTGTTGGTGGTGTGGGGTGTGCAGGTGTGTTGTATGTAGGGATGCTGCTGTGAGGGTTGGTGTGGTTGGTGTGTTGGTGTGCAGGTTGTATGTGTGTTTGTGTGTCTCTGTTGTTTCTAATGTTGTGCCTCTTTGTTCCAGCTGTGCTGTGATGCAAAGGATTTTGCTAATGGGAGGGATTCATTTTATACTCTGTGTGGTGGTTGTGTCCCAATGGTTTATGGCGGTCAGGTGTTTTGTGGGTGTGTTGACTTGGGTGCTCTTGGTTGTGCTGGGGGGGTCATTGGAGTGTGTAGTTGTTGGAGGTGGGTGTTCCAGGTGGGTGTGTCATCTGATATTTTTTGTTTGCTATGTACTACCGTCCGCCATTTTTGCTTCGGTTTGACTGCAGGGGTGATGTTCGTTAGGTCCTTCCGCAGCCAAGCCCCGTTTGTCGATGCTTTTTTCCCGCAGCGGTCGTGGAAGTTGGAGAGTTCCATTGGGATGGCGGGGTTATCCTAATCGTGCGTCTGGAACCTCTGAAGGTGTGGTGGCGGTTGAACCTGTTTCCGCGGCCTTTGAGTCCGTGGCGGACGGTGTTTCAGTGGTTCCGTCCGCTTGCGGCGGTCTTTGGTGTGATCAGTCCGCTGCGGTCGGTGAGTGTTGCCAACAATATCCTAATCGCAACGGCAGTTTATCCGCGGAGCGGTCGGGACTATTTTTGCCGCGACCATGGCGGACGGAACCCGTTTCCGTCCGCCATCCTAATAGGCCTCATAGTATCTATAGTACAAAATTAAACACATCAAAACAAGCTGCTTGATAGTTGTAGCATAAAGATTTTGGAAACAGTTTATTACAAGTGATTTATTTTTAATGGCTCAGTAGAAACCTGCAGAAACATTCTAACTTTTCTAAAATTCCTCAAGGAGTGCAAAAATTTAACATAATGCATCCATATTTTCTTTCTGCTTGTCAGTGTACAGGAGGAAAAACATAACAGAAGAAATAAAGTCAACCTTTCATTTTTCTTCTTTTAGCAGTTATGTTCCATGACTTCACTAGCCTGTCCCATAGGATGCTGGTTCTGGCAGCAAGCACTGTGATGCCAGAACTCAACTGTAATATATTATTACAGTTGAGTTCTGATGCAATTTCTTTATACCCAATTGTAATAAATTATAACAATTGAGCTCTGAAGTAATTTCCTTATAATTGTCGACTTGGTGGTGCTATACACCAAGGTATTAAATGGTTTGTGGGAAAAATCATGGTGTGGCCATGTATTATATAAGATAAAGTAGCCCCTGCTGTACATTATAGGGAAATTGCGAGCCACAGAGGAGTTCCATAACTATATTGAACGTGGCCAAAGGTCAAGTTCCTATAAAAGGTTATGAAACTCTTGGGTTATTTGCAATATCCTTATCATGTACAGCAGGGGCTGTTATGTTTTTATAAATCCTGGTGCTGGAAAAAAGGCCCACATCATTTTTCCCATTGAAAATCCCTTGCCACATAGGTCAACATGGCAAGAAGTTATTAACTAATACCTCTTGATATGAGAAGGCTAAAAGTACCATTCAAAGACTTCCCAGAATGGTATTAGTAAACTCAACAATATGATATTGTTGAATTTCTCCTAAAATGTACATACAAGAAGTTATAAGACTTTCTTGTTTGTAAGTCCAGATTCATCCTTCCAGTGGTCTGTCCTGATTGGTCAGAGTTAAGTGGATTAACCAGGTTTCTATGAAGAGGCGATGAAGAGCCTCCCTCCCCCCTCGCCCACCCCCGGGGTTGACCAGCTCTGCTGGGAGAGCAGTGTTCTGTTACACAGGAATCCCAGACCAGGGGGAGGAGTCGGAAACAATGTACTTCAAGGGAAGGGGAAGACATCAGTGTCATTTACAACTCTACTCTTTTAAAACCTAGCCAGAGGCTAGGATTAAGGAATCAAGGAGCAGATGCAAGGGGGAGAGACTATGGAAATTAGCCATCCTAGGGGTGTTTTTTGCCAGCTCTTCTCTCCCTGCTGGAAAATCAGCCATTATGAATTTGGAAGAATTGATGCACTCTGGAACAAAATAGTGCCACACTGTTAGAAATGTGAGTCTCTAGTTGGCAGAGGTAGGTACCATTGTCCAAATAGGAGCCCTTGCTTCTTGTCAGGGTAAGGGATCCCCCTTGGTAGCTTGGCACAAGCAGACAGGCTTATCTCAGAGGCAGTGTGTAAAGCATTTGTGAACACATACTGTAACACAGTGAAAACACTACAAATGGACACCACACCAGTTTAGAACAATAAGTATCTTTATCTAAACAAGACCAAACAGCAAAAATCAGTATTCAAAGGTTCCTTAAAAATGGGTTACTCACTTAAATCAAGCTTGTAGCAACAAATAACTCCAGAGGAGTTACAACAACATTGTGACCGGTGGAAATCCCAAAGTACGGTGCCGACCGCAAGGTGCACGGCGTCGGGCCCGGAGTCAAGCAGACCCCCAAAGAACAGTGCCTTGAATTGATGAAAACGAAGACAGTTGACGGCGTTGGGGAGTTGCGGCTTCATAGGTACTACGCGGCGTCGGTTCCTTATGACCCCAGGGGAGGTGAAACCTCTGTTCCTTACTGCAGCGCTGGGAAGGCAAGACAACTGTTCCTTACTGCGTCTGGCAGGTGATGTCATGATGGCACCGAAACCACTGTTCCTTACGATGGCGCGATGTCGATGAATTTGTGGTCACCCGTGTTGAGGATCAGCTCCACGATGATGAAGTCGGCTTTGGAGTCGATGTGGCACAGCAGAAGGCGTCTGGCCCACGCCACAAGTCGGAGCATCGCTCACGGCTTTGGGCAGGTTACTGCGTCGTTAGCTGGCGTTGATGTGGCATGGCGGCTGGCGCCGGGTCTACTTTGCAAGTCGGAGCAGGGCTCACGTCTTTGATGCAGATTACGGCATCGCACACTGGCGTCGGTGTTGTAATTTCCTTCTGTAGAAGCTAAAACAGCAGTTCTAGATGCAGGCAGAAAGAAGGGGTGAATTCTTTGTGTTCTTGAGACTTCAGAACAGGAGGCAAGTTCAGTTTCAAGCCCTTGGAGATCTTTTCTTCAAGCAGGTGACAAAGCAAAACAGCAAAGTGTTTTTTCTCCTCTCCTTGGCAGCAAGTAGGCACTGCAGGCCAACCCCAGACAGCAAACAGCACAGGGGCAGTATTCCTCCTCAGCTTTTCAGGCTCTTCTCCTTGGCAAAGGTTTCCTCTTGATTTCCCAGAAGTGATCTAATAGTCTGGGGTCAGGGCCCCTCTTTATATACACATGAAGCCATTGTTCTCAGACAGAGAGTGTCTTTACCCAGCCAAAACCAGTTCTGTCCTCTCTGTTGCAGCTTCCTGGCAGGAGGTTGAGACATTATTGTTGAAAGCAGACCTGGCCCAGGCAGGTGAAAGGAAATCTCCTCCCCCTACTCTAACTCAGGTCCATTCAGCCCAGTCCTGACTCAACAGACTTCTGGAGCGACAGTCCTCTCCAGCCCCCTGTCATCCAAAAGCCAGACATGCAATACATACAACTAGCAGAAGCACACTGGATGGTTAGGCAAGAAAATATCTACTTTCTAAAAGTGGTATTTTCAAACACAGAATATTAAAATAACCCACACTAAAAGATGCACTTTAACATTCTAAGTTCAGGCATACTAAACTGTATTTTCCAATCTTGTTCCTTGGGTCAGATATGTTTATAAGATGTTATAAACTAACTGTCCATTCTGACCTATGGGAGCAGATATCCTTGTCATAGTGGAAAACATAATTGGCAGAATTTCACTATCAGGACATGCCACACACATCAGGGCATGTCCTACCTTTCTCATACAATGCACCCTGCCCACAGGGGTACCTTGGACATACCTTAGGGGTGACTAACATGTAGAAACGGGAAGGTTCAGGGACTGGCAAGTGTGTGCACTTGCTAAGTCGATATGGCAGTCCCAGACTGCGCACAGGCTCTGCAATGGCAGGCCTGAGCCACATTTTACAGCTGCTTCTGTGGGTGGCGCAATCAGTGTTTTAAGCCCAACAGCAGCATTTAATTAACAGGCCATGGGCACACATGGTTCACTGTACTAGGGCCTGACAAGTAAATCAAATGACCAATCATGGAATCACTAATCCATACAACAATTTACAACAGGGAGCACTTGCACTTTGGCACTAAACAGCAGTGGCAAAGTGCCCAAGGCATCTAGACAAGCAAGAACACAGAAGGCAATAGCAGAAAATGAAAGGGAGACCCACACAAATGGTGCCAAGTCTAACACACACTCTGCAGGAAGTGTTCAGACATTGGGGCGGTACCCTACAACCCATTGGACAGGGGTGACCTCCTGCTTGACCCAGAGAACTTGGAATAGGTATCTGAGAGGTGCAGAGATTCTCAAATCTGCTGCTTGAAACCTAAGAAAGCAAGACGGTCCATGCTGAGAAGTTTGATGTGCATTTCCTAAGGCATGCACTGTGAAGAGTGCACCTTCTGTTATGTTATGTTATGTTAGATTATTTGTAAAGCGCATGTCTGCCCCCGCATTGGGGCGTCCCAGCGCTAAAGTTGAACACAGAGTGATAGGACAAAGAGAGAGAGGATTAACAGTGGGAGAAAAGCCAGATCCTCATTAGCCTTCTGAAGGTCAGGTAATCCGGGCTGCTGTAGATGTCAAGGAGGAGGGAGTTCCAAAGGGTGGGAGCTTGAAGGAACCGCCACCCGCCCTGGCCTTCTGTATCCGCAGGACTCTAGCCAGGAGGAAATCTGCTGAGCGCAGTGCTCGTTTGGGTGCGTAGTAGGAACATAGATCACTCAAGATTCTTGAGCCGATGCCCAGAAGGATCTTATGGGTGATACACAGCATTTTGAAGCGCACGCTTCATTCTAGAGGTAG
The DNA here is from genome assembly GCF_964261635.1 of Lissotriton helveticus. Lineage (NCBI taxonomy): Eukaryota > Metazoa > Chordata > Amphibia > Caudata > Salamandridae > Lissotriton > Lissotriton helveticus. The sequence goes on from NC_136067.1 coordinate 480,889,094, forward strand.
TCAGTTTAGGCGTCAGAGGAGTTTGGAGACATGACAGTGTTTGGGAAGGGCAAAGATAGCACGAGCTGAAGCACTCTGAAACGCGCTGCAGCCTTTTGGTCATGGATTTGTTGCCAACCAGAAGTAGCACATTACAGTAATCCAATCTGGCCAGGATTGATGATTGGATGATCAGCTGCTGAGTTTGAGAGTTTCTGCACCATCTGAAATTTCAGCCTGTGGATTACCTTGCTGTAAAAGGACTAAAGAGTTGACTTCCTGCAAGGTACAGATTAACTGAGCTCACCTGGAACATCACCACCAAGGATCCTCAACCTGGAGAACTACAAGTGGATTTGTAAGGGTTTTTTCCAAGTGGATTGTGGAAACTGATGTCCTCAACTTTCAAGGACCATCCTGGAGATTCCAGACCGTTGGAGTGAGTTTGAGACACTTTGGGACCCTTTGGGGAACTTCAGGAAGAAGTTCCAGGAGTTTGGAGAACTTTGGAAAAAAGCTCCATAAGGGGACCGACTCAACGTGGCCAGCCAAGCCACCTGCCTTCAACTGCGAACCAGCCTGCCATCCAGGTTCGTCCCGCTGAAAAGCTCCGTAGGTCCTAATTCCAGAGTTTGACAGGGAGTAGTTGAAATCCGAGGTCGGCAAATCCTCACCAAATCCGGCCTGGTGAAGAGAAGCTCCAGAAAAGTTTGTAAATCTGAAGGTAAAAACTGTGGCCGAGACCTACCGCGAGTGGTATCCGAGCAGGGCTCCCTTGCGGTCAGCCTGAAACTTTGACTTTGACCCGGTCTATTGCGACCAGATGTCCAGATAATCTCCTGTTCCCTACATTGGATTTTTATTGTTTTGGTGTCATTTTAAAGATGAAAATATTTCCTATTTTTATAAACTGGGGTTGTATTTTTATTAAGCATTGTGTCTTAATTATTTACTGAATTGGTGTTTTTAAATGCTTTACATACCTGTCTCTGAAGTTAAGCCTGCCTGCTCGCAGCCAAGCTACCAAGGTTTGAGCATAGGAATAATTTTCTAAGACCTATTCTGAGCCCTATATTGTGTTAGTGGCCTTATTGCCAGTGGCATATATACCTTTGTCCCTGCTAATAATCCACTTTCCAACTCTTTATAAACTCCAGTCTCAAACCTCTTTATATTTGGCATCTTGTGGTGCACCCAAACGCCTATTATAAAAAAATGTGTTGGAGCTCTCAGCTATTGTAAGCTATTACAGTTAGGTTCTGACGTCTCAAAGCCTGTTGCCTTTAGCCAGGTGAAAGGCAGTCAGGGCCAGACTGGGAACAACAACCAGCCCTTGCAGGTGGCTGCTCGACCGGCCCTGGGAGCATAGGAGGTGGGTGGAGGGGTTTTATAGCAAGAGGAACCGCTTCCACTTTTCTTACAGGTGGTCTGTAAGAAATGCGGGCCTGAGGCCACAAAACTGGCCTCACCCCTCCAGCCCACTGGGGAAATGCCCGGTGCCTGCTACAGCCAGTCCGATCCTGAAGGCAGTCCAAGTCACGGAGCATAATTGAAACAGCTGTTCAAAGCAAGGAAAATGGAATACTGTTTTTCTTTCTTGAGCTCTATTTTTAGCTTACAATGGATGGCAAGCAGAGAGAACTTGTTTATTTTTGCACTCCTTAGATATGTTATGTTGCAAATTTTTCCAGAGTGCATATTCAACAATCGGTTTCATGGCACTGCGGTAACTGAAACTTAGCATGTGACAGTGCTGGCCTAAAAAGCCACGTCTTTAGGAGTTTTCTAAATGCAATATAATAGGAAGTGAACCTGATTTCAGGGTGCAGAGAATTTCAGATGCATGGATCAACTAATGCACACCTGGAGCCACCAGTGTTTTTCTTTTGAAGGTTGGGATAACAAGAAGGTTAGCATGCAAAGACCTCAGATTGAGCGTTGGGGTATGTTTTTGTGTTTGTGCACAGACAAAAGTGAGACTGCCATTCTGAAGTGATTTAAAAAGATTACATCCTCCCTTAAAAATGGAACACTCTACCACTGGAAGCCAGTGCAGATTCCTCAGCAAGGGAGTGATATGGCAATTCCAATGTTGATGATGCAGTGGACTGGCTGCTTGATTTTGAACCAATTGAAATCTGCAATTCAGAAACTTAGGAAGACCCAGATAGAGGGAATTAGCAAACTCAAGCCTTGAGAGGACCAGTTCAATGACAGCTAGATTGAGAACCTCTAGGATAGAAGTTTGCTAATCATTCTTAATTTTCTGAGATGTAAAAAACCATGAAAAAATCACAGCCCTGATTTGAGGTTTCAGAATCAGATCTGGACCCTTGCAGTGTCCTGGAGGCCCAAAGCTTCGACACAGGCGATCAGAATGTCATGGTTGACTGTGTCAAAAGCCACCAAAACATCAAAGAGCACCATCACCGGGCTGATATCCCTGTCAGGAGCCTCAGGATGATCGTCCAAAACTGAGAGAATAACTGTCTTGTGGAATGGACTGGTCAGACGCCCGCTTGGTGAGGGTCAAGAAAGTCCATTGACTCCATTAAAGAGCAGATAAATTTGGCTACATGGGCATCAAGTGCCTTAGCCAAATAAGGAAGCAGATATATTGGGTGAAAGTTTTTCAAAATAGAGGCATCATCACCAGCTTTTTTTAATGTAGGGATCACAATTGCCTCCTTAAAAGAGCTCTGAACTCAGCCACAACTCAATGAATTAGTGAGAAAGGCTAGGTAAGGGAAGCAGGAGAAAACAGTTTTTGGGACCAGGGGGTGGCAAGGGTCATTTGGGGAACCTGAATTTACTTTATTCAAGTAGACCATAAGGTGCTCCTAGCTGATAGCAGTCAAAACGGACATCGTTGTCAATTTGCAATCTAAAGTGGAAGTGGTTGTAGCAGTAGAATTAGGAGGAATACTAGCTTTAATATTAATGATCTTGTCAATAAAGAAGGAATTTAGGGCCTTGCATACGTTCTGTGTGGGAGTGATTGTGAGAGTCACTCTGTAAGGGTTGGACAGTTCATCCACAATATTAAAAATGTCCTTTAACTTATTTGTTGAGTTAGTGATTTTATATGAGCAGTAGATAGATTTAGCTTGAAAAAATAGCTTTTTATACTGTTTGAGACGTGACAGATAAGCTTCTTTTTTATCAATGCAGTAGTTTTTCTGCCTTTCTTGCCACATGCACGGTACTCCAGCGACCGTGATAGAACCAATTTTTAGGCAGCTTTCCAATGGGAGCTACGTTATGCTCAACGATCACAGCTGGTGTGGCATGTTGCCAGGAAGAGCCTATCTGGTTAGTGTGTCAGTCAGGGTCACTTGTTGTATGCATGTATTGTATCCAAAGAGTACTACAGACAGGGAGACGGCGTTATGGCCTTCACTGAATATCTCTTCTATACAAATTGATACTTTAAGGAGAATGAAAGCCATTATTTTGCAAAAAACTGTGCCACTGACCTCATCTAGAGAAATGTATGATCTGCAAGTTGCAAGGACATCTGCAGAGATACATGCATTATTATCAACAAAGTGCCCAGTACATTTCGCAGAAATGTTAGGTCAAATCTTAAACATGTCTGATACCAGTGGCATCGCACATGTATTTAAGACGATCTTTTCGAGACTGTAAAGACCATTCGAAGCAGTCCTCGTCATTTTTTCCAAATTTCGTGCACTCTGTGTTCGGCGGTCTGCCTCTCATTTTGGGACTCATAGCAGGAATTATATATTTTTTTCTCCTGCTCCGATATGGCAAGTCCAGTCACCAACAATACCCAGACTACAATGGAACAAACTCTCCTTGCCATGCAGTATCGTGACAGAATTACACAGATTCTTGGCTTGGCTCGTTTAAGAGATCTGAATACCACTTGGTTCCTTTCATTCAGACCAATCTGGCAAGATTGCATCTTACCTGTTCTATGATGCCTGCTTTGCGGAGAAGAATGCGTGTTAGACATCTGTCTTACACTTCCTTCAGCACTGCCAACGGATGTTGACGCCTTGCTAGGCCCGGTAACGACTCATGCATCGTGTTGCCCCCAACGGCTGCCAATCCTGATGACGGCATTTATTGAGATCTCACCAGCAAATCCAGCTCTTGGTGAGGTACGTGGAACAACAGGCACACAGGTACCATCTACATCGAACATTGCTAACGTGACTGACCGCTGACGGCGATGCTTCACATCTATGCACATTTGATCTACTTGAAGAAGTAGTTCCACTTTCACCCACTATAGTAGACGGTTTCTTGGCCAGCTTAGATGATTTGATGTTTTCTCCCAACACCGAGAATAACTTTTGAAAGTGCACACAGCATTCCATGAACTCTGAAATTCGGCCTTCGGTTTTTCAAAATAAACCCTCTAACTTGGGGACTCTATGTTTCTACAATCTACATTTGAAAACTTTTTTCTCTTCATCCCAGAATAGACCCTTTTCACTTCGCACAAAGTAATCTGCTTAAAGTAGAACTATTCTTAGAGAACAAGAGGTTCATTTGATACTTCCTATAGACAAATGTTTGGCATTATTTAATGAAAACTTTAACTGTTTATATATTATGCTATGGAATGGTCTCGACTTTTTTCTTCTGTACATTTAGAGCCATTTCATAACTGTCATTTCATGTTTCATTTAGATAGCATTTGTTAATAACAGCGATTGCTTGCAAAATGCGAACCAGGCAAATACTCATGTATGTGTATAAACCATGTTTAATGCATTTCATGTATTTTGGGTGGGATCATGAAGACATGCTTTAGTTATGTTTCTTATGCTTATAGATTTAGTAATATTAGACATAATACGTGGAGTGGGTGTTCAATAGCGTTTTAGGACCCTAGTGTAATTTTTCTGATTCATGCCCTTATATAGGTATGAAATCCAGTATCCTTATATAGGCATAGAGATCATAACCATATTAAGACATAGCTCAAGTAGTCCTAATACGTCTTGGCTACTTCCACCAGTTCCGAAAATATACAACGATTTCTTGGAAAAACCTGCCTTCAGCAGTCAGGGACTTCCCCCTGCATGAATATTAAGTTATCCAAGAAATCATGGAGTTTTCAGAGAATAATGTCTCTGATGACGTTATTATGTCCAATCTTACGTCAAACTCGGCACCTTCAAGGTATAAATATGTCCACACTTGTCCAAACAAACACACAGTGGTTTGGAGCAGTTCGACTATCTACTTGCCGGACGCGCCCTGCTGCAGCAAGTGCCGAAGGAAGCCGACCCTTGGGTTGCTGGAAAATCGAGTCCTGAGAGAGAGATACAAGACCTCCTACATTCTAAAACCAAGGTACGGAGCTGATTAGACCCTAAGAGAATTCTTGGAATAGATTATTGGCAAATAATACTGAAACTAAGCTACACCTCACTTACTTCTTCCCTTGTACTAGACCTAGGTTAGGAACACCGGGGTAGGAGTATTTTAGAAGCACCAGTTGAGTACTTTTAATCATTATTTATCACTGTATATATTTTATGCATTTTAGGTATCTTATGGCTTAGAAACCATATCATGCATTTGCAGTATTATTTTATAATACTCTTCGTATTATATGCTCTGTACTTTACAGCAAGTTTTATGATTGCAGCAGTTAATTTCTTATGCTTGAGAAAGAAGACTGTTCAATAAATACCCTTTTATTGAAAACGCCCGTGTCTCTATTTCTCTGCACCTCTGGTGAAACGAAGCATGCACGATTGACTGAGTGAAATAACTATCTATTGTTTCAGCGACTCCTGAGATATATTTCTTATTCTTGGGGAACAAAGTTGTCATGTTTTAAGCGGTTGTCAGAAACTAATCCCTTCTTGTTTATTCAAGTTCCTAGTGACCTCTGAGCTAGCTGGCACACACACAATTATGTTTAGTATATTCGGTAGAGACCTAGTTGACTTCAGTCCTATGTCTAAACTACAGGATACACTATTCCAATGCGCAGAGCCTATTGGAAATATAGGAACTACACTACACTAGTGTTCCATATGGCATAGTTTAAGTTTAGCTAACTTCAGGTCATCTAAGAAGAATTTTCTTGTTTTGTGGAGTTTTATGAAGCGCAAACTGGGCCCGGAGGTATCAGAGCGCTTTACATGAGAACCAGTTACGTTACAGACAGACACATACATTTTTTGTTAGGCACGGGGAGATTAAGTGATTTGCCAAGAATCACAGAATGTTGAGAGTCCCTGCTGAGACTCAAACCCGGTTCCCCAGCTCTGAGGTTGCCCACCTTACTGTTATGATGCCTTGGTGGTCTGGCTCCTTAAAGAGGAGCATGAGACAAAATTCCCTCCACCAGTCAATTGGGACTGTCCTTAACGCTAACGCCGCTGAGCCGCCGCCAGCCCGCACTCGATTTTCCCGCCGCCGCCGCCAGCCCGCACTCGATTTTCCCGCCGCCGCCGCCAGCCCGCACTCGATTTTCCCGCCGCCAGCCCGCACTCGATTTTCCCGCCGCTGCCTCCCTGTGGCCCTGCCCCCCCGACAGCCGATTGGCTCCCACGCTCCCGCCACCCAGCGGACCCTCCCTCCCGGCTCCCTTCTTATGACGCCCCCACGCACGCGCAGCATTGACGCGCAGCGGGCGCGCCGATTGTGCGCCGAAGACACGCCAAAGGCAAGCCCGTCTGTGCCCGTCCGCGCCTGGACCGCGCCCAGTGCCAGGCCCTCTGGCTCCCACCGATGCAAGACGACGCGACGGACCTACGACGCCACCACCCTCAACGCACTCAATGCCGGCCGGAACCCCGCCTGCTGCCGAGCCACCCCGAGACGCATCCACGGACCCTTCACCTGCAAAGCCTGCAAATTCACTTGCCTCCGAACCTGCACGGCACCCGCCAAGCCAAGCACCAGCAGCAACCACCTCAAGTGCATCCTGCTCAACACCCGCTCCGTCCACAGACACGCCGTGGAACTCTGGAACCTCCTCGACGCAACATCACCGGATGTCGCCTTCCTCACGGAAACCTGGATGAACGTCTCCTCAGACCCTGACATCGCCATCGTCATCCCGGACGGGTACAAGATCATCAGGAGGGACCCCGTCAACCAGACCGGAGGAGGCATCGCCATCGTCCACAGGAACACCATCCGCATCACGACCGACTCCAACGACACCTTCGCCGCAGCCGAATATCTCCACTTCCAGATTCACACAGACCCAAAGACGACCCTCAGAGGCTCCCTCATCTACAGACCCCCGGGACCACGCACACAATTCAGCGAAGACATCACAGACTTCATCAGCCCGCACGCCCTCCCCTCCACTGACTACATCCTCCTTGGAGACCTCAACTTCCACCTGGAGAACAACAAGGACCGCAACACCGCCGCCCTGCTGGACAACCTCGCCAACCTCGGACTCAAGCAACTGGTCAACACCCCCACCCACTACGCCGGCCACACGCTTGACCCCGTCTTGTCATCCAGCAAGCACATCACCTTCAGTCACTCCACCGGACTCCACTGGACCGACCACAACTGCGTCCACTTCAGCTTCAGAAGAACCACGACCCACCACCACCCGCTTCAGGTTCCCCACAGAAGCTGGAGTAAGATCACCACCGACCAGCTCACCACCTCTCTCAGCCAGAACCCACCCGCCAGCGCAACGGACCCCAACGAAGCAGCCCGGAACTTCACACAGTGGCTGACCGCCTGCGCAGACGACCTCGCACCACTGAAGAACCCTCCCAGCAGACCCAGAAGCAAGAAGGCATCCTCGTTCACCGACGAACTCAAGGACTCCAAGAAGACCTGCCGCACCCTCGAGACAGCCTGGCTCCTCGACCGGACCACCAACAACATGACCGCCCTCAAACACGCCACCCTCAAGCACCACTAGCTTATCCGCACCACCAAGAAGAAATCCCTGAAGGAACGATTGGACAACAATGCCCATGACAGCAAGGAACTCTTCAGCATTGTCAATGAGTTCTCCAACCCCAGCACCGGCACCAACGACATCACTCCGTCACAAGACCTCTGCGACTCCCTCGCCTCGTTCTTCCACCGCAAGATCGCCGACATCCACACAAGCTTCAGCGCACCATCCACGCACCCCACCGTCGAACCAACGCCCCCCACCACCACCCTCCGCACCTGGACCACGGTGACCACCGAGGACACAGCCCGCACGATGAACACCATCCACTCCGGATCACCGACCGACCCCTGCCCACACCACATCTTCAACAAGGCCGACTCCACCATCGCACCCCAACTCTGGAACATCATCAACACCTCCTTCAACACCGCCACCTTCCCGGAGAGCTGGAAGCACGCCGAGCTCAGCGCCCTACTAAAGAAACCAACAGCGGACCCCACCGACCTCAAAAACTTCCGCCCCATCTCGCTCCTCCCTTTTCATGCTAAGGTCATCGAGAAGATCGTCAACAGACAGCTTGCCGCCTTTCTCGAGACTAACGGATCCCTCGACCCCTCACAGTCCGGTTTCAGAGCCAACCACAGCACCGAGACCGCCCTCATCGCAGCCACCGACGACATCCGAGCCCTGCTCGACAAAGGGGAAACAGCGGCACTCATCCTCCTGGACCTCTCTGCAGCGTTCGACACTGTCTGCCACCGCACCCTAGTTCAACGCCTCAGCAACCTCGGCATCCAAGAGAAGGCACTGGAGTGGATCACCTCGTTCCTCGCCGGAAGAACACAGAGAGTCCGCCTCCCCACGTTTCGAGCCGAGGCTACCGAAGTCATCTGCGGCGTTCCGCAAGGATCTTCACTCAGCCCCACCCTCTTCAACGTCTACATAAGACCTCTTGCAGCCATTGCACGCCAACACAACCTCAACATCATCTCTTACGCCGACGACACCCAGCTGATCCTCACCCTCACCAGAGACCCCGACACCGCCAGAACCTGCCTACACGAAGGGATGAAAGACGTCGCCGAGTGGATGAAGAACAGCCGCCTGAAACTGAACTCAGACAAGACAGAAGTCCTCATCCTGGGACCATCACCCTCCACCTGGGACGACTCCTGGTGGCCCCCAGCCCTGGGCACCGCACCCAAGCCAACCGACCACGCACGCAACCTGGGCTTCATCCTGGACTCCTCCCTCTCAATGACCAGACAAGTCAACGCCGTCTCCTCATCGTGCTTCAACACCCTGCTTATGCTCCGAAAGATCTTCCGATGGATCCCGACCGAAACCAGGAAGACGGTCACCCAAGCACTCGTCACCAGCCGACTAGACTACGGAAACACCCTCTACGCCGGAACCACAGCCAAGCTACAGAAAAAACTCCAACGCATCCAGAACGCCTCCGCCTGACTCATCCTGGACATCCCCCGACGCAGCCACATCTCCGGCCACCTGAAAGACCTGCACTGGCTCCCCGTCAACAAAAGGATCACGTTCCGGCTCCTCACCCACGCACACATGTCTCTCCACAACCTGGGCCCCAAGTACCTCAACGACCGCCTGACCTTCTACACGCCCACCCGCCAGCTACGGTCCACCAGCCTCGCCCTCGCCGCCGTACCACGCATCCGAAGAGCCACCGCCGGAGGAAGATCCTTCTCCTACCTGGCTGCCAAGACATGGAACTCCCTCCCCATCCACCTTCGGCTGACCCAGGACCATCTCGCCTTCAGGAGACAACTCAAGACCTGGCTGTTCGAGCAGTAGCATACCCCTTCCCCCAAGCGCCTTGAGACCCTCCCGGGTGAGTAGTGCGCTATACAAATGTTATGATTGATTGATTGATTGATTGATTTCTAAAAAGATCTGCCCGTGCTGAGTTGAAGCTTAGGGAAAATCCCATTGGCAAGTAGGAATTTAATTAAAAAGTGAACTGACAATATTCATGCCAGTACAGTTATAGGAAGTCTGAGAGAATGGTAGTCCAGGCTTGGTCTAAAGTGTGGCCTTGTAGAGGGTTGGTGAGGAAACATGGTGAGTGAGTTTTAGGCGGCAGAGCAGATCAGTAAAGTCTAGAGAAAGTTGACCTCCAGTGTCCTCGTTAACCCAATAATTGAAGTCACCTATGATTAAATCTTTGGAAGCTTGAATAAAAGTGAAGAGATGTCTTCTCCAAGGGCCTGAGGCAAGAGAGGCATGTAACCTGAAGAATGTAGCAGTAGGAGCTCAGGTGTAAGAAAGATTTTGGGCATAATAAGGCGTTCCTTGCCCGGCCACATGTATACAGGCACAGACAGGCTTGCCTTTGGCATACCTTTGGCATGCCCGTGCTCTCCGTCTTTTGAACGACTGCGCTGTTCGTGGTATTAAGATGGCAAGGAGCTCTTACAGATTCCTCCCCAGCCACCTGATTGTTTGCCCCCCAGCCAATCAGGAACAAGATTTGCGCATCCTCATGATGCAGCAGGAGACAGCAAATTTAAAACAACATTTAAAATCAATTGCAAACAGTAGGCAGCAAGAATTGGTGAAAAGGCCTAGCAATGTGCATCAAATTGCAATTATAGTACAAAAAAAAGAGACTGTTTCTGCATGTTTCCACACACTCCGAGCTAGTGCAGCTTACTGATTTAAATTGAACTGTTTGAACTGTTTCTAATACCAGTATGCAACAAATGACTAACAACTTTTTGATGTGTTTGATTTTGCACTAGAGGTTTTATTTCTATTCTTTATATTTGCAAACATACTCACTTCTTCATATGAAAGAGCTATGCACCAATGTTTTAAGTGGTTTGTGGAAAAAGTGATGGTGTGACCATGGATTATATGGGATAAAGTACCTCCTGGTGTACATGTTAAAATATTTCAAGTCACCTCAGTGTTCCATAACCTTATAAAGCATTGTGGCCTTTGGTCTCTTTTCTATATAGCTATGGAACTCCTCGGAGACTTGCAAAATTCTCATAATGTGTGGCAGGAAATACTTTATCTCTTATATAAACTGCTTGTGAGCATCGAGGGGTTGTGTTTGTCTTCCAATTATATAGTGGGCGTACACATAACAAATGGCCTGGTTTAGAGTTTGGTGGATGGGTCCTCCACCATATACATGACAGATATATCTTATTGCAAGTGTATTATATTGTAATGCCTTTGTATTAAGGAGGACAGGAAATTGGCCACATTTGTAATGAAGTACCCATTCCTAAACCTCTAAATCAGACCCTAAGTCTTCACTAGTGCAAGCAATTTAAAGTCCTCCATCCAAATGTAAATTTCATGTCATTGTGCAATCAGCTTTATACCTCTGTTTTTGTGAGCATCAGCTAATAGCACTCAGACAGTCAACTATGTAAATCATTCTTGACCAGAACAACCGGCAGTTACACCAGAGCAACACATTCTCAGATAAATATTTCTTGCATTCTTATGCTTTTTCTACAAACCACATATAATACCCAGGTGAGATGAGATGCTCTATTCCCTCCTCGATTGCTGCCAGGCCTCATAACCTTCCACAGAAAATCTTCGGTGACCTGTAGTTTCCTCGTTCTTTACAGTTTCAGGTCATTCTTGCTTCTGAATGCCTTGTCAAATCCAAGCGCTCCTTATTAATTCTTGAATGTCAACCAAGCTCATTATGCAGCATTTGTATGCTTATAGTTCTGCATTGATTTCTTCACATTCAGGCCTACACTGAAGCTGATGTCGCTGAGACAAAGTAATAAAGCCCAGCATGCTAACCATTTCTGTCATTGATTCAGCTAAGTTCAAATTGGTTTTCTTACTTGCAGCGGAACAACCTCTTTAAACGTGCTATTTTTGACTTTCATGTTCAAAGGAGAGATTTACAAGAAAGCATGAAATTCACTTCAGTTATACGTTAATCAGAAAGTCGAATCGCATTAAGAAAATACATTTTATATGTATTCTTTTGTGAAGACACTGTAACAGTGCCTCACATTTTCCATAATTCACATTTCAATCCATTTTGAAAAGATCTGACTTATGGGTTGTAATGTGTTTTAGCTTTTGCAATAAAGTAAAAAAGGTTCAGTTATTATTATTATTATTAGTTTTGTTTTCTAGCATGCTTTCTTTTCCTAAGCCACCATAATAAATACAATATTCTATATGGGCTCCATAGCCCTCCACTGTTATCTGAAGGTCTTTCAAAATTCCGTTATTCACTGCAATTCTGTCAAAACAGTGCAAAACAAAGCTTGTTTTCCACTGTTGTGAGATAACAATGTTCACCTTTTAAGCTCCCTTTAGCAAACAGAACACAAACAGAGAGCAAAACCAAGGGCCTTTCTTAATTTAAAGCGACAAATGACTAAACATCACACTTGTACTACACCATGCACAAACCCTGCACCCAGTTCCGAGTAAACAAACTTTTCTTTAATCACAGCCATTCTACTATTTTGTTTTAATACAGGAAACAGTACAATTCTAAATCTGTCAAGCCAGTTAACGATCTTGTATGAGTACTGGAAGCATATAAAAGAAATAATTATAGATGGGGAGCTGCCAATCACCCAATGCGATACATGTGTGTGTTTATGCAATTTTAAGATGTCATATTTTTGAATTGAGGAGCTTTTGGATCCTTTCTGAACTGTAAGAGAGTTGGGCCACTTCTGATACGGATGGAAGGAGGAGATGGTGATGAGATGGATTCCAGGGCCGTAGATGGAAAACTATTGGATAGAGATGGAGACTTACTGGACGCCATTGTTTTTACACTAAACAATATCAAACCTTTACGATACCATGCACAAACCCTGCCCCCAGTTCCATATATAGGTATACTATACAGCTAGAATCAGTGTCATTAGAGAATTGTATGGACTGACCAACATACTAATTGTTTGGTTCATAAAATTCTGATTTGGAGTGAGTTGTAGTCCGACCTACCTGATAAATATTATTTGAGATAGGTTGCAAACTGTGAGTCACTTCGATTGGAACACAAGGATGGTAGACTGCTGAGGAAAGCAAACCACTATGTCTGTAATCATTTATCAATAAAATCAAAATGTTTTAAACGCAGCTCAACTTCAATTAAAGTAAAGGGAGCTGTGTTAAAAAAATCACTTTGTTTTCAAAGTTTGTGTGAGGATTGGCAGTAAGTGGTAACCTTTTAATGTTATGTGTACTCATTTCTATTCCAAACATTTGATACATTGCATGCCGATTTTGTATTTGGAAGGCATTCCTGTAACACTTCCTTTTCGAACACCGATTTGGTATTGGGTCGCAATCTCATTTTAGAAGTCGCTAAAAGTTTCAAAGTTCTTAGAATGGGGTTTAAAAAGCAGTCTTGTGGCTGCAAACTTCAAATTGGACTATTTGTGATTGCAAAAATACTTTTCACAACTGGCCTTTACAACTTAAAGAAACACATTTTAGTTGTTTTATGATATGGAAAAACAAAAAATCTAAACTTAGTCTCACAAGGTGAACTTTGCTTTCCATTGCCATGGCCTGCCATGGACTGATACACGGTTAGCGATTAGCACATGCATAATGGCATTGCCAGTTAAAATTGCAACACATACGTTTTCATTAGAGATGTAATCACAATTGCTAAAAATTAATTTCAATGTATCAACAATTCATTGCCTTCGCTGGACTCCATATATAAATAAAGAGCAACATAGGGTAATTCTAGGAGTCACACTTGATAGTGCTCCAAGTTGTGCATCACCTGGAAATATAGGAAATTCTAGGTACATAAATGGCCTGGCACAGAGCAGACGGGGCTAATCCAGGTAAATGTGTGAAGCATTTAGTAGTACTAAAAAAATAAAAATAATGCTCCCAATTTATAAATATTGAAAATAATTTATTGGACAAAATGAACTCAAAACAATACAGATCCAATAAGAGGAACCAGAGATATGAATGTTTAAAGTTTAAGTGCAAATAGTGCCAAAAACCGTTACATGAATTGGGACCTACGTGGGATTTCAGGCTGACCATGATGGATTGGGGGTCAGATTTGACTCAGTCGCAAGTGTTATCTTGGGACTCTGTATTTTTCTGAAGTAAAATCATTTTGTGAAGAAAGGCAGCAGGCTGGGGTCGAGGAGGGCTCTTTGACATCGGATACACATTGGATGAGGTCCTGGTGAAGCCTTAGAATTTGGTGGGAAAAGATCCAGGAGGGAATATTTCACACCCAAGGAAGTTTCCTCACCAGTTTGCTACTTTTGGGACCTTTGCCCAGTCAAAAGTTCTACTTTTGGAATTAGGGCCTGCTTTAGATATTGCCACAATGGTGGTCCAAAGTATTCCATCAAGCTGTTGGCAGTCTGCCCTCCCAATTTAGATGTATGCTGGCAGAATTTCCGTCTGCATCGACAGAGTGTTTCACGCCACATACGAGGTTCACTCTGCTGGTGAATAGTACACCGTTGCCAGCATGGTTGTGCTGAGCTTATTTCCCAATTGTGCTGGCAGTGCTCTAGCGGTGGGTTGACAACAAAGTGAATCTGTCGCAGTGAATATTGGAATATTCCTGTCACTGTAGGCTGGATAGTAGCATCACACACCTGATGTGATGTGTGTAATTATTTGCACCTGCATACCACACTATAGAACAAACTCCATTTCAGACCATGATCATTTGCCATTCCACTGCACCACAACATTTGAAAAGTTAAATTTGGTGACTGAAGTCACATTATTTTCTTGCTTTTCCCTGTTTCTTGTCCCCTTTTCTTCTTTAATTTATTTACTGGTGGTTAATTAATTTAATTTCATCAAATGTATTTGGATAAGGCCAGGGCACAAATATCCACATTTCAGTAAGGGAGGATTATCAATCATGGTGGATGAAATCATAAGAGTAGAGCCACAATTGTTCGGAGGCAAAGTCCAAAATACACCCTCGTCTTGGAAAAGGTAAATTTAGACCAGAATATTCGATAAAGTGAAGACTGGAGCAAACAACCTGTGCACACAGGACAACATTAGGAAGAGGTAGAAAACCCTGAGGTAGAGAGTGCTTTCCCTGGCCTCCAAGCATCTCCTGGAGGCCCAGAGGACTGGTGGTGGCTGTCCCTGCCCCACCCTTACAACTAATGCCCTGGGTGGATAACGTTTTGCAGATCCTACATCCTGAAGGCTTGACAAGAATCTCAGTGGAGTAGATACATGCTAAGCTATACTTTTCAACGTGTCACTGAACCTAAATGTACTGTTTGCTTTGAAGTTAGCTGTTGCTTTTTCCTTTATTTAATTTCATATAAAACCCCCATCAAGCAGACATTATCTATAATTTACAACAAATAAATCAAATAGTTCATCAGAGAAAACAGGCAAAACAGACCATACTAAAACAAAAGACTCACGCACGTTACACATAGAATCTAAACATATAGTTGCACAAGCCTATGACCATAAATACAAAAATTCACTCCTTAAACCCCACACCTTGCTAACCATATTTTCCTGTAGAAGCATTTCCACCCTTTTTCTTATGTTATTCCCCCAAAGTGCTTCAAAAATGCCAATCACTCAGGGGGGCCAATACTTTGTAACATATTTTTCCAGGCTTTCTTGCCTTTCCAAAATACACTGCTTTTTTCCAAACGATAAATAGCCAAAAGTCGCACTAGCCATTGCTGAAATGGTGGAGGGGTAGGGTCAAGCAAGGCTGTTGTCAGACACTGACTAAGTACTGCCATTACGACAAACATAAAAGGTTATGCTTTGATTGGTACTACGTCATCATGAACCCCGAAGAGCATTAGCTGGGGAGCTAAAACTGTATGCACTCTCAATTTATTTGCCAAAAATTCGGTAATTCCGTCTTTAAGGCCCCCTAATTCTGGGCATTCAGCCAGCATATGCACTATGTCTTCCCATACTACCGGTAATCTGGGCACAATGTCCTGTTATCCCTCCCTACTTTGCTATTGTCCCTGGCGTTAGATACAGATTAAAGCAGGTTTTAAAATGTTGAGCCTGTAGATTAGCAAATATCAAATAGATTTGGCCCCATCTAGTGAAATAGCCAAATCGCTGGTTTGTACATTTATTTTATCTTCCATTCATTTTGCGTGCGATCTGTGGTTCCAATTGGGATATCTGCACCAATAATAATCTCAACAAGTTCTACCTCACTGAACCCTACCAGTCCCCATCCTTTTTTCCTAAAAAAATCTCTGATCTGTAAGTATTAAAAAAATTCCTTATGATCAAGCTTAAAATTTGCTTTATAGCCTCAAATGTTTTTACCATGTCCATAGTGACAAAGTCCCCCAGTCTGTATGGCCCATGAATTACCAACCTATTAACACATGCATCCCAAAGATTTCTCAGTAAAAGAGGGTTACAATGGATTGGTGTATACAAATTAAAACACAAAAGTAACAGTTGATGGACAGAAAAAAATAAAACTTAAAACAACCAATACCTATTATTTTCCGGACCTTTACCCATATATGAAGTTAGCTGTTGCTAATGTATTCAGCACAATTTATTTTACATGAAAAGCAATATATATTAATAACACTTAGGGCATCATTAGGATGGCGGGCGGACAAACGGAAAACGGGACCGCCCGCCATAAGTGCGGCAGTCCCATGGGGGAGATTAGGAGGCGCCTGCCACACTGGTGGGCGCATCACTCATTTTTAACATTACTGTGGGCGGTGCTTGCAGCAGCACCCACCGCAATGGTAAAAATGCATGTTGTGCATTTGCATGCACAACGTGGCAGGCACCACGTGGTGCCTGCCGCATTGTGCATGCAAATGATGGGGGGTACCATAGGTACCCCCCCATGTGTACCCCCCACCCCCAATATCCTCCGGGCCCGCACCGGGCCCCCGTAAGCGAATTCTGCATGCCTTTCCGTGGTGGCTTGTTCCCGCTTCCATGCTAATATGGATTGTCGTGTCTAGCAGACACCGCCACATATATACCCCCTTTTCTGTCCAGTCGACTGGTCGACCAGCGAAAAACCGGCAGACGGTTTTGCCGTCCACCAGGGTCCCCCCTGCCATACTAATTTGGTGGGGGGAAATGGGTGGCTGGCGGGGTAGGATGTAGGGCGGATCGCCACCGCCATGTTGGCAGTGGCGATCCGCACTACACCCTAATGAACCCCTTAGTCTGGCTTGTTTGTTTGAATGCATTGAGTTGTATTTAAGATAACAGGTTTCAATAGCCTTCACATTTCACATGATGTTATGATGCTTGTAAGTGTTTGTAACATATATGTGTTTCACATAGTAAATGTCTGTTATCTTTCTAATGCAGATTTACACAAGTTGTTTTCAAGTCACAATTTGGCAAGCATTGTGAATGTTTCATTGAAATAACCACAACTACCGTGATGCCTTGTTTAAGTTTTGTGATATTAATATAGCCAATAAATTTTGCTCATTCTCCCTTTTCTATCATATTTTCACCTATCCTTTTCTCTCCTTGTTTTTTAGGTGCTTTATCTTCGTATGATACTTATGAACAGGCACTAATTGTGTTGAAAAAGACTGTTGCTGGCTTAATTACAGATTGTTGAAAATCAGGTGCTTCATGTAATATCAATTGATATGATGACAGGCAACTGATCCTCAGTCCTGATGATGCTCCCATATTTTTACGGGATCGAAACGTAATCAACATACACTCTGACCTGTTACACTATTCTTTGTAGTTTTTTTGTTTTGGGTGCAGTAGTGGTTTGCTTTAAATAAGAAATGACCTAAAGGTGTTATATTAATGTTGGTCACTGATTGTTTACCTGTATATGTCGATATGTTATTTGTTGTCAGTTTTTAACACCTGATTTCTGTGCATTATTGTGTGATCATTGAATCTGTTTAGAGAACTGATTTTTGTATCCAGAACAACTGTAATAATTTTTTGTCAAGGGGCCATTGTCTCTAGAATTACTCAAGTACCATTGGTCACTTACGATCTTTGTCAGTATTTTATTACATTTGAAACGTAGTTTTCTGTCAAATATTTATCAAAAATAACAAGCCATACAAATCACAAATGCTCAGTGACATTTTTACATTTCCAGTTCCACACCTTGACACCATGCAGGAATCAGATTTAATATGCAAGATATTATTGAAGTATGTCATCAGCTGGAGCCAGATCTTCTGCCTCATATTTGGTAATGCACAACAATAACACCAGTAGTCCCAAATCCTGGTAGTACTCAATTTTGTGGCCACAGTATCACTCCAATACACTATTGCAGCATCTGTGGGAATGTAACAACCAACTTTAAGTGGAGTGCTATAATAAGTTTTTTCTACAATGATGAGGCACATCAACATATTCATATAAAATGTACATTTGGCCAATATGAAGAGGGATGGCTATGCTTTTTTGTAGATTACCACATGTGGTTAGAGCAAATCAAGCAGCACATACTGGCTTGGTGCCACCATTCAACAGAAAACAAGTCAAATGCGATATTACAAATTTCCATTTAATCACTGCGTATGTTGTCTCCGTAAAAGATAGGCACACACAATATCTGTGTGTGTCTTCCACATGAACAACCCATGGTCCCTTTGCACTTCGAAACAGCACCATTTAACTGCAAATGTCACAACTTTGAAATGTTCAAATGAAGATGACATGGTGAATATCCCTAATACAGATTAAAATAAAAAGATGTGTAATGAAATATTATAAAACAGGCACATTAAAAAGTAATCTTTCTGAGCACATATTTTCTAAAACACAATCAGAGATAAACAATGAAAATGAACACAGAAGTCAATGTGTCAAAACTTTTATCAAGAAAGACCTGAGGCCTGGATTTGCCTGAACTTTCCCTTCCTAAAAAATGTCCAACACATACTTTTTTCCTCATGACATCAATAGTTGGTTTAACAGTCAATGTGCTAATATATAATGAGATACTTACACTCATGTGAAGAAGTTTTCAATGGCTTCCTGACATGAGTCAACTCCTTCCTCCTCACCACTATCATATGATTTGGCATTTCATGATCCTCAACCGTTGTCTCTTCATAGTCTCCATTTTTTGCAATGTAAGGGGTGTTCCATAACAGGGCTATGTTGAGAGCATCCAGGATGCCATTGTGATTTGGCAAAACTCGGATGAGCAGAGGTGGGCTCCACGAGTCATGTCCAGACAGCGAAATCTGGTCTTTAGGAGACGGAAAGCCCACTACACTGGCCTCTGTGTTCTTTCTTGGGCCTCACTGAAGCAGACTTCCTCTGGTATTATTGGATTCCTCAGTGGTGCCAGCAACCATGGTTGGTTAGGATAATCTGAGTCTTCTAAATGGAAAAACAAGAGAAGAGCCAAAATATGTAACACCATTTCAGATGATTCACTTGAAATTGTACTTACCAACAAGTCAGGCCCTCTCACGTCCACGTTGGCGCACATGCAGAGGTATAGTGGTGTTTCATAGTACAAAAGTATCATATGCTGATCCAGGGAAATGGACACAGACACTTTTGATGTACGAATCAGCTAAGCAGACAAGTTGCATATTGATTGAATGGTGTGATTCCGATTCTGGTAGACTTGTTCCCTGGCATTTGGTGGTACTGGGAAAATAGGGGAGAGAATGTGGCCTAACAGCTAGGGTGTTCGACCTCGAAGCTGGGGAACCGGGTTTGAGTCTTAGCAGGGATGATCAACATTCTGTGATTCTGGGCAAATCACTTAATCTCCCTGCACCAAAACAAAAATGAATGTGTCTGTCTGTAACATAACTGGTGCTCATGTAAAACGCTCTGATACCGCCAGGTCTAGTTTGCGCTATATACAACTCCACAAAAAAAAAAAATATGTGTGCCATTGATTACTCCAACCACATGTGCTAAGTGATCCAAACCATAAAAATTGCTTTTCATATTCGCAAATTCATCATGTCGTAAAGTTGACCATATAGTTGGTGTTCAACTCCATGACGGACACAGCCATGGGACAACACTTTGGAAAGCACAATACGAAGGCCAATGGCTATGTCCATCTCCCCTGATGATCACCTATGCGGCGTATGTTTAAAAAAAAAGCTCACTTGCCCTTCGAACACTGCAGGATTTTGCCTATGTTTTATGTCTGTTACTGTAGGCGGCGTACATTGGAAGCGATTTAATACCGACTAGGGGTACCATCCCGCTTACACGATTTTGGTTTGTTTGGTCCTAAAATATGCTGAGCAGACTTTGTATCTGGTTAGCTAATCTTCGGGATCACTACGAGTTATACATAAGATGTTCAATTAAGTCCCCTTCACCTATTTTTAAAGTACTGTTTGCTTCTTATATTTATGAAATGTATATTAAATTATGGTATTAGATTATCCCTTTTTTGCTTTGCTTCTCTCGATCGACACTGGTATTACAAAGACAGGATTGTAAGCGAACATTTCAGTTATAAATTAGGCTTATTCTTAAAGGTGAGGACTTTAATCTCTTTGTCTTTCTTTTCACCTTTCTCCTGCTTCCTTTTTGCGCTATATACTTTCCAAGTAATATTCACTAAAGTTGTACCGTTTGTGTTCCTTTTTGGTTGAAAATGTTGTGTCTGCGCGTCTAAGATACATAACTGTTAATGAACAGGGATTTAATATCACATTTTAAAGATTTTAATCAGACAATGAGGTAATAATTATGAGTGTAACATTTGAGATTATGAATATAAATATGTGGTGAAACAATGTTTGTTTTAGTGTCCCCCATATCCTAATGTCTAATAATTTATATATAAAGAATCTTATACTAAGCGTCTAAATATGTGGCTGGTACCTGCAACAATACTCCTTGTTTGTAACCATTTTATGTATTCAGTTTATAAACTTTATTTCGATTTAAAATTAATCCCAAAAGTTATCACAGTAAAACCGGGTTAACCATAACAATAATCATAAGTCGACAGACTTGATTATACAAGGACATAACATGCTCGATATTAAAATAATAAATAATACAATAAAAGGCTAAATCTAAAAACAAGCCTTATTAAGGCCTATAATGTACATAATAAAAATGTATCCAACTCCTTTTACAATTCAAAAAAGAGACTCCAATTTCATTTGTAATTCATCAAGAGGAACATGGGACACAACATGCTTTCGTAAAACAATAACACAAGCATGTGCAGGCGATACGGTTACCTTAACCTTCCCCCCGTCCACCGGATCACCCACACCTGGCCCAAGAACTTGGCCGTTGCAATCATAATTGGGCCGTCTATTTCACTTTTTAGTATTCTGTACACTTCTCTGTAATCTCTACTACCCAAAGCTAGACAGGTTGGTTTCAACCAGCGTCGCCTCGGTACACTGTAAGCCGGGCACGCAAAAAAAATGTGTGGTATGGATTCAACCCTCACTGGACAATAAGGGCACATGCTGGTAATTGCCTCTGAATTTGACCGCCACCTAGAAGTGAAGGCCTTAGTTGGTAAAGAGCCTACTCTGAACTGGTGGAACAATTTCCTATCACGCAGAGAAGAGATTATGGGCCAGATGTAGGTAATTCATATTTACCGACTCTTAAATACCGAATTTTACCGATTCGGTATTTAAGAGTCGGTAAATATGAAGGGGGGAGATGTAGGTATTACAGAATCTGTATATACCGAATCTTTAAGCATTGATTCCTATGGGCCTTGAAGCCCATAGGAATCAATGGGCAATACCGATTCTGTAATTACAGAATTGGTAAATACCGAATTTGGCAAGGGTGCAGGGGGTGTCACTTTGACACCCTCTGGTACCCCAAAAATAGGCATGTGCGCCATGTGGCACACAGACATGCCCTAAGGGCGTGTCTGTCTGTCACATGGCTAGGTGTGCATGCACACATGTGCATGCACACCTGAATTCGGTATTGGATTGTGTGTTAAAATACCGAATTTGTAGGGCCTTTGGGACTCAGAAGAGTCCCACCTACATCTGGGAATTACCGAATCGGTAAAAATACCGATTCGATATTTTACAGAATCGGTAAATTTACTGATTCTGTAAAATAATGCCCCTACATACCAATTCTTGAATACCGCTCGGTAACGGCCGAAAATACAGATTTTCGGCCGTTATCGACCGACCTACATCTGGCCCTATGTCCCAATACTGTTCGAGTTTAGGCACGTGCTTATTCTCAAGGAAAGTGCCAGTCAGGGACAGACCACTGGAGGTTGTAAACCGTCTAAGGTTCATCATATACCAGTAGGCTGCCTTTAATTCAGCTTTACTGGGAAAGGAACTAACTGAGGGCGAGGTCCACAAATGACTCCACCCTAACTCACAAAAAATGTTTCTTACACAACTGAACCACGGAAGTTTCTTGTTAACAGCTAACTTCCTAACTTCATCCAGAGCCAAGGCATAAATGCCAGCTCGGGTGTCACCAAGAGTCTCCTCCAATATATTGCTAGACTATAGAGCGCAACATCTTTAATGGAGCAGCACCCCAGATCTAAATATAGGGGAACCAGGGGGGTGGATTGCGGTAGCCCAACCACCGATCTTAAAAATTAGTTTTGGCTCACCGCTAGGGGTTCTAGGTTCCCATATCCCCACAGCTCGACACCATACAAGATAGATGCGCTAATTTTGGCTTTGTAGATCTGCAGTACAGGAGCTACGGGTTTGGTGTGAGAGCTTTTTTGTTCCTTGATTAAAACCCCAGAGAGTTGAGCATGTCTCACCATCAAGCTATCTATTTGCGGTTTCCAGCTAAGTTTTTTATCAATCATTTCCCCCAAGTAGGAGAAAGTCTCTGCTTGTTCTAAAATACCCTCCTGCATTCTGACTTTGCCTGTGAGTTTGCTAGAATTCTGTAGGACCATGAACTTAGTTTTGTCTACATTGACAACTAGGTCATGGTCCACACAGAACTCCTCGAATTTGGAGAGGGCGCGTTGGAGTCCCTGTCTTCTTTTTGATAGGATCAGGGTGTCATCTGCAAACATCAGGAGGGGTATCCTTTTTCCTGCTAGAGACGGGGCATCGGTGGGATAGTTTTCAAAGTAATCTAAAACCCCATTTATATAAATGGAGAATAAGGTGGGTGCTAATACGCAACCCTGCCTTACTCCCTTCTCCACCGGAAACTTAGCTGTGGTGTTACCTGCCATGTCCCATCTGACTTGGGCATAATTATCCGAATGGAGTTTGATTAGAAAAACCAAAATTTCCAGAGGCATGCCTAATTTGGAGAGTGTTAGCCAAAGCTTTGGGCGAGGGACTAAATCGAAAGCGGACCTAAGGTCCACAAAGGCTGCGTATATTGAACCTTTGCCCAAAGTGACTGTTCGCCAATATATAAGAACAAACCTTAGAACCTGGTCCACAGTACTTGTGCCCTGCCGAAACCCGGCTTGAAAGTCAGAAAGAATATGAAAGTTCTCCAGCCAGGCCTGCATTCTTCCTAATAATACCCTGGCCACAACCTTCTGGATGCAATCGATCAGACTTATGGGCCTGTAGTTTCCTGGTTTGGAGCAGTCCCCCTTCCTAAAGATGGGAAGGATCACCGCACCAGCCCAGGTTTTGGGAATCTCCGCACCCCTGTCGATAGCATTCATTAGAATTTGTATGTACGTAGCCCAGGAGTCCAGGTTATGAAGAAACAGATCTGCTGGGATGCAGTCAAGTCCCGGGCCCTGCCCTTTGGGACCTGGAGGAGTACAAGTTCCACCTCCCTCTTGGTAATGCAGAGGGCGGGCGGGGAAGAAGGCATAACAAAACTATCTTGGAGATTCTGGACCCCTGCAAACTGACTACCAAAGTGTCAGACCCATTGATCTGGTTTGACATTATTAATAGGCACTTTGCTCGGGTTGCCACTCCCCCACTTGACCAGGTGCCAAAATTCAGACCTGTCTCTCCCAGAACAAGCTCTGAGTAGATCTGCCCAGTGTCCTTCGTCCCAGTCTCTTTTTGACCCGGAATTGGGCGACCTTATATTCCTTCCTTTTCTCTTTAATGGCATCCCTATCTTGACTCCTGATGGCCCCAGCCAGGGATCTATAACTGTACAGTAGTTTGAATTATACCAGACTGCTGCCTTATGGGCGGGTGATACGCGTTCTTTTTTATTTATGGTTATAAAAAACCCTCTTAGTTGATTAAAAAGAGTCTTGTGATGGTGGCCAACTCTAACTCTATCTCCATCTTCCGCATCTGTCTGTAGTGCTGCTATGGTATTTTCTACTAAATTGCTCATAACTAGCAGGGTCTCCGGGTTTTGCACCTTTGCCCAACTAAGGCGTCTCGTATCGTTGGACAGGTGACCTTGTACAAAGTCCACCTGAGGTGGCAACCCATCAGCAGGCTTAATCCCGGGAGGCCGCACGCTAACTAAAAGTGGTTTGTGGTCGCTTTCGGGCCGAACTTCAACCACCATATCAACCAAATGAGACCAAAACTCCTTGTTGATGATAAAATAGTCAATTCGACTAGAGCAGAGCCCACTGTTATAAGTTGACGACCCAAGTCTGTCTGATGCAGTGCGACCGTTTACTGCCCTCAGCCCGTGTACCAAACAGAATACTTTCATTTGGAGAGCTGCACTGGTCCACTTCTTTATAGGCTGCAGTTCCAAGCGTGGAATTAGGCACAGCTCATCTTCCTCATTACTAAAATTCATTTCCTCACAATCAAGAGGTTTGTAGGTACAGTTAAAATCCCCGGCTATAACAGTATTCGAGTAACCACTGTAATTCAGTAAAAAGCCATCTAGGTTGACAACAGTATCAGAGGCCTTCCCACCTGGAAGCCCCCTGGAATAAACATTAATAATCAGGATTTCAAGGAGTTGCCCAGTTTTAGCTTAACAATAGGAATGTCCTGAGAATCAATGGCAATCTCCTCTATCTTAATAATCTGAGTCTGCCTAACCCACACTGTCAGGCCCCCGTTCGGCCTGCCCCTTTCACCCTGTACAGCTGGTTTGGATATATTAATGTATCCCTCAAAAAATACCCTGTCCACTGCCCATGTCTCTTGCAAACATATTATATCAAAGTTCTTAATGAAAGCGGACCATTCAGTAGATACAACTTTGCTAGCTATAATTGTAATAGGTTGTATTTATGTTGTCTGTCAAATTGTTATGGTTTTGTGTGCCTTATATATGTTGTATGTTACTCTATCTGCAGCCCTGAAGAAGTTTTCCTAGCAGTTTGACAATTGGAATGAAACACGTTGGCTTCTTCTTTTTTAAGAAATGAATACCTGAAATGATAATAAATGACTAAAAAGAAATGACAAAGAGACTTAAAGGTTTTCTGTTCACGTGCGTTGCTCTTTGTAAATTATATTTTTGGAATCTGTGAACAGTGGCACCAAAGAGCAACGGGTGCTGAGAAGGGTGCACGAACCTGCCATATAACAGGCCAAGTGTATTGACGTGTGGGGCTTGTGTTCAATAAGCCCGTTGTTCATCTGATTTTTTGGAAGTGATCAAAACCTCCTCCACCTTTGCTGCTATCTGTGACCTCTGGATACTATGATGCCAGGTTGAGCAGTTGATAGGGCCCCTGCCTTCTCACCAAAGGAGCTGGAGTTGCTGGCAAAGGAGGTCCTGTCCTTGTATGGCCAGATCTATGGTTTACCAGAGGAACAGGTACATGTTTGAAAAGCATATGTGAATCTGTTATTCTCAATTAACACTGGCTTTAATGTCCCTTTGAGTTCTTCAGTGAAGTGTAGTGGTTGATGTGAAGTGTCATATATTTAGTTCCTCACATAGGACAATAATGTTGGGGATGTGTAAACACTTTACAATGTTAAAAAACAACAAAATTAGTATGTGTTGTTTGTTTAAAGCCCTAGTTCCTATTTGGTGTGTATGCATGTGAATTACATGTGAACTCTGTAAATCTCATATCATGTAAATTAAGAAGCACAGTATATTGTCTTTGCAACTGTCTATATATATGTTTTCTGCACAAACTAAATACAATTATGTTTAATATGTGTATTGTTCCACATATTACTCAGCCTAGATCAAGGGTCTGCAAACAGTTAATTGGGACCTACTAGTAGCTCCCAGACCCCTTCAGAATTACACACAGCCTTGATGTTAGTTATTAGATGGGCAAAAGGTAATTTTTTCATATACGAGTTAAGGGACAGCTGTGTTAATTTGACATCATGATCGTCAGGCTGCAGAGCGCAGGGCCCAACAATGAGTAGTGCTCAGTCAGAATCATAGGCCAGGCTAGGGCTGTGTCACAGCAGCAAATAACTGAAGCACGGAGGTATATCTGTCATAAAAATATTTTCTTGTCAACTCAAATTTGAAGGTGTGTGCAAAAATATGCCTTTGAATGTTTTTATAGGGACAAGGTTTGAAATGGAGTTACCTAATATCTTGAGCTAACACTTCATTTCATTTTACTCCCATTTCAAAGTGTTTCATTTCCAACTGCAGGCTCCTTACTCCCAGTGACCAGAATTCACTATGCTATAAGTATTTATGCAAGATACAGTCCTTTTTACATGTGAGAATTTTAAAGTGCAGAAAAAAATGTTCCATGATATAAAGTGTTTGGTAGAATAATTCTCTGCACTTTTAAATTCCTCCAATTCAAAAGGACTTACAATTGTATTTTTGTGTCATCCATGTAAGGCGTGTCCTGTGCTATAAGTACATACCACACAGGCTCTGTCACCCATACAGCTATATCTTGTTCATACGTACACATGTTCATGCAACCCCAAAGAGCACACTCTCACTAACACACATGGCAACTCTTTCATAGTGCCCTCAGTCATTTTATGTAGTTTAAACCATAGTATCTAGGTCTATGGACCTTAGGCATCAAGTCAATGAAGCTTGCCGTGAGAGTGTCTGGTAACAATGCGCATGTTGTTTAGCCTTCAGTAGCTCACAGTATTTTTTTCACTGATCAGAAGTAGCGCACAGCACAGATAATGTAGGAGACCCCTGGGCTAGATGTGTCACTGGCCTGGATTAGTTGTGTGAGGACATGACAAGGGATGAGGGTAGTCAACAGGTCACCACAAAAGTGTGTATTAATATAGTTGTTTCGGTCAGCATGTGAAAATACACATGTTGCATGATAACTTATGTGTCATGCATGTGATAGATGTGGCAAAATTGTGTTACATGAAAACAGACAAACAAAAATTCATAAAAACATTCTTTTTTTCTTTTATTTCCAGCATCCATACAAGTCAATGCCCATCAGAAGCAGGGTATGTGGAAAGCCATCACCAGGAAGGTGCAGATCCTAGGGGTCTACAAGTGGCACAACCTCCATTGCAGAAAGAGGTGGGAGGAACTACTATATTGGACCAGAAAGTCAGCCAAAGCCCAGCTCAGGCAGTGCTCCCAACCTGGTAAGAATGTGCGCCAAACCCTGACCCCCTCTAATTGGCCTACATTCTTGCAGTGCCTATCCCCAGCTTGATGGGTAGTTGAGAACCCAACAGCAGAATGAAGGGGGTAAGTTCTTATTTGAGCCGTTCGCAGTCGTGGTGCAGGCGAGTGGTGTTTGCCGACTTCCCTGATGTTTTCCTCCCCCGGTGGATATTACGGATAGCGGACCAGCTGACTGCCTGGGGATAGCGGCAAAAGCGGGACTGCGAGTCCCAGCGGTGCTTGCGGCGCTCAACCCGCTGCACCTGGAAACTCTTCCCGCCCCGCCCTTTTAACGACTTGCGGCCCCCGCTTCGCGGGCGCCGCTCGCAGTCGTGGTGCAGGCGAGTGGTGTTTGGCGACTTCCCTGTTGATTTCCTGCCCCGGTGGATATTACGGATAGCGGACCAGCTGACTGCCTGGGGATAGCGGCAAGAGCGGGACTGCGAGTCCCAGCGGTGCTTGCGGCGCTCAACCGGCCGTACCTGGAGACTCTTCCCACCCCGCCTCCCAGGTTCTTTTAACGACTTGCGGCCCCCGCTTCGCGGGATCCGCTCGCAGTCGTGGTGCAGGCGAGTGGTGTTTGGCGACTTCCCTGATGATTTCCTGCCCCGGTGGATATTATGGATAGCGGACCAGCTGACTGCCTGGGGATAGCGGCAAGAGCGGGACTGCGAGTCCCAGCGGTGCTTGCGGCGCTCAATCGACCGCACCTGGAGACTCTTCCCGCCCCCCTCCCAGGTCCTTTTAATGACTCGCGGCCCCCGCTTTGCGGGAGCCGCTCGCAGTCGTGGTGCAGGCGAGTGGTGTTTGGCGACTTCCCTGATGATTTCCTGCCCTGGTGCATATTACGGATAGCTGACCAGCTGACTGCCTGGGGATAGCGCCAACAGCGGGACTGCGAGTCCCAGCGGTGCTTGCGGTGCTCAACCGGCCGCACCTGGAGACTCTTCCCGCCCCACCTCCCAGGTTCTTTTAACGACTGGCGGCCCCCGCTTCGCGGGTGCCGCTCGCAGTTGTGGTGCAGGCGAGTGGTGTTTGGCGACTTCCCTGATGATTTCCTGCCCCGGTGGATATTACGGATAGGGGACCAGCTAACTGCCTGGGGATAGCGGCAAGAGCGGGACTGCGAGTCCCAGCGGTGCTTGCGGTGCTCACCCGGCCGCACCTGGAGACTCTTCCCACCCCCGCCTACTCTTATTTAGCCCCTCCCAACTCCGCTCACGCGGGACGCGCGCAGGTGGGCGCCGGGCGAAGCCCGGGCCAAGGGCGGGCCCGTTTCTGCCCGTTCCTGACCGGTTAACACCGGACCGGGCCCTCCCTCTTGGTCTGCTGCTGTTTTTGCCCCACCGGGAACATTGTGGATAATGTCCGGCAGTGAACTGAGGAGCAAAACAACCCTGGCTGGAGGCTCCGTGGCCGGAGGTATGGAAAAGTTTCTAATCAGAGCAAACTCCTTACTAGAAACTGAAATTTCCGCTTTGGAAAAACGTCTTTCACAGGAAATCCTCGTTACCAAAAGATCATCCCTGGGAGCCATCGCAAATGCTAGAACACCAGACAGGAACCTGGTTACAGCTACACCTGTATCCTGTATAATCGAATCAGAGCCTCCAACCGGAGCAGAGGAGCATGATACGCAGGACTTGGACATTCTGGTTAATGAAAACTTGCCTGAAATAAATTTGATTTCTGATAACCATAAGACTACCCCTATAGTTCCCGCAAATAGTACCATGAATCAAGGTATCAAAGAAGGGGCAATTCCTAAAAGGAAACGAGTATATAATAAGAAAGATGAGAGTAAGGCTAAAATAGCAAACAACAGAGTTGTAGTAACCCACCAACTAGGCCTATGATCGGTACAAAAGAATCTGCGATCGGGACGGTTGATTTAACTATGCATGTCCCTGTTATCCACCCGCAGATTCAGCATGGCACTGAGTTGACTATCGAAAGCCTGGGCGCCCTATTTAAATCCCTCTTATA
Organism: Lissotriton helveticus; assembly: GCF_964261635.1. Lineage (NCBI taxonomy): Eukaryota > Metazoa > Chordata > Amphibia > Caudata > Salamandridae > Lissotriton > Lissotriton helveticus. The sequence goes on from NC_136067.1 coordinate 480,918,348, forward strand.
CCCCCTAGAAGCTAAAACGGATCAAATAGAACTCAGACTTGCCAACATCGAGAAAGTTACATCTAACTTAGTAGTATGCCCAAGTCTGGCCAATAAGCCGGGTGTAGCCACAACAACACTGTGCCAAATGGGGAGGGAAGTTATCTACTTTAGATTGTAGACAGCCCATTGTCGATCGCAGACCACCTAGTCAACCAGGTACTAACTTGGTCCCCCAGGACCCTCCTAAGCAGATCTCCGATCCCCTGCCTAGCAGTAACGACAAACCCTGTAATAGTGGAGTAGACACCTGTAAGCTTGTCCCACCAGCACCAGTAAAGGAGTGCAGAGTTACAAGATCCTGATTACCTGACCTGCCACCCGAAGCAAACCGTTTTATGGTCGTCCTGGCAGGCGTCCCAGCCTTAGAAGAGGAGGAAAGTGAATCCTTTAGCTCTTTAAAAAGTAAGGTTGTCAAATGGTTAAACTGGAAAAGACCTCTGCCGGTACATTTATCTAGCGAGATCGTTATGCTAAGAAGGTTACCTTGGTTGGGTAAGTCAGTAAAAACAATAAACGGGGATTGTATAACAATACATTTTAGGGATCCTAGAACTGTTTCTCATATATGTGCTGGTTTTAATAGGTCATTTGACTCTACTACTCAGACATTGCCGTTGTCCTTTTTTTACCCCCCCAATGGTTTGGTCCAAGGGAGAAGTAACGATGACTGGACAAGGGTTGACCGTAGAGGAAGAAGTAGGAGATATACTGGTAGATTTGACCCCATGCCTACCCCCGACCCCTTTCGTGACTTCAATCGTTTCAGTTGCCTCGATGCAGTAGACTGACTACCCCCTGTTAACCAGATGTCATCTGAGGGTGGAAATCTTGAAGGGAACAAAGTACTTCTCGTGGGGCCTACTGATCAACCAGGGTATGAACCAATAGAGTGTCTGCCTATGGCTATAGACTATCCAGGGATTATTCTCCAGCAGAACTCAGTTCCCAATTTATGTGGTATGCAAACCCAGAGTCTGGATGCCATAACAATAGCGGTGCCGCCATGTTTGCCCCTGGAGGAGGATCCAGGATCGGGCATGGGACTCCAAGGTAGTGGATATAAATTTGCAAGCTGGAACATAGCTGGTTGGCGTAAAAAGGAAGATTCCCTTGGTTGGCGGGAGCTTGTTAATAATTTTGATATTCTCTGTTTACAAGAGACGTGGTCTACGGAACAGATAATCTTTGATGGGTACGTCTCTTATAACCTCCCTGCGCAGATTTCAACCATGGGCAGGGCTAAGGGGGGGCTCTTGATACTACTTTCTGTAAATTTCCTGGTGCAAGTCAAATCCTATATAAAAATTGGGTTTCATTCACAAGTACTTTGGTTGCAACATACTGGGGGCCGTAATGTTTTGTTGGTCAACCATTATAATAATGTGTTGGACCCCTCTAGTTCTCTAGTAGTTAATGAACTAGTGTATGCCCTGGATACTTTATGTGGTGCCAACTCTGGTCCTTTTGATATCATTTGAGGGGGGGATTTTAATATTTCTTTGTGCCCCTTATCTTTTACGAATTTCTGTGGATTTGACGGGGTAAGAGGGGAGGATTGTGCTCATTTTACACACACCCTGTATGGAGAGTCGCTTAATTCCCACTTGCTTAAATTTGATTTGTTAATATACCAGCCTGCAAAAGATAGTGAGGGTAATCCCGTCCCGACCTTTACTGGTAGGAACTCAGCCACTGTCATTGATCATGTGCTGATTACCGAGAATATTAGTATTTTCTGTGATACTCCGATAATTTTAGACTTGGCCCTTAGTGACCATAATTGTATCACCATGTCCATTTTCATTTGGGGATTGAAGGACCAAGCTGCTCGAAGGACTGTTGTTGAAATAGCCCATTGTAGGCAAATGGCTTTAGGATTAAGTGGTGTAGTGACAATTCAGAGAAGTTGCTGATAAAAATTGTGGCGGCTAGCTTACAGGAGCTGCAGAGCTGTTTAGATGTAAACGCAGGCGCTTCATGCATCCTTGCAGGCTTTAAGAAGATTAATGAGGTAACCAAAAAGATATTAACAATTGCCAAGGTCAGTAGAAAGAGGGACAATATAGGGTGGTTTGATGGAGCCTGCACCAAGTCCCTACAAGAATTAAAGAAAGCCCTAACAAGTAGTACCAGGGACAAGGGAGCTATTATAGTTCTCAGGACAATCTATAAAAATCACCTGAAACGTAGGAAGCAAGAGCTACGTGAGGAAGCCTGGGACAATCTTTCTAAGGCGGCAGAGCTCCCTGACTGTAAGCTTTTTTGGGATACTGTGAATAGCCCCTTCCTTAAAAAGGAGGAATTCCCAGTCCTAACAGCTCAGCTTAGCGAGGAAAGTTGGGTCCTGCATTTTACCGGCATTTTTAATCCAGGGGGAGAAGCCACCATATGTCCTGGCCTGAAATTTGTAGCCTAAAGCTACCCCTTGATATCACAGTCTCGGAGGTGGATAAAGCCATCCGCAGTAGCAAGGGAGGGAAGGCCCCGGGGCCAGACGGGGTGCCTGTTGATTTATATAAGGCTGATATATCGTTATGGGCCCACTTTTTGTCTAAAGTTTTTAATGCGGCAGCTACGGAAAGCATTCCTTCTACATGGGGTGAGTCTATAATTATTCCCATATATAAGAAGGGAGATAGACGCGAGGCTAAGAACTATCAACCTATCTCCCTTCTAGACTCCTCCCTGAAAATAATGAGCAGGGTACTTTTGATGAGACTCGAGGAATGGGCAGAGGCCAATGGAATCTTAGCAGATTCCCAATATGGGTTTCGTAAAGGCCTCGGTACTATGGAGCAGTGTATCAATCTAGACCTGATTGTAGGTAAATACACACGGGCCAAGCATGGTTCGTTGTTTCTTTGCTTTGCAGACCTATCTAGCGCATTCGACCTGGTGGACCATGAGTTATTGTGGTCTACATTATTAGAACTGGGTGCCCCAGCCGCCTTTATCAATTTTTTGGCCAGATTGTACAGCAAATTATCAGCCTGGATTCGATTTGGTCAAGCGGGGGAATGCACTAACGACATCAAGGTCAAATCTGGCATCAGGCAAGGATGTGTTCTTGCCCCACTCCTTTTTTCCCTTTTCATCAATGCCATTGATATCGAGCTGAAATCGGTTAATTCTGATGCACCGCTAGTGGAGGGCCATGCGACCCCGTGCTGCTTTATGCAGACGACACGGTCCTCCTTTCTAGAACACCTATCGGTCTGCAGAGATTAGTGCACAGATTTTCAGATTTCATTAGGGGGAGGAAATTAAAGATTAATAATTCTAAAACATTTATTATGGCGTGTGGGAAGAAGGTTAGGAAACTATAAACATTTCAGTTTGAAGATCAGAAAATCCAAGTGGTTGATAAATTCTGCTATCTTGGTATCACTTTCAATAGTAATGGCACGTGGACCCAGGAAATATCTAATGTTAAGGCCAAGATGGGCAAAAGCGCTTTTGGTGTCTGAAAATTTGCCTCCAAACTAGGAAGTAGACGATATGCTGCATGTCTATCGCCATAGATGTGCTCCAGTTGCACTCTATGGATCTGGTGTTTGGGGTCATTGCTGACACGGGGACCTGAAAGTGGAGGAAAATAGTTTCTTAAAGAGACTTCTTTGTCTTCCAACATCTGCCCCTACTGGGTTGGCTCACCAGGAAGTTGGGTTGGTCTTTTTGACGGATCTCTTTAGTTTAAGACCGCTAATGGCCTAGCTATCGATTTGGGCTAAGGAAGAAACTGGTTTTACCAGGAGAATCATCAATGATTGCCTACGCCTGGATAATTGTAATTTGATCCCATGGCTTAATTATGTCATAACATCATTCAGAGACATATTTGACTTGAATGTCTCTGCAGACCCTGCTAGTGCTACTGATATCTCCAAAAAGGAGCTTAAAAATATCTATCTGGGGGTTAAAGCTAAATTGCGCGGAGATGCCACGAGCCAGTTTACAACCCATCAATTTTACTATTCTAACAATCTGAATAGCCCTGGCTTTTCAAAATATCTGAAGGTGGTAACTAAGCAATCCCACCAGTATGTCCTTACCAGGTTAAGACTAGGTATCGTACATAAACTGGTGGCTTTCCCCTCGATAAAAAAGCACCCATCTATACTCTGTCCATGTGATGGAATCTCGAAGCAGAGCACTGAGCACTTTTTACTCATTTGTCCATTGTACCTGTATCTCCGTATTGCCTATCTTAAACCGCTTTTTAAAAAATATTCTGTGTCTACAATCAAAACTTATATGAGGCTTTTATTTGCACTTGACGATCCGGATGTTTGTTTTTTTACAGTTGTATTTATCTTGAAATCTGTGTCCGTCAGGAAAAGTCTGGTCTTCACTACTAATTAAATAACTGATAAGGCCTGATTTTTGATATATTAACATGTCTTTGTTAAAAGTGAGTGTTTCCCTCTGTTAGTGATTGCAAGTATTTAACATTGTAACTGGCCTGTAATGCTGTGATGTATTTTATGTGCTTTTATGATTGTTTTTTTAATGATCGAATAAAGCTTTTTGAAATGAAATGAAATGAGTTCCACATGTTACGTGACTACTTTTTTGTTACAGCCAGGAATTTCCCATCAACATTAAGGGTGAGCCATGTACAACGCACAAGAAGAGTTCTTGAAGGTGTAAGTTTTGCACAATGGGTATGATTATGTTTTTGGCTATTAATTTGTAGGACTGAATCCCACCTAATTCCTGTTCACTACCATAGGACTGTTCCGGGGAAACATTGGCTGCCTAAACTACACATATGCATCATGTAGTGTGTTGTCACGAGGGACAGTTGTACCAAACAGTCTTTGTTGTGTCCGATGTGATGCTCCTTCATTATTGTGGACGATGTAATGGTACACTAATTACATGTGACATAGCATACTATGAACATATGACACAGTGCATGTTCCAAATGTCAAATTAATAATTTGGGACTTTACACAAACAAGAGTGAGCATGTGAACGAAAATCAATAGTCACATCAGAATTAACGGCTACATTTTGGAATCTATACATATCCCTATAGTGTTTAGCATCAGATATATCATTTCATACATGTTGAAAGCAACACATTTGCATGATTTCTTACTCCTTCACAAATGTGTATGTAAGTTATTGTGTTTTTGAACAAATACTTGTGATAGGCATACCATTTTTATAGAACCACAGTCAGGAATGTATGCAAAATGGTAACAGAGTAACACATATCTCAAACCATTTTTTAAATATCCTTTGTTATGTCCAGATAAGAGCTTAATGAGGGAGAAAAATGGGATACGTGAAGGGATTTTGGCAGATTGCACGTTCCATCACCTATATGTTGGAGTATCCTATCATGAAGATTCAATATCAGGCCTAACACATGACTCATTTGAAAAATAGTGATATGCATCAAGGTGTGATCTGTTTCATCTTGTGAACTGCAATTGATTAGTTGATGTGGGAATCATATGTGAATCAGTATATGTTATATTTACTGTGATGTGGTACCACTTTTTGCCTATGGTGAAAGCTGCCATATCTTGTTCAACAATTTTACAATAGTGAGACAACCTTGAAATAATTTGAGATATTTTGGAGTGAAATGTGAATAAGTACTTTCTCTGTACTAAAGTGGATCAGAAATGTATCAAGCCCTATGTATTTACTTATGTTGTTGAAGTCATTTGTGTATCCACAATACCACTATGTCTAAATGTCTTCAACAGGATAGGTAAATACACAGTGTGTGATATATTGATCAGCAACTTCAGTACTGAAACCATATAATATATTGTACGTTTTCTATTATGAGTTGAGTTAAGTGTTACCATTGTGAAATGGCCAAACAAAGGAGTTAGGCATTCCATTTGTATAAATATTGGTAAAACAGTGCAGTATTTGTTGACTTTTAGTGTTTGTCATTAATGCAGCTTTTTTGACCTTATATACACAGTGTCCAAAGGTATTTGTGGTGTATATTTTTCTTGGTGAAATAAGTTCACGGTTCTGGAGAACAAAGGCCAACCATTCAGAGGTGTTCAACAGTTTCTTTAGAGAGAATATTATGGTTAAGACACAAGATCCATATGATGTAGGTGCTATAATAAGGAATTACAAATATGTGACCAAAAGGTTTCAGAAGATGTTCCCTACATGCATGAGATGATGACGTGAACTATCAAGGATTGTGAGCGCTGTAGCAAGTGCAATATGAAAACTAGGAAAAGGTTTTGTGCTGAGAGTTATTCATTAGTTCTATTCACACATCTACAATAAGTAGTGAATATGTATTTTCAGCTTCATCCAGATCAGGCAAAGGAGACGTTGGCCACATAGGCGGGGTAGCAGCTGAGCACTGTGTCTTAGCTGATGAGACCACAACATTAAAGGACACAGTGCCACATAGGGTGAGGGGAGTGGCATGGAGGCCACCAGCTTGACATCTACTTCAAATGCTTCCCCAAGCGAACCGTTCCTAGTTGTGGCAGACCTACTGCTCCAGTTACACCCGCATCCTTGACCACCATCCAGATATCCTTCTCTAAACTCCCTTTTGCCCCTTCGAGGTGACTAATAACCCACCACCCGCCATTTGGCTTTTGAAATATTGAGAGATGTATCTCATTGTTTGGAATAAATCCATCATTTTGATTTCACCAAGTTAGTCCTGACATTCATTTTCCTTTGCAATTGTTTCATTCCTAGTACTTATTTTCCCTTGCCATGATGGCAGGTAAAATACCAGATTGTATTAATTACTACTTTATTAAGTACATACACTGGTTAACATTGTATGTGATGGTCATTTGAATTTAGGTGCAGGCATTCATCACAGTAATGGCCACTTGCACCAACTAATTGTTGTTTAAAAGATTGTTGGGATGTGTTACTACAGGTGTGCTTTTTTCTCCTTGATTACTGATCTGTATTAGCATATATGCATCACACCATATAAAATATTGTGACTATTGAAATTGGACACAGTACATGACTTTCACTAGACAAAGGAAAATGTTTCATGGATGTATATGTTCAATACTTCATATTTAGGACTAACATTGATTTTACCGGTAATTTATAAGGTACAGATTACACCTTGTCTAGTGCAATTTCTACATCATCTTACATTGCACTTATGTGTTGCATATGTTTTTAATGTGACAATTTTCAAAATGTATCAAAACACACCTGCTTGGTGACTTTTTGATTTTTGATTTGACATCCTTTTTTGTGCAAGTGACCATTTTTTTTAAGGCAGCTTGCATCAATTTTATACATGCAATGTGTTCATATAGATGTTTTTCTTTAAATTTCATGAATGTCAACATTACAGACATATGCATTGCACATTAGTATGCTATTGCTTGTGAGGCAGATTTAAAAATGCATAAGCCCAGTGCAAATGTTAACAGACAAGACAAAAAACAGTGTTAATTTTGTTCATCATCAAGCAGCAGCAGCAGGAATTGGATTACATTTCATGATTGTCAACATTACAGACATATGCATTGCACATTGGTATGCTATTGCTTGTAAGGCAGATTTAAAAATGCATAAGTCCAGTGCAAATGTTAACAGACAGGACTAAAGACAGTGTTAATTTTGTTCATCATCAAGCAGCAGCAGCTAGAATTAGAAATTCGGGTCCATGGTGGAAAAGGAAGTGGGAAAAGTTGAGTTTCTGCCTTATATCAGTTCCAATCTGCCAATTCAGGTGTGGAGGTTTTACTGCCACAGTCCCATCAGTGGGAAGGCACAGCTTGTGGCCGACAGACAATCTGGTGGTCCTTCCTCTGACAGCTGCTTTTGCCCATTGCGCCATCGAAACGAGTGAACATACCTGGGAGAGTCGGCAGCACTCTGACGGTCTTCCGTCTCTTGGACCACCAGCATCTAAATAGAGCGGGTAGATTGTCTAGTAGGCAGTTGGAAAAACAGACAAAAAAGTGTCAGCGGACCAGGTCATACAATATCTAAATCAGGCCCTTAGTTTCTTTCTTGGAGCTTGAATTCCTCCAACAGGGAAATGCTCAGACTGTATACAGCAAGGGCTCCATGAGGCTGGACTCCTTCTCAGTGAGGTCCCATTGCATCAGATTTACTGCTGCAGAAAAGCTCCAACTGGCGTAAACCTGTTCTTTCAACCCACTGGCAAGGTGTCTTGTATGAATCGGTTAGGGAGGGGTTTGTCATGGTCCTCGAGAGGTATTCAATTTTACAATGGATCTAAATCCCAAGTTTCCAGGAATGTTGGGAGAAGTCCAGTTAGACACAGCCAAGGGGTCCACGGTCTCAGATACAGCACTTCGGGGTCAAAAGCGCTCCAGCAGAGTCTACCAGAATTTGCCAGGTCGGTCCAAGTAGTAATGGTAACATAGGTTCTTCCGTAAAATGCCTCTTGCAGCTTGTTGTGGCCCTTTACCTTAAATAGGAGGGAAGTCAACTGAACCTTGGCGTCCACTTCAATCTCATGAGCACATGTCACAGTAGGTCTAGCCCTTCAGTTCTGAGTACAGGTCTCCATCAGCAGTTGCAGTCCTTCTGCTCTTCCTCATGGCCAATTGTGGTCAGAAAAAGGTATCTTGTGGTGGAACATTTATGATTTATACTAGCCTGTGGGTGGAGGTGACTGCTGACCTCTGACCAACCAATAGGTTAAAAGTTTCACCAGGTAACCTTACTCACTTTTGCAATAGTTCATGTGTGATCTACGGCAAACAATCCCTCATTGCCTCTCATTCACTAAATTCAAGATGGAGAAACCTGTGTCTCCTTGTGCAAAGCCTGTGTGGCCACACAAAAGTGTAGCCAGGGTAATGAGCAGTACCCTTCTCCTTGGTCACTCAAAACCAATTCTGGACGCATTTTTCCCTCCACTGTGTTTGGTGCCTGCCCAATTGATAGAACAAAAATGAGGCCCTGTTCAAGAACTTCATTTGTGCATGATCGTGAATGCTGCTTTAAAGTGAATTAAGAGCCATTTGTATAAAGTTGTTTTGTGTTCTTAAAAGGTCTGATCGTAGAATCATGCCATTTCTTACAGCAAAAAGGCTTTTTGGTATGCAATAAGCACACATTCTTATTCAGTAACATGGTACTAAATTGCAATTTGTATTTGAAATAAAACACCAATTTGGAAGGGGCATGTTCAGTGAGTCTCTTTCAAATACTGAAATCTGGTGACAAAACATTAATGCTTGACCTACTACATAAATATAGTAGTAAGTCATTTGCAAACCAGAAGTGGTTCCAATGGGATTCCTTTGCCTTTGAGAATGTTGAAAAAGTAGAGAGCGGTCTGAGTCCACTGCTGACTTAAAAAAAATTCTAGTTTCAATTTTCATTTTCTTTACAAAATACATCCAGTTTCATTTAAGGGAAACAAGTTATATCAGAAAAAAATGCTTTACATAAAAGCAATCACAGACACAGTGGGCTATTGACCTTAGCAAGCAACAATCCCTGTGATGGCTGTGTTTCATACTAAGGTTTCATTTTTGACCTACCTCATTAATATTCATGAGGTAGGTCAAATTGCTACCCACTACAAATTGGAGTTTTGTGAACACACATATTAGTAAATTGGTCATTTAATGGATTCAGTAAAATTCAGTGCACAATTTGCAACCATAAATCCATTCTTAGCACTTCTGGTCCCTAAGTTCATGGTCACTGCCCAACTGGTGCTCCTGCCAGAAAAACAACACACCTTTCAACACCTAGGCCATTGTCGTGGCTCTAGGAACACTTTTGACACCTCATCAGGGCCGTTCTCCAGTTGGGTTCAGGCAGGGAAAAGGTAATTTTCCAAAGTCCCTTTTCTTAATGTATATTACCATATTATCACCACTGAGTTGGTCTTTTAATAAATATTAAGATAAAGTCCTTGAATTATGTTTATTTTAGCTGGCCCTTAGCAAAATGCATAATTATTATTGCTTCCCAGTGTTTCTCTGTGGGACAGCTAGACCCCTCCTACAGTGAAAATAGCTATTGGGGGCTAGTCCCCATGAGGACATGTTAATTTTACATTTCTACATCTCCTTCTGTAAAATACAATGTGCCCTGCCTTGTAGGCTACAAAGGGTGCCTTAATAATATTTAAAAGGGAGGTATTCGCCTGTCAAAAGGGCTTACTTTGACAAGCTGCAGCAGCTATGCTACAGCAGTAGCCTGGAGTCATGTTTGTCTTTTCCCGCTAGTGGTTGAAACAGTAGTACTGTAATTCATAGGTGATATTTAAGTATGCATGGGATGAGTGTATTTTGGGACATCATAAACTATGGATTTGTAAGAATTTAAATATGCCAATTGTGGTTTAGTTAATTTTGACATGTTTCAGGGACCATAGATTTGCTCTGAGGCCTGATTAACAGTGTTCCAGTGCACAGAATCAAATAACCAGCAGCATTCGTCCACAAATAAATTGTGGTGACCACATAAAAGTAGCCACTTTCTCATTGCCCCATACCCTTCCCACTTACGGGATTGCTGCATTCTTCTCCTTACTAGAATGGCAAAGATTAGCACAAAGACAAAAATCTGCTCAGTGTCAATGGGGGAGGAGCTGTACTATTTGCTACAATGTGGCATTTAATAGCACATCACACCGTAATTAAAGTTGTGCATTATTAGTTCATCAATGATCAGCAGTCTCATGGGTGTCATTTGTTGACTTGGGCCTGATTCACAGAGGTAAACTTACACTTTTGTATATGGCTATGATTGTTTGGTATTCACAAAGGTATTTTACTAGTTGTACATTTAAGACTGTTAAGTCTCCGCACATAAGAAGACAGGACTGGCCTATCTTTTTATGTGCAGAAACTCCGCAGTTGTAAAGATACTACTAATAAAATAACTTTGTGAATTGCAAAAAAGTGTAAACATAGACAAACGTAGGCCCTTTGTGTCTCAGACAGTGTAAACACTAATGTTTTTTTTTTACATGTTAGACTTATGCTGATGTCACAGGCTTTAGTCATCCTCTATACCACTATTTTTTCTCATGTGACCCCTAGGAAAAGACATCATCTACCACAAAGACGCAGAAAATGGCTAGTGTGCTCTTGCCCTTAACCATAAGGAGTATCTTAATTTCAAACTGCTTAACCCAATTCCACCCATATCACTGTGCTCTACATTTAAACCATCAACCTGGCTGCAAAAGCGGTTTTATTAGTGGTTTCCTTATATATATAACCCAATCAATCAAACAGGATTTGTAAAGCACAGCCAACCAGGCTCTGTTAACCCAGCAGACGAAAGGCATTCAGTTGAATAGCTAGGCCTTGAATCCTTTTCTGTAATCCAGCAGAGAGGATGGGGTTCAGAGGTGAAGGGGAGTTAATTCCAGGACTTGAAAGAGAGGTACGAGAAGGAGTGACCTCCACTTTTGCTTCTGCAGACGCTGGGGTGTGAACGAGGAATAGGGAGGCGAAGCGCATGTGTGTGGTAGGTTGATGGAAGTTCATGAGGTGGTTGATGTATGCTGGTCCTTAGTTGTGCTGGGCTTTTTGTGGATCAGCACCTTGAATTGCCATCTCTTCTGAATTGGCAGCCAGTATATCTTCCTGAGGTGGGTGGTGATGTGGGTTCACATGGGGAGGTCGAGGATGAGACTGGCAGCTTTCATTCTTAATGATCTGCAGTCTTTTCAGGAGGAGTGCGGTGATTAAAGAACTGATCTCATCATCTCATTTTGTGGTTAGAGTTTCTTGGAAGATTTAAGTCACCACTGCAGTAAAGATGAAGCCAGCTTCATATCCTTCCTCTAGCTATTCATTTCATATCTACTCCAAATTATTTCTAACTATAAACAATAAGGGCTCTACCTCAAACCTGATTTTTATAAAAGAATATGACCTAGAATCGCTAACTCTTCCAAATTGGATTGGTCAGACCAATGTTTTACTCCTTTCAAAATCCTGATTTCAACAAATTTTTCCGTTCTAAACTGAAGACAAAAACTGTTAAACCTATATTAATAAAGACATTAACATAGAGTTGCTAGGCTCCTTGATCCACCTTGAAAAAATAAGGACAGACTCAAATGGTGAACCCCTCTAAAGTAGTAGAATGTTGTAAGATGAGATCTGAATGATCCAATGACACCTCTAATTAATATATTGGAGACACACAAGATGCAAAAAAACTATCAACCTCACCAAGGCCTTTTAAAGAATGCCGTACATTGGCACTTCTTAAACTCACAGACTCTCACTGCACCCTAATACGCAGACTCCACGATGCAGGGATCCAAGACAAGGCCCTCGACTGGATCGGCTCCTTCCTCCCGGGCAGAATGCAGCAGGCCAGACTCCCCACTTCCTTCTCTGACCCTACACCTACCACCTACGGAGTCCCCCAGGGGTCCTCCCACAGCCCTACACTTTTCAACATCTATGTGGCTCCGCTTGCCACCATCGTTAGAACCTACAGACACAACATTGTGCCATACGCAGACAACACTCAACTCATCCTCTCCCTATCCAACAAACCCAACACCACCAGACACAACTTTCGAGAAGGCATGGAAGCCGTCGCCAAATGAATGAAAAACTGCTGCTTACAACTACACACCCACAAAACGGAAGTACTCATCATGGGCCCAAACCCTGATACCTGGAACAACACCTGGTGGCCTCCCGCGTTTGGAAGCCCGCCCACTCCCACGGACCACGCACTCAACCTGGGAATCATCCTGGACTCAGAGCTCAAAATGGCCTGCCAGATCAACTCCGTCTCGTCCTCCTTCTTCCACACCCTGGGCCTCCTATGTAAGACCTTCAAATGGATCCCCCTCAAACACAGAAAGACCATCATTCACACCGTGCTCACCAGCAGGCTCGACTACGGCAACGCACTCTATGCCGGAATAAGCAAAAAACTCCTCGCCCACAAGCTACAGAACATCCAAAACACTGCCGCAAGACTGGTTGTCAACCTTCCAAGAAACTGCCACATCTCCCAGCACTTGCGCACACTCCACCTGCTCCCCATCGAAGCTAGAGTCACCTTCAAGATGGAAACCCACACTGACAAGGCCCTACACGAGACCGGACCAGCATACCTGAACAGCCGACTCAAATTCCACGCACCTTAAAGGACCCTATGATCAGGGTAGCTCTCCTACGCCGTGGTGCCCCGCACCAGAAAGACCAGATCGGGAGGGCGCTCCTTCTCCTTCCACGCGGCGAGAGTCTGACGACCTTCTGCTCCACCTCAGACAGATAAGATCGCTCCCCATCTTTGCAAGAAACCTCAAAACCTGGCCCTTCGACAGACCCCCTCCTTGATGGACTGCACCCTGCGACCCCACCACCCCCCAGCGCCTTGAGACACTTACAGGTGAGTAGTCGCGCTTAACAAACACCTGATTGATTGATTAAACTTAAAATTGTCTGAAAACCAATCCACAAAACTACATACTGTTCATAATTCTCCTTCGTAATACTTCCAATGTGAGCAAGTGAACTCTTTAAAAAAAAAACAGAGTCCATATCAATCCCTAAAATTAACATTTTCTCTTCCTCTTCTCTATAAACATTATTGCTATCAGAGAGAACATGTGCAAAAACAACAATTGATGGACTGAATGTTGCACAATGGCAAAACATTCACCCCCAGTAACAGATCTGGGTTTAATCCATCAATATTTTGCTCACCAAGCCACCCCAGTTCAGACATGGCCATATGCAAATCAGCCTTGACCCTGTGCCTCATGGGAACAGTCCAGCCCGAACTTCCAAACCATGTCTTCCCTGAACCGGAATCAAGCATCCTAGGACCGGTTACTGGCTAACAGCCGTCATCAGCCAGGATAGCTTGATTCCAGAGGCATGGAGAGCACGGGACTCACGTCTGAGCATACCCGTCCCACTCGGGGTGACGAATGCAAAAACAACAATTGATGGACGGAATGTTGCATAATGGCAAAACTTTCACCCCCAGGCACAGGGTCAAGGCTGATTTGCATATGGCCATGTCTGAACTGGGGTGGTGTGGAGTGCAAAAAAACGATGGATTTAGGCCCAGATCTCTGTAATGGGGTGAATGTATGACATTGTTCTGCTTTCTGTCCATCAACTGTTGTTTTTGCATCAGAGAAAACATAGCAAACCTCAAACCACTGTTTGACACAGAAGTTGTAGTATCTCCCAAGCAAATTATCTGTAACCTGGATTGCCTTCAACCCAATTACCTAACATGCACAAATTCAAGTTAACACTAACCCTTCAAATGTATCTTCAGATTCCATTCCCCGTTTCTAGGTAAAGAACACTCCTGTGACCTCCTTCTGACAAAGTTAACAATTATAAACTTATTCTGGAGACATGATTGTCTCTCAGTGCCCTTATAATTCAATTTTATTTTTAAACGAAACCTGAAACACAAAAGCTAGAAAACTATCGGACCATCACTGGCCTCCTCTTCATCCACAAGATAGTTAAAAGGTGTATAACCCACCAACTAAATGACTAGACTGGGAGCCATCACTTCACAGGAGACTTTCATTCTGGGTTCCACATAATCCGGCATAGAATCAAAACAATCCTCCCTAAAACTCTGGATGACACTCTTGGTCTCTTCAACAAAGAACATTTTCCCACCTAGTCCTCCTAACCTATCAATACCCCTTTACATCACTTTCCATAAAATGTTCCTAGGCATTCCCATCACCAGAATGCCTTGCAATGGCAGGCCTGAGACAGTTTTGAAAGGCTACTCGTGTTGGTAGCACTGTACTGAAGGCCTATTAGCAGCATTTAGAGTACAGGTCCAGGGTATATAGGATACCATTTTACAGGGGACTTTTAATTAAACTAAATATGCCAATCAGGTATATACAAATGTCAACATTGTTTAGGGGAGAAGCACATGCACCTTAGCACCGGTTAGCAGTGGTAAAGTGTTCAAAGAGATACAGGAAAAATGGGTCAAGGCTAATTTGCATATGGCCATGTCTGAACTGGGGTGGTGTGGAGTGCAAAAAAACGATGGATTTAGGCCCAGATCTCTGTACTGGGGTGAATGTATGACATTGTTCTGCATTCTGTCCATAAACTGTTGTTTTTGCATCCGAGAGACCATAGCAAACCTCAAACCACTGTTTGACACAGCAAGTTGTAGTATCTCCCAAGCAAATTCTCTGTAACCTGGATTGCCTTCAACCCAATTACCTAACATGCACACATTCAAGGTACTGCTAACACTAACCCTTCAAATGTATCTTCAGATCCCATTCCCCGTTTCTAGGTAAAGAACACTCCAGTGACCTCCTTCTGACAAAGATAACAATTATAAACTTATTCTGGAGACATGATTATCTCTCAGTGCCCTTATAATTAAATTTTTATTTTTAAAAGGAAACCTGAAACACAAAAGCTAGACAACTATTGGACCATCACTGGCTTCCTCTTCATCCACAAGATAGTTAAAAGGTGTATAACCCACCAACTAATTGACTAGACTGGTAGCCATCACTTCACAGGAGACTTTCATTCTGGGTTCCACATAATCTGGCATAGAATCAAAACAATCCTCCCTAAAACTCTGGATGACACTCTTGGTCTCTTCAACAAAGAACATTTTCTCACCTAGTCCTCCTAACCTATCAATACCCCTTTACATCACTTTCCATAAAATTGTCCTAGGCATTCCAATCAACAGAATGGACATTGAAGTAACTGTGATCAGTTTGTTTAGGTTCTATGTATCAGGCAGATCACAAAACATCAATATTGGCAATTTGTTCTCAAACACTTAGAAAATCCCATGCAATGTCCCTCAAGGCTCCACTGTCACACCTTACCTTTTAATTTTTATAACACCAACCTACCCAATGCGAATAGCCATTTACAAATGAAAATATTAGGTCGGTGCAAACACAGATGGCACTCCTGCTGCAGAAAAGTGTGGAACATGGAAATCACACTGTTATGACCAGATATAATGTGCTAAGCCAAACCAGAGCACACCACTATAAACAAATCCGCATCAGTGATTGTACAAAAGTATTCAAAAGTTTGATAACATAGAAAATATCAAGATTTATTCCATTGCTTCAGTACATACAGAATATTATTCTTATTAAAAGTTTGAAACACAATTTCATAATTCAAAGCATTGAACAGAACAAGAGAGTGCTACAATCAAGTAAGTATAAAAGTATCCGGCAACATGTAGATAGGTCAAACAAAAGAAAAAAACACACAAAAGGCTATGGTTGATTGTTTCCTATACAACCACCGATGTATAATACAGCCAACACATGTTATGTCCATAAAAGACTTCCTGAGGGCTTATAGTCATAACTGTTATGCAACTTGGAAGAGGTGGCCAAGTAATAACCATGGTGCAATAAAGTTGCACATGCTAGTGTGAGTTTTAAAGTAACTCCTTATTTTAAAATAGCCTCTGGACATTTCAATCTTTATATTGAGCTAGTAGATGATGTCCTAACAAAGGAATCATTCTACCTTCTCTGACACACATATGGCAGCTCCTTTTTTTAAAACTAGATGACAAAAATAAAACATATGCTAAACACCCAGTAGCAGCATTTTTCCTCCTCTCCTCTCCCATAACAAATATCAAATATTACATACAGCATTGACAAACCAATTTGAAGCCTTTGAGCAAAAATGCTCACTACAGGTAAATTCCTTAGCTATAAACTTAAAAATGTATTAAGTGTACTGATTGAGTTGCTCGTTATCCTGGCATCTAGTGGTGGATTGATTACTTGGCAAAACAGTTTCTTTTTAAATATATTTTTATTGTTTTTCATGACCGGGTGCATATAAAATATAAAACAATTAAGGCAATTAGAGCAAATCGCTGATCCATTTGAAATACATAAATTACATAAAAGCATTTTGTGTATGGCTATTGGGTGGCTGATTAAATGTCCCCCTTGGCTGGTCGTCTTCATGGCTTCATTGCAACGGACCTCTTATTTTCGCAATTTGTCTATTTTTAAACATATAACATGAATAAATAAATTAAAAAAAGTTCAAAAATAGTCACTTTTGGAGTCACCTTGTGTATATGAAATAAGTAGATATAAAAGTGTTTTTGTGAAAAGTCCAAGAGGTCGTGAGGGAATTTGTGTATTTTAATTCAAAACAAGTGCCTCACAAGTATGATCTCAAATACTGTATCCTCACCAGCATGCTAAAGCTGTTTATTAACACTGCACTTAGCTCATATGCACTGGCATCTGTTACCACAATGAAAATATATTAAAGATTGCTTTCTTCACTTTATTCATTTTTTCTTTTAAATTCTTCGTTCATTTCATAGAAAAACAGTTCTAACAATACAACATTTAAAATTTATAAAGCAATTCATCACTAGACATCGTACAAGCAAAAGAAACCTAGATATTCGTTCCTAATACATTCATGCACTCATTGTCATACACACTACATTCATACTACAATCTGTGTTGGAGGGATCACGTGTGGTTATGTGATCTAATACGCAAGGTCGACGCGTTTCGGTGGGTTTGTGACCACCTTCCTCAGGACCTCTTGACAGAACAAACGTTCACTCCACAAGACATAAAGCTTTCTGTATCGACATCTGCAATAATAAATAACATTCAGTACATAATATATTTGATTTCTACAAATGGGTTGCATATTTACATCACCTAGTGCAACTATCATAGCAATTTAAACAATTATACTTTATTGCTTTTAAAGTTTTTATGAGAGAGCTCCAAAACTGAAAAAAGGGCACCTATTACATTACTCAGAAAAATAGAGGGGAAACGGAAAAGATTCCAAAGAGGGAAAAAAAGGGTAAAGCATAATTAGAAAGATGCTCCAAAATTTATCACTAGTCCCTAAGTCTATGTGAGATATGCATGAACAACGGAGAACAATAAATGCATTCCTCACCTATGGGGATACAGCAAGGTAATCCTCACTGTGCTGTTCAGGTTGGGTTTAGAGACGAATTGTATGTCATCCACTATAGAAAAACGGCTCTGTATGAGAGAAAATATATTTTATTGCCTGAGGTCTGTCGTAGTAATGATCGACTTAAAATGGATTCTCTATCACATTGTTATTTATCTACATTGGTTGGATCTAATTTGTTAACTCGGTCATAGTTGACTTAAAATAGAGTCTCTACCACATTGCCATTTATCTACGTAAGTTGGATTTAATTTATTAACTTGGTCATAGTCTGATATTAATCTACATAAATCCACGAGGGATCATGGATCTTACCTGTAAGTAACGTCTAGCTGTTCCTATTGCCAGATCACCATGGATATAAGGGGCGTCTAGAAGTAGGTAGAATCACTGAGAACAATAAAAATGTATCTCTATTTACAAGATGAATGTGACCCTGGATATAGTTTAACAACTAGCTCCTAACATATGGCTACAAAGCAGCATATACTAACCTTATTGTATACAATCTTTTTTTACAAGTGTTCTGAATATCAACTTGGTATGTCTATGTCTTCTTGTCGTAGTTACCGATGTGTCTTTTTATCTATAATTGGAAATGAGACAAAAACCTAAGTAAGCCTGTCCCGTGTAGTTATGCCCGTCGACAATATGCTACATAAATCTACTACTTATAGCTCCATTTACAAAAAACCATTATAGATGTCTATACTCTTTCCCCTTTGCGGGCCACAAAGGTCCCCCACCTTAGCTTTTTTACAATTGTGTATGAAGGTTATCAATAAACCGGAAGGTTTACTCTAAGGGCATTACTATATTACTTAGTAGGTCACGCATGTACCTATTCATGGCAACCAGGTTTTGTATTAATCGAGGCGCCCCAAAGTCATAATAGAATCAAAGTATCTAGGCTCAAGCTTCAGTTTTACGCTTACCTTCGTTAAAATATCGTGCCGCCTTGAAACGCCTCCTCGTATCTGGGTCCGACAGACGAGACTGCGGGACTGCATCTTGCGTTTAAATAGCAAGTCGTAGCGCGCCAAGTGTCCGTAATTGACAAGTGGAGTACACAACCTGCGCGCCATTTCTAAATGGTGAAAAGCGTCGTCACGCCATTTCTAAGTGGTGTGCCCGTAGTTAGAGCAAGGGCGCCATTGTTAAATGGGAAACTCGTATTTGTAACACCATTATTACCCAGAGTACAGGCGGTTGGAGGCATGCGCCATTACTAAGTGGAGTAGAAAGGGAATTAAGCTGTTTACATATACTAATGGAATGATGGCGAACTTGTGTTTGTAACTCCATACCTACCCAGTATGCAGGCGGTTGAAGGAATGCGCCATTACTGGGTAGGGTAGGTAGGGTTCTGGGCTATTTACATGTGATGGTGGAGGGGTGGAATAAAGCGTCAAAACCCAGAGGCTATTTACGACAAATCGGGACAAAAGATGTTAGAGGGCGGGATTGTCCTGGATCATATTTATATCTCATATTGGTTTAGAATTCACGTGCCAAATAAATATAACATGTCAATAATACTACTGGCAAAAAGCAGTGAGTATATGTATGTCAGTCTTCTACATATAAAAAGGGTATCCTATCCTGCAGAAGTGATAGGAAATTCAAAAGTTCCACAGTAATAGATGATCTATCAGTATATAAGGTCATTTCTTATGCGTGTTCCATGAGTTGGTATATATAGCACCCTGCCTACCTGGTTACTACTTGACAGAAACCTATTGTATTATTGATGGTAGCACCTCCTATATAGCGTCCTGAGTCTCTCATGTTGGTATATATAGATCTATACTACACTTGGTTTTCTTGACTCATTATAAGGATCTCAGCGCTCTCTATATGTGCAGTAAATTTATCCTGTTATGTACCAAGAAATATTTTCGTTAAGACCCACTCTAACTGTGTCCAAATGAAAGGTCCAAAAACATTCACGTTTTTTCCTTGTCCTCTCCATAGTTTCGCCATTTTTGTACAGGACTTTTTCCAAAATACACCATTGGAGGTCAGATTCACTGTGATTCAGATCAAGACAATGTTGGCTCAGGGGTGCTGTCAGTTTGCAAGTTCTTACAGCTGACTTGTGTTCGCTGAATCTGAGACGGAACTCTCTCCCTGTCTCACCAATGTAAGCAAGTCCACATGGACAAACAATATAATATATAACATTTTTGCTCCTACAGTTGGTAAATGATTTTAATGTTATATTGATATTGTTATGTCGAATGGTATCACTTATTATAGCAGAGTCACAGGCATGACAATTGCCACATCTGTGATTTCCACGAAGTGTATCCAAACCTGTCAGGGTTGTTTGAGTTTCACATGACTTGCTTTTGTTCCTTGTATGGACCAGCCGGTCTCTCAGGTTCCTATTCCGTCTATAGGCTATCAGTGGTCGTTCCCAGACTGTCTCATTCTCGGCCTCGAGAAGTCTCCAGTTTTTATTGATTAAATTTTTTATCTTGTAGTTTAGTGTGGAATGATTTATCACACATGTTATTTTCTCTTGTGGTTTCCTATTTCCACGATTCAGTAAGGCATCCCTGTCGTAGTACTTAGCTCTTTTTAGAGCTTGGCGTACCAGACGGTGTGGGTAACCTCTATCAACTAGTCGCTTTTTTAGAGCTAGACTGTGAGTATTGTAGTCAGATAGAGAGGTACAATTTCGACGAATGCGCAAAAATTCTCCGAAAGGGATAGAATCCTTTTGGCAGTGCGGGTGAAAGCTGTTGAATTGTAGGATTGTATTTTTAGCCGTTGGTTTACGAAAAAGACTCACATTTAGCATGCCTTCTTTTCCTTCAATTGCAATGTCCAGATATTCTACTCTACTCTGGCTATAGTTCGAGGTGAACTTCAGGTTACTGTCACTCGCATTAAGCCATAGGATATATTCATCTAGTTGTACTATGTCGCCATGCCAAATAAAAAAAATTTATCATCAATAAATCGTCGCCAAACTGAAACATTCTCAAAAAATGGGGCAGCTGTATTATAAATATTTTTCCTCTCCCACTCTCCCATGTACGTATTGGCCACACTAGGGGCACAAGATGCTCCCATACTTGTGCCCTTGATTTGCTTATAGAGGGTCCCTTCAAATTCGAAATAATTATTCAAAAGAACTACCTCCAGACATTGAATGATAAATTCATCCGGTCTGTTTTCTGGGTGCCTCTGTAAGAGTGCCGTGACTGCCTGTAACGCTTGACACTGAGGAATGTTGGTGTACAATGCCTCAATGTCAAGCGTCACTAAAACGTCACTCCTCGAATCAAATGCCAGACCCTCAATCTTCCCAATCATATCTCCTGTATCTCTGACAAAGGACTCATATTTTTGTGTCAGAGGGCACAGAAATGAGTCAACATATTTGGAGAGAGGCTCGGTGTTGGAGCCTATAGTTGAGATAATCGGACGCATTGGAGGATTACTCTCATTTTTGTGTGTTTTCGGTAAGCCATACATGGCTGGAGTAACTGGACATGATTTGTTGAGGAATAAATATTCTTCCTCACATATATATCCTTCTTCCAATGCAGCATGTGTCATTTCATTTATAGACACTCCGAGTCTTTGTATTTCTCTCATATTGGCAGGTCTATAATGCTCCAAATTACTTAGCATGATTTTCATTTTATTGTCATAGTCTGATTTGTTAAAAACAGTTACTCCCCCTCCTTTATCACATGGTTTGATTACCAACTGAGAGTTGTTCTCAAGGTCACTCAGAGCCAGATTCTCTTCTTTACTTAGGTTGAAGTTGTATTTTTGCGGTTTGGATAGCAGTTTACCAACCTCTGAAAGTATCTGGCGTTCAAAAATTTGGACTTCTGGTCCAACCATGTCAAGGGTCGGAGTAAACGTGGAAGGTGGCTTACATTTTGACAGATTATCAATTTCGTCCCTTGTTTCTCTACCTTCAAAAATTTTTTTTAATCTTACCTTTCTAAAGAAGGCATGAAGGTCCGTATGTAGTTTGAATTTATCAATAGTTGTAAAAGGAACGAAAGACAGTCCCTTACTCAAAACCGATGATTCTTCAGATTTCAGTGTAATGGATGACAGATTATATATTGGGAGTAGGTCTCTACATGGGTTATCATATCCTCCTGATTCTACCACCAATATTGCTGGTTTCTCGTTCTGACGTACTGTTGCTGAGGTTGAGGACTCGACGTCTGAGGGCCACCTCTGTTCGATTGCCAATGGACCTGTTTGCCCCTGTAGGGGCCTCTCGGTAAAAAACCTCTCTGTTGGTAATTATGTTGACCCTGTCTTCCTCTAAATGATCCTGGATTGAAACGCCCTCCCCTTGGACCTTGATGTCCATAATTATCATTTTCCGAATCTGATGAACCAGTATCAGAGAAGTTGGTGTAATTTCTTCTCTGATTAGAGTTGGTGGTATAATCTCCCTGATTTCCTGATTGGTAGTAATTCGGATTTAAGTAGGGATAGATCTTCTCTTTCGAGAACCAACGTATGTCATTTTTCAATTTCTCAGTTTTTTTGTTTGTAAGGTAAACTTCGAAATCTTTCATATCGATCTGAATTTTATCCAATTTGTTCTTTGCTTCTTCAACAGCATTGGATGAGTTGAGTTTCTCTTCTAACCTAGAGATCTCCTCATTGACTGAAATAAGAATGTCCCTAGCTGTCTCTATTATCAACAGCATCCAATCCCTGGAGCATCGATTTGATATTAATGACTAGCGCTCCAGGAATTTTCTAATCTCTATGAAGAGAGCTGGTGCATTTCTCACTCTAAGGCCGATGGGTATGACGCCCGCTATCAAGTATTCCCGCATATAATGGGCATGGGTTTCAATGCGTTTGGCCCTTTTCCTAAGGTTGAGGAGATTTTGCCATTCACCCATATCTCCTGCTGGTGTTTCAGTGGTGCTATTTGTATCAACCACATGACCTAGTAATGAACTAAATTCTGCATCTGAAAAGCCAAAAGTTTCCAGTCTGTCCATGATTTATATGGTAAGATGTGAAAAAAAAAAAAAGATGAGTGACTTAATTTCTAGATATTTAATGGAGAAGAGAGAAACAAGTAAGGAAAGAGAGTAAAAAGCAGGAGAAAATACTACAAACCCAGTCATAAAGTTAAAACGGAGATAACCACTTGAAACCAAAAATTAACCCAAGAATGTGCCCAATTACAGTGAGGAACTATCCACAAAAACTGCTTCTCTCTACGTCAGTTGATCTACCAACTAATCCCACAGTTAAAGAACCGCGAATGCATTAGCATGAATATGGGACCCCCTCTAAAGATATTTTCTAGGTCAGGGAAAGAGGGGAAAACAACATCAAAATACACAAATTCCCTCACGACCTCTTGGACTTTTCACAAAAACACTTTTATATCTACTTATTTCATATACACAAGGTGACTCCAAAAGTGACTATTTTTGAACTTTTTTAAATTTATTTATTCATTTTTTCTTTTAAATTCTTCGTTCATTTCATAGAAAAACAGTTCTAACAATACAACATTTAAAATTTATAAAGCAATTCATCACTAGACATCGTACAAGCAAAAGAAACCTAGATATTCGTTCCTAATACATTCATGCACTCATTGTCATACACACTACATTCATACTACAATCTGTGTTGGAGGGATCACGTGTGGTTATGTGATCTAATACGCAAGGTCGACGCGTTTCGGTGGGTTTGTGACCACCTTCCTCAGGACCTCTTGACAGAACAAACGTTCACTCCACAAGACATAAAGCTTTCTGTATCGACATCTGCAATAATAAATAACATTCAGTACATAATATATTTGATTTCTACAAATGGGTTGCATATTTACATCACCTAGTGCAACTATCATAGCAATTTAAACAATTATACTTTATTGCTTTTAAAGTTTTTATGAGAGAGCTCCAAAACTGAAAAAAGGGCACCTATTACATTACTCAGAAAAATAGAGGGGAAACGGAAAAGATTCCAAAGAGGGAAAAAAAGGGTAAAGCATAATTAGAAAGATGCTCCAAAATTTATCACTAGTCCCTAAGTCTATGTGAGATATGCATGAACAACGGAGAACAATAAATGCATTCCTCACCTATGGGGATACAGCAAGGTAATCCTCACTGTGCTGTTCAGGTTGGGTTTAGAGACGAATTGTATGTCATCCACTATAGAAAAACGGCTCTGTATGAGAGAAAATATATTTTATTGCCTGAGGTCTGTCGTAGTAATGATCGACTTAAAATGGATTCTCTATCACATTGTTATTTATCTACATTGGTTGGATCTAATTTGTTAACTCGGTCATAGTTGACTTAAAATAGAGTCTCTACCACATTGCCATTTATCTACGTAAGTTGGATTTAATTTATTAACTTGGTCATAGTCTGATATTAATCTACATAAATCCACGAGGGATCATGGATCTTACCTGTAAGTAACGTCTAGCTGTTCCTATTGCCAGATCACCATGGATATAAGGGGCGTCTAGAAGTAGGTAGAATCACTGAGAACAATAAAAATGTATCTCTATTTACAAGATGAATGTGACCCTGGATATAGTTTAACAACTAGCTCCTAACATATGGCTACAAAGCAGCATATACTAACCTTATTGTATACAATCTTTTTTTACAAGTGTTCTGAATATCAACTTGGTATGTCTATGTCTTCTTGTCGTAGTTACCGATGTGTCTTTTTATCTATAATTGGAAATGAGACAAAAACCTAAGTAAGCCTGTCCCGTGTAGTTATGCCCGTCGACAATATGCTACATAAATCTACTACTTATAGCTCCATTTACAAAAAAACATTATAGATGTCTATACTCTTTCCCCTTTGCGGGCCACAAAGGTCCCCCACCTTAGCTTTTTTCCAATTGTGTATGAAGGTTATCAATAAACCGGAAGGTTTACTCTAAGGGCATTACTATATTACTTAGTAGGTTACGCATGTACCTATTCATGGCAACCAGGTTTTGTATTAATCGAGGCGCCCCAAAGTCATAATAGAATCAAAGTATCTAGGCTCAAGCTTCAGTTTTACGCTTACCTTCGTTGAAATATCGTGCCGCCTTGAAACGCCTCCTCGTATCTGGGTCCGACAGACGAGACTGCGGGACTGCATCTTGCGTTTAAATAGCAAGTCGTAGCGCGCCAAGTGTCCGTAATTGACAAGTGGAGTACACAACCTGCGCGCCATTTCTAAATGGTGAAAAGCGTCGTCACGCCATTTCTAAGTGGTGTGCCCGTAGTTAGAGCAAGGGCGCCATTGTTAAATGGGAAACTCGTATTTGTAACACCATTATTACCCAGAGTACAGGCGGTTGGAGGCATGCGCCATTACTAAGTGGAGTAGAAAGGGAATTAAGCTGTTTACATATACTAATGGAATGATGGCGAACTTGTGTTTGTAACTCCATACCTACCCAGTATGCAGGCGGTTGAAGGAATGCGCCATTACTGGGTAGGGTAGGTAGGGTTCTGGGCTATTTACATGTGATGGTGGAGGGGTGGAATAAAGCGTCAAAACCCAGAGGCTATTTACGACAAATCGGGACAAAAGATGTTAGAGGGCGGGATTGTCCTGGATCATATTTATATCTCATATTGGTTTAGAATTCACGTGCCAAATAAATATAACATGTCAATAATACTACTGGCAAAAAGCAGTGAGTATATGTATGTCAGTCTTCTACATATAAAAAGGGTATCCTATCCTGCAGAAGTGATAGGAAATTCAAAAGTTCCACAGTAATAGATGATCTATCAGTATATATGGTCATTTCTTATGCGTGTTCCATGAGTTGGTATATATAGCACCCTGCCTACCTGGTTACTACTTGACAGAAACCTACTGTATTATTGATGGTAGCACCTCCTATATAGCGTCCTGAGTCTCTCATGTTGGTATATATAGATCTATACTACACTTGGTTTTCTTGACTCATTATAAGGATCTCAGCGCTCTCTATATGTGCAGTAAATTTATCCTGTTATGTACCAAGAAATATTTTCGTTAAGACCCACTCTAACTGTGTCCAAATGAAAGGTCCAAAAACATTCACGTTTTTTCCTTGTCCTCTCCATAGTTTCGCCATTTTTGTACAGGACTTTTTCCAAAATACACCATTGGAGGTCAGATTCACTGTGATTCAGATCAAGACAATGTTGGCTCAGGGGTGCTGTCAGTTTGCAAGTTCTTACAGCTGACTTGTGTTCGCTGAATCTGAGACGGAACTCTCTCCCTGTCTCACCAATGTAAGCAAGTCCACATGGACAAACAATATAATATATAACATTTTTGCTCCTACAGTTGGTAAATGATTTTAATGTTATATTGATATTGTTATGTCGAATGGTATCACTTATTATAGCAGAGTCACAGGCATGACAATTGCCACATCTGTGATTTCCACGAAGTGTATCCAAACCTGTCAGGGTTGTTTGAGTTTCACATGACTTGCTTTTGTTCCTTGTATGGACCAGCCGGTCTCTCAGGTTCCTATTCCGTCTATAGGCTATCAGTGGTCGTTCCCAGACTGTCTCATTCTCGGCCTCGAGAAGTCTCCAGTTTTTATTGATTACATTTTTTATCTTGTAGTTTAGTGTGGAATGATTTATCACACATGTTATTTTCTCTTGTGGTTTCCTATTTCCACGATTCAGTAAGGCATCCCTGTCGTAGTACTTAGCTCTTTTTAGAGCTTGGCGTACCAGACGGTGTGGGTAACCTCTATCAACTAGTCGCTTTTTTAGAGCTAGACTGTGAGTATTGTAGTCAGATAGAGAGGTACAATTTCGACGAATGCGCAAAAATTCTCCGAAAGGGATAGAATCCTTTTGGCAGTGCGGGTGAAAGCTGTTGAATTGTAGGATTGTATTTTTAGCCGTTGGTTTACGAAAAAGACTCACATTTAGCATGCCTTCTTTTCCTTCAATTGCAATGTCCAGATATTCTACTCTACTCTGGCTATAGTTCGAGGTGAACTTCAGGTTACTGTCACTCGCATTAAGCCATAGGATATATTCATCTAGTTGTACTATGTCGCCATGCCAAATAAAAAAAATTTATCATCAATAAATCGTCGCCAAACTGAAACATTCTCAAAAAATGGGGCAGCTGTATTATAAATATTTTTCCTCTCCCACTCTCCCATGTACGTATTGGCCACACTAGGGGCACAAGATGCTCCCATACTTGTGCCCTTGATTTGCTTATAGAGGGTCCCTTCAAATTCGAAATAATTATTCAAAAGAACTACCTCCAGACATTGAATGATAAATTCATCCGGTCTGTTTTCTGGGTGCCTCTGTAAGAGTGCCGTGACTGCCTGTAACGCTTGACACTGAGGAATGTTGGTGTACAATGCCTCAATGTCAAGCGTCACTAAAACGTCACTCCTCGAATCAAATGCCAGACCCTCAATCTTCCCAATCATATCTCCTGTATCTCTGACAAAGGACTCATATTTTTGTGTCAGAGGGCACAGAAATGAGTCAACATATTTGGAGAGAGGCTCGGTGTTGGAGCCTATAGTTGAGATAATCGGACGCATTGGAGGATTACTCTCATTTTTGTGTGTTTTCGGTAAGCCATACATGGCTGGAGTAACTGGACATGATTTGTTGAGGAATAAATATTCTTCCTCACATATATATCCTTCTTCCAATGCAGCATGTGTCATTTCATTTATAGACACTCCGAGTCTTTGTATTTCTCTCATATTGGCAGGTCTATAATGCTCCAAATTACTTAGCATGATTTTCATTTTATTGTCATAGTCTGATTTGTTAAAAACAGTTACTCCCCCTCCTTTATCACATGGTTTGATTACCAACTGAGAGTTGTTCTCAAGGTCACTCAGAGCCAGATTCTCTTCTTTACTTAGGTTGAAGTTGTATTTTTGCGGTTTGGATAGCAGTTTACCAACCTCTGAAAGTATCTGGCGTTCAAAAATTTGGACTTCTGGTCCAACCATGTCAAGGGTCGGAGTAAACGTGGAAGGTGGCTTACATTTTGACAGATTATCAATTTCGTCCCTTGTTTCTCTACCTTCAAAAATTTTTTTTAATCTTACCTTTCTAAAGAAGGCATGAAGGTCCGTATGTAGTTTGAATTTATCAATAGTTGTAAAAGGAACGAAAGACAGTCCCTTACTCAAAACCGATGATTCTTCAGATTTCAGTGTAATGGATGACAGATTATATATTGGGAGTAGGTCTCTACATGGGTTATCATATCCTCCTGATTCTACCACCAATATTGCTGGTTTCTCGTTCTGACGTACTGTTGCTGAGGTTGAGGACTCGACGTCTGAGGGCCACCTCTGTTCGATTGCCAATGGACCTGTTTGCCCCTGTAGGGGCCTCTCGGTAAAAAACCTCTCTGTTGGTAATTATGTTGACCCTGTCTTCCTCTAAATGATCCTGGATTGAAACGCCCTCCCCTTGGACCTTGATGTCCATAATTATCATTTTCCGAATCTGATGAACCAGTATCAGAGAAGTTGGTGTAATTTCTTCTCTGATTAGAGTTGGTGGTATAATCTCCCTGATTTCCTGATTGGTAGTAATTCGGATTTAAGTAGGGATAGATCTTCTCTTTCGAGAACCAACGTATGTCATTTTTCAATTTCTCAGTTTTTTTGTTTGTAAGGTAAACTTCGAAATCTTTCATATCGATCTGAATTTTATCCAATTTGTTCTTTGCTTCTTCAACAGCATTGGATGAGTTGAGTTTCTCTTCTAACCTAGAGATCTCCTCATTGACTGAAATAAGAATGTCCCTAGCTGTCTCTATTATCAACAGCATCCAATCCCTGGAGCATCGATTTGATATTAATGACCAGCGCTCCAGGAATTTTCTAATCTCTATGAAGAGAGCTGGTGCATTTCTCACTCTAAGGCCGATGGGTATGACGCCCGCTATCAAGTATTCCCGCATATAATGGGCATGGGATTCAATGCGTTTGGCCCTTTTCCTAAGGTTGAGGAGATTTTGCCATTCACCCATATCTCCTGCTGGTGTTTCAGTGGTGCTATTTGTATCAACCACATGACCTAGTAATGAACTAAATTCTGCATCTGAAAAGCCAAAAGTTTCCAGTCTGTCCATGATTTATATGGTAAGATGTGAAAAAAAAAAAAAGATGAGTGACTTAATTTCTAGATATTTAATGGAGAAGAGAGAAACAAGTAAGGAAAGAGAGTAAAAAGCAGGAGAAAATACTACAAACCCAGTCATAAAGTTAAAACGGAGATAACCACTTGAAACCAAAAATTAACCCAAGAATGTGCCCAATTACAGTGAGGAACTATCCACAAAAACTGCTTCTCTCTACGTCAGTTGATCTACCAACTAATCCCACAGTTAAAGAACCGCGAATGCATTAGCATGAATATGGGACCCCCTCTAAAGATATTTTCTAGGTCAGGGAAAGAGGGGAAAACAACATCAAAATACACAAATTCCCTCACGACCTCTTGGACTTTTCACAAAAACACTTTTATATCTACTTATTTCATATACACAAGGTGACTCCAAAAGTGACTATTTTTGAACTTTTTTTTATTTATTTATTCATTTTTTCTTTTAAATTCTTCGTTCATTTCATAGAAAAACAGTTCTAACAATACAACATTTAAAATTTATAAAGCAATTCATCACTAGACATCGTACAAGCAAAAGAAACCTAGATATTCGTTCCTAATACATTCATGCACTCATTGTCATACACACTACATTCATACTACAATCTGTGTTGGAGGGATCACGTGTGGTTATGTGATCTAATACGCAAGGTCGACGCGTTTCGGTGGGTTTGTGACCACCTTCCTCAGGACCTCTTGACAGAACAAACGTTCACTCCACAAGACATAAAGCTTTCTGTATCGACATCTGCAATAATAAATAACATTCAGTACATAATATATTTGATTTCTACAAATGGGTTGCATATTTACATCACCTAGTGCAACTATCATAGCAATTTAAACAATTATACTTTATTGCTTTTAAAGTTTTTATGAGAGAGCTCCAAAACTGAAAAAAGGGCACCTATTACATTACTCAGAAAAATAGAGGGGAAACGGAAAAGATTCCAAAGAGGGAAAAAAAGGGTAAAGCATAATTAGAAAGATGCTCCAAAATTTATCACTAGTCCCTAAGTCTATGTGAGATATGCATGAACAACGGAGAACAATAAATGCATTCCTCACCTATGGGGATACAGCAAGGTAATCCTCACTGTGCTGTTCAGGTTGGGTTTAGAGACGAATTGTATGTCATCCACTATAGAAAAACGGCTCTGTATGAGAGAAAATATATTTTATTGCCTGAGGTCTGTCGTAGTAATGATCGACTTAAAATGGATTCTCTATCACATTGTTATTTATCTACATTGGTTGGATCTAATTTGTTAACTCGGTCATAGTTGACTTAAAATAGAGTCTCTACCACATTGCCATTTATCTACGTAAGTTGGATTTAATTTATTAACTTGGTCATAGTCTGATATTAATCTACATAAATCCACGAGGGATCATGGATCTTACCTGTAAGTAACGTCTAGCTGTTCCTATTGCCAGATCACCATGGATATAAGGGGCGTCTAGAAGTAGGTAGAATCACTGAGAACAATAAAAATGTATCTCTATTTACAAGATGAATGTGACCCTGGATATAGTTTAACAACTAGCTCCTAACATATGGCTACAAAGCAGCATATACTAACCTTATTGTATACAATCTTTTTTTACAAGTGTTCTGAATATCAACTTGGTATGTCTATGTCTTCTTGTCGTAGTTACCGATGTGTCTTTTTATCTATAATTGGAAATGAGACAAAAACCTAAGTAAGCCTGTCCCGTGTAGTTATGCCCGTCTACAATATGCTACATAAATCTACTACTTATAGCTCCATTTACAAAAAAACATTATAGATGTCTATACTCTTTCCCCTTTGCGGGCCACAAAGGTCCCCCACCTTAGCTTTTTTCCAATTGTGTATGAAGGTTATCAATAAACCGGAAGGTTTACTCTAAGGGCATTACTATATTACTTAGTAGGTCACGCATGTACCTATTCATGGCAACCAGGTTTTGTATTAATCGAGGCGCCCCAAAGTCATAATAGAATCAAAGTATCTAGGCTCAAGCTTCAGTTTTACGCTTACCTTCGTTAAAATATCGTGCCGCCTTGAAACGCCTCCTCGTATCTGGGTCCGACAGAAGAGACTGCGGGACTGCATCTTGCGTTTAAATAGCAAGTCGTAGCGCGCCAAGTGTCCGTAATTGACAAGTGGAGTACACAACCTGCGCGCCATTTCTAAATGGTGAAAAGCGTCGTCACGCCATTTCTAAGTGGTGTGCCCGTAGTTAGAGCAAGGGCGCCATTGTTAAATGGGAAACTCGTATTTGTAACACCATTATTACCCAGAGTACAGGCGGTTGGAGGCATGCGCCATTACTAAGTGGAGTAGAAAGGGAATTAAGCTGTTTACATATACTAATGGAATGATGGCAAACTCGTGTTTGTAACTCCATACCTACCCAGTATGCAGGCGGTTGAAGGAATGCGCCATTACTGGGTAGGGTAGGTAGGGTTCTGGGCTATTTACATGTGATGGTGGAGGGGTGGAATAAAGCGTCAAAACCCAGAGGCTATTTACGACAAATCGGGACAAAAGATGTTAGAGGGCGGGATTGTCCTGGATCATATTTATATCTCATATTGGTTTAGAATTCACGTGCCAAATAAATATAACATGTCAATAATACTACTGGCAAAAAGCAGTGAGTATATGTATGTCAGTCTTCTACATATAAAAAGGGTATCCTATCCTGCAGAAGTGATAGGAAATTCAAAAGTTCCACAGTAATAGATGATCTATCAGTATATAAGGTCATTTCTTATGCGTGTTTCATGAGTTGGTATATATAGCACCCTGCCTACCTGGTTACTACTTGACAGAAACCTACTGTATTATTGATGGTAGCACCTCCTATATAGCGTCCTGAGTCTCTCATGTTGGTATATATAGATCTATACTACACTTGGTTTTCTTGACTCATTATAAGGATCTCAGCGCTCTCTATATGTGCAGTAAATTTATCCTGTTATGTACCAAGAAATATTTTCGTTAAGACCCACTCTAACTGTGTCCAAATGAAAGGTCCAAAAACATTCACGTTTTTTCCTTGTCCTCTCCATAGTTTCGCCATTTTTGTACAGGACTTTTTCCAAAATACACCATTGGAGGTCAGATTCACTGTGATTCAGATCAAGACAATGTTGGCTCAGGGGTGCTGTCAGTTTGCAAGTTCTTACAGCTGACTTGTGTTCGCTGAATCTGAGACGGAACTCTCTCCCTGTCTCACCAATGTAAGCAAGTCCACATGGACAAACAATATAATATATAACATTTTTGCTCCTACAGTTGGTAAATGATTTTAATGTTATATTGATATTGTTATGTCGAATGGTATCACTTATTATAGCAGAGTCACAGGCATGACAATTGCCACATCTGTGATTTCCACGAAGTGTATCCAAACCTGTCAGGGTTGTTTGAGTTTCACATGACTTGCTTTTGTTCCTTGTATGGACCAGCCGGTCTCTCAGGTTCCTATTCCGTCTATAGGCTATCAGTGGTCGTTCCCAGACTGTCTCATTCTCGGCCTCGAGAAGTCTCCAGTTTTTATTGATTACATTTTTTATCTTGTAGTTTAGTGTGGAATGATTTATCACACATGTTATTTTCTCTTGTGGTTTCCTATTTCCACGATTCAGTAAGGCATCCCTGTCGTAGTACTTAGCTCTTTTTAGAGCTTGGCGTACCAGACGGTGTGGGTAACCTCTATCAACTAGTCGCTTTTTTAGAGCTAGACTGTGAGTATTGTAGTCAGATAGAGAGGTACAATTTCGACGAATGCGCAAAAATTCTCCGAAAGGGATAGAATCCTTTTGGCAGTGCGGGTGAAAGCTGTTGAATTGTAGGATTGTATTTTTAGCCGTTGGTTTACGAAAAAGACTCACATTTAGCATGCCTTCTTTTCCTTCAATTGCAATGTCCAGATATTCTACTCTACTCTGGCTATAGTTCGAGGTGAACTTCAGGTTACTGTCACTCGCATTAAGCCATAGGATATATTCATCTAGTTGTACTATGTCGCCATGCCAAATAAAAAAAATTTATCATCAATAAATCGTCGCCAAACTGAAACATTCTCAAAAAATGGGGCAGCTGTATTATAAATATTTTTCCTCTCCCACTCTCCCATGTACGTATTGGCCACACTAGGGGCACAAGATGCTCCCATACTTGTGCCCTTGATTTGCTTATAGAGGGTCCCTTCAAATTCGAAATAATTATTCAAAAGAACTACCTCCAGACATTGAATGATAAATTCATCCGGTCTGTTTTCTGGGTGCCTCTGTAAGAGTGCCGTGACTGCCTGTAACGCTTGACACTGAGGAATGTTGGTGTACAATGCCTCAATGTCAAGCGTCACTAAAACGTCACTCCTCGAATCAAATGCCAGACCCTCAATCTTCCCAATCATATCTCCTGTATCTCTGACAAAGGACTCATATTTTTGTGTCAGAGGGCACAGAAATGAGTCAACATATTTGGAGAGAGGCTCGGTGTTGGAGCCTATAGTTGAGATAATCGGACGCATTGGAGGATTACTCTCATTTTTGTGTGTTTTCGGTAAGCCATACATGGCTGGAGTAACTGGACATGATTTGTTGAGGAATAAATATTCTTCCTCACATATATATCCTTCTTCCAATGCAGCATGTGTCATTTCATTTATAGACACTCCGAGTCTTTGTATTTCTCTCATATTGGCAGGTCTATAATGCTCCAAATTACTTAGCATGATTTTCATTTTATTGTCATAGTCTGATTTGTTAAAAACAGTTACTCCCCCTCCTTTATCACATGGTTTGATTACCAACTGAGAGTTGTTCTCAAGGTCACTCAGAGCCAGATTCTCTTCTTTACTTAGGTTGAAGTTGTATTTTTGCGGTTTGGATAGCAGTTTACCAACCTCTGAAAGTATCTGGCGTTCAAAAATTTGGACTTCTGGTCCAACCATGTCAAGGGTCGGAGTAAACGTGGAAGGTGGCTTACATTTTGACAGATTATCAATTTCGTCCCTTGTTTCTCTACCTTCAAAACATTTTTTTAATCTTACCTTTCTAAAGAAGGCATGAAGGTCCGTATGTAGTTTGAATTTATCAATAGTTGTAAAAGGAACGAAAGACAGTCCCTTACTCAAAACCGATGATTCTTCAGATTTCAGTGTAATGGATGACAGATTATATATTGGGAGTAGGTCTCTACATGGGTTATCATTTCCTCCTGATTCTACCACCAATATTGCTGGTTTCTCGTTCTGACGTACTGTTGCTGAGGTTGAGGACTCGACGTCTGAGGGCCACCTCTGTTCGATTGCCAATGGACCTGTTTGCCCCTGTAGGGGCCTCTCGGTAAAAAACCTCTCTGTTGGTAATTATGTTGACCCTGTCTTCCTCTAAATGATCCTGGATTGAAACGGCCTCCCCTTGGACCTTGATGTCCATAATTATCATTTTCCGAATCTGATGAACCAGTATCAGAGAAGTTGGTGTAATTTCTTCTCTGATTAGAGTTGGTGGTATAATCTCCCTGATTTCCTGATTGGTAGTAATTCGGATTTAAGTAGGGATAGATCTTCTCTTTCGAGAACCAACGTATGTCATTTTTCAATTTCTCAGTTTTTTTGTTTGTAAGGTAAACTTCGAAATCTTTCATATCGATCTGAATTTTATCCAATTTGTTCTTTGCTTCTTCAACAGCATTGGATGAGTTGAGTTTCTCTTCTAACCTAGAGATCTCCTCATTGACTGAAATAAGAATGTCCCTAGCTGTCTCTATTATCAACAGCATCCAATCCCTGGAGCATCGATTTGATATTAATGACCAGCGCTCCAGGAATTTTCTAATCTCTATGAAGAGAGCTGGTGCATTTCTCACTCTAAGGCCGATGGGTATGACGCCCGCTATCAAGTATTCCCGCATATAATGGGCATGGGATTCAATGCGTTTGGCCCTTTTCCTAAGGTTGAGGAGATTTTGCCATTCACCCATATCTCTTGCTGGTGTTTCAGTGGTGCTATTTGTATCAACCACATGACCTAGTAATGAACTAAATTCTGCATCTGAAAAGCCAAAAGTTTCCAGTCTGTCCATGATTTATATGGTAAGATGTGAAAAAAAAAAAAAGATGAGTGACTTAATTTCTAGATATTTAATGGAGAAGAGAGAAACAAGTAAGGAAAGAGAGTAAAAAGCAGGAGAAAATACTACAAACCCAGTCATAAAGTTAAAACGGAGATAACCACTTGAAACCAAAAATTAACCCAAGAATGTGCCCAATTACAGTGAGGAACTATCCACAAAAACTGCTTCTCTCTACGTCAGTTGATCTACCAACTAATCCCACAGTTAAAGAACCGCGAATGCATTAGCATGAATATGGGACCCCCTCTAAAGATATTTTCTAGGTCAGGGAAAGAGGGGAAAACAACATCAAAATACACAAATTCCCTCACGTTTTGAATTACGCACAGACCATGAACGGTTGGTTGGCTTGTTCACCACAAAAGGGGATGGAAAGGCTACACCATGCATTGCCAAATGCTTATATTGCTTACAAGAATGTTCATTCTCAGTGAAGTATGTGCCTGGATTGAACAATATAAATGCTGACTGTTTGTCTTGATTACCTTTCTGTGTCGATACTCAACTCGAGGAAGATGAATAGATGGTTGCTGAAATTGGTGATGTGTGTAATAGAGCAATCTGGGAAAATTAATGGAAGGATGTGTTGTTGAAAGATTAAACTATGCAAATATAGATCTCAAAATTATGCAATTTTGGAAGTTTATGTAAAAAGTAGAAATCTGTTTTAAGCGAATTTGTGTCATTGTGGGATGAGTTATCTGTTGTAAAGGACATTGTGGGAAGGTGTGACAGGATGGTGGTAGTCAGAAAGTTTGCACCAAGGATTATTGATGCTGTTTCATGAAGGACATGGCGTATATCCACCATGAAAAGGAGGGCACATAATTATTTCTTGTGGCCTTGAATGGATGCTCTGGTAGAAATGGCTGGATGTGGACTCAATAATGGTGTTCATGTAAACCTCTGTGGTTAAGCTGCAATTGATCACTAGGAAGTTAACAGACATTCTGCTGCTGGTGTTAAAAATAAATTTGAGTCGCATATCAGAATGCTTTATGTACAGGGATGAGTAAGATATTTTAGAACTCTTAGAAAGTGTGTCCACATTTTAAGTCCCATGAACCATGATGTCTTTGACAAAAAGAAATCTAAATGTACTGCCATATCCTCTATAGGAAAACATTTCAGTTTAAAATATTTAATTCCATAAAGATGGCACTCAGGTGTGCCACACATTTTTCTTAAATACAGAACATTAGAGATCTAGTAGCTCTTAAGTACACTGTGGTGAAGTAGTAGTTGAACCCTGTGAAATCAAATGACCTCTGCTGCTGCTATTGTGAACATTGTATTTATAATATTAGAATTTATTCTCACATGTCTGAGGAAGATAGTGTACATTTACAGTAAATTCAATCTTATTTTAGCTAGTGGAGCACTTCCATAACCTCATTGAGAAAATTATGAGAAAAAACAGTTTTCTCTCAAACATGGTTCATCAAATCACAGCTGAAGATCATCAATTTTTACAGGGTAAAATCACTTGAGAATTCACTATAATTCCTAAAATTTGTTGTCAACTTTTATTTGTGCTCCCTTTGTGATCCTCAAAACCTGTTATTCACTTCAATGCATTTCAACGGGGACCATGTCTCTGAGTTCTGCAATGGCTGCAGTGTGCAGTCCATGGTATTGTCAGCATGCTGCCACTTACATGTTTCATTTATTTCCTTTTCAAAATGCAGGGACCTCGTCCCGGAGACTTGTAATGGCTGCCACAACATAGTGTGAATATTGTGACGAGCCAATCAGTAGCCACTTTTCCCCTCTAACTTAGCCAATCCGAGCAAAAATTGACACCACTGGTTCAGGTAAACCTAATCTTAAACTTCAGACCCAACCTGAGTCCCTTCATGAATTCTAGTTTCTCAAAAGCAGCTGAACAGATTTACACCAAATTACAAACGCATACTTTCTTAGTGAAGTTCTAACTTTTGACAAATTTGGTGTAATTCCAGTCAATCATTTTATCTTCATTAGCAAACAAAGATTTCAGTGGGAATCAACATGTGAAATTGCTCGTTTAGGGCCCCCTTTTTCTTGGTCCCTGCATGATGGATTAGTAAAAAAGTGTTCCTTGTTGTGTGCAGATTCGACAAATGGCCCCAGAGAAATTAGTAAAACAAGAACTTCTCCTGTTGCAGGGATTCTGCTCCTTCACAGAACTGTGCATAGAGACCTAGAACCTCATTGAAATAGGGTGTACCAAAACTCACCTCAGTATCCAAAATCCCCTACCAGACTAGCAATCAGTGTCTCATTGGTTCTTCCATACCCCCATACCCCCAATGATTTAGACAACCCAGAACATGGACTTAGAACACCTCAGGTAACATGGAACACATGAACACTCTTTCGTTATACCAACATATCAATTCAGAACGAGGAGTAAATGAAGACAATTGCAAGTTTGAAATGTTTATTTCTAATGCCGTGTTCTTAGGCGCAGTATCTAAGCTAATACAAGCAAACATATTATAAGCAACAAGGTTATCAGCATAGTTACTAGTCCATACAATACAAAGGGAGAAAGCATGTTAAAATGCTAAAGGGAAGAAGGCTAAATGGCACCTAAGTCTTACCCTCCCTTGCTAGTATATTATATTATATCTAAAGAAGGTCTCTTTGGGTTTTAGAAGGGCGACCCCATGCCTCTGATCTTTGTGGAAAGGGATCACATCATCTTCCACCAACTTTCTGCATGTGAATATTCATCAAGTGTTTGTGCATGCTCTGTGCAGTGCATTATTAAACGCACCTAAAGCCAGAGCTGCATATGTGTTATGTCTAGAACATGCGCAGATCAGACCTCACAACAAACACTGTGTTGAAATAACCTTGAAGGCCTCGGCACTCACTGTTCAGACATAGCGTACCAAGCAAAGCTGATACAATAGCAAAACATATTAATCTCGTGTGAAGCAAAATATTCTACTAGGCTCAAAGCTCTAATAACAATATGTGCCGTGTGCAGAAGCAGCAGAAAGGTAAAATGGCGTTTAAACTTCTAATAAGCTCATGCTAACTTAACACAGTGTGAAGGCAAAGCATATCTATATGACACCCTCCCTTGACCCGAGCACGGATAAGATAGGATAAGATAAGATAAGGGGCAAATTTTCCAAATGCAGAGTTCAAGAATGATAGCTCAAAATTGCGCAAGTAAAAAAATTAAAAAGGAAAAAAAAATTGTCTTCTAAACCTCATATAGTCAAGTAAATGTAGTCATTGGCCTAGCAAAGTCAATAGGAATGGGGCAGAGAAAGTTTTCAAATGCCAGAAAAAAATAATAATAATAAAAAAAATGTTCGATGTCCAATAAATGACGATGACACTCCTCATCCTAACATTGAATATGCAAAATATGCAGCAACAGCCTCCAATAGGAAGTCACTGTTCTCATCCAAAAACAGTCAGCCATCCAATTGAACAGCGGGAAAGAACATACATG
This sequence comes from Lissotriton helveticus, assembly GCF_964261635.1. Classification (NCBI taxonomy): domain Eukaryota; kingdom Metazoa; phylum Chordata; class Amphibia; order Caudata; family Salamandridae; genus Lissotriton; species Lissotriton helveticus. The sequence continues at coordinate 480,957,070 of NC_136067.1, forward strand.
CTCTTCAATTATCGGAGCCTCTAGCACCATCAGAGGGCAACTCGGTGGGTTCTCAATGAAGCTGTGTGCTAAGAAATCTTGCGCCGCTGCGAATACATTCCAAAGACCCAGTATTCCATGCATCGCTGCAAAGGCCATAATCCCTCGGTCAGAACAAACCAATTCATGAGCAACTAAGGGGCTCATAAGCTGGTTATAATCCACATCAGGAGACACCGTATTGCAGAGACACAAATCCAGGGCCCAGTCGAAATCGCAACTCAGTCAATGAAAAACAGGCTGGGCACATGTTAAGTAGGAAAACCGAAACGATAATCCATAAGCTGCACTTAAGGTTGCAAGAGGCAGCGCTCCATAGTACTCAAACATTCTGTTGCGAAACAGCACCAGACGTGACAGTTCGTCTTGAAACACAGGATGTGCATCCATTTTGAATTAAACAAAACAGCAAAAGAACGCCTGCAGCCAGAGCCAGTAGTATGGGAAATCCACCAAATAGGCTGGAAAAGGTCGATTGAAAGAAAGCAGGGAAGACCCCGAATATGGTTTGAAATGAAGTCACAAGGCCACTGCTAACAACTTTAAAAAAGTATGCCAGCCCAGTTGTGGAGGATGCATTAAAGACTGTGTGAACTAATTCACCGAAATGCAAGGGCAAGTCAGTATTTAATAAAGCCTGCACCTCTGTGCAGGTGTTAGCCATGTGAAGAACGAATGACTCACGGGCAGATGTAAGGGCAACTTCTTTCTGGGACAATAGAGCTCTTATGCGACTCATCTTGTTGAACTCGGCTTTCAAGGTCGGAATAGTGGGCCAGATGGAAACATCAAGCTTCCCATGCGGGGGTGGATGCATTACATTCTTACAGCAAACCACATGCTCACTGACAGTAACCACATAAGCAATGCCTTTTGATAGCCCACAGCAATCCTCGTTGTTTAAAAGTAAATAACTCCCGTTTGCCAGTAATGTGAATGTGGGCACAATTGCCGGCACAGGTGTACCTTTCAAAATACAGGCCAAATTTGGCTCATTCTGGTTACAAGAGCCATGCAATTGGATACGTCTGCACATTAATGAGTGATCCGGTGTTTCAGTGCAATCTTCTCCATTCAAATAAACTTCTTTACCCTCCTTAAGGCATCTATAGGTAAATGGAAGTGACCAAGCTTTATGGAGATAAGCACTTCCAAGAGGTTCATATCATCCAATCGCTAAGTACTTTACACACCCATCGAACTTGAACAGAGGGAACGGCAGTGTTCTTAACCCAGTGGATAAGCCACGTTGCTGAATTGACCTCTGCCACTGAAAGCGGTAATGGTTCTAACCTTTCAATGTGTAACATAGAAAAAGAGGCATCTTTCATTGACAGTAAACGCTGCTTGTCAGTCAAATTAAACGGGGATAAACAATGATGAGGTGTTCATGCAATGCCATGGCACTTTGCCAGCTTTCAAGGTTTGTAAAGTCCAAGCAAACTGCATAATGGAATGCAATTGATTTTTACCATGGTACAAAAGAGACACTTCATCCTGCACAATATCAACAACAGATGATACAATATTGTCTAATGTGTAAATGCGTGAAGAAAATTTATTAATGCTGTTATCTACAACTGCTAGCACTTTCTCTAAATTAGCCTGATCTATAGCTCTAATGCGGGTAGCCGCCTCAATCTGGGAAGTTTTCCCGACTTCGTTTTAAATAGCATATATCCATCTTTTAGATCTACTGTTAGCCGGGCCCTTTATAAAATCATTCAGATCAACATCGTCAGTCAGTTTAGATAAATGCAGCTTAACTGACGCCAAAGGTAGTCACAGAATGGTCACTTTCAAAACGGGGATACACCCTGACCTGTGTAAAGCCTTGGGTCAAACCCAGTAAACAATGCTGGCAGGAATCAGCACTCCAGTGCCAGAGCAACCAACCCTTAGCATCCAAACTGGGTAGTTAAAGGGAGAATTTAGCAACAGAGTTTGTAACTCTCTGATCGAAAATTTAGTGATATTATTCCAGCCGGAATATCTTCTAAGTCAGGAAAAGAAGGTGCATTTAATTTTTTAGTAGGAGCCAATCCAAAGCATGTTGTCTGTGAAATTGTAGAATTCAAGAACAACATATGGTTCGGGATGAGGCATGCTCGGTGCAAAGCCTCAGTGCCTTGCACTTGCCAGCTTTTAGAACCCCAAACTGATTTAAGGTCAATTGTATCCTTCCACAACTCGTAGACACCTACAGCCAACTGGTCGAGAAAGGACTTCGAGTACAATAATTTAGTATCGGTAAGTCTAACTTTGGAAATAGATTTTCGGTCATTTTAAAATAAAATGCATTGGGATTTGACTGATTAAAATCAGTAAAATAAGAAAACCTTTGCAAAAAGGAAGCAGAACTGCCTTGTATAGGAGCTGGACAATGCTCCCATTGTGTATAATTTACAGTGTTCCTCCTGGTATTAGTTTTATTCAGGTAGTGATTGCCAAAATGTTAGAAACAATATAAATCACCGTAATTAGCAGACTCTAAATATAAATCTTCAGCATCAAAGGCAGCATAATATTTCAAATCAGAAAACAAAGCTTCTACGGCCTGAACATCCATATCATCAGAACGTATATTTTGTTTAACTACATCCCCCATAGAAACTCTAAGCACATTAGGGACATTTATAACCTAAGTGGGCCCATGAATTTGAAAACAAACATCATCCCCTACAATCCCATCTAAAACAGGCCAAGCAGTGATGTTAACAAACGCCAAGCCTCTCTTCAATCTGTGTGATGAGGAATGGGGAGCCAATGTTCCATTGATATGTCGAATGCACGTTCTCTCCTCTACATAGTGTCCATCGACAAGTCGAAAAAAATACACCACAAAGCCGAATTGACATGAAAAGGTAAATTGAAAAAAGCACCAACCAAATGTAGGCCCAAGGGGGAATAAAAAATAGTTTTTTAAACAATTTAGCCAAAACAGAGACCTTCGAAGGTTTCTTTGATGTTTGTGAATCAGTGTCAAATGAAAATCTGGAGTCTGTAGCCAAGCGAGTTTGCAAATCAGGCATCGATATGTCAGTTGGGTAAGTGTAGTCAGTTTCATCAAGTTAAGTACCAGGCAGTGTACTCAATAAAGGACTAGAAATTGCAGGCATCTCGAGGGCAACATCAGGCACTGGATTAGAAGCCGGGGCCAAAACAGAATTTCTCACAATCGAAGGACATGAGACTGCCGGTGTCATACTAAGAAGAATCGGCCACTCTGTGTATCTTGACATTGTCAATTGAGATATACCTGCTTTCCTTACGACCTGGAAGTGGTGGTAAAATGACTGTTCTTGTTCCCTTCACACCAAGCACTGGAACTGCAGCTCGATAAGAGGGACCAAATTCTTTCTTGTTTTCGATCTTCTCTCGAACCAGTTCTCCAACTTGGGGTAGCCAGCCAACTACCGGGATCTGCAACGCATCATCCGAGGTGGAGGGCAAATGTTCCTTTGCAAGACTGTCTCTCGTCTCTTGTAGATTCTGTAAAACATTACAATGTTCATCTACGTCAAAGGAGGCAGCAACCGCCACCTCGTCTAGACCGTCAAGGTCCGGTACAAACATCTTGATACCAAAGAGCATCTCGTATGGGGTCCACCCACCCAGAAACCTTCTAGGGAGATTATTTAGAGCAAGCTGCACGCTATTGAGGTGGGCCAGCCAGTTTCTGCCAGTGCCTATAACTCTAGCTGTCAAAGACTGCTTTAAATCTCGGTTCATTCGTTCCACAACACTATTACCCTCAGGTCTGTATGGAGACGAAAACTTGACTTGGACCCCCAACAAATTCATGGCATCCTTATACGCCTTAGAGGCGAAAGCCGGACCCTGATCCGAATGGAAGGTACCACAGGCAAAAATCCCTACAAAGACACTCAAGTCTCTTATGACAGTTCGTGAATTAGCGCTGCGGTGTGGCCACACCCACACAGAGCGTGTGCATGAATCAACTGCTACTAAGATGTACTTATACGCAGTATCAGAAGAAAAAGGACCGCAGTGATCTAAGTAAACACAACCAAGTGGTTTATTAGAAATGTACAACTGTGTGTGGGGGGGACGCCCAGCAGTTGAAGGCTTAATCTTCTGGCAAATGTCACATTGAAGGACATAGTCACGCGTCTCTTTGTACAGTCCCCACCACCAGAAACGTTATTGTAACTGAGATACAGTAGCCGAAACGCCCGCATGCGCAGACGCAGCACCTTCATGGGCTGCAGTAATCAGCACTGGCCTGGGGTCCGCGCTGGGAATCAACCGTTCACCAACGTCAGGTATTTCCACATAAGAAACTTTAGCAGGACTTCAGTGGTATGAATACTTCGAAGGGAACCCCTTAGGATATTTACTTCCCTTCTCAGTCGCAGCAACAGCTGCCAAGACATCATCATCAATCTTACTTTTGGAACGTGTAACTGCTGAAACCAAATATGTCGATACTGCTGATTTTGCGGCCTCATCGGCGAATGAATTGCCAACAGCGTATACTCCTATGCGCTGATGACCTGGAGTATGAATTACAAACACTAGTGGCAACTGCTCTTTAAGCTCAGCCACACGAACCCAGATCATTTTATGTTTTATTGTGCTACCCTTGGAATCACGAAAATCATTCTGAATCCAAAAGAACAGGTTATCATTGTAAGACTGGACACAGTAGTAAGAATCAATCACAAGAGTTGTCACACTAGGCTCAGCGTACTCCAATGCAAGCATCAGAGCACGAAGCTCTGCCAATTGTATGGTGCAGTCCCCTAATGTCTGCGTGTTCACGACTCTGGACCTGAACTCATCATTCACCATGGCACCTACCAAAACGGCGCGAGCTGAAACGTATGCGTGCTTAGACCCATGCGCAACTTGCGCAGAACCATCAGTGTAAATGATGCAATGGAAATCCTCCAAAGGCCGCATAGCCAAAGGCGCAGGATGAACAAATTCATACTGGAAAAACTCCTGCGACTGTAGGGAGGCATCAAAAATAAATGTGACATCCAGAGACGTCAACAAAGCTGCCGATTGTATCCACCGTGGGTGCAAAGCTTTAGAATTTGGTACACTGGCTTTCGTAACTGCCTCTAATGCAGGATACGGGGTAACAACCAACATGCGTTTTCCCTGCGACAGTGCACATTCTTTAAGAATCACCATCTGCACTGCAGTCAAAACCTTTTACACAGAGGAAAACCGCATTTCAGCCGAAGTGTACAAGTGTGACTTGTAAGCAATAGGTACTGTGTCTCCTTCGTTAAAAGTAAGGTATGTGAAACCCACTGCCCCATGGATGATTCTTATCACCAGGTTGGTGTGGTTATCACGAGTCAGTAAGAATTTAGATTCTAAAAGATCAGCCTGCAAAGACTGCAAAATAGCTGAATGTTCTGGCAGCCAGGACGATTTGGTAAAAGTAGGTTGTATCAAAGCTTACAAAGGCTTGATACGCTGGGCATATTCAGGAATGTATGTACGCCCGAAATTCAAAAATCCTGGTAAGGACTTTAATTTTGTCAGAGTTGTAGGAGCGCGCAGTTGTGCGCATTTCTCCAAGAAGTGAGGAGCCAATCCTTGACCTTCATTGTTGAGCTCATAGCCCAGGAATAACACCGTGTACTCTGCAATGTGAGACTTTGCAAAGTTGAATTTGTAACCGAAGTCTGCAAAGTTGCAAATTATGCAGTCAACGCGACACAGATGCACCCAAAGCTCGTTGTCTGTGAGATATATATCATCCACATACGAACACACATCCGTGTCCACTCTCTCTAAGAGAGAGACAATGCGGGCAGCAAACACGCCTGGACTATTCTTGTAGCCCATTGGTAAACGTTTGTATTGGCGCTGTTTGCCGCCACTTGTAAAACTGGTCCATTGGGAACTTAGACCACCTAAATTGTGGGTAAAAAAAACATTGTAAATGTCAAGTGTGGTTTTAAACCGTTTACGCACAAGACCATCCACTAAAGCAGAGCTGTGGGTATTCTGTACTGCACAGGTACGACAATGCGAGTTAAGATGCCGGCAATCCATTACCAAACGGAACAAGCCGTCCTGGCTTGGTCACAGTAAAAAGAGGGTTATTTATCGGTGACACACAAGTTTCAATTACACCTTGATATTCTAATTGTTCAAGGATTTCCGCCACGGAACCCTTAGCTTCGCGTCGGATGGTATATTGAAGTTGAGGCTGTGGCATAGACAGTAAGGGAATCTCGTGGAGTGGGGAAAATTTATCCCAACCACAGTGTGTGTGGTAGAGAGCCGGCGCAAGGGTTTTAGCCCACTCGTCCGCAAAATTCAGCGCATGCTCCTTCGAGACAGTGTGCGCGAAACTAGGGAGGATCACCCCCTTCCCTCTCGGAGCTGCCAGAACAAAAGGTGGGGGCCAGTCAGCCTGCGCTAACAAAATGTCATAGGTAGTTGTAAGATTTTCCCAAAATACCCCTTTTATGGTACGTTGTATGTCACCTTCAACTAAAAGAACTATGTTATAAAGTCTATAGGGGGGAGCTACTCTGGTATCAGCTGTCTCCACAACAACATACTGGTCAGTCGCTGTCACCTTCAGTAGTGGACGCAGGGCCTCTCACACTATGGTAATCTCTGCCGCGCTGTCCAGCAAGGTCAGAGCCCATGTCAGATTCCGAAGCTGCGTTCTCACTATCTGTGGCATATCTCGCTGTTAAAGCGGCAACTTTCTTTTTCTGAAACTGGGGTCTTTTCAGTGTTAAATCGTCCAGCTTGCCTTTACCGTCTTTTGGGCGGGGCTGGTTGCGTCCCTGCTGGCCAACCCGACCTCTGCCGCCTCCTCCACCACCGGGCGATGAGGCCGATGAGTCCTGAAAAGAACGAGGAGAGAGTTGTTCAGAAACCTGAAAACGATCAGGTGATTTTATCTTTGCGCGATCGCGCAAGTCATAAACACGTTCTGTAGGTGCAGGCACCCGTGAAGCAGGACGAGACCCTGTTTCTGTTGCTGTTGTTTACCCTGTTTTTTGTTTTTTTCGGCCAATTTTGCTTCTTAGCCTTGGGCTGATCGTCTGTTTCTGACTTCTGCCCTTGGGGTTGCTTTTTCTCTTTTGTAGAAAAAGGCTTGACACCCAAACTGTTACGGCCCATGGTTTTATAAGACGCCGTAATAATTCTCAGTAACTTGCGGGGTTTTTCAGCATCGGGAACCGCCTGCAAAGCATTAGACACCTGAAAGCTTACCGCATCTCCCTTGACATTCGCAAGGACGAGATCGGAAACTACGTCAAAACTGCCGCAGAGCTGCATACCCAATTCAACTCAGATCTGTGCTCATGTTGAACACGCTTTATGACCCAGGGGAAGGACTGTCATTGACGGAGTGCCGAAGCACCTCGTATACACCGCCGCAAAAATCTTACCCCAAGACTCACAGTCACCTGCCTCTGGTATCAAGTCTTTAGGCAAACTAATTATCAGAATCCTGTGTTTTTCAACAGGAGTCGTGTTAGGAAATACTGCTTCCAGTTGGTCAAATTTCTCGGCAAGCCAGAAAGGCATATCATCCTTATCCTGGGGGCGCTTGCCCATCACTGCATTAACCATAACAGGACTGAGCTTCATACCGCTCGGTCCAGCTGGATGTGCAGCAGCACCTGGGGCCCCGCCCGGGAGATTGCGGGTAATGTATTGCACTAACTACCGAATTACACTAATTGCAACTGTATGTAACAGCCGTAAATCTGCAACGGGAACCGCTCCATGTCTAGGATGCAGTGTAAATCCAGCCAAAACAGGGCAGGTAGCGCCTTGAATGGACAAAGGACCTAACCTCAGAGTAAACAAAGAGTGGGGTAGGGTGCCATTGAACCAAACTCGATGCTGCCAAGCATTAATCGAAACCTCCTGTGTCCTATATGGAACAAATTCCTGAGGCACGGCAGTAGCAGTATAAGTGTCAAACACATTAGTATTTGCGTTCACAGCCCGGAAGGTCATCCACGAATAGAAAATTTCATATGGGTAAGCCACTTCCCTACTCATAACCAAAATAACTGCCATGCCCTCCAACCCGACGTCATACGCCTGCAAATGATTGCGAACCCCAATCCGACTATGCTGCGGTATGTCAACGTCAGCCATAGTGACACAGGAAGAAAGAGGTACAACAAAAAGTACGTAACACAACTGGGTAGTCATTCAAAAGGAAACCGTTTGAAAAGATTCAAGCTTGAAAAGACCTATGGAACTTTATGTAGGTTTGTCTGACACCACTGTCTTCCAGAAACACTAGTGAAGGGTGTTAAGGACTGATAGAAGCACTACTCAAGTGTCATGTAATAAGACCACCAACGATTGGGCGCCATGTCACAGGGATTCTGCTCCTACACAGAACTGTGCATAGAGACCTAGAACCTCATTGAATTAGGGTGTACCAAAACTCACCTCAGTATCCAAAATCCCCTACCAGACTAGCAATCAGTGTCTCATTGGTTCTTCCATACCCCCAATGATTTAGACAACCCAGAACATGGACTTAGAACACCTCAGGTAACATGGAACACATGAACACTCTTTCGTTATACCAACATATCAATCCAGAACGAGGAGTAAATGAAGACAATTGCAAGTTTGAAATGTTTATTTCTAATGCCGTGTTCTTAGGCGCAGTATCTAAGCTAATACAAGCAAACATATTATAAGCAACAAGGTTATCAGCATAGTTACTAGTCCATACAATACAAAGGGAGAAAGCATGTTAAAATGCTAAAAGGAAGAAGGCTAAATGGCACCTAAGTCTTACCCTCCCTTGCTAGTATATTATATTATATCTAAAGAAGGTCTCTTTGGGTTTTAGAAGGGCGGCCCCATACCTCTGATCTTAGTGGAACGGGGTCACATCATCTTCAACCAGCTCTCTGCATGCGAATATTCATCAAGTGTGTGTGCATGCTCTGCGCAGTGCATTATTAAACGCGCCTAAAGCCAGAGTTGGCAGCAGCTGCATATGTGTTATGTCTAGAATGTGCTCTGATCAGACCTCACAACAACCACTGTGTTGAAATAACATTGAAGGCCTCGGCACTCACTGTTCAGACATAGCTTAGCAAGCTAAGCTGATACAATAGCAAAACATATTATTCTCGTGTGAAGCAAAATATACTACTGGGCTCAAAGCTCTAATAACAATATGTGCCGTGTACAGAAGCAGCAGAAAGGTAAAATGGCGTTTAAACTTCTAATAAGCTCATGCTAACGTAACACAGTGTGAAGGCAAAGCATATCTATATGACACTCCTCTTATGGAAATTCTGACCTATCGCTACACAGTGGCAATCATTATGTATATATGTGTGTATATGTTTCTGTATATAGGCAATATAAAAGATATGTTTAGAGCATCATGAGCTTACTTCCATTTGATACATCTGTATTTAACATCTAATTCACAGATTCTGTATAACCAATGAATTAATTATTAACAATTTTTAATTTACATTTTGAAAATTGTTCCTTACTTAATCATCAATATGTATGTTTTTGAGCTAGAAGCAGTAGGTTCAGAAGAAAAATTATTATTGTGCAAAAAGATACCTAGGATGAAGCCATATAGTGTCAAAGATTTGATAAAGAATCTTTAAAGAAGATGTTCATAATAAATAGAAGGAAATTAGCCAATTAAAGTAAAATTGTAAAAGGGACTCTGGTAAAGGGCACAAAACGTGTTTCTCTGTTCAAACGATGGTTAGCTAACAATTACAGATTAAAAATGGGAGACTCAAGGAGTTAAACAAGAGTATGCACCAATTAAATTAAATATATTGTGAATACAATTGTTGTGCTCGACCAAAGTAGAAATTGAGATGTCCAGAAGTAAACAAATATGTTAGGTGTCAGGTGAAAAGAATGGAATGCCTCTGCCATGTGGGCTAAAGGAAAAAATAGACCACAAGCAAAATTCAACAGATAAGGCTTTGTATTTCCTATACTACAGAGAAACCAACTCAACTCATTAAAAATAAGTTCATGACTTCATGTATATATGTAGGAGGCTTACTTTTTATTTGGTGCACACTTATTCAAGCATAGCACTCTGCACCAAACAAGACAACCCTTATGGTGTTTTTAGTGGTTTAGACAACCTTAGAAATCTCTCTAAGTGGTAGCTGTAGAGAGACACCTTCAGGCTTAGTCTAGCAGGAGTGTAAAGCAGCTTGTTTCACCAGTATTTAATTTTATAGTGCAGCTTAAGTGAAAAAGAACCACACAATGTAGTTATAAAAAATAGTTATTTATTACCGACCCTTACTACCTCAATGCAATATCTCCTGCCTGGAGATATACATACAATGCACACAATACTTTGATTCTATGACAGTAACTAGCTCAAAACTACATGGGGCTCCCGGGGGAGACCAAACCATATACAAAAAAGTGGGTTGCGACCAACGGCTGAAGTCGAGAGTGGAACCAGAAGACTTAGAAATGCTGGGGGACCAAGGAATCACCCATGGTAAGGAACCCCAAAGAGGCCTTGTGCTACCTGAGTACACCACTGCCTGCTCAAGGTAAGTCAATGGGGGAAGTCGCGGTTATAGTTCCTAAGAAAGGGACCCTTCCAAAAAGACTTTGAAGACCCCCCATTGAAGATGGACAGTTCGAGAGTCACCCCACCCGTGGATAACCAGGAATACAGTTTACCTCCCACAGGGAAGCTGGTGCATATGAAGAGACGTCAGGGACTGCTGTTGACCACAATGGAGGACTTTGAGTTGATGCTGCTGTGAAGATGCTGGAAGAGTCTGTTGGAATCCAAAGTTGGATTGGGAGCAGAGTACCCGTAAACACAAGGTACAGAGTCTAGGTCACTCAGAGGTGACCTGGGACACGGGAGTCAAGTGCCCACAAACGTTACAGAAGAGTTGACGGTGCCCTTGTCTATGCAGTTACATGGACCAGGTGACATTGCGGATGACCAGGAATAGTGTACAAGCTCTCCCACATCAGATGTTGATATTCAGGGAGTCGGTATTCAGCAAGAACACCCACAGGCCATGGCAACGGAAACATGGTGAAATGGATGAAAAGGTACTGTGTCGGGACAAGCAAGGTCAAGAGACTCACCACGCTCAAGTAAGAAAGGACTGGTCCCATGCAAGCAGGGGAGCCTACTGAAATTAAAAGCAAATCCTCAACAGATTCTGGAGATCACTGGAGAAGAGATTTGTCCAACCTTAGCCAACCGACGCGATGCACAGAGACTCGGTTCTGGCTGTGTCAATGAGACTCAGTCTGAAGACACTGCGGGCCTCGAAGATGTTGCAGAACCATCTCGTATTGTACTGAACCTGTTGGAGTCAGAAGGATCCGCGATGCAGTCAGCTGTGTTGTAGTAACAACCATATAGAAGGAGCACAATATAAATACAAAAATTAACAATCCAATATTGAAGTCCATAAATAATCCAATTCCACTGCTAGCTTCCTTTTATTTGATCCAGTCTTTTATTGGTATATGTTGTTTATATTTTTCGTCTCCTTTTATTTCACAATTAGTTCTTCAAAAAGACATTCACAGAATGTGTTATTAAACGTACACTACAAAGCCTATGTGTTTCGTCCCTCATGGAAACATCATCAGGGCTGCAAAGAAAAGAACATGATAAGAAATTCTGCACTCCAATGCTTTAATTCTGCAAATACTTAATTAGTACTGACATTCTTCATCTATACTATAACTATAAATACAACTATCTATAAAGCGGAAGCCTGCCTATATACCACTCTAACAACAGTTCTTTTCATTAATGTCCCTGCCTATATAACAATCTACTTCACCTATGTCCCTTGATATACCCCGAATGGTTAGAAAATACAAATCTTAGTCTGCTTTCAAACAAATTCTCAAAACAACATCATCAAAAACATTTGAGCCTTTGTCCAACGGTAAATGGCAGTATTATACATTCATTTATATAAAATAATAAACATCCTCCCCTTTGAAATAGTACTGATACTTCATACCTTCAATACTTGACTAGTCCTTAGATGGAAAAAATTATTTTAGTGTCTCTGTTAGCGTATCCTTCAGTTCCTAATTCCTATTCCTGGGCTTGTATCCAAAGGTAACTCTTTCTGTTAATATAAAGCTTGTATGAGGTTAGTAGGAAAAGGACTGCCTGTATTCACCTCCAACAAGAAACACATTATCTTGCTTTATCTTACCCCGTGGGAGACCTCACCTTGAGTCCTTAATGTCATAAATTTCTATAAACTTCCTCCCTTCTTCTTCAGCGTTGCCCAACCTAATACATTTTTCACTGCTACCTATTATGCAAAATGAAACTATACTTCAATTAACCCATATTAATATAATGGGATTTCACTGATCCTCGTTAACCTCCTAAGTTCACTCGACTCGAAAAGCTTATCTCAATCCTCCACCATTCATATTCATGGTCTTAAACACGACGCACCTCTATCTATAAATACAAAGCTATTATAAATGAACTATAAGCTGCCTATGTGTACCTCCCTTGTTCCCTACCACCTGAGACAACCCTCTCACCTTTCATCAAAAATAAAATATCCTTTGTGCGTGTCCTCGATTAGTGTTCAATATTATTCCATCAATAACATTAGCTCCAAATAACCTAAAAGGTGCAAGGAGACAACCCTTTAAGCACAGACCCGCCCGTACTAAGTATGCTGCATTGAATAATATCAACACCTTCAACTGACTCACCTCCATATGTCCAATTCGATAGACCTATGGTCCAAACACATCCATTCTCTTGGTTCAAGGTACCTATTTTAGTCAATAGCGTCCAATCTGTATAAAAAATATAAGCAAATAGCCCATTTTTTAATGCTATTCTCTTGCCCCCATATCTGTCAATCGACAATCCATTATCCTAGAAAGCTCTCCACATCTCACCTTCTGAAAGCTCTACTCGACATGCATCCTCCTCCCTCGACCGCCTGGCTCGATAAATTCTGCTGCGATTACAACCTGTGATGTTACGGTTTTCAAACCTCTATTGGCCAATCATAGCCCCACAATTCCGGCCCCTGTTTAATTCTCATGGGGCTCATTCTGGTCCGCCACGCACCACATCCGGTATCCTCCTCATTAGGTTCCGGAAAAATGCAGTGATTTTTCCAGGCTAACGTCTTGTCCAATCACCGTGCATTCTCCCGAGCCTATAACCGGTTTCCTCTCAGGTCCGCTACCACTTCTCTATAACTAGACCGTCTCTTGCCCTCCTTCTCTAATGCCTGTATAGCCAATCCTGCTACTCCTTGACACTTCCACCTCGTCCAATCACCTTGCAATATAGTTAAGCCTGCCTCCTCACATCTTGACCGGACCAGTGCGTTTTATCGCTCTGTTCACGTCCTGATCGTAATTATTGCTCACAAAGCTTTTTCTTTTCTCCAAGGCTTAAAACCATCCACCATCACTTCAAATCTCTGGTAAATGATCATGGAACTCCCGCCAGTTTATGCCTCTTTCACCCCCCTCCCGCCATGCCTGGTAAATGATGTATAAACAAACCAAAGCAGGTTGCCTCTATTATCTCAAGCATTAATTGCTGTCCCAACGGAAGTGTATGTAATACATTCTCGTTAATGTAACCAACTAATCTATGAGAACATGAAAGTCATCGTACAGTCCAAAACTCCCATCTATACTGCCATTCACATGTGTGTGCCTGTTTAACTTCAAAACAACGTGTATACTACTAGTATAATGCATCATGTTACCTATCATTACATCATTACATCAATCTCTAACCCGTAGGTCTATGCTTCCCAGCTAGCAAAAAATCCAAGTTAGTTCTTACTTCTTCATTCATGCAAATTGAAATAAACATACCTAGATGCTCTATACCATAACAAAGGACAATCCAAATTCTTATTTACCAATCAATGAGTATCATTATTATCACCTCACTGCTCTGCATTGTGCTAGAGGTCCATTATACCATTAATACCGTAAATTTCTTTCGACTGTACATTGGGCTAGAGGTAACGTATATTATTCCCACAGTAACTGAAAATTCCAAACAAATTATCAATTCATTCATTAATTTCTAACCATTCATAGATTAAAAAAAGAGTTATAAACACCACTCCATCATGCACAAAGAGTACCTGGGTTCAGACTTACAACAAAACAAAATTCCCATTACGATCTCTTGGCAACCGAATATTACTCCAAAAAACAGTGCAGTTCAGAGCCGCTATTCAATCCCAAAGTAAGTGCTCTACATCAACTGATCCACCTTGCTTCCTGTTTTCTAATCATGAGTTCCCAATCCCCTCCTCTAGTCCTAGGGACTAGTTTTTTGTATACCATGAAACTTAAACTCCTTTTGTGAAATATGATGCTCCATTATGTGCTGGTAAATAGGTGCTTTAAAATCTTGATTTACTATAGGACGTTTGTGCTCCTGAATCCTGATTTTCAAATTTCTTTTGGTACTGCCAATGTAGATTTTACTGCATGAACATTGTATTAAATAAACAACACCTGTACTGTTACAGTTGATGAATTAATTAATTTGATAGCACCTATCCATATTGTAACAGAACTCTTTGATTAGATGGATGCCCAAGTTGCAAACACTATACAAACCACAAATATAAAAACCTTTTGGCGGCTGCGGTAACCAATTGGTGTTGTTTCCTACTGTAGGATCAATGTAATTCTTCATAATCAAACTCCCTATAGTGGGACCCCCTCTGTAAATTATTCCCGGTTTATCTCCAATTACATTCACTAAGCCAGGAACTCCTTTGAGTAAGTGCCAATTTTTTCCCAATCCTCTAAAGATTTTATCTTTTTGTGCACAAAATGTAGTCACAAAAGCCAATCGTTAGCGCCAAGATGCCTACGGGTATATGCTGCGCTTTACAAATTGTAAAAATAAATAAATAAATAAATAAATAAGTTGATTGGATTGTGACCTGTCCTTCTGCACCAACGTGGTCTCTTTCTTGATCAACATAACTCTATTTCTACCTCTTTGTAGGTTACTTTTAGCATACCCTCTGTTTAGTAGTCTGTGATTTAATTTGCCCAGGTCTTCTCTGAAATCACTTTCCGAACTACAGTTCCTACGAGTTCTCACCATCTCCCCAAAAGGTATTCCATTAGTTACTGACACTGGATAGGCACTGTCTGCTCTTAATATAGAATTGATATCCGTAATTATTCTGAATAAGCTACTCTTGATAGCATCACCCTCCACAAATGATTCTATGTCTAAAAACTCTATTCTTTCATGATGGTGATTCATCGTAAACGTTACACTGAAAATATTCTGATGTAAGTATTCAAAGTATTGGGTCAATTAATTCTTTGATCCTCTCCATAAGAGTAAACCGTCGTCTATAAAATGACCCCAAAAAAGAATAGAGTCAGTCCATTTAGCTGCCTTCCTGCTCCAGGCATGCTCCTTCTCAAACCTGCCCATGAAAAGGTTGGCGTAAGAATGAGCAAAGCTGGAGCCCATCACTGTTGTCCTAATCTGGTGGAACCACTCATCTTCAAACAGAAAAAAATAATTTTTCAAGATAATCGAGCTCATCTCTACAAGCATTTTGGAGTGATCATGGAAACTTGCACTACGACTACCTAGAGAATGGCTCTGAGTTTGTTCCCCCTTGTCATTGTGTATGCAAGTATATAATCCAACCACATCTAATGTAACAAGACTCATGCCCAATTCCCACATCCTGTAATTTGTTTAAAACATCCATTGTGTCTCTTATAAAAGATGGCAAGTTTACCACCAAAGGTTTTAAAAATGGATCACCGAATTCTGATAGGTGTTCTGTTAAACTTCCAATGCTGGAGACCATGGGTCTGCCTAGGGGATTTAATCTAGATTTCTGCACTTTTGGTAACGTGTATATGAAAGGGTATGAGGGGTTGGTTACTCTCATCCAACAATCCTGATTCCTTCAATGACAATAATCGTTCTGAAATATGTCTGATGGCTTCTTTAGTGGGGCTTGATCCTAATTTCACAGAACAGTTCCTGTCACTCAACTGTCTCTTGATTTCATTACAATAGTCCACTCTATTTTGAACCACAATATTGCCACCTTTGTCTGCCTCCCAAATAACTATATTTTTGTCCATTTTAAAATTCTTCAGAGCCTGTCGTTCTTCCTGAGACAGATCATCAACCATCCTCCATCCCCCCTTCCCTTTTATTTCTAAATCCTCCAATCTATGGAACTCCTCTAATGTACAAAAAGATCAAATGGTGCAAATTACGCTCCCTGAGGTATGAACTTCGATTTAAGTCGTAGCCCACTCGTACAACTATTATCAGTTTCAATATTCAACATCGTGGCAATATCCTCACCCTCAGTCAAAGACATAAGCAATTGTACTTCACGTAATTGGGAGATAGTCATATCGGAACTTTTAATGACAGATTTAACATTGGTAATTTTATCCATAACAGAAAAAAACTTTCTTGAAAATCTGAATAAATTAATTTCTAAATCAGTACAATTGCATTCATATTTAGGACAAAAGGATAAACCTTTTTTGAGAACAGACACTTCATCTTTGTTCAAAACTCTATGCGAAAGATTAATCACTTCCAACTCTTGGTCATTACTCCCCTCAGTTTGCCCACCATTCTGCAGTCCTCCCTCTATTTTCTGAATGTGTCCTGGCTCCTTGTCCCCATTCTGATATTTCCTGTGTTTCCTCTATCCCCTTCTTGTTCTCCTAACAAACTTTTCTTGCCTCTCTCTCTCTCTCTCTCTCTCGAAATTTCCTCGAAAAAAGACAAGCTTGTCACAGGTTGAGCTCCTGATGCCCCTGCTCCTGGCTCATCACTAGATGAAATACTGGAACTGTTGTAATTAACTGAACTTGACAAGGTTTTTAACGCGGCTGCGTTAATTGTGGCAGCGCTCGCGCTCGATTTTAACTTTCCCTCGTTTTTCATTTCAGTTAATAATTTGGTTTTCTTACCCCTTGGTTTTAACTGGAGCCCCTCACTGCACATAATTCTGTGTTTCCACCGCCATTTGGGCGGGTCCGGTTCCCGGGGCAGTTCTGGTGTGGGCGCCATCTTAGGTGAGGGCACGGACCATCGGAAGCGCCATTTTGAGCGGGGCAGCGCTCTGGCAGCTTCGCGGGACGCCTACTTAAAGTCGCTCCCCCCGCGCAGCGGGTCGCGCAGTTGGGGTGCCGTCGCGTGGCCGGAGTCGTGCCAGAGTCCTGCCCGTCTGCGCCCGTCCGCGCTAAGGACGCGTGGGGCGCAGCGGGCTAGTTGACCATTTGAGGTTAGCTCCTTTTGTGTACCGTGATGCTCACCTACTCTAGAGAGAGTCTTTGGTCTATTGGGCAGACCATCCCAAGGTGTGACCTAGCACCGATCCATCCCTTGCGCGGCCCTTACCACTGTGCCTGCAAGGGATGGATGCTCAACTCCCCCGTGCCTATTCGCCAGAGGGATAGTATATCTGTCCCGCGGAGCAATTGCCCCGTGCGTGGCCTGCGGGTGTTCAACCTGAATGCTAGGTCTATGGTGAAGCATCACCAAGCTATCTATGACCTTATTAAGGACGAATCCCCCGATATTCTTACCATCACGGAAACTTGGCTTCAGGAGGCGGATGTGGCCATTGTCAACTTGGTCTGCCCCCCTGAGTACTCTATTTACATCTTGAATCGGCCTACCAGAGGTGGTGGCATTGCCCTCATAGTTAGGTCCGGTTTCACTTGTGTCTGGAAGGGACTTAATATCGCGGGCTGCTAAAGTGCCTCATTTAAGATCTTGATCAGCCCCCAGTTTACGTTTTCTGGGATGGTGGTTTACCGACCTCCGGGTAATGATGCAGTGTTCAGAGAAGCCTTCCCAGACGCCGTTAGTGCGCTAGTTACGGGCTGTGCCAATTTCTCCATCTTGGGCGATCTGAACCTGCATTTTGATAATCAGACTATCCCGGTGGTTAGTAACATCTTAGC
The DNA here is from genome assembly GCF_964261635.1 of Lissotriton helveticus. Classification (NCBI taxonomy): domain Eukaryota; kingdom Metazoa; phylum Chordata; class Amphibia; order Caudata; family Salamandridae; genus Lissotriton; species Lissotriton helveticus. Next base: position 480,975,091 of record NC_136067.1, read on the forward strand.
TGATCTGAAGGCACTTCAGCTATCCCAACAGGTATTATTATTATAGGCTTTTATAGCGCGCTCTGTTACTAAGAAAATAGTATCCTGGCGCGAAAAAGGGGGAGAGAAAAGGTAGAGGGAGATCCTATGCAGTGATGTTAAAAAGATAGGTCTTCAGTCCTTTCTTGAACAGAGTAATGGAAGGAGCTGTTCTTAGCTGTTGTGGGAGGGTGTTCCAAGCTCTCGCCGCTCTGACTGAGATGGATTGGCCGCCAAGCCTGCTGTATTTGAATTTTGGAACATTCATTTGGTGTAAGTTAGCTGATCTGAGGGGGCGGTTGGGAACATATAGGGAAAATCTTTTCCTTAAGTAGACAGGACTGGCTTGATGAACAGCTCGGAAAGCAAGGACCAGGATTTTAAATAGAATCCTGTGAGCAACCGGGAGCCAGTGTAGGGCGCGGAGAGGTTGACGGACACTTGAACTTTTTGGAATGTTAAACAAAAGCCGTACAGCGGCATTTTGTATAACCTGGAGGCGGTGGATCAGATAAGCAGGAAGGCCGCAGAAGAGGCCATTTGCGTAATCTAATCTGGATAATATAAGAGCACGGATGACCGTCTCTTTGGCCGCTCTCGGGAGAAGTGGAAAGAACCTGCGTAAAGTTTTAAGTGTGGAAAAGCAGGTCCCGGTGAGTCTTTTTATGTGATCCTCATATTTAAGGTCATTGTTAAACCAGACTCCGAGATTTTTAGCAGGGCCACCGATGGATTTTGGACAAGGTAGGTCGGCTGGCCAGAGAGAGTTGCCAAAGTTGTCTGGGAAGGAGCCATAAAGCAAAATTTCAGATTTGCTTTCGTTGCATTTTAATTGGGCGAGGGCAAGCCAACGAAAGACAGATGACAAACAGGTTTGGGCTCCAGATGTATCCAGGTTGTTTTTGGGCCAAGTAAACAGGAGTTGAGTGTCGTCAGCGTAAGCCATTATTTTTGCTCCCAATTGTTCAGCAAGGAAAATAAGCGGGGTTAAATAAATATTAAAAAGCAGGGGGCTAAGAGTGGAGCCCTGCGGTACACCCGTGACAAGTTTCTTGGGGGAAGAGGCGAAGGGCGGCATCCAGACTTGTTGGAATCTATTGTCCAGAAAGGACGTTAGCCAGTCAAGAGCAGAGCCTGTGATGCCTATGGCCGCTAATCTGGAAAGCAGAAGGGAGTGAGGGACAGTATCGAAGGCGGCAGAGAGGTCTAATAAAATCAGAGCCGCTCTGCCACCATCGTCCAAGCACTCCCGAATGGCCTCGGAGATTTCCACCAACGCCGTCTCTGTGCTATAGGCTGCTCTAAAGCCTGACTGTGCTGGATGTAAAGCCTGGGAATTTCCGACAAATTTGTCTAGCTGAGTGAAGGCGACCTTTTCACATACTTTTGCTAGGGCCGGCAGCAAAGATATAGGCCGGAAATTAGCAGGGATAGCAGGGTCTAATCCATTTTTCTTTATAAGTGGGAGCAGTTTAGCTTGCTTCCAGCATGTCGGGACGGTGGCAGTGAGGAAAGAGCAATTGATAATATGCGTTACCTCATTGCCCACTGTGTCCGCGAGGCGCGCAAGCACACTGGCAGGGCACGGGTCAGAAGGGGATCCTGAGTGTAGAGAAGTGAGGATGCTGACAATGTCCGTATTTTCTACTGGGGAGAACTGGTGAAACCATTCCTTGGGGGTAGGTAACACAGGAGACGGGATGGCCAATATGGGTGGAAAGCTGTTACATACAATAAGTAAATCATCCTGGATTTTGGTGATTTTGTCCACAAAGAAAACAGAGAGTTCTTCGCACCATTTCTCTGTGGAGGCAAGTAAAGGTTGGGCAGCACAGGGTGAAGTAAAACTTTTCACTATAGCAAAGATTTCTTTGCTATTATTATTGGCATTAGTTATGCGCCCTTCGAAATATTGGCCTTTAGCGGCTCTGATCGCCGCATAATATTTCTTTTGCGCCGTCCTTAGGTTCGTTTTTGCCTCGGGGAGATAGGCTTGTCTCCATGTTCGTTCAAGTTTTTTGCAACCTGACTTAAGATCCCGGAGGGTGGAGGTGAACCAAGGTTTGGAAGGAGTTGTACGCGATCGGCAAACCTGACCTGTTTTTGTTGATGCGGCCGAACCATCTTCTATCCAGGAGTTAAATGTACTAACGGCCAACTCAATTTCCATAGGTAGAGTGGGGCGGGAGATGTCCAGATGTTCAGACATGATCTCTACATTAATTTTTTGTTTGTGAACAGTTAGGTCATTAGTCTTAACCGGGCATGTCAGGGGCCAAAAAAATCTGATCAGCCTGTGGTCAGACCAGGGCACAATTTCGGGGGTGGTTAGATTAATGTCAAAATTAGTGCAAACTAAATCAAGGACATGTCCACCTGAGTGAGTAGGAGTTTGTACCCATTGTTTAAGCTGGGCCGTGGCAAGAGCTTCACTCAGGCGAGACGTGTCAGGGAGGTCCAGGTTATCCACATGTATATTGAAATCCCCCAGAAGAAGGTATCTGGAGTATCTCAATGCCCGTGGGATTACTATGTCCTCCAGTGTACCTAGAAATCTGCCAACATGGCCTGGTGGTCGGTAGACCAGAGAGCCCCCTAGAGTGAAGTGAGCCCCAAGTAAAAGTGAGAAATGCAGTATCTCAGCATCCGCTGGGGGGCCTTGGGGTTCTAAAGAGAGAGTCCATAGATCTCTAAATATAACTGCTAGGCCACCACCTCTGCCTAATGGGCGGTCGTTCCTAGCAATTTTAAAACCCCGTGGGATGGCAAATTCGACCACCGGTCCGCATGTCTCATTTAGCCAGGTTTCAGTGACGAAGAGAAGATCCAATTGGTTGTCACTCAGGATTTCAAAAATGTCCTCAGAGTGCTTAACCAGTGATCTGGCATTGATCAGGCCTGCCCGAATGAGTGACGGATCACCAAGGAACAAAGTTGGAGATGGGAAAATGGGCTGATAACAAAAGTTACAAGCTTGACAGACCCGCAAGGGATCACCAGCCGCTTCCCATGTGTTGCTACAGGGGCAGGGAGTCAGTTTCAGTGCCATTAGGTACTCACGCGAGTAGCGAGTCCTGGTCTTGTGGGGTATCAGTGGAGCACCGACAGGGGGTCTGGCGTTGGCCGCGTCCGGGACACGGACGGGCACAGACGGGCTTGCCTTTGGCGCGCCTTCGGCGTGCCGCCGGCGCGCCCGCTGCGCCCGCCCGCTGCGCGGACGTGCATGTCCGTTATTTTTATTCATTGTTGAATGGGCGGGAGGAGGGTGGGAAGGGCGATCAACTGGACCGTCGACCTTCCCTACCCAAGATGGCGGGTCCGTTCGGTGAGGCGATTCAACAGCGCCTAGCACGAAGACGCTACCTGGCGAAGCAATCTCGCAACAGGTAAGGGGCAAGCAGAGCCTAAAAACTGCTGTTTAAAATATATACAAGTTTTAAAATATTTCAGCTCCAAACTAGCAGGTACTCGCAGCGAGGCTACCCAGATGTACCAGTGGTCCTGTTCATAAATCAACAGTGCTCCGTTCGAAATTCTCAAGTTCTGTTATGATAGTCAGCAGAATGCGCAAGAGAGCGCAGAGAGCCCTGGCTTTCCGCCTCAGGGTGAAGTTTCTCAGCCTACTCATGTTGGGGGCCACATCTTAGACCCCTTTTTTACTAATGTAGATGGAGCCAGTGTCCTGTCCATTTCTCCTTTAGGGTGGACGGATTATTTCCTGGTGTCCATTCGGTGCCCTCTGCCGGAGACCCCGTCCATTCCATCTGTTAGACGGGTCCCCAGGCGGCACTGGAGTAAGCTCAGGCTGGAGGACTTGCATCGGTTCCTGGTGGAAGAGCCGTTAGGCCCTCTGGACAATGTGGAAAAGGGCTATGATCAGTTCTGCAGCTGGATTACTAGAGCTCTGGACTCCCTGATTCCCATCACTTTGAGCAAATTGAGCTCTAGAGAGTCGAGCCCTTGGTATAACAGTGCCTTACGCGCTTTGAAGGGTACCTGTAGACGGGCGGAAAGGGCGTGGCGGAAGGCCTATGCGGCCGACATGAAAGCTGCCTATGTGGCCTCCGTTAAGCTCTATCATCGAGCCATTTGCAGAGCCCGTGCGGCGTTTTACGCCCTGGAATTCCCCAATAGCCCAAACCCGTCTAAAACCATCTTTAAAGTGGTGAAAGATCTTTTGGCAAAAAGGACGTCCTCCTTGCCTACTGGTTCCATTGCTCATTGTGAGGCGTTGGCATCCTGTTTCTTGGAAAAGATCCAGGTTATTTACCAGGCCTTCCCTAATACTGGGCCAGCTCTGGGAGGCACTGATGGTGCCCTAGGATATACCATCTTGCATTCCTTCCCTCCACTATCTCCTGAGGGCTTTAATAAACTGGCCCAGCAAATCAAATCTGGCTCCCCTTCGGACCCATTGAAACCAGCTTTCTTCAGAGACCAGTCTTTATTGGGACGCTTGATGGTTTGTTCCTTAGTCAATCTCTCGTTGGCCTCTGGTTTGGTACCAACTAAATGGAAGCAGGCGGTGGTTTCTCCGATACTGAAGAAGTCTTCTTTGGATCCTTTAAAACCCGAGAACTACCGCCCTATTTCTTTACTCCCCTGGCCAACGAAAATCACGGAGGCCCATGTTAATCTGGTCCTTGCTGACCACCTCACTCGGGCCAATGTGCTGGACCCCACGCAGAACGGCTTCCGTGCTGGGCACAGCACGGAGACGGCCCTTCTTGCTATGGTGGAGCACTTGCATGCGGTGTTGGATGCGGGTCAGACGCCGGCGCTTGTATTATTAGACCTTAGCGCCGCCTTTGATACCGTCTCTCATCGCATCTTGCTACACCGGTTGGAGGAGATTGGCATAGAGGGGTCTGCTCTGCAGTGGTTCCGCTCCTTTCTTGACAGCCGTTCTTTCTGCGTAGCCATTCCACCTTACCAGTCCAAATTCCATCCTCTGGCCATGGGGGTTCCCCAGGGCTCCTCGCTGAGTCCCACGTTATTTAATCTTTACGTGAGACTGCTGGCTGAGGTCGTCAAGCAGTGGGGCCTGACTACGGTGTCATATGCTGACGACACTCAGCTGGCGGTTACTCTCAGCGGGGATGCAGATCTGGATGCCCCTAGGTTTCAGAGTGGACTGAAGGCACTGGCTAACTGGATGACTGCGAACTGTCTCCAGCTTAATGCCAGTAAGACAGAGATCATGGTTGTCGGTAAGTGTGCGGAGCTCTGGGGAGACAGGTGGTGGCCGCCGGAATTAGGACCATCTCCGACTCCGGTCTCTGAACTGAAAAATCTGGGAGTTTGGTTAGATTCCAGCCTTAACTTTGTTGGCCACACAAAGAAAACTGCGTCCTGCTGCTTTAGTGTGCTGCGGGGCCTTAGACCTGTTCTAAAAATTTTTGATGCCCCTACCAGGCAGCTGGTGGTTCAGGCGACGGTGATCTCCCAGCTTGATTACGCCAGCTCCCTCCTGGTGGGGTCTAATCAGGCCGAACTTTCTCGCCTGTAGCGGCTGCCAGAGCTATAGTTGGTTTGCCTAGATTCTGCTCCGTCTCTAACACCCTCCGCTCCCTGCACTGGTTGCCGGTGCGGTCGAGAATCCAGTTCAAGGTTTTGTGTCTGGCTTTTAAAATTCTAAAAGGCACTGCCCCCCAGATCTTGTCTAATCTTCTTTCTTTGTATGTTCCGTCTCGCTCCCTCCGCTCTCTGGGCCAGGCTCTCGCCATTGTTCCCCGGTTCAAGCTGTGCCGTGCTGGCGGCCGCTCCTTTCGAGTGAGAGCGGCGGCTATTTGGAACTCCCTTCCGGCTGAGATTCGACTCCTGGAGGACCTTCTACAGTTTCGTAGGGTGATTAAGACTTTTCTGTTTTAATTCTGGTTATTTTTGTGCTCCTCTGCCCTGTTGTTAGCGGTGTTGTGTTTCACCTTGTCATGCGCCAGGACGCTCCTTTGCTGGAGCAGCTGTGCGCACAATAAATACCGTTAACATAACATAACATAACATAACTTAATTCACCCTGTCATCTGTAGATGCAACTTGTTAGGGCTTCAATACTTCATCAAAACCTCTGACGAAGGTGAAAATCCTGCCCTGGCTATAGTCTCTCTCAACGCGTCTGATTTTACTCAATTTGTTGTCTTTTATTTGTAATTGATGTTGATTTATTACTTCTTTATTATTTCCATAAATATTTTCTGTTAGGTCTTTCAAATACATATCCTGAATCTCTTTCTCTAGTTCTGAAATTTGACTTTTCATTGTTTCCACTTTCCTTTCTGAATTCTTTATTAAGATATGCATCATTGTGAAGGACGAGGCATATAAATTATCTTCCAACTCTTTGAGAAGGTCCTCGTCAAGATCATTAAAATTCTAAGTCCCCTCGGTACGCTTTTCTGATCTATGTAATTTTTTAATGTCATTCCGTCCCACCATTTTGATAATTCAGATTTTTTCAGTCTCTTCAATTTCAAAAATGTATTCCTTTGACTATTATTTACTGAATCTTTCTTTGACCCCGTATCAGTTGTTTTATTCTGCTGAAATACTTCAGCTGCCCATTTCTCCCGATCATCATCCATAATGGCCTCAATAAGGATTAGATATTTATGTAATGATGTAATGATAGGTAACATGATGCATTATACTAGTAGTATACACGTTGCTTTGAAGTTAAACATGTTCAAAACAGTGAGCAACCCAATATACACTTGGGGGCTTGGGTGTAAAGTAACAAAATGGGTAGAAAGTGCCTCCAAGGGAGTTTATTCAGCAAAAATAATTGGTTATTTAAATACTAATTAAGTAGGATACTTAATAATCCTAGGTTGAGTTTAGTTCAAATAGTCTTGTACTAACAAACACAAATACATTCAACAATAGACATAAAGACATAAGACATGTGTATAGGCCAAAACTTGAATTTTATCAAAAAAAGTCACAAGGGGTTATAAAATGCAAATATATATATACACACAGGCATACAGGAAAAATATAATAAATTGGAATTGATTTCTCTGTGAAACCTGTAGACATCTATCCAAAAAATCAATATTCTAAATTATTGTTGGATAAGGGTAACTGTCGACGTTTCGGTCTCTTATGGGTGACTCCTTGAGACCATCATCAGGACTGGACAATAGATATTTGCAATGCCCTATTGTAAAATGAAATAAAAATATTTACTAAGAAAAATGAGATGTTGCGCATAGGTAACATAATTCCTCGAACAGACATTTCGTAATATCTTCAAAAACAAAATCTGTATATCTATATTTCTCAACAATTTAAATAATGTTTAAGGCCTGGAATCACTCAAGGAAGCAATGGCGTTTAATACTGAAAAAAGATTAAACGCCAGGGCACGTAGCCTGAACGCAGATTTTGCAACGTCCAGCCAAGCTGTACAATAGAACGTAATTGGGACTGACCGTGTTGTAACATTAGTAAGTACTGCTCTATGATATCAATAGCAGAGGATACAATACTGTCCAGTGAATATATTCTCGAGGACAGAGTCATTAACCCATAGTCCACAACAGAAAATGATTTTTCCAAATTAATTCGATCAATTTCTCGTATTTTTTCTGCTGTTTTAATTTGCATCACTTTCCAAGCTTTGTTGTAAGTAGCGTATATACCGGCGGCTATGAAACGTTTTTGACGCTGTTTGCGTGGCCCCATTATGAAATCATGCAAGTCAGCACCGTCTCTAAGTAAAGTCAAGTGTTGCTTAATTTCAGTCAGTGTGGATTTCTGTAGCCATTCGAGGCAGAGTTTCCCTACACTGTATGTTGTGACTATCCCTGGATGTTGTCTCTGGGAGTATCTTGGGTCTGGCCTGGTCATTTTTAACCCCTGTGTTTTGTTCAGGAATCTATCTTGACAGTTATTTGTGTCTGTGGGCCAGATCAACCATTTTTTCCAATCAGGATGTGTTCTGTTTTGGTTAAAAATATGGGATATGTCTATCTCAACATCCCTAGTGCTATTACTGTCAGGTGTTGGCTTTGGAATAGACGGTTTGTTTAAGTCTTAAATTTTTGCTAGGCCAAGACAGGTTGTCTGTTGAATGGTGTCATTCAAGAATATAATTTGTTCTGGGATCATGCAGGCTCTAAATAATGCTTCTAAACCTTGGACCTGCCAATCTTTGGTACCCCAGATGGTTTTTGTTTCAGTGTTATTTTTCCAGAACTCAAAACCAAATGTAATCATTTTTTCATAAAATGTTTCTGAATAAATCAATTTAGTATTTGTCAGCATTGTTTTCATTCCTGTCTTATTTAACATTTTGAAATAAAACGTTTCTGCATCACTTGTGTTAAATCCTGAGAAGTACGGGAATTTCCCGAAAAAAGTTTTTGAACTACCTTTCGGTGGAGTTGCACAATGTTCCCATTGATTATAATTAAAAATTTCTAGGTTGAGCAGATTTATGCAAATAGTGATGTGCAAAGTGGTTGTAGCAATACATTTCTTCATAATTTGAGGAACCCTGTAAATAATCATGTTCTGTAAATTTTGCTGACATTACTAAATCTGACATCATATCATTAATACTTTCAAAGTCCCAATCATCAGAGAATGTACTTGGTTTTACAAAATCACTTAATGAAATCTTTAACTGATGTGGATATTTCAAGAGCTCAACCGGGCCATAGATTTCGTAATCCGTTTTGTCCCAAGCTACCCCACCGGGTATTGGATTGGCTGTGACATTCACTGATGATAGTTCTCTTTTCTCGATGTGAGATGACTTGTGTGGCTTTAGGACCAAGTTGATGTTCTGACTTGCTGTGTCTATTGTACTGTATTTTCCCTCAATAAATCTTCCTAAACAAAGAACCATGATGAGCCAAAGCAGGAGGAAAAGTACACCTAACACAATCCAAAATTCAATCCATGGAGAAATCAGATAGGTTTCTTTGAGTTGATGAAAGAGTTCTGTTACTTTGTCTTTAAAAGTTTTTGTTGTTGGCTGTTCTTCAGGCTAGCTTGGAACCTCAGAAAAGTCATCGAAATTAATGAAGTAGCCAGATACAGTTCTGTCAATTTTTGGAATTGCTTCCGAATTTTCATTTGCTTTTGGATTTTTCCTTGTTTCATTAGCATAGTCTGAGGCTACATCGTTGTAGACTGGTGTTTCTTGACGAACTGTTACAATTTGGGTTTCAAGAGGCACAAGTTCCATGGCATTGTTGCATAGTCGTTTTTAATTCACTGCAGGTTTATCGAATGTGATTAGTCTCTCAGTTTGCACCTCTTGTATTGTAGCAAGTTTTGGTACTCTGCTACATCTTGGGAGTCCACTGGGCCTACTACTTATTATTGGCCACATGATTGTGGTTTTACCAGGTCGATGGATACAACTCGGTTCTCCTTTTTACCAGCAAGGGGCGGTAGTACAACTGATCTTGTTCCGCTGACAGCTTAGACAGATACTGCTTTTCTGTAAGAAGGCCCAAATTCCTTCTTCACCGCGATTTTCTCTCTGACCAGATCCCCAATCTTTGGAATCCAGGCAGGCTTTGCTGGGACAGGTGGTTTATCTTCAGTGGCTGTTGGCTGCTTTTTTAACTTTACGTTGCTCAGGTCTTTTCTTGTTTCATTTAAGTCCTGTAAAATAGCCAAACGATCTTTGTTATCAAAGCATTTTTCTTCTACCACTGAAGTCTGACTATCGAGGTCTGGAATGTACATTCTAGTCCCGAACAATAGTTCGTATGGACTGAAACCTTTCAGAGAATGTCTTGGCAGATTATTAAGACTACGTTGGACACTTGTTAAATGTTGGACCCACCCATCACCAGAACCTAATACCCTCGCCGTTATAGATTGCTTTATGTCCCGGTTTTTTCTTTCCACAATCCCATTTCCCTCAGGATTGAAGGGACAAGAGTACCGCAATGCAATGCCCAAGCTGGTCATGGCCTCCTTATAAGCTCGAGAGCAGGACCCTGGTCAGAATGTAGCATGCCAATTGCGTATGTGCCGATATGGACTCGCAAATCTTTTATAACAGTTCTAGCGTCAGCCAAGCGCTGGTGTCTACATTTTTAAGTGAATCTAGTCTTAAACATAAATGGGACGCATTTCTCCTATTGGATTTCTGCGTATAGATAGCCTTATGCTTTCTAAAAGAAGGGTCTTGGCAATACTCCAGCTGGTTCGCCACTGCGATCTCTGTTGCAGTTTTGACAGCCCATTCCAAATTTGTAGTTATGCAGGCTCATCCCCGGCCACCAGTATTCTGATTGTAATTCTTTCAGAGATGTCAAGATCTCCTGGTGCCTCAGACCTAATCCCATATGTGCTTCTTGAATCAAGAAGATTCTCCTGTTCGTGTTTGGATTTACTCTATCCCCGACTCCAGGGATTCGAGCAAAAGGAACGGAGTTTGCATCAATTATGTATGTATAATTGAGTGGGTAGTATACGGGTAATGCTGCACAGTCGCCTTTTGAAGACGTTTTTACCGCCAGCATGGTTTCCCCCCCTATGTAATTTTCTGAACACTTTTTTGTGGCTACAGAAGCCGGATTAGTTGCTTCCGCTGTGGCTGTGTCAGCCAATGAATTCCCTGCAACGTGAACGCCATCACGCTGATGACTCAGTGTATGGATCACGTGAGTCTTTTGTAGTTCCTTCTGCAAAGGAACTACCTGTTCCCAAAGCGTTTTATGCTTGATTGTGCCACCTTTTGCATCTTTGAAACCATTTTGAACCCAGTTCTGCAAGTCATTATTGTAAGATTTGACGCAGTAATGTGAATCGCACACTATTAGTGCGGGGAATTCGCGATCCGCAATATCGAGCGCCATCTTTAAAGCTAGCAGTTCAGTTCGTTGATCCGAACTATCTTTTACAGATTGAGTCATAGTTACCAATGGTCTCAATTTTCCTTTGTGCCACCGGCATTTAACAACCGCGCACGCAGCACTATAATTGTGTTTACCCCCAACTGCGGGTTGTGCTGATCCGTCTGTATATATTACACAGGCGTAAAGTTGTAGAGGCAGAATCTCGATTGGCAGAGGATATTCTAATTCATATTTTAGATTTTTTTATGTTTTCATTTCCGGGTCAAAGTAGTATTTGCAAGCTATTGGTACCGTTTCTCCCTCATTAGAGGTCAGGTACGTGAATGGATTAGTTACTTACCTGTAATCCTAGTTCTCTTCCAGGGGTATACTCATCAATAGTCATAAGCACTGAATAGTCCCGCCCACGTGCGGGACCCGGGAGCAATAGCCAATAATATGCATATATCTACATATATATATATAAATACATATAAATACGCATAAAATAACCATATATATATAGATAATATGCATATACATATACATATGCAGCCCAAAATAACCATACTAGGCTCAAAAAACTGCCATAATAGCCTGTAAAAACTTTACATTAGCTAAATAAAGACATATAAAACACATTATATGATAATGTAAAGAAGAAAACACTGCCTAGGTTTTCTTTGAAACACAAATACCTTTATTTTCAAAGGTAAAAACAGGCAGGATCATAGAGGCAGCTTTAGCCTAGATAGACTGCATTGTAACAACAGAACAATCTGGCGCCGTGCCTTTAAGACCTCTGTGAGCCTCCAGGCTCCCATCATGCACCACAGGTGACAGTTAGGTCAGTTCTTTTGGACGGCGTATAACAGTGTGATAACTGCATGGGTAACATGTAAAAGAGATAGTTCTGATATTAGTCCGGGGAGGCGGGTGGGTGTGCTTATGACTTTGATGAGTATACCCCTGGAAGAGAACTAGGATTACAGGTAAGTAACTAATCCTTCTCTTCCAGGGGATACTCATCAATAGTCATAAGCACTGAATAGAGTAGCAAGCCCATCCCATACCCTGCGGACCAATATCAGACTCTCTAAACGGTACACTCATATAGATATTACCCAAACAAATTCCTCAGGGATGCTTGACCAACCTGAGCATCCGCCTGAGAATCAGAATCAAGGCAGTAATGGCGAGAAAAGGTGTGAACCGAACGCCATGTAGCTGCCTTACAAATTTCATGAACAGGAACATTTTTAAGCATTGCTATAGTAGCAACTTTTCCTCTAGTGGAGTGAGCTCTCGGTCTACCCGGGAGCTGTTTTCGTGCCAACTGATAACAAAGCAAAATGCATGACACAATCCATCTAGAAATGGACCTCTTGGATGCAGGCAAGCCCGTATTCAGAGGACCGTAGTTTACAAACAAATGATCAGTCTTTCGAACACTTTTAGTTTTATCAAGGTAAAACTTCAAAACTCTTTTCAAATCCAAAGAGTGTAGAGCTTTCTCAGCTGAAGAGCTCGGATTAGCAAAAAACGTAGGTAGTGTCACTGATTGGTTAATGTAAAAATCCGAGATTACCTTAGGAAGGAATCTGGGATGTGTCCGAAGCACCACTCTATTCGCATGGAAAACGAGATAGGGTTCTGTAGCACAGAAAGCCTGAATCTCGCTCACCCTGCGCGCAGAAGTGATCGCTACAAGAAAGGACACCTTCCACGACAGATGTTGAAGGGAAGCCTTGTGAATAGGTTCGAATGGAGGACCCATCAATTTAGACAAAACCACATTAAGCTCCCAAGGAGGTGGGGGAACCTTAATAGAGGAATACTGCAAACCTGCTTTGGCCAAAGAAAGTAAGTATGGTAACACTACCTGTTCCTGACCTCGAATCGGGTCATGTCCTTCAGCAGCACACCACATGAAAAACCGCTTCCACTTGAAAGCATACGTCTTTCTTGTAGAAGCTCTCCTTGCCTCTCTTAAAATGTGCATACAATCCTGTGAAAGGCCTAGATGTCCGTACTGGACAAACTCAGGAACCATACTGCTAGCTTCAGGGACGGCAGGTTGGGATGGAACACTCTGCCGTTCTCCCTCGTCAGCAGATCCGGTCAGCAGGGAAGCCTCCTGTGGGGCACTTTGGATAGATGCAGGAGATCCGGGTACCACCATTGGTGAGGCCAATCCGGAGCCACTAGAATCATGTCTGTCATCGACTTGTACAGTTTCTTGATCACCAAGGGAATGAATGGAATCGGTGGAAATGCGTAGAGTAATTTCTCTGACCAGTCCATCCATAGAGTATTCCCCTTGGACCCTTGTTGTGGGTATCTGGACGCGAAGACGCGGCATTTTGCGTTGTCGGCGTCCGCGAAGAGATCGATTTCTGGTGTCCCCCAGGCCTGTAAGACATCTCTTATCACTTCGTCTTTTAAGACCCAGTCGTGTGCTTCTGCGAAGTGTCTGCTTAAATCGTCTGCTTGGACGTTGAGGACACCGGGCAGATGGACAGCTGAAATTGTCATACCCCGAGCCAGAAGCCACTTCCAGATTGCTTGCGCTTCCAGCGACAGAGGTCTGGATCTCGTTCCGCCCTGCTTGTTCAGATAGTACATCGTTGTTGTATTGTCCGTCTGAACAAGCAGAGAGGATGACGTGAGTGCTGGGAAGAAAGCCTTGAGAGCCAGATGTACCACTCTGAGTTCCAACATGTTTATGTGATACAGTCTTTCTTTCTCTGACCACACTCCTTGAACTTGAAGGGACCCCAGATGGGCGCCCCATCCCTGCAGGGACGCATCTGTCACCAGCGATCGTCTGGGCATGTCCTCTTGAAAAGGCACTCCCACTATCAGATGACTCCGCTGCATCCACCATTGAATGGAAATCCGTACTGACAGAGGTAGTGACAGCTTGTCTTCCCAACGGTTTGAAAACTGGGACCACTGATCCTGCAGCGACTGCTGTAGAGGTCTCATGTGCAGCCTGGCGTTCGGAACGAGAAAAATGCAAGACGCCATGGACCCTAGCAGAGACGAGATCTGTCTGGCCGTTGGTCGAGGATTCTTTAGTAAGGTTTGACACTTGAGGAGAATAGAGGATAGTCTCTCCTCCGAAGGATACGCTTTTGCGTCTTTTGAGTCTAGAAGTGCGCCCAGATAGTGTATCCTCTGTGTGGGGTTGAGGATAGACTTTTTGAAGTTCACGTGCAGGCCCAACCTCCGCAGCTGATATATGCAGAACGTGAGATGGCGTTGAAGCAGACTCGGGGACGTACTCTTTAGCAGCCAATCGTCTAGATAGGGATAGACGAAAATGTGTCTTTTCCTTAGGAAAGCCGCTACGACTGCCATGCACGTTGAGAAGGTGCGAGGAGCTGACTTTAGCCCGAAGGGCAAGACTGCGTACTGGTAATGACTGGTTTTTATGCAAAACCTTAGAAACTTCCGATGCTTCGAGGCGATGGGGATGTGAAAATACGCATCTTGAAGATCTATGGAGCACATCCAGTCCCTTTGATGCAGAAGTGGAATTATTTGATGTAACGCCAGCATTCTGAACTTTTCTCGCCGAATGAACTGATTGAGGCACCTGAGATCTAGTATGGGCCTGAACTCCTTGTTTGGACCTTTCTTTGGAACTCGAAAGTATTGGGAGTAAATGCCTTGTCGATGCTGTGCCCTTGGGACTTCCTCGATGGCATTCTTTACAATTAATGTAGACACCTCCTGCTTCAAAAGAAGAAGTCGATGGAACACAGACTTTTGAGGAGGAATGGAAGGTGGAGGAGACTTGAATCTGATTGCATATCCATTTTGCACAATATTCAGCACCCATTTGTCGTTTGTGATGTTTTTCCACTCGTCCAGGCAAAAAAGAACACTTCCCCCCACCGGAGTGGGTAACGGGCTCAGGGGAAGCAAGCACTCACTGTTTTTGTTGCTGCTGCTTGTTTCCAGGTGCAGACTGTCTGGAAATGCCCCCTCTTCCTCTACCAGGACGACGCTGGGAGAACTGAGATCTTCCCTGATTCTGCTGTGACGACCATTGAGGGGTTTGAACCCTCTGCTGGTTCTGTCTCCGATCATAAGGACGGTATTTTTTCCTAAAGTTGTCCTTTCTCTTTTCAAGACCAACAGCTTTAACAGTATCGAGCTCCGTCTTCATTCTTGACATCTCATCGTCAGCATGAGACCCAAAGAGCGATTTTCCATTGAACGGCAAATTCAAAATTCGGTGTTGAGCTTCAGGTTTAAGACCTGTAAGCCTTAGCCAAGCTGATCGTCTTGCACAGAGTCCATGGGCATAGCCATGTGTAGACAAGTCTGAAGCATCTGCAGCAGCGCTAATCACCTGGTTCGCCACTAGCCCTCCTTCCTGAAGGATTTCCAGAAAATCCTGCTTGTCTTCTTTTGGAAGTTTTTCTGTAAAACGAGACAAGGAATCCCAAAGAGAACGGTCATAGCGACCCAGTAAAGCGGAGGCGCTGGCAACCTTCATATAGGAAGCAGAAGTAGCACACATTTTCTTTCCTACTGAGTCCATAGCTTTACTGTCCTTATCAGGGGGCACAGAGGATGATGCCGCTCCTGTCTGATTCTTACGAGCCGCAGAGACGATGACTGAATCAGGTTGTGGCTCAGACCTCAGAAATAAAGGATCATTGTCCGGTGCCTTATATTTCTTTGCGCTCCGCAAAGGAACTGCTCCTAAGGATGCCGGGGTTAAGAATTTGTGCTCCGCAGGTTCCAACAGACCCGGGACCAGAGGAAGCAAAGGCCTTGATGTCAGCTTCTGATGTAAGGTCTCGAAGATGACCGTTGTCTTAGCAGTAGAGACAGGCATCTCGATATGAAGTTTCGCTGCACCACGACAGAGAACCTCATTAAAAGTAATCAAGTCATCAATTGGTGAAATCCTACTCAGAGGAGTTGATGACAGCGTTGGAGAGTAGTTCCTCTTTGAATTCGTAGACCTTGTAGAAGACCTAATAGCGCGTCTTCTGGAAGAGTGACGACGAGAAGACCTAGGAGATGATGAAGCACTCCTCCTCTCCGATGGAGACTTTCTCGGTGGAGTACGCTCACGTCGTATCGCAGAGTGTACCACCCGTACCAGAGGTGACCTTGATCTAGCAGACACCGGAGACCTGGAACGAGACCGCGGAAGGTTAATTTTTCTTATCTTCCAGTCTCTGATCTCACCCAGCCATCGTGGAGAGATGTTAGCCCCTGTAGGCGAAGGCGCTCTTGAAGGCTCTGGAGAGATTTGCACAATCCGCAACTCAGGTGAGGAAGAGGACCTCCCAGCAGACCCAGACACCTCAGAACGGTCTTTGGACACCGTTCTAGGCCTTTTTGCAGCAGGAGACGTCGACGACATCCTCTTCGACGTCGATTTTTTCAACGGCGACTTCCTCGGCGGCGACTTCCTCGGCGGCGACTTCCTCGGCGGCGACCTCCTCGGCGGAGACCTCCTCGGCGGCGACCTCCTCGGCGGCGACCTCTTCGACAACGAATGCCTCCTCGGCGTCGACGTCAGGCGTTTCGACGGCGATGATTTTCTCGGCGTCGTGTGCCTCGACATCGCATGACTGGGGCTCTTCGACGGCGAAACCTCTGCCCGGTTCGACATCGACATCATGGCACCTCTCGACGGCGACCTTGACTGATGTTTCGAGCCTCTCGACGGCGACCGTCGACGTCGATGAGACGACGTCGAGTCCCGTCCCCTTGCAGTCGTAGGCGAGCCAGACCGGGACCGCCTACGCTCATGTCGCTTCTCACCTTGCTTCGACGGCGAATTCTTCTTCGACGGCGAGGGATGCTTCGACATCGACGTATGCCGCGACGGTGATTTCGATGCCGATTTCGAGCACACAGGTACCTTGGAAGAAGATCTGTCTCTTGAAGTTGAAGGAGACAGATGTTTCCTCTTCTCCCCTTTGTCCTTGCGCTGAGAAGAAGGCTTCCTAGAGTGAACATCTTCTCTTCCACTCACAGTTTCTCCTCTGTCATACAGGGACTGAAGCCTGCTCTTCTCTCTCTCTCTCAAAGTCCTACTTGAAAGTTTGCTGCAGTGGTAGCAAAGTTCTGGCTTGTGAGAAGAAGGTAGGCAAGCAACACAGACCGAATGAGGGTCTGACTTAGCCATTTTTTTACCACAGGCCGGACACTTAGCAAATAAGGCCGGCATTATGACTGGAAAAATGGCCAAAAAACAGTAAAAAATTGTTGGATTAGTCAGATAATGACTAAAGACGTCGAGTAAAGACGAAAAAATTAGAGAAATACCAGAAAAAAGTGAAAATATATATCACCAACTGGCGAGCTCAATGCTCCAGGATCCTCACAGAAGGAGCCGGAAAAAAGAACTGACCTAACTGTCACCTGTGGTGCATGATGGGAGCCTGGAGGCTCACAGAGGTCTTAAAGGCACGGCGACAGATTTTTCTGTTGTCACAATGCAGCCTATCTAGGCTAAAGCTGCCTCTATGATCCTGCCAGTTTTTACCTTTGAAAATAAAGGTATTTGTGTTTCAAAGAAAACCTAGACAGTGTTTTCTTCTTTACATTATCATATAATGTGTTTTATATGTCTTTATTTAGCAAATGTAAAGTTTTTACAGGCTATTATGGCAGTTTTTTTAGCCTAGTATGGTTATTTTGGACTGCATATGTATATGTATATGCATATTATCTATATATATATGGTTATTTTATGCGTATTTATATGTATTTATATATTACCTACTGGCGGTCGCCAGTAGGTATATATAGTTAGGATTTTTTCTCTATGGGATTTTTGAAAATTCTATGTCTAATAACTTTGGCGTTTGTGGACGGAATTGGCTGAACTTTTCAGGAAAATGGCACATTTTGTTTCTGAGCAGCCCTTGAAAATTTGGGGGGGGTTCGTCAAGGGGGGGCCGAGAAAAAAGGGGGTCCCAAAACGTGTTTTTAACATTGAGTTTTCCATAGGGCGGTTGGCCTCACTTTTAGCCCGAACGGCTGAATGGATTTGCACGAAACTTGGCAAAATTGTAGGGACTGGTAGCCCGATGTGCCTTTGCTAGGTCTCAATATATGTGCTTCAGTGGATTTTGAGAAATTAACGTTCAAAAAAAGATATATATCTGTAACAGCGGACCGGGCAGCGCTCCGGTTCGCGGACTTTACGCGTTACGGAGCTTTGTGAAGCGAAGCTGATTGGTTCTCCGGCGTCTGTGAACATTCCAAACAGTCCGTAGCGGCCGCCATCTTGTCTCTCGGTAGGATCGAGAGACAAGAGGAGGCCAAAGCGAAGGGGCAAATGACCATAAGGGGGCATAGTAGATCCTCGCTGACCCCCTAGGTTTGATGTGGAGGTTTTAAAAGGGTCCCGCGGGGCAAAAAAAAATAATAATAATAGTAATCGAACAGCTGAATGGATTTGCACGAAACTTGGTAAAATATTAGGGACTGGTAGCCCGATGTGCCTTTGCTAGGTCTCAATATATGTGCTCCAGTGGATTTTGAGAAATTAACGTTCAAAAAAAGATATATATCTGTAACAGCGCTCCGCTTCGCGTAACGGAGGTTTGCGAAGCTGATTGGTTCTCCGGCGTCTGTAAACATTGCAAACAGTCCGTAGCGGCCGCCATCTTGTCTCTCGGTAGGATCGAGAGACAAGAGGAGGCCCAAGCGAAGGGTCAAATGACCATAAGGGGGCATAGTAGATCCTCGCTGACCCCCTAGGTTTGATGTGGAGGTTTTAAAAGGGCCCCGCGGGGCAAAAAAAAAAAAATAATAATAATCGAACGGCTGAATGGATTTGCACGAAACTTGGCAAAATTGTAGGGACTGGTAGCTCGATGTGCCTTTGCTAGGTCTCAATATATGTGCTTCAGTGGATTTTGAGAAATTAACGTTCAAAAAAAGATATATATCTGTAACAGCGCTCCGCTTCGCGGGGATAAAATTATATCTGTATTACCTAGCTGCTGCTAACACCAGTTAGTGACGGCTAGTAGGAGATAGCGACCATCTTGGGCCCCACTTTGCATGTGAGTGATATTTATCACTAATGACATGCAAAGTGGGCATGCCAAGATGTTAGCGACTGGAAACAGTCGCTAACATCGCTATCTCCTATTATCAACTTTTGGAAATATTCGAGATAAGCGCGAATATCTCCAAAAGCTAGCACCTGCCCTGAGCAGTTCTTAGCCATGTTATCCAATGGGAGGTGGATAACATGGCTAAGAGCATTAGCTCGGTAATGCATGAATATCGCTGAGTTTTCAGCGATATTAATGCATTGCGGTCGTTTTTTATCGTATTTGCGATAAACCTTGATATTAGCAAGGTTTATCTGCGATAATTTCTGACATGCTTAGCGGTAAAAAAATCGTTGCTAAGCATCGTTAGGGATAAATATCGCTTAACTTTGGTAATATGCCCCAACGTCTGTTAACGTTCGATTCGAAGGAAATCAGGAAGTGTTGAAAAACATTGTCTGCGCCATCTTGTCTTTTTTCAAATGCCACACTTTTGTCGTGCACGGCAGCCATTTTAGATGCCTTGACCAGACCCACTCTGTGCACGCTGTCGATCCTTAGCATGGCTCCCCACCCTCGCAAGCATCTCCCCCAGGCAGTGGTCACCCCCGCTCTCTGTCTTATGCATGGGTAATAAACCTCCCCCCATCTGCGCTGCTCTTCCCTGAGAATCACACCCTGTGCCCGCCCGAAACCTCCCTTTCGCCCTATTCACTACCGCACCCTCTGACACTCCTTTTCCTCTGTGTCCGATTGTCCAGGCCGGTCCTAGGGTATCAGCTAGCCCTGCAGATGTAGTTTATGGCCCCAGCTGTAAAGAATCACCCCTCTTCAAAGGAGTTATAGTAGATCAAGGACCACACTTGATGAGATCCGTCACAGCAGACGCGTTCCTATTATCTGAAAACCATCCTGTATTGTGATTGGGGAGGGGACCGAGCCTGAAGCGGAAGATTCCAGGGATGACTCTTTGTACATCAAAGTTTTTACAATTATGTGTCACATTAAAAATATATAGCACTCCGACAAAGTAGTAAGATTATAAAACTTTAATAACTTATAAATATATACAAGAAAACAAAAATAGTAATAACATATAAACATTTTTAGGGAAAAACAACGAAGTAGCGGTCGGCTGTGCGAATAGTCCCAACGCAGCACAACGTCCAGATTTCCGGCATGGGGCGTCGCGGGGGGTGGGTCATCAGTAGCAAACTGTTGTGCGAATAGTTCCAAGGCAGCAGAACGATGGCACCAAGGTGATGTCCAGTAAGTTGCCGCACTGGTTTTGGTATCCTACAATGCTGCTCCGAATAACGGCGTGGGGCGCCCCGGGGGAGGCGGCGTGAACGGGCCTCTCCAGGTGGAGTGTCATCTGTTGTAGTGGGGCGCCCCTTTACCGTTTCAGTTGCCATTCCGTCCGTTTTTGGTCCACTGTGTCAAAAGCCGCAATTCAGCTGAGTTGCGCCCACTCTTGCGGTGCAGCGATAGGCGGCTGTCACAGGACTCTCAAAATGGCGGCAGGCTGTTTCCTTTTTGGGCCTGGTCCACTGAAATGGCCCTGGGACACCTTGGAAATCGGACGCTTGTCTGCTAGGTCTTGGACCCCATTCTCGAAAGCGTCCCCTCCGCCTTGAGGATTCATCAAAAGTTTTGGGGGCCCCCGACTCCTGTAGGCTTCTGGTGGGGAGCGGCTGCCATGATTGCTCGTGGAATGACCACGGCGGAGCTACGAGATGGTGGTGCTCTCATGCTGACGCCAGCTTCAGTCTGAAACATCCAGAAACAAGGTGGGGCTTTCATCGTTTGGGAAAAAAATAAAGTTTTCATCCAATGAAAAGTGTTGTTTTTAGGTCATATGATCAAGCCTTCCATCATTAGGAAACCAAAAGTAAAATGAACCAATGAAAAGTTTTATAAACAAGTCACATGACCTGTTATGCAGCATAGGGTATAAAATGCGGAGAAAATACGTTGGCACGTGAGGCGGCGTCAGTAGCGGACCGATGTGCGAATAGGCCGAAGGCAATACAACGCGCCAAGATCCGGATGGCACCGAGGTGGTGTCCAGCAAGTTGCAGCACTGGTGTGGCCATCCTACAATGCTGAAAGTCGGCGTGGGGCGCCCCGTTGGCCTGTGAGTTTGCGTCAGTAGCGGACCGATGTGCGAATAGGCCGAAGGCAGAACAACGCGCCAAGATCCGGATGGCACCGAGGTGGTGTCTAGTAAGTTGCCGCACTGGTGTGGCCATCCTACAATGTTGAAAGTCGGCGTGGGGCGCCCCGTTGGCCTGTGAGATGGCGGCAGTAGCGGACCGATGTGCGAATGGGGCCAAAGGCAGCGCAACAATATTTTCGGAATAGAAGACACCACAAGGCGCTGAGATGCCAAGATCCGGATGGCACCGCGGTGGTGTCTAGCAAGTTGTGGCACTGGTGTGGCCATCCTACAATGGTAAAAGTCGGCGTGGGGCGCCCTGTTGGCCTGTGAGATGGTGTCAGTAGCGGACTGATGTGCGAATGGGGCCAAAGGCAGCGCAACAATATTTTCTGTATGGAAGATACCACTAGGCGTTGAGATGCCAAGATCCGGATGGCACCGAGGTGATGTCTAGCAAGTTGCTGTACTGGTGTGGTCATCCTACAATGCTGAAACTCGGCGTGGGGCGCCCTATTAGCCTGTGAGATGGCGTCAGTAGCGGACCGATGTGTGAATGGGGCAAAGGTAGCGCAAGAATATTTTCTGAATAGAAGACACCACAAGGCGCTGAGATGCCAAGATCCGGATGGCACCGAGGTGGTGTCTAGTAAGGTGCACTGGTGTGGTCATCCTACAATGCTGAAACTCGGCGTGGGGCGCCCCATTAGTCTGTGAGATGGCGTCAGTAGCGGACCGATGTGCGAATAGGCCGAAGGCAGCACAACGCGCCAAGATCCGGATGTCACCGTGGTGGTTTCATAGTTGAGAGGCACTTCATCTGCAGTGGGGCGCCGAGATCCGGATGGCACCGAGGTGATGTCTAGCAAGTTGCTGTACTGGTGTGGTCATCCTACAATGCTGAAACTCGGCGTGGGGCGCCCCATTAGCCTGTGAGATGGCGTCAGTAGCGGACCGATGTGCGAATAGGCCGAAGGCAGCACAACGCGCCAAGATCCGGATGTCACCGTGGTGGTTTCATAGTTGAGAGGCACTTCATCTGCAGTGGGGCGCCGAGATCCGGATGGCACCGAGGTGATGTCTAGCAAGTTGCTGTACTGGTGTGGTCATCCTACAATGCTGAAACTCGGCGTGGGGCGCCCCATTAGCCTGTGAGATGGCGTCAGTAGCGGACCGATGTGCGAATAGGCGGAAGGCAGCACAACGCGCCAAGATCCGGATGTCACCGTGGTGGTTTCATAGTTGAGAGGCACTTCATCTGCAGTGGGGCGCCGAGATCCGGATGGCACCGAGGTGATGTCTAGCAAGTTGCTGTACTGGTGTGGTCATCCTACAATGCTGAAACTCGGCGTGGGGCGCCCCATTAGCCTGTGAGATGGCGTCAGTAGCGGACCAATGTGCGAATGGGGCCAAAGGCAGCGCAACAATATTTTCTGAAGAGAAGACACCAAAAGGCGCTGAGATTCCAAGATCCGGATGGCACCGAGGTGGTGTCTAGCAAGCTATGCAGTTGAGTTGTGTGCGCACTTGCGGCGAATAGGTCGAAGGCAGCATAACAATGTTTTCTGAATAGAAGACACCACAAGGCGTTGAGATTCGGTTACCACCGAGGTGATGTCTAGCAAGTTGCCGCACTGGTGTGGCCATCCTACAATACTGCTCCGAATAACGGCGTGGGGTGCCCGAAGGGGGGGGGGGAGGCGGCGTGAACGGGCCTTCCTAGGTGGAGGCTCGTCTGCGGTAGTGGGGCGCCCCTTTACCGTTTCAGTTGCCATTCAGCTGAGTTTCGGCTGCTCTTGATGCTACAGCGACAGGCGGCTGCAACAGGACTCTCAAAATGGCAGCCTGTTCTTTGGATTTGGGCCTGGTCCACTAAAATGGCCCTGGGACACCTTAGAACTCGGACGCTCGATTTTTTTTTCCTTTCCTGTACATGCAAAAAAAGGTAAATGCCCGGTACGTTACACGCTTCATCTGCCACGATGAACTCTCCAGAGGAACCGAAAAAATATATAGTTATGGTAACTATACCATGCATCGTCATATGGAGAGGTGGCACCAATTAATTATAGTGCTGCATAAAAGAGAGATTTGGAGGAGAACCCCTGACCTGCTAGTACATTCATCAAAGAAGTGGCACTGACAGCATCAGAGGCAAGGGAAACGGTCCCAAATATTTAGAAGAACTTTGGAAAGATTAAAATGACATGTTTAGATTGTGGCAAATTAATTTCATGTGGACAGATGAGTGTTACTCTAATAAATACAGCATATGAACATCATCATAGTCGATGGTTGGTAGAGACATTTTGACTATATCCTGGACCTGCCCGTCCTCGCCCAAAATGGCGCCGGAATAAATGGGACTCGTAACTCCTTGTTGTGTACTGGTTGCAGAACCTTGAAATCACGAGATACGTATGCAGTTTTGAAGCACATGGCGGGCGGGGACGAGAATTGATTGAATATTTCGACATCCCTATTGATATTAAGTTCTGATGTGTTATTGATTACTGTACTATTGAAAGTTCGAATTAACGTCACCCATGGTACTTGCCCGCAAATGTATATCTAGATAATTTTATTGTAACTGGCCCTGTCGTATTTTAATTATAAAATGTACGTCCACCGATTCCGTAACTGTTAGACACCTTAGTTCTTGCAACCTAATGGCCCGCCCGTTACGTTCCTCTATAGTGTAAATGTCTACTCATCATATACGATTACAGTTTGCTCCGTGGCCGGCCCACGTGGTTATAGGCTCGTATTTGTATAATGAAATTTTCACAATAAAGGTTTTTAAAAGAAAACATGGTAGTAGTATATACATTGGTAAAGTTTTTAATAATAGTCACTGTTTTAGAATCATTAAAAGGCAAGTGAAATAAAGCAGACCAATTACATGAAGGGTAAAAGGTATAATACGAAGGAACGCAGTAAAGATAAATGGTCAAGGGCTGTTGTGTTTTCTATTCCTGCAACATAAAGTGATCGATAAGAATCTCATATTCAGGCGTATCGGCGACTAAGACAGCAGGTCGACCCTCTTTTGCTCAACGGCTCCGTCATGGGACGAAGAAACGCTCTTTTTCTCGAAAAAAGAATATATTTTACTTGCAGGACAGTTGTAAATTTTCCGGGAAAGTACATTAGCCTGGAACATTATAACATATATTTAAGAAAAAATAATGTTCGGAAGTAATAAAAAGCGTAATTTTTAGGTCATATGACCAAGCCTTTCATCATTAGAATAAGAAAAGTAAAATGAACCAATGAAAAGTTTTATTAACAAGTCACATGACTTGTTATGCTTACGTTACGCGCTGCGCGCCCCGGATGACTTCCGGATGCGCTAACGCGGCGCGTCATATGACGCATTACGCGACAACGCAGGTCCAGAATATAGTCAAAATGTCTCCACCAACCAGCGGTCGGAACACAACCCCTTTCAGCAGGCTAAATAGTTCTGTTAAATGACAACAGAAGGGACAGGCAACAAGAACCATCAGTCAAAGAGGGGATGGCTAGTTCTTCTCTACCGGGTTACATTGGGGCGCTACCGGAACTGATCGAATTGGTAGTCTACTGTGTTTATGGATGTTTCAGACTGAAGCTGGGGTTAGCATGAGAGCAGTACCATTTCGTAGCTCCGTCGTGGCCATTCCGCAACCAATCATGGGAGCCGCTCTTTATCGTTATTTTGGGCGGGGTGGGTGGCGGAGCCGAGCTGTTTTGCAGCCATCATTGTGTGGAGTTCAGTTCATTTCACTAGTTTTGTATTTGTCATGAGGGGTTGTTCCTAATGTTTCTATTTTAGCGAGGTCAAAAAGAGATCCCGTTAGTGGCCTATTGATTTTGCTCGATTCCTTTTCTTTTTTTTTTACACGATTTTTCGTTATCTGCAAAGACTAAACAGAGTATTGCGACTCTGTGTTTGTTTGTAAATAGAGAATGAACCAAAGAGAACCAATTCTAAAACAGTAAATACTTGGATAACAATCAATCAAATGGAGAGAGAAGCAGGCACGACGTATTACAACGGGGGCAAAGGCCTGCGTTAACTACCCTTCACTATGTGCAAAGAGAGAGTACTCCTAATAGAAATGAGGGGGGGGGCACCATTCAAAGCAGATCAGTGTGCATAAACACGAAAATGTTTTCACTTACCACGTACTTGACATTCGACAGCTTATGATATTTGCTATTAAAAAACCATTGAAATTCACTGAAAAAACCATAGGTTATAGATCATATATAGTTAGGAATTAGCATTTACAAAACCTTGAAAATTCACTGAAAAAACCATAGGTTATAGACCATATATAGTTAGGAATTAGCATTTAAAAAACCTTATTTTACTCACACAAAACCATTGAAATTCCATATATAGTTAGTTGCACTAACTATATATCGCGCACCCGCAATCCACTGCTGCTGATGTCACATATTACATCATTCATGACATGGTCAGTGACATCACTGATGACATAACTGATGACATCTCAAATGACATCACTGATGACATCTCATTTGACATCAATGACCACATCACTGATGATATCATTCATGTGACAATACAATGCATCTCCTCATATTTTAATATAACCTCTGTTTCACCCAGTGTTAAATACAGAGTATAATGTTTGAAACCATTGACACACCAATACTAGTTACTACATATGTACTCACTGATTCCTACGTCTACACACACATTCACTCATTCACCCATACAATCATTCATACATACAATCACTCATCTTTACAACACTATCATATGCACTCATACACCTATACAGACACTCACACTCTGCCACTCATCCATGGAGTTACTCACACACCTAGTCAGTCCTGTAAAGAATCAATCACACTTCCATTTTCTTGTCTATACAGTTAAACATAGAGCACCTTATATTTTCAAACATATACTAACACATACTTACCTTGTTATACAATCATTGATATAAGTACACATTGATCTGCACAGAGTCACACACCTCCCAGCCAGCCACACACACACTCAGTCTCCCATACAAATACTTGGACAATCAATCAATAACCCATATAGTTACTCATATAGCTACTGATCAACACATGCAGCAGTTTACAGAACAACAGACATAATGATGCACAAATTAAGACAGTTTAGTCACTAACCCATGCACTCAGTGAGACACATTTAATCACTCACTCATACAGTCAGTCATGCACCTACTAAATCCTTCGTCCAGACACTTATACATCCACTCATTCTTCAATATGTAAGACATATTTAAACTTTACAGAAACAT
The DNA here is from genome assembly GCF_964261635.1 of Lissotriton helveticus. Taxonomy (NCBI): domain Eukaryota; kingdom Metazoa; phylum Chordata; class Amphibia; order Caudata; family Salamandridae; genus Lissotriton; species Lissotriton helveticus. Next base: position 481,001,405 of record NC_136067.1, read on the forward strand.
AAAATCACTGGATGTTGTTATCAGTGATGTCATCAGTGATGTCATTTGAGATGTCATCAGTGATGTCATCAGTGATGTCACTGACCATGTCATGAATGATGTAATATGTGACATCATCAGCAGTGGATTGCGGGTGCGCGATATATAGTTAGTGCAACTAACTATATATGGAATTTCAATGGTTTTGTGTGAGTAAAATAAGGTTTTTTAAATGCTAATTCCTAACTATATATGGTCTATAACCTATGGTTTTTTCAGTGAATTTTCAAGGTTTTGTAAATGCTAATTCCTAACTATATATGATCTATAACCTATGGTTTTTTCAGTGAATATATATATATGTAGATATATGCATATTATTGGCTATTGCTCCGGGGTCCCGCACGTGGGCGGGACTATTCAGTGCTTATGACTATTGATGAGTATCCCCTGGAAGAGAACCGCATCTTCCTTCGTATGACTCGGATTACAAGGTTGCGTATGTTTTCGCGTGTTTGTAATTTTGTTTTAGCTAACATGTCTGTTTGCAATGATCTTAAAATGTCTGTGTGTTTTTGAGTCCAATTGATTGGTTTGAAATCAGGTTTAATTAATTCATAGAGAGGTTTAACCCTCTCTGCATAATTTAGAATGTAAGTTCTTCCGAAATTCAGGAATCCTAGTATTGATTGTAAGTTCTTCAGCGTTTTTGGTGCTTGGAGGACAGCGCATTTCTCTAAGAAATTGTCTGGTAGGCTTTTGCCTTCACTTGATAATTCATATCCTAAAAACAGGACAGTTAGATGGGCAATTCGTGACTTTTTAAAGTTGAATTTGTAACCCTCTGCTGCGAACCCAAGTATTATGGTGTTCACTCTTTTCAAGTGAGTGTCCAAGTCATCATCTGTGAGATAGAGGTCATCGACATAAGATAATGCCTCATCATCATATATTTGTAGTAACTCTGTTACTCTTGCTGAGAATAATCCTGGGCTATTCTTGAATCCCTGTGGGAGTCGACAGAAATTTTCTGTGACCCCATTATTAAGAAAGCGGTCAAATACCTGCTTTCAGGTGCAATGTTTTGACAAAAGAATCCATTAGAGATGTCTAATGTCGTTTTGTACTTTTTGCGCACAATGTTATTCATTAGTGCTGCACTGTGTGAGTTTTGTACTGCAAATGTTTTGCAACATGAGTTAAGATGTCTGTAGTCCAAAACTAGACGATATGAATCATCTGGCTTGGAGACAGGAAACAAGGATTGTTCATTTGAGAGGTGCATGTTTCAATCACCCCCTGGTATTCAAGTTGATCTAAGATCTCCCTGACTTGCTTTTTAGCTTCTTGTTTAATTGGGTACTGCCTTTGTGCAGTGGGTTGACATTTTAACTGGATTTTGTGAGGAGGAGAGTCCTCATCCCATCCTACATGATTTTTATATAATGCAGGAGCTTGGGCTACTGCCCATTTTCTTGCATATGTATATTTTCTATGAATTGGAATAAGATTTGAGAAGGCAGGCATAATCATTTCTTCGCCATGGGGGCACTCCCTGACAAACTCTGGTGGCCAGTCTTTCTCAGCTAAAAGGACGTCATAGCCTTTGGAAAGGTTATCCCAAAATAGACCCCTTACTTTCCTAGTCTTATCTCCCACTATACGTAATGTTATCTCGTATATTTTATGAGGTTTGCTAACTCTGGTATCTGTAGTTTCCACTTGAATGTATTCATTCGTGTCCACTGTCTCCAGATGATTCATCAGGATCTTGCGAGCTATTGTCACTTCTGCTGCGCTGTCTAGAATTGTCTGGGCCCACTCTCCGTTTTTCAGTTGTGTCCTCAGTATCCTCGGCATGTTTAATTATTTTAATACTGGCTACCTTCTTTCTTGGAAATTGTAATTTTTTACTTTGATGAGCAGGTTCTTTGTCTTTGGACTTGACGTGCTCTTCCCTGTGTTCTGACCGTCCTCTTCTTTCCGATTTCTGTGAGGAAGTCTGAAAAGATCGAGAGGGACGTGTATCAATATCTTGATATCTATCAGGTTTTTTCAAATTATCCCTATTTCTAATGTTGTATCTTTTCTCAGAGGGCTACCTCTGGGGAGACTTGTGTCCTTGGTCCGGAGATCTTTCTCTCCTCCGAGGAGACCTTCCTCTGGACTGGAATCTTTTTTCTTTGGGAGTGGATTGTTTATTTCCATCCCAGCTCTTTTTTGGAGTGTTTATATTATTTTTAATAAATATCTTTTCAGGATTTTCAGTTAGTTGGGGTTTTACGGGTTTCCCACCCAAACTATCTCTACCTAGTTCTTCATAGGATTTTTCTATGATTCCAGCAAGTTCAATTGGTTGGTCTGCTATATCTGTCTCTCTCAATTACTGGCGGATCGCTACAGATGCTGTTTCTCCTTTTATGTTGGCTAATAATATAGCCGAGACCTGCTTGAAGTCTTTCAGTAAGTTCATACCCAGAGTTAAAGCAGGTTCTAGACCGTATTCATTTTGAATCTGTCTTAGCACATCTGGTATTACCGCCATGGACGGAACACCATGTTTTTTTGTGTAAATGGAAGCAAAGACTGTGCCCCAAGTGTCACAGTCCTCCACATGTGGTGCGATCCCCATTGGAAGACAGATAGTCAGAATTCTGTGTTTCTCAGTAGGGGTAGTATCCGGAAATACTGCCTCTATTTGAGTGATTTTTTGTGCTAACCAGAATGGACTTTGTTCCCGTTTTGCGGGTGTTTTTCCAAGAAACGATTGTATGTTCTGTGGTGTTATTTTATTTGTGTTCTCCTGATGAGGGGTCAGCTGTGGAATGTTAATTGCTGGTTGGACTGTTGAAGTCCGCATTACATATTGGACTAATTGTCTATGTATTTTAATCAGTTGTTTTAGCTGTGCTAAAAGTTCTGGTACTGAAATTTTTTCGATGTCTGGATGTGGTGTGTAGCTGGCTAGAACCGGCCACGTTGCTCCTGGTCTACCTAGTGGACCGAGCCTTGTGATGTGATTGTTATGTTTTAGGGCGCCATTAAACCAGAGCAGGTGCTCTTGGTAATTTAGTGGGATTTCCACCTCCTCGAAAGGGGTGTACTCTTCCGGAGGTTCCTCTATTTTGTAATAGTGGAAGTCGTGTGTGACAGCGTTTGCTGCTGAAAAGTTTATCCATGAATAGAATACCTCTGTCTGCCGATATTCATGGGCCTCTATCACGAATATGACTATACCACCTCGTGATGTCAGTCCGTTTTCTATAAGTTTAAGAGTTATAGTTTTTCTTATGTTGACCCGAATGAGTATAGCATTCGGGTCATTGTCTCGGAGACTTGTGTCATCCGCTAGGAGTTGAGCTGCTATTCTAGCTGCCTCCCTTTCGTCTTCACTTTCTGAAATTTTTACTGACAGAAAGGTTTTTGTTGCAGATCAAGTTTCAAGGAAACAAAGATTAGGTGCACAATATTTTGGCACACTGTATCCTTCAAAGTTGACTAAACCAAAAACTATACATAGGAATCTCTTCCTACTAAGCTCTGGTGGATTTTAACCTTTTACTCACTCCAGACGTCTTTTGGAGTATTTACGGGAAAAGGGTTCTGTGTGAAAAAGCACGACTGAGTTACTCTAACGTCTTGCGTTAGATTTATCGCCTTACCAAACGTTGGGCGCCATGTAGTGTAGTTCCTATTTTCCCAATAGGCTCTACGCATTGGAATAATATATTCAGCAGTGTAGACGTAGGACTGAGGTCGACTAGGTCTCTACTGACTATATTAGACTTAAGTTTTTGCCAGCTAGCTCAGAGGTCACTAGAAACTTTCTCGAATAAACGAAGAGGAGTTTAACCTCCCTGGATAGACAAGAAGGGATTAGCTTCTGACAACCATATAACATGACAACTTTGCTCCCTCAGAATAAGAGTGTATCTCTAGAGTCGTGTGAAAACAATAGACAGCTATTTCACTCAGTCAAGTGTGCATACTTAGTTTCACCAGAGTGCAGAGAAAAGAGATACGGGCGTTTTCAATAAAAGGTTGTTATTTATTGAGCAGTCTTCTTTCTCATGCAAGAGAAATGAATTGCCACAATTGCGTACAGTAAAAGGAGGATTAAGAAATAATACTGTAAAAGCATTGATATGGTTTCTTAGCCATAAGATACTTTAAAATAGATAAAGAATATACATACTTATATACATTGACTAACGTACTCAACTGGTGCTTCTAAATATGCCTACCCCGGTGTACCTGACCTAAGCCTAATACGTGGGAAGGAGTAAGTAAGTAGCAGTTTAAATTAAGTTGGTTTTGCCAAGAATCTGAATCAAGAATTCTCTCTAAGGTTTTAGTCAGCTCCGTACCTGGGTATTAGAAAGCAGGAGGTCTGGTATCTCTCTCTCTCAGGACTCGATATCCCAGTAACCCGCGAAGGTATCTGGAAACACCGGAGCTGGATTTCTCTGCAGGAGAAAAGACAGCGTCTCTCTCAGTGTGTCAAAGAGGAGGGGCAGCGTCCGTGGGCTCTCGCATCAGCTGGGCTCTCGGGCAAGTAGATAGCTGCTCTGCTCCAAAATCACCACCGTGTGTTTGCTTAAGGCAGCGTTGGTATATTTATACCTGAAAGGTGCCGGGTTTTGACGTAAAGTTGGACATAAGACGTCAATAAAGATGTCACTAAGAACTGGACGTTCTTAGTGTGCTCACAGGAGTTCTAGGACGAAATCAAAACAAAAGCAATGGGGAATTCCCAGGTTGCTGGAGGTTTGGTTTGTTTACAGAACTCGTTGTACTTGCTAGGAGCCTGGGGAAGTAGCCTTACTTAATTTGGACAGCATGGGCTATGACTAAATATGGATATGATTCCCATGCCTTTATAAGGATATTATTGATTATAACCACATAAGGGCATAAATCAGGACTATCGAATTTAGGGTCCTAGATAGAACTACAACAGAACGAGGTGGAATTGTCAAGGAGTAGCAGGTTTGGCTATACAGGCATTATACAGAAGTGGTAGCGGACCTGAGAGGAAACTGGCTCAAGGGAACGCACTATGATTGAACAAGGCGTTAGCCTGGAAAAATCACTGCGTTTTTCCGGAACCTAATGAGGAGGATACCGGATGTGGTGCGTGGCGGACCAGAATGAGAACCAAGAGAATGGATGAAGCTTAAACAGGGGCTGGAATTGTGGGGCTATGATTGGCCTATAAAGGTTTAAAAACGGTAACGTCACAGGTTGTATTCACAGCAGGATTTATCGAGCCGGGCTGTCGAGGGAGGAGGATGCATGACGAGTAGAGCCTTCAAAAGGTCAGATGTGGAGAGCTTTCTAGGATAATGGATTGTCGATTGACAGATATGGGGGCAAGTGAATAGCATAGTAAAATGGGCTATTTGTTTATATTTAATATACAGATTGGACGCTATTGCCTAAAATAGGTACCTTGAACCAAGAGATTGGATGTGTTTGGACCATAGGTCAATAGAATTTGACATATGGAGGTGAGTCAGTTGAGGGTGTAGATATTAATCAATACAGCATACTTAGTACGGGCAGGTCTGTGCTTAAAGGGTTGTCTCCTTGCACCTTTTAGGTTATTTGGAGATAATGTTATTGATGGAAGAATATTGAACACTAATCAAGGACACCCACAAAGGATATTTTATGTTTGATGAAAGTTGAGAGGGTTGTCTCAGGTGGTGGAGTATAAAGTGGTAGGGAACAAGGAAGGTAGACAAAGGCAGCTTATAGCTCATTTATAATAGCTTTGTATTTACAGATAGAGGTGTGTTGTGTATAAGACCATGAATATGAATGGTGGAGTATCAAGATAAGCTTTTTAAGGTGATCAGTGAAATCCCATTATTAATATGGGTTAATTGAAGTATATTTTGTTTTTGCATAATAGGTAGCAGTGAAAAATTAATTAGGTTGGGCAACACTGAAGTAGAAGGGAGGAAGTTTATAAAAACTGTATCGCATTAAGGACTCAAGGTGAGGTATCCTATGGAGTAAGATAAAGCAAGATAATGTGTTTCATGTTGGAGGTGAATACAGGCAGTCCTTTTCCTATCAACCTCATACAAACTTTATATTCGCAGATAGAGGTACCTTTGGATACAAGACCAGGAATAGGAATTAGGAACGGAAGGATATGCTAACAGAGACACTTAAATAAATGTTTTCTTCCATCCAAGGACTAGTTAATTATCGAAGGTGCGAAGTATCAGTACTAATTGAAAGGGGAGGATGTTTATTATTTTATATAAATGAATGTTACAATACTGCCATTCACCGTTGGAAAAAGCCTCAAGTGTTTTTGATGATATTGTTTTGAGAATTTGTTTCAAAGCAGACTAAGATTTGTATTTTCTAAACATTCGGGGAATATCAAAGGACATAGGTGAAGTAGATTGTTAAATAGGCAGGTACATCAATGAAAAGAACTGTTGTTAGAGTGGCATATAGGCAGGCTTCTGCTTTATAGATACTTGTATTATAGTTATAGTATAGATGAAGGAAGTCAATACTAATTATGTATTTGCAGAATTAAGGTATTGGAGTGCAGAATTTCTTATCATGTTCTTTTCTTTACAGCCCTGATGATGTCCCATGAGGGACGAAATGCGTAGGCTGTGAAGTGTACGTTCTGTGAATGTCTTCTTGAAGAACTAATTGTGAATTAAAAGGAGATGAAAAGTATAAACAACCTATACCAATAAAAGACTGGATCAAATAAAAGAAAGCTTGCAATGGAATTGGATTATTTATGGACTTCAATATTGGATTGTTAAGTTTTTGTAATTATATTGCGCTCCTTCTGTATGGTTGTTAGTTTTGTATTTTCAATGGTTTAACGGTGGGCCACGAGGAGTTGAGAGCAATAAGGTGAAAGTGCAGTTATAATTAGAAAATAACTCACCAGTGCGCATGTGTTTTTCCCTCATCGTTAGAGAAGCTGTGTTGCAGGGCCTGCAGATGCAGGGGAGTGACTTCTTCCCTCCAAGGCAGATTCCCCCGGATGTCTTTAGAGGTCCCCAAGCCCAGGAAGGAACCTGTATAGAACAAGGACACTGATGGTGCAGCGACTTGCAGAACGAAGAAATCTGGATCCGACAGAGTCTTCTGGGTTACAGTCTCGATTCCTGTAACAAAGTTCTATGCGGTCAGTCCGACTCGTCAGGATGCCCAGACAGTTTGGAGAGGTTGCATAGTTAGATCGGAATCAAATCCCACAACAAATCTAGGGACCCACTCACAGGTAAGCCCTTAAGTACCCTTAGGTGAGGGTTAGAAAGATTAAGGGGTCCCTCCCAGAGGAGGGGCTGGACTGTGGAGAGAATACGCTCCTGTCCTTTGTCTAGTTTTGCACCAGAGCGGGAGCCAGAAGGTCACTGAGCTGGTTTGAAATGGAGTATGCAAGGAGGGCACCAAATGTGCCCTTCAAGCAGACTATGTGGTGCCAGCATTTGTTCCCACCCCGACCTAATACACTAAATCATGTCTGGGAGGTGGTCACACCTCCCTGTGACAGGAAACCTATTGTCCTACCTTTCCCTGCTCGGGCTTGGCCGAGCAGCAGGAGGGCAGAATCGTGTCTGTCATCTGCAGCAGCCCTAGGTTGCTGTCAGGCGCTGTAAGATTGGTCCTGGGAGAATTAGGGCTTCCCAGAGGGGCCCTACCGTGGATGGAATCATAACTTCAACACCGAATACGTTGTTGGGGTATGATTCCAACATGTTTGATACCAAACATGCCCAGGTTCGTTCCAGCCTCTCTATATCGTAATGGCTGATTCACTTACAAAGCCTGGAGAATGGACTCCGGGGTTTGTAGGGGTGGTCTGCTCATGCAGGGCCACCCTCACATTTGGAATCGAGCACCCAGACTTTGGGACTGAAAGACCTGCTAGAGGGGTGACTTATATGTTTCTAGTGCAGTGATGTAAGATATAAGGAAACATATCTTTCGTGAGAGGTGCATGCACTAACTCACACAGGCTGCAATGGCAGGCCTGTAGTCAGAGTTTGGAGGATCTCTTACATGCCACATGCTGCAGCCTATGGGGGACCCCTGGTGTGCCTAGGCCTTCGGTGCCTTAGTACCATATAGCAGCCAATTAGTACTCACCATAGCCAATTTAGGGAGGAAACACAATGACTGGGGTCCTGATTAGCAGGATCACAGTCAGAAAAACAGTAGAACACCAGCAAAATGTGGTGGTTACCATGAAAGCAGATCCTACTTTCCTACAATATACATCTAACATTAAAGCAAATAGCAAAGCTCTGAATGTACTCTTCACTGACCTACATTTCTTCAGATTATGAGAGGTCCATTTGTATTCATCTGATGCAAACCAGTAATTAAGAGCAGATAGTAAGGAAAGGATCAGCCTAGGGCATTGGTAGTTTTCAGAAGATTTCTGGGAACTTTGGCCAAATAACAAAGCTCCTTTGTGAGTCCATTAACCTCTTGAATGATATGGACTGTGACTTTCACATCAATAGTGTGACCCATTAGGTGCTGTGGATGAGGACGGCACAAGGGGCACCCAGATTTTACTTTTAATGTCCTCAACTCAGGCACAACGAAAAAGCTTTCCCTGCAGTCTAATTTTTTTTTGGGGGGGGGGGTTGAAGATGATCAACGCAAAATGCATACTGACACCATCAACTCTAAAAGTGCAACAAGAAATTATCGGAATTGGAAAGGTACAGATAGAAAAGAGGGATTCTCTCCTTTCCCACACAGCTGCTCTGTGGTGGATTCCAGCTCGGGGACCACTGCAGGAGCACAATTCCTGAGCAAGAATCCAAATCACTAGACCACCATGTACTTTTTATGGTGAGAGCCAGCTAAGTTGCCCTTATGCCCCCCTCTATCCAAGCCCTACTCGGTCTTTCTGCCCCCTTGGGAGTTGGATTGTGGGATTTTCCCCAATCCCCACACTCTTTGGGGACAGAGAGTCCACTAGCACCAGTGTATAGAAAAACATTTAAAAGAGGTGGGACTCAGCCTATCTAGCATCAGGCTGTCCCCACATCACAATAAGCCCAAACAATCTTTCTGTTCCCCTGTAGTAAAATGGGTATTTGCTCCAATCTTCCCAACCAAGGAAGAAAGTACAATTTTTTTTTGTAAAAATGGTCGAAGGCCAGCCCACCCTGGTCCATTTGGGCACCTGGTCACACCCCTCTATCAAGGGGGCCACACAATCTTTCAGCTCCCCGTGGGAGTTTACTGGAATGTTTCAAAAAAGCACTGCTAGATACCAGTGATTAGATTTTTAAATATTTGAGTAAGGGACTAACCATATTGACTTATAGCTGCTCCACGGATCCAAGACATTCAGACGGCATTCTGCCTCCCTTGAAGGCAGAATGGAAGTTTACTCCCAAGCTATACACCTGAAGAGGCAGAAAGCACCACTAGACTCGACTCCAAGGATTCTATTTTTCATTATGTACGGGATGGAAGGTGGAAATGTATTAACATTGAACTTCACCCCCACATCACTCATATCCAGATACTCTTTCTGCCACCGTTGGGCTTAATATGGGTTGCTTACCTACGTCTGCCGGCCCATTGGGGCAGAAAACACCACTAAATTCAAGGGATTGTTTTTTTATTGTGTATGGGTTTGGAGGTCTGGCCCAAATCGGCATCAAGCTGCACCCTTCCAGCCCTGGGGTGTACAAGCTATGTTCCCTCTAGGCTGCGCATATTTATGTGCAGCCTTGCTTCTTACAGCGTCCTGACAGGTCACACACCAGGAGGCCCAGTACATCAAGTAAATGACAAAGTGTCTGCTGCCAGTGTTCCAAGAGGCCTCTAGCAGGCAGTGTGAAACAAAACATATGTGAATGGGTTTCCCACTGCGATGAGAGTGTGCGGATGTGGCATTACTGCCAATGCTGCTGACATTGGAGCTGGGGGAACATTGCAGGGCCGGCCCTTGGGCATGTATATTAAAGTTTAAAAAGTACCTGCTGCCTCGTTTCTGGCCACCAGCAATTTTCAGACCACAATAAAAATGTTAAGATGTATCCAGTGATTAATGCTCTTCCTAGAGTGAGATTGAAGTTTTGACTAGTGGATGTTTTGACTCATCGTAAGGTAACGCAGAGAGATGCAAAGGATGTTTACCATACAAATCACAGAACTGTATTTATGAGGTTAGCTTAATGGGTTACTGCTTTTGTTAAAGAGACCCTTTAATTATTTGCAGTTTATAAGTTAAAATGCTAAAATAGAACAGCGAGCTATTAACTTATCAAAGAGCTGTGTGCAAACTATATTAGAGTGTTGGGATTTTCCCCAGTTTTTCATTATCCTAATGTCGCAAAGAGGATTTGTTTGGGTAGAAAACAATTGTTATTAAGGAGAACCTCCAACCATGGTGTTACATTTTAAATCCTGAGTTTGCTCTTCTCCACAATAAGCACTCTTAAACTATGCTGCCTTTCCAGTATGGATGACATGTAACTGGAACACCTTGTAATACTCTGTCTTATGTTCCATTTCCTAGACACTGATTTACACACATATGATTGATTCTCTGCATAATATGTGTGTGATATGTGTGTGATGTAAAGTGCTCTGATACCCTTCACTCATATGAGTGGTGCTGTAAAATTATTAGATGCTTCAGAGAGAGGGTGGTTATAGAGACTTGAGGGGTACTATTAAAGGGTGATAGTGAGAGAATCTGTGGCAGAGGTGGTCATTGGAAGGCGCCAACTAACAGTGTCACACTGGGTACCACCAGCACTAATGCCGGCCCTAGAAACAGGTTCCGGTCTTGATGCTCAATTAAAGAGCTCCAATACTTTCTAGTCGAGGTAGCTCAAAAAACTGTAAAAAAAGAAAAAAAAATAGGCAAATACTTTTGAATCAATCCTCCTTTTTATTCATCATCACAAAGAAGGCACCTTCAAATACATGAATTCAGGCTTTGCACTGTAAAAAACAAAGTTGCTCCATCTATAATTTTAACGCAGGCCACATATGGGTACACATGATCTGTGACTTGCCTTTTAATTCACCAATAGCATTGTATTTTGGGAGAAGGTGGTGGAGGAGCAGGGACGATTCTCAGTTCATGTTTAATAAATTATTTGAACAAATCCTGATGTACCAATTTGAGGTGCTTCTGAAGATCTACTATAGTTTAGCATAATCTGTGCTGCATGTTCGACATGCCATACATTTACAAGGCCTTGGCTTGTGTATGGGTTCTTAAGAGCCTGAACAGGCCCTTGGCTCAGCTGTCCCTGTTAATTTGTTGGCTTGTCCACCTTTGCCTTCTGCCACAGTATGGGCCACTGGAATTATGGGTCAATACAGAACCAAATTATGCAGCAGGATTGAATTATGCAGCAAGAAAAGGCACGTTATGCAGGGTAATGCTGCACGTTTTGAAATAGTATTACTTTATAATTTTGACATTTCACACATGATAACGCTAACTGGCCAAATGTTTCACCTCATTAGTAGAAATTTACCACCCAAATACAACAATAAACAACAGAAAGATGCCCAGTCAACCTTTGAGAAGGGTCTTCTACCTCGTAGCAATACAGGCAGACCCGGTTTTAGTAACTTTTTATCCATTCAAGCTAAAGGCAATTTCTGGGGATTAGATTTGCAAATTATACAGCAGATAATGGATTATGTGTAAATCGATACTCATGCAGAGAAGGCTGTAGACACAAAATATTAGAATTTCATGTCTTGACCATAGAACAAGGATGTGAGCTTTTTGTCAAGCATAGGTTTTGTACTGGAATGTGATTCTTCCATTAAAAAAATATCCATTAAGACATCTCTCACTGTATATGTGCTGTAAAGTGAATCACACTTGCAAAGTTTGAAAAATATGGAGACTTTTAAAAATTACTCCAATATATGCTTGTTTTTAGGGTACACCATTATTTGGCTCAATTCAATGCCCTTTATAGAAATGTTATTAGATAGAGATTTGCCTTAAAACCCATGGACGGTTACATGGGAATGCCCATGTACCACCTATGGTATGCCTCTCTGAAGCAAAGTAGCACAGTTTAATGCATAGCGCTACTTTGCGTTACTGTGGGCAACTTTCCTTCACAAATCATGATTTCTGTTGGAAAGTAAATCTAATCACAATATGTGCTGGGTTTGTGTCACTTTTGTGATGCAAACTCGGCGCAAAGAGTTAATAAATCCGGATCAGATTCTCTAAACAGGTACTTGTCAATGTTATGAGGATGAGTTGTGTTCTTACTGCAAGCTAATATAAGGTTACCAATGACCAATGCAGAGCAAATGTTGCTTTGCCAAATTTCTGTAGACAGGTTCTGGATTGGAAGAGAATGTGGATTGGAAAGTAAGAAAAGGTACTGGGTAGGAAAGTACAAAAGTATGAAGGACTGAAATAATAGAGAGATAGACAGGAAAGACGATTTGGGAGTGTGAGGGAAGGGGGAGATTTGAGGGTAGAGAGAAAAGGAAACATGTATGGAGAGGATGAGACATGGAAGTGAGATAGAAAGGAAGAAAAGGAGAGGAAAAGAAAGAAAGGGGAGTGAAATATAGAAAGGAAAAAGGTAGGGAAAAAAGAAGGAAAGGATGATAAAACAATCTAAAGGTGATAGGTAGACAAAGCAATGGCACACAAGGAGGTTGGAGCCAAGGAGAGGAACAAGATGAGGGAGAAGCATAGTCAAGATATAGATTTGACACAGTAAGGGCACAATGACTCATAATAGGGAGATGAAAGAGACTTTGTGGGGAGAGAAAGGAGTAGGACATAGATTGAAGAGAGGAGACAGAATTAGGAAAAGTGGAGCAGATCGAAACTAGAGAAAGAAAAGTGGGAATGTAAGGAAGAGCAAGGAGAGAAACAAAGCTAAAAAAAACAGGGAGGAAGGTGGTAAGGACACGCTAGGAGATCAAGTGGAACTGGACAGAGCTAAGAAAAGATTCAAGGGGAGATAATAGTGGCATGGGGATAGTAAATAGAGAGGAATTATAAGTAGAATGATTAGGACACAAGATGCAGTGGCACCCATGCCCAAGGCTGCAAGGAGCCCTCTGCGCCCCAGTAATGGGTGTCTTTTAATACCAACCCAGAGATGTGAGTGAGTAAGTCTGGGTGTTCTTTTTTTACTGGTTTGCATTAAGGCCCACTGCACCCTTACTATGCCACAGATTTTGGTAGCTTGCACATCGCACATGCTTGTATATTAAGTTGTTGCTTATCTTCATTGCACAAAGCCTGAGCTGCAATGCACAAAGCACCTTTATTGCCACACATACAGAAAATAAATTGGAGGGAACATTGCGTACAAGGTCTTTCTGCCACCAATCAGTCAACCAGAATGACATGCAGCACTACTAGACACCAGGGATTTATTTATTTTGTATGTGGTAGGGACTGCCTCATACCAGCTTTGCACCATTCCCATCTACATCAAGGACTTGCACATTTTTTAGGTATGAGTGTGGGTGCTAACAGGTCCTGGCATTGGGCTTTGCCCCTTGGCCAGGGTCTCATGCAGTCTTTTTGTGTCCCTGGTAGGCAGATTGAGTACTTTATCCTTGATCTTCATGCACACCAAGGAAACAATAGGCACCAGGGGTTCCTTAGTTACTTTTTTGTTATGTATGGGGCAGGGGACAGACCTGTGATGGCATTTGGCCATTTACCTCTCCCAAGCCCCAATGTATTTGTATAGCGCTAGACTCGACTCCCGAAGGAGTATCTCTGCGCTCAATTCACCCTGCACGTAGAAGAACAATGCTCTCAAGAACTTGAAGAGGAGGAGGCGCTATATTTGAAACAAAAAAGTCTTCAGCAATTTCCTGAAAGCCAGACGATTAGTACAAGGCCTGAGGGTGGCAGGCAGTTTGTTCCAAAGACTAGGACCCAAAAATGAAAGAGCCTTTCTGCCCAGTCTCGCCTTTTTACCAGAGGGAATTTGTAAAAGGGATTGGTTGCTTGAGCGGAGGGTACGTGCAGGATTGTAAGGAACAAACTTCTCAGCCAAATACAAAGGGCCTAAGCCATAGATACCCTTATGGATGATACAACAAGTTTTGAATTTAACCCGTTGTCGAATTGGAAGCCAGTGAAGCTTTTCCAGTAGAGGGCGAGTGGGGGTTCTAGGTGGGGCATTGAGATCCAGCCTTGTGGCGGCATTCTGAGCTACCTGGAGTCTACTTAGCAAGTTGTAATTTGCTGATATTAGTAACCCATTACAGTAGTCCAGGTGTCTGAGCACTAGAGCCTGAACAAGAGTCTTTCTAGATGAGTCTGGCAGTAATGGGAACACCTCCCCACGAAACAGCCCAGAGGGACGACCGGTGTACCGACGGATAGAGCGGTGCACCCAGTACCTGAGCTGGTGCCAGGTGAGGTGGGGCTGTTCCCTTCCTTTTAATGGGAGGATGCGCATATCGCACTTTTCAGGTGATATTTTTTAATGTCTATATACAGCAGTAGCACTAATGGTCCTGAAGAAGCAGCTGGAGACTGTGTAGCTCCGAGTGACTGCAGAAACATGTCGACCTAATAACTTTGTTGGTAGTCATTTGTTACACTACTACTTGCACTGTTTTTATTGATTTGGGAGTGAAAGGGTGCATATTAAAGTTTCTTTCCCCTATCACTATCCAATTTTAGAACAATTTTTGTATGTTTCACTTTATCACTTTCACTTTTTTTAGCACTGTTTTCCAGTTCCCTGCAAGACACACTTTGTTCACATCTGAGTGTTTTGTTTCTGGTACACCCTTAAATTGGTTTGTAACATCTGCCGGTTTATTGTGGGTTCCATTACTCTCGATGTACAAGAGATCCCAGATGATGAAGGGCGGTCTCGAAGGTGGACTGATGGAAATTCGTTCACGTTGAGTGGTTCTTTCACAAGATTCCTTACTTGTTCACCAACACATTGGTGTTTTTGGTTAGATACATAATTGAGTTAGTCCTTTGACTTACTGCTATTTTTTGTTGGTGTAATTAATTGTACAGTTAGGGGGCATAGCAGTCGTGGTCGATAAACTTCTCCTGGTACCTCCTTTTTGTGTTATAAAGTAATGGGAATACTCTTCTAAGTAATCGAATTACGTAGAAGCAGGACCCAGCTGTTTTATTGACATGCTCCTTTGAGGACAACCCTTGGTCCAACCGAACACCCAGGTTTTTTACTACCTGCTTGGGACTAGGGACAGGGCCCAGATCTAATGGCCACCAGTCCGGGTAACCACAGTAGAGGGGCCTTCCTAAAAAGCATAACCTCTGTTTTCCCTACATTACATTGCAGGAAATTCAAGGCCATCCATCGAGACACAGCCCTCATACCCTCTGAGAAGGACTGCTTAATTGCCGCAGTCAGGGTCTGCAAAGGAAAGAGCAGCTGAGTATCATCAGCGTACAACACAGGAATTAATCCACAAGATCTCATAAGGTCAGCCAGTGGGGCCACATACACGTTAAAAAATGTGGGACTTAAACACGAGCCCTGTGGCACCCCTTTGGTGAGTTCCAGAGATGCAGAACGGAAAGGACCCAAACTGACACTCTGCGAGCGGCCAGATAGGAAGCTCTTCATCCAGGACAGAGCCGTGTCCCTAACCCCTACCTCCTGCAAACGACTGAGCAAAATTTCATGCGATATCGTGTTGAAAGCTGCGGAAAGGTCCAACAGCACCAGAATCAGAGAGCTCCCCTTATCCTGTGACATTATGATGGTGTCAGTCACAGAAAGGAACGTCGATCCTGTGCTAAAGTTGGGCCTGAATCTGGACTGGGAAAGATCTAAACCTCCAGTTAGCTCGATGAAATTCGACAGATGGATATTGATATGCTTTTCCGTTATCTTGCTCAGGTATGGGAGGAGAGATATGGGGCGGAGGTTGGATAAATCAGTCCAGGGCGGAGTAGAGTTTTTACGGATGGGATTTACAAGAGCCTTCTTCCACTCCTGTGGGACCTGACCCTCAGCAAGGGAGAGATTCACCAGGGTCTGGATCATAGGACCAAGAGAATCGCCTGAGGAGGAGACAGCTCTGGCAGGAATAAGGCCTGAAGGGGATCCTGTCTTAATTTGGCCTATTTGTGTCTTTATATCATCCTGACTAACTGCTGGGAAGGCAGTGAGTAAGGTGGAATTAATGGCCTGGGGGTAATGTGGTGGTGTAGGGGGGCAGTCCATAGGGTTAGTTGTCTTGATAATTTTATCATAAATCATCTCTATTTTATTTCTGAAAAAAAGAGAGATGTCATCACATAATGATTGTGAGAATAAGTCAAGACTTTCACAAGCCGTAGGTTTGGTAAAGGATTGTAGAATCCGATATAGTACCTTAGAAGAATTGCCTGCCTCAGTTAGTTGCGAGGCAATATAGTTTTTCCGGGCCAATCTAATGTTTTTATGATATGTAGACAAGGCTCTATAAAAACCATTTTTATCTTCCTCAGAATGTGTTTTTCTCCAGGTTTTTTCTAATTTTCTACAAGCCTGTATGTCAGATCATAGTTGGTCAGTATACCACGCCTCTTGACGGGAAGCAGGACGCTATTTACAAAGTTTCATGGGGGCCAAGGAATCAACTGCAGTTGAATGGCAGAATTGAACTTAGATAAGGCCCGTTCAATGATGTCAGAGACTTTAATAAGGGGCTCGACGAGTGTCTTCTGAAAGACGTCTGGTGTCACTTTGTACCATTGTCTACGCCACAAAGGAGGAGAGGAAGACCGTTTACTAGATTTGTTTAGGCCCAGTAGGGAGAATTCAATAAAAAAATGGTCTGACCAATTCACCTGAATGGGGGGACGACATACAATCTTAGAAGAGTTAGAAAAGATCATGTCCAATGTGTGGCCTGCTCGGTGAGTTGGACCTTTGTTACGTTGTATAAGTCCTAATATGGATAAATCCACCAGAAACAACAAAGTCTCAGGATTATTAGGAAGGTCACCATGCACATTAAAATCCCCTAGAAGTAAAAAGTCGTTCCGGATTTAAAATACGGAGCCAGTATTTCAACTAGGGAGAGGGCAAAATTAGCACTCTGGCCTGGAGGACGGTAGACCAGAGCCCCCTTCCAGTGGGTTTTAGAAGGAGTGCTAATCCTGAAGATCATAATTTCCATAGTGGCAGTGCTCCTTTGACACTAAATGGAGACAGTAATCCCCTCTTTTTGAATTATAGCAATGCCACCACCCATTTGAACAGGTCTGTCTAGCCTTATCATATTATAACCCGCAGGAATACCCAAGATAATTGCAGGGACCGAGTGAGGTTTCAGCCAGGTTTCAGTCAGGAAGCATAACTCAGGCTGGACGGTGGAAATGAGATCCCAAATTTCTATATGGTGTTTGGGTAGGGAACAAATGTTACATAACAGACTCTTCCACCCATTCAGCGAGTGTGTTTCTTCCCTGTTGTACCCAACCGATGCATTTACATGAGAGGCCTGAAACCGGCAATGCCTACACGAAAAAGGACCTTCCAAGCATGGCCAAGTGTCACGTACGCAACCTTGCAAAGGGGCTTAGTGTAGGCTTAATAATTCCTGAGCTTAGTAACTAACACAACTTTCTACTTCAAGGTCTCTACTAACCTGGACAGGGTCCATAGCCCCTGGCCCAGTCCTGTCGCGGACAGGCGCAGACGGGCTACCCTTTGGCCACTCTTCGGCGCATCTTCGGCGCAACCCTGCGCGCGAACGCTGCGTGCTTGTCGATACACGAGGGCTAAATAGCCCTGGAGTTCCTGCGACTAGAGCGCTAACCGCTCCAGTGGTAGGGCGGAAGTGCCTGGCTCTCCCTGACCCCCCCTCCGCGCAACGGTACTGGCTACCGCGTCGGACCGGGGCGGGCAGGAGTAGTGACTGAGCCCAGGCTTCCTGTTGGTGTCCGGTGAGTGCCAAGACCCCCTTATAATTCCCAAATGGCACAGATAGAGTATTATTAAAATACGATCAAAGTTGCAGTCAGTATTGCACGAAACACAGTTGAAATTTCAGAGTTAAAATACACGTTTTAAAATTAGCGTCAGCAAGAGGAACACTAGAATTCTACCTGTTGCAAGGAACGGATCGGGAGAGACACTGCCACCGCCCTCCCTACCGCAGCGCACCCGCTGATACACTCTGCCTAAATAGCCCTGGAGTTACTGCGACTAGAGCGCTAACCGCTCCAGTGGTAGGGCGGAAGTGCCTGGCTCTCCCTGACCCCCCCTCCGCGCAACGGTACTGGCTACCGCGTCGGACCGGGGCGGGCAGGAGTAGTGACTGAGCCCAGGCTTCCTGTTGGTGTCCGGTGAGTGCCAAGCCCCCCTTATAATTCCAAAATGGCACAGTTAGAGTATTATTAAAATACGATCAAAGTTGCAGTGAGTATTGCACGAAACAAAGTTGAAATTTCAGAGTTAAAATACACGTTTTAAAATTAGCGTCAGCAAGAGGAACACTAGAATTCTACCTGTGGCAAGGAGCGGATAGGGAGAGACACTGCCACCGTCCTCCCTACCGCCAAGACAGCCGCCAAAACAGCCAAGACAGCCAATGTGCCTCCCCTAAGAACAGATTGGAGTTTTACCCTTAATTTGACATGAGGGGTCATAAAGCTCACTAGAACACAAGCATGTAGTTGTTTATTTTTTAAATTATGTATTAGATGGGGCAACCGGTCCTAGCATTGGGGGTGTGCCCCACAAACTACGGCCAACATCTTTATACCTCAGGGATGCATAAATGGCACTTGTTAGACATGTCAGCCTTAAGGTGGTCTTCCCCTTAACATTTTGCGTGTTTGCCTCCAGTTATGCTCATCTGTTTTTATTGCTTTTAGGGCTCTAGGCAATTTATCACTGCTAACCATTGCTAACGTGCATGTGGCCACCCCCTTAACATGGTTTGATTGAATTATCCCTGAGTGGCATATTTAATTGACTTATAAGTCCCTGGTAAAGTGCACTACATGTGACCAGGGCCTGCAAATTAAATGCTACAAGTGGGCTTGTATCACTGAATGTGATACCTACTTAAGTAGCCCTATAAAATGTAGCTCAGATTTGTAATTATATAAACCCTCTTTTATGGTAAATTTGAATATATCATTGCAATTTTTATAATGCCACTTTGAGAAAGGTAGCTATGTGTGCCTGCTGCCTGTCTGCAATACACATCTGGGGTGGGTAACAACTGGACCTTGTGCACTCCCTCTAGACATCTTGCTGCATATATAATGCAAATCCTGGCAAATGTAAAAACAACATACTTCATAAAATCAGGGTTGGAAAATACAGCAGTTTAGTAAGAATGGAAATAAATAAATCACTAGGTATGGCTGTAGGTACATGTATCAGAGTATCAGCCTAACTACATCAGTAAGAAAATATGAATTATAGTAATGACTCTGGGCTTAGTAAATGAATTTTCTTATAAAACTGAGTAGGGTGCTGGGGCACAGGTGCGCCTACTACAAAGGTTGTGGTAATCTTCGAAGTTCCTTACTCAATGAAACGGGAGGCCTCCATCGAGTTTTCTCCCCAGAATTACCAAAGATCCAACATGTCCCAAAGCAAGGTCTGAGGTATGTTCTACCAGGTAAGGTGGCCAAATACTAAATGTATTAACTAGGTGTCTGTACTGGATCACCCATGTGCATGAGAGGGGAATGCAGCTGCCCGCCAAAGGCACAGTGCAGATGCTTACAATTACACACGACCTTTACTGCCACTATCGGGCCGCCCTCAAGGGAGCATAAGTCGGCTGGGCTAAGTCTCCCTCGGGCCTCATTGCAGTATTGTACCCGGCCAGGGTCCATTTAGGGTGTCAGCTAGCACCTTGTGCCAGTGCCTCTGGAAGAAACAGGCCGTAGCAGCGAAGGCAGCCCTCAGACCGGGGCCTGGGGTGTGGAGTACTAATTATCTTTTATGCAAGCAGCCCCCTTGGGCTGGTGCAGGGAACTCAGTCATCTAGACTGCCCTACTTTACAAGAGGGCGCACCAAAGTGGGTGCCGGCTTTTACCCCTGGAAACTACTGAATACATGTCAAGATAGAAGCAATCTAATAAGTCCCTGTGTGTGCCCGGGGCACTGCACAGTGCACAAGGGAATAGAGCAAAGCAATAAATAACAATCCACACGGAATTCCACTTTCCACACAGCGTATTGTTTTCAGCGTGGTAGCTTTCCAAAAAAGAGGATTTTTAGGCTTTCCCAAGCAAAGAACTTGTAACCCATAGAAGGGTGCCAGAAACTTACTCAGTTACAAAGTGCAGCACTCCCCATGTGCTGGAAGCAAAGAAAGAGCGCTCACCTGCTGCTGCTTTGTAGAACATAGTGCAAGCCGCAAAGCCCCAGGAAAACACTGAGAGGGGGGTCACATGCAGTTAACAGCTGACAAGCAGGCCAACACATCCAGGCAGGTAAAAGGAAGGGATGGCAGTTCCTCCTCACATCACCACAGTGCCTTAGGGAATCCATAGTAAGGGAGCTGCTGACCGCAGGGTAACAAGCAATTCAGTGAGTCTTTTGTGCTACCCACAGGTAAAAGCAGCAGGGCAACAAGAGAAAGGCAGTCCAGTTGAGTCATTTTTTGCAGCGCAGGCAGTCCTTCTGACAGAGTTTCAGTCCCAGTCTCCAAAGTGCTCTAATAATATAGGGTCAGAGGCCCTGTGGTATACTCTGGTGCCTTACTTCTAGAAGGTAGGAGAAGTTTCCAGCAAGGTCTTTAAAGCACCAGGAGTTTTTCTCTTCTCTTGCCTTGGCTCCAGACTTCAGTAGGGGGGAAAAGAGCCCTTTGTGTGAGGGCAGGCCACAGCCTTTACAAATGTAAGTGTGCCATGCCTACCTCTTTCCCAGCCCAGGAAGACTATCAGTATGCAGATGGACCCAAACCCTCACGTGTGATGGCTGTCTGGAAAGTATGTAACAGGCATTCTACCCTAGCTATGGATTTGAGTCAGGCTGCAAAGTGGCATTTCTAACAAAGTTACAAAAAATACACCTCCACCAGTAAGCATGATTTTTCAATACCACTCTAAACATACGAAACATTGCAGCACTAAACCTTTCAGATCAGAACTTACCACTGAAAAACATATCAGGGAATTCCCAATGTAAACATATCAGAAGAGCAGGCCTCATAGCAGCTGGGAAACCATATAGGCTGTTTGTCACTACCAGGACGTGCCATACAATGAAGGCACATGTCCTACTTTTTCCC
This sequence comes from Lissotriton helveticus, assembly GCF_964261635.1. Lineage (NCBI taxonomy): Eukaryota > Metazoa > Chordata > Amphibia > Caudata > Salamandridae > Lissotriton > Lissotriton helveticus. The sequence continues at coordinate 481,022,619 of NC_136067.1, forward strand.
CACACAGCACCTTGCCCATAGGGCGACCTAGGGCCTTCCTTAGGGGTGAATAATATATATAATAAGGAGAGTTTCAGGCTTGGCAAGTAACTGTAGATGCCAAGTCAATGTGGCAGTCAACTGCAGAATCAGGCACTGCAGGGGCAGAGGCCTGAGACGGGTTTTAGCGGCTAATTGTGAGGGTGGTGCAAAAAATTTCAAGATATGCAATTTTTTTTTTTAAATTAACATTTTATATATAAATAATGCAGATTTACATTTTTTGAATATATATTTTGATTTAGATAAATCTGTTTTCACTAGTAAATGTGCCTTTTTAGGTTTCGCCTCGTCAAAAGCTGCGCCGCGCAGCTTTTCGGCGCAGGCAAAATCTTATGTCTACAGTATGTGGCTTGGGAATCCGCCCTCTGTTCCATTGGCTAGCTCCATAAATGGAGGCTAGCCATTGGAACAGAGATCTGTCCGTCAAAGCCGGAGCAGATTCGTGGGCGTTCCGGCGATTTTTAGGCTTTTCGCAACGTCATGAAGACGTGTCCACTGTGGGCGTGTACTTTTTTTTTTTTTTACATGGCTGTTTATTTCACTTGTTCGATCGTCCTGGTCCCGCATGGTTGTATCCCGCTGCCCGTTTCCGCCCCCCCTCCCGCTGCCCGTTTCCGCCCCCCCTCCATCTGTCCGTTTGCCCGTTCCCGCCCCCCCGCCCCCACCGTCCGTTTGCCCGTTCCCGCCCCCCCCCTCCGCGGCAGAAAAGAAACCGGTTTTTGCATTGTGGAAAAATATATTCCCCGTGGTGAATATTAAAAAACGTTGTCATTATTTCCCTTAATATAGTGTCCAAGAAGCCCTGAAGTGTGTACCTGGATTCTTGGGGTACCTTGTAGTTCGAGCTCTGCTGTGCTGCAGACGCTGGGTTCACTCCCCGGGAGCCGCGCCCGGCGTTTTGAGGCCGGGAGCGCTTAGAAGCCAGTGAGGGGAACCGGTCCAACGAGACGTGTTCTGGCTTGAAACGGCGCCGGCAGGGAACACCTCGTGAGAAGGGGCGGCTCAGAACCAGGCGAAACATGTCAACTGGCCTCATTTCCTACTCACCTATCCTTTATGTTTGTTTATTTTTTGCAGTTTTGTATCACACGAACTCGACCGAAGGTATCGGAGCGCTACATATGGAGCACCAGCTGAGCTACAGACCGACACATTCGGGGAGAGAAGTGATTTATTTGCCCAGGACCACGGGATGTTTGAGCCGGTCCCTGCTCCGGTCTTTAGCGCTTCCTGGAGCGCTGACATCAGTTGGGCTCGAGGCGCTCGGGGGTCTGTCCACGGTGCAATCTTGACATTAAAATCTGTTTATTTGTTTATCTTCTCGGTGGTGGCAGAAGGAAAGAAAGACACAGGCCTCTTAAAAGAAAGAAAACAGACTGCGTCGAGTCCTTGGCCTCTTTTTATCTGGGTAACACACGACCCCCTATCTTTAAGAGCAATTCCGCCTGGGGCAGGAAGGGGGGCCACAGCCCCCAAAATTCAGGAGTCAAACAGAGAAGCCCGGGGGGCGGGGTTCAGAATCAGGGCCAGCCCCGGCCTCCCCCCATTACATGTTCGGGGTTGCTGCGGTCTGGTTCCCGGTGCCCCGTGCTCCCTCATGTGTGACACCTTCAGCCAGCCGTAACTTTAGCCGACAAAGCTGTTTTTTAAGCCAGTAGCTTAACCGGAACTACAAGTACCAGAATGCACCGTGCGTGCTTCACAGAGCATGGGCTGACTGAAGACCACTCGCCAGACTCGCACATGAAGCTAGCTCGGCTCGGCTCGAAGTGCTGTTGTAACCGCGAGATCATACCGAGCCGACCTTTCCTGTGGCGTCTGCCTTCCTCAACCCGCTGTTTGGTGTTGTGGCGTTGTGGCCTGAGCTGCCAGGTTCGAATCTCGGCGTCCACTCAACATCATGTGATTCTGGGCAAATTACTTCATCTCCCCATGGCTGTAAGCAATGCATGGATGGTTGTGTAATGAACTATCTGATACCCACGTAAAGCGCTCAATACCTGGGGTCCAGGTTGTGCTGTTTTTTTTTCAAAAATGCAGAAGAATGCACTGAGGTTAAAAAAAACAGAAACCTACTTACTGGCTGTTTGTACAGAGTGAAACCAGAAAACCTGGACAGACACCTGCTTCCTTGCTTACATTGTGTGATTTTAGGCAAATATTGTTTTTTTACCAAATCTCTTTTTTGTTTGTCCTCACGCATGAAAGCCCCTGCGAATATGTGAGTTCAGACTACCATTTGTAGAAAACTATCACTATTAATAAATGCTTCTCAGATCAGTCCTATAACGTGCCCTGTTAATGTCAGATCATCCACGCGTTAAAGAAATACATTTTGTGAACTTTGAAGACTCGTTATCATATTTTCCGTGGTTTGTTGTATTTGTACACGTGGTTTATGGTAGGGTGTACATATTTTCAGGGCTCGGCTCGTGCACGGCTCTAAGATCCGAGCCAGGCCCTTGGCTCGGCTCACCCTGTTCATTTGTTGGCTTGCTCACCTCTATTCTGCACACACATTGTTTCAGAAAGAGGCACAGCGCCTCTTCAGCGGCGGTAGGCACTATATAAATACAATGTAAATGAACATTTGGTGTTGGCAGCTAGGCATGCCTCACCCCCCCCTCCCTCTCAGACCAGCCCTCCCCACCCCCACCCGATGAGTGGAGTGTAGTGGGAGGGACAGACATGACTGTTGAGAGACAGGAGCGAAGTAGCCCGCGCCGGTCAGATATTTCCGTCTGGGCATGGAAATCAGACTTGACCCTCCTGGAGGGGGGTGGGGAGCACGGCTGCCATCCCGGGAGTGCTTTCACTGGGGGGGGGTGGGCAGGGGGACCCTGAATATACACAGGTGAAAGCACAGGACACGTACACCGAGTTGTTAAGTTAAGTTTTTGCTGTCTCCTCACTTTGCTGGCACCTAGACGTGCCATGTTGCCCCCAATGTGCATGTGTCACGGGCGGGGGGGTGGGTGGTAGGGGGGTGGAGAGAGACCACCCACGGCGCTAGCTGCTGTGAAGAGCAGTGAGCAGATGGCCCCTCCGAGTTCTCTCTTGGACCAGTGGAGCGAGGCTAGGGTCTCGGCGTCGGCTCAATATGCTGCTAATCTGGACAAATCACTGTATCTCCCGCCTGTGCCTCAAAACAAATAAAATACAGAATGTGACCTCTTGAAATATAACTGGTTCTCATGTAAAGCGCTCCACTCCCGTCGGATCGAGTCCGCGCTATATGAATCGACAAGAAATAAAATAATTATTGCTAATGGGGATTGTTCAATCATGTGATTCTCACGAGTTACGGGACATAGGGTAATCTGACAAGAGGCTACTGTCAAAGTCGACAAGAAGGAGTGAAAGGGCAGAGGATGGCGTGGGGGGCACTAGTAGCAAAAAAGGAAGGGGTGGGGCGGCAATTTTAAGTAGCGGAAAAGACATTAATATTACAAAGGAAACTAAAAATGTCTAGAAATGTAGTAGGGTGGTTGGTGTCCAGTTGTTTCCACATTCCATAAAACCGTAGGAACCCCTACCCCCTCTTTAAAACAAATTTTTAAAAAGTACATGCCGTTGTTCTATTTTTCAGAGCGGATAATTGCGTCTTCATTTTTTTATTTCGTTACATTTTACCACAGTAAATACTGCAATTACAGCTTTTTCCTCTGTAAGGTTCTTGTAGTTCACGTTTCGGGAAAATCGATTCAATCATTTGCTGTACTTCTGTGAATCCGCTGCAAGTAGTCCCGGTCGGAGTTTCCCGACCTTGACTTGTCCTTCGTTTGCAACTCACATTTCAGACATGCGGACGGAGCCTCTGACCTGTTCACCAGGGGTTACCAAACTAACACAATTGTGTAAAATGGGTTCACACATTAGAGTTGTGCATGTTAGTGAACTGCAGGTTGCACTCTGAGTTAAATGTCCGTATTTAGGCAGATCAATCCGGGGGATAACATTCCTCTGTAAACTAGGACTGCTGTGTTTCATGCCTGTGTTTTTCTCATTCAGATTCATGAATGGTAGTGTTAGGTGGAGGATAACTTCTGAATGTCGACAAACTAAACGTGCCGTTGTATTTGTTCTGTACATTTTAAAGTATATTCCAGGCCATTCCCCCATTTTTCTGACTTAAGAAAAAAATACAAAGCATACTATAGAACAGTTTTCAGTGTAATTTAATACACCGAGAGGTTTTGTTTTTAAAATAGGTTAAAATAGTTATACGTGATTCCTATTTATCATTTGAATAGAGTTCTCGAGAGGGGTGCGTACAGTTGCAATTCTGTAAGGTATTCATAATTTTACAATTTTGTAAAATTGCTTAGTTATGAATTTTCAAGAAAACTAGTTACCCCTCTCGTGAATTTCTCAATTTTGGAAAGAAACATTTTTTGCAGAAAAAATAATATATATACATTGTTTGATCAAATTAAGTGACCTGATGACCACGGTGCCTTCTTTTTTTCCTGTACTCAGATTGTGGCCTGTGGGAATTGGGCCTCTGATGTTGTGAGTTGTATGTCGGGTTGGGTCTTCTAGGCCCTGCAAGTTCCCCCAAGGGTGGGCATTCACTTCAACTGAGATACTTTGTGGTGAATCTGCTGTGGTTCAAGGTGGCTCTGGGTGTGTGTGTGGTTCTGGGTGTGTGTGTGTGTGTAGCTCTGGGTGTGTGTGTGTGGCTGGCTCTGGGTGTGTGTGTGTGTGGCTCTAGGTGTGTGTGTGTGTGTGTGGCTCTGGGGGTGTGTGTGTGGCTCTGGGTGTGTGTGTGTGTGTGGTAGTAATTGCTGTCTGCTGAGCTCGTCCATAGGGTACAATAGGTCTCACATTTGCGAGAGATTAAGCTATTGGCATTGTAAATGACAAAGCCATTTATTTATCTGTTTTCAAAACCAACACATAAATACAAATTTTGTCATTTACAATGCCAATAGCTCTAACTTTTCCAAAGGCGAAACCATTGCATTGGAAATGCTTGTTTAGATATTTAAATAAAAAAATGTAGTTATAATTTAAAAAAATTACAAACTATTTTGATAATGTAAACATTTTAGATGTATTAATTAAAAACAGGAAATTTATGTTAAATATTTTATCAAAGTTGTGCTCATAATTTTGTTTGAATGGTAGAAAATATTAAAGGAAAGTATGAGATTTTACATCAATTTTATAATATATAGTTTTAAATTTTATATAAACATGTTTTATATAAAGGTTAGTATCTTAAAATAGTGTGTTTGAACAAAATGTTTTTTTCTTTTACCGGAATGTCAGAAAGTTGACTAGTACATTTGTATTTTTAATTTATATTATTTTAGATACATAAGTATTACTGTGAATTGAATGTATTAATTTTGAAGGTGTTAGTGTCTATTTAGTGTCCAACACTTTCCACAAATTAGTTAAGATATGAGTGGGAATAATACATTTACCATTTTAGTATTCAACACTTACCCCATGTTGGTTTAGATTGTAATCAAAACCTTACAACGCCAATCCCATCAGGGAATTGACTCATACCTTCCAGCGGAAGATTTGGCTTCCTGGCTTCACAGCCACTTCAACAGCCCAGGCCTAGATTCTGCCAATTCTAAACAAACATGACCCTCAGTACTGGTCCAACGTCTTGGTACCAGTATACAACCAGAACAGGGTTACTCGAAAAATCCTCTCACCAATTTACAAGCAGGACAACAAGGGTGTTGTAAAAAAATACCGCCTTGTCGCCCTGATCAACAACGATGCTAAATACTACGCAGGATTGATCCTAGAAGAAGTGAAATCCTGGGCCTCCTCTTCGACTATTATACCAATAATCCACACAGGCTTCTGCAAACACATGGGAACAATTACCAACATCATGGCTCTAACTCTCCTGACTGATGCCGCAAAGAAAGCCAGGCAACCACTATGCCTATGTTTCATTGACTATAGTTCAGCTTTCGACCACAATGATCAAACAAGATTATGGCAGAAGATGAAAAGATGGGGAATATCATCAGGCCTCCTGATACAACACATCCTACTACACATTCACTCATGGGTAAAAGTCAGACTGGGGAGTGGGACACACCTTTGGAGATGCATTACCACCACCAAGGCTGAATTGTTACTACGACGGAACCCACAGTCCGGAGAGTAACTTAGAGATTCCCTATGCCAACTTGTACCTGAGCACAGGGTTTAATATTCTACTGAAAGAGAAATTCTGAAAGCATTGGCTGGGTATAATGCTGATTCTACCCCACCATCCAACATGGAAGAGGAAATCTGGAGACAACACCTACCGTCTATGCAGTCAAGGATTGGAAGATCTTGTCCAAATACTCTGCAACTGCACAAGCTGAGCAAAAGAATGACGCTAAGACCTCTGTCCCCTTTTTAACTAAAACGGGATTCACTCCTGCAAACAGGCAGTGCAGGCTTGCTTTCAATCCGCTTCTACAAAACTGATTTGCCAATTTACAAAATTCCTCAATATAGTGGAGAGGAGACTACATATAGAATCACACTGCAGAGATAAAACAGCCTAGTAGCATAATAAAACAGACAAAGCACAAGCCCTCAACACACCAAAATACTGCAACAATTAACTTGAACAAACAAATATATAAGATCAGACAAAACCTGATAAGCATGACCAGCCCAGTGACCTTTTATTGCATAATTTTACCAGCTTTGCACATTGGATAATGTTCTCAAAGCACAATAACACGATCTACAGCAAAAAGGGCTTAATTGCAACCTCGAGCCAAAATGACAAGGACTGTGGGTGCAAAAATAGTAATGGGGAAACTTGGATCTACGCTATTAAAAAGCCTAGTCTTTGCACAATTGTAACTTGCACACGACATTTTATTGCTCAAATGTTTGCAGGTTCCATCGTAGCCAAAATAACACTTCTAGGTGAAATGAGGAAAAACTGAATCCAGAGACGTCCTCTCTTGGTTTTAAGCTCAATGCCGAAATAACCTGTCATTATAGACAAAATATTTTTTAACTTTATATTATTTTCTTTTTTTGTATAAATCATTTTAACTATATGTGCTATGTGTATGCAATGATTTTAGTGCAATGTGAATAGCAAATTTCACCTCTTTAGTGCCCAAAACACCTGTTTATAGTTGGTTTAGATTGGAGTGGGAATTGTAAATGTCACAGTTTTAGTGTTGAACACTTATCCCAAGTTGATTTAGATTGGAGTGGAGATAGTAAATGAGGCATTTTTGAATGAACTCTGGAGAAGTAAATTAACTCAAGTGGGCTAGTATTTTGCCCAGCTACCAGCACTTTGGGATTTTGCATTGGAAGACCAAGTGATGTTTTTCCCCCAACGCCTACCAAATTATTATTTTGGGGCTTGAGAAGACCTGTTTCTCACACTCATTTCTCACAGCATATTGTATACTGAGTGGCACTTTTGAAATAAAAGGAATTGCACCTTTCCTTCACTTGATCTTGCGAACATAGGTCTAACCTATCTTCAAAAACGTCAGGAAGTTAGTTTTCAAATAATAGGTGAGTGTACACTGTTTGTGTTTGGACTTGAGGTTGTGCATTGGGATATAAATACACTCCTTTGTCCTTTTGTACTGACCATCCTAAGGTTTTGTCACCTTTTTCTGAAACAAAAATATTTGTAACAGCATATCTGTTCTTGTACTCCACCTTTGTCTGGAAATAACCCTTCATCTTAATGGGTTGCCTCCTCATAGCCTCCTGGATGTATGCATATTTTCTTCAGGGTCACACTCCCATCAAACACGTTATTATCAGAGATGTTAGTTAGCCTTCAGCAAGAATCAAACATGTTTTTAACTTCCTTATCTCCTATTTTCACTATATTTTTAGGATTATTAGTGGCAACATCACTCGTGAACTATTATGTCATCGGAAACCTCTTTAATCATTCTGTTGTGTATGGCTCTCATAGCAAGCCTCTGTGATTTATTTATGGTTCTGAATTGTTTAACTCACTGTTATGACATAGCAACAGTGGATAGCAAAACGGATTACCCATTATTGTGATGTCGTAAAGGTCTTCCAGGTCGACCTGGCAGGCCTTCCTGAGAACATGCCAGTGTACTCTGCTTTGACTGAAAACAGAAAGCACTGCTGCAGGTTGGGAAAAGAAGTCAGGAAAGGTGGTGTAGGTTGGCAGGCACGTTTTTGTAACCTTTCAGACAGGGATACATAACAGAGGCCATGGTATGTTTGGCTCTCCCATTACTCATTTGCCTCTGAATACCAGTTGAAAGCGGGGCAGATGAGTTTAAGTGACATTGATAACATAACATTTTAGATGGTTCTGAGTGACATCATAGGCAAATCAAGCTTTGCTTTCGGTGTATATTTGATGTCACTCACAGCCCCTTAGTAAAACAAATAACTGTAACTCACTGTTACCCATCCATAATTCTATATGTTAATATTTCTGCTACACATTTTGTTAGTTCTAAAACAAATCATATAATGCCCCTTTTAACACAGTTGATACACACTGGTTTCAAAGCTGGACTCTCTTTTGAATTGACCATGTAAACTGGTTGAGCACATTGGTAATATTGGCTCTCGAACGAAGGGTCAGAAGACCTTTTGTAATTTGACTCAGGCCTTTTGGTAGTTTCACCTTTGTTAATAGAAATTGTATGTTGAGGTGTCTTCTGTCTGATTATTCCCGTTACCATGCCAACCACAGCTCGGGTAATAATTTCTCTTCACAAACTGTCCTAACTGGGGCAACAGATGTTGGTTCTGAAATTTTGATCCGGGAAGTTCCAATGTTAAAGGGAAAGAGGGAGAGGGATTATACAGAAGATACCACTGGTAGCTCATGTGCCCTTCCGTGCCCCTCATCAATGCATACTGTTATGTTATGTTATATTGTATTTGTAAAGTGCACAGCTAGTCAATCGAGTGTCCCGGCGCTGAGCAGAACGGAACGTTACTGAAAACAGGGCCAACTCTCCAAAAAATATATTGCTGGAATAGCCAGGTTTTAAGTTTTTTCCTGAAGAGTAGTACATCTGTCAGTTGTCTAATGGTGATAGGAAGCTTATTCCAGAGAGGAGCTACTTGTACTTGAAATGAGCGGCCTACTCTGCGAGAGCGTGCAAATTTAGGCATGCTCATCAAATGCTGATTGGATGATCTTAATAGTCTACCAGGCGTGTAAGACATCACTCTTCTCCTAATGTAATGTGCTCCGGTGTTATGCAGAGCTTTGAAGACCAGTGTCAAAGCTTTGTAACTGGATTCTACGATGAATGGGAAGCCAGTATAGGTTATTCAGATGAGGCGAGATACACACTCTGTGGCCCAGCTTAAGAATGGATCTCGCTGCCACATTCTGAACCACTTGAAGTTTATTTAATAAAAATTCTGGAACTTGATTTGCGATTCCTTAATTGCGAAATTCGCAAATTAAGAAATCGCAAAATCGGGAATCTGCAATACAGGTGCAGCTTGATGATATCACACCCAGGAAGTGGGAGTGATTAGCTGCACCTGTTTGCGTGAGCCACAGTTAGAGGCAGTTTGAAGAGTGTGAGGAGGCAGCACAGCAGAGAAAGAACCCCGATGGAGTCCCAGAGGCCACAAGAGGGCAAGGAGGGTGAAAAGAGGAAGAGAAAGCATAAATTCTCTGACAAGGAGCAGGAGGTGCTGATATAGGAGATAGCTTACAGCCATTAGCTCCTCTTTGGGAAAAAGGCATTGAAAGACCCTTGAAAAGGCAAGGAAAAGAAAAATTTGGTTGGAAATACAAGAGAAAATCAATGCTGTGGGTTTGACTCATCGCACTGTTGAAGAACTGTGCAAGAGGTGGTATGATATGCGGCAAAGGTCGAAGGAGAGGATGGCAGCCAGACTAAAGGAGTCAAGCAAGACCGGGGAAGGAACATCCACAACAGCAGAGCCAACACCCCATGAAGAGCTTGTGGAGTCTACTCTCCTGCCTGAGAGCGTCAATGGTGTGGCTGACATCGACAACTCTGACCCTGCATCCAGCAACCAAGGTAAAATGCATGGCAAATACATCTGCACACATCCCCATCCCATGCACACTGTCTAGAATGCGCAAAATAGAAACAACACATGTCACTCCGGTCCACTTCTTTCAGCACACCCAGCAACGCATCATGGGAGTTGTAATTGGATGCAGGATAGTGTGTCCATGGCACATAGGAAATCATTTGCAAAATGTGGGTTAGTGATAAGGGAATAAGACCGTGTCAGAAGTTAGACAACACAAAAGTCAGAACATTTATTCAATGCAAAATGCAGACAATGACAGAAACTCATGTGTCCCCCTTTAACTCCACAGCACAATCCATGGCACTTGATGACAGTGCAGAGGGAGATGACTTGCAAATTCCTTTGGACCAGTCTGATGATGGGGACTCCAGGGAAGAGTCAGAGCACACAACCATCATGCGCAGGAAGCGCACACATGTGCCCCCACTGCCTCCATTGGAGGATGACGTAGACGCCACAGGGGAGGTGAGTGAGCACAGAGAGGCAAGGCAGGGAGTGTCACACATCCATAGACAGGAAACACCTCAAATCAGTGTGGCAACAATGGAAATATGGAGGTCAAGGCCCAGGAGCAGCACTGCCACCGATGAGGAGCCTATAGTATTTGCAGGTCTGGAAAACAACATGCTTCAAGTAAAGCGCCTGCAACAGAAATCATTGCGCTCCATTAATAGGCACCCTCAACAGGAATCAGCGCTACATGGGGGAGGGCATCATGGCCATGGCAGGTGCCATATGTGACCTCTGTGACACACTGAAACAAAACCAAGACATGGGGGAGGGCTGCCCAACATGCCAACGCAAGGCTTCACAACTACACAAAGGCAGTGAACTGCTTGTGCACAACCACCAGCAACTTAACCCAGCGCAGCATTATAATGCAGGTGCAAATGTCACACTGCTGCCAGGACATTGCAAGAGGGCTGGAACAGGTCACCAGTGCAGTGGAGCAAATGCAAACCGCCAACTCAGGTGGCACCGCACTCATGGTCTCTGGGGAGAATGAAGAGACCTTAAGTAGGAGTTGCAACATGCCTACATTGCCTGAAGCAAGACGGCGCAGTGGCAGACATGGTGCAGTACGTAGGCACCCAACAGAGGGTCACTCAGGCTGGGGATCGACCAACACCAATCTGGCACCGGAGGAGGTGAACTGCACATTGATATATTTGTGGCAATGGGTGATGCAACCCAACAATACAGATTGTACACTTTCCTGGGCAGTACCTGCACTGTGTGCATAACATGTGCTGGGTACAGCAACAGTTAATGTTTGTGAAGTATGAATAAACACATCACAGATTTCAAACATCATTTTGGCTCATTATCATCATTTCCTACCTAGAAGTAGTATTGTGTGCTCTCAGTCCGTCTCTGATGTCCGGCAGCTGCCCCAACTCCTGCTGCTGCCCTGCCAGGGGGAGGTGGCCAATCGTCATCCAATGTGTTTGTGTCGGTCACATCAATTGTGGTGCCTTTCCTCATAGCCATGTTATGCAGCATTGCGCAGCTTGCCACGATTTTGCAGCATGTCTCAGGGCTGTATTGCAGTGCTCCCCTACTTTTATACAGGCACCTGAACCAGCTCTTTAGGATTCCAAACGTAAGCTCTATGACTCAGCGCATAGATCTGTGTGCCCTGGTGTATCTCCTCTCCCTTTCATTGGCTGGATCCAGGTACGGGGTCAGGATGAAGTCCTGCACTGCATAGGCACTGTCACCTGCAGGGATAGAAAGAATAGGTAAGTCAATGTACCCCCCCTCAGGAGATGTAGTGGATGGATGGAAATGTGCCATTTATTTGCCTAGCAGGTATCCCTCTCCAACTCTTCAGCACTCAGACGTCTGTGTATCCCACTATGTCTAAAGATGAAAGAGTTGTGTGTACTGCCAGGGTATTTTGGTACAATCTCATTGATGATATACTATCATTGCACACAATCTGTACATTCAGGGAATGGTAACATTTACGGTTTCTGTAGACATCTTCAGTTGCTGCTGGGGGTGTGATGGCCACATGGGTCCCATCAATGCAGCCAATGACGGGGGGAAACGTGCAATCTGATAAAAGTCAAGTTTGGTTTGCTGTAATGTCTGTTGGGTGCTGGGGAAGTATATATGATGTGATAGCCTCTGTAGCATTGCATTTAGAAAGCCATTGAAAAAGCATGACAGGGCACTCTGTGACACCCCGCCAACCTCTGCTATGACTCCTTGAAAACTCCCTGAGGCCAGGAGGTGCAGTGAGCACAGGACCTGCACATGGGTGGGAATTGTTTGGGTCCTGCGTGTTGGGTGTTCCAAAAAGGGTTTCAGCTCCTCAATCAGGTCCAAGATGGTCTGTGGGTGCAGCCTGTACTTGTCATGGATGTCCTCTTCAGTCTGCTGGAACAGAGTCATGTGCAGCCTGAAGATACGTTCCTGTCTCATTCTCCTCTGTGCAAGAGCCTGAATACGCAGCCTCCTGGCTATCACATATAGTGCTGCTATAGTGGAAGGTTCAGTTGCATTGTGGGCTGCTTTAAGTACCTTGCACCTGGTTACCACCTGCATGCACTTGGTGGTAATTGCGAATTCTTAATTTGCGAATCTGCCCAAATTGCAATTTGCGATTTTTTGATACATTTCCTTGCAAATTCTTAAATAGCAATTTCCTTTCTGCGATTTTCGCTAACTGAGAAAATTGCTAATTTGGAAATCGCAAGGATATTCGCAGATTTCATTTTTTTCGCAAAGTAAGAAATCACTATTTTTGCAATTTCTTATTTTGCAATGCAATTGTGCCTCATACATCTCAAATTACAAATGTTTAATCGCAAACACTGTTTTTTGCGATTCGCAGCGTTTGCGACTAAAAATTCGGTTGATACATATGCCCCTAAAAGTGTTATTAGCACTGGTCAAACTGGGCCATTGCAAGGTGAGAAGTTCAGGCTGACTGCGATAAGGCCCAGGCTGGATGCAGGAGCCACGTAAGCCCACTGACTAAAGTAGCTTGATACGGGTCGCAACAGTGGAATGCAGCCGAGCAATGATTGGTTGTCAATCCCTCAGTCAAGGTGATGCTTTGATTTTCCATGCAGTGGTACCGATGCATTGGTTCTAAAGAAGAATCTCCAAAGTTGAGACGCATTGCTTCCAAGTGCGATTCGCTAGATTTCTCTGAGCAGTTGAAGGGATGCGTCAAACGTCCAACACTGCTGCGGCGTTGATGTGAGGTTTAGATGCATCTGTTTCTGGAGGCCTATGCTGGTTCTGAGTGCGATGTACTTGGTCCACTCCCGCAACAGGGGCAATGTATTTGTTCTGCTTGAGACAAGCAAAGGCTGCAAAAGGTTCCACTGAAGCAAGCACCTGGGTCTACTTCTAATGGACCAGGCAAGGAGCAGATGATGAGATCCCTAAATCTCAGAAAACAGGAGGCAAACCAGCAAACCCTTAGAGATTACTCTGGGTTCAAGGCAGAGACCAGCTTTCCCTCACCAGGGTCAGAGACCAGCTGGCATCAGGACAGCATAGCAGAAAAGCAATCCTTCCAGGGCAGCTGTCAAGCAGAGTTACAGTACTTTTAGCTGCACAGCAGTCCTTCTGACAGAGGTTCATTACATGTCCAGAAGTGTCTGTTTGATGAGGTCAAAGCCCCAGTACTTATACCTAGTTGTGCTTTTGAAATGGGGGTGAAAGAAGGGCATTTGAAGTGCACAGACTCCATTCTTTCCAGCACTGGCTCCAGTCTTGCTGTGGAAGGTAATCAGCCCTTGTGTGAGGACATGACACAGTCTATTTAGGTGTAATTGTCAGCTAGTCCCTCCCTCCCTGCCCAAGAAGAGCGATCAGAATACAGAAGAGTACTCAGACACACCTAACCTTCCTGTGGTTGTGGTTGTCTGGAAGAAACGCACAAAGTGTAGCTGTCACTCTCCCTAGACATGTATTGGAGACAGGCTGCAGGCACACAGAGATATTAGAGCAAAGAAAAGTCCCCATTCTAACAGTGGCATTTTTAAAAAAGTAAAGTCAACTCCAACTTTACCAGTAAAGAGGATTTGTCAGTACCATTCCGAAGATATAAAACACGACACAGCTAGTCCTTTCTCTTCAGCAATTACAGCCTAATAGTTTATTAAGGAATTCTCAATGTTAACATATGAGAGGAGTAGGACTCACAGTAGTGAAAAACAAATATGGTTTTATTTCACTAGCAGGACATGGAAAATGTAAAGGTACATGTTCTACCCCCTACTTACATAGCCCCCTGTCCAAGGGGAAACTTAGGGCCTACCTTAATGGTGACACGTGTAATAAAAGGGAAGTTTAAGGCTCTGCAAAGGGTTTTAAATGGTGTGTGGAAGTGTAATTCAACTGCACACACAGGCCTTGCAATGGCAGGCCTGAGACATGTTGAATGGGGTACTTGTGTGGGTGGCACAATCAATCCTGCAGGCCTACTAGTAAGTAAATTAAATATTCCAATTGTGTGTACACCAATGTTACCATGTTTGGGGAGAAGCACGTGCACATTAGCATTGGTCAGTAGTGGTAAAGTGATCAGAGTTCTAAGGCCAACAAAAAGAATTAGCAAAAAGAGAAGGTAAGCTGGCAAAAAGTTTGTAGGAAGACCAGTCTAACAGGGCTAACACGTGTCTCTCTCAGACGAAAGTGGGGGAGAGCAACCCAGCCTCTAGGGAGTTATCCTCACTAAAGTGTAAAAACTTGGAAAGACCATCAGCATTGGCATGGTCTATCCCTGGTCTTTGTTTCATCCTGAAGTCCATACCATGTAGGGAAATGACCCACCTCACCAGTTTTGAATATTCATTCTTCGTTTGCATTAGCCACCTGAGGGGCATGTGGTCTGTCTGAATCAGAAAGTGAGACCTAAAGAGGTATGGTCTTAAATTAATTAGTGCCCAGACCGCAGCAAAGGCTTCTCTCTGAATAGCAAATCCTGACCTTTAAGGAAAAGAATTTGTACTTCACCCATAAGGTTGCAACATCTAAAAACTCATCCTGGAAATTATTTTCCACATATAAAAAATGTGTCATCCTTCCTGATAAAAATAACCAAGCCTTTTGCAGGATTCTGCAAATCCTGCCGCTGGCAGCATTCGTTTGGTCCAAAGTTGAGGATGTCTATAAAGTTTTTTCTGTCAATAATCATTCAGCCGCAGAGGCTACAGGTGCTAATCTTCCTCCTAACTGCTCATGTACTTTATGTACCTCACTGTCGAGCAGGTATTATGTCTTACCCATTCCATTAAATCATGCTCCCCACTGGACCCTTGCCCTCCAAAAATCATACAGCCAGCCCCTGAGATAATATATTCCTATCTTGTTAACATCTTTAATGAAATGGTTTTATTAATGCCATTTCCCAAAGAATGGAAAAGAGCATCCATTCTTCCATTAATAAAAAAGCACAATATTAATGCTCAGAAACCATGTAGCTATCAACCAATTACACGCCTTCCAATATTTCAAACATGATATTCTGGTCGGACACTGATCTTGCACAGAGGTGGCAATGTGAGAAAGCTGTCCATTATACTTTCTTGTATTCAGTGTCAGTGTCAGAAATCGGAGCATTCATAGGGCAGAGAGGCATGAACAGGGTTGTGATTACTCTTATTCTGACTACTCATTCCCCCGTTACTATGAAAACATCTCCCCTCAAATGAAAGAAAGAGGCAGTGGGCTAGCTCCACGGAATACTTAGATTACAATGTCTCTAGATGGAAGTGGTGCCAACATCAGCGCCAAAGTTAATGCAAGTCTGCTCTGTTGAGTACAAACAGCCAACATTGTTGTCATTTGACATTTTCCTTTTTGTAGGTCAGTGATACTCAAAGTGTGGCCTGGGGGGCGCATGCGGCCCTACTGACCTTTAGATGAGGCCCCCTGGTTAACTTACTGGAACCAGACCTTACATAAAAAATATGTTAAATCAACGGCAATCATTTGTTTTCAGGTTAATTGAAGTTATAGAAAGGAAGTAACTAAGGTTTCTTGCACCACTTAACTTTAGTAATACTTTCATTTTAAAATCATCTTGCAACAAAGGTATGAAAATATGATAAAGTCTCTTCCAAATTAAAATTTTTATTTCATTTACATACAGAACCATTTAACTTTAGTACATCGAATCATATCAGTTCATTGACAAATGTTTTTTTAATGGGATATTTTCAAACATGAATTTAAGAAACATCCATGCTTCCTTCCACCCACACTGACAACAATCGCAATAGTGAACTAAGTCAAATCACTTCTTATTTGCACTCTTTGGATGGGTTGGGTTGTTATTATGCATGGGCAACATTATAGTTTATTAAATCATGCACAGGAGAAGGTTTCATATAACGCATATTCCCAAAGTCATGTATTTCAAGGTCTTCATCTTGTATGTGATAATAAAGAAAAAGGAGGGACAATTAAATACAACAATTGCCTAGAATCACACAATTTGGTCAAGTAGGGAGGCCGGGATTTATCCCAGGTTTTATGGTTTCACATTGAGCAATTCAGTCACTAAATGTACATGCTTCACTTGAATTAATAAAAACAGGGTGACTGTTTTGAATACACTTATATTGCAATAAAACAAACCTTTGCACTACTCGTTACCCGTTAAAAAAAAGAAAACAGTACTTCTGAATTCTGTAAAGAATTTGTTCGAAAAGTTGAATTGCATTATAATTTTTTCTCGTGCACGAGCTTTCAATATCTAGCAGGCACTGTCCGTGTACGTTCTTTATCTTATGTTGTCTAACTTCACTCGTTTAAATATTTATTGGTTAACCCAAAAAGTAATAATGAAAGCAGCCTTACTTTTCCCGGGCCGTATTCATTCTCTAGGGTAATTACTTGTGATGACTGCTCGAGGATACGCGTTTCCCAGATTAAGACTGTCTGGCTGGAGTACAAAGAAACATGATACTTTTTTTCAGAGCTGCAGTCAGAGACCTTGAATAAAAATGATAAGTCTATTTTGAAGGGCACGCAGGCAGTGACAAAGGACAGTATAAATCACAGCATGGTCATATTAACAGTTTAAGATTCAGCCAAATGTAACCAGTCTTTACAAACGGGAAATTAAGTTATTTAAATCAGACGGAGAACCTTTCTGCTTTACAAACCCAAAGCCTGTCTATGAATGACGCGCAAAACGGTTACGACGGAATGAACTTATCTCTTGGCCTGTGAATATGCATAAGAACCACTCGTCACACCTCTTCCCCTATTATACCCTTTCACTGACTCTTTCTCAATTAAAATGTACTTTTAAATCTAGTTCCTTCTTCAGAGTGTTATGAATGGCACATCTCTCGTTGACAATTTAGTATTGTTGAAACATATGTCCTAAATTGAGTGGCAGGTCATCAAACTCACGCCATGCTTAGATTGGAAACATCAAGATGAAGATAATTTCTGTGTTGCCCAGTACATTTGAAGAATGACCTTCAAAAGTTGCATAAGCTTTTTTAAAGCTGCGACATGCCATCCTACAAGCACAACCCTCACTAACAGGAAGACCTGGTATTCATTGTAACGTCCTAGTGCAGTATCGTATAAATACTTTAGTACGAACGATTGTTCCCAAAGACACTGAATGTGAAAACCCTTTGATCCATCAGGTCCAAAGTGAACACTAGAAGTTCTAATTTAAGGCAAGGTCTGTGTCACTGCATTGGACAGACTGGTGTCTTAGCACTGGCGTAACATAAACCGCCACAGTGCGAGGGGCCCGAGCTCCATGGGCCCCCCTCAGTAAAAGTGTTAGGTGGTGGGCCAGGGAGGGAGGCCCCCTCAGTGTACTTCGCAGGCCCAAACCCCCAAGTTTGGTTATGCCACTGCACCTTAGGCCAGTGATACTCAAAGTACTGCCCACGCGCCGCATGCACCCTCCTGAACTTTAGATGCGGCCCTGTGGTCAAAAGCAGCACTGGCTGCTGTTTACTTGAATCATCCCTGACATTAAAATTATGTTAAATAAAAATTGAAGTATTTGTTTTCAGGTTAGTTGAAGTTATAGAAATGAAGTAACTAAGGTTTCCTGCACCAACTAACTTTAGGAAAACTTTAGTTTTTTAAGATATCGTGCAACAAACCTATGAAAATATTATAAAGATTCTTCAAAATTCAAAAAGTGTATTTCATTAACATGCAGCTTACCTTAGTACATCAGAATATCTCAGTCCATTGGAAGTGTTTTTATTTTCTTTTAAAGTGATATTTTTGAAACATGAATTTAAGAAACATTCATGCTTCCTTCCACCCACACCGACAATAATTGCAATAGTGAACTAAGAGGCAAGTTAGTTGTTATGTGAACTCTTTGGGTGGCCTGGGTTCCAATTATACATGGAAAATATAGTTTATTGAATCAAAGACAGGAGAAGGTTTCATACAGCATACACCCTGAAGTCACAAAGTAATGTAATACAAGGTCCTCATGCATGTGACAAAGAAGTTAAAGGAGGGAAAGTAAAAAAATGTGCCTAGAATCACACAAAGTGGGGAAGCCGGGATTGATCTCAGGTTTTCTGGTTTTACGTTAGGCAATTCTGCCACTAGATGTCCATGCTTCACTTCCCCAAAACCCACCTTACAGACCCCAGCACCTTAATCGCCTCTCCCCACTTGCCCATCGCCACCCTGCTGGCATCAATGCGTCTCAGGTCACACCACAGACCAAACCTTTTGGCCCTTGGGAAAATGTTGGTGAGTACCCCTGCCTTAGGCAATGGTAGCTGGATGTGTGTCAGTGAGAAGTGAAAGGCATATGCTGCTTTAAGCTCGACATGTAGCATGATTTGTTGACATCTGTAATGCAACTACAGAGCACCACAGAACACAGCACAAATGACTGGACACAAAGCTCAATAACAGCACAAAAACATAACAGGGCACAGCACAAAAAAACAATCCAAATGGAATGCAATTCAACAAACCATACTACACTACAACAGAGCAATAACACAATGCAATATTTCAGTACAATAACACAACTGCAAAAAAAACAACACAAGATATCACCTCTACAACAAAATGCAGCACAATAAATATTCACATATATTCTTGTAACACTAGGACTCAAGTTCTTTTAGAAGGTCACCTACAAGCACTGTTGCTAGGGCCACTGACTTCCAAAACTGCCCACTGACTGCATGGGCACCAACCTCTGATTTTAGTGCTGCTTCCCCTCCTGACCCAAATGCGATCTGGGTTTGCGAGAGGGCAATGGTAAAAAAAAAACCTGGATACCTGTAGTCAGCTAATGTGTTGTCAGTCAAATGGGAATATCTAATTTGTTAATTAAGAGTAGTGATGTAAGATGATGTTTGCCATGTGCACCTACTTACTGTTCTAGTTTGCATGGCCTTCCTGTTGATATATTTTTGTGTTCGGTGATGGATGCTTAAAGTTGATGCTGGAGCTGGAGCTGGAGGCGGCTGTACCGTTGGAGTACAGCATTATTCTCATGCTGCCTCAGATCTGCTTTTCATTGGTGATGAATACACAATGCTTTGCAAAAAGAACAGTAGATAAACAAAATGCAGAACAATGTCATACATTAGCCCCAAAAGAGAGATCTGGGCATAAATCCAACTTTTTTTGCTCCCACTGCTATTCCAGTTTGAACCCAACCATAAGCAAATCAGTCTTCACCCTGCTCCCTGTGGGAGCAGTCCAGCCCGAACTGCCAGGCCAGGTCCTCCCTGGACTGGAAACAAGCATCCTAGGACTGGTTTTGGGGTTTCACCCCTCTCAGCCATGGTAGCTTGATTCCAGTGGCATGGAGCGCATGGGACACCCATCTGGGCATACCCGTCCCACTTGGGTGACAAATGCAAAAAGAATGATAGCTGGACACAATGTAGAACAATCTCATACATTCACCCCAGTACAGAGATCTGGGCACAAATGCAACGTTGTTTTGCTCCCCATGCCATTCCAGTTTGAACCCAGCCATATGCAAATCAGTCTTGACCCTGCTCCCTGTGGGACCAGTCCAGCCCTAACTGCCAGGCCAGGTCCTCCCATGACTGAAAACAATCATCCTAGCACCGGTTTCAGGGTTTCACCCCTCAGCAGCCAGGCTAGCTTGACTCCATTGGTCCCTGACTGCCTGGAGTGCTGTTCCTGTTTCTAGTTGCTCACCGGCCACTCCGGCCACTTCGCCACGCCTCGCGGCCCCCGCTTCGCGGGTGCCGCTCGTAGGCAAAGACTCCTGCTGTGGGCTCAGCTCCCTGACATCTTCACGTGCATTTGTGCACCAACGCGCTTTCCGGAATCCAGCAGCAGACAAGCAAGGTTAGAGGCGGGACTGCGAGGACCAGCCTGCCCAGCGGCGCGGATTGGCCGCAGCTGGTCCTCTTCCCGCCCCCTCCTCCCATTTAAATCGGCGCGGAGTGAGTGTGCCTTGGTCCCTGACTGCCTGGAGTGCTGTTCCTGTTTCTAGTTGCTCACCGGCCACTCCGGCCACTTCGCCATGCCTCGCGGCCCCCGCTTCGCGGGTGCCGCTCGTAGGCAAAGACTCCTGCTGTGGGCTCAGCTCCCTGACATCTTCACGTGCATTTGTGCACCAACGCGCTTTCCGGAATCCAGCAGCAGACAAGCAAGGTTAGAGGCGGGACTGCGAGGACCAGCCTGCCCAGCGGCGCGGATTGGCCGCAGCTGGTCCTCTTCCCGCCCCCTCCTCCCATTTAAATCGGCGCGGAGTGAGTGTGCCTTGGTCCCTGACTGCCTGGAGTGCTGTTCCTGTTTCTAGTTGCTCACCGGCCACTCCGGCCACTTCGCCATGCCTCGCGGCCCCCGCTTCGCGGGTGCCGCTCGTAGGCAAAGACTCCTGCTGTGGGCTCAGCTCCCTGACATCTTCACGTGCATTTGTGCACCAACGCGCTTTCCGGAATCCAGCAGCAGACAAGCAAGGTTAGAGGCGGGACTGCGAGGACCAGCCTGCCCAGCGGTGCGGATTGGCCGCAGCTGGTCCTCTTCCCGCCCCCTCCTCCCATTTAAATCGGCGCGGAGTGAGTGTGCCTTGGTCCCTGACTGCCTGGAGTGCTGTTCCTGTTTCTAGTTGCTCACCGGCCACTCCGGCCACTTCGCCACGCCTCGCGGCCCCCGCTTCGCGGGAGCCGCTCGTAGGCAAAGACTCCTGCTGTGGGCTCAGCTCCCTGACATCTTCACGTGCATTTGTGCACCAACGCGCTTTACGGAATCCAGCAGCAGACAAGCAAGGTTAGAGGCGGGACTGCGAGGACCAGCCTGCCCAGCGGCGCGGATTGGCCGCAGCTGGTCCTCTTCCCGCCCCCTCCTCTTGACCTTTCTTTAGATAACCTGTGGCAGTAACGCGCACGCGGGACGCGCGCGGGGCGACTACCGGGGCGAAGACCGGGCAAAGAGCGGGCCGTTTAAGGCCGTTCAAGGACGGCAGAGGACGGCCCTGGCCCTGAACCCCTGTTTCCTCGCCCTTGTTAACTATAACGTCTAATATGTCGACCATACGCAACAGAACTAGAAGTTGCGCGAAAAAAGCTACGGCGGTAGCACAGGTGACCGGACCCATTGATCTTTTTATTTCACGTGTACATGAGACTATTGACCAAAGTATTGTTTTATTGGAGAAGAGAGTCTCTATGGACCTTGCAAATGCTAGGCGCTCATCTTTGGGTCCCCTGGCTAATGTAAAATCACCTGCCTTGCAGTCTTTGAATAATTGCTCCCTACCTACAACCATGCTTACTATTAGTGCCCCGATTGTACCAAATACTGTTGATCTGTCGGTTGCCCTATCAGACTCAGACCCGTCTTTTGAAGACCTGGAGGTTACACCAGATCTAGAAACTTGTCAGTCACCTGACAAAGCGGTGCGGAGTCTGAACGGGCTTAACGATGCGGAAACAGCCCCTGCATCTAAAGCCCTTCGGGGAAGGGCTCCTAATCTCCTAAAGGTTACATCAAAGGGTAAAAATAAAGTAAAAGCACCAGTAAGGAATCACAATTTGATTTCCCCTACTGCACAAACGACATCAGGTATTCCTTGCTGGGTGCAAAACATGGTCACAGATTTAAAGTTAGACCTCGAAGCCACTTTAGCAGCTCAAATCAAGCCTCTAATTTCTAAAGTGGACAGGCTTACATCTTTAATACACTCTAAATGGCCACACAAAAAGCAGGGACAAGGGCCTGATCAGTTACAAGGGACCACAGAATTAGTCCCTAAATGTTTATCAAGTATCCCGCTCCCTATAGATGTATCAAACAATGTTCAAGCTATTACAGCGCCTGGGAATCCAGTTATATCCCTTATGTCGCAAACAGGGAACAACTCCGTCCAATCTACAACTATACCCATTCCAAAGGAGAGGGCTCCTGCTCTGACTAACCAACACTCTGTGGTTGATAATAATATCACCCCCACCATTCAAGTAAAAGATGTTGCAGGGAAACCTAATCCATCCTCGGCATCTCTTCCTACGAACAAACCTGAGGGGCCTAAGTCAAAGCAGGCACGTTTTAGATCTATTAATTTACCACCAGAGGTTTCCCCTTTTGTTGTTGTGTTAACAGCAGTCCCCCCATTGAAGGAGGGAGTTAAAGAAACGTTTACCGAGCTTAGAAACAAATGTGCTCAATGGCTCCATCTACATAAACCCCTACCTAATAGCATGAACGGAGAAATCCTTACCGTGCGTAGAGGGGATTGGGTGGGCAGAAGTAAGAAGACAATAGTAGGGGATGTAATCACAGTTAATTTTAGGGATGTAGGGGCAGCAAATTATATATGTAATGCACCCAATAGTGGTCCTGCGACTCAAATTAACCCACTTCCTCTGTCTTATTTTTTACCAATGTCTTCAAGGTCGAACCCTCCCTGTTCTACTTTTCAAAGTAACAGAGGACTTGGGTACACTCCACAACAAGCTGCCAAACCTTGGCTACAACCACCTTATCCGCCTCCTTTTCTTCCACATTATGCTAATTTTCAGCAACAGCTATCAAATGCTCCACCCTATCCCATGCATCAAGTTAAATCTCACTGGCAACATCCTTTTCATTTTCTACCACCCCCACCTCAGTCTGCTCATCAGTGGCAGCAATTCTTTCAGCCACCACAATTAGACAAACATCTGTGGTAACAAACAAGGCAGGACTTGCCCCACTCCCAAGATCCCCTGTTCTCACAATTCGCCCATCCAAATAGATATGCCGTGCTAGATGAGGTAGACTGACTCAGCCCTCCCGAAGCTCTGGATTTAAACATTTCTACGCCCCATCTTGATAAGGTGTGTTCTTCTTCCTCTGCCACGCCTTTAGCCGCACTTCCTGAATCTTTAACAGTGACATCCTTAACATCTCCCCTAATATCTCCCCTACACATAGGAAAAAGGGGTACATTTAATGTTAGCCCCAGCTTGAGCCCAGTTACCAGCTTTCGGGAAGATGGTCCTGCCTTATTTCCATCAGCAATTCAGCCAGAGTCGTCTGTTGTTGATGACTCTGGTAAACCAGCAGGACTCTCTCTTGTTTCCTGGAATATCGCTGGCCTTACCTGCAAATTAGGTACACCCTTCTGGACCAGCTTTTTGGGGGAGGGATTTGACCTAATTTTATTGCAGGAAACTTGGTGCCCGGACCCCATTAATATCGAAGGGTATGCATCCTACTGTCTTCGAGCAACTAAATCTAGCTCGGGCAGGGCTAAGGGGGGCCTTTTGTTGCTTTTATCAACTAAGCTGCGTGACTGTACGGTCAAATACAGTACAACCGTGGGGACACACAGTCAAGTTATAAGGGTGGAGTGTAGAAAGAATATTGATTTAGTCATTGTAAATTTCTACAACAACATTTTTGACGCTACTAGAGGGGATATTTTATTGCCTCTAGAAAGGGAAATTATCAAGGCCCTCGGTATCTCGAAAAGAAAGGCCGAGGTGGTTTGGGCCGGTGATTTTAACTTGCAGCCCTGCCATTTGTCGAACGGGAACATCTGTGGCTTCGGCGCAGCAACGAGTAGTCATTGGGGAGGCCTGGGGGTGAGGGAGGATTCTTCCCACTTCCAACACAGCAGTTATGGTTCCACATTAAATCATATGCTAGTCACGCTAGACATGACCCTGTTAAACTGCGATACTAACAATCGGGCAATAACATGCCCTACATTTACAGGCAGAGGTGCAGGATCATTTATAGATCACATTTTGCTGTCTAGCAGTGGAGACTATACTGATTTGTATGTTAACGAAGAAAGTCTCAGTGACCATAACAGCCTTCGTGTTACTCTTTTGGGGCATGGTACCTCATTAGTTTCAGGTGGAAAATGTACAACCGACATAGTGCCCATTAGACCAAAGGGCCTAAGGGTTAAATGGACTGGTTTAAATTCTAAAGTCAAGCAGAAGGAGGTTCTTACTCAATGCAAGAATCAAATTAGCTACTGTTTGGATGATGATTGTGATTCTGGCTGCTTAATAGATTACTTTGTATCTATGAATAGTATTATCAATGGTATTTTCACTAAGACCTCGTCAGCCAATAGAGGTCCAAAGCTGGGGTGGTTTGATAAGACCTGTATAGTCGCCCTCCGCGATCTAAAGAATGCTTTAGGATACAAACCACGTGTCAAGGCGGACATACAATACTTTAGGGCTAGATATAAAACAGCAATTAACAAAAGGAAAAGGGTATTACAGACTGAGGCGTGGGATAAGTTGAAGGAGGCTGCTGAGACTAAAAATAGCAAAATGTATTGGGAAACAATTAATAGCCCGTTTCTCAATAAAGAAAATGTCCCAGAATTAACCTCTTATGTGGCATGTAGCGATTGGGTCAGTCACTTTTCCAAAATATTCAATCCAGAAGGGTTAACTTCTGAGTCACCATCACCAGATATAACCCCATGGTTGCCCCTCTCGATGGGTATAACACTAGAAGAATGCCATGAAGCAATTTCTTTAAGCAAAGGAGGCAAGGCCCCTGGCCCCGATGGGGTCCCGCTGGATCTATATAAAGATGAAATGGCTTTATGGGCTCCCATCTTGGTGAGGATTTTTAATTGTGCGGCTGAAAGTGAATTTCCATCTACTTGGGGCCAATCGACTATTATCCCTTTACACAAGAAAGGCGATAAATCAGAGGCCTCTAATTATCGTCCAATTTCACTATTAGACGCCTCTGTAAAGGTGATGAGTAGGATTTTGCTGAAGAGGCTGGAAGACTGGGCAACTGATTTTAACATCTTAACTAGAGTCCAATATGGCTTTCGGAAAGGCCTGGGCACATTGGATCAATGCGTAAATTTGGACCTTTTAATCAATAAATATACTGTGGCTAAAAATGGCAACCTCTTTTTATGTTTTGCTGATTTGAGCAGCGCTTTTGATTTGGTTAACCATAACATTCTCTGGGAGGTTTTGCTCGATGCAGGGGCCCCAAGGGAAATAGTTCACTTTTTAGCTAGACTCTACGAAAAACTTTCATGTAAAGTCCGCTATGGCACCCTTGGCGAATGTACCCCGTTCTTTAAAGTGTCCCGGGGCATACGCCAGGGATGTGTTTTGGCTCCGCTTTTATTTTCCCTTTTTATCAACGGTGTCGACCGTTCTTTGGCCGACATCCCAGCAGATGCCCCCCTGATTGGTGGTAAACCTGTTCCGCTGTTACTTTACGCGGATGACGCTGTTCTTTTATCCCGAACACAGATGGGTCTCCAGCGCCTAATTGATAATTTTATGCAGTTTATTCAAGTTAGGCGGCTACGTGTGAATAAAACCAAGACGTATGTAATGTCCTGTGGTCAGGCAGCTAAGCAGGTAAAGCATACCTTTTTTCTAGATAAGGAAAAGTTGACTTCTGTTAAGTCCTTTTGTTATCT
Source organism: Lissotriton helveticus (assembly GCF_964261635.1). Lineage (NCBI taxonomy): Eukaryota > Metazoa > Chordata > Amphibia > Caudata > Salamandridae > Lissotriton > Lissotriton helveticus. Next base: position 481,048,573 of record NC_136067.1, read on the forward strand.
GGGAATAACATACAACAACAGTGGGTCCTGGAATGCGGAATTTGATGCTGTTAGAATAAAAATGCTACGGTCTACTAGTAGTATTTTTCGTTTTGCTTCTAAACTTGGCTCACGAAGTATTTTAGACATGATGAACATATACAATGTATGTTGTGTTTCCTCTGCTCTGTATGGGGCAGGGGTGTGGGGACACTGCGAGGGTATTTCCCTGCAGAAGGAGGAAAATAAGTTTTTAAGGAGGTTGTTATGTGTTTCCTCTTCTGCCTCCACCCAGCTGATTCATGAAGAAGTCGGGATCGAGTACATTTCTGACTTAGCAGCAGTTCGGCCACTCTTATTGTGGCGCTCTATTTGGGCTAAGCCAGAGACTCGATTCACTCAGGATATTATCCTTGATTGTATAGGTTTGGACCACTCTTTACGTATATTGTGGTTAAGATACATTCACCGCTGGTATCTCCTTCTTTTCAACATTGATGTGTTCCGTGAGCCTGAGAACGTTGTTTCTATTTCAAAAAAAGAAATCAAGACAACGTTCCTAAACTACCGTAAAGCTGAGCGAGATAAAACCGTTGGCAATCTTGTTACTGTGAAATTCTATAAAGATTTAAATCTAACTTCGGGACTTCAACCCTATCTTGTATATGTGACTCGTCCCTCCCATCAGTATGTTTTAACACGGGTCAGATTGGGTATTGTTCACCACTTGGTTGCTTTTCCAAACACAAAAACCAGTTCAGACACACCCTGTCCGTGTGACAGTATCTCTCGGCAGAGTAGTTGTCATTTCCTATTTTTCTGCAAATTCTTTCAGTCTCTTAGGTTAAAATACCTTAAGCCAATTTTTATTAAATATAACATTCGTACTACACAAACAGCATTGATATTTTTATCCTCATTAGAGAACGAGGAAATTTGTTTCTTTTTGGCTACTTTTATTTTAAAATGTACAGCTGCCAGGAAAAGTATTGTACTATAATTAATGTTTTTACTTACCTGTCTGTATTTACGTTATACAGCTGCCAGGAATTGTTTTATGATGCTATTACCGTTAACACTCCTGTCTGTATATATATGCCTTCAATTTTAAATTATATCAATTTCTGTAATTAAGGTATTTTTTTAAATTTGTTGATGTCCACAGTATTGTATGATTATTTAATAATTTTTATGTACAGTTCCCAGGAAAGGCCTATTGAGTAACTCCTACTGATCCCCAGTTTGCACATGTAAGCATGTTTTGTCATTTATAATAACTTGCTGACCCAAAGAGACATGATCACTTACCATTTGCTGCACTTTAGCTTTTTCTCGCCTCTCTAGGAGAGTTTATATGATGATTTTTAATATTTTAATCATGTACTTTTGCTTGTATGATTTGTATGTACAAATCGAATAAAAGCTTTTGAATTGAAAATTGACTCCATTGGCATAGTGGCATGGAGAGCACAAGACCCACGTCTGGACATACCCGTCCCACTAGGGGTGACAAATGCAAAAAGAACAATAGATGGACAGAATGCATTAACCCCAGGACAGATATTTAGGCCTAAACCCAACTTTTTGTGCTGCTTATGCCATTCCAAATTTGAACCCAGCCATATGCAAATCAGTCTTGACCCAACTCCTTATGTGAACAGTACAGCTCGAACTGCCAGACCAGGTTCTCCCTGGACTGGAAACAAGCATCCTAGGACCAGTTTCGGGGTTGCACCCCTCATCAGCCAGGATAGCTTGACTCCAGTGGCATGGAGCGCATTTGGGCCTAAATCCAACTTTTTGTGCTTCCTATGCCATTCCAAGTTTGAACCCAGCCATATGCAAATCAGTCTTGGCCCTGCTCCCTATGGGAACAGTCCAGCCCGAACTGCCAGTCCAGGTACTCCCTGGACTGGTAATAAGCACCTTACGATGGGTTTTGGGGTTTCACCCCTTATCAGCCAGGGTAGCTTGACTCCAGTGACATGGAGAGCACAGGACACATGTCTGGGCATACCAGTCCCACTCGGGTGACAAATGCAAAAAGAACGATAGATGGACAAAATGCAGAACAATGTCATAAATTCACCCCAGTACAGAGAACAAATTAAATATTGGTGCCCACATCATAAACATCTTTCATGATACTTGATCACCCACATAGAAAATGATGCAGCAGCACCATCATGCTTTTTATTTTTATTTTGTTCCTGCTGTACAGCATCAGCTTCTTTTGCCTCTCCTATTGATCCAGCGGTAAATTAATGGTAATTTCTCAATGCAAAACTTAATTTACCTCTATTTTACCACTGTATAGGTGAATGTACTGTTCCCACTGTGTATCACCGTCAGGAGCCTTTACATAAACATGATAACTCAAAATACAATTAATATTTAAGCCAATAAAGAGAGTTGTGAGTATTTTAAAGGGTTTTATTTTCTAGTTAAAAGTTAAGGTTCTCTGACCCTTTGCTCATTAGTCAAATATCAATCAGGTTACAGAATTGAAAATAGGAAAAATAGAAGTAATACTTAACATATTACAGACTGGATACAAGGCATTCCATAAAGGAAGGGAAGAGGCATAAAATGTCAGTCAGAATTCTTTAAAGAGTTCAGGGAAATATTATTCCAGAGTGGTTTATGCAAGGCTAATCAATAATTACTAATTGGCAACAATCTCCCATGAAGAGAAATAAATGCATTAGACAAATGAATCTTTCCAAATCTATATATTTAGCCAAAGCCTAAACTTGGAGTTTTAGCATCTAATTCTAAACCTGTTCCATCAGCTGCACTCTCTGTTCTGGTCTGTTCATCTGATAGAGGCTGCCCTCCCTTCACAAGACCACAGAGGAATGTGATCTGCCTTGCGAAAAATATGACGTGCAATGCTAGCCTATGCTTTTCTGCCTCCTCCTCCCTCTATCTCTCCTCGGACGCAATCTCCTCCCAGGGCTGTACCCGTGACATTCACGTATCTAACCCATATGATGTCTGGTCTCACATCTGCTTCTTTTCCTCACCTCCCTCTAAGACTTCTAAGGCTCTAAAGCTTAAGGCTTAAGGCTGACATGACCCATACCGGGTCATTTTTTAGACTCTATTTCTTGGCTGACTATACTAATAATGTTGCAGTTTCAGTAGAAACTCGCACTGTGATTGGTTAGCATAGATGACATGAGGGTCTCACCATCCTGTTCTCATTGCACATTCAACCCATACCAGTTCTGACAATAGGGGCTTAATGCTAAGAACAATATACATAACATGTATCAGTAAGAACATTTCTTGCAACAAAATGTATCACTCAATTTCCTGTCGCTCTTTCACATAGCACACAGGGATGACACTTTCCCACAAATACTGGTATATTGGCACGATGACAGGAGTGTACAGTTCACTATGGCCTTGACCCATGTGTCTTCACTTGAGGCAGCTGGCATAATCTTCTGCGCATACGTCTCTCATTCAGCACAATTCTCATGCAGCCATTTCATGGTGGTTTCAAAGACAAAGCAAATTCAAAAGAGTATACATTCATGAAATAAACACATTATGTTTACCTCCCCCATCCTAGTACCCTATATTAGTTATTACCTAGCAAAAGCTTTTAGTTTAAAGCAGCTTTTCTATTATGTGTGCACATCATGCAAAAATGTGCAATGTACAACATAGCATAAACATGCACCAGTGCAAATTTTCAAAGTTCAATAATTAATACATACTCATAGCAACATGCTCTAATTTTTTAAATCAATACCAATGGGGATAATGGACAGAGCGTTTTAGCAAATCAGTCAACTGATCTGGGTTTGATCCATCACCATTCTTTTGCTCACTCCACCACCCCAGTTCAGACATGGCCATATGCAAATCAGTCTGACCCTGTGCCTCATGGGAACAGTCCAGCCCGAACTGCCAAGCCATGTCTTCCCTGGACCGGAAACATGCATCCTGGGACCGGTTTCGGATTCAAAATCCTCATCAGCCAGGCTATCTTGAATCCAGTGGTAGGGTGAGCAAGGGACCCACGTCTCGACATACCCTGCCAACTTAGGGCGAACAAAGCGAGACCAAAGGGGATGATGGACGGAGCGTTTGAGCAAATCAAACACTCACCCCCAGTCAACTGATCTGGGTTTAATCCATCACCATTCTTTAGCTCACTCCACCACCCCGGTCAGACATGGCCATATGCAAATCAGTCTGACCCTGTGCCTCATGGGAACAGGCCAGCCCGAACTGTCAAGCCATGTCTTCTTTGGACCGGAAACAAGCATCCTGGGACCGGTTTCGGATTCAAAATCCTCATCAGCCAGGCTATCTTGAATCCAGTGGTAGAGTGAGCAAGGGACCCACGTCTGGGCATACCCTGCCAACTTAGGGCGAGCAAAGCGAGACCAAAAGGGATGATGGAGAGAGCGTTTGAGCAAATCAAACACTCACCCCCAGTCAACTGATCTGGGTTTAATCCATCACCATTCTTTAGCTCCATCCACCACCCCAGTTCAGACATGGCCATATGCAAATCAGTCTGACCCTGTGCCTCATGGGAACAGTCCAGCCCGAACAGCCGTGGACCGGAAACAAGCATCCTGGGACTGGTTTTGGATTCATGATGCTCATCAGCCAGGCTATCTTGAATCCAGTGGTAGAGTGAGCAAGGGACCCACGTTTCAGAATGAAAGCATTTTGACCAGGCCCCATTTCATGTCTTTCACTTTGAATGCACAATAAGTGCCCCTGTGAAAAAAGCATTTGACTAGGTCTCAATTCATATTTCATGTGCCATGTGTTTTCACTTGCACCAAAATCTGGTTGCCATTTTAAATGCAGTTTGTCTGACACACAAAACAGAGTGATGCTTAATCTTGATGAAATCTAGCTCTATCACTGTACATCATGAACTGTAGGCATAAGCAGAGCAAATAGATCTCAAAGACGAGACCTATCTTCTTCCCCAATGTTTGTTTCTTTTAAGGGTGTGCAGTAAATATATAAAATGAGCTTACATGCAGCGGTGGCTCCTCCCCTATGGCAGAGGAGCTTCGCCCCCCCCTACAGCAGTGTTAAAAGTAAGAAAAATAAAACAAAAAAAAAACTTGGATTTATTATCATTTTACTTTGTTTCCAGGCCAAATCTTGGGGGCGGAGCTAGGAGGATAAAAGGCACCGAATGGAGTGGTGGGCACTGCTTTCAGTGCACATGACAGTTTGGCTGGCCATCTCTGGTGGGCCAAACTGTCGTGCGCACAGTAGCTCTCTCCAAATCAGCTGCATTGCTGAGTTGGAGACAGCAAAGACAGGCTCCCAGTCTCTCGGGAGGGCAAATCCTTGGGGCCCAGGCCAATCCTGAAGCAGCCCTCATCCACGACAGCAGCTTCAGGACTGGCCGCAGGGGAGGCTGGGAGCCTCTGCCTGTAGTGGAGTCAAGAGAGGAGCAGAAGACCAGCCTGGGGCGTAAAACAGGCCCCCGCAGTGTGGGGGCCTCAAAGCTCCAGGGGGCTCCCTCATCACAGTACTCTGGCTACAGAGCTCCTGATTGAGCCCAGAGGGGACCCCTCCACGTGCCTTGCATGGATGCCCTCTCGAGTTTCGTTACGCCAGTGAGACAGCGACGTGGCGGGCTGCAGGCAGCAAATAAGTTCTTTTATTTTTGCCCCCTTTTTTGGGGGGATGTTCTAGTCTCTCCGACTCCCTCCCTCTCCCCGCCCTGCCCGTCTCCTCTGGTACCGACCGCTACTTATTACATACACATTGAATTGTAACGTGATGACAAGCACAAGTTGGAATGGGTAAGCTCATCAAGCAAGGCAAAAAGGAGACACAGATCAGCTCTAAAAAGGATTAAATATATCCAAGCCGGGTCAAGTTCTGAATTTTTTTAAAAATATGCTAACAGAAATCTGTTTCAATATTAGAATTGTGACACATCCTGTAAATATTTTCCCAACAAGTTCATTTAAAGCTCCTGTATTCTTATTTAAGCGCGCTGTTAATTTAAAATGCATCAATTTTGTCCTAATCTAGCAATTTTACAAGCTGTTTCCTGTGTCAATGCTAGCGCTATTAACAATGTCCACACAGAACGCTCCTAAATGAAGCATAACCTTTTATGAGCAGATCCCAGCAAAGTAATTGCCATGAAACCGGCAAGTTTATAGACCAAATGTCATCAATTTGTGCATGTGAATAAAAATGCATGCATACATCAATTCAAGAAGCAGGCTATGCATTTTAGAGGTTTCCTAAATAAGCTGTCTTAAACATTGAAAACATATGTGAGCACATTCTTCTCGCACGCTGGGTTTCAGCTTTTGATGTCTTCCACGGATTATAGAGTAACATGAGCCATTATTTGTTAAAATAAACTTAAGAGCTATGAAAGTAACGGCCAGAGGCAAAAATAATTTGGAGCTGTTCTTGTATTTCGGAAGTGATCCGCGGTAAATATCTGACAAGGCTACAATAAGTTTTTCATGATTTCTATACCTACAAAACTGAACAAGCCCCAAAATGATGGGTGCTAGACTAGTCACATACAGCTATAATAGTATTTAAAGTTTTACTACAAGGGTAGTACTTACGTAGTATAAAATCCAACTCAAACCTCTGCCTGCGGAGACTGCTGCCTCTGCCTCGCCAACCTTTTGCATTAAGGGGATCTAATCACACGAAAGGCTAAGATTTCGATGCAACTGTGAGAGGGACAAGGATGAGTGAGTGGTAAATGGATTATAATTACTACTAAATGGGAGAGGTAAGATTGGTCTAGCATGTGATAAACAAATACTTGATACTGGTAAACTATTGTATTTTGACATATATAAGAAAAATCTCCGGACAACATAGATACTATAGCTACAGGTGGTTCATTCACTTATTTCTGCACACTTCCATTGCAGCACCTTGCACTTCATATTTGAAGAATGGACAGTCGATTTCCTGGTAGCACGCAATGTCGGTCACTACACTAGATTCAATTTACAATAAGTCCATCAACTAAATGGGACCACTGATTTGAATTATAGATCTATATAAATAATTCCCTCAGAGCTTTCTCCTAAGTGCCCTAATACATAGGGATTATTGAGACATTACACGGGTAGTTCTAACTTGCAGTTCTCTTTCTTCCTCTATGAATGGGGGATAGAGAGTAGAGAAATGACACATAGGAAATGATTTTAAACCAATGGTGTTCTGCTTAAATAACTAATCTTTATGGGTCAGAATGTGTTGAATGGAGATGTGAGACTATAATGTGCTAAGACTTTGTGCAGATAATATTGGAAAACTGAGTGCATACAATAAGGAGATGAGAAGTGTTTTCCTACTGTCCATTAACGTATTGGTTTATCTTCTGAGGCACTTGAGCACTTTTGTTGGTTAGGAAGAAGGTGAATACTGACATGTGGCATGTGGCATTCGGCAACCGAGCCACAGGAAAATGGATGAAAAAAAAGAAGAAAAACAAGAAAAATGGGGAACTCGGGAGCCTTGGTGGAGGACTGCTGACCCCTTAGACCCACGGGGATTGCCGCCTGTCTGCCGCCTGCCTGCCTCACGCTGCCCGCTCCCACTGCCATCTGGGGAAGCGCTGGCCTTTGCGTGAGTGCAGGACAGGGAAACTACAAGCCCCAGCAACCCAGTGAACCACGTGAGGAATCGTAGCGCCAGGAGGCGCTTTAAACTTCCGTCATCCCTGCAGAGCGGGGGAAGCACTCGGGAACTCGGGAGCCTGGGTGGAGGACTGCTGACCCCTTAGACCCACGGGGATTGCCGCCTGTCTGCCGCCTGCCTGCCTCACGCTGCCCGCTCCCACTGCCATCTGGGGAAGCGCTGGCCTTTGCGTGAGTGCAGGACAGGGAAACTACAAGCCCCAGCAACCCAGTGAACCACATGAGGAATCGTAGCGCCAGGAGGCGCTTTAAACTTCCGTCATCCCTCCCTCGCGGGACGCCGGGCTAAGCCCGGGCAAAGGGCGGGCCCTCTGTGGCCCTCGGAGGCCTGAGGAGGACGGGACGGGCCACCCCCTCTGGCCGTGCTACTAAAAGAGAAAGTAAAAGAACTTGTGTGAAGACATTCCCTGTCCCGGTAGGTGCTTGCTGCTACTTTCGCCATGTCTTTTAAGGGGGACCGGAAAATTCCTACTTTGACAAGGGACATGGCCAAGGGGACGATGGCCCACTACTTAATCAAGACAACACCACCTACTGTCCAACAACCTATAAGTATAGAGCGAAAACGGTTGTCTATTGCCTGTTCCAATAGTGATTTCACTCCCCCACAGTCAGCCGCCGCATCACCAAATCTATCATTTTTGGAGGAACTTAATAGTTTATGCAATTCCAAGTATGCTGCTGTTAAGTCTACATCAGAGCACATTAATGCATCCTTTTGTCCTACAGTCATCACAAGCCCCCAGCCCAGTACATTATCCCCAGCCCATGGAAACCTCCTGGGTATTTCCCTCTATCCACCTGAAACAGGTGACACGAATTCCATAATGTCTCCCCATGACCTTTCTGGTAATAGAAAACGACCAGCGGATAAGCACACAGGCACCCAAGCAAAGCAGAGAAAACTGTCTGCACCCACAACTCCACCAACCCTGTTGGCCCAGCTACAAACTATGATTAACTCTCTGATACACCCTTTAATAGAAAGATTGAACAACCTTGGGGATAGGATTGTGGCAATAGAGGAAACGACCAAGACAAACTCGCTACTCCTAAAAAGTATGGCAGGCCCCAATCATTTACAGCCTTTATGCGACACTGTAATGCCTTTAACAACTCCCCAAAGTAATATTCATCAACCTCGACAGGCAGTCCCAGGTATGCTAACTCCACCCATCGAGAAAGTTGCCACCAAACTAATAACAACACATAGTTGTTCCTTTGAAACGGGGCTGAACAAAGTAACCATACCACCCAAAGGACCACTTCCCAATACAGGGAAGATGCTAAGAAAATCAAATCACATCCATTTACCACCGGAGGCTGCCCCGTTTGTGTGTGTCCTTTCCGGTGTGCCTGAGCTCACAAATGGGAAAACTGAAAGCCAACAGGAGCTAAGAAATAAGGCATTGTTTTGGCTAACAAAGAACAGACCCCTGCCCCCTGACATCAACGGTAGAATACAATGTGTTAGAAGGGTGGGATGGTTAGGTCCGCTTCGAAAAGAGAGACCTGGCGATCTGGTGCTGATAAAGTTTATAAATAGCAATGTTGTCCCATACCTCCAGACTTGGAAACCACAGATAGGAGATGGACCTATACACACCTGGGGACTATCTGACTTTTATCCAAGAGAATCACTCCACCCCCATACAAGATTAATGAAGAGAGTAACTTTTGGTTGGGCTGAAACGGCTCCGGGGTGAGGGGTATTAATATTTAGACTGACTTGATATACTATCGATTTGGTACCTGACCTCTCTTAAAGATTTTATGTTATAATGTCATATACTGTGATATGAATTGAAATGTAACGGTGTATATATTTTGCAATGTGCTTTTATGATTTTATACCTAAAAATCGAATAAAGCTAACGAACGGAACGGGCAGGGTAGAAACATCCTGATCCCCTAAGCCTGCTTAGGGTGTCCCACAGGGACCCCCCAGGGCCCAAAAAAAGCATTTAAAAATAAAAATAAATTAAGCACGGGCTCCCGCGCCTCATATTAATGAGCCCCCGGGTGGGCCAGGTCCCAGGGTCAATGCCAAAATTAAATAACAGGGACCTGCAGCCCGGGGACCACCACCTCCCTGGGGCGATGCTAATTATATGCGGGGGGCACGCGGCCCCGCCGCAGCCCCGGGGACTGCCAGCTCCCTGGGGCTTCTTTAATTGGATGTGGGGGGCTCCCAGGCCCCCAATCTCCGTGGACTACCACTCCCCCGGGGCTTTAATTGATTATGCATGGGGGCATGTGGCCCCGCAGCCCCGGGGACCACCATCTCCCCGCTGCACTAATTATTCAAAATTGGGGGTCTGTAACGAACCACTGGGGACCACCATCTCCCCAGGGCTTAACAAATGGAGGGAGGGGGCCGTGCCCGCTCCTGCAATGTCCTGGGATGCCCACCGCCGGGACATTGCTGTTTGCTGTCCCGCCCTGTCATAGCAAACTCTGCTTTGCTTCATTGAAATCCTGCTCTCACTTCAACGAAGCAAAGCAGGATTGCCAATGAACAAGTGTCATGCCCTTTCTGAAGCAAGGGCTACTTTTTTACAAAATTTGGTGTAATTTGGTTCAGCAGTTCGGGCTGTAGCTCTGTCTAAAGATTCGTCAACCGGCACCAAAGGTATTGGGAAAAGAATATTACGATTTTCCTATGGATAATAGGTCCTAACTATAACTACTTACTGGCGACCGCTAGTAGGTAAACTTTGTCCATTTCTATCTCGGCGTTGATAGCACTGTGCTAATCCTATGCTTAAAAACTTTGATAGAAAAGCAGACATTTGAGGTGAGCAAATTTAGAGTGTCGCTGGTGTTGCGGGTGCTCTATACAGGAGCTGCCTTCCACCTAAACTTGGGAACTACCCAGAGTTCTCTCCTTTTTTGCATAATTTACGTGTCACTCTATGCCTGCAAGGGTATTGTTTTGACTTATACTGGGTGCTCCCTTGTGTCTGGACAAAGCTAAACTTCTCTGAAGAGCTGAAATAACAGCAAAACACATGTCAGGGGTAGCTTTTATTCAGTTCGGGTTGGCTTGAATGGTATTTTACCAATTCAAAGCTATAATATTGTGCCTATGCTTAAAAACTTTTATAGAAAAGCAGATATTTGAGGTGAGCACATTTAGAGTGTCGCTGGTGTTGCGGGTGCTCTATACAGGAGCTGCCTTCCTCCTAAACTTGGGAACTACCCAGAGTTCTCTCCTTCTTTTTTGCATATATATATATATATATATATATATATATATATATATATATATATATGTATATATATAGATATTACCTACTGGCGGTCGCCAGTAGGTATATATAGTTAGGATTTTTTCTCTATGGGATTTTTGAAAATTCTATGTCTAATAACTTTGGCGTTTGTGGACGGAATTGGCTGAAATTTTCAGGAAAATGGCACATTTTGTTTCTGAGCAGCCCCTGAAAATTGGGGGGGGGGTTGGTCCAGGGGGGGTCGAGAAAAAAGGGGGGTCCCAAAACGTGTTTTTAACATTGAGTTTTCCATAGGGCGGTTGGCCTCACTTTTAGCCCGAACGGCTGAATGGATTTGCACGAAACTTGGCAAAATTGTAGGGACTGGTAGCCCGATGTGCCTTTTGTAGGTCTCAATATATGTGCTCCAGTGGATTTTGAGAAATTAACGTTTAAAAAAAGATATATATCTGTAACAGCGGACCGGGCAGCGCTCCAGTTCGCGGACTTTTCGCGCAACGGAGCTTTGTGAAGCGAAGCTGATTGGTTCTCCGGCATCTGTCAACATTCCAAACAGTCCGTAGCGGCCGCCATCTTGTCTCTCGGTAGGATCGAGAGACAAGAGGAGGCGAAAGCGAAGGGGCAAATGACCATAAGGGGGCATAGTAGATCCTCCCTGACCTCTTAGGTTTGATGTACCATTTTGCCAAGTTTGGTGTAATTCCGTTCAGCCATTCAGGCTGTAGACGTATCTAAATGTCAATAATCGAACGGCTGAATGGATTTGCACGAAACTTGGCAAAATATTAGGGACTGGTAGCCCGATGTGCCTTTGCTAGGTCCAATATATGTGCTCCAGTAGATTTTGAGAAATTAACGTTCCAAAAAAGATATATATCTGTAACAGCGCTCTGCTTTGCGTACTTTTCGCGTTACGGAGCTTTGCGAAGCTGATTGGTTCTCCGGCGTCTGTTAACATTCCAAACAGTCCGTAGCGGCCGCCATCTTGTCTCTCGGTAGGATCGAGAGACGAGAGGAGGCCAAAGCGAAGGGGCAAATGACCATAAGGGGGCATAGTAGATCCTTCCTGACCTCTTAGGTTTGATGTACCATTTTGCCAAGTTTGGTGTAATTCCGTTCAGCCATTCAGGCTGTAGACGTATGTAAATGTCCTATGGAAAATTGCATGGGGAAAACACATTTGAAAGTGTTGAAATTTAGAACCAATTAAAATGTTACTTTGGTTTTGTATTTGTGTGTGATGAAAGTTAATTGGTTATGTATATATGTCAAATGAGAGGAAACCACAGCCATTTTGTGATACTACTGTCTGAGGTACATTTGTGGGGAATTTTTGGTGGTGAATTTCTGGTGTTTGATTTACACAGTACTAACACTTCTCCTACTTTTAAAAAGGTGAGTTGTTAATTTGTAAGGGGAACTATGTTGTACACTTGAAGATAATTTGAAAAATGTTTTCTGTTATTTATTTGCAGTCCTTCTGTTATACTAAATACTTGATAAAGTTAGTTTTATATTATGTATTACTAAAAACGATAAATGAAAGTGATTATTTTTTTCCGCAATTTACAGCAAGCAATTTCAAAATAAAATGGCTCACAATGAAGAGACCGTGGCAATTTCTTTGTAAGGGGAACTATGTTGTACACTTGAAGATAATTTGAAAAATGTTTTCCGTTATTTATTTGCAGTCCTTCTGTTATACTAAATACTTGATAAAGTTAGTTTTATATTATGTATTACTAAAAACGATAAATGAAAGTGATTATTTTTTTCTGCAATTTACAGCAAGCAATTTCAAAATAAAATGGCTCACAATGAAGAGACCGTGGCAATTTCTTTTGAATTGTCCACTACATTGATTGAAATTGAGAGCACCAATAATGAAATATTGTCACAAGGAGGAGATGACTTGTATGATTCCACTAGATTGATTGAAATTGACAGCACCAATAATGAAATATTGTCACAAGGAGGAGATGACTTGAATGATTACACTACATTGATTGAAATTGAGAGCACCAATAATGAAATATTGTCACGAGGAGATGACTTGAATGATTCCACTACATTGATTGAAATTGACAGCACCAATATTGAAATATTGTCACAAGGAGGAGATGACTTGAATGATTCCACTACATTGATTGAAATTGACAGCACCAATAATGAAATATTGTCACAAGGAGGAGATGACTTGAATGATTTTTTGATCAATCTGTTGATGGCGAATTTATCAAATGTTTGGAGACAATAGAGTTACAAGAATCATCATTGCAGACTTTTCATGAGGAAATTGCTGATGAGGACATGTTACTAGTTCTTTCAAATTTAGAAAATTCTGAAGAATAAATTTATATTTAGAAATCAAAAATTGTTTGAGACATTATTCATTTTTATTTTTAATTTATGAGGTTGTAGCGAAGTGATTGTAGTATAAAATGAGACTTATAGTATAGAGTGCAACATTTTTATGTTACATGGTAAGTTTACTCATATTTACTTCCCTTCTGCCACTATATTATCTCCAATGTGTATTTGACATCTCTTCTTCATCTCCGGCCTCCTTTCTCTCACTGTGTGTCTCCGATGCATCTTATCGCTGCTATTTTGTGTAATTACAGAAGAGAGTAAAATAAAATAGTTCGGAACGTGAAAAGGGGGCAAAGTAGAGTACCGCTCACCCCCTAGGCCTTTTCAGGCGGTCCCAAAAGGATCAGTTTCTGCTTTCCTGAGAGATTATGGTATGAGTTCCATATACCACAATAATTTGCATTACAACATGCAAGATATCTATCTCCTATTACCAACTTTTGGAGATATTCGCGCTAAGCGCGAATATCTCCAAAAAGTAACACCTGCCCTGAGCAGTTCTTAGCCATGTTATCCAATGGGAGGTGGATAACATGGCTAAGAGCATTAGCTCGGTAATGCATGAATATCGCTGACTTTTTAGCGATATTCATGCATTGCGGCCGTTTTTTATCGCATTTGCGATAAACCTTGATAATAGCAAGGTTTATCTTCGATAATTTCTGACGATGCTTAGCAGTAAAAAATTCGTTGGTAAGCATCGTTAGCGATAAATATCGCTTAACTTTGGTAATATGCACCAACGTCTGTTAACGTTCGATTCGAAGGAAATGAGGAAGTGTTGAAAAACATTGTTTGCGCCATCTTGCCTTTTTTGAAATGCCACACTTTTGTCGTGCACGGCAGCCATTTTAGATGCCTTGACCAGACCCACTCTCTGCACGCTGTCGATTCGTAGCATGGCTCCCCACCCTCGCAAGCATCTTCCCCAGGCACTGGTCACCCCCGCTCTCTGTCTTATGCATGGGCAATAAACCTCACCCCATCTGCACTGCTCTTCCCTGAGAATCACACTCTGTGCCCGCCCGACACCTCCCTTTCGCCCTATTCACTACCGCACCCTCTGACACTCCTCTTCCTCTGTGTCCGATTGTCCAGGCTATCAGCTAGCCCTGCAGATGTAGTTTATGGCTCCAGCTGTAAAGAATCACCCCTCTTCAAAGGAGTTATAGTAGATCAAGGCCCACACCCGATGAGATCCGTCACACCACACGTGTTCCTACTATCTGAAAACCATCCTGTATTGTGATTGGGGAGGGGACCGAGCCTGAAGCGGAAGATTCCAGGAATGACTCTTTGTACATCAAAGTTTTTACAATTATGTGTCACATTAAAAATATATAGCACTCCAACAAAGTAGTAGGAATATAAAACTTTAATAACATATAAATATATACAACAAAACAAAAACAGTAAAAACATTTAAACAACGAAGAGACCGTGGCAATTTCTTTTGAATTCCTGATGAGGACATGTTACTAGTTCTTTCAAATTATGAAAATTCAGAAGATGTTGCCTGGGGGTGGGTCGTCAGTAGCAGTCTGTTGTGCGAATAGTTCCAAGGCAGCAGAACGCGCTGAAATCTAGATGGCACGAAAGTGATGTCTAGTAAGTTGCCGCCCAGCAAATAACGGCGTGGGGCGCCGCGGGGGTGAGTGAGTCCAGTAGGCACCACAGCTATTCTTACCGGCATTGCAGAATTACTGCTGGGGACAATGCCTGTGCTGTAGCAGGGTCACAGCAGAAACAAAAAGGATTCTGTTGAAGATGTTGTTGGTTTTCAATTTGAAAACAGTTCTGGTGTCAACTGCTATGCTAATGTAGTGGTTAATGTTTTGTTTTCTCTAGAAAATGTAAAAGAGGGGGAGGCAGTCCAAAGTTCCGTTAAAAGGGCAAAGGAAAGGATCGGTGGTTTGAACTATCAGTCAAAAAGGGGAGGGGGTGCAACAATTTTTCCTACCGGGTCACACTGTGCTTTCACCGGAACTGAGGTCTGCAGGATTCTAGTAATTCAAAGTGAGGCTGGCGCCAGCATGGGAGCGCCGACGTCCCGCGGATACAGTTTTGTCACTCCACGGGTGATCATGGCAGTCATTCCCCATCGGGGGTGTCTGCGGGGGTCGGAGACTCCCGCGCTCCTCTAGAATCTTCAAGGTCGTGGAGGACTACGGTGGTGGAGTCAACCAGTGACCGGGCCATTTCTTTATGCTGGGCCCGCTCTTGCCAGGTCGACCGCCATTTTGAGAGTTCGGTAGCTACTGGCGATCGCGGGGTCAAATGAGCGGACGGGCTCCACCCTGCCGGGCGAGACGTTGCAGCATCGCCACAGTGGAAGAACCCTTTTCCGGGCGCTTGGAGCGCTGAGGGTGCAGGTGGGAAGCCTCCACTGGGGAGGCGGGAGAGGCCTGTTCGCATCGTCTCTCCCTCCCAGTGCACCCCACGGCGTCTCGCTTGAGATTTGTTATGGCCGGACCAGGCGATGAGGACGAGGGGGGGGGGGGGGTCGGAGGCATGTGCAAGACATCCCCCCCAGTGTTGTCGCAGCCATTATTCAAGAAAGAAGAAGTGTCCCGTCCGTCTTCGGGTCGGGCTTCCGGTGGATGTCGGCCGGACGCCCCTGGCTCTGGCCCCATGAACGGGTTCCTTGGTTTATCGGCTGCAGCCGGATCCCGTCGGCCTCGGCCCCCCGACCGTTGGTGGCCGGACCGGCAGAGCATGTGGCGGGACTACCTGAAACTCTCAAGGGCCACCGCGGCCGGACTGGGAGAGAGAGGGGAGGGTCGAGGAGACATTCCCCCCCCTGCAACTCTTCATCGTTGTAAAGGCAATCCCCTGGCCGGGTCCCGCTGGCCTCGGCCTCTCCTCCGGCTACACCCTACGTTAGGATCTCCTGGCCGAGGCGTGGCAGCAGGACCCACCTTATATGGGCTGCTCCCGGCTGGGCGTAGCCGCAACCCTGCCCCACCTTGGAAGTTTCCAGAGTGGGGGCGGATGTTCTACTGACTTGCATTTTCCCTAGTCTATCGATTTTTTTGGCGTGGCAGGCGGTGGGACAGCGAGGGGTGATTTGGTTTCTCTTACTGTTTTTCTGGTCTCTCACCACTGGCATATTTCTAACGTTTTCTTGTTTCTAGGACATTAATAGGTTTTATCATTACGTTATGTTATCGTTTCTTTGTTCGTTGTTTAATAAAAGTTCATGTTCATCAGTGGCCTACTGATTTTCGTTTTCCTATTCTTTTCTTTCCAGGTTGTTTCATGCTAAAGTTTCTGTTAACAGGATACAGTGATCACTTCGTTATTATTGCATATGTCCTTTTCACTAGGGGTGCTCTCTGGTCGGGTCAGATGACGTATCTCTAGTAAATGGTCCGGGTGAAACAGGTGCATCAATCAGTGGGGAGTAGATAGGCATGACAGATTACAACGGGGGAGAAAGGTCCGCATTACGTACCCTTTCACTATTTGCAAAGATTTTCCTACGTATATTTGCAAACAGGGAATACCTCCAAAAAGAACCAATTCCCAAACAGTCAATGTTTGGGGAAACAATCAATCAATGAGGAACGAAATAGGCACGACGTGTTAAAGGTTTGCGTTACCTACCCTTCACTATCTGCAAAGGGAGAGAGAATATTCCTATTCTTCCTCGTTTGCAGGCAGAGAAGATTCTTAAGAGAACCAACTTCGAACAATTCAATGCTCGATTCAAACAATCAAGAAGGGGTACTGTGAACACAAATGAACGCCGCTTATGTACATACACATTGGTATTATCAACAGGTTGTTCTTAATGTTTCTATTTTAGGGAGGTCAAAAAGAGATCCCATTAGTGGCCTACTGATTTTGCTCGATTCCTTTTGTTTTTTTACACGATTTTTCGCTATCTGCAAAGACTAAACAGAGTATTGCGACTCTGTGCTTGTTTGTAAATAGAGAATGAACCAAAGAGAACAATCAATCAAATGGAGAGAGAAGCAGGCACGACGGATTACAACGGGGGCAAAGGCTTGAGTTAACTACCCTTCACTATCTGCAAAGAGAGAGTACTCTTAATAGAAATGAGGGGTGGGGGGCAGCATTCAAAGCAGATCAGTGTGCATAAACACGAAAATGTTTTTACTTACCACGTACTTGACATTCGACAGCTTATGATATTTGCTATTAAAAAACCATTGAAATTCACTGAAAAAACCATAGGTTATAGACCATATATAGTTAGGAATTAGCATTTAAAAAACCTTATTTTACTCACACAAAACCATTGAAATTCCATATATAGTTAGTTGCACTAACTATATATCGCGCACCCGCAATCCACTGCTGATCATGTCACATATTACATCATTCATGACATGGTCAGTGACATCACTGATGACATCACTGATGACATCTCAAATGACATCACTGATGACATCACTGATGACATCTCATTTGACATCATTCTTGTGCTAATACGATAAACCTCTTCAGACTCTAATATAACCTTAGATACACTCAGTGTATACAGACACTCACACACTGCCACTCATCCATGGAGTTACTCACACACCCAGTCAGTCATGCAAAGAAACAATCTCACCTCCATTTCTTCAACTATACAGTTAAACACACCTTACTTATTGAATCATATACTAACACATATTTACTCTCTTATACAATCCCTGATACAAGTTCACAATGATCGATACAACCACTCACTCATTCAGTGGCTCTCATGCACAGTTATTTATATATGCCAACTCTCACATGTACTGTGTTTTACATATGTACTTACTATGACATGTAGCATTGAGATATCCATTCACTCATCAATACACTCATGCACACAGTCAACTGCCCATGTAGCTGTTTCCACATGCACTCTTGAACTCATACACCTAGTGAATAAACTGCTCACACATCTATGCACAGAGTCACACACCTTCCAGCCACCCCCACACAAACTCAATCTCCCATAGAAATACTTGGGCAACCAATTAATAACACATATAGCCTCTCGTATAGCTAATGTTCAACACATGCAGCAGTTTACATCACAACAGACATAATGATGCACAAATTAAGACAGTTTAGTCACTAACCCATGCATTCAGTGAGACACATTTAATCACTCACTCATACAGTCAGTCACGCACCTACTAAATCCTTCATCCAGACACTTATACATCCACTCATTCTTCAATATGTATGACATATTTTAACTTTACAGAAACATACAGTCACTGGATGTTGTCATCAGTGATGTCATCAGTGATGTCATTTGAGATGTCAACAGTGATGTCATCAGTGATGTCACTGACCATGTCATGAATGATGTAATATGTGACATGATCAGCAGTGGATTGCGGGTGCGCGATATATAGTTAGTGCAACTAACTATATATGGAATTTCAATGGTTTTGTGTGAGTAAAATAAGGTTTTTTAAATGCTAATTCCTAACTATATATGGTCTATAACCTATGGTTTTTTCAGTGAATATATATATATCTATATATATATATATATATATATATACCAACAACTTTCCCTTCTAGCAGAAAGGAAAACGCTTGACCACGGCATCGTGGGGTAACTTGTGCTTTATTCAGCCAGGAGAAGCAGTCTCTGTCTTCAAACCTTACGCGTTTCAGCTGTCGTTGCAGCCTTGATCACAGGTGAGCAGAAATCCTTATGTTTGCGACGTGTGATGTGATATTTATACGTCTGCGCCAAACTACTCCTTTTCACCGTAGTTCTCGGCTTCCTACAATACCCAGGATACATCAGGTGAGTTAAAGTCTCTTTGTCTTAACACTTTTACTGCTCCGATATTTCTCCCAGGATTACACACAATTGCAGTACGTGTATGTATATTCTGAGTGTCTCACTCGATGCACAGTCTGCTCATTAAAATAAATCTGGCTGTTTCCTTGAATATAATGTATGCCTGCACTTTGAAACAATCCCGAAGCCTTCTGTTACAGCACCCGTGTGCTGCACATTCCCAGGCTTGCAGTGCAGCCCAGTTACAATTTCGGCTGAAAATCTCCGTGCCTAAATACTGGAACACTGCAGGCGGGTCCCGCTCCTTTTCTTACAACTCCAACTCCTTTTGCCCACATGGAGCAGCGGACCTCTCACAGGGCGGTCACAGCGCTGGGGGTGGGCAGCCTCCATTAACATACCAACAACTTTCCCTTCTAGCAGAAAGGAAAACGCTTGACCACGGCATCGTGGGGTAACTTGTGCTTTATTCAGCCAAGAGAAGCAGTCTCTGTCTTCAAACCTTACGCGTTTCAGCTGTCGTTGCAGCCTTGATCACAGGTGAGCAGAAATCCTTATGTTTGCGACGTGTGATGTGATATTTATACGTCTGCGCCAAACTACTCCTTTTCACCATAGTTCTCGGCTTCCTACAATACCCAGGATACATCAGGTGAGTTAAAGTCTCTTTGTCTTAACACTTTTACTGCTCCGATATTTCTCCCAGGATTACACACAATTGCAGTACGTGTATGTATATTCTGAGTGTCTCACTCGATGCACAGTCTGCTCATTAAAATAAATCTGGCTGTTTCCTTGAATATAATGTATGCCTGCACTTTGAAACAATCCCGAAGCCTTCTGTTACAGCACCCGTGTGCTGCACATTCCCAAGCCTGCAGTGCAGCCCAGTTACAATTTTGGCTGAAAATCTCCGTGCCTAAATACTGGAACACTGCAGGCGGGTCCCGCTCCTTTTCTTACAACTCCAACTCCTTTTGCCCACATGGAGCAGCGGACCTCTCACAGGGCGGTCACAGCGCTGGGGGTGGGCAGCCTCCATTAACATACCAACAACTTTCCCTTCTAGCAGAAAGGAAAACGCTTGACCACGGCATTGTGGGGTAACTTGTGCTTTATTCAGCCAAGAGAAGCAGTCTCTGTCTTCAAACCTTACGCGTTTCAGCTGTCGTTGCAGCCTTGATCAGAGGTGAGCAGAAATCCTTATGTTTGCGACGTGTGATGTGATATTTATACGTCTGCGCCAAACTACTCCTTTTCACCGTAGTTCTCGGCTTCCTACAATACCCAGGATACATCAGGTGAGTTAAAGTCTCTTTGTCTTAACACTTTTACTGCTCCGATATTTCTCCCAGGATTACACACAATTGCAGTACGTGTATGTATATTCTGAGTGTCTCACTCGATGCACAGTCTGCTCATTAAAATAAATCTGGCTGTTTCCTTGAATATAATGTATGCCTGCACTTTGAAACAATCCTGAAGCCTTCTGTTACAGCACCCGTGTGCTGCACATTCCCAAGCTTGCAGTGCAGCCCAGTTACAATTTCGGCTGAAAATCTCCGTGCCTAAATACTGGAACACTGCAGCCGGGTCCCGCTCCTTTTCTTACAACTCCAACTCCTTTTGCCCACATGGAGCAGCGGACCTCTCACAGGGCGGTCACAGCGCTGGGGGTGGGCAGCCTCCATTAACATACCAACAACTTTCCCTTCTAGCAGAAAGGAAAACGCTTGACCACGGCATTGTGGGGTAATTTGTGCTTTATTCAGCCAAGAGAAGCAGTCTCTGTCTTCAAACCTTACGCGTTTCAGCTGTCGTTGCAGCCTTGATCACAGGTGAGCAGAAATCCTTATGTTTGCGACGTGTGATGTGATATTTATACGTCTGCGCCAAACTACTCCTTTTCACCGTAGTTCTCGGCTTCCTACAATACCCAGGATACATCAGGTGAGTTAAAGTCTCTTTGTCTTAACACTTTTACTGCTCCGATATTTCTCCCAGGATTACACACAATTGCAGTACGTGTATGTATATTCTGAGTGTCTCACTCGATGCACAGTCTGCTCATTAAAATAAATCTGGCTGTTTCCTTGAATATAATGTATGCCTGCACTTTGAAACAATCCCGAAGCCTTCTGTTACAGCACCCGTGTGCTGCACATTCCCAAGCTTGCAGTGCAGCCCAGTTACAATTTCGGCTGAAAATCTCCGTGCCTAAATACTGGAACACTGCAGGCGGGTCCCGCTCCTTTTCTTACAACTCCAACTCCTTTTGCCCACATGGAGCAGCGGACCTCTCACAGGGCGGTCACAGCGCTGGGGGTGGGCAGCCTCCATTAACATACCAACAACTTTCCCTTCTAGCAGAAAGGAAAACGCTTGACCACGGCATCGTGGGGTAACTTGTGCTTTATTCAGCCAAGAGAAGCAGTCTCTGTCTTCAAACCTTACGCGTTTCAGCTGTCGTTGCAGCCTTGATCACAGGTGAGCAGAAATCCTTATGTTTGCAACGTGTGATGTGATATTTATACGTCTGCGCCAAACTACTCCTTTTCACCGTAGTTCTCGGCTTCCTACAATACCCAGGATACATCAGGTGAGTTAAAGTCTCTTTGTCTTAACACTTTTACTGCTCCGATATTTCTCCCAGGATTACACACAATTGCAGTACGTGTATGTATATTCTGAGTGTCTCACTCGATGCACAGTCTGCTCATTAAAATAAATCTGGCTGTTTCCTTGAATATAATGTATGCCTGCACTTTGAAACAATCCCGAAGCCTTCTGTTACAGCACCCGTGTGCTGCACATTCCCAAGCTTGCAGTGCAGCCCAGTTACAATTTCGGCTGAAAATCTCCGTGCCTAAATACTGGAACACTGCAGGCGGGTCCCGCTCCTATATATATATATATATATAGTACCTACTGGCGGTCGCCAGTAGGTATTTATAGTTAGGACCTAGTTTCCATAGTAAATCCGCAACATTCTATTGGAAATAACTCTGGCGCCGGTTGAAGAATTTGCGAGTAATTTTCCATAATTTTGGCCAGCTCCGCTCTGCTCCTTCCCTGAAAGTTTCAGGGGGATTCGCGAAGTGGGGGTTGAGAAAAAAGGGGGGTCCCAAAACGTGTTTTCGCCATGTTATTTTCCAGACCTACACCAGTCAATGTGCCTAAATCATTTCCACCACAGTGCACAATTAGAAGGTCAGGGTGTGGAAGATGCATAAAGGATTTTACCAATGGTATCAATTGGTGACATCTCAATCCTCTCTGTCCAATCCATACAATGTCCACATTTGGTAAATCAAGGTTGTAATTACCTCTGTTAGCTGCGTATTTCTGACTCCAGTGGACAAAGCTATGACCCACAAACCAGACTTTTGGCATCTTGAAGGTAGATGTGCTTGTATTCAGATGAGTTGTGGAAATGAAATGGCAGTTTGAAAGTAGGAGTTATGAAAAAAACTGGTTGAGATTCAGTGCACTTGAAAAACAACAAATGATTGGTGCTTTGTTAAAATTCAGCACTGAACATTAGGGTGCATGTTTTTTTTTTTTAAGAAATCTTTTCAATGGTTGAGAAAAAGTCATTTCAAGAACCATTGCACATGATTAGCTGGTACATTGAGAGGTCACACACCCTTGATGGATTCTTTTGCAACATTTTATGATGAACTTCTGCAGTGTGTGCTGGGTTAGGAGGGAGTTACCATGGTTACAGGGGAATGAGCACTGGGGGAATGGGTGAATGTTATGTGACTTTCAAAGTGTTCAAATGTACAACCAATTAAAATGTGCAGTTTGGTTTTGAATTTGTGTGGGAAGAATTTTTATTGGCTATGTACAAGAATATGGGTCTGAAATGAAAAAGAATCTGTGCCATTATTGTCAGGCTCCAGTGTCAGAAGCATAATTCAGAGATTATGCTTAAGAAATCTGTTGACTGTGATTGACACTGTTCTACATCTTCCAAATCATTTTTAAAGGTGAGTAATTATTATGTTAATAAAGATAGACTGCTGTATGGACTATGGGGAAGATGAAGAAGCTTATTGTGCTTCTTTATTCTTGTATTTTGTGTCTTTTTTTTGTAATGCTGTTTAAAAATAGAATGGTGCATATTGGAAATGTATTTTGAAAATGAGTTAGGTTTCTGCTTTGTTTCTGTAGTGGTCATTTAAATTAACTGTGCTTTGTGTGAAGAACGATTTAGTATGCAAAATGTTTTCTGCTAAAAAGTCTGGTGTTTAAATTTTGGTCAAGGATTACTCTGAGTGTCTGTTGAAAATCAGAAATTATATTTTTATAATTTTCAATAATGTCACATGTGCCTTGTAACAGTTTGCCTCTTTTAGCTTAAAGGGTATTCTGTGCCTGTTTCTCATCTTACTCTGTGCCTGTGTGGTATCTGAAATATGATTCATTTAATGAAGATACACTGCTGTATGCAGTATGGGAAAGATTAAGAAGCATATTGTGTTTTTTTAATTTTAGCATTGTGTGTCATGTTGTTTTGTAATGCTGTTTAAAAATTGTATGGTGTATATTGGAAATGAATTTTGGAAATAAGTTAGGTTTCTGCTTTGCTTTGTAGTGGTCATTTAAATGGGCTGTCCTCTGTGTTAAAATCGATTTACTATGGAAAATGTTTTCTGGTAAAAAGTCTGGTATATATATATATATGCTTATATATAGGTGGGCTGTTTTTGACCAGTAGAGACAGTGCAATATTATGAGCAGAGACACACATACTGCTTGCAGAGACAGAGATGGTAAATTACTTGTAACATGCTGGTCATGTGTTTAAGATGACACTGTGAGTCAAGCTTGATTTTAAATGGATCTGGGTGAATAATATGCTTACTTGATGTCTTTAAAAATATGGAAGTACATGTTTTTTAAAGACATGGTAGATTACATGTGACATCCTGTTCATCTGCCTAACGACCTACGAACTACGCGGGAGCACTGTTGTTTGTGACAAAGACTATGTGTAAGTGCAATGTAGGTGTGATCAGTGAAGTGTAGGGACCTAACTCAGTGAGTGCAAGATAAAAAAGTTAAAAATTCCCTGGCAAGTAGAAAAAATATATTATATTAACTTCTCTGGCTGGGAACATTAAGAAAGGGTTTGTGAGGTAGGGCTATTAGCTAGTAGTTGACCAGGTAGTGAGCTAATAGCCCTACCTCCATATTTTTAAAGACATCAAATAAGCATATTATTCACCCAGATCCATTTAAAATCAAGCTTGACTCACAGTGTCATCTTAAAGACATGACCAGCATGTTACATGTAATTTACCATATCTGTCTCTGCAAGCAGTATGTGTGTCTGTGCTCATTATTTCACTGTCTCTACTGGCCAAAAACAGCCCACCTATATATAAGCAACAAATAACATTAATTTCTCATTACATGTAACATCCTGCTCATGTGCCTAAGATCACACTGTGACTGAAGATTGATTCACCCATTAGTGTGATCTTAGGCAGATGATCAGAATGTTACATGTAATCTACCATGTCTTTAAAAACATGTACTTCCATATTTTTAAAGACATCAAGTAAGCATATTATTCACCCACATCCATTTAAAATCAAGCTTGACTCACAGTGTCATCTTAAACACATGACCAGCATGTTACATGTAATTTAAATGGATGTGGGTGAATAACATGCTTAGTTGATGTCTTTAAAAATATGGAAGTACATATTTTTAAAAGACATGGTAGATTATATGTAACATCCTGGTCATATGCCTAAGATCACACTGATGGGTGAATCAAGCTTCAGTCACAGTGAAATCTTAGGCACATGACCAGCATGTTACATGTAATGAGAAATTAATGTTATGTGTTGCTTATATATAGGTGGCCTGTTTTGACATGCTGCCTAAGATTCTGTAGCAGTATATATCATAAAGATTGTATGTAACATCCTGGTCATGTGTCTAAGATCAGACAGTGGGTCAAGTTTGATTTTAAATGAATCTGAGTGAATAATTTGCTTCCTTGATGTGTTTAAAAATTATTTCTTGAATTCAGTTGGGCTTTATGATATGTACTGCTAGAGAATCTTAGGTAGTATGTCTGTTAGGCCTCTTACTTGCCAAAAAGGCTCTATGCTGTGTAATAAAGATGTGTGTAACATGGTAATAAAATTAGTGTTTTTTTTTATATTTTTTTAGTGTTTGCTGCTCAAATCCAAGAATATAGAGTGTAATTGAGAGTGTTCTGAACCTTCAAAACCATTTTTAAAGGTGAGTTGCTAATTTGTAAAGGGGATCTATTTTTGTGTAGTTTAAAATATTAAGAAAAAATTCTCTCAATGTTTCCACCATTTGTTCTGTGTTGTACCATTTTATCTTTTATGTCAGTCCGGTCGCTCCTCTTGCCGCGTGGCCACCCCGAGTGTGCACGTTCTCCTCCCGCTGCCGCCGCCGCCAGGTTTTCTCGTGTTGCCCTGTAAACTTGTTAGTTGTAAGCTGTCCCTGACTGTCCCTGTGCCTACTTGCTGTCCCTGACTGTCCCTGTGCCTGCTTGTTTCTCATGTCTATTTCTCTGCCGTTGTTAGTTGTATGCTGTCCCTGACTGTCCCTGTGCCTGCTTGGTTCCCGTGTCTATTTCTCTGCCGTTTCTCGTTCTCTCGTGTGTGCCCTGTCCCTTTGCCCATCGTTGTCCCCTGCCCCACCCCGCTCCCTGCCGCTGGTCTGCCGCGGCCCCACCCCCGCTCCCTCCAGCATCCTCACATGCTCCCCCCCACTCGCCACCCCACTCCGCCTCCCAGATGCTCCTCCCTCGCCCCGCCCCCCCACTCTCCATTTATGGCAGAGCCGGCACGTACGCGCAGCGTTCACGCGCAGTGTTCACGCGCATCGGGCGTGACCTATGCGCGCCGAAGGCGTGCCAAAGGTAAGCCCGTCTGCGCCCGTCCGCGCCTGGACCGTGCCCAGTGCCAGGACCCCATGGCCCCCGACGTTGCCAGACCACACGACGGACCTACGACGCCGCCACCCTCATCGCACTCAAACCCGACCGGACCCGAGCCTGCTACCAAGCCACCCCGAGACGCACCCACGGACCCTTCACCTGCCAAGCCTGCAAGTACACCTGCCTCCGGGCCTGCACCGCACCCGCCAAACCGAGCACCAGCAACAATCATCTCAAGTGCATCCTGCTCAACACCCGATCCGTCCACAGACACGCCATCGAACTTTGGAACCTGATCGACACAACTTCACCAGACATCGCCTTCCTCACAGAAACATGGATGAACGCCTCCTCTGCACCCGACATCGCCATCCCGGACGGATACAAGATCACCCGGAGGGACCGCGTCAACCAGACTGGAGGAGGCATCGCCATCGTACACAAGAACACCTTCTCCTCCGCCGAGCACCTCCACTTCCAGATACACACCGACCCAAAGACGACCCTCAGGGGCACCCTCATCTACAGACCCCCGGGACCATGCACACAATTCAGCGAAGACATCGCGGACTTCATCAGCCCGCACGCCCTCCCCTCCGCCGACTACATCCTCCTAGGGGACCTCAACTTCCACCTGGAGAACAACAAGGACCACAACACCGCCACCCTTCTGGACAACCTCACCAACCTCGGGCTCAAGCAACAGGTCAACACCCCCACCCACTACGCCGGCCACACGCTTGACCCCGTCTTCTCATCCAGCAGGCACATCACCTTCAGCCACTCCACCGGACTTCACTGGACCGACCACAGCTGCGTCCACTTCAGCTTCAGAAGAACCACGACCCACCACCACCCGCAACAGGTTCCCCGCAGGAGCTGGAGCAAGATCACCGCGGAGCAGCTCACCACCTCCCTCAGCCAGAACCCCCAGCCAGCACAACGGACTCCAACGAAGCAGCCCGCAACTTCACGCAGTGGCTGACCGCCTGCACCGACGACCTCGCACCACTTAAGAACCCCCCCCAGCAGACCCAGAAGCAAGAAAGCCTCCTGGTTCACCGACGAACTCAAGGACTCCAAGAAGTACTGCCGCACCCTCGAGAAAGCTTGGCTCCTCGACCAGACGACAGACAACATGACCGCCCTCAAACACGCCACCCGCAAGCACCACCAGCTTATCCGCACCACCAAGAAGACAGCACTGAAGGAATGACTGGACAACAACGCCCACGACAGCAAGGAACTCTTCTGCATCGTCAAGGAGTTCTCCAACCCCAGCACCGGCAACAACGACATCACTCCCTCACAAGATCTCTGCGACTCTCTCGCCTCGTTCTTCCATCGCAAGATCGCCGAAATCCACAACAGCTTCGGCGCACCATCCATGCACCCAACCGTCGAACCATCGCCCCCCACTGCCACCCTCTGCACCTGGACCACAGTAACCCCTGAAGACACAGCCCGCACGATGAACACCATCCACTCCGGATCTCCAACCGACCCCTGCCCCCACCACGTCTTCAACAAGGCTGGCTCCACCATCGCACCCCAACACCGGGACATCATCAACACCTCCTTCAACACCGCCACCTTCCCGGAGAACTGGAAGCATGCCAAGCTCAGCGCCCTACTGAAGAAACCAACAGCGGACCCCACCGACCTCAAGAACTTCCGCCCCATCTCGCTTCTCCCTTTTCCTGCCAAAGTCATCGAGAAGACCGTCAACAGTCAGCTTGCCGCCTTCCTTGAAACGAACAGATCCCTCGACCCATCGCAGTCCGATTTCCGAGCCAACCACAGCACCGAGACCGCCCTCATCGCCGCCACCGACGACATCAGAACCCTGCTCGACAACGGGGATACAGCGGCCCTCATCCTCCTGGACCTCTCTGCAGCGTTCGACACTGTCTGCCACCGCACCCTAGTGCAGCGCCTCAGCAACATCGGTATCCAAGAGAAGGCACTGGAGTGGATCATCTCGTTCCTCGCCGGAAGAACCCAGAGAGTCCGCCTCCCCCGTTCCGATCCCAGGCCACCGAAGTCATCTGCGGCGTTCCACAAGGATCATCACTCAGCCCCACCCTCTTCAACGTCTACATGAGACCACTTGCAGCCATCGCACGCCAACACCTCAACATCATCTACTACGCCGACGACACCCAACTGATCCTCTCCCTCACCAGAGACCCTGCCACTGCCAGAACCAGCCTACACGAAGGAATGAAAGACGTCGCCGGATGGATGAAGAACAGCCGCCTTAAACTGAACTCAGACAAGACGGAAGTCCTCATCCTGGGACCATCGCCGTCCGCCTGGGACGACTCCTGGTGGCCTCCCGCCCTGGGCACTGCTCCCAAGCCAACAGACCACGCACGCAACCTGGGCTCCATCCTGGACTCTTCCCTCTCGATGACCAGACAAGTCAACGCCGTCTCCTCATCGTGCTTCAACACCCTACGCATGCTCCGCAAGATCATCCGATGGATCCCGACCGAAACCAGGAAGACGGTCACCCAGGCACTCGTCACCAGCCGACTGGACTACGGAAACGCCCTTTACGCCGGAACCACAGCCAAGCTACAGAAAAGACTCCAACGCATCCAGAACGCCTCCGCCCGACTCATCCTGAACATCCCTCGATGTAGCCACATCTCCGGCCACCTGAGGGACCTGCACTAGCTCCCCGTCAGCAAGAGGATCACGTTCAGGCTCCTTACCCACACACACAAGTCTCTCCACGACCTGGGCCCCAAGTACCTCAACGACCGCCTGACCTTCTACACGCCGACCCGCCAGCTACGTTCTACAAGCCTCGCCCTCGCCGCCGTACCACACATCCGAAGAGCCACCGCCGGAGGAAGATCCTTCTCCTATCTGGCAGCCAAGACATGGAACTCCCTCCCCATCCACCTCCGGCTGACACAGGACCATCTCACCTTCAGGAGACAACTCAAGACCTGGCTGTTCGAGCAGTAGTGGACCCCTCCCCCCAAGCGCCTTGAGACCCTTCCGGGTGAGTAGCACGCTATACAAATGTTATGATTTATTGATTGATTGATATGTGTACCTTGTCTGTATCTGCTTGCAGTATTTATGTATGTTCTCATACTATTTGACTGTCTCTCGGCACCATGTTTTTATGGGACTAATGCATGTGTTGTATTCTTTGCAGTCCTGCTTCATCTATCCTCTGCTTGTAACAGTTTACTGTCTGCGTTCATTATTTTATACTAAATCTGCATTATCTCTCTAACTCTGGCTGTACCATCTGTCTGCACTGGTTCTTGTGTATTTGCAGAGGCCTATGATTGCCCTCGGGTCACCAGGCGCTCTATAAGTCCTTAAATAAATAAATAAAATAAATAAATATTATGATATGGCTGTTGGTGTGTGTTATGCAGTCCTACCAAGATAAATATTTTCCCTCTCTGTCTGTAGTTTTGCACTCTCTGGTTGTACTGTTTTCTCTCTGTCTTCTCTATCTGCTCCTCTGTGTGCTTTTTGTAGCCTCTGGATGTAACATTTCAGTGTCTGTTTCTAGTATTTTTTCTCTATTATAGTATTTTATCATCTGTGTCTACCATGTCTGAGTCTGCTTGCACTATCTGTGTCTGTTTTCATACCATTTCACCGTGTCTACTGGCAAAAAACAGACCATATACATGTAAGCTAGAAATAACATTCCTTTTTCATTTCAACAGCACTCCCTGGATCTTTATTGCACAACATAGAGCCTTTTTTGCAAATAAGAGGCCTAACAGATATGCTGCTTAAGATTCTCTAACAGTACATATCCTGAAGCCTAATTGTCTTCCAAACATGATCTTGAAACACATCAACTAAGCAAATTATTCACCCAGATTAATTTAAAATCAAATTTGACTCACAGTGTGATCTTAGACACATGACCAGCATGCTACATGCAATCTACTATGTCTGTCTCTGCCTGCACTATGTGTCTTTCTGCTCCTTTCATCTCACTGTGTCTCTACACCTTATTTTTTTGTAACTGCTGCATCTCTTCTTTTACTTGCAGCAGTGCACCATCTATTCTCTGACTGTAACAGTTTACTGTCTGCCTGTGTTATTTCATTTTTCATCAGCACCATCTCTCTATATCTGTGCCTGTACCATCTCTCTACACCCTTTTATATGCATTTGCAGAGGTCTAATATGATATGATTGCTCATGCTTAGCATGAAATTTTGTACATGCTGTGCAATTTAGATGCTGAGTGTGCTGTTCAAAGGCAAAAGCAACTGTCTCTGTGGCAAGTAGTAATCTTTATAGTGAATTTACATTTCTGCACTGTGATTTCTTCCTTCAGTCTGTATACAGTTTAAACACCAGTTTATTGTGCTAAACTCAGAAAACCCATCCCTAGAAATAAATTATAAAGTCTTTCAACAGTTCTACAGTCCAGAAAACCCTTAAACAAAATTCACAGTAAGACCCCCTTTGACTGCAGTAATTAAATTAAATAAATTGCAAAGGATAGTGTTATGTGTCTAGGATCACAGTATGAGTCTGTTTTCAAAAAAGAGGAAGGTGGCAGATTAATTTGAATAGTTAATGTGTTTAAAAGTATGGTAATGTATGTACCTATAAAATTGGTAAGTTCTCTACCAACTTATTTGTTGGTAGAGAACTGTTTTGATTTGGGTTCTGATCTGCGAATTTGTAAATATTGTTATAATAAATTAAATGAAAACAAAATGCCTGCTAGAGATGTATATAATAATCTTGAGTTGGTAAACATTCCTTCTGAACTGATGGATTTAAATACTTATGAGTCTATTCTGATTCAATGTGTGCATCCATTTCAGGCTATTGTTCGCATGGAGCCTAAGACAGGGAAATTGCCTCCTTCGGATTTACAGAGAGGATTAAAGGGAAGAGTTGTTTATTTTCCTCTAGATTTAAAGAAAAATATTGATACAATCAGTGGTGAAAAAGTGAAAGAGGAACCTCTGGTTATTCTAGTTAATGGCGTTCCTACAAAGAGTAAGAAAATCTGGCAAGAATTAGTGGATGTTAGGAATGTCAAAAAGGCAACGTTGTATTTGGTAAAAAACAATCAGTACTACAATAATGAATATGTAGGGGAAGAGGAAACAACTGTAAAAGAGGACAGTGATTTCTCAGCTGGGCAAATTGAAAAAGGAGATGTGTCTAGAAGTGAAGAAATTTATGAACATTATAGTGTTCATCCTCTGCATTCCAAAGAAGTAATGGGGAATGCTATTGAGTTGTTCCAAATAAAAGAAGCAAAAGGAAGTCCCATTAGTGTATGGGAAGAAAGCTTGGAAGCTCTTTGTTTTCCTCAGTTATTTCCAACAGGTCAAGGTGGTCGATATGATGACCGATCTGTTTAAATTCCTGCATCTGAATATCGGACTTTAAGATTATATGCAGAAGATCCAAAGTTTCGCCAATGTATTCCATATTTGTTTCATCATCTGTTTATGAGTGACTTGTCTGGACTTTCTTATTCAGTGAAGCATATACTGAAAAGTGGAGTACATCTGCAAAATGTTTCGGCAAGGGACTTTATGGATAAAGTCAAACAGCAAGACACTATTTTGGAGTCTCAGCTAATTAATCTCATGGCATGTCAGCGTGGTACCAACGAGTATTGGTACCGTCGTCATGGGGAACTGAAATGTATGCTAAGAAACTTAGGAACTTCTACATGGTTCCTTACTCTTAGCTGTGCTGAGTATGCTTGGGAAGACTTACTTCAATTTCTTCGAGAGGCAAATGCAAACATAGAAAATATAGAATACAAGACACCTGGAGAACTGTGCTCTTTGGATCCAGTTAATGTATGCAGGTATTTCAATCATAGATTTGAAGCTATGATGCCTTTTATCACAAACAAAAAAAATCCTCCTCTTGGAGAGGTTTTGGATTTCTTTTGGAGAAATGAGTATCAAGCAAGAGGTACTCCTCACATACATATGCTGCTATGGATCCAAGATGCTCCCAAATTTTGAACAGATTCGGATGACACAGTGATGAGTTTTATTGAACAGTAGTCTACATGTGTTGTTCCAAAAAGTACAGAAGAAAACAATTTAAGACATCAAGTCTTACGGTTTCTAACCCATCGTTGTGGAAAATACTGTAGTCGAAAGTTCAAATCCAAGGACAAGTTCTACACAAAATGTCATTTTGGATTTCCATGACCAGTAATATCTAAAGGAAGAGTAAACAATTTTATGTCT
Organism: Lissotriton helveticus; assembly: GCF_964261635.1. NCBI lineage: Eukaryota > Metazoa > Chordata > Amphibia > Caudata > Salamandridae > Lissotriton > Lissotriton helveticus. The sequence continues at coordinate 481,080,771 of NC_136067.1, forward strand.
TCTTTGCGACATACTGTGACAAGAAAATCACCAATAAAATACATACAACTTAAAAAGAAATGAAGAGTCAAAATACATAAATGACTATAACCCAGTCATTTTGTCCATGTGGAATACTAACATGGATATTCAGTATGTTGCTGACAACTCTATTGCTGTGGCTCGATATGTAACGCCTTACATAACAAAATCAGAAAAGACAGAACTAAAGGAAATGTGGGAAGAAATTTCTCATGAAAAGAGCCTAAGTAAGAAATTGTACAGTTACAGTCTGAAGATGTTGTCGAAATTGGAGCATACGAATGTTCAGATCGGTTATCATCAGCAAGTCTATATGCCAAATCTAGAACAATCATTTGGGTGAGTCTAGGTCTTGCTGCAACACGAAACCGAGTTTTGAAATCTGTACAAGAAATTGAGTATTTGGCAGAGAAAGAACCAAACAGTACAGATATTTTGAAGACAAACATGTTAGATACATACTATCCAAATAGAAGTAGTCATCTTGAGAATGTTTGTCTCTATGAAGTACTGCAAAGCTATACTTTTAAGAGGAGTATATGCTGTAATTGGATGTGAAGGATGTCTGGTGAAACAAAGAAAAGGACATTTGATTAATCATCGAAAATTGAGTTGCGAATCTCCTGACAAAAGGGAATTTTATTATTTAGCTCTTTTGCAACTCTTTAAGCCATGGCGTACAGAAGAGGAACTACTTGGAGATTTTCTCAGTTATGAAGATTCTTTCCATGCAAGCAAAAATACTATAGAATGTCCTGCGTTTACTAATTATCTGCAAATGTTGAACGATGAAATACAGCAAGAAGCTACAAGTGCAGCAGAGATTGCTCGAGACAGTTCTCAAGACAGTCAGAGTTCTGCTTCGTTGAGTCAGGATCCACTCGGAGGACCAATTATCCAAAATGAAGCTGCCACTGCCATGGATGAGGTGGAAAGAGCAATGGATTTAGCTCAGGAGGATGTAGTAAACTTAGAAGAATTGGAAAAACAACTAAACGTTAAGCAGAAACAAATATATGACGAAGTCATAGAACAGATTGAACATTGTTTATGTCATGAGAAAAAAGAGTGCTCATGTACATCATTTAAACCTGTCCAACTGTACATGAGTGGAGAATCAGGAACTGGAAAAAGTTTTCTAATTAAAGGAATTGCAACTTATCTACAGAAAAGAACTGAGTCATCGCTCTCTTGTGTTGTTACCGCTCCAACTGGGTTGGCAGCACATAACATTAAAGGGATTACTTTACATCGTTTATTGATGCTGCCAGTAGAGCATGATAATAAATTACAATACCACAACCTATCTGGAGAAGCTTGTTGTGAAGTTTCCAGAGTCCTGAAGAGAATGAAACTTCTTATCATTGATGAGGTAAGCATGGTATCAAATTTAATGCTTGCTTTTGTGCATTTAAGAATGCAATATATTCTTAAAACAGAGTATGATGTGTTATTTGGAGGTAAACGCATCATTGTTTTTGGAGATCTACTGCAGCTAACTCCTGTAAAAGGACAACCAGTGTTTAAAATGCTTGCGCATGAAGATACCAGAAAGTGCCTAGGAAGCATTGGAAATGTTAATATATGGTTATATTTCAAATATGCAGAACTGCTTCAAAATATGCGACAGGCAAAGGATGAAGATTATAAAAATATTCTTCAAGATATAAGAATTGGAAAAGTAAGTGAACATGACAAAGAAGCTTTACAGGCACGATTACTTTCAAATTTGTTTCCAAACGAAAATATTCTCCCAGAGAATATTTATATGAAAATTGCTGAAAACAAATCTGTGATATGCTTGATACCAACTCTGCAAGAATGTTCAATCTTCAACAACAAAATGTTAAAGTTAGAAAATCAAGAGATTGTAAAACTGGAAGCTATTGGTAAAATAGAGCATGAAGGAGCTACTATTATTTTGTCAGAAAAGTTGAAATCAAAATTGGATTCTTTAGAGAAGACAATATCTAAAACTGATGGTTTTGAAAAGATTCTATATGCATGTTTAAATTGTCGTATAATTTTACGACGGAATTTACATGTGGAAAGAGGTTTAGCAAATGGAGAAATGGGTCATGTTGTTGATTTTGTGAATTACCGAAATAGAGATGAAATTGAATTTTTGAAAATTAAATTTGATGGAATTGAAGAAGTAGAACAATTGAGTCGTTGTTCTGCCCGATTTTTGCTTGTGAAAGATTTATATGTCCGCCGAAAACAGTTTCCTGTTTGTTTGGCATATGCGGTGACTATTCAATAAATCTCAAGGTTTAAGTGTAGATAGTGCTTTGATGAATATTGGAAGTTCTGTGTTCAAGGAGGGTATGGCATATGTTGCTTTATCTCGAGTCAGAACTTTATCTGGATTATACTTGATTGATTTTGATGAGACAAAGATTAGTGCAGATCTAAATTGTGTAAAAGAATATAATAGGCTAAGAAGAGAATATGCTCCAAATTTACCTCAATATCCTTTATTTGAAAAGCGTGTGGTAGGCCGAAAAAGAAGAAATGAGAAAAATTGTAGCGAGGTTGTAGCAAAAAGAAAAAAAATTGATTAACCAGTAATTGTAAGCAGAAAGGAAAAGGATTCTGTTGAAGATGTTGTTGGATTTCAGTTTGAAAACAGTTCTGGTGTCAACTGCTATGCTAATAAAGTGGTTAATGTTGTTTTTTTTCTCCAAACTTTACAAGAGCAGATTGTTGAAAATCGGGATCAAAGATTTTGTTGTTTGTTGAATACTGTGTTTGAGAAATGTAGCAGGTATAAAACAAAAATAGAAAGTGTTTCTGATATTCGAAATGTTTTAGACATATGTTCTGGTCTAAATCAATTTTCACAGAATATTCAGCAAGATTGTCAGGAATTTCTAATGTATATGCTTGTTGTATTGCAAGATGAAGGTATGGATGTTGAAAATCTTTTTGGCCTTTCTTATAAATGGCAGCATGACTGCGACAATCGTTCCTTTTCAAGTAGCACTACAATAGACACTGAAAGATTTATATATTTGACTTTACCAGACTGCAAATCAGTGTCTTTTAATAATCTCGTTAGAGAAGCAAATCAAAACATGGTCTGTACCCAATGTAACTCTGCAATGCTATCAACATTATTTATACAAAGATATGGACAGTATGTAGTTTTAATGTTCCAATGATGTAGACCTGATGGAACTAAATTGACAACTTTAATAAAAAATGTTGTGGCTTCTCAATTATCAATTTCAGGAAGAACCTTTGTAACTGCAGCAATTATTTTCCATGATGGTCCTTCTACAACATCAGAACATTACACAGCTTATTTAAAACGTCAAAAAGGCTGGACTTATTGTAACGATACACAATTGACTTTCAAACAACGTTTGCCTTTTGACTTGCAAAATTCTTACCTAGTGTTCTTACAACCCAAATTTTAGGAAAAGTAATTGGCTAGGAAGATTAGAGCAGTTAATAAAAGTTAGTCTGCTGTTCAAAATTACTTTGTGAGTGAGAGTGATCAAGATAATAAAAAACTTGTAGTTCTCATAGAGGTAGTGTAAGTGTATCACATTGTGAGTGATATCAGTATTATAGGAAATGTTGATCATGAGTGAGCCAGAGGTGGAAATATAACTATTGTTAGATGATCGAATAGATGTTGGAGCTTTTCATTCAGAAAGTCGGGTAAATGGAAGTTTAAAAGTAAAATTTCCAAAAAAATGACTTTTCATATACTATTTGGCCTCGTGGAAAAGTAAGTGAATCAAAAATGAGTATTTCGGGTAAATGTTGTTAATATATGTTTTTATATTACTTTACTTTGAGAGTTTAATAATGACATACTAATGTTTTATTAGTTTGTGATTGTTGAAATGTACGTAACTAATTGTTGTTTGGAAAAAAACATTTAAGATATTTTTTTTCTAAGTTTTACATTATTTATTGAAACGTTGTATGGGTTTTTTAAACACAATCTTTTTGATTGTGTTTTTTTTTGCCCGCTGTCATATGATGAGTAGTATTGAACAGCAAAATAAATCATATAACATATTGTACAAGTTATTTTGTATTTTGTATTGTGAAATATATATTATACTTCCCTTGTCTCATGCTCACTCGCCTATATCCACCCTCTATCACCCCTCTTTACTCACCCTCACTGCCCTTCTCTCACCCTCCTTCACCCCCGTTCCCTTACTCCGCTTCCCTCACTACCCCTCATTCCCCATTCCTTCACTCCCCTTCCCCTCTCCCCCTCCCCCACTTTCCTGCTCTCAGTCCTTCTCCTTCACTCCCCTTCCCCTCTTTCCTTCCTTTGCTCCCTCACTCATTCCCCTTCTCTCACTCACCTTACTCCACTTCACTTACTCCTTCTCTCACTCCCTCTGTCCTCTCACATCTTCACTCCCCTTCCCTCACTCTCTCTCTCTTACCCTCACTCCCTCCATCTACTCACTTTGTCACTCCCCCTTCCCTCACGCTCACTCCCTTTAACTCACCAACACTCCCTCACTTACATTTCTTTGCTCCCTCTCTCAGTCCTCTTCTCTCACTCCTTCCTTCACTCCCTCTATCTCCTCACTCCCTCACTCCCCTTGTCTTACGCTCACTCGCCTTTATCCACCCTATATCACCCCTCTTTCCTCAACCTCACTGCCCTTCTCTCACCCTCCCTCACCCCGTTCCCTTACTCCATTTCCCTCACTTATCCTCATTCCCCATCCTTAACTCCCTTTCCCCTCACTCTCCTCCCCCACTCACTGTTTCCCTGTCCCTCTGCTTCACTCCCCTTCCACTTCTTTCCTTCCTTTGCTCCCTCAGTAATTCTCCTTCCCTAACTCACCTTACTCCACTTCACTCACTCCTTCTCTCACTCCCTCTGTCTTCTCACTCCTCACTCCCCTTCACTCACCCTCACTCACCTTCCATCCCTCACTGTCGTGAACGCACCCTCACTCACTACCCCTTCCCTCTCCCTCACTCCCCTTCCTTTACTCCCCTTTCCTCATTTAGTTTTGCTAACTCACATTTCTTTAGTCCCTTACTCACCTTCAATTCATTTATCTCTCCCTCTCTTCCTCTTTGTCACTGAATCTAACCGCCTCATTATCCTCTTAGTAATTTACTCTCCCTCTATTTCTCTTTCCCTCTCTCTGTCCTTCACCATTCCTTTGGTTCCCTTTCTGTATCCTTCACTTCTACTTTATCTCTTAGTACCCTTTTGTAACTTTTAATCTCCTACCTTGTCTCTTGTATTTTGAAATATATATTATAAATATTATAACTTATTTTTTTCCCTCTTCCACAGATATTATATTTAGTAAAAATATGTAATGAAGTTTACATTACTTATAAGGTAAGTTTCACCATCAAAATATAGTTTCTCATCACTCTTTTCCTCAACCTCACTGCTCTTCTCTCACCCTCCCTCACCCGGTTCCCTTACTCCGCTTCCCTCACTTATTCTAATTCCCCATGTTTACTCCCCTTCCTCCCACTCCCCTCCCACACTCAGCTTCTTTGAGTCCCCCTTCTTCACTTCCCTTCCCCTCTCTTCCCTTCCTTCACTCCCTCACTCATTCGCCTTTCCTCACTCACCGTACTCCACTTCACTCACTCCTTCTCACACTACCTCTGTCCTCTCACTTGCTCACTCCTCTTCCCTCACTCCATCTGCCTTACCCTCACTCCCTCCGTCCCCTCACTCTCTCACTTCCCTTCACTCACCCTCACTCATCTTCCATCCCTCACTGTCATCAACTCACCCTCACTCACTCCCCCTTCCTTCTCCCTCACTCGCCTTGCCTTACTCTCACTCCCATTACTTTATCCTCCCTCACCCTCTTTCCCTCAATATCAATCCCCTTTTTTCACCTTTACTCATTCCCTTCCCTCACTCCCTGTCACTCTCCTTTGTTCACTCCACTTCGACTCACTCCCGTTCACAACTCACCTTCCCTCACTCCCCTTCTGTCACTTGTTCCCTCCGTCACTTTCTCCCCTTCATTCACTCATTTGATTCATTCATTTATTCAGTACACATTCTGTGAAAAAAAGAATAACACAATATATAAGGAATATGGCTCTTTTTGGAGAATTGGAGGTAGTTCTGAAAGGAACATTTTTTTTCTTAAATTTTTTTTCTACTTTTTAAGAACGATTTTATATTTTGGGGGATTTTTTTCAGGAGAAAAACAAAACCAGGGAATCCAAAACTGCTCAACAGGAGCAAAAAAAAGGGGAAACATTAGGGCTGGGAAGAGCAGTGGTGGTCCTTCTTCTTACGGACAATTAGTTCAATGCTCTGCTCCCCGTAGCAGAGCAGTTGATCACACTGTTTGCAGACGATTTTCAAATCTGCAAACACCGGCTGGATGTTGGGGATTAAAGTTGATGTTCTTCTCCCAAATGATGTAGATGCTCCGGTAGAGGTGGTGGGGGGGCTCCTCAGGCAGGAATTCCACATCAGAATCTGAGGAGGGGTCCTGGGAAGCAGACATCTTTCAAAAATGAGTTTAAGAAACAGGCAAGAGGTGTTCTCTCAGCAATTGCAAAGAGGTAGTCAGGGAAATGGGTCGGCCCTTTCCATAGTTGTGAAAAAAACTGTTATGAACCAATCAAAAGTGTTGTTATAAGGTCACATGGCTTGACGCGCGCTTACGGTGCGCGCTCCGGGGCGCTTACGAGGGCGCTTACACGGCACATACGTAGGTGCTTACGGAGGCGCATACGGGGGCGCTTACGCGGCGCGTATGAATGACGTTTTGCTCGATTTTCGGAAATGCTTTTAAAGTTAAAATACGGTTCTTAAAAATCAAAAATACTACTTTTTTGAGTATGCCACTAAATGTCTTGCATTATTATTTACTTTAAATACATAAATATTGTTTTTTCTGCTCGCGGGATTTCCGCTCTCGCTACGTGTACGGGTGCGTGTACGGGTGTGCGCACCCTGAGCGCACCGGAGTGTAAATATTTAAAAAAATATATACAGGAAAAAACATCCAAAAATTAATATTATAAAAATATAGAATATTGGAATAATTAGAAAAAATTATAAAAATTAATAGCTATAAAAATTAGCTATTGAAAAAACTTAATAATTCACTTAAAAACCGTAGGTTTCAAACTTGTTATAGTTAGAAATTAGCATTGAAAAAACCTTACAAATTCACAGAAAAAACCATAGGTTTTACACCAGTTATAGTTAGCTGCACATTTCACTCAAACAAAACCATTGAAATTCCCCCTTTAGAGTTAGTTGTACTCACTATAACTCGCGCGCCTGCAATCCACTGTTGATGATGTCACATATTACATCATTCATGACATGGTCAGTGACATCACTTATGACATCACTGATGACATCACTGATGACATCATCCATGTGACAGTGAAATACACCTCATCACACACTAGTATAATATTTTTCACTCAGTGTAAAATAGAAAGTGCCCTACTTCAAACCAGTGACACATCAATAGTATTTTCTAAACATCCACTCAGTGAATCATAGATCTATACGCACATCTAATCACTTACCTATAGATTCAGTGTTATATACAGTGAATAATTAACAGAACACTAACAAATATACTTATACGCCTATTTCAACATTACACACCAGCACACATTGTATTCACTTATAAAGACATCTTATTGACTTATGCAAACAATGGATCATACTTACATTTACTCACCTACACACTTCTACAACCACCACTTCATCTATTCATCTATACACTTAGTGTGTTATAAAATGACTATTAGAAAAATTCAGATCTCCATACAGTGACTCATACAATCACTAAGTCTTAGGCTCTCTTAATTAGATATAACTGTAACATACACTGCTTCTTTATAGAAATTTAATGGAGATATACTATTGAGAGACATATTTAATCACCACCACACCCATAAACATATACACTCACTGAAACAAGTGTTATAACATGTAGTCCTAACCTCATTTAACTACTGAATTAACTATTCACACATTTTTATTCACACATTTACATACCCCCACGAAACCACATAGACATTCATTTACCCATACAAATACTCAGTTAAGAAACCAATAACAAATATAGTCTTTAATATACCAATTAAGTCAAAGCAATAAAGACCTTAACACAGTTAAATAACTACATATTATATATAGTGAGACTCTACAAATTAGTCAAGGAAACAATCAATGACACTATTACTAAATCCATCATTCACACATTTATATTTATATATCCACTCATTCTTCAATGCAAAGTAGTGTATTTATAATACATATTTAAATATCAAAGCAAACCACATTCACTGGATGATGTCATCAGTGATGTCATTTGAGATGTCATCAGTGATGTCACTGACCATGTCATGAATGATGTAATATGTGACATCATCAACAGTGGATTGCGGGCGCGCGAGTTATAGTGAGTACAACTAACTATGGGGTCGATTACGATGGCGGACGAAAGGACGACCGCAGTCCTGGAGTAGGCGGAAAATGCCTTTTTTCAGTCCGCCTGCCGCGGGCACTCCGTCCGCCATATTAGGATGGGAAACACTGTCAAAAGTCCGTACGCGGCGGAAGAGCACGCACCGCCACGGAAGTACACCCGACCCCGCGGCGGATGGAACCAATCCAGAGACACCGCCGTATGGAATGACGTCTCCGACCGTCCTTCAAATCACGATGGCGGAAAACACACATCAAATCGCTGCGGAAAAACAACCTGCCTGAACACGGCGGAATCACCACAGCGGAGATACAACACATTGCAGAGATGCCCACCACAAGCAGATCGCCGTCATGGACCCAGCGCTACACACATTTCCGATACTCTTCGTGCTCCACCACCAGCATGTCATGGCCCATCGCTGACGTCGATGCAGGTACGCCAAAACACCAATTGCTGTCGGAAGGGGAATACCTGCCAGGGCTGTGACGTAGGGAGGGGGAGTGTCATGTTTGTGTAACTGCATTTACGATCGCACCAATATATCAACAATTCAAGTACACAACCAGGAATGACAACGACAAACCACGACACATGATTGACTTGCTTTATTAAACATAATAGGGGTATAATCGTACACTACCCAAGAGCATGGACACTGGGTACAACAGAGCAAATACATCTGAAGCAGCACATGAGGGCACAATGCAGTATCAGAACAGCAACAGGGCAGTGTTTACAACAGAGCAGGTACATCAGAGGCAGCACATGAGAGGGCACAATGCAGTATCAGAACAGCAACAGGGCAGTGTTTACAACAGAGCAGGTACATCAGAGGCAGCACATGAGGGCACAATGCAGTATCATAACAGCAACAGGGCAGTGTTTACAACAGAGCAGGTACATCAGAGGCAGCACATGAGAGGGCACAATGCAGTATCAGAACAGCAACAGGGCAGTGTTTACAACAGAGCAGGTACATCAGAGGCAGCACATGAGGGCACAATGCAGTATCATAACAGCAACAGGGCAGTGTTTACAACAGAGCAGGTACATCAGAGGCAGCACATGAGAGGGCACAATGCAGTATCAGAACAGCAACAGGGCAGTGTTTACAACAGAGCAGGTACATCAGAGGCAGCACGTGAGAGGGGCTATGTGCATCAACAGTCCATGGCACCGAACAGGTACATCTGAAGCAGCACATGAGAGGGGCTAAGTGCATCAACAGTCCATGGCAAGGCACAGGTACATCAGAGGCAGCACGTGAGAGGGGCTATGTGCATCAACAGTCCATGGCACAGAACAGGTACATCTGAAGCAGCACTTGAGAGGGGCTAAGTGCATCAACAGTCCATGGCAAGGCACAGGTACATCAGAGGCAGCACGTGAGAGGGGCTAGGTGCATCATCAGTCCATGGCACAGAAGAGGTACATCTGAAGCAGCACATGAGAGGGGCTAAGTGCATCAACAGTCCATGGCACAGAACAGGTACGTCTGAAGCAGCACATGAGAGGGGCTAAGTGCATCAACAGTCCATGGCAAGGCACAGGTACATCAGAGGCAGCACGTGAGAGGGGCTAAGTGCATCAACAGTCCATGGCACAGAACAGGTACATCTGAAGCAGCACATGAGAGGGGCTAAGTGCATCAACAGTCCATGACAAGGCACAGGTACATCAGAGGCAGGACGTGAGAGGGGCTAAGTGCATCAACAGTCCTTGGCACAGAACAGGTACATCTGAAGCAGCACATGAGAGGGGCTAAGTGCATCAACAGTCCATGGCACGGCACAGGTACATCAGAGGCAGCACATGAGAGGGCACAATGCAGTATCAGAACAGCAACAGGCCAGTGTTTACAACAGAGCAGGTACATCAGAGGCAGCACATGAGGGCACAATGCAGTATCATAACAGCAACAGGGCAGTGTTTACAACAGGGCAGGTACATCAGAGGCAGCACATGAGGGCACAATGCAGTATCATAACAGCAACAGGGCAGTGTTTACAACAGAGCAGGTACATCAGAGGCAGCACAAGTACGTGGTCAAGCGCCCAGTCCCAAGGACAGTAACAATGCAAGGGTGGTTACAATGGATAATCGAGACACAAAGTCAAATTACATGTGAGTGATGGTAACTACACCTCACAGCACAGAATCTGGTGGACTGCTTGAACTAGTCGCCTCGGACACACTGCCAGCACCAGATACAGGAGTGTGAGACACAGCCATAGCTCGAGTGACTGACACATGAGCCATAGACCCAGACACACTGCCAGAACCAGACACAGGAGTGTGAGACACAGCCACAGCTCTAGTGACTGACACATGAGCCATAGACCCAGACACACTGCCAGCACCAGAAACAGGAGTGTGAGACACAGCCACAACTCTAGTGACTGACACATGAGCCATAGACCCAAACACACTGCCAGCAGCAGGAACAGGAGTGTGAGACACAGCCACAGATGTAGTGACTGACACGTGAGCCATAGACCAGACATACTGACAGCACCAGAAACAGGAGTGTGAGACACAGCCACAGCTCTAGTGACTGACACATGAGCCATTGACCCAGACACACTGCCAGGACATGTCCCTGTACAGTGACCAACAAATACCATGCCAGCATCTGACACATGAGAGTGGAGGACACACACAGTGCCAGTACCTGAAACAGGAGAGGGCACAACTGACACAGTGCTACTACATGACGCATGACAGCGAACAACAGACACAGTGCCACTATCTGACACATGAGAGTGAACAGCAGCTGACCCACTAGGACCACTGAAATGATGAGCCACAGGGCTGTATGGGCCAGGAGGCAGGGTGGCTCTGGGAGCTGGGGACAGCTGTACTGGAGCGACATTGGGGTGGTCAGGTCTCACTGGTGTGTGTCTCCGTTTCTTTGTGGAATGTAGGGACACCCTGGACATGACTGGACTGGTAAATGTTGTGGCCTCATCAGACATCAAAGAAGGATCATGTGCTTGTGGTGGTCTGCTCTCTGGGGACGTGCTGGACCCTGCTTGATGTTTGCTGTGACCCTGCCTTCTGCCCTCTGCATCATGTGTAATGGGGGATGCAACAACAGTGTACTCCTTATTCTGCTTCTGCGGGGTGTGGATGGGAGTTGAGGTATGTGGGGACTCCACCTCTGACACATGTGTTTTACGTTCCTTCAACAACATCAGCCTGGGGGCAGCTAGGGGTGATGTATGCCTGTCCTTGATGGAGCTCGTGTCCATGGGAGAACCCTTGGTCCTGGTATGTGCCTTGGATGTAGGAGGTGTCCTGTCTCTAGAATGTCCCTGATCCCTGGGCGGTGCACTGTCCCTGGGAGCAGACTTGTCCATTGTAGTGTACCTGTCCTTTGAAGTGTGCTTGTCCTTGGGAGTGTCCCTGCTCTTGGGAGGTGCCCTTTCCTTTGAAGCGTCCATGTCCTTGGTAGTGTCCCTGCTCTTGGGAGGTGCCCTTTCCTTTGTAGTGTCCTTGTTCTTGGGAGTGTCCCTGCTCTTGGGAGGTGCCCTTTCCTTTGAAGCGTCCTTGTCCTTGGGAGTGTCCCTGCTCTTGGGAGGTGCCCTTTCCTTTGAAGCGTCCTTGTGAGTGTCCGTGCTCTTGGGAGGTGCCCTTTCCTTTGAAGCGTCCTTGTCCTTGGGAGTGGCCCTGCTCTTGGGAGGTGCCCTTTCCTTTGAAGCGACCTTGTCCTTGGGAGTGTCCCTGCTCTTGGGAGGTGCCCTTTCCTTTGAAGCGTCCTTGTCCCTAGGAGTGTCCCTGCTCCTGGGATGTGCCGTTTCCTGTGTAGTGTCCTTGTCCTTGGGAGTGTCCCTGGACTTGGGAGGTGCCCTTGCCTTGGGAGTACCTTTTGAGGGGGATGCGTCTGTTACATGTGAATCTTTTTCCCCCAACACCCCTTGAGGATCCTGTGTGTCAACTCCAGTGTAGCTCATGTCGTGATGGGTGAAAGATTTCCCTGTCCGAGGGGATGCTGTTTGTACCCTCCGTGCCCTGCCTTGCTGCCTGTGGCTGCTTCTAGTGCAATACCCTGAAAATGACGCCTGGTCTGAAATTTCACTCTCCCCTGAGACATCTAGTGGTGTGGATGGGGGAACAGAAGCAGCACCCTGTCCATGCAACTGAAGAATGGCTGACGACACAGTGTTTGCTAATGACTGAACTGTTCTGTGGAGACCAGCAACATCGCCATGCATCCCCTCCATGAATGCTACCACCTGCCCCAACTTCCTATCGTGGTCTTGAAATGCATTGATCATGTTGGTCTGCCCTACACACAGCTGTCGCAGCAGATCAACAGCCTCAGCACAAAGTGCACTTTGTGGCACTGGGGCAGGGGCAGCGGTGCCTGCGCCGAAGGCACCTCTGCTCCCCCTACTCTGGCGAGCACGAGCAGTACTTGTTGCAGTTGGTGGCAGTGTGGGCCCTGTGTGCTGTGTACCGACTGAAGGTGTTGATTGCCCACTCCCTGTCTGTGTGCTGTGTACCGACTGAAGGTGTTGATTGCCCACTCCCTGTCTGTGACAACAGTGCTGACTCACCACCACTGTCTGAGGATGAGGACGATGGTGTCTCCACATGTGAGTCCTCAGGGACGGTTCTGTCCCCTTCTCCGGGGCTGCCCTCTTCAGTGTCAGTCTGCGTGTGTGTGATCTCGGATCCAGATGCATTGCCACCACTCATCTCCGTCGTCTGTGTGTCAGTGCCCTCGGCCAAAGCTGGAAGAGAGGGAAGAGGTGTTAACCTAAGTGCCACACTCACGTACTGAAGGTTACAAATTCACACCTTTCCTTACAGTCGATTGACATGTAGCACCCATCCTGCACATGAACCACCCCTACCAGACATCCTTATATCAAAGAACCGTGGGTGTCTGTGAAACATGTACATCATACAAACAGGGCAAGTGCATGCAGACCACCACACATGTCATGCCATGGGACCACAGTCCTCAACGGCATGTCCTGGAACCCTCAACTACAAATCAACTGGTATGTCCACCTGGCGGACATGGGTGCTAACGCTCACTCCGCTAATGGCACCAACATGCAACTGATGCAAAACATACGCACCACGGATGTCACTACTGTGTCTGAGCACCAATACATGCATGCACTCACAAGTTACAGATTCATACAGTCTGCTTACCGCTAGTTTGCTGTTGATCCCCTCTCAGCCGGGCGGACAGATCAGGATGCGTCACAGCAATTATACGGTGCATTAGAGGGGTCATGGTGCGTCGGGCCAGGCGGCTTGATCTTGGGATAATCCCCAGTGTCATCTACGCAACATTCTTGCTGAGCCTGGATATGTTGTCCCAGCGCTTGTGGCAGTGTGTGTGTCGTCTATTGCACACCCCCACTGCCCGTACATCACGTGCTATGGTCCTCCACACGGCCTTGTGTAGGTGCAGCTTGACCTACCATGATGGGAGACAAGAGGGGAACATCAGTGGACAGTTTGACCTTCACAAACATCGTAGAAACATGTATCTTCATGCAGCCATGCTCAGTACAACACATGTGAAGGTCCCACAGCACAACGCCAAGCTAGCAGAAGCCAGGAGACACTGACCACCTCATGCCCACCAACATGTTACCCACGGCACTTACCACCTGTCCGGGGGCACCGTAGAGCCGTTCAGAGTTGCTGAGCACACCGTCCACAAGGACATCCAGCTCCGCTGCGGTAAAGGGACGAGACCGGATCTCTCGCACTCTCTGCATGGCAAGGTCCAGGACTGTGGCACAACAGCAGAAGTTGTTGGATAGCTCAGGAGCAGCAGGTCGAGGTGACGGTCGCAGGCAGCAGTTGTTGGATAGCTCAGGAGCAGCAGGTCGAGGTGACGGTCGCAGGCAGCAGTTGTTGGATAGCTCAGGAGCAGCAGGTCGAGGTGACGGTCGCAGGCAGCAGTGGCTGGAAGCAGTGAATGTGTGCAGAAGATTTTCACACATATATAGGGTCCTGAGCTCATATCTGTGGCACATGTCTGCAGCAATTGGTTTTCCCTGGATGCATCATTGGAAAAGAGCCAATGACTCACCCTGGTGTGGCGGTGCACGGCTTCCGCTATTTTTGAATGCGCTTTCGCACCCCGCCTAACCTGGTTCCATTGGCTACATGTGCACGGACCGTCACGGTCACACACCGGCAACCGCATGTGCGCGCTACCGCGACGGTGCATCAATTGAAAATAATCACTCACTGGCGCCGCTATGGCGGTGCACGCATTCCGCGGGGGCGATGCAGGCTAACACATACATTTAAATATGCAATTTGAAATGGCAGTTGATACCCCCTTACAGTCACATTGCGTCACCCACCGCCAGTCCTGGCCGGTCACCCACCGCCGATGCTGGCAGTGGGTGAGCGGCCTGTGCATTGAGGTCACCATTGCATGGGAGGCCCTGGCCGGTCACCCACCACCAGTCCTGGCCGGTCACCCACCGCCAGCACCCGGCGGTGGGTGACCGGCCAGGACTGGCGGTGGGTGACCGGCCAGGACTGGCGGTGGGTGACCAGCCTGCACCCAGCGGTGGGTGACCGGCCAGGACTGGTGGTGGGTGACTGGCCAGGACTGGCAGTAGGTGACCGGCCTGCATCTGGCGGTTGGTGACCGGCCAGGACTGGCGGTGGGTGACCGGCCAGGACTGGCGGTGGGTGACCGGCCAGGACCGGTGGTGGGTGACCGGCTAGGACTGGTGGTGGGTGACCGGCCTGCACCCGGTGGTGGGTGACCGGCCAGGACTGGCGGTGGGTGACCGGCCAGGACTGGCGGTGGGTGACCGGCCAGGACCGGCATTGGGTGACCAGCCAGGACTGGCGGTGGGTGACCAGCCAGGGCCACCCATGCCATGGTGACCTCAATGCACAGGCCGCTCACCCACCGCCAGCACCCGGCGGTGGGTGACTGGCCAGGACTGGTGGTGGGTGACCGGCCAGGACCGGCGGTGGGTGACCGGCCAGGACTGGTGGTGTTGTGACCGGCCTGCACCCGGCAGTGGGTGACAGGCCAGGACTGGCGGTGGGTGACCGGCCAGGACTGGCAGTGGGTGACCGGCCAGGGCCACCCATGCCATGGTGACCTCAATGCACAGGCCGCTCACCCACCGCCAGCACCCGGCGGTGGGTGACCAGCCAGGACCGGCGGTGGGTGACCGGCCAGGACTGGCGGTGGGTGACCAGCCTGCACCCGTAGGTGGGTGACCGGCCAGGACTGGCGATGGGTGACCGACCAGGACTGGCGGGCAGCGGTGGGTGCTGCAATGTGAGTGTAAAGGGGGTATCAACTGTCATTTCGAATTGCATTTCAAATGTATGTGTTGACCTGCACCGCCCCCGCAGAATGCGTGCACCGCCATAGCGACGCCAGTGAGTGATTAGTTTCAAATGATGCACCGTCGCGGTAGTGCGCACATGCGTTTTGCGGGGTGTGACCGGGATGGTCCTTGACCATACAGCATATGTCATGCTTAATTGCTGTGTCAACGATCATCTTCTGTGTTGGTGGAAGGCGTCCCCAGAAGGCATATGTACACTCACTGCATGTCTCCGCACACATGTAATGTTCATAGATGTACATGTGTGTCAGAACATGTCCAGAATGCTGCAAGAATAATGATGTCAAGTCAATGGACCGTGTCCACGTGTGACATTCATGTCCATTTGTTGCATGTGTGCTCATACTGTTGACCTTGCCAGTGGTTAACAAAGGCTAGTGATGTGCACCCAAGTTGCATCAGATGTGCATGGCGATGTGTTGACGTCTTGGTTTTGCGGACACACGTTTCCATTTGTACACATCTACACAGTACATCAAGGGTGTGTACCTACATTCAGAAGCTGTTTTGAGTGTGTGGTTTGTGTGTGTAAGTAACAATGATGTGGGTGTACATGCATTCTGTGTATGCGTGTCTGTTGTTGTGTGCCCATGCATGTCATGTGAGGATGCCCAGCATTGTAGGTGGGGTCATGGGTGCATGAAGACAAGGAGGGTGTGTTCCATGTTCATGTTGTGTGTGCACGTACATGTGTGTCTGTGGGGACGCTTGTCCACATTTGGGCCCTCAGTCATGTGTTGTTGCCAGATATTTCAACATGTGTGCACGTTGCATTGGACATGATTGCACACAGGATGTTGCTTGTGGTTGAACATTGTGTGTGTATTTAGCTGTATTGCCTTATATTTTGGTCACGTCACACATATAATCACTGTCTGCAACATGTATTATTTGCATTGTGTTGGTCAAGATGTGATAGTGTGGCACAGGTATACGTTGCTGGTCAATTGACATCTTCTACCATATACTCCGACACAGGAGGGCTCCAAATGTGCATCGACCGTACACTGTGCCGGAGGACATGGTTAACGAGGAGGTGATCCGCAAATTCCGGCTTGATCGACGTAGATTGCAGGAGCTTGTAACACAATTGTCACCTCATCTGCAGCCATGCAGGACATATCCAGGAGCTATTACACCCACAGCAAAGGTGATGGCGGCACTTCACTTCTTTGCAACTGGCACTTTCCAGTACACAGTTGGTCATGCTGGGGGGATGTCACAATCCATGTTCAGCATGGTACTGCGGGATGTTCTGAATGCCATGATGCATTACATCCATTTTCCACGTCCGGCACAGTTGGCAGCAGTCAAAGGGGACTTCTATGCCCTGGCCCAGATACCACACGTAGTGGATTCCATTGATGGCACACATATTGGTCTCATTCCACCCCAGGCACGTGAACCTGTATATAGGAATCCGAAGCACTACCATTCGATCAACGTGCAAGTGGTGTGCCTGGCTGACAACATCAACTCCCATGTGTGTGCCAGATTTCCCGGGTCCGCCCATGACTCCGACATCCTGCAGAGCAGCATTGTCCCCCAACTGTTGGCTAATCTGCGTCCAGAACGTGCGTGGCTTGTAGGTGAGTGTGCTGTGAGGACAATTGTGTTGTATGTGTGGCATGGAGATCCCACCAATCCTGGTAATGATATTTGTGTCTGTCATCCCCCCACCTAGGCGACTCTGCTGAGCCCCATACGGAATCCTACTACCCCTGGTGAAATGCGTTATAATGATGCCCATGGGAGGACACGTCGAGTGATAGAACGTACTTTTGGACTGCTGAAATTTAGGTTTCGCTGCCTTGATAAAACCGGAGGGGCCCTGCCATACTCACCAGGCAAAGTATGCCAAATCGGGATTGCCTGCTGCATGCTCCACAACCTGGCCTTGCTCAATAACATTGAACTGATCATGGGCCCTGAAGACCAACAGGTTGCTCCGCCTCCCATCCCACCCATGTCCACTGATGAGGATAGTGGGGAGGAAGAAGGTGTGGACCAGAGGCGTCAGCTCATTGATCGCTATTTTCCTTGAATGTGAGTAGCTACCTCTTGTGCACATAGACAATGCGTGATGGATGTTTGCTGGTGATGTGTGGGTGTGGTGTGTCTATGCTGCCTGTTCTGGTATGTTCTGTTTGCAGATGTGTGTGTGAGATGTTGTACATGCAATGCTCCCTGAGGTGTGTCCTGTGATCCACTTAATTGGTGATGAGTGTGGTTTGTGGGATGTTGCAGTACAGTGTGTTGTGATGGTTGTGAATCACTTTCCTGACCTGTGCGTGTTGTTCTCTCATTATCCCTAGGTCACTCCCACAGAGGCATGATTCTCCAGAACATTGATCCCTGCACCTGGTAATGACATTTTATTAGACAAACATGTGATTAAAACATGGAGGTCACACAGCATAGAGTGTTAACGTGGTGTTTATTTACAGGTTGTGGATTGATGTTGGTGCATATTTACAAGTAGGTGTTGGGGGTAAGTGAGAGTTGAAGGTCATGGCAGATGAAAACACCGTGGGGACACCACATTGTGTGATGTCCACCTAGTCCAACAGACGTGTGCCAATGCTTGGCATTGTGGGGCAGGATAGTTGACCGGGTGAATGGCAGGCTCAAGGAAGGGTGAAGTCAGTGGCGGCCCCTCTTCGAGCGGGTAGATGGTGCACTTCCACTGCTCTCAGCTGCATCCAGCCTCGGACGGCCCCTCCGTCTTGGAACCGGAGCGTAGACAGCTTTTGGGGCAGGTTGGTCAGGTTCCACCTCCCTGTCCGTGGCCTCAGGTGATGGTGGCGGTGGTGTTGGTGACCTGTCCCGCTGAGCACTTGGGTGAGTGGGTGGTGGTGTGGCGCAGGACAACCACTCCCTCCACAGAGCAGTTTGCTGGCCCATGAGGTCCACAATTTGGCCAATGCGAATGTCGTTGGACCGCAACAGCTGGCTGCTCTCTTGCGAGTCTTGGTGGGCCTGGTCGGACTGTGCCTGCGACCGCTCATAGGAGGCAATGACTCTGGCGATGGCTTCCAGGGTCTCGGCCCCAGGATGGGGTGGGTCTCCTTCCCGACCTCGCCTAGCAATTACACTCCTGGTTGGGAGCTGTGGCCTCACCTGTGTCCTCTCCCGCCCACTCTCCCTGCTAGCCTGGGATGTCGATGGTCCATCATTGGGCAATGGGTCAGGCAGGGTGGCACAGACAGGAGTGGTGGTGGTGGTGGTGGTGGTGGTGGTTGTTGTGGTGGTAGCTGCACTGCTCACAATGGCAGGTGTTGGTGTAGTGACACAGGCCAAGTTGGTGGAGGCCGGGATGTCCTGGGAGCCTGATGGCCCAGTCTGCTTGGGGCAGCATCGTCCTCTGCACCTGAGCTGTCAATGGGATCGTCCCCAGAGAGTCCTGGCTGTGAGGGGGGCAACTGGTGTTGGCGGTTGCTGCTTTCGCCGATCAAGTTGCGATCACCTGAGGGACAAGATTTTCACAATTAATGCTGTGGGCATGACATGTTTTTGGTAGCAACATTACAAATCACTATGGAATCAGGACATGGTTGTTGTTGTCATCATGTTGTTGTGGTTGACAGTACAGGGCAATATGGTGGCATGGATTTGGGAAGGCAATACTTGGATATGTGTGGTCATGTCCTGTTATTGGATGTTCCCCCTGAGAAGATGTCTATCTACCTGTCAGTTTGCAGGAGGAGATGCACTGGTCTCCAAATGGTGGGCAGACTCAATCTTGCTCTGGAGTGAGACATGGGTGCTGACACCCCCACCCCCCACCACCCTCCCTGTAGACATGGGGGCCTGTTGGGATTTGTAGTGTTAGTCCCGCACACACCCCACCCACCACCACCCTCCCTGTAGACAAGGGGCCTGTTGGGAGTTGTAGTGCTGGTCTCTAACACACCCCACCCACCAACCTCCCTGTAGACATGGGGGCCTGTTGGGAGTTGTAGTGCTAGTCTCACACACACCCCACCCACCACCACCCTCTCTGTAGACACGGGGGCCTTTTGGGAGTTGTAGTGCTGGTCTCTAACACCCACCACCCCCGTCCCTGTAGACATGGGGGCCTGTTGGGAGTTGTAGTGCTGGTCTTTCACACACCCCACCCACTACCACTCTCCCTGTAGACATGGGGGCCTGTTGGGAGTTGTAGTGCTGGTCTCTAACACACCCCACCCACCTCTCTCACACCCCACACCCCTCACCACCCTCCCTGTAGACATGGGGGCATGTTGGGAGTTGTAGTGCTGGTCTCTCACGCCCCCCACCAACCTCTCTCACAACCCCTACCCACCTCTATCACCCCCCCCCACCCACCACCACCCTCCCTGTAGACATGGGGGCCTGTTGGGAGTTGTAGTGCTGGTCTCTAACACCCCCCACCCACCACCACCCTCCCTGTAGACATGGGGGCCTGTTGGGAGTTGTAGTGCTGGTCTCTAACACCCCCCACCCACCTCTCTCACACCCCACATCCCCCACCACCCTCCCTGTAGAAATGGGGGCCTGTTAGGAGTTGTAGTGCTGATCTCTAACACACCCCACCCACCTCTCTCACACCCCAACACCCCCACCGCCCTCCCTGTAGACATGGAGGCCTGTTGGGAGTTGTAGTGCTGGTCTCTTACACACCCCACCCACCTCTCTAACACCCCCCACCACCCTCCCTGTAGACATGGGGGCCTGTTGGGAGTTGTAGTTCTGGTCTCTAACACCCCCCACCCACCACCACCCTCCCTGTAGACATGGGGGCCTGTTGGGAGTTGTAGTGCTGGTCTCTCACACACCCCACCCCCACCACCCTCCCTGTACACATGGGGGCCTCTTGGGAGTTGTGGTGCTGGCTGCTTTGACAACATGCAAGGCTGGGAACGTAGGAGGCAACATTTGTGTTTGGTCATGATGGGTGCATTTGAGCCCAGGACTTCACATTTGGGTGACTATGCGGCACACATGCATGGATTGGAGCCAGGGAGATGTGTGTTGGCAGTTGTGCAAGGCAGACCATGGCAGTGTGATAGTGGTCATTGGTTTGTACTTAACAGCCTCTAGTCCCTCCTCGATTCCTTCTTGGCTCTCAGGGCGCAGTATGCCCAGCACCTTCTCCTCCCATTCTGCAAATGGCATGGGCTCCGGGGGAGTGCCACCGCCAGTGTGGTTTGCCCGCAGGTGGTTCTTCGCCCTGATGCCTGTCACCCTTGCCTTGAGGCCGTGCCACCGCCTCTGGATCTCGTGTTTGGTGCGTGGCACGGTCCCTGACGCATTGACTCTGATCACTATCCTGTCCCACATGTTGTTTTTGGTTGCCAAGGTGGTCTGATGGACTAGGGTGCCAAAAAGATGTGGTTCAACATGGATGATTTCATCCACCATGATCTTCAACTCACTGTATGTGAACTTGGGATTTTTCTTTGGTGCCATGGTGTGTGATGTGCAAGGTGTTGGTGTAGTGGGGTGTGGTGTGCAGGTGTGTGGTGTGTAGGGATGGCGTTGTGGGGGTTTGTGTGGTGGGTGTGTTTGTGTGCAGGTTGTATGTGTGTTAGTGTGTGTTTGCTGTTAGTGGTATTGTGGCTCTTGCTTGCAGCTATGCTGTGATGCAAAGGACTGTGGTAGTGGGAGGGATTCAT
This sequence comes from Lissotriton helveticus, assembly GCF_964261635.1. Classification (NCBI taxonomy): domain Eukaryota; kingdom Metazoa; phylum Chordata; class Amphibia; order Caudata; family Salamandridae; genus Lissotriton; species Lissotriton helveticus. The sequence continues at coordinate 481,102,230 of NC_136067.1, forward strand.
TTTATACTCTGTGTGGTGGTGGTGTCCCAATGGTTGTTGGCAATCAGATGTTCTGTTGGTGTGGTGATTTCGGTGCATTTTTCGGTGCTTGGGGGGGTGTCATTGGGGCGTGTAGTTGCGGGGGTGGGAGTTCCAGGTGGTTGGGTGTCCTGTTTAGTGTATATTTTATTTACTTCCGTCTGCCATTTTGTAATCGGTTTGACGGCAGGGATGGTGTTTGTGTGGTCCTTCCGCAGTCATGGTCTGTTTGGCGATGCATTGTTTCCGCGGCGGTTGGGGACGGTGGTGAGTTCCGTTGGAATGGCGGCGGTATCCTAATCGCATGGCCGGACCCTCCGCAGGTATAGCAGCGGTTGGGCCTGTTCCCGCGGTCATGTTCGTCCGCGGCGGAGGGTGTTTCTTTGCTACCGTCCGCTTACGGCGGTCTTTGGTGTGGTCCGTCCGCAGCGGACGGTGTTTGATGTGATCCGTCCGCCGCGGTTGGAGTTTCTTGACATAAATATCCTAATCGCAACCGCGGATTCTCCGCGGTGCGGTCGGGAGTGATTTTGCCGTGACCATGGCGGACGGCACCCGTTTCCGTCCGCCATCCTAATAGGCCCCTATAACGGGGGAATTTCAATGGTTTTGTATGAGTGAAATGTCCAACTAACTATAACACCCCTAAAACCTATGGTTTTTTTCAGTGAATTTCTAATGTTTTTTAAATGCTAAATCCTAACCATAACATGCCTGAAACCTATGTTTTTTTCTGTGAATTTCAAAGGTTTTTTAAATGCTAATTCCTAACTATAACATGCCTGAAATCTATGTTTTTTTCAGTGAATTTCAAAGGTTTTGTAAATGACAGTTTTTAAATGTACTAATTGTTATATTTATTTTTTTCATACTGATTTACTAAATTTTTTAAAAAAAATTTTTGCATATTTTTTCAAAGTACATTACATATTTTTAATATAAATTGTAAAAAAAATATTTTAAACAATATTGAAATTCTAATGTTATTTTATTTTATATTCTTTTAAATATATTTATATTATATTACATAGTCTTTTTTGCAGTCGTGCACCCAAAGCGTATCTTTCTAGATCACTGTGCGGAACCTAGCCGCCATTTTAGGATTATTTTGTAGGATCCGCGTAGGGTTATGATGGATGCGTATTTTCCTCCGCGATCGGTGTGCGACTGGTACGTGACTTCAAGCGCATACACGACATATATGTATTACGTTACGCATCGCTCATGCGCTTCCGCGTGACGTTATATAAGTGTTCGACGCGGTGCACGTGCGATTCTCGCAAAAAATGTTAATGTCTAAAAATATATATATATGTATTTAATATAAATATTGAGGCAATATATTATCTGAGCTAATCATAAAAATAAGATTCTTTTACTTTAAAAAAAAAACTATATTACTTTTAAATGCAATTCCGGGAAGTCGCGTTGGGTGCGTACTGCCTGTGCGCATAGTGCGCGGACCCCATGTGACCTCAAAAAAAGACATTTGATTGGTTCATAACTCTTCCTATTCTAACTATTGAACAACACCACCCATTTCAATCATTCTTCTTAGACTTTCTTGGGAAGAATATCTCTCTGCTGAGAAGAATCTTTTTGGTAAATTGGACACCTATTATTACTTACAATGGCTTCAGGACACCAGCCAGCACCATATTCTGATCACTCTTCAGATGAGGACTTTGTTCATGAGCCTCCTCCGGAGAGGTACACCTCAGTGGTGTGGAAGTTTTTTTCTATTCCGGAGGGACAGAAGAAAGTGAACGCTGTCAAGGTGACATGCAAGATCTGCAAAAGCGTCCTAACTAGAGTTAACCCATTGAAAAAATACTCTTGCAGGACCACAAGTATGTTGAAACACCTAAAAACTCAGCATCCTGTGAACTTGGCAATAGAGGAATGTAAAAGATTGGCTCAAACCCCTCCAGCTGCATTTCCTAGCACTTCTGTTGCTGCTACATCCACTGAACATCTGGAAATACGTCCCCAATTTGCCAAAGCAAAAATACACTGCGTTAAGTGTAATAGATTGCTCTGCTATGGAGAGCAGTCTATGGATTTGGTTTGTCGAGCATTAGTCAATCATCAGTACTGGGTTTTTTTTCCCTGAAGTTCATTGTTGTGTTCCTGCAGTTGTCTTTTTATTCCTTTAAAAAAAAAAAATCAAACAATTGTTAAAAAAAAAAAAAAATGTTAAACTATAAAAATACAAAATAAAGTTCTTTTCAGAACTAACTATTCTGGTTAAAAAAATACATATATTTGTATGATAATGTGTGAAAGTTTAGATGAATGTATGTGTAGTGCATAATTGACTGAAAAAATGCATTTGTGATGTATGGTGCATGTATAAGTGCAGACCTATAAGGAAGTTCTGCACCATGACACAGTAAGATCTGTAGCTGCAGTGTGTTGTGGTACTTCCGAAGCACTGGGATGCAACATATGTACATAAAATTTGTTACAAATCTATGCTTCCCTCTGCACTGTTGTTTAAACGGCAGCCATGTGGTGACAGAGGCACCCTTGCACCATGGTTCAAGGATGTCTATGTCATGTGGAGTTTGTTTTTGTGCAAGAAGACACACCTTCCTGCACAAAAAACAATCAGTGAAGGTATTTTCTTCTTCAATGTATGCTGTTCATTGTAGCATACATTGGAAGAGAAAAAATGAGCAGAAATGAAAATGTTTCTACTTGTTGTGCTTTGCTACACGAATTGGATGATGATGCAGCATTCATACACATGTCCAGATTTTTTATTTCTGATAAATTACAGGATAAAGTTAACATGAATACTTAGTGTCCCTGGGGGCTAACTAACTCACCAGATAAGTGCAAAAAGTGCCAGCGAGTTGCATTGCATAGAGGTATAAAATGGGACATGGCTTCAGAGCACTTCTCTGCAACACACCTGTGTAATATTTAATGGAGAGACATGGTGGGCTACTAGGGCCCAGGGACTTTCAGTATTAAAAGAGCCTACATTTCTTAACTTAAAACACGTCTTAGAATGTGTTTGCACGTCATATCAGGCCCCATCCCTTCCTTCACTAATATATAAACATGTCCTATCAGTTTGTCAAAACCTAAGTACTAATACATTTATCTTGTAAAAGCACAGGATGCTTCTAAATTTTCCCCATAAGTGCATAGGTATTAGCAGCCTGTTACAATAGGAACATATTGCTAGTTAATTGTAAAAAAAATGCATGAGAGTAACATGAGGTAAGCACAGAGGTATGTATCCAAAGATGCTGTCTGGCACTTTCTTCACATATCTGGTGGGTTAGTTGGCCTCTAGGGACACTCAGTAATCATGCTAACTTTATCCTATAACTTAAAACGCTCACAGAGCATCTTTTAACACATATCTTCTCTGTCCATCTTCCCTTTCTTCACCTGTGTGCAAATACAGGCAATTTTAATTCTTAGTTAAACGTACCTTCATAGTAATAGAAATTAAAAACGCTACACATTTTTTTTCAGTTGTTTTTTATCATTTACATTTCTAAGAATGTCATATTTTAGAATTAGGGTCTGTGAAAGAGAAGAAAAAGTACAGTTATAATATACAATATTATATTTTTTACAACACAGCATAATTTTAACATTTTATAAATTATTTTCTTTGCCTTTTTTGGTGTTCTCAGAATATATTGAATTTCACTAGAAACAGTGATTTCAATCATACTCATCATAACACAGCGGGCAAAAAAAAACAATCAATTAGATTGTTTAAAAAACAACCAAAATATATCCTCAATAACAATCCAAAAAATACATATCAAACATATCTTAAATGCTTTATTCTAAGACAAATTTCTTACTTGAATATCAAAGAACTAAAATAATGATACAATAAACAATTACTATTATTAATTTTCATACACTGTAAATTATGTTGTTTTAAAATATATGTTGACAGAATGTGCAAGAAAAAGTCCTTAATTCTAATAGATACTTTTCCTCTAGGCGAAATAGTATTCTTGATATCCTTTGTTTTGAAATTGTCCAATAGTAATCATATTCATACATATTAATAAATTCCTCAGAGGCCGAATTATGTTCCTAAAACTTTGGTTTTAAAAATATTAGGTAGGAATTTGGTCATTCTTTAGGCAAACGTTGTTTAAAAACCAATTGAGCATCATTGCAATATGTCCTTCCTTTTTTCACATTTTAAAAAGGCAGTGTAATGTCCAGATGTTTGATCACTCTATCCGCAAATGGCTGACAGCACCTTTACTACAGAAACCCAGCTACACTGCATCTTTGTGATATAATGCAGATCTTCATTCTTTAAAGACGGATCTCATACATCATGGAATCCGATAATTTCACCTAAAAGACGCCCGTCATTAAAAAAGGATATTACTTTTATCGATTTAACTGGCAACGTAGCTGCTTAGAAGTCGTCCTTCTACTCGTCAAAGCCGTTGGAAGGTTGAAAATAAATCACATGTGAAGTACCACGGAACGATATTGATACTAACAGAGGTGATATTCCTTCATCGAAGAAAGATAAGTCATATAAGCTGTATAGAATAGAAATAGTATATTCATCCTGGGTACTCATAAATGTTGTCTATAAATGTTTCATTGCAAATGACGGTCTCCTGATGAAGGCAGTAGCCGAAACGCGCGTAGTGATCCAACCCACCGCTTTGCCTACTTCAATATTAATCCATCCAGTCATTTTTGATAATGAATTGTGTCTTGTTTTGTAGGTTTTCTTTGTCGTTTTTGTAAATATTGTTAATTATATATATATATACAATGTTATCAATATTTGTAATATATCGTAAATGAAAAAATATATATAATACTGACAAAAAAGAGAAAAATATAAATAAAATGTGATTATATTTTTTCATAAAAACAATTTCTGATATTTATTCTTGCTTTTTTAAATTTATGTTGTTATGTTCACTATATTGACCTCAAGTTTTACCCCATAGGAGATGGCATATAATATAAAAATTGTTTGCTACAATTTTCTATCTCAATTGATTGCTATACCCTACATGTAGCGAACCTATCATTAGTAGGGGTCCCCTGTTTTTTCAAATGATGTCCAGATGTTGTAAAAGGACCATCATGGAAAATAATTGCTAATGCTACAAAAGTTCTTCCTGATATTGATACTTGAGTTGTTACAAAATTTTTGATTAAAGTTTCCAATTTTCTTCCATCAGCATACAACGTTGCATCATTAAAATTATATATTGTCCATATCGTTCTATAAATAATGTTGATAACATTTCTGATTTGCATTGCCTACACTCCATGTTTTGATTTGCTCCTTTAACTAATTTGTTGAAAGACACTGATTTACAGTCTGGTAATGTCAAATATATAAATCTTTCAGTGTCTATGTTACTGCTACATGTAAACAAACAATGTTCACATTGATGTTCCCACTGATAACAAAGGCCCAAAAGATTTTCTATTTCAATGCCTTCATTTTCCAATACAGTAAGCATATACATTAGAAATTCCTGAGCATCTTGTTGGATATTTTACATAAATTGTGTAGAACAAGAACATATATCCAATAGATTACGAATATCAGAAACGCTTTGTATTTTACTTTAATCAGTACTAAATTTTTCATAAACAGAATGCAACAAGGAGCAAAATCTTTTTTCATGATTCTCCATAATTTGCTGCTGCAAAGTTTGAAGAAAAAAAACAACATTGACCACTACATTAGCATAGCAGTTGATACCTGAACTATTTTCGAAGTGATAACCAACAGTCTCTTCAACAGTGCAACAGTGTCCTTTTTCGTTTTGCTGGCAATGATAACATTATCTTGTTATTTTTTTCTTTCTCTATACCTTAACTACAGATATTGTCATACCTTCTTTAAGACCTACCACACGCTTTTCAAATACATGATATTGACCTAAATAGGGAGCATATGTTCTTCTTAATCTATTATACTCTTTTGCACAGTTTGCATCTGCAGTAATCTTTGTCTCATCAAAATCAATCAAATACAATCCAGATAAAGTTCTGACTCGGGACAAAGCAACATACGCCATACCCTCTTTAAACACTGTACTTCCAATGTTCACTAAAGCACTGTCTACACTTATAACCTTGAGATTTATGAATAGTCACTGCATATCACACAAGATGATGGACGGAATGTTGCACAATGGCAAAACATTCACCCCCAGTCACAGATCTGGGTTTAATCCATCGTTATTTTGCTCACCAAGCCACTCCACTTCAGACATGGTCAAAAGCAATTCAGTCTTGACCCTGTGCCTCATGGGAACAGTCCAGCCCGAACTGCCAAACCATGTCTTCCCTGGACCGGAATCAAGCATCCTAGCACCGGTTCCTGGCTATCAGCCTTTATCAGCCAGGATAGCTTGATTCCAGTGGCATGGAGAGCACAGGACTCACGTCTGAGCATACCCGTCCCACTCAGGGTGCCAAATGCAAAAACAACAATCGATGGACGGAATGTTGCACAATGGCAAAACATTCACCCCCCAGTCTCAGATCTGGGTTTAATCCATCGTTATTTTGCTCACCATACCACCCCAGTTCAGACATGGCCATTTCCAAATCAGTCTTGACCATGTGCCTCATGAGAAAAGTCCAGCCCGACCTGCCAAGCCATGTCTTCCCTGGACCAAAATCAATCATCCTAAGACCGGTTTCTGGCTATCAGACTTCATCAGCCAGGATAGCTTGATGCCAGTGGCATGGAGAGCACGGGACTCACATCTGAGCATACCCGTCCCACTCGGGGTGGAAACAAATTGGAAAGTAATCGTGTCTGCAAAGCCTCTTTGCCATGTTCTGTCAGTAGTCCAATTCTTATACCTTGAAGAATAGTTCCATAATCAACATCATTTGCCTGTCGCATATTTGTAATGAGTTCTTTGTATTCAAAATATGACCAAATGTTAACGTTTCCAACGCTACCCAAAGACTTTATGGTGTCTTCATGCGCAAGTGTTTCAAATACTGGTTGTCATTTTATGGGAGTAAGTTGCAGTAGATCTCCAAAAACTATGATATGTTTTCCTCCAAATAAGACATCGTACACTGTTTTAAGAATTTGCTGCATTCTTCAATGCACAAAAGCAAGCATTAATTTAGAGACCATGCTTACCTCATCAATAATCAGAAGCTAAATTTTTTTAAGCACTCTTGAAACTTCATAACAAGCATCTCCAGATAACTTGTGATATTCCAATTTGTTTTCATGCTCCACAGGTCACGTAAGTAAACGATGCAATGTAATTCCTTTAATTCTGTGTGCTGCCAACACAGTTGGAATAGTTACAACACAAGACAAATGTGAGTCAGTTGTTTTCTAAAGATAACTGGTCATTCCTTTAATTAAGAAACTTTTTCCCGTTCCAGCTTGACCACTGACATAGATTTGGATAGAGGTTGAAATGATGTGCATGTGCATTGTTTCTTTTCATGAAGTAATCCATACTCAATCTTTTCTCTCACTTGCTGATATATTTCTTTCTGTTCAACATTTAGTTGTTCTTCCAAGTTTGCTAAGTCCATAAAATCTTCATGAGCTTGATGCATTGCTGTTTCCACCTCATTCATGGCAATTGCAATTGCAATTGCAATTGCTAAATAGTAAAATTCTCTTTTATCAGCAGTGTCGCAACTCAATTTTCTGTGATTAATTACATTTCCTTTCCTTTATTTCACCAAACATCCTGCAGAACCAATAACTGCATATTTTCCATCATTGATGTTTTCTGTAGTGTTTCGTTTAAAAGTGTAGTTTTGCAGCACTTCATAGAGACATGTGTTCTCAAGATGATGACTTCTATTTGGATAATATGTGTCCAACATATTTGTTTTCACAATATCTGTACTTTACAGGTTTTTTTCTGCTAAATATTTGATTTCTTGAACAGATTTAAGTACCCAATTTCGGTTTGCAGCAAGACCTAGACTCACCCAAATAATTCTTCTAGATTTTGAGTATAGACTTGCAGATAATAACCGATCTGAGCATTCAAACTCCGATTTCTCGATGAGACAACATCTTCAAACTGAAACTGTATAATTTCTTACTTAGACTCTTCTCATTAGAAATCTCTTCCCACATTCTTTCAATTCCGTCTTTTCTGATTTTGTAATGTGCGACGTTACATATCCAGCAACAGCAATAGAATTGTCCGCAACATTCTGAATATCCATGTTAGCATTCCACATGGACAAAATGACTGGATTGTAATTATTTATGTATTTTGACTATTCGCTTCTTCTCAAATTAAAGGTATTTTTGGAGACTTTCTTGTGATGGTATGTCGCAGAGCTGACATAAAACTGTTTACCCTTCCTTTGGATATTACAGGACATGGAAAACCAAACCGACATTTGGTATAAAACTTTTCCTTAGACTTGTACATTCGTCTACAGTTTTTTCGACAACGATGGCTTTGGAATCGTAAAACTTGCTGTCTTAAGTTGTTTTCTTCTGTGCTTTTGGGTATAGCACATGTGCCATATTTTTCAATAAAAGACAAAAAAAGTATCATCCGAATCTGTTCCAAATTTGGGGGCACCCTTGATCCATATCAGCATATGTATAAGACAGTATTTTCCACAACGATGTCTTTGGAATTGTAAAACTTGTTGTCTTAAGTAGTTTTCTTCTGTGCTTTTGGGAATAGCACATGTAGCATGTTTTTCAATAAAAGACAAAACAGTATCATCTGAATCTGTTCCCAATTTGGGGGTATACTTGATACATAGCAGCATATGTATATGAGGAGCACCTCTTGCTTGATACTCGTTCGCCAAAAGAAATCCACAACTTCTCCAAGAGGAGGATTTTTTTTATTGCAGATAAAAGACATTTTTGCTTCAAATCTATGATTGAAATACCTGCATACATTAACTGGATCCAAAGAGCCATATTCTCCACGTGTCTTCTATTCAATATTGTTTATATTCGAATTTGCCTCTAGAAGAAATTCAAGTAAACCATCCCAAGCGTATTCAGCACAGCTTAAGGTAAGGAACCATATAGGAGTTCCTTAGTTCCTTAGCATACATTTAAGTTCTTCATGATGACGATACCAATACTCATTAGTGCCACGCTGACATGCCATCAGATTAATCAGCTGAGATTCTAAATTATCATCTCTCACTTTATCCATAAAGTCCTTTGCAGATTGACTGCATATGAAAGTCCAGACAAGTCACTCTCAAACAAAAGATGAAATATATATGGGGTACATTGTCGAAATCTTGGATCTTCTGCATACAATCTTGTTGTCCGATATTCAGATGCAGGAATTTGCACAGGTCGTTCATCATACCGTCCTTCTTTTCCTGTTGGGAATAACTGCGGAAAACAACGAGCTTCCAAGCTTTCTTCCCATACACTCATGGGACTTCCCTTCGCTTTTTTCATTTGGAATAACTAAATAGTATTCCCCATCACTTCTTTTGAATGAAGTGGATGTACACTGTAATGTTCATAGATTTCTTCACTTCTGGACATGTCCACTTTTTCAATGTGTCCACTTGACGTTTCAGTATATTCTGCTAAAAGAATTTCTTCTTCTCCCATATACACATTTTTATAGTACTCATTATTTTGTATCAGATACAAAGTTGCCTTATGCACTTTTCCAACATCCACTAGTTCCTGCCAGATTTTCTTACTCTTAGTAGGCACGCCATTAACTACAATAATTAGTGGTTCATTTTCTACACACTCTACACCAGTAGTCTCAACATTTTTCTTTAAATCTAGCGGTAAACATACAACTCTTCCTTTTAATCCTCTCTGTAAATCTAAAGGAGGCAATTTACCTGTTTTAGGCTGCATACGAACAATAGCCTGAAATGGGCGCACACATTGAATGAGAATAGGCTCATAGGTATTTAAATCTATCAGTTCAGGAGGAATAGTTATCAACTCTAGTTTATTATGAACAGCTCTAGCAGGCATTTTGTTCTCATCTAATTTATTATAACAATATTTACAAATATGCTGATAAGAACCCAAATCAAAACAATTCTCTACAAACAAATAAATATCAAAATCCTTCCACTCATTGTTATTTTCCTTTTCACTTTTTAAATTCAGATCAACAGTCCAGGTCTGATTTTTATAATGAGTTTGTCGACAACAAATACAAGAATAATTTGGCCTTTCACCTGAAATCACCTTAAACTTTGTAATTTCTGTCTCAAAATGTTTGGTAGTACTATGTTGCACATTCTCTTCAACATTTTCTTCTATTAATGTCTCAGTGTCTGCACTCTCTTGTTCTGGACCAAAGTAACAAAACTCAATGTCATCACAAATCTTTTTCACATCTGAAACTGACCCATGCAAAAGAGCACTGTTTTATTTATTTATTTATAATTACATTTGTTGAGCGCGCAGCTACCCGGAGGTTTCCCGGCGCTAGAGCAAACTGAACGGAGAAAGGGAGGGAGGATCATAAGATCATAAATTAGTTGTTAAAAAGCCAAGTTTTTATTCCCTTACGGAATTTCAGAAAGCACAATTCAGTGCGCAGAGATTGAGGAAGAGAATTCCATAAGGATGGGGCCAGCAGGGAAAACGAGCGTCCTCCCATCTTGGCTCTGTTGAAGCGCGGAATCTTAAATTTATTCTGCGTCGAAGACCTAAGTGTGCGGGGGGGGATGTATTGCTGCACCAGAGCAGAGAGATAGCAAGGGGCTCTACCAGTCATAATTTTGTGCATGTAGCAGAGTGCTTTGAAGTTAACTCTGCTTTCAATCCGCAACCAGTGCAGATTCCGCATATGGTGCACGACCGAGGATCGAGCAGGAAGGTGACAGATCAAGCGGACAGCCATATTCTGTACCACCTGGTACTTCTTGATTACCTCTTTGGCAGCACCTAGGAGCAGGATGTTCCCATAGTCCAGGCGTGAGATGACAAGAGCCTGGACTACGGTCCTCAAGGTGTCCGCAGGTAACATCCAGGTGATCTTTCTCAGCCACCTGATGATGGTAGTACAGGTGGCTGAGACTTTCACAGCGTGTTGTTTGAAAGTGAGTTGGTTGTCGAAGATCACACCAAGATTGCGGGCAGACACAGATGGAATGGGAAGAGGACCCATCTCTGGAGGCCAATGGTGTGGGCCCCAGAGAGAGGTGTCTGGGCCAAACAGGAGCAGCTCTGTTTTATCCCCGTTTAATTTTAGTTTGTGCTTCAACATCCAGTCCGATATATGTTTCAGTCCAACTTGCAGAGAAGAAGAGGGGAGGTTTTTATTGGTGGAGAGAGAGTAGATGACTTGAGTGTCATCAGCGTAGGAATAAATTGTGAGGCCAGCTTGTTCCGCCAGGAAAGCAAGCGGCCTCACGTACAGGTTAAAGAAAAGGGGACTAAGAATAGACCCCTGGGGAACACCGTGAGGGGAAGGGAGAATAGATGAAACAGATGTGGAAGAAAAAACTTGAAATGTGCGCTCAAAAAGAAAATTAGCGATCCAGGCCAGGGCGGTACCACCGACACCAACTGCCTCCAGGGTGGACAATAGGATGGAATGGGAGACGGTGTCAAAAGCGGCACTCAGGTCAAGCAGAATGAGTGCCACCGTCTCACCATTATCCACTTGGCGTCTGATGGTTTCTGACACGCCAAGGAGAGTTGTTTCCGTGGAAAAACCAGCCCTGAACCCGGATTGAGAACCATGAAGAAAATTGGTGGATTCAACAAAGGAAGACAACAAAGAATTAACATGCTTCTCCAAAATCTTGGAAAAGCAAGAAAGCAAAGAAATAGGGCGGAAATTGGAAGGATTATTGGGGTCTGCGTTGGCCTTTTTTAGTAATGGTACCACCATTGCGTGCTTCCATTCGTTTGGGACAATTGCTTCTGTGAGGGAAGCGTTCAGGACGTCCAAAATAATGTGGAGTAGGGCCGGGTCAAGGGAACTCAGAACTTGAGGGGGCAGAGGGTCAAGGGGGGAGCCAGATTTGATGTCCTGAAGATACTTTTTTAGAAGCGCGGGGGAGATAGGGTCCCAAGCATGAAGTGGGGTGGTGATAAGCAAAGAGCAAGGAGTAATAACCGGAGGAGAGTTGCAAGGAGTTTGAGCAGCGTGAGTTGAGGCGGCTGGAGTAGAGTTGAAAATCGCATAGATTGTATCAATTTTTTCACGAAAGAAGCTGGCTAGAGAATTACACTGGGCCGTGTCTAGGCAGGGATCCTTAGGAACAGAGGAAGCACCTGAGAGCTCCTTGACTATTTTAAACAAGGCCTTGGGTCTATTTTGAGCTGTGAGTATGGTGCTGTTGGCAAAGTTAGCTCTAGCGGTATCACATGCCGCATGGTAGGTTTTAAGAGCTGACCTGTATTTTGCTTTATGCTCAGGGTTATAATTTGAACGCCAAATTCGTTCCAATTTTTTGCAGTTGGATTTTTCAGAACGGAGGGAGTCATTAAACCAGGGTGCCGGGGGGTGATGAATTTGAGATTTGTTTTTTTGTGTAGGGAGGCAAGAGTCCAAAGCAGTAGTTAACCATGATCTAACCACAGGTAGCTCTTTGATAGTCAAGTTGGAAACCGAAGGTTTGGAACTGGCAAGGAGAGAGTTTAATTTATTTAGATCTAAGCGTTTCCAGTTCCTGCTAGCTTTGTGAGGAGGGTCAGGCCTGAAAGAAACAGCTTCGCACGTTTTAATCGAAAAATTAACAATAAAATGATCTGACCAGAGAACAGGGATAGAGGATTGATAGGAGATGCCAATCAAGTTGGAAATGATGGGATCTAGAAGATTACCGGCCTTATGAGTAGGGTCGGAGTTAAGGAGGTGCAGATCTAAGGCTTCAAGATCCTGTATAAGGCGTTTAGCAATGGCACAAGAAACAGAATTAAAATGAATATTTAAATCCCCAACAATAGTGAAGTTGGTAGATTGTGCTAAAAAAGGGGCGATAAGATCAGGAAATGAAGCAGCCCAGCAGCTAGCTGAACCTGGCGGGCGGTAAATCAGGGTGCCAGTTAGGGTAAACTGAGGAGAAAGAGTTAATTTAAACAGGCCAGCTTCACAGTTTGGAAAATCTAAATCTTCCCATTTACAAGAGAATGCTCTCTTGAAGATGATGGCAATTCCCCCGCCGTCTTTAAGCGCTCGATTTCGTCCCACATAGGTGTAGTCATTGGGAAGAGCCATGGCGATATCGGGGCCTGAGCTATCATTTAGCCAAGTTTCGGTGACAAACATGGCAGCAGGATTAGCTGTCTCCAAAAGGTCGAAAATATCTCTCTTATGTTTTGAGAGAGACCGACAGTTAATGCTAATGAAGCTCAGAGCAGGTGAGGGATTGTGCAAGGTGGGAGGGAAGGTGCGCGTAGGGGAAGAGAAATTCCAAAACATGGATGACATGCTGTCTGTACATGAGTCAAGGGAGTCCAAAGCCAGAGAGCAATGGGAACAGGATATGGGAGCATTGTTACAATTCAGCACGGTATGTGAGGGGCACAGTGGTTCTCGCAAATGCAGTAAGGCGGAGCGTGAGTAGGAGATAGGAATATGTACAGAGGGGCTGAGCCCTGGGCACGTGCTGGCGCGGACGGGCGCAGACGGGTAGGACTTTGGCACGACTTCAGCGCGAAGTCGGCGCTCCCGCTGCGCTCGTCCGCTGCGCTTCCGCCATTGTGGCATTAAATACACCGGGAGAGATAACCACTACACCGCTAACCTGCCAATTGGGGAGCAGGGCGGAAGTGAGGATGTAGGGCGGAAGTCAAAGTGCGCTCGTGTGGCCACCGCCGCTGCAAACGGCACAAGCCGTGGCGGATCGGTGCCAGGAGCGTAGATCAAATACAGATGCTAGTACTAGTAAGGACGTTGCGCCAATAGGTGGCGATCAATTACACACGTTGCGCCAGAGCGGCGATCAGAAGAGGTGAGTATGCGTTTTTAAAATCAACAAAGTGCAGAACAGAGCAAAGCGCTGAAAAGCGCTCACTCCAACATGAAATAGTGCTTTTAAAAGTTTTTTAAAATAGCAGGTAACACACGAAGCCTCTGCAGCCTCTCTTACCGGCTCATTCAACTCATTTAATTTTAGAGCTGGACTTTTTGCATAATACAAACTTCTGCATTTGAGAATGATGTACCGCTAACATCTTGAAATGGTGAAAAACACTTTGATGTACTTTTCCAGAAAGACAAGCCAGAGAATGACCTTGCAAAGCAGTATTTTTTCTCACTCGGCAAGGGTTTAGTCCCTGCAATATCTTAGGGCCAGATGTAGGTAGGCTTTTACCGGGTGGTAACGGCCGAATTCGGCCGTTACCACCCGGTAAAAGCAATTTGACATGTAGGTCCCTGTAATTTACAGACTCGGTAAATTTACCGATAGGTAAATTTACCGAGTATGTAAAATACCGAGTCGGTATCATTACTGATTCCGGAAAATTGGTATGTAGGTGGGACTCTTCTGAGTCCCACAAGCAGTACAACATCGGTATTTTACCATCAAATACTACTTGATGGTAAAATACCGTTTCTGGTGTGCATGCACATGTGTGCATGCACACCTATGCCATATGACAGGCAGACCTGCCCTTAGGGCAGGTATGCCTGCCACATGGCACCCGAGCCTCTTTTGGGGGTGCCAGAGGGTGTCAAAGTGACACCCCCTGCACCCTTGTGACAGTCGGTATTTTCCGATGTGGTAAATACCGACCGGTAAATGCCCAATCAATCCTATGGGCTTCAAAGCCCGTAGGAATGCATGGGCATTAACTGGTCGGTATTTACCACATCGGAAATTACCGACTGTTTCCGATTCGGTAATTGCACATCTGCAATTACCTACATCTCGGTATTTTTATTTTCCGACCTCTTAAATACCGAGTCGGTATGACTCGGTATTTAAGAGGTCGGTAAATAAAATTTACCTACATCTGGCCCTTAATCTTTTGTTTAGCACTTTTTTTACTATACGCTCGTAAGAAATTGTGTAAAATATAAATAGATTCTTGTTGTACACTACAAATACTACGGCAATCCCAAGTGTACACTGGTGCTTTAGGACGTCTCCCTAGAACTTCAACAACTAACACTTCTTCTGCATTTCTGGGAACCATTTTCTCTTTCTCAATTGGACAACCATTTCTAACCTCATAAGCTCGACCACTGGTATCAACTGCATACAATAAATCATTGGTCTGAAAATAACTCTCTTCATTAAAAAAAGGCTGTTTACTTGAACTGTGTTTCCATTCACCCAAAAAAAATCACAAAAATTAGTTCTGTTAATTAATCTTTAACTCTTACTTTTGGCCTTCATAAAATGTATTGGTTTATCTAGTGATCGAATTTTGTTTAAAACTAAAATAAATAGGTTTTTTTTTTACTTCAAAAACCTTTTGAACAATGGATTCAATATGCTTTTTCTTTTTATAAAATAGTGCTCTTTTTCTATATTTGTTCACCTCTTTGAGCAAGTTAAGTACCACTCTATTATAAAAATAAATTGCGAATTTCTTTATATTGATTTTGCCTTTTTCGTGATTTTACTGATCCCTGCGATGTTCCAGGAGAGTATGGTCAGCTGCCGCCAGGACGTGTTTGCTCCCCTTGCCCCTGCCCAGCTGGGCCTGGTATCATGATTGTTAGGAATAGTGAGGCCACATTCTTGATGTTCCTGTTTGATCTGGAGCAGGGTGTCTTATGTGTACAGCCTGATGTTTGTTACAGCATGAGATCCTAATGCCCTTGGGGGCCTTAGTGCCAGTCCAACTGCTATTGTGGGCCCCATGGCTGGTGGCCCTGTGCAAGACTGACCAGGGGCCCTTGACCCCGGCATTCTCTTCTAGGACATGTGGATATTTTAGTTGTGGCCGGAGCTAGACATCTATTCCCAACTCAGCGAGCTGTTGCGATTTGTTCAGAACTGCTTCTTGAAGTCTCTTTTGCTTCAGATCCACCACAGTGGATCCGCCATTGGTATCCCCCTGGAGTCTTATAAATCTGACCCATTCTATGTCTTCGGTTCAAATTTGTTCCACTGTGGTTAGATGTTTTAAGAGGTGAAAAATATTGCTACTCTTAAGGATGTCATGCTGTCCCGTAATGTGCTATCTTGGGATAAAAGCTACCTCGTTGACATTTGTTGTGAAGTGTATAGTTGAAACATCTCCTATTCCTGGGGCATGGACTTCCGAGCTTAACCCTGAGCTTATACTTGCTTGATGTTTCAGGGTTTTTCCTGCTGGGTTTCCAAATTTCCATTCTTGTGTGCTCTGTGCACTTATCTGCTTCTCGGTGTTTGGCTGAGGTAGCGGTAGGACATCCGTGTGCGGCAGTGAAATGCCTGTTGTTGCCTGAGTGGTTATGTCCACTAGAGCAGAACATGTTCCAGCTGCTATTTCATGCTCAGGAGGAGAGCTTGGTCTGGCAGGAGTCATAGAGACTTTTGCAATAGGATGTCTTAGTGATATTGTCGAGCCAGACGAGGCTTCCCTGTTGCCCCCCAGCCTGCCTGTGAATATTGGATAAAGCTGTCTGTTTTTAAAATCGCTTTGTGGTGAGGATGATTTGCATTCAATGGCTGTGGTTATCTCCATTTTGTTTTAGTCTTTTTGAGTTGTTTCCTCAGCTTTTATTTTGCTCTCCTTGACAGGGGAGCATCTGGCCTATCTGTTGTGCTTGGGGTGCCAAGATTTTTAGTGATTATTATTGGAACATTACTTTCCCTGCTGTTGACCATTATGTCGAGCTCCCCGGTCTTTGTGCATGATTGTGTTCATGTCTGTCTGTTGACTTCGGGCCTGATGGGAATGTCTCCTACTTGCTTGGCACAAGGTAATGATTGTTTGGGGCTGCCCAACCATCTGTTATACTGGAGGTCAATATATTCCTTCTTCCTCTGACTATATCAACTATGGCCACTAGGACCTCTGAAAAAGAAACCCACTTTTCAATGAGTGTTGGGCAGGACCATGCGACGGGGTTGGTATCGAGGTTCCGAACAATATTGTTTTCCAAGTTTTAAATTAACTAGGCTAACTGCTATCAGTTGCAGGAGGTCTATTTGGACCTCTATCTTTGATGATTGCCACAGTAAAGCTCTGCTTATGGAACAGTTTATTTCGTATGAAGACACTGTTTGTAGATCTTCATCAACATTGTCGTTTGATTGATCGAAGTCCACCTTGGAGTTCTGTGGAAGCTCGAACAGCCCCAGCAGTTTTGGGGTTAGCTCCAGAGTTCTTTCAATCTTTTGCCCCAATTTCTGGAGGAAGGAGGCAGTAAGGTCCCCTGCCACTGGGGAATCTAAAGATGATTTGCCCATAGATGAGGCAGTGCTTGAGGTTGATGGTGAAGGCTCGGCATTCTGGCCTTCTTAGTCGTGGATTTTGGTTCGGTGGATTTGTGCCACTGTCACTGGCGCGTTTTCCACTTTTGGCGATATTGCCTCATATTTCCTTTCAATTGAGGGGTTGAATGCCTTTTCTTTTGATGTGGGTATAATGTTGCCAATATGTGACCCGGTGATAAGAAGAGAGTAATCTGCTTTTTGCTCTCTCTGATTTGCTGGGCTTGAAAATGGTCCTCTTTTGGGAGTATGTGGGCAGTGACAGTGGGAGAGCTTTTTGCTCTCACTTGTATTGCTGATTGCCTGTAGGATGGGTATGTCGGAATCAGGGAGTGGTTCGTTCTCAGATTTGTCCATTTTACAGCCATGAGCAGTATCCTCGGTGGTGCTGGGGTTGGCACATTTTTGAAGTAAATGCATGATTGATCCTCTTTACAAGACAACTTGGAGGGTTTTGTTAGGGCTCCGAGGCAGAGTTGTGCTCCTTGCGATCTTTTTTATGGGCAATTGCAGGCTGTCCTTTCCATCTGGAGCCATAGTTAAGCATCTTTTTGGGTCCCATCACACTGAGCCACACAATATGCGGTGACCATCGAAGCGGGCCGTCTGATCTGGTGGAGCATTGTTACTGCTGGAATGCAGGAGTGATTCATCCTCCCAGTTCCATCTGATACAGGGGTACAGGGGTTTTGTGAGGCCCCTTACTAGGACTACTGCCAGGGCCTGCAGAGTGCTTCCTAGTTAATGTGGTCCCTCCTATGGGTCTCCTTTAATTGGCCTGCTCTTAGACGTGGGCTTAAGGGTCACACTGTTCCACCACTCCACTTGGGTCGTCCACCTGTGCCACTATGCTGCCCCCTACAGCGTTGGAGGGCACGGGGATGCTAGATGCTAACTGGCAGCAGGGAGGGGGAGCAACAAAACACTGGGCCTGCAGCTTGTTTGTGACCCACAGCTTCCTTGGCTCCGCCCACACAATCAGCATGATCAGCGTCAACACCACCCTTGCCCAAATCTTCCAGCAAATGCTTTTGGTGGGAATGCTGGGCTGCGTTGGTTTTCATTGGTCTCACCAGTCTCACCAGTCTGGAAGCTGCTGTACAAGTTCTGGTGCTGATGCTGATGCTGGAGCTGGTAATGTGCAGGTGCAGGTGTGCCCCGCAACAGCTACAGCAGTTTGCAAGTGCAGCACAAATGTGGGCAAACGTGGCAGATGATAGGAAGATGGTGAGGTAGCCTGGGTGCCGGTGCCAGAGCTGGAGTTGTAGCCCTGGGGTGAGTGGGACCTACTAGGTGACCGCAGGCTGCGCCAGGAGCTAACCCGGGCTGCCTCCAGGGAACACCAGTGGTACACTCTCGGTGGCCTCCGACTAACAGTGACCCCACTCACCAAAGAAACACTCTATCAGAGGGTGTTTTGGGATCAGCTCGCTCTTCTTGATCCTCAGGCTTTTGCCGACTGCTCTGGAGCCTAGAACTGAGGAGTTTTGATGGGGATAATGGAGATGCCGTATTTATGTCCAGTGCCTGCCTGTAGGTGGGGCAAACTCCTGGCAACTCCCTAACCAATGGAATAAAGGTTTCCACACATTATCATACCCACTGCTGCTGCACTTCCTGTGTGCCATACTGCAAACGATCCCAGAGTGCCCCTCTCTGCCTAAAATCAAAATCATAGAACTTTTCTTCCCCTGTGTGGAGCTCCAATGCCCACCCGAGGATGTAGTCAGGGGAAAAATCTATCCCTACTCTGTGGTTATTCTAGGCTAAACCATCAGGGGACAGCTCCTGTCCCACTGGGCCTGTTGCCTGACTTGCTAGGGGGGAAACGGAAGGAGACAGGCTCAGGTGTTATCTCCTTCTGCCTTTGACATGGTATGCTTCTTTCAAGTTAATTAAGTTACTGAGAACAGTCAGATGGTCAACCTGCAGAGGAACAGAGCAGCTCCCCACATCAAAGGCATTTGTCTTAGCTCTGGGAGTAAGATCACACCTCATAAAAGAGGCTATTAAGTTCCTGGGTGAAGTTCATGCAAATAGACTTGCAGAATCTGCAGGCGGGAAACAAGCAACTTTCTAAAGGTACCACTTCTAAAATATTTATTACAAATGCAACTTTAGGAATGACTTGGCCTTGTGATAAATAGTTTGAAAAGTCCAAGAATAAACTTTATAGTTGTTTACTGGGTGGAGATAACTTGATTTAATCTTAAAAAACAGTGAGGTAACAGCCCGGTAAGACTCAATGCTGAACACTCTCGGGCTCCACCCCCTCATGAGAGTTTGTGGCTGTTGCAGCTTCAGGGTTAGAACTCCAGAGCAGATGCAGGGAAGATGATGCAGAGGATTGCTGTACTGGAGCAGAGTGGGGAAAAAATGCGGGGATACCTGCATTTTCTCCTTTCGTCATTTTACGGCAGTATTTACTGCATGGAGCTTAACTTAAATGAACTTTAACAATGCTGAAGGACTTGGTGAAGAGAGAGCACTACTGACATCCGATCCAGTTTTAGTAGATCTGCCTTTGACATTAAATGGTGCAAATCACCTTAGTAATAGAGTCTGAGATGTTCCGAGCTCTTTGATCTCTGTGCCACAAATTGCAGCTAAGTTAATTCCTGGAAAGTTTGGGCAGGAAGTATCTACTAACCATGAAATGTCACATATTGAAAATAATCCAAGCACGTCATTGGTCAAGGGTCGTAGCTAGGCTCTGCTCTATTTGAGCAAAAACAAGGAGAGGATGGACTGAGTGCTGAAACTTTTCACTCACCCCAAGTCACAGATCTGGGTTGAATCCATCATCATTCTTTAGCTCACTTTGCCACCCCAGTTCAGACATAGCTATATCCAAATCAGTCTTTACCCTGTGCCTCATGGGAACACACCAGCCCGAACTGCCAAGCCATGTCTTCCCTGGACCAGAAACTCTAGTTAACCATAATCAACCCTCTATTCATCAGTTTCAGCGATTCTTTGAAATTATTGCTGCCAAAATCCGAGAATGCAAGAAGTCTCGGGCACATGAAATTGCATCCATCACAGGCGGGTTAGATTGAGGAAATGATGCAACACATCCCAGAGCGAATCAAAGAGATTGAACAGGGAGTATCAGAGCTGGAGGATCTCTCTCTTAGCTGGGATAAGGGTATTGACGTCCTCCGGAAAAAACTGCAGGCCTCACAAATTAAGGTGGATAAAATGGAGGACTATGCAAGATCAAATTTGGGCTATGTGGGAATCCCAGAGGAAATTGAACTTATCAGCGGTCGTGCAAACCTGTTGCTGTATATGGAAAAAATAATAAAAAGAACATATACTGTAGAAAGCCCCTGAGGATCTCACTATAATGTGAGCTCACTAGGTTTGCGACCAATGCTCATCTAACGCCAACTACCCTCGAACAAATATTGTATATTTTGCAGACTACCATTTAAAGAAGGCCATTTTATATAGAGGCAACCAGAAAAAAACATTTTTGTTAACTGATGGGTCATAGTTAGAGTATTCTCAAACATTTCGGCATTGTCGTTTCACCGACTTAGAGATTTCCTAGGGCTCATTTGTCAATTTAAAAATTCTGGAGCACAGGCTTCAATTGTCCAACAATTTAAGCTCACAATTTAGTTTAAAGGGCAATTCTATATGTGTGTTACAATGGTGGAAGCCCAAGAGGTTTGCAGAAAGTTATTTAAATAAGGAAAAACCACGTATTGGAAAATTTGGGAAATTCAAAAGGCATTGGAAGTATGCACGAAGTTAGTAGGTCATGTGAAGTGAATTTTTAATATTATGCACTTGTCACTTTTTGTCTTAGTCACTTTACTTAATTATATAGGAGGACTAGCCATTTTGTTGTTTTTTCGCATATCAGAGTTGTGCACATTGAAAAAAACGGAAAAAGTATTGTGTGTTTTGCGCCAGTATACAGGACTAGATGAGACGGCTACGCTGTAATTTCCCAACTAACTGTATTATGTGGCTCAATCAATTTATCTTGTAGGCTGTCTTTGTATTAGGCGCTTTTCTCCTCAGTTGTTGCAGATTTAGTCACAATGATTGCTGGTGAGGGGGGTGTGCTTTTCAAATTGTATACTACTGTATATAGTGTTGAACACTTAGCACTTATTACTTAGCACTTTGTGGAATTATATTTAGTAGTAATAAGGAAAAGTGGGGGTAGATTATGTGACAGAGTGTGACCGGGTCCCATGTCAGGGCACTGCCATTGAGTGGGCTGAGGGAGAGGGACAAGGGCCTTCCTCTTCCTCAGATGGAGGTAGACTGGGGGTGGTGGGGAGTCTGGACGGGGGAGCCCCTGGGGCTGTGGGGAAGGGGGTTTGGGAGGAGCACCAGCAGTAAAAAAGAGCAGGTATATAGTTAAGTGCTGTGCTGTTAGTTTAACTCTAGAAGCTTTCTGTGTGGGAGCAAAACTAGATTGAGAAGGGTGAGGAGTGAGAATGTCATTATAGCAATACAATTTAAACAACGTATAAGTTAAGGGTGATATTGTGTAATGCCAATGGAATTGCAAATCATCACAAATATCGGGGCTGCTAAGATTGCTGATATCACTCACCCCCAAAGTGATTTTTCTTCAAGAGACTCACCTAAAAAGTAATACCCTGAAAGTTTGTATACCAAAGCAGTACTTCCAAACATACTTTGCGACTTGCTAGCAATGAGGGGGGTCACAATTTATGCTATGGCAGTGCCAGGGTTGACTAAAAGATATATTTAGATATCCCAAAGTTAGATTGCTTTGGGTGAAAGCTTAGGGCTCAGGGGGTCCCAGTAAACTTGGTAAACTGTTATTGGCCCATTAGTGACGAGATTGATCCACTAATGCAGCAACATAATTTCGCTATGGGTGTATTAGGGTCCTTAATTTAGGGGCAAGAATTTAAATATACCCAGGGCCTCTCTTTGGGTACATCAAACTAAGTGAAAAAAGTACTTAAACCGTAAATAAAGAAAATCTTTACTATTATAGAATCTGACTTCCAACTAATAGATCCATGGCAGGAGGACCACCCTGGGGTCGCTCAATATACTTGTTACTCACAGTGCTTTAAAACAGCATCACAATTGGATTTTTCTCAAGCGCTTAGGAGGGAAAGCTCCAATATCTGGGCAAATGCTTTTTCAGACCACTCTGCAATTTCGATTTGTAATTAGCTAGATTCTGGTATTAAAGAGAGGCCCAAATGTCAGTTCAAGAGGTCACTGCTTTCTAATCAGGAGTGGGTGTAAGGTATGAAGGCTTTCATAAAAGATTTTTTTCAGGTGAATTACAATACAACATCAGGTTTTGCAGGATGGAATGCTTTTAAAGCCATGGCCCAGGTGTATATTATTTCATATAAGTCTAGTCAGAATAAGCAGCAGGAGTAACAAATAGTGTAATTACAACTGCCAATGAATTTAGCCAAAGAGGTCTATATTAAGATAGGGGGGTCTCAATTTCGCTAGAGATTCGTAAGTTAAGTAAATACAGACAGTACTTCATCCCAATCTCATTCACTATAGCTCGCTCTTTATAGTTGCAAAATAAGAGAACACAGTTGGTTGCACCACTCCAGAGTTGGTGGACTAAAATGTTAAGGACTAAACAGTTTGAGGACGCACATGCAAAAAGAGTAGGGAGTGTTAGGAGGTATACAGCTATATGGCAGGGAACCCCTTGAACTTGGCTGTAGCATCAAATATTTGAAGTTTATTGGGGTGTGCATAAAAGGGTACAATGGATCATATGTTTATGAATATATTTGTTAGATTTGGGGGTCTCTAGTTGGCACAGGTAGGTACTTGTGACAAATAGGGACCCTCTCCTCTAGTCAGGACAAGGGGATTAAACTCCTAAAATAACCCCTGCTCACCCTCTAGGCTGCATGGCGCGAGCAGTCAAGGATTATTTAAGAGGAGTTGTAAGTCAAGCAGTTGTGATCACATAAAGTAACCCAATGACAACACTACAAATGGACACCACACAGGTTTTATATAAAAAATAAGTAGACTTTATATAAAGTTACCACAAGACCATAAACGACAAAAATACAGACCATGATTACTTTAAGATGGTAGATTTAAGCTTAGTTCAGTTTAGTTCTTAGATGCGACAAACTGCGTACCTTAAGTTGCGTTGCGCTTCCACGACAAGCAATGCCGCAGTGATGGGAAATGCGCAAAGTTCAGAAACAAAGAAATAAAGATGTGAAGATCTTCCAGATGCGGCATGCTTCTCGGGGATGCGAGAAGCCCTTGGTTCGATGCGTGGACTGCAGCGGCGACACCCTTATGATGCGACGGCAACAGCTCCAGCGGCGACGCTCTTCTCCATGATGTGTGAAGCTTCCGCTCAATGCGACAACTCCAGCGGCGACATCCAAGATGTGACGGCAGCAGCTCCGACGGCGGCGCGCTTCTCGAGGATGCGAGGTGCTCTTGGTCGATGCGGTTCAATGCGACAGTTCCAGCGGTGACACCCTCCTGCTTCGGTGTTGCGACAGCAGGCACAGCGATGGCGACACGCTCCGACCTCGTTGCGAGATTCTTCTCCTGATGTGGTGCAGTGCGACAACTACATCGGCGACACCCTCCTTCGGAGTTGCGACGGCAGGCACAGCGACGGCGACACGCTTCTTCTCCTTGAGTCGCGCTTCCAGCTCCTTGCGACACGCAGTTCCTCAGAAGGCCCAAAACAGCAGCAGGCACTTCCACAAGAACTCTGGGGAGCTGGGGGGGTGAAGTCTGTTGTCCCTGAGACTTCAGCAGGAGGCAAGCTCTTTTCCAAGCCCTTTTCCAAGCCCTCTTTTCCAAGCCACAAGTTGAAAGCAAAGTACACAAAGTTCCTTTCTCCTTCCTTTGGCAGTAAGGCAACCACTGCAGGCCAATCCCCAAGCAGCACTTCAGCTTGGGTGTAGTCTCTCCTCAGTTTCATCAGGTTCCTCTCCTCAGTAAAGGTTTCTTCTTGTAGTCCAAAGTAATCTAATTTCATGGGATCAGGGTCCCAATACTTATCCCCCAAAATCCTTTGTTCTCTGAGGGGAGAGGGGCCTTTGCCCAGTCCAAACCAGTTCTGAAGCACTTTGTTTACCAGACTTCTCCTTTCCTTTCACAGTGGAGGGCAGGCACATCAGACGCCCCACAGGAGGCGGAGCCAGCATTGTGGAAGGCAAGTACAGTCCTGGAGGACTTTGTTTACAGGACTCCTTCTCATCTTTCAGTGTGCAGGGCAGAGACATCAGTCGCTCCCCAGGGGGTGGAGTCAGCATTGTGGAAGGCAGGCACAGCCCTATTCAATGTTCAGGTGCAACTCCTCCATCTCATCTAGATGCAGATCTCTCTATTCACCACTGGGTGACTCAGCCTGTCTCAAAACATGACATAGGAATACACAACCTAGCAGAGGTAGGTTTGAATGGTTAGACAAGCAAATACCTACTTTCTAAAAGTGGCATTTGCAAACACAGAATATTAAAAAAAACTTTACTAAAAGATGTATTTGAGTTCAGTCATACTAAACTCGAATTTCTAACATGTTCTCTAAGACAGTTAGGGTTATAAAATGTAATAACTCTAACAGCCCATTCTGGCCTATGGAGAACAGGTAGCCTTGCAATAGTGAAAAACGAAAATGGCTGTAATTCACTATTAGGAAATGCCACACACACCAGGGCTTGTCCTACCTTATACTTACAATGCACCCTGCCCTTGGGCCTACTATAGGGGTGACTGATGTGAAGAAAAGGGAAGGTTTAGGGACTGGCAATTGGGTGCACTTGCCCAGTCAGCAGGACAGTACCAGACTGCACACAGGCTCTGCAAGGGCAGAACTTAGACACATTTTACAAGGCTGCTTCTGTGGGTGGCACAACCAGTGCTGCAGGCCCACTAGCAGTATTTGGATTACATGCCCTGGCACACTCAGTGCACTAGACTAGGAAATGACAAGTAAACCAAATAGCCAAACATGGAACCACTGATTAGTAAATAAATTTACAATAGGGAGCACTTGCACTGTGGCACTGCATAGCAGTGGCAC
This sequence comes from Lissotriton helveticus, assembly GCF_964261635.1. Classification (NCBI taxonomy): domain Eukaryota; kingdom Metazoa; phylum Chordata; class Amphibia; order Caudata; family Salamandridae; genus Lissotriton; species Lissotriton helveticus. The sequence continues at coordinate 481,127,626 of NC_136067.1, forward strand.
AGTGCCCAAAGCATACAACACCAGCAAAAATGAAAGGCCAATGGTGCCAGGTCTAACAATATTAGTACCTGTATTCTCTCTTATCATTGAATCAGAGCACACAATTAAATGCAACATTTTCCTTTATCAAGGTGACAGCATCAATCAATGGTAACAGTTGCACACATTTCTGGACCTAGGCATCCAGGAACATATGCACCAGCAATTTCTTGTTGTATTTTAGGTACAAGATTGACGTCCCATTGTTAACTCATTGTATTGTGAAACACTAGCACTTTTTCAATTTCAAAACATTTTTATTGTATATTTATTTAAATCTGTGGTATGAATTATTCTTATGTGTTAGCATGATGATTATGCCTGCTCAATAAAAAATTACAAAAAAGAAAATACACCACCTGAACCCTGTAACAGTGAAAATAGCATTGAGATTGTTTCCCCTTTAAGGACATGCGTATCAATATACCTTTACATGTCCTACTTTTAAATATCATGTACTCTGCCTTAGGGCCAATAAAGCCTATTTAGGGTGACTTATATTGTAAAGGAAGGTTTAGGCCTGTCAAAAGGGGTTATTTTGATAGGTCAAACTTGCAGTTAAAACTTGAATAGCCAAGCTGCACGGGGCTGATTTGCAGCCATGTTTTCATTGCTGCTGCAGTGGGTGGCACAATGAGTGCTGCAGTACCCATCTGACATTTAACTCACAGACCCTGGGTGCACTTTGGACACCACGTAGGTAAGCTAAATATGTAAATTAGGGGACTGCCAATTTCATCATTTTGAAAGGGGGTGCACAGACAATTTGCCACTTGTACGCAGAGGTAAAGTACACAGAGTTCTACAGTCAGCAAAAACAGTCAAGGCAAATATCTGGGGGTACACTACACGAAAGAAGGTCTTTGCCAACACTACCTAACAGTATAGGCCACTCCATTATCTAAGACCACATGAGATAGCAACTTAGAAGTCCTAAACAGTTGGTTCGGGATATCAATTAAATCAATACTTATAAATCTCAATCAGCTTCTTTCTACAGAAAATCTCCTTAGAGCAAAACAGAGGTCACAACATAATATGTTTTAATGCTACATTTTCTCACTAAACATTTGGAACGTTGCATGGTACTACAGTTTAACCAATAAATCAATGGCAAAAACCTTCTTGATAACTATCAATGAGACTTCAGGAGATGGTGTAGCATGGAATCTGCCTTTCTAAACATAATTGATGATGCCCTGAACATTCTGTTTTCAGAACACTCCTTAAAATCCTAGCTGTCTCTGCTGCATTTGACTTGGTTAACCATCACATGCTATCAAAGGCTATATGAAACAAAATGGGTATGAAGGACTTCAAAAAGACATAGCCCTCCATTGGTTCACATTCTATCTTGGTAGCAAAGGTCGAAAAATAAGAAATTTTAAAATTACTTTCCAAAATCTCTTGAGTAGACCAAAGAGTCCTCAAGTTTTTTCCACCTACCCTTGAATCATGAAACCTCTAGTCAACCTTCTCAAAAATCTAATATATTATTCCCTTTTATGCTTTTGACACTCAGCTCTCCATTAAAATCTCATCTCTGATTGATCTTTGGAAAGCAGCAGTACTTTTAAAGAAATTCAAGTCTAAATGATATGCCAACACATCCAACCCAATCCTCCCGGAAGATTATGCTACCGCATCACTAACCCTAGAGGAAATTTCCTGTACGTTAACATTTTTAAATACTTGTTGGGAATTTCAAGTGAAGTGTCATACTTTGAAAAATGGTTCATGTTGGGGGGAGTGCCACTCCCCAAGCCTTGAAGAGGCACTGAGGACCCCATCTATCTTGGGCAAACATAAATGGCAGTGAATAGGTGTAGGGTAAGAATGACTTTTGTTCAGATCTTGGTTTGGTTTGTATAGTTATGGATGGTTTAGTTGCATGCCAAGGAGGCAAAAGAAGGACCGGTGTAATGGCTGGCATAACAAACTTAATTAGAAGAAATAAGAATCCAAACTCGATTATGCCAATAGCTTGTTCTTGAGCCAAGTACAAGCAGTTGGCATAATGGAGTATCATTTTTAAAAATGGGGATACATGGACAGGGAAGGGTTAGGAACCCAATAAATAAATTAAAGAAGAGCATGAAACAGAGAGTGAAACTTGAAAAGAACCGTTGGTGAGAGAAAAAAGAAACAAAAGAAGAGAGAAGGAAATGGGGCAAGAAAAAAACTAAAAATATCAGGATGTAAAAAACAACGAAAGGAGGCATATTCGTTTAACAGAAACCACAATAGATGAAAGGGAAAAAAAGACAACAAAAATAATATGTATAGGCCATGCTATATAGGAATCACAAGATTCATGGAAGAATAATTCAACATAACCTTCCCCCTGCAGGAACTGGGTTGGCAGAAGTGGTGATGGCGGCACTAATAGTGGACTTCTTTCCCTTCTTTGTTTACCTTGGTCTTCTTTTCTTTTTCTTCTGGCCTTCTTTGGTTGTTCTGAACGAGGTCAAAAAAGACACTTATTAATAGTATTCTTGACTGCTGTGAGCAAGTGTAAAATGTGTTATTGCGACAAAACTACTGCTTCAGTAGCCAACCCTTTCCCAATCATCCTAATCATAAGAGTTCCTTTTCGCATAAATACCTAAATAATAATATTCCTCCTCTCCTACTTTCATGTTTTCACTATTGTCACATTAAAGCATTCCTCAAAGTTACAGAACTTGCACCTTATGTGGATTGTGGCCATCTAAAGACAGGGAAGTCATATGTAATACTCTCCACCACTGGGATCTTCCCTCTGACCTTCTGACCATTGTAATAAACCTATGCATTACTGACATTTGGTGTGCCTGTTGCCACCATAGGTAACCTCATCTTATTGTCCAAAATATTTTTTATATCCCACTATCTAGCGTGACATGGCAACCTCTCAGGACACAACCCTGATATTACCCTCCACTCACTGGATCAGCCCTCTAACCGAGGGTGTACGAACACAAAAAAGAAATGCTACAGCACTATTAAATTAATTTTTAAATAAATAATTAATTATGGTAAATATATTGAATACAATAAAATAGAAATCAGAAGTACAAATTACATTTTTTTAACATATATTGAATGTAATGTATAAAATTAATTAAAAGTAATTTAATTATAGTGTAATAAAATACAATTTTATATTAATTTTACATTTAAAAATAGCTGTTAAAATATTTTACAATTAAATAACAGACATGTTTGCAGTGTTGATTTATTTTAGCATTACATTATATGTATTTATATTTTAGCTATTTTCTTTTAATTTAACAACATTTTCTTTGGGAGTTTATAATTTGTGATGCTGGCTTACTCTAGCTCGGAGTATTTTACTACTGTTTTGTTTTCCTTTCTGGCTGCAGGAACTTTAGAAGTGCAGCTTGGGAATAGCAATAGGCTTACTCTTTTCAGGGTGAGTGCATACACCTTCCTAACCTTCGCCCTAGTCCTCCCTAAACCCCTCCTTACTCCCCCTTTAAGCCCCTCTTATTTAGCAATAAGCATGTACTTTTTCCAGCTTCTCCCCCAGTACCCCCCTCATTTACTACTAAGGGCCCAATTAAGATGTCGGGCGGACGTTTCGGTACAGGGACCAACCGGCCGCCAGACCAATTAGGATGCGATGGAATACTGTTAAGTCGCACCCTGATTCTTTACAATGGGAGCATGCATTCCAACTGGAATGCATGTTCTCATTGTGAAACAACGAGGTGCAGTTCATCCCTACACCCTGTGGTAGGCACCTTGAGGGAGGGAGGGAGGGAGGGAGGGAGGAGGCTGTGCTCCCATGGGGGCCCTGCTAGGGGCCCCCAAAGTTGACTTACTACAGCCTTTCTGTGTCAGAAAGGTGTAGGAATCCAACATTGTAATCCCTCGGGCAGAAAGAGCCGCCCATGGGATTACTGAAGTCATTCTGACTGGAGGACGGGCTCTCCAAGCCCATCAGAACCCAGTCATAATTACCGGTAGAATTCCTTTCCGACCGACACCATCCTAATGGATCAGTCGGAAAGGAATACGACCAGCTGATTACGATGCGCTAGGAATGGCTCCGACTGACTGTCGTATCCTACCGAATCATAATCAGCCCCTAAATAGTAAATTACATGTGTGAGGATATCCCCGTAGAAGCAAAAGGAGAAGTGGGGGTGGAGATTTACACTCCTAGGTTTGTGAATACCGTGTTGTAGTACTTTAGTATTACTATTGTAGTGCTTCTAAGCATGCAGATAACTCATCACATTAGCCAAAACAAAGTTCTGTACCAACCGCATCAAGTAAGTGACCAAGAGCTGCAGCATTCTCTTAAAGACAATATAGCACTGTTTAAACCCTTTGCCTGACCTTCGTTTCAAGGACTCTACAGAGAACTGTAATGATATCAACATCAGCTTTAGTAAAGAAATACAGAAATTCTAACAGCACCTCAAAGCAACCTGCCTTTCCTCTCGGACCCACCCATTTTCCTAGTATTCTGCAATGATCATCCTTCGAATTGCTATGTCTTGGAAATGCAGCTGACATACATAATGCCCTCAAATCCTCCTCCTATGAATATGAAGTATTTCCCTTATCCTTCATCAAAGCTGTCTCCACAGAAAATCTCATACCCATTGTCAATGCCTTCCTCACTCAAGGCATGTTCCCAGAAGCTCATCATGTACCAGCCAATCTCTTATCTACCCTTCATTGGCAACATCATTGAAAATCAGTCTACACGGAACCCTGAGATCATATCAGTTTCACACGTACAGAAACATGCTTCGATTCAACACTCTCGAAATAACGTATAATATATTAATCAACATGTTTTGTTAACTAATATTTGCATTACACAACATTATTAGTATCCAGGGGAATCTTGTCTATGTGTTTTCACTAACATTAACCCGAGTGTCTTAATATGGCCGTAGAAAACACGGGAACTGTACTACGCATGCGTCCGCCACATCTACGTTGTGTGACGTATCTCTGCCTTTGGCGGGAAATCTTTGCTTCTGCGCACTACCCTCACCAAAATGGAAGCTCTTCATTTAGTGTGATTTCAATGTTTACAGTGGTATTCATTTACCATTAAAACGTAGTATTCATTTATTATGCATGAAGACTAAGTAGTATGCCTACAAGCCGAAATATGCTGATGAGGGAATACTAGTTCTACTCAACTACCCTTCAAATACATGATGAACACTTCAATTGATTGCTAAAAGAAGACTAGCAGTATTCTAGAAGAATAGTATTTGAAGCTTAGTAGTATTCTGTTAGTGTTTATTTGCAGCTCTTGTGCTATTTCAAGAGCAAAATGAAGACTAGTAATATTGATTGTGACCACTATTTGAAGACTATTTGAAGACTAGTGGTATTCTTTGTGAGCAGTATCTGAATAGTAACGGACCACTATTTGAAGACTAGTGGTATTCTTTGTGAGCAATATCTGAATACTAACGGACCACTATTTGAAGACGAGTGGTATTCTTTGTGAGCAATATCTGAATACTAACAGACCACTATTTGAAGACTAGTGGTATTCTTTGTGAGCAATATCTGAATACTAACAGCAATGATTGTGAAGACTCAAGTAAGACTAGTAGAATTTAAAGTGAATGTTAATTGAACACTAGTCACATTCGCTCTGATTAATTTATAGTAATACGATCTCTTAATGATGCCTTATGGGCCTTTCAGGCTGAATTTTATTTGTTACATGTCATACATTCAGCAAACATTTTATGATGTCTACCTGGAACATGTGTTTGTTTTCAGACTACCCAGAAGGAACAATTGTGCAAAATTGAATTAGTCGCCAGATAAAAGCTTAACTGTTCTTACTCCTCCTGTGTTGATTTTCACGCCTGCTTGGGTCTGTACTCTGCCATTAGGCAGGAATTTGTCTTTGTGCACGCCCCTTCCAACACCCGTTTTCCGCGGGTCTGTAGTCTGCCATTAGGCAGTTTGTTAATGCACACCAGGGGGGTCAGTAATAGACCGTTTTGTTATATGCTCTTGGGGAGTAAGTTATGTTGGAATTTTAGAATTCCAAGGGCCCACTTCTGTTAGGGGGGGTGTCACGCGGGAGGGGGCGTGGGGGTCACGCGTGTGGGGGGGTGGTGTCATGCGCCGGGGGGGTGTCAGGCGCGTGGGGGTGTCACGCGCGGGGGGGTGGTGTCTGGCGCGGAGGGGGGGTGGTGTCTCGCGTGGGGGGGGTGGTGTCTCGCGCGGGGGGGTGGTGTCTCGGGGGGGGTGATGTCTCGGGGGGGTGGTGTCTCGGGGGTGGTGTCTCGGGGGGGTGGTGTCTTGCGCGGGGGTTGGTGGTGTCTCGCGCGGGGGTTGGTGGTGTCTCGCGCGGGGGGTGGTGGTGTCTCGCGCGGGGGGTGGTGGTGTCTTGCGCGGGGGGGTGGTGGTGTCTCGCGCGGGGGGGTGGTGGTGTCTCGCGCGGGGGGTGGTGGTGTCTCGCGCGGGGGGGTGGTGGTGTCTCGCGCGGGGGGGTGGTGGTGTCTCGCGCGGGGGGGTGGTGGGTGGTGGTGTCTCGCGCGGGGGGGTGGTGGGTGGTGGTGTCTCGTGCGGGGGGGGGTGGTGGTGTCTCGCGTGGGGGGGGGGTGGTGGTGTCTCGCGCGAGGGGGGTGGTGGTGTCTCGCGCGAGGGGGGTGGTGGTGTCTCGCGCGAGGGGGGTGGTGGTGTCTCACGCGAGGGGGGGGGTGATGGTGTCTCGCGCGAGGGGGGTGGTGGTGTCTCGCGCGAGGGGGGTGGTGGTGTCTCGCGCGAGGGGGGGTGGTGGTGTCTCGCGCGAAGGGGGGTGGTGGTGTCTCGCACGAGGGGGGTGGTGGTGTCTCGCGCGAGGGGGGTGGTGGTGTCTCGCGCGAGGGGGGTGGTGGTGTCTCGCGCGAAGGGGGTGGTGGTGTCTCGCGCGAGGGGGGTGGTGGTGTCTCGCGCGGGGAGGGTGGTGGTGTCTCGCGGGGGGGGTGGTGGTGTCTCGCGGGGGGGTGGTGGTGGTGTTTCGCGGGGGGGTGGTGGTGGTGTCTCGCGGGGGGGGTGGTGGTGGTGTCTTGCGGGGGGGGTGGTGGTGGTGTCTCGCGGGGGGGTGGTGGTGTCTCGCGGGGGGGGTGGTGGTGTCTCGCGGGGGGGGTGGTGGTGTCTCGCGGGGGGGGGTGGTGGTGTCTCGCGGGGGGGTGGTGGTGGTGTCTCGCGGGGGGGGTGGTGGTGGTGTCTCGCGGGGGGGTGGTGGTGGTGTCTCGCGGGGGGGGTGGTGGTGTCTCGCGGGGGGGTGGTGGTGTCTCGCGCGGGGGGGTGGTGGTGTCTCGCGCAGGGGGGTGGTGGTGTCTCGCGCGGGGGGGGTGGTGGTGTCTCGCGCGGGGGGGTGGTGGTGTCTCGCGCGGGGGGGGTGGTGGTGTCTCGCGCGGGGGGGGTGGTGGTGTCTGGCGCGGAGGGGGGGTGGTGTCTCGCGCGGGGGGGTGGTGTCTCGCGCGGGGGGGTGGTGTCTCGGGGGGGTGATGTCTCGGGGGGGTGGTGTCTCGGGGGTGGTGTCTCGGGGGGGTGGTGTCTTGCGCGGGGGTTGGTGGTGTCTCGCACGGGGGTTGGTGGTGTCTCGCGCGGGGGGTGGTGGTGTCTTGCGCGGGGGGGTGGTGGTGTCTCGCGCGGGGGGTGGTGGTGTCTCGCGCGGGGGGTGGTGGTGTCTCGCGCGGGGGGTGGTGGTGTCTCGCGCGGGGGGGTGGTGGTGGTGTCTCGCGGGGGGGTGGTGGTGGTGTCTCGCGGGGGGGTGGTGGTGTCTCGCGGGGGGTGGTGGTGTCTCGCGCGGGGGGGGTGGTGGTGTCTCGCGCGGGGGGGGTTGTGGTGTCTCGCGCGGGGGGGGGGTGGTGTCTCGCGCGGGGGGGGTGGTGGTGTCTCGTGCGGGGGGGGTGGTGGTGTCTCGCGCGGGGGGGGTGGTGGTGTCTTGCGCGGGGGGGTGGTGGTGTCTCGCGCGGGGGGGTGGTGGTGTCTCGCGCGGGGGGGGTGGTGGTGTCTCGCGCGGGGGGGGTGGTGGTGTCTCGCGCGGGGGGTGGTGGTGTCTCGCGCGGGGGGGGTGGTGGTGTCTCGCGCGGGGGGGGTGGTGGTGTCTCGCGCGGGGGGTGGTGGTGTCTCGCGCGGGGGGTGGTGGTGTCTCGCGCGGGGGGTGGTGGTGGTGTCTCGCGGGGGGGTGGTGGTGGTGTCTCGCGGGGGGGGTGGTGGTGTCTCGCGGGGGGGTGGTGGTGTCTCGCGCGGGGGGGGTGGTGGTGTCTCGTGCGGGGGGGTAGGTGGTGTCTCGCGCGGGGGGGGTGGTGGTGTCTCGCGCGGGGGGGGTGGTGGTGTCTCGCGCGGGGGGGGTGGTGGTGTCTCGCGCGGGGGGGGTGGTGGTGTCTTGCGCGGGGGGGTGGTGGTGTCTCGCGCGGGGGGGTGGTGGTGTCTCGCGCGGGGGGGGTGGTGGTGTCTCGCGCGGGGGGGGTGGTGGTGTCTCGCACGGGGGGTGGTGGTGTCTCGCGCGGGGGGGTGGTGGTGTCTTGCGCGGGGGGGGGGTGGTGTCTCGCGCGGGGGGTGGTGGTGTCTCGCGTGGGGGGGTGGTGGTGTCTCGCGCGGGGGGGTGGTGGTGTCTCGCGCGGGGGGGGTGGTGGTGTCTCGCGCGGGGGGGGTGGTGGTGTCTCGCGCGGGGGGGGTGGTGGTGTCTCGCACGGGGGGGTGTCTCGCGCGGGGGGGTGGTGGTGTCTCGCGCGGGGGGGTGGTGGTGTCTCGCGCAGGGGGTGGTGGTGTCTCGCGCGGGGGGGTGGTGGTGTCTCGCGCGGGGGGGGGTGGTGTCTCGCGCGGGGGGGTGGTGGTGTCTCGCGCGGGGGTGGTGGTGGTGTCTCGCGCGGGGGGGGCTCGCATGGGGGGTGATGTCTCGGGGGGATGGTGTCTCGGGCGGGGGGGTGTCTCGCGCGGGGGGTGGTGGTGTCTTGCGCGGGGGGTGGTGGTGTCTCGCGCGGGGGGTGGTGGTGTCTCGCGCGGGGGGTGGTGGTGTCTCGCGCGGGGGTGGTGGTGTCTCGCGCGGGGGGTGGTGGTGTCTCGCGCGGGGGGGGTGGTGGTGTCTCGCTCGGGGAGGGGTGGTGGTGTCTCGCGCGGGGGGGTGGTGGTGTCTCGCGCGGGGCTTTTGCGGGGGGTGGTGGTGTCTCGCGCGTGGGGGTGGTGGTGTCTCGCACGCGGGGGTGGTGGTGTCTCGCACGCGGGGGTGGTGGTGTCTCGCGCGGGGGGGTGGTGGTGTCTCGCGCGGGGGGGGTCACGAAACCAGGCCGGAAAAAGAGTTCGACAAAGTAAAGGAGAAAGGGAAAAGTAAAAGCCAAGAGAAAAACAAGGTGGCTGACGAGTTTGATAATGACAGTGAGAACCTGCTGGAAAAGAAAGCAAGGAGATTGCAGACGATAAAGAATTTGAAAGCAACTGCTAAGGGCACTGGGCAGCAGGCAGACTCTCAGCGTAGGATATCAAATATATTCAGCCCGATCCCTAAAGACGATCAGGAGAAAATAATAAAAAAACAGTATCACAACCTAGCGATACCAGTAGATAAAAGGAATCAGAATGACCACCAGGAAGCACGAAGGCACAGTATGGGTCTTCTTTCTGATACAGTCAGTGCTCAAAAAAATGCTGGAGTTGGTACTGAACTATGAAAGAAAAAGTGTTTGAAAAATCTTGCACAAACTTAAGTATCCGTATAAGGAGAGAATCCTCGCCTCCACCATTAAATCAAAACCCGAGGACCAAACGTTTCCCGTCGGTAGCACAGACATCCTCCCCAAAAAACGAGCTGCCTCTAGAATCTGAAATATCAAGTGGGGATTCTGGCTCAGATATCTACGAGACCAGAGTGTCTATCTCTAGTGCAACAAGCAGCTCAAATGAAGAGGAAGAGAAAGAAGAGGAAGGGGAGGTTGGCGAGGTTGGAGAGAGGAGTGCAACATACAAATTATCGGCAACAACCTTGGAGGCTTCGGATACCACAGTCTTGGGTGAGCCACGGGCATCCGCCCAAGATATTATCCCTAAAGGGAAAAAAGGCGAAGGGGGAAAAAGAAGAACAAGGCACAGAAGGCACCGTCAATCAACCGGCGAAGAAACCACAGATCCCGGAGGCAACATGGGCATGGCAAACACAGGAGTAGCCGCTCACAGATAGGCTCAGCCTCAAGGGTATCAAGAGAACAGCCTCAAGGGTATCAAGAGAACAACAATCACACCACCAACGCTGGCAAGAGCCAGAGAAAAATAGCCCACTGTCAAATGAAGAGGGTTGTGATATGCAAAAAATGAGGGAGCCTTCTTTAAGCGAAGTTCTAAATTCAATCAAGCACTTTCACAGAGACGTTAAGAACGATAGTAACAGGAATCATGCTGCAATCCAGGAACTTCGAGGAGCCGTTGAAAAAGTAGACCAAACATGTTCAGAAATATCGAACAGAATGGCCTCTGTAGAGTCTTGCACCGAAAACTTAGAGTCTGATTTCAGCAAACTCCAGAAGACCTAGAAAACAGAGACAGGAGGAACAATCTTCGTTTTCTAGGCATTCCTGAAGGAGTGGAGACAGATGACCCAAGGGGTTACATGACCAACCTGGTAAAGATAGCCTTTCCGGAGCTCGAAAGCTGGGATATGAACACTGAACTTCAATGGGTGCATCGTTTCCCCCTGGCACTCCCAAAACGTAGCCAGAAGCCAGCACAGTATCCAAGAGCAATGCTGGTTAACATAGGAAACTTTAGGGTAAGAGAAGCCATCTATGACATTGCGAGGCCCTCAAGGAAGAAGGAATTCAACGGCTTCTCCTTCTTCGTGCGCCCAGATTTTGCTCACGCGACTGTGGAATGCCGGTGGAGGATGAGGCAGTTGATTACTCCATTCGAACAAAACGGTGCAAAGATATTTCTTCAAAACCCAGCGAGATTAAAAATAATCTATAAAGGCACCACCAAATCCTTTACCAGTGAAGTGCAAGCAGAATTCTACCTGAACAAAATCGTGGGGAACACTAACCAGAAAGCTGGCAAACAGCAAAAGCCCTGAAAGCCTTTTAAATGAATAAACAAAGGACAACAAGTTAAAACGCAGGACATAATTCTCACACGTCATTAAAATGAGTAGATCTTGAGTAGGACCTCTATTGTAAAGCAGAGGTTTTTTATGTACTAAAGAGATGTAGGGAATACATCTCTCTCATACCGGGCCACGGGGCACGTCTGAGACGCACTGCCCTAACTGACAACCACACCTGGGAACTCTGCACCCAGGGTGTCTCAATGGGGAGGGGGGCGGGGGGAGCACAGAGAGAGCAGGGCGTGGGGTGTGAGAGAGGGGGGTATAGGAGGGGGAGGGGGGAAAGGGAAGAAATGTTGCACAAGGATATGGTGTTTTGTTACTGGCATTACAAGCTCGGGTAGGGAAAGGAACACAAGATACACAGCAAAGTAAAGATAAAACAGACAATCATCAGTATAGGGTGGAAAGTACTACTCTTTGGAAATACACAAAAAAAAGATATATGGCATGTAGAATAGCCTCGATAAATGTATGTGGGCTCAATGAGCAAAAAAAGAGGTTTAAGGTAGCAGCACTACTCATAACATTGCACGTTGATCTGGTCTGTCTGCAAGAGACTCACATAGAGGGTACCAACGCATACCTGCTGGGCCAATTAGGGTTCGAAGTTATGGCAAAATCAAATCAAGGGACCAAAACTAGAGGTGTGGCGGTGCTGGGCAGGAGCAGTGACACAATTGTAAAGAGGAAAAAAGAAGACCAATGGGGGAGGTGGGTGATGATCGAGATAGCCTTTAAGGGGGAGATGATTACCTTAGCTACAATATATGGGTCCACAGAGGATGACCCAGACGTATTTCAATACCTGGATGTGGAACTGGCACAATGGCCTGAGCCAATTGTATGTTGCGGTGATTTTAATTTGCATGACCCAATAAGTTCATTCTTGCAGCCAGGGTCACAATATCTAGGCAGGAAAAGGAAAATGTTCAGGGCACTGTCGGATATGGCGACTCATAACTCCTTGGTAGATCCTTGGGTAAAATGGCATCCGAACTTAGATGGTAGCACTTTCTTCTCTGCTCCTCACCAGGTGCTGGTCAGACTCGATTATTTCCTAATTTCAAATAGTCTAATCGCCGAATAAAAAATGGAAAAACAACACAAAATGATATCTCATCATAGCCCATTGGTTTTGATGTTAAGATTAGGGCAGTCCCACAAAAAAGAGGTGCAATGGACCTTTGAAAGGGCACTGCTGCAAGATAATGGATATCGGGTATACATGACAAAATGGATCAAGGATTTCTGGGATATAAATAGAGGGACAGCACCCCCAGGGGTAGTGTGGGACGCCTTTAAGGCCGGTGTTAGAGGGGAGACGTTAAGCTTTGTATTGTCCGCACAAAAAAAAGAGAAACGGAAGACAGAAGAATTACGACTAAACCTATTGAGGGCCGAAGAAGAATTAGTGGTAGCTATTCAACAACAGGTCCCGATAGAACAAAACATTCTCAAACTAATATCGCTTAGAGCAGACGCCCTGGAAGGAGTTGCCCAAAAGATGGCCGAGAAATACCTGGCTAACAGGGAGAACGCATATGAGCTCAGTGAAAGGGTGGGACATATTCTAGCTGTGCGGACTAGGCAGAGAGTAGCAGCAGCAGATATTAAAGAAATTGCTGATACTCAAGGAAATATGGTAACAGAGCTAGGACAGGTAAGGGATGTCTTTAAACAGTTTTATACAGGTATCTACTCCTCAGACATAACAGCAAGCACGGAAGAGATAGAAAAATATTTGAGCGAGGCGCCTCCTTCGGAGCTCTCTGTAGGCGAAAATGAGGAGTTAGAAGCTGAATTCCGGTTAGAGGAATTGGCCACTACTCTCGGCAGTCTTCCCTCGGGGAAAGCAGCAGGGCCGGACCAGATCCCGGTGGAATTTTTTAAAATATTCCAAACAGTGATCATAGGGGACATGTTTAATATCATGGTGATGGCACAAAAGGGTGAATCCGTCCCTGAGTCCTGGGGTGCAGCCAACATCATCGTAATACCCAAGAAGGGTAAACCCATAACCGAACCACGCTCGTACCGCCCAATTACGCTGATGAACGCTGACGTCAAGGTCTATTCAAATATACTGGCCAAAAGATTAGCAGGGGTGGTTGAGGGTTTAGTTAGCCCCTGCCAGCATGGGTTTATCCCAGGAAAAGGAACAACACAACACGTCAGGCAGGTCATTACCATGTTTGATGCAGCAGGTACCCTAGGAGACCCCATGGCAGCGTTGTTTCTAGACGCAGAAAAGGCTTTTGATAGGGTCTCCGGGGATACCTATGGTTAGCCATGAGGTGGAGTGGAATTGGGGAGGGCTTTATCAAGGCCATACAGACCCTGTATATCAACCCAATGGCTAAGATTAGGGTCAATAGGGGATACTCGGCGGCAGTCAAGATTTGCAGAGGGACTAGGCAGGGCTGCCCGGCATCCCCCCTGCTGTTTGCATTATACTTGGACCCCTATCTGCGTAGGCTGGAACAGAACCCACAGATTCCGGCAATGAATATAAACGGCTGCGCGATAAAAACTCTTGCGTATGCGGATGACGTTGCCATTCTGACACCGAACCCCTCTATTAGGGAGATTGAAGCAGAGGCTCAATGTTTCGGTCAAATCTCTGGATACAATCTGAACAACTCTAAGACACAGATTGTTGAAAATAGATATTCTGTGTGTAATGACGCCAGGGTAGATGGATCAGCTGTGTACTTGGGGGTGGCAATATCAGCAAACCTTGATATGGTGGTAGAGATAAACATGGCTCCACTGATGGCAAGGGTAAAAACGGATCTAATAAGGATGAATAATTTACACTTATCACTGGTGGGCTGTACCAACGTTATTAAGATGCTGATTCTCCCCAAATTTCTTTATTTTTTTAGATAGATACCTTTATTCTTTGAGAACAGCTGGTTTAATACATTAGAGGCAATATGTAGCAGATTCATCTGGGCACATGGGAAGACGCGTAGGGCATATAGATATATCACGCTCCCAAGAGAAAGGGGGGGTGGGGAGCACCGGACGTCAGGTTATACTACATGGCAGCTGCTCTACAATACATGCAAGGGCTAATAGGAGGAACAGATCTGGATCAAAGAGTTAATAACCTGTCTACGAAAGTATATGCTACTGTGTTAGGGACAGATGTGGGAAACTGCTTTTTAAATTGTATTGACTTTGGCTACTTTAAAAGAACCAGGTTCAAGACAGTTTCTGCTGCTGTTAAGATTTGGACTGTCTTCTTGAAAAGAAATAAACTGGGGAAATACAACAGATATACTAGACTCTATAAAGACAGGTCATTTCCTCAAGCAATCTTCGCAGATGAAGTAATGTCAGAATGGGTAAACAGCGGTATTGTGCAGATTGAGGATCTATTTGACGCAGATGGGATGGTACAGTTTGCAGATCTAAGAACTAAGCATGGTATTGATAATAGAGGCTTCTTCAAGTACCTCCAGGTCAGGAGTTTTTTGAATAATAAGTTAGGGGGGTCAGCTGGATTGAGTAGGAATGAGATACTGGAAAAAATTAGACTTCTGGGGGACCGCACGATTAGGTCCTTTTATGCCTGTTTGGTTAAAGGGAAAACTGACGACCTAGGAAAAGTGGGTAATAAATGGGCGGAAAAACTTAGCGTGGACGCAGGGTGGTTTAAGGAATCACTGGACCTAGGCCGTACTATATTGTGTTCATCCTCCATGCAGTCACAACATTATAAAACTTTGTATTCACTCTATCATACCCCTGCCAAGATAGCTAAATTGGGCGGGACCATGGGTACCAACTGTCCCCGCTGCAACGCTAGTGAAGCTGATAGTTTTCACATATTTGCTACCTGTCCTCAACTGCATACGCTAGTCAGGGACATCGAGTGTTTTCTGGACAGATCATTGGGGATCCAAATTAAACTTAACCCAGCTCGGATAATTTTAGGTCTGGGATTGGAAGGGGCTGACACACAGCAGGAATTTCTGTTTGTGGCAATGTCAGTATACAGATTGACCTTAGCAAGGGCATGGCTTGATAAAAATCTGCCGGCACTGCAAACCTGGCTGGCTAATCTGTTGAATGCATATAATATGGAGAAAAGGGAAAAGGGGAAGGACATTAGGCTTAAGAATAGGGCAACCCATAAGTAGGTGGAAGGAGGGACTTGGGCCGCAGGTAGACCCAAGAAGGGCGAGCAGCCTGATTCATCAAGCCGAAATCGGCTCGCAAAGGGCCAGATTCTGAGAATCTGGCCCTTTGCGAGCGCTATTTTTGCATTTGGGATTCATCATCCCAAATGCAAAAATCGGTAAAAACGATTTCGCTATTTTGCGAGGAATTACATTTAAGGAATCTCTATTTGAGATTCCTTAAATGCAATTCATCATCCATTTAAAAATTGCGAATTCGCAATTTCCGCCCGCTATTTACCGCGAGGTCAAACCTCGTGGTAAATAGCGAAAACTTAGAAAAATGCTTTTAAAAGCATTTTTCTAAGTTGCATGTTGCACACACACATGTCCTTTGGACATGTGTGTGCGCAACACCTGTTTCAATTTGCATTTAAGGGGTGCTACAGGGTGTCCTTTGGACACCCCTGGCACCCTTTAAATCGCTATCTTATTTGCGATTAGCTAATTGCTAATCGCAAATAAGGAATACTCCCCATTCATTCCTATGGGCCTTTTAGCCCATAGGAATGAATGGGGCGTTATTCCTTATTTGCGATTAGCAATTTGCTACTCGCAAATAAGGAACATGTAGGAATCGCAATATTTATTGCAATTCCTACATGAATCCCGTTTTGCAATTCCTTAATAGCGATTCGTTATGAATCGCTATTAGGGGCTCGCAAAACGGGAGAATGATGAATCAGGCTGTTAATGTTTAATGGTGGTAAAGTATGAAATATAAATACTGATGGTGGAAGTGCGTAATGAAATGTTTGTATATCTTGAAATAGAGCTCATTTTTGCTATGAAGCATGAAGTAATAATGCTGAACAATGTATAATGTGTAAAGTGTGTGCAACATGGAAAATAATAAATATAATTTAAATTTTTTTTAAAAAAAAGGTTTATATTGGCAGGAGTGCTCCACATGAAATGTGTTAAATTTGGGCTTTTAATGTTGGATAACAGTGGCCATCCAAGCACACTTTATCAGTGAGCCACTCTGTGCTACTGCACACGGGGCAGGCATAAAAAGAGGGGTAGTCATGCAAAGCAAGGTTTTAGTAGGCAACTAAGACCAAACAGCTCATCCTATCATCACAACTTTCCTGCATAAGTATCTGAAGCATAACCTGATATCCAGCTATTAAGTGAAGAGCCTAGAATCAGAGGATGGGGATCCCACCCTGGGACTCGAACCCGGGCACCCAGCTTCATAGTCAGCAGTTGTGACTGTAAGACCATACCATTGATGGTACGGCGATACAAATTCCCACATGCAATTGGTACCACACATGCTTTTTATTAAGAGCAGGTAATTAATTTGAGCCTGGCGCACCGCTTTCAGGTTTTCAAAACACATAAAAGGTATTGTTATTTACAATGCCACTAGCTCAAACACTCGCAAATGTGAGACCTATTGCATTGCAAATGCTTGTTTTTGTGGGGAGATGCAATCCTTAAAGCAGTGACTGCCAACATAGGTGTGGTAGGGTATACTCAGACATGAGTCCCTTTCTCACTGCTCCATCAGGATTCAAGCAAGCCGGGGCGAAGAGGCTGAAATGCCAGAAACCGGTCCCCGGTAGCTTGTCTCCTTTCTGGTGAAGAATTGGCTTTGTAGTTTGGTCTGCCCTGTTCCCATGATACACTGGGCCAGGGACAGACTAATTTGCATATAGCCAGGTTCTGAGCTGGGATGGGGCAGTGAGATAAATAACGGAGATGGATCAAGCCCTGATCTTTGGACTGGGTAAGAGTGGTCTGCTTAATTCAGACACTCTGTTCATCACCACCCCCTTTTCTGTATCGTATTTGGCCACTATAGGTGTGGCAGGGTATACTCAGACATGAGTCCCTTTCTCACTGCTCCATCAGGATTCAAGCAAGCCGGGCCGAAGAGGCTGAAATGCCAGAAACCGGTCCCCGGTAGCTTGTCTCCTTTCTGGTGAAGAATTGGCTTTGTAGTTTGGTCTGCCCTGTTCCCATGATACACTGGGCCAGGGACAGACTAATTTGCATATAGCCAGGTTCTGAGCTGGGATGGGGCAGTGAGATAAAAAACGGTGATGGATCAAGCCCTGATCTTTGGACTGGGTAAGAGTGGTCTGCTTAATTCAGACACTCTGTTCATCACCACCCCCTTTTCTGTAACATAGAATCAAGGGCACCTGGTGCAGGTTGAGGGGTGAAATATTTCCGGTTCACTGCTATAAACCATTCTTGAGCATTAGTATGCGGTCAATGGAAAATGAGAAAGTTTAAAGGCTGTGCCCTCTACATGTCAACTATAAACAACTGCACCCGCAGCCTACACACTTTTGTATTAATATAGTAGAAGTTTCAAAATAATCTGTTGTGCAAATGGCCATCTAGGGTGTCAGTTGCTCCAGGTCTTTTGATCCTAAAGTATATGAGACTCCTTCCCAATCCTAGTAAGTATAAAGTAGTACTGCCATCAAGAGCTCCAACAGGAATGACATTGATCCTTCACCCCCTGAAGCATAAAACCATCACCTTTTCAGCTCAGTGGTGTCCCTTTCAATGTTAAGGATTATTCATAAATGCTTCATTAAGACTATAACCTGGCACTTTATTACAACTTGAAGTAAACAAAGACCTTATTCCACAAAACATATAGGCTGCTTCGAGGAACTTTATCCTGATTTGATGGGCAAATTAAAAGAAAATTCTTGTAGAAAAAAAAAGCCTGAGTTTACACTTTTTGCTTAACCCACCACAAACAAGTTGGCAAAGTCAATAGGTCTATGTTGGCCTCCATAAAGTTGGTGCTGTCAATGCTCATTTTGAGATGGTTTTTGCAAACTGTATTGTAGGGTAAACTCCTTGGCATCTCAATCAAACAAATCACAGCCCCCGGCACAGGGAGCTATTTTTAGGTGTGCTCCTTGTGAAAGGGAAAAATATTCTCACTCACATTGAAGGTGGCTCATCCATCATCCCATGATGTGGTGAGTGAAACAAAAATGTGAATGACAATAATAGACCAATGGATGAAAACAGTTGACTGCAATACATATGACTTTTGTAACATTGTAATGTCTTTGTTGACACCAGTCCTACCGAGAAGTATTTCATTTAAGTGACCTGATACAGTTGTGCACATTTATAATGCACCATTTGACTGTTGTACTGGAGCAGGCAAGACTCACAGTCTCTGTGTTTAAAACTAACTCTGATTGCAGACGGAGATAAGGAAGGATACCACTACGCAGGAGGGAGAACTCCAGTCTGCTTTGTTTGAAGAAGCAATATTAATAGTGCACTACGACTGCTTTCCAATGGAGCAACCCATTGTAAGACAATGAACCAGTTCCGGGCTTTAGTTTTCTAGGGGACTTCGTTTTACATTTAATGTTAGGATGATAAAGGGCCTTCAAGTCCCACCGTGCAAAGCCAGGCGTGGATTGATCGGTCACATGCACGGCTCAACTTACTAAAGAGGAGCACTTTTGATGGCAAACTAGTTGCCAAAGCTTACTTTGCATTCTGATGTCAACAATGGGTGAATGAAAAGCCTCGGGTTACGCCTCTAATGTTTTCACAAACGTCAACCTGTGCAAGCACAGGACATGGTTTATGGGCATCCCTAAGAAGCTATACGAACGACAAGAGCTGTGCACTAAATAAATGCAGACCTCGGGTTTCTGAGGTTACTCGTCTGAACTTTTTTCCCAGCCCAGCTTTTGGATTATGTGAGTGACCTGTTTATTATTACAAGTCCCGGGGCGCAAAGCAAAACCCTGAACCACTGGCGCATGAAGCTAGAAAACCGAAAAATCTGCAAGCCTTAACACCAAAAGACAACAATATACTCACGAGTTCAACAATCCGATGATGAAGGCACCGAGCAGCATGACCGGGCCAGGCCTCCGGGAAAAACTGCTGTAGCGGGTCAGAACTTCCGTTTAACTCTGCGAGTTCTCAACAGCAGCGCTTGACAACACCAGCAGTCACTCATTAGCCCAAGCACTAAACGTAACAGGGTCTCCTCCATTCACTCCAACAGATCAGCATCTTCACTTACCCGCGGCAGCCATTTGAACAAGCATTGGCATAGCCAATCGGTCTCGCCTTTGGGACCTTATAAGTGTTTAGCTATGCAACAGTTGATGTTGTTGCACCAAGGATATTGTGTTGGATAACTAAAAACTTATAGGGTCCCAAAGGCGAGACCTATTAACTATGCCAATGCTTGTTAAAACATGTATGGCTCCCAAATGTTTGTACATCTTCAGCATTCTCATGAGCACATTAAGTATATATTTCAGGACTTGGTGCTGCTGCTATTCAAAATGTTAAAGAGCAGCAAGGAAGAACAGGTAAAGGGCAGCAGGATTGCAGAATGCAAGTTGTCAAATGTCAAATGTCAAAAACTTTTATATAGCGCAACAAATCACCAAAAAGGTCTCAGGGCGCTTGGCAGAGAAACGGCAGTTAACCATTGCAGGCGGCAGAAAGTGGGTGAGAGGGAGATTATTTCGGAAAGAGCCAGGTTTTGAGGCTCCTGCAGAACGCTAGATGGTTGGAGAGAGACAGCAAATGGGAAGGCAATTTATTCCATAGCTGCGGTGCCAGAAAGGAAAAGGCCCTGCATCCGTTCCTGGAGGTACGCGCCTTAGGTTGAACAAAAAAGGACTTCGTGCTTGAACGTAAAGTTCTGGACGGTTTATACCACGCTAATTTCTTTGCAAGGTAGGTGGGGCCTGTACCATAGAGGAGTTTGTGGGTGAGACTCAGGATTTTAAACTGACATCTTTGCCGCACTGGGAGCCAGTGTAGTTTTTTTAGGCTATGTACAGAGGCAGACCTGGGTGGTAATCCCACTACCAACCGGGCTGCCGCATTCTGCAATATTTGGAGTTTAGTAAGGACACCTTCATTGATTGACATAAACATGGCATTGCCATAATCTAGACGGCTGATAATAAGCCCCTGAACCAGAGGTTTTCTTGCCTCTAGAGGAAGCCATTTAAAGATTTTACGCAGTTGTTTAAGTATACCATAACATATGCCTGATATTTGATTCACATGTGCTTTCATTGAAAGAGAGCTGTCTAGCATAATGCCCAGGTCACGTACCACTTCTTTTGGCTCTGGACAGGGACCAAGTTCGTGAGGCCACCACTCCTGGGACCAAATTGTTTTGGCTGAGCCAAATAGCAAGATTTCGGTTTTGCTATAATTGAGCTGGAGCTTGTTATCACTCAACTATCTGCTAATATGAACCATGCACTGCTTGAACCTTAGACATGTGTCCGGACACCGAGAATTGCAGGTAATTAATACCTGCGTATCATCGGCATAGGATACTGTGGAGAAGCCATAGGTTTTTATGATATTGGCCAGTGGGGTCACATATAGATTGAACAAAAGGGGGCTAAGAATCGACCCCTGAGGTACCCCCACAGTGAGAGGCCTATTTCCAGACACATGGGTGTCCATTTTGAGATAGGTATAGCGGCCGGTGAGATAATCTTCAAACCAGGCTAAGGCATTGCCCCTGACACCAATCTCCCACAGACGATGTTTCAAAATGCTGTGGGAGATGGTGTCAAAGGCCGCTGATACATCCAACAGGATCAGAATTGCTGACTCACCTCTATCCAGGGAGAGCCGAATGTTGTCCACTATCTCAATGACTGTGGTCTCTGTACCATGTGCGGCGCGAAACCCTGACTGTGAAGGATCAAACAAAGCATGTGTCTCAATATAGGTGGTGAGACGTTTGTTCACCAGATGTTCCAGTACTTTCCCAAAGAATGGTAAAAGGGATATAGGCCTATAATTAGATAGAGTGGAAGGGTCACTGTTGGGCTTTTTGAGAATAGGCTTGACCTGAGCTAACTTCCAGCTGCTAGGAATGGAGGCACTTTCAAAGGAGCGGTTATAGATGTTATTCAACGTTAGTCAAGTTCACACATCCACACAAGCACAACCAATTTTACAAAGCTGCAAGCTTCCTTTACATACAGAAAATCGTTATCCTTTAAGGCGAGACTGACAGAAGAGGGTGAGGTGGAGAGAGTCAAGGTTGAAACCGATAGACAGAGGAGATTGTGAAGGAGAGAGAAGGAAGGGTTATAGGTACAAAAGAGTGAGGAGTGAAGGGAGGGTGAGGCAGAGAGAGGGAGGATAGGAAGAGAGGATGGGGAGGTGCAGAGAAGGAGGCTGGTGAGGTAGAGACCGAGGAGGGCGGAGAAAAGTTGGGTTACATAAAGAAAGAAGAATGCGGAGGAGGCACAGTCAGGGCATGGAGAGGTGGAGAAATTGCAGCAGAAAGAGTGAATGAGAGAAAGATGAGTGTGGGTCAAAGAAAATAGAAGCCTAGGCAAGGAGAGATGTTGAGAAATAGAAGGGCGAGGCAGAAAAAGTGGATGGTGAGGTGAAACGAAGGTGAGGCTGAGAGAGAGATGGATAAGGCGGAGAGAGAGAGATGGGTGAGGTGGAGAGAGATGGGTGAGGTGTAGAGAGATAGATGGGTGAGTTGGAGAGAGAGAGATGGGCGAGTTGGAGAGAGAGATGGGTGAGTTGGAGAGAGAGATGGGTGAGTTAGAGAGAGAGATGGGTGAGTTAGAGAGAGAGATGGGTGAGTTGGAGAGAGCGATGGGTGAGGTGGAGGGAAAGGATGATGTTGCACAGAAAGCAGGAGAGATTCCATAGGTAAAAATCCCAAAAGAGGCAGAATTTAAACTAATATGCATGACCTCAGCAGTAGGTAGAGTATGCAGCTTAGCAGCCCACCCCACACACACACAAACCCCTCCAGGATACTTGGGGGATGCTAAGCAACTCCATTAATCTAAATAGCCCACCTATGCTTTTCCTGGCTCTCCCAGATTCCGAATCCGGGAGCTGAGCCTGCAAAAGTGGTCTATTTCATGACCGCCAACCTAAGGATGCAGGAAAGCATATACTTATATTTGTAAGATAAAAGTGAAAATATAGGTCGAGAATGGATGGTCATCACCTTTGGGCAAAAAAATTTTAATCTAAAAGTAACCTTCTTTATATCGGACTACTGGACAGAACACACCTGCATTTCCAGCACATGTAAAGTGGCTTAGAACAGCAGCGGTCATCAAACCTGACCAGTATTAAATTATGTTCTGACTGAGGCAAAAGCGTGCTTCCATACGACATCAATCCGCAAAATAACATGAAGAAAAAGAGTCAAACCCTGCTTTCTTAGCCTATGTTTCTATGCTGCGTCAAGTCGAACTTGTGAATACCTGAAGGGCCAGGATCCCGACTCCGCCGCCAGCTTTATCTCAGCCATATACCGTTCATTTTCGAACTTCTCCGTGCGCGCTCAATAGACATAGAAGACAGACTTGCCATCACAACACAATCCGGTGACCATTTTGGAATGATACATCCTGCGCGATAGTAGCCAAACATATTACATCACCCCTTTTGCGACGAAGTGCAAGCAACTACAGGACAAAGCACTGAAGTTTGATATACTGCCGTTCTTTCACCGGCAGGGTCGCGGTGGTATTTTAACCAATCCAGAGGCCGTTGGTAGGCTAGGGGGTGTCCGGGCTGCACGGCGCCTTAATTGCGACCGGGAGTTCGGACTTATGATGCCGTGCGATACGCTTGCACAATTTCAGGTTGGGGGATCGGCCCGGGGTTCGAGGTGGTATTTGGTGGCACAGGCCTTAATTGTGGCCGGAAGTTTGGTCCGATGTTGCGGTGCGATTCGCTTGAACAATTTCAGGTGCTCTATTTAAACCACTCCTATAGACATCAAAACTTAATTTTCAGGCGAAGTCTGGCGCTCTTTTCCCCCTGGGTGCCAGAACATAGTATGCGCACAACGTGACATTCCCTCCTCCCCAACTTTTGTCACCTTACCACCCACTACGCCCAAAGAACTCTCAGAATTCAGGGTATGTTGTCCATGGCGTAGCCTTTTATTTACATCAAACCAAGTAATTTACCACAGATCATTACCAAAGAAAAGTATCCGTTTTGGATATATAAGAATTATTCACAGCATCACACTTTAGCTGCATGAACATGTCAACGGCAGTAAGGGAATTAGGCATGACATTACACTTTAATTTTAACTCGGCCATACACTAGAACCACTTGGCCGTACATTTGAACTTTACACTTTGACTTTTAACTCGGCCGTACACTAGAACTTGGCCGTACATTTGAACTTGGCCTTCTTGGCCACCAATGTTCTACTCTGCTGCGCACATTGTGCCGGTAGGCCACAACGCGCTACAGCTAACAGTTGCACTACTTGACAACCGCATACCGCACCGGCCCTCCGGGGTAGGTACCTGAACACAGGCAGCCTCCCCAAGATTCTACTCAGTCCATACGTTGTGGGTTAGGGCAGTGGAGTCCAGGACTACCGGCAGGTCAGTCCCTCCTCCCCGCCGACCCATTGCACACATGGAATCTACCTCCTCCTGGGGTCCATTGAATGGCTGCACCTCCATTGTTGTGCATCCCTCTTTGTTGTTAACTGTCAGCGCTCCGCTCCGCCTCCATGAAGTCTTGCCCTTCTGCCGGGTGGGTGGGTGGTCGACGACGCTCCTGTGGCCAGGCTGTGGTCCGAGGAGACAAAGAGGGTGAAACCCCCAAGGCACAGCCTTAAATACTTGTGCTAAGTTTCATTTCTGCTAAGTTTCGTTTTCACCATGCCGTGGAATGACATCACCTCGCCGACCCAACCCCTTCCTTGTCCATGGGCCCCCGGAGGAGGCTCAGCCCCGTGGAGCAACTAAAGGCGCCCCTCCCCTAGGCGCGGGGGGCGCCTGTTCAGTACGGTAATAGAGATACATTACTCACCGGCATAGTCTTCCAGTTCAGCCAGCAGGCTGGAGGTAGAGCCTGTGGGGTGGGGGGCTGCTCCCTAGGAAACCTGCTCTGCTTTAGGTTGGGAAAATTTTGAGGGCGAACATGGCAGCGCTTATGTGTCAAAAGGGGATATGGCCGGGAAGGCTGGGCGGTCGAATCGGTCAGTGATCCCAGGCCGGTGCCTCAGGGCAGGCGCCCGATAGGTATAGCTGCCAAGGTTTCATGTTGCTATGTGTGACGTTTTCATAACTATAATCTAATTATAAGTGACATTTCAACAAATACGAGTGACACTTTATCGCATGCAAAATCAAGCCCTGAAGACGAGGGAAACACATAAATATCAGAAATTGCATGCATTTGAGCAACAGGAAATTCTAAGAAGATCTTAAAACTGCTGCAAAACACCAGAAATGGAAGAGCACTATAACTGAAACAGAGTGCATGACTGCAGTTCTCAGTAACATAGTGCACACTCTGCAGCTCTCATAATGCATAGATCGATAGGAGAAAGCTGATAGTAATACATAAGCGCTTAGAAACTACATGCCATGAATACATGAACAATAATTAAATATGTTATTAGGGATTCTGTGTTACCCATGTGATAAAATAATACGAATAATGACAACTGTTATTTATTGCACATGAAAGGTGCAAGCAACAGATAGTATGCTCAATATATCCATTACATGATTTTATCAGGGCTGGCTATGTACTCATATTGAGTCACTGTTTTGTTAATGTATAAAGTAAAAATAACACCTGTCTTTTTACAGTACTTTGAAACATTAAACCCAAAGCAGTAAGCACCGCATTGTTTGTAAATCTACAGATGTACTGATCTTGTGTCACTGTCACTTGAAGCTGCCAACAGCAACGCCACCTCTAATAGGGCTTAGAATCTGCCCACCCGAGGTTGTAGGCCTGGTATGAATGTTATCGTTTGTTAGGGTGGTACGTGAAAGGATATTTTCACACAACCTTTCAGCCCTCAACATCAGCTATCTGTGAGGGCCCTTGCACCGTCAGAAGTCAAGTCCGAACATTTGAGTGCAAGTATACACAGACAGGCCTCTATGCTGCATACACAAAAACAGCCGAAATCTGAGACTTATTAAAGGCGTTGAATAAAGATATTGAGCTGGAAAGATTTCTGGATACACCAGAGCCTTGGGACACAGTTGGTAGCAACCACAATGTGTGGCCTCCAGCATTGCCAAGCCAAAGAACTCATGCTTTGCTGTTGAGACAGCAACATCAGCCATACACAGGGCTTGGAAATAGTGCTCTTTGCTAGGAAGGTAGCCCCAATGCAACACGAATAACCCAAAGCCTCCCTGGCCTTCAGAAATACATCTGGCACATCTGTATAGGTTTCTCCAAGGACAGACACATTGAATCGCAGGGAGAGGCCTTTAAGCTTAAGCAGAACTTGGAAAAAAGTTTCTGGGTCTTTGTGGTGCTGCCAACGGTGAGGCCAGACAATGTCTAGTGGTCTTTGCTCTTTGTCAGTTTCACTGCTATTACCATGGGGAGTTACAAAGTGCTCACCATATTTATGGTCCTATTTTGCATTCTGTGGTACATTTGACACCTCTAGTTCGTCGGATGCTGCTGCTGGGTTTTGTGGTCTTTCCAGTTGTGCA
Source organism: Lissotriton helveticus (assembly GCF_964261635.1). Lineage (NCBI taxonomy): Eukaryota > Metazoa > Chordata > Amphibia > Caudata > Salamandridae > Lissotriton > Lissotriton helveticus. Next base: position 481,153,404 of record NC_136067.1, read on the forward strand.
AGAAAAGGTACACCTTCTTGATCTTGGGCATTGTTTTCCATCAAAATCCCAGCAATGGTGCTCTGTTGTGGAGTAGTCAATCTCAGAACCAGGAAAGGTTCCCCTTTGACTGCAGTCCTGCTCTTCAAAATGGATATTCTTGCAATATGGCAAGAGGAACTTACTAACATCGGATAACCTTACAGGGAAGTGGAGGACCAGCACCTTGGCCTGATCAGTCCTTCCAGGTCATCATGCCTGTGATCAGGCATAAGCCTCAGAAAGCCACGGATACCGGTCAGAAATTACTCCATGTTATAAAGCAAGTTAAATACCACCACGTCGGCCACCAGGCAGGAAAGAACTTGGTTGTAGCCATACTGGAAGTCCCTTTCCTGGCTCTTGTGCACAGGGTACACCAGCTGTTTCTCGTGGAAGTAGAGGACCTTCTTGAGCTTTCCGAGGTCAGGTCGTAAGGCGACCAGCTCAGCTAGGTTAAGCACTGACCTGGCAAATAGGATGCTATACTGGTCGCTGGCTGGCATGGTCTGCATGAAAGTCAAGGCAGAGGTGCGTGCCCTCCAGTGCCACTTCTTTGCTGGCAGGCTGCAAAGAACAGAGTTTTCAAATTCTTCTAAGAGGAGATCCGCCAGTAGCTTGTGAGAACCTCCATAGAACGCCTCGATGATGTGCATTCCCCTTTTAGTGGACCGGTCTTCATATAGGCGGTTTTGGATCATAGTGGCTGCGGCAGTGACGTCTCTCAGATGCTTAATGTTATATAAAATGTAGATAGGCTGAGGTAACCATTTGCACATGTACACGCGAAAGCCATCTTGAAACGGCATACTATAACACAAAACAGAGTATCGAGACCATTTTTGTTTGGGGTATTTTACTGGCTAAAATGGAAGCGGGATGCACATTCACAATCAAGGACTCTAGTACCGTCCGTAGAAATGCGGTTTTGAGTGCTTGGGGTTTTGGTTGGTCACTATATCAAACGCATAAGATATTAGAAACTCTTAACGATTTGAATTGTAGAAAATCACACACTTTGCTTTAGGAATATCATGACATATCGACATAAATACGACACTAGCAGAAGAAAAAAAATATTTATTTTAAAAAATCAGCTAATAAGTTGTACATCCAGCATTTAACTATATACTATTTGAAAAGAATTAAACTTTCTGAATAAGAAGATGGCCACCTTGTTACCCACGGAACAGTGGGCAAATTCACAAGACGGTCAAACGATTGCTTCTCTCCACAGCAATGACTGACGTCAGCATGTCTATAGGACATAATGAGCTGCGCTTGACTCCTTGGGATTTATAGTTTTCAAACGGTAAAATAGTACACATGCGCACTGTATAGGCACCATCCTAAGAAGTCAGAACTTAAGTTTCGGTACAACTACGAAGTTACTACTGCTCTCGAGAGGTCCCCGGAGGGCGGGACTCAGACTGGAAGTAAGGCAAAGTAAGTGATTCGACGTAGGTAAGTGTGAGAATGGGCAGGGAAAACCTTTGGTGGGCGAACTGCACCTAAACAGACCAGGAAACACCTGTAACAGGTAATCTGTAGCATCCATGAAGTGCAATTGATGGGTAACTGGGACCAATAAGAACGCAGAAATATATTAAACAGGGGATGCAAGCTAACATGGACCAGAAAATACGTGTGACAGGTAAACTGGATTGGCCTATACCCCCAAACACTGGTACCAGGTAATCTGGATAAACAAGCGCTCGTGTAGACGTTTCTCTCTTTCTGCCATCCCATTTGGACGGCCTCAGCCTGCTTTCCTTCTGGTGTAAAAGGTTTATTATCTTCTTTATGGGGCCATCTGTTTAGCCCCATAAAGAAAGCAAACCTTTTACGCCAGCAGGAAGTCAGGGAAGTCCGTCCAAGTGAGTTGGCAGAAAGAGAGAAAAGTGTACGTCAGAGGATGATCTTTCCCAATGGCTGGCCACCGTTTAGACGGTGACGCCGGCCAATGGGAAAGAGGGGCGGGGCTTAAAGCCCGCTAGTGAAAGCTCCTCAAGATCATAAGATCTAGCCAGCGAGACTGCGCATGCACAGCCTACGCAGGCTTCGACCGAAAAATCAGGCGGGCTGAAGCAGTGGATTAGTCAGCCAGCCATGAAAGCATACGAGATAATGAAAGCGGACTTATGATTGGAAGCTTTTGAAATGATTAGACTGACTTCCCTTCACGATTGGAAGACGAGCCGGGTCACCTGCATTCTTAACCCGCCCCGTGATATTGCTGATTGGAGGAATTCCTTTTGAATCTAACTCAGTCTGTTCAATAGGTTGACAGCGTGTCCCCGGGGCTTGCTCTTCAATGCTGGATTTGTGCTTGGGGCTAAAAGAACGAGTCTGCAACCGGCTACCTACATGTATATTTACATTGAAATTGACCATGACATTTCAAGAAAAATTTATATAGATATTCCAGAATTAAATGGAGAATTACAGATATCTAAACATATCGAGACTGGTCATATTGCTTGTTTAATTTAAAAGTTCACATCACATGAGCATATGTAAATGTCCATTTGTATTACCCAGCTGACTTACGCTAGCATACCACTATAATATATCAAATGTGGTTTATTCATAACAACAATGCTAACAATTGCAAATTCAGTGAACGTGATAGATGAACAGTCTATCGTGTTATATTTATTTCACCAAAGTGTAGCTTTCTATTTACACTATTATTTTAAACAAAGGCTCGACCGCAGGAATAACTACTTTGTCGCTGCATTGCATACATGCAATAATCTATTTGGTGTACAGCAATTACACAGGTAAGCAGCAGTTTCATGTGTAGGTTCACATAGGCCAGGGCATGCAAAGAGCATAAACAAGCGTGCGTGCACATGCATCGCGCTAAAAGTAGAAAAAAAGGCACATCTGGCGAATGGCGAGCAATGCGCTTAATGAGCCATGACTAGAGAGGAAAGCCAGATGGCGCAACACAACCCTAAACCCTAAAATACTGCCCCCAGCATGGCCCTCCCCTGACCCCCAGTCCGGTCCCCACACTCAAACACTACCCTGCACAACTCCCCAGCAATACACTAAACCCTAAAACACTACCCTACACTACACAAACACCACACCACTACCCTAAACGCTATAACACTACCCCCAGCGCGACCCTCCCCGACCCCCAGTCCGGTCCCCACACTCAAACACTACCCTGCACGACCCCCCAGCACTACCCTAAACCCTAAAAAACTGCCCTACACTGCACAAACACCACAACATTACCCTAAACCCTAAAACACTACCCACACCACGACCATCCCCGACCCCCAGTCCGGTCCCTACACTGAAACACTACCCTGCACGACACCCCAGCACTACCCTAAATCACTACCCCACACTACACAAACACCACAACACTACCCTAAACACTACCCCCAGCATGACCCTCCCCCAATCCCCCCAGTTCGGTCCCCACACTCAAACACTACCCTGCACGACCCCCCAGCACTACCCTAAACCCTAAACACTACCCTACACTACACAAACACCACAAAAGCTACCCTAAAACACTACCCCCAGCACGACCCTCCCCGACCCCCAGTCCGGTACCCACACTCAAACACTACCCTGCAAGACCCCCCCAGCACTACCCTAAACCCTAAAACACTACCCTACACTACACAAACACCACAACACTACCCTAAAACACTACCCCCAGCACAAATCTCCCCCGACCCCCATTCCGGTCCCCACACTCAAACACTACCCTGCATGACCCCCAGCACTACCCTAAATGCTAAAACACTACCCTACACTACACAAACACCACAACACTACCCTAAAACACTACCCCGAGCACGACCTTCTCTGACGCCCAGTCCGGTCCCCACACTCAAACACTACCCTACATGACCCCCCCGCACTACCCTAAACCCTAAACACTACCCTACACTACACAAACACCACAACCCTACCTTAAACCCTAAAACACTACTCCCAGCACGACCCTCCCCTAACCCCCAGTCCGGTCCCTACACTCAAACACTAACCTGCATGACGCCCCAGCACTACCCTAAACCACTACCCTATACAAACACCACAACACTACCCTAAACCCTAAAATACTACCCCCAGCATGACCCTCCCCCGATGCCCAGTACAATCCCCACACTTAAACACTACCCTGCACGACCCCCCAGCACTACCCTGAACCCAAAAACACTAACCTACGCTACATAAACACCACAACACTACCCTAAACCCTAAAACACTACCTCCAGCACAACCCTCCCGACCCCCAGTCCCGTCCCTACACTCAAACACTACCCTGCACGACCACCAGCACTAACCTAAACCCCTACCCTACACTACACAAACACCACAACACTACCCTAAACCATAAAACACTACCCCGGCACAACCCTCCCCCAACCCCAGTCTGCTCCCCACACTCAAACACTACCCTGCATGACCCCCCAGCACTACCCTAAAACACTACCCTACAGAAACACCACAACACTACTCTAAAACACTATCTCTAGCACGACCCTCCCGACCCCCAGTTCGGTCCCCTCACTCAAACACTACCCTGCACGACCCCCCAGAACTACCCTAAACCCTAAAACACTACCCTACACTACACAAACACCCCAACACCACCCATAACACTAAATCACTACCCCCAGCAAGACCCTTCCCGACCCCCAGTCTGGTCCCCACACTCAAACACTACCCTGCACGTGCCCCCCAGCACTTCCCTAAACCCTAAAACACTACCCCACGCTACACAAACACCACAACACTACCCTAAACCCTAAAACACTACCCCCAGCACGACCTTCCCCCGACCCCTAGTCCGGTCCGCACACTTAAACACTACCCTGCACGACCCCCAGCACTACCCTAAACCCTAAAACACTACCCTACACAAACACCACAATAGTATAATAAATAAGGCATCAAAATTGTATAATAAATAAGGCACCAATCTACCATTCAGCATGCAGCTTGAATAGAATGTTAATAGTAGTCTGGGTAAAGTCCAATAGTATTCAAATTGTTTGTATTCACTAAATGTTCTGCATTGTAAATGAAGACTATGCAACTACGAATAAGTATGTGCTTAGTATTTTGTTAGTATTCAAGTAGTACCTCTCACATATCAGTAGTCTTCATGCACTAGCCTTCCCAAAAAGAACACTATTGAATACTAAAATTGGCATAAAATAGTCTTCGAATGCTATAAAAAGACAGATTAACCACTAAATGTAGTATTCCACTTCGGTAAGGGTAGTGCCAGAATTGGCCGCTTTAAACCTCACATGCTAATGCTTATGCTGCTGCTTGTAGTTAGCTTGTTCATTTTGCTTAAATATTAATGCGAAAGTTAAAATAAAGTAATGGGGTTAGAGTAGAGATAGGTTGTATACAGTGCCTTCATTTATTTTTGTATTCTAATATGTTTTTCTTTGACTTTGTTACTAGCTCATATTTGGGCCTGAGGGGTGTCTTGAATCGCCATTTTGAAGCCTTTTCTGCGCATGAGCTGGGAGAAACGAGAGACCTCGAACTGTGGTATTGAAACTGTGCCAGGGGTTGTCTTACCCCCGATGTGCCTGAGAACCTCACCCCATTACCTGGGAAAAGGAAGAAGACTTACAAATTGTTTCAACATTGTATGCTAAAATGAAATAATATTGGTGGGCGGAATAAAATTGTGAGAAAATAAATTATGGGTGGGAACTTGATCAATTCAAGTCAATTGAGATGATCTCATCTTAGTATGGTGTGATGACCTCTCCTCGTCTTTCTGACCAATCACTGAAGGGGAAGACATAGATTTGCAACATTTAGGGGTGGTACATTTCCCTCAAAATGGTATAACTAAGGAAGGTTTAGATAGAGAAATTGTCCGACTTGTCCGAATAGCTGACCCGTCACTGACACCCAACGCATGCTACAGGAGATCGAGAGCAGAAGTGCTGGCGAAGCCCTCTGTCAGAAGAATCGAGGTGTTGGGGGAAATTATCGATTACCCAGTCAGGGTACTAATTGGCTTGTTGAGAGAGAGGGGTGTGACGCTGACATTGCACTTAGAGGAGGTCACCTGTCCTGATCTGCACCTGTCTTGTCCCGTGGGCACCTGAATAGTCAGGAGCCTAGCCCTGGTCTTTTTGCCCCAGCACGTGACCAGGATTTGTTATTGCACCATTCTAGGTAAATATAATCCATCTGGTATGTCGTTGTGATATTTCCTTTTCTCACCCTTCCCAGGTACCGATGTTTAAAGGTGTTACTGTGATTTCCTACAAACTTTATGTCCTATTGATTATATTCTTGCTTGCAAAATTTATGGTCACCGTATTGTGGCCTTCCATTTTGACTCCGAAAATCTTGCATATTGAAAGCTTTTGAACTTTCCCTGAGTCTGTGGTTATTACAGGAAAAGTAAATGTGTTTAAATATTGCCTGTTTATTCTAACTCCCTTTTTGATGCCTAGGACTTATAGCAAAGGTGACAAGGATTGGTAAGTCATGGTTTACAGGTATAAGTCCTAAAAGGACTCAAAGTACTGATAGGTGATTAGTTAGAAAATCACAGGCAGGACTGCTGGTTAAAGGTATGAATGTTTTATGGGCCCAGGTGAGTATGGTAAAACTGAGCTAATGGTCCTGCACGCTCTATCATCAGCCCTCACCATCTCCTGCATGACTACCAATCTGGGTTCAGACCACACTGCACCATGGACTAAACACATCAATAATGCTCTCCAGGCGACAGATAAAGATGACCCCGTCCTAATGTTTCTAGGCCTCTCAGCTACATTTGACAGAATTGACCATCCCACTGTCATCCACATTCTAAAGTCCTGAAAGGGATTCACTGACAATGCCCTTCTGTAGTTCTCTTAGTACATTCGTAAACCAACACTTGTTTGTTCACATGGAAATCTCTATGTCCCAGAAGATCCTTGCCATCTGCAGCATGCCTCAGGGTTCATGTCATGATCACAGAGCAGGAACAATCCACCTCTTTCTGTGTGAGCGAGGCAGTGTCTGTGGGGATCAGGGTGCCACCAGGGGGCGAATGGCACATAAGTGATTGCAGGTACCAGAAGACCTGGGGACGCCAAACAGGAAACCAGATCCGACACTGCGGTCGATCCGTTACTACAAAGCCTCTCCCCTTCCAAAGCTCTGGGCTTGACAAACTCGCCAGCATTATCCTGTGTTTCCTGCAAGCAAACTGCATTCTCTGCTGGAGTTTCCCAATGTCTGTTCCAGGGCCTGGATGTGGTGACTAGCCAGAATTTCTCCCTCCCCGCATGATTGAGGTTTGAGGAGGGGACGTTTACTGTTTCCCATCATTTTCTGCATTAGCTACGCCGCTAGCTCCCTGACTTTCTCTGTCTAAAGCCCTGGAATCGAGCTGCTTAAAGGACGCCGGAATCCCCCAGGTATTTAGGTGTACTGTATGGGAGAGAAGCGCCGGAGCGCTCCTCCCCATCCGCGACTTTATTTGTTGTTTTTCTACTGGATTAGACTATCAGTGATATGAATGCACTCCCGCTGTGAAGCTAACAGCTTGTTTGTTGTTTTTCTACCGGATTAGACTGTCAGTGATTTGAATACACTCCCGCTGTGAAGCTAACAGTGTCTTTATGCTAGTAAATCCATGGTGTTTTGCGCTGTATTCCCAAAGCGCTACAGGGTCTCTGCACATATCGTGGACGCATTGTGATGGTAACAGCGGGAAGTCTCACGACATGAGTCTGCATAAAGTGTGGTTTCCTTCTACACATAGAGAAGAATGTGTGCTCACTTGAAAGGATCGAGGTGCTCGGTCCTAACACCCAGAAGTCACTGCTGTGCTGTTGTGAGTGATTATATTTTGTGCAACCTAACCTAGTACATAGGGTATGAATGATCCTCCTTAAGTCTTCTGCCTAACACATAGTTTCTTGTTGTTTTTTTTTACATATACAGTTTTCACATGAGGGGTATCTTCTGAAGCTGTGCCGAACTCTAGAACATACGTAGGTCTAAGAAGCTCCCAACTTGACAGAAGTGTTTATTATTTTATCCACTTCCCTTTTCCCCAGATTGCTACTTCAGCCTTCGTGCCCGCTGGCAGACTTTCGAGTTTCCTGGCTTTCTCTGGTTTTGTGCTACTGACATCATGACAGTTCCATAATGTCCCCATAATTATACATACACCCTCTGGTGACTCTGATCACTGTCAACAGCACCGGAATCCTGAAATGGGGCAATGATACACAACTTTACGTGAAATTCTCATCCACTCCAGACATCCAGTACCCCAATCACCGCACCTCAACAAGATATGTATGTCCAACACATATCTGAAGCTCAACTCCACCATGACAGAATTCCTGTTATTTGTCAAAAACAACAATCAAGTGATAGTACAAGTCTGTCTCAATCAAATTAACTTTGATAGCTTGAACCCCAACTTTAAGTGCCAGATCACATGAATTCACTCAAGAAAAAAACCACATACATATATATATGTGGGGGCAACATAAGAGCAACTGTGCTTGCTATGCCCTGCTGGTTCATCCCCAATCTGCTGACCTTTAGGAAAAAAAAACACAGCTTGACTTTTATTCTAGCATAATTGGTTGCCTCAGTTTCACAATTTTAAAATCTTTATTAGCTCCATGAAATTCATCAATTTTCTATAAACAGTGTAAGCATAACACAACATAACACAACATAACGTAACAATTAAATCTTTTAACTCCATTCACAAATGCTGTAGTATTGTCCCTCTTTGGATCTCTCTCTATAAATAAAGACATGATTTGTTCTGAACTTAAAAAAAAAACACATTTGTGACCCATACCTAATATTACTACCTAACAATCAATCACATATGATTCAAAACACTAATATGTGGCATGATCTAAATAATATGTGGGGATGTCTTTGTCACATGTAGCAGAGTTCCAGGTTCCAGTTAATTCCATTTATTTAGTTACACTGCCCTACTGCATGAGAGGGTGCCCTTCTCCGATTTGTCAAATTCCTTTTATTTGGTTTACTTTTCTCTCTATCTGCTGCATCTCTCTATGTACTGTTAAGAGTATTTGCAAAGCACACTATCACCCAGGAAGGTATACTGGTGCTGAGCAGGTGTGAGACTGGTCTGGCTTGGGGTAGACAAACCAAACAATCAGGAATGCAACTTCTTACAGAACTCAAGATGTGAGGAGAAGTCTCTAATGTGTAATGGCATGTCGTTCAATGCTTTAGGAGCGATGTGGGAGAAAGTCTGACTGCTGGATCAGTTTCTGCATTTGCGAGGGATGGGTGCAAGATGGAGTCCAGCAGAGGTGCCTAGATGGTTTGTGAAAGGAGATCCAGCTATTGAGGTAGGCATGGCCAGTATGGCATAGTGCCCTGAAGGTGTGAGTGCGAAGTTTGAACTCTGCATGTTTGCGTATAGGGAGTCAGTGGAGTTCCTGAGGTTGGGCACTGTTAGAGGTTGAGAATGATTTTGGAGGGCAAGCTTTGAATGGTTTGTAGTAGTCTGATGATCTGTTTGCTGATCCCAGCATAAAGGGTGTTCCCATAGTCCAGCTTTCATGTGTAATGGTTTTGATGGTAACATAAACATTACAGTAAGATAGGACCCGGGGAATGTTTAAAGACCAACTCTGTGAACGCTCCCCAAGAACATACAACAAACTACAGAGTTCCAGAGGGTCTCAGAAGAAAAATGAGTCAGCGATGAGTATAGATTAATCAAATAGAAGACCAAGAACTGACTATTAAAGGGTACGCAATGACAACTCAGTGGATGGTCAAAAGTACCCATCAGTCACCACTCGAGACCGCCCTTCATCATTTGGGATTTTTTGTAAAACCATCAATGCAAGTTGGTAATGCGTAGGCAAAGGAAGACTAGATGGTTAATAGTTCTCCCTTTGCTAAATAGCAATAGTATGGTTTATACCACTTACTGAGACTGATTAGTGGTAGAGGCGTGGTATGACTGAGGGAGTGCAGTGCAAAAACCAAAATAAATGTGAAAAATAATTAGAAAAAGTGTCTTAAATTGGATAAGGGAACATATAACAAATTTTATTAGGATGATGCTCGCTTTTCCAAGTCTAAAAATATGTGTAGAGACAGTTTGAAAAATGCGCTGTCTGAGGTGGAATTAGGTCGACATGTTTCAGCAATTATCGGACATAGTTATCCTTGCTTTCTTCAGGACCTCTGAACACTCAATTGCTACTGCAAAAAGTAAAATGAACGTGAATATAAAAGGACAAATACATAAAGTCACCTGCAGTCTCCAGGCAAAGTTGTCTTGTCCTAACTCACAGCTCGTGTCATTCACTGTAAAGTCAGAATAAACAAGGGTCAACAGTTCAACCGAATTAGTGCCCACCAAGACTCATAAGTACTAAGCAACCTTAGTCTCAACCTTAGGACTTGTCAAACATCATGACTAGGGTATACCCAAAAAGTGGAATAATTAAATGATCAATATTAGGATATACAATTTATATGCCCAATTGGAAAAGAAATCACATCTTACCATAGTCTGCGAGATGTGAAAGCCTCACCTCTCCTGGCAGTGGCTCAGGAACAAAGTGAAGCACCGCTCAATAAAACATGTAAAACAGAGAGAACATGTTCGCCTTAGTGTGCATTTACCCTCTATCACAAGCCCTGTGAGCCTCTGCGTACCTGCAGTGAAAACTAAGGGATAGTGGTCTAAAACCTTTGTGGAATGCTGACGCTTCAGCCTGTTCAATCACTAGTATTTTTCTCAAGTGATGTAGGAACCGAATAACACCTTCATTGAAGGTTTAGCTATATTTGTATTCCCATTGCCCCTGAGATGTTTTTACCAGGAAACACACTCAACACGGTGAAGTGCCTCGCTTAGAATGCTCAAGTAAGCGTGTCTGCTGAGAGTGGGGCAGAAAAAAGACACAAAGTGGACTCACCTATCCGTCGGTACTCCGTTGCCGGCTTCCGAACCGACTGGGGAGGCACCGAACGGATAGTGAGCGTGTGGTTAAGAAGAGGAAGCCGATTGGTCTGATGTTCACGTGATCGGCAACTTCTGGAATATCATTGGCCCAGCCGGCGTCTGTATGGACTATCCTTATTGGTTGTCCGTTCTTATTTACAAAAATCGCCCGAGTGACGGCTAGAGAGTATGGCCATCGGAGAAAGACGTTGAATGGTTAACTATTTAGATAACCGGCATCTTCCAAATTATAATAGATGCAATCGGCATATGATATCCGCACTCGCTGTTAAGTAAATTCAGTTTTGATATTTGTCAAAAAAAACGAAACTGACAGATTTTGAAGTCCAATATGAATCACTCTTACTCGGAAGGAAATGAACTGTATCCAGATAAGAGAGATATAATAAATCTCAGACTGGATACGCAGTATACTCATAGTGTAGGACTCTATATATTAGGTAACATGCATTAGATCGATATAGTGTGAGTTGATGTGATTGACATATGCAATAATACAAGTTAACCCATCAGTCCAGTCCTAAGAGATGTTTTAATTCAAAGCAGACCATGGAATGTCGTCATTTAATCCCTGTTTATGGGTATTTAATTTCAGGACCCATTTTTGTTCCTTTATCAAGAGGAATTTGGCAACATCTGCAGTATGGGATGGAATAAAAGGTTGTTCTAGCACAGTCCAAACAAAATCAGTGGACAAATGATTGACTTCTAAGAAATGTGCAGCCAACTTGGTAGTTTGTCTTTTACATCGGATGGTGCTTTTGTGTTCCGATATTCTTATGCGTATCTTTCGAGTAGTCATCCCTACATACTTAAGTCCACAGGGACAAGTAATGAGATAAACCAATCGATCGCTGTTACAGTTGGTAAATTTCAATTGTCTCCAGGGTCTTGATGTTCCTATGTCCACTTCTGAAGTTTTCTTTGTTTGTGGACATGCTTGACATGTTCCGCAGGGATGATGTCCTGCAACTGGAGGGAGGTTCCATATTGTTCCAACTGCCCTGGGTTGATCCTCAAGGGGTCTGGTGTGCACTAATCTATCTCTCAGATTAGAACCTCTTTTAAAAGAAAGCAAAGGTTGTTGTAGGTTCAAGCGTCCGGAATTCAGAATGGGCCAGTGTTTCTTGACCAATTTCTGGATCTTATTAGACATGGTCCCAAAAGTTTGCACAAACGTCATCCGTTCCAAAGGTACGTTAGGGGTCGAGGGCTCCAAAAGAGCCGAGCGGTTGTTGTTCATGGCTCGTTTCATGGATTGTCTAACCAACTTTGGAGGATAATTGCGCGCAACTAGCTGATCATATAAGGTGCTTGAGTGTTCTTTAAAGGCAGCAGACGTAGAGCAGTTCCTTTGTACCCGTAAAAACTGTCCAAAGGGGAGATTCTCCCTTAGGAACCTCGGGTGATGGCTATCGAATAATAGTAGTGAGTTTCTTGAGGTAGGCTTCCTATACAATTCTGACTGTAGACCCCCTGGTGTTGCTTTTATCAGCAGGTCAAGAAATGCAAGTTGGCAACCTCCTATTTCGATAGTGAACTTTAGAAAGGAGTTCCTGGTGTTCAGCCATTCAAGAAAATCAAGACACCTCCCTTCTGTGCCTCGCCAGACTACCACGATGTCATCGATATACCTTTTCCAGGTTTTCAGGTTATCAATATAAGGGTTTAGGTCATTGAAGATATGTTCTTGCTCAAAAGAGTGCACATATAAATTTGCCAAGCTGGGGGCATAAATACTCCCCATGCTCGTGCCCGACATTTGCAGGTATATGTTCTCCTCAAATTGAAAAAAATTGTGTTTCATGGCCAGTGTGGCACAGGCCATGATGAAGTGAACAGGTGTTATACTGTTAAAGTCATGAGAATCAAGCAATGAGTGAATTACTTCCAAAGTCTCATCTTTGGGGATGGAGGTGTATAAAGCCTCGACACCGAAAGAGACAAGCAGATCTATGGTAGGGTCGAATTCAATGTCAGGTAGCATGCGTAAAAGATCCGTTGTGTCCTTCAGATACGTAGGCATCTTTTTCACCATGGGTCGCAGGAAATAATCCACAAAGGTGGAAATCGGTTCGAGAGCTGAACCAATGCCGGAAATAATCGGGCGGCCTGGCGGTGGTCGTTGTTCTTTATGGACCTTGGGCAAGGTATAGAAATATGGCATCTTAGGGTGTTCGGTGTATAAGAAGGTTGCTTCGGCTTGAGTGATCCAGCCTTCAGATGACGCTTCTTCAACCATTCTCTTGATGGTTAATTTTAGTTCATCAGTAGGGTCATAACCAAGTAGACTGTAGGCATTTCTGTTGTCCAGTTGGCGCTTGCACTCCGAACGATAGACATTGGTGTCCAAAATGACAATTGAACCACCTTTGTCAGCTGGTTTGATCGTAAGTTCTTTATTTTTGTGAGCGCTTTCAATGCCAGATGTTCTGATTTAGGTAGGTTATGGAAAATCTCACTCTCTTCAATGAATAAACTCTCAATCTCTCTCTCAATGGCTTGTTCATAAGCTAGAACCTGTGGAGGCATCAGGTGGGTAGGAGGTGTAAAGATTGATTTGCACCTCAGCCCAGTGTTGCATTCCCTCTCATCTTGTTGATTGGTTTCTTTATCAGCAAAAAAGAAATGCAGTCTTATCTTCCTGAGAAAATTGGCAAGTTCCAAACGAGTTTGAAAATGGTCATTTCGGTGAGTAGGTACAAACCCAAGTCCCCTATTTAGGGCTTTGTCCTCTGTTGGTGTCAAGACATGTCCACTAAGATTCATAACTATTCCGGCACTCCGTTCTGTGCTGTCTCCTTGCTCTTGGCAGAGTTGCTCCTCAGGTTCCTAGTCCGCGTCGACGTATATTGGGCATATAAATTGTATATCCTAATATTGATCATTTAATTATACCACTTTTTGGGTATACCCTAGTCATGATGTTTGACAAGTCCTAAGGTTGAGACTAAGGTTGCCTAGTACTTATGAGTCTTGGTGGGCACTAATTCGGTTAAACTGTTGACCCTTGTTTATTCTGACTTTACAGTGAATGACACGAGGTATGAGTTAGGACAAGACATCTTTGCCTGGAGACTGCAGGTGACTTTATGTATTTGTCCTTTTATATTCACGTTCATTTTACTTTTTGCAGTAGCAATTGAGTGTTCAGAGGTCCTGAAGAAAGCAAGGATAACTATGTCCGATAATTGCTGAAACATGTCGACCTAATTCCACCTCAGACAGCGCATTTTTCAAACTGTCTCTACACATATTTTTAGACTTGGAAAAGCGAGCATCATCCTAATAAAATTTGTTATATGTTCCCTTATCCAATTTTAGACACTTTTTCTAATTATTTTTCACATTTATTTTGGTTTTTGCACTGCACTCCCTCAGTCATACCACGCCTCTACCACTAATCAGTCTCAGTAAGTGGTATAAACCATACTATTGCTATTTAGCAAAGGGAGAACTATTAACCATCTAGTCTTCCTTTGCCTACGCATTACCAACTTGCATTGATGGTTTTACAAAAAATCCCAAATGATGAAGGGCGGTCTCGAGTGGTGACTGATGAGTACTTTTGACCATCCACTGAGTTGTCATTGCGTACCCTTTAATAGTCAGTTCTTGGTCTTCTATTTGATTAATCTCTACTCATCGCTGACTCATTTTTCTTCTGAGACCCTCTGGAACTCTGTAGTTTGTTATATGTTCTTGGGGAGCGTTCACAGAGTTGGTCTTTAAACATTCCCCCGGGTCCTATCTTACTGTAATGTTTATGTTGTCATGGAGCAGTCTTTGGGCTGCGGACCCTTAGTGAAGCGATAATTTTTGTCGCATTTTGCTTGCAACCAATTGTTGTCAAGCTTTAGCTCTTTCTTGGTGTTCGTTACCTTTATTACCTCCAATCCCCTCTTGTTATCATGGGTGAAAACTCAGGCCTCTCCTTTACGGATGACGACTTGTTGGCAGCACTCGCTGAACATCCCGACTTGGTCGACACTATACCCACAGTAGTCTCTATCAACGAGGACGAATGGGGTATACTCTTGGGCCTTAAAAAATCACAGACAAGAACGGCACTGCATGGCGCAATAATGGCCCAATACCTGCGCAATGACTGTGCCCCTACAGGACTTATAGTGACAAATGCCCCTAGGTTATTCCTCACTGATAAGGAGTTCCTAAAGAGTTGGGCAATGATCGCTTGGCGATGTACCAGAGACTGGTTAATTTTAATTATCCAGACCGCCAAGCGCATAGCAGATACCATACTCATTGAAATACAGATTTTGGAGTCCAAAATTAGAACTGCTCTCTCCTCCAAAGCTTTTCAAAAGAATCTGGATGATTCTAATAAGAACAACAGAGAGTATAAGGATTACACACTCTCAGTGAAAATAGAAAAATTTAGGAAAGATCTTGATAAGTTTAAATTTGAGAGAATATATCCTTATTCGAGTGACTCATATGTCCCTCCAGTTTTCAATACGAACAACCGCAGTATGGGCTCTACATATGGGACATCAAGTCCTGATGACAATACCTCCGGAAGTGATACTGGTGCCAACGGCCCAAATACGCGAGGCCGAGGACGTGGAAAGAGAAATACCAGAAATAATTTGGAAAGGCAATCAGCAACAACAATGGTGGCCCCCAATCCCGTGGCAATTTGGAGTAGGTCCACCTTTCTTCCCTCCCCAACAACCACCTCCCAACCAACAACCTATGGGTCCATGTATGTCTACTTTTCCACCAAATTTCCAATCAGGTTTTCAAGGCAATTTCTCAGGCCAGCCTTTTTTAGGGTTTGGCCGAGGCAGGTCACGAGGAAGAAAAGGAGGGCAAACCCAAACCCAGGTCCATTACAGCCCCCCGTCGACTTCGACGGGGACGAGGAACCTGAGGAGCAACTCTGCCAAGAGCAAGGAGACAGCACAGAACGGAGTGCCGGAATAGTTATGAATCTTAGTGGACATGTCTTGACACCAACAGAGGACAAAGCCCTAAATAGGGGACTTGGGTTTGTACCTACTCACCGAAATGACCATTTTCAAACTCGTTTGGAACTTGCCAATTTTCTCAGGAAGATAAGACTGCATTTCTTTTTTGCTGATAAAGAAACCGATCAACAAGATGAGAGGGAATGCAACACTGGGCTGAGGTGCAAATCAATCTTTACACCTCCTACCCACCTGATGCCTCCACAGGTTCTAGCTTATGAACAAGCCATTGAGAGAGAGATTGAGAGTTTATTCAGTGAAGAGAGTGAATTTTTCCATAACCTACCTAAATCAGAACATCTGGCATTGAAAGCGCTCACAAAAAATAAAGAACTTACGATCAAACCGGCTGACAAAGGTGGTTCAATTGTCATTTTGGACACCAATGTCTATCATCGTTCGGAGTGCAAGCGCCAACTGGACAACAGAAATGCCTACAGTCTACTTGGTTATGACCCTACTGATGAACTAAAATTAACCATCAAGAGAATGGTCTGAAGGCTGGATCACTCAAGCCGAAGCTACCTTCTTATACACCGAACACCCTAAGATGCCATATTTCTATACCTTGCCCAAGGTCCATAAAGAACAACGACCACCGCCAGGCCGCCCGATTATTTCGGGCATTGGTACAGCTCTCGAACCGATTTCCACCTTTGTGGATTATTTCCTGCGACCCATGGTGAAAAAGATGCCTACGTATCTGAAGGACACAACGGATCTTTTACGCATGCTACCCGACATTGAATTCGACCCTACCATAGATCTGCTTGTCTCTTTCGATGTCGAGGCTTTATACACCTCCATCCCCCAAGATGAGACTTTGGAAGTAATTCACTCATTGCTTGATTCTCATGACCTTAACAGTATAACACCTGTTCACTTCATCATGGCCTGTGCCACACTGGCCATGAAACACCATTTTTTTCAATTTGAGGAGAACATATACCTGCAAGTGTCGGGCACGAGCATGGGGAGTATTTATGCCCCCAGCGTGGCAAATTTATATGTGCACTCTTTTGCGCAAGAACATATGTTCAGTGACCTAAACCCTTATATTGATAACCTGAAAACCTGGAAAAGGTATATCGATGACATCGTGGTAGTCTGGCGAGGCACAGAAGGGAGGTGTCTTGATTTTCTTAAATGGCTGAACACCAGGAACTCCTTTCTAAAGTTCACTATCGAAATAGGAGGTTGCCAACTTGCATTTCTTGACCTGCTGATAAAAGCAACACCAGGGGTTCTACAGTCAGAATTGTATAGGAAGCCTACCTCAAGAAACTCACTACTATTATTCGATAGCCATCACCCGAGGTCCCTAAGGGAGAATCTCCCCTTTGGACAGTTTTTACGGGTCCAAAGTAACTGCTCTACGTCTGCTGCCTTTAAAGAACACTCAAGCACCTTATATGATCAGCTAGTTGCGCGCAATTATCCTCCAAAGTTGGTTAGACAATCCATGAAACGAGCCATGAACAACAACCGCTCGGCTCTTTTGGAGCCCTCGACCCCTAAAGTACCTTTGGAACAGATGACGTTCGTGCAAACTTTTGGGACCATGTCTAATAAGATCCAGAAATTGGTCAAGAAACACTGGCCCATTCTGAATTCCAGACGCTTGAACCTACAACAACCTTTGTTTTCTTTTAAAAGAGGTTCTAATCTGAGAGATAGATTAGTGCACACCAGACCCCTTGAGGATCAACCCAGGGCAGTTGGAACAATATGGAACCTCCCTCCAGTTGCAGGACATCATCCCTGCGGAACATGTCAAGCATGTCCACAAACAAAGAAAACTTCAGAAGTGGACATAGGAACATCAAGACCCTGGAGACAATTGAAATTTACCAACTGTAACAGCGATCGATTGGTTTATCTCATTACTTGTCCCTGTGGACTTAAGTATGTAGGGATGACTACTCGAAAGATACGCATAAGAATATCGGAACACAAAAGCACCATCCGATGTAAAAGACAGGCTACCAAGTTGACTGCACATTTCTTAGAAGTCAATCATTTGTCCACTGATTTTGTTTGGACTGTGCTAGAACTACCTTTTATTCCATCCCATACTGCAGATGTTGCCAAATTCCTCTTGATAAAGGAACAAAAATGGGTCCTGAAATTAAATACCCATAAACAGGGATTAAATGACGACATTCCATGGTCTGCTTTGAATTAAAACATCTCTCAGGACTGGACTGATGGGTTAACTTGTATTATTGCATATGTCAATCACATCAACTCACACTATATCGATCTAATGCATGTTACCTAATATATAGAGTCCTACACTATGAGTATACTGCGTATCCAGTCTGAGATTTATTATATCTCTCTCATCTGGATACAGTTCATTTCCTTCCGAGTAAGAGTGATTCATATTGGACTTCAAAATCTGTCAGTTTCGTTTTTTTTGACAAATATCAAAACTGAATTTACTTAACAGCGAGTGCGGATATTATATGCCGATTGCATCTATTATAATTTGGAAGATGCCGGTTATCTAAATAGTTAACCATTCGATGTCTTTCTCCGATGGCCATACTCTCTAGCCGTCACTCGGGCGATTTTGTAAATAAGAACGGACAACCAATAAGGATAGTCCATACAGACGCTGGCTGGGCCAATGATATTCTAGAAGATGCCGATCACGTGAACATCAGACCAATCGGCTTCCTCTTCTTAACCACACGCTCACTATCCGTTCGGTGCCTCCCCAGTCGGTTCGGAAGCCGGCAACGGAGTACCGACGGATAGGTGAGTCCACTTTGTGTCTTTTTTCTGCCCCACTCTCAGCAGACACGCTTACTTGAGCATTCTAAGCGAGGCACTTCACCGTGTTGAGTGTGTTTCCTGGTAAAAACATCTCAGGGGCAATGGGAATACAAATATAGCTAAACCTTCAACGAAGGTGTTATTCGGTTCCTACATCACTTGAGAAAAATACTAGTGATTGAACAGGCTGAAGCGTCAGCATTCCACAAAGGTTTTAGACCACTATCCCTTAGTTTTCACTGCAGGTACAAGAGGCTCACAGGGCTTGTGATAGAGGGTAAATGCACACTAAGGCGAACATGTTCTCTCGGTTTTACATGTTTTATAGAGCGGTGCTTCACTTTGTTCCTGAGCCACTGCCAGGAGAGGTGAGGCTTTCACATCTCGCAGACTACGGTAAGATGTGATTTCTTTTCCTATTGGGCATATAAATTGTATATCCTAATATTGATCATTTAATTATACCACTTTTTGGGTATACCCTAGTCATGATGTTTGACAAGTCCTAAGGTTGGGACTAAGGTTGCCTAGTACTTATGTGTCTTGGTGGGCACTAATTCGGTTGAACTGTTGACCCTTGTTTATTCTGACTTTACAGTGAATGACACGAGCTGTGAGTTAGGACAAGACAACTTTGCCTGGAGACTGCAGGTGACTTTATGTATTTGTCCTTTTATATTCACGTTCATTTTACTTTTTGCAGTAGCAATTGAGTGTTCAGAGGTCCTGAAGAAAGCAAGGATAACTATGTCCGATAATTGCTGAAAAATGTCGACCTAATTCCACCTCAGACAGCGCATTTTTCAAACTGTCTCTACACATATTTTTAGACTTGGAAAAGCGAGCATCATCCTAATAAAATTTGTTATATGTTCCCTTATCCAATTTTAGACACTTTTTCTAATTATTTTTCACATTTATTTTGGTTTTTGCACTGCACTCCCTCAGTCATACCACGCCTCTACCACTAATCAGTCTCAGTAAGTGGTATAAACCATACTATTGCTATTTAGCAAAGGGAGAACTATTAACCATCTAGTCTTCCTTTGCCTACGCATTACCAACTTGCATTGATGGTTTTACAAAAAATCCCAAATGATGAAGGGCGGTCTCGAGTGGTGACTGATGGGTACTTTTGACCATCCACTGAGTTGTCATTGCGTACCCTTTAATAGTCAGTTCTTGGTCTTCTATTTGATTAATCTATACTCATCGCTGACTCATTTTTCTTCTGAGACCCTCTGGAACTCTGTAGTTTGTTATATGGTTTTGATGGTAACGGTCAGGGCCATTTAAAGATTTTCCTCAGCATCTTCAGGGTGTGGAGGCTCTGAAGGTATTGATTTGGGCGGTCATGTTGACCTTACTGTTGATGGTGATCCTGAGGTTCCTGGTGAGGATGGTGGGGGTCAATGGGGGTCCTAGTTCATCTGGCCATCGGGTGAAGTTCCATGTTGAGCCTTCTTTCCCAAAGGATACAACTTTGGTCTTATCGGTGTTCAGTTTGAGACAGTTGGTCTTCATCCAGTCAGAGGCTTTGGTTATGCAGGCAGTGAACTTGTTCTGGGTTTTGGGAAACTTGTCAGATAGGGAGAGTACGAACGCAGTGTCATCGGCGTAGAAGAGGATTTTGACGTTATGGGTGTGGATAATGCTTATCAGTGGGATCATGCATACATTGAAGAGGGTTAGGCTAAGGAATGATCCTTGTGCTGGTATCTTCCATATAGGTAGCCCGATATAGGCTCAGGTAACATCGTACACTTTCACCTATATTCTCCCCTACATTAAACACATAACGGTTCTTGGGGACTGACCTTTTACCTAGAAGCAACACTGCACACCGAACGCAGGATTTTCCCTGGTAAAAGCCTCATACATTATGCATGAGGATTCTTGGAAACTCAGCAGGACTACCATCTCCTGTGTATCAACTATGTATAAAGTTCATTCCCGATATCATCCTTAGTCCAAAAAGTGGCACAGCAAAGTAGAACCCCCGGGGAGACCCTTGGGTATATAAACATCACATCTTTCAGAGACAGAGAGAGGAGATCAGGACTTTCCTGCCGGCACACTAACGTAAGACACTGAGGTTCCTGCATGCAGATACTCAAGCTCGCAGTGGTCTAACATCCCTTGCAGGGTGTCCCACAGTCTCTCACTTCAGGTAATGGGGTTGACTTTATCCTAGATGGATTCTTGGCTTAACACCTACATACATGCTAGGTACATTTAGGTACATCTAGTTAGGGTACGCATTTTATTATCATATATTTTGCATACTTGTCTGTATTCATTGTTGTAGCAAAATGGTAGAAATCTACCATCCTTTTACTTTCTTAGTGCTTCTAATCATTTATATCTGTTACTGTCTAATGGTTGTTTCAGCACACCTATTTTACACTAGAATAACAACTGTTCGATAAATACTTATTGAAAAACGTCCATACCGTTTATTCTGTATATCTCTCTGAGACTAAGTGAGCATGAGTGACTGAGAGAAAAATAGTACACTACTTCCACGGTCCTGAGGGATCAGGGTTGTCAGGTTCGATAGTTACCAAGAACTATTCTCTCCTTGGTAAGAGGAGTTTTTATTGGCATTGTGAGCTAGCTGGCACACAGGCCAACATACAAGGGGGTTTCTAGAATCAGTCTGACACCAATCCTAAGGTATATGTTGTCTAAACGCGCAGCTCCTGTACAGATTTTATAGCAACTACATGACATGGCACCACCAACGTTACTGTTATTTAACAGTCAAATCTGAGTAGTTCGGTTGTGCTATTCTCAGAGACCCCTACTCACATTTCCCCGGAAATGTCTGGAGTGCGAGGGTGCAATACTCTGCCACAGCTGAGTAGGCAAAATCCTATTTATTGTCTGCTGGTTAATCAAGCTTGAAGGACACATTGTTCCTATTTCTGCATAAACACCTTATCTTGGTTCCCTTGGAAAACTCTTCTTATTAAAAATGATGAGTGAGCAAGCGGATAGCGCTGTACATGAGTTAAATCTCTCAGCCGAAGAAGAAGAAGGAGATGCAATACAAAATACAGAAAATGTTAGAAATACCATCACCCTAAATCTAGCTTCATATGGTTTAACAGCTAGGGGTGGGCCAGTAACTTTTGTGATTCAGGCACACAAACCATTTAGAACAGAGGTATTCTATTGATGGGTTAGATTCCCTCAGGCAAATGTATGATCAAAAACATTTCATTACTACACAGAAGATGACATACCGAACAAATATCGTCCGCACGAGGACATTGAAGTTCCACTCACTTACCAGGAGCATTTATACTGTTTTAAAGGCGCCCTCCCCCATAAAAGAAATAAAGTAAGACTCAGTCCTACCGGAAGATACGGAGCAATATGGCAGGTACTAGAGGCCTACAAACCACATCCTGACCTTAAAACAATGCCAGTAGGAGACTTACGTACACTTTAGGAAGAACTAATAAGGTTTTACAGAAATATGAGACAGTTCGTGATGAGAACACTCACACTTCAGCCAGCGGCGGCTACACCAACACGTCCGATTCAAACATCAACAACAAAAATTACACCACAAATGTTACATGCAGTCTTGGGCAAGATGCCCACAAAACGTGAACAAATGCCATTCTGGGTTGCTCAAAAAATAACACAGCTAGAGGCGGGATTCCCAAACACCAGCTCACAAGAAAAACACAGAATGTTAACAATATGCTTGCCCATGGGAATACCCCCAGATAGAGGATTGTACCTCTAGGGGTACAGTTTTCGATGTCATATCCACCAGGACTCATGGTATCCCTTCATTAGCAGTAATACCAGATGTATTAAGACAAATACATATCGAGTATGGAGCAGAACCTGCTCTGAACTTGGGGATGAAATTACTAGATAATTTTGACCAGGTATCACCTATAATATTAGCAAATATTAAAGGGTAAGCAGCATCTGTGGCAATACGCCAACTCCTGAGGGAGTTCACTCCTCTACAACAGGAACATGAATTACCTGAAATAATTGAAACTTCTCATGCAGAATTAGGTTGAGACAGTTTGGGAGCTAGAGTAACAAAGCTACAACTGATGGGTAGTCCCGAAAATGATACCTTCAAGCAAGCACCTGCTTCTTCAAAGACGAAATGGGATTATAACAAACAAAAAAAGAATAAAGAAAATAGATCTCAATCCAGAGGTAGGTCTCCTCAACAGGAGCCCTCCGAAAGGCGGTATAACCTTAGGAATAGGGACAACATTAAAAAACCTGACAGGTGTCAGGACACTGATACACATTCCTGTTGTTCCTTTCAGGGTTCATCAAAAACTCTGAGAGGGAAGTACGGTCAGAATTCAGACAATGAGAGCGCACAAAGCCCAGAGACACAAAACACGCTCCAGAATACACTTCAAAGAAAGAAGAAAAAGAAAATTCAAAACCTCAATTCAAAAAGATTAAAGTAGCAGGTCTTAAGATCAGACATGCCCAGAATTCCGAGGTCTCAACTACTGAACGGGGATTGGGCTCTGACTATGCTAGACAGTGCAGCAGAAGTATCAATAGCTTGCCAGAACCTGATGGAATTTCTGGTGACAGCGAAGCTGAGTGAACATATCACGGTGGAAACACATGATACTAGGGTAAGTGTTCCACATAGGTTATATGAAATAACACTCCAAATGGAGGGGGACAAGCCCAGAAAAATTAATGTTCTATTTTGGGAGAGCATGACTTTTGGCTATGACATTCTTTTAGCTGAAAGAGATTGCCCCCTAATGTTATGGATTGTCAAAAGGGAGAAAGGATCATTTTTCCAGCTTTTTCAGATCTAATTCCTAACAAGTTAAAATACACATATGCGCAGGAGTGGGCAGTAGCCCTTGCCCCTACACTATATCGCAACTATGTTGGATGGGATAGAGATTCAACCCACCACGTGATACCATTAAAATCTACTCCGACTCCACAGAGACAGTATCCAAATAAGCAAGAAACTAAAAAACAGGTCAGGGAGAACTTAGATCAACTTGAATACCAGGGGGTAATTGAAACTTGCACCTCTTCAATGAATAATTCTTTGTTTCCTGTAATGTAGCCCGACAACTCATAGTGTCTAGTTTTAGACTATAGACATCTAAACTCATGAACAAAAACGTTTGCAGTACAAGAAAAAATGCAAAACAACACTAGATATCGCAAATGGATGATTTTTCTGCCAAAATATAGTGCCTAAGAGCAGATATTTGACAGCATTCTCTGCGCTGGGGTCACAGGGTCAATTTTGTTGACTCCACCAGGGGTATAAAATAGCCGGGTTTGTTCTCAGCTAGGGTAATTGAGTTACTCCAGAATCTGGATGAAGAGGTATGGACCTATGTAGATGATATTTATATGATGGATGATGACCTAGAGGAACACTTGACCAGGGTGAGCACTATTATTTTGGGATTCGCCTCTGAGAGCTCCAAATTCAACTTTAAAAAATCGAAAATTGCCAACCTCACTGTCCTTTTTTAGGATATGAGCTCTCAAGTGAAGGGAAAAGCTAGGCAACTAAAGTTTCTGCTCAGATCTTCCACCCTCGTCAATCCGGCTTTCGCCCAAAACATTTCACGGAATCCGCGCTACCGGAGATATCGGAAATCCTTTTGGATCTGTCTGCCGTGTTTCACACCATTTCTCATAAAATCTAGCTAGCCAGATTAAAATCTTGCAGCGTTTCCAATATTGCTCTGGCCTGGATCACATCCTTCCTGTTGAATCGGAGGAAAGCAGTCTCCCTGGGTACCTTTCTCTCCTCTGAATGAGCTTCACCATGGGTGTCCCACAGGGGGCATCACTTAGTCCTCTCCTCTTTAATATATACATGGCCCCACTTATCTCCCTCATCTCGGCTCACAGGTTCGACACGACTTCTTATGCTGATGACACTCAGATGATGCTGTCCCTGGAAAATAGATCCACAGAAGCTTAAGAAAATGTCAAAGCCTGTCTTACATTGGTCATCAAATGGATGAAAAACAACCACCTCCGTTGTAATGCGGATAAGACCGAAATCCTATTTATAGGGGAAAATAATCCATCACAACCCAAGGAATGGTGGCGGAAGAGGCAGCAGCACCCCATCCACTTTGGAAGTAGCAAAAAATCTAGGGGTGTGGTTTGATTCTTCCCTTTCCTTCAACCCCCACGCAGTTAAGGTGGTGGGTACATGCTTTGACCTAATTAAAACTTTGAGAAAATTATTTGACTTGATCCCACTGGCTGCAATGAAAACAGTGGCAGTGGCCTTAATACTCTCACACCTAGACTACTGTAATAGCCACCTGGCAGGGGTTAACAAATCAACCCTGAGGAGACTACAGGTAGTGCATCATGCAGCAGCTAGATTGGTCTTAAACCTTCCCCATAGGGCGTCAGCTTCAGCGGCCTTGAAAACACTCCATTGGCTCCAGTTACACAAAATAATTTTATTCAAACTACTCCTCGCGACCTTGAGAGCAACTCGCCGATCAGGGCCGGTCTAACTCTCCTCAAGATGTACACTATACTTGACAAGGAGGACACTAAGATCCACTTCTGCACACCTTCTGAAATTGCCAGGCTTCAAACTCAAAACTAAGGGAGGGAAGTTGGCTACTGTGTTATGGGCCAGGGCCTGGAACTCTATGCCAAACAAATTAAGATCAATAGAATATGAAGAGCAGTTCAGGAAGGCTCTAAAGACATGGATCTATGGAACATCTGATGAGTCCTGCTTTGCACTCATCTAGATTCCAACTCCTTACTGTTGAGGCTCGTTATCTGGCAGCGCCAAGAGGCTCCTTTGGGAGTGACAGTATGTGCTTTATAAATGTCACATTTCATTTCATTTCAGTTTTAGAAAAGTCTGTGCTCCTCCAACCTCCAAAATCGTTGAAAAATGTACAATCCATACTGGGATTCCTGAATTTTGGCAGAACAGACATTTTGAATTATGCAGAAAGGGTTAAGCCTTTCTACAACCTCATAAGACCTGATTTTTCAGTTAGGCAATGGACACAAGAACAGACAGTCATCCTTCGTTCCCTACAAGCTGACATGATAGCGTCTAAACCAGAGCTTTCCAAACTCTGTGTCGCGACACAGTACTGTGTCACCTGCCATGTGTTAGTGTGTGTCGCAACGTCGACGAGATGCGGAAAAATTTACTTTTTGAACACGACTGTGCATGTCAGTGATGCAGTACGGTACGCAGAGGAAGGAGAGGGGGAGCATTACGCGAGCATGTGCACGCGGCCTCGTTCCCTTTGATGCATGCATCGAATGCACTATCAGTCCACAGAGCTGCCTCTGCTCCCTATTCCATGCGCTCGGTACGACGCTGTTTTGACAGGAGAGGCTCCCGCAACCATGAGGTAAAAACAATGTCGCCACTTAAATTATTTAATTTTACTCTGAACATTTGGAAAATACAAGGTGCATCAACAAGTGGCCAGCAAGGGCGGCATTGTACAATAATCCATATAGCTTCAGCAATATTTGTAAATCTATAAGTCAAGCGATAAGCATTATTATATGCCATGGTATGGTGGGGATCTGAAGGTTAAAGCGTGATTTGGGGGGCGAGACTCAGAGACAGAAGGGAGTGAAAATAGCTTTCATTGAGGCTGGACAAGGAGAAGATGGGAAAACAAGTAGGTCAGAGGCAGGCATGGGGGGATAAAGAAATGGGAAACAGAAAGGATGTTGGGAGAGGAAACTTAAGCGTGAGACAGGCATCGATGGGTAGACATTATTTCCGAAGAACGCAGCTACTTTTGATGAAGAGGATGCGGGTTTTTTTCTAATTAGAGTAGGTCTCCCGGCATCCCAGGGCGAACTGGGCTGAAGGGAACAGATGGGCTTAACAAGGCTGTCTTTAATTAAAACGGGACTGGCTGCTGAGCTGGAACCTGAGATGGGAAGGGAGCCTCCCAACACTGGAAGGAGGAGTTTTCCCAGGTCTCACAGAACTTACACAGCGTGAACAGAAGCCCAACACTTCTACTTCCTGTGAGCAGTAGTAGCAACATGGCACTCACCTCAGGCGGAGGATGAAGAATCTGGGTTTGAACAAAGGAAGCCTTGATCCCAAAAATACACTAATCCACACAAAACCGGAACATCACCCCTGACCAAGACCATCTCACTTCAAACTAAACATAAAAGTACCTTTTTTTTGTTGTAGTTTTATATAGCGCGAACTCGACCCAAAGGTATCATACTGCTTTAGAGGAGCACCATTAGCATTACAGACAAAATATTTGAGGTAATAATGTTAACTGTCAATGTTTAACACTAGTAAAATCACTTATTCGAACACGGAAAATCTAACTTCTTCTCTTCCTATATCCAACCTGAAATCATTAGTTTATTTACAATTTAGGACAAATGCATTTGTTTTACCCAAACAGACCATAACAGTAATAAGAACTAGCACTAGCCCAACAGCCGGAGGGGCAGAAGCAGTAACACACCTTTGCTCCCTCGTAAGGTTTATGCAATGTATGTACCTTCACGTACATATTTTATTTCTACTCAAACCTAGAAGGACACTTCACAAGCAATACTGGAAGGTGAAAATGTGTCATTTTAACCTTCAACACTAAAATGTAAAATTATACATGGCCCTTCATAGACTTTGAAAATTTGCGTTTTCACTTCCATCCCTGAAACAAAAAACTATCATGCTTGATAGATTTGGGAAACAACCATTTTCACCTTTGGCCTTCATTTGAAACCAAGTATTCGCAAAGTCAGTAGGTCTGGGTTTAATGTGCTATAGCTTGCACCATAAGACATTAAAGCCAGATTAGAAACAAATGATGGACTTCATTAAATTCTTACTAGCAGTAAAGTAGAGAAGGGAGGAGAATACACAAACACAGCCAACAGCATTAGGTGAGAGATGAATGTTCCTTGGGGCTGATCCAAAGGGTAACTCACAAAGTTTCAAGCCAATGGTTAAAAAACAAGCTAAGAAAGTCAATATAAAAAAGGGGTGCCAGGGCCCATGCTGTGTATGTCTGCTTGAGAGCTGTGGTGTCAGAACCCAGACCTAAAAAGTACTCTGTGCGCATTCAAACATATGTATGTACTAACGCATGCTTTTTAGTTGCAGCGTAATTTAATACTTATTTCACCTCAGTTAGGTTAACTAGGAGTGGCGTACACAGGGCTGGTCCCTGTGTAGTCCTGATGAAGAGCTTGGGAAATGCTTGAAACATGTTGACAAATATAATGCTAGGTACACCTAACCCAATAGCCAGGACATCCAGCATTTCTACCCTGTTTTTAGACCATACCAACTAGGAGCAAGAATAAAAGTGTGTCGCCCACTAGCTAGGTATTTTTAAAACTCACATTATCCCACTCCACTACACTGTCTGCACTACACATAGTCTTTCACAAAAGTGCTCCCACATAATCAACAATTCGTAGCAGGCCTCAGTCCGTAGAGGACTGAGATGGCCCCTATGATGAAGCATGTCACTGTGGGGAAACCCTGGTGAGTGAGGGGACTCAAGAAAGACAAGTTTTTCTTTCCTGATTTTTTCAAACTCCGATTGATTTCTGCAAATTCTATCTTGGCTAGGTTCATTTACCTGAGACTTCAGGTTGTTCACGTCTATGCATTCAAACCCTATCAGAGGTGAGACCGTGCTCCCTTCTGCCATAGTTTCTTCACACTGCAACTTGGATGAAAAGTTGGACCTGGATAGCAAGAATGGGCAGTCAAGGTCTAGATCAGAGCTGCCAAGAATTACCATCAGTATGTGATGGTCAGCATTTTAACATTGATGGGCATAATGCCATGGATGCCTTTAAGTTACCAAAAAATATCACAGTTATGTGATGGCTAGCACTTCGCCTTAGGTCCTATGACTGTACAGCAGTCTTAGACAGTCTTACAATGGGGAAGAGGGAGTCAGGAATGTAGACCTCCTCACTTGCATGGCCTTTCCCCTTACTGGTGTACCCCACACTTCCATCCTAGGAGAGAACAGAAAGTGTCCCGGTATTTGGTGCTCTGTATGTTTCAGCACCATAGTGATGCATAGAGTTACTGTAGCATTGGCATACAAGGCAAATAGCCCTGAACAACCCGCGACAGACCACACACATCTCATCCCAAACAGATGCAGACACATACACGCACAGTTGGCTGCCCTCTGCAAAAAATCGTTGCATCATTGTGCATTATGCCGCAGCACAGTGCTCCTCTGGCTGACACTGACTACACTACGCCTTGTTGGAACTGGAGCCAGAGTTCTGCCATTTACTCCTCTTTAAGCATCTGGCTACACAGGCAGCTTTTGTGAGCACTAATGTGATCAATATACTGTCCTGGCTTTTCTATTGCAAACACAGCCAGTGCGTGTCTGTCTGCAGCAGAAGCACCTTCTCCATCCCTGACTGGGGACTTTCATCTGAACCTCGCAGCCCCACTGGCTGCGCTCAACTAGCCCACTCCAGCTGAATGTAACTCTTCACAATGCCCAGGCCAGAAGCTCATTTGTAAATGATCTCTAAAATACAGCTTATACTTTAATTTGTTTGAACAATTTGTTTTTGTTGGGGTATGAGTTTGGCAAAATAATTTAGCTATTTTTTTCTAGCCAATCCCGGGTTATGAAATTGCCTTGTTTAAAACTGCACACTTGAAACAACATGTTCAAATAACTTGTGTTACATGCTAACGATCCTATGACTGCTCAGTTACTTATTCACTAAATGTGAAAACCTGCATGGGGATGTTGATCTCAATTAGCAGTGTTTGGCTGAAGCATAAGCCCCTTTACATGTTTAAAACTCACTTTGATTAATGCAGTAAGGCTACTTTGACCAGACCCTACCTTTGGTTCCTACATGCAAGTCGCACCAGATGCACCTGAGATACAGGTGGCATGCGTTGAGTAGTAGTAGTGAGCCTTACTGTATGCTGGATTGAGATGTTTGAGAATATAACTGTAAAACTAGAGTTGTTCAGTTAGCCATCACGATAGTGTTGCACTCTGAATGTTTGTACAATCAGAAAGTCACGTTTCAAGCAAGATGTTATTTTTTTTGCTGTTAAGTAAATGCTTTGTTTATATTTCTGACTTTAACATTAGTTGAGATTCTAGCTCTGTGTTTACTGATTACTCTCCCAATGTATATCAATATCATTAATGGATTCATTGTTTTATAGATCAATCTTAAGTCCTGTGATAATATTAACCACTAGAACTAGAATATTGAAAGATGGCAGCCATTATTTTCATCGCAGTTTGGGCAACAGTTTGATTTTCCTACCTAAATGGCTGCCCTGAGTCTGTCCACCGAGACCAGGAAGACGGTCACCCAGGCCCTCGTCACCAGCCGACTGGTCTACGGCAACGCCCTCTATGCCGGAACCACCGCCAAACTCCAGAAGAGACTCCAGCGGATCCAGAACGCCTCGGCACGACTCATCCTGGACATCCCCCGTCGCAACCACATCTCCGGACACCTGAGAGACCTGCACTGGCTCCCGGTCAACAAGAGAATCACCTTCCGTCTCCTCACCCACGCACACAAAGCCCTGCACAACCAAGGCCCAGGATACCTCAACAGCCGCCTCAACTTCTACGCTCCCAAACGCCAGCTTCGATCGACCGGCCACGCCCTCGCCGCCGTCCCCCGCATCCGAAGAGCCACCAGAGGGGGAAGGTCCTTCTCCTACCTCGCCGCCAAGACTTGGAACTCCCTCCCGACCCACCTCCGCCTGACCCAGGACTACCTCGCCTTCAGGAAGCAGCTCAAGACCTGGCTGTTCGAGCAGTAGCAGACCCCCCCCCCCCCTAGCGCCTTGAGACCCTCCGGGTGAGTAGTGCGCTATACAAATGCTTTGATTGATTGATTGATTGATTGATCCGAGCCAGTGTCAATGGAGTTATTACTTCTGTCCCACCCTATGCTGAGAGCTCTAATTTTACATGATTATATACTACTCAAATCCTGAAATGTTACTAGACGGAGAGAATGAGGACTGAAAGGTGTAAGAATGTTAAAGTTCGTATCTCATGTTCTTCCTATCTCTAGATTTACACATTTCTTCCTTTTACCGGAAGTAGTCCCATAGTTTCCTGGATGCAGTCTCATAAACAGCCACTTTGGACACAGCAGCATCATAGGCTTTAAGAAGCGTATGCAGCAGCATTAGCCACAGAAACAGCCATACTGCAGATACAGACACCAGAGAAAATAGCACTGGAGGCAGCAGGCATCAGTCACACAGAGGCATGAGAGACCACATGTTTTATCTAGTTTAACCCAGAACTGGTAACCTATTTTGTGAAAGCCTAAAAAAAGAGAAACTTTTAAAGTTCAGGATTTTCTGTGGGACATTCCAGAGATCACTAGGCATGGGCAAGATAAGGCAAACAAAAACACAAAATGGATAAGTTTATAATTAAATGCGAAAAGCTGGTGAAGATGGTGCTTGTGAAGAACAAAATGTAGCAGCTATTGAGGAAAGTATCCAAGAATCTACTGAACGGTCCGTCTCAGTACGTAAGAAGTGTAAAGGAGAAATCTCCATTCCTTGTTTATATAATAAAACTTATATGAAACTGGTGTTCACATTTTCTGATAATGAAAACCATCCTTGTCCCCAGTGTTTAGTTTGTGGGGAAATACTTGCAAATGAAAGTATGGTACCAAAAAAATTAAAACTGCATATTACCACAAAACACAGCCATTTGTCAGAAAAACCAGTAGAATACTTTATTGAGCTTTCAAAATCTATAAGGAAGCAATCTGCATCATTCACAAAGAGAATGAAGACATCAGAGAAAGCTCAAAAGGCAAGTTACTTCGTTGCTCAAATAATTGCCAGATACAAGGAACCACACAATGTTGCCGAAACCACCATAAAGCAATCTTGCTGTGCTATTGTTCGAACTATGGAGTCGATTATGATTGCGGTGATTCCGCATCCTCCAGGCCGGTGGAAGCCACCGCCGACCCAGAGGATGCGAAATCACCGCTGCGGACCTTCAAAACACCCACCGCAAGATTATGATGGCGGTGGGATCAGCGGCGAACGGCAGGTCCGTCCGCCGCTGATCCGCGGGGTGTTGGACGCAACTTGCGGTGTCTGCAAGACACCGCCAGCCAAATTACGATGGGTTTGTAAACATGCTTTTCCACGGCAAATTTACCGCCATGGAAAAGCATGTGGACAATAGCTTCTGAGCGGCCCTTGCGGGCCCCCATGGTGTTGGGGGGTGGGGGGTGCACATGGGGGGTACCTATGGTACCCCCCAGCATTTACATGCACAAAGCGGCAGGCACCGCGCAGTGCCTGCCGCTTTGTGCATGTAAATGCAAAGCATGCATTTTTAACCTTGCGGCGGGTGCTGCTTGAAGCAGCACCCGCCGCAAGGTTAAAGATACGGGATGTGACCGCCAGGGTGGCGGTCACATCCTAATTTCACCGGAGGGACCGCCGCTGCCCCTGCGGACGGTCCCTCCACCTCTGGGGTGGCAGACGGATGCAGGTCCGTCCGCCATCCTAATAGGCCTATATGTTTGGGCCAGAATTTGAGATAGACGTTAATAAAATCCCTTTGGCAGATAACACAATTGGAAGACGTATTCAAGATATGTCTGCTAATGTTAAGCTGCAAATGAAGGATATTTTTCAAGATGATAATATGATCTTTACATTGCAATTAGACAAATCAAAAGAAGTCAGTGGGTTAGCTCAATTACTGGTTTTTATACATTTCATTCATACTGACAGAATTATTGAGCAATTCCTGTGTTGCCTAGAACTTCCATTGAGAACTAGAGGTGAGGATATATTTAAAACTTTAGATTGCTTACTGAAAGAAAATAATTTGCAATGGTTAAATTGTGTCGGGATATGCACGGATGGTGCACCCTCAATGGATGGCCCAACAAAAGGTTTTATAGCTTTAGCAAAGAAAGAAAATCTTAATATCATATTTACTCATTGCTTTTTACATCGTGAGGCACTAGTCCCGCAAACCTTTGGAAATTAATTAAGAAAAGTTATGGACAAAGGGGTTCAAATAGTCAATTACATTAAAAGCAGACCTCTTAAATCAAGAATATTTGCTCATATGTGTGAACAAATGAGGGCAAGGTTTAAAAGGCTTCTACTGTACATAGAGGTTCGTTGGCTCTCAAGAGGTCACATGCTTTGTTGTGTATATGAATTGCGGGAAATTATGCTTAAAATTTTTGAAGAAAATCAGCAACACCAATTCTGCGATCTTATTCAAAACAAACTTTGGTGCACAAAATTGCCATATCTTGCTGACATATTTGAACATTTGAATAAAATTAACACCAGTATGGAAGGAAAAGGAGAAGATACCTTAACAGCAGTAGATAAAATGTGTGCTTTGAGAGACAAAATTACAATTTGGAAAAGGAAAGTGAAAGAAGGCAATTTTGAAATGTTTTCCAAAACTGCTGAGTGCCACCTGAAATGTGATATCAGCCAGCTGATTGTTGACCATTTAACATTGCTCGGAGAGAAAGTTTATCATTACTTCCCAAATGTTGAAATCAAAGACTATGATTGGATCAGAAATCCATTTCTTTCAACTGCAACTGGCAACGTTTCATTTAGTGTAGAAGAAGAATTAGCTGAAATAAAAAATGTTCGAAGTATGTTAATGATGTATGAAGAGGGTGATTTAGACAAATTTTGGATGCATGTTACAAACATGCATCCAAACATAGGTATAAAAGCGCAAAAAATTATCTTGCAGTTTTCCACTACATACATTTGTGATGTATTCTTTTCAACGATGACAAACTTAAAGACACTGAAAAGTGGAAGCTTGAAAATGCTTTATGATAAAATGCGAGTGTCTTTATCTAATATTCTACCAAATATTCACCAGCTGTGCTCATCCTATCAACCTCATATATCTCATTAAAATAGTAGGACAAGTGCTGTTGTTTTTTTCTAAGTTTTTTTAATTCTTGTGCTATGAGAGACAAAATAGCAATTTGGAAAAGCAAAGTGAAAGAAGGACATTTTGAAATGTTTTCCAAAACTGCTGGGTGCCATCTGAAATGTGATATCAGCCCGCTGATTGTTGACCATTTAATATTGCTCGGAGGGAACCTTTGTCGGGAAAAAATCCTTAAAAGCAGTGCAAATCATTTAATCACCACATCTGCACACAAAAGGGAGTACAAACAGGTTTATTGCATAGGCCAGGCTAGTTCAGCTGGGAGAGTGATGAGCTATAAGAAAAGCACAAGTCAGTCTCAACTTACATACACTTCGAGTCTACTCTTATAATATTAATTTTTGCCTAGATCCATATTAAATGCAAGAGAAAAAGTTTCCTATTTTTCCGTTATGTCCCACCCAGATTACATACATTTCCTCCAGGTTTTCATTGTGTTTGTGACTTCTCACACCACACTTACAGACTACAATGGGAACATTCTAGCTGCTCCTAATTTCCTGTTACATATTCCAAGACAGGAAGCTCCTCAGCCAGAATTCAATAGTAAGGAAAAAACACTTAACCCAGACTGCATTTAGACCTTTTTTTGAAAGCAGGCTGTAGGTAGGTTATTTCCAGATACAAAAGTGCAACTTAACATGCACGTTTAAGCACACGTTTAAACCACTTTATACTATTTTTCTTGTTTTACATGAAAAAGATTCTTAGGGCCAGATAAAGGTAATCTAGATTTCCCGATTCTAAAATACCGAATTTTACCGATTCGATATTTTAGAATCGGAAAATGGGATGTAGGTAAAAATTCTTTAATTTTCATTCTGAGGAAAGTCAGGAAAATGGTCAGGCGATTTAGTCGATGTTTCTTAAGTAATTTTGCCCGGCGTTAAACGCCTCTAATACCATACGAAGTTTATCAAATAAAGAGGCAGGCGCTGGAGACAGGAAGACAGGAAACAAGTTTTATTCCGACGGAGCAGAACACATCAGATCGGACAACAAGGTATCGTCTCGAGGTGCTCTCTAGCAGCCTCTCTAAGGCCTGGCCTTTTATACACTGGTTTACGACATGTGACCGCTCTTTATTACAATAAAGACATTGTGAAGTAATGAAAAATGACATCCCCGGTACCCCCCAGTTCCGGCTCATTCCAACACGTGGCTACAGTAGAGGTCCTCACCCCCATACAATAGGAGGGGGCTATCACGCAGCTGAGTGTTCCGCCAATTCCTTTGGAATGTGTGCGCCTGATCGAGTCTCAGGGGGTGGGGAGGTCATGATCAATAGTAGCTCCTTTGAAGAGGGGCGAGTGCATACAGTAGTGGGCAATAAACTGTATCCTTAGGCCAAGGGATGACCAGCGGTCTGTACAGACAATCGGGCTCAGAGGAAGGGGTCACCAAAGGAGAGATATTCATGAAAGAAAGGATCGGTGTGGACAATCGAGCATAGAGGAAGGGTTTATCAAAAGAGGGGTATTCATGGAAGGAAAGGAGGTGTTGGTCAGGCGCGGGGTGTGATTCCCAGAGACAGAGTCATGCGGAAGAGGATGGTTCATGACTTGTGCATGTAAGCGCGGGGGCAGACAGGGTGCATGGGGGATGCTTGCAGGGTCAGGGAAGTACGCTGATGATCGATCGTGAACAGGGAGACCATGGTACCTAAAATGGCTGTCGTGTATGTTCATACGTGAGTCTGAGGAATGGGCAAGATGGCGCAGATGATGTTCAGTTCACGAACTAAAATTCCACAGTCCTCCCTTTTAACATGTCTCGCCAGCTTGTCAATTCAGATCTATCCCCATAAGACCATGTATTTCTATCTCATAGAGGGGACTCATGTGCTCAGTTCTAAAGTCCAAAGTCTTAGGGCACATACAGTTAGAAATGAGTGAACACAAAGGTGGCAAACATTGAATACCTAAGCAACACCCACGCAGTATCACGACTGGTATCAGTATAAATGTAAACAACCTCCATCCCCAGTCCTTCAAAGTGTCCCAAAACCAGCTTCCAAGCGACCATCCTTCTTGCTCCTGGTGAACCTCTGAGGATAGTCTGTGGAGGTGTTCGATTGCTTTGTAGACTGAAGGCGAGTTATCTGGCACGTAGGTGCAACAGCTGGAGCCGATGATGCGGCATGCTCCTCCACGGTCGGCCAGAACCACATCTAGAACAAGGCGGTTTTGAAGAGCCACCAGGCGGACTGCCTGAAGCTCAGCCGTGTTGTTAGCGAGGATGCCAGCCGTGATGTTAATGGTTGTTTCTACTGCCTGAGTCAGGTGTGGGATAGCGCGGCTATTTGCCATTGGGCCCCACAGAGGAACAAGTCCCTTCACCGCATCCAGGAACTGTGCTCCGGTGGAGTCGGCTTGTCCAATGTCTCCGGCGCGCTTTTGCCGGTGATGGTAGGCTGGGGCCACATACGTGGGGGGGAGAATGAAGGCGATGTAGCACGTACCC
Organism: Lissotriton helveticus; assembly: GCF_964261635.1. Classification (NCBI taxonomy): domain Eukaryota; kingdom Metazoa; phylum Chordata; class Amphibia; order Caudata; family Salamandridae; genus Lissotriton; species Lissotriton helveticus. Next base: position 481,189,652 of record NC_136067.1, read on the forward strand.
CTCCAACCTTTCGGGAGCCAAGTGTAAGCTTTGATGCCACAAACAAAGTACATATTCGGAGAAGCAACAAAGGAGGGGGGATCAACTGAGACCAATGTTCTGGTGATGTGGCAGGAACTGTGACCCACCATCTGTGTTCCCTGGCCTTCGAGGCACACGAGACCTGTGACATTGATGACAGACAGGGCCACAGTCAGAGTGGCAGCCGTTCGCTTCCGCAGGTAGGAGAAGGTGGGTCTAGCTGGATTGTGGAGCACTTGCATTTCAACTCATTCTTTGGCAGGGATGTTCATATGGAAGGCGGAACCTGAGGTCACAGGACAAAAGGGGGCAGACGTCCTTCCTGTTTTGTTCAGCCAGAACCCATAGTAGAAGTGTGACACTGTTTGACCAGAAGCGGCGTTGTCCTTGTGGCTTTCCTGCAAGAGGATCAACCAGGCGAGGCAGGAGCCGTGAACTGAGAAAGGAGAAGGGATGAAGGGGATGGAGTGTCCAGTGGCATGCGGGAGCAACCCGCAGACCCAGCAGTTTGTGGCATTTGCAGCAAGGTTGTGCTGGTGCAATAGTTGCACGAAGGAATTGTTCCAAAACTCCTTACGCCTTTCTCGGAGCTGAGGCGAAAGGGAGATCAGGGGATGCTCTTTCATGGTGGTTGGCTGTGCAGTGGTCAGCAATATCTGATGAGCGGGTGTGCTGTCCTCCAAGATCCAGAAGGAAGTCATGAGGAGGAGGCAAAGGAGGAAGAGAATGAAGAAGGCGATTGTCTTTGATTCGTGCAAATTGTCAGCCTTTGGGTTCCTGTAGTGGGTATTTCCGGTTGCGTCCATCATCTTCTTATCTGGCGCTTCCATCATCTTCTTATCTGGCTTTTTTATCATCTTCAAGGTGCTCGGTAGTGGGCAGAACCACAGACTTTCTTTAGCTTCTCTCCGGGTAACCCTTGGTTGTTTTAGGCCACCGTTCTGAGATTTTAACTTAGTCCGTGGTCTACTTAGCCGAAGCTCCCTCCTTTCGACGCAGGAAATACCCTTCCCGGGATGGCACAGTGGGATCAGGGAATTGTGCAAGTTCAAGTGCCTCGGTATCAGGATAGCAGTTCAGTGATGGCCGGTCTTTGTTCAATAGCTCTTCTTGGGTGTCGACGTTTTCTGTCGTGGCCAGGGTTGAGGAGACCTTCTTGCAGTGGTGGGCGTGCAGCCAGTGCCTTTTCCCCTCTACTCGAAGAGCCTTCCGAGTGGTGATCAGTACTTGCCAGGGGCCCGTCCACCGGGGTTCCAGACTCTTTGCCCGTTGAAAATTCCGGACTAAAACATAATCTCCCGGTTGGATATCGTGACCGGGACCCCTGGAAGCATCGGGGATGGCCTGCTGCACCTGTTGATGAATGACAGACAACGTTTTAGTTAACTTGTATAAATAATCTGACAGCAGGACGTCGGGGACGTCGTGAATGGATGTTGGTTTGGGGGCAGTCCAGAGGTTCATTGGTCGCCCAAACACAACCTCGTAGGGGGTCAAGTGGTGCTTAGTGGGAGTGGAGCGCATCGATAGCAATGCCAGTGGGAGGGCATCTGGCCACTTAAGTCCTGTGGTGGCCACTATTTTTGACAGTTTCAGTTTCAGTGTAGCATTGTGTCGCTCAACTAGGCCAGCGGATTGGGGGTGGAAGACCGCATGGAACCTCTGCTTTACCCCCAGCCCCTTCAAGATTAGTTGGATAACTTCAGCTATGAAGTGGGGGCCATTGTCGCTCCATAAAATTCGACAAAGGCCGTAGCGAGGGAAAAACTCTTTCAGTAGTACTTTGGCAGTAGTCATGGCAGTGTTATCACGGGTTGGATAGGCTTCCACCCATTTGCTGAAGGCGCATACAATGACTAATACGTACTTCAGGCCTTGGCATCTCTCCAGCTGGATGTAATCCATCTGGAGGACCTCAAAGGGGTGGTCGGGGATCCCAAACCCTCCCCGGGGTACCACAGTTCCTTTCCCGGGGTTGTGTTGTAGGCAGATAAGGCACTGCTGGACCAGGCGTTTGGCTGAGTCGGGGATTTTGTTATTGTGCCAGACTTTGGAAATGAGTTCAATCATGGGGGCAGAACCGATGTGTGCAGGGGAGTGTGCAATAGTCAGTATGGGAATCAAGTATGAGTCAGGCAGCAACCATTTGTTTGTGTCTTTTGTCCGCCAGCAGCCTTCATCATCCTTTAGACCCACCCGTGCCCATTCAGTCAGTTCGTGAGGTGTGCTGGCCGACTGGATGTTCCTAATCGTTTCCCTAGCGTCAGTCCATTTTTCCGCTTGTGACCTGGTCACATATATGCGTGTCGTTGTCCTATTCTCAGCTGTGGTTCGGGCAGTGATGTCGGCCAGTGCGTTTCCCTGTCCAACTAAGTCCGTCACCTTCTTGTGTGCCTGGCATTTGATCACTGCTAATCGTTTGGGGAGGAGAACTGCTTCAATCAGGGCGGAGACTAGATCTCCGTGAAGGATGGGCGTGCCATGGGACGTCAGGAATCCCCTTTCCCTCCACAAGAGCCCAAAATGATGAACCACCCCGAAGGCATACTGGCTGTCCGTGTAAATGTTCGCCGTGGTTCCTGCTGCTATGATGCATGCTCGTGTGAGGGCAATTAGCTCTGCCGCCTGTGCGGATCGTTGCGTGATGCGGGCTGTTTCAACTACTGTTCGGGCTGTCGTCACCGCATAGGCAGCTGAAGTGGTGCCGTCTGGGAGTTTGATACAAGAGCCGTCTACCCATAGCTCTCCATCAGGGTCTGTAAAAGCAATGTCTCGGAGGTCAATTCTACTCCTGGTCTGTTCGTCCGTGAGGGTCACACAGTCGTGAATAGGGGGCACATCGGGGTCATTTTCAGGCAAGGGCAACAGTGTAGCAGGATTCGAAGTTGTGCATCTCTTCAGAGTGATGTGGGGTGCAAGTAGAGTCAATTCGTACCCCGTCAGTCGTGCACTAGTCAGGTGTTGGGTCTTGGTCTGGTTGAAAAGGGTGTCAACTGCGTGGGGTACTAACACCGTGAGAGAGTTCGAAAGTACAATTCCCTCACTCTGACGGATAGAGACAGCAGCGGCGGCTACTGCTCGAAGGCAGGCAGGTAAAGCTCTGGCGACTGGGTCAAGAGTGGCAGGGAAGTAGGCACAAGGGCGTTGTTTGGAGCCGATGGGCTGAGTTAGAACAGACAATGCGCATCCCTCCCTTTCGTGAGTGAAGAGGGAGAAGGGCTTGGAGTAATCTGGTGTCCCTAGGACGGGTGCCGAGCAAAGGGCATCCCGCAACTCCTTAAAGGACGCTTGGCATTCGGGGGTCCAAGGGAGTTGGAAAGGAACATCTTTGGCCAACAGGGAAAGTAGGGGCTTTATAATGAGACTGAAATTTGGTAACCATTGTCGGCAAAAAGAGGTAAGGCCCACCAATGAACGGACTTGGTTCTGTGTTTTTTGGGATGGGGGTGTCTAGGATGGTTTGGATTCGGTCGGGCGTAAGTTTCCTCCCTTCTTTGGACAGGAGATGGCCTAGGTATGTCACTTGAGGCTGGCAGATCTGCAGTTTCTTTTTGGAGACTTTGTGGCTATTCTCCGCAAGAAAGTGCAAGAGTTGGATAGTGGCTGTGATTGCAAGTGGAGTGGTGTCGGCCGCCAAAAGGATATCATCGACATATTGGATCAACACCACTCCATATGGTAGCTGGACGGCGTCCAGCTGTCCTTTGAGGGCCTGGCTGTAAATACTGGGACTTTCAGTGTAGCCCTGGGGAGCTCTACAAAATCGGTACGAACGTTTTTTTTAAGGTGAAGCCGAAGAGATAACGGCTGTCTGGATGGATGGGGATAGAGAAAAATGCATTCTTGAGATCAATAACGGTGAAGGTGGTGGCAGTGGACGGGATGAGGGTCAGAATGGTGGTGATGTCTGAGACTACGGGGTACTGTGGCACCACCACTTTGTTGACTTCTCGCAGGTCGATGATGAAGCGGTACGCTTTCTCATCTCCCTCACCTTGCTTCTTAACAATGGGTACGATAGGGCTGTTGCAGACATTACTAACCACTTCCTCTACCACTCCTGCATCTACCAGGGACTGAATAATCGCTACCAATGCCTTCTCGCCTTCGGGCGATATCCGGTACTGTGGGAGTTTCTGGAGTATTGCGTCTGGTCGAACAGTTATGTGCACAGGGTCGATCATCATTCGTCCTACATCCGAGTCGTTTCTGGCCCATAGGTACAGGGGTAGGGTGTCGAGCAAGGTTAGGTCAGCATCAGTTATAGAGTACATATGTCGTGCGGGGCGGGATCTGGACATGCTCGGGTTGTCGTACAGGATGACTCGGACTCCATCTGGGGAACACCTAATAGTAGCTCGGAAATGTTTTAGTAAATCAATACCCATAATGGCGTCAGGAGAGTTGGAGGAGAGCAGAAATGTTGTGTCAGTGGGGTTGTTTCCTAGGTCAAAGGAGATAGGTACAGACAGGGGATTAGTGGAGGGCGTTCCATCGAAACCTATCGATGTAATGTGTGAGCCAGACAAGGGTGCCCTTGGAATCAGTCGCTTTGATAATACACTACGTGTCGCTCCAGTGTCTACCAAGAATGGAGACTTTGTACCCAGGACCTTAGCGGTGACGTAAGGACCTTGCTGGTCAACACAGAGCTCGACTGGATCCCTCCCTTGCCCCTGGCAGTCCTATGCGAAATCGGGAGTGTTTTTACTGTCAGATAGTTGGTACTGGTTCTGTCGGGGACGGTCAAATGTGTTCAATCTTCCTGATCTGTCGCTGTTGGTGTCGTTTGTGTACCCCCATCCCTGTCCTCTAGTCCTGGGGCCATTCGTCATGTCCCTCGTTTCTTTATTTTTAATTAGTTCCAGAAGAGCCGGACATTGAGACTTCCAATGCCCGAATCCTTTGCAAAATGCACACTGATTATCTTCTATATCCCTATGTCCAGAGTAGGGAGTGGGTGTGCGGTCCTTTGGGGGTGGATTTCTAGGGGCGATTGATTGGTAGCTCCCCCTGTGTAGTTCTTTCCCGACTGCCACCCCTTGTATCTGGGCTATCATCACCCTTTCTTTCAAATCTTTCTTCTTTCTCGCGGTTGCCCTATCATTCTCATTCTTTTGGTGTTCGTAGTACTGAGCCATTTGGAGGATAGCGGCAGGTTTGGAGGCCCCCTAACTACTCTCGCTCGTTTGTAACTTTTCGGAAACCTCTCGTGACAGACCCTTTACGTAGTTTTGCACAAATAGGTGTTGTCCGGTTGCGGTGGTCATGCCTTGGCCACTGTAGTCGGAGAACACCGTTTCAAATCGGGAGAAGTATTCTGATACGTCTTCCTGGGGTTTCTGCCGGCAAGCCGTGACTATTGACCAATCTACCTTTTTCTCTGGGATCAAGGTTTTCAGCTTCTGAACTATTTTGTCCGGAAGTTCCAGTATGTCTTTTATCGGTTTCCTTCCAGGCTCTCGTCGTCTATCTAGCTCACTGAGTTGATTCCAGGTATGTCCGAACAGATCTGTGTGTTCGGCTTTCCGGATTTGCTTCCACACGTCAGCCGGCAGACATAACCCGAAAAACAAATCAATGTCTGCTAGAGTCATTATCGTTGAGCCCAAGGCTGTGCCTAATTCGGTGTAAAATGCTGTCTGGTTCTTCCTTAAATCAGGCAGGGTTTGCCTAAAGGTTAAAATATCTTGTCGATCCCATGGTTGGTAAACCCAATTGTACACAACCCTTCCTTTTGCATCTGCGTGGTTGATATCGTCGTTTGTTCCCTGACCTCTTGGGGGAACCCAGTAGGGGGCAGCTTCTCTGATAGGCATCATAGTGTTGGCTACTTCTAATGGGGACTCAGCCGTTTCAGGGACTGTGATCTTAACCTCTGGTTTCTGCTCCCTGAGGTGGCGGAAGACTTCAAGCGTTTGCATGAAGAGGTCCGTCACATCGCGTTCAGTCCCATCTCCAACATCGACCTTTCTATATAGAGCCGTCAGCTTAGCAGGACCCTTAGTTTGATACCTATCCTCATATGCGTTCAGGGTGTGGTAGCTGAACCGTAAAATGAAATGCCGTCTGTGGCTACCGGCATGTGAATTGTGCATATCCATCGTATATTCTTCGCTCTCTTTCCGTTCTACCAGTGTCTTTGCTATCTTGTCAATTCCATCCCGCTCGTCTTTGCTCAACCTATTTGGTCTGGCCGTTAGCTGCTTGCTAGTCTCGAGTTCATCTGATGTTGTTACCAATGTGGCTGGTGCGAAGGCCGTAAGAGCCGGGGCACTAGTGCTAGAGTCACCCTCGCCCGCACTCAGAACTGGTAGGTGCTGTGCTAGAGGCTGGCAGGGGGCATAAGGAGGGGGCATGTAGATAATCGGAGGACCTAGCAGTAACTCGTCGTTTGCCCGTTGTTTGGAGGGCATCTCCGGGTAGAGCGTAGAGGGGGTCCTAACAGGGCATTGGCCTGTCGACCCTGATTCTTGCGTTTGTCTAACTTCCTCTCTCCTTCTTATTTCTTCGTCTAGTTCCTTAGCGGCCAGGTGGGCTGCCTTTCGTAACTCTTTCCCTATTCTTGCTTCCTCTCTTTTCCTTCGTTGCTCTGCTTCTTTGCGCCAGATGCCGATACTATCGAGCATGGTGGGTGTTGCCTTATTTATTCTAACAGCTGCTTCTAGCGCTTTTATTTTATGATCATCAAAGGAACCTATCAGTGGCCACTGACTTTCGGGGTCCTTTTTTGTATATTTATGCCATAACTTACTATAAGCTATAGCGACTAGTCCTTGCTTAGTGAACATGTCCTTATTAGGGGTGCCTTCCAACGGAGCTGGATGGTTCATCTCTAATAAGCGGTCCGGGTTGTACCAATTACCAATCAGTGGGGAGAAGACAGGCCTGACAGATTACAACGGGGGACAAAGGTCCGTACTACCTATCTCTCACTGTTTGCAAAGACTAGACAGAATATGGCTATTCTACGTTATTTGCAAGCAGAGAACCTCAAAAGAACTATACTCCAAACAATCTATGTTCGGACAATCAATCAGTGGGGAGAAAAATAGGTACGGCAGATTACAATGGGGGACAAAAGTCCGCGTTACCTACCCTTCACTATCCGCAAAGGGAGATAGAATATTCCTATTCCTCCCCGTTTGCAGACAGCGAATATCTCAAAAGAGCGACAATGCAAATACTAGTATTTCAATCAATCAAACAATCAATCAAATCGCAATTCGTCGTGTGTCACGACCTTACCCGGACCGCATGGACAGTTTCTCGTCTTCCGCTTCCAGCGCCCGATCGTCCTCTACTCTCTGCTGCTACCGCGGCACTCCTGATGGTTCCCAGTCAGGACCGTAGATCACTCGGGAGAGGTCTGCTTGGAACCAGTGAAGTTCGGATGATCGGCTGTCAGACGAGGGTCTATCGGACAGGAGCTCTCCCGATCGTTGCAGTCGTTCATTCTGTCGTCGGGACCTCTCCCACTGGATCCACGTGTCGCTGATGGGCCCCACACTTGGGACGCCAATTGAGGAAAGTCAGGAAAATGGTCAGGCGATTTAGTCGATGTTTCTTAAGTAATTTTGCCCGGCGTTAAACGCCTCTAATACCATACGAAGTTTATCAAATAAAGAGGCAGGCGCTGGCGACAGGAAGACAGGAAACAAGTTTTATTCCGACGGAGCAGAACACATCAGATCGGACAACAAGGTATCGTCTCGAGGTGCTCTCTAGCAGCCTCTCTAAGGCCTGGCCTTTTATACACTGGTTTACGACATGTGACCGCTCTTTATTACAATAAAGACATTGTGTAGTAATGAAAAATGACATCCCCGGTACCCCCCAGTTCCGGCTCATTCCAACACGTGGCTACAGTAGAGGTTCTCACCCCCCATACAATAGGAGGGGGCTATCACGCAGCTGAGTGTTCCGCCGATTCCTTTGGAATGTGTGCGCCTGATCGAGTCTCAGGGGGTGGGGAGGTCATGATCAATAGTAGCTCCTTTGAAGAGGGGCGAGTGCATACAGTAGTGGGCAATAAACTGTATCCTCAGGCCAAGAGATGACCAGCGGTCCGTGCAGACAATCGGGCTCAGAGGAAGGGGTCACCAAAGGAGAGATATTCATGAAAGAAAGGATCGGTGTGGACAATCGAGCATAGAGGAAGGGTTTATCAAAAGAGGGGTATTCATGGAAGGAAAGGAGGTGTTGGTCAGGCGCGGGGTGTGATTCCCAGAGACAGAGTCATGCGGAAGAGGAGGGTTCATGACTTGTGCATGTGAGCGCGGGGGCAGCCAGGGTGCATGGGGGATGCTTGCAGGGTCAGGGAAGTGCGCTGATGATCGATCGTGAACAGGGAGACCATGGTACCTAAAATGGCTGTCGTGTATGTTCATACGTGAGTCTGAGGAATGGGCAAGATGGCGCAGATGATGTTCAGTTCACGAACTAAAATTCCACAGTTCGGTATTTACCGATTCGGTATTTACCGATTCGGTATTTACCAAGAGAGTCCGGGAATGTCACTATTTTACTGCTTCTCGATATGTCGGCCTCATTTGACACGGTGAACCATCTTCTATTACTGAAAGATTGAAGAAGATAGGAGTGATTGGCCGTGCACTGCAATGGCTTCAGTCCTATCTGGAAGGTCGACAGCAGGTGGTAACTTTAGCACCTTTTTCCTCTGGTAAATCCGCAGTTGCCCATGGGGTGCCGCAAGGTTCTGCAATTAGCCCTATTTTATTTAATGTCTACTTCCAGCCCTTGTTTTCCATCATAAAGTCCTTCGTAGTCTGCTTAGTCAATTATGCCAATACAATACTCAACTGGCCTTCTCCTTGGAAGGGGACCATGCAGTAGGGAAACATCCTTTACAACGCAACTTTTACCACGCAGTGCCTTTACGACGCAACTTTTACAACGCAAACCATTACAACGCATTGCGCTGGGGGGCGCTCTAGGATAGGGAATAGGTTTAATTTACTATCCAACACCTTCCCTACTATCCACGGGGACTGGAGTTGGAATAGTAAATAAACTATTCACTATCCAGCGCCCCAAAGCACTATGCGTTGTAAAGGCATGCGTTGTAAAAACAGCATTGTAAAGGCATGCATGGTAAAAACATGCGTTGTAATGTCATACATCCCATGCAGTATCGATGGACTTGTTCCAGCTATGCATGCGGCAGACGATGGACTGGATCAGAAGGAATTCTCTGCAATTCAATAGCGGAAAGACAGAGGTAATGTACTGTTCGGCAGGCAGGATGTCTAGACAACTGGCTTTTGATTTCAGACTCTTACCAGAGGAGGAATCGCTCACCCCGGTCAGGAAAGTTCGCAATCTGGGGGTGCTGTTTGATGACGACCTCCAGATGGAATCACAGGCAAATAAGACAGCTAGCGTATGCTTTGTCCTTATCCGCATGCTACGGAAAATACTCCCCTTACTACCTAAAGAGGCACGTCCTCTGGTGGTAAGTAGCATTGTGGGAAGCAACTCCCTATATTTGGGAGCCCCTGTGTACATCCTCCAAGGACTGCAAAGAATCCAGTCTGCAGCAGCCAAACTGGCCCTTTGTAGGCCACGGAGCTCTTCTTCTTCCATGGCTCTGAGAAAGCTACATTGGCTGCCCATTAGGGAAAGGGTCCGTTTTAAAGCTCTGTGTATGGTTTTTCGAGCTGTGCACGAGCTTGGTCCTGTCCCCTTACAGGAAAGGTTCATGTGGTATCATCCCACAAGGCAGCTTTGCTCTTCTAGCGCTGGCCTGTTGACGATCCCCCGGTTTAAACGGGCCAGGCTTGGAGGAAGGGCTTTTAGTAGGTTGGTGCTCGTTTATGGAATGAGCTCCCTCAGAGCCTCAGATTAGTCAACTCTCTGTTAGAGTTTCATAGGAACTTAAAAACCTGGCTTTATCCCATGATTTAGGTTCCTGCTCCTCTCCCCTTCTGCTGCGATCCGTCTCTACTCTGGTCATAGTTAGTTCTTTAGTCTGAAGCACCAGGATACCCGTAGGGTGACAGTAAGCACTATATAAAAGCTGAAATCAATCAATCAATTAACTCAAAGGGAAGGAAACATGGGACCTCCTAGGCAGAGGCGTGCATCAGATCCTACTGTTCGACCCCGTATGGGTCTGCCCCAGGGTACAGTTAGCAGATTTGACAACGGGTATGAGGCCACTAGGACATACTTTAACGATGATTATGATGAGATCGATGAGACAGGTTTCTACCAGCCATGGGAAAGTCAGGAAAGGGGGAATGTAAGAGTGCCGATTCCTGTGGGTCAGTGAGGTCCTTATGTCCGGATGTCAGTTGCAGGGGATAAAAGGAAGTTTCTCCTAGACATCGGTGCTACTAGATCCTCTGTTGCGCATACCTTGATACCAGAGGCACCCCTTTCTGGCTCTCTCAATGTCTCTGTGGGTTTTTCTGGGGTCCCTGTCACCAACCCCATCTCTAAGCCTCTCCAGCTGGATCTCGGTCCAGCTCATATGGATGCTCCTTTGATTCTCAAGACTGGATATAGTGGAAATTTGCCGGGTATGGATTTGTTAAAGGCTTTACATGCTACCATTTCTTGTAGTCCTGATGGCGTGTCCCTTACAATATCACCAGATTCCTCCACCACTATGTTTCTCTGTGGACCCCTCCCTCCCATTCTGCAGGCCTTACCCTCATCACTTTGGGCCACTTCTGACACTGATATAGGACTTCTCGACATTGCTCCGCATACTGTCCGTATCCAGCAAGGTGCCCAACTGCCCCGGCTTCGCCAGTATCGCCTTCCCCAGGAAGGTGTGGCCGCCCTATTATCTATAATATCAGATCTCATGAAGACGGATATATTTGAGGAGACACGTGGTAATGAGTGTAACAGATAATGGGTTTCAACTGTGTTTACTAGAGTGTAACGCAACCAAGGCAGAATAAATGAGCAAATAGTGCAAAATGTGCAGCCAACCTCACACAATTCCTGAATTTCGAAAAGTGCCCATCAGTTCCCACACGGTAACACCCTATTCATCATCTGGGCTCTCCTTAACCCAGGAGGAAGTGTAGTCTGTCACTAGTTGTTATTGTGACAGACAGTCAACCCAAGATGGGTAAGAAGTTATGTGGAGGGTGGGACCGGAAATGTTTGATACATCAGGGTAACTGAATTGCAGTGCATAAATGTGTAGTGAAAATTAAGTGTATAAAATTGGGTAGAGATTGAGTAGAGATAAGCAATTTTAATGATTTCTCTCAACTCTCCCAACATTAAAAACAAAATGATGATAAACTAGCAGATTTAACAAAATATCTGCAAGCTAGTAGGGTTAACATGTTTCAGGATTTGTGGCTATGGATACGCCACTGCTTTCTTCAGGACCTAGTTTTTAACAGCTACTGCAAAAAATTGGAAAATATCACCTGTGTAGTCTCAGGTTTTGCTCAATCTCCTCCAACGTGCTAGAAAGGAAATGCGCACAGACCGGAAACACAGAGAACCACAGAAAAGTTAGCAATTTAAACATAAATCATTATGTTCAGCTAATAAGTGTCATTAATACAACATATCTAGAGAATATAGTAATTAATTCCATTATCCCCATCTTTACTCGCTTACCTATTTGGTAGGACGAAGTAATATCACCCCACCTGGCTGCAGCTCAGGTGTGTGGAGCACCGCTCTGGTGAAACAACAAGACAAATCACACAGGACTCGCAGTTATATGTCACAGAAAAAAGATCGCGGTGTTTGAAAAACGATCTTGCTTGTTCTCATATCCTTATAGCCTCTGTTTTGTAATAGCGACCATTTCGTGGATTAACCAGACCTTTCTGACTTTTGTTACCAAAACATACAAAATCGACCTGATAGGCGATACCTTAATGCCAAAAAGACCATTCTATTAAGATCATAAACTGTTTAAGATGAATACAGGATCAAAAGAACCTCTGTTCTAGAGGGCGCGCGTTTCTACAAAACAGGCGTCTACAAACTGTTCTTTTTACTGACCTTTCCGTCGGTACACCGGGCGTCCCTCTGAGCAATCTGGGGGGGCGCCGGTGTACGTTCACTCTCCGTTTTTGTTGCCAGTCTCAGAACGCCTAAGGAGTCCCGTGACTAACAAGATCACATGACTCAAAAATACAGAAAACCCTAGTGGTCTTGGGAATTGTAGTTTAAGACGGCGTTCGCGAACCAATGGTTTTGGGAGTTTCTGTCTAATCGTGTAATCAGACTTTTATTCAATAAAAACTCTTGTTGCCCTTTTATCGCTGTAGAGATCTTCGTGAATGCGAAGTATTAAGAAGGACCTCTGTTCTAAAACGCGCGCGTTTAAACAGAGCAGGCGTTTATATGGGAAATGTTTACATTATGTTATTACAGTCACTGACCTGTTCAGTGTCCCTCTATGCAATCTGGGGGGGGGGCAGTGTGCATACACTCTCCATTTTGATTTTGGTCTCAAAACACCCAAAACAGTCACATGACTAGCCATATCACGTGACACAGAACCACAAAAAACCAAAAAGGTTTTGGGATTTGTAGTTTAAGCAACCTTCGAGGACCATTAATATAGGAGTTCCTGTCTAATCATATTATATAATCAGACTAATGTCTAATAAAAGCAATCATCGCCTTTAATGAATGAACGGACTCAGAGGGGCTGAAGGCCAAGCACTATCTAACTGTCAACATTTTAGATATTATTTGCCAAACTACATTCATGTTCATAATAGGCTTTGTCTTTTAATAGACCACTGAGGTGGAATGAATTAATTGATCACACTCATAGTCGCAGAATCTCTTCATTAAATAATTAGCATCTTGTCGGCTAAGACATGCCGGTGTGAGGGTAGCAATAAGGTAAGGCTACTGTTGATGTAAAGGTTCAGATGAAAATGTAACCAAAATATACTAAGAAGTCGATGTACTCTTGCAGAAGTGTTACTATTAGAGTATCATATAGTCTATAGATTGTAAACGTCTCTATATCAAGGAAGAGTACTCTGAGAAGGTATGGGCTACATAATAGAACAGGACATCCCCCGCACTATACTCATTTTGACCCTCAAAGAAATGATTGTCTAGAGGGACATCCATGGTATGTATTCGTTCAGGCCTTTTCTTATCACTGTTCAATTTGTAGACCCATTTCTGCTCTTTTTTGAATAAATATTTTGTAATGTCTTCAACCTGTTCCGGTATATTTGGTTGCTCCAAGACTGTCCAGTGAAAATCATTGGGGCCATGGCCCACCTCTAGGAAGTGCGCTGTCAGTCGTGTCGCTTGTTTGCGGCAACGAATAGTGCTCTTATGCTCTGAAATCCTCAGCTTTATTAGTCTGATCATCATGCCAACGTAGCGTAGTTGGCAAGGGCACGTAATCAAGTATATGAGATTCTGCCTGTTACAATTCGTGAACCTCCGCTGCTGCCACGCTCAGTTGGTGCCAATATTTTGCGACAGAGATTTAGAAGTCTGTGGGCATGTCGCACATGTCCCACAAGGATGGTGACCTTCCACTGCTGGTAGATCCCAGAGGGTCCCAATCGACCAAGGGGATTTATTCTTCGGTCGTGTGTGCACTAGTTTATCCCTAAGGTTAGAACCTCCTTTAAAGGCAAATAGGGGTCGTGCTATTTGGTCGCCTCCAGTGTTAAGGATTGACCAATGTTTGAGTACAATCTTCTGCACTTGGTTTGATCTCGTATTGAAAGTATTGACAAAAGGTCAATCGATTCATCTTCTCTTTTTCAATGCGTGGTTCTAACAATGCCTCACCGTTGTTGTTTGAGGCACGTTTTTTAGAGTTGCAAACAATCTTCCTGGGGTATCCTCTCTCTTGCAACTGTTCCTCCAAGTTAAGGGCATGTTTTTCAAGAGCCATCTTGCTCGAACAGTTGCGCTGCAGCCTCAAGAATTGGCCATAGGGTAAATTATTCCTCAATGACCGTGGATGACAGCTCTCATAACTGAGAAGTGAGTTCCGGGCCATCGTTTTTTTGTATAATTCGGGCTCTAGGCCATTAGATGTTGTGACAATCAGAAGGTCCAAAAAAGGTAGTTGGATTTTGCTGTATTCAATTGTGAAACGCAGGTAAGTATTTTGTGTGTTGAGCCATAGATGAAAAAGATGTAGGTCCTCTGTCGTACCACGCCAAATTACAAGGATATCATCAATGTATCGCTTTCAATTGCGAAGCGATTGTTGAAACGGATTTCTGGATGTTAGAGCAATCTCTTGTTCAAAGTTGTGTACGTATAAATTCACCAAACTAGGCGCAAAAACGCTGCCCATGCTGGTCCCAGCAGTTTGGAGGTACACAGTATCCTCAAATTTGAAATAGTTTTCTTTCATGGCGATCTCTGCCAAGCTCATAATGAAGGGGACAGGAGTGATGGATGCTGGTTCGTTTTCTTCCAGGAGTTTCCTTACCACTTCCAAAGTTTTGTTCTGAGGAATGGACGTGTACAAGGATTCCACGTCGAAAGATGCCAGAATATCCATGGATTGATCAAAGTCTACCTTAGGTAAAAGTCTAAGGACATCTTTTGTGTCCTGTAAGAACGTGGGCATCTTTCTGACCAATGGGTTGAGAATATGGTCCACGAAAGTCGATAAGGGTTCTAGAAGAGAACCAATGGCCGATATTATTGGGCGTCATGGTGGAGGTCTTTGTGGTTTATGTACCTTTGGGAAGGTGTAGAAATAAGGTACAGATGGATGAATATTTCTCAAGAATGAGGCCTCATTGGAAGTAATCCAACCTTCGGCAACTGCTTCTTCCACCAAATGGCCAATAGTCTTTTTAAGTCGTTCTGTTGGATCAACTGACAAAGGAACATAAGATCTTGTATCTTGTAATTGTTGCATACATTCACTGCGATATGAAATGCTGTCCTGTAGAACGATCGCTCCACCCTTATCAGCCGGTTTTATAATGATACTCTCATTAGATGTCAAACAGCGTAGGGCTTCTTGTTCTTTCTTAGGTAGGTTCACAAAAGAATTTGTTTTTGACTGGAAAAGTAGACTCATATCGTTTTCAACAGCCTTCTCAAAGGTAATGACTCTAATATTAAAATGTTAAAAGACACCATGTTTTGTTATCAACATTATGGTCATAATTGTCTGCACAAATCCAGTACCCCAAGGAGTGTTTTCACATATCACCAATGGGAACATTGCCCTACACCACCAGAGAGTAGTTCGAAAACTTTTACACAGAAATATTCATATTTTTCAGTGTTTAACATTTCTGACCTGACCTCATATTACTATAAGGTTGCACCGACATCTGCACAGAAAAATATGCTGACTAACACGAAACAGATTTACTCTGCTTCATTTATTACCCGATAGATTACATTTTACAATACAATAGACCAGACCCCAATTGGAAGGGATGGTTGGCTTGGCCCACAGACACAAACAGATATCAAGAAAGATTCAGGGGTACCACCGAAGGGTTTAGTATCCACAGGCCAGACCCACGCTATGTACAAAGAGAACATCCAAGGGTGGTGACATCATACAGTGTTGGGAAGGTATGCCTTCAATGGATAAAAACCTCAACACTACAACAGGTGAAGCAACACTTATCCTTACTTACAGAGGTTGTGGACCTACGGGATTTTTTATTAGGTCCAAGAAAGCCACGTCAAAAACGTTTCTATTATGCTGTCTATAACAAAATTTGGAGAATCTCTCAACAAGAAGCAAAGGAGAGACTACGAGAAATAGATAGGCTCAATTTAGAAAAAAGGCGTTAGCCGTAGTTGACAATAGCATGACTATGTTAACTTCCAGGATTTCTTCACTGGGCAACATTGTATCTTCTGATATTGATGTACTAGAACAAGATTTGTCCATACTACAGCACAGGCAATCACAATTACGTTCTATGTTATTGAGCTCGATGCTGCAAACTTTGCGCGCAGGTTATGTGCCCTGGCGTTTTATCAACAGTACATCACTGTTTTCTGTGTACAATATAATGAAAAAACAGATGAAAATGGCACAAGGGGTAGCAAAATATACAATGCTGTATATTGAAAAACTGGACAGATTAACTTTTACTCTGGCAGAATCACCGTCCACAGCATGGTTGATCCATGGCCATATATATATTTATTAGTATGTAATGCACACACGACACTCTAGATATTCATTTTTTAGGTCTCGGTAACGAGAACTATTGTCGCCTAGTAAGCTAGCAAGGGACTACAGAGAGATGGACGAGCCGACCAGGGTCTGTGGACGCGCACAAAGGCAGGCAGGCAGGCAGGCACGCGCCAGACACACACACAGACAGACACACGCACGCATGCATGCATGCATGCATGCACGCACACACACACACACACACACACACACACACACTCTCTCTCTCTCTGTGCCGCCCCCCCCCCCACTCACCGGGCTCTTTCCCTCCACATCGGGTCAGTCACGGCAGAAGGCAGACTCTGTGTCTTCTCCGGCGATCTTCAGCTGATGTGCACGCCCACGCTGCCTCTCGTGCGCGCCCACCACGCTGTTTCGCGCCCGTTGATCCTCAGCTTGTTTACAATAGCGATCGTTTCTTCCGCTAGCACTCCGTGGCATCTCAGACGCACAGCAGGTAGCATTAGCACCTCTTGTTTTAAAATGCGTTTGTTTATCTAGGACGGACACGTTTACTGGTTGCTTGTTTAAAGCATAGTGTACCGAGCATCATTCGCGGGCCATGCTTGATTTTATCATCAGCAGTGCCTTGTGAAATGTTATTATGCACACTGGCCAGCCGTTGGAGAGGAGACCGGTCAGCGGAGAGGAGACCGGTCAGCAGAGACGGGCCTGTCAGCAGTGTGAGAACAGTACATCGGGCACTCAAAGACCGCCGAGGTCACCTTCGCCTGTGGAAGGTACCGCCTCTTTGGCTAAAACATTTTCTCTACCTTTCCGTGAGGGCAGGCAAACAAAACAAGCAGATAAACAGGTCCAACTGCCTGCGCCGGTACTTTTCTGTCACTCAGACGCCCTTTTTGAAGCGGACTAGTGACGTCAGAGGGTAACCGCGGCACCGTCGCTACGTCACCCCCCCGAACACTTTTAAAATCGTAAAGGAATTCTGGGGACCACCACCGCTGTAGACGGCGCCCAAAAAAATGTGTATGAAAAAAGATGGAGGGCGGGTTTAGGGCGTCACGTGACTGCACTGCTGCCGCCTGCGTCAGGCTGCCTGCGAGCGAGAGCTGGAGAAACGGCTGGGCATCAGTGGTGCTGCGAAACGTGGTACATACAGGCTGCTGGATACCTGTGTTCAAAGGCAAAAGAAAAACGTGGTAGCGGGACACCCAAGAGTCCCGGGAGCCAATGCTAGGAGGACGTGAACCCAGAGGGAGCACGCGCGAGGTAAGACGCGGCTGTGCACTCACGGTGCGTGCTGGATCACTCCAACGTGGTATGTGCGGAAACCCTTCAGCCCTTTTGTGACTGGAGCGCTGACGGCTTCAAGGGGGTGGGGGAAGGACTTCTCCCGTTTTTGTCTGCAGCCTGTTTCGGAGCCTACTTGTTCCTGTAGAGGGCTTGGATCCATATATTTTTATTTCATTTATTTTTATTTATTTAGTGCATTTTTATAAAGCGCGGACATTACCCGAAGGTTTCAGAGCGCTGTACAATAGAGCTAGTTACGTTACAAGAGAAAAGTGGTACAAAATAGAACATTGCAAAGACTAAAAAAAAATGAATGAAGGATACACAAACACAACACTTAAGAATACCCATTAGTAATACTTGTAGTCCCATTTTCTATTGACAAAATAGGCATTTTATTGTCTTGAAGCAAAATAAAGTAAAAACATGTTAACTTAGTTCTCACATAAATCATTTTTCCTAACAGATGTGGTCGCATCGAGACATAAAGTCCACCTTAATCTTGCTTTCTCTCTCGTGACTTTTGATGAGACGAAGTGTTCATTTTTAAACCTACAACTGCTAGTTGTTTGTGTCAATTTCTGGTTTCTTAATCATTTGTGATTTGGCGTTTCCACGTATACAGAGGCAGGACCGATTGAGATAATTAAATCTGTCAGATTTTCAAGCCAAAAGTCGCTGTCTTTAATTTCATAAATGTGCTCAAACTAGCCTCGCGAAAATCAATCATCTGCCTACTTTTTTAGGTCTCGGCAACGAGAACTATTGTCGCCTAGTAAGCTAGCAAGGGACTACAGAGAGGTGGACGAGCCGACCAGGGTCTGTGGACGCGCACAAAGGCAGGCAGGCAGGCAGGCATGCGCCAGACACACACACAGACAGACAGACACACGCACGCACGCATGCATGCATGCACACACACACACACACACACACACTCTCACACTCTCTCTCTCTCTGCCGCCCCCCCCCCCACTCACCGGGCTCTTTCCCTCCGCATCGGGTCAGTCACGGCAGAAGGCAGACTCGTGTCTTCTCCGGCGATCTTCAGCTGATGTGCACGCCCACGCTGCGTCGTGCGCGCCCACCACGCTGTATCGCGCCCGTTGATCCTCAGCTTGTTTACAATAGCGATCGTTTCTTCCGCTAGCACTCCGTGGCATCTCAGACGCACAGCAGGTAGCATTAGCACCTCTTGTTTTAAAATGCGTTTGTTTATCTAGGACGGACACGTTTACTGGTTGCTTGTTTTTTTACCCTCCTCCTGCTTTAATTCAGCCGCTTCAAAGCCGAGCCAGTGACAGTCTGGTGTCTGGCAGCAGCGAGGATTGGATGCAGCAGGCAAGCCGGGGCTGGATACTTTCTTGGTTGTTTGGTTTTGTTTCCTCTGCTGGGAGTTTGGCGAGCAGTGAGCACGTTAGGGATTGTTTCTGCAGCAGGAGTAGCCCCAGAGAGGTAAGCGGCGCCCGCCTGCCTTCTCTGCACACACTCACTGAGACAGCGCCTGCACTGCCTTTTACTCCCTTCCAGGATGGTTGGGAATCATCTCTCCTGATCTTTTACAAGCACCAGTATATCTTCTTTCAGAGGCGTGTGGCGAAGCACCTCTCGATCCACATAGGCTTCAACTTGGCATCCAAATGTCTATATGTACATATATATTCCGCACACTTCTTGTTTTGATGTCTATTCCAATGAAGATTCCTCAAGTCATTATGGAGCTGTGTAGCAATAAATATAAATGTCCATGCAAGAGTGTTAAGCTTGTATAATGATTTGTGAATTAAGATGTTTTACTACAGCTGTGCTTACTGCAATGATCCGCGATGTCAGTGCAGGTCTGCGCTGTACTATGTACCCAGACTGCATATGCATATATGCAGCATTTTTGTGCATATGCTGTAAACGTGTGGTCAATGTTTAATGCAGTAGTTGCATACATTCTGTATTTTCGCAATGTGTATGCTGCATGAAGTAGCAGATGTTATTTGCAGCAGTGTCTGCATACCATGTTATTTGTCTGATGCTGCGTGCACTGACTGGACGCTTCTTCAGGTCAGTGAGTATTTTCCTGATCTGAGGTTGAGTGCTCGCTGTGGGTTTACTAGTCAGCTGTTGCATTCCATTTTAGCGTTTGAGATTGTGTAGTGGTTTTGCATTTGCTCTTTACGAAGATCTGACATGCAGTCGGTACTTTTTTGAAAGAGCACGCCGAAAATGCCTCTAAATATCAGATATTCAATCTAATAAAATATTGGTTTATTGACACATCTAAAAGCATACCCATATTTCTATGTTTACACCATGCGTTCTATAAGCAGTCTGTTATTGCAATCGGCTGTTGTATGCGTTAGGTATGATGAAGAGGATGCTATTTATTTATTGTAAATTGGATAATTCTTCCCGTAGTTACTGCACGCTGCTGAATGTATAGGTGCTCCCAGTCAGATGTTATGCATTTTATTTTTTTGTTTCAGATGTTCCATGCACTGGGCGATTTTATTTCTATTTTGAATGCTATTTTCTTTTCTGGTCGTGCATTTATTTTGTGCTGTGGGTGTTTTCTAGCGCGAGCAATGCTTGCACTGGCTGTGGTTAGAGCGGACATGGCATGCATTTCTAGTGTGAGTAGTGAGTAGTGAGTGCAGAGTAGTGAGTGCAGAGTGAGTGTGCATAGTGAGTGTGCAGAGTGCAGAGTGCGAGTGCAAAGTGCAGAGTGTGAAGTGTGTGTGTGTGTAGGATGAGCAGTGTGTGAGCGTGCAGGGTTTACAGTCTGTGAGCGTGTAGGGTGAGCAGTCTGTGAGCGTGTAGCGTGAGCAGTGTGTGAGCGTGCAGGGTGAACAATGTGTGAGCGTGCAGGGTGAACAGTTTGTGAGTGTGCAAGGTGAACAGTTTGTGAGTGTGCAGGGTGAACAGTTTGTGAGTGTGCAGGCTGAACAATTCCAATCCAAACCACATTACACACCACATGCATACACTCCATAATACATGGCTAAAAGACATTGCCATTTACAATGCCATTAGCTCTAACTCAAATAAATCCGAGACCTATTGCATTTCCAATGCTTGTTTTGCACTGTTGCACAATTTTCTAAGCACTTTATTGTATGAACCTAAATGATTCATATATTACTAGCACTTCAGCACTTTTGTTGGTCACTCGGTCGAAACGGATTCGTCAATGTACTGACGTCTACAAATAATACATACGGTTAACATTACAGTCAAGGTTGTGTTACACTCAATTCTGTTAGAATGTTGATGGGGACATATTATGTAAGGATTTATCCTGATATATAATTTCGATAAAGTGTTTTTTTTGACTGTGTTCTTTAAAGGTCAATATTAGCATATTTACCGTATATGTCTGAGCATTTAAGCAGATATACAATTTGTATATTTTTGTAGTTTATGTAACACGACAGTCTGTTGTCTGTCTCTATTGACATGTGACCAGCAATGCACGGAAGTAAGGGGGCAGGCACAGTGTGTGTAGAATATTTTAAAAAGATAGTGACGTGATTTCAGCTGAATGTGATCAAGGGCTCTGGAAGCCCGAAACGCGTCGTTGTAGGCTGTGTGAGGACGCGAATAAACTTACATCTTGCCTGACATTGCTGTGGTGGTCCGAGTTCCTTCTTCGCCGAAGCGCAGTGTGTGGTCGGAAGTAGCGGGAATCAATTGGCATATATATATATATATATATACATATATATGTGGCGTGGCGGGGACCTCAACTTCCACCTGGAGAACAACAACGACAACAACACCACCACCCTGCTGGACAACCTCGCCAACCTCGGACTCAAGCAACTGGTGAACACCCCCACCCACTACGCCGGACACACGCTGGACTCTATCTTCTCCTCCAGCAAGTACATCTCCTTCAGCCACTCCACCGGACTCCACTGGACAGACCACAGCTGCGTCCATTTCAACTTCAGAAGAACCACGACTCACCACCACCCTCAACAGGTTCCCCGCAGGAACTGGAACAAGATCACCACCGACCAGCTCACCACATCCCTGAACCAGAACCCTCCCGCCAGCTCAACGGACCCCAACCAAGCTGCCAACAACCTCGCACAGTGTATCACCAACTGCGCTGACGACCTCGCACCCCTGAAAAACCATCCCAGCAGGCCCGGCAGCAAGAAAGCCTCCTGGTTCAACGACGACCTCAAGAAATCCAAGAAGAACTGCCAAACCCTCGAGAAAGCCTGGCGCAAAGACCCGACTACTGACAACATGACCACCCTCAAGCACGCCTCCCGCAAACACCACCAGCTGATCCACACCACCAAGAAGACAGCATTCAAGGAACGACTAGACCACAACGCACACAACAGCAAGGAACTCTTCAGCATCGTCAAAGAGCTCTCCAACCCCAGCGCAGGAAACAACGACATCACTCCCTCACAAGACCTCTGCGACTCCCTCGCCTCGTTCTTCCACAGCAAGATAGTCGATATACACAACAGCTTCGGACCACAAACCACGCACCCAACCACCGAGCCGACGCCCCCACCAGCACCCTCCGCGCCTGGACCCCGATCAGCACCGAAAAACACCATCCAAACGATGAACACCATTCACTCCGGATCACCAACCGACCCATGCCCCCACCACATCTTCAACAGGGCCGACTCCGTCATCGCACCCCAACTGCTATCATCAACTGCTCCTTCAACACCGCCACCTTCCCGGAGAGCTGGAAGCATGCCGAACTCAGCGCCCTCCTGAAGAAACCATCAGCAGACCCCACCGACCTCAAGAACTACCGCCCCATCTCGCTCCTCCCTTTTCCTGTCAATGTCATCGAGAAGACCGTCAACAGTCAGCTTGCCGCCTTCCTCGAGACGAACGGATCCCTCGACCACTCGCAGTCCGTCTTCCGAGCCAACCACAGCACCGAGACCGCCCTCATCGCAGCCACTGACGACATCCGAGCCCTACTCGACAACGGGGAAACAGCGGCCCTCATCCTCCTGGACCTCTCCGCAGCGTTCGATACCGTTTGCCACCGCACCCTAGTACAGCGCCTCAGCAACATCGGAATCCATGAGAAGGCTCTAGAGTGGATCATCTTGTTCCTCGCTGCAAGAACCCAGAGAGTCCGCCTCCCCCCGTTCAGATCCGAGGCCACCGAAGTCATCTGCGGCATACCACAAGGATCATCACTCAGCCCCACCCTCTTCAACGTCTACATGAGCCCCCTCGCAGCCATCGCACGCCAACACAACCTCAACATCATCTCCTACGCCGACGACACCCAACTGATCCTCTCCCTCACCAACGACCCAGCCACCGCCACAACCAACCTACACGAAGGAATGAAAGACGTAGCTGAGTGGATGATGAACAGCCGCCTGAAATTGAACTTAGACAAGACGGAAGTCCTCATCCTCGGATCATCACCCTCTGCCTGGGACGACTCCTGGTGGCCCCCTGCCCTGGGTAGCGCACCCAAACCAACGGACCACGCACGCAACCTGGGTATCATCCCGGACTCCTCCCTCTCGATGACCAGACAAGTCAACGCCGTCTCATCCTCATGCTTCAACATCCTACGCATGCTCCGAAAGATCTTCCGATGGATCCCCACCGAAACCAGGAAGACGGTGACCCAGGCACTCGTCACCAGCTGACTGGACTACGGAAACACCCTCTACACCGGAACCACAGCTAATCTACAGAAAAGACTCCAACGCATACAGAACGCCTCCGCATGTCTCATCCTGGACATCCCCCGACACAGCCACATCTCCGGACATCTGAGAGGCCTGCACTGGCTCCCCATCAGCAAGAGAATCACGTTCCGACTCCTCACCCATGCACACAAGGCCCTCCACGACCGGGGCCCCAGGTACCTCAACAACCACCTGAACTTCTACACTCCCACCCGTCAGCTACGATCTACCAGCCACGCCCTCGCCGCCGTCCCACGCATCCGAAGAGCCACCATGGGAGGAAGATCCTTCTCCTACCTGGCAGCCAAGACTTGGAACTCCCTCCCCATCCACCTCCGCCTGACCCAAGATCACCTCTCCTTCAGGAAGCAACTCAAGACCTGGCTGTTCGAGCAGTAGCAGACCCCCCTCCCCCAAGCGCCTTGAGACCCTCTGGGTGAGTAGCGCGCTATATAAATGCCTTGATTGATTGATTGATTGATTGATAACATTACTGGTCCCAACTTTCCAGTTTCAGTACTGCCTAGAACAGAGGTCTTCAAACTTGTTGATGCCGAGACCCCTCTGTCAAAACCTTTTTGGTGTAAGGACCCCCACCTGACAAAAATTTCTAGGACTTGGTACTCCTAATCATTGACAACTATTGACAACAATAAACGTCCCCAATTCCCATAGCAAATCTTTTTTCAGTGGAAAAATAAGATTAAACAGTGTTTAACCAAGCAAAGGTCAGTGAGCGTGGGGGCGTGATCAGATTGTGGCTAAAAACAAAGGGCCTCATTTATGAGGAAATGGCATAGGCAGCACCGCAAGTCTTCTTGCTGCGCTGCTCTATGCCAATGTAAAAGAGCACGAATGCACCGTACTTATGAAATATGGTGCATTACTGTCCTTTCCCCCTGTGTTGGCGCACAAATTGTTGTCTAGCGCCAATGTAGGTAGGATAGTTTTTGTGCAGGAAGGGGTACCTTACTCAACAAAAATAATCTCAAGAGGGGGGTTTCCTCTTTCTGTGTGAGCTGCAGAATGCAACACATACGAAAAGAGGAAAAACAAGGAGAAATGAAAACATTTCCTCATTGTGCCTGCTGTGGGGAGGCGTAAGGTTTTGGCGCTGCCCCAGGTTGACATGGTTTTGTAGATCTGGGACAGTGTCAAAATCCATGGGATTGAATGGGAACACCCACCACAATACCCATGGCACGCCTACTTGGCAGAGTAGGACAACACAGTGACTTGCCCTGCCTTGCATTACTCCATATCTATGAAGCTATGCAAAGCCACGCAGCATGACTTTGCATTGCCTCATAGATATGATTGAGATGCTTGTGCCGCCGGAGGGAAACAACCTTTATAACGCAGTCATCACATCACACTACATTTACAACGCAATCATTACATCACAACATCCTTTACAACGCATGTCACGAGAGTGCATCCATTACATTGCATGTCACTGCAACGCATGACACTACAACGCATGTCACTACAAAGCAGGCATTACATCTCATGTCATTACAACGCATAGTACCCCAACACTATCCAACACTTACCCTACTGTTGCACCCCCTGGATTAAGAATAGTAATTTTTACCCCTACACTATCCAACACTTACCCTACTGTTGCAACCCCTGGAGTTAGAATAGTAATTTTTACCCCTACACTATCAAACACTTACCCTACTGTTGCAACCCCTGGAGTTAGAATAGTAATTGTTACCCCTACACTATCCAACACTAACCTGAAATGAAATGTAATGGTATGCATTGTAATGGTATGCGTTGTAAAGGTATAATGCAATGTAATGGAATGCAATGTAAATGTAGTTTTAAAAAATTCATTGTAGTGGTATGCAATGTAAATGTATGCGTTGAAAAGGATGTTGCGATGTAAAAACTGCATTGTAAAGGCATGCGTTGTAAAGGCCTGCGTTGTAAAGTCATACATTCGCCGCCGAAGGCTAAATAAAAATGACACTCAGACGACACAAGCCTCTCATAAATCAGCCCCAAAATATTTTGTCTGTGTTTTAAGTCTTTCACCATCAGGTAGCTATTTATAAAATATTGGGTAGCTTAAATGAAAAATACATTTTGAAAAGTTGTTACTAAGTGAGAAATGCACTGTAGTACATTAGGATAACCTCTATTAGTTAATGCACTGCAGAGGACTGTGTGTAACCAGAGAGACACATAATTGAATTTGGTTGGTGGAGTGGAGAATAGTGACTAGTGTATTTTTAGTGCTACAAATCACAACCTGTGACAGAAAGCACTGAGAATGTGTAAGTCATTTTTTTACACTTGCATTACACACATTATAAGAGAGACTGCTACAAACTGTGTAAATAGTTTTGAATAAAACGGAGCTTCCAAAATATAGATTTTATTAATAAATACCAGACCATAAGTTATGGAATATTTAATTTTTTGTACAACTGTCCCTTCAACACCTTGTCAGAGGTGCATAGCGCTGTGTAAATGCAATTACAATTAAAAGCATGCACTTCACAGCCCGTTGTTAACTCTTCCTACTACCACTAAAAACAAAATCTGTGCCATCACAATGCTTGGATTGAATCCAGCAATTAGAACCGCTCCCAAGCACCCCTTACATTTGCAGATTAACTGACACATTTACATTTCATTCAGGCAAGCAGGCACCCTGAAGGATTGTTTTACCTATCTGCCAGCCTTTTCCTTTCGGAACGCAGGAGACTCCATTAACTTTGGCTGAAGCATTGAAGTTTCCCGGATGTTTTTTTGTTTTTTCCTTTTCACGTTTTAGATTCCAGACAGAAGTAAAGCCTGGAAATGCACGACCCCCTTCCCAGGGCTCCACGGCCCCACTGGGGGTCGCGCCCCACAGATTGAAGACCTCTGGCCTAGAACATCAACAGGCAGGCTGATATGAAGAAATGGGTAGGGAATTCATCAAGGAATCTTGAGAATTATTGTACAAATGTGAATGCAAAAGTGGGGATCTAGAAGTGTTTCTAAGGGGTACAAACTGTGAGGACGCTTTAAGTGGATCTCTCAGGATATTTTGCTGCATGGGGCCTGCAATGGTTCAGTAACAAACTTGTCCTTTCACTTGAGAGGTACCCCAGCAGCCGTGATTACCCCAGTATTCAAGCTATTTTCAAATGGGAGTTAATTGATGCTGAACGATCAAGGTTGTTGTCAAACAACAGATTGGAACGCTCACCACTGGTAGTGGGCAGTGCACCGTTTAGGTTCTTCACTTTTAGGAGACATGGGCTTTATATAGGAGTGAGATGTACTCCTTCCCCCCTACCTTGGCCTGCACAACTGCTCAGCACGTAATGCCAGCTGCAACGTTTAGGCCCATCATTGAAGATGCCCAGCGGCCCAGCAAGTAGTGGGCAGCTGCCATGTTTAGGTTTGTCGCCCTGACTTTGGACAGTGGGCATTGGAGCCCCTTAGAGATGACCAGTTGACCCAGGGGACTATTACTTTTGCTTTTTATAGGTGCTAGGAAATATAATGTTTGTAATATGTTTTATGCACCTTGATTCATGCTTTTAGATGTGCTTCTATGCTTATTAGGTTTCACCTACTACGCCTCGACTTTTCTACCTTCCAATCATGCGCCCGCCTAACCCCACCCGAAACTCTACGCTTGTGCGTTACAGACCCAACTCCTGGTCCATTAACTACGGTAAAAAAAAATGACCAGTAACGCTAAAAAGAACTTCAAACACAGTACTCTAAAACAACACCTGGAAACACTCTATGTAGATAACTACCACTCAGCGTCCAACGGCTGCACGAAAACTAACTTCATTTTCTACACCAATCGCCCGGCTAAATGGAAAAACACCTTCTCTCTTCACTTCCAAGTCGCTAAGTCAGTAGTCATTCCCTATGGTGAAAAAATCTCCACTTCCATTTCCCCGACCTTCAAAGGGGAAATCACCATTTCCATCTACAGAACTGGAACCATTCTCATACAAGCCACCGACCCGCACCTCACCACTTTTGACCGCCACTTCCCCACTCTTCTCTCCTCTTTAACTCAACTGAGCCATCAAACCCTATCTCCCCCACCCCTCACCACCCTCACTAATAACGTGGAACTGATCCAATCCTCCCTGCCCGAAGACCCTCTCTTCAACTCATGGACATCCTCCATCACTCACTACAATCACACCACCCGTCGCCAAATACCCACCACGATCACATTAACTGAGCACACCAGGAGCGACAAACTCACAACTAACAATCCCTTCATGGCCGATCCAGACAGTTTGGTCTCTGACCTTAGCCCTCCTGCGACTGAAATCCCCTCAGACACTCCTCCCCCCACCCCATATAATCTGAACCCATCCTCACTTTCTTCCCCGACCCCCTACACAGTCCCTGTTCCCCCGACCCGGACTCCCCCCTAGTCGAACACCACTCCAAATACTATGGTCTCTCTCCCCCTCCCTCCTCTGCACACTCCCCTTCCGCTGCTGCACTCCCACGTACACAACCTACCACCACCGCTAATCTCTCTGACATGGCCCCAAACTCGGACGCCCTGCCTAGAATTTCTCGCCCTCCTCCCCTGGACACTAGTCCCACTTCTCCTCCTCTGAACTCCTCGAATGGGAACATGACTAATCCGGCTCCCTGTGTAAAACCTCTCCCCTCTCCTCATCCCAGGGACTCCATCCTATCCCTGACCCCTGTTAAATCTACCTCCATAGACCCAAGTCTATCTCGACCCCTGCCTAAAACCTAAAACTTTTTCAGTGCAATAACACAGCAACTGAACAGAATGGAGAGGAAAATTAACTCCCTTACTGCTGATTTCCTTCACTTACAGCAAAACTTCCTCAACAGAGACAAGCCACCGTGCTCCTTCCCCCTGGGTATTCCTGCCCCTACCCCACTCAATACACCTCCCACGGCCCCTCTCGATACACCTCTCATGGCCCCTACCCCACCCAATACACCTCCCTTGGCCCCACTCAATATACATCTCATGCCCCCCCAAAGCACCCCTCGACCCCCAAGCCCAGCAGTGAGTCAGACACTTAGTCCCAACTGGGATAGCCAGCCCTTCTCAGTACCGAAACCAGGTGAGATCAATGACACTTACCTCGCTTCCAAACAGAAGTCTTCCCCTTTCCACATCCCTGTTATTATTGGCACAAATAGAATCCCTAATACTGTCCACTCGCCAAGATCCCCTGCTCAATACACCTCTATCCACCTAACTTCCCCCATCATCGAGGCTCCCCGCCCTCTCTCTTGTATGCTCCTTAACTGCAGATCAGCATTACAACACGCCACTGAAATTGCTGAAGCTCTGCTCGCTGAAGGTATTGACATCGCTTTCCTCACTGAATCCTGGGTCAATGTCCACTCTACCCCCATCCTTGACATCCTCACACCCCCAGAGTACACCATAATCAGACAAGACAGGCCGATCAAAACTGGGGGGGACTAGCCATCATCCACAAAGTTGGAATACAGATTGCCAATCACAAACCTGCAGAATACCTATCGTTTGAATACCTGGGTGTCAAACTCACCATTAAGGGCACCTCATCGATCAAATTCCACACCATCTACCATCCGCCTGGAGAACGTACTCTTTTACCCGAAGAACTAACAGACCTAATAACACGGTTCTCCTTGACAGATACCAAAGACGTGTTCCTGGGTGACCTCAATATCCACTGGAACGACCCAAAAGACTCCACTGTCCTGAACCTATCAAACCTTCTGGAAATACATAACCTCAAACAACTCTGCAATAAGCCAACTCACATCAAAGGTGCAACACTCGATGCGATCATTATCAACAACGAACTGGTCTCTCTGAGAGAGATTTCTCCCTTTGACTGGTCCGACCACCACCTCATTCTGTTCAGGATTGACACACCTGTCAGCCACCAACCTATTTGTGACACCAAACCTAAATTCTTGACCAGAAACATCAAAAAAATCCCTTTATCCGAACCTGATTCCATGATTCATCCTAATCTCCAAATCCACCCCTCATCATGGGCGGCTGATGACCTCACTACACACTTCAACTCAAAAATGACAGAGGTTTTAGACCAAGTCACCAATGAGCGATGTGAAGAAATTGCCACCTTCTTCACCAATAAAGTCTCAAAAATTGATCAATCCTTCATTCAAACAGCAAACACTCCTTCCCTCATTACCTGCCCCCCTTCTACTTCCCCCGACAACACAGAAAGAGTTCTGTACAAGGACAATCAGACTAGCCTCCAGCTAAAAAACAATGCGCACTGGTCCGACTTTGAGCAAATGGCGGAAAACGAGGTCTTCAAGATAATTTCTAATCTAAAACCTTCCTCCCACACCATGGACCCCCTCCCTACCACAATCATAAAAGAACTCAACCACACCATTTCCCCCTTCTGGACAAAAATCATCAATGCCTCTCGCACCTCAGGCTGTGTCCCAGACTCCCTTCAGCTAGGACAAATCACACCCATTCTCAAGAAACCAGGGGCCGGCCCTAATGATCTCAAACCTCCCATTACTTTCAAAAACATTGGAGTCATGTGTTCTGCACCAACTCAATAAACACATTGATGAGTTCGACCTCCTTGACACCTTTCAATCAGGATTCAGGAAAGGCTGTAGCACTGAAACAGCCATACTCAACATCTCGGACGACATTAGCAAAGCCTTAGATGATCGTGATGCCTGCCTCCTCATCCTTATCGACCTATCTGCGGCATTCGACACAGTTAATCATACAGCTCTTCTAGAGACCTTGTCGAAGCACTCCGGCATAAATGGTACTGTACTCAAATGGTTCACCTCTTTCCTCCAGCATCGCTCGCAACAAATTAAAATCAAATCCTATCGAAGCCGACAAAAGTCACACATGGGGTGCCACAAGGCTCAATCCTCTCCCCGTCCCTCTTCAATCTCTTCATGGAACCCCTCACAATCATCTTGAAAAAAGCTGGAGTGAGTTACCACCTTTATGCGGACAACACCCAAATCTATTTCAAAATAAAGTTCCCCGATGACATCCAACACCTCAATACCACTCTAACGGAGATCCAAACTTGGTTCAACGTCAATCACTTAAAGCTCAACTCAGATAAAACTGAACTGATCCTATTCTCTCCAAAAAGTAACCATCGTCCTATCCAAGAGTGGCTCAAGAATCTGGTTGCCCTTAACTGCCCCCTCATTCTATCCGACTCAGTTAAGTCTCTAGGCATCACCCTGGACAAGAACCTGTCAATGGAGGCCCACATCAAAAACTCTGCTAAAAGTGCTCTTTTCTCTCTAGAACACCTCAAGAAATTGAAACCTTTTCTTCCCCATGATGACCTCAAGACAGTAGTTCAATCCCTGGTTCTCTCTAAAATCGACTACGGGAACGCCATCCTGACAGGGACTCCAAAAGCTCACCTAGCCCCTCTAAGAGCAGTGCTGAACATGGCCGCTCGACTTGTATCTGGAGTAAAACGATTTAATCACATCACTCCAGCTCTCAACTCCCTCAAATGGCTTCCCATGGAAGGGAGATGTATTTACAAGCTGGCCTGCATCACACACAAAACCCTCCACTCTCCGGCTCCCAACTACCTGAACAACAAACTGGTAAGAGCAGGTCAAACCAGAACACTGAGAAGCTCCAACTCACTCTTTCTCATTCCACCAAAAATGAAAAAGAAAACCACCTAATACCGATCGTTTTCCGGCAACGCTCCCAGGATGTGGAACGCTCTCCCTGGAGTCCTCAGATGCAACCCCTCCTTCTCTTGTTTGAAAAGAGACCTCAAACTCCATCTCCTTAACAAATACTTTCCTGAACAACGTCAACTAACCTAGCCCTCAATACCCCGAGTTGACTCCCGTTCAAGGATTGTTGGTGAACGGACTATGCTAATCTCCCTGCTTTTCTTTTTTTCTTCCCCTCCCCCTCCGCTGCACAGTTACTTATTGTTCATACTGTATTCTTTATCCGTGGTTTGCTTACTTACTGTCAGCCTTCTAGGTAATGTAAGGCCCTTCGGCTTTGCACAATATGTATGTAAAGCGCTCTGATACCTACGGGTCTAGCTAGCGCTATACAAAACTTTAAAAAAATAAAAATAAAATAAAAAAATGCTTCCGGGCATCGCATATCTAGTCACAGTATGCTCCAGGGTTGCTTGCTGTATGCAAGCATTGTTTTCACTGATACACACAATCAGGGAGGCATCACTATGGCCTTGATTGAATGTTCCCTTTATAGAGTTTGATACTATGAGCAGAGTGAAAACCATGATTCTAGAGAAAACCGTGTCCTTAACATTAAAAGACTTTTGATCTTCAGATCGTAAGGTCCTCGGCAGAGATACAGGCATTCATATGTACGAACTGCCTCTTCCATTTCACAGAAATTGTAACTTTAACATGTCTGATACGACAGGTATAGTCCACCTATTTAAGACCATAGGTTCGGGACTGTTAAGCACCTTTCAGACAGTCCTTGGAGCTATGACAAACTTTATACACTCCATTTTCGGAAGCATTTTTGGAGAACTTCCACTGATCCTGTTTCTAATAGCAGGAATCCTGATTGTAATTTTTCTGCTATGCAATGCAATGGATGTCCCAGTCACCAAGCAGATGGAAAAAACACTCCTGGAGTGTAAATACCGTGATCGCATAGTACAACGTCGGGACACACCTAATGCTGTAGTTTCCTCCAGTTTTTTTCATTTATGAAAAATTTGCAAAATTGCCTGTTTCCTTACTACCGATGCCCTTACCTTGACCCTATTGGCTTTGGTCATTTCTAGGATAGACTACGCCAACTCCCTCTATGTTGGTATTCATGTCTATCAACTGAATTGACTACAGTTGGTCCAGAATCAGGCTGCACGGTTAATTTTCCACCAGCCCAGGCACCAGCATGTGCGTCCCCTGTTGAAGACCCTCCACTGGCTCCCTGTAGCGTAACGCTGCTATTTTAAACTAGGTTGCACCATCTTTAAAGCCCTAGCTGGCCTTGGCCCGTTATTCATTTCTTATTTACTTCACCATTTTTTTCGTTAAACCGTTTTTATTGCAGAACCAAATGCTTAGCATTTCAATCAGGAGAATTATCATTAGCGCGGAACCCTCGCTCCCTTGTCCATGTATCCACATATTATACACAGCCATCCAGCCCACATCCCGGAGGTCGGGCGGCGATAACCACAGACTAGTAAATCCTTACATTCGTCAGTCGCTGTGCAGGTTATATGGGGAGGTCCATCGTCTGCTTTTTGATTTTTTATCCCCCCTCCCCCCCTGGTGTCTCAGAAAATATCCGCCTCGTCCATACTACCGTAATCTAGAGTCCCCCCCTCCCCCTTGACCCTCCCTCCCCCCAAGTGTCTCCACTCGCGCCTAGCCAAGTATTTAGGTCTATGTGACTGCTAGCAGGAGGTCTTAATCATCTACGGGGTATGTGTGACTGGTGAGGGCGCTGTTACCATATGTATGTTAGTGGTGTCGGATGGTACTTCCCCCTCATCTTCCTCCTCTTCAATCGTGCTATCTCGCAGTGCTTGCACCAAGAGTTCCCACTCCATCGCCGCCTCCAGAGCCCTCTCGTCCGCCCTTCTACGTGCTAATTGGTACCTGATTGTGCTCTCGCTTGCTGCCCATTCAGAAACTCATTTAGCTACCCGTTTTTGACTTCCATCCCTTGGTCACTTCCCGTTTGGCCAAGAGGAGGCCCATGTCAATGAATCTGATCGACATCTTATTTTTGGGCGTGTGCGGAAACCAGTGCAGAATGCTGACAGCTGTGGTGTATTGGAGGGCCCTACCTGCCGTTTCGTTCAATGTGTCGCCAATCTCCCTCCAGTAATCCTGTAAGTGAGGGCAGTCTCTGAGCATGTGAGTCAGATCCGCCCCTAGTCTGTTACAGCGCGGGCAAGCTGCCTCCTCTGCCCCGAAGTATTTCTGTATTTTGCTTGGGGTAAGGTAGGCCCTGTGGAGAATATAAAAGTGGATTTGCTGGAAGCGTGCGTTCCTCGTGCTCTTTCTAGCACGTCCACCAACTGCGCCCACGTGGTGTCTGGGATTTCTGTCTGTAGGTCTAGTTCCCATTTGGTCTTCAGCCCGGTCAGAGGCTGCAAGGTTTCGTGCAGCATTCTGGAGTAGAGGCATGTGACCGCCTTGTAGGTACCTGCCGACATCATAGTGTACTGGCAGGCCAACGCCGTTGGTGGTTCCCCTAGCCCCTCCCCCCAATGAGCCTGAATGGCTCGCACCACCGCCGCATGCAGTAGGTAGTCGCCTCGTGGAAGGTCGTAGCGCTCCTGCAGCGTCTGGTACAGGGCCAGTGCCCCATCGTCGTATAAGTCCCCCAGTACCTGTAGCCCTGCCTCCTCCCAGCCCTGCAAGCGCGACCAGTCTCCCCCATGTGGAAGTGCCGTCACCATGCCCAGTGGGATCTCGGGTGCGTATGGGTGGTTAATTCCCGCACGTCTTAGTGATCGGTTCCAGCAAAGGCGGAAGGTTCTTTCTTCCAGGGAAAGGTCTCTGAGTGCTAACCTCTGCCGCAGGGTAATGTAGGCTAGCACGTGTCGGGGGGTGCCGCTGTCCCTTTCCTGCTCTGGGCCGCGGTATACCCTCGCAATGTCTTGCGTAAAGGTCTGGAGCTGGGCCGCTAAATAGTAGATTTCAAAGTCAGGGACTGCCAGGCCTCCCTCGTCTTTCGGGTCAGCGTGGACAGTGCTATTCTACGTCTGCCCGTACCCCACAGAAAGGATATGATCATCGATCTCAGCTGTCGAAATATCGCAGCCGGCACCCAAATAGGCAGTGTCCGGAAATAGTACAGCAACCGGGGTAAGGCTATCATCTTGAGCAGAGATATGCGGCCCGTCACAGATAGCGGGAGAGTAGCCCAGAAGGACATGTTGCTTTTTTAAGGTGCGGAGACAGCGGCCTACGTTTCCCTCCAGCATGTCCGCTGCATCGTGGAATATGTGCACCCCCAGATATCCCAAGCAGTCAGGCTCCCATCGAAGCAGCGGCCGGATGAAGGGTTGTATCTCGCCTTTCCATTGGGGGAACAGGCAGGTCTTGGCCCAGTTGACTCTCAGGCCGGATAGCTCGCCGAAGCGCGCGAGGAGCCTTTCCGCTCCCTCCACAGCTTCTTCGGCATCCTCTAGAAAGAGGAGGAGGTCGTCCGCGTACAGCGAGATAAAGTGGTGATGTCCTCCGTGCACCAGGCCCCCGTAGTGGCCGCCCTTCCTAGCCATCGCCACAAGAGGCTCCACCGCCAGGGCAAACAGCAGTGGGGACAGCGCGTATCCCTGCCTGGTTCCGCGGTTCACTTCAAATTGGTTTGATATTAGGGTGCCAACCCTCACTCTTGCCCTCGCCGCCGTGTACAATATCCTCGTCCACTTTATGTAGTCCTCTCCGAGACCGATGCGCCGCAGCACCTTATACAAGTATTCCCACTCCAAGCTATCGAAAGCCTTTTCTATATCAACTGCCAGCACTAGGGGCGCTCTAGCCTCCAGCGGCGGGCGACTCACTAACCGGGTTAACCTTCGGATATTGTGAGTGGTGTTACGCGTGGGTATAAACCCGGATTGGTCCTTGTGGACCAGTTCTTGCATGTGTTGCAGCAGCCTGGACGCTAGCACTGTGCTCAGAATCTTATAGTTGGTTGTCAGCATTGACAGCGGACGATAGGACGCAGTGTTGGTGCTCTCCCTTCGCGGTTTCAATAGGGGGATCATTAGGGCTTCGCGCATAGAGCGTGGTAGTCGTCCCTTGACTTTAGCCTCGTTGTAGACTGTTTGGCGCCGCGGAGCCAGCCGGTCTATGTATCGCCCATAGAACTCTATTGGCTGTCCGTCTAACCCTGGGGTCTTATTGCGGGCCATACGCTTCACTGCACTCCTGATTTCAGCTAGGTCTATTGGGCTACCCAAGGCATTCGCCTGCGCCTGCTCCAATCGTGGTAGATGCAGGTCATCCAGGAATGCATCTATTTCCTCTCCTTTGTCGCCTAGTTCACTTTTGTATAGCTTTTCATAGTAGGATCTAAAGCTGTCAAGGATCTCTGGCTGCGTGGTCCTCGTGTGGCCCTCTCCCTCTGATATGGCTAGGATCGGGTGGCTGCGTCTGGTGGGGTTGGCAAGCCAAGCCAGTAGGGTCCCAGCCTTATCTCCCTCAGCATGCGTTTTCACAAGATAAGTCTTGTAGTCATAGCTGCGGAGGCGCTCAAGTTCCACCGCCACCGCTTCCCGCGCCGCACAGAGACTCTCCTGGAGCTCAGGTCGATTAGGGCGCGCCAGTTCAACCTCCCGTAGCTTGCGTTCCGCTCTATCTAAGTCATCCAGCAAAGTTCTACGAGCCCCAGCGTATTTTCCTATGCAGTGTCCCCTCACCACCACCTTAAAGGCGTCCCATTCCGTGGCTCTTTAGTGGGCGGAGCCTTCATTCTCCGTAAAATATTGGCCGATTCTTTCCTCCAGCGCCTCACGGAATGGTGGGTCATCCAGCGTGTCTGGTCTAAGTTGCCATGTCGGGACCCTGGGAATTTCGGTCATCCAGTCAAGTGACAATAATAGGGGGTTGTGGTCTGACATCGTGCGTGCCAGGTATTCGGTGCGGGCCACTGCAGGGAGCACTAGCGGCAAGCACAGGAAGGCATCAATACGGACGTGGAGGTCATGGAGGTTGGAGTGGAACGAGTAATCTCGTTCTATCGGGTGTTGTGTGCGCCAAGCATCGGCCAGTTCCCACTGTTCCTGCCAGTCTGATCTGCATTTCGCTAGTCTGCGCACCGGGGATGAATGTAATGGAGGGTGTGATCTATCTAGGTCAACATCTGCCATCGAATTAAAGTCCCCTCCCACCAGGATAGGGCCTGCAAGGTAACCAGCCAATTCCCCAGATAGCTTCGCAAAGTAGCAGCGCAATATGGACCCCCCTACGGGCCAGATATGCATGAACCTTGTGCCGTCTAGTCATGGAATGAAGCCCCCTCACATTCCAACTCACACATTTTAACATTCCTGCATTAGCCATTATCCCACGTAATGCGGTGCGTCGCAATACAGATATGTCTCCGGGCGCTTGTGGTGACACTTTCCCCCCTCCCCGCAAAAACAGTCCCTTCCCCCCTCCCTTAACTATGCCTCGGGCCACCCCAACTGCCTCAGGCCCCCCCCCCCGAACAGGACCTAACTTTTCGAAAGCTGCTCCCATCCAAACTATGTGTGAGCAACCGTGCTCTCCAACCCACCTAATCCGCAGTCTGCACTACGGAGGCCTTATGGGCCCTAAGGGGCGCGATCTGGCTTCGGGAACCTGAACCACAGTCCCATCCCCCCGCCCCGCAATACTTCTATTCGAATAGACACTTTAAGCAGAATGAAAACAGTGCTTCTTCAGACGCCAACCAGGCTCACGTCATCAAAAGAAACGTATGATCTCCTAGTCGCAAGGACGTCTGCAGAGATTCACTCATTGTTATCAACTAATTCCCCCATACATTTCGCAGAAATCCTGAATGAAATCTTAAATATTTCTGATACCAGTGGAGTCTCAAAAGTATTTAAGACAGTATTTTCGATGGCATTAACACCATTCAAAGCCATACTGGGTTTTTTTCCAGACTTCGTCCATTCGATTTTTGGCGGACTTCCCCTCATTTTGGGACTAATTGCAGGAATCCTATTCTTGGTCCTAATATTTCGTTATGGCAAACCGTGTCACAGACAAAACACCTGCGACAAGGGAAGAAACAATCCGAGCCATTGGATACCGGGACCGGATATCAAAAATCCTGGGACTATCCCCGCTTAGAGACCTGAACATGACTTGGTTTCTTTCATTTCGACCAATGTGGCATCGATGTGTTTTACCTGTATTAAGGGGCTTGCTGTGCGGAGAAGAATGCGTGTTGGACACCTGTCTGACGCTACAATCGGATGCGCCAATGGATGCAGAAACATTGTTGGGTCCGATAACGGCTCATGCTTTGTGCTGCCCTCAACGGCTGCCAATTCTGATGACGGCATTCGTGGAGATTTCACCGCTACGATTAAGGGGTAGTGAAGTTCAAGATGAAAGCAGCATCGATCAGGTACGACCTTCTGTCAGCAATACTAATCAAAACGTCAGTTGGAGACAATCATGCACACGAATGCATGGTTACAACTTTTTCCGAGTTAGTGGAACTCTCCCAGGAAGCTGTTGACAGCTTTTTCGACAGTCTAAATGATATGATGTTCTCACCAGAGCAGAAATAGAGACTTTTGAGCAAGCTAGCACACGGCGTTCCCAACACCCTGAATTTGGCCTTCAACCTTAATAACAAAATACCATGAACAATTTTCCCTCCAGTTCACGGACAGCAATTTTTTCAGCAGCCCCAAAATATTTTTACGATTTTTCGGGACACTTATCTTCTGCTTAAAGTAAGAACTATTCTTAGAGGACTAAAATTTCTATTTTTAGATACTTTATAGACATTAGCTTCCCGCTGGTATGTTCATAATTATTTTATTCTGTGATGGAATGGTCTCGAACTTTTTCTTCTGTATTAAGAGCCATTTCATGTGTAATTCTCATATTCGATTAGTAATAATGTATACATATGCTTGATTACTTTGGCATTATTCTACAGCTTGAGTGCATATAATACATGTGACTATTTTTTCGTATATTAGATAAATTCGAAATGCATTATATGTATTTTGGGGTGGTAAGGTATACACAATACTCTACAGTATGTTTTACTATGTTTTACTATGCCTAGATTCGTACATATGGCCATAGTTAGCGTGGAGTGGGTTTGATGTATTCCTATAGGTTCTGTATCGATCCCCCTATTCCTGACCCTGTTCTGGTTAACAAGTTAACTAGCAGCCATCCCATGATGCAGAAACCGTTATCTGATTAAGCCACACCACGGCACAGGAACGTGTTATCTGATTAGGTCATAACGCTTGCCATCTAATTAGACAAGCGATATTCCTCCAGCCCCTGATAAGGCATACGGAGTTCTCAAAACAAATCAAACCTATGACAACCTGGGAAAAACCCTGCGGCCATTGTTTTGATTTCATCGAGAACTTCAGCAAAAGAATGTGCTAACGACCAAGTCGTATGACATCCTTATTGACGTATCTATGTCCATCCTTACGTCAATCTCGGCACCTTACAGGTATAAATATTACCGGTATTGCCTTAAGCAAACACACGCGGTGGTGACGAGATCGGAGCAGCCAGACTTGCCGAAGCCCAGAGCAGAGCAGACCCCGCTGGCGCAGCCCCGCCTTCCTGACGCGCTGAGAACGAGACGCTGCTTTCTCCTGCCGAGAAATCCAGCTCCGGCGCTTCCGGGTAGCCCTCGCAGGCAGCCTGGAATATCGAGACCAGAGACGAGAGATACCATCCCTCATTCATCCTAAATTCCAGGTACAGAACTGAATAACCCCTCGCAGAGAATTCTTGATTCAGTCACTTGGCAAAACAAACTTAACTTAAACTGCTACTTTCTATTACCGCCCACGTATTAGGCTTAGGTCAGGTACACCGGGGTAGGCGTAGTTAGAAACACCAGTTGAGTACGATTAGTCAAATGTATCTATGTATATATCTATTTTATCCATTTTAAACCTGCATATGGCTTAGAAACCATATAAATGTTTTTACAGTATTATTTTATACTTCTGCTTTTATTGTATGCACTTTACTTAACCATAAGTATTGCGATAATATCGCTCCACTTCTCTTGTATGAGAAAAGAGACTGATCAATAAATACCATCTTTTATTGAACACGCCCGTCTCTTCCTTTTCTCTACAATCTGGTGAGACTAAGAATGCACGTACTGACTGAGTAAAATAAGTTGTCTTTTGTTTTCACACGACTCTAGAGATACACTCTTGATTAGGGGAGAGCAAAGTTGTCATGTTCTATGGTTGTCAGAAACTAAATCCCTTCTTGTCTATCCAGGGAGGTTCAACTCCTCCTTGCCTATTCGAGAAAGTTTCTAGTGAACTCTGAGCAAGCTGGCAAACCCAAAACTTTAAGTCTAATATCGACAATAGAAGACCTAGTTAACGTCTGGTCTAGGCCTATACTATTGAAGGTATTATTCCAATGCGCAGAGCCTATTGGGATAATAGGAACTACACTACAGGAGCCTTTCCGCTCCCTCCACAGCTTCTTCGGCATCCTCTAGAAAGAGGAGGAGGTCGTCCGCGTACAGCGAGATAAAGTGGTGATGTCCTCCGTGCACCAGGCCCCCGTAGTGGCCGCCCTTCCTAGCCATCGCCACAAGAGGCTCCACCCCCAGGGCAAACAGCAGTGGGGACAGCGCGTATCCCTGCCTGGTTCCGCGGTTCACTTCAAATTGGTTTGATATTAGGGTGCCAACCCTCACTCTTGCCCTCGCCGCCGTGTACAATATCCTCGTCCACTTTATGTAGTCCTCTCCGAGACCGATGCGCCGCAGCACCTTATACAAGTATTCCCACTCCAAGCTATCGAAAGCCTTTTCTATATCAACTGCCAGCACTAGGTGCGCTCTAGCCTCCAGCGGCGGGCGACTCAATAACCGGGTTAACCTTCGGATATTGTGAGTGGTGTTACGCGTGGGTATAAACCCGGATTGGTCCTTGTGGACCAGTTCTTGCATTTGTTGCAGCAGCCTGGACGCTAGCACTGTGCTCAGAATCTTATAGTTGGTTGTCAGCATTGACAGCGGACGATAGGACGCAGTGTTGGTGCTCTCCCTTCGCGGTTTCAATAGGGGGATCATTAGGGCTTCGCGCATAGAGCGTGGTAGTCGTCCCTTGTCTTTAGCCTCGTTGTAGACTGTTTGGAGCCGCGGAGCCAGCCGGTCTATGTATCGCCCATAGAACTCTATTGGCTGTCCGTCTAACCCTGGGGTCTTATTGCGGGCCATACGCTTCACTGCACTCCTGATTTCAGCTAGGTCTATTGGGCTACCCAAGGCATTCGCCTGCGCCTGCTCCAATCGTGGTAATTGCAGGTCATCCAGGAATGCATCTATTTCCTCTCCTTTGTCGCCTAGTTCACTTTTGTATAGCTTTTCATAGTAGGATCTAAAGCTGTCAAGGATCTCTGGCTGCGTGGTCCTCGTGTGGCCCTCTCCCTCTGATATGGCTAGGATCGGGTGGCTGCGTCTGGTGGGGTTGGCAAGCCAAGCCAGTAGGGTCCCAGCCTTATCTCCCTCAGCATGCGTTTTCACAAGATAAGTCTTGTAGTCATAGCTGCGGAGGCGCTCAAGTTCCCTGCCACCGCTTCCCGCGCCGCACAGACACTCTCCTGGAGCTCAGGTCGATTAGGGCGCGCCAGTTCAACCTCCCGTATCTTGCGTTCCGCTCTATCTAAGTCATCCAGCAAAGTTCTACGAGCCCCAGCGTATTTTCCTATGCAGTGTCCCCTCACCACCACCTTAAAGGCGTCCCATTCCGTGGCTCTTTAGTGGGCGGAGCCTTCATTCTCCGTAAAATATTGGCCGATTCTTTCCTCCAGCGCCTCATGGAATGGTGGGTCATCCAGCGTGTCTGGTCTAAGTTGCCATGTCGGGACCCGGGGAATTTCGGTCATCCAGTCAAGTGACAATAATAGGGGGTTGTGGTCTGACATCGTGCGTGCCAGGTATTCGGTGCGGGCCACTGCAGGGAGCACTAGCGGCAAGCACAGGAAGGCATCAATACGGACGTGGAGGTCATGGAGGTTGGAGTGGAACGAGTAATCTCGTTCTATCGGGTGTTGTGTGCGCCAAGCATCGGCCAGTTCCCACTGTTCCTGCCAGTCTGATCTGCATTTCGCTAGTCTGCGCACCGGGGATGAATGTAATGGAGGGTGTGATCTATCTAGGTCAACATCTGCCACCGAATTAAAGTCCCCTCCCACCAGGATATGGCCTGCAAGGTAACCAGCCAATTCCCCAGATAGCTTCGCAAAGTATGCCGCTTGGTCCACATTGGGTGCATATATACTGCAAAGCATTATGTGTCGACCTCTGAGTTTCCCTTCCACTGCTACAAATCTCCCTACCGGATCCACCACCTGTCTGATTACTTGAAAAGGGGTGCCCGATCGTATCCAAATTAGGGCTCCCCTAGCAAAGGCTGAATACGTAGTATTAAACAAGTGTCCCCTCCATCTGCGCTGTAGCGCTATCCCCTCCTTTTTCTTTAAGTGTGTTTCCTGTAGCAGCGCAATATGGACCCCCCTACGGACCAGATATGCATGAACCTTGTGCCGTCTAGTCATGGAATGAAGCCCCCTCACATTCCAACTCACACATTTTAACATTCCTGCATTAGCCATTATCCCACGTAATGCGGTGCGTCGCAATACAGATATGTCTCCGGGCGCATGTGGTAACACTTTCCCCCCTCCCCGCAAAAACAGTCCCTTCCCCCCTCCCTTAACTATGCCTCGGGCCACCCCAACTGCCTCAGGCCCCCCCCCAGAACAGGACCTAACTTTTCGAAAGCCGCTCCCATCCAAACTATGTGTGAGCAACCGTGCTCTCCAACCCACCTAATCCACAGTCTGCACTACGGAGGCCTTATGGGCCCTAAGGGGCGCGATCTGGCTTCGGGAACCTGAACCACAGTCCCATCCCCCCGCCCCGCAATACTTTGCAACTCACGAACTTACAGTCCAATAGCTGCCTGCTCCGGTTGCTGCCGTGGCAAAGTTCAGTAGACGAAAGGTAGCGCTGGGGCAGTGTTCCGCTCTCAGCCTTCAATAATCTCCCGCGATGTTTGCGGCGTGACCTCTGGGCCTTTCGTGCTGCCTAATTCTGATAGTTCTGTCTCTGAACCCGTTGCTCGGTCCTCCGAGCCCGAGGCCCGCTCCGATTGAGTCAAGGTTGTACCCGACAAGCCAATCACTGCCTGTAGAGCGGCTCTCCGCTCATTCTCCGTCTGAGAGGCCGTTGGCTTTCTGGTCCGCCGCTTACGTCCCCGGACCCTCCGTGATCTCCTCACCGTCTGCCGTTGGCGTTCTTCCTCCTCCCTGAGCCGTGTTCCGTCCGTGCCCGCTTTGTAGGTGTCCCACCAGGCCCATGCCTCCGCCGAAGTAGGAAAGAACAGTGATTTCTCATCCACCACCACTCTCAGTCTGGCTGGAAAGAGGAGCAAATACTGTAGGCCCTCCGTCCTCAATTCTATTTTGATGGATAAGAACGAGGCTCGTAGCTTCTGGGTCTCGAAGGTATAATCCGGAAACAACGTCACCCTGCTGTTGTCTACTTGGAAGGGACCCACTTCCCTCGCTCTCTGCAGCAGCCATTCTCTATCCTTGTAGTGCAGTAGTTTGATCACCACTGGGCGAGGTGACTGTCCCTGACTGGGCGGTCTGGCTGGTACACGGTGTGCTCTTTCAATTGTGAAGAAGGGAGAGAGCCCCTCAGGTGCCACTTCCGTCCTCAGCCAGGTAGTCAGATAGTCCACAATGTCAGGGCCCTCTTTTTTCTCCGGAAGGCCCACGAGGCGCACGTTGTTGCGCCTGCTGCGGTTTTCGGCGTCCTCCGCTCGTCTCTCTAGGGACTGTATGCGGTCCAGCGCCTCCGTCAGACGACCTTCCATGGATTTGTGTGCAGGCACCAGGTCCTTCAGGGCGGTCTCCGTGGTCTTGACCCTGTCCGATAATTTCCCATGGTCCGCCCGCAGTAGCCCCAGGCCCGTTGCCACCTGAGCTATGTTCTGATGTAGGGCGTCTTTTGTGGCGGCAATAGCCTCCAGGATTCAGTCCTGCATCTGTTGCAGGTCCGACGAGGTCTGTAATGCGTCGTCAGGAGCCTCCGAACTAGGGCCCCCCTCACCCGTCGGACCTCTGGGCTTCCCCATCTTGCGTCACTGTGCGTGTCCCAGGACTCTCCCGACGCCAGTGGCAATAGGCACGAGCCTCCACAGGCTTTCAGGTGCTCCTCTGGCCTGCGGTTAGTTGGGTCGGGCAGGTCGGTCCCCCCGGGGTCAGTTACATCCACTCACTCAGAGCCCCAGCTCGCCGGGAATCCCCGTTCGCCCAGGTCAGGGCACTCCAGCACTCTTCGCGGAGTTGTGTCTAGCGCTTCTCACTGTCGTGTCTCTTAGGGATGCTGGGGGACGACTTCCCCTTACTCTCGCCACCAGTGCGCAATCCGACGTCGATTCGGCGTCCGTGGCGGTGGGCCAGCGCACAGGGAGTCGATGCCGGTCCTCGATCCCCAGCGGCTGCGGCGGTCGATCACCAGTCGGGGCCAACTCTGGACGGAGCCCCTGCTCCCCGCACGCCCACTGCTGGCTACAGCTGCCTCCACAGGTCGGGTCCAGCTTGGCAATATCCGGGAGGTAGGTGTCTACAATGTCACATCAGTGCCTCGTAGCCGGCGGCACCAGAGGCAGTTCCGGCATCTAGAGCACTTCTGTTCTCTGATATCGGCGTGGCGGACGGCTGCCCCCCAGAAGGAACCGGCGGGAGTAGGCTCCCCAGGAGGCCGGCGGGCTCGGGGGGTTTCCCACTCCGTGAGGCCCTAGTGCTTGGGTGTCCCTCGAGCAGGCAGTGGAGGCAAAAAGGCCGCTCCCAGTGTCGCTGTCCTCCGGTGGGGTTAGGCCAAAGTAGGTCCGGAGCTGCCGAGCTCCGTAGGTCCTGCCGCCAGAGGCTCCTCGCAGCAGGCCCAGTCTGCCAGGGCCGGTAAAAACGTACCAGGATGGCCCCCGTCGCTCCCAGCCGCAGTAGGCCCCTGGAAGCCGGGGCATTGATTTTTCGCCACCCGGGTGGGAAGGAGCCTCGCCGGGATTACCAGAGGGTGCGGAGCGTGGCCCCAGCACCGTCAGCAGTGAAGGTCGGAGGCCTCCCCAACCGGTCACCCACCTCTCTGATCCCCTCGCCGCAGCAGGTCCAGTCTGTCAGGGCCGGCAAGAACGTTCCAGGATGGCCCCCGACGCTCCCAGCTGCAGTAGGCCTCCGGGAGCCGGGGTGTCGATTTTTCGCCTCCCGGGCAGGAAGGAGCTCCGCCGGGACTGTTAGAGGGAGCGGAGCGCGGCCCCGGTTCCGTCAGTAGTGGAGATCGGAGGCCTCACCAACCGGTCACCTGCTCCTCTGACCCCCCGGGCGTTGAGTTATCTGCCGGGGCCTGGCGTCAGGGCCGACGTCACAGCAAACCTTACAGCGCAGTCTTCGAGGGCGCCGCCATCTTGCGCTTCGACTTTCCGAGTTTCTGCTGCCGATTCGTACTTCTCTTAGTACAGCCACCGATGTGCCGCATCAACCGGAGCAGGCACCGAGGTATTGTCCGGGATCACCCGGATTTTCGTGGGGATCCCAGGCCAGGTGAAGGAGTATTTGCCGGATTAGCAGGTGGGGGGTCGGGAGCCCTGTTAGGCTGCGACCATCCTCGCCAGTTGCAAGCCACGCCCCCCTTCTTTACTTCACCATTATGCTCCCTCCCGCAATCTTCGTTCCTCCCACTTAGCCCTACTTAAGACTCCTGTTTTTAAACGTAAGAAACACGGAGGGCTCAGATTTTCCTTCCTTGCCCCGTCCTTCTGGAATGCACTCCCCCCAGAATTTAGGCTTACTGTTTCCTACACCCATTTTAGGTCTCTTCTTAAAACCCATCTGTTCGCAAAGCACACAACTGAGTCCCCCCTGATCTG
Organism: Lissotriton helveticus; assembly: GCF_964261635.1. Classification (NCBI taxonomy): domain Eukaryota; kingdom Metazoa; phylum Chordata; class Amphibia; order Caudata; family Salamandridae; genus Lissotriton; species Lissotriton helveticus. The sequence goes on from NC_136067.1 coordinate 481,234,432, forward strand.
CTGCTATATGCTCCCCCTTGTTCACAGTGCCAAGAAACCGTCAGGTGTTAGCTGCGCTTTACAAAAGCTTTTACATAACATAACATAACCTCGCCTTCAGGGAATAAGCTTCTCTTGGTTCCCGTCATTTAGACTAGTCTGGATGGACTGCTTTCTTCCTGTTCTCTGATGCCTGTTCTGTAGAGAAGAATGCATGTTGGATCTCTGTCTGACACTTTCATCAGTTGCGCAACTGGACTTTGATGCTTTGCTGGACCCGATAACGACCCATGTTCTGCAGTGTCCCCAGCTTATTCCTACATTGATGGTGCCATTCTTAGAGCCTCCACAAGAAGTCTCTGCTTATGTTTCAGTGGATACCGGCTCCTCCACTGACACCCAGGCCTGGGTTGGCGCGCAGACTTCCCCAGCATCGGCTGCAAGCAATACGGAAGATCATCTGTGCTCAATCTGCGAGGTGTTACAAGAGTCGTCATCTGCGAAGACAGGCAACAACAATGTTGCGTCTACCAGCCAGTACACATAAGCTCGTTGTGTGCTAGGAAAAATGTGGCCTTTTTTACACAAACTAAGATTGAAACTCTAAACAATTGACACTTTTTATCATCATCGTCAAACTTTAGTCGGTCATTACGACCATCAAAGTGCATAGGCGCACAGTACAATAGAACCAATAAAACAAAAAATTGATAAATTACGTTTAAAGCCTACATTGATGACAGTGAAAAATAGCAGCTGACTTACTAAAATCAAAATTATCAACAGGAAATGGGCTGATAAAAAGCATTGTTATAAGATAAATCCAAATGGAAGTATAAGTAAACGCCTTTGCCTGTAGATTAAAAAGCAAAAAATACATATAAAATTGATTTACATTTTTAAAAGAAGCTGAGCTCCTTTATCTTTGGCATGAGTCCATCAGTTAAGCTGTCAGTCTAAAACAGCAAATATGTACTGGTGCCCTTCTCTGGCAGAAACCTAGGAATGTAACACATAAATTGAAGAAAACAAAAAAGTGATGAGTGAAATGCATATATTAATCTCAAACAATGTTAATATCGTCTGGGTTGCAATACAGTCAATCGTTTTTTTTTACCCACCATTCTACCCAAGACAAGAAAGAGCCATATACTAATATACTGTGGCCCTGCTCAATTAGGAACAGCCAAGCTGAAACTTCCTGACCAGGTTCCCACTGATTAGGAGCACAAGCCGCACCAGACCAGTTCCAGACGATTTGGGCCTTATCAGTAAGGTTCAGCTTGAGTCCTATTGCATGGTGCATATTCGACTCAGGCCTAGGCATACCCGTTGTACATCCTGAGCAAATAAAGTGAGCACTGGAAGTGCAGATTTAAGACAGGGCTCTGCCATAGTTTTGGTCTGACTGATTTCCTAATTAGTTGAATAGCCGGAATGGCACTATTTTACCACCGTAGACAGTGGTAAACGGCAGTTTGTTGCTGGATCTTTAAAGGTTTGTGCTTCATTAGGCTGGAAATGTTGTAGCATTTGTTGACTTCAATAAACAACAGAGAATAACAGTAACACACACAAAGCAACGCAACATAATTAAGATATAAAGGACACAATACATTACAAATCAAAACGTGAAGCAACACAAACAGCACAGAAACAACACAATACATCACCCTCACATAATAATGGTACACTTTACCAATGCTTTTCTTAACATCCAGGAAATAAAATAGTGCCAGTCAAAAATGTAGTCTGGCCCATATCTGAAATTGTCTCTTTCTGTGCTCAACTTGTGATATGGCACACTAGAGAAAAGCGCGGGAATGACTGTAAACCTATGAATTCCTTACCGATCGCCCATGGTATCCTAATATCAAAAACGCCTTCTGAATATCTGAGCATTTAATGTATTTATTCATTTTAATGTAATCAGTAAGTGATTTGATTGATTCTGCTGCTCATCTAAATACACTTGAGAGTGCCAAACAGTGGTACTCTCTTTTACATAGTGTGCAATCCACCTTATCTCAATAACTTAATGTCACTATGTTATTGTAATGTATTTGACAAATGTTAATAAGCGGTTATGTAAAATATAGGTCTTTTGCCACTGTTGAAATGCGAGCTTGAAATCCATTAAAGCACAGAGATGTCTGAATGACCATAATAGTTTCGGAGGGAGTAGCTTTACAGAATAACATTATTCACCTACGGTTAATTTTGATAGATGAAAGGCCTGTGGAGCCTAATATTTTATCGCAGTCACACGTATTAGCCATTGTTTGGAAAAAAGACTTAATCTATTAAACATTTGGAGATACAGTTTCACATTACTTCCTTTTGCTGGGCATCTTGGCATAAAACCAGAAGGCATCTAGCATATGTCAAGTCCGATGATATAATTGAGAGAGCAATAAAAGCAGACAATTTGGTTTTGATTTACCCAGCATCCAAATTTGCAAAAATTACTTTAGAGAACAGAAGGTGTAGGGAATAAGATACACTTAATGAACGGAAACTATGTTTAATAACTTGCATTTTCTGCGACAGCTTTCTAAACCTATCAGACAAATTATGTATTTTTGACACTTAAACTAAGCGTACTAGATTTCACCAATATAGTAGTTCCTCCATGCAGTAAGAGATATGGCAGCTTCGGAGTGCTACTTTTATTTGATTCTAAGTTGAAGCACAGCATACAATTAACAACTGGCTAAACACACAGGGGCACATGTACAAGACCCTATCGCCAGCCCAACGTCACTTTTATCGACGTTGTGATGGCGATTGGGGCTGCGCCCTATTTATAACGCACCGTCAAGCCACTTAATGTGACCTAACACTGCCTTGTAAATAGGGCCCCTTTCACGCTATGGTTAGCGTGAAAGGGGTGGGCCGTGTGTTTTGCGGAGGGCGTTCCACCGCAACACCCTAGTTTTTGACGCTGCCCCCATGTACAGGGATGGTGTACATAGGAGGCAGAGCCAAAATTAAGACCAGGAAAAACCTGGTCATAAGTTGGCGAAACGAGGGGAAATGCATTATTTCTCCTCAATTTTGCTTTTTCCATGTGTGCTGCCTTGTGCTGCACACATGGAAAAAGCAAAATTCCATGGATTGGTTATGCACAGGAAGATCCCCCTTCCTGTACATAAGCAATCTAAAACAAAATGCAATTTTATGACTTTCATGTGTACTCCATGAAGCAGCACACATGAAAGTGACAAAATTGCATTTCAGGATTTTTTATGTGCAGGAAGGGACACCTTCCTACACATTAACAATCCTCCCCTGCACTCAGACACCCTCGCACCAGGAAGGCTAACTCCTTTCTCCGCCACTTTCTTGTACGTATCCCCCACAGTGTTCTGCACCATTGCACTGTGTTAATGGAAGTGTCTGTATAACATAGTGGAAGACAATCACAATCAGTAAGCGATTATTTTGCCTGATTAATTAAGTCAGCAGGTTGCTTAAGATGGGGTAGTGAACACAACTTAAGTACCATGTACATGCCAAAGGGTCGCCCCACTTCAGAGGCCATTAGAGCACTACATAGGCTCCCTGTTCATCAAAGAGCCAATTTTAAGTCTCTTTGCCTAGAACATAAGGCCCTCTATGGAGTAATCTCCGGGGAAGTACGGAAACTTTTTACCAGATATTCTACAGCAAGAACTCTTAGATCCAAAACTCTGGAATCAGATGCGATCTACCTTGCGAATTCAACGAGATCAGATGAGGTTCATGAAAGAACTAAAAACCTGGCTGTTTGCTAAAATTTAAAACATCCAGAGCCAGGTTGCTCCAGTTACCTGCGTATCACATTTAGCACCAACACGCCTCGGCATTGGCTGCGCTCTATAAATAACAATTCAAATCAAATCAAATATGTTTTTTCTACCCACATTGCAGGAGAATCTACATAATATCATGGCGTCCCTAAAGAGACTGCCGCTATTGTAATAATAAACTCATACTCACTTAAACGCACACCCAGATCTTGCTTCTTACATCCATGCAAGAATATGATGCGTTTCGCTGTTGGGGAGAAATTACATCTGTCTAAGAAAAGTTTTGTCAACAACATATCTATGAAAACCTGATTTATTCAAAATTGAGCATGCTGTCCCAGTTAATGTTGTCTTGTCTACTGCAAAAGTAGAGTAAGTATCATGTACGCAGGCAGGTGGATATGTTTCTCATGCCTCCTTTTTCCTAATCGGTTGACCTGAGTAGTAGAGCCAGTGGCATCTGGTGACCTTTAAACGTGGTTACAAAAAGATTAATTGGTGGACAGAATACAGAACAATGTCATACATTCACCCCAGCACAGAGATCCGGGCCTATATCCATCGTTTTCTTGCTCCCCATGCCACTCCAATTTGAGCCAAGCCATATGCAAATTAGTCTTGACCCTGGGCCAATGGGAACAATCCAGCACAAACTGCCAGGCCACGTCTTCCCTGGACTGGAAACAAGTTTCAGGGTTTCACCCCTCATCAGCCAGGACAGCTTGACTCCAGTGTCATGGGGAGCACGGGACCCACGTCTGGGCATGCCCATCCCACACGGGGTGACAAATGCAAAAAGTAAAATTGATCAACAGAATGCTGAACAATGTCATACATTCACCTCAGTACAGAGATCTGGAACTAAATCAATCATTTTTTTGCTCCCCAAGCCACTCCAATTTCAACCCAGCCATATGCAAATCATGTGTGACCCTGCGCCCAATGGAAACAGTCCAGCACAAACTGCCAGGCCAGGTCCACGCTGGACTGGAAATAAGCACCCTAGGACCAGGTTTCACCCCTCCTCAGCCAGTGACACTCATTTACATTAACTGTCATTTTCCCTTCCTCAGATTCATTCCAATACTCACTCTTACTATCACTCATTCTCACTGACTATGACTCACTCTTTAACTCAGATATACACATCGTCACACAGACATGCTCAGAGTGCTGGCATTCCAACAGCCCTGAACATTCTCTCTGACAGCTATCGCAGGTGGCTTCATACACTTGTGACAGTCATCAGACCCTGGGCCAGATATACCACCTTATTTTGCGGCCACAAACAGGAGATCCTCCAGTTTGCGAATGCAGAACAGGGCAATGTCATGTACAAATGCTTTTTAGCGAGTCACTGATTCGCAAAATAGCATTTGTGACTCTCGCTATTAGGAAGGGGCGCTCCTTCCTAATAGCGAGACTCACTGCCATGTACTATTGTTTTGCAACCGCATTTCAGGCCGCAAAACGCTTGCTGTTTACTACCTACTTCTAGTAGGTGGTAAACCACTCGCAAACGGGAAGGGTTCCACTTTTGCGAGCATGTGAGAAAATATTTTTTAAGAGCAGGTAGTGGTCCCGGGGACCTCTGCCTACTCTTAAAAGAATGAAACTGAAAAGTTTCAATTTTCTTTTTTAAATACATCCTGCATTCCTTTAAGGGAAACTGGCTGCATTTAATAAAGAAAAATTGCTGTATTAAAAAAGCAGTCATAGACAAGGTGGTCTGCTGACCCCAGCAGGCCACCATCCCTGTAAGTGCTGGCCATTCCCAATGGGGTCGCAAATAACGACTGCATCATGAATATCAATGAGGCATGCAATTTGCGACCCCATTGGGAATCGCAAACAGTGTCTGAGACACTGCTGTACATTCACATTTGCAAGTCGCAAAGTGCGAGTCGCAATTTGATGCAATTTGCAACTCGCCAATGTTGGACTGACTGAACGTAACTGTAAACAAAACCCTTCCCCAGCACATCTAAAACTTCTCCGACAGGCCAGAAATGCCTACAATAAGAAAATCCTCAACTCAAAAAAATAATTCTTCAGAACTGAACTGGAGAACACCAAAAATCGACCTTTCATGCTGTTCGACTTGATCAAACACCAATTCAACAAACTAGCGAAAACCTCCAAAGAAACACCTAAACCCCTAATAAAAAGCGAGGAATTCTCTTCCTTCTTCAGCGACAAAGTGTCTGCCCTAGGTAACAAACTCAAATCTGCAACTCACCTCTTCTCTAGAAACCTCACCCAAAACCAGCGCACTGGTCCAATTTTAAAATCTATGACGAACATTCTATCTCAAAAATTCTAGCCTACTTAAACCCGAACATTCACTTCCATGATCCTCTCCCATCTAACTACCTAGCGCCGCCTCTCAGGCTGTCATCCCTTCCTGAACCTCAAAAATCAACACCTTCCTCCTACTGTGCTCAATTCCTGATTCGCTCAAGGCTGGCCAAGTTGTCCCCATCCTAAAAAAACACATACTAAACCCTGGTTCCACTAAGAACTTAGACCCATATCTAACATTCCACTCCTAGCCAAAGTTCTGGAAAAATGTGTGCAACAGCAACTGAGCCTACACGTCAACAAATTTCACCTGTTAGATAACTTCCAATCCAGGTTCAGATTGGGACAAAGCATGAAACCCACCCTCCTCCACATTGTAGATGAGGCTCTCCAAGCCCTTGACCAAGGCAAAACCTATCTCCTAATCCTCCTAGACCTTTCCTCTGCCTTCGACACGGTTAACCATCAATTTCTCCTTGAACACCTCAAACTCAGGATGGGGTTGAATGACACCGTCCTTGAATGGTTTAGATCAGCGTTTCCCAAACTGTGGTCCGCGGACCCCCAGGGGTCCGTGAGACATTCCTAGGGGGTCCGCAGGACTCAGGTGCCTGTGGTCGTGAGTGGTTAGAGCCGGAGGGGGCCTCTGGGGGCCGCCCTCCCTCGCAAGGGCGGAAACTGATTAGTGCTTAAGGGGCCCTAGTCGCTCTCCTTCGTAAGGCGGCTTCTTGCGAGTTGAGATTGGTGCCAGGGCGGTAAGTCATTAGCACTTCATGAGCGTCCGAGCCCACTTGCACGGCGTTAAGGATTAGCGCGGGGGAGGTCTGTAGTTCCGCCTTGCTCCTGGCATAGATAGCATTTCTCTGCGGCGCACTGCAGCGCTCACAGGTCCTGGCTGAAGTCTCTGGGGTATCCTATGCAGCCCTGGGGACAGACGGGTCCTGTGGTCAGAACAGCAGAGAATACATACCCACCCCTCAAAGCACTCCGAATGTGCCCCCTCTACCCCCCCCCTCCTCGTAAAATCAGGATAAAGGTGAGCTACCATGACAGGAAGTGTTAAGGGAGGCCACGCCGCCTTCAGCTCTGAATCAACACAGTGATGAATCTGTTGTGCTCAAGTCCCGGCCCAGACACAGCATAAAAGCCCATGCGTGCAGCAGGTTATTTCCCACCAGGATGATGTGGCAGACGCCCCTTACCTCATTGTTGCGGAACTTCAACTCCCAGCTTGAACTCGTTCACCAGCAATTTTCCCACAATGCACCTGCGCACTATGTTTGTGATACCAGTGTTTTGATTTATTTTGTGTTTTCCTTACAGACCAACAGGTGCACGTGGGCCTCGGTCTTTACAGGCCTTTATTTTTCGTCACTTGCGATCAGGCGGACGCTGATTTTCTCAGCCCCAATCTGGGGTGCCAATACAAAATTAATGAGGGCTGGTCCTGGCTGAGAGCCGTGTCTGCCAAGGCCTGAATATAGTAACTGTATATTAACACAGTGCAGCCTGCCGCAAACACGTCTGTCGTCTTCTGGATCTAGAATCAGGGGTCCAGGCCGCCGACAGTGGGTGTACCCCCCCCCCCTTCAGAGTTGGGCCTTGTTGTATATTCGCGCATTTAATGAAAAATGAAACGCCCATGCGTCCTCACAGCACACAAGAGCTGTGAATGTTGGCGCAGGGGCAGCGAGACCATAACAATACAATCGGGAGGCAGGGGCAGCGAATGGGCAGTCAGGGTGGCGGGGCCGCAGGGAAACAAGTGGAAAAGAAAGCAAAATGGGCACAAAAACAAGGAAAAACAAGCACTGGCGTTGCCAATAGGTTTCGCATTTAGAAAGTTGGAGCTATTGGTTTTGTAAATGACATTTTATATTTATATATCGTTATTGGCATTGTCAATAACAATATATAAATATAAAATGTCATTTACAAAACCAATAGCTCCAACTTTCCAAATGCGAAACCTATTGGCAACGCCAGTGCTTGTTTTATTATATTATTTTTTGCGTGAATCTACAGAAGATGTAGCCCCCGGGAAGAACTCCCCAGCACCCCCTAACCTCTCCACCCCGACCCCCCTCGTTGTCATTGGCCTCTGGTGAACCTTTGACCAGAGGTGCCTTCTAGGGCAGTAAAGCCATATACTTCTCTTTCCAAACCCTGCCATTTGTTCCTGCCTCCCTTTGGAAGGGGTGTCGATGGCGTGGGGGTGGGGCTGGAAGGTGGGCTAGAAGTTTCACATGTGGGGTCTCTTGGATAGCCGCGGGGCGGGAGGGGGAGGGTTTGAGAATTGCTAATATGTTTGGTGAACATGAATATGACTTTGAAGTCTCAGTAATTTGAATTGTTTATTTTTTAATCTATGGCTTTTTACGGTCTTTGCTGATAATAATGAAAAAAGAGAACACTGGCATTCTACAGCATGCACAAGATCACAGGCTCACGCAGTGAAATCAACAGTGATGTGCTTCTAGAAAGCTCCCCATAATTATTGGAGTTTTTTTAAAGGTTTATAAGTAGAGATTTCTACAAATGCAAAGAAAGCATGGTTAATAAAAAAAAATCAAATAAAATACTGGTGGTTGTGTGTGGGAAGCGGTATACAAACGAGGGAGCAAGAAAGCAAATGGTCTCCCACGAAGTGCTGAAATAAGAAACAAGCATGCAGAGGGTGGCGAAGGTATAGTTAAAATGATCAGAGGGAGAAGAGAGCACGAGGAGAGAAGGAGAGAGTATGGATGGATGGAAAGGGAGTGAAGGCTTCGTGAGATGAAAGGAGTGGGTCTGTTGTTGTGCTTTTTTTGCCAAGGCTGCTTTTGTTTCCCCAGTTCGGTACTAATGTCATCTCAGTTTATCTGTGGCAGACTCCTAGCAGAGCCATACTGTGCTTGCAGTTTGTGGCAGACGACCAAATACATTAAACTGGGTACTTATTTGTGGCGTCCCTCATGGCCAATAAAGGAAATCCCACATTCAAAGGAGCATAACTCCTTCGCTGTCAACCATTTTCTTGACTCCCCCACTGTAGATATCAGCTGCCGAAAGGCTGTCTGAAGGAGGCACTGCCTGCAACGCGTTCCAGCTTGAGAAATGGAAAAGGCACACACGCTTCAAAATAGACCTGAGAAGTGTTACAACTGGAATGATATGCAGTGCCAGCCTGTGAGTCTCCCGCCGAGTAACAGGGAATGCGAAGCTATTTTGTGTTTCGTTGTCTTGTGCACTGCGAGTAAGGAATGCGCATCGCACGAGTCATTATAGTGGAAAATAAAGTTTATCCATACATTTGTTCTTGGTTAAAGACACATAGCTCGATAATGCAATGATGACGCCTTAATTATGTTAAGCCATATTTTAGGTTCCAACTTTCAGCACCACTTAGCTTCATTATGAGACAGGGACATGTGAGATGCCGGGGTGTGGGTGCGTGCTGTGTACGGTGTTTTCTCCCCATAGTTAAGGCACCTTCATTATGATAAAAATAATAAAACATGGCACATGTATTTCCTTTGCGACTAGCCTAGGCGTTATTCTTTGTGTAAACAGGCAGATGTTCACTTCCCACCAATCAGCTTTGCTGCCTCTCCCATCGCCCCATCTCCCGCCTACAAGGAAGCACACACAATGCACCTCTGCCTGCATTTGCAGCCGCGGTGCCCCCGTATTTTTTTTTCCTGTACCCAAGTGTTTATATCTACATATCGAAATGAGCATGAGAATAGTACCCGCTGTATTGCACCGGAGCTGTTACCATATGCATGGAAGCCGAAACAAGCTAATATAATAAAAACAAGCATGGCTGACGTGTAAGCAATGGCACATATTGATTGTGCGAAGATGTTTAGAAAAGAGCCTGGTGGTGGGGGGGCGGGAATGCGAGCGAGGGGAGGAGGAGTGTGGGATTAGGGAGATGCGCGGAGTGAAGCCGGATGGGGGCGGGAGAGCCTGGGGAGATGCGCGTGCTTGTGTGGTCACGTGACCCGCTTTTGTGGCCACGTGACCTCACATGCACTGGGAAGAAACCGCAGTGGTTTCACTAGTCGATCGAGCCCTTGAATTTTCACCTATTACATTCGCAAGCGAATGATAATAGGCGAAACCTAACGAGTGGCGCAGAAGGGTACAAAAAAACGAGTAGAACAGAGGGCAGAAGGGCACAAAAAACTAGTGGAACAGGGCAGAAAGGCACAAAAAACGAGTGGAACAGAGGACAGAAGGGCACAAAAAACAACGGAAAAACGAGTGGAACAGAGGGCAGAAGGGCACAAAAAACAAGTGGAACAGAGGGCAGAAAGGCACAAAAAACGAGGGGAAAACGAGTGGAACAGAGGGCAGAAAGGCACAAGAAACAATGGAAAAACGAGTGGAACAGAAGGCAGAAGGGCACAAAAGACGAGTGGAACTGAGGGCAGAAAGGCACAAAAAACGAGGGAAAAACGAGTGGAACAGAAGGCAGAAGGGCACAAAAAACAAGTGGAACAGAAGGCAAAAGAGGCACAAAAACAAGGGAAAAACGATTGGCACAGAGGGCAGACAGGCACAAAAAACGAGTGGCACAGAGGCAAAATACAGAATACAGAAATATAGGGGCAGCTAAGAACAGAAGGCAGAACTGGCTGAGAGGCACGGGGGCAGCAAGGGGAACAGAAGGGAAAACTGGGCAGAGACACGGGGCAGCGTGGGGTACAGAAGGAAAGACCGGGCAGAGTGAGCAAGAGGTTTTTAAAAATAAATTTAAATTGTACAAATTGCTTGGGGGTCCCCGACTTCCAGTAGTGATTCAGTGGGGGTCCTCAGGAGTCAAAAGTTTGGGAACCACTGGTTTAGATCATTCCTCCAAAACCGCTCACAGAGAGTCCTCATCAACGGTAATCTATCCGCCCCCTCTCCGGTTACGGTTGGAGTCCCCCAAGGATCAACCCTCTTCCCTACACTCTTCAACCTTTACCTTGAACCTTGAACCGAGGTTCTACGTGGCGCCAATATCTCCTACCTTATGTACGCCAACAATACACACATCTAAGTAAAAATATCTTCCCCTGAGGAAATTTTCTACCTGAATGAGGCCCTGAAGCTGACAGTACACTGGCTCACCGCCAACCAGCTTAAACTCAATGCAAATAAAACTGAATTTCTTCTGATTTCCCCACCCAAACCCAATCCAGACATCCAGGAATGGATCAAGACCATCTCAGCACTAAACTGCCTTCCTATCATTGTTGACTCAGCGAAATCTCTTGGAATAACCCTGGAACACAGCCTGAACATGCATGGCCATATAAATTCGATGGCCAAAAAGGCTAGATTCCACCTGAGTTACCTAAGAAACCTAAAACCCTTCCTCGATGTGTCTGACCTTAAAACGGCAGTACAGGCTCTAGTCATTTCCAGATTAGAATATGGATGCTCCACTCTTACAGGGCTACCCAAGAAATCCCTGGCCCCCATTGAAAGCCTGCCTCAACACTACCGCCAGACTACTAACCGGCTCAAAGAAATTCAACCACATCTCTCCCCATCTCAAAGCACTGAACCGGCTTCCCCTAGAGGTGAGAATCCAATTTAAACTGGCCTTCATTACTCACAAAGCTCTTTATAACAACTCCCCTACATTTCTTGCACATAAACTTGTGATATCAGGAGGACCTAGAAACTCCCGATCTGCCAAAGACCTACTGCTGCAACCAGCACGCTTCCAGAAGAAAAAACCTACAATCGGGCCTTCACTGGGGCTGCGCCAAGGATTTGGAACTCTCTCCCACCCGCCATCAGAAGACTTCCATCCTTCGCACACTTTAAGAAGGAGACCAAAACCTTCTCAATGGGTAAATACCTTGTCTAATGAACACATTACATTATTATCACTACCTATTCCTGCACTCCTGGGCATCCCCCCAAGGGTTGAGACTATGTGCCTTCTGGTACAATGTATCTACCTGTTTTAATTTCTTTCCCACATGTAGCCGGGACTTTAGACTGTGTGGTTTCTTGCATTATGTATCCCCTATTTTACCCAATTGATCCTTCCCTTCCAAACGCTTTGTACACCACCCTTAATACTGTAAAGCGCTCTGATACCCTCGTGGGTCTGGTTCGCGCTCTATAAAACTATAAATAAATAAAGAAACAAATAAACATCTGATCCAATGTCATTAGCTATCTCAGGATGTTGCTGGACCTGATGTAGAACTGCATTTATTTATTATACCAAGTACTATAAATATTTCCTCTTGATATAATGAAACTGGAAGTTAAAACAAGATGAGTCTAGCTGTGGAGCCCATAAATGAGAGCCACCACTGGGACACCTTTGTATCACATATTAGGGCCTAGCATCTAATGCATTAAATATCACACCTGATAAAATTGAAAGATTTATGCAAAATTATTGAGAGAGATAATTATTGCCTAATCAGAGTTATCTCCTTGAAAATAAGGCATAACATGCAGATGTTGATACTGTAGAACTAAACCAGGGCAGTTGGATGATGCCCTTGTCTAACCTCACTGTGAGAAGCCAGCCTGGTATATGATGTCCACTTATGTAAGTGGGTACCTTGCACTAGTCCAGACAACCCTAACCGTGATTTCAGAGGTCTTAGACAACCTTAGATAGCTCTCTCAGTGGTAGCTGCGGAGAGCAGCCTTCAGGCTTAGTCCAGAAGGAATGTAAAGCCGCTTGGTTTACCAGAATACCATCTCATAGTATAGATTAAGAACCACACAAGGTATTTATAAAAAATATGAATTTATTATATAATACTCTCTAACTTGTTTAGGTATCTCCTACCCGGAGATAAACACCATGCACACAATACTTTGCAAAGAAACACATTAAATAGCACAGAATACTCAGTGGACCCCTGGGGGACCAAACCATCTACTAAGAAAGTGGTATGAGAAACACGACTCGGGTCAAGACAACGTCGAAAGGACGTAGAAGTGCAGGGGACCCAAGGAGAGCCTAAGGTGAGTAGATAGGAACCCCACGCAGAGCTTGTGCAGTGTGGGAACACAACTGCGTGTTCCGTACAACTCTTCGTGTAAGTCACGGTTGGATTTTTAAAAGATTAAGGACCCTTCCCAGTGGACCTTGAAGAAACCCTGTGGAAGACAGAAGGTTGGAGAGCCACACTACCCATGAATACCCTAGTACCTACGTTACCTACACCAGGGAAGCCGGTGCATACGTGTGAAGTAGTGTCAGAAACCGCTGTCGAACATAATGGAGGACTTCAGTAAAGTGCTGCTGCTGAAGAAGGAGAAAGTGTCTGGCAGAATCAGAAGCTGGATTCTAGATGAGAGGTACCTGAAAGCAGAGGGGACAGAGTCTATATCACTCATGAGTGACCATGAGACTTGGAAGACAAATGTCCTCCGATGTCGGGTATTGCAGGATGGGTGATGATGACCTTGACTCAGCAGCTGTGAAAACAAGGTGACACTGAGGAAGGGCAGGAGACCGTGCACAAGCTGCCCCATGAAGGATGTTGTGTGCTGAGGGATCAGTGTCCCGCAGGAGCACCAACAAGCCTTGCCAAATACAAACAACGCAGGAATTGCAGAAGGACCAACATCTGGACCAGCACAGCAAGGTCCCGGGGACTCACCACAATCAAGGGAGTCAGGACAGACCCTGGTCAATCAGGGGAGCCCAAAAGAAACAAAGGTGACCCTCCAGTGGACCCACAGGCCAGAGGCACTGGAGTCGGGAGAGGACCTCAAGCAGCTCATGAAAAGTTGCTGGCCACGATGCACAGGATGCAGTGATGCTGAAGACTCTGGTCACTGGAGGTGCTCGAGGTTGGGGCTACTTGGAGCCCAAAGATCTTCTTGGAATTAAATCAACAAGCCTTTGCAACTGCAGGTTGACGCTATGCACAGAGGTTCAATTATTGCAACCCCCATGAGGGATACTGGCCTCAAACTTGGTGAGTGGACAGGGCAGGCCTCAGGAGCTGTGGAAAAATACCACCTGTGTTTCAGAACCTTACAGAGTCCAGTGGAGCTCAGGATAAGCAGACCGGTCGACTTAGTTGTGGTGCTTGAGAATGCAGAGGAGTGAACCCTTCACTTGAAGGGAGACTCCTTGAGATGTCTTCGATGCCAACGGACCTTGGAAGGTTCCTGTATGGTGCACAGGCACAGATGATGCATCAGACTGGAAGGGAGACAAAGAAGAGCCCAAACAAAGTCCAGCAAAGTACAGAGTGCCCAGACGGTAGAAGAAGTGGTGTCTGATCTGAATCTTATCCCATGATGAATCTAGAGACCTACACCCAGGTAAGCCCTTAAGTAGACTAGGAAAAGGGTTGAGATGATTCAGAAGACTCTCCCAGGGGTGGGTCTGGACAGGGGGGAGGTTACTCTCATGTCCTTTGTCCAATTTCTCTCCAGAGAGGGTGCAAATTGCTACCAGGACTGGTTTGAACTACACTATGCACGGGGACAACAAATGTGCCCCTCATGCAGACTTAGTGGTGCTGGCAAGAGCTCTCACCGAGTCCCAATACACTAAATCCTGTCTGGGAAGTGGTCACACCTCCCTGTGACAGGATGCCTATTGTTCTGCCTTCTTCTGATCAAGCTTTGCTCAGCAGCAGGAGGGCAGAATCATGTCTCTGGTCAGCAGCAACCATGTTGTGCTGTCTGGGTCTAGAAGACTGGTACCGGGAGCACTGATGACCTAACAGAGGGCCTTTACAGTGCTTGGAATCATACCCCCACACTGTTTATGGACACATTTAATTTTCCAGCCCTGGGTATATTGTATACCACTTTATTAGGGAGTTATGCATGAATTAAATGCCAATATGGTGTAAGCTAATTTTACCATGTTTAAACAAAACAGGAGAGGTGAAGGCAAAAACTTTGGGGGTCACGCTGCAGAGAGTCAAGTCCAGATGCTGGTAAGAACTGAGATCCAGAAGAAAGAGAAAAAATAGAAAATCGTAAAATGGAAGCATTTGGTACAGGCCAAGGAGCCGCAACTCAGCCACCACCAAATTCTTTTGAGGACTTAATAGAGACCACCTTACAGCCTGAGAGTATTGTGGATTTAACATATACTGCTACCTCTACACCACCTCTCCAAGTGTAATACTAGTAAACATTACAATTACATTTCTATTTTAAAACCAATAATATTTTGCAATTTAAAAATATGCAACTTCCACTACAGACTATTTTTTGGTTTTATCTTACTGTTGCATTATGGGAGATGTAGATCATACATTTAGGTATACCTATACACATAGATTCATACTTTTTTTTAACAATGATAAATGCCTTTAGAAATGTGAAATAAAACACTTTAAAGTTTTGTATACATTTAATGTATCTTTTGTAGTGCAAAAACACTCTTTCTTTTACGCCCAGCATATTAACAGAAACATGTGCATAACACAGAGAGGACAAGAGTCAGGAGCACAGGCACCTCAAGGCACTTAATCTGACATGGATAAGAGAAGGAGCCACCACCCACCATGTCACCAACAATGTCTCTAGGGCGCAGACCAACAGTTGCCACACACCAAGATTTTCCTGAGGAATCTAAAGAACCTATGATACCCAGGGAAACACCTCAACCTGTTTTCAAGAACAAGACAAATGTTCAGGAGGCTTGAACAGCTGTGTCACAGTGTTTAAACTCAAAGTATTTTTGCCCATGTAAGACTTAATAATGGGGTAGAAACCTCAGAATTGTTTGGTTGTTTAAAGGCATCCATGTTTTCCGTGCAGCACCTAAAAAAATGTAAAAGGTGCTAATAAACAGCTAGTGAGCATTAACAAAAGCAAACCACCATTTCAATAAGATATGGTTTAGATCAGTTCACTAAAACAGTTGAGGAGGGACAAAGAACGCTTTGTGACAAATGCGATCACTTAACAGAGGCAATAACCAACTTAAGTTATCTTACGAAGAAGGAAAGTGTCTCACATAGGCTCAGAGATAACCAATATATCTCACACACTGATGAAGTCACTAGATCAATTAACTGTCTTGGCCATGCTACTACCAACTTATCAAGGTAACATGGTCCACCTGCAAGCTGAGATGGGGCACAAAAGAGGGGATTGTGCATGGTGCCTTATGCAGGTTACCAGTGACTTAGAAGACAATAGGCTACCCAAATAGCTGTTGCTGGTGAAATAGATGGCAGTGTGTGAGAAGTTGGCCTGGCATATGCTGTCCACTATTCTAGTGGGCACCTTGCACCAGTCCAGATGACCCCTTATTGATGGTAGGTTAAAGACAACCTTATAGAAAGCTATCCTAGTGGTAGCTGTGGAGAGCAGCCTTCAGGCTAAGTCTTGAAAGAATGTAAAGCAGCTTATTTTACCAGTCTATAATCGTGAATGACCAAATGAAAGGAGAACCACCCCAGGTATTTTTATAAAATATATGTATTTATTCTAAACACACTCCTCTAGTCTCTTTATGAGGCTAGTGGCAAAAGTACATCAATTAAACTTATTTAGCACACAGTAAATTAGCACAGTATACGTTTAGCCCTAGGGGCCTCAAAAACCATATATTAAGAAAGTGGTATGAGAACCACGACTGTCATAGATACAGGGCCTAGGGCCTGTAGAACCACTGGGGCCACCATGAACCCCCCAAGGTAGTGACACAGGAGACCCACTGGGGAAAAAATGCAGTGTCTAAATACAGACGGGAATCACCATTTACTTCTATGGGGAAAGTCACGGTTGGAGAATTACAAAGGAAGGACACTTAGAAGGAGACTTGGAGCAAACCCCTTTAGAACTAGGCAGTTCTAGAGGCAATACCCATGGGAGCACTGGAGTACTCGTATTATCTCACCCAGGGAAGCCAGGTGCATAGGTGTCTTTTCGTGTCACGTTTCGTTGTCGTTTTCATTGGCGAGCTGCGAGAAAGTGCTGCAGGCGACCAAGTCAAAAGTGTCCGGATGGATCCAAGCCTGGATAGGAGTCGAGAAGAACCTGAAAGCTGAGGGGACAGAGTCTGGGTCACTAGCCAGTGACCAGGAAGGCAAAGAGAAGATGCCAACCGATGTCGGGTGCTTGCAAGTGAAGCTTGACTCTTCAGCCACGCGGAGCAGGAGGTGTCGACGATAACCTGGAGCTTGATTTGAGCTGTCCCACGAAGGATGTAGAGTGCTGCGGTGTAGGATTACGGATGGGACCCAACAAGCCTTGAAAACAGCAACCCACCCAGAAGCAGAGATTGGCTTCGGTGCAGACCAGCAACGTCTGAGGGACTCACCCTTTGGAGGGGAGTCAGGGCACGTCTGGAGCAACCAGGAAAGCCCAAGAAACAGAAGAGTTTTTTTTTTGTTTGGTTTTTTTCGGAGTTTTATATAGCGCGAACTAGAACCGAACCGAATCAGTTATCAGAGCGCTTTACATAGCACCAGTTACGTTACATGAGGACACACACTTTCATTTTTTTTAGGCACGGGGAGATTAAGTGATTTGCCGAGAATCACAGGGGGGTTTTGGCGTCGTTACCGAGACTCAAACCCAGATCCCCAGGTCCGAGGTCGAGCGCCTTAGCCGTAAGGCCGTTACCTTTGTGGGGATCCACCAGTTGACAGACCAGGGATCATGAAGGAGCCTCAAACGGAAATGCAAGAAGCGGGCCCACGGAACACTTTTGGAGTGTAGGCCCACAATCTTCAGTGCAAATGGTGCTCGGGGCTTGGACTATGAGTAGCCTAATGCACAACTTCGGGAAAGCTCGGGAAGGTGATGCACTTGCAAATGTGCAAGGTGTCCAGGAGTTCCGGTCCCACATCTCATTTGATGGCTGCGGGTCTCACCTTTGCTGGGATCTTGTGTTGGCCTCTAAGATGTCTGGAAGTCCATGTCCTGTGTCGCAAATCCATCAGGATCCAGCAGGAGCCTTGGAAATGCAGACTGGTAAGATGCTTCTTTGGTGCCTGTTTGAACAGGGGAGTCACTCTTTGAACCCAATGGAGATTCTTCCGTCTTCTAGTCGAAATAGAATGTCGAAGGTCCTTAACATATGTTGCAGAGTTTCATCTAAGGACGGGGTTCCCATACGTATACTAAGCTTAGGGGTTGGACTTACTCTAGGGACCCACCTGTGGGTGGATCCAGGGAGGGGGTGGTTACACCGCTTTCCCTAGTTTTGTGCCAGAGCAGGGGCTGAGCACCCCTGCAACCGGTTTGAACTGGTATATGCACAGGGACACCAAGCGTGCCTCCAGCACTGTCTGAAAAGCATTCACTGAATGCACCCACCCAGCCCAAATACACTAAAGCCTGTCTGGGAAGGTGGTTGCACCTCCCTATGACAGGAAACCTATTGTGCAGGCCTCCACTGCCGGAGTTTCATCCAGCAGCAGGAGGTCAGACTTGTGTCTTTGGCTGCAGCATCCATTTTGTGAAGCTGGGGCTCTTTTAAACTATTACCAGTCAGGTAAGTGCGTACATGTCTTCTCCCTCTAGAAGGGTGGGATTCTACCCCCATCACGAGAATTGGCGGGGAGGTAGGATTCCAAAGTGTTTGACACCAAACACGACATGTTTCCATGCAACCATTCCAAAGTTAGCATTTACAGCGAGGTTATAATGCACTTAAGAGTATATGGTCTGACTGCATCACAGAACAGCTACAGAGAATAGATTCTGAAAGCTGCAGAGGGGTCCTGCTCATGCACAAAACCTTCAGGATTGGTAATGTTGAGTTTTTACGGAGTTATGCCCAAGTAAAAGCCACTCGGCCTGGGTCATCAAAGTGGTACGTTCAGACAGTTGGTCGGGGTTGTCATATGTTATAAAAGGAATTTAAAAGAACGGTAAAAACAGAAAAACAATTCACCACTGAGAAAGCAAGGGCAAATTCCGAATCAGAAATGTTATTCACAAATTTAACACCAGCAATAAATGCAATTGTTAATCATAGCATTAATGGGTCTCAGTTTGTTAATTTTCCAAACAATGGTAGCATCAAATCTGTTCACAGTGCTCTTATAGTGTAGGGAAAAACGGACAAAATAGGGAAGTGGTACTGAATAGGTGGGTGAGGGACAGGGTTAAGGTGTTTGTCACATAAATACAATACACAATATATACAGATTGTCCTTTCCAGCCTATTACAGGTCAATAAGTCCCTATTTACACATTGCTCATAAGTATTATCACAAATAATTAATTTTGTACTATGATCATGTAGGTGTTTTGATAGGACGGTCTACGTTTAGACCCCAGTAAAATGGAGGGTGAGTGATGTCCTCACGTCGGGGTCTACATCAGGACAGATGAGCACATAAGAATAATAATGTGGGTTCAGTGTCATAATGAGTTAAGGAGTGGTGAACATGTCAGGCAGGCAAAGTAAATAACACCTACTTGGATAAGGAGGGACGAGCATCGTGCGATCCTTAATGGGCTCACAAAGGGCTCCAGGTATTCTAAATGGAAGACATGCTGGGTAAGTGTACATGTCAAGATAAACAATTCCCCTTATGAAAGGGAAGAATAGAAGGTTGGCGTACTCACTTCTAACATGGGGAATCAATCTCCCGGTAATGGTGGAACCAATCAATAGCTCTGAGGGGAGAAGGTAATAATCAGGGTCAATCGTGGGTGGGGAGGTCCATACAAGCGCTTGAAATGCAGTGGGGGTGTACTGTTAGGCAAAAAAATATTCAGCGGTATAACAAGGGGTTGTTCAAAGAAGTAGTATTAGTGGGGAAAGGAACTATCAGTAGAATGCCCTTGTCACAAAAAAGATTTCCTCTAAAGTATGAACTCATGCCGTGGAAGTTAGTAAGACTGTGGCGGTACTGTTAGGCAGAGAAACCATCACTCGATAATGGGGAAAAAGGCTCGGAGGCGGTGAATGCGGTGTAATCCTGACAACAGGCCCGCAAGTGCGCCGATTTTACGCTCTAGGGTGTGTCCGACTGTGACTACCAAAGCGGGCTGTTAGTGTATCGACGTTGTGTACTTAAAACCAAAAACAAAGTGCCTGGCATCATGGAGCTTACCTCCTTCGTGACTTGTTCGATTGATCAGGGAGCGAGACCTGTCTCCTCACACTAGATGTAGGGAAAGGCCTCGGTGTTCGTGCACCGTGAGGTGCAGCCGCTCGATGGTTCCCGGGGGCTCGCCTCACACTGGCCAATGGCTAGAGGTGGGGCGTGTCTTAGGTTCAGATGATGGTGTAGTACTGTAGTTGGTCCGGTGACGATCACCCTAGCAGATGTGTGCCAGCGGTTGCACAGTGAATGCTTAATGCATAGAGCAAGCCTTGCGGATCATATATTTGGATGAATTGCGCAAATGTCAGGACTTCATATTGTGTATAAGTCCGCATTTAAACCATATACCAAACGCATTCAGTGAAATAATAGTACGTGTCATCCAATAAATATAACATGGTTTATTAGCTGTTGGTGAAAACATGGTCAGCCAGGTACATTAGAGAATCTTATTATAAACAGATAACATAGATTAGGCTCTCACCTAGATCAATTGCGCAAATGTCAGGACTTCATACAAGGGAAGTCTGTATTTGGACCATAAACCAAACGTATTCAGTGTATTGATATTACGTGACCTCCACTATGTTATAACATGGTTCATTAGCTGTTGGTGAAAACAATGTCGGCCAGGTACATGAGAGAATCTAATTTTGAACAGATAACATAGAGACCATATAAACCCAACGCATTCATTGTGTAAATAATATGTAGCCGCCAATGTATATAGCGTGGTTCATTAGCTGTTATTGAAACCATTGTCAGACAAAGGCGTAAGAGAGCATTATTGAAAAAATATATTTTTGAAAAATATATAACATAGAGGCAACAACATATGCCATGGGGAGACAAAAGATTGTGGTTAAACATGTCATGTACATCACAGAGATAAAATATTGAATGTAATCACATATATGCCATAAGGAGACAGAAGATGTGGTTGGCCATGTTATATAGATTTAGGGAGATAAAACGATGATGTTAAACCTCATCCCGAGCCGGGATAATTTAGAGTTGCTTAGTGTGGGAGCCGCATGTATGTGTTGGTATTTGAGTTGTAAATCTTATTCCATATGCAGACCTGTCATTTGGGCATAGGTGGCATCCAGTTCTTTCAGGCCATTCGTCACAGTGTCCAGTCAGTACATCCTTTTACATTCCCTGATATTAAGGATTGGGCATAGGTCCCCTCCTCGTTGGCCAAGGGATACCTTCTCTAGTACTATCCACAAATGGATTCAGGTGTGAAATATGCAAACCTCTTGACAGACCTATATAATTTGTCAATTGGTAATAACTCTACAGTCAATTTACAACACAGATACAAAAATTACAAGAGAGAATAACTTTCATAGAGATTATTGTTATTTTATTTTTCATAAACCATTTTTTCTCTCTCTTTTATTTGTGTACATACATATACTTCTTTTTTCCTTTTTGTTTTGGTTGATTCTGCCAGTGGTTTCAAAAAGAAGTCCACATACTTACAGACTGGTTCCAAAAGTGATCCACAGCCGGAAATAATTGGTTGTCCCTGTGGTTTGAGTGGATCCTTGTGTACTTTGGGTAAAGTAAAGATGGTAGGTGTACGGGGTTGGTTTACACTGAGAAACCTGTACTCCTTCTGTGAAAGGAAGCCCAGTTCCTTGCCTTTTTCAGTGATGCTTCTGGTATTCATCCAAATTTCTTTGGTAGGGTCCCTGTTGATGTGTGTATAGCTGATCCCATCTCGCAATTGCGAGTAGATCTCTGCCTTATTGTCCTCGACGTTTTGCATCACAATTGCTCCCCCTTTGTCCGCCAGCTTGATGACAATTGTTCTCCTTTGGTGATATACTTCACATAGGGTTTTTTCCACACATTTTCATAACATCCTGTAATACCACGCTCTCATACGTCAGGATCCTGTGGGATACAGAGTGAGCCGGAGGCATGAACGTAGATGGTGGACGCATCCCTGTGTAGGATGATGATTATGACATTGGTGGTGAGTGTTTGAAAAAATGTCTCAAGCAAATCTTACGGAAAAACCTCTGCAATTCAGTCTTGATGTTGAAACGGTTTACATGTGATGTGGGCACAAAGGACAGTCTCTCTTCAGGACGCTGGTTTCTTCAGGAGAGAGTGTGTGGGAGGATAGATTCATGATCGGGTTTTTCTGATTCACCATCGGTATGTTCTCCTCCTGGTGTTGATCTCCCCGTAGTTCTCCGGCTGAAAACTTACTTGTTTGGGGTTCTGTCCTTGTTGACATCCCATGTCCCAATTCTGTTGATTTTAACCTTGACGTGGTTGTCTGTTCCATAATCCCTCTTGATCTCTTGGTGGTCGCCTGTTGGTTTCCTCTAAAAAAGGCGGTGGCCCAGTTTGGCGTTCTTGTGGTGGTTGCTAGCATGGGTCCTGGTATTGATAGCTGCTGCTGGAGCTAGCTTGTTCGCTGTCGCTCCCTGTGCTGTATGGGGAATCTGAAAAGTTGGTAAACCTCCTTCCTCCTCTGTAACCCCCTCTTCCTGTATTGAAAAAACGTCCCTGGTGGTCCTGCTTGAAATAGTCTTCTTGCAGGTAGGGGTACGTCTTCTTCTTATCGTAGTAGCATATGTCCTTTGCCAATTTGTCTAGTTTCTTGGCTTGTGTCTCTACGGAAAAATCCTTGAAAGTCTTCTCGAGTCTTTCAAGTGTCTCCATTGCGTTGTCAATGGTGGAGTCACCCTTTATTTATTGCCTGAGGTCACTTATTTCCTTGATGGGTTTCTCCACTTGTTCCAGAGCTATTTCCACCCCCAACACCATCCAGTGGCGTGAGCAATTATTAGCTACAAAGCTAATTCCTTCTTTAAATTTTGGGTTATCCGTGAATATTGCTGGTTCCTTACGAACTTGGAGGCCAGTTGGTATTATGTTCTCTTGGAGATACTTTGTCAGCAGGTGTCCGTGCAGTCTGGTACGTACCAGTTTCTTTTCCAACCATTCCAATTTGTTTATTTTTTCATTCAGTGAAAAGTCAATTTTGGGAGTATTGGATGACAAGAATGTAGACCCTGATTTCCCTTCTATCAGGCTTTTAATATATTCTTCTGTGTAAGAGAGAGTGTCCCCTGGATTCATGATGGGGCACCCAATGAAGCAAACATTCAATCTGAAAAAACCCTCGAAAGCAATTGTGAAAAAAGACATTTAGGAGTGGAAAATTAAAAATTATGGACCTAAACAATCAACACGATACAATGAAATGAATAACAGTGTAAATATGGCAATATAATACTCAAAAAACAACTATTTTTACTTTGTAAATTTATTTGCTCAATATAAAAATTATTTTTTATTTTAATGAATATTATTGTTACTATGCTTGAATTTAATTCCTAATTTGTACAGTTTTTACATTTCGAATATTGCCTTCTAAGTTCATTAAGACCAGAAACACATTTATAGTGTAAAAACAACAGTAAAGTGTGTCATGGCTGAGATCTCTTGTAATTCCTAAGCGCGTTTCGGCTAGCAGTCTTCATCAGGAAGCCATGAATGAGGTTAACAAGGTGACCTAAACAAGATGCACATAACCAAATTTCCATATCAATGTTGTGTCATGGTCCTATATACATACAATTGCCTCTTTTGCAGCGTGAGGTCAATATCCATAATTACAATCATTTTACATTTAAAAACTACTAGTCTTTAACTTATTCTAAACATACTAACCATAAAGCCTAAATAAAGGCATGCCTGTTAATCTCTAACAACACCCATCCATCACCAAGTGAATTTATTATGTACAGTTTTAGCTTCTGACTAAGAAAGACAAAATGAAAATAACATATAAAGGAGTCAATCAATCAATCAATCAATCAATCATGCCATTTGTATAGCGCACTACTCACCCGGGAGGGTCTCAAGGCGCTTGGGGGGAGGGGTATGCTACTGCTCGAACAGCCAGGTCTTGAGTTGTTTCCTGAAGGAGAGATGGTCCTGGGTCAGCCGTTGGTGGATGGGGAGGGAGTTCCTCCGGCGGTGGCTCTTCGGATGCGTGGTACGGCTGCGAGGGCGAGGCTGGTGGACCGTAGCTGGCGGGTGGGCTTGTAGAAGGTCAGGCGGTCGTTGAGGTACTTGGGGCCCAGGTCGTGGAGAGACTTGTGTGCGTGGGTGAGGAGCCGGAACGTGATCCTCTTGTCGACGGGGAGCCAGTGCAGGTTCCTCAGGTGGCTGGAGATGTGGCTGCATCGGGGGACATCCAGGATGAGTCGGGCGGAGGCGTTCTGGATGCGCTGAAGTCTTTTCTGTAGCTTGGCTGTGGTTCCGGCGTAGAGGGCGTTTCCGTAGTCCAGTCGGCTGGTGACGAGTGCCTGGGTGACAGTCTTCCTGGTCTCGGTCGGGATCCAGCGGAAGATCTTGCGAAGCATACGCAGGGTGTTGAAGCACGATGAGGAGACGGCGTTGACTTGTCTGGTCATCGAGAGGGAGGGGTCCAGGATGAAGCCCAGGTTGCGTGCGTGGTCGGTTGGCTTGGGTGCGGTGCTCAGGGCTGGGGGCCACCAGGAGTCGTCCCAGGCGGAGGGCGAAGATCCCAGGATGATGACTTCCGTCTTGTCCGAGTTCAGTTTCAGGCGGCTGTCCTTCATCCACTCGGCGACGTCTTTCATCCCTTCGTGTAGGCAGGTTCTGGCGGTGTCGGGGTCTCTGGTGAGGGAGAGGATCAGCTGGGTGTCATCGGCGTAAGAGATGATGTTGAGGTTGTGCTGGCGTGCGATGGCTGCGAGAGGTTTCATGTAGATGTTAAAGAGGGTGGGGCTGAGTGAAGATCCTTGCGGGACGCCGCAGATGACTTCGGTGGCCTCGGAGCGAAACGGGGGGAGGCGGACTCTTTGTGTTCTTCCGGCGAGGAACGAGATGATCCACTCCAGTGCCTTCTCTTGGATACCGATGTTGCTGAGGCACTGGACTAGGGTGCGGTGGCAGACCGTGTCAAACGCAGCGGAGAGGTCCAGGAGGGTGAGGGCCACTGTTTCCCCCTTGTCGAGCAGGGTCCGGATGTCATCGGTGGCTGCGATGAGGGCGGTCTCGGTGCTGTGGTTGGCTCTGAAGCCGGACTTCGAGGGGTCGAGGGATCCGTTTGTCTCGAGGAAGGCGGTCAGCTGTCTGTTGACGATCTTCTCGATGACTTTAGCAGGAAAAGGGAGGAGCAAGATGGGGCGGAAATTTTTGAGATCGGTGGGGTCCGCTGTAGGTTTCTTCAGGAGGGCGCTGATCTCGGCGTGCTTCCAGCTCTCCGGGAATGTGGCGGTGTGGAAGGAGGCGTTGATAATGTTCCGGAGTTGGGGTGCGATGGTGGAGTCGGCCTTGTTGAAGACGTGGTGTGGGCAGGGGTCGGTCGGTGATCCGGAGTGGATGGTGTTCATCGTGTGGGCTGTGTCTTCGGTGGTCACCGTGGTCCAGGTGCGAAGGGTGGCGGTGGGGGGCGTTGGTTTGACAGTTGGCTGCGTGGGTGGGGCGCCGAAGCTGTTGTGGATGTCGGCGATCTTGCGGTGGAAGAACGAGGCGAGGGAGTCGCAGAGGTCTTGTGACGGAGTGATGTCGTTGGTGCCGGTGCTGGGGTTAGAGAACTCCTTGATGATAGTGAAGAGCTCTTTGCTGCGGGTAGCGTGTTTGAGGGCGGTCATGTTGTCGGTGGTCCAGTCGAGGAGCCAGGCTTTCTCGAGGGTGCGGCAGGTCTTCTTGGAGTCCTTGAGGTCGTCGGTGAACCAGGATGCCTTCTTGCTTCTGGGTCTGCTGGGAGGGTTCTTTAGTGGCGCGAGGTCGTCGGCGCAGGCTGTCAGCCACTGTGTGAAGTTGCGGGCTGCTTCGTTGGGGTCCGTTGTGTTGGCGGGTGGGCTCTGGCTGAGGGAGGTGGTGAGCTGGTCTGCGGTGATCTTGCTCCAATTCCTGTGAGGTACCTGTTGCGGGTGGTGGTGGGTCGTGGATCTTTTGAAGCTGAAGTGGACGCAGCTGTGGTCGGTCCAGTGGAGTCCGGTGGCGTGGCTGAAGGTGATGTACTTGCTGGAAGAGAAGACGGGATCAAGCGTGTGGCCGGCGTAGTGGGTGGGGGTGTTGACCAGTTGCTTGAGTCCGAGGTTGGCGAGGTTTTCCAGCAGGGCGGTGGTGTTGCGGTCCTTGTTGTTCTCCGGGTGGAAGTTGAGGTCCCCGAGGAGGATGTAGTCGGTGGAGGGGAGGGCGTGCGGGCTGATGAAGTCTGTGATGTCTTCGCTGAATTGGTCGTCTTAGGGTCGGTGTGAATCTGGAAGTGGAGATGTTCGGCTGCGGCGAAGGAGTCGTTGACGTCGGTCGTGATGCGGATGGTGTTCCTGTGGACGATGGCGATGCCACCTCCGGTCTGGTTGATGCGGTCCCTCCTGATGATCTTGTACCCGTCCGGGATGGGGATGGTGATGTCGGGTGCAGAGGAGGCGTTCATCCAGGTTTCTGTGAGGAAGGCGACGTCCGGTGATGTAGCGTCGCGGAGGTTCCAGAGTTCCACGACGTGTCTGTGGACGGAGCGGGTGTTGATCAGGATGCACTTGAGGTGGTTGCTGCTGCTGGTGTTTGTCTTGGCGGGTGCGGGGCAGGTTCGGAGGCAGGTGAACTTGCAAGTGCAGCAGGTGAAGGGTCCGTGGGTGCGTCTCGGGGTGACTCGGCAGCAGGCGTGGGTCCGGCCGGCATTGAGTGCGTTGAAAGTGGCGGCGTCGTAGGTCAGTCGGGTCATCTTGCCTCGGCGGGGAGGGACAGGGTCCTGGCACTGGGCGCGGGCCAGGCGCGGACGGGCGCAGACGGGCTTACCTTTGGCGCACCTTCGGCGCTCAATCGGTGCTCCCGCTGCGCGCGTCCGCTGCGCGGTCGCTCTGGGGGCGTCATAAGTAAGGAGCCGGGAGGGAGGAGCAGCTGGGTGGCGGGAGCGGGGCGGCGAATGGAATCACAGGGGGGCGGGGCCGCAGGGAGGCAGCGGCGGGAAATTCCAAGAAGCAGCGGGCAGCGGGAAATTCCCAGGAGCAGCGGGAAATTCCCAGGAGCAGCGGGAAATTCCCAGGAGCAGCGGGCAGCGAGCTAAGGAATCTGCAGGCAGGAGGCGGCAAAGGCAGGCAGGCAGGAGCGGCAGCAGTGAGTGGGGCGACCAAGCCCTGTGGAGGGCTGAGCGGTCAGAAGAGGAAAAGATGATGAAAGAAGAAAGGCGAAAGAAAAAGAACCAATGGATGTCTCCATATTCGTAATCAGAGGATGGCGATCATAGAAAATCACCCACTGGCTGGTTAAATATACCTGGTGGTGGATGCAATATGTTCTCACAATGTAGTAAACCAGGGGAGGAGGCCAACTTTCCTTGAACTACATCTGTGGTGTTGCTCAACACTGTAAAAAGGAGCAGACTGAAATTATTGATGGGGGCTTGATTTTAAGATGGTCGAATTATAAACTTTGCCCGGGTTTATTTACCTAAATGGTTTACTCAAAACTGTGGAAACAGTGCCCAGAAATTCAAACCAAAGATATTTAAATGGTCATATACAGATTTGTAACAAAAACAGAAAGAAACCCAAATGAAGTAACCTAAAAAAAATATTAAAGACCCCATATCTGTAGGTGTGTACTGTTAAGGGTAGAATTAATTCCACCTAAGCAGTGACTGAATGTAAAGTTGATAGTGAGGCTCTTAGTAAAATTCAAATTTTTGTATGGACCCTATGCACTTAATGGTTCATGGCAGTCATCCTAATATTTAGGTCAGATCAGACTCTCGAAGGACCACTTTACATGTCCATGGGGGCAATCAGGTAAAACGAGAAATGGATAAATAAAGCAATACCTGATATATATCAAAATGCTGTATAGAGGTGAAGACTTCAAATGCGGGTCCAACAACACAATTTGTATTAATGGAAAACCTGTAATTGCAAATGCATTATCGATTTAATAAATCGATGGCTTAATAGCAACTGTAGCGATTTATTGTGCTTATGGCTAATAACTTGCTATTTAGATTGGCCTTAGATAGTACACGATTGATTAGAGACTAGCGGTCTAGAATGTTCGGTTCCGAGGTGAGCCCTGACAGTGGAATGTGCTGCGTTCCTAAAAAAGTAACCGTAGAGTTTATCAACATTACGGTTCTAGAGTTTGTGCTGAAAGTAAACGAGCAAAGCTAGCGATGGAAAAGGCTGACGCACAGCGAACGCCGATAGCGTCTGTTGTAAAGTAACTTACCCGATGATTCGAAATAATGTGCAGTTCTAATCGGGGTCTGTATATCCGTGATCGGATTGTGGCATGGGCTCTCAGGTGACGCTTGTGATGTAACGCGGGAGACAAGTGTGCACTGGGACATTTATATATGCGCGCTGCTCGTTAAAACGTGTGTCTCAAGACGGAAGAGAAGGCCATGTAACCCGGAAACACTGAACCGGGAATACTAAATAGAGACCAAATCGAAACAAAAGATGGTAAACGCGTCATAGTGGCCATCTTAAAGAAGATTTTGTATAGGGTAAAGTTACTGTTTGAAAGAATTGCAGACTAAAGAAAATATTTATTTAGCGTATATGCAAATAATTGTACAAAGGAGAAGAGAAGAAGGTGTTAACTCGATTAGTGAATTATCTAAAATGCATATACAATAACTGGAAATCGAATCAGTATGTGTATAAATATGTGGCTCAAAAAACCCCACCAAACTTTCTTAGAGAATTGACAGGGCTAATCAACAAAGCCTTGTTAATTACTGTCAAAGACTCTAATAGCCAAATACAATAAATGGAAACCATGCCATAGCCGCCATCTTAAGATGGGTCTTAGACAAGATATTCTCTAATGGTGTATGTTTTGCAAAACGAATAATCTTTGAAATGTGTAACACAACAAAAGATAATGATAAAATGAACCTAAATGATCAACAAAGCCTTGTTGATCACGGCCAAAATATGTGTCCGCCAAATCGATAGATAGCAGATACTAACACGGACTCATAGTACTGACTGTATCCTTAACTAATCAAAAATCATCCGCAGTTATATTTCAGTACCTGATCCCAAGGTATTTCGTTGTTCATTCCGTTCAGATACTTATTCAATACAAAAATCTAGTAAACCTCTCTACACTTACGTACATTTGTACTTGTAGTGCCAGAGGTTATACGAATCTTTTCCAGAATGAGCCAACGTATATCTTCTGCGGTATGCTTAGCCTCGATATAGTGTTTGACTAAAGGGGCTTGTGCTTTGTTTGTGTGAATGGCTGACCTGTGTTCCAACAGTCTCATCGACATGATGCAAGCTGTTTTGCCAACATAACCTTTATTGCATGGGCATATCAATAAATAAACCACATTGGTGGTTCTGCAATTAGTTAGGGTCTTGAGCGGCAAGCTAACACCATTGAAGGAAAAATCTCTGGTTTCAATAGCAAATTCACATGCCACACAGGACAAGCACCTATAGTTTCCTGTAGGCAAAGCAAGACCAGTGATAGAAGTTTGCACTAAATTAGGTAACTGTTTCTGCGTTTGTGAACGTACAATGAGGTCCTTGAGAGTCCTATTTTTCCCGTAGGCATGTAAAGGTTTTGGTAACATGGTGTCTTTTGCTTTAGTTGCATTAAGAATATGCCAATTTGTGTTAATTATGTGACGTATTTTTGCATTCATGTTCGAATGTCTAGTCATGAACACCAGTCTGGAATTAGTCTCTTTGGGGTGAGTAGTTAATAGATGTTGTCTATCAAAAAATCTGGCCCGTTTATACGAGTCTCGTATCCGGCATTTGGGCTATCCACGTGCTGGAAATTTAATTTTCATTTGCTCCGCTCTGATATCAAAATCATGTACCGTGGTGTAATTCCTGCGCAAGCGCAGGAATTGCCCAAAGGGAATGTGTTTTTTTTGTGTATCAGGATGAAAGCTGGTGAAATGTAAAAGGGTGTTGCGAGCAGTTGGCTTCACGTATAAGCCTACTTCTAGGCGGTCCTCTCTATTTTGGATGGTAATGTCCAAAAACTCTACCTTGCTGTTACTAGATTTGGCTGTGAAGAAGATGTTGTATCGCATAAATTGAGCCAAGAGTCAAAAGTGGAGAGTTCTTCTGTATCTAATGTCCAAATAAAAAAGACATTGTCTATATATATAGACCATGATGTTACAGACTCACTGAAGGGAGCGATGTCATTGTATATGAATTGTGTTTCATATAGGGCCATATATATATTAGCCACTGTTGGGGCACAAGAAGCGCCCATGCTAACTCCCTTTGTTTGTTTGAACAGTGACCCATTAAATTCAAAGGTGTTCTCAGTTAAAAGTAGGCGCAGACATTCCAAGACAAATGATTATTATTATTATTATTAAAATTTTATATAGCGCACAGTTACCCTGGGGCATCCCGGCGCTTTGAACAGAGCATCGACAGTTAAAACAGTGAGTTGGTCAAGCCAAATCACGCAGGAAACAGATATGTTTTCAGACCTTTTCGAAAGTGCAAGGTACAGGTCTCAGCACGAAGTTTTAAGGGTAAAGAATTCCAAAGCGTTGCTGTATTCACAGAAAATCGTCTCCCGCCCGTACGCGATCTTTTTACTCTAGGGACAAGGAGCAGATGTTTCTGATCGGACCTCAGCATTCTATTCGCTTTGTAAGGCACTGCAAGATTTCTTAGGATAGGTGGTCCATTACCCTGAAGAATTTTGTGGGCTATGCAGAGTGCCTTGAACTTTACTCTTTCCTGCACTGGTAACCAGTGCAGAGCCTTGAGGGCAGGTCTAGCTGATTCAGTTCTGGGAATGCCCATAAGCAGTCTGGCCGCCGCATTTTGGACCTGCTGTAATTTGCTAAGGGTAGCTTCAGGGGCACCCAGAAAAAGGCCATTACTGTAATCAAGGCGAGATGTTATAAGACCCTGAATCAGCAGCTTCCTCGATGGAAAGGGAAGAAGCGGAAAGATTTTGCGAGCTGCACGCAGCAGGGCGAAACACACTCCTGCCGTTTTTTTGGCTTGAGTTCTGAAGGAGAGGTCTTGTTCCAGCCAGACCCCCAAGCTCTTGATCTCCTCTTTCATGATGGGGAGATCACCCATACAGCTCGGCCAGCATGTCAATGGCAGTGAGGGAGCTTTGTTCCCTAGCAACATAATCTCTGTCTTAGAGCCATTCAGCTTCAAAGCTGAGTCGTCCATCCAGGTGTGGACATCCAACAGGCATGAGTGCAGCAAATCGGGGTTGTCTACCAGTTGAGGAAGGGCGACCACTAACTGAGTGTCATCAGCATAGCTGATGATCTTGATGTTGTAAGGGGCCACCACATCCTCCAGGGGGGCCATATAGACATTAAACAATGTCGGGCTCAAGGAGGAGCCCTGTGGCACACCCCACTGGAGAGAGATGGATGTAGTCCGATTGCTGCCTTCCCAGACCTGGTATGACCGACCGTCGAGAAATGAACTAAGCCACTTCAAGGCGGCCCCTGCCACACCCACCTCTGACAGTCGTTGAATCAGCACCCGATGGTTCACGGTGTCAAACGCGGCACTCAGGTCCAGGAGGATCACTGCCACTGACCCTCCTGAATCCAAGATGCGTCTGGATTCTTCCACGACTGCCAGGAGCGCCGTGTCAGTACTTGGGCCAGGACGAAAACCGGTCTGCGAGTCTCGGAGCAGACCATTCGACTCTAAGAAATTTGACAGTTGGTGATTTGCTAGCTTCTCAGCAATTTTGCTGAGGGCTGGCAACAGAGATATAGGCCTATAATTAGCCAGCTCCGCCATATCCAGGTTCGGCTTTTTTAACAGTGCCTTTACCACTGCTGTTTTCCAGCTTGGTGGCACCAAGCCCTGGGAGAAAGATTCATTCATCAGGTCCGTAATGGGCCCTACAATAGAGGTTGCTACCTGCTTTAGAAATTTAAAGGGGACCGGGTCCACAGGGGAGCCACTTTTTATGGAAACAAGAGCTTTTAATGTTTCAGCTTCTGAAACCGGGCCAAACGTGTCCAGAAAGAAAGATCCTTCTTTCAACTGAGTTGAAGAGAACTCTTCCTGGGTCCCTTGAGGTCGTAAAGTCTGGGGTAGAGAATTAAGTATCCTCTCAATTTTAGTGTGGAAGAAGTCGGCCAGCTCCTTGCACTTCTGAAGATCGTGTGTGGCTGCCTGTTCAGGAACTTTGAGGAGTTCTTGCACCACTTTAAAAGTTTCCCTGGATGAATTTGATGCTAGTCGTATACGTTCCTCAAAAAATTGAGCTTTCGCTAATCGAAGGGCAGCTTTGTAGCACCTCATCGCTACCCAGTATTCCTTTCGCTTAGTCACATCAAATTTCTTCCTCCAGGCCCTCTCACGTTTTTTGCATCCTTTTTTAAGCAAGCGGAGCTCAGCCGTAAACCATGGAGCAGAACCAATTCTTTTCTCCCTCTTTTGTACTGTTTTCATTGGAATGAGGGCATCAAGCGAGGTACTCAGCCATTGGTTAAAGTCAGCATCTCCTTTAATCGGGTCTGACTCAGATAAAGGTCGCGAGTTTGCCAGGTTGAGGGACCAGTCACTGATCGATAGTCTGGACCAGGCTCTGTCCACCAAAAACGCTTGATGTATCGGTGTTGAGGGCAATTTGACTTGCCATTCCACCGGGACTAAAGAATGATCTGACCACGGGAGAGAATAGGCTGGTCTGGCCATAAGCCGGGGAATATTGGAGAAAACTGGGTCTAATAGATGACCCTTCTCATGCGTAGCTCCTGTATTGATTAAAGGGAGCTCACATGCAGTCAAATCCCCTTTGAGATCTGTAGCATCCTGTTAGAAGCGGCTGTCTCTAGTTGGCAGAGGTATACACTTCTGACAAATAGGGACACACCTTTTCTAGTCAGGGCAAGGAGATCACACACTTAGATAACCCCTGCTCACCCCCTTGGTAGCTTGGCAAAGCAGACAGGCTTATCTCAGAGGCAGTGCGTTAAGCATTTATGACCACATACAGTAATAAAGTGAATACACTACAAATGGACAAGACACAGTAGTATTATAAAAATAAGTATTTTTATATAAGGCTTAGCACAAGACCAAATAACGACAAAAATATACCACAATCTTAATAAATACTCTTGGAAGGAAAAATAATAGTTCAAGCACGGTTTCTTCTTAGCACAAAAGTCTTTAGTATCAAAAGCAACTCTTCTTCTCTAAATCAAAGTTCTTGGCAACAATGTAACCCACACGGGAGTCACACGACGTCGAGGCAAAGTTAATCCAAAGGTTCGGCGTCGACCGCGAGGAGCGCTACGTCGAGCCCGGAGTCGCACAGACCCCAACAACACAGTACCTTGGAAAAAGTGAAGCACTCGATGATCAGCGGCGTCGAGATGTCCGGCGTCGCGTCTTCGGCGTCGATCGGGCCTCGGAGTCGGGGCGATCTGCAGCGGCGTCGACCGAAGTCAGGCGGGAGCAGCGCTCACGGGATGAAGCAGGATACGGCGTCGTCGATGTCGATGTTGCAAGGGTGAGCAGCGCTCACGGCGTCGAGAGGGCTCGAAGTCGATGCGATCAGCAGCGGTGCAGACACGGGGTCACTTGGAGCTGGAGCCGAACTCACTACTCACTGGCGTTGCTGCTGGCGTCGATCGGGCCCGGCGGCCGGCGTCGAGGAAGCGGGACACTGGAGCCGTTACTCACGATGTCGAGCTGGATTCGGCGGCGTCCGTCGGCGTCGAGATTGCTGGATTCTTTCAGAGGTGCTGGATTCACAAACTCCAGCAAATAGCACTTTAAGCAGATGAAGTCCTTTAGCCCTGTGACTTCAACAGGAGACTGGCACTCTTCCAGCCCTTGGAGATTTTCTCAGCAAAGAGTGAGAGTACACACACAGTTCCTCTCTCCTGGTTCCTTGGCAAAAATAAAGAAGCAATGCAGGATTCCCCCAACAAACAGCACTCTGGCAGAAGGGGTAGGCAGTCCTTAGATCAGCAGGCTTCTTGTCCTTGGTTCAGGTTTCCTTGTCAGAAGTGATCTGAATTCTTGGTTCAGGGGTCCTTCTCTTATACCCCTTTTTGGCTTTGATCCCTTTGTCCATGCAGGGGAATTTCCCCCCATCCTGGGTTTGTTGTGGGTGTTGCCAGGCCAGAGCACCTGGCCTATTCACTGGGCAGGGCAGAGTCCTCAGCCGCTCAGCAGGAGCGGAGCCAGCATTGTCACTGGCAGGGGCAGGGCCATCAGCTGCCCGGCAGGAGGCGGGCCAGGAAAGTCCCAGGCAAGCACAGAGTCATCAGTCGCCTGGCAGGGGGGCGGAGCCAACATTGTATCAGGCAGGGCAGGCTATCAAGAGCTACTCTTCCCCTACTCTCAATGCAAATGCCCCACTCATCCCACACTGACTCATTCAGACTCTCTGGAGCCACCCAGCTCCTGTCACACACACACCAGAACCAGCAGAGACCGGTAGACAGTTAGACAAGAAAATAGCTACTTTCTAAAAGTGCTATTTTCAAACACAGAGTCCAAAAACCATCCACACAAACGGATGCGTTATTAAACCCTGAGTTCAGGGATACCAAACTCGACATTGCACCATGCTCCCCGAGCCCGCTAGGATTATAACATTAATAATCCTGGCAGCCCATTCTAACTGATGGAGAGCAGGCTACCTTACAATAGTGAAAAACGACTATGGATGTAATTCACTATTAGGACATGCCAACCTTGTCAGGCTTGTCCTACCTTATGCTTACAATGCACCCTGCCCGTGGGCCTACCATAGGGGTGACTAACATGAAGTTAAGGGAAGGTTTAGGGACTGGCAAGTAGGTGTACTTGCGCAGTCCTCGTGACAGTCAGACTGCACGTGGTCTGGCAATGGCAGACCTTCAGACATACTTTTACTAGGCCGCTCTTGTGGGTGGCACAACATGTGCTGCAGGCCCACTAGCAGCATTTGTATTTACAAGCCCTGGCACTCCTGGTGCACTCTACTAGGGACTGATAGTAAACCAAATAAGCCAAACATGGAAGTCAATCAATACAGCAATTTCACATAGGGAGCACTTGCACTGTGGCACTGATCAGCAGTGGCACAGTGCCCAAAGCATATACCAGCAAAAAAAACATCGTAAACAGAGGAGGCAAACAGAAAAAACGGAGGAGAGACTCATGCCAATGATGCCAGGTCTAACACGTGTCCCCTCCAGCTGAAATGTGGGGAGAACTACCCTTACCCTAGGGAGTCCTCATCACTAAGGCGGAAAAATCTGGACAGACCATCAGCATTGGCGTGATCTGTGCCAGGGCGGTGTTCCACCGTGAAGTCCATCCCCTGTAGGGAAATGGACCACCTCAACAGCTTTGGATTCTCACCCCTCATCTGCATCAACCATCTGAGGGGCCTGTGGTCTGTCTGCACCCGGAAGTGAGTCCCAAACAGGTAGGGTCTCAGCTTTTTCAGTGCCCAGACCACAGCAAATGCTTCTCTTTCTATCGCACTCCACCTCTGTTCCCTGGGAAGTAACCTCCTGCTGATGAAGGCTACAGGTAAGTCTCGGCCCTCTTCATTCACCTGAGCTAGAACAGCCCCCACGCCATGCTCTGAAGCGTCCGTCTGGACAACAAATTCTTTAGAAAAGTCGGGTGCCTGGAGTATGGGTGCTGTGCACATTGCAGTTTTCAGGGTGTCAAAGGCTGTCTGACAGGCGTCAGTCCAGTTCACAAGTCGTGGCTGCTTCCTGGAAGTCAGCGAAGTCAAGGGGTGCACAATGTTACCATAATCCTTGACAAACCTCCTGTAGTAACCCGTGAGACCCAGGAAGGCTCTCACCTGAGTCTGGGTTTTGGGCGGTGCCCATGCCAGGATGGTATCAATCTTGGGTTGCAGGGGGGCCACCTTGCCGCTCCCTACTTGGTGCCCCAAGTACACCACTGAACCCTGCCCAATCTGGCACTTACTGGCTTTGATTGTGAGGCCTGCTCTGCGCAGGGCCAACAACACTTCCTGGAGGTGGCACAAGTGTTCCTCCCAGCTGGCGCTGAACACTGCGATGTCGTCCAGGTAGGCGGCACTGAAATCCTCCAGTCCAGCCAAGACCTGGTTGACCAACCTCTGGAAGGTGGCAGGGGCATTCTTCATCCCAAAGGGCATAACCCGGAACTGGTAGTGCCCATCTGGTGTGGAGAATGCTGACCTCTCTTTTGCCCCATCGGTCAAGGCGATCTGCCAGTACCCAGACGTTAGATCAAACGTACTAAGGTACCGGGCAGCCCCTAACCGATCGATGAGCTCATCAGCTCTGGGGATGGGGTGCGCGTCAGTCTTGGTGACTGAATTGAGTCCTCGGTAATCCACACAGAACCGAAGTTCCGGTGAAGCACCAGGCGCTGCAGCCTTTGGAACCAAGACCACGGGGCTGGCCCAAGGACTGCTAGAGGACTCAACCACCCCTAGGGCAAACATCTTGGAGACCTCCTCCTTGATGTATGCTCTGACCTTGTCAGTCACTCTGTAAGCCTTGTGCTTGACAGGAGTGCTGTCCCCGGTGTCTACATCATGGACACACCACTGAGTAACACCAGGAATCAAGGAAAACAGATCAGGGAATTGCCCCAACAAATGGCGACAATCCTGCTGCTGTTCAGGGGTCAGTGTGTCAGAGAGGACAACACCATCCACTGACCCATCTTGCTCTTTTGCATACAGGAGGTCAGGAAGAGGCTCACTCTCCTCCTCCATTCCAGCATCTGTAGCTAGGAGCATGCCCACTTCGGACCTTTCTAAGTGGGGCTTCAAACGGTTGACATGCAGGACCCGCAAGGGGTTCCTGGGAGACTTTAAATCCACCAGGTAGGTGACATCGCTCTTCTTCTCCACAACCTCAAATGGTCCAGTCCACCTGTCCTTGAGCGCACAAGGTTCCACAGGGGACATGACCCAAACTTTCTGTCCAGGCTGAAGCTCTACCAGAGTGGCCTTCTGGTCGTACCACCGCTTCATCTCCTCCTGGCTGGCCTCCAGATTTGCCTGAGCAAGATCCCTGAAGCGCCTAGTCTGGTTCCTAAAGGCCAGCATGTAACTGTATACATCCTGGGGAGGTTTCCTGGGAGATTGCTCCCAGCCTTCTTTGACCAGACTTAAAGGTCCTCTTACCGGGTGACCATACAAAAGCTCAAAGGGGCTGAACCCTAGAGACTTCTGTGGCACCTCACGGTAAGCAAACAACAGGCATGGCAAGAGGACGTCCCATTTACGCCTCATTGGTTCTTCAAGACCCATGATCATGCCTTTAAGGGTACGGTTGAATCTTTCAACCAACCCATTACCTTGAGGGTGGTAAGGAGTGGTGAACTTATAAGTTACCCCACACTCCTTCCACAGAGACTTCATATAGTTGGAAATGAAGTTGGTGCCCCGGTCTGACACCACCTCTCTGGGGAACCCCATTCGGGAGAAAACACCCATCAGTGCCCGTCCCACCACGGGGGCAGTCACTGTTCTGAGAGGGATGGCTTCCGGGTACCGTGTGGCATGGTCCACCAAGACCAGGATGAACCTGTTGCCCAGGGCTGTCTTGGGGTCCAGTGGCCCAACAATGTCAATCCCCACCCGGTCAAAGGGGGTACTGACCACGGGAAAAGGTTGGAGGGGAGCCTTCTGCTTCCGCCCGCTTTTCCCACTTGCCTGGCAAGTCTGACAGGTCTTGCAATGGACATCTGTGTCCCTTCGCATCTGAGGCCAATAGAAATGGGTGACAAGCCTGTCATAGGTCTTGTCCTGCCCCAGATGTCCAGCTAAAGGAACGTCATGAGCCAAACCCAGTAGGAAGGCTCTGAAGCGCTGGGGTACCACCAGCACACGGGCTGACCCAGGCTCAGCAGCCTTAGGCTCGCTATACAGGAGGTCGTTCTCCCAGTAAACAAAATGTGACCCTGACTGATCACCTGAGGTTTGGGCTGAGGCCTGCTGCCTCATACCCACAAGAGAAGGGCACACTTTCTGTTCTGCACAGAATTCTTCCCTGGAGGGACCACCATCCTGCTGCCAGTGGGTCAGCTCGGGCAGGTCTCCCAGTTCAGCAACTTGCTCACCTGTGGGTTCCAGGGCATACCCCTCAAGGTCTGCCTCCTCCTGGACCACGGGAACTACGGGGGACGGTTTCCCGCGCCCCCTGCCTCTTCTCTTCACAGCTGGGTCCTGGGCCATACTTTCAGGCTCCAGAACCCCATCAACACCCTTACTTGCTGTCATGGATCGAGTGGTTGCACACACCCACTCTGGCACACCCAACATTTTCAAATGTGTCTCCCTCTCCACCTTAGCCCAAGGGGAGTCTTCCAAATCATTGCCCAGGAGACAATCAACAGGCATGGCGGGCCTCACAGCAACCTGAAGAGTACCCGAAACTCCCCCCCATTCAAAGGAAACTTGAGCTACCTCACACTCTCTCTGGGAGTTGTCAGCAGCTATCACAGGGTAGAATGCGTGGGGAACAACCTGCTCTCTGGACACCAAGTGACACTTGACAGCTGTCACACTCGCTCCGGTGTCTCTGAGAGCTTCCACTCTATGGCCATTAATGGTCACCCACTGCCTATATTTTTTAGTGTTACTAGGCAGAGGGGGTGGCGGGACCAATTCCATGTCTCCTAGAGAGACCAGGGACATCTCTGCGGGACCCTCCCCACCATGGGCAACCATCTCCTCCCCTCCCAGAGCTACACTAGCCAACTGACGGGGTGGTGCACTGGGTAGTGCACCCGAATTCTTCAAGGGACACTGAGGGTCATAAAAACGGTGTCCCACCTGCTTACAAACGAAGCAGGTCAGTGGGCCCCTACGACCAGGTTTACCTGGCGGGGCCTCTGATTTCTTCACAGGGGGAGGCTGGGAACCCTTCCCTGGGTTCCCTTGGGAGTTACTTTGGGGCCCTTTCTGGAACTCCCTCTGTTTACCCTTGTCCCCCCCACTCTTCTGCTGGGGACCCTGCCCACCTTTGGCTGAGTCTCCCACTGGACCCTTGTGGACCCTGGTACTGACCCAGCGGTCCGCCTCTTCAGCAAGTTTTCTAGGGTTAGATATCTTGCTATCAATAAGGTGCTGGCGCAGCTCTGGAAAACAGTTATTAGACAAGTGCTCCCAAGCAAACAAATCATAAAGAGCATCATAACTTTCCACTTTGCTGCCCTTTACCCAACCATCCATGGCTCTGCAAAAATATGACACATACTCCACCCACGTGGTACCAGGCAACTTCTTACATTCTCTAAAGGCCTGTCTGTACTTTTCTGGGGTTAGGCCATACCTTAACATTAAAGCATCTTTCATATGAGCATAAGACGTCCTATCCTCAACAGGCATGTCTAACAGGGTATCTCTTCCCTCATTCACAAAGCGGCCCCACAACCCCGCTCCCCAATCCTTCTCAGGGACCCGGTGGGCCAACAATGCTAACTCATATGCTTTAAACCATTGACCAATATCCTCATTCTTCTGAAAATCTTTGATCACATCTTTAGGAAAATAAAACCTACTTTCTGCAGGCACAGATGGGATGCTGCCACCAGAGGGATTCAATTCTAACTTTTTAGCTTGGAGCTCCAACTCCCTCAACTTGGTATCACGCTCAAAAGCTAACTTCTCTCTTTCAAACTCTAATCTTTTGATCTCCAAATCAGCTTCTCTCCTGCCTCTTGCATTCTCTATCTCCAACTGCCCATTTATCTTAAGTTTTGCCATTTCCATGTTGTAGGCTCGCTCCTTCGCCCTTTCTTCTCTTTCTTCAGGGGAAAGACCTTTGGAGGAAACACTGCTGCCAGGAGGGGATACAGGCCCAGTCACGGGCACTTCCTCCTCCCCTTCCTCTGTCGGTACCACCACCGGGGCAGAGGGATTTCTGGCCTCTAACCAGGCCTCCAATGCTTTGCGAAATTCTGGTTTGTTTTTGCAGCCTGGGGTAGGAACTTTAAATTGCTTGCAAAAGGATTTCAGCTCCCTTAAGG
The DNA here is from genome assembly GCF_964261635.1 of Lissotriton helveticus. Taxonomy (NCBI): domain Eukaryota; kingdom Metazoa; phylum Chordata; class Amphibia; order Caudata; family Salamandridae; genus Lissotriton; species Lissotriton helveticus. The sequence goes on from NC_136067.1 coordinate 481,274,479, forward strand.
AATCATCATTTATCTTACTCCTATCAAATTCCTCCTCAACAACAACAAGGGGAGTGACTCCGGTATCACTCATGGTTAAAACTGGCAGTGTTCAAAAAATCAAGCTTCAGGAAAAGCGGAGAACAAGAATAGAATATCCAACCAAAACAGATTGTGGCTGCGCTATGGTCTGCTTTCACTATGTAGTGCACACTAATCACTGCACATGGGTCATAAATGCAAAGTTCAAAATCCCACCGCTGACCCACCAATGTTAGAAGCGGCTGTCTCTAGTTGGCAGAGGTATACACTTCTGACAAATAGGGACACACCTTTTCTAGTCAGGGCAAGGAGATCACACACTTAGATAACCCCTGCTCACCCCCTTGGTAGCTTGGCAAAGCAGACAGGCTTATCTCAGAGGCAGTGCGTTAAGCATTTATGACCACATACAGTAATAAAGTGAATACACTACAAATGGACAAGACACAGTAGTATTATAAAAATAAGTATTTTTATATAAGGCTTAGCACAAGACCAAATAACGACAAAAATATACCACAATCTTAATAAATACTCTTGGAAGGAAAAATAATAGTTCAAGCACGGTTTCTTCTTAGCACAAAAGTCTTTAGTATCAAAAGCAACTCTTCTTCTCTAAATCAAAGTTCTTGGCAACAATGTAACCCACACGGGAGTCACACGACGTCGAGGCAAAGTTAATCCAAAGGTTCGGCGTCGACCGCGAGGAGCGCTACGTCGAGCCCGGAGTCGCACAGACCCCAACAACACAGTACCTTGGAAAAAGTGAAGCACTCGATGATCAGCGGCGTCGAGATGTCCGGCGTCGCGTCTTCGGCGTCGATCGGGCCTCGGAGTCGGGGCGATCTGCAGCGGCGTCGACCGAAGTCAGGCGGGAGCAGCGCTCACGGGATGAAGCAGGATACGGCGTCGTCGATGTCGATGTTGCAAGGGTGAGCAGCGCTCACGGCGTCGAGAGGGCTCGAAGTCGATGCGATCAGCAGCGGTGCAGACACGGGGTCACTTGGAGCTGGAGCCGAACTCACTACTCACTGGCGTTGCTGCTGGCGTCGATCGGGCCCGGCGGCCGGCGTCGAGGAAGCGGGACACTGGAGCCGTTACTCACGATGTCGAGCTGGATTCGGCGGCGTCCGTCGGCGTCGAGATTGCTGGATTCTTTCAGAGGTGCTGGATTCACAAACTCCAGCAAATAGCACTTTAAGCAGATGAAGTCCTTTAGCCCTGTGACTTCAACAGGAGACTGGCACTCTTCCAGCCCTTGGAGATTTTCTCAGCAAAGAGTGAGAGTACACACACAGTTCCTCTCTCCTGGTTCCTTGGCAAAAATAAAGAAGCAATGCAGGATTCCCCCAACAAACAGCACTCTGGCAGAAGGGGTAGGCAGTCCTTAGATCAGCAGGCTTCTTGTCCTTGGTTCAGGTTTCCTTGTCAGAAGTGATCTGAATTCTTGGTTCAGGGGTCCTTCTCTTATACCCCTTTTTGGCTTTGATCCCTTTGTCCATGCAGGGGAATTTCCCCCCATCCTGGGTTTGTTGTGGGTGTTGCCAGGCCAGAGCACCTGGCCTATTCACTGGGCAGGGCAGAGTCCTCAGCCGCTCAGCAGGAGCGGAGCCAGCATTGTCACTGGCAGGGGCAGGGCCATCAGCTGCCCGGCAGGAGGCGGGCCAGGAAAGTCCCAGGCAAGCACAGAGTCATCAGTCGCCTGGCAGGGGGGCGGAGCCAACATTGTATCAGGCAGGGCAGGCTATCAAGAGCTACTCTTCCCCTACTCTCAATGCAAATGCCCCACTCATCCCACACTGACTCATTCAGACTCTCTGGAGCCACCCAGCTCCTGTCACACACACACCAGAACCAGCAGAGACCGGTAGACAGTTAGACAAGAAAATAGCTACTTTCTAAAAGTGCTATTTTCAAACACAGAGTCCAAAAACCATCCACACAAACGGATGCGTTATTAAACCCTGAGTTCAGGGATACCAAACTCGACATTGCACCATGCTCCCCGAGCCCGCTAGGATTATAACATTAATAATCCTGGCAGCCCATTCTAACTGATGGAGAGCAGGCTACCTTACAATAGTGAAAAACGACTATGGATGTAATTCACTATTAGGACATGCCAACCTTGTCAGGCTTGTCCTACCTTATGCTTACAATGCACCCTGCCCGTGGGCCTACCATAGGGGTGACTAACATGAAGTTAAGGGAAGGTTTAGGGACTGGCAAGTAGGTGTACTTGCGCAGTCCTCGTGACAGTCAGACTGCACGTGGTCTGGCAATGGCAGACCTTCAGACATACTTTTACTAGGCCGCTCTTGTGGGTGGCACAACATGTGCTGCAGGCCCACTAGCAGCATTTGTATTTACAAGCCCTGGCACTCCTGGTGCACTCTACTAGGGACTGATAGTAAACCAAATAAGCCAAACATGGAAGTCAATCAATACAGCAATTTCACATAGGGAGCACTTGCACTGTGGCACTGATCAGCAGTGGCACAGTGCCCAAAGCATATACCAGCAAAAAAAACATCGTAAACAGAGGAGGCAAACAGAAAAAACGGAGGAGAGACTCATGCCAATGATGCCAGGTCTAACACATTCGTGTCTGCGGAGTCATCGAAGTGGAGATTAAAATCCCCCAACACGATGAAATTAGATGTAGATGAGGCCAGCAACGTTACCGTTTCCATCACAGAACTTACAAAGTTGCCCACCCCACCGGGAGGCCGATAAATCAGCAGACCTGACAGTGTCACAGTGGGAGATATCTGCAATGAGAAGTGGCAGCTCTCACAAACAGCGACAAATCCCTTCCGGGCCCTACATATGTAGTTTTCTCTGTAGAGGATAGCAAGACCGTCGCCACGCCCCTCAGGTCTGTCCAAATGAAACAAGAGAAAGCCTGGCGGGAGGGCCAGCACAATATCAGCGTCAGAGCTGGGAGTAATCCAAGTTTCCGAAAGAAACAGGATATCCAAATCCTGATCTTGGATGAGGAGGTTAAGTTCAACTGCGTGACGCAGAAGGGACCTGCAATTGAGCAAGCCCAACAGCAGGGTGTTCTTACCTGACTGTGGAGGAGCTGATGTATCCATCCCTTGTGGGAATGGTGGAGAGAAACCCTTGTCAGATAAAGGACGATTTTCGGAGAGCAGATTGCGCAGAGCGAAGAGCTCCTCCCGAGAATATGTACGTCGCAGTGACAAACTGTGTGGCAAAATGCCAGGCCCCAGGCCCGTCTGAGCCCGGACGAGCCCAGACGGGCAGGACTCTGGCTGGACTCCGGCGTGAGTCCGGCGACTCCGCTGCGCATCTCCGCTGCGCGTCGTCATGGTGAGGTTTAAGTAGGGGCGTGAAGTCCTGGCTGAGAGGCAAGGGCGCTGGCCGAAATGGCGCCGCGATGACTCCCTGCCTCACCCAAAATGGCGGTCAAAGTTCAAAAGTGTGTTGAGGGTCTAAGTGTTCCGCTCCCAACAGCGGTGCCTGTCACCTTTTATATGCGGTAAGCGCTATATGTCAGGGAAGTAAAAAATAATATTAAAAGATTAAAAAGATGCTCTTTAAAATAAGCGCTTTAGACGCTGTAGATTGCACTGCAAGCGCGCCTGTAAAGCTCCGTGCTGCGAGGTCGGAATGTCTTTGTTCAAGGGTGATCGAGCAGGAATACTCGCCTTAAGTAGGGGCGTGAAGTCCTGGCTGAGAGGCTAGGGCGCTGGCCGAAATGGCGCCGCAATGACTCCCTGCCTCACCCAAAATGGCGGTCAAAGTTCAAAAGTGTGTTGAGGGTCTAAGTGTTCCGCTCCCAACAGCGGTGCCTGTCACCTTTTATATGCGGTAAGCGCTATATGTCAGGGAAGTAAAAAATAATATTAAAAGATTAAAAAGATGCTCTTTAAAATAAGCGCTTTAGACGCTGTAGATTGCACTGCAAGCGCGCCTGTAAAGGTCCGTGCTGCGAGGTCGGAATGTCTTTGTTCAAGGTCTGGGGCAGTCAATGTTATATGTTTCCATAAACCAGGATACTGCCTTCATTGCTCCTATTTGCGGTATGTTGGAATAAAGAGCCTCTATATTCATAATGACGAACAGCTGTGTATTTGCATTAAATTGCAGATTTTCTTTTTCTTTTTTTATATATTTTTATTAGGTTTTTGGCACATTTTTCCCCTTAAACCAGGGGTGTGGAGCACATCACTATATACAATCAATCATATTTTCTAAACAGATCCTCATCAAAAACTCGTCAGTCATAATTTTCTACAGAGAAACATATACAGAGAAACATATACAATACATACGAGAAAATAAATAGTGTCCAATAAACTATAAATTATAAAAGAAAAGAAGACACTAGACTTAATACAGGCCTAAGAAACCCTGCATCGTATACCACTAATCAGTTCATCCCCCTAAACCAGCATAATAACTTATGCTTCCTCCTTCCAATTAGATATTGGCTCCCATATTTTCAATCCCAGCTTCCTCCCCTTTTTACCTTTTCTGGCATACATTGCTTTTTCCAAATTATATATATTTAAAATCCTGGCTAGCCACTGTTGAAATGTCGGTGGTGCCTGATCGAGCCACGCTGAAGCGATACATAATCTCAGTACAGCCATTGCTACAAAAATAAAATAACATCCTTCTCCCTGAATACCATCTGAGTTCACCCCCAGCAGTATTATCGGAGGGGTTAGATTAACTGTTATTTTTAGAGCTCCTTGCACAAAATTCTTTATTTCTTTCAGTATCATGGATAAATGCGGACAAGTTGCGAATATGTGTACTATGTCAGCCTGGAGACTTCCACATCTTGGGCAGTTGATTCCAGTGATCGCCACCCATTGCGCAATTTTTGCCGGACTGTAATAAAGGCGATAAAGTGTCTTATAATGCTGTGCCTGCAGTGCTGCAGAACATAAAACATTCTGACCCAGCTCTAATGACGTTTTAAAACATTCCACTTCTACCTCCAGCTTACTTGCCCAACTTTCCCCCCACTTATCCATATCATCTTGTCTTGTTTTAATTAGTTCAGCATACAACTTTTTAATTGTACAAGTAACTCCCTCTTGTACCACCTCCAGTATAGCATTTTTCTCAAATCCACTAGGACCCCCGCTTTTATTTGCCAGGAAGCTTCTTACTTGAAGATACTTAAAAAAGTGTCTTGTTTCTATACCATATTTCGCCTGATCTCAACAAACTGCATCATACCCTGGGAGTCCATCAAATCTCCAACCCTCATAATTCCCTTTCTCTGCCATATCACAAAAACTGCATCAGAAAAAATATCTACAGAAATGCTGGGTTATTCCTCATTCTTGTATAGCTATTAATTTTCCCCAAGCCGTACTTTTTACTAAAGGCCTTCCAAATACTATATGCTGCCATGATGGTCTTAAAGCGAGTCCTCTTAAAATAGGCTGTATCAAAGTGTCTTAGAAATATATTATTTACCTCCTCCCCCATCAAAAGGCCATATATTGCTAGTGTTTCTAATTCATCCTCCCCTTCCGCCTCCGCTTCACCTATCAAGCCAACCATATATTGTAAGGCAGCAGCCCAGTAATAAGATTTCAAATCCGGTAGTCGTTCTCTTGGTAATGCCATGAATCTTAATGCTCTCCTAGTTTTTCCTTTAGACCAGATAAATCTATTAATCATAGCTTCTAGTATTTTAAACCAAGAGTTATCAAACATAAGTGGAATTGCCATGAAAATATACAAACATTTTGGAAGGGCGAGCATCTTAATAATATTTGTCTTACCAACTATCGAGAGATGGAGGTTATGAAGACTATCTAAATCCCTACTAACTTTAGTTATAATAGGGCCTATATTCAATTCTACTATCTTCTCCAAATCTGCAATAATTGTAATTCCAAGGTACACTCCTGACTGAACCACCTGTTGATCCTGGCATACTGCCTTAGCATTTTTAATTATTTGAGTCTTATTGGTATTTAGGGAATACCCTGATACTTTTCCAAATTTCTTGGCCTCCATTTCCACCTGCCTAATAGCCTCTGTGGGTACTGGTGTTAAAACAGCCACATCATCTGCATATGCAAGTATTTTACAATCCCCCCTATGCGTATTTACTGGGATTATATTCTCATTCATTTCCATCCTGCGAATCAATGGATCCAAATACATGGCAAACAGCAGGGAGGAGCACGGACAGCCCTGTCTAGTTCCCCTATTAATTTGTATTGATTTAGTTAATCCTGAATTTATCCTTACAGCAGCCACCGGATCTCTATATAGTGCTTTTATTGCAGTAACAAAACTCCCCCCAAATCCTGCCCAAAATTTAAAAAACTCCATAAATAGTCCCAGGAGACCCGATCAAATGCCTTCTCGGCGTCTAAAAGCAACACCGCAATCGGGTCCCCTGTGACTTCCATTTTATCAAATAGAGTTATAAGTTTCCGTGTATGATGGGTGGTTCCACGCCCTGGTATGAATCCGTGCTGATTAATGGTAACTAACGGTGTTATAACGCTCGCAAATCTTATTGCTAATGTCTTTGAATAAACCTTTGTATCAGTGTTCATGATAGTTATTGGTCTGTATGACCCAGGGTCCGTGGATGATTTTCCTTTCTTTAAAATGACTACAATTTCTGCAGCAGACCATGAGCCTGGTATCGATAAACCCATCTGCGCCTGTTGCATAGTAGCCACCATATCCTTCCCCAGTACTTTCCAGAAAACCTTATAAAACTCTAACGGTATCTTGTCTGGTCCGGCTGCTTTCCCAGAAGGGAGACTCATAAGAGCCATTTCAACCTCCTGTAGGTCTAGTGGATTGTCTAATCTCCGTCTTTCTTGGTCTTCCAACTCCATCCTTGGAGTGTCATTCAAATATGCTGTTATTTCCCCTATATCCTTCCCTTGCTGCTCTTCGTACAACTTTGTATAAATGACTTCTCTAATCTCCTGGGTATCTGTCACCACCTTCCCAGAGCTATCTTTAATCGCACTTATCTCCCCTACCGCTACTTTTTGTCTTGCTCGCACTGCTAACGTTCGGCCTACCCGTTCGCTAACCTCATGACATTTCTCTCTGTTTGCCACATATATTTTTGCTGCCTTGGATGCTATATATTCCTCTGCCTCCATTCTTATCTTAGCTAATTTGATCATGGCAAGCTCCACTGAATTACCAGTCGGTGTAATTGCCGCATTTGCTGCATTTGCTGCACATTCGCTCAACTCTTCCTCGGCTAAAAGTATCTCTCTTCTTAGTGTTTGATTTCTATGTTGTTCCTGCTTCCTTTTATTTACACTATAGCTTAGAATCTCCCCCCGCACTCCAGCCTTAAAGCTATCCCAGACCATGCCTTCTGTTGTAGTACCCCTATTTATTGCCAAGTATTCTTCAATCCACCGCATCATATGCTGGATATACATCTCATCTTCTAGGAGTGCTCTCTCAAAAGTCCAGACTGTACCCCCCCTTGAGATTGATGTCACTGTTAAAGTTATAATCAGGGGATTATGGTCAGCCAATAAGCGTGGCAACCTTTCAATCTGTAAGTTTGAAGTGCAGGAATTACTAACCAGAAAATAATCTAATCTTGCACTCACCCTGTGAGGCGCAGAGTAGTACGTATATCCCTTCTCTCCTGGCTTTAGGACGTCCCAGATATCTAGTAAACCATTATTCCTTGCCAAAGAGAAAACTGCTCGAAAAACTCTTCTCTTTCTTCCTTGATATCTTACAGGAGGTCCTAACCCTAATCCCAGCCCCCCTGCTCCATTGATATTAAAATCTCCTCCGAGAACAACACAGATTGCCCAAGTAGCCAGCTCTACATCTAACTATTCAAAAATTTCCGGATCATCCCCTGTAGAGCCGTAAATAGAACCGAGGGTTATCCATTCCACCCCTACTAAACACTCTACCAAAGCCCATCTCCCCCAAGCATCTTCCAGTTTCTTCCTAATAGCGATGCCCCTCTGTCTTGATAATATTGCAACTCCCCTATTCCTAGAACCCTGTCTTGAAAAAGCTAAGACTGCGAACCCCAATTGTTCCAGCAAATGTACTTCAGATGCCTGGATATGCGTTTCTTGCAGAAGTAAAAAATCCAGTCTCGTACTTCTTAATAGAGTAGATACCTTCTGCCTCTTTTGTCTATCATTTAAACCTCATACGTTCCATGTCATTATCCGAATAGCCATCAGAAAGCATCAAATGGTTGGACAAACCTTATTGCACCCATCAACTCAAACATTGTATCAGACAAACATAAATTCCACTTTTGTTTATTATTCAACATCTTCTGATTTTTCTTTTTTGTTCCTCTGTAGTAAATCCTTGCATTGTGCCCCTCACCCGCCCCACACACCCTCCCCCTCCCCTGGGTTCCCAACCTGACGATCCCAACCCCCTACTGGCAAATAGGTCCACAGGACCTATGTGTGACAGCTGTGACCTTGTGGGATTCTCATGTCCCACCCCCTTCCCTGCCACTATGCCTACCTATACACACCAAAGTCCCTAAATGGATACACATCCCTTTTTCCACCCTCAATTCCCTGCTAATGTATATTCTTTTCCTTTCCTTTCAAAAAGCATCTATAATCATCTATCTATGTCTTTTTTGCCTCTTTGTGATGCCAGAGCCACTGTGCGCTCCTTATCAGCCTGCGACATATTCTCTTTTAACCACATCAGGAATTCTTGAGCCTTGATCTCAGAGTAAAAAATCTTAAACTGACCATCTCTTACCACTTTCAACCGGCTAGGAAACATTAAATATGCCTCACATCCTATCTTTTGAAATGGCGTGATCAACTCCCGCATTCTCCATCTCCTTTCTACTGTCGTATGACAGAAGTCAGGCCTAGCAAAAAATTCCACATCTTTATACCTACATTTAGCCTGAGGTTTTGCCTTTGCCATGATCTCTTCCCTCAAAAGATAGTTACCTACATATATGAGTATTGCTCTAGGTTTGGCTGACGAGTTTCCCTTACTCTGTGCAAATGGAAATCTGTGTGCACGTTGTATTTCTACTTCCCAGTTCCAGCCTGTCATCTCCGGGAATGCACCTCTAAATAGCTCAATTACGTACGCCCGCACATCCTGCCCCTCCTTCCCCTCTGCCACTCCCAAAAGTCTAAAATTGTTCCTTCGCTGTCTATTTTCAAAGTCTTCCAGCTTCCATAAAACATCCGATGTGGTCTTCTCTTGCTCTTGCTTAAACTCCTGCCATTTCCTAACTTCATCCTCCAAATTACCAGTTCTCTCCTCTACTTCTGTAACTCTTCCCACCAAATCTGCATACAGTTTATTCACCTTCTGGAGAGACCCTTGTATCTTCTTGCTTTCCTGCCTTGCTCTGCGACTCTCCACTCTTGCTTCCACCTGAATCTGCTTCAGCATTGAATACATCATGTCGGACCCCGGGGGCGGCTGACCTTGACTCTGCCTCTGTACCTGATCTTGCAGAGGGGCAGCCCCTGCACCCTGTTGATACAACTGCGATGTCGCAGAATAATCCCAATCCAGTCTTTTTACCACCTCTGTATGTAGAGGACTTATAGCAATTTTTGTTTTACTCCGTCGCTTTTTCGTTAAATTTTTAGATTTTCTGCAAGAAGGGGATCTTTGAACAGTGTCCTCTCCTGAGCCTGAAGTGCCTAATGAATCTGAGACTAACCCAGACGCTATTAAATCATTTTCCGTATCTGAAGGGCTTGAAGCGGATATAGAAGCAGTTTCACCCCCCCCGAACCCCCCTCGTCCTCCTCCTCACCCTCATTCACAGAATAAAAACAGTCATCACTGGGTGAAGCAGGGTTAATGCAGGGGGGCAAATTAGGATCTCCATTTTTCAACTCAAGGTCTATGACGTACTCATCAATCTGGGTTTGAGGAAGCATCAGTAAGGAAGCCAGAGTCCCAGATCTATTCTGCTCTTACATACCCCCGACCCCAATCCCCAAATTGTGCCCAAGTCATTGCCAGATTTGTCTAAATTACTTTCAGCAGCCTGTAGATTAACTCCTAAATTATCACCTATCTTCTGGAGACATTCATCAGTTAATTCTGCCTGCGTGGTCGTTTTACTCATTTTAGCCGCTGCATCTGTTTGTTCACATTTCGACTCCACAGACCTGGATGACCTGGGTGCCTCATACCCCTGCTCTTGCACTGTCTGTGTAATCCGTGCTCTCTCCGGAGTTATTGGGGTCAGTGATACCGCGCATACAGCCTGACCTTCTCCCTCTAGTGGTGTACGCTCTCCCCCTCCAGCTAAGGGCTCTACACCGTTCCGCGCAAGGAGTGGCAAGTCTTCCCCCAAGCGCTGTACCGCCCCCTGCGAGCCTGCCGCTCCCGTACCTGTAGAGAGAGCCGCGGCCGCTCCAGGAGTATCACCATTGTTTGGTCTCTGCTGTGCTACCGAGGGATGAATGTCAGGGACATTGAGGCACGGAGGCTGAACTGTCACGGCGGCCGTCACTTTAACACCAAGCATCGCTCTGGAGTTTGCATTCGCCGCCATTGCAGGTGAAAACACCTCGAGTACTGAAGGCTGCCTCAATCCTGGCTGCTCAGTGGTCTTGGCTCCAGGATTATTCCTCCTGCTAAAAAGCGGTTTCTCCTTATTTTTTTCCTGCTTCTCCGTTAGAGTCGCCCCTCCAGTAGCCTCATCAGTTTTGCCGTGTTCAATATCACGGGAAGTTACCCGCTCCTCCTGATTTCGTAGCGCTTTCTTCGCCCGTAAATTAGCTGCTGGAGCATCGGAACCGCTCCAGACAGCTTTTTCCTTATCCTCCCTTGTATTCTTTGGCGGTTTCGGAGCCATTACATTCCACGATGTCGATGCCCTACGCCAGTGATACCGGCCCCAGTCAGCAATCTCTACCAAGAGGAGCAAGGATTGAGACAGTCTGCGCTCCACACTCTCCTTGATATTCCAAGAGAGCCGGGTCGGCCGGGTCCTTACTGGGGAAAACAGCACTTTGGAATCTGCAGAATAGTCAAAAGGTAAGTTCAGTTTTTTTGTATTGCTATCTCCAAAGCTGAGCAGCATATTTTATATTTTCCAGGGAATTATCGGTCCTGTTCTCGAGAGAATGGTGTGCTTTATCTAGTCCATTTCTTCTGTAGTGGGGAGAAGAGAGAAACAGGACATCTCCCTACGGCCTGCCAGCGGCCATCTTGCTGACTCCAACGCCTAAATTGCAGATTTTCAACAATATTTATAATGTTTCTTGTATCCCTGACATGAGAAGGGATTTGTGAGACAAATGGTCGCAAAATATTATCTACATACTTGGATAGAGACTCTGTGACGGAACCAATTGTTGTTACTATTGGTCTATAGGGAGGATCACTACTGTTTTTGTGAATCTTGGGGATTCCGTATATTGCTGCCATTTTAGGTTGTTGTACATTAAGGAATTGCCACTCTTTTTCACAAATAAGATTTTTTCTGAGTGCATCCGTAGTCAGCTGGAGAATACTCGTTTGTACTCTTTTAGTAGGGTCTCTGTGTATAGACATATAGTGTAACTCATTATGGACCCTGATTATTCCCTTCTCCCCTCAGAGCTTTGGATTGGTTCCACCACCGGGAGATTGATTCCCCATGTTAGGAGTGAGTACGCCACCCTTCTATTCTTCCCTTTCATAAGGGGAATTGTTTATCTTGACATGTACACTTACACAGCATGTCTTCCATTTAGAATACCCGGAGCCCTTTGTGAGCCCATTAAGGATCGCACGCTGCTCGTCCCTCTTTATCCAAGTAGGTGTTATTTACTTTGCCTGCCTGACATGTTCACCACTCCTTAACTCATTATGACACTGAACCCACATTATTATTCTTAGGTGCTCATCTGTCCTGATGAAGACTCCAAAGTGAGGACAGCACTCACCCTCCATTTTACTGGGGCCGAAACGTAGACCGTCCTATCAGAACACCTACATGCTCATAGAAAAAAATTAATTATTTGTGATAATACTTATGAGCAATATGTAAATAGGGACTTATTGACCTGTAATAGGCTGGAAAGGACAATCTGTATATTGTGTATTGTATTTATGTCACAAACACCTTTACCCTGTCCCTCACCCACCTATTCACTACCACTTCCCCATTTTTCCGTCCGTTTTTCCCTACACTATAAGAGCACTGTGAACAGATTAGATGCTATCATTGTTTGGAAAATTAACAAACTGAGACCCATTAATGCTTTGATTAACAATCGCATTTAATGCTGGTGTTACATTTGTGAATTAAATTTCGATTCGGAATTTGCCCTTGCTTTCTCAGTGGTGAATTGTTTTTCTGTTTTTACTGTTCTTTTGAATTCTGTTTATAACATATGACTACCCCGACCAACTGTCTGAACGTACCGTTCAGGATTGGTAAGGCCTGCCGTAGGAGTGACTTATAAGTTTATATGTGACAGTGATTAAGGGTAGATATAGGTAGCCTACATCTTAGTAAGGGGTGCATGCACCACATAACCCAGGCTGCAGTAGCAGGCCTGTGGTGCCATTTTGGAAGGCTTCCCAGGGGTGGCATAATACATGCACCAGCCCCTGGTAGGCCTCTGGGGTACATATGCCCTTGGTACCTAAGGTACCATATACTAGGGACTCACAAGGGTTACCCAATAACCAATCTGGAGTGTACCTAATGTACAAGGAATCAATTTAGCGAGGAAGCAGCTAGGCTGGGGCCCTGATTAGCAGGTTCCCAGCCACACTAAGTCAAAAACCATCAAAACACCAGAAAGAAGTGGGGGCAACCATGTAGTCAGATTCCACCTTCCTACACAGTGAAACTGATGAGGCTTTAAGTCTCATAGCTTTTCTGTTACTGAAGGTATGCGTGTGCAACACACAAGTGGTCAAGCTGCAGGTGGTGATGTCTCTGCATCTGGAAATATTGTAACCACAGAACAAGTATTGGTAGAGGGAGCAGAACATGTTTGGAAATCTGGAAATCTTTGTTTGCCTTTTGTTACAAATCTAAAATGTAACCAGTGTAAATATTGTTAGCAGATTGGCAGAATATTTCCAACAAACGTTATAAAATTCAAAAGCCTGAAATAAAGGCAAACAGTATATTCTGTAATACCAAAGCAACTGTCATTTACTTTGTACAAACTGTTCTTTATGGACTTACCTTAAAAATAATGAGTACATTATGTCTGAACATCATGCGCTTGCTTCGGCATCTCTTGAAGCATCTTGCAGCAGATTGCTTAGTGGATTTGCCTCATCAGCATCATAATGTAATCAGTACCAACAGTGGGGAGTCCTTTTCTAATAGCTATATTATGCTATATAGCAAGTTGCAATTATTTTATAGCATATGTCAGGGGTATATTGTAGTGCCTCACCACTCTTATGGAGACAGTGAAATCTTCCATTCAGAAGTCCAAACGTTCTCTCTACCACAGAGCATGTTTGTTTGTGAGCAGTGTTTTATCACCGCTCACTTCGGGTGATGGGGTTCAAATATTGAATTAAAATCTAAGGCAGTAAGCAAAAGTGCTTGTACCTATAACAAAACATTTTTATAGGGGTTAAAATTTCAACATCAAACCACTTACCAAGCAAATACCCATCATCAAAGTCTCCTCTGGGTAGATGCCTGTAAATCCCACTCTGTCCTATTATGTCTCTACTTATTAAATATATCCTCTTCCCTTTGTTTAAAAAGTATAATCCTGACCCTAAAAATCCTTTCCTGTCTCCTCCTCTCCCGCTGCAGAAAAGCAAGTATTCGCATCTTCTCATCATCACATATAAAGCAGCCACTGTAAAGGGCCTGATGAATTATGGGACTGTTGATATAGGTTGCACCTAATTTCCAACTGATTCCATTAGGAGCGATATTTCATGTGCAAAATCATCATTGTGTGACTATTCCCAATATGCAAGTCCTTTACATGTAAAAATAACGAAGAACTATTGGACATTTCCTTCTAATGATTCACTATTTGGAGTTGCATAATTAACAGTTCTGTATTCTGCTCGTTCATTAAAATTGGGCAACCAAGTGGCCTTTTTCTAGATACCAAAAGGATATTTTAGGGGTAGCTAAATTGCTAAACTTTTGGACACCTGGCTTTTAGTTCATTAATTCATTGGTCCTTTTCACCATCTGCCTAAGACATCTCTCTCTACCTGAATAGAAAACGGGAGGGAAATTGAAATTAATGTGCATCAATAAGATGCAAGCCTAAGGTCAAAGAGCCTGCATTAGCAAAGCTTCCATATCCGTGTTTCTATATATTCAAATATTTAATCGGAGACAGCTAGAGTTGCCATTTGATGTAATTGAGATGTGAAAAGTAATAAAAGCAATACCCAATAGGAATTAGACTCTAGTTTGAGCAATGACGATTCAACCTATTTTAGCCAAGACTATAGATATTCGCCCTAAGACCGGGACTCTGCAAATGTCCAGAGATTGCAACTTCGGGATTAGTACAGAGGCAGACAAAAAAGTGGAAAACCTTGACTACAGCTGTGAGCTTAATTTTACTCTCTGGAACGCATTTCGTTACTCACATTGGATTTTCAAGCTTACAAGAACCTCACCAGGATTTGCCAGCTGCAACTTATTGTCTAATAGGTATGTGTTGGAAATTGCCACTTCTGCAGGGTCACCCCCAAACATTTTGTCTCCCTCATCCCGTTTTTGCTGAATTCATTTTTGTTGACTTTAGGACACTTTACCACTGCTAACCAGTGCTAAAATGATTGTGCTCTCTCCTTAAAATATGGTATAAATGGCTTATACCCAATTGGCATATTCCATTTACTTATAAGTCCCTAGTACAGTGCACTACTGTTAGAAATTGAGTGTCTGATTGGCTGAGGTATGCACCCTGTCCAATCCGGCACTCCAATATTAGCCAGGAGAAGTCAGGTAATCACCATAAATTAACCTGTGCTAACCCTCTGGTAGCTTGGCACAGAACAGTCAGACTTAAGAGGCAATGTGTAGAATAATTGTGCAACACATCAAACAGTAACACAGTGAAAACACAACAAAAAACTCCACACCTGTTTAGAAAAAGATAATGATTTTATAAAGAAAACAAGACCAGAACAACAAAAATCCAATAAGCATAAGTTGGGATGTACATTTTTAAAGAATAAATGCAAAAATAGCCCTTAGAAGCAGTAAGTGACTAAAGAGTTATTTGGTCATACTGGACCGTGACAAAGTCAAGAGTTCAGGCTGACCGCGATGCTGCACAGGCCGTATACAGAAGCCATGCAGGCCCTGCTGAGCAAAAGCATCTTAATCCTCAATGCAAACAATAAGATGTAGGGTGCAGCCAAGCAATGTATAAGTGTTGATCTCGCAACAGAGGAGATGCATTGGTTTTCTTCATGCAATGATGGTGATGTGCCAGGTCTAATACGATCACTGGATTACGTTGCCCTTCAACATTCTATCCGGCAACTAATTTAATGCCCAAAGACTTAATCACTTTTGAAAATGTGGTACTCAACGAGATCGACCAAATGTTCGATGATAGAAGATATATTAAATATATCTTCTCAAAGGACGAAGATGAGACCCTAAAAAACCTTGCCAGCCGTGATGATATTATTATCAAACCGGCTGACAAGGGGGTAGTATTATTGTTCAGGATAAAACAGCCTATGTTGATGAAGCCCTGAGACAATTACACAATACCTTACACTATAAAAAACTATTATCGGATCCTACTGATAATATCAGATCACGGATCTTAAGTCTCACCAAACAGGGAATATATGGTGGATGGTTAGACTCGAAGGAATTTGACTATCTAAACAAAAACGATTATTCCATACCAGCCTTTTACACTTTACCCAAAGTGCATAAAGACGATAAAAAACCACCTGGTAGACCCATTGTAGCAGGTTGCCAATCGATACTGCAACCTTTAGCTGAATACGTTGATCATTTTATAAAATCAACCGTATTACTTACTAAATCCTGCACTAGAGATAGTACAAGTGTAATCAATCGTCTAGAGGGCAAAAAATATGACAGACAGACCAATGTCCTAGTTACTATGGACATTGAAAGTCTGTATCTCAACATACCACAAACAGAGGCTCTTAATGTAATCACAGATGTGCTAAATAACAGACCACGCCCTCACCAAGTCCCGACCGAATTCATAACTGAATGTGCCAAAATTGCACTAAATGATAATTATTTCATCTTCAGCGGTGCTTTTTATGGACAAATAAAGGGCGTCGCAATGGGGGCAATTTTTGCGCCAGATATAGCTAATCTATATGTTGCTGCATTCGAGGAAAAGGTTATTTACAATAATAACCCATTTGAGAACTACATTCTAGAGTATTTACGATATATAGATGACGTCTGCCTAATTTGGGATGGTCTGTTATCTAAGTTACAGGATTTTCATGCATGGTTGAATTCACAAAACAGTAATTTACAATTCACCATAGAATATAACATGGAATGTATTCATTTTCTGGATCTTAAAATATGGGATGATGAGGGACAACTATCAACTAGTCTCTTTACTAAACCAACAGCGCGCAATACGCTGTTAAAATATACTGGCCGCCACCCACGTAACTTACGTAATAATCTCCCGTTTGGACAGTTTTTAAGGATAAAACGTAATTGCACCAAACGCAGTGATTATTTTACAGAAGCGAAGGTGCTACAAACTAAACTATCAATGAGAGGCTACCCTTACAGACTAGTAAAACGATCAATGAAAAGAGTGTGGTACTACGTCAGACAGGCATTACTAGAAGAAAACACCAAACAAGACCCTGTGAATGATCTAGTAACATGTGTCACCACTTTTGGATCAGAATCCAATCGTATCAAGAAAATCATAACAAAAAATTGGCATCTCATCCAAAAGATCGAACCACAACTACCATTGTCACGGTTTGCATTCAAAAGGGCACGTAACCTAAGGGACCACTTAGTAAAAGCCTATAAAGAACCAACTGTAAATACCATTCAAAACATCTGGGGTCTGGCCCCTATAGTGGGACACTATCCCTGTGGTTCATGTGCTGCATGCCAAACAACAACAATAATTAAGACCTGTTGTATAAATGGTAAAAACTGGACCTTGAGAAATCACACTAACTGTTTAACAAAGAATGTCATATACTGCATCAAATGTCCGTGTTCCCTGTATTATATAGGTAAAACCACACAAGAGGTAAGGAAAAGAATCACACAACATCAATCAAGAATCAGATGTAAAATAGAAACAGCACCTTTGGTTGAACACTATTTACACAAACAACACTCCATATGATATGCAATGGTTTGTTCTGGAAAGTGTCAAACAGTCAAAACGTAGATGTGACATTGACCGCCTGCTCACAAAGAAAGAAAACAGGTGGATTTGGTCAGCTAACACTGTGGCCAAGGGACTAAACTCTTTTGTTGAATGGCAAGTCTTGGCAACTTTTCGTTGAAGTTCTGCTATGGTGTCATAGGTCCTAGCAGTTACATGGGCTGTGATGTGTTTTTTGCTGTATGGTCAGTCTTGACGACCCTTCGCTGAAGTTCTCCCATGTTTGGTCTAATAGATATTTATGATGTTCCTTATGCCAACGTATGGTTTTTCTATAAACCAAAAACATATATATATATATAATTCCTTTTAATATTTCATCTGACTCGAAGTACTTCCTTAACACAGGTTTCCTGCTGTCAAAAGTCGTCTATAGACACTGACTTGTTGACGACTTGCCTGACTCTTAATAATAACTCTATGCAGAGTCAGGCACCATTCGCCGACCTAATATGGCCGCGTGATCGCGGGCCTCAGCTAGGTATTCTGGGAAAACGCTGAAATCTGTTCGCGTTTCCCCGACAGTTGCAGGAATACGAGTGGCGATTTACTCGCACACAAGTAAGTTCTATCCCGGCTCTTTGGATTTATTTTTGGAATAATTTGCCGTTATGACTTGTGCCTTATTGTTCCTCGTGGTTCTGTCCCTGTACAGATATGACGGAGCAAATTGAAGTGCTTCACGAACTGCCCCTGAACCTAGTGCTCAATTCAAACTTAACAAAGGTTCGAATTGGTTGTTTTCTCCACTGTCAGTTCTAAGATAGCCTATTTTGTGGTTACTGCTATGTACGTCTGCTATAGACAATACGGACATTTCAGACTTATTGTTGTTTTGTTCTATTCCCACTAGGATTAGAGTCATTGTCATTGGTTTTTTGTGTGTATTTTTCTGATGTAGGTTCCCTTTCACAGTGATACTAAAGGTGTGGATGCATGTCGGTTTGGGACATGGCCACCATGTAAATATATATATAATTGTAAATAGGACATTTTAGTCCCTTGGCACAGTTTGTTGGCACTTTTTATGTATTTATCTATATGTTCACCATTTGGTTTGGTGTGGGCAGACAATCTAGACTTTGTTTTCAAGAGTATGTACAGAGTTATAATTCTATTTACATTGTTTCACTATAGGTCCGTGGTGTAACTTATGTCCTGATGATGGTCTCGCTATATTGTACTG
The DNA here is from genome assembly GCF_964261635.1 of Lissotriton helveticus. Classification (NCBI taxonomy): domain Eukaryota; kingdom Metazoa; phylum Chordata; class Amphibia; order Caudata; family Salamandridae; genus Lissotriton; species Lissotriton helveticus. Next base: position 481,293,034 of record NC_136067.1, read on the forward strand.
TATGAGACCGAAACGTCGACGCAACGACACTTTTTTGTAAATAGTACCAGCATTGACTGAATTGTAATTTTGTATATAGTTTGTGCAAAATTAATGTATATATGGAAGATATGTAAATACTGTCTTGTGGTACTGTATATTGTGAAAAACTGAGTAAACAGTACACTGTTTTGTTGCCGAAAGTGGATTGAAATATGATGTATATACATATTCTTATGATTTAAGATGAATATGATTGAATAAAAACAAATGATATACTATTTGTATTTTCTCTTGAAAAAAACAAAATGTATGCTCACTACAGTGACAATTCTTTAACTGTGAAGTCAAATCTAAATAATTTGCCTAAGGAACATTGCTTTTTGTTATTTAAGGTCTAATACAAAGCACTGATTACTAGATGCGTTTGTTCGAACCTGAAGCGTCAGGTTTCTCCAAGCAGTCAAAGAGATGCTTTGAGTGTCCTTTTTCAGTGGAGGTTCTTATGCCGTGGTTCCGATGGCAATATGCGTGTTCCAAGTACGATGCAGTGGTTCTGTTCCTGCAACAGCAATGATACTTTGATTCTTCTCTCACAGTAGAGGATACATTGCTTCAGCTGAAGCAAGCAACTGGGTCTACTTCTAATGAATCAGGCACAAGAGAGGATGGTAGAATGTAATATCCCTTAGTCCTCTAAGAACAAGAGGCTAGTTGCCTAGCCCTTGGGGTCACCCTGGTTCAAGTGATGAAGGTGCAGTCAGAGAGAGCAGTGGGCAGCAGGGCAGCATAGCAAGGATGCAGTCTTCCAGAGCAGCAGGGCAACAGAGTGGCAGTCCTTAGCACAGACGATCTTCTTGGCACGTTGAGTTCAGGTCCAGAAGTATACTGAGTTGGTAGGGTCAGAGGTCCAGTACTTAAAGAGAGTTGTGCCTTTGCAGCAAGTGTTACTTCAAAGTAGGATTATTGAAGTACACAGAGGTCATTTCTTCCTGCCCTGTCTCCAGACTCACTGCAGGGGGTAGGCAGCCCTTTTGTGTATGGACAGGGCCCAGCCTATTCAGGTGTAAGTATGAGCTGCGCCCGTCTCCTCCCTCCCTTCTTCCCCGGAAAATTCATGAGGTCACACCCAGCCTGCCTTTGTGTGAGACTGTCAACAGGGAATACACAAAGTAAACTGTCACCTTGCAAAGCCATTGAGCCGCAAGAGACAACAGACACCAAAGGCCAGGGTCAGGAAAATGCCTAACTTTCTAAAAGTGGTATTTTCAGAATAGTAATGGCAAATACAGCTTTCCCATTAAGGAGTAGTTATCCTCACCATTCCATAGGTACTGTTAATAATACCTCTACCTTCTCTCCATTAGGAATTACAGCTTATTAAATGTAATAGGTAATCCCCAATGTTAACCTATGAGAGGGGTAGGCCTCTTGGCAGTGAAAAACAAATTTGTGAGTTTTTCTCTGCCAGGATGTGTAAAACTTAAAAACACATGGCCTACCCCTTGATAGCATAGCACATTGGCTTATGGGCTATTTAGAGCTAAGGCCAACATTAGGAGTGACTTACATGTCATAAAAGGGAATTGTGAGGTTTAACAAGGGGTTTTAAACTCCAAGTGGACATTGCAGTGTAAACTGCACACACAGGCTCTGCAGTACAGTAGCATTTTTAAGGGCTACTTGAGTAGATGGCACAAGCAGTGCTGCAATTCCACTATTCTGTGAATCAGGCCATTTCCGACTTCAAAAAGGATATGTATATAGGGCCCTAAGTCTACTAATGTAATGTAATGTAATGTAATGTAATGTATGTATACTTGTAAAGCGCACTGTTACCTCGTTAGGTGGTGTCCTGGCGCTGTATACCGCTGGGGAACCCGTCCTGGCTTTCCCTGTGAGAGGGCACCCCAAGGTGAAGCCAGGCATCCCGATTAAGCAAGCTATTGCCCAGAGTGGGACCCATGGTTAGCGTAGGCACCTAAGCGAGAAATATCGAGTCCGCGGACATTGACCCAAGACCCTGCCGCGTCGGGAATTGGTCCCGGGCCGACCTCTGCTTCAGGGTCTGCCGCTTCTAACCGGTGAGCCACACTTCTCTTCAATGTAATATATCATTTTTACAAAGCTACATTTAGTTCCAGATAGTCCAGTTAACGTTGATTCCCATGACTTGAACAGGTCCCACCGAACAAAAAGCCACACTTTCCTGCACTATATCCTGTCACTGCCTCCGACTTTGCATTATATGGTGTTACTGCGGAGAAACATAGATTCCTTTTATATCTGCTAAAGCACAGAACTGCTAGACTAACTGAGCAAAGCTGTGACATGATTTCTTAGCCAGATTTGTTAGTGACATGCATCATCTGAAGATCATCTCAAGCTATTAATAGCAAGTTCATTCTTCAAGACTTCAGCATCTACTGCAGTGGTGGGAAAATTGCTAGAGCGCAATGATGCAGTATTTTGCCGGCAATGCAGGCGGATTCACACATTGAATGTGCCATATGCCCTCTCCCCTATACACCTGTGGAGGGCACACACACTTTTTAACTCACAGAAGCCTTATCTATAGAAATGGAATTATTATATCTGCAGACTAAATTCTTTATTATGATAATTAAATATAAAGGGCTTTATCTAAAAGTAATTTCTTTAAATTCATACTCTGGCCTGATTCACTATTTTACTATTTATAATTTTAATATTTTGGGGGAATTCACAAAATACCTTCCTAATTCACAAAGGTAAACTTACACTTTTGTGTAAGTTTTCTACTTCTGGGTATTGACAAACTATGTGCAGTGTTGTATGACTCCGCATTCACTATACTTATGTGTGCAAAGTTCTCCCCGATTGTGGAGTGCGGAGAACTTCATACGTAGGTATGGGAAGTACAGAGTCGTAAAACTCTGCACATAGTTTGTGCATACCGAAAACTTACTTAAAAGTGTACGTTTACCTTGGAGAATAAGGCATTACAGGTTTAATTTTACTAATAGTAATTTTATGACTGCGGAGACTCCACAGTAAGGACAGAAAACACTGTATGTAAAATGAAAGGACAGGCCTAGCTTTTTATGTCCAGGGTCTTCCCCACAAATGCAGTGTCTCACCAGTCGTAAAATTACTATCGGTAACATTAAAATGTGTGAATACGCAAAAAATTGTAAGTGTAAAATTATGCTTGTGAATCAGACCCATACTGTTTTTTGGCCATCATAATAAAAAAAACAACTGCTACGTTGACTGAACGCTGCTCATTAAATGTGCAAAGAAATATTGACCAGCTGGGTGCAGACTATTTAATTGGAAAAGGTACACTCTATGTCATATAATCATACATTTTTGAAACCATTAGCAAAAGTTAAGGAACAAACAGCCAGATTCATCATTCTCCCGTTTTGCGAGCCCCTAATAGCGATTCATTTGGAATCGCTATTAAGGACTTGCAAAACGGGATTCATGTAGGAATTGCAAAAAATATTGCAATTCCTACATGTTCCTTATTTGCGATTAGAATAACTCCCCATGCATTTCTATGGGCCTACAGGCCCATAGAAATGAATGGGGAGTTATTCCTTATTTGCGATTACCAATTAGCTAATCACAAATAAGGATGCGATTTCAAGGGTGCAGGGGTGTCCAAAGGACACCCTGTAGCACCCCTGAAATGTAATCTACATTGGTGTTGCGCACACACATGTCCATGTGTGTGTGTAACATGCAACTTAGAAAAATGCATTTAAATGCATTTTTCTACGTTTTTGCTATTTACCACGAGGTCTGACCTCTCGGTAAATAGCGGCCCAAAATTGCAATTTCGCAATTTTAAAATGATTCATGAATTGCATTTAAGGAATCTCAAATAGAGATTCCTTAAATGCAATTCTTCGCAAATGTGCGAATTCTTTAATAGCGAATTTTGCATTTGGGATGATGAATCCCAAATTCAAAAATTGCACTCGCAAAAGGCAAGATTCTGAGAATCTTGCCCTTTGCAAGTGCAATTTAGCTTGATGAATCAGGCTGAAAGTCTGTTAAATCTTAATTACAAAATATGTCATTCTAAGCATTATAAGCTACTGTCTGTCGTGTGAAAAATTCCTATGAAACTTAATGTCATGGTGAAAAGTAGTTATTCCACTCTCGCCATATAAAGGAACTTTGATGAAATGTTTCTAATATTAGGTAGGAATAGAGAATGTGTTCTTGCGAAAACAGCTCCGTTGAAATCAGAAATACAAAGATAAACTGCTTCTCCTGGCATTGTGAAGATTATTTTTATGTAGACATTTCACAGGAGATCATCTTATTCAACTGGGTTATAAAACAACTGTCAAGCCCATTAGGCCCCCAATATTTGATCAATAGCAATCTGTATCCAGGACAACCCGCCCTCACCAAATATTACGTTCTGAAAAGCAAGCAGATGAAAGCTGTTCCTTTATCTCCTAAAGGTCAAATTATCCACTGCCTTTCTTCACTAATAGAAAAACAAACCACTCACTTTGAAACGGCAGTTTTTTTATACTGCAGAAAAAAAACCTTAATGCAAGGCTGAAAACAATGGATCAGCTAAGCAAGCGGGATTACGCATGCGAGAGCAACTAGAGGCAACTACCTTTTGAATAAACATTTTTTTTAAAACGAAATAGATCAAGAACTTTGAAAAATATAACTTGTTCTTTCACAGAAGCTTAATTGCAACCGTGAGCAAATATCGCAACATTGAGCGCCCTTGCAATCGAGGTTCTGCTTTACAAACATTATTTCACTTTGTTGATTGTGACAGAATAATTTACACATTTAAAAACAAGCATTGGCAAATTGCGTAGCATGAGCGCGGCTCCTTTATGGCCGCCATCTCACCTGAATCATGAATGAAGCTTGTGAAAAGTGTTTTAAGCGTAGTGAACGCTTCTCTGCACATATTCTATCATCTTTCTTTCAGAAAAGCAGTGCGAAAAAAACATTAATGCTATCTGTCTTAGAAGACAAATCAATTCTCACTTATAAGGCACACGGCTGGATAGTGCTCAGTGACAATGTAAGGCTGAAACCCCAAGCCTACTTGAGTGCCGGAATCAAGATAAGCAAGAAGGAATACTTTCTAAGGTTGTGGTTGGGGGTAATTGCGATTAAACCCCATCTTCCACCATGGGAAAGGAAAGGAGGCACTCCAACCTGTCGCCTATGTGAAAGTGGGAAGGAAGACATCATTCACATCATCTGCAACTGCCCCAACTGAAAGGACATAAGATGCACCTTGTTGCGCCCTTTTGTCAGGTATTACTGCATTCGGTCCTGTAGGTAGGCAGTGAAACTTTGCTTTAAACCCATTGACGTTCATCTCAACTGTCGGCTAACAAAGAGACTTGAAACCTTGTTGTTATCCGAAATATGGTGATATGCTTTATAAGTACAATATTAACTCAATACCTTGTTTTAGTTGTATCTGTATTTTAATCACCAAACCTTTAACTTGGACAGTGTACTTAATTAAGCTATGCCAATCTGAGAAGTTGTTGTAATCATTGGCAGATAGCACTACATGAGATGCAAGAGTCTATGAGAATCTTTTTTAAAACAGCCTATTGTTCAATCCAGGAATATGTAATTGATGATCTTTTTTACATTATGCGGCTTTTATATGTTTTAATTGTATTTAATTGTGTACAATGGGAATATTTCTTGTTACGCATTTGCAAAGATTTTAACTAATCAAGCAAAATAAAATATTATCTTATCTGCATATATTCTATGGCAAGAAAGCAGTGTTTTTTGTTCGGATGTGTTTTGGCAGTTTGGCTTTTCGCAGAAGTAAATGGTTCAACTACTTGCCGGTAATGTTCATTACTCCTAGTCCTGCTTGTCCCCGTAATATTCTGTAGTGTCCTACTCATGTTCTTGTTTTGCCTTTTACTTCTCCTGCTCTGCCAGTGTGTTTGTCTGTGTGCTCACGGAATGTTGGAGTGATGATGCGGTTGGAATGTAGGGTGCCTGACCGGTTGGAAGTGACAGTTGAGAATGGGCTGAGCAGCATGCTCCTGGTGGGGCTTCTCTAAACAACTTAACTACCTGCTGTACTGGAACTATCATAATACACTATACTTTGGGTAGGGTCAGAGGCCAAAGTTTAAAGACTCAACGGGATATTCAGACCCACTATAAATGTTCAAACACAACATATATCCTGGGGTCTAGTGGCAAGGCACACAGATACTATAACTGTCCAAGACTCTAATGGAATATACAAAAATTGTATGGATTCCCATCACTCACCATTCGAGGTGACATGCTTCATCATCTGGGTCTCCTTAAATAGGGCTTCAACTCATGAGCCCAAGGATGTTTTAGGTGTTAATACAGACGTGAGCAAAATGTTTTATAGAGTGTATGGGAAAAGTGCAGTGCAGTTAAAGATGTGAGTTTTAAAATTGAAGCGTTAGCAGACCACAATTTAATCTTGTCTGATATGATCAATAGTTAAAAACAATGCATGAGAACAGTTTCAACAGGTAGCTGTCCGTAAATAATCAATCGGTCAACATGTTTCAGCACCTGAAGGTAGATGTACACCCAGTTGTTTCATCAGGACCTATTCAGTATTGATGCTACTGCAATGGTGAAAAGTAACTATAACAACAAAAATGGGAAAAGTACCATAAAGGATATACTGTGGAACAATACAACCTTACAGCTTGGTTCTCACAGTTCACAATCCTCGTATCTCTTGAAGGATCTATAAGAAATACAGAAACGGTACATAGAAGAAGAAATAGAACAGTCTTAGAGGGCAGTATGTGTGTCCTATATCGAGCCTATGTAACTATAGTTGGTTATCAGGCTAGCCCTCATAGCGGGCACTCATCCACCGAGCCTTACCTCAAAAGTATGGAGAAATTACCTCACCCCACCTGGCAACGGCTCAGGATAAAGAAGGCACCGCTCTGAAAAGGGGAACAAAGTACACCAGAATATTAATTTTGTGGTGCACTGTTCACCTTAAACGTTTTCTACATAATCCAATCGTCTGATACACAGCATGAACAAATAAAACTCCAACACACACCATGTATCATGTATACTCCCCAAAGGGGGATTCATCAATTTCCTCTTAGCACTAGATGGTTAATAGTGCATTACTATGAATCAAGCTTGAAACAAAATTCATGCTGAAAGTCTGAACTAACAATTCTCTAAAAAATAGAGGTCTCTCAATAAACAGTAAACGGTCTCCCTAGATTAAATAGGGGTATGACCATAAACCATAATGGTGGATTGCCAAACATACAGCCCTTCCTTAGCATATCAGGGACTGTAAGGGACATATAGTAATGTAACCCATAGTAAACAAACAAGGAATGCCAGAATGGTAAGCTATTCCTAATCAAGTCAATATACAAACTCCGCGAAGACAGAGCGGTACATATACGGAACTATTCTTCCAAACCTCGGGTCATTCAAACCAAAACAGACTCCCTCGGTCCATAAGCCAACAACAAGTGTGCAACGAGATTGAGTAGGCTAAGCGCGGGACAATCTCACAACTAAAGCCATTATCACCGGCTCTTACCTGGCTGTCGGTACCTCTGATGGCCATCCAAGCCGTCGGGGAGGTACCAACGCCGGGAGCCAGAGGAGTATTTAAAGAAAGGCCCGTTGTGTTTCCATTTCGGTCTCGGCCACCTCGTCATCGCGCACTGCGTGATCTCACTCATCGCGAGATCACGCTCGTGCATCATTGGATCATGGGAAATGTAGTCCCATAAGCGAACGCGCGATAACTATACAATTACAATAATGCCCCCTGAATAGAAAGTATTCAGTGAAAGAAGTGTATGCTAGAGACACTCATTACTAAAAAAGAATTGTATCTATCACATATATTTAAGCAGGTTTGTCAAAGGCTATATCTTATGATGGTTTAATAACGTGATTGTAAACAAACTCACAATAACATGGGCATTGCCAAAAAATTATCGAATTACCTAATGATTTAATCTTGATATTAGAAAATACAGGACAATATGGGTAGAATACTATTGAGTAATCCTCTACCAGCAAGAAGGTGTATGCTTAGTGGAAAAATGCTGCTTCCATATACAATGCAAACTAGTATTTTAAATACCAAATACGGAATATATTGAATCCTCGGAAATTGCCATATAGCTAGTAGAAGCTCTATCGGTATTTACAAATATAACAGTATGTGTATAGTACCTGGAGTTTGCATCACAGAATGGTCCACGGGATGGAGTCATTAAGACCCTTAGTGTCGCTCTTAAGTCTAAACACCCATCTCTGTTCCCTCAATAAAAGGAATTTGGATATGTCAGTTATGTATTCGGGAATGAAAGGTTGCTCTAGAATGGTCCAGGCCAGATCCTCTGGTCGATGGTTCATTTCCAAAAAATGAGTAGTCAGTCGTGTGGCCTGTTTTTTGCACCTCACGGTGCTCATATGCTCCATTATTCTGAGTTTAATTTTTCGAGTAGTCATCCCTACATAGTTCAAATTGCAAGGGCAAGATATTAAGTAAACCACCTTCTCACTGTTGCAAATCGTGAATTTACTCCGTATCCAAGGTCGGTCGGTCCCAATCTCGACGGACTTGGATTTTTTGGTGAGAGGACATACTTTGCACATCCCACAAGGAAAATGCCCCTATAGAGCTGGTAAGCCCCATATGGTGTCTTGAGGCTGTGGTTTAAGACTACGGGGTCTAGTGTGCACAAGTTTGTCTCGCAAATTGCTGTTCCTTTTGAAGGCAAACAGAGGTTCGGGTAGGCGTTCACCACCAATATTCAGTATTTTCCAGTGTTGTCGTACCGTTTTTTTGACTTCATTAGACACTGCACTGAACGTGTTCACAAAGGTCAATCTAGATGTTGTTTCTTTGGGGGCACTAGGTTCTAAAAGAACTTCTCTATTGTTGTTTCCTGCACGTTTGGCCGCACGTCATACCAATTTTACAGGGTAGTTCCTTTCTACCAGGTGAGATGTTAGCTTCTGGGCATGTTTCCGGAAATTGTCTCTAGTGGAACAATTCCTGGGGATCCGCAGGAACTGGCCATAGGGTAAATTATCTTTCAGTGCCCTAGGATGATGGCTATCGTAGCTCAAAAGGGAATTTCTAGCCATAGGTTTGGTGTACAGTTCGGTCTCAAGGCCACTAGGAGAGGCTACGATCAATAGGTCCAGAAAAGACAGCTTGTGTTTGTCTGCCTTGTGAGAAGTTGGCCTGGTATATGATGCTCACTAGTTCTAGTGATCACCTTGTACCATGCCAAGCAACCCTTATGGTGCAGGTTGTAAAGTCAACCTTATAGACAAGCTATCCTAGGGGTAGCATGGACTAAGCAGTCTTAGGCTAAACTCTGTAAAGGCATGTGAAGCAAGCTGTTTTACCATACACAATCCCTTGAATACCAAATGAAAGGACACCACACAGATATATATTGAAAATATATATAGATTTATTTCTACAAATAACCCTGATACTCTTTATGAGCACAGAAGCAAATGCGTTAAAACAAAACACAGTTTAAATACACAAAAGTTGCACAATTATGGATGAGCCCTAGGGGCCACCTAAACCATATACTAAAATAGTGGTATAAGAACCACTATGGGGAAAGTGAAGAGGCCTAGGGCCTGGGGAATCGCTGGAGCTGTTCGGGACTAGCAGTGAAGAAGTCGGGAAAGGCCCGCGGGACTCGGGTGCAGTGCGGAAAGTGCACGCTTTACCAATGCAATGTCAATGGTGCGTAAAAGTTACAAAGTTAGTTAAAAAGGAACCTTCCGAGTGACCTAGAAGGATGAAACTTTAGACACAGACCCTAGAGGTGTGTACCAGTGTGGGAACACCGGCGGAGCTGAGTTACCTCACCCACAGGAAGCGGGTGCACAGGGTCGAAGTAGTGTCGGGTTTCGTCACGCAGGTCGATGGTGCTTGGAGCTGAAGATGCTGCAGGCGGCTCGATGTGAAGAGTTCCGGTGGATCCAAGGGTGGATCTGAAGAGGTGAAGACCTGAAAGCAGAGGGGACAATGTTCAAAGTCACTAGCCAGTGACTACCGTGGAACCAGAGTGGAACCAGGCGATGTCGGGTGCAAACAGGCATCGAGGTGTAGCTTCTCTCTGCAGCCACGTGGACACGAGGGGTCGAAGACGTCCAGGAGTCGGTCACGAGCTGTCCTACGCAGGCTTCTCGCTGTTGGCGGTGTCGGCAACTTGATTGGAGCAAACAGGCCTTGGCTAATGCAAGCCACGCAGGAATCAAAAAAGGCTTGTTACTCGGACCAGCAAGGTCAGAGCAGGTGCTCCTTTTTACAGGAGCGAGGGCAAGTCTGGAGCAATCAGACCCGCAGTGTAAATTGAAGGTTTAGTCGCCAAGATGGCCGCTAGCCGCGTGGCAAGTGGCCGGGGTGGCACATCAAGTGGCACAGTGCAAAAGGGCCCCATGCAGATCGTGGAGATGCTGGGGGGCTGATCTTCGGTGCAAGGGCTGCTCGAGGTTGGGGCTTCTCAAACCCCAAAGCACAGCGTCGAGGGTGCCTCTGATGCTGCGCAGTCAGATTCTCGGGGGTCTTTCAAGAGGTCCGGTCCCACATCTCTCGGTGACTCCACGGGTCCCTTCTTTGCAGGGACTGTAGATCGGGAGTGAGAAGTCTGGGAGTCTGGGACTTGTCAGGCTCTGGGCCCGGGCTCCGGCGGGAGGCGGCGGCAAAGCAGACGTCGAGTTGCTGGTTGGTGCCTGTATTCACAGGGTGGTCACTCCTTGGCCACAAGGGAGATTCTCTTCCGTCTTCTGTGCAGCAGAATGTCGAAGTCCAGTCTTCTTCTGTATTTCAAGTTGATTCAGGATGATCTGAAGTCTCAGGACACAGCTCCCACTCTTATTCGAATCTGGGGGGCCGGATCACCTACTAGGTCCCTCCTCTGGGTGGAACCAGGAAGGGGGGTGGTTACACCCCCTTTCCTTTGTCCAGTTTCGCACCAGGACTGGGGCTGGAAAGCCCCAGCACCGGTTTGAACTGGCCTATGCACAGGGACACCTTGTGTGCCCCAGGCATGTCTGATTCTATTCAGCCCTGTCCTACCCAATACACAAAATCCTGTCTGGAGTGGTGCTAGCACCTCCCCAGGCAGGAAACCCTTTGTCCAAGCTGCCCTCGCTGGAAGGACTCCCAGCAGCAGGAGGTCAGACTTGTGTCTGTGGTGGCAGCATCCATTTTGGGATGCTAAGGCTCTGTTTAACTTTAACCGGGGTTCAGGCTAGGTACATGTCGTGTCCCTCTAAAAGGGTGGAATGCTACCCCCGTCGCCAGTACTGGCGAGGGGGTAGTATTCCAATTCGTATGACACCTTACTCGACATGTTTTGATAAAGCCAAACCCAAGATAGCATTTAACGGCGAGGTTCATAATGCACTTAAGAGTATATGGTATGGCAATATCATGAAACAGCTAAAGGACATGGTTCCGAAAGCTGCAGACAGGCTCAGCTCATGCCAGAGCACCATCTCACATATTTCCAAGCACTCTGCCTCCAGGATTGATGAGGCCTTCCATAGGAGTGACTGATAGGAACATATGTGTCCATTTTAGGTTAGGTATAGGCATACTACACCTAAGTAAGGGGTGGTTACACCGACTCACCCCAGCTGAGTGATCAGCCAGTTGTGTCAAATATGGAGGCCAGGCCAGGGGTGGCACAATACATGCTGCAGCCCCTGGTAGGCCTTGGAAGCACCTATGCCCTGGGTACCTGGGTACACTGTTACAGGGGCCAATAAGGTGAGCCAATTCCAATTGGGTATGTACCTAAGGTACATGGAGTCCATTTTAAGGAGAGAGCAATTAGCCTGGGGCCCTGAATAGCAGAATCCCAGGCCAACTATGTCAAAAAGCAGCTAAACACCAGGCAAAAAGTTTGGGGGTAACCATAGTCAGATATCCACCTTCCTACATAACCCCCCCCCCCCAAACGAAAGGTGATAAGGCTATCCTTGACCAGGTAAGCCTATATTGCCCTAGTGGCCATATAAGGAAGTACCAGCTCTGGCTTGGTTACCCCCTGTCTCATGGTCCACTAAGCAATCCCTCACCCTAAGGGTATCTGAGGGTCTCCACCATAGGGAATCTCTACCTGTGGTGTGTCTTTGCAAAGTTAAAGGCTGGTGTTGGGATGGAATACTGAAGTGAGATTCCTCTGTAGGACTCAGCTTCCTTCAATCACTCTCCACCATGTGTGCCTTTTTTTCTTTGACTGAGTTGCACTGTGCTCTCAGGGTCAACCTATGGCTACCTAAAGCTGGAGGCTGGGTCCCTCTTGTTGGCTTACTGGAGGGACAGGTCAGGTTTGGGGCCTTGGGGTCCCAGGTTTGGCTGTGCCCACCAGGAATCCATCTGTGGGAGGTCCCTAACTACTTTTAAGGGGGCTCCCTCAGGAGTTTTTAAAGTTTTCACCTTACTAGGGCTACTAGTTTCGGTGCCCCTAATCTGTTGATGGGGGTGCTTTATTTGACAGGGGGCCCTTTGGGGCTCACTGTCCTTCTTGTCCTCTGCAGCCCTGGGCTGAGTAAGGCAAGGTAGAGAGGGGCAGGATACCTGCTCCAGACTGGGTCCCACCTGAGAAGGGTCCACTGACATCAGAGGCTCTGTCAGGCTAGGCCTGACTACCTCTGGGGCAGTTCCTTCATCAGGGGTAAGATCAGTTCCCTGAGGAGGCTGATCCTTTCCTAAAGTCTGGTGGGAGGGAGATTACTCTTCCTCCTCAATGCTCTCTGTTTGTGTGGAGTGATCCATCTTTTCAGGCTTCACAACACATGTATCAGTTTGAGTTTGGGCTGTGGCCATCACAGCCCCACCAACCTTTTCAGGAGGAGACTCAGTTTGGGTATGGGCTGTTACCATCACAGCCCTGCTAATCTTTTCAGGAGGGAAGTTAGCTAAAGATGGGGCTGAGGTTTGCTCAGCCCTACCAACCTTTTCAGGAAGGACATCTTGGATTGGGGCTGTAGCCATCACAGCCCCACTAACCTTTCCATGGAGATTTACCATTTTAGAATGGGTTTCTTGTTCCACCTCAGCCCAGGCTGAGATTTCTAAATCATTCCCCAGTAGACAATCTACAGGCAAGTTTGATGACACTGCCACTCTCTTTGGGCCAGTGACACCTCCCCAGCTAAGATTTACTACTGCCATGGGGTGATTGGTTTTTATTCCATCAATGTTGGTCACCTGATATGTGGCATCAGGTAAAAGTTGCCTTGAGGGGACTAGACATTCAGCCAACATGGTGATGCTAGCCCCTGTGTCTCTAAAGGCCTCAACTTTCAAGCCATTGATGAGGGGCTCCTGTCTATACTTGCTCAAAGTGTTTGGGCAAGCAGTGAAATTGGCAAACCCCATGCCAGTCTCATAGACAAGAGTATCTGAGGTAGGGGACCTGGTTAGGCCAGAATCCACCTGTCCTCCAAAAGTAAACCCACCCAGATTCCTGGGTGTGCTCCCACTTCCTGGGGGATTACTGCTGACAGTAACAGGAGGTGTTGGAGCTGGCTTTGGAGGTATATTCTCTTTATTGCCATTCTTGGGACAACAGCTGTCTGTTTTGTAATGCCCAACCTGTTTACAGACATGACAATAAGGCTTTTTCTGGGTTGAAGAAGTGTCTTGGGACCCACCCCCATCCTTGGAGTTTTGGGGCCCTGGGGAAGTCTTTTCCTTACTTTTATCCGCACCCTTCTCTTGAGGCTTGGTAGTCTCTTTCTTTTGGTCACCACCCTGGTTCTTAGGCCTGATCCTGGTTCTGACCCATTTGTCTGCCCTCCTACCCAATTCTTGTGGGGAGGTCAGATCAGAGTCAACCAGGTGCTGATGTAAAAGATGATTTTGACAATTACTTAAGATTTGCTCTCTCATAATTAAATTATACAATCCTGTATAGTCAGTAACCTTACCTCCCAGCAACCAGCCCTCCAGAACCTTAGTGGCACATTCAACAAATTCAGACCAGTCCTGAGTCTGTGTCTTCTGGGTGTCTCTGAACATTAACCTGTACTGTTCAGTGGTTAAGCCTAACCCATCAATCAGAGCACTCTTCAGGGCCAGGTAGTTTCTAGAATCCCCATCACTAACTGTGAGGAGTCTGTCTCGGCCTCTGCCTTCAAAGGAGAGCCACAAGATTGCTGCCCACTGCTCCTGAGGGACATGTTGTACTTTGCAAGCTCTCTCAAGTGCAGTCATCCATTTGTGGATATCATCCCCAACTTTGTAGGGGGGCACAATCTTACTCAGGTTTCTATTGTCATAGGACCTGTCTTTATCCTTAGGGATAGTGCTGCCACCAGTGGAATCTAATCCACTCTCTCTAGGCTGCCTTGCTCTAGCAAGTTTCTCTTTGGCCAGGGCAACTTCTAACTCTTGCCTCTGGATCCTAAGTTCAGCCTCTCTCATTTTGGCCTCATGTTCCCTTCTCTGAGGGCTAGTGAACTCCCTTCTGGAGTTACCATGAGAACCTCTAGAAACATGGGAAGTATTGGACTCACCTGAGTGATTCCTCCTCCTCCTATGCTCCTGGTTAAGTCCATTTGGGGGTCTGAATGGGTTGGACCCACCTTCAGTCCCAAATAAGCTTAGGTTAGCCTGGTTAAGCCTGCTGACTAACACCTGGCTATTACTACCATCATCAGAATCACTTTCTTCTCCCTCCTCCTCCTCTTCTTCTTCCTCAGGCTGAGAATTCCCAGGGGTCTGGTCTTCCTCATCTATCTGGATGACAGGGGCAGGGGCATCAGGGTTATCATCTTCAGTGGGAGAGCCTCCATCTCCAGTCCCTGAGGGGCCTGGTTTGGAGTTCTTTAGAGCTTCAGACTGGTCTAACAGCTCTCTGAGGTGTCCTGCTGTAGGAGTAGGACCTGTTTTGATTCCTCTCATGGAACACAGTTGCCTCAGTTCCTTAAATGGAAAGATAGCAAATTTGGATGGTGCCCTTGGAGGGTCACTCTCAACAGAGGTGGTTCCAGTGGATCCCTCTGCTCCAGACATTGCTCTAGTGTGGTGGATGTGTTGCAATCTACCTACACTTGTGTTTTCCTACAAAACCTATCTAGTAGTTGTAGTCAGGGTGTGCTACTCCCTATCCTCTACAACAACTAAGTTCAGTAGAACTTAAGTATATCTAGTCTTGTTTTAGTGTACCTATCAGGTACCTGTATGATCTTTCAAATGATATTTTCAAAGATTGTAATGGTAAAACAACAGCAAGCTCAAATCCCAATCCGCTGCTCACCAATGTGAGAAGTTGGCCTGGTATATGATGCTCACTAGTTCTAGTGATCACCTTGTACCATGCCAAGCAACCCTTATGGTGCAGGTTGTAAAGTCAACCTTATAGACAAGCTATCCTAGGGGTAGCATGGACTAAGCAGTCTTAGGCTAAACTCTGTAAAGGCATGTGAAGCAAGCTGTTTTACCATACACAATCCCTTGAATACCAAATGAAAGGACACCACACAGATATATATTGAAAATATATATAGATTTATTTCTACAAATAACCCTGATACTCTTTATGAGCACAGAAGCAAATGTGTTAAAACAAAACACAGTTTAAATACACAAAAGTTGCACAATTATGGATGAGCCCTAGGGGCCACCTAAACCATATACTAAAATAGTGGTATAAGAACCACTATGGGGAAAGTGAAGAGGCCTAGGACCTGGGGAATCGCTGGAGCTGTTCGGGACTAGCAGTGAAAAAGTCGGTAAAGGCCCGCGGGACTCGGGTGCAGTGCGGAAAGTGCACGCTTTACCAATGCAATGTCAATGGTGCGTAAAAGTTACAAAGTTAGTTAAAAAGGAACCTTCCGAGTGACCTAGAAGGATGAAACTTTAGACACAGACCCTAGAGGTGTGTACCAGTGTGGGAACACCGGCGGAGCTGAGTTACCTCACCCACAGGAAGCGGGTGCACAGGGTCGAAGTAGTGTCGGGTTTCGTCACGCAGGTCGATGGTGCTTGGAGCTGAAGATGCTGCAGGCGGCTCGATGTGAAGAGTTCCGGTGGATCCAAGGGTGGATCTGAAGAGGTGAAGACCTGAAAGCAGAAGGGACAATGTTCAAAGTCACTAGCCAGTGACTACCGTGGAACCAGAGTGGAACCAGGCGATGTCGGGTGCAAACAGGCAACGAGGTGTAGCTTCTCTCTGCAGCCACGTGGACACGAGGGGTCAAAGACGTCCAGGAGTCGGTCACAAGCTGTCCCACGCAGGCGGTGTCGGCAACTTGATTGGAGCAAACAGGCCTTGGCTAATGCAAGCCACGCAGGAATCAAAAAAGGCTTGTTACTCGGACCAGCAAGGTCAGAGCAGGTGCTCCTTTTTACAGGAGCGAGGGCAAGTCTGGAGCAACCAGACCCGCAGTGTAAATTGAAGGTTTCATCGCCAAGATGGCCGCTAGCCGCGTGGCAAGTGGCCGGGATGGCGCATCGAGTGGCACAGTGCAAAAGGGCCCCACGCAGATCGTGGAGATGCTGGGGGGCTGATCTTCGGTGCAAGGGCTGCTCGAGGTTGGGGCTTCTCAAACCCCAAAGCACAACGTCGAGGGTGCCTGTGATGCTGCGCAGTCAGCTTCTCGGGGGTCTTTCAAGAGGTCCGGTCCCACGTCTCTCGGTGCCTCCACGGGTCCCTTCTTTGCAGGGACTGTGGATCGGGTGGTGAGAAATCTGGGAGTCTGGGTCTTGTCAGGCTCTGGGCTCGGGCTCTGGCGGGAGGCGGCGGCAAAGCAGACGTCGAGTTGCTGGTTGGTGCCTGTATTCACAGGGTGGTCACTCCTTGGCCACAAGGGAGATTCTCTTCCGTCTTCTGTGCAGCAGAATGTCGAAGTCCAGTCTTCTTCTGTATTTCAAGTTGATTCAGGATGATCTGAAGTCTCAGGACACAGCTCCCACTCTTATTCGAATCTGGGGGGCCGGATCACCTACTAGGTCCCTCCTCTGGGTGGAACCAGGAAGGGGGGTGGTTACACCCCCTTTCCTTTGTCCAGTTTCACGCCAGGACTGGGGCTGGAAAGCCCCAGCACCGGTTTGAACTGGCCTATGCACAGGGACACCCTGTGTGCCCCAGGCATGTCTGATTCTATTCAGCCCTGTCCTACCCAATACACAAAATCCTGTCTGGAGTGGTGCTAGCACCTCCCCAGGCAGGAAACCCTTTGTCCAAGCTGCCCTCGCTGGAAGGACTCCCAGCAGCAGGAGGTCAGACTTGTGTCTGTGGTGGCAGCATCCATTTTGGGATGCTAAGGCTCTGTTTAACTTTAACCGGGGTTCAGGCTAGGTACATGCCGGTACTGGCGAGGGGGTAGTATTCCAATTTGTATGACACCTTACTCGACATGTTTTGATAAAGCCAAACCCAAGATAGCATTTAACCGCGAGGTTCATAATGCACTTAAGAGTATATGGTATGGCAATATCATGAAACAGCTAAAGGACATGGTTCCGAAAGCTGCAGACAGGCTCAGCTCATGCCAGAGCACCATCTCACATATTTCCAAGCACTCTGCCTCCAGGATTGATGAGGCCTTCCATAGGAGTGACTGATAGGAACATATGTGTCCATTTTAGGTTAGGTATAGGCATATTACACCTAAGTAAGGGGTGGTTACACCGACTTACCCCAGCTGAGTGATCAGCCAGTTGTGTCAAATATGGAGGCCAGGCCAGGGGTGGCACAATACATGCTGCAGCCCCTGGTAGGCCTTGGAAGCACCTATGCCCTGGGTACCTGGGTACACTGTTACAGGGGCCAATAAGGTGAGCCAATTCCAATTGGGTATGTACCTAAGGTACATTGAGTCCATTTTAAGGAGAGAGCAATTAGCCTGGGGCCCTGAATAGCAGGATCCCAGGCCAACTATGTCAAAAACCAGCTAAACACCAGGCAAAAAGTTTGGGGGTAACCATAGTCAGATATCCACCTTCCTACATGCCTCAACGGTAAATCTGAGGAAGTTATAACGACTATTAAGCCAAACCAGAAAGTTGTTAACACTGGTGATGTCACCTCTCCATATGACTAGAATGTCATCAATATAGCGCCTCCAAAGGCGTAAGGATTCACGGTAAGGATTGGATTCATTTAGCACGTGCTCCTGTTCAAACCCATGGACATACAGATTCGCCAAGCTGGGAGCAAAACTGCTTCCCATGCTCATCCTGATGTCTGGAGGTAAATTGTATCCTCGAATCTGAAAAAGTTGTCTTTAATGGCAATTTGTGCACAAGCCATGATGAAGTGAGTAGGTGTTATTGAGTTTAAATCCCGCTGTTCTAATAACGCATTGACTGTGTCAAGTGTCTCATCTTGCGGAATTGAAGTATATAATGACTCAACGTCAAATGAGACATGCAAATCTGTTTCAAAATTAAACTCAACTTCAGGAAGCAGTCTCAGCACATCTTTGGTGTCTTGTGGAAACATCGGCATTTCTTTTACCATGGGACTAAGGAAGTGGTCTACAAATGTAGACAGTGGTTCTAGAAGTGAGCCAATCCCAGAAATGATTGGACGACCCACTGGTTGTCTTGTGGGTTTGTGGACTTTCGGAAGAACATAAATAAAAGGCATTACTGGGTGCTTGGTCTGTAGAAAAATCACCTCATGTGCTGTTATCCAACCCTCACTCAGTGCCTCTTCCACCATAGTGGAGATATTGCTCTTGATTCTTTCAGTGGGGTCTTCTTTCAGAGGGCGGTAAGCACTTCTAACTCCCAGCTGTCTCAGACATTCAGTCCGATAAGTCTCAGAATCTAAGAGAACTATTGCACCGCCTTTGTCAGCCGGTTTGATAGTAATCTGAGAGTCTAACATAAGGCTGTGTAAGTCTATCTGTTCCTTTTTAGATAGATTTGAAAATGTCTTCTGTTCTTTTTCGAGGATACGGGAAATGTCATCACTCACTGCCTTCTCAAATGTAAGTACCTGTGATGGCACCATGTGTGTGGGAGGATAGAAAGTGGACTTCTATCTCAATCCGGTATTAGTATCATTCGTCTCCACTTCTTCATTTTTATCTTTAAAGAAGAAATGCAGCCTCACCTTACGAAAAAAGTTTGCCATTTCCCAGTTTGCCTTAAAAGGATCTCCATTTGTTGCAAAAACAAAACCGAGTCCTCTGTTGAGAACCTTTTCCTCATCTTCACTCAGTGATTTGGAACTAAGGTTTATAACTAGTCCGACTCCGTGCTGGGCCCTGCCTGCCCCACTTGTTTCTTCTTGGAACTGCGAAGAGTACGGGGAGATGGCAGTGGGCTCCAATGGACCTGAGTTCTTTGATTTCAGCGTCTCTCCCTCGGATGTCCCCGGCCAAACCCTAAAAAAGGTTGAGTTGGAAAACTCCCTGGGTAATTGGGTTGAAAAGGACCCATTGGGCCCATAGGTCCCATCGGGCCTGTAGGGAAAGGTGGTTGCCATGGGTTAGGTTGCCACCATTGTTGGTAATGATTAGGTGGGCCTCCACGCCATCTTGATTGATAATTCTTACCTCTCCCTCTGCCCTGTTGACCACTCCTCAAAGATGTGTCCGAATCACTAGAATTTGAACTATCTTCCGATGAGGATGAACCATATGTGGATCCTAACCTATGTTTGTAGTTACACTAATTGTGTGACTTTGCTCCGTTTTTCCATTTTCTGTTTGTTTGTTGTCACAGTAGAGCTTTTTCTACTTTTACACATCTCTTATTAATCATGGCAGAAAAATGGGGCCTGGCTTACGATGATGATGATGAATTACAGTCCATCCTATCCCTCAATCCTAGTATTCTGGACAGCCTTCCATCGACTGCGACAAGTAATGAGGACAAGTAGTAAAAAGTCCTGGGCCTGAAAAAATCACATTCACGTACTGTTGTCCATGGCCTTGCCATGGCGGAGTACCTAAGAGGGAACTGTGCCCCGACAGGTCTTGTGGTGACTATTGCCCCAAGATTGTTCCTTAAGGACAAACAATTCTTAAAGGACTGGTCAATGATTGCATGGCACTGCACTCGCGACTGGCTAATATTAATCATCAAAACAGTCAATGACTTGATTTTTGTTTCAAGCTTGATTCATAGTAATGCACTATTAACCATCTAGTGCTAAGAGGAAATTGATGAATCCCCCTCTGGGGAGTATACATGATGCATGGTGTGTGTTGAAGTTTTATTTGTTCATGCTGTGTATCAGACGATTGGATTATGTAGAAAACGTTTACGGTGAACAGTGCACCACAAAATTAATATTCTGGTGTACTTTGTTCCCCTTTTCAGAGTGGTACCTCCTTTATCCTAAGCTGTTGCCAGGTGGGGTGAGGTAATTCCTCCATACTCTTGAGGTAAGGCTTGGTTGATGAGCGCCCACTATGAGGGCTAGCCTGATAACCAACTATAGTTACATAGGCTCAATATAGGACACACATACTGCCCTCCAACACTGTTCTATTTCTTCTTCTATGTACCTTTTCTGTATTTCTTATAGATCCTTCAAGAGATACGAGGATTGTGAACTGTGAGAACCAAGCTGTAAGGTTGTATTGTTCCACAGTATATCCTTTATGGTGCTTTTCACATTTTTGTTGTTATAGTTACTTTTCACCATTGCAGTAGCATCAATACTTAATAGGTCCTGATGAAAGCACTGGGTACACATCTACCTTCAGGTACTGAAACATGTTGACCGATTGATTATTTACGGACAGCTATCTTTTGAAACTGTTCTCATGCACTGTTTTTAACCATTGATCGTATCAGACAAGAATAAATTGTGGTCTGATTACGCTTCAATTTTAAAACTCACATCTTTAACTGCACTGCACTTTTCCCATACACTCTATAAAACATTTTGCTCACGTCTGTATTAACACCTAAAACATCCTTGGGCTCCTCCATCATTAGGGTGGAGTTGAAGCCCTATTTAAGGAGACCCAGATGATGAAGCATGTCACCTCGAATGGTGAGTGATGGGAATCCATACCATTTTTGTATATTCCATTAGAGTCTTGGACAGTTATAGTATCTGTGTTCCTTACCACTAGACCCCGATATATATGTTGTGTTTGAACGTACTAGAACTATCTACATATAACTATCTTCTATAAAGCTTCCTGAATTTCATCCTTCCTGCGTGGACCTCGTTACTACAATCATTTAGCGACAAGTTGGTGACAAACTGACGCAAAACAAGCGGATCTAAGGAACCTGGCGTACAAACGAGCACCTGAAGAAGAAAATTACTACAGAACAGTCAGTCACAGACAACAAAAGTACAAGAGGAAGTATCCACAGGAATGGAAAACTGCGAAGAAGATACAATAGTGTTTTTGTCAGAACAATAAAGACGTCTACATGAAACCAAGATTTTCCTCACAGAAAAGAAAAGAAAAAAACAATTACACAAGTTAGATGAAGTACTACGTTTCTCAGCCCCACCAGTGTCCTCACCATCGGACAGCCCTAGCCCAGGCGTGCTGTGCTCATCTACGTCACCCACTTTCGAATGTGGTGAAACATCTTCTGCTTGTGCTTTCTAGCACATCAACTTTACAGGCAGAAAAATCAGCTTGGTCACCCTGGTACATTTCTATCGCTCATACTCTATGACCTTGTGGAAATACTAATACATCTTGGAGCTTTGGGTTACCTTAAAGAAGAGGAACCATGACCAATCTAGTCTTTAAATGCGCCAAGTAATGGAGTCATGTTGCTGTCTACATTGTGCAATCTTGTGCACTTCTTCCCCACAACTCCTTTGTTTGGTCATGTTTCTCTAAGGTGTTTTTTTTATGGAGGCTACATGCTTATCTGGCATCCCAAGGATGCAATGGTTGTGTATGTGCAATTCTTAGTGCGCGTTACAGTCTCAGTGACATGGACTTCATTTACTATATATTTGGCTGTCTCTTTACTTCCAGTTGGATGGGGCCGCTTGTTGCGGACAAACACTGTGGTGAGTTCTTTTTTTATCTCCTCATCATTGAGGTCTACCGGTTCAGTGGCAGTTTAAACAGTCAAATAGTT
This sequence comes from Lissotriton helveticus, assembly GCF_964261635.1. Lineage (NCBI taxonomy): Eukaryota > Metazoa > Chordata > Amphibia > Caudata > Salamandridae > Lissotriton > Lissotriton helveticus. The sequence goes on from NC_136067.1 coordinate 481,315,085, forward strand.
TTCTTCTTGGCATGCGCATATTACCTTAGTTTTTTTAGCCGCGACGATCTCCTCGTTGGAATCCTTCTGTGACGAAACACATCAGCATTCTTTGACTCATGTAGCCATATGCGTCATCCCTGTTGCTAGGCAGCTTTTCGAGCTGCTCTTCGATGCTTTACGACAAGGACTCGCTGGTAGCCACCCGGCGCAGCACATTGTATGTGCCGCCATTGGTATTTTAAGTGCTAATTATTGGTGCAGATGACAGGCTTGGTCATGCCTCACAGCACTAATATTCTGGCAATTCTCACAGCACTAATATTCTAGCAATTCGACAATCAGATGTCCCCGAAAATTGTAGGTCCTGAAGAGACCCTACATCCTTATCAGGGTCGAAACGCCATCGACAACTAAGAAAAGCGAACTGCTGAAACTGGCATTCTATAACTACATAGATGTTATGTATTGTGAAAAATGAGAGTGGTCGCTTTTTTGGATACAAAAACTTTATTTGAAACCTTTTCACATATTGTTTCACAAACATTATTTCTATGTTTTTGGTTCATAATTTCACTTGGGACACATTACACAACTGTAAATAGCCTTTGACATTTAGTGTAATAATTGCTTTCATTGTATAATCATATTTAAATACAGTCTTTGAAAAACGCAATCTGTGTTTTTGGCTTGTATGTTCTATTTCTCACCTAAACCCTGCCTATACATGTGAATTTTCACCTCTTCTCCACTCTATTATTAAGTATCTTCTCCACAGGAGCCATTGTCTTTCTTATAATACTTACTTACCCAAGCTCTGTTGTGAGTAGGGTTCCTTTATTCTTTCGTTTACGACTGTGTTTCTTTCTGGGTGTTGAAGAAAACTATACTACACAACGGTGCCGAAGAATGGCACAGTCACGTCCTTGGCGAATCCATTGTGGTGAAATGGAATGTAGAAGTTCTGCTTGTTCGTGTCTCTTGTGTCTCCAATTTCCAGTGACTTGCACTCTTCAATCATCAAGGCAATCAGGAAAAGGAAAGGTTATATGCTCTTTATCTCCGTCACTGTATTGCAGTTTCACCTGCATGGTAAAGTTGGGCAGCAATCATTTAAGACATGCCACATCCATGGTAAAGCATATAGTTTCTATGCTCTTTATTTATCTTGTTAACTTACGAACTCCAGTGGGTGTCACAGGACTACGGTGACACGCACACCTATTAACTTTAATATTAAACACCAAAGGTGATGGTGTTTGTTTATGCCTATTCCTTCATGCCATACACATTCATGGTTTCATTTTGCAATTCCTATGTGTTCAATACACATTACGGTTTCCTTCTTTGGGATGTCAAAGGGCCCTATTCCCTTTTGTTCTCTTTACATTTTCCTCATATGTGTCTTCTCCCATTTACTTTTGTTCTTGGTGTCAACCCGCTCACAGGGTACATGCTTCTGGGCCTTTGTTTCATTTTCATTAGTCTTCCTCTCTTATCTTGCATGGGATTGTTTGATGGGTTTTGATGGGCTCATCTTTTTCACGTACATGGACTCTTGATACACACTGCCAGGGGTTCATTGTTCATTTTACATTTGTACATATTAAACTGATTTTCTTCTCTCATAGGGATGGCAATGGGTTCTAGCCACATTTTCTTACACTGCATTTATGCTCTTCTCTCATGGATAGGTTGTGGGTCCATTCCCATCTACATTAGATGCAGTTCTTACATTATTACCCTTACACAGGGTGTGTCTTTTTGGGTACCAGTCTACACGTTCTTGGGTGTTCAGTCCCATATGGGTGCCAGTCCCATTTAAATATAGTCTACCACACTTATTCCTGGGGTAGGTCATGGGTCTTGTTGGACTTGACCCTTTTGGCAGGTTCACCCCTAAACTTATTGCTTTTAAATGTGTGACCTGATGTTAGTTGTTTTTGTCTTCTGCGCACTTTAACACTGTGTCCCAGTGTAAAGTGCGTGGGCAACCTGAGTACGTGTGGTGAGATTGGCCTGCCCTCCCATAGGAATGCATGGGAGAGATGAGTGTCCATGGTAGTTCCTGATGTGAGAGGAGTGCAGGGGCGAGTTTGGTATGTGCGAACTGGTGAGGTTAAATGCTGCACAATGGTGTGTGCAGATTAAATGTGTCTAGTGTAGAAGTGCCACTTTTAGAAGTTGGCATTTCTGTGTGCAGTGAATGTGAATTGACTGTCTGGCTCGCGAGTGACAGGGGCTGGCTGGTGTGCCTGGTTCCAGGAGTCAGGATGGGTCTGCCCGGGGGTGAATAGGGAGATCTGCATGTAGATGGGAGGGAGGAGTTGCACCTGGGACCTGAATGGGGCTGTGCCTTCCCTACACAATGCTGGCTCCGCCCCCTGTGGTGCGTCTGATGTCCCTAGCCTGTCCTGTGTAAGTATGGGTGAAATCAGCGAAATCGCTGTCTGCGAAATCGTGCGAAAGCGAATTCGCGATCCGCATAATTAGCGAATTCGTGCGAAATTGCGAATTTTTGTTTTTTTGCGTGTTCGTGGACATTTTTGCGTGTTCGCTCGTTTTTTTGCGTGTTCGCGGGCCGCTTGCATGGCAAAGTTACCCATGCGGTTGTGTATGTGGGAACAGCACCCTCTGGTTTACACTGCCACCCTCTGGTTCACCACTGACACCCTCTGGTTCACCACTGCCACCCTCTGGTTCATCACTGCCACCCTCTGGTTCACCCCTGCCACCCCCAGGTTCAGCACTCACTACTGCCACCATCTGGTACATCACAGCACCCTCTGGTTCACCCCTGCTGCACCTTCTGGTTCAACACTCACCACTGCCACCCTCTGGTTCATCACAGCACCCTCTGGTTCACCAGTGCCACCCTCTGGTTCAACCCTGCCACCCTTTGGTTCATCACAGCACCCTCTGGTTCATCACAGCACCTCTGGTTCACCCCTGCCACCCTCTGGTACAGCACTGTCACTCTCTGCTTCATCCCTGCCACCCTCTGGTTCATCACTGCCACCCTCTGGTTCAGCACTGCCACCCTCTGGTTCATCACAGCACCCTCTGGTTCACCAGTGCCACCATCTGGTTCATCCCTGCCACCCTCTGGTTCATCCCTGCCACCCTCTGGTTCATCACTACCAACCTCTGGTTCAGCACTGCCACCCTCTGGTTCATCAAAGCACCCTCTGGTTCATCACAGCACCTCTGGTTCACCCCTGCCACCCTCTAGTACAGCACTGTCACCCTCTGCTTCATCCCTGCCACCCTCTGGTTCATCCCTGCCACCCTCTGGTTCATCACTGCCACCCTCTGGTTCAGCACTACCACCCTCTGGTTCATCACAGCACCCTCTTGTTCACCAGTGCCACCCTCCGGTTCATCCCTGCCATCCTCTGGTTCATCACTGCCACCCTCTGGTTCATCACTACCACCCTCTGGTTCAGCACTGCCACCCTCTGGTTCATCAAAGCACCCTCTGGTTCATCACAGGACCTCTGGTTCACCCATGCCACCCTCTGGTACAGCACTGTCACCCTCTGCTTCATCCCTGCCACCCTCTGGTTCATCCCTGCCACCCTCTGGTTCATCACTGCCACCCTCTGGTTCAGCACTACCACCCTCTGGTTCATCACAGCACCCTCTGGTTCATCACAGCACCTCTGGTTCACCCCTGCCACCCTCTGGTACAGCACTGTCACCCTCTGCTTCATCCCTGCCACCCTCTGGTTCATCCCTGCCACCCTCTGGTTCATCACTGCCACCCTCTGGTTCAGCACTGCCACCCTCTGGTTCATCACAGCACCCTCTTGTTCACCAGTGCCACCCTCTGGTTCATCCCTGCCACCCTTTGGTTCATCCCTGCCACCCTCTGGTTCATCAGTACCACCCTCTGGTTCAGCACTGCCACCCTCTGGTTCATCAAATCACCCTCTGGTTCATCACAGCACCTCTGGTTCACCCCTGCCACCCTCTGGTACAGCACTGTCACCCTCTGCTTCATCCCTGCCACCCTCTGGTTCATCCCTGCCACCCTCTGGTTCATCACTGCCACCCTCTGGTTCAGCACTGCCACCCTCTGATTCATCACAGCACCCTCTGGTTCACCAGTGCCAACCTCTGGTTCATCCCTGCCACCCTCTGGTTCATCCCTGCCACCCTCTGGTTCATCACTACCACCCTCTGGTTCAGCACTGCCACCCTCTGGTTCATCAAAGCACCCTCTGGTTCATCACAGCACCTCTGGTTCACCCCTGCCACCCTCTGGTACAGCACTGTCACCCTCTGCTTCATCCCTGCCACCCTCTGGTTCATCCCTGCCACCCTCTGGTTCATCACTGCTACCCTCTGGTTCAGCACTGCCACCCTCTGGTTCATCACAGCACCCTCTGGTTCACTAGTGCCACCCTCTGGTTCATCCCTGCCACCCTCTGGTTCATCCCTGCCACCCTCTGGTTCATCACTGCCACCCTCTGGTTCAGCACTGCCACCCTCTGGTTCATCACAGCACCCTCTGTTTCACCAGTGCCACCCTCTGGTTCATCCCTGCCACCCTCTGGTTCATCCCTGCCACCCTCTGGTTCATCACTACCACCCTCTGGTTCAGCACTGCCACCCTCTGGCTCAGCACTGCCCCCCTCTGGTTCATCACAGCACCTCTGGTTCACCCCTGCCACCTGCTTCCTTAGCTGTAAGTGCTTCCTGTTGCAGTTATTTTTTTTACAGGAGCATTGTGCAATACTTGTAACTATTCTCTGACCCTGCTTTGAGGGTCAGAGCAGGGTCAGAGAATAGTTGCAAGTAGGCAACTGAACTCTGGAGGGGGCCCTCAGGAAGCACTACAGGGAATGGTTACAAATTAGCTTGAACTTTTGCACCAGCTAAGTGCTTTCAGTTTTCCAAAAGTCGTTTTTCTGCCATTTCGGGAGATTCGCGGGGCACGTATTCGTGCAAAATCGAACTTGCAATCCGCAAATTCGTACGAATTTGCTGATTTCTTCTTTTTTGCGTGTTCGCGCCGTTTTCTGCTTATTCGCAGACCGCTTGCAGCGCACCGACCCCGAGGTTGCCCATGCGGTCGTGTATGGTCGCGGCCTTCTTGTTTGCGTGACGTGTTTCCGTTTCCGGGCGCTAGTTGCATGCTCGCGACATATGCGGCGCGCGATTACGTGTTCATGGGCGTTTTTGCGTGCTCGCGGGGAAAATATCGCGCGAACTTACCCACGCGGTACTCTACGGGCGCGGCCATCTTGTTTTTCATTCACTGCTATGGTTTTGGGCATGCTACCTTTCTATCCATCTCACATCTTCGTAATCCTATGTTCTGAACTTTTTTTGACTTTTTTTGCTTATTATCTCTCTCTTCAATTTCCTACATCTATATTTTGTGTTTTTTTAAACTTTTTGTTACTTTATTACCTACTTCATTTCTTTCGCTCTCTCTCTTATTTTTTTCACACCTATTCTTCTTTCCTTCTTCTTGTGCCCAGAACCATGGCTAAGGGAGGCGACAAGTGGAAGGCCCAGCACCCCGTACCCGGCTCCCTTGCGGGCGTTTGAGGGGCGAGGAAGTCCAGGCCAGGGAGATCTTTTCCGCGGTGGAGGTGGCCGCCTTGATGGTGTTTGTGCAAGTCCACCTCCCTAAAACCGTGGCAGCAGGTGGGCGGATTACTTCCGGTTACGGCCTCCGGGAGCATCGCCAGCTGTGGGAGAAGGTGTGCCGGCGCATGTATAAGGAGTCTGGGGTCCGGCGCACCTACCACCAACTGACGCACCGGTGACATCTTGGACCGGGAGCATGACATGCTCGACCTGCTCGGTGTGGAGATCCCTGGCCTTAGTAAGTAGCTATTTAATAACAACTTTTTTCCTTCTGCTCTGTTGTATTGCTAATCTATTTTTTTCCTGAAGAGTACGGATGCTGCTGATTCGATTACATTGCAGGTAAATTAATTTTTAAATAGCTTCTGTCATTGCAGGTGCTCGCCTGGTTATTGGCATTGCTACTATGCTTACTTGTTTGCAACTTTTTAGTCATTTGAGAGCATTACTGCGTAATTCTAGAGACAGTAGACTCAAGTCTAGTCCTTCTTTGTACTCCTGCTGCTGCCAATTTGATGAGATAGTGGTGGATTGATACGTTGAGTTTATTATGTTTTACTCGTTATAGGACATTTGTTAGTGGTCTGCAATCATGATGACGGACTGTGTCTGTCACGCGCCGTCTCGTGCTGCTGAGGGATGGCAGTCGTAGTAGAACCTTTTTGTTGTTGATGTAGTTAGTGAATTACATAACTTTCCTATTAGATGGTCTGCGAATCCTGCAATACTGTACTACTATCCTCCTAGTTGACCAGATCAGATGCAATTGAAGTTAATTTGTTTCCCCGACATAATTTTAGATTGAGTACAAAGAAATCAAATATTTCCCAAAAAACAATCATCCATGTTGTGTTTCATTATTTCATGATCACCAGAACCTCCCAGGGGCAAGGTGGCGGCGGCGACAGAGACTCCGGTGGCAGAAGGTGGAGAGGCTCAGTCCCTTGCAGGCTCTTCTGCTGGCCCCAGTAAGTTGTTCTATTGTTATATTAATACTTATACTTCCCTAACTTTTACAGCTCCTATTCATTACAAACTGGTTCCTAATAATTCTATGTTTTACAAAATAGTCTTTGATCTTTTTCTAATGTAGACTACTTTCTACATTCTTATCCTGCCTCTACCATCACTCTCTGTGCTACTACTATTTACAATTGTGAGTCGGTCCGTGTAGGTAGCTAAGCTTGCCCATTCGGCAAACGGTGCGAAACAAAACTCTGATACAGCAATAGCTCTAGGCACTGAGTGCAGTCTTCTGGGTTGCCCTTGCTGTCTATTCCAGTCTTCTTAATGTAAGTCCTTTGACAATTTCCAACAACAAAATGTCATTGTTTACACCAAGTAAAAGGTAGCAGTTGCCTTTTTGATTTGAGAGGAGCACATCCCATACCGCTAGTGTTTCAGGGACTGTTCTGCACACAAAGAAGTATGAACAAGATAAATAGGTTCAATTCGACTTTCGACATACCTCAGTCCGAACAGAAGTTGAACTCCCATTCCCCTGACCGACTATCTAGAATGTCTGACCAAAGATTTTACGACCCAGAAGAACAGAAGAAGACTACCTCCGAGTCCCGGCCTATCTGAGTCACTGAAACATGACTGCCAAATGCAGTAGTTCAAACCTTTCCGCTCACTCACTCGTGAACAAAAACCACACAGTGTTTGTTAGTTTTAAAGTTTTATTTTCAATTGACATTATTTCTTTATTTTTAATAGCGTAGTATTCTTATGGATGAAGATGACATTAAAGTTTAATTTAAACAACATTCCCATGAATGAAATTAGTATGACTCAAACTTAATAATAGTTAACACTAACAGACACAGGAAATTAGTAGAATAACTGTGCATGAGCCCCCACCTTCTTTAAAGTACTTAAAGTACTGCTGGTGGTGACTCAGTAGTAGTTGGTGAATCGTCTGGCAGAAGGGCAATGGAATCTTCTTTCTGTAATGAGAAAAATGGTGCACGTTAAGCAAGCATTCATCAGTTGTCATAAGAAGAAGTGTAGCATTTAATGGAATAAGCATCTAAAAGGTTAACACCCTCCCCAAAACCATTACTTTTTTTCAATCCCAGTAATAAAAAATGTGTTATGTAACATTTCCTTCCATTACGAGACAAAATAGGGGGTTGTGTATGGCATCTGAAAATATGACATGTTTTTCCTAGACGTCACAACATCTGATGCGGCACAGATGACCACCAGTGCCGGGGCCAGCAGTGCGGAGGGGTCCACTCTGGATGCGGCGGCGCCAACAGGAGGAGCTGGGGGGGGGAGACTCAACGGCGGCGGATGGTGGTAAGTTATTATACTCCTTACTTATTGAAATTTTTTTGAGTAGGCTCGTAAAGGAGTGTATGATGTACTGTACAGTAGTACACAGTACACTAGTATAAGTACACTGTACTGTCAAGAACATTTACTAATTTATAACTACTTTTTGGGCTATCACGGAGAAGAGAGTCAACCTTGACTTGTAATAGCATTAGCGGCGGTACTTCTCTGGTAACCAATGGCCCCCTCTATTTCACTTGAACTCAGCTGGCAAATTTTTATTGTGAAGCCAAGTCATATCAGATCAGATGTAGTTTAGGGATGTGAAGAACGAAAAGTTAAAGAAGGGTGAAACGAAGGACGAGCGAGTCTTAATATTTTTTTATGAGTGTAAATAATGGTTTTGTTGAATGCAATTCAACATAAGAAAGAAGATGGCGGTTTCCAAAATATAATGAAAAGGGTGTTAGTTGGTTGTTGACAAAAAGAAATTTTGGTACATTTGAGATATTAAGAAGAATCATAGACGTACTTTGGAAACCTGGATGTTATCTTCTTTATCCTCCTCGTCGATAGCAGAGGTGTATGATGTAGTAGAGCAGACGCTGAGTGGATGAAGTATGGCCAGTGGCAGTGCCACCCCTATAGAAAAGTAAGACATTCCTATTCCCACCTGCATGTACTGCTTAAAGTACTGCGAGTCTGCATCATCATGGCCTGTGTCTGTATTTCTTGGGTTAAAGCTGAGTGAGCTGCCATTATGGCGGCTACCACAAGTTCACGTACCAGTAATTTCTTTTGCAAAACCAGAGAAAAAAGTAAAAAAGGCATTTTTTAGTACTATCTGACTATGTATGTACTAGTAGTGAGTCCAACTATAGTGCTGCTAGTGGAATTCCTGAAACTCACAGTGTCACAGGCTTACAAAGACGGCGGAAAGATAAAGGCCAAAATGTTATACTGTGTTTGCTACTTGCTGGTGTTACTGAGTGTCAACCTTCCGTTGAATTATTTTGACTTTAAGTAAGTGTTAAAGACACCTCGGAGAAAGAAAATATATAAGGCACGCTGTGTAGTGCAAAAATTATACTGTCACTTTAAGAGATGACAATCCCCAAAATCTAGAACACCCCACATTACCCTCCCAAAAACTTGCAGAATACTGCTGCTACCTCGCAGAGGCCTAATTTCAAATTGTGCCAAAACGCACTCAGAAAGTATGACCAAAACCCCCCTCTCCCACATTGGATTATCTTCAAACCACGTGCAATCAAAATTAGACATTCCAACAAGTGTTCCAAGACCCCCCCAGTCGTAAAAATCTAGAACCCCCGCACAAACACATGCAATACAATACTGCTAACCCTAGCGAGCCCTAAGTTAAGAATAGTGGCAAACGCTTTCTTTAACTAGGCCAAATCCCCCCTTTCCCACCATGGATTTTCTTCAAACCACTTGCAACCAAAATTACACATTCCCACGAGTAGAACCCAGTTGCAAAAATCTAGAACACTCTCAAACACATGCAATACTGCTGCCAGTGCTAACCTTAACGAGCCCTAAGTTAAAAAAAAGTGCGAAAACGCTTTTCAGCATGGATTTTCTCCAAACCACTTTTATCCGGTATTAGACCTTCCCAGCAATGGCCCCAGACCCGTCAACCCAGGCGGAAACAAGTAGAAGACCCCCAAACAGGCAAAAAGCAAAACCGGAAAAGCTCACACTTAGAAATATTTAGGCCTCATTCCAAAATCACTCCAGGCGCGCTGTGCAGCTAGGCCATAACTCCCGTTTTCCACCAATGGATTTCCTGAAAAACAAATGCAATCAACATTAGACTGTGCCAGCAGTGCTCCCAGACCCCAAAACCCACCCACAACAACCTAAAAGCCCGCCAAACAGCACCCCAAAGACAGGGAAGTGAGCAAAAACGCAAAAAAGAAATTCAACTCCGATTTTCTCCAAACCACTTTTATCCGGTATTAGACCTTCCCAGCAATGGCCCCAGACCCGTCAACCCAGGCGGAAACAAGTAGAAGACCCCCAAACAGGCAAAAAGCAAATATACAAAAGTGGGGACTTCAAACCTCTTGCAATCAAAAGTATCCATACCCAACATTGCTCCAAGACCCCAAAACCCGCCCACAAACACCAGGAACCCCCCCAAGCAGGCCCCGGAAAACACGAAAGTGATAGAAAACACTAAAAAGTGAAAAACATTTTAACCATGTATTTTATCCAAAACACTTTTATCCGGTATTAGACCTTCCCAGCAATGGCCCAAGACCCGTCAACCCAGGCGGAAACAAGTAGAAAACCCCCAAACAGGCAAAAAGCAAATATACAAAAGTGGGGACTTGGAAATTTTCAGGAAAATTTCCAAAATCACTCAGCGCGCGCTCTGCAGCTAGGCCCTAACTCCCCTTTGCCACCATGGATTTGCTTCAAACCTCTTGTAAACAAAAGTATCCATACCCAGCGTTGCTCCAAGACCCCAAAGCCCACCCACAAACACCAGGAACCCCCCCAAGCAGGCCCCCGAAAACACGAAAGTGATAGAAAACGCTAAAAAGTGAAAAACTTTTTAACCATGAATTTTATCCAAAACACTTTTATACGGTATTAGACCTTCCCAGCAATGGCCCCAGACCCGTCAACCCAGGCGTAAACAAGTAGAATACCCCCAAACAGGCAAAAAGCAAATATACAAAAGTGGGGACTTGACATTTTCAGGAAAATGTCCAAAATCACTCAGCACGCGCTCTGCAGCTATGCCCTAACTCCCCTTTGCCACCATGGATTTGCTTCAAACCTCTTGCAATCAAAAGTATCCATACCCAGCGTTGTTCCAAGACCCCAGTACCCACCCACAAACACCAGGAACCCCCCCCAATCAGGCCCCCGAAAACACGAAAGTGATAGAAAACGCTAAAAAGTGAAAAACTTTTTAACCATGTATTTTATCCAAAACACTTTTATCCGGTATTAGACCTCCCCAGCAATGGCCCCAGACCCATCAACCCAGGCGGAAACAAGTAGAAGACCCCCAAACAGGCAAAAAGCAAAACCGGAAAAGCTCACACTTAGAAATATTTAGGCCTCATTCCAAAATCACTCCAGGCCGCTGTGCATCTAGGCCATAACTCCCGTTTTCCACCATGGATTTCCTGAATAACAAATGCAATCAACATTAGACTGTGCCAGCAGTGTTCCCAGACCCCCGACCCAGCACCGCAAATCTAGAACACCCCCAAATAAACCCCCACAAACCTGTAATACTGGTATATTGAAAACATGGCAAATTGCGCTGTTCACAAAAAACAAGCAGCAATTGGTTTCAACAGAGACAGACAGCCATTGCTGTCCACTGCATGCCATCTTCTCATTATTCATTACCTGTTCTACTTTATGTCCGCATCTTCTTTGGAAAGTGAGGGCCCACAGGGCAGCCTCTCCTGTAAATTTCAGAAAGAGGTCTGTCAACAATCAGCAAGCATGTAGTCAATCAGTCAGTTATTTCTGTCCCACTTGAGGGGACTCGTCTACGAAGACAACGTTTGTTTTTTCTCCATAATCCATGCATCTCGCTTGAGGAAAATGGATAGGGGGAGTCTGGAGGAGGAGGAGGATAGAGGAGCATGATTGAGTTGTGAACTTGTGAACATCTGAATGCAGACTGCGGCACCTTCAAATCAATACGGAAAATAAGATGAAGACAGTGCTGATGATGGACTTATTGTGATTAGTTGATTAGAGTTTTGTTGTGGTAAAAGTATCAAAACAAAGAAAGACACACAGGAATAAAAGTGAATAAGTACGGAAAAAAGGAAGCAATTTTCAGTCCTCGTTGTCAGGGAAGCAGAGCTCGTCTTCCAAGTCTATGAATTAAGACGGGAGTAGGTCTGGTGACCGAGAAGAACTTCCGTCGTCGTCATCACCTAAGTCGGTGTCCTCTTCTTCCTGCTTGCATTCACGTATTTGGTAATCGGGTGGTATGAAGTGCTGATTCATCTTGATTATTGTTAACCTCTCCACATTTGTGGGCAAAAGGCGGGTCCTTTTTGAAGTAACAATGGCACCAGCAGCACTGAAAACACTTTCAGAAGACACGCTTCCGAGTGGGCAAGACAAATAATTTAGAGCCAGGTTGGTGATCAGTGGCCATTTTGAGCTTTTCGTATACCAATATCCCAGTTGGTTCTCATCATGACAGACCTCTGTTGGGTCATCCAGATAGGCCTGCACCACCGACTCAAGGTTCTCCAGGGTTGATCCACTTTGCGTACCATCTGCGACCTTTTCATCAGTGGACCGAGCTAACCCTTGCTGAGTTAGACAATCCCCTAACGACAATATTTGTTTGCGGCCTGGTGCAGGTGAGGGTGATTATATGGTTGCTGGTGTCGTTAACGGCTGTGAGGGAAAGTGACTCCCTTCGGCCACGGATTGAGAAGTGGAACTTGACGCCGGATGGCCTGCTGATTCAGTTGTACTTGTGCTGCCTCCTTGAATGTTTTGCCGCTCTCTTTCGAACCGAGTGGCTGACACAGCTAGCCAATGTTTGTACTTTGAAACTTCTGCTTCCGAAAAAGGAAAGAAAGTATTGGTGGGCAGTGCCTTTTTGTACCGTGGATCAAGAATAGTGGCACAAATGTAATGTTGTTCTGTATGTATCTTTTTAAGCCTTTCGTTGTCAAGTAGGCGCCATAATAACTTCTGCGCCAAACCATATGCTTCTCGCTTTTCACCATGATCTCGGAATGTTGAAGACACCTCCTTCAGTTGGTGCTCTAGCATGCGCAACAATGGGATAGCTTTGGTCAAAGAACAGTCCTCCCTGCTGACTTCACGCGTGAAGGCCTCAAAAGGACGAAGCATATCTGTCAGGCTTGCAATTAGCTTCCATTCCTCCAACTCTAGCATCAAGTCTTTGTGAGCAGAACCCAGTTTAAAGACACACTCATGTATTACCTCCCACTGCTCAGACAGACGCTCAAGCATGTAAAAGATTGAGTTCCAACGTGTTGCCACCTCCTGGATTAGTCCTTTGACTGGCAGTTTACGTTCATATTGAAGGCTCCTCAGCTGCTTCCGGGCCTTAAAAGAATGGTTGAAATGGGTACAGATTTTTCGGCAGGCGGTCAGTACATTGACCACTGGCTCTTCTGCTTTCAAGAAGGGTTGGACCACGATGTTAATACTGTGCGCCAAACACGGCACTCTGAAATAGCCACCGTTGTCCATGGCCTTAACTATATTACTGCCATTATCCGTGGAAACATAACCAACTGTGCGGTTTCTTGGATGCAGCCATTCATTGACCTTCCTGTTAAACTCCTCCAAAAGGTTAGGTGCAGTGTGAGATTTCTCCATGGCAAACATGCCTACTGTTGCAAGTTTGCGAGTAGCTTGAAAAACTTCCTCTTTGTCAACATCTTTGTGTTTTAACTGTCTTTCGACCCCTGCAAAAGAGACCCAGTGTGCAGTGATGTACATGTAATCAATGGCTGCGCAACTGGTCCACATGTCTGTTGTCATGTGGATAGTGTGAACAGCACTCTTCAGAATAGCTGCGGCAATCACCTCCAGCACATCTTGATGTAGTGCTGGAACAGCAACCCTTGCAAAATAGTACCGGCTAGGAACCTTCCATTTAGGGCAGACTGTTGCCACCAATTCACGAAAACCCACCTCTTCCACATAAGAGAAAGGGAGAAGGTCCAGCGCTAGCATTTTAGCCAGCTTTGCGTTATAGAGACGCACTGTTGGGTGGTTGCGTTCAAATGGCGGATCCGACCAAAACATGCTGCTAATGGTGCGCTGGACCTTTTTACGTGATGATGATGATGATGATGCAGACTTCAAACCAGTTAGGCTCATTGATTTACTTTTTTGCATTGGTGTGTCTCCCAGACTCTTAGTGTGCCTCATACATGTTGCAGGGGTAGAGGGTGTGGGCGCTACCACTGCAGTGCTGCTGCCAGGGGTACTGTGTGTACCAGAAAAAATGCCTGTCGCTCCTTCACTTCCCCCCTGCACGATCAGTCTCTCATCATCATCAGATGCAATATCAAGGGATACATTTGGATTTGTTTAGGCTTCATCGATGTCACTTAGGTGCTTATACCACTGGATAGGGTGGTGTTTTTTGAGATTACCTCTCTGGCCTCCGGTACCATAGTTGGTACCAAGCTTACCCCGACTAACTGATACTTTACAAATTGAACAAACAACCATGTTTTCCGCCTTTTTGCTAACAGTAAAGAAGTCCCAAACTGGGGACTGGAGATGTCTGCTGGTGGTGCAGGTGCTACTTTGACTTCCAATGCCAGATGAAGTGTAGGTTGTGCGTGGCTGAATTTTTCCCTGTAGTTGACTTACAGCACCACTACTTGAGGTAATGGGGGTTGAGCTGGATGTAGGTGTTGTAGTTAACTGCGTTGGTGGTGGTACCACCAGTGCCGCGCCGCCCTCATTCTGCTCAGCAGCCATTCGGGCTAGGCTTAAAATGTTTGTCTGCTGCATGCCCGCTGTGACATCTGTGATGACTGTGTCATCGTCAGACTCTTCATCAGCAGCAGAAGGCACCACTTCTTGTTCATCGTCAGCAACCATAAGTCGAAGCCTTGCGGGAACCTTCCTTTTCGGCTTAGCTACCTTTGTCGGCTCATGGCGTGCCTCACTGTCAGACTGCATTGGTGGGTTCCAATCAAGATCAAAGTCATCAGAATGAAGGGGGCTTGAAGAAGAACTTGTAGTAGTAGCAGCCCTCCTTGACCTTTTTCTTGCTGGGGATCTGGAAGACAATGAATCAACATCAGGATGAGTGGATTCCTCGGATGATACCTCCACTTGAATATCAATTTCCTGATGTGCCCCTACTTCTGGAGGAACAAGCGTTGTAGGCAGTTGTGCCGCTCCATGAACCTCTAGTTGCACCTCTCCATGCACCTCTACTTGCGCCTCTCCTTGCCCATGTACTTGCGCCTCTCCTTGCCCATGTACTTGTGCCTCTCCTTGCCCATGTACTTGCGCCTCTCCTTGCCCATGTACTTGCGCCTCTCCTTGTCCATGTACTTGCGCCTCTCTTTGCCCATTTACTTGCCCTTGTACTAGTTGCACTTGTGGTTGTCATTGCGGCTGTGATTGTTGGACACTCGCCAGCTGAGTTACACCCGGCGTTGATTGGATGGTACTTTCTTGTGATGAGCCAACATCACTGGTCGATGGTGACTGAACAACCAAAGTAGCTGCCGCAGCAGCACTCATGGTCTTGGACCTAACTTGGCGTCGTGGCACTGACCCCAATGAGGCGGAGGTGCTGCTTCCAGCTTGGTCCCCGGCGGACCCTGCTGCTGCTGCAGGTGTAGTTTTTTTTCCCCAAAAAAGGTGTCGGTGGGCACACTCGTCTCCTTGGTAGGTGGTGCCACTTGCTTCTTCTGCTCCTTCTTACTGGCAGTGGCACTGGCAACTTTCTTCGCTGAGGCGCTACGGCCACCTTTCTTTGGGCCCATCTTCTTCAGATGTTAGAACAGCAGGCCGCAGTTGCATGAGTTGCAGAGTTGTCTTGTCTTTGGCCACACGTGATGTCGCGTGAGGTTGTGCTGCATACACCGCTGCAGGACTTCTTCCTGGCACTGGTGGTTCTCTTGTGTACCTAAAAGCAATGGAAGACAGAGGAACATCAGTTATACACCCCAAAAAATCGAAAAACATACAAAAATCACCACAATCCAATGCCATCCATGCCCTCCATGAGGTTTACATTCAAGACACCCCACAGCAAGACTAGGCCCATGCACCACTGAGTACCCCTGGGCAAAAGGCCCCAACAACAGCCCAAAAATCGAAAAACACATAAAAATCACCACAATCCAATGCCATGTAAATGTAAATGTAGTTGAGCTTATATAGCGCACAGCTACCCGCAGTGGGTGTCCCGGCGCTTGCTTAGGGAACCCTTCCTGGTATTCCCCTGTGAGATAGCAGGGTATCCACAAGGTGAAAGTCAGGCATCCCGCCGCGATGGGCCGTTGTGGAGATTAAGCAAGCTATTGCCCAGAGTCGCAGAGTGTGAACCCGTGAGTCGAGGAGGCACCGGAGCGAGAATTATCGAGTCCGTGGAATTTTTAGCCCAAGACCCGCCGAGGCGGGGAATTGAACCCTGGTACAGGACCGATCTCAGCTTCCGGGTCTGCTGCCTCTAACCCCTGAGCCACACTTCTCCATCCATGCCCTCAATGATGTTTACATTAAAGAGACCCCACAGAAAGACTAGGCCCATGCCCCACTGAGTACCCCTGGGCATAATGGATGAAAGCAAGGCACATTGGATGCAGGCCTATGGCACAACGCACACTGCCTGGATTCAAAATGGCCCCTTGACCCCTGCCCTTACCAGTCCTCAAAATGGCCCCCACCCACATGGCCATGCCCCATCAACACCCCTAAAAATCAAAAAACCCACAAAATCACCACAATCCAATGACATCCATACCCTCCATGAGGTTTACATTCAAGACACCCCACAGAAAGACTAGGCCCATGCACCACTGAGTACCCCTGGGCAAAAGGCCTCAACAACAGCCCAAAAATCGAAAAACACATAAAAATCACCACAATCCAATGCCATCCATGCCCTCAATGATGTTTACATTAAAGAGACCCCACAGAAAGACTAGGCCCATGCATCACTGAGTACCCCTGGGCATAATGGATGAAAGCAAGGCACATTGGATGTAGGCCTTTGGCACAAAGCACACTGCCTGGATTCAAAATGGCCCCTTGACCCCTGCCTGTACCAGTCCTCAAAATGGCCCCCACCCCCATGGCCATGCCCCATCAACACCCCTAAAAATCGAAAAACACACAAAAATTACCACAATCCAATGCCATCCATGCCCTCCATGAAGTTTACATTCAAGACACCACACCGAAAGACTAGGCCCATGCACCACTGAGTACCCCTGGGCATACTGGATGAAAGCAAGGCACATTGGATGCAGGCCTATGGCACAAAGCACACTGCCTGGATTCAAAATGGCCCCTTGACCCCTGCCCTTACCAGTCCTCAAAATGGCCCCCACCCACATGGCCATGCCCCATCAACACCCCTAAAAATCAAAAAACCCACAAAAATCACCACAATCCAATGACATCCATACCCTCCATGAGGTTTACATTCAAGACACCCCACAGAAAGACTAAGCCCATGCACCACTGAGTACCCCTGGGCAAAAGGCCCCAACAACAGCCCAAAAATCGAAAAACACATACAAATCACCACAATCCAATGCCATCCATGCCCTCAATGATGTGTACATTAAAGAGACCCCACAGAAAGACTAGGCCCATGCACCACTGAGTACCCCTGGGCATAATGGATGAAAGCAAGGCACATTGGATGCAGGCCTATGGCACAAAGCACACTGCCTGGATTCAAAATGGCCCCTTGACCCCTGCCTGTACCAGTCCTCAAAATGCCCCCCACCCACATGGCCATGCCTCATCAACACCCCTAAAAATCGAAAAACACACAAAAATCACCACAATCCAATGCCATCCATGCCCTCTATTAGGTTTACTTTCAAGACACCCCACAGAAGGACTAGGCCCATGCACCACTGAGTACCCCTGGGCAAAAGGCCCCAACCGCAGCCCAAAAATCAAAAAAACACACAGAAATCACCACAATCCAATGCCATCCATGCCCTCCATGAGGTTTACATTCAAGACACCCCACAGAAAGAGTAGGCCCATGCACCACTGAGTACCCCTGGGCAAAAGGCCCCAACAACAGCCCAAAAATCGAAAAACACATAAAAATCACCACAATCCAATGCCATCCATGCCCTCAATGATGTTTACATTAAACAGACCCCACAGAAAGACTAGGCCCATGCACCACTGAGTGCCCCTGGGCATAATGGATGAAAGCAAGGCACATTGGATGCAGGCCTATGGCACAAAGCACACTGCCTGGATTCAAAATGGCCCCTTGACCCCCACCACATGGCCAGGCCCTGCCTGTACTAGTCCTCAAAATGGCCCCCACCCACATGGCCATGCCCCATCAACACCCCTAAAAATCGAAAAACACACAAAGATCACCACAATCCCATGCCATCATGCCCTCAATGATGTTTGAATTCAAGACACCCCACAGAAAGACTAGGCCCATGCACCACTCTCTACCCCTGGCCCTACTGGCTAGTGAGGCTTCACAGGCACCTCAAATGAAAAAAATAAAAAACATATAACAGTGAGCTAAAATTCCATGACATAAATGAGAATTAAGTTAAAATAAAATCAGAGAAACAGTTGTATCATGCACCCATGACTAACCCTGGGCCTACTGTGGCTAGCTACCACCACAATATATATTTGGTTAAAGTTGTGAAAAAAGTTTTAGAACTGGAGTTGCCTCAACTGCAATGCCCCAAACAAACAACACCAACTTACTTGTAAAATCTCAAGTCCAAAAGTGATCCAAACTCCAAAGTCCAAAAAGTCCTCAAATACAAAAATCCACCAGCAGCAAGAAAAAGTAATCCTTCCAGCTCAACAGCCAAAAGAAAAGTGGCCAGTACATGGACAAAGCACTGGGAGGAACCTGCTGGACAGGAACAGGAAGTTGGAGACTCTGGGGCACTTCTTTCCTCCCACCCCACCCCACCCCAAACAATGGACTCCTGCACCAAAAAGTGCAGCCAAATGTCAATCTGAGGACTTATTCTGATCAAAATCATCAAGGTGTATGCTTCCTGCGGTGGACTTCTTGTGCAGAATTGCAATTTTTGCAATTTCGGGAACGCGAGCTGTTCAAATCTCCCGCCGGATGTCAGCTGCGCGCCGTCGCGGGCATTTATGACGTACTCGTGTTGTCAAACTCTCGCCGTGCAAGATGGCAAGCCGCGATGACGTAATTGAGTTCGAAAAACTCTCGCGCGATCACGCAGCAAGATCGAAAATGGCGCAACACACGCAAAAACGGGAGAAAAACAACTTGGCAGGCTCAGAGTCAACGCCGCGCGCGATATTGTATTTTTAAAGCATGACCAAGCAAAATAATTCGTAGCTTGCGAATTTGCGAATTATTGGGCAATTTCGGGCGATTCGCGGATTGCGAAATCGTAAAAAATCCGCAAATTCGCCCGCGAAACGGATTTTACGCCGACGCTTAGTCCTGTGAATAGGGAGAGGGGCTGAGCAAAATAAAGTGTTCCAGAACCAGTTGTAACTGGTTCTCCCCTTGCCCTACAGCTTTAGACCAAGGAAATGTGTGTATAAAAAGGGGCTGGGACCCCATGTATGTTGTTCTCTGATCATGACTTGAGGGGGGCCTGCTGCGGCTGGGCACCAGGAGGAACCGCCACTGGGGACTGCATCCCTGCTGGAGGGACCTGTGAGCAGGCCCCTGGGGCCAGCCTTTGTTCCCCTGCATTCTTAAAAAAGACTTTCCCTGGACTTGAGACTTTGGGCTTTCCAGCGCCTTGGGGGCAATTTGCCTTTCATTGGAAGAGCTCTGTATTTGCTGGGAGAAGCGCCTCGTGGGCACTATTTGTTGGAGGTGCTAGGAGAGGAGAGAAGCCGACGTTGGCAGTGTGAGGCTGCGAGTGAGACCTGACGTGGAGGCTTCCCCCAGGCTCTGCTCGTTAGCGGGTGCCCACCCCGCGTCTCTGCCGTGTAGTATTTTTGATTTATATGCTTTGCAGGTGCCCACCCTGCATTGTGTGCCTAGTGGGTGCCTACCCCGCATATCTGCCATTTTGATATCCCTAGCGTGTTCCCACCCCGCCAGGGACTTCGTTCTGCGTTTCTGAAGCGGATGGGAGCCTACCACGCACTTCAGTGAACCAAAGAATCACTTGGACAGCTGCAACATTTAGGCTGTGCACCTGTCCCCTTTGTGTCAGCTGCCTAGGAAGCGCACCCTACCTGTTGCTGGACAGAAAGTGCCAGTGCCCATTTTGGTGATTATACAGCTGCCCAGCAAGTAGTGAGCAGCTGCCACGTTTAGGCCTGTTCTTTTGCGCTGTTGCTTTTCGCTGCCTATGCAGCGCGCCCTGACTATTTGGACAGAGGGTATTTGAGCCCCATGGAAGGCCAGTTGGCCTGGGGTCAGTAACTTCTGTGATTCTTGCGCAAGGTGATTGCCTACTGTGTTTATGATGACACTTGCCTAATGTGATTTATGCGTAATGTATTTATGCATCCTACTTTATACCTCTAACTGTGTTTTTATGACTAGGAGGTTGTTATGCCTAGTATAGTTTATGCTAGTCAGTTTATGTTTCACAGCATGATCTATGCCTAGGGTGATTCATATTGCGTAGTGTGTTCCTACCTTTTACCAGTAGTTACTGGTTGTGCTCTACATTTATTATCTGTGCTACATTTACAATTGGTGATTTGTGATTGTTTTGACAGTGGCCCAATTGGCCCTGCCAGGTGTATATAATCCCCTGTAGATAGCGCCCAGTGCCAGTTGGCACAGTGTACATTGTGTGATTATGATCTAATGTGTTTAGGGTAATACAAAGGCTATTTTTATATATAACCTTGTGTGGAGTTCCTTTTGTGGTGTGCCTAGTGTGTTGCTGCTCTGTGTGTGTGTGTTGCGCAAATGCTTTACACATTGCCGCCGGGATAAGCCTGACTGCTCGTGCCAGGCTACCAAGGCGGTGAACAGGGGTTATCTTGGCTTGACTAGAATGGTGGTCTCTGCCTGGCTTTGGCGCAAGCCTTAGCCAACCAGAGATCCCATTTCTAACAGGTCTCAATCCCATTTGCTGTTATTTTCTCGCAATGTTATTCTTATACTATGTTTCATGTTTATTTGTAAAAGCAACGTTATTCTCATATCATTATATTGTCTTTTTCAAAATGGGGTAGGATGAGTTATACTCTTTGTATTTGCTTCTCATCTTCTCTGTTTTCTCTCTTGTCCAGTTCTCCTTGTGATGTCACATATTTCTGTTCATCCTTGGTATCTGGACTACATTGGTCGTTAGTTTTTCTTGTCCCAGCCTTTCCCTCATTCTAGCCTCATTCTATTTCTTCCTGGTTTAGGAGGAGATCCACCCTTCTCTCCTTTGTGTGTCTGTGTGTATAGCTGGTGTTTAGGTGGTGTGTTTGCTTGCCTGGCCAGTGGGTGTGTTTGGAGGTAGTCTTAGGTGTGTCTATGTCTTTCTGCTAACTTGTTGTTTCTTTCGCCTATTTACTGTGTTCTTCTCTTTTGTAATTCATTGTTGGTGACTATGGGTCATTTCTATTTGTGCCACTCACCCTTTGCTTCCTCTTTGGTTTCCCACACCTATCTCTTCACTCTTTCTTTTCTGTCCTTTTCTTGACTTCCTTTCAGCTCACTCCTTTCTGGGTTATTTATTGTTAAATCTATTTAGGAATATGACTATGGTTTCCGTTTTATAAGCAAGGGGACTATGAAGTATTCTACTCATGTTCTTGTCATGCTTTTTACATCTCCTGCTCAGCCAGTGTATTTTGTGTGTGTGTTCACGGAATGTTCGAGTGATGATGCGAATGGAATGTTGGGTGCCTGAGAGGTTGGAAGTGACAGTTGAGAATGGGCTGAGCAGCATGCAGACTGCTCCTGGTGGGGCTTCTCTACAGAACTTAACTATCTGCTGTACTGGAAATATCTACATGTAGCTATCGCCAATAAAGCTTCCTGAATTTCATCCTTCCTGCGTGGACCTCGTTTACTACACATTCATTACTCATGAGATGGATCCACCTCCTGTGAGCCAGATGGTGCCTGAATCATTTACTGCGCCGTCCCCTGCCACTACCGTGCAGTTACAACGATCGTCCTTCGGCTATGCGGCCTAGTTCTCGGATCCTGTTCCAATCATCATTGCACGTCTCGCTGGGAGGACCCCGGCAGCTGCATCGGGGCCCTGAACCAGGCTACGGCAGTCAGATTAAGTCGGATTCTTTGGCAGCCCCTGTTACAACAGCAATTTGGCATATTTTTGTGGTTCAGGAACCCGAGCCTGTGCAAACCTTGAGGGTGTACTACAGGGGAGCCATGGCTACGAGAGGGGTCAGAAGGGTGAAGACGTGAACCCCCCACTGATAGCCGTGACAGCTAATACTGTTCCTCAGCAGATGCAAGCCATGAAACAGGCTCTCAGGAGGCGCCTAACAGAGGAAAATGGGACACAGGAGGAGGTAAAAAAACAGTGCAGCAAATGACTGTGGGAGTTGCTCACCCAGATGGGGGAGGCTCTCAACTATCTATCACTAATTTATTCCCCCCTTCTCGCACTGTTAGTTCCAAGGGTAAAAATGTGGAGAACTCACAGGGGTTGGGGTATCCGCTGAGCCTCTGGTGAGATGATGAAGGTTTTCTCCTCCAATGATATGCACCCACTGAGCATCAAGCTTGTTGAGAACCCGGAATCATTATCTAGCGATGGCCCGCCAATAGACAAGAGCTATATGGTGGGAGAAATGTCGTTACAGATACAGGAGTCCCTCAAAAGTAATGCGACTACCTTTAACAAGCCGGATTAAATCCAGGATCCCACACAGGATTCTTTAAAGGTGGTGGAGCACAAAGAAGATAATTCTGGCACTCTATCACTTGAAAGTGAGGTTATTTCCGAGAGTTGGGTACAGGAGGGATCCCTTCTCATGAGGTTACCAGGGAATTTTTTTTTATTAACTGATGGCTCAGAATCATCCGTGGATGAGAATTTGTCTTGAAGTGATGATGCACTTTTAGATTCAAACTGCAGCCGTACCACGAATGAGGTAAGTACAATGCAGTGCGGGAAACCTGCGCAGATCAAGTGTAAGGGGAAATAGAGCAGGAGTAACAATCAATTAAAGTGGGATTATTCTGGCATGCATCTCACTTTCCCTAATGGAGATTAATCTTTCAAAGATTCTGGCCAAGATCAGTTCAAGCCAAGCATCAGTTCAAGCCAAACATGAAAACAGGGAGCGAGAAGGAAAGTAAGGTTTTACTAGGGTCTGTAGATAACTCGGAGCCACCATAAGATCAGGCATAAGGTGGCTCCGAGTTATCTACAGACCCTAGTAAAACCTTACTTTCCTTCCCGCTCCCTCCGCTCCTCCTCTCAATGCCTCTTCTCTGTCCCCAGGATTAAGCTCTCCAGAGTGGGAGGTCGCTCCTTCTCTTATTTGGGGCCTAAGTTGTGGAATTCCCTTCCTCTGGCCATCCGGTCTGAAGACAGCATTATATGTTTTCGAAAAGCCGTTAAGACCTGGCTTTTCGATCTATAACTATTTGGCCAACCATCTCTTGTTAGCTGCAGTATCTTAGCGCCGGGAGACCCTCACGGGTAGCTGTCGCGCTCTATAAACTTAAATAATAAATAAAATAAATAAAACACTAGTGAGCCTTCTCTATCTACCATTTTTCACTCATTTAAACAATTTCACGAGGAAGTGCGGAATGATAACAGCCTGGCAAAAGCGGCGGCTAAACAACTTCAGGGCGTGAGCAGGAAGCTAATCAAAACTTGTTCAGACATAGCTAAACTTGTCACCATGACTGAAAATCACACAGAGAGTTTTGGAACAGATGTTGGTGCTTTAAAAAACAGAGCATCTGTCAGGGAACCTGTATGACAGATGTCATGTGGAAGTTAGAGGATCAGGAGAACAGGCAGTGCCGGAATAATCCCCAATTCTTGGGGGTCCCAGAAGGGGTTGAATGAGACAATCCTCAACAGTTTATAGTGAACCGGCTGAAATGGGCACTGCCAGATCACTCTGACTGGAATTGGGACAAGGAGATTCAACAGGAACATCGATTTCATGTTATGATAAAGAAGCAACTGGCTAATAAAGTTATTAAACCCATGGTTATTTTTGTAAATTTCCTGTTAAGACGACTAGTCTATAAACAAGCTCGCCAGAACTCAAAAATCGAATTTGAAGGGGTCTTGTTCTTTGCTAAATAGGACTTCTAACAAGCAACAGTCAAACGTAAATGGTGTCTTCATCAGATGTTTGCCCTATTTCAGCAGATAGGTGCTCAAGTTTACTTAATGAATCCTGCAAAGCTTAAAATTAATTTAAACAGCTTTACCTCTGAAACCATGGCTCAGGAATACCTCAATGATCTTCAATAAAAATGGGGTAATTTTAGCCATCTACATGGACTGTAAAATTGGGATTATTGGCTTCATGTTTTGTAAATGAAAAAAAAGAGGAGAAAATGGGGTGGGAAAAATGAAATAGGGATTGCATGGCCAAATGACTGAAAATGTATTTTTGGTTCACAGTTGGGTTGGGTGGCAGGTTATCTAGCCAGGCATGCATCAATCAGGCGTGTCTCAATTGCTCGGCTCTTGAAAGGGGGTTGTGGGGAAGGTTTGGGGCAAGGAGGGAGTTTCCCACACATTTAGGTTGGTAGGTTTAAGCAGAAGTACTTTTTTTCATGCTGTGTCTTCAGAGTGACAGGAGGGAGCATTGAATATATTAATTCAGGAGTGGCAAGGAGTATTTCCAGCATATTAAATGAGAAGTATAAAGGATTATAATGTCTGTGGATTAAATGATTTACGGAAAAGGCAGAAAGTCTCACAAGGATTGCGACTCTTGGGTGTAGATTTAGTCTGCCTGCAAGAGACTCAAATTGAAGGGGCACAGACAGGAGTTATAAATACATTGGGTTACTCCCTGATAGTGGGGATTACACAGAGTGAACATATTCGAGGGGTAGCACGTTTAGCCAGGAGCAAGACACTACAATGTATGCAAATGAAGGTCGACCCTCATGGTAGGTGGGTTCTAACTAATTGCCGGACGAAGGTCTCTTTTGCTCCCTTTACTTTATGTTCAGTTTGTGGCAGTAGTGCTGATGAACCGGGGATCTTTGACTGGCTCACAAATGAACTTGCACATTGGCCCCTACCCATCATAATCTGTGGAGACCTGAACATTAATTTTCCTTGTGATTGGGTTATGGATGGTCATCAGACTTATGCCGGATGGAAACCAAAAGCTTTATAATCTCTTAGAACTTTATGTTGTGACGATGGGTTGGGCGATGTATGATCTAGCCTGAGACCAACTAACTATGGGTATACTTGTTACTCAGCGCTGCACAAATCCCATGCCTAATTAGATTATTTTTTGGTATCCTCTTCAATGATGCAGAATGTTAATTTTGAGCTCCTTCCCTGGTTTATTTTAGATCATAATCCATTAATATTAGGAGTTAAGGAAAAAGAGGGCTTCTGACTGGATCTTTGAGAGAGCTTTACTATGTAATATGGAGTATTGCAATCATATGAAGGTGGTGGATTGCTGAATTATTTGAAAGAAATATTGGTTCTGCACTTATAGAGGTGGTGTGGGACACCCTTAAGGCAAGGGGGGGGGCCTTCAATTTTCTTTAAGAAAGGGGAGAGAAGATAAATGCCTGCTAAAAGAACTCCAAATGATATTGCAGAGGGCAGACGAAAAACTTATATGGGCTGTCCAGCAAAAGGAAGAAATGGATGTGGCCCAGTTGGAGGTAGCAACTACCAAGGCTACAATTGTTGAAAAAGCCTACGAATTTAACTAACAAATTGGTCATCATCTTACGATGAGAACAAGACAGCAAATTACAAGAAACGGGATACGAGCGATTCAAGATTGAATTGTTGGGGTGGTATCAGAACCAGATAAGATATGGGCAGCTTTCCATCAGTTTTATCATGCATTGTATACAGAGAAAAGTGCAGGTGATGATCAGGCTAGACAAAACGCTATTGATAAATATCTAGACACTATCTCATTGACCAAACTGCATGGGGAGGAATGTGAGTTTTTAGAAGGCTCCCCCTCTTGGAAGGAGATTGCCATGCACTGATCAGTTCTCCGGATGGTAAGGCCGCTGGTTTAGACCTTATACCCGTTGAACTCTACAAAGTTATTTGGGTTCAACTTAAGGAGATTTTGAAAATCTTGCTACAGCCGATTTTCAGTGGTGCAGCCCCTCCTCAATCCTGGGCGTCTGCTAAAATTAAGATAAACCCACCCAGGAACTGGGTTTGTATCGTCCAATAACTTTAAGTAACAGAGACTTTAAAATGTATTCTAAGATATTAGCTTGTCGCTTGTCACTAGTAATTAGTAAACTAGTCTCTAAATGGCAGCAAGGGCTCATACCTGGAAGAGGTACTATTGATCATGTAAGAAGGACCATCACTCTGCTTGATGCAACACAGGTTACAGGTGACCCAATGGCGCTGATTTTGCTAGACGCCGAAAAGGTCTTTGACGGGTCTCATGGCCTTTCCTGTGGACCATTATGCAAAGGATGGGGGTTGGACCCGGTTTTATATAGGCTATACAAGCATGATATATTAAACCTACTGCCAGTGTTTTGATAAATGGGGTGCTGACAGAACCATTTAAAATCTCACTGGGGACTCGTCAGGGGTGTCCTTGTTCTCCTCTGCTTTTTGCAAAGTATATTGACCCGCTCATCAAGAAGTTAGAAAACAATGTGCTTATTCGCCCGATTAATCGGCATGGGCATGATACAAAAATGATGGCCTATGCAGATTACATAGCACTAGTTCAGAGCAATTGCTCTACTAAAGAGACTTTTAACAAGCATGCTAAAGACCTAGCAGAACAACTTGAAGGCAGAAACTACCCTAAGAAATTGATTCGAAGCTCAAGAAAAAGGGCAGGAAATAATAATCAAGAGGCGTTGCTGGAGCCAGCACCACCTAAAGCACTGAACCAATGCTTGACCAGCGTCAATACCTTCAGCACGAGATTCAATGCAATACAGCGGATAATCAGGAAACATTGGAAAATCCTGAACACTGGAACTGACTCCCTTGAACAGCCCTTGTTTGCTTTTAAACGTGGCAAGAGTCTTAAAGATCAACTGATACACACCAGACCACTGACAAGAGAGGCATACCAAGTAGGCACACTATGGGATATGCCGCCAGTGACGGGACATCACCCATGTGGAAACTGTGCGGCCTGTCCACAAACTAAGCGCTCCAACAGTATTGATATAGGGAGCGGTCTCCCATGGGAACAAAGGCGATTCATAAATTGCAATAGTAGCAATTTAATTTATCTTATCACTTGCCCCTGCCTCCTTAGGTATGTCGAGATGACAACTCGTAAAATCAGAACTAGAATTTCTGAACACAAAAGCACGATAAGGTGCAAAAAACAGGCAACCCAACTGACAAATCATTTTTTGCAAGTAGGGCATAAACCCACAGATTTCGAATGGGCCGTACTGGAACAACCAACTATTCCAGTACATGTAACTGATGTGTCAAAATATCTGTTCAAAATAGAACAGAAATGGGTATACAAATTGAACTGTGACAAGGCTGGCCTTAATGAGGAAATTCCATGGATGTCACTCTAAATAGTGCCCGCAATACCCTCTTTTTTACTATAGATCAGTCTTGGTGGCTATTGTTTGATACACCATTTAATACACCGAACAATGTACTGTCCTGGATTGATTAATACTGTTGACCGTGTACAAGACGCTGAGACTCGTAACACCTCTCTCTTGATCCTTATTTGTTCAGGGCTTCTATGGAGTCAAATACTCCCTATGATTAATACATCTTAACCAAATAGGTATCATTTCATTATAAATGATGAAAATTCCACAGAATGTAACAACGAATCTTGAGGATCAGACATTTACTATGATTAATACATCTCAATTTACTAGGTATAGATTTATTGCAAATGATGACAGTTCCATAAAATGTAACAGCGACTAAAGCGATTTTTGGAAATCCATAACAATTGATCCCATAATACTAGAACAAAGCTAGATAGAATGTCATAACTGAGACACCATCAAATAAGAATCCCAAACACTCTTCTACAAGACTCTATTTATTAGAAAGGTGATCGCAAGTAGATTATGACTCTGACACATATGAAATACCACGGGTTTGTTTCGTAAACTACATTTCCCATGATTCTCTGTCGAGGACTAATGATGTCATCTCTATCCAATTGGATGACATCAGCAAGGAACAAAGATGGCCCCAGACTTGGCTCGATACCTCCCCATACAGCCCAGCAGGCTGCAAGGAGTACCGACGGACAGGTTAGTGTTGTACAGGGCTATAGAGTTCTTCCTTTAACATCACGGTCGATTGAACGCGATGTAAAGTGGTTCCTTTTCACGTGAGTTAACTAATTGTTATGCACAAATAATCTCTGCTTGCAAATCCTTACTATTCCAGCCGGTTACCAACGGTTAAATACTTTAGGCACTGAGCGGTTGTTAAACAATGGTGCTGCCCCACAGTAAACGATAATTACAATGGCTCTGTCCCATAACAAAACGATATGTATATAGGCGGTGGGCTCGCTGTTAACCATACGTAGGAAAGTGGTTTGTGTCGCTGATTTAACAAAAATAAGTTGAAGCGTACCGCGCATTACAACAACCTGTTGGGCACAAAGCAACTATCGTAAAAAATGATACACGTAAAAAATGATATTTTTAGATGTGATACGCTTACATCGTATATAAGGGTGGTAAGCGGTATATATATTTTTTGCCACTCAACAGAGAAGAACGAGTGTGTACTGCACGTAATAACTGAACCATCTGACGCTTCATATCGAATGATTGTGACGCTCCATGGCAGGTCTGCTGTGAATAAGAGAGGTTATGCTTATCCTTGCTTAATTTGATAGTGATGTTAGTGCTAAGGTCTAAGCAGAAAATACATCGTTTATAAACAGGTTTTTTACACTGAGAATTTAACACAAAGAGATGGGCTGACGGTTTTTATAAATTTGAACCCTACTTACCGACAGAGTTTATTTCTGTTCAGTGGTCGCGAAGACAATCATGACTGAGTAATTTTTCTATACCACAGTGCGGTGCCCCATTATCCTGAGCTGCATGCCAGGTGATGAGAAGCACGTTCCTCTTGCATCAGAGGTGAGCCCGAGGCCTAAATTCCTTTAAAATTGGGAGAAGTTGAACCCATTTAATAAGAAAAATTATTTTATACAATGTTGTAGTTGGTGATAACTTATACGAATGTTGGCTTTGTTATCCTGCCTTGTTTTATTTCTTTGTCTATGTTGTGTTTGTGCCTTGATGCCTGTGTGCCTTTGAAATTTGGATATCCTTTATTCAACCAGGAGGATTACCAGGAGTGAACAGGTGATACTTTTGATCATTTTCTGTGTTCACTTCACTTTCACACATTATACTATTATTCTTTTGAGCAGTAGCAAATATTTATTAGGTCCTGAAGAAGTGGTAGATACCCTTGTGGATCTTTAATTTCCGCAGAAACATGTCGACCAAAAGATCTAATCAGTAGTCATTTGTTTAATCTACTGACCTATTTGCACTTAATTGTTTTTATTCCTTTGGAAGTGGACGGCTCCTGAATAAAGTGATTATTGCGTTCACTCTCCAATTTTAACAAGAGCACTTTTCTTTTTCACTTTATGCACTGCTTTCAGTTACATCACATACCTACCACTGGTCACTTGAGTCATATTACTATTGTAATTAACCATTTCACAACAATCTCTTGAGGTGGTTACAACATGGACTCCCCACTCTGTGAAGTGGTCCAAATGATGAAAGGGCGGTACAAGACGAGTAACTGATGGATACTCTTTCACACTGTGTAGATATCCGGTTGTATGTTCCATTCTTGAGGCACTTACAGAACCATTAGGCACACATAGACATTCCTCTCCTTTAGACCCACAGTCACTTTTGTTGTACTACATATCTTGTTAAGGGGGCTGTGACTGTGCTGAGGTTGTTAAACATTCCCTTGGACCCTCTACCTATCTGTTTGTTTTTTGTTATAGCACTGGTAATACCCAACCCGATAATTTCAATTGAGTTTGAAGCACAACGCCTTGGGGATGTATCAGGATATGCTCTGAATAAAGAAAAGACACAGATTATCCTGAATGAGAATATTGAGTGGTCTGATCCTAGGGTCTTTAAAAAGGCAAAATATGTTAGGGTGAATATTTTGGCTAATACTTATAAGATTGTCGAGGAAAACGTGGCCCCTCTTTCCACTGACACTAAGAATTCATTGTATAGGCTGAATAATCTGCACCTTTCTTCAGTGGGTAGATGTAATGTCTTAAACATTACACAATTTCTCTGGGCTTATTCTCAGCCCAAAAGGTCTATAAAGTTGTTATCATGCTCAAAGGATAGAGGTGGTTCGGCCCTCCCCAATCTAAAACGGTGTTATTGGGCAATCATCTTGCAACATTGCCCTGTGCTGCTACAAGATTGCCCCAATAATCAAATTTCAGATCTCGCCTCGCCGTTTGAACTATTGGTTGGACCTGAAGCTTGGGGTTGTTTGTGGGGCAACTGGAATTAGGATATTATAAAAAAATTAGATTCAAGACCCTTATGGGCGCTTATAAGGTTGTTATCATAGTGCACAAACTTTTTGGTATTGGCAGATTGAGTTATTATACCCCTACTAGAAATAACGGGAATCTGCCAGAGATATTCGGGGACCATTGTTTGGCAACCTGATTTAAGGCTGGGATGAATAAACTTAGTGATTTTTTCCCCTGATGGCATCATATCATTTGGTGTTTAAGCATGAATTTCGGCATTAGCAACAGGGATTCCTTCAAATATGTACTAATTAGGAATTTCTTACAATGTGAGGTGGAAGGACCATCCCGATTTGATAAATGGTAACTTAGGGAGAAATTGGCTGACAGTATACTGCCATGAATTGGGATAATCTATAATATTCTCAATAGCCTGAAGATAGATGATCTGTGTAAAATCTCTGGGAAACGGAAAAATTGGAATTACTGATAAGGCTTTTCAACAAGCGCTCCTACATGCACTATCTGATTTACTCTCTGAAAATCTTCAATTTCAGTTTTACAAAACATGTTTCTTTCTATTTTACACCCTGAGCAAAATTGCTAAATGGGGTGATGGCAAAGGTACCAGGTGTTCCTGTTTTTCGGAATATGGGGCTGACTTAGTCCACATGTTTGCTACTTGTGGTGGTCTTGGTCCTTTATTGGAGGACATTGCGGGTTATATTAAGGAACTTATGTCCCTAAATCCCTGAATACCCCTTCTGTGATATTATTGGGAGTGCAGGATACCATTGGAAGGAAGAACGGTGGGGGGGGGCCTCCAATATTTGTTGCAAAGGCCATACTTAGGCTGTGTATTGCCTCAGCAGGGCTGGATGCCACCCCCTTCCTTTCACCAATGGTTGACCCATTTACTTTCGAATAACAATCTGGAAAAAGTAATATATGCCAAAAAGGGAATCTGAGTCAAATAGAAGGGTTTGGATACTTGGGAGCGCTTGACCAATTGGGGTTGTCCGTAAAGCAAGGGGATTTAAGCCCAAAGGGCTTACCCGGTAAATTCAGGTCAAATACGTTACTTGCACTTTGTATTTATGAATCATTCTTGTCTGTTTTTTGTAACTTATAGGCTGCTGCTAATAATGTATGAAGTTTTGTATTGGAAATTGTGCTGGTTTATGAAGGTGAAGGTTTAAGCTCAATGGGTATTTCCGGTTTAATCATTACTCAATATGCACTTTGTATTTTGCACTTGGTACTTTAAACTCTCCTTGTTAGCCTTTGCTTTTAATTGGAAGGCTGCTAAGGACTTATGAATTATTAGGGCAAACCAATAGGGACATTGAAGGGAAAAGCCAGTTTAAAGGACATCCTCTGGTCATTTAGGGATGTATTGGCAGCCTGTACCTTGCACTTGGCACTTTTACAAACTCTTCTTGTAAGCTGAGGATTACCTGAGGATTGTTGTTAAGAATGCATGAATGTATTTTTAAAATGTGGGTTTGGCAATTTGTAAGCTGGAGTAGGGCCTTGGGAGGGGGGGGGGGAGAGGCAATGGAAGAATTATTATGACAATTGTATTTTGGTTGTATATCTTTTGAAAAAATTGCAAAAAATAAAAATTATAAAAATAGATGGATCCTCTTCCTGAGACAGAAAAAAGGAAGGAGGGACATAATGAATGGGAAGGGGACAAACATGACTTAGACTAATGAAGATTACCAGTAAGTAATTGAACCATTACGTCTATGCCCTTATGTCCCTGTACCATTGATTACTCATGAGGAATATCAAAGTGGTCCCTACAAGACTTTCAGATTTTCTTAGCCCAAAACATCGGACAACATCAAACAAAAATGCTGCTAACGCACTGATTTCAATGAACAAAGCCACACATACAGAACAAAATCAAGGCAAGGCAGAGTCTAAGACCCCCAACCCAAAATCATTATGTGCATGGAAAACATTATGAAGAAAATAATATCTAACAAACATATTTGGACCTGCCCATGTAGTTGCTCTACAAGTCTCGCCAATGGACACCTCCTGTGCCTCAGCCCAGTAGGATGAGAGGATCCTAGTGGAACGGCCCTGAATGTCCCCCGGGAAGGGAGGGGATTCCAGCTACAGAGTAAGCCAAGAAAATGGTCTGCTCAATCATCTACTAATGAAAACCAAGGAAGCCTTCTCACCCTTGGAGAAAAAAGAAAGGAAACAAAAAGGGCTTGCAATATAGGGAAATAAGCAGTTTGGGCCGAATAAACGTGAAGCAGCCTTTTGACATCCAGAAGATGCCAACCCAACTCCTGAGAAGCCTTAGACACTTCTTGAAGTGCTGGCAGAACATCCTCCTGGTTCCTGTGATAAGCCAAAGCCACCTTTAGAACACAAGTAGAGTCAGGAAGAAGCACCACACCATCATCAAAAGGCTCCCTTGCCCTAAGAGCAGCTAACTCCCCAAACCTTCTGGCCAAAGTAATGGCCACTAGAAAGAAACTTAAGAGTTACAAACTTAATGTCAACCTGTTCAAGTGGCTAACAAACGAGAGGAGGTCAAAGAGGTAAATCACAGAGAGGAAACAGAGGCTCAAGCATGGGCTTAGATCTCGAAAACCCCTTCAACATTCGGGAGACCCAGTCATTGGAATCTACCAAATGGCATCCAGGAGCCCAAAGGTCTTGGTAGTAGCCCACTGGGCTCGCAAAGTAGAAACTGAAAATGTTTCTCATACCCATCCCATCGGAATTGCAATACCTCTAGAAGGGAACAAGCAACTGGAGAGACAGAATGTTGCATATACCAGAACTGGAAATTCACCCAACAAATTCTAAACCACCACTGCTAGATGATTTGCCAATCCCTCTGCTGCTAATCCCTCCTCATTACTTTCAAGCCAACAGTATCAACCTCTTGAGAGAACTCTGATCGGAAACCTGAGAAGGGAAGGACGAAGAGGAAGCAACCAAGGACTTTGAAGGGCCAGGTGCCTGAGAATTGGAAATCATGCTCTTCCAAAACTGGACTGCTAGAAGCATCACCCTGTCTTCCCTCTGGAGCCTAGACAGAAGTCTGGGAATTAGGGGAAAGGGAGGGAACACATACAGCAGCTTTTACGGCCATGGAACTACTAGAGAATCCACTCCCTATGTTCCCTCCTGTGGTGCCCTTCCACAAAACCTCAAAAACTGGGCAATGATGCAGGAGACAAAGAAATCCATAAAAGGAACCCCAAATGTCAAATAAATTTCCTTGAAAATGGACATCACAAGAGACATCTACTGTGAAGGGTGGACATCTGGCTGAGAGGATAACTCCAGAATTGCTGCCCACCCAAAAGAGCTGGCATCTGTTGTCAGAATCTTTGGGCTAATTCAGTTGTAGCTCCATCTCCATGCACAATGACTCTAACAGAAACCACCAAAGTAGAGCCATCTTGATCTTTGCAGTCAGATGGACCATCACGTTGAAATCCCCCGAAGAAGGAACCCAGAAGGCATGAAGGTGAGTGTAAGGGGGCAAAGAAGGAACATGGCCCAAGGGAATGTCAAGACAGTTTCTACCATATGACCCTGCAGCTGCAGCTTTTGGTGTACAGGTAGAGACTACCTTTGAATCTTCTGGGACACCAACTCCTGGCCCGAGAATCTGGAAGCAAAACCTTGTTTAAATCTGTCCTGAAAAAGGCCCCTATGAAAATCCTCTCCTTCGCAGGTTGTAGTTGACACTTGTCCAAATTGAGCAGGAATCCATGCCTCTGAACCTGAATCAGCACTGTCTATAATATCTGCAGAAGTATTTTTTTCTGTGAGTGTATGCTGAAGCCAATCATCTAGATAAGGATAAAGGCAGAACTCTTGGAGATGGAGAGATACCAACACCTTTGTGAAAAGCTGACAAGACGACTTCAGACTGCATGGCAGCACACTGAATTTGTAGTGTAGATTGTTGACATAGAAGCGCAGATACTTCCTGTGAACCTAGTTGATAAGCACCTGGAAGTAGGCATCCTAATGGTCCAAGGTGACCCTTCAATGACCCCTGCAAACCAACAGAATAATCATTTTGCCAGGAGCTCCCCGCCCTGTCTTTCATGTCAGCATCCTTAGGGGTCCATGCTTGCTCACATTTCTGTGCACCAAGTTGTTTTGTTTTTTTCTTTTCTTGCCACTGCAAATGGTTGTTTCTTTTAATTGTATTTGTAGGTGGCAGTGCTTGTTTTGCCAATGCTTGTTCTTTTTGGGTGATTGCAACAGTGACACATCATTGGACACGTGCTTGTGCTAAGCCCTTGGCATGCTTTTGGATGTGGCTAGCCTCATGTGCAGAATACCTGGCATGCTTATGGGTGCGGCTAGCCTCGCGTGATTAACTGCCACTGAATTGGATATAAAAGCCCAAGCCTTGCAACTGTTGGTGCTTGGCTTAAGCTCCTCGTTCACATTTTGGCTGGAGAGCGCTTCTGCCACCACTTCAGGATTTCCTCGTTTCACCGTCGGACAGAAGCATGCACCGGTCCGGAACTGCAGCAAGCATCGGACACCTAAGTGCAGCGTGCTTTACGGCTGCATTTGAAAGTGAAAGGCTGTGTGACTTTTACATTTTCTGTTGGTAACGGGAGGCTCGTCCTTTCATATTTGCCATGTGAATGGACATTTGGTATTTGGCACAAGTGACTTTTGATTCAAGACTATGGCATTTGTTTTGTGCTTGGGGTCATTTAATGTTTGAACTCATTTCATGTTTGTTTTACACTTAGCTCTTGGGGTCATTTTATGTTTGAACTCATTTCATATTTGTTCTATGCTTAGCGCTTGGGGTCATTTTATGTTTGAACTCATTACCGATTTCTGAGAGATTTGTTTCTACACTATTTGCAAAGCACTTTGCTATTAAGATGAATATTGTAAACTTGATTACCCTCTTTGTACATGGAAGCATCCTGTTATCCCTCTGATTACTATATTGTTTCGACACTGGTATATGTAGCCCTTTGAGCTTGTTCCTAGATGTGAATATTTGGTTAAGGGTGCTTCGTACAAATGAAACAACATGTCTAGGTGCTATTGGTTTACCGGCTGTAGATGACACATAATCATAGCCAGTGACTTCTTTTGGCAGCATTGTTCTTAGAGAACTAATATTTGGATTTTAGTCTCCTGCAACATATTGACAAAGGCTAAGAGGGTATATCAGCTCCTCTTGAGAACCAGGTGATTAACATGACTTGCTTATTATGAATATTCTGTGTTGAGTACGCCTGGGGGGCCCAGAAGTGTCTCTCTACTCATCTGTTTCATTCCTTATTTTAGAGAGAAATGCAAGTCCTCAAGAAAGCGTCTCTACTCTGCAAACAGATCCCCTCGACGGTGTTGGGCCGGACCAGGCTGTGTGGAGTGGCAGTCTTCTCTCTTTTTTTTTTTCTCATCCTATTCCCTTTCCCATTTGGGATACCTGCTGTGACTCCTGTAGTGAGTTCAGTAGTGCTGAGAGGTGTTCTAGGAGGAGAGAGGAAAGTTCATCGCTCCTCCAGACAACCTGAACGTCAGGTGAGTGGCTGTGCCACAGTCTTATATTAAGCCAAGCCACAAAAACAGGCCTGTCTGAGCGATAGATTCCAGGAGGGGGTCCTTTGATGATTTAGCACAAGCACCACACACAGAGACAGACACCCACACCTTGAAAGATCTTCCAAAAGTCCTAATTAGTTTACAACGGGAGATCTCAAATCTGAGACTAGAGAATGAGGATTTGTGCCAGGAGTTACAGTGATATAAGCCTTGAGACAACTCATGGGATGAAAGTAAGGTAAAACAACCCAAGACCTTTATGCAACCATCTAGGTTTGAGTTTCCATTCAATTCAAATATCTTTATTTCGGTTGGATAAAAACCATAAAAGATGTACAAACACATATAAAAGCAAGATACAATTTACATTTCCGCGCCCATTTTCCCAGAATTCAGTTTACCAATTGAGGACCAATCAGATGCATTTGCGATTTTAAAACAATAAATAAATTTTTTAAATCTAAAAAAATTTCATTAAAAAAAATAGAATCATAACATTACAGACAATTTTCATTAGGGCGTACTTATTATAAGTAATATTATTTCATTTTTCCAGATAAGGAAAAAAAAACTAGTGGTATCACATCCCACCTCCAGCTGTCGTATTAATTCAAGTACGGATCTGGCCGAATACCATTAGAGCTTAAGGCCCAGTCTCCTTCGTACTATCTCCACAGAAAGGAGATATCTGCTTACACTAAAGACGATGGATTGGGTTGTTTCAGTTCTAAAAATTCTTTCCGCCTCACTAAAACGCCTGAAACCCAAGAGACGGCAAGTAGGTTTTATCCATTTTTTCCTTATATGTGTGTAGGTAGAACAGAAGAATAGTACATGCGCTTCATCCCCTTTAGCACCAATACAACACATTTCGCATCTAGCCACGTCATCTTTTTCTGCATTACCCTCATTACATGTCCATCTCGCGGTGTTTACTTTGATTTGCAATACTCCATAGCGGAATTTTAGATACAGCGATTTGGCTAAAGCTGGTAGGATCTCATCCATGAATGGCTCCAATCTACTCTCTGCCTTCATGCCAAGAAACTTGAGAGTTAAAGTCCCCAAGTCCGGGTTATGTAACTTTGAGTTTACGACAAACCCCCACTATTTTTCTTTCAACAGCTTTTTGCAACTCAAAATAAGACACTTAGGATCTGCCCAGTAATGTCTTAGCCCCAGCATGGCAAGCCAATCCTCAATATGGTTCAGCCATACCAGCTTTGTTACATTTTTTATTTTCATAATTTCTTTTAGGGCTTCTCTGTAATCTACTAGTTTGTCTGTTGATCACACACGGATCCAGTACAGCAATGGACGTAGGGCCGCGTGGTCATCAGTACGATGAATATCCAGATCCATTGTCAGGGGAAGTAAGGGTGTACGCAGTGGGATTGCTAATATTTTCCTGAAAAAGATGTTCTCTTGTGTCGTGAAGGCATGTTTGGCGGCATAGCCCCATAATTCAGCTCCATAAAGTGAAGCAGATTGGGCTTTATATTTGTGCAACTGTAATGCTGGGGAAACTGCTTTAGAGTAACTGCTCTTATGTTGTCTTGCTATTGGAACCAGGTTCTGGGTGAGGATCGTTTTACTTTTGAACATTTGGGTTTTCCAATCAAGTTTAGTGTCTAAAGTAATGCCCAAATAATTACAATTTTGCACATATTCAATCTTTTCAGTATTGACCGTCAGTATTTTTCTAAAACTCCTACGGGGATTAACCGCCATACACTTAGTTTTAGACGAGTTAATCTCTAGTCTTTTAGTCCCACAGTAAGACCAGAAGGTATCCAATAAATGTTGTAGTCCTCTGGGTGTCTGTGATATTAAAATGGTATCATCTACAAATAACAGTGCTGGCACATAATTCCCACCCAACTTGGGAGAGTCATGCTCTCAGCCCAAGAGGATGTCCGGTATGTCATTTACATACAATAAAAACAGTGTCGGTGCCAGCACACACCCTTACCTGACACCTCTCTTTATATTGAAACGCTCAGTCAGTTCTCCATTTGGGCCCCATCTCACCCTGGCGTAGTTGGCCTCGTGCAACCTCACGATCTGACCCAAAATTTCACCAGGAACACCCAGGTCCCTCAATCTTAACCACAGTGTTTTTCTGGGGACGAGGTTGAAGGCCGCCCTGAGGTCAACAAAAGCCACGTACAGGTGTGCCCTCTTTATTTTAATGTACTTCCAGATGATACATACAAATCTAAACACCTGGTCAATTGTGCTAATTTTCTCTCTAAAACCTGCTTGGTACTTGGTTAGGGTGCTAGTTTCCCCCATCCAAGTACTCAGCCTACTTAAAACTTGTCTTGCAAATACCTTCTGAAGGACATCAATAACACTAATGGGTCTATGATGGGCCACGTTCATGCAATCCCCCTTTTTAAAAATCGTTACAATCTCGGCGCCCTGCCAGGAATCAGGGCTAGGGGCACCCTTTGCAATATTATTGCAAAGGCAATTAATATATGGGGCCCATATCATATTTTCGTGCTTCCATAGGTCCCCAGGAACCCTATCCGGTCCAGGGGCTTTTCCTGGTTTTATCGCTTTAATGGCGTCAATAGTTTCTGCCATACTAAATGACAGGGGTGTCACAGTCAAATTCGGTCCTGAGTCACCATTAACAAAAATAAACTCATTGTTGGTGGGTGAATATAAATCCGAAAAATGCGAAACCCAAGTGTTGGCTTCCAAAAACATATTCCTACTCGGAGTTCCACCTCTGGAGCCTCTAGCAATCAGGCCCCAGAACAATGCCTGATTTTTTACCTTACATGCTTCCAGAAGTTCTGAGTAAATTTTTTCATCCCAGCATTTCTTTGCTGTGGTAATTATACCCTTATAGCACTTCCTTTTCTCCCTTAATACTAATACATTGTTGGTTTTAGCGGCCGCTATAAGTTCTTTTTTAGCATTGCGGCAGCCTTTGTCATACCATATATCGCCCGTAACTACATTTCTCTGACCATTTTTTAGTGGCTTGATGATTTTAGTTAGTATTTCACCAAGTTCTAAGGACATATTCGCATGGATCCACATAATGAGGATCTCCTGTGCTGAGATATTAATATACGGGGAAATTGAATCTACATACAGATCATCAATTTTTTTAACAGTGATGACATTCCCCAACACTACTGGCCATTTTAGTGCTCTACGAATATTATAAATCAACGGGTCAATATCGGTATGTCAAAGGGAGTCTCTTTCCTTGAGCTGCGGACTAAATAATGACACACTAAGCGTCAAACTGAGTGGACAGTGGTCACTCTCAATCTGATTCTATACTACAAGGTCTCTTACCATCGGCCAAAGTGAAATTGAAACCATTACGTAATCTATGTGACTGTTACAGCTGCCCCGCTTAAATGTTGGCTGGCTAGAGCTACCTGATGGCAAGCGCCCATTGCAGGTACGTAAACCATGCGCTGCGGTCAGTCGCAGCAAGTGTGCTGCCGCCGTTGAGCATGGCATTGCAGGGGTGGTCTCAATTCCAGGGATGTTTTTGGCATTGTCCTCTGGTTCAAAAATGTTTTCCTGGCCTATTATCGGTTCGAATTTACGATTAAAATCCCCCCAATAATTATCAGAGTTTTCTGGTCAAGCATAGAAATAATGTTATCTAGCTGCTCGATGACTTTTGACTCTTTATTAGCTGCCAGAGGTCTGCTGTAAACATTTAAAATACAGACTTTTCTTTTGTCGGGCCCTGTGAGCCTCACTCCTTCGATATCTAGGCTGTTAGAATCAATCTGCTTAAAATTGATTCCCAGCGTGATTTTACTCCATATTGCCAAGCCTCCCGATGGTCTTCCTTTGTTTACGGTAGTTGCAGGTACACTAAATGATCTATAACCAACTTTATAATGGTTTTCAACTGCCCACGTTTCTTTAAATAATATGATTTTGCAATTGTAAATGTATTCCTGCCAAGTTGGGTCACTCAGGTTTTTTTTTATGCCTGCTATAATCCAGGACCTTACTTTAATACTAGGTTCGGCACCCGTGTCGATTGTGTTATTGGTCAAGCTTGTATTATTATCTTCAGCTGCTTGTCTAGCCTCAGCGTTGTCATACTGGGCACTACTATTTAGGGGGTCGCCTTCTATTGTTTCGCCCGGGTTTTCGTAGACCAAAAGGGGGTGATGTGCACTTAGCTGTGCTACTCCATGCATATAGCCACTCTCACAAATTCTTTCATTAGTTATTTCAGTGGTTGTCGCCTCATAATTAATGTTAGTACCCATATCTAGGCCCTCTCCCAAAAAATTTGAAGGGAATATAGAGTGCAAATTCTTCGATGTTCGCCTTACTTGTCTTCTGGGGAATTTTTCAATAGTCATTTTATTACAAGCACCCACTATTTTTTCGTCCCCCAGGTCCAAAGCTGCTAACTTACTTAGTCCTTTGTCACTCAGTCAATCTACTTCTTCCAGCCCATTCAGCTCCTCAAAGCGATTAGTAGTAGGGATGGTAAAGTAGTTTTTGAGCCCACCCATGGTCCTTGTTTGTTGTGTTCTAAAGGAATTATAATTTTCTAATGCCCCAGGAGTATGACGAGAAAAGTAGCTCAGGTCACAAGTGTAAATGCCACTATCGTTTGGGTAGAATTGGTCGCAAATATAGCCCACTACCCTCCTCTCCTTAAGTTGACAAGGATGGAGTCCCCAGCTATATCCTTTGGTCTTTGCCCCACCCAGCTTACCTTACGGGCATACAAGATTTCCCCATCAATATTACTTGGGAGGGGTCTATTCTTGTTTAACCAAAAGGTTACCTTATTTTTCAGCTCTGGGTAGGTTTTTATTTTGTCATTCTTTAGCTCAGGAACACCAGTGAGTACCTCAACATATGGGAAAGAATCCGATGGCAGATAAATACAGGCTAGAGCTGTTTTTTTCTTTGAATTGTTGGAAATTTCCTTGCTTGCCACTGGAATATCCCTGTTTTGCCTCACAGGATCTTGCTCATTTCTCTCCCTCTCCTCCATCGCCCCTCGGGAGCTTCTCTCTAGATCACTTGTCATAGTTTCAGGAGCTTTAGCCGTCTGTACAATACTAATGGGAACCCCAGGAGTTATATTAGCTGGAATCTGAGTGGACGGTAAGGTAGCTCCAACTAAGGGTGCATTTGACGTAGTTACTTCCCCCGTGTTGTCACATAGAATACGATTGACCAGATCCTTTAACATACCTGAATTCCCTAAAACAATCAGCTCAAGTCTCTCGAGCCTTTCACTAATTATCTTTGTCCTCTCTACAAGAGGTAAGATTAACGACTTGGTCAATTGCTCTAGTTGAGCCATAAAGCCATCAAAAGGTTCTTGCGGTTGTAAAGTTAGGTCAACCACCTTAGGGATAGGGAGTGGTAGGAAAGGGGTAGTTGTCAGTGCTTGTGAGGGAAGTGTAGTAGCTTGAGCAGTCACAAGCTCTTCTGCTATATTTGGCGCTTTAGATGTTTTTGTTATCTTAGGACATCTCCCCTTGTGGGCCCCCCTCCCTGCTTCCTCTTAGCAGAAGTGGGTTGTCCTGTGGTTTGCTTTAAAATTTGAGTTTTTGAACTACTTTTCGCACAGGACCTTATAGAGGAACCTGGTTTAGCATTATTAGATACTTCCTCTATGGCTGGGGAATATGATGGGACAGGTGGGCTAACCTCATTTGACACTGGGATATATGCTGAGCTCTGTTCCACATATTCAGTGTCATCTCCCTCATTAGTGTGTGCATTATTATTTACTTGCTTATCTAACTGATTTGGGGAGATAGCCAACATTAAAGGCCCTAAAGAGGATCGCTTTGCGTACATTGGTTCAAGGGAGAGGCTATTTCAGGGCTATTTCAGGGCTATTTCATGCTCAAGTACAGATGCTGCCCTGGTAATGAATTGGTCTAGTGTCCCACTTATCGTTCCTCCCACAGCAGCCCTCCTCCCCTTCCCGACACGTGCCGCCATTATTAAAGGATCTACAAGTCTACACACGCCAACAATAGATTACCAAACAGTCTCAGTGCAGTAATCCACAAATAAGATAAGGTAAC
This sequence comes from Lissotriton helveticus, assembly GCF_964261635.1. Classification (NCBI taxonomy): domain Eukaryota; kingdom Metazoa; phylum Chordata; class Amphibia; order Caudata; family Salamandridae; genus Lissotriton; species Lissotriton helveticus. The sequence continues at coordinate 481,356,919 of NC_136067.1, forward strand.
TTCTTACAGGTCTGGAATTGTTCGGGGGTGGCCCAGCCCAGCCTCCTCTGGGCTACGACGGGCGCAGACGGGCCTGCCCTTGGCCTGGGCTTCGCCCGGGCACGCCCGGGCACGCCCGCGCGCATCCCGCACCGTGGGAGCCCAAGCGTCCTTTTGAGCGCCTCCTGGCGCGCTGGGCTGTCAGTGGCGTGCGCGGCACAGGGGACACTGGGAGGTGTAGTTTGCCTCCCCTCCGGCGTCCACCTGCGCTAAGATGGCCCCGATGACTCTCGGCGGTGGCGGCTAGTTCTGGAATCCTCCGAAATGCCCCCAGAAGGTAAGGACTAGCAACTGACTCTTGGCGGTCGCGGCGAAACAAAAACGGGTTTGAGTTTCCATTACATTCTCCACCTGCCCAACCAGCCCCTACTGCAAACATGGCCCCACAACCCTTACATCTGAATGTGACAACCCCAACTTCAGTCCCGTTAGCCCCACCTAAGCACTTCTTTGGTGATAATATGAAATTCAGGGCTTTAATGACTGAGTGTCATTTACAGTTCTTGTGTTGCCCCAACGCCTTTTCAAGTGATGTGACTAAAGTAGCCTTCATTATTTCTTATCTTAGGGGTAATGCAGCCAGATGGTCCATTCCCCCGGTTGAGCGGAATGATCCCTTACTTTATGATTTTGAAAGATTTTAAGATGCCATGCACCAACTCTTTGCAAAACACAAGTTTGTGCAGGCTAGCGACAACAAACTGCTAAATTTGCACCAGGGGAGTAAAGTTTTGTTGACATATATTACTTCTTTTAATTGGTTCATTGCCAAAACAGAATGGCCCGAGGAGAAAAGAACCACACTTTTCTATTGTGGTTTACAGGATGACTTGAAGGACATCATAGCCCAGATCGTAGATCTACCAACTGAATGTTCTGCTTTCATTGATTTAGTAGTTGCATTAGACAACCGTCTAGGGGAATGAAAAGTGAAAAGTCATAGGGGGATGCTTGAGTGCTAATTCTGAAAATAAAGATGAAAGAAAAAGCTAGTCTCTCCCAGCATACCACAGAACCCATGCAAATAGGGAGTGTCCGGGGACCTTTGTTCAAAGAAGAGAAAGACAGAAGACGGAAACTGAATCTTTACTTATATTGTGGGAAGGCTGGGCATTTCCCCCGGGATTGTGGTAATTAACCTAGTTTCCCAGAAAATGGAGTAGCGCTAACAATAGGAGCAGAACCTGGTATGGAGCAGCCGAAAAACAACCTTACTCAGTAAAGATGGAGACCACCTTATTCAGCGCTCCCATAAGCGGGGTCTCCCATCTCCTAGCTAATACTCGCCCTTAACCCTGTAATTTTACTTTGATTGTGACCTTGGTTTTGTCGCCGCAAGCACATAAGGTACTTCCCATTCGGCTTGACTCTGGAGCAACAGGTAATTTTTTCATTTAAGTCTAGCCAAAACCCTCAGGATTACCATGATCCAGAAAAACACCCCGGGAGCTGTGAATGGCTCTGAATTATCCTCTGAGTCAGTCATGTATGAGACAGGTCCTTTAACCATGATTTGTGCCAAAAATCATACTGAACACATTCAGTTTGAGCTAATAGACACACGAGTATGTGCAGCCATTTTGGTCATCCTATGGTTAAAAGTACATGACCCCAAAATAGACTGGGTCGCAAGAAAAGTTACCCTTGATTCCAAACATTGTTGGCAAGCGTATTATCAAGAGAAACCCACAGCTAGTGATCCCCTTAAATTGTGCTTCCATCCGACCCATGGCTGAGACACCAGTTGAATTGCCTGCACCATACCGTAACTTTTCTGTTGTTTTCATCGAACAACAAGCCACAAGCTTGCCACCCTCTCAAACATACAACTGCTGCAATGACTTAATTCCAGGAGTGTCATTACCGTGCAGCAGAGTTTATGCTCTATTGAAACCAGAAGCCTTGTATCTCCGGGGAGTATATAGATGACCTTTTGGCTAAGGGTATCATTAGATATTATACCTTCCTTGTGTCATCAGCCATCTTTTTCATCCCAAAGAAGAATGGAGAATTGAAAGCCTGTATTGATTACTTTGTGATTAATAAGGCAATCATAAAATAATGATATCCCTTGCCACTGATACCAGGTTCTTTTGGACCAAGTCCGTAACTCCACTATCTACACTAACCTTGATCTGAGTTGACCCTACCACCTAATTTGTTTTATGGAGGGATATGAGTGGAAGACAGCGTTCCAGACCAAATTTGGACTTTTTGAATATACTGTGATTCTCTTTGGTCTGTGCAAAGCCCCTGCAGCCTCCTAATTTTTCAATCACGTGCTGCAATAATTCCTTTACATCTGTGTCATAGTCTACATTGACAGTATTTTGATACATTTTTCATCTCCAGAAGAACACATAGAGCATATACGGGTGGTCCTGCAAAAACATAGAGCACACCACCTCTTCGCCAAGGATGAGAAATGCATTTTTCATGCCACAGCCATTGAATTTTCTGAGTATGTCATCTACCTAGTTGGGCTTGCCGTGGACACCTCCAAGGTGCAATACATTTTACAATGGAAGGCCCCAAGATCAGTGAAAGAGATATATCAATTTTTACGATTTGTAAACTTGTACCGGCACTTCATACCCCAGTTTTCTACGGTAGTGTCACCCATCACCCGCTTACTGAAAAAAGGAATTTCCGTTTTTCTGGGATTCACAAGCTAATGAAGCCTATCAGCAACTTAAAAAGGTGTTTATGGAAGCCGCTTTACTTCAACATCCAGATCCATCTCAATAATTTTTTGTGGAGGCCGATGCGTCACAAATTGCTGTGGGTGGTGTCCTGCAGCAACGAGACCCTGAAACAGGATGTTTTCACCCTGTTGCCTATTTATCTAAAACAAAATTACCAGCCGAGCAGAATAATATGGTGGCAGAAAGGGAGCTGCCTTGAAGCTTGCCTTCCAAGAATGGTGTCATCATCTCTTGGAGCAAGACACACCATAACCATTCAAACTGATCACTGTAGCGTTCAATTCTTCCAAAACATTAAAGCCTTAACTCCACAACAGCTCCGATGGTTGCCCTCCTTTAAAAATTCGATTTCGGTATTACTTACAGACAAGGCAGACACCGTTTTGTGTTTCAATTTTTCCTCACCCAATTCTGAGCAAAACAAGACCCAACCTATCAGCTGAGAGAATTATAGCAGTCTGTTCCTACCAAGAAATGTATGGGAAACTTGCTCAGGTAAAAGATGTTACTCCTGATCCCCTTGGCATACTGGAATGACAGGGCTTCTTGTATCATGGTGACCAACTCTTTGTTCCCACCCAAGAATTGCAGGAAACAGTGTTACATTGGGGACATGACTCTGTTCTAGCAGGGCACTTAGGGGAAAAGAAGACAATTGACCTATGTCAATGCTGGTTTTGGTGTCCTATGATAATTCAGTGTGTTAAGACATACAGTCAAGACGGTCCTACTTGTATTCAAGCAAAAACACCACACACACCTCCAGTAGGTCTTTTATAACCTGTCCCAGTCCAGCCTACACCATGGTCCGGCAGACAACCTGAACTTCAGGTGAGTGGCTGCGCCACAGCCTTACACCTTTTCAGAGTTTGCATCTTGAATGGAATGGTCTGTACAAATTTGTTTACATGAATTGTGTCCAACACCATTGATAAAACCACTGTGTCTATATGAACCAGAAAAGTGACAAAATAGAACCCTGACCTCTGAACACCAGGGGAACTTTCAAAATCGCCTCATTCTGTAATAGAGCTGCCACTCCCTGCTGAATTGCAAGCCTCTTTTCCTTTCAAGTGGCCAAGTGATTGGTTTCACCCCAACTCTGGAGGAAGGGTCACAAACTCTGTCCTGTGTCCAGTGCAAATTATTTGGAGCACCCAAGAGCATGGAGTGGATCTGATCTGTTCAGGCAAGAAAATGCACATTCTGTCTCAAACCACACAGCTCAGGCCATTCCCTAGATAGTCAGGAGTTATGTTTCTTTGGTGACTAGGACTTTTTCTCTTAGGGGCACCTCATCCTAAAACTGGCGACGAGAGGGCTGACAAATAGAAAAAGCCTTAGCTGGAGGAGGACATCATGGCTGTTTGAAAGAAGAGAAGTGCTTCTTCTTCTTAAAGAATTTGTGCAACTTATATACAATTCTGCTCCAAACAGGTGGGACCCCCTCAAAAGGAAGTCGCAGTGCAGAAGACTTTTGGCCTAAATCTGTGCACCAATTTTTAAGAACCAAGCCGTGGCCAGCAACAACTGACACCCCAGCAGAAAAAGCAGTGGCCCAGACCATATCAAAAGAAATCTCTGTCATCTATTCAACCTGTCATTCAATGCCTTTTCGCAAGGAAGAACATTTAACCCCATCTTCCACTAGCTAAAAACTTGCTTGAAAGCAGAGATGAAGGACTGCGATACATAAGTACCATAGATGCGTGCCCTCACAGCCAGATGGGCCCCAGAGTTTGCCTTTTTCGAGGAGGAATCATCCTTCTTATCATTCTGATTATGAACAATAGAGTCCCCTGTCATCAAAGTGCACCCCACCAGGCTGACAACAAAAGAGTCAATTGAAATTGAATCAGGCAAGATCTTCTGAAATTCTGCAATATGTTGCAACTTAGCTATGAACCTCGACATGAAAATGATTTTTAGGCCCTTACATTCTCTGCACAGACACCCCCATGATACCAGGATGCACAAGGAAATCCACCTGGGCTGATTGCTGAAACTCATGCAAAAGGTCATAACCTAAAGAAAAGGCTCAGGAGACTCTTCTCCATAAAAGCCTATATTATGCTTCTTTACTGATATATTTCACCTTTAGCTCACCTATAACAGCAGACAGCTCCTCATCAGAAAGAGAGGACACATCAGTGGAACATTCCTCCTAAACAGGTCTTGCCTGCACCTTTGCCACATTAAGCTCCAGTAGAGTCTCCTTGATAAGTGTTCTGAGATGCTCATTCTTGCCATCTTCACAGGAGGCAAGGCTGAAGAATCACTGGTGAAGGAGGACTCCACATTCATCTTCTTGCATGAATGTTTGTCCAGGTCAAACCAGGCAGCCCAACAATATTCTGGAGAAGGATTATCAATAATAAGCACCTCTCAGCATCAAATCGAAAACTGCTATTTGGACCTACTATTCACTGAGGGCTTGAAATACTCTCTCTGCTCCGAGTCCTGAGAGAGCCGCCACTTTCACTGCACATGCACATTTACCCCAGGGCCCGCGCATGTTTGGAGAACTACCCCGAAGAAGCTCTGCTTCTTACCATCAACCGCTGCATTGATATCAGGATCCACTGTAAACAAACAGCTGGCTGCCATGCAAGGCTTTTCCAGCCTTCGCTTTCCAAGTCTCCACAATAACAAATCCATACCCACAGTTCCTAATCCAGGAAGAGGCCACCGTCAAGTAAGTCCAGTTCATGAATAATGAATGGGAGGAGGACAGAAGGACGTAGAGGTAATGTTTCTATTCCTGCAGTGGCAAGTTGAGGAGACTTTCAGACCAATGCAGGGAAGGTCGCCTCAGGCCCATCATGTTGAGAGGGTTGACCTGATTGAAAATACCACCCCCAGTACATATAAAGGTTTATTATTACAGCTGCAGTCTTTTGTATATAAAAACAACTTCAGAGGATCTTGCTGCCCTCCTTCTTTATTCTTTATTTTTTCTTGAGGCTAGACTGCTTAGCAGGGAAATTGACTAAAATACTTTACTATATGAGGTATGCACTTGAAATACTTTTATGCTCATTGCATGTAATTGCATATAATTGATGAATAAAATAGTTATTGATCAACTTCAAATTCCTGCCCCTAATAATCCCGATAGTTGATTTACATACAGATTCTGTACTAGAATTTTACTCCAAAGTGGCTACTTCCATATTAGATACCAACGTTTCTTCAGACAGACAAAAGAAATCCAACATCAAATGCACTTCTAGCTAAATATAAAGCTGTAGAATTCTAAGACTATCTTTAAGAAAAATATTGGAAGATATAGAATTTGTGCGAATTAGTAGAGATTCGATGAGCAATGAAATAGAGAATATACAAGGAAAATTGACTGGACTATCTAAAAGAGTATCTCATAATAAAATAAAGATTAATGATAAGAAGTGACTAGATCAAGTAACTCCTGTAATACAATTGGTAATTTCAATACAGAAAATAATAATTGGTCTTGAGAACAGTAAAAGACAGCATACCCTCAACATTTTTAATCTACTATAAAATGTAGAATTATAGCTAGAAAATTGTCTATCGAACTTACTAAATATTCATGGATACATATGAGATTAACACAGCTCATAGTGTACCATCACAGTTAGACCTGGCTTTTTCAGCGGGTATATCCCGACATTTTTTGCTTCTTGGCCTCCGGTTTTTGACCTTATTTTTGTTGGTTTTAGGACTCTGGGCACTTTACCACTGCTGATTAGTGCTAAAGTGCTTATGGTCTCTTTAAATTGTTATTATGGATTGGTGTTTCCATTATTGTCTTATTTGATATGCTACTAAATCCCTGGTACAGGGCACTGTATGTGCCGAGGGTCTGTAAATCAAATGTTGCTAATGGGCCTACAGCACTGATTGTGTCACCAACACAAGCAGCCTTTCAAAGGGGTTTCAGACCTGCCACTGCGGTGTCTGCACACGGTCTCTATTGCCATTTTGGCCTGGCAAGCGCACCTACTTGTGAGGCCCTAACCTTCTCTTTGATTACATGTCAGTCGCCCCTAAGGTAGGCCCAAGTTGAATAGGCCAGGTTACAACGCATGCGTTGCATTGCATGCCATTACAACGTAGTGGTCTGAATCTGAATCTGAAAATGCTTTATTCGATTTAAACGTGGTGGTCATTACATTGACTGTGTTGTTATATCACATACCATTACAATGCAAGTAACAACTTTCTGTAGGGGGCGCGCTTGATTTTGGATTAGTATCATTTACTATTCCAACTCCAGTCTGTGCAACATTAGGGAAGGTATTGGATTTTAAATCCAACACCTTCTGCCCCCTACATCAAGTCATTGTAACAACTTGCATTGTAATGGTTCGCGATGTAACATCATTGTCGTTGTAATGGCCTCGTTGTAATTGCATACAATGTATCGCATGCATTGTAAACAATATTTTCCGTCCAAGTTGCCCCTATGGACAGGGTGCACTGTGTGTGAAAGGTAGGACATGCACTGATGTGTGTGACATGTCCTTATGGTGAAAAACGGTGTATTTACTTATTTTCACTATTGAAAGGCTATCTGTTCCATAGGATATATTGTGATCTTATTTATAACATCTTATAAGCATAACTTCCCATTGGGACAAGATAGAAAGATGTAGTTAAGTATGCCTAAACGCAGAATGTAACAATGGATATTTTAGTAAAGATTATTTTTATATTGTGTGTTTGAAAATATCAGTTTTAGAAAGTAGGTATTTTCTTGCTTAGCCATCCTGTATGCCTCTGCTGATTTGTGGATTGACTGTCTAGATTTGGAGTGTGTATTCACCATAGACAACCACTGTGGGGTTGAGGTGTTTCCTGACTTTCCGGGAAGAGTCAGGCATGGTAGCGGGAGGAGATTTTCTTTCACCTGAATGGGCCTGGTCTGCCTTAAATAATGCTTTGTCCAACTCTTGCTGAGATGCTGGACCAGAGAGGACACAACTGGTTTTGATTGAGCACAGAGCCTTTTTGCCACAAGAGAACTAAGGAAAATGCTATACAAATATTCGGGCTCAGACCTCAGAAATATAGAATACTTCTGGACTCAAGAGGAACCTCTGCCAAGGAGAAGAGCTGGTAAAGATGAAGGAGAGTTCTGCCCCTTGGCTGTGTGCTGTCTCGGTTTGGCCTTCAGTGGCTGCTCCTGCCTAGGAGAGGAGAAATACTTTTCTGTGTGCTGTGTATCCTGGTTGCAGAAGATCTCCAGGGGCTTGAAGTAGAGTTTGCCTCCTGTTCTGAAGTCTCAGGGCCACAAAGACTACACCACCAGCTCCCCTGTACTTCCTTGCTGGGAGTTCTGACCTGCCAGGAGGTGACTGTCGCTCAGTTGGGCCACTGGAGGTTGTTCCTGCTGTTGGGAGCTGGAAAAGAGATGCAACTACGAGAAGCGTGACGCATCTGCACCCATTTCAGACACATCATCACTGTGCCACTGAAGAAACTGATGGAGTGCCTGCCTGTGGCTGCAAGAACCAACACATCATGGACCGTGGCTGGAGAGACCAACGCATTGCTGTTGCCACCACCGCTGCATCGAGAACTGATGCCTCCTCAATCCCAACGCAGTCTACAAGGACACCAGGGATGCAGTAAGAAACCAACGCATCACCTCCCCTGTGTGGCAGTAAGGAGCCGACACATCACCTTCCCTGCACGCAAGGAACCTACGCATTACCACAAATGTTTTTGTTAATGATTGTGACGCATCGAAGTTACTTTGTGTTGAAATTGTCGCATCTATAGTGTGCTGTTGACAGAACTGTTTTTACTTTCTAAAGATTACATTTTGATTACTGTATTTTGAACTTTTGTCATTTTGGTTCAGGTAAAGATTACTTATTTTTCTAAACTGGTGTGGTGTCCATTTGTAGTGTTTTCACTGTATTACCGATTGTATTTTACATCGCTGAATGATTTATTTTCTTACTTAGATCTTCATGCATCATCTTTGATGTAAGCCAAATAACCTGATGATCAATAGCGCCATTTAGCTATAAGTTCGCTAGTTACAGTACATTCCACTACAGCTTCCATGCTATGCATGTATAACTATTTTCTCTTGCAGGTATTTCATGGTGGTTTCCTTGGTGTACTCCTTTGGATTTATCTATATCTTTTTATTTGGCCTCTCTATACATCTGGTTGTATGCTGTTTTTTCTTGTCTGTCATATTTTATATAGGCTTTAACCCATAGTTACGAAGGCTTTTCTATCCTATAACTGCGGATTTGGTGGTTTCTTTCGAATACCAGGGGAGTGGATGGACCTATATTTAAGGCTAATAATGGATGCCGGGTCTGGGAAGTGTATATAAACTACCTTTCGGACAATATATCTGTAATTTACATTTAAAAAGAAGATTGTTGTTTGCTGTGAATTAACGGACTATTTGGAAAAAGGAAAAAGAAAAAGCAAAATAGAATTGGATTAGACTCTTTCAGAATATTATGAAAGGGACCATATGAAGCATGGAATCTTCTTTCTCGCGCGTCTGCAGAGGAAATAATATAACTGTATAGCCGCATTTGCGATAAAGAACACTATCCGCCCTGAAGAAGTTCTGGTTTCAGAACGAAACGCGGTGGCTGTGATTGAACAAATAAAAAGAAGAAAAATACAAAAAATCCCAGCAGAAGGAATTGCATTTATTGATTGGACTGTACACAATTGAGTTTTGTATATATACTAAACTGTGAGGTGGTGCAACTTTAATATATATTGTAAAATACGTGTTTGACCCTATGGTAAGGGTGGTGCTCTTGAACAGAGGGCACTGTTAAAGATTTGCAGACAAGATTTTCTTGGTTCAGGTTAAGATATGGTAAATATTTCTGTTGTTTGGTGCCTTAGAAGAGATTGATCCACTGTCCAGTTAAATGTGAACTTCCATTACGTCTAAATAATAACTAACAATGGGGGTTACACTATGGTATGCACTGGTGAGTATTCAATCTAAAGTTCAAAGAAATAGCTAAATATATATTGAAACGCTCCACTTCCAGTGGCCCACCGTCAAGACCACTAATAATATAAAAATGTCCAGAAGGAGCGCGTGTATTCGAAAAATCAAAAATAAAATATTGTAGTCCAAATGATGAAATACCGATGCCAGCTTTGTATTCAATTCATTTATTTGTAAAGATTATTATTCTTCAAAAGTGTTGAAATCTTTTTGTAATCCAACATCACACAAAACAATTATTGGCTTGCGCAGCCTATGCGTTTCGTCCCACCTAGGGACATCATCAGGGCTGTAAAGTAAAAAAGAAACAAAATATCACGATCCAATCCAATATAGATATAACAAAGATTACATGTAATAATAAAAATATATATATACATTTCCATCAGTATTGATAATTCTACCCATACTTGATGCAAACACCTGCCTATTTAATAATCTGCAACATCGGAAAGAGATACCTATACAAAGAATATTAATCAAACAATCTGCGGCAATTTTATACATATACAATGTTCATCTAAAAACAATTCATAATTCTCTATCCTAAGTGCTTCTCACACTACTCATTGGGTATTATATTTAAACCAGACAGATTCATTATCATAAATCCTGAAGCATAGCAACATCCTTAAACTTCATATGTCTCTGTACCTCTCAGCATTCAATTTAAAAGGTAAATTAAATTCCACATTCCTCCTATATTCATAACACACAAATTATGCAAAAAGAAATTCTAAATTCCTTATGAAATCCTTCCTGATTAACAGAATTGCCTTGCTTTCCGAATATTCGACGAAATCTGTATAGAGACACAATTTTACGTCAGTGTTTCCTACAACTAGGTTAGTTAACTCAACCTCCCACTAAATGTTCATCTGTTTAACATCCTGCCTAGCAGTCAAGCATCTCACCTCCAATGTTTCATCAAATGTCTTTCTCCTAGCTTCAACTTGGTCTTACTTCTATAGACGATATTGTGCGATCTCCCTCTGTTATTTTATCTGCCAAAAACCAGTACAGGAGATGTCTTTTAGATGTCAATCTTGCCACTTTCATCCCCATAATCAAGCCCTTTTCTCCCTCTATTTTCTCATTATCCCCTGCCACACCCCATCCAAAACCTATGTCTGTGATATTCCTATCCGAACCATTTCCAACAGCAAAATCTAATTCACCGATATTGCTCGATCCAAATCTGTAGCTAAAAAGAATATGTATACATGTATGAGTCCCCCTGGCGAATATCGACTTACTAAATTTCTAATCAATAGCTTCCTGGTTCTTTACCCCTCTGAAGAATACTTGCTTGATAACATACCTTATCCCAAGGCTGTGGTTTGCCTCCAACGTTAATACCGCATCCACAGCTGGTCCGATAAATCCGCTGTGATGTGAACTCCCGCCACTACCCTTATCCCCAACAAGCCAATCGCCACATTGAATGTGCGCGCCCTTAATTTTCATGCTACTTCCCAGTATCTCATTGGCATGCAGAAGGTGGCAGGCACAGCACGGTGCCTGTCACGTTGTGCATGCCAATACACAACATGCAACTTTTATATTGCGGCATGTGCTGCTTACAGCACCGCCCGCCGCAATGTAAAAGATGCGGGATGCGACCGCCAGGGTGGCAGTCGCATCCTAATTTGTCCCACGGGACTGCAGCACCTCCGGCGGTCGGTCCCGTTTTTTGTTACGTGGTGGGCGGACATTGTAATGGGGCCCCTAGACATTTCTGAAAATTAGACACTGGGAGGAGCACAAGGTGGCCTGGCATTTTGGATTACACAATGTTTGTTTTTTTACCCAGTAGGCCTTGAAACTTCACACTTTGGCTAAAAACCTGCACTGTGATCCCATGACAGAAAGTTGCTGGTGTCTGCGAGGATGCGCAAATTTCAAAACCTCTGGTGTTTAGTGGGTTTTCTGCACCCCTGGAAGGGGGCAGATTATGGGCAAACCCCCAATAGGGCCCAATTTTTTTATCTGTCCTCTGGGGATGAAAAAAGACGCCATTGCCACTCTGAAGTGGAGGTATATCCCAATGCTATGATAGGAAGCAGAAAGACTATATTGCTCCCTGTGGAGGAAGGCATAATCCTACGCCAGGATAAGCTGTCCCCAACCCTTTTTTAAAACATTTGCGTAACATTTCCTGGTATTTAGTGGACTTTTACCCTCCACAGGCGGGGCTGAATGGGGCAAAAAACAAAACAATCTGTCTACCAGTGGGGGAACCAAACTTTCCCCATTGGGTTTGGGGCATGGCCCCCTGCCTGGGTGGGGAGCTTTCCCCTTTCTTTAAAACAAAAATCCCAGGTGTACAGTGGGCTTTCTACCCCATGTGGACAAGATTATGGGCAACCACCGCCACAATGTGACAGGCAGCTATACTGTTTTTTCACCTATTTCTTTAATATTTTTTAAAAACAAAAATCCCTGGTGTCTATTAGGCTTTCTGCCCCCCTCTGGGGGCTGATTGTGATAAACCCCAAACTTGCCTGCCAGGGGCATGAAGACTATATTGCCCCCAATGGGGCTGGGGAGTTGCTCAATACCAGAATGGGCTACCAACAACATTTCTAAATAATCTACCTCTACATTCCCTGGTGACTAGTGAGCTTCTGTCCATCAGGGGACAGTTAGGAACAAACCCCCAATCTGCCTACATAGGGAACAGAAAGACCCTGTTTGCCCTCTTTGGGGTAGGGATTTGTCCCTATTCCAGCGTGCATAGTGTTCTTTCTGCCCCCCGGCAGTTTGCAGGCAACCCCCAGCCTTCCTCTCATTGGGTAGAAATAGCGTATTGCCCGCTTTGGCTGTGGCAGCATGACCTTATACTGAGGGGCTTCCCCCACACTTTAAAAAAATTTAATTTGAAAATTCTCTGCAGTCTAGTGGGCTTTCTGCACCACCGGTCAGGCAGATTTGCTCCTCATGGGTATGAAGAGTGTTATTAGCTAGGGTCATAAGGGAGCAAGTCTCATGGCCTATGACAATGCTGCACCAATCCAAATAATCTCTGGTGTCTAGTGGAGTGGAACCCTGCCTATGGATAGACCTCTCAGAGCAATCCCAAAGCAGAGAGCTGCTATGGAGAGACAGCACTTTAAAAGGGATGTTCTGTTCACTGCTTCTTGTCCCAGACTGATTAGTGCAAGGGGGCAGATTTATGCTCCACTGCACTGATCAAAAGTGAAAAAGTAGGCACTAATAGTGCCCACTGGTTTCACTTTCTATTTATGACATCAATGCATGGTATGGCATCACAGATTGGTTGGGGAAGGTTAAGTGCATCAACAGAAGTGATTCTGCTTTGTCCAAAAGCTTTAGGGAATAAAGGAAGCCTCCAGTGCTGCACCAGAGGTTCATTTTAGTCTTCCTAATGTTGGCTGCCAGAGGGGGGGGGTTGGGTTTCTGTCGCTGGCCGACACCCACTAAAGAGATTAAGCCTTGTTTGTTACTTATATTTGCTTTGTTGCTAATAGGAGAAGATAGGTATTTGTTGAATAAACAGATATGATTTCAATTATAGCCTTAAAATGTTATCCTTAAATGTCAAATGTTTATGGCGTCTGATTAAAAAAATGTGGAGCCGACAGGTGTGCATCCAAAAAACAATTACTGTCGATTTACACAAATAAACATTATTTTTACATCTGTTGTGGTTTTCCGACTTTCTTGTGTGACGGTAATGGCAGTTGTTAGTTCCTCCCATTTGTGACAGATAAAGAGGAGAGGTACAGGGATTACGGGGGTACTCTGTTGTACTGTGCCTCCAAGCACTCCCACATGTGTTTGTGTATCTCTGAAAGAGTTCTAGCTGCACTAAGGTGCCACCCACGCAGTTCAAGGCTTGGGCCCTTCCCTTACTTGCAACAGGGCCAATGTCTGCCAGCTTTGCCTCTCCACTTGCCACAGCTGGCTGAGGTCTACATAGGGCCGGATCCTGCACCAGTTCTGAAAGCTGCTAGGGTGGGGGCACAGCTCGAAGATCTCTGCGCCTCTGTTGGGGGAGACTGGGGGGCAGATTTACAATCCCCTTGCGTCATTTTTGCACTGCTGTTTCATCACTTTTGTGACGCAGCAACAGCGTAAAAATGCGGCCCATTTACAACGTGACACATCTAGGAAGATGCGTCACGTTGTAAAGCCCCGTGTCACAATGTATGTAGAGTGGGCGTTCCAAAGCAAAAAAGCCTCATAGCAGTGTCGCAGTGAACTCCACAAGATTTCACTGTGCCATTTCTAGGACGCCACTGGGTCAAATTCTTATGCCTGCTTGAAGCAAGCATAAGGAGTGATGCAGCTCAATGAGGATAGGCCTCCCCCTGCTTTGTTGGAGTTGCGTCGTGCTTGTGACATGACTTCAGCAATGCACGACTTGCGTCAAGAGATGCATCAGGATTTCTGATGCATCTGTTAATCCATGCGCCATGGTAGGCCGTATTGTAAATACAAAGAACAGCAGAAATGCAAGTACTGATTTCTAGTCACTCATATTTATTACAAGGGTCCATATTGAAATCAAACAACATGTTCCACAGACCTCTTTTTCCGTCTAAATAAATCCAAAGGTTCTTTTATTTTTATTTATCAAATCACATTTTGCACATTATATAACAGAAAATACTCAAAAACTCTTTAAAAACTTGCACTTCACGCCACTGTCATCATCCAATTCAAAAGCACATCTTACTACTATTCTTCATCATTTATAACCCATTACACACTCTTCATGCAAATCCATATATTCTCATTCACCACTGTTGTCAATCACCACATCTTCCAGCAATCAAACTCCCAACACCGCTACAAACAAAACAGCAAGTTTTAGAAAATCTTAAATGTGTTCAATAAAGGCCATAGAAAACGAATTACACAATGGGGTCGATTCTGATTCGGGAAACAAATCCGTCTGACGATTCGAATTCGTAGCCGTTTCCGTACGAATTGTACTAATCCGTCCGAATCGCATAGTATGATCTGTAGGTAAAAAATAAGTACTAATCTTTGCAAACCGTACAAAAAACAAGGGAAAAACCGTACGAAACGGACCCTGAAAGTGAACCATATGAATCGTAAACATGCTGTACGACTCGACAAGTATGATCCAGACCCGGGAATCCAAATGCAATTTGTATGGAAAACATCGCGTGTGAGCTGCGATTCGTAAGGAAAAGGTCGCGTATGAGCGAGCCACACAATCAAACACGAAACTAACCCACACTGAATAAAGCGCACGCTAACCCTGTAAAAAAGTCGCATATGAGCAAGCCACAAAAGCAAATACGAATCGACCCCCCTGAACGAAGCGCAAGTGAACCCCGTAAAAAACGTTGCGTATGAGCGAGCAACAAAATCAAATACGAGACGAACCCCCTGAACGAAGCGCAAGCAAACCCCGTAAAAACGCCGTGTGTGAGCCAGCCACAAAATCAAATACGAGACGAACCCCCCCTGAACGAAGAGCACGCAAACCCCTAAAAACATCACAAGGATGTAGAAAATGACTCGTACCGTGACAACGTCTCGTTGCACACACAAATAAACAGAAGCAAATACAAGTAAACGAGCAGTACTGAACCACGCGGACACTGTAAAACAGCACAAGAACGACTCACACAACACCATAAAACACGTCTCCAGTGTACAAACCATGGAAATGAATGTCCTGGCCAGATCTAAACAGGCAAACAGAGGGGCTAACTCAGAAACACCCTTTATAACACACCCACCAGAAATTCAAACTACGCCCCACCCACAAATTGACCAATAAAAAGGGTCCACACACACAAACCATGATCCTTTGCAACAGACACAATTAGCAAGACACACTGACAACACACCACCAACTGCACACATCCACCTTCACACATACCCCCAATCACATTCTGACCCACATCCTCCTTCACATTCAGACCCACACACCCACATCCATACACACCGTCAACCCACACCATGTCCGCACAGAAGAATCCAAAATTCACAAAGGAGGATATGGAGATCCTTGTAGATGAAGTCATCAAAGTCGAGCCACAGCTGTTTGGTGCATTGGTAAGATGGACCAGCATAGCTTAGAAAACACAGATGTGGGACAGGATAGTCAATAGGGTGAATACTGTTGCACCCCTCAGACAAACAAGGAAGGAGTGTCAGGCCAGGTGGTGCGATCTGCTGAGGATGATCAAGCGGAAGATGGACGAGGAGTACCAACAGAGCCAGCACACTGGAGGTGGTGGTCCTCGCAGACCAGTACAGTACCGGCCCTGGGAGGAGAAGGTGATGGCCCTGCTACCGCTGGTTGGAGTACATGGAATTGAAGGAGTCGTAGAGCCTGGTGAGTACACAAACAACTCATGTAACATGGGGGTAATGGCATCCACACCCCAAGTACAAAAAATGCCAGCACCAACCCCCAAGCGCCTTCCGCCCACAACTACATCCAAAAACAACGTTAGTGCCTCTAACATGTGTATGCCCCATTGAGAAAGCAAGGCCATGCTATGCCTCATGCTACAGGAAGCACAGACCCAAAAATGGACGTCCGGTATGCTGGGAGGGTGGGTGTCACAAAATGCATTGTGGGACTCCAAATCAGACCCAATTGCATGGGTGTCCGCAGGGTGGGCAAGGGGGGCTCTTGCCCCCCTTGGATTGCCAGTGCACCTGTGTGGGCCCAGTCAGGGCCGGACCTAGTCCATCATGCTTTTGAAATGGTGACATTGTTCCAGGTGGCAGGCCCCTCCATTGGGTGGAAAGGGTACAAGGGGGAGGGGGAGAAGGGTGCAAGGGGGAGGTGGAGCAGGGTACAAGTGGGAGGAAAAGAAGGGTGCAAGGGGGAGGGTGAGAAGGGTGCAAGGTGGAGGGGAGAAGTGTGCAAGGCAGAGGGGAGAAGTGTGCAAGGGGGAGGGGGAGAAGTGTGCAAAGCGGAGGGGAGAAGGGTGCAAGGCGGAGGGGAGAAGTGTGCAAGGCAGAGGGGAGAAGGGTGCAAGGGGGAGGGCAAGAAGGGTGCAAGGCAGAGGGGAGAAGGGTGCAAGGCGGAGAGGAGAAGTGTGCAAGGCAGAGGGGAGAAGGGTGCAAGGGGAGGGGGAGAAGGGTGCGAGGTGGAGGGGAGAAGTGTGCAAGGCAGAGGAGAGAATGGTGCAAGGCAGAGGGGAAAAGTGTGCAAGGCAGAGGGTAGAAGGGTGCAAGGGGGAGGGGGAGATGGGTGCAAGGCGGAGGGGAGAAGTGTGCAAGGCAGAGGGGAGAAGGGTACAAGGGGGAGGGCGAGAAGGGTGCAAGGCAGAGGGGAGAAGGGTGCAAGGGGGAGGGGGAGCAGGGTGCAAGGGGTAGGGGAGCAGGGTGCAAGGGGGAGGTAGAGCAGGGTACAAGGGGGAGGTGGAGCAGGGTACAAGGGGGAGGGGGAGAAGGGTGCAAGGCAGAGGGGAGAAGGGTGCAAGGCGGAGGGGAGAAGTGTGCAAGGCAGAGGGGAGAAGGGTACAAGGCAGAGGGGAGAAGAGTGCAAGGCAGAGGGAAGAAGGGTGCAGGGGGGCGAGAAGGGTGCAAGGCAGAGGGGAGAAGGGTGCAAGGGAGATGGTGATGTAGTTAAATATTTGCACATCCCTATAAACATATCTGTGGACGCCCATGCCCAATTTACCCAGTCCCATATGGGCCAGATACACATCCATGCACCATGCTCAATGCACAGGGAGTGGGAAAGTACTGACAAGATAGCTGACACTGGGCCTTGGTGTAGGCAGCAAAAGGCCCTCCTGTGACCAGTGCAAACACAAACACCAGGACAACAAAGTCAGATATCTTGGACAGGAACTCACAACCACTGTCATGGCAGCATGCTCCAAGGGGGGACAGCCACACCACAAGGGAGGTCGAGTTCCAAATCAGACTCCAACTTCCAGCAAGGCCTTGCATACACACCCCTTACACAAACATAGCCTCCAGGGATAGGTAATGGAGTACCCCACTGTCAGTCAGTCAAAAGTACTTTATTCGGTTCATAGCAAAAACCATAAAAGTATACATACATCAAGAATCAGGCCAAAATAAAATACAACATTAAAAACAACGATACGAGCAATACATTAACGTGTTAAAAATCATCCTCTAGCGACATTCCAAAACTATTTCTAAAATCCACTATTTACAGCTAGTCCACTTAATTTTTTTTCTTAGTCTCATGGCTACTGTCAAAAAATTCGCTACATTAAAAATTTCCCAAGTATTAGACAGGAGATGGAGGTACATAAGGGCCGGTTTGACTTGTCGGAACACTTTATCTTTAAGTAGGGGTCGAATGAACTTTATTCTTATTAAGTTAAAATATTTACAAAAGAACATAAAGTGCGTAGTGTCCATAATGGAGAATCGGTCACAGGGACAGATCTCCAAGTCTTTCACCTTTGTCCAACCTGGACGTTCAGTAAGAAGGAGGTGGAATTTATTCAACCTGAACTTGGTCAACAGGAATCTATGATTAGCATTATTGACCATTCTCAGATAAGGCTCTATCTCGCTGGAATTTATCAATAGCTGGTGAGCCCTTACAGTTGGTTTGGTCATCTCCTTATCTTCGCAGTCCAGTCCCTTGCTGAGAATGTATGTATTTTTTACCCATTTCACATCCCTCTTGACTAGTTTAGTTGGCTGATCGAACAGCTCTGGGCGCTAATTTTTTAACCGCTATTTTTTTCACATAACTCAGCCATGGGATGGAATTACAATGCTCCAGGGCTAAACAGTCCCTCAAAACTTCATGATTTAATTTCAATTCAGGGTTCAACCATACTGCAATCCATTTTAGAAGCGGTGCTAAAGTCATTCGATCTTCCAAGTAATCCACCCCACATTCTTGGTGGACAATGTAACCAGGGGTTGATTGGGGAACCGATAAAATAGTCTTCAAAAACGTATCCTCTATGATCTGCAGCATCTTTACATTTTTAATGCCCCATAACTCTGCTCCATACATTGCTAAAGAAACATATTTAGCATCATAGACTTTTAAAACGGCCTGCAAGGGCTTTACCCCTAGTTTCCGCGAGAATCCAAGTACAGCCAAAGTAGACCTTGCGAAAACGTTGCGTTTAGCAGCCAATTGAGGCAACCATGTGGAGCTATCATCAAAAATTACCCCTAAGTAGGGAAATCTCGAGACCTTGGACAACACATTCCCCTCACAATGCAAAGTCTTCATTTTTTTGCCATTATTACCCACCGCCATTACATGGGATTTTAAAAAATTGACGCTAAGGTCTAATACTTTCATAAAATCATAAAATGAGTTTAAAAGGTGTTGTAACCCTACTACTGTGCGCGCTAGAAGAGCGGCATCATCGGCATAGAGTAATGCCGGTAAAACGAACTTGCCAGCCCTTGGTATATCCTTGCACGCCTCCCCTAACACAGCACCCAGTTCATTAATATAGAGGGTAAAAAGTAGGGGGGCTAGGATGCAACCCTGCCTACCCCCATTTGTGATCCCGATCTTACCCGTGCAGTTGCCTTTACGATCATATCTAACTGTGGCCGTGAGGTCCCTGTGCAAATCTGCTAGGAAATACACAATATTTTCATCAATGCCTAACTTTAGGAGCAAACCCCATAGTTTGGACCTGTTCACTCGGTCAAAGGCCCAGGACAGGTCCATAAATGCTATATAAAGCATACCCCTTTTGGCGATTGTATATTTCCCATTTAATAATGGGAGATTGAGGTTTTGGTCTATAGTGCCTCGCCCCTTCCTAAAACCAAATTGAAGGACAGAAAGGGCATTTGTTTCTTCCAGTTTATCTGTTAGTTTACCCAAGACCACAAGACCTAGGACTTTTACTGCAGAGTCAATGAGCGAGATCGGGCGATAATTCACAGGTTCCCCTCTATTACCTTTTTTATAAATCGGTACAATGACGAGGTGGCCGCGATGCCGGATTTACACACTCTATTAAAAATGTTAGTTAAAACTTTGGACCATATCTTGACATCTGACTTAAACAGGTCGGCAGGAACACCATCGGGACCTGGAGACCTATTGCTCGTCATTTTCCCGATTGCTACTGCCACCTCTGCCTCAGTAACCAATAAAGTATATGGGTGCAATACAGGGGTGGGTAAATCCTCCTCCCCTGTATTTGCCCCTTCATAGACTGTTTTAAAATGAGAGAACCACTCCTGTTCCTGTATACCGCAATCCAATTGGTTAATACATGGATCGTGAAAATAAGGTTTGATAACAAGAGACCAGAATTTGGCACTGTTCCTTTGTCCCACTGTCACAATGGCCATGTAACACAACAAAACCAATACAGATCTGCTGAAGCATCCAAGCAAAAAATGCACGGTACAGATTCACAAGACCCTTGCGCTTCTTTCACGCCGCCCTAGCGTCACCTTTGTGACGCAGCGGCCACACAAAAGTGGCGCCATGGTGCTGGGTATTTACAAGGTGACGCATCTGGGAGATGTGTCACGTTCTAAAGCCCAGTGCCAGAAGTAGGTGTTCTGGCGCAGGGGTGGGCGTTCCGGCACAGCAATGCCTCCTAAAAGTGGCAGAGTGTAACTCCAATATTTCACTGGGTCACTTTTAAGCACATGCTGAGTCAATACCCTGCGCATGCTTGAAGCCGGCGTAAGGATTGACACCGCATTGTGCAGATAGGGCCCCACACAGCATTGCTGGAGCTGCGTTTCGCTGGTGATGCAACTCCAGCAATGCGCCACTTATACGGCACATATGTGTGACGCAGCTGTGCTGTTTTTCCCCCAAGGTGCTCCGCATTTTAAATGTGTGGCAGCCATGCTGGCATAGTTGTGGTGCACAATGACAGGCAAATCCCTGCTGATATGCAGGACTGTGCCAGTGATTGTAAATATGCCCCCACATGTCAATGACTCCTGAGCACAGATCAATCTGACCCCACAACATACACATCCAGAAGTGAACATTGAGGACAATCAAAAGTATAGAAAACTACCAGGTGGAACAGTGCCAACTACAATGTGTATGAAAAATGGATGTTGCATTAAATGACATTAACATTGTCTGTCTCTCACACCCACAGGGCAACGTGCAGAATCTACCTCCAACAATGGGGGAGATGAATCACAGTCCCAGGCTTTGCAGGACCCTGATCCCACCAACAGCGACACCTCTCACCACTCCACGGATGACCCCGACCAACCTGGCCCCTCTGGTGCCCAAACACGTGCAGCAGCTGGATCAGGAAACTCTGCGCCAACCACCACCACCATTCCTGCCATATCCCAGCAGACATCTCAGAGCCCTGCCCACAGTCAACAACTGAGCCAGTCTGACAATGAGGGACAAGGTTATCCGGGCATTCAGGAGGTGGCAGACAACACCACCATTGCCATCCCTCAGGGGTCCCGTTGACCCGATTTGCCCACAAGGGCAGGCCAGGCTCATGTGGGCAGGGGTGGTGGGAGTGGTGCCAGGTGGAGGTGAGAACCTGACCAGCCAGCTGGAGGGCCCGATATGTCTCAACTACGCAACATCATGGAGGCATACCGGCGGGACACCAGGCAGATAAGCCAGGTAGTGGAGACCCTCACAGAGATGAAAAACCAGAAGGCCGAGCAACACGCCAGTAAACAACAACACCAATGATGGATGGAGGCAAGACTGGCTGAGCTCCTGGCAGTGCAAAAGGACATAAGCCATTCACTCCGTCGGATCGCTGACAACAAGGAGGAATCGTCCGACGGAGCATCCCAAACATTGTCAAGGCCTGCATATGAGGGTCCCCCATGGAAGGTGAGTCGTCCACGGAAAAGACATTGAGAGGCAGCAGGCCATGCGCATCTCCCAGGTCACCTGGTCGGGTACCTTCACTTTGTGTGCAACAGCATCACCTCATTGACTGTCCTACTCTCCCACATGGACTTGCTGGTTGTAGTCTGAACAATGATGCCTAGCAGGTTGCAGGGTGTAAGGGTGGCGTTGGTTGGAGTGTCCTGGGAGAGGGTGCCACACAGCCCGCCTGTGGTGACTTAGGTCAAGCATCTCTGGGGGATCTGTAGCGTAGTGTGGGACAGTGTGTTGCTCGTTGGAGAACTGGATGCAAATGTTGATGAACCAATGAAGGATGGGGGTGTGATTGTACTCCAGCCAGAAGTTGCTGTCCCCCTGCCACATGTAGTCTGTGTAGGTGAGGGCCTACATGTTGATGTAGTTGTTGATGGCTTAGCGGAATTTTGGGTGTAGGCCTGGAGATCTGTAGATGAGTGTTAGACTGAGGGTGGTGAGGGGTTTGGTGTTAAATGTGAAGTGCAGGTGATTACAATGCTGAGTGTGTCCTTCTTGTTGTATGTGACTCTGAGGGTGTACTTATGAATGAATTGCAAATCATCCTCCTGGATTGTTGGTGTGGTCCCTGCGGGTGATCTTGTATCAGTCTGTGATGGCAATGTTGAAGTTGTGTGCTGATGATGTGTTCAACCAGGTTACTGGTTACTGTAATGAAGGTGATGTGTGGGGCTGTTGTGTTGAGGAGCTAACTGAGTCCAATGGCGTGCTGGTGGATAGAGCGGGTGTGCAGTAGGAGGCCCATAACCTGATTGTACCGACATGGTATGTGAGGCGGGGCAGCGTGTTGTAGATTAGATTAGATTAATTATTTGTATAGCGCTTGAATCACCCCCGAAGGGGTCTCTCAGCGCTGGGTAGCGCATCATCAGCAGAGAGGGACAGGCTTAGAACAGGGTAGTCTTCAGGAGTCTTCTAAATTTTAGCCGGTCCTGACACTGTCTTTGAGTGAGGGGGAGTTGATTATAAATGTAGGGGGCCTGATACGAGAAGGACCTGCCCCCGGCTCTGGCCTTTTTTATTTTAGGGATTGTGAGGAGGCATTGGGAGCTGGAGTGCAGAATCTGGGGTGGGCGGTGGCGGTGGAGTCTCTCTCCTAGATACGGTGGGCCATTGCCCCAAATAGCTTTGTGTGAGAGACAGCAGATCTTGAATTTCTCACGTTTACGTATGGGCAGCCAGTGTAAATGGTGGAGGAGGGGGGCGGAGGCGGACCTCGTGGGGATGTTCAGTACTGTGCGAACGGCCGTGTTCTGGATCATCTGCAGACGGTTTAAGGAGGACTCATTGGCTGCAATCAGGAGGGTGTTGCAATAGTCCAATTTGCTTAATACCAGGGCCTGAGTAAGGGTCTTTCTAATGGTGTCGGGGAGGTAGGGAACAGCTTTCCTTAGAGGGCCAAGTGTGTGGAAGCAGGATCCTATTGTATGCGTGACGTGTTTCTTCATGTTAAGGGACTGTTCCAAGTAGACACCAAGGTTTTTGACTGTAGTAGCCGATATGGGGGGTTTGCCTAATTCTGTGGGCCACAAAGATGGTGACCAGAGGAGGGGAGCGTCACCAAAGAGAAGGATCTTAGTCTTCCCGGCATTCAGTTGGAGTAAGTTGCTTTTCATCAAGCGTGAAATAGCCATCATGCTGGAGGAAAAGGTGGTTTGGGCGGATTGAGAGGACTTATTGAAAGCAAAGGTGAGTTGGGTATCGTCCGCGTAAGATATCGGTACGAACCCGTGTCGCCTCAAGAGGGTAGCCAGGGGGGCTATATAAATGTTGGACATGGAGGGATTAAGGCATGAGCCTTGTGGGACCCCCTTGGTGAGAGTTTGGGGGGTGGAGCGGAAGGGGCCAAGGTTGATAGTTTGTGAGCAGTTGGAGAGAAAACTGATTATCCATTCCAGGGCTGTCCCGCCAACTTCAGCTTCCCTGATTCTAGAGAGAAGAGTCTGGTGGTCCATCGTATCGAAAGCGGCGGACAAATCTAACAACACTAGAAGGGCGGGCTGGCTCTGGTCTAAGGAAAGTCGGATGGTGTCGGTGACGGCCACTAGGGCCGTCTCAGTACTATATTTAGGATGGAAGCCTGATTGAGAGGGGTCCTGGTAACCGGTCCTTTCAATGTGGTTGGAGAGGTGGTGATTGACATTTTTTTGGGACTTTGCTCAGATAAGGGAGAAGGGAGATGAGGCAGAGGTTCGGGAGATTGCCAGTGGGAAGTTTGGGGTTTTTCCAGATGGGGATGACTTGGGCAGCCTTCCAGGAGGGGGGTAGCTGACCTTCTTCTACTGGTTTAGAAGAGAACAGATCGGTTCAGCTAGATATTCAGCCAGGGAGGCCATGATTTTTGCAGGTACCACGTCTATTGGAGATCCTGACTTAGTGGCCTTCATGGCTATTTTGGTTTCTTTGAGAGTGAGGGGGGGTAATCTGAGAAGGATATCGTATTTGGGCCTGGGTCTGGCAGGGGTATCCGGAGTGGGACCTTGGGGGTAGGGAAGATTGATTTTTTGTATAAAGTGATTGCTGATGTTATTGCATAGTGTTTGAGAGAGAGTGTCTTCAGTATTGCAGGCTTTGGGGTTGGTGAAAGTTTTCAAGATTTGGTACATGACTTTGGGGGTATTGTTTGCCTGACTGAGTTGGAGGACTATATGGGATTTACGGTCACGTTTAATGCTTTTATGGTACGTAGTAAGGGCGTCTTTGAATTTCTCCTTATTGGCTGTGAGGTTAGTTCGACGGCATTTCCTTTCAAGGTTTTTGCATACTGTTTTTTCTTTCTGCAGTTCTAAGGAGAACCAGGTTGCCTTAGCCGTTTTTGCTTTAGGATATCTCATATTTACTGGTGCGATCCGGTCGATGGCAACTAAGGTGGATTTATTAAAGAGGGTGAGGCTGTCTGTCATGTTGTTACCTGGCCAGTTTTTAGTAGTCTCATAAGCGGAGGCAAAAGAGGCTGTGTTGACTTTATGCCATTGTCTAAACTGTGTATGAGTGCGAGGGATAGGCCGCTGGGATGCCTTGGGGTCCACCAATTGAAGGTTGATGATTGCATGGTCTGTCCAGTTGACTAGCTTTGGTGCTTCGCAAGAGAGGAGGGGGGAATTGGTGAATACAATGTCTAGAGCGTGGCCAGCTGAGTGGGTCGGGCCATTGCTAATTTTGGTGAGGTTGAGGGTGGCAAGGTCTGGAAGGAAGGAAGCGGTGTCTGCCTTCTCAAGGTTCTGTAGGCAGTAGGAGTTACACACACAGCATGTGAAGCTGTCGTGTGTGCGCTTAGGGTTTGCCTGATAGCAGGTGGTTGATTGTCTGGTGTTCATTGTTTGGAGTGTGGCTGGAGCATGAGTCTGTTGTGTTACGTGGGTCATGCAAGGACCAGAGGGTCTTGCACTGTGCACGTTGCAGGCGCTGACGGGCGCTGACGGTCCTGCCTTTGGCAAGCAGGTGGTGCAACAGTGGCACAGACAAGCTGCTGTCTGCATTAAGAATGGGTGGAGGGAGGAGCATCCAGGAGGCATGTGGGTTGCAGAATCAGGGCACTCAGTGGTGCGGTGCCACAGGGGAGGCAGCAGCAGGAATGAGTGTTCACCTGACAGCGGAAGGGGTGAGACACCAGGCAAAAAGTAGCACACAAAGAAAGTTAGAAAGGCACAGTGTAACAGGTGTATGGAAAGGAAGGAGTGTCTGGCTACTCATGGGTCACTCAAAGTAAATGGATGAAAAATCACCAAAAAAGATGGGCAGAGGATCAGGCACCAAAAGGCCAAGCTGCACCCAGGACACACAGCGTCAGCAGGTGTTGCTTACCCGTTGTGGGTAGCAACCTGCACAAATACATACACAACCAAGTACTTCATGCACAATAGGGATCATTAGCCATGAAGAACTGCATGCATATTGGCAAAATACTAATTCCATAGATGACGCATGCAAAGTGGCAAGAGATCTGCGGTGATAGTGATGAGGCACATTGTACTGTGGTGAACACATTTACTACACTAACGGATCAAGTATGTGTTGAGGCCATGCTGCATGAGCCAATCTCCATGGCAGGTGCCATTGCTCTGAATAAATTAACAGTCATGTAATGAGTTTACCTGTACTGCTGTTGAAACAATGTGAACAGGACTGACTGTGACTGTCAGGGCCTTGAATCCTCAGAAACGTGCGATGCTCAAAGTGGTCCATCTCCCGATAGCCCCTTGGTCTGAGTAGAAATGACAGACTCAAAAGGGTGATCAGGCGAGGGAAGGAAAGGAAGGGAACAGCAGGGAAGGAGATCTGAAACAAAGGTAAACAAGCATAAGGATTCAACACTTCTTGTCACTGAATCACAGAATACCTCAGGACCTATACTGTAGCAGTTACACCTGTAAAGGAAAACAACAGCCTCTGTATCCTAGTTGGGATCACAGTAATGAAAGTGCTACTAGATCTGAGGATCAAACAAGGACATAACTACACACTTACTAAGAAGGATGTGCTATACGTTTACATGTATTTATCCAGCAGTTATCAGCATACCCAAAAAAGTCTTAACAGCCACGTAACTGGGAAATTTGAGCTTACTTTTGGAGGAGCTCTACAAGCCCCTGCTTTAAAAACAGAGATGAACAATGCACATGAATTCATAGTACACGGAAAGGTGATGGAACACCATAACACACCAAAGGTTATGTTGTACGAGTTGCAAAAGAAATGGCCAATATTAGATCCTGTTCTAAGGATTTTGCAAGTAGCACAGGGATCACAGAAGACACATACAAGGTAGCGGAGTATTGCAGCAATATGAAGGGGTTATGACACTATGCAGGCTGCTTCAAGGCAAGTTAAGCAATGCAGTAATCCTGAAAATAACAGTGTATGAATAAGGTCCAAAAAACAGAAATTCAAATGCGCTGCAGCGCGACTCACACAAAGCCAACAATCCATATTTACCCCAGGGGATCAGTGCGGGTCAAGAATGGAAATTACACATCCCCAGCAAGAGCCTTAAGAAGCTCGTCCAACAAGGGATGGAATTAGGTAAACACAAGGAAGCCCCGCAAGAGCCAGTCATTGGCTGGTCCAACTGGTCTTTGAAATGCCAAACAGAACAAGCTGCTGGGCCGGAACTCAACAGAGAGAGTAATGAGGAGCGATGGCACAAAAGCATCCCTACCGTGACCAGGATATGGAGCGCACCACAAGAGAATCCTGTAATTTACAGTACCCGACTGTTGCCACAGAAGCGTTTACATTTGCTACAGCACAACGTTGTGAAGTCATCAGCGCAGTGTTCTTGGCTTCATGGGAATAGAAATTTCTTACCAACTTACCGAGAAGGTAAGCAAAGCAGTGTTCTCCACCGGCCCTGAGGGGAAGCGACGTGACAGTGACATGACATACTGGCACAAAGGGCAATGCATCCATATGAACAGACTCACAGGACAGTTGACAGAACATGTGGTACATACGCTGGCCCACACCTTCACAACATGTTTGTTGGAAATCAAAATTTACTGGCACACAAGATTAAGTGGATGAGCCAAACATATCCTGCTGCACACAGCGAGGCTGCAATTCCCATAGGGCCTGTTGTTGTGATGTCTCAAACAATGTTAACACGTGGTATCCGCAATGTGTCAGGGGCAAGGTTTACACACATTGATGCCTCCACCAGAGTCCACACTCCACTACAGATGACTGTCAAGAAGGGTGACTGTCATGTCATGGGAGTGGTGCAACATGTAATTTGATCCATGCAGATGAGACAGCATGGTACTACAACATGCACAGAAATAATTCCCACACATTTCCAAACCATACCAACACAAAAAAGCTTGTTTGGATCTCTTCCCCGAACTGACATTTACACATGTCCGTGCATGGAACGCTGATTCAGCCCACGTTGCAATCATCATGACGATTAGCAGGAGGACAAAGATTACACGAACAGACATCAGGCACAGCAACCTAGGAATGACAGACACACAAGAGTTCACCAGTACAAATGTTTGCAAAAGACATGGGCAGTAACGAAACAGGAACTATGTAGGACACATGCGTGGCATGACATCAGCACGTTCGTGACACATCAGAACACACATCAAAGTCACTTTGCATACAGTCAGCTGGACACACACATTGCAACACATGCCACTCAATGCTACAAGCTTGCTTACTCATTCCCAGTGACTCACAATTATGAGAAGAAGTTGCGTATGAGCTGACTCCGGATATCATCCTCCTGCTCCTCATCGCTTGCATCGTGACCAAGCCCTTGATCCTCAACGAGTGGATGTTCCTTCTCCTCAGGATCCAGGATGATTGGCACTGCCTTCTCAACTGCCATGTTGTGCAGCATGCAGCACACGATGAAGATTTTACAGACCTAGTCCGGTGCATATGGGAGGGATCCGCCGGAATCGGCTCTTCAGGAGGCCAAATGTCCTCCCAATCACTCGCCTGGTCTGCCCGTGTGCATTATTGTACCGCTGATCTGCAGCTGTTCTTGGGTTGCGGAGAGTTGTCATTAGCCATGGCATGTTGGGATATCCCGAGTCCCCTACATAGATACATCATGTAAATAAGTGGGTCAGGAGATGCCGTGAGAACAAAAGATACTGAAACACACAGGACAAACAGAGTTAACCCACCAACAAGACAAGCCCGCTCGTTGCGCAGCTGCAGCATCATTTGTGGCACCCTGCTACGCATCATGATGAACGCATTGTGTGCCGATCCTGGAAAACGTGCACAAACGTAGGAAATCAGCATGTCAGCAAGACACACCACAAGGGCATTTATTGAATGATAATGTTTACGGTTGCGGTATGCCTGCTCCTGTGCCTGTGGTGGCACCAAAGCCACATGTGTCCCATCAATGGACTTAATGACATGTGGCATCCCTCCCAGGGCATAGAAATCACCCTTGACATCTCTTAACTCTTCAGGAGTCGGACATTTGATGAATTCATCAATGTGCTCCAACATGGCTGCCAAAACATCACGCAGGACACAGCTGAACATCGTCTGTGACTTTCCACCTACATCAGCTATGGTTTATTGAAAAGTACCGGTAGCAAACAAATGGAGGGCTGCCATCACCTTTATCTTGGGGGTCAGCGCAGTAAGATACCTGTGTTGCGGTTGGAGATGTGGTGCCAGCTTGTTCGTCAACTCCTGAATCAACTGTTGAGTGAATCTGTAATGTCGGATGCAGGCATGTTCCCTCATAGTAGCCAAGTCTGGGAATGGCCTTGGTAGAGGCGGTGCCCTGCAGGACATATTTGGGAAAAATGTAGATTAACAGTCAGTCAACATCAATGGCAATGTACATAGCACATGCAAAACTGCTACGAGACATCAGGTCACTATGGAGTCTGGCGTGTGCAATACATCCAGGACACATATGCCAGCTTGCTGGCACTCCTATGAAAAGCCAGATACAACTGTTGATTGACAAATCAACATGACATGCCCTGAAATGAGCTGATGGGCCTGTCCGAGTGAACAGCCTGAGATATCACTGGAGTGACAAACAATACCTGGAGTGGAAGGTTATCATCACATCCAGACAGGTGACTGCAAGGCACACGCACAGGTCACATGGAATGTCAAATGTCAAATGTACATATCAAACACATTGGGATTAAGGTGTACACGTGACAACAAAACAACACAGCCATTGTCACAACGTAGACATGTATGCCTTGGGAAATATGATGTCTGATGCCATCAGACCCAACAGCCATGGGAATACACATGTGGCATGGTGTGCGTAGATGTGAAACCATTGCCATCTCAACACAGACCCAAGTAATATGCACCAACAGCAGATGCAGTTTACGGAACACAAACAGCAAGCTCAATGTTACACATGACACACACCTGACATAGTCACATAGGGTCATGCTGTGCATGATATGTCAGTTGACAAAGTGCCCCAGTCCCTGGCATCAGGAGACAG
Organism: Lissotriton helveticus; assembly: GCF_964261635.1. Taxonomy (NCBI): domain Eukaryota; kingdom Metazoa; phylum Chordata; class Amphibia; order Caudata; family Salamandridae; genus Lissotriton; species Lissotriton helveticus. The sequence goes on from NC_136067.1 coordinate 481,386,426, forward strand.
GTGCCGGTAGTGAAGACTGTGCCATCCCAGTGTTGCTGTGCATGACAAAATCGGACAAATGATACACTTGTGACAAGTGTCAAGGTGATGTGTGCCACATACTACCCCATCACACATGACATGTGTCCACAGGTAATCACACATCGGTTGTGCAACAAGATTTGATGCCCTGTTCTATGTCACTGGCTGCCACACCTGGGGCCTTCGCATGAAAGTATGCAATGACAAGTACTTGAGAGACATCCTTGTGCCAACTATACCCCTGCATTGGCATCAGCGTATGAGACGCACCGTGGAAATAGCACCGTATCTCTGCGTGTGAAATGCACCGTGGGAAACGCACCATACCCCTGCATTGGCATCTGCATGTGAAATGCACCGTGGGAAACACACCGTACCCCTGCATTGGCATCAGCATGTGAGACGCACTGTGGGAATAGCACCGTACACCTGCGTGTGAAAGGCAGCATGGAAAATGCACCGTACCCCTGCATTGGCATCAGCGTGTGAAACGCACCGTGGGAAACGCACCGTACCCCTGCATTGGCATCAGCGTGTGAAACACACCGTTGGAATAGCACCGTACCCCTGCGTGTGAAACGCACCATGGGAAACGCACCGTACCCCTGCATTGGCATCAGCGTGTGAAACGCACGTGGGAAACGCACCGTACCCCTGCATTTGCATCAGCGTGTGAAACGCACCGTGGGAATAGCACCGTACCCCTGCACGTGAAACGCACCAGTGGAAACGCACGTACCCCTACATTCCGGGCGTGTGTACGACTCATATCACTATTGCAATGGTGCCATACGCGAGCACGTGAAATGCACCGTATATGTGTGTGGATCTCAAAATTACTTAGGGGACACATGGGGGACAAGTAGTAGGCCCTGAATGCATCCTGGGTGTCATGAATACTGAGATTTGAGTGTGAGCTACAGGTGCCCTGCTGAAGTCAGTTGGCCCAATAAATACAATGTTGCAAAATGATTGTCGAGCTGCAGCTCGAATTTTGAACGATGCGAATGCGTGTCAGAGCCGTATGGTTAAAGGGATTGGAGGAAACGTACGATGCGAACGAATCTGACCTATCACTCTGTACTCCTCGAACTGAAAGCCCCTCAGCAGCACTGATTTAAGGCAGCATGAAGCCCTAAGAGGGCACTTGCCTGCACAACATTGGAGTGGACCACAATGCTGCTGTCTCTGCATCCTCTGGCATTTCATGGCTCGTACTATGGAGAGGGCCCAAGCCTTCACTGATGAGGAAAACCAGGCCCTGCTGGACAGCTTCCTACCACAGTACAGCAAGCTGTATGGGAGAACAGGGGAGCAGGTGAGTGCCGACTCCACAACCTTTGACTGTGCACCTGTTGTGTGAGTGTCACAACAGGCAGTGTGTATTGGTGGGACAGACATGCAATGTGGTTTGGAGTGAGTCCCAGGGGGTGTACAAGTTGGGGTCTCTCATGCAGAGCATGATGTAGTTTATGTGTGTTCACTCCTCTCTTACATTATGCTTACTGTGACATTCACTGCATAGTGAATGACACATTCAGCCATGCCAGACCTTGGTGGCTTTATTTCCGAATGTCCTGAGGTGGAACAGTGGTCCCCCCGGAGTGACAGATGACTGTTCTCACAGATGTTTATGACTTGAGGGGACCTGTGGTGAGATTGTCCAAAGGATGTGTACACCCTCATGGACATTTATGTGTGTGAATGTGCCTTGTCATGTGGGTGAGTGTGTATGTGATGTGTTGCACCACTACTGCATGGCGTATGCAGCAGCTCTTTCCATCTGGTGTGACAAGCAGTGCTGTGTGCCTGACTTGCAAACCTAGCACGATACCTGTGACACCCCAGTGGCAAGTGGCACATGTACAAAGTAAGAGTTGTATCAGCTGTTGTCAGTGACAGGCGAGTGCTCTGTGCCAGGGTGTATCTGTCTGGTCTGCTGAGGGTTCTACAGTGGAGTGGGATATGTGACTGCTTGGCACGTGCTGTCCCACACCCTGCAGTTGCATGTGTTGCGCAGTGTGTGCCATGATCAGTGAGTGTGTTGCACCTGACACGTCATCTGTTGGCTTTCAATGCAATGTAGTGCATTGGGGCTTTCACACAGGCCAAATTCACATGGACAATTATGCAAGTCCTGTCAGCATCCTATGCCCTGTTCACATTAGCAAAGATGTGCAAGTGTGTGTCTCTGGGACATGGAGCAGGTGTACTGATGTTGTTTCACTGTGTCTTCCTGACAGGTAACTGCCCAGGAGAAGGGGGAAATCTGGTGGGACATCGTCAGGGCCGTCAGGTCTGCGGGGGGGCCCTCACCGGCAGCTGCGCAATGTACAGAAGAGGTGGTAGGACATCCGGTGCTGGACCCAGCGTATCGCCTGGGACCAGCTGAAGCTGTCACCTCCACGCCGGCATGTTGGACACCGTCACCTGACCCCCCACATGCTCTGTGTCCTGGCAGTGGTGTTTGCAGACCTCCTTGGGCAGTTGGAGGAGAGACAGCAGCAAGGAGGGGGTAGGTACCTGGCTGTTTGTTGTGTTGTGTGTCACCTGCTTTTTGAAGTGCTTTGAAGCCTGGCTACACTCCCACAGCTCTGACAGGTTATATGTGCAGTGCCTTTTCAGCTCCCCATAGTCACCTGGTGCTCATTTCCATCCCTTCCCCTCCTTAACAGGTGTCCCCTGGTCTGTGTGTAATCACATTTGCACATGTTCATCTAGGGTGCAAGAAAATCAGACTGCACATTGATTTCCGCATCACGTGGGAGGGTGGTCTGTGAAATGTGTTGGGACCTTGCCTTTGCCATGACCTGTGCACTGTGTTGGGGCTCCATATTTGTTGGCACTGATGATGACTCTCAACATAGGAGTGTAAGGTTTCAACTGCACACCCTTGCAGCATGCATGACGTATGTAGTGTCCTCAGACATGATGTACATCAGTGGGAGATATGCATTGTGCCCTGACAGTTGCTCATGGTACAGTAAGCTCATTCCAGACCCACGGATTAGTGTGCCCATTAAAGTCCCCTGAGACACCCTGGCCTCCTAATCATGTGTGTCATCCAACACTGTGCCCATTCTATGTGGGTTCAGCATGGGTCTGCCTCTGTGACATTGGTCCCTGGCTTAGTTTGTATTTTTCCTGTGTCTGCTACATGTGTCCACTAGACAGGGATACAACATGTGGCTTGTGCATACTCATACTGGGCAGTGCCTGTGTGCCTATTCACAACAATGTGTTGATGGTTGTTTGTCACAAATATGTTTTGCCAGCCCCACAAGTTGATGTTGGTTTACTTTTGGAATTGTTGCTGCACAGTTTTTGTTATCCCGATTCAGAGGTCTCACTTCTTGAGCTGTACCAATCACATTGACTGAGGTATGAGGGTGTTCTGCGGGAGACGTCTCCATGGGCCCGCCTGATTTAGCCTTGCCAGGTCTAACCTGTGGGTGAGAATTGGCTGAACAGTGATTCACCATGCACTGCCCCAGTGATGGTGGGCAGTGATTTCATTTGGAGCTTTGCAGCCTATGTTGTTTTGTTCCCGACATGATTCAGACTCATACAATTTAGCCATATGTATGTAGTTCAGATGCAACGCTGTTTTGTGTTTGTGTGCATACATCTGTGTCAACATTTTGCCTGGGGATAAGGGTGTGTCCACAATGCAGCAATGTTTTTTTCTTCATCACATTTGCAGGCCCATTAGCTAAAGCATTGTCCTGAGTTGGGACATGTGTGACATTCCACATGACAGCCAGTATGTTTTATGTACAAGCAACTGTGTCATCAGGGAATGGATGCCCATGTGAGGACTGACATAATTCAAGTTGTGTCACATAAATGATTGTACTTTGGCACTCACAACACTTGTTAAGAGTTGATCATGTTTAGAATGTGTTAATATGACAAATTGTGTAAGTGACACGTATGTGCCTGCATGATAGATGTCTCACAAGGTAGTGCACAGAAAATGACATTTCCACTATAATGTAAGACGCTGGCAACTTTTCAAAGAGGCCAGTGTTAGTGATAAATTGTGTGCCTTGATCTCCATATACATGTTCCCACAGTGGTCTTGGGGTCTTGAAAGTCCTTTTTAGTCGATTATACAAACTAAGGAGTGTCGAGACATCAAGACCTCTGTTGGACCATGTACATGGACAATCTGCTACGCCATTTGTTTCTAACAGAGTTTTATTTAGAAGTGTGCCAGCTTTTTCAATGAATGTGAAAATGTTTTTAAGGTGCATTTCCTAGTGAGACATCTTTCATGCAGGCACATAAGTGTTCTTTTCACAAAAAGGCAAATTACCACATTCAATACATGTCGATTGTGTAAAGTTTTGTGAGTCCCAAGGTACCAACATTTATTTGAATTACATTTTTTACCAATGTACTTACAGGGCTCTGAGTGTGGTGACACCTTGGTGAGTGAGGTGGGTTAGTTTGCCCTGAGGGGCACCACTACTGTTTCTTTCTTGGTGAAAAAGAGGTGGCATCACTTCATTGTATTGATCTGCTCTCCTGTAAACAAACACTAGCTTCTCTGGGTATTTCTCATTCAAGTTGTGGCCTAGTGTGTTCTTTGTATCCTTGTGTCCAAGTAGCATTGTGTCTATACCAACTGGGCAGTACAAGGCTCAAAGATGTGCAGAGTTATTTGGCTGTTGCTCATGATGCATGGCATGATTTGCACTGTGACCTATTGAATTTGTGCCCATGTGTCAGATGTATACAGGTAACTGATGCATTTCTGTTTCTTCTCTTTGCCCACAGCATCATCACCAGAAACAGGAGGAGACAGCTCCACGGACCATGAGGAGGGATCCAGCCACAGTGCCACCAGCGCTGAGGAGTCGGAGGGAGCCAGTGGCATAGAGGGTGAGGGGAGTCAGTCTGTGGACCTGTGGGAAGGCGACACATCCTACCACGCCGATGGATCCGATTCTGACTCCCAGGAATTGGGGAATACGCCCCAACACCTGGCAGCATCGCTGTGTCTGTCCCCGTCTCTTCCAGAACCATCTCCACCCTCCCTGTTGCTCCGGTCCCTTCTGTCCGTGCAGCCCCCCATGTCTCCTTCGGCCCTGGTACCGCAGCCCCTGCCCCTGTCTTCCCTGCTGCCCTCAGTGCGGAGTCTGTGGACTTACTCCGCCAGATTCAGTTTGGTCAGACATCAATGCTGAATGTCCTCCATGGCCACACTCGAATCCTGACACAGTTGTTGTCGTTCATGGAGGGCATGTCAGCTACGATGTCTGACCAATGTCGGATTATGCAGTCCATGGACTCATCACTGATGGCAGCAGTTTCACTCCTGCAGCGGGCCGTCCCCCCCTCCTTTGGACCCATTCACACCCCCCTCTCCCATACCTGTCCAAGGCACATGCAGGAAGACACAATCACGCACACTAACAGACACAGACAGCACACCCCCACAAAATTCGAAGCGCACACCTCCTGGCATGCACATTCAGGGGGCTGCAGGCACACCCACAGGGACTAGGGTTAGACCACAGACGTGCAGCCAGAGTCACAGTCGGCAACCCTCACAGCCCTCTACCTCCACTCCAATTGTATCCTCTGGTGTAGGGGTTGGGCTGGCCGAACTGGCTGCAGTGTGCAGCGCGGAGTGTGAGTCCACCTTCGGCGCTGTACACTTCACTGAGGAGGATACGTCCACCCCTGCACCCACCACACCTACCCTTACCACTCCTGTCCCCGCGATGCCTAGTCCTGCCCCCGATGATGCCCCCCAAGGGTACACATCACATTGAGTACTCCACATGCAGGCAAGTTGGAGTAGACAGCCTACCCAGCATCCCACAACAAGGACTAATTTCTGGACTGGCCATTGGCCTTATTTGAGCAGAGACTCATTTTTGGACATCTTTTTTGTTTGTGCTGAATAAAGCCTTTTATTTTACGTTTACCACTATTGCATTTCAGGTACTTGATGTTGGTAAAGAGGGACCTGGAGTTGGTGTCATGGTAATGTTTTGGGGTTATGAAAGATGTTTTTTGTTCATGGTCTTGAGGTGGACCATGGTATCTGTGTGCCATCACAATGTCTCTGCAACTAATCATTGGTCGTGTGTGTTCAGTTTGTCAAGAGACATTGACCCACGGAGTGTTCCTTCCTCTGTGGCACATGACATCTTCACTGCAGACAGTTGCACAATTGTTGTGCTGACATGTGTGCACATTTCCTTTTTTGGTGACGGTTCCCTTCAACAATGGCCATGCCTGCTCACAGATGTCTACTGCTCATTCGTCTGTGCCATGGTTGCAACTCACTGTACTTGTGTTTTGAGTATGTACAAATGCCTTCATGGACACATTCACCCTTTTCACCACTATGCATGTGTGTAATCACAGCCTACCCCTATGTTGGGAATTGTTATGCAGGGTATTTGGGCACATAACTCACAATTTTGTTTCTTGTATCTGAGGGGTTTCAACCCTATTCCTTCCATGAGAGACTACATCTTGGTGGTCTGACCACCACGTGGATATTCATATCAGTCCTGGGATGTGCGTGACAGTGTGTGTTCCCTTTCGCTCTCTTTGTTTGGTAGGCTGTTACATGACTATACACTATTGTGTCATGATGGTAGGGTGTGTATTTCGCCTGCAGCCTCCATGGGTGGGTATGCATGTGTAATTTGACACCATCACCCACATGTGGTGTGTCACGCAGTATGTGAAAGTAGTAATCCATCCTCCAGGGAGTGGTACACTGCTGTTAATGATGTGTTGCTATGGCACTATCATTATGGTCACAAGTTAGGGATGTTCACATACCCCCATGTAGTTGTGGTATGCTGATCATGATGTACCCCCATACTGTTGTGCACTGCTGGGAGTCATATCCACCCACCACTCATATGTCTGGGCACTGCTGGGAGTCCTCTGCAACCACCACTCATATGTCTGGGCACTGCTGGGAGTCCTCTGTACCCATCCCTCATATGTCTGGGGACTGCTGGGAGTCATATCCACCCACCCCTCATATGTCTGGGCACTGCTGGGAGTTCTCTGCACCCACCCCTTGTAGTGTAGTTCCTATATTCCCAATAGGCTCTGCGCTTTGGAATAATATATCTTATAGATTAGACTTAGGACTGAGGTCGACTAGGTCTCTATCAAATATACTAGACTTAATTGTGTGTGCCAGCTAGCTCAGAGGTCACTAGAAACTTTCTCGAATTCACAAGAAGGGATTAGTCTCTGATAAAGATAAAGCATATCTTCAGAGTCGTGGAAACAATAGATAGATATTTCACTCAGTCAATCGTGCATGCTTCGTTTCACTAGAGGTGCAGAGAAAGTAGAAAGACAGGCTTTTTCAATAAAAGGTTTTATTGAACAGTCTTCTTTCTCAAGCATAAGAAATGAACTGCTACAATTGTAGCACAGTTTGTAAAATATAATGCGTACAGTATAAATAGTAGAAGAAAATAATACTGTAAGAGCTTTGTATGGTTACTAAACCATATAGAAATACATACATAAATAACAGAGGCTAAAAGTACTCCACTGGTGCTTCTAAAATACGCCTACCCCGGTGTACCTAACCTAAGCTTAGTACGAGGGAAGAAGTAAGTGAGGTGTAGCATAAATGTAGTATTTTTTGCCAAGAATCTGCAGAAGATTTCTCTAAGGGTCTAATCAGCTCCGTACCTTAGTTTAGAATGGAGAAGGCTGGACTCGGGACTCGATTTCCCAACAACCCGCAAGGGTAGCCTGGAAACACTGGAGCTCGATTTTAACCATGGGCACAAAATCTGTTCCGTTCGCAGAATTTGCAGATTTTTGGCAATTTCACAGTCCGCGAATCCCGCGAATTTGCCCAAAAATCCGTAAATTCGCAAGCTGGCAGATTTTTTTGCTTGGTCGCGCTTGAAAAATACAATATCGCGCGCGCGGCGTTGACTTCTGTGTTCGCCGAGTTGTTTTTCTCCTGGTTTGCGTGTGCTACGCCATTTTGGTTCTTGCTGCGTGATCGCGCAAGAGTTTTTCAACCGCGATTACGTCATTGCGGCCCGCCATCTTGCACAGCGAGAGTTTGACAACGCGAGTACGTCATAAGGGCCCGCAATCACGCACCGCGGGAGTAAACAATTGCGTACACGTAGATGCGGCGCGCAGCTGACTACCGGCGGGAGATTTGAACAGCTTGCTTTTCCGAACTTGCAAAAATTAAAATTCTGCACAAGAAATCCACCGCAGGCAGCATAAACCTTCTGAAAATGTTGATTTTTATCAGAATAACTCCTCAGATTGACATTTGGCTGCACTTTTTGGTGCAAGGAGTCCATTTTGGGGGGGGGGGGTGGGAGGAAGGAAGAGCCCCAGAGTCTCCAAATTCCTGTTCCTGTCCAGCAGGCTCCTCCCAGTGCTTTGTCCATGCCCTGGTCACTTTTCATTTGGATCTGGAGTTGGAAGGATTACTTTTTGTGGCTGCTGCTGGATATTTGTATTTGAGGACTTTTTGGACTTTGGAGTTTGGATCACTTTTGGATTTGAGAAGTTGGTGTTGTTTGTTTGGGGCATTGCAGTTGCTGCAATTACAATTTTAAAACTTTTTCACAACTTTAAAAAAAATATATTGTGGGTAGCCACAGTATCCAGTAGGCCCAGGGTTAGTCATGGGTGCATGATACAACTGTTTCTGTGAGTTTTTTTTAACTTATATCTCATTTATGTCATGGAATTTTAAGATTTCTCTAAGGGTCTAATCAGCTCCGTACCTTAGTTTAGAATGGAGAAGGCTGGTCTCGGGACGCGATTTCCCAACAACCCGCAAGGGTAGCTTGGAAACACTGGAGCTGGATTTCTCAGCAGGAGAAAAGACAGTGTCTCTCTCAATGCGTCTGCTGGAGGGTGGGCTTCCTTCGGCACTTGCTGTAACAGGGCGCGTCAGGCAAGTAGATAGTCGAACTGCTCCAAACCACTGTGTGTTTGCTTGGGAAAGTGTGGGCATATTAATACCTTGAAGGTGCCGACTTTGACGTACAGATGGACATAATAACGTCATTAAAGAGTCTCAGTTCTTTGAAAACTCCATGAGTTCTTGGACAAATCAATATTCAAGCAAGGGGAAGTCCCCGGCTGCTGAAGCTGAGTTTTCCAAAAAATCTCTGTGGATTTTTGGAACTAGTGGAAGTAGCCCTGCCGTATTTGGACTGCATGAGCTATGCCTAAATATGGTTATGATTTCTATGCCTATATAAGGATATGGTGATTTATACCTATATAAGTGCATGAATCGGGAAACTTACAATAGAGTCCTAAAATAATACATAACACCCTCATATGTCTGGCCACTGCTGGGAGTAATCTGCACCCGCCACTCATATGTCTGGGCACTGCAGGGAGTCATATCCACCCACCCCCATATGTCTGGGCACTGCTGGGAGTCCGCTGCACCCACCCCTCATATGTCTGGGCACTGCTGGGAGTCATTTCCACCCACCCCTCATGTGTCTGGCCACTGCAGGGAGTCATACCCATCCACCCCTCATATGTCTGGGTACTGCTGGGAGTCCTCTGCACACACCCCTCATATATCTGGGCACTGCTGGGAGTCATTTCCACCCACCCCTCATGTGTCTGGGCACTGCTGGGAGTCCTCTCCACCCACCCCTCATATGTCTGGGCACTGCTGAGAGTCATATCCACCCAACCCCCCATATGTCTGGGCACTGCTGGGAGACATATCCACCTACTTCTCATATGTCTGGGCACTGCTGGGAGTCCTCTGCACCCACTCCTCATATGTGTGGGCACTGCTGGGAGTCCTCTGCACCCACCACTCATATGTCTGGGCACTGCTGGCAGTCATATCCACCCACCCCTCATATGTCAGGGCACTGCTGGGAGTCCTCTGCACCCACCCCTCATATGTCTGGGCACTGCTGGGAGTCATATCCACCCACCCCTCATATGTCTGGGCACTACTGAGAGTCATATCCACCCACCACTCATATGTCTGGGCACTTCTGGGAGTCATATTCACCCACCACTCATATGTCTGGGCACTGCTGGGAGTCATCTGCACCCACCCCCATACTGTTGGGCACTGCTGGGGGTCATCTGCACCCACCCCTCATATGTCTGGGCACTACTGGGAGTCCTCTGTACCAAACCCCATACTGTTGGGCATTGCTGGGAGTCCTCTGCACCCACCCCTCAAATGTCTGGGCACTGCTGGGAGTCCTCTGCACCTACCACGCACATGTCTGGCCACTACTGGGAGTCATATCCACCCACCCCTCATATATCTGGGCACTGCTGAGAGTCCTCTGCACCCACCACTCATATGTCTGGGCACTGCTGGGAGTCATATCCACCCACCTCTCATATGTCTGGCCACTGCTGGGAGTCCTCTGCACCCACCCCTCATATGTCTGTGTACTGATGGGAGTCATATCCACCCACCCCTCATTTGTCTGGGCACTGCTGGGAGTCATATCCACCCACCACTCATATGTCTGGGCACTGCTGGGAGTCATCTGCACCCACCCCCATACTGTTGGACACTTCTGGGAGTCCTCTGCTCCCACCCCTCATATGTCTAGGCACTGCTGGGAGTCCTCTGCACCCACCACTCATATGTATGGGCACGCTGGGAGTCATATCCACCCACCCCTCATATGTCTGGGCACTGCTTAGAGTCATCTGCACCCGCCCCTCATATGTCTGGGCACTGCTGGAAGTCCTCTGCACCCACCACTCATATGTCTGGGCACTGCTGGGAGTCATATCCACCCCCCCTCATATGTCTGGGCACTGCTGGGAGTCCTCTGCAGTCACGCCTCATATGTCTGGGCACTGCTGGGAGTCCTCTGCACCCACCCCTCATATGTCTGGGCACTGCTGTGAGTCATATCCACCCACCCCTCATATGTCTGGGCACTGCTGGGAGTCCTCTGCACCCACCCCTCATATTTTTTTGCACTGCTGGGAATCATATCCACCCACCCTTCATATGTCTGGGTACTGCTGGGAGTCCTCTGCACCCACCCCTCATATAACTGGGCACTGCTGGGAGTCATATCCACCCACCCCTCATATGTATGGGCTCTGCTGGGAGTCATATCCACCCACCCCTCATATGTCTGGGCACTGCTGGGAGTCATATCCACACACGGCTCATATGTCTGGGCACTGCTGTGAGTCCTCTGCACCCCCCCTCATATGTTTGGGCACTGCTGGGAGTCCTCTGCACCCACCCCTCATATGTCTGAGCACTGCTGGGAGTCATATCCACCCACCCCTCATATGTCTGGGCACTGCTGGGAGTCCTCTGCACTCACCCCTCATATATCTGGGCACTGCTGGGAGTCATAGCCACCCACCCACCCCTCATATGTCTGGGCACTGCTGGGAGTCATATCTACCCACCCCTCATATGTCTGGGCACTGCTGGGAGTCATATCCACCCACCCCTCATATGTCTGGGCACTGCTGGGAGTCATATCCACCCATGGCTCATATGTCTGATCACTGCTTGGAGTCCTCTGCAACCACCAAACATATGTCTGGGCACTGCTGTGAGTCCTCTGCACCCACCCCTCATATGTTTGGGCACTGCTGGGAGTCCTCTGCACCCACCCCTCATATGTCTGGGCGCTGCTGGAAGTCATATCCTCCCACCCCTCATATGTCTGGGCACTGCTGGGAGTCAGATCCACCCACCCCCATACTGTTGCCCACATAGGGTTGATGGCGTGTGTGCCTCGTATCACTATTGTGATGGTGCAGTACGTGACCGCGTGAGACATACAGTGCCCCAACATTCCTGGCGTGTGCGCACATCATATCACTAATGTCATGGTGCCATACGTGAGCGCGTGAGATTCACCGTACCCCAACATTCATGGCATATGTGCATCGTATCACTATTGTCATGGTGCCATAAGCGAGCGCGTGAAACGCACCATACCCCAACATTCATGGCGTGTGTGCGCATCGTATCACTATTACAATGGTGCTATATGCGAGCATGTCAGACGCACCCTACAAGTACACTTCCGTTGTTGCAGTACATTGTGGCACACTGGGGATGGGGTTCGGGTCGGACTCTGCTTTTATGGATGTTTTGAGCTCTCGTAGAAAAAGGGTCGTACGGAGTGTCGCAGAGACGGATCGTACTTGCTGGTCCGGAAACTGCTGCTTCTTTACATACGGACGTCGCATAATGCCTCTTCCGGATACAAATCGTACATATATTTCAGTCGTATGGTTTTTAGTCCGAATCATACGGAGATCTGCGTTGTATCCAAATCGTATTTCATCGTACGTACGGGGACTTTTCAGGGTACGATTCGTACGGGAAATATGCTCTGTACGGCTATTTGTAAGTGATTTTACCGATTCGGAATCGACCCCAATATGTACAATAAATCAAACATTTGGATAGGTTCACAATTCTTATGGCCTAAAAACAGGACCTTGTACGCATTATAAGTTAAGAGTGCTTGGTCTGGAGAAACGTTGGGGGAAGATTACGTTTTTATTATGTGAAGTAACTAAAGTTGCTGCACTGCGTTGCATGAAAAGGCGAGAGCCCAACAGCACCATATCTACTAAAATATGGTGCTGTTGCTCTCTCTTCTAGTGCACTCTATGCTGACTTGCTCCAATATTATTATTAATATTATTATTATTTAAAATCTTATATAGCGCGCAGCTACCCTTGGGCATCCCGGCGCTTTCCAGACAACATCCGATGGTAATGGGGACAAAGTTGACGCATTATACAGGAAACAAAAAGGTTTTAAGACCTTTACGGAAACGCAGTGTGCAGGGCTCAGCGCGTAGTTTTAGAGGAAGCGAGTTCCAGAGCTTTGCCGTATTAAATGAGAATCTTCTCCCGCCCGTACGGGCCTTTTTAACTCTAGGAACTAGTAAAAGATGTTTCCCTTCTGATCGCAGCGTTCTGCTTGCTTTGTATGGGGTAACTAGGTTTTTTAGAATGAGGGGGCCTTTACCTGCGAGGATTTTATGGGCAGTACAAAGTGCCTTAAAGGTCACTCTCTCCCGCACAGGGAGCCAATGCAGCGCCTTCAATGCCGGTTTCGCTGATTGCGTCCTTGGAATGTCCATAAGCAGCCTTGCCGCTGCATTTTGGACCTGTTGAAGAGTCTTGAAGGTCGATTCAGGGGCGCCCAAAAAAATGGCGTTGCTATAATCGAGTCTAGATGTTATAAGACCCTGAATCAGCAGCTTCCTCGATGTTAACGGTAGGAGAGGAAAGATTTTACGTGCCGACCTAAGCAGGGCATAACACACTCCTGCTGTTTTCTTAGCTTGAGTGCGAAATGACAAGTCTGGTTCTAGCCAGACTCCAAGGCTCTTGATCGCTTCTTTGGGGGCCGGGGGATCACCCATATATCCCGGCCAGCTGAGCAACGGGAGAAGGGTGGTTTTACTTCCCAGCAGCAGTATTTCCGTCTTTGAGCCGTTTAACACACACCATCGCACCCTAGTACATAGGTGTTTGAGTAATGCTAAGCTTAGGTTTTTTACTAAACAGGTGTCCTTCAAGCACATAATTCTATGTTTTGACCAAGTTTACCACTTTACCACTTTGTATATGTAATGGGCAGTGCAGCACACATGCAAAGGTGGAAAGGTTTAGAAAAGTTAGATATTTTCTCCAACTTTATACCTGTCTTGAGAAGGCACAATTTTTAAAGGCAAATTAGAGTAAAAATCCATGGGTGTTGGAATTGTAACAATAACAATGGTGATTTATCCCATATACGATTCTAGTGTCCCACTCCTACTACATTTTGGATGGAAATTTTTGAATCCATTTTTTTAAACCTTTATTTTAATTTTGTATAACACAAAAAATAAAACAATCCACAAGCAGTGGTGTAAACGGTAGAAAACGAAGTACACATAAATCGAGTATGGCTTCACTGTTTAAATTACCGGGTATACTGGGCACACCATGCCTCACATGAAAAAGAAACAGATTCATAACTCAAAACCTTTCCCTTCCTCCCCCTCAGCTTATCTGAGGTGGGCCCCCCCATCAATATGTCCCTTTCCCCTGCTGTTGCCAACACCACTGCTGTACATTAAAGTGCCATGCGACGCTGGATCTAGGAGTGTGTCGCATATGTCTCTCCATTCTGACAGGCCATCTATCACCTCGTCGTCTCGTCTGCTAAGATTCATATGAGTTTCCTCAGCTATAGTCCCCTCCAATATATTCTTATGCCAGTGTGCTACCTTGGGCACCTGTTGTCCTATTCAGGTGATGGCAACCCTGCGTCTAGCCGATAGAAATTAATATTATTTAATTTTCTAAGCAGTCCCGGACCACGGGGACTGCTTAGTAAGTATCTTAGTAAGTTAGTAAGTTTCGCAGGCTCTCAGGGCTTCCCGGAGCACAGGTTATGAAACACTGAGGGGCATATTTTCAAGCAATGCGTTAAAATTATCGCTGCAGAAAAGCAGCGATAATGGGCTTGATAATATGCCCTTGAGAATTCCAATAGAAGACCATGTTGACACCAGAACATGGGATTCTATTGGAATTCTCAAGGGCCTATTATCAAGCCCATTATCGCCGCTTTAGCTACAGTTTTCTGCCGCTAAAGCGGCGATCAATTTAACGTTGTTTCTTGATAATATGCTGCTGAGTTTTTACTTAAATTACTTACAGAGAAACCAGAAAGAATTGAATAAGACCACAGGAATTACCGACAAGTAGTTTAAGAGTTACCTTTTTGCCCACTTCCTAATTTCAGGATATTCATGAGGAATATCCAAGCAGAACAAATATTGGTCATACGCATCAAAAATTGTTTATTTATTGTGTTTTATAAAGCGAGAACAAGACCTCCTAGGTACCAGAGTGCTAGACAGAGAGGTAATGAGGGTTGCAGTACAGTAAAGCACCTATTTCTAATGATAAGCTGTACATAGCAGTCGAAGATCAAGGTGCCAAAACAATAGAATACAATAAGAAATGTTAACCTAATAATATACAATACGAAACTGGGTTAACGACAGTTTAAAGGAGTTATTTTATGCAACATGTTTCTCTCGTAGAAGGGCATTTACTTCATTCTTGAAGATCCTGAAGGAGGTAATTTTCTCTTGTTGAGGGTGGTAGGGAGTTCCATATTTTTGGAGCAGATCTGGCGAAAGTGCGACACTGCGTCTTCCTTTTTTTTTTTTTTTTTAAACTGGTTGATTGTAGTATGAGGGATTTAGCATACCTGGAAGCCCTTCCTCCTCCTGATAGTTTGATCCTATTGGTCATGTATTTAGGGTCAATATAGTATAGAGCTTTGTGTGTAATGTATGCAACCTTCCATTTGATCCCTGCTTCGACTGGGAGCCAGTTGAGGGTTCTGCGTGAAGGAGAAAGGCAGTTATAGCATTGTGCGCCTGTTAAAAGTCTTGATGCTGCATTTATTGTCACTTTCATTGGGGCACGGCTGGCTTTCAGTAGACTTATGAGTTTGGCATTCCCATAGTCCAGTCTTGAGGTCACTAGCAATTGAACCTGCGTATTGAGATCTCCAATCGGAATAAAGGTTGTATTTTTCTTAGAAGATGCAGATGTGGGTTAACGCTTCTGGTTGCAGCTTGTATGTGAGCTTCCATGTTTAACTTTATGTCTAGTATGACCCCTAGTGAAGTTATGGAGTCGCAGATGGTTGCGGTGAAATTTAGCAATTTGAGGTTATAGGACCATGATTGCGATTGTTGTCTAATGGGTGGGGAAGAAGAATGAATTTTGTTTTTATAGAATTTAGTTTTAGATGGTTGAGTGTGTGTCAGTCCTGTGTTTTCATTATGGTGTCATTCAATCTCCAGATATCCTCTTGAGATGAGAGTTTGATTATAGAGTCGCATTTCATCAGCATATATTTGGGAAAGATTTTTGATTGTTTAAGGATTTCTGTGAGTGGTTCCATGTATAGATTGAAGAGTGTTGGTGAGATTGGAGAACTTTTTTCAATGGTTTTTGAACCCTCAATTACAATGGAAAAAGTGAAACTGCAAATTCCAGAATGCAACACACAGTGTATAACCAGACAGAACTGACTGGAGGTCCCCTCCACTCCACTGTGTAGAACTGCCCTGTTTGGCCACGTCTCAAAATCCAGTCAACAAAAGTAAACAGGTTTCAATGTAACTTCACACCTTAATACTGAATAACTGCTTTCTTCTGCTGTCCTAGGTTCATTCTCAGTCTCAGTGTTTAGTCCTCCCACAAATACTGGTCCTCTCATTGTGAGATGTGTGCCCATAATAACACTAGTGCTTGTTGTTACTGCCTTTTAAAGCGCATTTAGTATATGGCACCCTGTCCTTCAGGATTTGTCTGCAAAGTGCACTCAGGGTTAGCTCCAGTGGACTAATGCAAAATAATACCCGCCCCCCCTGCAGAATGCAAAGAGGGGCCCATTAGTCTCCTGCTTCTCACTGATACTACTAGACCTTGAGCTGAATTGGGCCCCACTAAAGGGTTAAGGTGGCTCTCGAAAGTTTGACCCCACCCTGCACTGCAGGGGCTGCAAGGGTTTGTTTTTCATCCCTTGTCAGTTCATGTTTCCAGTCTTGACACATCATGGAGAACTGACTGCACACAACTAAATGTTTTGATTTGTAACTATCCCTGATGGATGGATGCCTCTGCTATTCAGCATACGGGCACAGTCAATGAAATGAAACTTCTAATATGTGAGCCAACCCAATCTTTTTTTAACCACCCTTAATTATACTGGCTTTAAATCTATCATTCAAACTGTTCTCCTGCAGGTAAGTCAGTTTCGCCCTGTCCTGCAGGAGCTATCCTATCCAACTTCCGTGACCACCACTGGAACACAGTCCTTGGATGCATTTTTTCAACCTCTTTAGCCTCGGTGGCTGTTGAGAACCAAAACAAGCGTTTCATTTCTGTGGCATTCCAGAGGGTGTAATATCTAAGGCGTCCTTGGTGTTGCCTATACGCTGAAATTTGATGTCCAAAGTCTGACCTACATGTGGTAATAAATGTAATTGTATGTTTCTTTGAGGGAAGGAAAGACTGAATTTAGTAATCCAACTTGGCATGTTCTTAAACTTTATGCTCTGCTGTTGCAGTCTTTGCAGACTCTAGTACTGTCAATGTCTTCCTTCTGTTTCTTAGCACCCAGGATGATATGTTACATAGCTAAAAATGTATAAGGTCCCAAAAGCGAAACCAGTTCCATTGCAAATGATTGTTAATGTATTTACCATTTTAGTGTGACCTCTTAACTGCTTGCCACTGCCCGCCGACCTCGCTAACTCCCCAATGCGGGCAACAGCCAACATTGTGGAGGCTTTAAACGGAACCTCCACTGCTTGCACTTCCTTTATGTTTTTGAAAAGTGGGGGCACAGTAGAATATTACTCACTTGGGCTCACATCTCTCCCCATCCATCTGTGACATCAGTGCACCACAAGGTGATTTGACATCATAAACCCCACTGGAGTGGTGAGGAAAGAGCATGGGATTGCTCTTGTGGGACTGCTGGGGATTCTTCCCCTAATGCAACCTACAACATTTGAGGAAGGCATCCCTTCTTGCTCATGGATCACACACACATGTCAATACATGAGAAGAAATCCACTAAATACCTAGGGAATTTCTTTTTTTTTTGGAGTGGTCAGCCCCTTTGACACTTGGGCTTACCCCTCTGTCACAATTTTTATTAGAAATTATTGTTTTTTTGGGGAAGGCCCAGGACCCCAAGAAGGGTGCATGCGCACTTGCCGGAGAAAAACAAGTAGCAGCCAAAATGCTACCTTTTTTTAGATCAGTATTGTTACAAAGCATAAGAGTCACATGCCATACATACTAGTATGACACCCTGAACACCGCCGAACACCTCCACTTCCGGATCCACACCGACCCCAACACCACCCTCAGAGGAACACTCATCTCCAGACCCCACGGACCCTGGGAGCAGTTCAGCGACTCCATCACCAACCTCGCCAGCACCCACGCACTCGCCTCCACGGACTACATCCTCCTCGGGGACTTGAACTTCCACCTGGAGAACAACAACGACGCCAACTCCGCCACCCTGATCAACAACCTCGCCAACCTTGGCCTCAGGCAACTCATCACCGCACCCACCCATGCCGCTGGCCACACGCTGGACCCCGTCTTCTCCACAGGCACCCATGTCTCCTTTGACCACACCACCGAACTCCACTGACCCGACCACCGCTGCATCCATTTCACCTTCAAGAAACCAACCACGCACCACCGCACCCAACAGCTGTCTCGCCGCTGCTGGAGCAAAGTCACCGAAGACCAGCTGATCACCACCCTCGCCCAGAACCCACGCGCCGACCCCACCAACCCAGACGCAGCAGCCTGCAACCTCGGACAGTGGATCGACAACTGCGCCAACTCCCTCGCCCCACTCACGAAAGCCTCCAACAGCCACACCAGCAAGAGAGCCACCAGGTTCACCAACGAGCTCCTGACCTCCAAAGGAGCAGGCCGGAAACTGGAGAAGATATGGCTCCATGAACGCACACCGGACAAAAACGCAGTCCACAAGGATGCCACCCGCAGACATCACCACCTCATCAGATTAGCCAAGAGATCCTCCTTCAAAGACCGCTTGGATAACAACGCACACGACAGCAAGGAGCTCTTCAGCATCGTAAAGGAACTCTCCAACCCCAGCACCAACGCCAACGACATCTCGCCCTCTCAAGAACTGTGCGACTCACGAGCCCTCTTCTTCCACCGCAAGATTGCTGACATCCACGACAACTTCAACACCACGACCACCCCGACTACGCCAGACTCCACCTCCCCTGTGAACACTACCAGTGCCAACCGCCTGACCTCCTGGTCCAACGGCAACGACGACGAGACACGCAAGGTCATGAACTCCATCCACTCAGGATCTCCGTCAGACCCGTGCCCACATCACATATTCAAAAAAGCAGATGCAGCCATCGCACCCCAACTACAGAAGGTCATCAACATCTCCTTCAAAACAGCGACATTCCCGGAAAGCTGGAAGCCTGCCAAAATCAACGCCCTCCTCAAGAAGCCCAAGGCGGACCCCTAGGACCTCAAAAACGTCTGGCCCATCTCCCTGCTCCCGTTCCCAGCAAAGGTTATCGACAAAATTTACAACATGCAATTGTCCCGCCACCTGGAAGACAACAACATCTTGGACCCGTCCCAGTCTGGATTCAGACGGAACCACAGCACCAAGACAGCCCTCATCACCGCCACAGACGACATCAGGCGCCAACACGACAACGGCAAAACATCAGTCCTCATCCTCCTGGACCTGTCAGCCGCCTTCGACGCGGTCTGCCATCGCACTCTAAAGACAACCTCCTAGAAGCCGGAATCCAAGAGAAGGCCCTTGACTGGACCACGTCCTTCCTCTCCGGCAGAACCCAGAGCGTCCGCCTCCCATCCTTCCGATCCTAAGCCACCGACATCATCTGCGGCGTCCTCCAGGGCTCATCTCTCAGCCCGACGCTGTTCAACGTTTACATGGCCCCCCTCGCACAAGTGGCCCGCCATCACAACCTCAACATCATCTCCTACGCCGACGACACCCAGATAATCCTCTCTCTCACCAAGGACCCACACACCGCCAAAACCAACCTCCACGAGGGAATGAAGGCCGTCGCCGACTGGATGAGGAGCAGCCGTCTAAAGATGAACTCGGACAAGACGGAGGTCCTCATCCTCGGACCCACCCCCTCAACCTGGGATGACTCCTGGTGGCCGACCACACTGTGAACAGCACAAACACCCACTGACCATGCACGCAACCTAGGATTCATCCTCGACTCCTCCCTCTCCATGTCTAAGCAGGTCAACGCCGTCTCCTCCTCCTTCTACAACACCCTCCGCATGCTCCGTAGGATCTACAAGTGGATCCCGACTGAAACAAGAAGAACGGTGACACAGGCCCTCGTTAGCACAAGACTAGACTACGGCAACGCACTCTACACAGGAATCCCAGCCAAACACCTACGACGACTACTACGCATCCAAAACGCCTCTGCCTGACTGATCGTCAACGTCCCCCGCCGCAGCCACATCACCCCCCACCTGAGGGACCTACACTGGCTAACCATCGACAAGAGGATCACTTTCAAGCTCCTCAGCCACGCACAGCAAACTCAGCTTCTACACCCCCACCCGTCAGCTCCGCTCCACCAGCCTCGCCCTCGCCCCTGCCCCCCACATCCAACGAACAACCTCCGGCGGCAGATCCTTCTCCTACCTCGCCGCCAAGACCTGGAGCACCCTCCCTACCCACATACGGCAGACCCAAGACCTACTTGCCTTCAGAAGACTTCTCAAGACCTGGCTCTTCGAGCAGTAGCAGCACCCCCGCCTCCCCATAGCGCCTTGAGACCCTCACGGGTAATTAGTGTGCTTTACAAGTACTCTGATTGATTGATTGATTGATAGTTGGCATCAAATGTTAATCGGGCATGATTGGAAGAAACTAAGGGGGTCATTACGATTGTGGAAGGACTGCCACCGCATCGGGCCGCTAATTTTCCACCACCACATTACGATGGCGGGGCGATCCAGACTGCGACCATGGTGGAATGAAAGACCATCCACCACGGAACCACCACAGGCAATGGGACCAATTGTCTGGCGGAGAGGTCTGCATGCATAAAATGGTGGCGGTGCCTAGCAGGCACCGTCCACCATATTATGATGCATGCTGTGAGCCAGCCTTTCCATGACAGCAAAACCGTCATGAAAAGGCTGGTGGGGATCCTGTTCAGGGGCATGTGGCAGGCCCCTAATTGGGGGGTGTATGTGCACTGGGAGTACCCATGGTACCCCCTATATTTCAGTCCACTATGTGGCAGGCATCGTGTGATGCCTGCCACGTAGTGAACTGTAATGCACAACATGCATTTTCAACATTGCGGCGCAGCACCTGCCGCAGGTATAAAAATGCAATATGCGACCGCCATGGTAGCAGTCACATCCTAATGTGGTGTGTGGAACCGTCACATGTATTGCCGACGGTCCCGGTCACCACCACAATGGCGGACGGACTCCATGCCGTCCGCCATCGTGATCGGCCCCTAAGTTAGGATTTAAAATGTGACACAGTGGTTGGGGTTATCTGTGCTAATACAAATTTATTACATCCCTAAGGAATCCATTTTGCGACCTTAGAATAACCAAAAGATTGAAAGAAAAGCCCTAGGATGTAAACCCATGGCTTGCAGTCTGCAATCAGCCCCTTGATTCTGGTTCATAGATCAATGTGCTATATTAGATGGATTGAAAATTATGAACTACAAGGAACTAAATGATCAATATGTCAAAGGTAGTAACCCACTTGCATTAAATACAATAAATAAAATGCTATGATCTGCATGTTATATGATATGCTTTTGAGCAGGTACGTTGTCTGGATCAATGACAGAATATCGATTAGCAAAATATCCACCTGCCAAAATATCGAGGAAAAAATATAGAATGTCAAAATATCGAATTCCTATCTACAAACAGGTAAGTACAAAAATATTGTATTCAAAATATCGTTGTAAAAAATATAGTCGAAATATCAATTTTTTTTAAATGTCTTTAAAGTAATGTAAAATTAATGAAATAATAAATATAATTAACTAAAACATACTTAAACATACTTAAATAACCTTAAAATTAATAAATGTGTAATGTAAGATAAAAAATAAACATATATTTTTATTTTTTAATACATATTCCAGTTCCAGTTCAAAAACTTTATTGCGGTTAGGTTTAGCCATAAAAGAACATACATATAAAATATACAGTTTTCAAACATAATAGTTGTCTTTTAGAAACAATTCAATTGGAATAATCCATCGTCATAAAATCAGCGAAGTGGGGAGAGATGACATTTTAAAAGTTATAAAAATTTAAATTAGATCTACAGATGCTTAAAAATTGTAAAATATCCTTGGATATACTCATTCACTCCCTTCGTCTCCACAATAGAACTTAGTGGAAATATATAACAATCTTAACTAATCAGATTCCTTCGAATTGACCACATTGAGAACAGGAACTTTGCTACAGCGGCCACTATCACTGCATTGGTATCAGTTTTCAAGATCCTGAAGAAAACAAGATAGTTCTTAATGCCCAGATTGTTGCACAACTGAATTATCCACTTCATCCGGATATTACCATATGCCGGACAGAAGAGGATAAAGTGTACAGGAGTTTCGTCCTCTATTCGACAACCTGGGCAGGGACGGGCTGGACCCCCCGTCCACCTATCGGTCGTTGAGTATAAAGGCAGAGTTCCATATCTAAATTGTAGATAAAGCTTCTTCGCTAGGGTAGGTTGTATGGCATAGATCTCCTGCTCAAAGCTATAGTGTGACTTATAATCCAGGAAGGCATCGGTTAGACTTGGAGTTTTAACTGAGCAGAATACATTCCTTAGATTGAAGTCTTTTATAGTGTGAGACATGGTTTTCTTAGAGATAGCTGAGCAGGAAGCCCTGGGATTAGACCAGAGATTCTCGAGCCCAATCAGGGTGAGAGACTGCCTTACAAAGGATAACCAAGGAATCCTGCCTGCACCTATAGAGGCCATCACCACCTTTAGTTCCTCCTTATAGCTCGCCAGCTCAGGAGTACTCCACAGCCGCCTCCAATAAAGGAGTGGCCGTGAGGCGATGGTGTCTGCAATCGTACGAATATTCAGATCCAGTCTAAGCAGGACTAGTGGAGTATTTCTTGGCAAAGTCAATATTTGCCTAATAAAATTGTTTTCTGTAGTAGATAAGTCGTTTGCTGGTGTGTGCCCCCAGAGTTCCGCCCCGTATAGGCATGATGACCTGGCTTGAACTCTAAAAATTTCGATATATATATATATTAACATAATATTAATAAAAAATATTCAATATTTTTAGCGTAGGATAATGGGAGGGTAAAATGTACTATTACCACTCCAGTGAGTGCAACAGTAGGGAAAGCGTTGGATAGCGTAGGGGTAAAAATTACTATTCCCACTCCAGTGAGTGCAACAGTAGGGAAAGCGTTGGATAGCGTAGGGGTAAAAATTACTATTTTCACTTCAGTGAGTGCAACAGTAGGGAAAGCGTTGGATAGCGGGAGGGTAAAATTTACTATTCCCACTCCAGAGAGTGCAACAGTAGGGAAAGTGTTGGATAGCGGGAGGGTAAACATTACTGTTCCCACTCCAGTGAGTGCAACAGTAGGGAAAGCGTTGGATAGCGTTGGGGTAAAAATTACTATTCCCACTCCAGAGAGTGCAACAGTAGGGAAAGCGTTGGAAAGGGTGAGGGTAAAAATTACTATTCCCACTCCAGTGAGTGCAACAGTAGTGAAAGTAATGATTTACTATTTTTATCAAAATGTATTAATTATCAACACTAAATAAAAATGAATTAAAATTAATTCCCAATTATATATATATTTAATAATTAATAATTATAAATACAAATTAATATTATTTATTAAAAATTAATTACCTATTAATAATTAATTAACAAACAATTAATTTTCAATACCAAAAATTAATAAATAATAAAAAAAACTATTAATAATTAATTAGCAGTAAATCAATTATCAATACACAAATATAATTTCAATAATGAATTTATTACAATTAAATTACTTCCCACCCTATTCCCCTATAAACCCACAACCCACTACGAATAATAAATTAATACAATTAACATAATTACTTCACAACCTATTCCCCTATAAACCCACAACCCGCTACAGAACTAAAATGCTAAATTAAATAAAAAATAATTAATAATCCCTAAAAATTTATATTTTATTTACTATAATTAAATTAAATAAAACCCACAACCCGCTACAGAATTAAATTACGCAAAAATTAAATAACATAAAATTCATCACTTTAAAAAAAAATAAACATACATTACAAAAATAATATACACTTTTAACACATATACCAACATACAAAAAACTTATACAAATTTGATATTATTAAAAATTCGATATAAGTTAATGGCTATATTATGTAATTCGATATTTGACAGTCGATATTACTGACCTGCATTTTGATATTATTAACAACTATATTATGTCCATTCTATATTTTCTTTTCAATATTATGTCCATTCAATATTTCTTTTCGATATTGTGTCTAGTCACCAAGTTGTCCTTCTATGCTACTTTATGAGTCAACACTGTGCCTAGACAAAAACAGATGTCTCCGGCAAGTCCATTAACCACCAGAGGTATCTTAACAGTATTATTATCCACTGAAAGTTGCTGAAGATGGTGCACAGACAGAATATTGAGTTGAAAATGTCGACATACACAAATATCCAGTTTTATATAACGACAGGAAGAATATTGTGGTCAAGAATATCGATTTGCGGATAAGAAATATAATTTTTGGAAATATCAGAGTTGTTAATATCGTTTGCAGAAATATAGTTGTTTAAAATATACATTTTTTAATTAGTGTTATGTGTTTTAGTATGTATTGAAAAGTATGTGATATATTTTTTGTTTAAGAATTTGTTTTGTTTTGATATAAGTGTTACATTTTTAGTAGTTATTAATTTTATCTTAATTACATTTTCCGTTTTTAAGTTCTATAGAGGGTTGTGAGTTATAGGGGAATAGGGTGGGAAGTAATTTAATTATAATAGATGAATCATTCTTTTTTATGTATTAGTATTTATTTAATTTAGATTTTGAAGTGTTAATTGTGGGAATTAATTTGGTATTCATTATGTATTAATAAGTTGTTAATTATTTTTAATTAATGAATTGGCAATTATGTTAATTGTGTCATTATTTTAGGTGTGGGTTGTGAGTTTATAGGGGCTAGGGTGGGAAGTAATTTAATTATAATACATTAAGGGGCCGATTCCGATCCGGTAAAATCTCCCACGATTCGCTGTACTGACCTGCAACGTCCCCATACGTAAAATGAAGTACGATCCTAACACAAAGCATATCTGCATATGAATCGTACCAAACACCATACGACACAAAAATACATACAATTCATATGTGGGTCACGCAGTACGCGCCGTCCGTACGTAAACAGCCAGCAGTTTTCGGCCCAACAAGTATGATCCATGTTGACGACACTCCGTACAACCCTTCTGCTACGGGAGTTGAAAACAGGCGTAAAAGCAGAGTCCGGCCCAAACCGTACCCCGGTACGCGACAGACACGCCATGCACCCCCTCGGCCGTGTCATCCCAGTCCTGTACGCCTATGACCTGCTGCATAGAAATCGACGATGACGCATACGATGAGTACAACGTACCTCAGAAACGGAAGTGTACTTGTACGGTGCGTCACACGCTCGCGTACAGCATCATTGCACTAGTAATAAGAGCCGCACCGACGTCACTAATGTTGAGGTACGGTGCGTCACACGTTCGCGTACTGCATCATTGCAGTAGTGATAAGAGCCGCACAGACATCACTAAAGTAGGGGTACGGTGCATCACACGCTCGCGTTAGGCACCAGTGGCAATAGTGACACGAGCCGCACAGACATCAATATTGTGATGGATGTGGCTCCCAGCATTGCCCAGACAGAAGAGGGGTGGGAGCAGAGGACTCCCAGCAGTGCCCAGACATAGGAGGGGTGGATGGATATGACTCCCAGCAGTGCCCAGACATAGGAGGGGTGGGTGCAGAGGACTCCCAGCAGTGCCCAGACATAGGAGAGGTGGGTGGATATGACTCCAAGCATTGCCCAGACATAAGAGGGGTGGGTGCAGAGGACTCCCAGTAGTGGCCATACATAGGAGGGGTGGGTGCAGAGGACTCCCAGCAGAGCCCAGATATAGGAGGACTCCCAGCATTGCCCAGACATAAGAGGGGTGGCTGGATATGACTCCCAGCATTGCCCAGACATAGGAGGGGTGGGTGCAGAGGACTCCCAGCAGTACCCAGACATAAGAGTGATGGGTGCAGAGGACTCCCAACAGTGCCCAGACATAGGTAGGGTCGGTGCAGAGGACTCCCAGCAGTGCCCAGACATAAGAGGGGTGGCTGGATATGACTCCCAGCACTGCCCAGACATAGGAGGGGTGGCTGGATATGACTCCCAGCATTGCCCAGACATAGGAGGGGTGGGTGCTGAGGACTCCCAGCAGTGCCCAAACATAGGAGGGGTGGGTGCAGAGGACTCCCAGGGGTGCCCAGACATAGGAGGGGTGGGTGCAGATGACTCTAGCAGTGCCCAGACATAGGAGGGGTGGGTGCAGAGGACTCCCGGCAGTGCCCATACATAGGAGGGGTGGGTGCAGAGAACAACCCAGCAGTGCCCAGACATAAGAGGAGTGGGTGCAGAGGTCTCCCAGCAGTGCCCAGACATAGGAGGGGTGGCTGGATATGACTCCCAGCATTGCCCAGACATAAGAGCGGTGGGTGGATATGACTCCCAGCATTGCCCAGACATAGGAGGGTTGGGTGCAGAGGACTCCCAGCAGTGCCCAGTCATAAGAGGGGTGGGTACAGAGGACTCCCATCATTGCCCAGACATAAGAGGGGTAGGTGCAGAGGACTCCCAGCAGTACCCAGACATAGCAGGGGTGGGTGCAGAGGACTCTCAGCAGTGCCCAGACATAAGAGGGGTGGCTGGATATGACTCACAGCAGTGCTCAGACATAAGAGGGGTGGGTGGATATGACTCCCAGCATTGCCCAGACATAGGAGGGGTGGGTGCAGAGCACTCCAAGCAGTGTCCAGACATAGGAAGGGTGGGTGCAGAGGACTCCCTGCAGTGCCCAGACATGAGAGGGGTGGGTGTATAAGACTCCCAGCAGTGCCCAGACATAGGAGGGGTGGGTGCAGAGGACTCCCAGCAGTGCCCAGACATAGGAGGGGTGGGTGCAGAGGACTCCCAGCAGTGCCCAAACATAAGAGGGGTGGGTGCAGAGGACTCCCAGCAGTGCCCAGACATAGGAGGGGTGGGTGTATATGACTCCCAGCATTGCCCAGACATAAGAGGGATGGGTGCAGAGGACTCCCAGCAGTGCCCAGACATAGGAGGGTTGGGTGGATATGACTCCCAGCAGTGCCCAGATATAAGAGGGTGGCTGGATATGACTCCCAGCATTGCCCAGACATAAGAGGGGTGGCTGGATATGACTCCCAGCATTGCCCAGACATAGGAGGGATGGGTGCAGAGGACTCCCAGCAGTACCCAGACATAAGAGGGATGGGTGCAGAGGACTCCCAGCAGTGCCCAGACATAGGTGGGGTCAGTGCAGAGGACTCCCAGCAGTGCCCAGACATAAGAGGGGTGGCTGGATATGACTCCCATTATTGCCCAGACATAGGAGGGGTGGGTGCTGAGGACTCCCAGCAGTGCCCAAACATAGGAGGGGTGGGTGCAGAGAACTCCCAGCAGTGCCCAGACATGAGAGGGGTGGGTGTATATGACTCCCAGCAGGACCCAGACATAGGAGGGGTGGGTGCAGAGGACTCCCAGCAGTGCCCTGACATAGGAGGGGTGGGTGCAGAGGACTCCCAGCAGTGCCAGACATAGGAGAGGTGGGTGCAGAGGACTCCCAGCAGTACCCAGACATAGGAGGGGTGGGTGCAGAGGACTCCCATCAGTGCCCAGACATAAGGGGGGTGGCTGGATATGACTCCCAGCAGTGCCCCCAGACATAGGAGGGGATGTGTGGATATGACTCCCAGCAGTGCCCAGACATAGGAGGGATGGGTGCAGAGGACTCCCAGCAGTGCCCAGACATACGAGGGGTGGGTGCAGAGGACTCCCAGCATTGCCCAGACATAAGAGGGGTGGGTGGATATGACTCCCAACAGTGCCCTGCCATAGGAGGGGTGGGTGCAGAGGACTCCCAGCAGGGCACAGTTATAGGGGGGGGGCTTAGTCATCATCATTCCACAACTACATGGGGCTATGTTTACAACCCTAACATGTGAGAGTCCTGATAGTGCTATAGCAACACATCACTTACAGCAGTGTCACACTACACGGATGATGGATATCTGTCACACACAGCGTGACACACCACATGTGGGTGTGATGTCAGATCCTACATGCATATCCACCCATGGAGGTTGCTGGCAGCCTACACACCCTACCATCATGATACAATAGTGTATAGTCATGTAACAGCCCAACAAACAAAGACAGCAAAAGGGAACACACACTGTC
The DNA here is from genome assembly GCF_964261635.1 of Lissotriton helveticus. Lineage (NCBI taxonomy): Eukaryota > Metazoa > Chordata > Amphibia > Caudata > Salamandridae > Lissotriton > Lissotriton helveticus. Next base: position 481,414,637 of record NC_136067.1, read on the forward strand.
ATGTACATCCCTGGGCTGATATGGATGTCCAGGTGCTGGTCAGACCACCAACATGTACTTGCTCATGGAAGGAATATGGTTGAAAGACCTTAGATACAATGCACAACATTGTGATTCATGTGCACAAATACCCTGCAGAACCAATACAAACATAAGGGTAAGGCTGTGATTATACATCTGCATAATGGGAAAAACGGTCAATGTGTCCATGAAGGCATTTCTACATACTCTAAATACAAGTACAGTGAGTCGCATGGATGGCACACAGTCATGATCAGTAGTCATCTGTGAGCAGGCATGGCCATTGTTGAGGGAAAGTTCAACAACATAGGGAATATGCACACATGTCAGCACAACCATTGTGCAACTGTCTCTAGTGAACTTCTTGTTGTATAACTGAGGAATGGACACTCCTTGGGACAATGTCTGTAGGCAAACTGAACACACACAACCAAAGATTAATTGCTGCTACTTTGTGATCGCACAAAGATACCATGGTCCACCTCATTAACATCATAAAATATACATATTTCACAATCTCAAAACATGAACATGACATCAATTCCTAGGCACACAGCACCTAAAGCAAGTACCTGAAATGCAATAGTTTAGAATGAAAAAGAAAATCCTTTATTCAGCTCCAAAGTAAAAGTAATTTAAAAATGAGTCCTGTCTCTAACAAGGCCAATGGCCAGTATATTTTCAAGTCTGTTTGGGGGACGTTGTGGAAGTTCTTGACCCCCAACTTGCCTGCACATTCTGGAGCTAAAGGTGGGTTGACCCGTGGGGGGCATCCTCAGGATCAGGGTCTGGCACCGCAGGGACAGTTGAGGGAAGGGTAGGTGTTATGGGTGTAGGGGGGAGGGGGGAGGGGGAGGAATCCTCCTCAGTGGCTTGTGCAGCACCAAAGGTGGAAAGAAATTAAGCGCTGCACACTGCTGCCAGTACCGCCAGACCATCACCTGCACCCGGGGACACAATGGGAGTGGAGGTAGAGGGCTGTGAGTCAGGCCTACTGTCTCTGAGGCAGCGTGTCTGCCATCTGACCCCTGGCCCTGTGGGTGTGCCTGCATCCCTCTGAGATTGTGTGCCAGGAGATATGCGCTTACACTTAGGTGGTGGTGTGCTGGTTGTGGGTGTTGGTGTGCGTGATCTTGTGCATCGGCGTGTGCTTGGGACAGGTATGGGAGAGGGGGATGTGGATGGGTCAGAAGGAGGGAGGGACTGACCGCTGCAGGAGTGAAACTGCGGCCGTCAGTGAGGGGGTCCATGGACGCTAGTATCAGACGTTGGTCAGACATCGCAAATGACATGCCCTCCATGAATGACAACAACTGTGTCAGAATAGCAGTGTTGGCATGGAGGACAGTCAGCATTGAGGTCTGACCAACATGAATCTGCCGGAGTAGGTCCACAGACTCGGCACTGAGGGCAGCAGGGGAGACAGGGGCAGGGGCTGCGGTGCCAGAGACGAAGGAGACATGGGGGGCAGCACGGACTGAAGGGACTGGAGCAACTGGGAGGGTGCAGATGGGTCTGGAGGAGGTGGGGACGGACACAGTGATGGTAGCTGCTGTTGCCGCATACTCCCCCTCCTCCTGGGAGTCAGAAGCCGAGCCGTCAACATGGTAAGAGGTGCCACATTCCAAAGGTCCGGCCGTCTGACTCCCCTCACCCTCCGTGCCACTAGCTCCCTCCAACTTCTCTGCGCTGGTGGCACTGCAGCTGGGTCCCTCCTCCTGGTCCATGCTGATGTCTCCTCCTGTGTTGGTTGATGATGCTGTGGGCATGGAGAAGAAACAAAAATGCATCAGTCACCTGTACACATCTGACACATGAGCACAAAATCATTTGGTCACACTGCAAATCATGGCAGGCATCATGAGTAATATCCAGATAGCTCAGCACAGAATTGATACTAGTACTGCCCAGTTAGTATAGACGCAATTCTACTTGGACACAAGGATCTAAAGAACAGACCAGGCCACAACTTGAATGAGAGTCACGCTGAGTATCTTCTGTTTGTTTACAGGATAGCAGATCTATACAATAAAGTGATGCCACCTCAAGTTCACAAAGAAATAAACAGTTGTGTTGCCCCTCATGGCAAACTAACACACCTCACTCACCAAGGTGACACCACACTCTGAGCCCTGTAAGTACATTTTGGTGAAAACTAATGTCACAAATTGTCGGCATCTTGGGACTCACCATACTTCACACATTCAACATGCATTGCATGTGTAAATTTGCCATCTTTTGAACATAACACGTAGGTGCCTGCATGAAAGATCTCTCACAAGGAAATGCACACCAAAAACATAGACACATTCATTGAAAGAGCTGACACACTTTCAATGAAACACTGTCACAAACAAATGGCGTGGACCATGTACCATAAACACGCTCCAACTGAGGTCTTGATGGCTTGACATGCATTAGTCTGTGCAATTGACAACATAGGACTCTCAAGCACTCCAGAACACTGTGTGGACATGTATGTATGTATTTGTATTTTTTTTTTGTATAGCGCATAACTCACCGTTCGGTCTCAGAGCGCTCGCGAAGGACTGGGCTATAGAGGACTGGCGAGGGATTTAATTTCAGTTAAAAAGCCAAGTTTTAAGGTTTTTACGAAAAGTTTTGTGGTTTGGGTCCGTTCTAAGAGATAAAGGAAGGGTATTCCAGGTGGAGGGGCCTATTTTGGAAAAGTTTCTGTCCCCATTTCTGACTGTCCTGACCTTAGGGACCTTTAAATAGTGTTTGTTAGATGAGCGCAAGGTTCTCCCTGGGCAGTAACCTTGGAGTTTTCTCTGCAGGTATTTAGGTCCGAGACCATTGATGGATTTATGTACCAAACAACATATTTCTTATTGGGAGCCAGTGAAGGGTCTTCAGGCATGGAGCTGAGGGGGTGCGAGGAGGAAGATCAAGTGTCAGCCTTGCAGCTGAATTTTGTAGAGTCTGGAGTTTGGTTAGAGCGCTATCATTTAAATCAGCCAGTAGCGCATTACCATAATCAAGGCGGCTGATAATGAGACCCTGAATAAGAGGTTTACGGGAGGCGAGTGGGAGCCACTTGAAGATCTTCCTAAGGCTTCTCATTAGCCCTATACTGGAGTGGACAACCTTATTTATGTGTGGGGACAGGGACAATTAATCATCAATGATGACTCCCAGATTTCTGACTGAGTTTTTTGGGGTTGGGCATAAGCCTAGAGATGGAGGCCACCATTCCTCTGTCCAGATTTTGTTTGCCATGCCAAACAGCATGATTTCCGTCTTTTCTGCATTTAACATTAAATAGTTGTTTGTCATCCATTCTTGGATGGCCGTCATGCACTGTTGGAATCTCAATTTGGCATAAGCTGGATTGGGGCCTAAAGTTATCAGAATCTGGGTGTCGTCAGCATAGTATACTGTATCAAAGCCATATGTTTTGATCACCTTCGCCAGTGGGGATAGATATACATTAAATAATGTAGGGCTCAATATGGAGCCCTGTGGGACACCTTTGTCGTTATCCACATAGTAGGAGGAGAATGAGCCAATCTTGACCTGTTACCGTCTCCCTGATAGGTAGCTCTGAATCCATCTGTGCGCACGACCTCCGACACCAATCTCCGCCAGCCGTCTTAACAGGACGCTGTGGGAGGTGGTGTCGAAGGCCGCCGACAGATCTAATAGGATCAGGATGACAGATTGTTTAGCATCCAAGGCTAGCCGAATGTTATCAACTACCTCCAGAAGGGCGATCTCGGTACTGTGGCAGGCTCTAAAGCCCGATTGGGAGGTGTCCAGTAGGGTGTTGTCTTCTAAGTATTGAGTTAGTTGTTTGTTTATTAGGGACTCCATTACTTTGCCATAGAGTGGAAGAAGGGAGATGGGGCGATAGTTAATAGGTTGCTTAAGGTCAGCATTATTCTTTTTTAAAATAGGTCTAACAATTGCTCTTTTCCATGACGCGGGAAAGATGGCCTGGGCCGTCGACAGGTTAAAAATTTCTGTGATTTCAGTTAGCATGGCAGGGGCTATTTTTACAAGGATCTGGGCAGATGCTGGATCACTTGGGAAGCCTGATTTAACTTTCTTTAATTTGTCGCTAACTTCCTCCTTAGTAAAAGTATTGAATTCTAAAAGGGACCTCGACATAGGTGTTAGTTCCGGAGTCGGTGTATTAAATGTGTTTATGACATTTTCCGCCCTGGTAAGTTGTTCAATCTCTTCAGGGAAGGCTTTGTGAATAACCTCTATCTTATCCTTAAAGTAGGTAGAGAGTTTATCGGCCCACTCCTGGGACTCAATAATGGGGGGCTGGCAGGAAGTATGTTATGTTATGTTATGTTAATTATATTTTTATAGCGCACAGATGCCCCAGCAAAGGGGCGTCCTGGCGCTCTAGACAGGTTCTATAACATAACACACAAAGGGAGGAAGAGAACAGGGGGCGGCTACTCAGAAGCGGGGAACAGAAAGGTTTTAATAGCCCGCCTGAAGATGGATAAATCATTCAAAGCTCGGATGTGCACCGGAAGTGAGTTCCACAGTCCTGCAGCAAGCACCCGATACGAACGGCTACTCATTCTGTTAAGTTTAAAACGGGGGCAGACTGCTAGGTAAAGGGCTTCTGATCTTAGTGATCTCGAAGGGATGTAGGGAGTGAGCAGATTGGCAAGTGCCGGCGGCGAAGAAAGTTTCATGATTTTAAAGGCCAGACAGAGCACCTTAAACTTGATCCGCTGTCTGACCGGTAGCCAATGTAGGGCCGAGATAGTACCCGACACAGAACAATGTCTGGGAAGTGCCACAATGGCCCGCGCCGCGGCATTTTGAACCCTTTGAAGCCTAGATGCCTCGGCCTGGTTGACCCCTATCAACAGCGAACTCCCGTAGTCCAGACGAGATAGAATTGATGCCTGTACCACGAGCTGCCGGGTGGAGGGGTCAAAGTATTTCAGGACCGGCCTTATGCCACGCAAGATTCCATAGCAGGTGGCTGCAACCTTCTTCGTGTGGCCTGTGAAGGTAAGCGCAGGGTCCAACCAGATTCCTAGGTTTTTCACTTCGGAAGCTGGAATAGGAATAATGCCCAGCTCAGGAGGCCACCACTGGTTTCCCCATAGCTCAGCATGTTTCCCCAAGACCAACACCTCAGTTTTGGTGGCGTTCAACTGAAGGCAGTTGGTACGCAGCCAACTCGCTACAGCCACAAGTCCAGCTCGGAATCTGGGGGCCTCCACCTCAGGGTCTCCACTAAGTGTCACCGCCGCTGCGTGTCGTCCGCATATGAGGTCATCGTCAGACCCCACTGTTTGACGACCGCAGCTAGCGGTTTCACGTAGAGGTTGAACAAGATGGGGCTCAACGACGATCCCTGTGGGACCCCCAGATCCAAGGGATAGATGGTAGATTGGCAAGGTGGTATTGCCACTTTAAAGGTTCGCTCTGAGAGGAAAGATCGAAACCACTGGAGGGCAATACCTGCCACTCCAGCTTCCTCTAGGCGTTGAATCAGTATCTGGTGGGACACAGTATCGAAAGCAGCGCTCAGATCTAATAAAAGGAGCGCTGCCGTACGTCCGGAGTCAAGCACCAGGCGTAAATGCTCGATGATATAGAGCAAAGCAGTCTCGGTACTGTGTCCTGGCCGGAAGCCATTATGGCTGGGGTCCAGTATCTGATTACGAGCCAGATGTTCAGACAAGATCGAGTTGACATGGGCTTCAGTAACTTTAGCCATCCAAGGCAATAAAGATATGGGGCGATAGTTTTCTGGCAGAAGGGGGTCAGATGTTGCCTTTTTTAAGATAGGGGTCACTACCGCCTGCTTCCATAACGCGGGAATCGTTCCCATTGACAGCGACATGTTGATTAAATTTAACATGGGAACTCGGCACAGCGGAGCAAGCGTATTGATAAGAGCTGGCTTCAGCGGGTCCAGAGGAGAGCCTGATTTAACGCTGAGGCTAGGTAGGATTTGAGAATTCCTTTACTATGGAATACAGTTCTTTATGGGAATTGCCAGCTTGTTCAATTCTCGTTCCTAGGTAATCTTTCTTAGCAGCGGCTATCTGACACATGTATTCCTTATGTGTAGATTTATATTGTTGTTTGTCCATGGCGTCCTTGGATTTTCGCCATTTACGCTCGGCACACCTGGTGGCCTGCTTGACAAGTTTTAACTCAGGTGTAAACCAGGGGGACCTCGCGTTTGGACGTTTAGTTTGCTGTTTTGGGGCAATATGATCTAATGCCTTAGTGATCGCTTTATCTAGATCTAATACTGCCTTGTCTGGGTCTGTATTAGAAGTCACAGGGGAAGGTGAGAATGCGCTAGCGAAAGAATCAGGGTTAATTTTATTCCAGGGCCTGCTTAATTTCACCTCCTTTACGTGGGCAGCTTTAATCATCTTCACACTAATGTTGATCTTTATTACCATGTGGTCAGACCATATAACTGGACAGAGTTCAACAATCTGAATACCTTGAGAATTGGGGCAAAGGAAGTCTAAAGTGTGGCCGGCATTGTGTGTGGGACCAGTTTCCAGTAACGTCATGCCCAATGCATTTAAGCTATCCATAAGTTGTAAGGTGTGAGTATCTTGCTGTAATTCAATATGGTAGTTGCAGTCGCCTATTAGCAAAAAATTATTACAGGCTAGAACATGCGGAGCCAGGATCTCCAGTAGCTGGGTTGCGAAGTGAGTTTTGTTTTCAGGTGGTCTATAGACAAGCGCACCTTTCCAGGATTCCTTACTGTTTAAATTAAGGGAGAAGATAAGAAATTCTCCTCGTTCGGAGATTTGTGTATCAATAATAGAGATTTTTAAAAAGGATTTAAATACTATTGCTGTTCCTCCCCCCCTCTTAGCAGTCCTGTCTAGTCTGATAAAGCTGTAACCCCCAGGTAGAGCTGTCGCGAGATCTGGAAGGGATGTGTCTTGAAGCCATGTCTCAGTCACGAAGAAGAGATCTGTTTTTTCTTGGTCTATGTAGATCAAGGCACACCATCAATCACGAACACTGGCCTCCTCCAAAAGCTGCCTGCTAATCCAAAACATTGCAAATGTGTTTTGGTGTGCACTACCTTGTGAAACAACTATAATGCAGACACATAAGTGTTACCTACACAATTTGTCATATGAACACATTCAAAACATGAACAACTCTTAACAAGTGTTGGGAGTGCCAAGGTACATACCTCAATGTGAGACAACTTCTAATGTGTCAGTCCACACAGGGGCATCTATCACCAGATCATACAGGTTCTAGCACATAACTCCCACTGGATGTCATGTGAAGTGGCCCACATGTCCCAAATCAGGACAATACGTAAGCTAATGTGTCTGCAATTGTGTAGTACAAAACCATTGCTGCATCGTGGACACACCCTTATCCACATGCTAAATGTCAACGCCTTAGTGTGCACACCAAGACAAAACAGCTTTGCACCAGAAGTACATACATGTGGGTAAAAGTATTGAGGCACAATCATCTCTGGAAGCAAATGACATAGCCTGTAAAGCCCCTAATGAGAGCACTGTCCACCATCACAGGGGAAGTGCCTAGTTTAAAATTCCAAGACACAATTTACATTCACAGGTCAAAACTGCCAAGGACCAAACAGGCAGGCCCATTACACCACTCCAGCACAACACCCACATCACTCAGTCAATGTGATTGATACAGCCCAAGAAGTGAGAACTCAGAATCAGGGTAACATAAACAGTGCAGCAACTTCACAAAAACTACACCAAGGTCACCGCGTGGGGCTGGCAATACATATTAGTCACAACCAACCAACAACAGAGTGTTATGAATAGGCACACAGGCCAGTGTGAGCATGCACAAGCCAAATCTTGTATCTATGGCCAGTGTGCACATGCAGAAGACACATGATAAATACAAACTATGCAAGGCACCAATCCCACAGATACTGACCCATCCTGAACACACATAGAATGGGCACAGTGTTGCATGAAACACATGATTTGGATACCAGGGTGTCTCAGGGGACTGTAGTGGGCACACAGATCCATGGGTCTAGAAAATGCTGACTGTCTCAGGATTACCCGTCATGACAATATGCATATCTCACAAATGATGTCTGAGAATGCAACATGGGTCATGCATGATGCAAGTGTGTGCATTTTAAACCACACACTCCTATGTTGAGACTCATCATCAGTGCAAACATATGTGAAGGCCAAACACAGTGCACCGGTCAGGGCACAGGCAAGGTACCAACCCATGTCACAAACATCCCTCACACATGATGCGCTAATCAATGTGCAGTCTAATGACCTTGCACCCTAGAGGAACATGTGCAAATGTGAAAACACACAGATCAGGGGACACCTGTGGAGGAGGGGAAGGGATGAAAAAGAGCACCCGCTGAATATGTGGAATTGAAAATACAATGCACAAATAGCCTGCCTGACCAGAATTGTGGGAGTGTTTCCAGGATTTAGAGCACCTCAAGTAGCAGCTGACACACAACACTACAAACAGCCATGTACCTACCCCCTCCTTGCTGCTGTCTCTCCTGCAACTGCCTATGGAGGTCTGGAAAGACCACTGCCAGGACCCGGAGCATCTGGGGGGTGAGGTGGCGGCTTCCAACATGCCGGCGTGGGGCCTCCATCTTCAGCTGGACCCGGGCGATACGCCGGGTCTAGCACCGGATGTCTTGCCACGTCTTCCTGACGTTCCTCAGCCGCCCGCGATGGCCCCCCACACTCCTGACAGCCCTGACGATCTCCATCCATATCTCTCCGATCTCATAGGCAGATACCTGTCAGGAACAACAAGTGCTTCAACATCAGTACACCTGCTCCATGTCCCAGAGACACACGCTTACACACCATTGATAATGTGAATAGGGCTTTGGATTGTGGTATATAAATAAATAATACCGGATCTAGGTTTGACTGGACATAGCAATAACAGATAGCTCAATAAATAAGAGTCAAGATTCGAGGTAGTAGGAGTTTGCAGGTTTAATACAGCATAAAGGACAGGAACAGGACAACCTGCACAGGAATAGGATGGCAGAGCCCGGCAGCTGCCGGGGCTGGATCTGGGATGAGCGCGCTAACTTTAATAACAGTACACAAGCATATATACTAAAACAGTTGCATTGCAATACATACAATAGGCGGAGCAGTGGGTGTGGTCAATAGCAGTCGCGAAAGATAAGGGTGAAAGTAGGTGTAACAGGAGGCGTATACATAGACATGTGATGTAAACGTAACAGAATATGTCATAAATGGGGCGGAAACATGGAGGGGGCTACCTAAGGAGCCGGGACCTCTAACCTAATGGTGCGCACAAACTGACAATGACGTGTTACTAGGAGAAGCTGGGGGCTATGACTTCTGCGCTAGGAGCAGAGACTGAAGTCTGGAGAGTCAGGGCGACATGTACCTAAACAATATCTAGTATCTGATGTTTAGAGAACATGTTGATAGAATCCAAAAGTTATCGGGGTAAAGGCTAACAGACTCTAAGACTGGTGCATGCATTATTCTACATGTAGTGCGTGATGAAGAATATTAAATGACCATAAATACAGTATTTCTCTTACATGGAGACGTAAAGGCTAGACTGTGACGGAAACTATTGATGCGATTCAGTAGCTTAGGAATGCAGAGAAGGAGGGCTGGACTGATAACTAGAATCATAACATACGCTTGGCAGACTCGTAGGCAGAGCCAGGCCGAGCCGGGCACTGTGAGGCAGGAAGTAAGTGAAGGGTCAGGAACACAGGTGGGGGCTGTATCGCTCCTCAGCGAGGGCTCAGGAGACAGGAGCTGAATCTGGTGTCCGGGCCCTTTTGAGGCCTAGAAACGGGGACTTTACAATGAAATAACGTGCACACTGAGAGACGTGGCAACGTAACTTTACATAGGCCTATTACTCGTAGTTTTCACGAGAACTGGTAACTGGCATACTAGGGATGGACACAACTGTAATTGCGTCTTTAATCAAACATGAGGAATACATATGCATCTTAATCATGCACATACAACATAGGATGGGGAACACGTAGGGACACAGAACATGGCAAAATTTACTTTTCCACATTCCCTCCTTGTCACTACATTTCCATCAGGAAACATCAATATTCATGATACCATCTATCATTTCATATAGTATCATTTGCTCGTCTCGAATTTTCTTGGAACTGGATTTAGAACGGGACTTGGGACTAGGAATACAAGAGGTAGCACAAATGCCGCAAATCGCAGGGCCACATTGTATACAGAGGCAGCAACTGAATATGATCGCTACTGCAATACCTAGAAAGGACAAGACTTTCCATCCCCAAGCGGAAATTATATTCCAGAACCAACCGGACCATGTCCAGGTGCCTGGATCTTGGTGTAACATATGGGCAATTTTATGGAGTCTGGTTATAGCTGAATAAACAGACGGCGCGTTATTAGGAATGAAAATGCAGCAACTAGATCCGATAACTCTACATGCCCCGCCCCTATCGGCCAGTATGACGTCAAGGACGAGACGATTCTGGAGCACGACAATTCTCATAAAGGATTGCTCTTCGGTTAAGTTACCTAGAGCAGAGGTAGTCTCAATCACTACTGCTTCAAGGGTTCTGGTTAATCTACGTATCAGTTTACTATTCACAACAGTACCTAAATAGGGAAATACACCTTTATTGATATCTATATATTGTTCTATAGCAGTTTCAGTATAATCGACAATCGGGAGGTCTCTCTTGTGTCTGATGTGTACTAGGTGGGAATTCCTATGGTAGTCAGGTGGGGCTAGAAAAACTGGTGGCAGAAGGAAGGCAATGTAACAGGTTCCCTCCCAATCGAGGGGCAGACGGACATATGCGGTCTGACCACAAACAAAATAAGAATGACGTGAAGCTTTGAAAATAGATTTCCTACTGTCACTATACTTGACAATAGTAGTACAATCACTATGTCCTACATGTACGGAACCATTCTTTCTGACACATAATTCGCCTTTGACTGGTAATACTGACATAGCAGGGAAGTCTGGAGTAGTATCAGACTGAACATTCAGGACCATGAAATTCGAAGAATAATTACCTAAATTATAAACTTCATTTTCTAGATCTAGCCCTATTCTGTGGGGAAGACCTTGCTTGTCTGGAAAACATGTACTGTTAAGAAAAGACTTATCTGTTGAGGATGACGTTAACGTGGACCATGCTCCACACGAACCGTTATGTGAAAATGGATAAGGAAACAGTGGCAGAACTCCCTTCGGTGTCTGGAAAGGGGGGAGTCGACCACACACCCAACAATTAGTGGCATTGCTGGTCTGGTGTGAATAATGTAACATGCGGATAAAGGAATTATTACGCATAGCAAGACGATAAGAAAGTTCATGAGGAGGCAGATCACTAAACGTGTGCTCTACTGTAACAATAGAAGACTTTTTTACATGAGAAACTGGAAAACACAAATAAAATGCATAACCTGTGCAGGTAATCATGAGGCTGAAAAACAATATGAAACTTAGAAAAACGATACATCGGATTGAGTTTTGACTAACTCTCTCACTATGGGGGTCTATTTTATACATGTCAGAAACCGGTCTAACCGTTTCACCTAGGGGAGGACTTAGACAATCAAACTGGCTGACTTATTTTACTAGACCTTAATTTTAGCTTATACTCCTGTTGCGGAGTTTTCTCTAACAGGGAGGGTTTAGTATCATTGTCTTTTGCGGGACAGTCCTTAAGAATAGTACTTTGGCAGTCTTTCAAATCCTCGGGAATGTTCTTGGCAACAGTCTTTAATCCATAAAACTTTTTCACGTGAGACAGGTGGACCCAGCCCTTCCTGCCTTCCAGCTTGACGGCAGTACGGGTGGCCAGGAGGACCTGTTTTGGCTCCTTCCAGCGAGGCTCCAGCGGACTTGAACGATCAAAGTTCCTCACAAGAACTAGATTTCCGGAAACGATCTCATGCGGTGCCACCTCGGTATTCTCTGGAAATGCGGCGGCAACCTGTGAACGACAAGAGTGTAGGGCAGACATCAAGGAAGCTAGGTAATCTGTCAGCATATTACTTGAAACATCGGTAATACTTCGGGGTCTAGGTGTACCGCACATATTAGGGGGGCGGCCAAATACGACCTCGTACGGGGACAGACCTGATCTGGAATGTGCGACCATGCGCATATAAAACAGAGCGACTGGCAGAGCTACTAGCCAGTCTACACCTTTCTCTTTACAAATCTTGGCAATACGGATTTTCAGGGTCTGGTTATGTCTCTCTACGAGACCGGCTGCTTCTGGATGGCGTACACAATGGAACTTCCACTGGTACCCTAACAACAGGGAGATGTGTTTCATGAGCTCAGATGAGAATGGCTGGCCGTTATCAGAATATACGACTCTAGGGAGTCCGTAGCGGGGGAAGAATTCACGAACCAACTGCTTGGCAGTGGTCGCGGCTGTGTAATCTGGAACTGGATATGCTTCTGTCCATCTGGACAAAGCGCATACAACTACAAGGACATACTTGAAACCTCGACATCGCTCCATCTGAATATAATCCATCTGGAGGACTTCAAAAGGGTGGTCAGGGGGCTGGAATCCACCTTGTTCCACCGGGACACTTTTACCTGGATTGAACTGGCAACATATCATACAGGTACGGACTTTCTGCTTGGCTGCAGCTCGTAAATGCTTGTTGAACCAAATGTTCTGGATACTGTCTAACATAGCTTTTTCCCCTAAATGTGCTGGACTATGTGCGGTATTGATAATGACTTGAACCATAGAGTCGGGGAGAAACCATGTGGCTCTACCCTTCGTTACCCAACCCTGATCTGTCTGGACCCCTCCTTGTTCGGACCATTTCCTGATGTCTTCGGGAGTAGCATGTAACTGGATATCTATGACATCTTGAGTAGGGTCCTTAACTGTCATACATGTAGTCGGATCGGGAGTATATGTCTGTGTCGGATTAACTGGAATGTCTGGAGTCTGTGCTGTAAGCTTGGCTGTGCGATCTGCTAGATCATTACCTTGAGAAATAATGTCAGTAACTTTCGTATGTGCTTTGCATTTCATGATAGCAATAGATGTCGGTAAATGTATGGCATCTAACAGAGCTTGAATAAGGAGACCATGCTGAATCTTGGTTCCATGAGAAGTCATGAAACCTCTCTCCTGCCAGAGCACTCCAAAGTCGTGTACGACTCCAAATGCGTAGCGTGAATCTGTATAAACATTAACTTTCAGGTTCTTGGCGTGTATGCAGGCTTGTGTCAGAGCAATTAGCTCTGCTGCTTGAGCAGACAGGGTGTCAATACGGTGTGTTTCTATAACTTCAGTGTCAGTAGTCACTGCATACGCGGCTACTAGTTCTCCTGTACCTGTTCTCATACATGAACCATCCACATAAAGTGTCAGGTCGGGATCTGGTAATGGAATATCTGTCAGATCTTGTCTTGGCTTAGTCATAGTGTTAACTACTTCCACACAGTCGTGTGTGACAGGATTCGAATTAACTGACGGTAACAGTGTAGCAGGATTTAAAATGTTGCAGCGTCTGATTTCTATGTGTGGCTGGAACAGTGTCAATTCATAACCTGTTAAACGTGCAATTGTCAAGTGTTGAGTTTGTGTTCGGTTTAAAAGAACTTCCACGGAGTGTGGAACTTGTACTGTCAGGGAATGTCCTAATACTATGGAATCACTTTGTCTGATAGCTAGTGCTGTGGCTGCAACTGACTTAAGGCACGCAGGCAGAGCCTGGGCTACTGGATCTCATGTGCTCGAAAAATAAGCACAGGGCTTGTATTGTCCTGCTTGATCTTGTGTGAGAACAGATAATGCTGTACCTTCGCGTTCTGTTACAAAAAGTGTAAAAGGCTTACAGTAGTTCGGTGTAGCTAGAACTGGAGCTTGGCATAAAGCTTTCTTTAACTCATTGAAACTAAGTGTATGTTCAGATGTCCAAGGGAGGACAGTCGATACGGCTGCCTCCTGTGTCGTTAACTGTATCAGTGGTTTAGCTAGAAATGCATACTGAGGAATCCATTGTCTGCAGTAAGAAGTAAGGCCAATAAAAGCACGTACCTCCTTCTGGGTCTTGGGTTGAGGAAGACTCGCTATTAACTGGATACGGTCTGGTGTCAACTGCCTACCCCACTTGGACAGTAAGTGGCCTAAGTAGATCACTTGCTGGACACATAATTGAAGCTTAGAAGGGGACACCTTGTGCCCCATCTCGGCAAGGAAATACAAGACTGTAAGTGATGCTTGCTCGCAAGCACGTTCAGAACGGGCTGTGATCAGTAGATCATCGACATACTGGAGCAGGGCAGTGTCTGTTGGCATGTGAATGTTGTCTAGTTGTCTCTTAAGTGCTTGACTGTAAATGCTAGGACTTTCTGTGAAACCTTGAGGAGCTCGTGTGAACATATAGCTCCTTCCATTTAAACAAAATCCGAAAAGAAACTGGCTGTCTGGATGAATGGGGACGCTGAAAAACGCGTTCTTGAGGTCTATGACTGTGAAAAATGAGGCTTCGGAATCAATGGCTGTCAATAGGGAAGAGATATCGGGGACAACTGGGTACTGGGGAATAATACATTTATTGAGTTCTCGAAGGTCAATCACTAATCGATATACTGGGGGTGCATTTGGATCAGTACGTTTCATGACTGGAATGATCGGAGAATTACATATATTGGAGTCAGTTTCTACAACTACTCCTTGAGCCATGAGCTCGTTAATAATTTTGGATAAGGCTGCTACAGCCTCAGGTGGTAATCTGTACTGTCTGATTCGTGGCAGGACTACACCTGGTTTGAGAGTCACACGATGGGGTGTGATTTGCATGAAGCCAACATCAGTTGGACCTTGCGCCCATAGATGCTGCGGAACATTGGACAATCTTGGATCAAAATCTCGTAGTACATAGTGACCCTTGAAGTCACGTAGAAACAGTCGTATTCCCTCGGGGGAACAGCAAATAACTGCACCTAATTCTTTCAGTGTTCTAATACCTAACAGATTTTCTGGACATGACTTCGTAAGTAACAGATCAGTAGTGCGGGACAATGGACCTACTTCTAGAGTAACTGGCTTAGATATCTCGTTTACAATAGGCTTTCCTGAAAATCCAAGGGAAACATTTCTAGAGCCTGAGAGCGGAGCCCCTGGAACTTCGGCGTGACTGATGGTCGTCCTACTTGCCCCTGTATCAATCAGAAACTTTCTGTCTTTCCCTAGTACCTGACTATGAACATAGGGACCTTCTTGATCTACAGGAATCTCGATGAGAGGCAAGCCTACCTCCCTCTCTAGGCTGTTTCATGAATACTGTTGGTACTCTGGATACTCTGCCTGAGCATACTGGTACATCTGCTGTGTAACATGCTGTGTTGCAGCAATAGGCTGCGGTGCTGGAACTGTCTGTTGTACATTCTGTGGCTGAGAAGTCTGTGAAACTTGTTCTTGTCTAGGCGGACGTGGTCTTTCTTTAGTCTTACCAGTAGCTATATTATGTTTCAGAACTGCACACTCGTTTATGAAATGACCTGGCTGTTTACAATAATTGCATGTCCCTTTAACGGGAGCTGCAGGATGACTGGCTTGATTCGGACCCCTCTTCTGACTGTCTTGAGGAACAGATTGTGCAACTAGTACTTTCATTTTCGTGTCTTTCATACGTTTTCTCTCGTGATCTTGCTCTTCTCTGATTCTATTCTGGTGGTACTGGAGCATCTGTAACATCTGGGACGGGGTACTAGCTTGCCATGTACTTTCGACTTTCAAAACTCGATTCTTAACTTGTGGACTTGAATTCTCGACTAATTTAGTAACAAAAAGATGAGGGTATGACTCACTACTTGTCTTCAAGCCACTGTTTATAATAAAACATTTTTCAAATCTAGAATAAAAATCACTAGTGTCTTCGTCTTGTTTCTGTTTACAGGCTGAGATTGCATCCCAGTCTTCCTTTTTAGTGGCTAACAATCTGGGCAAAACTTGTATTAACAATTCAGGTAATTCTTTACATTTCTCTCCAAGACCGGTACCTGGTACTCGTATCTTATCTTCAGCTTCTAGAACTGCCCAATCGATCTTTTTCTCTTCCACCTCCCATTCTTTTTCCTTGAGTTTCTCGTATACCCCTGCGGGCAACAGGACCTTTAGCATTTTAATAATATCTGGATACGTGTATTCTCCCATACGGAGCATGTCTTTTAATTCTCGGTGGAACCCTGCTGGATCTTTGTCATGACAGGGAATTAATTTCTTCATTTCTAAGAGTTCCATCTTTGTAATCGGAGTGTAAACAAACACTCGTTGCATTTCACCATCTGCTGTCCTGACTGGGTGTACTTCTCGTAACGGATTCTGTCTGTCTATGTAAAAGGGTTTACTTTCTGGATGTGAGACATGAACAAAATGCGGGTTCAGAAACATACTATATTTGTGACGCTGTTCTAAAATGACACTAATTAAATCGGTACCTAAACCTTTCCATTTATACTGGAGTAACTCGTTCAGGACATCATGTAACGGACCTGGATCAGAATGTTGACCCTCATACAATGTGATGAGGTGCTGGATCATATACATACCCACCAGTCGCTGCTCGGCTGGGGGCAGTTTCAGAAACATTTGTGCCACTATTTCGTCTGGAAAAGTGGTAGAATCAGTAATCCATCGGACTGCTGATCGGGCTAGTTCTTGTTCATGCATAGTACTTAACTCACTATAACCGATTCGTGATTTCAGAATTTGATCGGTAGCTTGAAATACTTGTTCTAGAGAACCTTGTTCTGGTGCTGGAAGATGAACAGTTTTCTTGCGTTCTAGGCGTAAATGGCGGTCTGGAAATCTAGATTTACCTACATACGCTATTCTGGCGGGATTCTCGTCGTCTACCTCTTCAGTAGAAGAGTCATTCTCTTTCTCGCTTACTTGTGCTGCTTTACGTTGTTCGTGTAACCTTATTATTTCCTTACGAATTTTCTTGTACATACTCTCTATACTACTGATAGTTCTGTGCTTACCCTCGGCTATATTATCACTCCACCTTGTCAGGATTCTCATTTCGCTCGGATCTTTGGACGGATAATCTTGTTCCCTTATTAAACAATTAATCAGAAACTTTAATATCATGAGCTGGATTTCAGCTTTCCTTTGAGACATGGCTTCGCCAATACTTTCTGGATCATCCCCTGTACGGATGAAACGATATATTCTGTCTAGATCTTCTTTCATATTCGGTAGGGTGTCCAAATACCCGGTCACCTGTCTTACACGTATGGAATATATAACCGTACTATCATCACCTGCGACTGGATCATAGCGGCATTCAGTAAGAGCTCGTCGGATATCTGCAACGGACTTATATTTGGGCGTACGCTGTAACGCACATTCATGTAACTCGACTAACGTTACTCGTTGGTGTGGTGGCAGGGTACCAGGAGGACCTCCTCCTGCGGCCCCTAAACTGGAATCGTCGACTGATACTCTTCGTGCTGGCAGAGTGGCGGGAAATTGTAATGTAGGCTGGACCGGGGGTACCGTAGCAGATACTCCGGTGTCTGGAGGAGCAGGAATGGCATGATTTACAGGGACTGGCGGAACAGGATTTGCATATTCTGGGACTGTGTCGTCCAAGTAGGACGAGATGAAAATATCAGCTGCGGTCGGTTTGTGACGTAGCTTGGTCGGAACCAATGGTGGCGGAAAATTACTGGAAGCCTCCGGGGTCGCTTTTGGCAAGCCCTCGGCAAGAAGAGGATACATACCCTTAATAAGGGCATGCCTCTGTCTATCTGACTGTTCGGTTTTGACTCGTTCACCTATCTCGATTAATTCCCTTTCTTGGGCTCGTTCTATGGATTCTCTACTTAATTCTGACTTTCTGATTTCTTTTTCGGTTCTTTTATGAGATTCTTTGCGCCATAACTCGATGGCATCTTTCTGTGACTGTCTGGCTTTCTTTTTCCATAATGCTTCCTCTACTCGCATGATGCACTCGGCATCCCATGTACCCGATACGGGCCATCTGTACTTTTCTTCTAACTGTTTGGTATACTCTACCCATAAATCTAGATATAATATGGCACTTATGCCATGCTTCTGATACATAAAATGACCTGGACTGTCCCTAGGCGGGACAGGAACTGCTGCTTCTAACAGACCTTTTCTGGTTTTTAACTGACGTAGTCTGGAAAATAACGGCATGACTGAACTGTAATCTAGACACAATACAATACACAATGAACACGATAATTACACCACTCTCATACCACGACATTAAAATACATGAAGAACATTTAAAATAACAGTTCGAACAGAATACTACCTGGAATACGGAAAACAGAATACATGGATTTTCTCGAGAACAGAACTGACTAGAACAGAAACTAGATGCACTGCTGAAACAGTACGAAACTTACCGGTCTCATAAAGAGACACGTCAGGACCCGCATCCACCGAAGTGGACACTTCGTTTTGGGATCTGTGTACCACCAAACCCCACGGACCAGAGACAATTAGATTGACCCTGTCTAGATACTACCCCAGCAACGGTACTCACCGGGCAGCAAGAACGGAAGGCCTCGGACTGGACTGGACTGCTTCGACGCCAGACGGACGAACTTCGGACTTCTGTTACGGGTGGGCCTCCGGATACCTCGGACCTTGGACTCTCGGCTTGGGCTCTGGTCGGGACTCGCCGCGTTCCTCCACCGCCTCGTCTGGATGCTGGACCGCAACCTCCGTCTCCTCCGTGGGCCTGAGGGATACTTGAAGCAGAAATATCTGCACGTGGCCGGTATGGTTCCGTCACGGCTGCAGAGGATCAGGGGGCATACGTGGCTTCACCGGCGCGTGGGGAAAGGGCAAGTCCCTGTTCGGGCGCCATTATGTGGTATATAAATAAATAATACCGGATCTAGGTTTGACTGGACATAGCAATAACAGATAGCTCAATAAATAAGAGTCAAGATTCGAGGTAGTAGGAGTTTGCAGGTTTAATACAGCATAAAGGACAGGAACAGGACAACCTGCACAGGAATAGGATGGCAGAGCCCGGCAGCTGCCGGGGCTGGATCTGGGATGAGCGCGCTAACTTTAATAACAGTACACAAGCATATATACTAAAACAGTTGCATTGCAATACATACAATAGGCGGAGCAGTGGGTGTGGTCAATAGCAGTCGCGAAAGATAAGGGTGAAAGTAGGTGTAACAGGAGGCGTATACATAGACATGTGATGTAAACGTAACAGAATATGTCATAAATGGGGCGGAAACATGGAGGGGGCTACCTAAGGAGCCGGGACCTCTAACCTAATGGTGCGCACAAACTGACAATGACGTGTTACTAGGAGAAGCTGGGGGCTATGACTTCTGCGCTAGGAGCAGAGACTGAAGTCTGGAGAGTCAGGGCGACATGTACCTAAACAATATCTAGTATCTGATGTTTAGAGAACATGTTGATAGAATCCAAAAGTTATCGGGGTAAAGGCTAACAGACTCTAAGACTGGTGCATGCATTATTCTACATGTAGTGCGTGATGAAGAATATTAAATGACCATAAATACAGTATTTCTCTTACATGGAGACGTAAAGGCTAGACTGTGACGGAAACTATTGATGCGATTCAGTAGCTTAGGAATGCAGAGAAGGAGGGCTGGACTGATAACTAGAATCATAACATACTCTTGGCAGACTCGTAGGCAGAGCCAGGCCGAGCCGGGCACTGTGAGGCAGGAAGTAAGTGAAGGGTCAGGAACACAGGTGGGGGCTGTATCGCTCCTCAGCGAGGGCTCAGGAGACAGGAGCTGAATCTGGTGTCCGGGCCCTTTTGAGGCCTAGAAACGGGGACTTTACAATGAAATAACGTGCACACTGAGAGACGTGGCAACGTAACTTTACATAGGCCTATTACTCGTAGTTTTCACGAGAACTGGTAACTGGCATACTAGGGATGGACACAACTGTAATTGCGTCTTTAATCAAACATGAGGAATACATATGCATCTTAATCATGCACATACAACATAGGATGGGGAACACGTAGGGACACAGAACATGGCAAAATTTACTTTTCCACAGGATGCTGACAGGACTTGCATTATTGTCCATGTGAATTAGGCATATGGGCAAACCCAAACACACCACATGCCTTTGAAAGTCAACATATGGAATAAGGGGTGCAACACACTCACTGATCATGGCACACACTGTACAATACATGCAAATGCAGGTAGTGGGACAGCACGTGACAACCTGTCACATATCCTACTCGACTTAAGAACCCACAGCAGACTAGACAGACACACCCTGGCACAGATCACTCGCCTGTCAGTGTCAACAGTGTATAAAACCTTCATTTTGCACATGTCCCACTTGACAAAGAGGTGCCACAGGTGTTGTGCTAACTGTGTAAGTCATTTACAACAAGAGGTGGTGATGGACAGAGTCTCTGAATTAAGCAGAGTACTCTCACCCAGTCAAGAGATCAGGGCTAGATCCAACACCGTTTTTTAGCTCATTGCACCATCCCAGTTTCAGAACCTGGCTGTATGCAAATTAGTCTGTCCCTGGCCCAGTGCATCATGGGAACAGGGCAGACCAGACTACAAAAGCCAATTCTTACACTGGGAAGGAAACAAGCTTCCGGGGACCGGTTTCTGCCATTTCAGGCGTCTTCGGCCCGGCTTGCTTGAATCCTGATGGTGCAATGAGCAAGGGACTCACATCTGAGTATACCCTTCCACGCTTAGGGTGGACAAAATAATTTACAACAAGAGGTGGTGATGGACAGAGTCTCTGAATTAAGCAGAGTACTCTCACCCAGTCAAGAGATCAGGGCTAGATCCAACACCGTTTTTTAGCTCATTGCACCATCCCAGTTTCAGAACCTGGCTGTATGCAAATTAGTCTGTCCCTGGCCCAGTGCATCATGGGAACAGGGCAGACCAGACTACAAAAGCCAATTCTTACACTGGGAAGGAAACAGCTTCCGGGGACCGGTTTCTGCCATTTCAGGCGTCTTCGGCCCGGCTTGCTTGAATCCTGATGGTGCAATGAGCAAGGGACTCACATCTGAGTATACCCTTCCACGCTTAGGGTGGACAAAATAATTTACAACAAGAGGTGGTGATGGACAGAGTCTCTGAATTAAGCAGAGTACTCTCACCCAGTCAAGAGATCAGGGCTAGATCCAACACCGTTTTTTAGCTCATTGCACCATCCCAGTTTCAGAACCTGGCTGTATGCAAATTAGTCTGTCCCTGGCCCAGTGCATCATGGGAACAGGGCAGACCAGACTACAAAAGCCAATTCTTACACTGGGAAGGAAACAAGCTTCCGGGGACCGGTTTCTGCCATTTCAGGCGTCTTCGGCCCGGCTTGCTTGAATCCTGATGGTGCAATGAGCAAGGGACTCACATCTGAGTATACCCTTCCACGCTTAGGGTGGACAAAATAATTTACAACAAGAGGTGGTGATGGACAGAGTCTCTGAATTAAGCAGAGTACTCTCACCCAGTCAAGAGATCAGGGCTAGATCCAACACCGTTTTTTAGCTCATTGCACCATCCCAGTTTCAGAACCTGGCTGTATGCAAATTAGTCTGTCCCTGGCCCAGTGCATCATGGGAACAGGGCAGACCAGACCAGACTACAAAAGCCAATTCTTACACTGGGAAGGAAACAAGCTTCCGGGGACCGGTTTCTGCCATTTCAGGCGTCTTCGGCCCGTCTTGCTTGAATCCTGATGGTGCAATGAGCAAGGGACTCACATCTGAGTATACCCTTCCACGCTTAGGGTGGACAAAATAATTTACAACAAGAGGTGGTGATGGACAGAGTCTCTGAATTAAGCAGAGTACTCTCACCCAGTCAAGAGATCAGGGCTAGATCCAACACCGTTTTTTAGCTCATTGCACCATCCCAGTTTCAGAACCTGGCTGTATGCAAATTAGTCTGTCCCTGGCCCAGTGCATCATGGGAACAGGGCAGACCAGACTACAAAAGCCAATTCTTACACTGGGAATGAAACAAGCTTCCGGGGACCGGTTTCTGCCATTTCAGGCGTCTTCGGCCCGGCTTGCTTGAATCCTGATGGTGCAATGAGCAAGGGACTCACATCTGAGTATACCCTTCCACACTTAGGGTGGACAAAATAATTTACAACAAGAGGTGGTGATGGACAGAGTCTCTGAATTAAGCAGAGTACTCTCACCCAGTCAAGAGATCAGGGCTAGATCCAACACCGTTTTTTAGCTCATTGCACCATCCCAGTTTCAGAACCTGGCTGTATGCAAATTAGTCTGTCCCTGGCCCAGTGCATCATGGGAACAGGGCAGACCAGACTACAAAAGCCAATTCTTACACTGGGAAGGAAACAAGCTTCCGGGGACCGGTTTCTGCCATTTCAGGCGTCTTCGGCCCGTCTTGCTTGAATCCTGATGGTGCAATGAGCAAGGGACTCACATCTGAGTATACCCTTCCACGCTTAGGGTGGACAAAATAATTTACAACAAGAGGTGGTGATGGACAGAGTCTCTGAATTAAGCAGAGTACTCTCACCCAGTCAAGAGATCAGGGCTAGATCCAACACCGTTTTTTAGCTCATTGCACCATCCCAGTTTCAGAACCTGGCTGTATGCAAATTAGTCTGTCCCTGGCCCAGTGCATCATGGGAACAGGGCAGACCAGACTACAAAAGCCAATTCTTACACTGGGAAGGAAACAAGCTTCCGGGGACCGGTTTCTGCCATTTCAGGCGTCTTCGGCCCGGCTTGCTTGAATCCTGATGGTGCAATGAGCAAGGGACTCACATCTGAGTATACCCTTCCACGCTTAGGGTGGACAAAATAATTTACAACAAGAGGTGGTGATGGACAGAGTCTCTGAATTAAGCAGAGTACTCTCACCCAGTCAAGAGATCAGGGCTAGATCCAACACCGTTTTTTAGCTCATTGCACCATCCCAGTTTCAGAACCTGGCTGTATGCAAATTAGTCTGTCCCTGGCCCAGTGCATCATGGGAACAGGGCAGACCAGACCAGACTACAAAAGCCAATTCTTACACTGGGAAGGAAACAAGCTTCCGGGGACCGGTTTCTGCCATTTCAGGCGTCTTCGGCCCGTCTTGCTTGAATCCTGATGGTGCAATGAGCAAGGGACTCACATCTGAGTATACCCTTCCACGCTTAGGGTGGACAAAATAATTTACAACAAGAGGTGGTGATGGACAGAGTCTCTGAATTAAGCAGAGTACTCTCACCCAGTCAAGAGATCAGGGCTAGATCCAACACCGTTTTTTAGCTCATTGCACCATCCCAGTTTCAGAACCTGGCTGTATGCAAATTAGTCTGTCCCTGGCCCAGTGCATCATGGGAACAGGGCAGACCAGACTACAAAAGCCAATTCTTACACTGGGAATGAAACAAGCTTCCGGGGACCGGTTTCTGCCATTTCAGGCGTCTTCGGCCCGGCTTGCTTGAATCCTGATGGTGCAATGAGCAAGGGACTCACATCTGAGTATACCCTTCCACACTTAGGGTGGACAAAATAATTTACAACAAGAGGTGGTGATGGACAGAGTCTCTGAATTAAGCAGAGTACTCTCACCCAGTCAAGAGATCAGGGCTAGATCCAACACCGTTTTTTAGCTCATTGCACCATCCCAGTTTCAGAACCTGGCTGTATGCAAATTAGTCTGTCCCTGGCCCAGTGCATCATGGGAACAGGGCAGACCAGACTACAAAAGCCAATTCTTACACTGGGAAGGAAACAAGCTTCCGGGGACCGGTTTCTGCCATTTCAGGCGTCTTCGGCCCGTCTTGCTTGAATCCTGATGGTGCAATGAGCAAGGGACTCACATCTGAGTATACCCTTCCACGCTTAGGGTGGACAAAATAATTTACAACAAGAGGTGGTGATGGACAGAGTCTCTGAATTAAGCAGAGTACTCTCACCCAGTCAAGAGATCAGGGCTAGATCCAACACCGTTTTTTAGCTCATTGCACCATCCCAGTTTCAGAACCTGGCTGTATGCAAATTAGTCTGTCCCTGGCCCAGTGCATCATGGGAACAGGGCAGACCAGACTACAAAAGCCAATTCTTACACTGGGAAGGAAACAAGCTTCCGGGGACCGGTTTCTGCCATTTCAGGCGTCTTCGGCCCGGCTTGCTTGAATCCTGATGGTGCAATGAGCAAGGGACTCACATCTGAGTATACCCTTCCACGCTTAGGGTGGACAAAATAATTTACAACAAGAGGTGGTGATGGACAGAGTCTCTGAATTAAGCAGAGTACTCTCACCCAGTCAAGAGATCAGGGCTAGATCCAACACCGTTTTTTAGCTCATTGCACCATCCCAGTTTCAGAACCTGGCTGTTTGCAAATTAGTCTGTCCCTGGCCCAGTGCATCATGGGAACAGGGCAGACCAGACTACAAAAGCCAATTCTTACACTGGGAAGGAAACAAGCTTCCGGGGACCGGTTTCTGCCATTTCAGGCGTCTTCGGCCTGGCTTGCTTGAATCCTGATGGTGCAATGAGCAAGGGACTCACATCTGAGTATACCCTTCCACGCTTAGGGTGGACAAAATAATTTACAACAAGAGGTGGTGATGGACAGAGTCTCTGAATTAAGCAGAGTACTCTCACCCAGTCAAGAGATCAGGGCTAGATCCAACACCGTTTTTTAGCTCATTGCACCATCCCAGTTTCAGAACCTGGCTGTATGCAAATTAGTCTGTCCCTGGCCCAGTGCATCATGGGAACAGGGCAGACCAGACTACAAAAGCCAATTCTTACACTGGGAAGGAAACAAGCTTCCGGGGACCGGTTTCTGCCATTTCAGGCGTCTTCGGCCCGGCTTGCTTGAATCCTGATGGTGCAATGAGCAAGGGACTCACATCTGAGTATACCCTTCCACGCTTAGGGTGGACAAAATAATTTACAACAAGAGGTGGTGATGGACAGAGTCTCTGAATTAAGCAGAGTACTCTCACCCAGTCAAGAGATCAGGGCTAGATCCAACACCGTTTTTTAGCTCATTGCACCATCCCAGTTTCAGAACCTGGCTGTATGCAAATTAGTCTGTCCCTGGCCCAGTGCATCATGGGAACAGGGCAGACCAGACTACAAAAGCCAATTCTTACACTGGGAAGGAAACAAGCTTCCGGGGACCGGTTTCTGCCATTTCAGGCATCTTCGGCCCGGCTTGCTTGAATCCTGATGGTGCAATGAGCAAGGGACTCACATCTGAGTATACCCTTCCACGCTTAGGGTGGACAAAATAATTTACAACAAGAGGTGGTGATGGACAGAGTCTCTGAATTAAGCAGAGTACTCTCACCCAGTCAAGAGATCAGGGCTAGATCCAACACCGTTTTTTAGCTCATTGCACCATCCCAGTTTCAGAACCTGGCTGTATGCAAATTAGTCTGTCCCTGGCCCAGTGCATCATGGGAACAGGGCAGACCAGACTACAAAAGCCAATTCTTACACTGGGAAGGAAACAAGCTTCCGGGGACCGGTTTCTGCCATTTCAGGCGTCTTCGGCACAGCTTGCTTGAATCCTGATGGTGCAATGAGCAAGGGACTCACATCTGAGTATACCCTTCCACGCTTAGAGTGGACAAAATAATTTACAACAAGAGGTGGTGATGGACAGAGTCTCTGAATTAAGCAGAGTACTCTCACCCAGTCAAGAGATCAGGGCTAGATCCAACACCGTTTTTTAGCTCATTGCACCATCCCAGTTTCAGAACCTGGCTGTATGCAAATTAGTCTGTCCCTGGCCCAGTGCATCATGGGAACAGGGCAGACCAGACTACAAAAGCCAATTCTTACACTGGGAAGGAAACAAGCTTCCGGGGACCGGTTTCTGCCATTTCAGGCGTCTTCGGCCCGTCTTGCTTGAATCCTGATGGTGCAATGAGCAAGGGACTCACATCTGAGTATACCCTTCCACGCTTAGGGTGGACAAAATAATTTACAACAAGAGGTGGTGATGGACAGAGTCTCTGAATTAAGCAGAGTACTCTCACCCAGTCAAGAGATCAGGGCTAGATCCAACACCGTTTTTTAGCTCATTGCACCATCCCAGTTTCAGAACCTGGCTGTATGCAAATTAGTCTGTCCCTGGCCCAGTGCATCATGGGAACAGGGCAGACCAGACTACAAAAGCCAATTCTTACACTGGGAAGGAAACAAGCTTCCGGGGACCGGTTTCTGCCATTTCAGGCGTCTTCGGCCCGGCTTGCTTGAATCCTGATGGTGCAATGAGCAAGGGACTCACATCTGAGTATACCCTTCCACGCTTAGGGTGGACAAAATAATTTACAACAAGAGGTGGTGATGGACAGAGTCTCTGAATTAAGCAGAGTACTCTCACCCAGTCAAGAGATCAGGGCTAGATCCAACACCGTTTTTTAGCTCATTGCACCATCCCAGTTTCAGAACCTGGCTGTTTGCAAATTAGTCTGTCCCTGGCCCAGTGCATCATGGGAACAGGGCAGACCAGACTACAAAAGCCAATTCTTACACTGGGAAGGAAACAAGCTTCCGGGGACCGGTTTCTGCCATTTCAGGCGTCTTCGGCCTGGCTTGCTTGAATCCTGATGGTGCAATGAGCAAGGGACTCACATCTGAGTATACCCTTCCACGCTTAGGGTGGACAAAATAATTTACAACAAGAGGTGGTGATGGACAGAGTCTCTGAATTAAGCAGAGTACTCTCACCCAGTCAAGAGATCAGGGCTAGATCCAACACCGTTTTTTAGCTCATTGCACCATCCCAGTTTCAGAACCTGGCTGTATGCAAATTAGTCTGTCCCTGGCCCAGTGCATCATGGGAACAGGGCAGACCAGACTACAAAAGCCAATTCTTACACTGGGAAGGAAACAAGCTTCCGGGGACCGGTTTCTGCCATTTCAGGCGTCTTCGGCCCGGCTTGCTTGAATCCTGATGGTGCAATGAGCAAGGGACTCACATCTGAGTATACCCTTCCACGCTTAGGGTGGACAAAATAATTTACAACAAGAGGTGGTGATGGACAGAGTCTCTGAATTAAGCAGAGTACTCTCACCCAGTCAAGAGATCAGGGCTAGATCCAACACCGTTTTTTAGCTCATTGCACCATCCCAGTTTCAGAACCTGGCTGTATGCAAATTAGTCTGTCCCTGGCCCAGTGCATCATGGGAACAGGGCAGACCAGACTACAAAAGCCAATTCTTACACTGGGAAGGAAACAAGCTTCCGGGGACCGGTTTCTGCCATTTCAGGCATCTTCGGCCCGGCTTGCTTGAATCCTGATGGTGCAATGAGCAAGGGACTCACATCTGAGTATACCCTTCCACGCTTAGGGTGGACAAAATAATTTACAACAAGAGGTGGTGATGGACAGAG
This sequence comes from Lissotriton helveticus, assembly GCF_964261635.1. Classification (NCBI taxonomy): domain Eukaryota; kingdom Metazoa; phylum Chordata; class Amphibia; order Caudata; family Salamandridae; genus Lissotriton; species Lissotriton helveticus. The sequence continues at coordinate 481,442,057 of NC_136067.1, forward strand.
TCTCTGAATTAAGCAGAGTACTCTCACCCAGTCAAGAGATCAGGGCTAGATCCAACACCGTTTTTTAGCTCATTGCACCATCCCAGTTTCAGAACCTGGCTGTATGCAAATTAGTCTGTCCCTGGCCCAGTGCATCATGGGAACAGGGCAGACCAGACTACAAAAGCCAATTCTTACACTGGGAAGGAAACAAGCTTCCGGGGACCGGTTTCTGCCATTTCAGGCGTCTTCGGCACAGCTTGCTTGAATCCTGATGGTGCAATGAGCAAGGGACTCACATCTGAGTATACCCTTCCACGCTTAGAGTGGACAAAATAATTTACAACAAGAGGTGGTGATGGACAGAGTCTCTGAATTAAGCAGAGTACTCTCACCCAGTCAAGAGATCAGGGCTAGATCCAACACCGTTTTTTAGCTCATTGCACCATCCCAGTTTCAGAACCTGGCTGTATGCAAATTAGTCTGTCCCTGGCCCAGTGCATCATGGGAACAGGGCAGACCAGACTACAAAAGCCAATTCTTACACTGGGAAGGAAACAAGCTTCCGGGGACCGGTTTCTGCCATTTCAGGCGTCTTCGGCCCGGCTTGCTTGAATCCTGATGGTGCAATGAGCAAGGGACTCACATCTGAGTATACCCTTCCACGCTTAGGGTGGACAAAATAATTTACAACAAGAGGTGGTGATGGACAGAGTCTCTGAATTAAGCAGAGTACTCTCACCCAGTCAAGAGATCAGGGCTAGATCCAACACCGTTTTTTAGCTCATTGCACCATCCCAGTTTCAGAACCTGGCTGTATGCAAATTAGTCTGTCCCTGGCCCAGTACATCATGGGAACAGGGCAGACCAGACTACAAAAGCCAATTCTTACACTGGGAAGGAAACAAGCTTCCGGGGACCGGTTTCTGTCATTTCAGGCATCTTCGGCCCGGCTTGCTTTAATCCTGATGGTGCAATGAGCAAAGGACTCACATCTGAGTATACCCTTCCACGCTTAGGGTGGACAAAATAATTTACAACAAGAGGTGGTGATGGACAGAGTCTCTGAATTAAGCAGAGTACTCTCACCCAGTCAAGAGATCAGGGCTAGATCCAACACCGTTTTGGTGCAGTGAGCTAAAAAACGGTGTTGGATCTAGCCCTGATCTCTTGACTGGGTGAGAGTATTCTGCTTAATTCAGAGACTCTGTCCCTCACCACCCCTTGTTGTAAATAATTTTGTCCACCCTAAGCGTGGAAGGGTATACTCAGACATGAGTCCCTTGCTCATTGCACCATCAGGATTCAAGCAAGCCGGGCCGAAGACGGCTGTAATGCCAGAAACCGGTCCCCGGAAGCTTGTTTCCTTCCCAGTGTAAGAATTGGCTTGTGTAGTTTGGTTTGCCCTGTTCCCATCATGCACTGGGACAGGAACAGACTAATTTGCATACAGCCAGGTTCTGAAACTGGGATGGTGCAGTGAGCTAAAAAACGGTGTTGGATCTAGCCCTGATCTCTTGACTGGGTGAGAGTATTCTGCTTAATTCAGAGACTCTGTCCCTCACCACCCCTTGTTGTAAATAATTTTGTCCACCCTAAGCGTGGAAGGGTATACTCAGACATGAGTCCCTTGCTCATTGCACCATCAGGATTCAAGCAAGCAGGGCCGAAGACGGCTGTAATGCCAGAAACCGGTCCCCGGAAGCTTGTTTCCTTCCCAGTGTAAGAATTGGCTTGTGTAGTTTGGTTTGCCCTGTTCCCATCATGCACTGGGACAGGAACAGACTAATTTGCATACAGCCAGGTTCTGAAACTGGGATGGTGCAGTGAGCTAAAAAACGGTGTTGGATCTAGCCCTGATCTCTTGACTGGGTGAGAGTATTCTGCTTAATTCAGAGACTCTGTCCCTCACCACCCCTTGTTGTAAATAATTTTGTCCACCCTAAGCGTGGAAGGGTATACTCAGACATGAGTCCCTTGCTCATTGCACCATCAGGATTCAAGCAAGCCAGGCCGAAGACGGCTGTAATGCCAGAAACCGGTCCCCGGAAGCTTGTTTCCTTCCCAGTGTAAGAATTGGCTTGTGTAGTTTGGTTTGCCCTGTTCCCATCATGCACTGGGACAGGAACAGACTAATTTGCATACAGCCAGGTTCTTAAACTGGGATGGTGCAGTGAGCTAAAAAACGGTGTTGGATCTAGCCCTGATCTCTTGACTGGGTGAGAGTATTCTGCTTAATTCAGAGACTCTGTCCCTCACCACCCCTTGTTGTAAATAACTGTGTAAGTCAGGCACACAACATAGCATACTTGTCACATCAGATGGCTACAGCTGCTGCATACATCATGCAGCTGTGGTGCAAAACATCACATACTCACTCAGCCAGGTGACAAGGAACATTCACACTCTTCAATGTCCATGAGTTCAAACACAGCATTTGTACAACATCACCACAGGTCCACAAAAAGCATAAACATCAGTAAGTACATTCAGCTGTCACTCTGGGGTGAACACTATTACAGCTCAGTAAATTATGGGTAAAAAACCTGCAAGGTGTGGCACAGCAGAATGTGTAAATCAGTATGCATTGAATGTCACAGTTAGCATAATGCAAGTAAGGAGGAAACACACTTTAACTACAACATGCTCTCTATGGGAGACAGCACAATGTACACACCCGGCACTCACTGCCAAACCACATTGCATGTCTGTTCCACAAATACACAATGGCCCTAGTGCCACTCACACAACAGGTGCACATTCAAAGCAAGTGCAGTCATCACTCACCTGCTCCCCTAGTCTCCCATACAGCTTGCTGTAGTTTGGTAGGAGGGCATCCTGCAGGGCCTGGTTCTCCTCCTCACTGAATGCAGGTGCCCTCTCCATGGCCAGCAAATTCAGAGTCCAGATAATGCAGAGACAGCAGCAGTGTGGTCCACTCCAATGTTGTGCAGGGAAGTGCTCACTCACAGACACATGCAGCCTTAAATCTGTGCTGCTGAGGGGCTTTCTGATTCTGGAGTACAGTGTGATAGGCCAGAATACTTTGCATCCTATGTTTCATCCAATCCCTTTAAACATAAGGCCCTGACTCACATGTGCATGCTTTAAAATGTGTGCTTCAGCTCCAAATACTAATTGCAACATTGTATATTTCTGCCCAACTGACTTTTGCTGGACACCTGTAAACCACACTCAAATCTCAGTATACATGACAACCAGGCTGCATTCAGGGTCCATTATTTGCCCCATAGGTGTACCCTAGCTAGTTTCTGAGATCAACACACGTCTACGGTGCTTTCCATGTCGTGTATGGCACCATTAGAGTAGTGAAACGAGGCACACACATGCACGTCAGGTCGGGGTATGGTTTGCTCGCGTATGGCACGATGACAATAGTGAAACGAGGCGCACACATGCACATCAGGTCGGGGTATGATTGTCTCATGTATGGCACGATGACAATAGTGAAACGAGGCGCACACACGCACGTCAGTTCGGGGTACGGTTTGCTCGCGTATGGCACGATGACAATAGTGAAACGAAGCGTACACAGGCACGTCAGGTCGGGGTACGGTTTGCTCGCGTATGGCACGATGACAATAGTGAAACGAGGCGCACACATGCACGTCAGGTCGGAGTACGGTTCGCTCGCATATGGCACCATTGTAGTAGTGAAACGAGGCGCACACACGCACGTCAGGTCGGGGTTCGGTTCTCTCGCGTATGGCACGATGACAATAGTGAAACGAGGCGCACACACACACGTCAGGTCGGGGTACGGTGTGTTACACCCGCTGTGGTGAAGGCAGGGGTATGGTGCGTTGCACACGCTCACTTACTGCAACATTACAATAGTGTTACGAGGCGCACACATGGCACCAATGTTTGTGTACGGTTCAAACCAGGATGTATATCAGGTTTTTGTCATTGCATACTTACATGAGCAGTGCCCAGGTGTAGCAGGCTGTGACATAGCACAGGGCATCTGACCCTTTCCTCAATCAGTGTGACGACCTGTTGACACATGTCATGTGTGATGGGGCAGTAAGTGTAACACATCACCTTAACACTTGTCCCCTGTGTATCAATAGGCACATTTACACATGCACATCAATACTGGGATGGCACAGTCATCACTATGGGCAGCTGTCTCATTATGCCAGTGACTGGGGCCCCTTCTCACTTGACATTTTGACGCTCACCATGACACTATCTGACAATGTCATGTGGGTGTCATGGTAAGAGTTGCAATAGCAGTTTGTGTTGCATTAACTGCATATGCTGTTGGTACATCTCTCATGCGTCTGTGCGGTGATTGACATGGTTGTCCCTGTACGCACACCATGCCACATGGGCGTTTCAAAGGATTTTGTGTCTGATGGCATCATACATTATTTATCCCCAGGCATACATGTCTGCGTCGTGACAATGGCTGTGGTGTTGATTTAACATATGCACACCTCATTTTCAATTTGTCCGATATGAAATGTTGGAGTGCCAGCAAGATGCCATATGTGTCCTGGATGTCTTGCACACGCCAAATCCCATAGTGACTTGATGTGTAGTTGCAGTGTTGCATATGCTATGTACATTGGTATCGTTGTTGGCTGACAGTTGTGCTCAATTCTTACCAAATATGTCCTGCAGGGCACAGCCTCTACCAAGGCCTTTTCCTGACTTGGAGACCATGAGGGAACGTGATTGCATCCGACATTACCGATTCACTCGAGAGTTGATTCAGAACTTGACGGTCAGGCTGGAACCACATCTCCAACCGCGACACAGGTATCCGACTTCGCTGACACCCAAGCTAAAGGTGATGGCAGCACTACATTTCTTTGCTACAGGTATGTTTCAATTTACCATAGCTGATGTTGGGGGGATGTCACAAACCATGTTCAGCCGTGTTCTACGTGATGTGTTAGCTGCTATGTTGCATCATATTGATCAGTTCATAACATTTCCAAATGCACAAGAGTTGACAGATGTCAAGGGTGACTTTTATGCCCTGGGAGGAATGCCACATGTCATTGGGTCCATTGATGGTACACATGTGGCTTTGTTGCCACCACAGGCTCAGGAGCAGGCCTTCCGCAACAGGAAACACTGCCACTCAATAAATGCCCTGGTTGTGTGTCTTGCTAACATGCTGATTTCCCATGTTTGTGCACGTTTTCCAGGATCGTGTCATAATGCATTCATCATGAGGCGTAGCAGGGTACCACTGATGATGCTGCAGCTGCACAACGAGCGGGCATGTCTTGTTGGTGGGTAAACTATGTTTGTCCTGTATGTCTCATTTATGTGTTATGTATGACGGCATCTCATTACACACTTTTATGCATGATGTTTACTTGTAGGAGACGCGGGATATCCCAACATGCCGTGGCTCATGACACTGCTCCGCAATCCCAGAACAGCTGCAGACCAGCGGTACAACAATGCACACGGGCAGACAAGGCGAGTGATAGAGTGGACTTTTGGACTCCTGAAGTGTCGATTCCGGTGCCTTGATAAGACCGGTAGATCCCTCCCATACGCCCCACAAAAGGTGTGTAACATCTTCATTGTGTGCTGCATGCTGCACAACATGGCAGTTGAGGAGGCTGTGACACTCATTTTGGATCCTAACGAGCTGGAACATCCACCGTTGAGGATGCCGGCCTTGGCCACAATGAAAGAGATGAGGAGGAGGGGGATGATATCCGGAGTCAGCTCATATGCAACTTCTTCTCTTAATGGTGAGTCACTGTGAATTAGTGTGCAAGCTTGTAGCATAGAGTGGCATGTGTTGCAAACTGTGTGTCCTGCCGACTCTATGGAAAGTTACTTTGATGTATGTTGTGATGTGTCACACAAGTGCTGATGTTCTGCCACACACATATGCACAATGAGTGATCATGAAATGTACATGTGTACTACATTGTTGGTGTATTTTACATGACCATGCCTGTAGGATATTGATTCTCAATGTAAAACCTTGCGTGCCTGTTATTTGAAGGTTGTTCTGCCTGTTGTCTGTTCGTGTCATCTTAGTCCTCCTGCTATTCCCCATGATGATTGCAACGTGTGCCGAATCAGCATGCCCTGCACAGACATGTGGAAATGTCAGTTCTGGTAAGAAATACAAACAGGCTGTATTGTGTTTGGTATGGGTTTCGAATGTGTGTGAACTGTTTCTGTGCAGGTTGTTGAACCATACCTACATGTCCCATTCCCGTGGATCAAATTGCATGTTGCACCACTCCAATGACAGTATAGTCACCCTTCTTGACAGTCATCTGTTGTGGACTTTTAACTCTGGTGAATGCATCAATGTGTGTATACCTTGCCCCAGACACATTGCGGCTCACACCAGTTGACATAGCGTGGGACATTTCAACAACAGGCTATGTGTGGAATTGCAGCCTCACTGTGTGCAGCAGGATGTGTCTGGCTCATCCCCTTTATCCTGTGTGCCAGTACAGTTTGATCTGCAAACAACCATGTTGTGAAGTTGTGGGACAGTGTATGTCCCACATGGTCTGTCAAATGCCCTGTGAGTCTGTTTGTAGGGATGCATTGCCCCTTTTGCCCATATGTCATGTCACAGTCATGTCGCTACCCCTGTGATGGTGGAGAACACTGCTTTGCAAGCCTTCTCTGTAAGTTGATGTTAACTTTCTATTCCCATGATGGCAGGTATGTAGCACTGATGACGTCACAACGTTGTGCTGTGGCTAATGTTTACACTTCCGTGGCACCAGTCGGGTGACGTTAATCCCAGTATTCTTTTGTGCTGTGCTGCATATCCTGGTCACGGTAGGGGTGGTTTATTGGATTTGTTAATCATTTCTCTCTTTGTAGTTTGTTGTGACCTGCTTGTCATGTTAGGCATCGTAAGGCACAGTTGGACGAGCCAATGACAGGCTCTTGCGGGGCTACCTTGTGTTTAGACAATTCCCTTCCTCGTAGGTTGAGCTTCTTAGGGCTCTTGCGGATGATGTGTCATTTGCCTTCATGACCGTCACTGATTCCCCGGGATGACTAAAGATTGTGGGATTTGTGTGAGTAGCACTGCCACACAATATATTCACGGTAAATTGAGCCCCATTCATACACTGTGAATGAATAGATGAGCGCATGGATCTCATTGCATTGATGCTGTCCTGGTGAGCGTTACACCCCCTTCATTTAGGTCACAAACTCTGCTACCTTTTTGTGTCCGTGTTCAATGTTCTGATCTTGTATCATTTCCAAATATGTGATCCCAATTAGGATACAGTGTCTGTGATCATACTTCACATGTGTAAATGTTACAGTATAGGTCAAGAGGTATTCTTTAAATCTGTGGCAAGAAGTGTGGAATACTTATGCTTCTTTACCTTTGTTTCAGATCTCACTCCCTGCTGTTCCCATCCTCCCCTTCCCTCGCCTGATCACCCTTTGTGTCTGTCATTTATGCTCAGACCAAGGGGCTATTGGGAGATGGACCTCTTTCAGCATCGCACAACTCCGAGGCCCAAAGGTACCGACAGTCCCTGGCAGTTGTGTGGCTATTGGTTTAACAGCATTACAGGTAACATCATTGCATGTCTGTTATCTTCATCAGAGCAATGCCACTGACCATGTACATTGTGCAAAGCAGCATGGCCTCATAGCAAACGTGATATTTTTGTGTAGTGAATGTGTTCCCCACAGTACGTTGTACATCATTACTGTAACCGCAGATCTTCAGCCAGTTTCCATGCATCATCTATGTTTTTATTTACAATGTTTGTATATATGTGGTTATGTGTAATGTGGCAACATGCATGCTGTTTTTTAAATGGCTAAAGGTCCATATAGTGCATGACGTACATGGTTGGGTATGTCTTGTTTAGCTGGCTACCCACAACGGGAAGGCAACACCAGATGACGCTGTGTGTCCTGTGACCCCCTTGTCCTTTTGGTGCCTGATCCTGTGTCCATCATAATTTGTGAGTGTTCAACAAGTTTCGTGCAGTGATACATGAGTAACCACACACTCCTTCCTGTGCATACACATGTTACAGGGTGCCTTGCAATAATCCTTCTCTTTGTGTACTAGTTTTTCATGGTGTGTCAACCCTTCTGCCGTCATGTGTTCAGTCATTCATGCTGCTGCCTCACCAGCAACACCACAACACCGAGGGCCCTGATTCTGCAACACATGCGCCTCCAAGATGTCCCTCCAGCCATCCATTCTTAAGGCGTTCCACAACTTGTCTATGCCACTGTCGCACCAACAACGTGCAAAAGGCAGGACCATCAGCGCATGCAATGTGCACAATGCAGGACCCTCTGGGCCTTCCATGACGCAGGTAACACACAGACTCATTCTCCAGCCACCCTCCACACAGTGTAGGCCACACATTCATCCACCTGTGATCAGGCAACTCCTAGGTGCACACAGGACACCTTTGCAGGCTGTGCGTGTGACTCATACTGCCAACACCACGCTGCACCACATAACAGTGCATGTCCGTACAACGAGGTCCTGTGCCTCATACTGCACACACGCTAATTCCACAACCAGACCATTGTTGTCTGTCAACTCACCAACACAACAGCCCCACACATCGCCTTCATTCAGGTGACCTGTTTGTCCACAACCTCAGCACACTACTTTAACATTACCATCACAGCCAGATAGTGGATCACCCGCAGGGACCAGAACACGATTCCAGGAGTATGATTTGCCAGACTCTACGAGGTACACCTTCTGAGTCACATACAACACCAAGGACACACTCCGCATTGTCAAACTTCTGAACTTCACCTTTCACACCAACACCCCTCCCACCCTCAGTGTAACTATCATCAACAGCTCTCCAAGCCTACACCCATATATCTGCTAAGCCATCTAGTATCATATTAAAAGTCATTAATTGGGCGCACATTTAACCAGACGGGCTGTTCTAGCCTTTACTCAAGATGGGCAGGAGTAATGGGTGTCTGCAGGCATCTGGATTAGTGGCCATTCTGAGGTACAGGCTACAAATGGTGTACAAATGGTGTTTGGGAATCTTAGCAAGGATGTTGTATTGCTTTGAGGGCATGGGGCCATAGGGGAACTAGATTGACACATCTGCTAATCGAGCAGAGAGACTTCACCATTAATTGTGTCAAAATCTGAGACTACTGTGCTTGGAATCGACACAACTGATTGCTCCTCAGACATTGGCGTACTACATCAACACACAGGTCCACACCTACACAGACTACATGGGTCAGAGGTATAGCAAGCCCTGGCTGGATGAGATGCACACCAACATCCAACATTGGTACGTTAACGTTTGTATCCAATTCCCCAAGACAACACCATCACTGCCTCATGCTGCAATTCCCTCAACATGCAGGAAATGATCTTCAGAAAGATCCACTCCTAGTCAAGACAGACAGCCACCCAGGTCCACGACACCAGGCAGCTGTACTTCGGCAACAACATCTATGCAGGAACAGGAGCCATACTCCAGCAGTACTTGTGCACATACTGGGTGCATGCGCACACATCATCCACAACTTCCCCTGCCACAGCCACATGACGGTCCACCTTAGATACGTACATTAGTCACACAGTCAACTGCAGGAACACCTTCATACTCCTCTGCCACACTCAGTAGGCACTCCACAACCCAAAACAATAGTAGCTGAAATATGTACGTCTGCCAACCTACACCCCGTTGCCCAAAGTCTGTCCAGACACCATTGCCCTGGGGACCATTCATCACATCCACAATACAACTGCATGTGGGTTATAGTTCTCCCACGTGACGTTTTTGTGGGGTACGCGTGCGCTTGGTTGGGGGGGTTTCGTTTCGTGATTTACTGTGTAGCTCTCTCAAACGCAACGTTTTTGTGGGGTACGCGTGCGCTTGGTTGGGGGTTCTTTTTGTGATTTACTGTGTAGCTCTCTCTAACGCTATGTTTTTGCGGGGTACGCGTGCGCTTTGTTGGGGGGTTTGTTTTGTGATATACTGTGTAGCTCTCTCTAATGTGACGTTTTTACGGGGTACGCTTGTGCTTCGTTGTGGGTGGGTTTGTTTTGTATTTGATAGTGCGGCTCGCTCATACGCGATGTTTTCCGTACAGATCTCAGTTCATACGCAACGTTTTTTTCCCGTACGTATGGCGTTCTGGGTACCCGGTCCGGATCGTACTTTGCGAGTCGTACGGCATGTTTACAAATCGTACGGTTCAATTGCCGAGTCAGTATCATACAGAGCTTCGCTCGTTTTTCGTACGGTTCAGAGACATTCGGACGTATATTTCGGAAACGGATCGTACTATGCGATTCGGACGGATTTGTACAATTCATACGGAAACGGCTACGAATACGATTTGTCGGACGGTTGTTTTTCCCAAATCGGAATCAACCCCTAAGTATGATGTTTTATGTATTAATAGTTATTTAATTTAGATTTTATAGTGTTATTTGTGGTAATTAATGTAATCTTAATTATTAACTAATTGGCTGTTAATTTTTATTAATTAAGTAATTGGCAATTATGTTAATTCAGTCATTTCTTTAGGAGTGGGTTGTGGGTTTATAGGGAAATAGGGTGGGAAGTAATTTAATTATAATAAATGTATTCATATTTTTTATTTATTGAGATGTATTTCTTTTATATTTTATAGTGTTAATTGTAGGAGTTATTTTATTATTAAATATGTATTAATTGGTTATTAAATATTATTAATTAATTAATTTGTAACTGATTATGTTAATTATGTCATTTTGTATGAGTAGGTGGTGGGGTTAATAGGAGAATAGGGTGGGAAGTAATTTTTTTATAATTAATTAATAATTGTTTGTTAATTAATCCTAATTCATTCATTAGAATATTCAATGGGACTTAATACCCCAACTAGCCCACCATGTACCTCCAGTAAGCACCACAGAGCTGCTTGCAAAGAGGTGGTCCGAGGCCATGACCCATTTTACACATCTCTGCAATGCAACTCTGTGGCAGTTACTGGACATACCTGGTGGGTTCGTTGGCCCCCAGGGACCCTCAGGATTCAAGGGGACTTTATCCCCCAACTTAAAACAGCCACAGGGCATGTTTGCACACGTCACCTCAGGCCCTCCCTCCCTTCACCAGTGTGCAAATGCACCTGTGGCGCGTTTTAAGAGGTAGTTTAAATCCCCCTGCCCTATTATGTACTAGGGTCTTACAGAGGAGGTCATGAAAATCACAGGGGTACCCCAACGCATAGTGTTCCCAAGTGTATGTAGATGTTTTCACTGTATTCTAAGTGTCTTTTAGCATAGCACTGGCTCTAGGCCTGGTTAGTCAGAATCAGTTACCACCAGTACCCGTCTGAAAAAGTTGTGGGCACAGGATGATTTTGCAACAAGGCCTCTTTCTGCTCATCTGTTAGTTCCTTCTGTACATATCTTGCTTCTTCCTGCACTTTTCTTCGTCTCTGTGGACTTCGGTTGCTTATTCCTGAATTACTTTTTTTTCTTTCTGTGCGTTGTTTATTCTTTTATCACATGTCCTACCTCTGTAGGCATAGTTAGAAAGTAGCATTTGAAAAACCTTTGAAATTCACTGAAAAAAACATAGGTTTCTGGCACGTTATAGTTAGAAATTAGCATTTAGAAAACCTTCGAAATTCCCTGAAAAAAACATAGGTTTCAGGGGCATTATAGTTAGTTGGACATTTCACTCGTACAAAACCAAAGAAATTCCCATGTTATAGTTAGTTCAGCTAACTATAATTCGTGCCCCTGCAATGCACTGCTGATGACGTCACATATTACATCACTCATTTCATGGTCAGTGACATCACTGTTGACATCACTGATGACATCTCAAATGGAGTGGAGAGGGCAGCATGCAAGGTTAGCTGATAATCCTGTGGTTATAGTAGGTTAACGGAATGTGTTTTGTGTTTTAGAGCAAGCAAAGATATTATTGTGCTAAAAATAACTCCTCAAAATGATGCATTTAGGGGGCGTGGCTTGGCCTGCAAAGATGGCGGTCGCAGTTTAGTCGTGCTCCGTCCAGCCATCTAAAATCCTGTCTTAATATCCTGCCTTGGACATCGATCAGGGAGTGTCCCTACATCGGAATACCACGGAGCATCCGAGGGGCCCTCTGATGTGTGCCGGGGACTTGGAAGTGGAGCGGCGGTGGAGATTGCGCTCCTGCGACTTGTGGTGGCCTGGCGGGGGACGGCCTGCGAAGAGCCGGGGCCTCAATTGAACGGCAGAGCCGGGCGCAGAAGCTTGAAGGATGCTGCGGCTGGTAGGGGTGCCGCTGGAGATTGGTGCCCGGAGCTTCGCGCGGATGCCCTGTGTCTCCCCCCTCCTCCCTTGAGGCTGTGCTGCTACCGGGAGATGGAGCATGGCGGCGGAGGAGGTGAGGAGGCGCTTATTGGAGGCAGTCTGGGGCCGCGGTGGCTGAGGCCCTGGGTGAGAGAGTCACGAAGTCACGGCGGCCATTTTGTGGCACCCCGGGGCGGTCGCGAGTGGACACATAAGCCTGTGGTGTGGCCGTGGTCTGGGGGTACTGGTGCACACAAAACCCCCCCTCCTCCCCACCTAATAATATACTTGCCTGCCCCGGTGGTTTTGCCCTGTTTTGCGGTCAAATCAGGCCACGGTGACGGTAGCGGTAGAGGAGGGGCGGTGCCCAAGAGGCTTTCAATGGTCAGGCCGTCCGCTCTGGGCCGCCGGGAGATCTGAGGCTGCCTGGTGCCGGGGATGAGCACTGAGTTTTGGACATCCATCGACGCACTGCCCAGTGAGGCCCTAGGAGCAGAGGAGAGCGTCGCAGTCCAGCCCCACTAGACACAGTTGCCCTTGGGCATCACTGGCACAGAGAGATCAGTGGCGCTTTGGACATTGCCGGGGTCAGTGGCACTTCTCGGTGGTCGAGTCGAGCCACAGAGCGGGGAAGTGTGGCCTTTGGTGATGAAGGTGAGGGAAAAGTGATGGCCGGCCTCTATGCCCTCATGGGGGTTGCTGCCTGCTGAGAGGCCTTGAGGAAAGAACTGTTGGCCTGGGGAGACACTTCATTGACATTGGGCAGTATTCACACTCGGCCTCCTAAGTGGTCGCCCCTGGGCATCTGGGGGCAGTGCCTCTGTTGGAATTATGACACGTGGCAAGGGCGGTGGTGGTCACACCAAACAAGGCACCATAGACAAGTTCACCGGAGCGGGAGCGGCGGCAGGGACTGCGTGATTGCAGGGCCAGGTGCCCGACAACGCGGCTCTCATGGCGGCCATTACCCAGTACAGGGATATGCTGGATGCTAAGATCGGAGCTGTGGGCTCCGATGTCATGCTGCTGTGGCAGGATTTGCGTAAAGCGGTCGAACGCATCACCGGGACTGAGACACGCATATCGGAGGTGGAGCACGACGTCACAACCTTAAAGAAGAAGGGAGAGCTCGGCGCAACAACCTTCGATTCGTGGGATTTCCAGAGGGATGCGAGATTGACAGTGTGGAGCGCTTCCTTATGCGGTGGCTGGAGGGTTGGCTTCCCCCTGATGCCCTCTCTCGTTGCTTTGTGGTTGAACGCGCTCATAGGGCCCTCATGCAGAAACCCCCCCAGGGGGCCCGCCCATGGACGATCATTGCCAAATTCTTGAATTATATGGACCGGGACACTATCCTGAAGCAGTCAAGGGCTAAGGAATCCTTCACTTGTGGCAATGCACAGATCCTTATATTCCCGGACTACACGCGCCTGGTGCAGCAGCAGAGACAATCCTTCCTGGCGGCCAAGGCTCGCCTCCGAGACCTTAAGCTCCAGTATGCTCTGTTATATCCAGCCCGCCTGAGAGTAGTCTACCGCTCACACACACTGTTCTTTGACTCTCCCGAGGAAGTCTTCAAATGGACCAACGAAACTGTGAGGGTGTGAGTACATACGCCACCTGGCAGGGAGTCGGACTCTTCATTGAGTGAGTAGGTTCAGGGGGGCCTCCGAGGTCAACAGCGCAGCAACAGGAGATCGAGGTCCAGGCGACGTTTCCTGTCCGGCTCCGCCCTCTGGCAGAAAGACCTGTCGCTGCAGAGGCAGGCCTTGGCAGACTGATCAGTGGGTCCACCAGAGTCTGATATTCTGGAGACTATGTCTTGATGTCCAAATAGGCACAGTTGTTGGGCTGAGGACCCGGTCACGTAGTGGTGGGCGGGTTGGGGTGAGGGCCCAGGGGTTATGGGTGGCCAGTTGTCGATCCATTGGAAGGTATGGTTCCTGTTCCCCGGTTGGGGACTTGGCTCCTATCCGACCTCGACAGATCCTTCCATGTTTGTGAGGTATGGGCTGGGGGGGATGGGGGGAATGTTGGGGGAGTTTGTTGTCTTTGTTTGATTCCGCATCCATGTTAGTTGAACTTAACTCATTGTGCACTCTGGAGAACACATGCATAGACCACGAGGGCGTTAGTCTTTTGATATGCCTGGCACGGAGGCTGAAAGGCGAATAACCCATGGTTCCCTGCACGTAGTCAGCTGGAATGTTCGTGGGGCACTGGACAAGGTAAAGCAGGGAGCCATTCTTCATTATGCCAGGAGGGCGTGGGCTGATGTGCTTCTGCTTCAGGAAACACATCTCCTTGGTTCTAAGGCCCTCTGCCTACAGCGCTACGGCTATTTACAGGTGTTGCACTCGGGCTTCACACGGGGCTCGTGGGGCATCGCAATACTGATACATCTCAGGGTCCCCTATGAACATGAGAGACGTTGGTCAGACACGCAGGGAAGGTATATTTTTATACAGGGCAGAATTGGTGGTGAGGTCCTGACTCTAGGTAGTGTATACGCCCCACCGCCTTTACAGTGGTCCTTGGTGGAACGCCTACTTACACTGTGGGGGGAACTGCCGGATAAATTCTCTGTTGTTGGAGGAGACTGGAACGATGTGATGGAACAGGATCGGGATAGGTGGAGGAGCGGGGATGTTGTGGGTGTGGGGGATCCCCTACTAAGCTACACTCCCTAATAACGGGGCTCGACTGGACAGATGCATGGAGACACCTGCATGGCCTTCGCCGGGAATACACTTACTTCTCCAATGTGCATGACTCCTTCTCGAGGCTCGATTATATGTTTGTCCCCAGGGGGCTAGTACATAAGGTGTTGTCAGCAAGTATTCTGCCTAGAGCCTTGTTGGATCACTCGCCCGTTGTTCTCACAGTCCAGATTGGCCTGATTGGCCTGGGACGGCAGCCACTTCGTTGGCGTATGTCGGGGTGGCAACTGCAGAAGGAGGATTATAGGGCGCATTTGGTTAAAGAGATAGATAACTATTTGGTAGCTAATGTGAGGTCGGTTGAATCCCGAGCTGTGCTTTGGGAGGCATTGAAACCCACGTTGCGAAGGGGAGATATCTTCTGGTGCATTGAGGGGCAGATATTGAGGCGCTGGAGCGCAGGGGTCGCGAGGCAGACGGAGGTCCGGCTAGAAGGCAATTGGTGTTGGCTCAGCAGCAATATGCAGCAGTACTGATGGATGAGGCTCATCAGGCATGGCTGGCGACGCGCAGTAGGGTCTATCAATGGGGATATAAGTTGAGCAAGATGCTCCACCGTTTGTGCCAGGGTACCCTGCACGCCCAACCTCTGCCACGTGTCCTAGACCCTGCGGGAGCACCGATTCTTGAGCCCCCGGCTATTGCAGAGAGCTTTGCAGCGTACTTTGAAGACCTGTATGCACCCAAATAATGTCTTGCGGCGGAGGTGATTACAAAATTTATCGATGATCTTCCTCCTAAGACCGTCTCAGATGAAGTGCGGGAGCTATTGGACAGGCCTCTGTCGGACAATGAATTGGGTACGGCCCTTGGGGAATTGAGTCCTGGGAAGGCTTCAGGTCCAAATGGCTTCCCCAGCGAATTTTTTAAATGATTTTTCGTGCAGTTGGCCACACATTTTCGGCCGGTGGTGGAGGAGGCGCGGGAGCGTGGCTTGCTTCCCCCAGACTGGAGACATGCGGAGGTGGTGGTGTTTTTCAAGCCGGGCAGATCCCTGGAGCAGCATGCATCGTATCGCCCCATCTAACTCCTTAATGTTCAGGCAAAGGTTCTGGCCAAGGCGTTGGCCAATCGGCTTAAGCCACACATCACAGCACTGGTGCACCCAGACCAGTCCGGGTTTATGCCTCAGAGGGTGACTCGCCACAACATTAGGCGGGCGCATGTCCCTGTCTCGGCCTGTGGGCGGCTTGGAGAGCAGGCAGCGTTACTGCTGGCCGACATGGACAGGGTCTTTTACTCACTGAGCTGGGTGTACTTGTTTGCTCTACTGAGGAAACTGAATCTCGGACCGCGTTTTCTGGCTTATTTGCAGCTGCTGTACACTACCCTAATGGCATTGGTGCGGGTGGGAGGAGCGATTTCTCGTTCCTTCTCTATCCAGCAGGGCACGCGTCAGGCCTGCCCCCTCTCCCCTTACCTTTTCGTGCTCGCCATGGAGCCATTGGTGGCCTGGGTGCGTATAGATGCTCAACTTTGGGGGTTTAGATGGGCGCCGGGTCTTACAGACCAAATAGCACTGTACGCGGACGATGTTCTGTTCTTTCTTACTGACTTGGATAGGTCTGGCCACGGTTCCTGCGCATCCTTCAGATCTTTGGTGAGACCTCTGGGCTGTATATGAATCCATGCAAATCCACATTGTGGGTTCTGGGGGACGGGCCGAGGGTAGGAGAATGGGCTTCAGCCCTTCAATTGGCAATGGGGGGATGAAATATTTGGGGGTCTTCCTGTCTGATGTATCGGCAATATCCAGAGACCGCAATCTGATCCCAGTCTGGGACCGTACCCTGGAGGATATTAAGGTGTGGTCCCGCATGCCCTTAACGATAAATGGTAGGTCGGCCATCTTTAAGATGGTGGCTCTTCCCCATCTCCTTTATCAATTACAAAATCATCCCTATCAGATTTCACCCCAATGGTTCCGGCAGATAAACTTGGTGTTGGGAGGTTTCTTGTAGGAGGGGGCGCAGTTAGAGTGGCCCTGCGCACCTGTTTCCTATCTACGTACATCGGTGGTCTTGCTACGTCAGATGTCTTCTCCTACTATCAGGCTGCACACTTGCTAGTCCTTAATGAGTGGTGGTACGGGGATGGGGGGACCCGGCATTTGCGGTTGAGCGGCTGCTGATGGGCAGTAATCCCTTACACACACTATTATATTCCGCGCCGATTCGGCAGCTTCTGCCCCCTGCCACGCGAATGGTGTTTCATGTCTGGCGGCAGGTCCAGAGAAGGATGGGGTGGTGGAATGTTCTGACACGGCCTCAGTTGGCAGCTTTACAGGGTTTTCGGGGAAGGGACTCCATAGGAATCTTGGTACTAGGAGACGTGATGACAGACCTGACATTTAAGTCATTCCAAGAGTTGCGGGACGAGTATGAGATGCCACGCTCCCAGTTTTTCAGGTATTTGCAGTTGCGACACGCACTGACACCTAGTTTGGAGGGGCTGGAGTCTCTCCCTGATTTTAGCCCCATTGAAGCCAAGGTATTTATGGGGGAGCTACCGGACCTCAAGATTTCTCGTATATATCAGATGCAGGTCATTCATTGTTCCGCAAATTTTCAGCGGCTTAAGACGGCATGGGATGAGGATGTGGATGATTTGGAGGAAGAGGACTGGGTGGAGGCCTTAGCAAGTCCGTGGGGGGTGGCAATAGCCACGCGCCTGCGACTGATACAATTAAAATATTTACACCGAGTATATTTTACTAGAGTGCGCTTGTGGAGGGCGGGAATGATTACATCCCGAGTGTCCACGATGTGGGTCAGAGGAGGGCGCTTTCCTGCACACAGTCTGGAGTTGTCTCTCACTACATTGATTTTGGAGGGGGATATTTACTTGCCTGTCAGAGGCGTTGGGTTGGGAGCTTCCTTGCACACCGCGCTTGGCCCTGTTACATGTCATGGAGGGGGTGGGGGGAAACAGATACAAGCGACACCTAATATCGCTATGGCTCACGTTGGCAAAGGGGGACATTGCCAGGGCTTGGGAGTTGCCCCGGGCTCCGTCACTGGCTGCAGGGATGGACTTTTGCATGGGACTTGAACAGCCGATATTCATAGCTAGGGGGTGCCCCCGCAAACATTATAAGATTTGGAAAAGATGGGTGGACTAACGTGGACTGGATCTAGATCCGCCATCGGAGGGGGATGTGCATTTGCCAGCTTGATAGGTGGGTGGAGGCCGGGCTTTGCAGGGTGGCTGATGGGCTGTGTGTATGGTTTCAGAGATGTACTACCTTTCTTTTAGGGATGTTGGCGCAATCAGGGGGTGACGGGAGGAATGTGTTCTAGTTTAGTTTCTTCATTTTCTAAAAGTCAACGTCATTTTTTTTTGTATGATTGATGTGTGCAGTAGTCTCCTGATTGCGGAGCTATGCAGTTTATGTGAACTGTGAAGAATAAAACTTGTTTTGAAAAAAAAACGATGCATTCATTCTATTTATCTACCAGCTGTTGAATTTTTCAGAACAGTAAAACAGAAGAAAGTTGGCAACTCTGAGATTGCCATAATAGATAAACAGTGGCTGGAATAGGCACTCTGCATGGCACAATAAATGAGCAGTGGCTGGAATAGACAATGAGAATGATGCAATAACCAAGCAATGGCTGGAATGGGCATACTCCTTATTCAATGATGTATGCTGTGGCATTGTGTATGTGGAATATTGAAATAATACTTTGTTATTTTGTGTCTTTTTTAGGATTGTTGGAGACGTTCTTTGGCTCACAGTATCAAGTGCATTTTTGCTTTTGCACTTATTGCACAGTTTTTTAGCTCATGTCATACACACGCTTACCAACTCACACACTGATTTGTAAGCATATTTCAGGGGATAGCATATCAAGAAGAATGTTTTACACTATTAAGAGAGATGGTGTCTCAGTGGGTGACTCCTGCACAGGCCCTAACTCAAATAATGAGGCCTGGATCTCTTACTGAAACAGCCTCGTAGGGGGGGGATCATGGAGCAAAGTCAGTGTAGGTCCATCTGTTGATGGGTCATCATCCAGTGATTCTGAGGAACATGGTCATGACAGTTGTGATTAAGGATGGGCGGAGTTCACTTAGCAGCGCTACGCTGAACTCCGCGAAGCCCCAAAAAACTCTGCAGCGCAATGCAAAGTTCCGCAAGCTGGCAGAGTTGCTTCTCCCACCCATTCATGCAACGTTTCCACCATACCATAACACAGATTGCGTGTTCAGGTGGGAATATTGCGTGAACTGCACCACGCTGTCACACGTGATATTCTTGCTTCTTACTCTGTTTATGGTGCTGTGGCCTACTTTTTGATCCTTCTTTATTCTTTTCAGTCCTTGATTTCTAAAACTTTTTTTCTGATCTTTTTTTATTTATTATCTTCTGCTCTGTCTCCTTAAGTGTGTATTTAGAATTTCTTTCTATTTTGTTGTGAGTTTTGGTGAGTTTTGCACTTTATTTTTTCCTTTCCTTCCTTCCAAATTATTTTTCCTTCCTTCCCTCGAATTCCTGTTTTTTAAAATGCTTTCTATATTTTCTCTCTTCGCCCCCACCTTATGGCAGAGAAGGGTACCCAAAAAGGCGGCAACCAAGAGCTGTCTTCCTAGCGGAAGGCGGCGCCCGGAAGGGGTGCAGCTCCGAGCCATATTTTTGGAGGTGGAGGTGGCAGACTGTTTTTTTTGTCCAGTGCCACCACCTCTCCATCCAGGCAGCAGGCGGTAGGTCTGGGTCCGGGTATGGACTCCGGAAGCAACAGCAGCACTAGGCAAGGGTGCGCTGGGCAGCGCATCACTGCTCTAGGGTCCATTGTACCCATAATCAGCTGACACACCGGTGGTCCGACATCCAGGACCCAGAGCTGGACCTGCAAGACCTGCTAGGGGTTGAGGTCGCAGGGCTTGGTGAGTAGATATGATTAATATTATTATTACTTGTGTGTTCTATGTTATTGCTAATATTTGTTTCCCAAATAGCAAGCATACTGCTCACATTCAGGTAAGTTAAGTTTACAAAACTTATATTATGTGATTGTATTCAATTTCTAGACATCTGCTCAGCGCTAGCTAATCGTACTTGTCTGCGCTCGCTGGGGCTGATTATATAAGAACTTAAGTGATGCAGACTAAAGACTCCTTTATCCTATCACTAACATAGTGATAATTAGTGTTAGTAATTTAGCAGCACACATCCTGTCACTTCAGTTTTTAGAACCTTTTTTGTAGCTTGTTTTGTGACAAGTGGCTGAACAATTTGGTTTATGCATGCATCTTATATGCATTTAAAGACAACATTCAGACTTAGTGATTTGGCCTGTCAAAGGGGGTTGACAATGATTGCGAATGGGATTGGAAATTAGAAGCAAACATCATTCATTGTAATTTATTAGTAATTCCAAAGTCTTTGGAATAGGCGGGCTAGGTAGGGTTAGGAAAAGTGGAATAAATAGATAGGATGATCCGCGATACTATTCTACTACTAGTTGATCTGATTTAGGAAAGTTCAATGTTATTGTAATTGCTGTTTCCTGTCAAAAAATATTTTTGGAGAGAATATTTATTTAGGGAGTTAAACCCTATGAGTAGGTTCCAGCCTCAGTAGAGGGAGGGAAAGGTGCGTAAAACACAACCCAAATTGGGACATCCTTTGTCCTTCAGAAGACCCCTCACTCACCAACCTAGTTGGTGACATGCTTCATCATCGGGGTTACACCTGGATAGCCGAGTGCCATCCAGGTGTGCTGCGACACCTGATTACAGTGGAGCTGGTTTTTCTTTTATATGTGCAAGACAGGTAATAGTGTGTTTGAAAGGTATCCGATCCTACCCACTCGAAGAGTTTATTCTGGACTTTCTCGGATACTGTTAAAATGTGAGACACCTGCTGCCCCATTAGGTGGGCTGTCAGTGTAAAATAAAGTGGTTCACGAAAATGCCCACTTAAAGTTTTCTGTATTCTGTTGAAAATTGTTAAAACGGCAGCGGCTTGAGCGCACAGCAACATGAGTTACTAACACTCCCCTCAACAAACTGATGATGCGGTGCTTCTCGCAGACAAGCCTCCGCATCTCTGCCTTCCTATTGGCCTTTGATTACAGTGACACAGGCCGGGAAGCCACGCCCCACCCGGAAACGGGAGACTCCTTATTACCAGGACAGAAAAACCGTTCAGTAACACTACGGAGCCCCCGCCAGGACGGCATAGGCACGAAAGGCGCCCGTCTCTTCTTTCACAAATAAGACTGTTGCTTTGGGGCTTCAGACGCTCCCCGATCCGTGATCGATGACGAATTCACCCTCACTCTGCCTTTCCTTCCAACAGATCGTAGCAAGGAACTAGCCAGTCCGGGGGTGCTCAGGGAGCCTTAACTATTAGCGCTCTGAATAAGATTGATCTTATTTTAGGATGCTTTCTATGCATGTTCAATAGACCCGATTGTTATGCTTATGGTTGTCACTAGTTAGCGCAACACGTTTTTAAACACAGCGCCGTATATTTTAATCATACAAGGATCACCACCACGAGCACGGTGACCTTGTTTTAACCGTGACGACGCGGTTTGACACCCACAGAGCCTACTAGCGCGAGCTACAGCCCCTCTCATATTTGAGGACCTACCACCGGGTGTAGGCGATCACGATATCTCCGATATAGTGGGTTATTTTACACAATTATGCGACTATTCCACACTATACAGCACGCATATTCTGTGTTCTAATGACCTTGCACCCCTGGGTCATCGCCACACGAGTGCGGCCCCAATTGAGTTTCACTGGGACAGCACCAGCTACCATAAGGTGCAATCATCACGGAGTGACATGTTACTGTTATGTGTTGTACGTGTATGTCTGTTACCCGCAACCCCCTTTTCCCTTATTTCTCTTTCACAGGTTTTTTTTCCAGGAAACAACGGACAAAAACTCTTTTTTATTTGTGAGACTCAATTTTGAGACTCCACTTCTATTACCGACGTGGATAGGGTGCGCCTTAGCATGCGCATACCGTCCCGCTGGTAGCAAATTGGTCCTGACGAAAACCTGTAAATAGACACATAGGTTGAAACATGTAGACCTCTTTTTAATCCACAATACCACTTTATTTTACACCGACAGCCCACCTAATGGGGCAGCAGGTGTCTCACATTTTAACAGTATCCGAGACACTCCAGAATAAAGTCTTCGAGTGGGTAGGATTGGATACCTTTTAAACACACTATTACCTGTCTTGCACATATAAAAGAAAAACCAGCTCCACTGTAATCAGGTGTCGCAGCACAGCTGGATGGCACTCGGCTATCCAGGTGGGACCCCGATGATGAAGCATGTCACCAACTAGGTTGGTGAGTGAGGGGTCTTCTTAAGGACAAAGGATGTCCCAATTTGGGTTGTGTTTTACGCACCTTTCCCTTCCTCTACTGAGGCTGGAACCTACTCATAGGGTTTAACTCCCTTATTGTTGTTTAACTATTTATTAAGGGGACTGGGAGTCCCAACCCTGCCTTCACTGGCTAATACCCTTTCTCTCTATTCTGTTTACTGAGATTATTTATTTAGCACCAATCAGTTTTTGTCTCTTTATGTCTTACATCAGCAACCAGGGGCATGAGGCCATCGAGGTGGGTGAGGGAGCTGGAGGTGCCTCCCAGAGTGAAGAACGCTCCGCGGCCAATAGCTCTGCTGGCCCCAGTAATACTCCGGTTGTTAATATTAATATATTTCAATAACTTTTACTGCTCCTTATTTTGAATAATTTATTTTTACCCATTTTCTAATTTAGTTTTTTTCTTCAAAATCCTCTTCGATCTATCCATTTCTAAATTTTTGCTATCCCTGAATTATTCAATTTACTTATTTACTATATTTCTAGTGCCTGTATTTTACCTCAAACTGTCTCTGTCTGTACTAGTTGGTCTGTAGCTTCCTTTCTTCTGGTTTTTCAGTCAGCTTTCCCTCCCCCTTATATCTTTTGTGGACTGCCTAGTAGTGGTACTGTAAGATTTAGAGAGCCCATTGGTTATTGTCATGTACTACTACTAGTACTACTACTCTGCCCTGCAGATTGCATGGCTAAGTAAGGTATTCTACGCATGTTTTTTTAGATGAGAAGCTTTCTTTTACTTTCTCATGCCATTGCTCAATCAGTAAAACGAGATAGTGGCCATAGTCACGCTGAACATCCCAAAGTTGTGTCTTCTTCCTATCTAGGCCTAGTATTATTAGCAGCAGTTGGTGGTGAACTGATTACCATGCACCATGGCTAGAAAGAAGTATGAGGAGGAGAACGGCCCCATTGCAATTGCCAACCAAGACCTTATGTCTAGTTGTCCACTCTTATTTCTTTTCAAAGACTCAAATTCATCAATAGTTCTAGCCACTCCTGTCCTTTACAAGTTGTCTTCTCTTTGTGAGGCTTTTCAAAAATTGCTACCAACAAAATGCCCAACCTGAACTTTATTATAGAAGATACTGTTTGTATCCAAATTGAAGTGTTGTGTATGGTGTATCTTCAATTTTGCTATAAAAATAAATAAATAGGGGTGGTGTATCTAGCACCTAAAAAATGTGTAATGTTTTTTCTAGCCGCACCAACTACCAGTGCCAGGGCCAGCAGCGATGGCGGTTCCATCCAGGTAGCAGATGCGGCAGCGGTAGGGGGTGAGCCAGTGGCAGTGGCCGGAATATATGTCGATACTCTGCAATGTTATTAGTTCACAAGCACCATTACAACGCAATTTTTTTCAATGCATACAATAAGATAGCAAGTTCCTGGAAACGCTTTTAAAATGTCATTACAACGGATCCCTTTACCCCACAAACTTTTTACACACATTTTTTGTATTAAAAACACCCCTACACTCTGCTAAATTCTACATCAAAATACACTACCCTACACAATACACTACTCCCACCATGACACTACCCCTTCCCCCAGACCTGTCCATACACACAAACACCACCCTGCACAAACTCCCGGACACTACCATAAACCCTAAATCACTACCCTACACTACTCAAACACCAATAAACTAACCTATACACTAATACACTACCCCCTGCATGACCTTTCCCCACCCCCAGTCCTGTCCCTACACTCTAACACTACCTGCACAACCCACCTGACACTACCCTAAACCCTAAATCACTACCCTATACTACACAAACTCCAAAACACTACCCTAAACCCTAAAACCCTAAACACTTACCTAAACCCTAAGCCCTAAAACACTACCCCCCTACATGAGCTTCTCCCACCCCTCACTTCTATCCCTAGACTCTAACACTACCTGCATGACACCATCAACACTACCTTAAGCCCTAAAACATTACCCTACACTACACAAACACAACAACACTACCCTAAACCCTAAAACACTACCCCCGCATGACATTCCCCTCACCTCCCATTCCTATACCTACACTCAACACTACCCTGCACGACACTACAGACACTACCCTAAACCCCAAAACACTACTCCTTAAACACATCAATACTACCCTTAATCCTAAAAGACTATCCCCCGCATGACCCACACCCTACCCTAAACCCTTTACAACTACACAGCCCCTCTTACCTCTCCCATCTCGTGGTTCCTCTCTTCTTCTTCCAGCGTCGTCAGAGGGGCAGAGCTCGGTGTACGTTGTTGTCCTCACAACGATGTGGATCGCATTACAACGCTTGCATTGTAACAGTGTGATGGAGCAAGGATTCGCACAAAAGGCGTGAAAAGGAATATTGAAGAGCTCGAATTGGAAGAGCTGAATAGTCACATCTATAAGAAAATGAAAAATTCTCATAATAATGCTGGGAAAAGCAGAATAGAAAGTTTGAAGAGATTGAAATGGGTGAAATGTGAGAAGTTGGCATCTGGTTCCATTAAATGTGATGATATAAAATATCATCAAAGAGGGGATTGATGGAGCAAGGATTCGCACAAAAGGCGACTTGCTTGTATTCAAGAACCTCAAATACCAGCATTAATAAGTAATCAACATGTTTGTCCTACTAGTTTTACATGTTCCCGTATATACTGGGTGTCCGAGAGAAGCTTGCTTATGTGTTTACTAACACTAATACGCTTGCATCTGAAATGGCCGCTGCTACGCGGGAATTTCTACTGCGCATGCGTCTGTCATACCCACGTGACATGACATACTCGCAGCTTTGGAGGGAAGCTGTTGCTTCTGCGCACAAGAGCTAATATGGCTGCTCTATGTTCTCACATGCGAGAAGCTTGCACTGCTGCTTTTGCTAAGCTGGTTGTTCTACTTAATCCTAATGCTATAGTTTATTATAAAGTACTGGGTATAGTGTAGAGATTCATGGTATACAGTATATTTATTTATTCTGTGTTCTAAAACTGTTTCTTTTCCATTTCATGTTGCACTTCGAAACTTGGCCTGTTGTCTTATGCTGTACTCCATCTTGTTTGAAACTGCGTCTGCGCGAGATCTGCGAGTCTCCAGAGCAGTGACCTTTGAAACCCGGCCAAGGAGCTGACTGACTGAGAAGATGCTCCTGGGAATCTCACCTAGTGAAATTTGGAAAATGACATTGTAATTGTGAATAGAACATCCATTGTTTTGCGAGTGGAAGACTTCATGACAGCCTGAATTTAATGGGCGTGAACATAAATTTGAATATGAGACGGCAAAATTCGAAATATTAGATGGGGTGATGACCTGTCCTCTTCTTTTGTTCAATCGAAATTGGGGATCCTTACACTTGCAACATTGGGGGGTGGTACAGTGACCTGGAAAATAGTATAACTAGCCTAGGTTTAGATAGAGAAGTTATTCGACTTGTCCGAATAGCTGACCTGTCACTGACCCAACGCACTCAATAGCTGATCGAGAACAGAGGTGCTGCGAAGCACTCTGTCAGAAGACTCGCTGACCCAATTGGTGTTCTGGGACCTGAAGTGCTGGCGAAGCACTTTGCTTGGAAATTCGATAACCCAATCGGGTTTTTGACTGATAGTTGCAGAGAGGGAGTAGCGCAGGCGATGCAACTGAACTGCGGGTGCTGGTCTCAACTTTCGGTGGTCCGGTTCTGATCCAAATCTGGTTTTCTTATCCTTTTTCTGACCTGCACTTGCTGGCCTACTGGCGTTTGCAACTTTCGGGGTTTCTGTCCTTAACTGACCCGTGGCCATGGTTGGTCTTCACTCGGTTTAGGTAAATATAAATCTGTGTGGGTAACAAATTGTATCAATTGCATCCTTTTCTTACCTTCCCTGAATTTCGCTAAAGTCTTATTTGCATATGTTCCTTTTTCTTACCCTTTCCCTTGTGACAAGTAATTAAATCGTAACTCTTGCTTTTATTAGCATGTTCCACTGTTTGAATGAATAGATGTTAATTTCTTTATCCTCCCTTAGAAGGAGCTGAAGTGGTTATTTTGAATTATTAGCGTGTTCCATTTTCTTATCTTCCCTATAGCTACATGGTAAATTCAGTTGTTTTTTTCATAACAATTGGTGTTCCCTCTTTTTACCCACCCTCTTGGAAATGATTAAACTGTGACTTATAGCATGTTCCTTATTTTTCCCGTCCTTTAGAAAATATCATTTCAAGTCTGATTTCTATAAGTTCATTTCAGTATGTTCCTTGTTCTTACCTTTCCTTTAGAATTCTAAATGGTTGGCATAATATATCTTTTGCATAGTTATACGCTGTTTGTGATTCTGATTATCGATAGCTTGCTTGCTGTTAATGTTTGGCTTATGACTTTTGATGAAGATTAGATAAAGGTTTTCAAAACTTCTCGAGTGTGTGGTTATTATATGAATGCATATTGTTGTCTTGCTACCATACTTATTATGTTAGACTCCCTGATCCCATAGGTTCACAGATACCAATGACCAGGAGTGTACGTCAAGGGTATAGGACCTAGGAAGTACAAATATCTGATAGTTAGTGCCCAGGTTACCTGATCTAAGAAATTGTGTTTAATTTGAAAATGGGCCTAGGTGAGTATTTGGTAAATTTATAGTCGGGTGACCTGCGCGCTCTATCAGTATATTTACTTGGTAGCAGAGGCATGATTAGGGATTACTTAAGATAGGTAGGTAGGAAATTTGCTGCTAAAAGGGAAATTAAATTGCTGCTAGATGAAAGTATTGATCGATCAAATGTAAAATGTTTATTCAAATATGACATGTTCTGAAATGTTCTGAAAATTTTACAGATTTATGCTGTGTTGATTTATGTATTAACCAAACCCGTTTGTGACTGTTATATGTAGAATATAACCGGTGGTAAAGGGAAGCCACATCGCAGTGAGGTCAGTGGCTCGAGGAAATTAGTGCAGGGTTGGGTAAAACCGGAAGCACTATTTAGGGTTTCCTGTATGAATGTATGAATAAATGATAGCAAAGAGTTCGCTGGCAAAACTTCTATTGTGATATCACCTAGAAAGGGTCACACGGACGGAGTAGCAGGTTCGCCTGAGCTTAATTGGTAGCAAAGGGGTTCGCTGGTGAAACTTTGGCCTTAGTATATATCCCAGAGAGGATGAGTCCGAAGGTGTAGCAGGTTCTCTAATGCTTGTGTGAAGGATAGGCAGAAGAGATCTATCCCCAGTATATGAAAAGTAAACGGAAGGGATTTACTTGTAGTGAAATAAATCTTTCCTTTCTAGTCACTCGAGCACAGCGGCGAATGTTTTATGTTGTAAATTAAAACAGCACTTGCACTTTAAAAGTAAAAGAAATTGAGTTCGTATTACCTTGTGAAGGAGGGAGTCAGTTGCGGAGTTGCGCTGGCGTCACTCAGAGCCGCGCTGGTATTGGTCGAGACAGCGGGCGTCTAGCTGAGATAGCATTGTAAAGGAGGTGTGAGTGCAGGAGCGTGGAAACTCGTCTCACGCGAAAGGCAGCGCACTCATTAGTTGCAATTATTTGGTTGGTTGCAGAAAAATAAAAGATGCGCTACTATTGGAAGTATTTAGTAAACAGGAATAAGTATTTTCGCGCACTTTAAATTTTGTAAAATATATGTGGTATCCAAGCCATCCAGAGATTCGACCTGATCCAAGATACCAAGGTTTTGCTAGAGATCAGGTGATAAGAGGCAGACCTCGCATTATGTACGGAAGCAAGAGAAAAATGTCAATTGTAGACAGAGTAAAGAATTACTTTAAGAAAGACAAGCCCATT
This sequence comes from Lissotriton helveticus, assembly GCF_964261635.1. Taxonomy (NCBI): domain Eukaryota; kingdom Metazoa; phylum Chordata; class Amphibia; order Caudata; family Salamandridae; genus Lissotriton; species Lissotriton helveticus. The sequence continues at coordinate 481,470,175 of NC_136067.1, forward strand.
AAGACTGGATAAGGAGTCATTATTCCACCACCAAACACTCCTGCATCATTTATGATGTTTGATAGAGGCTACCACTCTTGTGTATGGTTAGAGAACTGGGTGGAATATACTAAAGATGATGGAATTTTAGCATTTCCCTTAGAAGGTACATTTAATGGAAGAGTGTTGTTCAACTTGAGGACTCGAATGAATGATTTACATCCCAGACCTAGATTAACGCAATATGAGGCCTTAGAGGAATGGGATATAGAGGCTTTTGAACGAGAGAGGCCCAGAATTGACAAAGGGTTAGGTAAATTCTATCCAAAGGTACAGAGAGAATCCAGAGATACAAAAATGAAACAATGGAGACAGAACATGTTAGTTGAAGGATTATATCCTGTATTAACTCTAGAAGAATCTACCGGAGGTAAAAAGACTGAGAAAACAACACATTTAATGACCAGTGGTGAGTCAGACAATGATTACATGGAGGATTTATTAATGAAGAATCCACCACCTTATAATGACGAATCCAGAGTAGTAAATCCGAATAACCCATTTTTTAAACCTCCTTATGATGAGGGACCAAGTACAGTAAATCCAAGTGCCCCGTTTTTAAAACCACCTTTGATGCCGCAAATAATACACGAGACCTCCATTGAAAAGGTACTGCAGGAGAGAGAAAGAGAGGCCTTGAATAAACAGAGAAGTGAGCTGTTTCAGAAAATTTCCCAATTAAACACAAGTCCTGAAGCTCTAACAATCCCATTAACTATTGGCCCAGTTCTTCCTTTGTACGGGGATAAGCAAGCGAGTCCAAAAGCTCCAGTTATAACTACATCAGTAGTACAGCCAAGAAAAGGACCGTTGATAATAGATGACCAGGCAAGTGAGTTTGAGTCAGTGATCTCACTAATGGATTTACCAATAAGGGAACCAGAAGGCAGTTCAATGAGAAAGAACACTCCTTTAAATTTGAGAGAAGTCCAGATAGAGACATCTTCTGGTACGAGAAGCGCCACGGTAGTGACTCCTGAACAAATAGACAGATGGACCCGAAAAATAGAGAAACCAAAAACCCAGCCAAAACCATTGGATATATATAAATTGAGAATCAAATTGGAGGAATTGATGGCTGGGAATGTGGGATTGGACAGACTAAATACTCTTAGTGAAGACGAATTGTTATTCATCTGTACAAGTATCACTCGAAATACAAGGCTGGACCATGAAAAATTAATGGACACCGCAGCTAGCATGGGAATTGACATTGGTAGATTTAAAGTATTGCAAAAGCCATACCGAGCAGAATTCTAAGATTTAGAAAACATGAACGAATCAGGAAGAAAAGTGCAGATAAGAGAATTACTAAACCTGTTACAAAAATGGGGAGACTTAGAAAAGTGGAAAGCCAAGTGGGCAAAGAAAAAAGAAGAGGTTTGATCAAGACAAATGACTTCAGAATATATCTTAAAAGAAGCAGAAAAGGTGGAGAAATTATGTCCTATGCGAGAAGTGCCAGGTGGAGGTTATGTACATGTGCCATGGTCCCGACAGGATATTGTATCCTTTGCAAATGATTTCCCAAAACTGCACGAAAAACCTGTAGAGTGGTACAGGCAGGTCGAAAGATTCGTGAAAGTTTCAAAATGTCTCTTGAAAGATCTAGACGGATTTTTTGACATTGTAGTTCCCGTAGATTTGTGGACAGAATGTAAAATTGCTGTTGATTGGCCTACTGAAGAATACCCCAGAGACCCAAAGACAGGGGCACCTTCCGAGGATGTGATGAAAAAATATAATCAGGTGATGCTGTACCTAAAGGGAAAGGTGCCTGCAAAGGAGACTGACTGGACTAGGATAGATAGAACCACTCAGAACTGAGATGAAACTGTACAAGCATACTATGAACGTCTGTTACAGGTGTTCAAGCAGTACAGTGGACTGGACAATATCGAAATGAAAGACATGACCCATTTCATCTATCGATTTGTGTTAGGGTTAAGGCCTGAGATTTCACAGTGGATCAAAGATAATAAAATTTGTTGGCAGGCTAAACCAATTGACGAAGTCCTTAAATATGCTAAGTACTGTAAAGATGAGCTAGAAAATAAATGAAAAGAGTTGAAAGAAAAGGTCATGTGGGCACAGGTAAAATTAGCAGAGCACCAAGAACAGCAGTTAAACAAAATGACGAGTAACCAGAATCAGGGAACCGGAAATGGGGGAAAGTCGAGGGGAAAAATTAGAAGAGAAGAGGCAAAGAAGAAGTTCCCCTGCACGGGTGCGGAAAGTTGGGGCACTGGAAGGACGAGTGTAAGGCTGTGCAGAGTGGCAATGTGCAAATTAATGATTTAAATCCACAGACGCAGAATGCGGTGCCACGGAAGACCCAGCAGCAGGTAAAGCAGAATAAGTTGCCTCATGCACCTATGCCAAATTATAGGAGCAAAGCACAACAGAGTGTAGATACCATAAATTGGGAAGGAAGGGAGAGTAGAGATACAGCAACTTCACAATTTCTGTTAAACGACACATTCCTCTGTGACGAACCTTACTGACGGTGCCTGAGGGGGGAGGACGAGGAGTGCGTGCTTGGCGCCTCCTTGCCGGTGGACCAGTCAGGGCCATACATTGAAGGAAAGGTTGAAGGAAATGATTTCACCTTTCTGTTGGACACTGGTGCTACCCGTTCGACCGTGAGAACAGTGGACGTTCCAAAACTACCCCTCTCGGGAGAAGCAATCCAAGTAGTGGGTGTTTCTAATAAACAGATTAGTACCCCAGTCAGTTACTGAACCCATGGAAGTCAGAATAGGTAATTTTAAAGAAATGCATAGATTTGTTGTCTGTGATTTAAGTCCTGTGAACTTGTTAGGACGAGATTTGCTGTGCAAAATAAATTGTACCATCTTTTGTACTCCAAATGGCGTTGACATTCAAACCCCAGATGAAGACGGAATGTATAAATTAATGTTAGCAAAACAGGAAACAGAAATTAAAAGGCTGATAATACAAGACTTACCAGAAGAACTCCAACGGACAGTAAAACCGGAGGTATGGGATTTCACTGGAAAAGACATAGGATTAATTGCAAATGTTGACCCAATTAAAATAGCAATAAAAGAAGATGCAGTTTACCCAAATACTCGACAGTATAAAATGAGTGCAGAAGTCAAAGGAGGGGTTGCTACAGAAATAAAACGGTTGCTTGAAGCAGGCATCTTGCAGGAAGTGTTGAGCAGTCCTTGTAACTCCCCCCATAATTGGCATAAAGAAACCGAGTGGTAAGTACAGGGTCGTACAAGACCTCTGCAAGGTTAATTAAATTATTCTTCCTTGCTGTTCAGTTGTGCCAAATCCTGCAGTGATTTTATATCAAATACTGTCCTGCACAGAAGCGGTCGCTCCCCGCATTTCCTCCTGGTATCGTAGCGCTTCTTGTTCCACTCTGCCTGGGCTTTGCTTGCAATCATTTGGTGTCGCTTTCCATCTCGCCACATTTCATAGCGCCGCATTGTGCCTCGTGTTTAGACGCTACCTGTGCTTTGTAACTTAATTTGATTTGCCACATTTGTTAGAGCCGCATTGTGCCTGTGACTAGACGCTACTTGTACTGTTACCGCATTTCATTTGCCACATCCCATAGCGCTGCACTCTGCTTTAACGCGCTGTAACCATAACGCTACTGTGTATTTTATTTTTGTGCTCACTGCTCGCCCCAACCTCTCCCTGATCACTGTTGTTTACTGCTGCTGCCATTTTGTTGTTTGTGCAGTCCCAGCCCCGTCCCTCCAATCACGCTCCCGCCTCCCTGCTGACCCTCCCTCCCACTAGGAGTAGAGACCGACCCTACTCCCCCCTGTGAGCTGTGACCGTCCTGTCCTGCACAGAAGCGGTTGCTCCCCGCATTTCCTCCTGGTATCGTAGCGCTTCTTGTTCCACGCTGCCTGGGCTTTGCTTGCAATCATTTGGTGTCGCTTTCCATCTCGCCACATTTCATAGCGCCGCATTGTGCCTCGTGTTTAGACGCTACCTGTGCTTTGTAACTTAATTTGATTTGCCACATTTGTTAGAGCCACATTGTGCCTGTGACTAGACGCTACTTGTACTGTTACCGCATTTCATTTGCCACATCCCAGAGCGCTGCACTCTGCTTTAACGCGCTGTAACATAACGCTATTGTGTATTTTATTTTTGTGCTCACTGCTCGCCCCAACCTCTCCCTGATCACCGTTGTTTACTGCTGCTGCCATTTTGTTGTTTGTGCAGTCCCAGCCCCGTCCCTCCAATCACGCTCCCGCCTCCCTGGTGACCCTCCCTCGCCCCTCCCCCCGCCAACCATTTATGACAGATGCTTTTGCGCGCAGCGTTTACGCGCAGCGGTCGCGCCCCATGCGCGCCGAAGGTGCGCCAAAGGTAAGCCCGTCTACGCCCGTCCGCGCCTGGACCGCGCCCAGCGCCAGACCCCCTGTTCCCCGCCGCACCCAACCCACTAGAGTCACATATGATGCCGCAACTCTCCTCGCCCTCAACCCCGGAAGCACACCACAATGCTGCTTAGCCACCCCAGGACGTACCCATGGTCCATTCACCTGCCTCTCCTGCAAGTTCAATTGCTCCAGGACCCTCACCAAACCCTCCTCCGCCACACGCCGCCCCGACGCTAACCACCTGAAGTGCATCCTGATCAACACCCGCTCGGTCCACAGACACGCTACGGAACTCTGGGACCTACTCGATACTGCTTCACCTGACATCGCCTTCCTTACAGAAACATGGATGAACACATCATCAGCACCCGACATTGCCATAGCCATACCGGACGGCTACAAGATTACCCGTAAAGACTGCACCAACCAAACAGGAGGAGGCATCGCCATCGTCCATAAGAACACCATCAAAGTCACGACCAGCACCGATGATAATCTTACATCCGCAGAACATCTCCACTTTCAAATCCACACAGACCCCAGGACCACACTTAGAGGCACCCTCATCTACAGGCCCCCAGGCACCCGCACTCAATTCAGCGATGACATCACGGACTTCGTCAGCCCACATGCCCTCGCCTCCGATAACTACATTCTTTTAGGCGACTTCAACTACCACCTTGAAAACAAACACAACTGCAACACCACCTCCCTTCTGGACAACTTGGCCAATCTCGGACTCAAACAACTCGTTGACGCCCCCACCCACGCAGCCGGACACACGCTCGACCCTATCTTCACCTCCAGCAAGCACATCTCCTTCAATCACACCACAGCCCTCCACTGGACGGACCACAGCTGTGTTAACTTCAGCTACAAAACCACCCTAAACCACAACCGCCCACAACCCATTCCTCGGAGAAACTGGAATAAAATCACCTCCGACCAACTCCTCACATCACTCAATCAAAACCCTCCCACCCTCTCATTGGACCCAAACCAAGCAGCCACCAATCTCAAGCAATGGATCACCCATAGCGCTGACGAATTAGCACCCCTGAAAAAACACCAGATCAAATCAACCAACAAAAAGGCTCCCTGGTTCACGATGACCTTAAAAAATCCAAGAAGCTATGCCGCACTCTGGAGAAAACATGGAGAAAAAACCCGACCACAGACAAAATGGCCACCCTTAAGGCAGCCACCCGAGTACACCACCAACTGATCCGATCCGCCAAGAAATCAGCATTCAAGGATCGTCTCGACAACAACTCTCACAACAGCAAGGAACTCTTCAACATCGTTAAAGAATTCACCAACCCCACCGCAGCATCCAACGACATTACTCCTTCCCAAGACCTCTGCAACGCGTTATCCTCCTTCTTCTACAACAAAATTGCCGACATCCACAACAGCTTCGAGAATACTCCAGCGTTCATCCCTCCCCATCCCCCTCAGATCCTACCCCGCCAACTAACATCCTTAGCGCCTGGAACACAATCACCACTGAAGAAACCATCCGCCTAATGAACTCAATCCACTCTGGCTCGCCAACTGACCCTGCCCCCACCACATCTTCAACAAAGCAGACTCCATCATCGCACCCCATCTCCGTGATGTCATCAACTGCTCATTCAACTCTGCCACCTTTCCGGAAAGCTGGAAACACGCCGAGCTCAGCGCCCTCCTGAAGAAACCCACAGCAGACCCCTCGGAACTTAAAAACTACCGGCCCATCTCCCTCCTCCCAGTCATCGAGAAAGCCGTCAACAGCCAGCTCGCCGCCTTCCTTGAATCCAACAACTCCCTAGACCCATCCCAATCCGGATTTCGAGCCAAACACAGCACCGAAACTGCCCTAATTGCAGCTACTGACGACATCCGAACTCTACTGGACAACGGTGAAACAGTGGCCCTCATTCTACTCGACCTCTCCGCCGCTTTCGACACAGTCTGCCACAGTACCCTTATACAACGCCTCAGCAACATTGGAATACAAGGAAAAGCCTTGAACTGGATCACCTCATTCCTCGCTGGGAGAACCCAAAGAGTCCCACTTCCCCCTTTCAACTCTGAAGCCACCGAAGTCATCTGTGGCGTACCACAAGGATCTTCACTCAGTCCCACCCTCTTCAACGTTTACATGAGTCCACTTGCTTCCATCGCGCGTCAACACAACCTCAACATTATCTCTTACGCCGACGACACCCAGCTTATCCTTTCCTTCACCAAAGACCCCAACACCGCCAAAACCAATCTTCACGAAGGCATGAAAGATGTAGCCGAATGGATGAATCATAGCCGCCTAAAGCTCAACTCAGACAAAACAGAGGTGCTCATCCTAGGATCTTCCCCCACTGCCTGGGACGACTCTTGGTGGCCTTCCGCTCTGGGCACAGCACCCACACCCACAGACCACGCACATAACCTTGGCTTCATCCTAGACTCCTCTCTCTCGATGTCCAGACAAGTCAACGCAGTTTCATCCTCTTGCTTTAACATACTTCGCACTCTCAAAAAGATCTTCCGCTGGATCCCCCTGGATACAAGAAAGACTGTCACCCACGCACTAGTCACAAGTCCACTCGATTACGGCAACACACTTTACGCCGGAATCACAGCAAAATTACAGAAAAAACTCCAACGCATCCAAAACGCATCAGCGAGACTCATATTGGACATCCCTCGCCAAGATCACATCACCGAACACCTAAAAGACCTCCACTGGCTTCCCGTCAACAAAAGAATTACATTCCGCCTTCTCACCCACGCACACAAGGCCCTCTACAATCTAGGTCCCGAATGCCTCAACACTCGCCTGTCCTTCTACAAGCCCACCCGCCAACTAAGATAGTCCAATCAAGCCCTTGCCGTAGTCCCACGCATCCAAAAATCCACCATGGGTGGCATATCCTTCTCCTTACTTGCCGCCAAGACCTGGAACTCACTCCCCACTCACCTCCGCCTTACTCAAAATCACATCGCCTTCAGGAAAGATCTTAAAACTTGGATATTCGACAAATAATGATCCCCTTCCCCAAGCGCCTTGAGACCCTCTGGGTGAGCATTGCGCTATACAAATCCCTGAACTTGAACTTGAACTTGAACTGTGGAATGCTGGATGTTTTACTGTCATTGACCTGTGTCATGCATTTTTTTCGATTCCATTACATCCAGAGAGCAAATTTCTTTTCTTGTTTGAATTCGACAGTCATGCCTACGTCTGGAATTGTGTTCCTCAGGGGTACACAGAGAGTCCCTCAATTTTTTAACAAATTCTGAAAAAATGTCTTGAATCTTTGATATTGCCCGGAAAGTCAGTCCTGGTGCAATACATAGACGACCTCTTAGTGGCGTCTAAAAGCCCGAAAGACTGTGTTGTTGACACCATTGCATTACTGAACCATTTAGGTGAAGGAGGACATAAAGTGTCACCAGAGAAATTACAGTTCTGTACTTCATCAGTAAAATATCTGGGCCACCAGATAGAAAGGGGTGTCAGGAAAGTTACTACAGAGAGAATTAAAATAATTGCGCAACGTGGAGTTGCCCAACACCCAGAAAGAAATCAGAATGTTTCTTGGAGTTGTAGGATACTGCAGGCAGTGGATTGTGGGGTTTGCACTCCTAGCAAGACCTTTGATAAAGATGACAAAGAAAGGAGCTATGGACCCAGTAGAGTGGGATGACAAAAGCATGACTGCTTTTGTAAAATTGAGAGAATGTTTGTGTACAGCTCCTGCATTAGGAATGCCTGACTATACTATGCCTGTATCTGTTTTTAAACAAACTTACCTGTAACTACTCTGCTGTAGACCCCGGTCCTCCGCGGCATAGTGCCGATTGAGCGGAGGGTCGCCCTACCGGCAACACCACTTCCGGCCTCCTCCCTCACTTCCGGGGGTTAGCGCTCCAGATTGCTAGGAGCTAGGCTGTAACTAGAAGCCCCTGGCGGCGCTCTGCAAACGGACACGGCGATTGTTGCCGCTTGACGCGCATTGCGCTCGTGTCATTTTCTTGCTCTGCAAGTAACTTGTGATTTTTTTTAAAGTTGTGTGTGTATCTGTTTTTAAACAAAACTTAACTGTAACTACTCTGCTGTAGACCCCGGTCCGCCGCGGCATAGTGCCGATTGAGCGGAGGGTCGCCCTACCGGCAACACCACTTCCGGCCTCCTCCCTCACTTCCGGGGGTTAACGCTCCTTCCCCTTTCCCCCTGCGGGCTATTTAATTTGGAGCCTAGTAGGATGCGCAGCGTACGTGCGCAGCGGGCGCGCCAACGACACGCCGAAGGCGCGCCTAAGGCAAGCCCGTCTGCACCCGTCCGCGCCAGGCCGGGCCCAGGGGCTAGCCATAATCCTTCTTACATTACTTACACCTCGTCTGATCTCTACAATTTACAACATGAGGGTCCTATGAACCCTCTGGACAGGCGGGTTGCACTTAACTCTGGTATCTATGTTTCCAAATCTACCCGTCCTAGCCAACAGATACCTATCTCAATACACGCTCGATGGTGAAGCATCAACTGGAGATTTTCCAACTACTCGACGCTGGTACTACTGACATTATTCTCTTGTCAGAAACTTGGCTGACGGACGACTCCGCACCTGATATTCTTGCCGCAATTCCTAATGGGTACTATATACTCCAATCTAATCGCTCCCAAGGTAAAATAGGTGGCGGAGTCGCAGCCATTATCCATCAAAAGCATAAATTCACCATCTTAGAAAGGGTCAGCCCTCCTTGTGTCGATAGTCTCATTCTACAATTCACCTCCCCTAAGTTCGCCTTCATTTGTGCCCTCTTTTATCGACCCCCTGATCACATGCCCTTATTTCCTCAGCTCTTTGGAGAACTGATTTCTCAATTTGCTATCAACCATGCCAGAATCATCGTCATCGGCGATTTTAACTACTGGCCTTTAGACCTTTGTGAAAGCAACCTATCGGTTGAATTCTCGTATCTACTGACTGGCCTAAATTTCGCCCAAAATATTAATAAAGCCACCCACATCAAGGGGCATATCCTGGATCAAGCTTGGACCTTTAATATTACAATCACTTCCCCTATTATTTCCCCGTGCCCTTGGTCTGACCACTCTTTCATCTCTTTTGTCATTACTCAGACCCCTTATGTCCCTCCAACCCCTGTTAAAATGTTTTAGCCCGAAACTGGATACGAGCTGACCAGAGCGAATTTCATAGTCTCTTGATCTCCTCCGCCCCTAATGAACTGCCCTCTACCTCTGTCCAAGCATCTAGTATTGCTAACTGGTTAAAATCAGCGTGCGACAAAGTTGCTCCAAGTAAAAGAATTAAAACCAAGCGCCCTCATGACGCTCAGCGTTGGTTTTCAGAGGATTTAAAAAAGGAGAAATTGGCCTTGCGGCAGGCCGAACGCCGCTGGCGGCGTCATTACACCCTTGAGGAGAAAACCATGTATACCACTCTACTAAAACATTATAAAAATTCTATTTTACAAACTAAAATTACATATTTTTCTCAAAACATTATTAACTCCTCGTCAACCAGACCGGGTACTTGCCAAACCGGCCCCCTCACAGGCTCTGTGTGACTCATTAAATGCTTTTTTCATAGAAAAAATTGCTGTAATTAAAAATAATATTCCGCCTTCTACTCCGCCTTTGGTCCCCGTTATCACTTGTAGAAATCCACTGGTGTTAGATCACATTCCCCCAATCTCTAAGTCAGAATTCTTGGCCCTCTTGAATAGAGTAAGCTCAGGCTCCCCGAATGACTGCTGCCCCCCTCAGATTCTAAAAGAAGCCTTTCGAGCCTGTCCCGGTCCTCCACTTTCACTACTTAACTGTATTTTGACCACATGTATTGTTCCTGACTCCTTCAAATGTGCCGCAGTGGTGCCCATTCTCAAAAAGCCCAATGCTGACCCCCTAGTACTGAGTAATTTCCGCCCCATCTCCCTGCTCCCTTTCCTCAGTAAAATCTTAGAGGCCCATGTGACCAACTGTCTCAGTTCTTTTATTGAGTCCTCCCAATTCCTGGATCCCCAGCAGGCGGGGTTTCGGCCGGAACACTCTACTGAGGCTGTTATTGTGGCTGTGGTGGACGAGCTCAGGAGGGGAGCTGATAACAACAGCCCCCAGGCCCTTGTGCTTCTGGAATTGTCGGCTGCTTTCGACACGGTCGATCATGATCTTCTGATCGACCGTGTCGGCAGCGCCGGCATCCAGGGCGTGACCCTGGAGTGGATCAGATCCTTCTTATTTCATCGCTCCCAGGCTGTCCACCTATCTACCTTCTCAGCCACTCCCGAGAAACTAACTTGTGGGGTCCCACAAGGGTCTGCTTTATCGCCACTCTTATTTAACCTGTACATGCAACCCCTGATTCGATCCCTACGTAATAACTCAGCCACTATCCTCAATTACGCTGATGACATTCAAATGGTCTTCAACCTCTATTCCTCATCCACATCCATCGCCGACTTTCAGTCTACTATGACTTTTATTGGCAAATGGATGTGCCAAAGCCAATTGAAACTTAACCCCGCCAAAACAGAGCTGGTCTTAACTGGAGGCTCTCTTAATCCTTGGAACCCCAACTTTTGGCCACCTTCTTGGGGCTCCGCTCCCTCCCCTGCCGACTCCGTAAAGAGCTTAGGGGTAATCATCAGCAAGGACCTCTCTCTAACACCTCCGATCAATGCAGTCACTTCGTCGTGTTTTTTCCATCTCCGGAGAATTCGAAAAATTTGCAGGTTTTTGACCACTGAGGCACTTATATTAGTCATCATGGCATTGGTCACCTCCCGCCTTGACTATGCCAACGTCCTTTACGTTGGCATCCCAGCCTACCAGCTCCGCCAATTACAACTGGTGCAGAATCAATCGGCAAGACTTGTTTTCCGTCAACCTAAACATCAACACGTCTCCCCCCTGCTGAAAAAGCTTCATTGGCTCCCGGTGGCAAAACGCAGTATTTTTAAACTTGGCTGCACTATCTTTAAATCATTAACCGGCCATGGCCCTGCCTTTGTAACATCTAGGATTCACCGTTATGTCCCTTCTCGTAACCTCCGCTCCCTGCACCATAACCTTCTTTCCGTTCCCTCTTTCAAGTGGAAGAAACATGGCGGCCTCGGGTTTTCTTTTTTGGCACCCAAGCTATGGAATTCCCTTCCATATGCACTCAGGTCCACCTCCTTTTATACATCCTTCAGGAAACTGTTAAAAACTCACTTGTTCCGGCAAGCATATGATGACTAAAACACCTGCACCTTGCTCCCCACCTGTGCTTATCCGCTCTATAGCGCCATGAAACCCGTGGTGTCCGAGCGCTTTATAAATAATTTTTACATTACATTACATTCAAAGGAGTTTGCACTGTTTTGTGACACACGAGATACTTGTGCACTCTCAGTCCTAACCCAAATTCATGGCTTAACGAGACGTCCGGTGGCATATTTTTCTTCCACATTGGACCCAGTGGCAGCTGCATTACCTGGATGCCTGAAAGCAGTAGCTGCAACATGCATGAGTCTTGAGCAGAGTGAATCCAACATTATGGGACATCCTGTAACTGTGTATGTTCCACATGCAGTTGTAATTTTGCTGACAAGAACAAAAACCCAGTATCTCACACCTAGTTGGCTGACTAAGTACGAGAGAATCCTTGTAGGTGCAGGAAACGTAACCATTGCCAGATGTAATATCTTGAATCCAGCTACACTACTACCAAATTCACTCTCAGCAGAAGTAAAGGGAAAAGTTGAACATGATTGCATTGATCTGACCGAATATAGTACCATACCACGACCAGACATAAAATAAGAGCCCTTAACTAATGCAGAATATGAACTGTTTGTAGATGGCTCTTGTATGAGACATGAGGGAGGAGGCCTAAGCGCTGCTTACGCGGTGTGTACTTTGGGAGGTCCAGTCGAAGCATCCTATTTACCTGGACTCAAGTCTGCACAGGTAGCTGAATTGGTTGCATTGGCAAAAGCCTGTACATTTGGAAAGGACTGGAAAGTAACCATATAGACTGACAGCCAGTATGGTTACGGGGTTGTGCATGATGTTGGCCAATTGTGGATGCAAAGGGAGTTTCTGACTTCTTCGGGTACTCCCATCAGAAATGGAAAATATGAACAGGATTTACTGGAAGCAATCCAGTTACCCAAAGAATTGGCTGTGGTCAAGTGCGCTGCTCACAAATCTGGCAACGACAAAGTAACAGCAGGTAATCGATATGCTGACCAGTTATCCCAACATTGTACAAGGTACAAAATGGCTGTTAATAAAAAAGTTGAGGTGAACGGAAACAGCTGCCAACTTATGATGCTAGAAGGAATAAACACATGGGAAGAAGTGAGAGACGTACAGGACACAGCAGAGCCAAAAGAGAAGGACAATTGGAGAAAATTTGGTTTTCAGAGAAGGATTGAAGATGTTGTTGTTGTTTACCTTGATGGTATGCCTGTATTACCAGACTGTCTGCTTGCTCCTATGGCTAGGTTGATACATGGAGACACACATTTGGGAAGAGATGCTATGATACGCATATTTAGACAGGCATGGTTTAACTCGAAATTCAGAAACATAGCAGAGGCACTCTGCCAGAGGTGTCTGGTTTGTCAACAATTTAACCCAGGAAAGAAAACAGTAGTGTTGCCAGGAAAAATTAGAAAGGCAGAGGGCCCTTTTATACGATTACAACTTGATTTCATTCAGTTAACCTCTTGTCGAGGAATGAAGTACATGTCATTGTCTGCCTGTTTTCAAAATGGGTGGAAGCATACCACACACGCAGGAATGATAGCATCACTGTAGCTAAATTGTTACTTAGGGAACTTATACCTCGGTACGGTTTTCCAGTTACAATTGAATCAGACAGAGGAAAACATTTCCATAGTGAAATAAATCAAATTTGAGAAGCATTCAAAATTACGCAAAAACTGCACTGTGCACATCGCCCAGAGGCTTCTGGAGTGGTGGAACAATTGAATGGCACTATCAAATCAAGATTGGGGAAAATGTGTGAGTCAACTCAAATGGAATGGCCAGATGCTTTGCCCCTTGTTCTGATGGGACTTAAAAGTATTCCAGACTGGAACACAGGCTTGAGTCCCCATGAGATACTGATGAGAAGAGCAATGCTACAAGCATGGGTACCAGGATACAAACTGATAAGCATATCTGATGATTTGGTACTAGAATACTGCAAAGAACTGGCTGACCAAGTGCGTTCTATCTCTCACCAGGTTGGGGAAGACGCTGTCGCCAGACCAGCAACTCCAGCACATGATCTGAACCCAGGTGATTGGGTAGTGATAAAGAAACGTACTCGAGAAACTTGCCTTGCACCAAGGTGGGGTAAACCGCGACAAGTAATCCTGGTTACCACCACAGCTGTGAAATGTGCAGGAGTGCCACACTGGATCCATGCCAGTCACACAAAGAAAGTGACTGAACCTGAGGAAACTGAGGCTGAAGGTTGTACAGCTGAAGGTTCTCGAGAGCTTTATCCAGAAGTAGCTGTAGAGGAACAACCGAGCTCCAGTCAAGATGATTGGGTCCCAGTAAACGACCTGACTGTAGATCCTGTAAGAACAAGAAGACAAACCTATTTAGATAGACAGTGGGAAATTGAGGACGAGACAGGTGTAGAGGAAGATACTCAGATCATCGAAATCAAATCTGATACTGAGGAGGACCAGATAGGGAAACAGCAGGTAATCGACAATCCTCCAAGAACTCCTGAGCCTAAAGAGGGACAGATAGAAGTTAGGGCAGAGGTTCAAGCGGAAGAAAATCAAAAGTTCGAAGAGCTTGAACAGGACCAGACAGGAATAGACAATTGTGTTCAGGAAGAAGAAAACGAAACAAACCAAAGCCAAATCCAGCATATACCTGAACAAGGCCAGTATAGTGACAAGCGGAAGAAACTGAAATAAGACCTGAACCTAGTCAGTTAGGGAGAAAAATAGAAGACGATCTTGAAACAATTGTGCCACAACTGAATGAAAATAAAAGAGCATTTGAAGAGGGCCAAGACACAGTGCCAGTTAAAAGACTCAGAAAAGGAGACAGGTTGGGTAGATTTGTCAAAAGACTGAGACTGAGACTAAAGACAATCAACGAAGAACCTGAGCAGGTGGATGAAGTCTCAAGTCAAGCTGACCCGTCTGTGATACAAACCAGAAGAAGGAGTCCCTGAATAAAAAGACTGAATAATAAATATCGAAGCCCTGAATGGACTTATCTTGTATTGGAAGATTTTGAAAACCTGAAAATAAGTGACGAAAGTGATGAAGAATTGATTACTGACCAGACTAACGAAGAAGTGAGACCGACCTGAAATCCACACAGGGTAAAAAGGCTGTGTAAAGTTACGAAGAGGAATTGAATCTCCTTTGAATCAAAATGGCTGATCCTGCTGTTAATGGAAGACCGAAACGAGGTTGTTTAAAAACATGTTGTAGAATATGTGTATGTAGTGTAGCAATAGTACTTATACTTTGGATAGGACTAACAATAGCTATGCCTTACATGATGAGTAAAGACACAAACCTGTACCCTACTAGTCAATTGCCAAAAGACACCGAAGATCTACAAACTATAGATACACCACAAGGAGTGGATACACAAGAGAGAGCACTTAGCCTTAGACAAACAAAAGTAGACTTAGAAGCACCAGATGAGGAAGTACTGCACTATAATAGAATTAAAAACAGAACTCATTTAAATGTATTTGCAAACCTGTTAGTACATTATGTAGAAGCAATGGAAATAGAAGACTGCTATGTTTGCATGAAGCTGCCTCCCCCAGTAGCTGAGGGTGTGATGTACCATCATTTGCCACTAACCTATGGAATTTCATGTAGTGTTTTAGCTAGTTTATTTTATAAAAGAGGACCATTACAATATTATTATTCTAACCTAGACGTGATATATTCTGAACTCCCTGTACGTAGAAACCTAAACCCTGTACATACCACTAGAGATGTGGCATGTTACATGAGTGAATATTTTCTAACTGTAGGTAAAATAAATATAGATGACGCACACAAGAATAACTTGACATGTTTTTTACAAGAAAAAATATTTCTGAATATGGTAGAGAAAAGAAGAGAGAGTTTCCAAAAGAAAGCGAATGACAAAGGTCAGACAATTCCTAAATGGGCTGAAAGCATAGGGAGCACCTCAAATGGTGGGGCTAATGCTGCTATGTTGCTGGATTTCGAAAAGAAGGGGAAACTTTGTCTTCACAGAGAAAGAACCAGTTATTATAACAATATATTCATTGGTTCCAGTAAATGCGAACACAATTACAAGGTAATTGGGGGTTGGGGTTTTAAAGATAGGTCAGAACCTGTGTTTCCTGGAATTTATTAAATATGTGGGAACAAGGCTTATTTCAAATTGCCCGATCATTGGTACGGGAACTGTTATTTTGGTATTGTCTTCCCAAAGATATACCATGTGGGTAAAATCACTGGAAGCAATGAAAGAACTAATGAATTAGTACGTAGTAAAAGAGAAAGTGTTCGTGAAATAGTAGGTGATATTTTTAGTGCATTGATACCTACAGTGGGAGTTGCTCTGAATACACACAGAATCTGCAAATTGTCAACAGTAGTGGATCGGTTATCAACTCACACTGCTGAGGGTTCTTAATGGTCAATAGCGAATTGGTTGCGATCAGATCTATGGTTTTACAAAAACGACTTGCTCTTGACACGTTATTGGCAAAAGAGGGCCGAGTCTGCAGAATGTTGAAAGTGCAACATTGTTGCACTTACATACCAGAGAAAAGTGTTGAAATTAAAGGGTATGTGAGAAATATTAAAATCTGGAAAAGGAGCTTAAACCACTGGAGGTTGATAGTGCATGGAAGAGGCTTACTGATGGTCTCTCCGCCGTAGGTAGTTGGTTTTGTAATTTAGGTAAAAGTCTTGTGAGCAAAAAACTGATGCCAATAGCGGGAATAGGTTTATTAGTATTCGGAATAATAATTTTCTGCAAATGTCGAAAACACAAAAAGAAGTATTCTATGAATATGCGAGGCGTGAAAAGGAATATTGAAGAGCTCGAATTGGAAGAGCTGAATAGTCAAATCTATAAGAAAATGAAAAATTCTCATAATAATGCTGAGAAAAAGCAGAATAGAAAGTTTGAAGAGATTGAAATGGGTGAAATGTGAGAAGTTGGCATCTGGTTCCATTAAATGTGATGATATAAAATATCATCAAAGAGGGGATTGATGGAGCAAGGATTCGCACAAAAGGCGACTTGCTTGTATTCAAGAACCTCAAATAACAGCATTAATAAGTAATCAACATGTTTGTCCTACTAATTTTAAATGTTCCCGTATATACTGGGTGTGCGAGAGAAGCTTGCTTATGTGTTTACTAACACTAATATGCTTGCATCTAAAATGGCCGCTGCTACGTGGGAATTTCTACTGCGCTTGCGTCTGTCATACCCACGTGACATGACGTACTCCAGCTTTGGAGGTAAACTGTTGCTTCTGCGCACTAGAGCTAATATGGCTGCTCTATGTTCTCTCATGCAAGAAGCTTGCACTGCTGCTTTTGCTAAGCTGGTTGTTCTGCTTAATTCTAATGCTATAGTTTATTATAAAGTAATGGGTATAGTGTAGAGACTCATGGTATACAGTACATTTATTTATTCTGTGTTCTAAAACTGTTTCTTTTCCATTTCATGTTGCACTTCGAAACTTGGCCTGTTGTATTATGCTGTACCCCATCTTGCTTGAAACTGCGTTTGCGCGAGATCTGCGAGTTTTCAGAACAGTGACCTTTGAAACCCGGCCAGGACCTGACTGACTGAGAAGGTGCTCCTGGGAACCTCACCTAGTGAACTTTGGAAAATTACATTATAATTGTGAATAGAACATCCATTGTTTTGAGAGTGGAAGACTTCATGAGAGCCTGAATTTAATGGGCGTGAACATAAATTTGAATATGAGACGGCAAAATTCGAAATATTAGATGGGGTGATGACCTGTCCTCTTCTTTTGTCCAATCGAAATTGGGGATCCTTACACTTGCAACATTGGGGGGTGGTACACTGACCTGGAAAATAGTATAACTAGCCTAGGTTTAGATAGAGAAGTTGTCCGACTTGTCCGAATAGCTGACCTGTCACTGACCCAACGCACTCAATAGCTGATTGAGATCAGAGGTGCTGCAAAGCACTCTGTCAGAAGACTCGCTGACCCAATCGGGGTTCTGGGACCTGAAGTGCTGGCGAAGCACTTTGCTGGGAAATTCGATAACCCAATCGGGTTTTTGACTGATAGCTGCAGAGAGGGAGTAGCGCAGGCGATGCAACTGAACTGCGGGTGCTGGTCTCAACGTTCGGTGGTCCAGTTCTGTTCCAAATCTGGTTTTCTTATCCTTTTTCTGACCTGCACTTGCTGGCCTACTGGCGTTTGCAACTTTCGGGGTTTCTGTCCTTAACTGACCAGTGGCCAGGGTTGGTCTTCACTCCGTTTAGGTAAATATAAATCTGTGTGGGTAACAAATTGTATCAATTGTGTCCTTTACTTACCTTCCCTGAATTTCGCTAAAGTCTTATTTGCATAGGTTCCTTTTTCTTACCCTTTCCCTTGTGGCAAGTAATTAAATCGTAAATCTTGCTTTTATTAGCATGTTCCACTGTTTCCCCATCCTTAGAGTTGAATGTTAAATGCTATCCATGAATGAATAGATGTTTCTTTCTTTACCCTCCCTTAGAAGAAGCTGAAGTGGTTATTTTGAATTATTAGCGTGTTCCATTTTCTTACCTTCCCTATAGCTACATGGTAAATTCAGGTTTTTTTCCCATAACAATTGGTGTTCCCTCTTTTTACCCACCCTCTTGGAAACTATTAAACTGTGACTTATAGCATGTTCCTTATTTTTCCTGTCCTTTAGAAAATATCATTTGAAGTCTGATTTCTATAAGTTCATTTCAGTATGTTCCTTGTTCTTACCTTTCCTTTAGAATTCTAAATGGTTGGCATAACATATCTTTTGCATAGTTATACGCTGTTTGTGATTCTGATTATCGATAGCTTGCTTGCTGTTAATGTTTGGCTTATGACTTTTGATGAAGATTAGATAAAGGTTTTCAAAACTTCTCGAGTCTGTGGTTATTATATGAGTGCATATTGTTGTCTTGTTAC
This sequence comes from Lissotriton helveticus, assembly GCF_964261635.1. Classification (NCBI taxonomy): domain Eukaryota; kingdom Metazoa; phylum Chordata; class Amphibia; order Caudata; family Salamandridae; genus Lissotriton; species Lissotriton helveticus. The sequence continues at coordinate 481,488,767 of NC_136067.1, forward strand.
CATACTTATTATGCTAGATTTCCTGATCCCATAGGTTCACAGATACCAATGACCAGGAGTGCAAGTCAAGGGTATAGGACCTAGGAAGTACAAATATCTGATAGTTAGTGCCCAGGTTACCTGATCTAAGAAATTGTGTTTTAATTTGAAAATGGGCCTAGGTGAGTATTTGGTAAATTTATAGTCGGGTGACCTGCGCGCTCTATCAAGTGCATGAGATGTAATAACATCAGTAGAAAAGGCTACGCATTGGTACAGAGCATACATTGGTACAATTGCGTTGTAATGATATGCAAAGTAAAAGCCGCATACTAATGACTGTTTACCCTGTGGCAGGCAGGGGTAAGTCATATTGTTTGCCATTTGGCAATTAATTATATACTCGCTGCAAGGGTGCACTTACTTACACCATTGAGACTTGTGAACAGTTGAACACACCCCTCTTTACTTAGCATATACAGCAGGAGTTGAGTAACTATGGCCTCTTCTATCTTCAATTCAGCAGAGAAAGTTTCTTGAAGAGTCAGGCCTTGATGAATTGATGGGAAAGAGAAAGAAGGATTGAATGAGGAATGACGAGTGAAATATAATATGACTGGAAGAAAAAGATGCAAGGGTGAAAGGATGCATATACTATAGGTGGCTGAAAGTATACATGGGTGTGTGACGGATGGATGAAAGGTGAAAGGATGCCTGCCTGGATGGGTGAAAGTGTATGGGTGAAAGAAATCTTTTGATGGGTTTGATGGGTCAAAGCAACGATGCATGGGTGGTTAAATGACTATTGTATGTTGGTGAAAGGTTTGTTGAGATGAGAGCCATGTTTGAATGAATGGCCATAAATATGGATGGATAATATTTATAGGTGAAGACTGGATGGAGAGAATATAATACGTTACTGAGAAGCAAATCCAAGAGTGAATAATTAAATCACTAGAAGAACAATGCATTGATGAATGGAAAAATCACTGGAAAGAATAGTAAACAAGGAATGTTTTTTTTTATCAAGGTTTTTGATTTAAAGGGTAGAGGTGGTATTTCAGGCTACTTCCTTGATTCACAGAAATTTTCAAGCGCAACATATATTATGTATGCTGCCTAGCACCCACCCATTATCATCAATCGCCTCCCTCCGAGTCCCTACCCATGGCATTTCGCCTGTGACAGCCATGGGTGAACTATCCTCATCATGGTTACATTGGCGGTACTGCATTGTTGGCTGTGCAATGTGCGTCTGCATCAGTAAATGTATAGGTTATGGATACGTAGATAGTGCTGTCGCTCCGCGGATGAAAATAGGATGACATTTGTACCTCATGCATGGAGAGGCCTAGTACATGATGTTCAAGGCATCATGATAATGTTGTGTTAAGCTGGAAATATAAACAAAATAGTTTCAGAGGAACTAATCCAACATTGTCATGCATGCATAGGTGTGCGAAAGGTCACCGCTGAAATGTTATTTTCTAGGCCAATGTAAGGAATAAGTTGCCTCGGTACATGGGCCTAATTTAGGAATATAATACCCACATCTCATCCTAAGGGTCAATATATAAAAGCTATCTTAAAAGCCAGTATATCAGCTTATCATAACATGTAAAAAAGGTAATAACTACTCTCAACATCGTCTAAAAGCAATCTTCCCTTTTAAAATATTCATGAAAGCCTTAAATGCATTATACTATAATCCTAAGCACTCCAAAAGCCATGGTACCTAAAAAATAAAAAAAATAAAAAATGTTTTGGTTGAAATTAGTTTATAAAACAACCTGAATTGTTCCTACACAGAAAAGGACAATTATTTAATGTGTTCTGAGTTGCTGACACAACATTTTTTGCTGTCCCTAACCGCATACGATGATCTCAGAGGTGCGCCTTAAAGCAGATTAATGGAGCAAAGGTGATTACATTCAATTCCCACAGCAGCCACTGAGGGAGAGACTACATCCAGTATGCGTATCGTAGAGCCGCTGTCCAAGTCCCTAGGAGTCGAAGCACCCAGGGTGCCTCAAGACATACATTCGTCAGCAACGGAAGACTCTGGGGACAACAACGTCCATCGGCCGTTAACGGATCCAGCAGTAGATCAATATCCAATGGTGCAACCAGTTGTGATCCTAGGCATATGTCTAATATGCATTTGTGGCCGCAGGAGAGGAAGAGGAGTTGACCTAATGGCTAGGGCAGACGACCTAGAATCTGGGGAACTGGGTTCGAGTCTCAGCAATGACACTGAACATCCTGTGATTCTGGGCAAATCACTTAATCTCCCTGTGCCTAACAATGTGTTCTCATGTAATGCAACTAGTGCTATGTAAAGCGCTCTGATACCCGATTCGGGTCAAGTTCGCGCTATACAAAACTCTGTAAAAAGAAAAAAAAAGCAGGCAGTAGAATACAGGTTGTGTGCAGTTAAGCCAAACAGGCCTGAAGGACAAGAACCAGTGCTCATCCAGTTCTTGAAGTCGAAGTGTGCCAAACATGTGAACCATGCGCTCATGACATTATAACACAAGTAGTGCTTTCTCTATTCTGAATCGAACTGAGACATCTATTGCAGATCAGGAAACATAAAATCATGATTACAGCCAAAAGAAGCAGGACAAGTAGGACCCCTCGAAAAACGCTTACCAGCATGAGTGTATGAATGATGGAATAAATCCGATGATTGTCTGAAAGACACTAACCAGTCTAGAGCCAACAAATGTTAAAAAAATGCACTATTCCTCTAATATAATAAATGTTAAAGATGTGATGGACTAACTCCCCAAAATGCAGCGGGAAGTTAAAGTGGATTTTGTGAAGTGCATTTTGGAGTCCCACAGGGCTCCTCGCTAAGTCCCATGCTATTTAACATCTACGTAGCGGACTTGGCGAGGGTAATAAAGGCCCATGGGGTACGACTTACATCCTACGCAGACGATACCCAGCTGGTTCTGGCTATCCACAGAGATGGCCCTACTGTGGCAGCCAACTTCCAAAGAGCCATGCTTGAGGTCAGCACCTGGATGGCCTCGAATTGTCTGAGGCTTAACTCGGACAAGACCGAGATCATGACCTTCGGCAGGCTCTCCCCTGAATGGTCTTCTATCTGGTGGCCTGAAAAGCTGGGCCCTCCACCTGTCCCAATGGAAAAGGCCAGAAACCTGGGAGTGATCTTTGACAGTAAGCTCTCCTTTGACCTTCACACTAATAAGGTTGTTTCTTCAGCTTTCTTTATTTTGAAAAAAATTAAGAAACTACTGCCTTACCTCCCTACCTCAGCTGGGAAAACTCTGGTCTCTACCTTAGTTTTCTCAAAAATAGACTATGGGAACGCTCTCTTTTTACATACTCAGAAGCGTGTCCTTACGAAGTTGCAGTCCATCCAGAATGCGGCTGCAAGGATTCTCCTAAATATCCCTCGCCGTAAGCCCACCACCCCCTGCCATCCGCCACCTCCACTGGCTGAGAGTCGAAAGCCGCATTAAATTTATGGCCCTCTGCATCGCCTATAAGGCAGTACATGGCATAGGACCCAGGTTCCTTACCGAGGCATTTCAGCTCTATACTCCCAAGAGGCAATTAAGATCGGCTAACATCAGCCTCCTCCCTGTACCGCGTACAAGAACTGCCACTTGGGGAGACAGGCGTTTTCTGGTGGCCACTCCAAAACTCTGAAATCTCTTGCCACTGGCCATTAAGACCGCCCGAACCTGATGAGCTTTCGCAGGCTCTTAAAAACATGGTTGTTCAACCAGTAAGATGATGGTTGATTCTAGTAGCTCCACAGCGCCGAGACACCCCAGGGTATTTGTTGCGCTATAAAAATTTCAAAAATAAATAAATAAATAAGATTAGTGTCTGTATCGCTGACGAGGACCTTGCAACCTGGAGATCAAACGTCTCTCAGGCCAAAATTAATGCCACCGCATGTTGAAAAAGCATGGCTTTCAGTCTGCTAAGGGAATCAAACCGTATGCTGGAAACATTTATCAAAGGCTATAGCGCTGCCTCATGAATTGTGCGGGCGCGTAAAAACAGTCCTTGTATACAACAAGTGACCAAGGAATTAACCAACACCAGATAAGCGATGCCCAGTTTGATACCACAGCAACCTTGATCATCCAGCATCAACTGGCTCCTATTAGAGAGCTGTTGAACCGGATGAATCACTGCAGTTGGAGAACCCTTCAGATAACATGACAAGTTTGCAGCATAAGCGTTGCGAGCCCAGTGAAGAGAAATGTTCTTGCATAGGAACCATCCACTTAGGGCATTTTCATAGTCAGAACAACTAAGAAAAACTTCTTTGTCCCCTTTCAGGCCTCTAAACCATGATGGTAATTCCCAATACACACGCCCATAACCTTCCCCTAGTGTTTCGTATCTGCCTACCTGTTGCTTTTGGAGACAATATTGGAATTGGGAAATCATGACCGGTAGGGTGGTATAACCGTGGATAATCGAGTCTGTGGATGGTGTCTCTGCCACGGTAAAAGGTCATTGGTCTAATTTTTCAATGTGCAACATGGTGTATTTTGCATTTCTGCATGCCATTGTTATCTGTCTTTCCATAAGATCATATTCAGAAAACAGACTGGTAGAGTTGATGTAACGCCACAGCAAGTGGCCAGAATGCAGTGTTTGCAATGTCCAACTCAGCATTACAATGCAATGTGATTGTGACTGTCCATGTTGTAAAATAGACATGCCCTGCAGTATCATGTCAATTGCGGAAGACACAATGCTGCCCAGTGAATAAGTTCTGGATGATAAAGTGGTCATACGCGGACGCGTAATGGTGAAAGCTGTTGCTATTGGCATGAAGTATTGTCCTAATCGCTTGCGCTCATTTGCATACTCACGTATGTTTTTAATATGATTTATGAGCTTAAAAATGGATCTTGAGTGGGTTTTAAACGTTTGCGCTTATTTGCACAGTTATGTTTTTTTTAAAACTGATTCACAAGTTTTAATAATTAAAATTCACTAAGGTTACCTGCATTCATTACTGAGGGCAACTCTCCCCGGTCCACCGCGAGATCTCCTTGTTTGCGTGGAGGGAGACCTGACCCGACTCACTTCTTGTCGAGTGGAAGTTGGCATTCTAGTGGCCCAACTCCCCTCTACAAAAACAGATGCTCCTCCAGAAGCGCAGTGGAGGAGTAAGGGTGAAAGCTGTTGCTATTGGCACGAAGTATTATCATAATCGCTTGCGCTCATTTGCCCACTCACGTATGTTTTTAATCTGATTTACAAGATTAAAAATGGATCCTGAGTGGTTTTAAACTTTCCTGCTTATTTCCACAGTTATTTTTTTTTTAAACGGATTCACAAGTTTTAATAACTAAAATTCACTAAGGTTACCTAAATTCATTACTGAGGGCAACTCTCCCCGGTCCACAGCGAGATCTCCTCCTTTGCGTGGAGGGAGACCTGACCCAACTCACTTCTGGTTAAATGGGAGTTGGCGTTCTAGTGGCCCAACTACCCTCTACGAAAACTAAGCGTGGGCGTAAAATCCGTTTTGCAGGCGAATTTGCGGATGTTTGACGATTTCGCGATCCGCGAATCGCGCGAAATTGCCCAATAATCCGCAAATTCGCAAGCTACGAATTATTTTGCTTGGTCACGCTTGAAAAATACAATATCGCGCGTGCGGCGTTGACTCTGAGCCTGCCGAGTTGTTTTTCTCCCGGATTTGCGTGTGCTGCGCCATTTTCGATCTTGCTGTCTGATCGCGCGAGAGTTTTTCTAACGCAAGTACGTCATCGTGGCTTGCCATCTTGCTCGGCGAGAGTTTGACAACGTGAGTACGTCATAAATGCCCGCGATGGCGCGCAGCTGACTTCCGGCGGGAGGTTTGAACAGTTTGCGTTCCCGAAATTGCAAAAATTGCAATTCTGCACAAGAAATCCACCGCAGGAAGCATAAACCTTGTGAAAATTATGTTTTGATCAGAATAACTCCTCAGATTGACATTTGGCTGCACTTTTTGGTGCAGGAGTCCATTTTTTGGGGTGGGGTGGGAGGAAGGAAGTGCCCCAGAGTCTCCAACTTCCTGTTCCTGTCCAGCAGGCCCCTCCCAGTGCTTTGTCCATGTACTGGTCACTTTTCATTTGGCTGTGGAGCTGGAAGGATTACTTTCTGTGACTGCTGCTGGATATTTGTATTTGAGGACTTTTTGGACTTTGGAGTTTGGATCACTTTTGGACTTGAGATTTTACAAGTAAGTTGGTGTTGTTTGTTTAGGACATTGCAGTTGAGGCAACTACAGTTCTAAAACTTTTTTCACAACTTTAACAAAATATATATTGTGGTGGGTAGCTAGCCACAGTATCCAGTAGACCCAGGGTTAATCATGGGTGCATGATACAACTGTTTCTCTGATTTTTTTTTAACTTAATTCTCATTTATGTCATGGAATTTTAGCTCACTGTTATATGTTGTTTTTTGTTTAATTGTGGGGTGCCTGTAAAGCCTCACTAGCCAGTAGGCCCAGGGGTAGTGAGTGGTGCATGGACCAAGTCTTTCTGTGGGGTGTCTTGAATTTAAACATCATTGAGGGCAAGGATGGCATCGGATTGTGGTGATTTATATGTGTTTTTGATTTTTTGGGGTGTTGTTGGGGACTGGCCATGTGGGTGGGGGCCTAAGGGCTGGTACAGGCAGGGCCTGGCCATGTGCTGGGGGTCAAGGGGCCATTTTGAATGCAGGCAGCGTGCTCAGGCCTGCACCCAGTTGGCCTTGCTTTCAACCATTATGCCCAGGTGTACTCAGTGGTGCATGGGCCTAGTCTTTCTGTGGAGTGTCTTGAATTTAAACATCATTAAGGGCATGGATGGCATGGGATTGTGGTGATTTTTATGTGTTTTTCGATTTTTTGGGGTGTTTTTGGGGACTGGCCATGTGGGTGGGGGCCATTTTGAGGGCTGGTACAGGCAGAGCCTGGCCATGTGCTGGGGGTCAAGGGGCCATTTTGAATAAGCATGGGCGGATTTTGCGAATTGGCAATCCGCGAAATTGCGTATTTACGGATTCGCAATCCGCAAAATCCGCGAACTCTCGCGAATTTTGCGGATTCCTTTTTTTTTGTGTTCGCAAGTGTTTCTGCCATTTCGCAAGGGTTTTTTACCAGTTCGCAAACGCGAACTTACTTGTCGGGTAGCAACGGTCACGAACATGTTGTTTCTATGTCTGGTTCATCACAGCACCCTCTGTTTCACCACTGCCACCCTCTGTTTCACCACTGCCACCCTCTGGCTCACCCATGCCACCCTCTAGTTCATCACTGTAGATTATGGGGGGAAAAGCACACTTGCCCTGCCTCAACTGTCATGAATGAATTAGGGGCTGATTAATGTGTCACTGAATTTGAACTTCCAGGCTGGCACCTGCTTCCTTATCTGTAATTGCTTTCTGTTGCAGTGTAATTTTTCAACAGGACCTTTGTTGTATACTTGTAGCTATTCTCTGAGCCTGCTGTGAGGGTCAGAGCAGGGTCATAAAATAGTTGCAAGTAGGCAACTGAACTCTGAAGGGGTCCCTCAGGAAGCACTACAGGGAATGGTTACTAATGATAAGATTGAACTTTTGCACCTACTGAGTGCTTTCAGTTTTGCAAAAATCCAAATATCCAGCAGCATCCACAAAAAGTAATCCTTCCAGGCACTACAGGGAATGTTACTAATGATAAGATTGAACTTTTGCACCTGCTGAGTGCTTTCAGTTTTGTAAAAATCCAAATATCCAGCAGCATCCACAAAAAGTAATCCTTCCAGGTCAAAATCCAAATCAAAGTGACCAGCACATGAAGAAAGCACTGGGAGGAGCCTGCTGGACAGGAACAGGAAGTTGGAGACTGTGGGGCACTTCCTTCCTCCCACCACCACCCCCCCAAATGGACTCCTTGCAAACAAAGTGCAGGCAAATGTCAACCTGAGGAGTTATTCTGATAAAAATCATAATTTTCAAGGTTTATGCTGCCTGCTGGTGGATTTCTTGTGCGAAATTGCAAATTTTGCAATCTCGCAATTGCGAGATTGTCGCTGCCCGCCGCATCTACGTGTTCGCAAGTGTTTACTCCCGCGAAATTGTATAGTATTCTAGTTGGCAAGTGCGACCAAGCAAAAAATCCGCTTCGCACGGATTTACGAATTTTCGGCAAGTTCGCGAGAGTTCGCGGATTGCGAATTTGCCGAAAATCCGCAAAATCCGCGAGCGGAACGGATTTTACGGCCATGCTTGAATTTGAATGCAGGCAGTGTGCTCAGGCCTGCACCCAGTTTGCCTTGCTTTCAACCATTATGCCCAGGGGTACTCAGTGGTGCATGGACCACGTCTTTCTGTGGGGTGTCTTGAATTTAACCATCATTAAGGGCATGGATGGCATGGGATTGTGGTGATTTTTATGTGTTTTTAAATTTTTTGGGGTGTTGTTGGGGACTGGCCATGTGGGTGGGGGCCTAAGGGCTGGTACAGGCAGGGCCTGGCCATGTGCTGGGGGTCAAGGGGCCATTTTGAATGCAGGCAGTGTGCTCAGGCCTGCACCCAGTTTGCCTTGCTTTCAACCATTATGCCCAGGTGTACTCAGTGGTGCATGGGCCTAGTCTTTCTGTGGGATGTCTTGAATTTAAACAACATTAAGGGCATGGATGGCATGGGATTGTGGTGATTTTTATGTGTTTTTCGATTATTTGGGGTGTTGTTGGGGACTGGCCATGTGGGTGGGGGCCATTTTGAAGGCTGGTACAGACAGGGCCTGGCCATGTGCTGGGGTTCAAGGGGCCATTTTGAAGGCAGGCAGTGTGCTCAGGCCTGCACCCATTTTGCCTACCTTTCATCCATTATGCCCAGGGGTACTCAGTGGTGCAAGGGCCTAGTCTTTCTGTGGGGTGTCTTGAATTTAAACATCATTGAGGACATGGATGGCATTGGATTGTGGTGATTTATATGTGTTTTTCGTCTTTTTGGGGTGTATAACTGATGTTCCTCTGTCTTCCATTGCTTTTAGGTGTACAAGAGAACCACCAGTGCCAGGAAGAAGTCCTGCAGCGGTGTGTGCAGCACAACGTCACGCGACGTCACGTGTGGCCACAGACAAGACAACTCTGCAACTCGTGCAACTGCGGCCTGCTGTTCTGACATCTGAAGAAGATGGACCCAAAGAAAGGTGTCCGTAGCGCCTCAGCGAAGGAAGTTGCCAGTGCCACTGCCAGTAAGAAGGAGCAGAAGAAGCAAGTGGCACCACCTACCAAGGAGACTGGTGTGCCCACCGACACCTTCTTTGGGAGAAAAAAAACTACGCCTGCAGCAGCAGCGGTGTCTGCCGGGGACCAAGCTGGAAGCAGCACCTCCGCCTCATTGGGGTCAGTGCCACCACGCCAAGTTAGGTCCAAGACCATGAGTGCTGCTGAGGCAGCCACTTTACTTTCTCAATCACCATCGACCAGTGATGTTGGCTCATCACAAGAAAGTACCATCCAATCAACGCCGGGTGTAATTCAGCTGGCGAGTGTTCAACAATCACAGCCGCAACGACAACCACAAGTGCAACTAGTACAAGCGCAAGTACATGGGCAAGGAGAGGTGCAAGTACATGGGCAAGGAGAGGCGCAAGTATATGGGCAAGGAGAGGCGCAAGTACATGGGCAATGAGAGGCGCACGTACATGGGCAAGGAGAGGCGCAAGTACATGGGCAAGGAGAGGCGCAAGTACATGCACAAGGAGAGGCGCAACTAGAGGTGCATGGAGAGGTGCAAGTACATAGGCAAGGAGAGGCGCAAGTACATGCACAAGGAGAGGCGTAAGTAGAGGTGCATGGAAAGGTGCAAGTACATGGGCAAGGAGAGGCGCAAGTACATGCACAAGGAGAGGCGCAAATAGAGGTGCATGGAGAGGTGCAACTAGAGGTTCATGGAGCGGCACAACTGCCTACAACGCTTGTTCCTCCAGAAGTAGGGACACATCAGGAAATTGATATTCAAGTGGAGGTATCATCCAAGGAAGCCACTCCTCCTGATGATGATCCATTGTCTTCCAGATCCCCAGCAAGAAAAAGGTCAAGGAGGGCTGCTCCTACTACTACTACAAGTTCTTCTTCAAGCCCCCTTCATTCTGATGACCTTGATCGTGATTGGAACCCAGCAGTGCAGTCTGACAGTGAGGCATGCCATGAGCCGACAAAGGTAGCTAAGCCTAAAAGGAAGGTTCCCGCAAGGCTTCGACTTATGGGTGATGACGACGAACAAGAAGTGGTGTCTTCTGCTGCTGATGAACAGTCTGATGACGACCCAGTCATCACAGACATCACTCCAGCCACAGCGGGCATGCAGCAGACAAACATTTTAAACCTAGCCCGAATGGCTGCTGGGCGGGATGTGGGCGGCGTGGCACTAGTACCACCACCAACGCAGTTAACTACAACACCAACACGACCTACAGCTTCCATATTTTCTCGTCAGAAGGGCCGACAGGGACCTCCATCCAGCTCGACCTCCATTACCTCAAGTAGTGGTGCTGCAAGTAACAACAGAAACACATTCAGCCACACCCATCCTCCACTTCATCTGGCATTGAAAGTCAAAGTAGCACCTCCACCACCAGCAGACATCTCCAGGCCCCAGTTTGGGACTTCTTTACTGTTAGCAAAAAGGCGGAAAACATGGTTGTTTGTTCGATCTGTAAAGTATAAGTTAGTCGGGGTAAGCTTGGTACCAACTATGGTACCGGAGGCCAGAGAGGTCATCTCAAACAACACCACCCTATCCAGTGGTATAAGCACCTAAGTGAGATCGAGGAAGCCAAAACAAAAAGAAATCCAAATGTATCCCTTGATATTGCATCTGATGATGACGAGAGGCTGATCGTGCAGGGGGGAAGTGAAGAAGCGACAGACAGTTTTTTCTGGTACACCCAGTACACCTGGCGGCAGCACTGCAGTGGTAGCGCCCACACCCTCTACCCCTGCAACATGTATGAGGCACACTAAGAGACTGGGACAGACACCAATGCAAAAAACTAAATCAATGAGCCTAACTTGTTTGAACTATGCATCATCATCATCATCACCATGACGTAAAACAGTCCAGCCCACCATTAGCAGCATGTTTTGGTCGGATGCGCCATTTGAAAGCAACCACCCAACGGTACGTCTGTATAATGCAAAGCTGGCTAAAATGCTAGCGCTGGACCTTCTCCCTTTCTCTTTCGTGGAAGGGGTGGGTTTTCGTGAATTGGTGGCAACAGTCTGCCCTAAATGGAAGGTTCCTAGCCGGTCCTAATTTGCAAGGGTTGCTGTTCCAGCACTACATCAAGATGTGCTGGAGGTGATTGGCGCAGCTATTCTGAAGAGTGCTGTTCACACTATCCACATGACAACAGACATGTGGACCAGTTGCCAAGCCCTTGATTACATGTGCATCACTGCACACTGGGTCTCTTTTGCAGGGGTCAAAAAACAGTTAAAACACAAAGATGTTGACCTGGAGGAAGTTTTTCAAGCTACTCGCAAACATGCAACAGTAGGCATGTTTGCCATGGAGAAATCTCACACTGCACCTAACCTTTTGGAGGAGTTTAACAGGAAGGTCAATGAATGGCTGCATCCAAGAAATCGCACATTTGGTTATGTTTCCACGGATAATGGCAGTAATATAGTTAAGGCCATGGAGAACGGTGGCTATTTCAGAGTGCCGTGTTTGGCGCACAGTATTAACATCGTGGTGCAAGCCTTCTTGAAAACAGAAGCGCCAGTCGTCAAATTACTGACCATCTGCCAAAGAATCTGCTCACATTTCAGCCATTCTTTTAAGGCCCGGAAGCAGCTGAGGAGCCTTCAATATGAACGTAAATTGCCAGTCAAAGGACTAATCCAAGAGGTGGCAACACGTTGGAACTCAACCTTTTACATGCTTGACAGTCTGTATGAGCAGTGGGAGGTAATAAATGAGTATGTCTATAAACTCGGTTCTACTCACAAAGAGATGAGGCTAGAGTTGGAGGAATGGAAGCTAATTGCAAGCCTGACAGACATGCTTTGTCCTTTTGAGCTCTTCACACGTGAAGTCAGCAGGCAGGACTGTTCTTTGAGCAAAGCTATCCCATTGTTGCGCATGCTAGAGCACCAACTGAAGGAGGTGTCTTCAACGTTCCGAGATGATGGTGAAAAGCGAGAAGCATATGATTTGGCGGACAAGTTATTAAGGAGCCTACTTCGCAATGAAAGGCTTACAAAGATACATACAGAACAACATTACATTTGTGCCACTATTCTGGATCCACAGTACAAAAAGGCAGTGGCTAGCAAAGCATTCATTCCTTTTGATGAAGCAGATGTTTCAAAGTACAAACATTGGCTAGCTGTGTCAGCCACTCGGTTCGAAAAAGATCGGCAGAAGCTTCAAGGAGGCAGCACAAGTACAACTGAATCAGTAGGCCATCCGGCGTCAAGTTCCACTTCTCAATCCATGGCCAAAGGGAGTCACTTTCCCTCACAGCCGTTAACAACACCAGCAACCATATCATCATCCTCACCTGCACCAGGCCGCAAACAAATATTGTCAGAAGGGGATTGGCTAACTCAGCAAGGGTTTGCTTGGTCCACTGATGAAAAGGTCGCAGATGGTACGCAAAGTGGATCAACCCTGGAGAACCTTGAGTCGGTGGTGCAGACCTATCTGGATGACCCAACAGAGGTCTGTCATAATGAGAACCCATTGGGATATTGGTATACGAAAAGCTCTGTATGGCGACTGATCACCAACCTGGCTCTAAATTATTTGTCTTGCCCACTCGCAAGCGTGTCTTCTGAACGTGTTTTCAGTACTGCTGGTGCCATTGTTAGTTCGAAAAGGACCCGCCTTTTGCCCAAAAATGTGGAGAGATTAACAATAATCAAGATGATTCAGCACTTCATACCACCCGATTACAAAATACGTGAATGCATGCAGGAAGAAGAAGACACCGACTTAGGTGACGCCGACGGAAGTTCTTCTCGGTCACTAGACCTACTCCCGTCTCAATTCATAGACTTGGAGGACGAGCGCTGCTTCCCTGACACCGAGGCCTGAAAATTACTTCCTTTTTTTCCGTACTTATTCACTTTTATTCCTGTGTGTCTTTCTTTGTTTTGCTACTTTTACCACAACAAAACTCTAATCACCTAATCACAACAAGTCCATCATCAGCACTGTCTTCATCTTATTTTCCTTATTGATTTAAAGGTGCCGCAGTCTGCATTCAGATGTTCACAAGTTCACAACTCAATCATGCTCCTCTATCCTCCTCCTCCAGACTCGCCATATCCATTTCTCTCAAGGCAGATGGATTGATTATGGAGAAAAAACAAACTTTGTCTTCGTAGACGAGTCCCCTCAAGTGGGACTAAAATAACTGACTGACTACATGCTTGCTGATTGTTGACAGACCTACTTCTGAAATTTACAGGAGAGGCTGCCCTGTGGACCCTCACTTTCCGAAGAAGATGCGGACAAAAAGTAGAACAGGTAATGAATAATGAGAAGATGGCATGCAGTGGACAGCAATGGCTGTCTGTCTCTGTTGAAACCAATTGTTGTTTGTTTTTTGTGAACAGCGCAATTTGCCATGTTTTGAATATACAAGTATTGCAGGTTTTTGGTGGTTTCTTTGGGGGTGTTCTAGATTTGCGGTGCTGGGTCAGGGGGTCTGGGAGCACTGCCGGCACAGTCTTATGTTGATTGCATTTGTTTTTCTGGAAATCCATGGTGGAAAAGGGGAGTTAGGACCTAGCTGCACAGCGCATTTGGACTGAATTCCAGGTTGGCCCGAAATTTGCTAAGTCTCACTTTTTAAGGTTTTGCTTTTTGGCTGTTTGGGGGTGTTAAACTTGTTTCCACCTGGGTGGACGGGTCAGGGGGCATTGCTAGGAAGGTCTAATACCGGATAAAAGTGTTTTGGAGAAAATCCGTGGTGAAAACGTTTTTCACTTTACAGAGTTTTCGCTCACTTTTGTGTTTTCGGGGGCCTGTTTGGGGGTGGGTTTTGGGGTCTTGGAGCAACGCTGGGTATGGATACTTTTGATTGCAAGAGGTTTGAAGCAAATCCATGGTGGCAAAGGGGAGTTAGGGCCTAGCTGCAGAGCGCGCACGGAGTGATTTTGGAAATTTGCCTAAAAATTTCTAAAGTCCCCATTTTTGTATTTTTGCTTTTTGGCTGTTTGGTAGTGTTAAACGTGTTTCTGCCTGGGTTGACGGGTCTGGGGGCATTGCTGTGAATGTCTAATACCGGGTAAAAGTGTGTTGGATAAAATACATGGTGAAAAAGTTTTCACTTTTTAGCGTTTAGCTAACTTTCGTTTTTTCGGGGGCCTGCTTGGGGGAGTTCCTGGTGTTTGGGGGTGGGTTTTGGGGTCTTGGAGCAACGCTGGGTATGGATACTTTTGATTGCAAGAGGTTTTAAGCAAATCCATGGTGGCAAAGGGGAGTTAGGGCCTAGCTGCAGAGTCCGCGTGGAGTCCCCATTTTTGTATTTTTGCTTTTTGGCTGTTTGGGGGTCTTCTACTTGTTTTCGCCTGGGTTGACGGGTCTGGGGGCATTGCTGGGAAGGTCTAATACCGATTAAACGTGGTTTGGAGAAAATCAGAGGTGAAAAAGTTTTTGCGGTTTTGCTCACTTGCTTGTCTTTGGGGTGCTGTTTGGGGGGGTTCCTGGTGTTTGGGGGTGGGTTTTGGGGTCTGGGAGCACTGCTGGCACAGTCTAATTTTGATTGCATTTGTTTTTCAGGAAATCCATGGTGGAAAACGGGAGTTATGATCTAGCTGCACAGCGCGTTTGGACAGAATTGAAAGAAGGCCGAAAATATTCTAAGTATGAGATTTTCCATTTTTGCTTTATGCCTGTTTGGGGGTAATCTGCTTTTTTTCGGGTGGGTTGGCAGGTCTTGGGGCATTGATGGGAAGGTCTAATACCTGATAAAAGTGGTTTGGAGAAAATCCATGCTGAAAAGCGTTTTGCCACTTTTTTAACTTAGGGTTTGTTAGGGTTAGCAGCAGTATTGCATGTGCTTGGGGGTGTTCTAGATTTTTGCAACTGAGTTCTGGGGTCTTAGAGCACTCGTGGGAATGTGTAATTTTGGTTGCAAGTGGTTTGAAGAAAATCCATAGTGGGAAAGGGGGAATTTGGCCAGGTTAAAGAAAGCGTTTTCCACTATTCTTAACTTAGGGCTTGTTAGGGTTAGCAGTATTGTATTGCATGTGTTTGGGCGGGGGTTCTAGATTTTTACGACGGGGTGGGGTCTTGGAGCACTTGTTGGAATGTCTCATTTTGATTGCAAGTGGTTTGAAGAAAATCCATTGTGGGAAAGGTTTTTTTGGGGGGGGGGGGAAATATATAACACCCAGGCAACACAAAAGGACTGGCAAATTTAGAAAGTAAAACTATATTAATAAATAATGATAAAGCACTGACAACAATATAGAAAATACATTTTAATACATTTGATAAAATAACGTCATGAAACAATTCATTGACATGATAATTGATTTAAAAAACAATAAAAATATATTCCTTTGATTGGATATCTCATTGATACATATGTTATATATAGAATGATCCCGTTGACATTAAAGATGGTTTTTCGTCTTCGCGTTTCGACATGATATTTTTGTCTTCCTCAGGACATTACCATCATTATTCTAAAAACCAAGATAAACAGTATTAAAAAAACGTATATATGTTTCTCTATACCTAAAAGTGCATCATATATAATACATTTGCTACATTTTTCTCTTTAAAAACTTTCCAGCCAGTAATATGATAATTGAACCTTGATCTACCACATAGAATCTGTTCATTTTTTCTTTTCAAAGGTAAAGTATTTACATACAGTAACAAAGTTACACAGTTACGACATTTGCATACCGTAACACAATTACAACATTTATCATATCATTTTATTAGAGAATATAGTGCTTAGGAAGAGGTGTAAAGATGTTGAGATAGAAATTTTATGCACCTAAAGAGATAAAGATAGAAATAGAGTGAAAAGGTTGGTTTAGCTCCAATCAATTTAATTTTTTATCCATGTACTTCTGGTTTAAATGGACATTCATATGTTAGTCCATTTGGGTATTTTAGTTTAAAATGGATGCTGAGTCGATGAAAGTTAAGGTAACATGTAAAGCGCATAGTTGTCTATTAGGTGGCAGTGTAGCTATAATATCTGGTAGCATAACTTACCAATATCTGTATCTGTATCTACATAAATCGGCGTCATAGACTGAAGTGGTGTATTAGGATAAATGCTACCGGTAATCCTTGGTGGCTAATATTCAGAAAGAATCAAAAGTACAGAGATGTACCAAAATTAATAAAAGATAAAACACTATTATGTAATATCAGCGGTGTTTTTTTCTACAGTCATTGATACATATTGGATGGATACTTATTGGGAAATTAATAATGATATATGCAGTTAAAACTAACTACTCCTCATGGCAACGTATACGTATTAGTTTTCTCTCTATTTGTTTAGGGAGGATGGCCCGTTAATTAGTCTTAGTGCTTTAGTATAAATGAATAAATACAAAGACAGTTAACAGTAGTACAGTCACTCGTAGGCCAAAAGTAAGAAGTTAAAGAAACCCACGGGAGGTTAGTTGCAACAATTGCATTAACGTTTGCTGCAAAAAATTGATGTTTTTTAATAGTTAAGTATATTTCTCAACAAGTTTTATAGGAGCATCATTATATTTCCTATGGTCCTAAGCTCTGTACCTGATTCTCTGTGGTATTCGTTTTACTGTTCAAGTGATGGAAGTACTGCAGGTGTCAGCTATAGATGCCCGGAACAAGATGATTACTAACAGGTAGTTGTAATTATAAAAGATTTCTAGAGCCGTAATGGAAGGCTGTGGATAAATGCATACCTATTACTTATTTGTATATATCCCAAAATAAAGAGGCTATATGCATGCTTGCTAGATACATAATGTTTGTAATAAAGATAATTGTTTACCTCATTTTCTCTTATTCAACGAACAAGAATCAATAAACTTTATGAAGCGCTGGCGTCTATGATTGTTCAAAGGTATGCGATAGAGAAAAGCATTTCGGGCACCGAGTGGAGTAAAGAATACCCCAGATTGGAATACTATTACGGACTATTGTTAACGGGTTATTCATAGTTTTACGAAGACAGTCTGTTTACCTGGTTCTTTGTGTGGAGCCGACCGGCGATTAAGCAGTCTATGGACGACAATGTCTCTCGTAACGGCTGGGGCACGGTGTGAACGTTTCGGCTCGGGCACGATGTTAACGTTAAAGAGACTCGATTATCTGAAAATAGATGGAGCATGGCCCGCATAAATCATTACGATAAGTCTAAAAAATGGTAAAGATCTTAGTGGTGGCCGAAGTCATGCGGTATTTACCTGTTTATGGATACTTGCTGGTCACTAAAATGGCACCTCGCGTTTCGTCGGGAGAAATCAAACTTGTTACCATGACCATGATTCCATTATATACCTGGCGTAGGTATAGGCGATGAGTGGAATATGTCCCGCCTCTTAAAGTGATATGTGCTGAATGTTTTTGTATCACATAACCAAACACGATTATGGGTAAACCCCTTTCTATTACTTATCAGTTCACACAAGAAATGTGATTGATCGAGTCATCTGAATCTAATCTCAATAGTTCGTGAGAGTTAAAAAATAAAAAAGAGGGAACATGATGAAAACCTGGAGACCTTATATGAAAGGCTATATTTCTTCGAAATTAATTAATTTTCTTCGCATAATTAAAGCGCTATAGTAAGAGGCTAGAAAGATTCATTTTATGTTTCCATTATTTTTATATATATTATAGGTACTGAATGGTTGAAAAACATTGACATCTAATTTCAATTGATGGTATACGGGAACAAGAGGACAGTGGGGTACTTAAGTGAGGAGATTCTATGTGATCGCATTTTCCCAGGGTAATTCATTATTTAGCCCATTAGTATAGGTACCCAAAGAAAAAATCCAGAATACCTCTTTCTTTTTCCGTATTCTGTCACCACCGTTGCTATTTGGGGTGTGAATTGTCTCTACAATACGCCATTTTATTTCTGTGGGAGAATGTTTAAAATCCGCGAAATGTTTAACTAGTGGGGCTGTACATTTCAGTGTTTTTATAGCGGATCTATGCTCAGTAAGTCGCGTTTTCATGGCACGCGACGTTTCTCCTACATAGCCCAAATTACATGGGCATGTAATCAAATAAACTATGTTGCTTGTGTTGCAAATCCATAGTTCTCTTGCCTGGATATGATATTGGTTGAAAATAAAGGTTTCTCCTGTAAGGATACTGTTGCATGATTGGCAAGATCCACATCGTGACGTACCTCTCACACTATTGGTGCCATCTATTGATTTCTGGATGAAAGGTGGATTCTTGGTCACTTCCGTATAGCGAGATCTAATTATGAGATCCTTAAGGTTTTTGTTGAGACGATGTGCAAACATTGGTTTCTCTAACTTTTGTTGCATGTGATCCACGTTAAGTAAATGCCAATTGGCATTAATAACTTGTCTCACAGAGGCATCCAAAGTTGAATGCTTGGTTATACATACCAATTTGGGTTCCTGCTCTTGTTTCTGAGATTTGAAAATAAATTACCCGAACTCACCCCCCTCCCGAACCCAACCAATGTAAAAAAAAAGTCCAAAAGTCCCCTTTCCCAAACACCCAATTCCCCCCCCCCTCAGTCTTTAAAAAAAGGGGTAAGGGACCGTCATTTCCTCCGGTGGCGTAGCTTGGCAAGCTGTTGCTGCATGTCCCGCTGCTCTTTGCAGAGGTCCCGGAGCTGGCGCTGATGTTTTTCGGCCAACCTGTCCAGGTAGTCCACTCTTCTGCGTAGCCGGCGCACACGAACCATCCAGGATCTGGGGGGGGGGGGTGTTGTTGTTGCTGCTGTGCCGCGGCGGCAGGAGGCTATCGGGCCACGGCTCCGTTTGGCTGGAGGCTTCTGGCTGGTGGACCCGGGGGCAGTGGAGGAGGATGTAGATGTTGATGTCTCCTCATGCTCCCGAGCCCACAACCGCCGATACTCGGCACAAATAGGCTCCAGCTTACGGGCCCTGGCCCGGACAGCCATCTCCTTACGGGTGAGCTTTTTGGGAGTAGCATCTATGAAGAAAGAAAGAAAAATACTATAGCCAATAGTCTTTAACATAAAGTCAAAATAATTCAACGGAAGGTTGACACTCAGTAAAACCAGCAAGTAGCAAACACAGTATAACATTTTGGCATTATCTTTCCGCCGTCTTTGTAAGCCTGTGACACTGTGAGTTTCAGGAATTCCACTAGCAGCTCTATAGATGAACTCACTACTACATACATAGTCAGAGAGTACTAAAAAAAGGCCTTTTTTACTTTTTTCTCTTGTTTTGCAAAAGAAATTACTGGTACGTGAACTTGTGGTAGCCGCCATCATGGCAGCTCACTCAGCTTTCACCCAAGAAATACAGACACAGGCCATGATGATGCAGACTCGCAGTACTTTAAGCAGTACATGCAGGTGGGGATAGGAATGTCTTACTCAGCGTCTGCTCTACTACATCATACACCTCTGCTATCGACAAGGAGAATAAAGAAGATAACATCCAGGCTTCCAAAGTACGTCTATGATTCTTCTTAATGTCTCAAATGTACCAACATTTATTTTTGTCAACAACCAACTAACACCCTTTTCATTATATTTTGGAAACCGCCGTCTTCTTTCTTATGTTGAATTGCATTCAACAAAACCATTCTTTACAGTCATAAATATTAAGACTCGCTCGTCCTTCGTTTCACCCTTCTTTAACTTTTCGTTCTTCACATCCCTAAACTACATCTGATATGACTTGGCTTCACAATAAATATTTGCCAGCTGAGTTGAAGTGAAATAGAGGGGGCCATTGGTTACCAGAGAAGTACCGCCGCTAATGCTATTAAAAGTCAAGGGTGACTGTCTTCTCCGTGATAGCCCAAAAAGTAGTTCTAAATTAGTAAATGTTCTTGACAGTACAGTGTACTTATACTAGTGTACGGTTTACTACTGTACAGTACATCATACACTCCTTCGCGAGCCTACTCAAAAAAATTTCAATAAGTAAGGAGTAGAATAACTTACCACCGTCCGCCGCCGCTGAGTGTTCCCCCCAGCTCCTCCTGTTGGCGCCGCCGCATCCAGAGTGGACCCCTCCGCACTGGTGGTCATCTGTGCCGCATCAGATGTTGTGACGTCTAGGAAAAACATGTCATATTTTCAGATGCCATACACAGCCCCCTATTTTGTCTCGTAATGGAAGAAAATGTTACATAACACATTTTTTATTACTGGGATTGAAAAAAAGTAACGGTTTTGGGGAGGGTGTTAACCCTTTATATGCTTATTCCATTAAATGCTACACTTCTCCTTATGACAACTGATGAATGCTTGCCTCACGTGCACCATTTTTCTCATTACAGAAAGAAGATTCCATTGCCCTTCTGCCAGACGATTCGCCAACTACTACTAAGTCATCACCAGCAGTACTTTAAAGAAGGTGGGGGCTCCCGCACAGTTATTCTAATAATTTCATGTGTCTGTTAACTATTATTAAGTTTGAGTCATACTAATTTCATTCATGGGAATGTTGATTAAACTTTAACATCATCTTCATCCATCAGAATACTACGCTATTAAAAATAAGGAAATAATGTTTTCATTTCATAATTGAAAATAAAACTTTAAAACTAACAAACACTGTGTGGTTTTTGTTTACGAGTGAGTGAGCGGAAAAGTTTGACTACTGCACTTCGCAGTCATGTTTCAGTGACTCAGATAGGCCGGGACTCGGAGGTAGTCTTCTTCTGTTCTTCTGGGTCGTAAAATCATTGGTCAGACATTCTAGATAGTTGGTCAGGGGATTGGGGGTTTAACTTCTGTTCGGACTGAGGTATGTCGAAAGTCGAACTGCACCTATCATCAACAATGTCCTATTTAACTTGTCCATACTTCTTTGTGTGCAGAATAGTCCCTGAAACACTAGCGGTATGGGATGTGCTACTCTCAAATCAAAAAGGCAACTGCTACCTTTTACTTGGTGTAAACAATGACATTTTGTTTTTAGAAATTGTCAAAGCACTTACATTAAGAAGACTGGAATAGACAGCAAGGGCAACCCAGAGGACTGCACTCAGTGCCTAGAGCTATTGCTGTATCAGAGTTTTGTTTCACACCGTTTGCCGAATGGGCAAGCTTAGCTACACAGACCGACTCATAATTGTAAATAGTAGTAGCACAGAGAGTGATGGTAGAGGCAGGATAAGAATGTAGAAAGTAGTCTACATTAGAAGAAGATCAAAGACTATTTTTTAAAACATAGAATTATTAGGAACCAGTTTGTAATGAATAGGAGCTGTAAAAGTTAGGGAAGTATAAGTATTAATATAACAATAGAACAACTTACTGGGGCCAGCAGAAGAGCCTGCAAGGGACTGAGCCTCTCCACCTTCTGCCACCGGAGTCTCTGTCGCCGCGGGCGCCTTGCCCCTGGGAGGTGCTGGTGATCATGAAATAAAGAAACACAACATGGATGATTGTTTTTTTGGAAATATTTTATTTCTTTGTACTCAATCTAAAATTATGTCGGGGAAACAAATTAACATCAATTGCATCTGATCTGGTCAACTAGGAGGATAATAGTACAGTATTGCAGGATTCGCAGACCATCTAATAGGAAAGTTATGTAATTCACTAACTACATCAACAACAAAAAGGTTCTACTACGACTGCCATCACTCAGCAGCACGAGACGTCGCGTGACAGACACAGTCCATCATCATGATTGCAGACCACTAACAAATGTCCTATAACAAGTAATAAATAATATACTCAACGTATCAATCCACCACTATCTCTTCAAAGTGGCAGCAGCAGGAGTACAAAGAAGGACTAGACTTGAGTCTACTGTCTCTAGCATTACGCAGTAATGCTCTCAAATGACTAAAAAGTTGCAAACAAGTAAGCATAGTAGCAACGCCAATAACCAGGTGAGCACCTGCAATGACAGAAGCTATTTAAACATTAATTTACCTGCAATGTAATCGAATCAGCAGCATTCGTACTCTTCAGGAAAAAAATAGATTAGCAATATAACAGAGCAGATGGAAAAAAAGTAGTTATTAAATAGCTACTTACCAAGGCCAGGGATCGCCACACCGAGCAGGTCGAGCATGTCATGCTCCCGGTCCAAGATGTCACTCCACCGGTGCGTCACTTGCTGGTAGGTGCGCCGGACCCCAGACTCCTTATACATGCGCCGGCACACCTTCTCCCACAGCTGGCGACGCTCCCGGAGGCCGTAACTGGAAGCAATCCGCCCACCTGCTGCCACTGTCTTAGGGAGGTGGACTTGGACAAAAACCATCAAGGCGGCCACCTCCACCGGAGAGAAGATCTCCCTGGCCTGGACTTCCTCCCCCTCAAACGCCCGCAAGGGAGCCGAGTACGGGGTGCTGGGCCCTTCCCCTTGCCCTTGTCGCCTCCTTAGCCATGGTCCTGGGCACAAGAAGAAGGAAAGAAGAATAGGTGTGAAAAAAAATAAGAGAGAGAGCAAAAGAAATAAAGTAGGTAATAAAGTAACAAAAAGTTAAACAAAACACAAAATATTGATGTAGGAGATTGAAGAGAGAGATAATAAGCAAAGAAAAACAAAAAAAATTCAGAAAAACATAGGATTACAAAGATGTAAGATGGATAGAAAGGTAGCATGCCCAAAACCATAGCAGTGATTGAAAAACAAGATGGTCGCGCCCATAGAGGACCGTGTGGGTAAGTTCGCGCGATATTTCCCCCACAAGCACACAAAAACGCCCACGAACACGTAATCGCGCGCCGCATACGACGCGAGCATGCAACTAGCGCCCGGAAACGGAAACACGTCACGCAAACAAGATGGCCGCGACCATACACGACCGCATGGGCTACCTCGGGGTCGGTGCGCTGCAAGCGGTCCGCGAATAAGCAAAAAACCGCGCGAACATGCAAAAAAAAGAAATCAGCAAATTCAGATGAATTTGCGGATTGCAAGTTCGATTTCGCACGAATTCGCGCCCCGCGACGCTCGCGAAATAGCAAAAAAACGAATTTGGGAAAACTGAAAGCACTTAGCAGGTGCAAAAGTTCAAGCTAATTTGTAACCATTCCCTGTTGTGCTTCCTGAGGGGCCTCTCCAGAGTTCAGTTGCCTACTTGCAACTATTCTCTGACCCTGCTCTTACCCTCAAAGCAGGGTCAGAGAATAGTTACAAGTATGGCACAATGCTCCTGTAAAAAAATTAACTGCAACAGGAAGTACTTACAGCTAAGGAACATGTGCCAGACTTGAAGCACAAATTCAGTGACACATTAACTAGCCCCAAATTAATTCATCTCAGTTGAGGCTGGGAAGGTGTGCTTTCCCCCCATAATCTACAGTGGTGAACAAGAGGGTGGTAGTGGTGAACCAGAGGGTGACACTGGTGAACCAGAGGGTGGCAGTGGTGAACCACAGGGTGCTGAGATGAACCAGAGGGTGGCAGTGGTGAACCAGAGGGTGGCAGTGGTGAACTAGAGGGTGGCAGTGATGAACCAGAGGGTGGCAGTGATGCTCCTGAGGGTGGCAGTAGTGAGTGCTGAACCTGAGGGTGGCAGGGGTGAACCAGAGGGTGGCACTGGTGAACCAGAGGGTGATGTGATGAACCAGAGGGTGGCAGTGATGAACCAGAGGGGGGCTGTGATGATCCTGAGGGTGGCAGTGGTGAACCAGAGGGTGGCAGTAATGAACCAGAGGGTGTCAGTGATGAACCAGAGGGTGGCAGTGGTGAACAAGAGGGTGGTAGTGATGAACCAGAGGGTGGCACCGGTGAACCAGAGGGTGCTGTGATGAACCAGAGGGGGACAGTGATGATCCAGAGGGTGTCAGTGGCAAACCAGAGGGTGGCACTGGTGAACCAGAGGGTGCTGTGATGAGCCAGAGGGTGGCAGTGATGAACCAGAGGGGGACAGTGATGATCCAGAGGGTGGCAGTGGCAAACCAGAGGGTGTCAGTGATGAACCAGAGGGTGGCAGTGATGATCCTGAGGGTGGCAGTGGCGAACCAGAGGGTGTCAGTAATAAACCAGAGGGTGGCAGTGATGAACCAGAGGGTGGCAGAGGTGAACCAGAGGGTGCTGTGATGAACCAGAGGGTGGCAGTGGTGAGTGCTGAACCTGAGGGTGGCAGGGGTGAACCAGAGGGTGTCAGTGGTGAACCAGAGGGTGCTGTGAAGAACCAGATGGTGGCAGTGATGAACCAGAGGGTGACAGTGATGATCCAGAGGGTGGCAGTGGCAAACCAGAGGGCGGCACTGGTGAACCAGAGGGTGCTGTGATGAACCAGAGGGTGGCAGTGAGGAACCAGAGGGGGACAGTGGTGATCCAGAGGGTGGCAGTGGCAAACCAGAGGGTGGCAGTGATGAACCAGAGGGTGGCAGTGATGATCCTAAGGGTGGCAGTGGCGATCCAGAGGGTGGCAGTAATGAACCAGAGGGTGGCAGTGATGAACCATAGGGTGGCAGTGGTGAGTGCTGAACCAGAGGGTGGCAGCAGGTGTGAACTAGAGGGTGGCAATAATGAACCAGAGGGTGGCACTGGTGAACCAGAGGGTGCTGTGATAAACCAGAGGGTGGCAGTGATGAACCAGAGGGGGGCAGTGATGATTCAGAGGGTGGCACTGGTGAACCAGAGGGTGCTGTGATGAACCAGAGGGTGGCAGTGATGAGCCAGAGGGGGACAGTGATGATCCAGAGGGTGGCAGTGGCAAACCAGAGGGTAGCAGTGATGAACCAGAGGGTGGCAGTGATGATCCTGAGGGTGGCAGTGGCGAAGCAGAGGGTGGCAGTAATGAACCAGAGGGTGGCAGTGATGAACCAGAGGGTGACAGAGGTGAACCAGAGAGTGCTGTGATGAACCAGAGGGTGGCAGTGGTGAGTGCTGAACCTGAGGGTGGCAGGGGTGAACCAGAGGGTGTCAGTGGTGAACCAGAGGGTGCTGTGATGAACCAGAGGGTGGCAGTGATGAACCAGATGGGGACAGTGATGATCCAGAGGGTGGCAGTGGCAACCCAGAGGGTGGCACTGGTGAACCAGAGGGTGCTGTGATGAACCAGAGGGTGGCAGTGATGAGCCAGAGGGGGACAGTGATGATCTAGAGGGTGGCAGTGGCAAACCAGAGGGTGGCAGTGATGAACCAGAGGGTGGCAGTGATGATCCTGAGGGTGGCAGTGACGAACCAGAGGGTGGCAGTAATGAACCAGAGGGTGGCAGTGATGAACCAGAGGGTGACAGAGGTGAACCAGAGAGTGCTGTGATGAACCAGAGGGTGGCAGTGGTTAGTGCTGAACCTGAGGGTGGCAGGGGTGAACCAGAGGGTGTCAGTGGTGAACCAGAGGGTGCTGTGATGAACCAGAGGGTGGCAGTGATGAACCAGAGGGGGACAGTGATGATCCTGAGGGTGGCAGTGGCGAACCAGAGGGTGGCAGTAATGAACCAGAGGGTGGCAGTGCTGAACCAGAGGGTGTCAGTGGTGAGTGCAGAACCACAGGATGGCAGCAGGGGTGAACCAGAGGGTGGCAAAAATGAACCAGAGGGTGGCAGGGGTGAACCAGAGGGTGTCAGTGGTGAACCAGAGGGTGCTGTGATGAACCAGAGGGTGGCAGTGATGAACCAGAGGGTGGCAGTGATGATCCTGAGGGTGGCAGTGGCGAACCAGAGGGTGGCAGTAATGAACCAGAGGGTGGCAGTGCTGAACCAGAGGGTGTCAGTGGTGAGTGCAGAACCACAGGATGGCAGCAGGGGTGAACCAGAGGGTGGCAAAAATGAACCAGAGGGTGGCACTGGTGAACCAGAGGGTGCTGTGATGAACCAGAGGGTGGCAGTGATGAACCCTAGGGGGGCATTGATGATCCAGAGGGTGCTGTGATGAACCAGAGGGTGGCAGTGATGAATCAGAGGGGGACAGTGATGATCCAGAGGGTGGCAGTGGCAAACCAGAGGGTGGCATTGATGAACCAGAGGGTGGCAGTGATGATCCTGAGGGTGGCAGGGGCGAACCAGAGGGTGGCAGTAATGAACCAGAGGGTGGCAGTGATGAACCAGAGGGTGGCAGAGGTAAACCAGAGGGTGCTGTGATGAACCAGAGGGTGGCAGTGGTGAGTGCTGAACCTGAGGGTGGCACGGATGAACCAGGGGGTGTCAGTGGTGACGCAGAGGGTGCTGTGATGAACCAGAGGGTGGCAGTGATGAACCAGAGGGGGACAGTGATGATCCAGAGGGTGGCAGTGGTAAACCAGAGGGTGGCACTGGTGAACAAGAGGGTGCTGTGATGAACCAGAGAGTGGCAGTGATGAACCAGAGGGGGCAGTGATGATCCAGAGGGTGGCAGTGGCAAACCAAAGGGTGGCAGTGATGAACCAGAGGGTGGCAGTGATGATCCTGAGGGTGGCAGTGGCGAACCAGAGGGTGGCAGTAATGAACCAGAGGGTGGCAGTGATGAACCAGAGGGTGGCAGTGGTGAGTGCTGAACCAGAGGGTGGCAGCAGGGGTGAACCAGACGGCAGCAATAATAAACCAGAGGGTGGCACTGGTGAACCAGAGGGTGCTGTGATGAACCAGAGGGTGGCAGTGATGAACCAGAGGGGGGCAGTGATGATCCAGAGGGTGGCACTGGTGAACCAGAGGGTGCTGTGATGAACCAGAGGGTGACATTGATGATCCAGAGGATGGCAGTGGCAAACCAGAGGGTGGCAGTGATGAACCAGAGGGGGGCAGTGATGATCCAAAGGGTGGCACTGGTGAACCAGAGGGTGCTGTGATGAACCAGAGGGTGACATTGATGATCCAGAGGATGGCAGTGGCAAACCAGAGGGTGGCAGTGATGAACCAGAGGGTGACAGTGGTGAGCCAGAGGGTGCTGTGATGAACCAGAGGGTGGCAGTGGTGAACCAGAGGGTGGCAGTGATGAACCAGAGGGTGGCACTGGTTAACCAGAGGGTGCTGTGATGAACCAGAGGGTGGCAGTGATGAACCAGAGGGGGACAGTGATGATCCAGAGGGTGGCAGTGGTGAGTGCTGAACCTGAGGGTGGCAGGGGTGAACCAGAGGGTGTCAGTGGTGAACCAGAGGGTGCTGTGATGAACCAGAGGGTGCTGTGATGAACCAGAGGGGGGCAGTGATGAACCAGAGGGTGGCAGAGGTGAACCAGAGGGTGACAGGAGTGAACCAGAGGGTGGCAGTGGTGAACCAGAGAGTGGCAGTGGTGAACCAGAGGGTGGCAGTGGTGAATCAGAGGGTGCTGTGCCCATACACGACCGCATGGGTAACTTTGCCGTGCTAGCGGCTCGCGAACACGCACAAAGCCCCGCGAACACGCAAAAAACCCCGCAAACACGCAAAAAACCCAAAATTCGCAACTTCGCACGAATTCGCGAATTATGCGGATCGCAAATCCGCTTTCGCACGATTTCGCAGACCGCGATTTTGCAGATTTCGCCCATACTTAACAAAAACAGATGGTCCTCCAGACGTGCAGCGGGCGTGCTGAAGGCACGCTAAAGGCAATCCTATCTGCATCCGTCCGTGCCCTGATGTCACCAGGAGCCAGGGACCCTGGTTGATTTGCCCCGACCCAGGCCTGTTTCCCCTTCAAAACCTATTCCAGCAAAGAAATGTTAGCTCTAAGGACTAACCCTCGGACACAATGCTAACTTGGGACCCGGCCAATCATGGAGGGCACTTTCACATGCCCGGCATGCCGATTCTAAAGCACTTTCATTGAGATAACCCCCACAAGGCATAGGACAGGCCACTCACATCACTAAGCTAGGGTGACAAAGCATACTCTGCAATGTTGGATCCTTGCCCAAGCATGCCACTGAGATATGAGACCTCATTTCCTCCACACAGCCGGACATCAATTTTTTTAGACCGAAACATGGCTTGAGCCCCATTCTTCCCCTGCCATCACGCTAGCCCTGCCTGATGGATACAGGATTTTAAGAATGGACAGACACTTAAAGGTGGGGGGTGGACTAGCAATCATCCATAAGGACAGCATCAAAGTTACTTCACTGGAGGAGCAGAGTAATGCTAATATTGAAATTATAATCTTTCGGTTGGACCTTCTATCACAATTCAGCTGGAAGGGGGCCTTAGTCTATCGCCCTCCTTGCCCCTTAGCTGATTTCTCACTCCAACTTAACAAACTTATAGCTCCCCATGTGATATCAACCAACAAATTTATGTTGCTGGTAGATTTCAACGTCCACAGTGAATGTAGCTCTAATACCGATGCACTGACTCAATCCAGGCTCCACCCACACTGCAGGTCACACATTGGATATTATTTTTTCAAACTCCCCCTGCATTTTGTGTGAACCCCCTAAACCACTGATGTGGTCAGACCAATCATTAATTGAATTCTCAATCCAGGGCCCTAGAGAGATGAAGGATCCCATCCCAGTCACTCAGTCTGCATACAGACAATGGAAGAAATCACCCCAGAGCACTTCCAAGCCTCCTTCCTGATGCTTTGGGGTGCCGCACCTATCAACATAGAGGCTGCACTTGCTAAATACAATTCTGCCATCACCTGCACCTTAGACCAACACGCACCATGGAAATCTCTCCCAAACGCCCCTAAGCACCCTCAGATTGTCTGGTTTCCCCTCAACTGCGCACTCAAAAACAACTATGCAGAAAACTTGAAAGAAGCTGGCGTTGCTCCCTTGATGAGGACGACAAAGACAGATATAAATTCGCCCTCTCTGACTACCACAAAACCATCAAGACCGCCAGGAAAGCCCATATTGTGTACCAACTAGCCCAGGCTGGCATCACACCCAAAACCCTTTGCCTAATTCTCCAGTCTTTTATCAACCCCTCGGCATGTGATAACTTAGAGGCCCCTTCACAATCACTCTGCAATGATATTGCAAAATACTTTTCTCAGAAAGTAGAGCTTATATACCACAAAATCATTTCATCTGGGAACCAACCTCCGGCCGCAATGACCCAGGATTTGCCAGAACAGGCAAACATCCAGCTGACCCTGGAAGATGCTGAAGCACTGCTACGTATCGTAAAATATGGCTCTCCCTTAGATATAATTCCGGCCAAGGTTGCAGCCTGCTTGCACTATCAACTATCTCCTTCCATAGAATTTTTCCTCAATCTGTCTCTGAAAGAGGGTCACGTCCTTCTAGAATGGAAAGCAGCACAGGTTTTGCCCATCCACAAAAACTCCAAGGCCCCTATGCCTGATCTCTCCAATCTCCGTCCCATCTCGCTGCTCCCTCTCCTGAGCAAACTACTAGAGAAACACATCAAGAAACATCTGCTCAACCATGTTGAATGCACTGGAAGTCTCGTCTCTTCCCAGTCTGGCTTCAGTCCCAAATACAGCACCGAATTGTCCCTGCTAGCGGTCACAGATAACATCAGGATGAACCTAGGCAGGGGCCAATCAATGATTCTGGTGCTGCTGGACCTCTCTGCCACTTTCGACATGGTCTCACATGAGTTATTGCTCAGGAGATTGTCCCTAAATCCACTGCCAAGAACCTTGGCATTCGCCTGGACCAGGCTCTCACCCTGAAAGTGCACACCGCTGAGACAGCTGGCTCCTGCTTTCAGATGCTGGGCCTAATACACCGAGTATTTCCCCTATTTCCCGACTCCGCTCAGAAGACCCTGACACAGGCACTGATACTGAGCAGCCTGGACTATTGCAATGGACTCTTGGCCTCAGCCAATGAGTCCACGCTGTGTAGACTGCAGGTAGTCCAGAACATGGCACAGTGACTGGTCCTAAATGTCCCACCGGACTGCCTCTCGCCCTCTCCTCCATCAGCTACACTGGCTCCCGATATGAGAGCGGGTCAAGTTGAAGGTCTGCTGCATGGTCCATAAAGCTTTAAACCGTCTCGGCCCCACCTATCTAGCCGAGAAATTTATGCCGCATACTCCCTCAAGGTCCCTCCGCTCTGGAACCAAGTCACTACGTGTGGTCCCTCAAGTACCGAAGGCTAGAGTAAATGGAAAGGCACTCTCCCAACTTGGTCCCCTTTACTGGAACCAGCTCCCCTGCACTTGAGGCAATGCCCTGACCACCTCCAATTCTGGAAGCACCTTAAGACCTTCCTTTTCTGTCTCTAATCTTGATCCAGTCCCTCAGCTCTCCAATTGCCTGTCTGCAGCGCAGAGATACCCCTTCGGGGGTCAATTCAGGTGCTATATAAATAAATAAATACTGTTCTCAACCACAGCCAAAGCCTTTCCCATATATACCCTGTCAATCTCGCCTGATCTCTCTGCAGCTTCCTGCTGAGAAATCTTCTATAGCTCGTTGTATATTCCATACAAGAAGTGCTTTCAACATGCCTTTTTTGGGACCTACTAAACAATCCCTGAGATCCAGGTAATCAGAAAGAAGGGACAAGTGGTGTTTCAGCTGGTAAAGTCTTGAGGTCTTTAGCCAATCTAAGCATAACTTCCCAACACTATATGATGTCACCACCCCTGTGTGTTCTTGGTCCGGCCTGTTTATCTTAAACCCTCATTTGTTATCCAGTAATATAGACTGAACTTTATTTGTGTATTTGTGCCAATGTTCAAAGTGCGCAAATGTGGGAATGCGGGGTATGTTCAAAACTTTTGCCTTAGCTAAACCAAGACAGGAAGTCTGTTGCACTTTTATGTATTTTGAACTACCTTTCGATGGTGTTGGGCACTGTTCTATTGGGTGTAATTGTAAACAGAACATGGGATACTAGCTTTGTGTAAAAAATAGCGACCATAATGCTGGTAACAGACCATGTCCCCAAAATTACAATAATCATACAATTCATCATTAGAATATGCTGCTGACTGCTTTAGGTCTGAAAGCATATTATGCACAATTTCAATGTCCCAATAATCAGAGAATGTACTAGAGGTGATGATATAATTTAAAGAAATTGTAAACAAATATTGAATTTGCTAAAGTTCCTGCTTCAAATTATTCCATCTGGAACTGGAACTGCTGTAATGTTCCCCAGGGACAGGTTCCTCAGTTCACAGTGCAATGATGCATGTGGTTTTAATACCAAGTTCACATGTTGGACTGCAGAGCTTTCTGGGAGATAATGTCCATTTAGAAGTATAAAAACACGTCATCAAACCAATCCAGAGTACCAGGAAAAGTAATACAATTATAACCCAGAGATATATCCACAGAGTGACATGGTATGACTTTTTTACCCAAAGATATATAGAGCAAACTTGTAGCTTGAAAGGGATTGGTGGTGCTGGTAATTCAGGTTCACACATGCCGTCTGGTCTATTTTTGGCTGCTCATCCGTTTTTGTAGAACTGGGAGATGACTTGATCTTTGGCATGTTGACATATGTCAATGTCAATGTCAAAGGTTCTTATATAGCGCCTTTTCACCGCAAGGTCTCAAGGCACTTGCTTTGGGAACCCGTCCTGGCTTTTCCCTGTGAGATAACCCGTACTGGGCATCCCCAAGGTGAAAGCCAGGCATCCCGTCGCGGGGGGGCCGTAGTGGAGATTAAGCAAGCTATTGCCCAGAGTTGCAGGGTGTGAACCCGTGATTCAAGTAGGCACCGAAGGGAGAATTATCGAGTCCGTGGACATTTGGGCTCAAGACCCTGCCGCGTCGGGAATTGAACCCTGGTCCCGGGTCTGACCTCTGCTTCAGGGTCTGCCTCCTCTAACCAGTGAGCCACACTTCTCCACTGAGATGTTGTCAATAGATGTTGTCAATTTTTAGAATTCAAACTTTGGTACTTGTTGACTGTACAGTTGCAGTTGTTTCAATAGGCAGAAGTATCATTTCATTGTTGTTTACTGCTTCTCTTTGGAAAATTAAGTCATCATTAGATATTAAAGCTTCTATCCAAACTTCCTCTACAGTAGCGAGAGGAGAACAGTGGCTTACCCAGGTGCCCAGGCTGCCTACTGTTGAAAATCAGCTGCATATTGTAGTTCGATCAGATCGATGGAGACAAACCTTGTGTCAGAGCGACCAGCAAGAGGAGGAAGTACAGTTCTAGTACCTTCAACTGCCAAGACAGATAAAGGCGGTGTGTAAGATGGCCCAAATTCTTTCTTGCAATGTGAGGGTAAACACCCAGGCTATCTGTTAAACACAAACTAGCTATGTACTCAACTGCATAATTCCCAAAAATAGAAACCTAAACCATAACACAGACAATTATGATGATATCAAAAATAGTATTTTTTAATAAAAACAAAGATAGATTTTTACAATGTGAATATACAATTATAATGGATTGTTGATAAAAAAAGATATATTTCCTATATTAAGAAAACATAAATTTTAAAACATATTGGAAGGACAGTGATACATGTCCTATCTACTGTTGCTGTGGCTGTTGTATTTGAGTCAACGCGTTTCGACACGTCGTGGTGTCTTCCTCAGGACAGTTATAGTTTCAGCCAATTTGTCTATAAAGAACCAAATACTATTAGTTCTTATATCTTCTCAAAAACAGTGTCACAGTTTAAAATTTCATTTTGAACATTCAAGATTGATGATTGACAATAGTGAACCCCAAAATAATTTATTCATTTCATTTATGAGGTTTAGTTCATTTCAGTTAGCATGGGAATATCAATTGCAGTTCATTGTTTAATTTCGAGTATTCTTTAATACATAGCATAGTATACATGGTGTATACTGTCATTGGAGGTAACAAGGGGAGAACAGGCCTCGACAAATGCAATTTTTTGATATAATTTGTTTTGTCTACGATATACATTTATTTCGCTGTTGATATTCATTAAATAGCCTGTTCAAATTTCATTTAATAACATCGATTTTTTTTATAAACTATTCAACCTTCTATCACAAGTAGGCAAAAGGAACCCAGAAAAAAGTTTAAGCAAAAGGATAGGTGAGTAAAAGAGAATCTACAGCTAAGGAGATAGCGAGATTCAGTCATTTCTTTCTTAAAGGGGTTCAAGTATAGGTTTAGACCACGCCTATATCAACAATCCATTATAATTGTATATTCACATTGTAAAAATCTATCTTTGTTTTTATTAAAAAATACTATTTTTGATATCATCATAATTGTCTGTGTTATGGTTTAGGTTTCTATTTTTGGGAATTATGCAGTTGAGTACATAGCTAGTTTGTGTTTAACAGATAGCCTGGGTGTTTACCCTCACATTGTATGTTTTCCCTGACCCAGGATTCTTATCCTTACCAGGGGGCCCTTGTTACCTCACAAAACCAAATTCTTTCTTGTCCACCATTTTTTCTCTTACCAAGTCCCCAATCTTTGGGACCCAAGCAAGTCTTGCCGATACTGCTTTCACTTCTCCAGTGGTGGTGCGTTTCAACTGGACGTTGCTTTGTAAAACTCGGTATTCTATCAAGTCCTGTAAAACATCCAAACGAACATTGATGTCAAATTGAGTTTCAGCTGCCACTACACTGACACTATTGAGGTGTGGTACCCACATTCTCACCCCAAACAGGATATCATAGGGTATACGACCCCCCAGGTATTTTGTTGCCATTTTATTAAGTGTCCTCTGGACCCCGTATAGGTGATTGACCCAACACAGATCAGTTGACTGGGGGTGAGTGCTTGCATTGTTCAACACTCCGTCCATCATCCCCTTTGTTTTTGGATTGGCCCAACTGCCACCCGAGCCTAGTACTCTAGCTGTTAAGAATTGCTTTAAGTCCTGGTTTTTCCTCTTTATGACCATATTTCCCACAGGATGGTAGGGGGAGGAGTACCGCAAGGCCACACCAAAACTTTCCATGGCTTCTTTGCAAGCTAGAGAGCTAAACGCCGGACCCTGGTCAGAATGCAGTGTGCCAATTGCATATGTCCTGATAAAGACTTGCAAATCCTTTATAAAAGTTCAAGCGTCAGCCGAGCGCTGGGTCCAAACCCATATGAATGTAGAGCATGAATCTACTACCACCAAGATATACTTGTAAGTCCTGTCAGAGTGCAAGGGGATGCAGTGATCCAAATAGATACATTCAAGAGGTTTGTCTGATGTCAATAAAGGTGTTTGCAGTGGACATGCTATGGTGGAGCCTTTCATCTGCTGGCAGATGTCACATTTAAGGACAAAGTCCTTAGTCTGTTTATTGAGACTTGGCCACAAGTAACGCTGCTTCAGTAATAAAACTGTAGCAGTAAACCCTGCATGTGCTGAACCCAGACCCTCATGTGCAGCTAGTATGAATCCCAATCTGCGATCAGTGTTTGGTATTACTCTATCCTCCACGTCTGGAATCTGAGTATACAGAATATTTTGTGCATCTAACTTGTAGGAATGCTTAAGTGGTAAGCCTTTCCTTGGTGCTGAGCTGTTGCGCGTGGCTTGACAGCTATCAAATTTGTTCCATCTATTCTTGTGGTAGAGCTCGTGATTGCGCAACGGTAGCAATTCGCACTGTTTCCTTGGCAACATCATCCGTCATTGAATTCCCTTCGAAGTGAAGGCCAACATGCTGATGACTCAATGTATGCATTCAATAAGCCCGTGACAGCCCTTCTTTCAGCTTCACCACATGTTTCCAAAGCATCTTGTGCTTGATTGTACACTCCTTTGTATTTCAAAACCCATTTTGGTCCCAATAGTGAAGGTATTCATTGTAAGACTGGACAGTAAAGTGAATTACACACGCTAAGTGTGGGGAATTCGTGATCCGTATGTTGTAGTGTCAGTATCAGGGCTTTTAGTCCTGCCAACTGCGCTGTGCAGTCCCCTAGGGACTGTGTGTGTGTTATTTCAGGAAGAAACGTTCTGTCTCTCATGTGCCCTTTTACTATTGTGCATGTCACAGAATATTGCTGTGTCGATGCTAGTAGGTTAAGCAGATCATCGCTATAAATGATACATTCATATCCTCTAGAGGCATAATTTCATCCTGCAGAGGATATTCTTGTTTGTACTGCAGGAATGCTTGTGTTTGTAATGTAGCGTCAAATCTGTAATCTACATCTGTTTCATTTAGAGAGTTTGCTCATTGAATCCATCTTGTATGTAAAACCGTAGGCATATGGGATGCTTGTGTTATTAACCGGCCCTAGGGTTGGTACTGGGGTGACAACATTTATGCATTTTCCATGAGCCAAGACTCTCTCTCTCTCTCTCTCCCTCTCTCTCTCTCTCTCTCTCTCTCTCTCTCTCTCTCTCTCTCTCTCATTGCAGCAGTTTGTACAGCTGTGAAAATTTTCTCACTGGGTGCAAAACATATTTCAGCATTTGTGTACATTTGTGATTTGTATGCTATAGGTACCGTATCACTTTAATTGAAAGTGAAATAGGTGTACCCTGTTGGTCGAGCGACTACGTGGATCACCAGGTTAGTTGTGTTGACACATGTGTGTAAATGCCTGGAAGCTAGTATGTCTGCTTGAACAGAACGTGAAATATCAGTATGTTACTGTGTCCAGTGTTTCACTGAATAGCCAAGTCTAATTAAGTTGCAGAATGATTTTACCCTTTCTGCGTAATCCAAAATGTAAGTTCTGCCAAAATGTAAAAATCCCAACATTTATTGTAGTCTCTTAGGAGTTGCTGAAGTTTGGAGCGATGCACATATTTCTAAAACATTTGTCACCTGGCTTTTGCCTCCACTTGATGACTCGTATGCCAAAAACAGAACACTGAGGTCAGCTGTTATAGATTGTTTTAAATTAAATTTGTTGGCCAGGTAAGTAACCCCGACTATTACGTTGTTTACTTTAGCCAAATGTTTCATTATTTGTCGTCCATCAGATAACTATCATCTACATAGTACACCACCTCCTCGTCAATACTTTGAAGTAACTGTTACGCTGGCTGAAAACATTCCAGGGATATTTGTAAACCTTTGTGGTAAACTACTGAATTGCTGCTGAGACCCTAGCGCTCAAAATGCGGTCAAATATCTACTTCCAGGTGCTATATTCTGTCAGAAAAACAATTTGAGATGTCTTGTGTTGTTTTGTATTTCTTCTGCACAATGTTATTCATCAGTGCGGCACAGTGTGCATTCTGTACTGCAAATGTGCTTGGGCATGCATGCAAACATCTGTAATCTAAGACTAAATATTATGAATTGTTAGGTTTCATTACGGGAAACAAAGGATTAGCCATAGATGAGGTGCAATTTTCTATCACACCCTGGTTCTCAAGTTGATCTAAGATCGGTGGACCCGATTCACAAAAGTAATCTGAGACAAAATCCTAACTTCACGCCTTTCGGTATTCACAAAAGGCATTTAGGAGTAGTAAAGTTAGAATTCCTAACTTTACTACTCCTAAAATGAGACAAAATCCTAACTTTACGACTTTCGGTATTCACAAAAGGCATTTAGGAGTAGTAAAGTTAAGATTCCTAGTTTTACTACTCCTAAATGCCTTTTATGAATGCTGAAAGTCGTAAAGTTAGGATTTTGTTTTAGTTTAGGAGTAGTAAAGTTAGGAATCCTAACTTTACTACTCCTAAATGTATTTTGTGAATACCGAAAGTAGCAAAGTTAGGATTTGTCTCAGAATTCTTTTGTGAATTGGGTCCCCCCTGACTTGTTTCTTTGCTTCATGTTTAATTGGGTACTGTCTATGCAGCTGAGGGATCATTTTTAATGGGATCTCATGTTACAGAGACTCATCATCCCACCCAACATGATTAAGGTATGGAGCAGGCGCTAAATCTGATAGCCACTCCTGTACGTATACGTTTTTAACTGATTCTGCTACGAGGACGGAAAAAACAGGCAAAATTACTTCTTCCCCCATTGGGCAATTTATTATGAACTCAGATGGCCAATCCTTTTATGCCAAGAGAGTGTTATAACTAAGTGGCAGGTCCTTCCTAAAGAGACCCTTTACTTCTCTCTGTATGTCCCCTTGTATCTGAAGAACTATTTTGCATGAACAATGTGGGACACTCACTATCATATCAGGTGTTTCCACCATGATATACTCACCCAGCGCTACTACTTCCAGAAAATCCATCATGTTCTGGTGAGCTATTGTGACTTATGGTGCGCTGTCTAGCATAGTTACTGCCCAGTCTCCATTCAGAAGCAGAGTCTGCAGCAGCATGGGCATCTCTGATCTTTTTTTTGTTTAAATTTGTTTATTGGGTTTTAACATTTATTATGGTTTTTTGACTCTATACATCAGTGCAATGCTTTAAAACATCGTCAACGTACATTTCGTTATTTCACTCTGCTATAACTGTTTATTCCGTGCCTGTGTACATTTTACCGTTTCACTATGTTAGCACTGGTTAGTCTGTAGTAAAGGACTATCAGGGGAAAGTCCGCTTGTTGTTCTTAACTCGTCACTTATTCTGTGTCCTGTGCGGATGTAGCTTGCCACCTGTGGGCGAGAATGGATTTGTCGCTGCTACGTGGACTTCCCGATGTTGGCATGTCTATTCTTGCCTATATGCATTCCCAATCAACTGTTGGCGGGATTGCCCATCAACACAAACTTGTGAACTTCCAACTGTTGGGTTAAACTATAGGAAGAAAGGGAGGAAGGGGATCTATTTAACCAGGTATCTATGAGATTGATCGTGTCGATGGTATCATTCCTTTAGTAGCGTGTGGAGGTGTGATAGTGCAGGTGCGGAGGGAGGGTCGCGGTGTGATCCTCTGCAGTCTTTCCAGCGGTGTCCAGAGGGGTTTTCCCTGCGTGTCTAGTACTTAGGGTTGACTCTGGAGTGGCGGGTTCTCTTGTGGTGCTTCTGTGTTAGGACTAGCAGGAGGGGCCGGTGCTGTCCAGGGTTGTGAATCTACAGGGGTCTCCGGCGGGATTGTTTCATGTCTAAATGTATGTAATAATTGTGCCCATTCTAGGGATATAGGATGTTTACGGGTTCCCTTTAGTTCTTCCTCCCTAAGTGTCTCTTCCTCTGCCTTTCCCCATTTTTCATAGCTCCTATCCAGGCTGCTTCTTGGGGTCCAATAGGGGATTTCCAGTGCATGGCTATCCCCCTTTGCACTAGTAGAATGGCTAGGGACATAAAGCGGCACTGCACTTTTTCAGTCTTCTGCCTGCGGAAGATCCCTAGAGCACATGCTTCACACGTGGACATGGTTGTGATGCTAGTTGTTGCCCTGAGTGTCCGATGGAATCTGTCCGAGTAATCGTGAATGGTGGGGCAGTCCCAGAACATGTGTTTGAAGTCTGCTTTGGGGGTCTGACACCCGGGGAATGCAAAGTGTGTGTCTGGGTAGAACTGACGGAGATGGTGTGGCATGAGGTAGGCTCTGTGGAGTATATTGAACTGTATGTTCGGAAACCGCGTGTTCCTGAAATCTTTTTGGGGATACTCCAAGGCTTTATTCCATTCTTCGTCATTGACTACCCTTTCTATGTCCGTTTCCCATTTTTGATGTAAGGGCTAAAGGGTGGGATCAGTTCCCACACAGCTTTGTAGAGCCAAGTGACCAGATGTCGTCCCACTCCCATGCGTAAAATGGTATGTATCAGTGGATGAATCGGAGGTTCCCCTACGTTGGGGTTCCAGTACCAGGGCTACTGTCTATATGTTGATGAAGATCGGGAGATCATATTGTTCAATCATCTGGGAAAATGTTTTGAGCTGACCTTCCTCAAACAGGGACTCTACCTCAGTGACTCCTAAGTCAGTCCATACCTGGAGAGCGCCTGCTGTGTAGTATTTTCCCCCTTTGGGAAAGCCCACCAGTGGTAGCAGGGGTGTGCATGGAGGTCTACCCTTCGACTTGCGGTGTACCCTCATCATGCATGTGCGGGCAATAGACTTCTGTAATGGTCGGGTGCGTATGGGCTTAGTGCCCCGCAACAACAATCTATGGAGTGTCGGTAGTGGCATGTAGCTCTTCGTGGTGGTGGTTTCCCCCGTGTGGCACCCTGCTGTCCAATATGACAGCCACTGTAGCTGTGCCGCCAGGAAGTGTGCCTCAAATGAGGGTGCTCCCAATCCTCCTGTTCCGCCTGCCAACCCGTCCGACACCGCAGGAGTGAAGAATGTCCCAATCCCCTACCCCCACTGTAGCTCCCCAACACCCACAATCATAACTCCAGGTGTTGGGAAACCCCGACACAGGGAGAGGGTGGGTAAACAAAACAGGGAAACTCAAGGTCTTGGGCAACACGGCCTGTCTCTTCAGATCCCCCAGCAGCAGACCTCTCGACCCCAGCCGGGACCTTAAAGACAAAAAGGGAACACGATTACTCAACCCGAACCCACCTACTGTGTACCAAGTACGCACACGAACCCACCAACTTCCCCGCTTACCCTGGTCGCTGCTCAGGAGTAGCTTTAACAAAAACAGGGGGAAAAACGTCTTCCTGTATCAAAGCTCCACTCGGTAACCCAGACCAGCCACACCCCCTTGGAAGGATATTGAGAGTAACAATAAGGGGGGTGGCATAAAAAGGATAAGGGCAAGGTAGGGGCCAGAAAGGAGGGAAAAAAAGTGTCAACAAGGCTAGGGAAGCACCCAAAAAAAAAACTTACGTCTAAAAACACGAAGGAAGCACAAAAAACGGCAGTTGTTCAGCCCCTTCGTGAAACCACCCAAAAGATACACAACAAAGCGGTTGGTTTACACAAAACCAGGAAGTAAAAGAAACGCCCAGCTCTTCACAGACACGCAGCCGCGTGTTCGTTGGAGTCTCCCGAAAACAGAGAAGGTCCCAACTGATTGCTAGAAGAGCGAATGGGGGCAGGATAACAAACAGGTAAGTGAAGGAGAGGGAAAAAGGGGTATAAGCAACCAGGCCCCAGAGGCCAACAGCCGTAGACCTCACTAAGGAAAGAGCAAGGGAGGAAAACAGAAACCGGAAATCCCAAGGCAAGGGACCATTATAGAAACCAAGCACCGGTTTCCTGGAGGCAGGCCCTTTTAAAGCAATCCCAAGGGAACGTCCATTATTTCATGCATGCACTTGGTACACAGAAAGAGACCGGAGGACGGGAAACTAGACAGAAGGTACCCGATGCCCCTGAATCCCGACAGTACCCACCATAAAGCCTTCCAACAGACCTAGACTTCCCAGGGTGCTGATGATGGAACAACCGCACCAACCTGGCTGCATGCACCTGACTTGCCGGTTCCCAGGAGCGATCCTCAGGGGCATACCCCTTCCAGTCTATAAGATAATACAACCACCCCCCTCTTCTTCTAGAGTCCAGAACTGCATTGACCTCATACTCCTTGTTATCATCAATCAAGAGAGGGGGAGGAGGAGGCACAACCTGAGTAGTGATGACATACAGCTTCAACAAAGATGTATGAAACACCGGATGGATACCATAATCATCCGGTAGAGTCAGGCTCATAGCAACAGGATTCACCACCTTCTGAATGACAAAGGGACCCACAAATCGTGGCTGTAATTTCCTCGGCCCCGGCAATCTCAGATGTTTCGTTGCGAGCCAAACCCTGTTACCCACCGCATATGGAGGAGCTGGACGTCTATGCCTATCTGCCTGAACCTTCATGCTCGTCTTCGAGGCTAGCAAATGCAGTTGAGCCTTCTTCCAGATTGTAACCAATTCCCTACTGAAGGTGTCCACAGCAGGCACCCTCTCAGATGGTTGAATGGGAATCATTTTAGGGCGGAACCCCATGGAACAGTAAAATGGTGACATCCCTAAGGCTGAGTGCACACTGTTGTTATAGGCGAACTCAGCCACGGGGAGGGCACGTACCTAACTGCCCGCCAATGAGCCAACAAACATCGCAAGTACTGTTCCATGGTTTGATTTGTACGTTCCGTTTGCCCGTCACTTTGTGGATGATAGGCAGATGACAACCTGACTTCCATTTGCAAAGACAGGCATAAGGCAGACCAGAAATTAGACACAAACTGGGCCCCCCTATCCGACACAACGGCAGAAGGCACCCCATGCAGCCTCAACACTTGAGCAATGAAAACTTCGGCCAATTCCCCAGACGTAGGCAACTTGAGTAAGGGGATGAAATGTGCCGTTTTAGTGAAAAGATCCACTACTACCAATATGGTCGTAAACCCCGAATCAGGTGGTAAATCAGTCACAAAATCCATACTGATAGTATGCCAGGGAGAGGGAGGCACTGGCAAAGGATGCAACAACCCAGATGGAGACATGTGCGAGGGCTTACTAACAGCACACACCGGACAAGAGGCCACAAACACCTGCACGTCATGTGCTAAGGACTGCCACCAGAACCAACGCTGACACATCTCCTTGGTCTTATTAACCCCTGGATGCCCAACCAGAGACGAAGAATGACAATAGGTAAGAACCAGTGTACGCAACTCAGGGGGCACAAACAACTTGTCTGCCTTGTATAACAACCCATTTCGTAACGTAAACCCTGGATCAGACAGCCACGGAGTCAGATCTACCCTTTCCACTTTCTCCTGTACCTTGACCAAAAATTCGTCCATGGAGGCACATCCTACGATCTTTTCAAGAGGTATCATCAATTGGGTCTCACTACCCTGCCCTCCCTCTACTGGACTTACATGAATCCGGGACAAGGCATCGGATTTCCCCCGTTGGGCTGCTGGCCTATACGTGATGGTAAAATCGTATTCGTTGAAGAACAACACTCACCTCATCTGCCTTGGTGTCAGGGCCCTGGCAGACTGGAAAAATTCCAAGTTCTTATGATCGATGTAAATCGTAATGGGGTGCCGAGCCCCCCCATAGGTAATGCCGCCATTCCTCAAACGATAGCTTTATGGCCAGTAACTCCCTCTCCGCCACAGTATAGTTCTGCTCTGCTGGTAACAGCTTCTTTGAGAAGAATGCGATAGGATGCATGAACCCTGTTACACTGTCGCGCTGGGACAATACACCCCCTACTGTCAATTGAGACGCCACAGCCTCCAAGTAAAACGGGAGAGCAGGATCAGGATGCATCAACACCGGGGCAGATGTAAAATGCCAATCAATAGCTCTAACGCTGACTGCGCAACCGGTGTCCAGACAAACGCCACTCCCTTTTTCAACAAAGATGTCATAGGCGAAACTATTTCTGAAAAATGGCTGATAAAACGCCTATAAAAATTGGCAAATCCAAGGAGGACCTGTATATCCTTTGCACACGCGGAGATGGGCCAGTTGATAATGGCGTCTATTTTCCGGGGGTCCATCTTAATTCCAACCGCCGAGATCAAGAAACCCAAAAACTCCACGTGTGCCGCACCAAAAGTGCACTTGTCCAACTTGACAAATAAACGGTGTTCCTGCAACTTAGACAAAACCTGAGCAACATGAGTATCATGTTCCTCAGGGGACTGGGGGAAAAAACCAAAATATCGTCAATGTAAACGATCACACTGATATCCAAAAACTCACGTAAAACCTCATTATTAAAAAACTGAAAAGCGGCAGGGGCATTACATAAACCAAGAGGCATAACACAATACTCAAATAAACAAAACTTAGTACGGAACGCCGTTTTCCATTTGTCGCCCTCTCGGACGCGAATGAGATGGTAAGCCCCTCTCAGGTCAAGCTTCGTAAACACCCTGGCATGTCGCAGCTGGTCCAACAACACCGGTATAAGGGGCAGTGGGTACTTGTTTTTAATCGTTACCTTATTCAACGCCCTGTAATCCACGC
Organism: Lissotriton helveticus; assembly: GCF_964261635.1. Classification (NCBI taxonomy): domain Eukaryota; kingdom Metazoa; phylum Chordata; class Amphibia; order Caudata; family Salamandridae; genus Lissotriton; species Lissotriton helveticus. The sequence continues at coordinate 481,531,417 of NC_136067.1, forward strand.
ATGGCGGAGATCTCCCTCCTTCTTAGGTATAAAAAAGATGGAGGAAGAAACAGGCGAAGAAGAAGGACGAATAAAACCAAAACCCAACATTTCATCCAAGTACTGCCGTAAGTGCTTCTCCTCTGGCTCCGACAGCGCATATACCCGACTACAGGGCAAAACCGCCCCCGGTACCAAATCGATACGACAGTCAAAACCCCTATGATGAGGCAGGATACAAGCTTGGTCCTTATCAAAAACATCCTTGAACGCGACAAAGGAAGAAGGTAGATTATTTTCAGCGTTACCACTCGCCGCACATGATAAAGGAGTCACCCAATCGGTCGCCTCACAGTAACAGTGCAGAAGACAGTGTTCCGAGTCAAGCGTAACCAACTTCCGTGCCCAATCAATACTGGGGTTATGGGCCTGTAACCACGGCACCCCAAGAACCACGCCAAACGCAGGTGCGTCTATAAGATCGAAACAAATGGTCTCGGAATGCCCGTTATCAAAGGTCATCAACAGAGGTTCCATTTGCCGAACGATTGACCCAGAGGACAATTCCGTCCCGTCGACTGGTTCGGGTTGTCTTTTCATAACACACGAAACCCTCAATTTCTCGGCCAAAGTAATGTCCAGAAAGTTCCCAGTGGCCCCACAATCCAATAACACCGACAGAGTGGCTCTACTGCTAGATGAAAACGCAAAGCAGGCTGACACAGTGAAATGGCGTGGGACCCTCTGAACTGCCCCTTGTATGTCATAAGGATTGCTACTACTACTCTCTAAGATAGAAGGCCTCTCACACCCCCCTCCTACAAAGGCCACTGCCTTATTCAAGTACAACCGAGACGGCTTCACTGGACACTCCCGGGCATAATGCCCACTCTTCCCACAGTATAAACATAATTGAAGTAGCCGTCTCCGCTCCTTCTCCTCCTTAGTCAAGGGACCCCGTATCCCACCTAACTGCATAGGTTCTGGATCCGACTTTGTGTCCCCAACCTCAGGTGTCTCTCTTTTGGTCACGATCGTACGTGAGGGATAAAATCTAGTCCTCTCCCACTTTCTCTCAGACAACCTATGGTTGAGCTTTACAACCAAATCTATAAACTCAACTCAGTCCTCGGGGGGTCTACCACCTGCGAGACGATATATTTTAGTTCCTCGCACAGGCCCTGATAAAACAAAGACGTTCTTTTCGCGGGAGGCTATTGGGTTTCGCTACAAGGCGGTTAAAGGTGGCCACATACACGAGGAGTTCCTGCTTTCCCTGCCTTAGTTTTAATAACTCTGCATCGCTTGCTTGCATGAACGCATGCTTAGCAAACAAGCTATGCATCTGGAGTTTAAATGCTGGAAAGCTACTCAGTACAGGGTCATTTCCTTCCACTAAGGAGACCGCCGAGCCGGCTGCAGTTCCCGAGAGATAAGAAATCACAAAAGCAACTTTCGAGGTGTCATCGGGAAAAGCAGCTGGCCTACACATAAAGTGCAGGTGGCACTGATTCATAAAGATGGCATACCTGCTGCTATCCCCGGAAAACCTCTCAGGAGCTGCTAATGGCACCGGTATAGGAGTGTTAACGGTAACCGACACAGGAGGCCCAGTCTGACCCAAACCCCGCTCATACTGGAAGGTAGCAGGCTGTAGCACAGGGGACTTGGGCTTGACCGAGGGATCCCCCCCATTTCCCCCAAGTATTCTCTTTAGTGCTACTCGAAGCAGCCTGCAACCCATGGTTTTCCTGTCTAAGGGACTGAACCTCCGCCTGCAAGGACGCGATGGCCTGCATCAGGTCCCGCACAGAAGGAATCCCTCCTCCGGTATCTTCGTCCGTTCTTCACTCGGGCAGTGTTTAAATTTGTGGTCTTGGTTTTCTGTTCCGCCTGCCAACCCGCCCGACACCGCAGGAGTGAAGAATGTCCCAATCCCCTACCCCACCGTAGCTCCCCAACACCCACAATTATAACTCCAGGTGTTGGGAAACCACGACACAGGGAGATGGTGGGTAAACAAAACAGGGAAACTCAAGGTGTTGGGCAACACGGCGTGTCTCTTCAGATCCCCCAGCAGCAGACCTCTCGACCCCAGCCGGGACCTTAAAGACAAAAAGGGAACAAGATTACTCAACCCGAACCCACCTACTGTGTATCAAGTTCGCACACGAACCCGCCAACTTCCCCGCTTACCCTGGTCGCTGCTCAGGAGTAGCTTTAACAAAAAACAGGGGGAAAAACGTCTTCCTGTATCAAAGCTCCGCTCGGTAACCCAGACCAGCCACACCCCCTTGGAAGGATATTGAGAGTAACAATAAGGGGGGTGGCATAAACAGGATAAGGGCAAGGTAAGGGCCAGAAAGGAGGGAAAAAAGGTGTCAACAAGGCCAGGGAAGCACCCCAAAAAAAACCTTTAAGTCTAAAAACACCAAGGAAGCACAAAAAACGGCCGTTGTTCAGCCCCTTCGTGAAACCACCCAAAAGATACACAACAAGGCGGTTGGTTTACACAAAACCAGGAAGTAAAAGAAATGCCCAGCTCTTCACAGGACACGCAGCTGCGTGTTCACTGGAGTCTCCCAAAAACAGAGAAGGTCCCAAGTGATTGCTAGAAGAGCGAATGGGGGCAGGATAACAAACAGGTAAGTGAAGGAGAGGGAAAAAGGGGTATAAGCAACCAGCCTCCAGAGGCCAACAGCCGTAGACCTCACTAAGGAAAGAGCATGGGAGGAAAACAGGAACCGGAAATCCCAAGGCAAGGGACCATCATAGAAACCAAGCACCGGTTTCCTGGAGGCAGGCCCTTTTAAAGCAATCCCAAGGGAACGTCCATAAATTCATGCATGCATTTGGTACACAGAAAGATACCGGAGGACGGGAAACTAGACCGAAGGCACCCGCTGCCCCTGAATCCCAACACCTCCTTCCAGCGTGGGTAAGTATAATGTTGATAGTGCAACCATGTGTCGGCTTCCCCCAGATCAGTTCGGTAAGAAGGCCATCCAGTTCCTTAAAAAAGGAATGTGGCGGTATATCTTGGAGGTTTGTGAACTGATAGAGTAGCCGGGGGACCATTATCATGTTTGCTAGTGCCACTCATCCTATGGGGGTTAGGGGCAATGTTTTCCAGAATCCCACTGCCAATCGAATCCCTGGTAACACCTTACGATGGTTCCCCTCATATAGAACTTCGGGTGTGGTATAGCCTCACTCCCAAGTATTTGGGCGCATCAACATTCCATTCAAGTGACTGACATCCAACCTGTACTTCGAATGGGGCCAAGTGGGGACTCAGCGGGTATATCGTGGATTTCTCCCAGTTCACTATGAGGCCCGAGGCGTCCGCAAAGTCTTTGAGTGTTCTCTAGATAGCTGTCAGGTCCCGGATGGCGTCATGGACATATATTAATAGGTCATCTGCGTATATTGACATACAGTTTATTGTGTCCGCCAGTGGGATTCCCCACTCCTCACCCTCCCGTCCCAGGTGCATCGCCAGGGTTTCTACCGCCAGGGTGAACAGGAGAGGAGACAGCGGGCAAACCTGTCTGGTTCCTCTTTCTACTGCGAACCCCGGGGAGATGTATTTGCCTAGCTTGACTCGAGAGGTGAGGCGCTTGTAAAGGAGCTTAGTGTAGGCCATCAGGACCGGTCCGATGTTGAGTTTTCTGAGGACCTCAAATAAATATGGCCACAATAGTGTATCGAATGCCTTTTCGAGATCTAATATTAGGCACGCCGCATTGGGGAACTGCCTCCCGACCTGTCTTGTATGTAGAATAGTCTGCGTATGTTTTGTGAAGTGTTGCGTTGTGGGACAAATCCGCATTGGTCCGGATGGGCCAATGGTATCAGGATTTGGGCGACTCTTTTTGCTAATATTTTGCCTAGTATCTTACGGTCCGTGGTGAGTAGGGTAATTGGTTTATATGAGGAGGGGAGCCTTGGGTCCCTATGCAGTTTCAGGAACGTGACTATGACCGATTCAGTAAGGGATCCTGGTAGTTCACCTCTATCAAGTGCATCGTTATACATGGTGACCATGTGTGGGAGCAAATGGGCAGAAAACATGCTATAGTATTTGAGTGGAAAGCCATCCATACCAGGCGCTTTGTTTCCCGCTAGCACCCTGATCGCTTGAGTTACATCCACGGTTTTAATCTTCTTCTCCAGCTTTTTCTTGTCCGCTTGTGGGACCTGAGGCAGCGATACTGATTGGATAAATCTAGTGGTTGCTTGAGGGTCACTCCGTCTCGGGGCTTGATAGATGTTAGAATAGTAAGTATGGAAGACATGTAGAATATCGGGTTGTGAGTCCCGGAGTGTGACTGTCTGATCTCGTATCTCTGTGATTGGTTTCACCTCTGGATTTTGTTTGACGAGCCAGGCCAGGAGTGGTCCTCCCCTGTTGCCCTCCCAATGACAATCTCTGATCTGAATCCCTGCTACTTTTTTATTTTTAAATTGTGGGTCCATAGATTTTGGTTTATCCTCTTGTTTGATGATGCACTCTGAAGTGCGATGTGTCTCCCTTTTTGGCTTTGTTCGCTCTTCTGATCTGTGCTCTGACCGTCTTCCTCTCTCTGAAAAGTTTCTCAGATTGATCCTGAAAGTAACAAGAGGAACGTGTATCAATATCCTGATATCCATCGGCTTTCTATTGTTATCATGGTTTCTGAGATTGTATCTCTTTTCAGTGTGCTCCTGTTGAGGAAACCCAAGCCGTGACTTTTGTTTGTTTTGTTCATTATTTTTTTGTTTATTATCCCATTTCTTTTTAGAAGAATCGGGTGCTTGCATGGAGTTATCATTTTCAGAATTAACCTTAACTATTGGTTTCCCAGGTCTGGTTCCCAGATTATCTCTTCCCCGGGATGCTTATTGAAGTGATTACGCTGAGACAGGAAGATAAGGGTATTTCATGTTTAATGACCGTTTGTCTCCACAGCCCCCAGGAACTGACAGGCTCCTAACATTCAAACATGTACATTCTATTGTCATGACAATGACATAACAGATGCTACTGAAGAGATAATCAATCAATCAATCAATGGCATTTATATAGCGCGCTACATACCCGTAGGGTCTCAAGGCGCTGGGGGAGGGGGGGTGCCGCTACTGCTCGAACAGCCAGGTCTTCAGCTTCTTCCTGAAGGAGAGGTGGTCTCGGGTCAGGCGCAGGTCGGTCGGGAGGGAGTTCCAGGTCTTGGCGGCCAGGTAGGAGAAGGACCTTCCTCCTGTGGTCGCTCTTCGGATGCGGGGGACGGCGGTGAGGGCGTGGTTGGCTGATCGGAGGTGGCGTTTGGGAGCGTAGAAGTTGATCCGGTTGTTGAGGTAGCTCGGGCCTTGGTCGTGTAGGGCTTTGTGTGCGTGGGTGAGGAGGCGGAAGGTGATTAGAAGAGATTACTACAACATCTCTTCTCTTCCCAATAACAACATAACTAAGTTTAAAAGAAAGAAAAAGCAGGCAAAGATAAAAACAAGAGGAGCAGATCAGCCAGGAAGAAGACTAGAAATAAATAAATTATGTGATGAAGAAGATAAAAGATATAAATAAAGATAATATGATACCAACAATTAGAACTAAAATACATTCGACAAATCATTTAGTATACAAATCCATGTGATTAGGCGGAAGAATAATTCTACCACGCATGCGAGGCTTTGGAATGCACGTAATTAATAGCGATGTTGACCTATATGATCCTGGAATGCACAATTGTGAAATCCAGTTGTAAACAGACTGATGTTGGCACACTGCTGCTCAGAAAGAGAATAAAGTGACGTGGAGCTCTCTTCACTAGCTCTGTTTGTACATTCTATCACGTCATCAAAAGGAGGAGCACGTGAGATGGAGAGGATCTCTGTGCCTCAAAATGGAAACAGCACAGACAGGAACCACCGAGACTCAATGCAGCAAAACCAAGTCGGCAAAGGATACACAAATCACACCAGGGACGGCCAGAAACTGAAAAGCAACTCACAGTTTGTCAGAGTCTTCCGACTGCTGGCAGAGACACATTTAGCCTGAAACTTAAACCCGTGCAAAGTCCTCGTTAAACTGGCGGTGACAAACCATGCCTGAAACTTGAGATGCAGCCACACTCAACTAATTACCCTAATAAAACACAGAGATGCGACATCCCATAAGTGTTAGAGATAGACGGGTACAACTGAATAAACGGAGAAATGAAGAGGAAGTCACCAAGTAGAAAATGACAGCAAGCAGATGAAGTGGTAGAAGCACTAGGTTGGCAAATCGAGGAAAACGTATAACAGGAGCAACACACATGGGTGGAGGCACTCAACGGGCAGCCATCTGGTTGACAAATTGAAGTGATTACGCTGAGACAGGTAGATAAGGAGACTTCATGTTTAATGACCGTTTGCTTCCTCAGCTCCCAGGAACTGACAGGCTCCTAACATTCAAACTTGTACATTCCATTGTCATGACAATGACATCGCAGATGCTACTGAAGAGATAGAAGAGATTACTACATGTATGTTTTGATAATCTTAGGTAACTCTCTCCTGTTGTATAGGAGTGAATTCCCTCAGGCGTTGCCGTATAACTCTAGCTTCATCCCTGAGTCCAGGGCAGGTTCTGCACCATACTCATTCTGTATATGTTCCAATAAATCTGATATTACTACTATTGAAGGGGTACCAAGAGCTCTGGTGCATACTGCAGAAAAGACTGTACCTCAAGTGGCACAATCTTATATCAGGGGAGCCATCCCCATTTACAAGCAAATTGTTAGAATTCTGTTTGTCCTGTGGGCTTGTATGGGAAAACATCACTTTAAGCTATACTATTTTTTGTGCTATCCAGAACAGCACAGAATTCTTCCCATTACTACGTTCAATCTTTGAGGGCTGATACCTGTAGTATTCAATTGAGGCTGCGCCGCTTGAGCATCCCTCACAGGTTGAACTATAAGTATTTGCATTATGTATAGTGTAAGATTTCTGTAATGTTTTACAAAAATTTCGTATAGTGTGCGTATTTCTGCTGTTCCTAACCTGTGAATGTCGGGGTGTGGTTTATACGAAGCTAAGATCGGCCAAGTCGCTCCTTTTTTACTGAGTGGACCGAGTTTCACGGTTTCAACAGTGTGGGGGAGGGCACCTTTAAACCAATTTATGTGCTCTTGGTAAGTTACAGGACTTCTATGTAAATGTAAATGTAGTGTATTTTGTAAAGCGCACAGCTGCCCCAACAGGGTGCCCTGGGGCTGTATAACGCTGTGGAACCCTTCCTGGCTCTCCCTGTGAGAAGCCCCTCCTGGGCACCCCCAAGGTGAAGCCAGGCATCCCAGTGTTGTAGGGTCCGTTGTGGAGATGAAGCAAGCTATTGCCCAGAGTTGCAGTGTGGGAACCGTGATTAGAGTAGGCGCCGAGGCGAGAATTATCGAGTCCGCAGACATTGAGCTCTGACCCTGCCGGGACTTGAACCCTGGTCCCGGGCCCGATCTCTGCTTCAGAGTCTGCCGCTCTAACCAGTGAGCCACACTTCTCCACGAATGGAAAGTATTCAGCTGGTGTCTCATCTTCAATGTAAATTTGAAGCAATTGTCTGCATGAGAATGTGAGCCAAAAATAAAATACCTCTGTCCTGAATGTTTCATGTGCCTCAAACAAGAGGGTAGCATCTCCACCTGCTGGCAGGAGGCCAAGTTGTAATAATTTCATAGTAACTGCCTGTCTACAATTTTCTGAAATATTTAGAGTAGCTTCTTGTACTTTGACGTCCTCTCAATGTTCAGACATTGTAAAAAATTAAAAGGTATTTGACAAAAAGGAATTTATTGAGATTTGGTGTGTACAATATGGGAAAATTCTTTAATCATTCAATATTGATAAAACCTACAGCCAATACATAGGACGCACCTACTCAGCTGAGGCAGATTCCCTTTTCCCTCTACAGACATCTCCGATTTAATGTGAGTTGGGGCCTCTGAGAAAGCACAACTAAACTACTCAGATTTGGCTGTTAAATAAGTGCCTAACCAACATTGGCAGCGCATGTCGTGTATCTCCTACTAATCACTACGACAACATAAACTAAGGGTTTGATGTCAAGACTGATTCCAGAAACACCTGCAGTATATGTTGGCTAAGTATGGGCGAATTTTGCGCATTCGCAATCCGGGAAATTGTGTATTTACGGATTTGCAATCCGCAAAATTCGCGAACTGTCGCGAATTTTGCGAATTTTTTTGTGTGTTCGCAAGTGTTTCTGCCGTTTCGCGAGGGTTTTTTACCAGTTCGGAAAAGCGAACTTACTTGTCAGGTAGCATGTTGTTTCTACGTCTGGTTCATCACAGCACCGTCTTTTTCACCACTGCCACCCTCTGTTTCACCACTGCCACCCTCTGGCTCACCCATGCCACCCTCTGTTTCATCACTGTAGATTATGGGGGGGAAAGCACACCTGCCCTGCCTCAACTGACATGAATGAATTAGGGGCTGATTGATTAATGTGTCACTGAATTTGAACTTCCAGTCTGGCACCTGCTTCCTTATCTGTAATTGCTTTCTGTTGCAGTGTAATTTTTTTTAACAGGACCTTTGTGGCATACTTGTAGCTATTCTCTGAGCCTGCTGTGAGGGTCAGAGCAGAGTCATAGAATAGTTGGAAGTAGGCAACTGAACTCTGGAGGGGCCTCTCAGGAAGCGCTAGAGGGAATGGTTACTAATGATAAGATTGCACTTTTGCACCTGCTGAGTGCTTTCAGTATTGCAAAAATCGTTTTTCTGCAATTTAGCGCGATTTGCGCGGCGCAAATTCACGCAAGATCGATTTCGGAAGCCGGGAATTTGTGCGAATATACGATTTGTTTTTTTTGCGGCGTGTTAGTTCGCGTGATTTTTTGCGTTTTCGCAAGCCGCTTGGAGCGCAACATTGCGAAGTTACCCTAGCGGTCGTACATGGGCGCGGCCATCTTGTTTGCGTGACGTATTTCCATTTCCGGGCGCTATTTGTAATCTCGCAAAGTGTGCTGCTCGCTAGTACAAGTTCGCGTGTGATCGCGGGGGAAATCTTGCGCGAACGTACCCACGCGGTCGTGAACGGGCGCGGCCATCTTGTTTTTCATTCATTGCTATGGTTCTGGGCATGCTTTCTGTATCCTCTGTCAATCTCTGCCATCCTTTGCTTGTTCAAAGTTTTTTTTGATCTATTTTACTTATTATCTATCCCTCTATTTTTCTAGCTCTATATTTTTGTGTTTTCTACTACTTTTGGTTAATTTTAAACTACTTTTTTGAACTCTTTTCTTTTCTTCTTCCCTATTCTATTTCTTATTTATTATTTACCTTCCTTTCTGCCCAGACCATGGTAAAGGGAGCCGGGAAGCAGCCCGAGAAGGGGAAGGGTCCGGCACCCCGTGCCCGGCTCCCGTGTGGGCGTTTGAGGGGGAGCTAGTGATGCCACGGGAGATCTTTAGCGCGGAGGAGGTGGCCGCACTAGTGTTTTATGTCCAGCGCGGCCTCCCCAGGACCATCATGGCAGGCGGCAAGATCGCTAGCGGCTACGGGCTCCAGGAACGCCGGAAGTGGTGGGAGAAGGTGTGCCGGGCCATGTTTCAACACTCTCGGGTCCGGCGCACCTACAACCAGGCCACCCACCATTGGACGGATCTCCGGGACCGGGAACGCGACTTGCTCGACCTGCTCGGCATCGAGATTCCAGGGCTCGGTGAGTAGTAGTAGCTAGATATTTCATCACTATCTGTTTTCTCCTGCTCTGTGTGTTATTATATTGCAAATATTTGTTTTTTACCAAGAGCAATAATGCTGCCGATTACATTGTAGGTAAATTATATTTCAAAATCTTCTGTGCATTTCAGGTGCACTGCTCTCCTTCTCAGTAGCGTTGCTACTATGCTTATTTGTTTTCGATTTTGTGTTCATTTCATTGGCCTGAGAAATTATGTATGAGTGTATTTTAAAGAACTGCGTAATGCTAGACACTAAGGGTCAGATTTTCAATTACCGGTGCATCCCTGCAAAGTAGCAGGGATGTGCCAGTAATTGTGCATCACGCCACCACCACCCATGGTGCGCCGTATTTACAATGCGGCGCACCATGGGCCCAAAACGTCACCGAAGCGTTACGCATCTGTGCCGTAAAGGCGGCGCATTGCTGGAGTTGCGTCGCAACGATGGCGCAGCTCCAGCAATGCTCTGGGGTGCCCTATCTCCCCAATGCTGCGTGAAGCTGTACGTCTGCTTCAAGCAGGCGCAGGGTTTAAGTCACGCATTTTTGTCCTAAAAGTGACTGATTGAAATCTTGTAGATTTCCCTAAGCCACTTTTAGGATGCGTTCCTGCGCAGGAACGCCCTCCCTTGCGCCGGAACGCCCCCTGATGGCGGAGGGCTTTACAACGTGATGCATCTCCCATATGCGTCACATTGTTAATATACGCCGCAGCATCGCGCCTCTTTTGTTCTGCCGCTGCGTCACAAAAGTCACGCAACAATGGAGCAAAAGAGCGGCAAGGGGCTTGTAAATCTGCCCCTACAGACTCAAGTCCAGTCCTTCCTTTGTACACCTGGCAATAAGAAGAAATAGTGGTGGTGGATTGATAGTTTGAGTATTTTAATGACTGGTTAATGTAGTAGGAAACTTTTTAGTGTTGTCGCTGATCTGCAATCACGATGGAGTTTGTCTGTCACTTCGCGTGCTGCGGACTGCTGCCTGCCAGTCCTAGGCGAACCTTTTTAGTAGTTTATTTATTGAGTTACATAACTTTCCAAGTCGACGGTCCGCAAATCAAGCAATACTAATATCGTAGTAGACCACATGAGATAGGTCAATATATCCTGTGGAATAGTTGTCTATTTGCTATTTCGCCAAAATATTTTGTTATTGTTCTTTTGAAATGTTTGATTTGGTTGACAACAATCATCCATGTTTTCGGGTCTTTCTTTCTTTTATGTTGTACATCAGATCCCCCCAGGTGCAAGAGGACAGAGGAGGAGGGGTTATCGGCTGCTGCTGCTGTTGAAGGCCAGGATCGGTCAGGCGAGGGCTACTTTGCTGGCCCCGGTAAGTTTTAATTTTAATATAGAGTACCTATTTTTTCCTAGCGTTCCTCATTCGATTTTTTCTAAATCGTCTTTGATCTTCTTGTAGACTGTATCTAAATTCTTATCCTGCCTCTACTATGACTCCCTGTGGTATTACTAGATTATTCTTATTAGTCTGCCTGTGTAGCTAACTAAGATTGCACATTTGGCAAAAGGTGTTAAACGAAACTCCCATTCTAGTCAGCAATAGCTCTATGCACTGAGTGCAGTCCTCTGGGATTGTCCATAATGTCTTTTCAAGTCTTCTAAATGTTTATGCTTTGACAATTACCAACAATAAAAAGGTGTATGACCACCAAGAAAGAATAAGATACTACTTTACTTTTGGTTTGGATAGGAGGACAATCCATACTACTACTGTTGCAGGGACAAATCTGCACAAACAGAACTATGGACACTAAATAGTGCATTGTTTATCAATTATAATAGGCGCAGGTAGACTTTCCACATACCTCAGTGATATCAGACTTTGAGGAACACCCAATCTCCTTACTGACTAGATAGTGTGGTAGAGTCATTTAGCTCCCCAATTCATCGATGATTGATCCCCAATGATGATTATCCAACGCAGGACAAGAGTACGGAGTCAGAGTCCAGATCTGTCAGAGGCACGGACTCATGCTTGGAAATTGCAAAACCTTTTGCTCATTCACTCTTGACCAAAAACCACAGAGTCTATTTAAGTTTTAAAGCTTTATTAAAAGTAAAAATATTTATTAAAATCAAGCTTGTCATAAAACATAAACGGTTCATTAAAAATGGGAAAGTGCTTAGTCATTTATTTCACACATTTATTGTGGGCGAGCCGAGCCCTAACCTGGTTTGAACTTTAATTTTTCTTTTTGGTGCTGAATCGTTGGTCACTCCGTCCTAGTGATGATGATTTGTTCTTAGAAGTGAAGCCTCTGTCTGTTATGAGAAAAATGGTGCGTGTTAAAAAGCAAGCATTCATCAGCTGTGCCAAAAAGTGCAGCAAGACAACACCCTTCCCTGGAAAAAGGGACATTTTACTTTAGAGTAGACAGTCACAAATTATTAGATTGGTTTCTGTATTCAAATTTCTTCATTCCTAGACAAAATACTAGTGAGTGGTGTATGTCTATAACATCTAACATTCTTAAATGTACTTTGTAGGTGGAACATCTGGTGCTGGGCCCAGCGCGGAGGTGGAGGAGGACATTTCTGGGGAGGAGGCGGTGCAAGTGCCGGACGAAACTGCTGTGCGGGTTGCCACGGTAGTGGCGGGCAGTGGTAAGCTCTTATATTCCTTACTTATTGAGATTGCAGACTGCATAGTGTGCTCTCTGCACGGGTGTAGTATATATGTTCTACAGTTAAGTTACTATACTGTTAAGCAGACTTTCAAATTTAGAACAAAGTTTTTATCAACCAGGTAGTAGCCTCCTCTAAATTTACTTCAACTCAGCGGTGAATTTTTTTTCGAGAATCCAAATCAGATCTGAGATGAACTTGATGGATGGGATGAACGAAAAGCGAACGAACTGTATGTAAGTAACTGTGGAAGGACGAGCAAGTTAAACGTAATGATGACTGACAAAGAAGAATGATACGTGTTTGATTGGTGCCCGAGGTGGCTGGGAAGAAATATGATGCATGGCTGGGTGAAGGATGAAGCAAGGATGGGTGGAAGGAGAACAGCCTGGGTGGGTGAAACAGAAACTGTATGTGTGCGCAATATATGTTTTGGTTGAAATTGAAATGCAAGTCAAGCACGGATGTATGGCTTGCGGTTTCCCAAATAAAATGAAAAAGGTTGTTTTCCCGTGAGAAAACGTAAGGTTTGTCCAGATGAGAGACATGAAGAAGAATGATTGACATATAGTTTGAATGGATGGATGCCTGGATCATGGTACTATCTGACTCTTAGATAGCATATGTGTATCTAGAGAGAGTAGACGGTCACTGGATGAACTACGTGTTACTTTGAAGAGCATGTAACACCGCACCCGCACGTCCGTCCCAGTGTAGGAAAGGCAAGGAAAAGAAGTTGTAATTTTGTCCGAATACTACCATGAATAGTAGCAGTAGTTTGTATTGCAAGCACAGCATATATCCGACTATTACGATGGCCACTCACTACCTCTGTTAATAAGTTTAGTAGAACTCGGTCATTTATGTGTGGATGTATCACTGTTCACTCAATAAAAAGCAAAGCACCTAAAGTCATCCCATATGTAAGCAAATACATACCATGTGCAGTGATAGATAATCAGATTATTTATCTTCTTCATTTTCCTTTTCTAGTATTCAAAGTTAAGTTAATTAAGAAGTAGACCTTGTAACAGAGTATTCTCAGTGCCACCCGTAATAGAAAAGTAAGGGCATCACCACCTGCATGTACTGGACTGGTACAGTAACGCAAGTCTGTCTCACTCATCATGGCGGGCGTCTGTTTTTCTCGGGTGCAAGTAGACTGCGCTGGCAATATGCCGGCTTGCAGAAGTTAACGTACCAATTTTGCTAAACAAGAGAGAAGAAGAATAAGACTGGTGTACTGTCATAGTCGACTCTAATGGAGTGAGTCCATAGTGCTCGTAGAATTGATTCCTTAAACTCCCACTAATGTTAGAGCAAGGATGAAGAAGTGGGAGGTTAGATAGATACTGGCCACAATAGTTATATACTGCGCTTGCAAGTTGCTAGTTCTACTGTGACACAACTTTCTGCTGAATCATTTTGTGTTAATCTTAAAGAGCATTGGTTACAGACTATGTCTTTCTTTCTTCATATAGATGCTCCTTCCAAACCAACACGGAAGGAGCTGGCTAAAAGGGCCCGGCAACGGAGGCTGGAGGCCACTGTCGCCGAATATCGGCGGCTGGTGGCCCAGGAGGAGGGGGACACGCAGAGTATGTCGACAACATCCACGGCGACACCTGCATCCTCCTCCATGCTCCCTGCGTCAGCCAGTCAGCGCAGCAGGTCTCCAGCGGTACGGAGCCGGGGTACCGCAACCACCCGCCACCGCCGAGCAGCAAAGAAATCAGCTGCCCCCCACAGCAGGTGCAAGGCACGCGTGCACCGCCTTTCACTGAGGGTGTCCTACCTCGAGCAGGAGCTCCTCAACACCAAAACCCTGCTCGAGACCCTCCACAAGGAGCATGCCGACCTGGCCCGAAAAGTCAACAGCAGTCAGCAGTAGGAGGAGACTGTCCCTTGCCCCTTTTTTAAAGACTTCTGGGGGGTGGGAATTGGGAGTTGGGTTTTCTACTTTTTTGGACTTAGTTTTCACGGACATTCGTTGGGGTTTGGGAGGGGGGGTGGGTTGGGTCTTGCGGGAGATTATTTATGTTAGGGATATATAAATATACTTTAAACTTTATCTTAGCATACGTGTTTTTTACTGCTTTTGAGGCTGGTGGGTGGGGGTTTAACAGTAAGCTTGTTTTCCTGAAACTTAAGTGGCATCTTGATTCAAGTTGTGTAAGTACTAGTAATTGCCCTAATGATTTCAAAACTAAGTGCATGTCACAGAGTAAGTGAATTTAATAGTCCTAGGACCGTCAGTCTCTCGTCTCTCCTAATACTCCATTATACTACCTCCCCCCAAACGCTTATCTTACCTGTAATTTGTGTTTGGAAATAGGGCTAGGCACAGGGCTGGCTGCACGGGAAATGGCGATTAAGGTTGGAAATCCTGGGCGGATGAAATGTCATCATTGCGGTGGTACTTGTGGTGTTACACAGTGGCAGTTGCAGCATCAGAAAAAAAAGAAAATGAAACCTTGTTTGTCCTTACCGTAGCATTAGAACGGTACGATAGAGAATATAACAGGTAACAGTACACTAGAACAGTGCCACAATGTAGCAGAACAAATGGTAAAGTATTGAAAGTATAACTAGTACTTGCGTTGAATTTCTTTGACATTGGCTACTACTACAAGAAATAGTACTGAAGGTTAAGGACACAGCAGCGTAATAATTTGCCACGTCTAGGAGGAGGATGTTCTTGATGACCAATCAAGTTGATGGCACACATGAAAATCTGCTTTCATTTGCCAATAGTGACTCAGTGTCAAGCTGAGTAAGAATATATCTTCGGATTCCTTTACCAGCCTGTTGCTATGACCTTATCCTCCCCAGCAAGTGTGTGGAATTATTGCTGTCATTTAGTCACACATCAATCAAAACCACACAGCCCGGGGGAAGAGGGTTAGGGTTTGGAAAATGGATGGGAATGGGGTTTTTTGGGAAAGTTTTGTTGAGAGAAGAAAAAAAAGCACAGCATGGACAAACAATAATTGAAGATAAACAAATCTTTGGGTACAAAGCTATCCATAAATCTTGTAAGTGACATAAAGGAAGCGCATGCACTACTGCATGCATGGTTACTGAAAAGTAAGTAGTACTTTCGACAACCGTGAATGAAAGAATGCGACAGTACAGGGCTGCAGTAATAATTATGCGTTTTCACTTGCCTATCTCTGCACTCAGAGAAACACTTCTTACATTAAATTAGGTTTAAAAAATAGCAGAAGTAAAACCTATAGAATGGCTGTAGGGATGAACTTAGAAGCAGAGATCAAAGAAATGCAGAGTTACACTCACAGAAGTTCACAGCAATAACATTACTTAAAAGATAATTAGAAAAGAACGGATACTGTATCTGTATGTTTTTGTAGTTGTCCTGTTGAATTTGGTAAGTAGCATGCATCCAACCATTCCTCTTATTAGCGGGACTCCTCCATTCCATCTGACACTCCGTCCATCAATGTTGGTGACCAGAAGACACCCTGTCCACTGCCTGCCTGGCGGATGCTGAATTGCGGCTCGCTAATGTGAAGCCTGACTTCATCCTTTTTTTTCCCATTGCACAGGCTGAAACCCGGCCTGTAATTATTGATGGCAAAACAGGAAGTGATATTAGAACACCACTGACAAATAAATATAAGGTATGTACGCTGTGTAGTGCAAAAAGTCACACTTTGAGTTTCCTAATAGACAGTACAATATTTTTGAAAGTGCCTACTCTGTCTGAGTCTCCTTTTGAAGGATAAATAAGTATGGGCGAATTAATTTAGCGGATCTTTCCCCTCAAGCTAGGTGTACTGTAAACTGTGTTTTAGAACAAAATTAGACCTTCCCAGCAGTGCTCCCAGACCCTTACTAAACCCAGTCGCAAAAATGTAGAAGGCCCCCAATCAGATCTCCAAAAACGAGGCCTAGTAGAAAATGGTGACAAAACATACTTTGAAAGTAAAGTAGGCCCAAATCCCCCCTTACCCACCATGGATTGTATTCAAACCACTTGCAAGCAAGCAAAAGTATCCATACCCAGCATTGCTCCAAGACTCGCAAACCCCCCCACAAACTCCAGGAACCCCCACAAACAGCCCCCCGAAAACGGTAGAGTGAGCGAAATCTCAGAAAATGCAAAAACTTTTTCCCCAGGGATTGTCTCCAAAACACTTTCTTTCGGGTATTATACCTTTCCAGCAATGGCCCCAGAACTGTCAACCTGGGCGAAAACAAGTTTAACCCCCCAACAAGCCAAAAGGAAAAACCCGGGAAAAGCCACACTTAAAAAACTTTGGGCCTACCTGGAATTCAGTCCAAATGAGCTCTGCAGCTAGGCCCTTACTCCCCTTTTCCACCATGGATTTCCTCAAAAACAAATGCAATCAACATTAGACTGTGCCTTCATCAAGATGGCGGATGACTTCATCAAGATGGCGGATTGACACCGCCAGGAGTGGGAGCGCTGAAGTCGGGTCCAGGTCCGAAAGCGGCAACGGTGCTTTGAGCGTTACATCCCGACACAGTATGCAGTATGTAATTACAGCGTGCAGCATAGAGCACGGAGGAATCCTACCTTGAGGGCTTCGGCTATATCGTGAACAGCAAGTGGCGAGCAGCAAGTGATGTGGAAATTGCGACAAGTCCGGAACTGCCTTCAGAAGCTATTTTTCACCACTGCTGCCAAAAAGCCTGCTAAAGGAAACGAGCTACCGCAGCAGCAGCAGCAGCAAGTAACTGCAAGGTCTCGGTCTCGGCGAGGCTGGGGGAGCTTGTTAGCATGGATTAGGCTGGGTTCGACTTCGACTTCAGCCTCAGCAGCGATCCGCTGGCCAGGTCTGCGTTCCACCACAGCACCGGCAGCAGCCCAACCAGAGAGAGCGAGCGTCGGCAGGATGGCGCCGAAACCTCCCACACGGACAACGCGCAACACTACAGCGAGAGGGAGAGCTGGAGCAGCGGCAGTTTCTTTGTCAGTGACTGCTATAAACGAGATCCTTGCAAGCAAGAAGAACATCGCGGACACGGCGCTAAGCTTGGCCCAGAGCGCTGGGCAGGTGATACAGAACGGAGCAGGCACAGGCACAGGCACAGCAGCGGCAGAAGCAGCGGTGGTGGCAGTGGATAACAATGTTGAGAAGGCACAAGGTAATGAAACGGATAAGGGTCAGAAGGGAGGCAATGCTGTAGATGGGGCGGAAAGAGAGCAGAATAACTTAAAGGACCTCGTGAAGCCTTTTCAAAATGATACTATCACAGTTACTACTGATATCACAGCTCCTGAAGCACGGGGCAATATTGGGATACGGAGCATAGACATTGTGGTGACGGAAGATAGTACTGATTTAAATCCCAACGCTAGTACTACCGCTACCTCTACTGAATGTATTAGCAGTATTTTTGCCCTTCATAGCGACCCTGAAGCACTCCAGTCTTCTGACTGCACTGACTGCGCTGACATTTATGTTATAACTCCCACAGCTACCACTAATGCTACTACTAGTCTCTCTCTCAATAAAAGCTGCGCTGGGGAGGTTACTGAAGCAGAAGGATTCGAGAATGATGCTATCGCTGACATAAGTGAAACAGATGAGGAATATGTGGATGTCAACGAGCAGGGGAGTAGCACACACTCATGTTTGACGAAAGACAAAAACAAAATAGTATCCAAAAAACCCAAGGGGAAAAGTAAGAATAAACTGGCTAAAATGGCGGGCAAATCAAAGGCAAATGTCTTAAAGGTTATCGCTGAAAACAGCCCTATCAGACAGTGGGTGCAGGCTAAAGGTGGAGTGAAAACCATGGCTTTACGTCTATCTGGTAACAGTCCCAATGATGTAGGCATTGTATCCACCGATAAAACAAAAGGCGATGCTCCACCCAGCCCTATTCAGTCTATTCAGTCTACTCTTACAAAGAAATCAAAGGAAGCTAGCACGGGAGCTGACACTGAAGTTAATACCATGGTTCAACCACAGCCTCAGTCTTTTGTATCTACCGTGAAACCCACTGAAGATAATATTGCTTCAACTTCTGCTTCTGGGTTAATGGACTGCAATAATATCAGCAATAGTGATAGCTTAAGTGGTGACATGTGTGATACGCCGAAAACTACTACTCCGAAAGCTACTACTCCTGAGGCTGCTAGGACCCTGCTAGGTGAACCTACTTCTGCTGGGTGCATGGGTGACAACGCTTCAGCCTCATCTTCCGGGGCTACTGAATGGATACCGCAGGGCGAAGTGACTGCTTCTTTTCAGACAATCTTACACCTCTTAAACGAACAGAAACAAGAGGCTAAAATTCATTACCAGCAAATGAGAGATGATAACAGTAAAACTCAACTTTCTTTACAGGAGATGGCATGTAAATTGGGAGCTGTGTCACAGGACATAGAAGAACTGCAGCAGAGAGTGACCGCTACGGAGGAGAGATCGCAACACTCTGAAGCAGAGCTGAATAGGCATGATTCAAAAATAAACCAGATGCAGGCCAAACTGGAGGATTTGGAAAACAGGAATAGAAGGCAGAATCTCCGTGTTTTTGGTATTGCGGAAGGAGCGGAGGGGGCAGATCCAAGGGCATACATTACCCATCTGTTTCAGAAGGCTTTTCCTGACCTCTCTGACTGGGACTGGGATTCACAGATCCAACGGGCGCATCGCTTACCCTTATTCCAGAGAGATAAGAGCGGGAAATTTCCAAGACCTATTTTGATTCACATTGGCAATTTTCTACTTCGACAGGCCATCTCTCTGAAAGCACGGCCTAATACCCCAGTCACTATTGAGTCAGTCACTTTTTTTGTGAGATCGGATTTAAGTAAGATATCATTGGAGAAAAGGTGGAAGCTAAAACAGTTCATAGATCCAATAAAAGAACTTGGATTTCAAGCTTATCTGCAAGAGCCTGCAAAGCTTAAAGTGATCAAAAATGGTCACTCATATTTTTTCTTTGATGCAGTTGAGGTTGAAAAAGCAATTACCTCCTGGAAAACTGGGAAATGATGATTGGATTGATTGAATCTTAGATTAATATGAAGTAAATATTGTTGTAATTTTTTCTCTTTCTTCTAGCTTCTCATTATATATATCAATGTTTTGCAGGGCATGAATTTAATGCTTATATGACATTGAAATAACCAAAAGAGAGTCAGTAAGAAATATATGTTGGATTGTATGGCACGGATTAACTATAGTACCTGGACCCGATTAGCGTTCTTTCCACCCACCTACTGCCAAGTGAACGGCAGTCAACAGGAAGGGGGGATCCACAGGTAAACACGGGGTGGGGGGAGGTAACAGCAGAATATGGGGTGGGTTAAGGGTAGTTATGGTTGGGGGCAAAAACTGCATCAAAGGGCACAAAAATGACAAAGAAAAAATTAAGAAACTTTACAAGACTCTGATTATGTTTATTTTTTTTGGTTACACAGGCTACATAGGGAAGGAAATATATAATTTAGGATGCATTTAATAAAGTGCTTAACGCTTTGCTGTTATCTTTGGAGTGTGCCGGGCTGAGCGTGCAGGGATCTACATTGCTTACAGCCAACTTCTCGCGGAACCCGCTCCGCGGGTCCCGCATCGCTGGGATCGTCTGGTTGTTGCCTCAGGAGTTGCCTGTTTCCTGAGAGGTGGGTCGTAGGAGCTGCAGGGCTGCGAGCAGAGAGCGGGGGCTGGGACTACCTATCCCAGAAGCGCCTGCCGCCCAGATTAACAGCACCTGGGCTGCTCTCCCTGCGGGCCCCTCCCCATCAGCTAGAAATACCCGAGCCTTCGCTGTACCTGTGGGACGCTTTGCTGTTATCTTTGGAGTGTGCCGGGCTGAGCGTGCAGGGATCTACATTGCTTACAGCCAACTTCTCGCGGAACCCGCTCCGCGGGTCCCGCATCGCTGGGATCGTCTGGTTGTTGCCTCAGGAGTTGCCTGTTTCCTGAGAGGTGGGTCGTAGGAGCTGCAGGGCTGCGAGCAGAGAGCGGGGGCTGGGACTACCTATCCCAGAAGCGCCTGCCGCCCAGATTAACAGCACCTGGGCTGCTCTCCCTGCGGACCCCTCCCCTTTATCACAGACCTACAAATTGACTAGACCAGCGACGCAGCGCGGGAGCGCGCGGGAGCGACCGGGAGAAGCCCGGGACAAGGGCGGGACCGTTTGTGGCCGTTCGTGACCCGGAGTGACCGGACCGGGCCACCCCTCTAACTTGTGTGCGTCCCCATCCCTAAGGACTATGGCCGGCAGAGACAATAGGATTAAATCCTCCTTGACTGGCAGCTTGTCAACCGCCGGAGGTATGGAAAAATTCCTCATTAGGGCCAATAACATAATAGACAAGGAGATAGTCATATTGGAAAAGCGTTTATCTACTGAACTTATTTCCCTTAAACGATCATCCATAGGACCCCTTGCTAACGCCAAAACGCCCACTAGAGATAGTAATCAGTCTGCTATTGCGGATAAAATATCCCCGCCCATAGAAGACCCTAGCCACTTAGCTACCCCGGTTATATCAACGGATATTGTTGCTGACCCTACCTGTGTATTCATAAGTGAAAATGCCTCCATTTTATCTCATCCTGATGTGAGTACTACTGAGTCTAAGAGCCGTGGGGAAAGAGAGGGTGCCGTGAGGAAACGGAAAAGAGTGTACAATAAAAAAGAAGTTAAAACGGGAAGGGCTACAAAAACTGCTAAAGTACGGGAGGAACCACCACCCCAGACCACATTTACCCTCCGTGATGCTCAATTCCCGAATAGAGAAATATCCATGGAATGGGCCGTGGCACTACTTAAATCAATCATATCCCCATTAGAGGCTAAACTGGATAGGCTTTGCTCCAGAATATCAAATGTAGAGAAAACATCTGCCGCCATCCTAGCCACCCTTGGTAACCTTCAGAACCAACACACCCCAACGACTACCATAACTCCTGCTATTCCCGCTCCTCCCAATCCGGTTTTGAATCAACCTAATATCCCCCCACCTAATATCTGTATACCACCCCTTATCCAATCCCAGCCCAATAACTTAACAACTGACAATGGGGCGAGTCAACAACCAAGCCAAATTAACCCACCAGACCATATGGCCGGGGGGACCCAGGGAGTACCAAGCGAGGCATTTAATACCCCTAGACCCAGGTGGCCTGATTTACCACCGGAGGCTAACCGGTTAACTGTCATCTTAGCCGGAGTACCACCACTAGAAACAGGGGAATCAGAAACCTTTAGTTCCTTGAAGAATAAAGTTATAAAATGGCTCAATTGGAATAGACCGCTCCCGGGCCACCTGCACAATGAGATAATTATGGTAAGGAGGGTCCCCTGGATAGGCAAGACCCCTAAAAACATCAATGGGGACTGCCTAACCGTTAGTTTTAGAGACCCTCGCACAGTATCCCATATATGTGCAGGTTTTAACAGGTCCTTCGATTCAACGATCCAGACCCTTCCCGTTTCCTATTTTTTCCCACCAACCAATATCCGCCACCAACAAAGAAGAGGGGATTGGTCCGTTGTGGAACGGAGGGGCAGACAACGAGCATATGATGCTAGACCACCAAGACTACCCCAATACGCACCCCAATTTCACTCCTTCATGGATCCTAACCGCTATGGTTGCTTAGATGGCCTAGAGGGGGTAGACTGACTACACCCTGTCTCTCGCTCTCTGAAGCCGACTAACACTCAGGCTAAACCCGATGTTCCGCCCATGGTCCATTTAACCACCCCTAACGAAGCTATTCCCACTAATTTGGCCCAGATTACACCCGTTACAACCCCCATCATACAAAGTTCTGAAATCACCCCCATCACCCCTACCCCAGCTACCCCCACTGTACCGGAATTGATTCCGCTAGATATGACTTGTACTACACCCTCTGTCTCAACTATCCATATTAATACAGGTATGGACCAAAGGGCCAAGGGTTATTCATTGATGAGCTGGAACATTGCCGGGTGGCGGCAGAAGGTTTCAGCACTGGGTTGGAGGGAACTCATTGTGGTTCATGATATCCTATGTCTGCAGGAAACGTGGTCAGTGGAAGATATTGCCTTTGATGGTTTTGTTGCTTATAACTGTAATGCGGTGGAATCTGCAATGGGGAGGGCCAAAGGGGGATTGTTGATTTTACTCTCTGTACACCTACCTTTACGAGTAAGAAAAAGCCATATTGTGGGGTCCCATTCGCAAATTTTGGAAATTCTGGTAGGCAGGGACCAAAACCTATTGTTGATTAACCATTATAATAATACCTTTGACCCCTCCAGCACCACTGTAGTAGACGAACTTGAATCGGCTCTGGATTCTATTCTTTGTAAAACAACTGTATCTTATGATATTGTTTGGGGTGGAGATTTTAATATTAGAACTTGCCCTCTCTCATATTCTACTACCTGTGGTTATGATGGGGAAAATGGGGAAAATTTACTCCACTTTTTACACTCTCCATGTGGCACTTCCCTTAACAATTTGATGTTAAAAATTGATATATCAATCCACCAACATGCACCTGATAAGGAGGGTAATCTGGCACCTACCTTCACGGGGAGAAAGACCACCTCCATTATTGATTTCCTGATCATTTCCAACCGGGTAGCTCCCCATTGTTCGGTTACCCAGATCTTAGATCACGACCTGAGTGACCACAATGCACTTACCATGGTCTTATATTATGAGCTCCATAGGGATGTATTTTCTGGTAGGGTAGTCGATGACATTACGCCATGTAGACCTAACGGGACCCGCATAAAGTGGAGTGGGGAAAAAGCAGAGAATTTACATCGCAGGGTGGTGAAAGCTGGCCTAAATATGATATTCAGTTGCCTGGAAACGGAAGCCCCCGCAGCACAATCAATAAATAACTTTGAGAATTTGGGTATCATAATCAAGCAAACACTCACCTCAAAGAAGGCCAAATCCGGACAGGCCACACAGGGCTGGTTCAACCAAGCTTGTACAAGGGCACTAAAATCCCTTAAACTTGCCCTTTCAAGCACCCCGAGAGACAGGGATGCGGTTAAATCCCTGAGGGCTGATTATAAAAATGCGCTCGAAACCAGGAAACAAGAACTTAGAGAAATAGCCTGGGAAGATTTG
This sequence comes from Lissotriton helveticus, assembly GCF_964261635.1. Classification (NCBI taxonomy): domain Eukaryota; kingdom Metazoa; phylum Chordata; class Amphibia; order Caudata; family Salamandridae; genus Lissotriton; species Lissotriton helveticus. The sequence goes on from NC_136067.1 coordinate 481,554,852, forward strand.
AGTAAAGCCGCAGCCCTCCGGGACAGTAAACTGTTCTGGGATACCATCAATAGCCCATTCCTGCAAAAAGAGGAATTCCCTGTCCTCACTGCCCAAGTTAATGAAGAGGGATGGATGGCCCACTTTTCAGGGATCTTCGATCCAACTGGAGAGTCCTTAGCCAGTGATAACACCATTTGCACTACCCTAGTTGAACCCCCGAGAATAACGACCGATGAGGTGGATTTGGCTATAAGGAATAGTAAAGGGGGAAAAGCCCCCGGCCCAGACGGGGTGCCGATCGACCTATACAAATATGATCCAGCCCTCTGGAGTCCATTATTGACCATAGCCTTTAATGCTGCTATGGATAACAGGACCCCTTCCACGTGGGGTGAATCCATTATCATTCCAATCTATAAAAAGGGGGATAGAGGAGAGGCCAAGAACTACCGCCCTATCTCCCTTTTGGATTCCTCACTAAAAATCTTGAGTAGGGTCCTGTTAGCACGCTTGGAAGATTGGGCCTTAGATAATAACATTCTTGCCCCATCCCAATACGGCTTTAGAAAGGGCCTTGGTACGATCGACCAGTGTATTAACTTGAACCTTTTAATAGGGAAGTATACCAAGGCCAAGCCGGGATCACTATTTCTGTGCTTCGCAGATCTTTCAAGCGCATTCGATCTGGTCGACCATGCCTTGTTATGGACAACTCTGCTGGGTATGGGAGCCCCCCCCGATATTATCTATTTCTTGGCCACACTTTATTCTAACCTATCCGCCCAAATTCGTTACGGTCCTGAGGGTGAGTGCACACGGAAGATCAGAGTAAGATCTGGCATTCGACAGGGCTGCGTATTAGCCCCGTTGCTTTTTTCCCTCTTCATTAACTCGATGGAACAAGAACTAAAGCAAATTCATGCTGATGCCCCCCAAGTAGGAGGCACCCCTATACCGGTATTACTGTATGCCGATGATACAGTTCTTCTCTCTAGGACCCCTATAGGCCTACAAAAATTGATGGATGGGTTTTATGATTTTATATTGAAAAGGAAACTCAAAATTAATAATTCTAAAACGTTTGTCATGGTGTGTGGGAAAAAGTTGAAACTTTTTAAACCTTTTTCTTTTAAGGAAAACCATATTGCAACTGTCACAAATTTTTGCTATTTGGGAGTCACATTTAATGACAGAGGATCATGGGCCCCTGAGGAAACAAATGTCAAAGCGAGAATGGGGAAAGCATCCTTAGGCGTCTTCCGCTTTGCTTCCAAAGTAGGAAGCCGCCGTATTGCTGATATGTTGACTATATACAAGCACAGATGTACTTCGATAGCATTGTATGGCTCGGGGGTATGGGGACATTGCAATGCCAAGGCCCTGCAGACTGAAGAAAACAAGTTCATTAAACGGCTGCTTTGCCTCCCCACCTCGGCATCTACTGTTCTAACCCATTCGGAACTGAATCTGGATTACCTGTCCGACCTCACTGGGTTAAGGCCACTGTTGGTATGGAAATCCATTTTTACCAAGTCGGAAACAGCATTCACCAAAGATATTATCAAAGACTGTTTGCTCTTGGATAAAGTTTCAAGTATTCCATGGTTAAAATATGTAGTTATGACTGTTAAAGACCTGTTCGACATGGACCTAGGAAATGACCCTACCAGTCTGAACACTCTAGACAAACAGGAACTAAAAAATGTCTATCTTAGGGCGAAATCGGATGTGCGAAGTTATGCTACTAGAGAATATTCCACACATATTTTCCACCTGTCCCTGAATGATGATGGCCGGGGTATCCCAATGTACCTTAAAGTTATCCACAGACAGTCCCACCAGTTTGTTCTTTCAAGGCTAAGATTAGGTTTAGTGCATAACTTGGTTGCTTTCCCGATTATGAAATCTCATCCAGTCACCCCATGTCCATGTGACGGCTCTTCAAAACAAAGTACAATGCATTTTTTATTACTCTGTCCTCTGTATAAAGCACAACGCATCTGTTTCCTCAAGCCTATGTTCCTTAAATATAACATGTGTACTACTGATAGCGCTCTGAGGCTTCTTTTTTCACTTTCAAGCCCAGATATCTGTTTTTATACTGCCACTTTTATTCTGAAATCTATTAGAGCTAGACTTAGCATGGTTTTCCTGTAATTTTATGTGTAGCAATTCCCACAACATGTGACAATGTTATTTCTGTCTCTGTATTCTGAGTACCATGTGTATGTAATGTTTTAAATTGTATACTTTTATGATGTTTTTTAAACATTCGAATAAAGTTATAAACTGAACTGAAGTGCTTAACCTGGAATGTTTCAGGATTAAATAACAAAATCAAACGCCGGCTTGTCTATGAGGAACTCAGGATGTATAGTCCACAAATAGTAGTCCTAACTGAGACACATATTGCCTATAAAGACAAAAAATTTATTAAACAATTAGGATTTGATCTTATAGTTAGCACGGAATTCAATGCTTCTATTAGGGGGGTAGCAATTTTAAAGCATAAAGGGCTGAAATGTGAAATAATTAAGACTTTAACCGATAAAGCGGGGAGATGGGCGATAGCGCAAATAAAGCTAGAAAATTTCCGACTTGCAATATGTGGAGTTTATGCTTCTAATCAAGATGAACCTTTAATCTTTGACCAAATTAACATGGAATTATTGGGATGGAGGGGTGAGATAATTGTGTTAGGAGATTTTAATTGTATAATGAATTATAAACTGGATATTACAAGGAAAAATGCTTTTCAAAGGATGAGGAAAACTAGGGCGGCAATTTTGGATTTGGCAGCAATTCATCTTCTAAAAGATGTATGGAGATCTTTATATCCTGATACAGGTGGATATACTTTTTATTCTGCGGCTCATAAGGTGTGCTCACGTATTGATATGATCTGGGCGTCAGGTTTGATTCTTGATAAATGTAAATGTTCAATGGACATATATCCAAGGGTGACATCTGATCATAATCCGATCTCTATAACATTTACACTTATAACGGAGGAAAATACTACTCGCTCCTTCTCCTTTCCACGCTATTTATTTTCTGACACCATGTTTATAAATCAGCTTAGGGAGCATATAAGGGAATTCATTGACATCAACAGACAATCAAGCTTACCATGGATAGTTTGGGATGCATGTAAAGCTAGTGTACGGGGATTTACCCAACAATACATATGGCGACAAAATAAAGAACTTCGAAATATTAATCAGCAAAGGTTAAATGAAATAAGGGATATCGAACTCCAGTTATCTGAGGCCATATGTAACAATGCTTCAAACTTAGAAGATTTAAACCTCAGATTAATCGATCTTAAAGCAGCAATTAAAAACCTTCTGAGGGATAAAAGTATTAATAAACTTAGAAAGTATCATATGGAACAGTATGAAAGTGGAGATAAAATCGGGAAATTGCTAGCTTACAAAGTGGCGGAAGATCGCTCCATTAATATGGTTAAAGAAATTAAAGGGGATAATAATCAATTATTTTCTGATCCAAAATCAATTTTACAACAGTTTGCCTCCTTTTATCAAACTCTCTATACACCGGAAGATGTTATTTTAGATGAATGTATTAAGGATTATATTGATGTTAATAAAGTTAAGCACTTAGATTTAGACCAATCGGCTCAATTAGAGGCCGAGATCACGCCTTTAGAAGTGAGGGGCGCAATAAAATCTCTGGCAATGGGTAAAGCGGTCGGGGAAGATCTTATCCCCTTGGAAATGTATAAATATTGCACTGAAGAACTATTACCACTATTTGCTGATGTGATCAGCGCTATTGGTAATGGGCAACAAGCACCCAGATCGTGGAATTTGACCCAAATTATTTTCTTTTTGAAAAAAGGTAAAGCACCACAAGAGAGGGGATCTTATAGGCCTATTTCCCTTATTAACAGCGATGCCAAAATCTTCGCTAAAATACTGGCTACTAGATTAGCTCCATATATGTCCCAACTTGTCTCTCCCCAACAACATGGATTCATCCCTAAACGGGACACCATAGCACACATTAACATGGCTATTTCAGCCTTTGATGCGGCACGGATCAAACACACCCCACTCGGTATGATTTTACTAGACGCTGAAAAGGCATTTGACCGGGTGGGGTGGGGTTTTTTGTGGGCCACATTACAAGTATTCGGGATTAAAGGAAAACAATTACGATGGATCCAATCTCTATATGATAATCCAATGGGTAAGGTTTCATATATGGGAAAATGCTCCTCTTTGTTCCCTATTAAAAGAGGGACAAGGCAAGGGTGCCCTTTATCACCTTTACTTTTTGCTCTTGCAATAGAGCCCTTTTTAATTGCTCTACAACATCAAACTTTAATTTCCCCTCTTTTTAATGGATTAGAGAAATTAGATATCACGGTATATGCTGACGACATAGCTGTTTTCACCCCAGACGTCACTAAGACTATGGAGGGTATATTAAAAGAAGCTGGCATTTATGGTTCAGCTTCTGGCTACAAACTCAATACCACTAAAACCCAAATCGTCATGAATTATCAAGCTACTACCCCTGTCCTTGGAATTAGCAATATAGCCACCTACTTAGGTGTCAAAATTTGTGCGGATATTGATTCCATAATAGGATTGAATTATGAGCCCTTATTAAAAGAAACTGCTATGCAACTTAAGAAATGGCATAAACTCCCTATCAACATCATTGGTCGAATAAATTTAATAAAAATGAAAATCTTGCCTAAATTCCTGTATCTGTTTCGCACAATCCCTCTACGGGTCAATAATTCCTTCTTTTCCAGGTTAGAAGGTATTATTGGCAGCTTTATATGGGGGTACAAAAAGGCCCGGCGTGCTCTATCATTACTTAAACTTCCCTTTAGTCAAGGAGGATTGTTACTTCCGGACTTCAAATTATACTATTGGTCAGCATTTATGACTCGGATCCGCAGCTTAGCTGTTCCGGATAAATGCACATATTTTCACAAGTTTTTACTAGGACTAGATGTTAATATGTTTGTGTATAGGATGAACGACCCCAATTATTTTAAAAGGGTAAAATTCAAGACCATTAAGGATACTATGAGCATTTGGCGATCTATTATGGCTAAATGCAATACCTCTCTTCTTCATAGCCAAACACCTGTTTGGGGCAACCCCGGATTTCCTAGTATTTTTCATGATGTAGCTTGTCAAGTGTTTTTAAACTCTGGTATTAGATTTCTGGGGGATTTATATGACAATCTTGGTTTTATGGCTTTTGATAAAATGAAACCATGCTTCAACCTACCAGAAATAGCTAGGTTTAAGTATTATCAGATCAGAGATTATCTGGTGAAAAAAATAGAACTTACTACAATCCCAGAATCTGAGATATGGGACTGCATTTATAGGGATGATGATACATCTATCATAAGTTTGGGCTACAAGCTCTTTTCTGATCTCAAGACCAGTGATATTACCATTTTAACCGAGAAATGGAATAGGAAACTGGCCATAAATATCCCTACAGATTTGATTGTTAAAACATTTATAAGCCTAAACACAACAGTGCTATCATCCAGCTTAAAACTGCAGATGTTTAAAACAATATGTCAATTATATTACACGCCTGACAGGATACTTAAATGGTCAACAAATAATACTTACTCAGACAAAACGAAATGCCCTAAATGTGATTTGAAGGGGGCCGATATTGTTCACATGTTCCTTACTTGCCCTCATCTTAAGGAATATTGGGAAGGAATAACTAAGGTTATTACTGAGAGGCTGGAGCAACCTTTTTTACTCTCAAATACAGACGTTTGCGTAGGCATTAGTGGGGGGGATAGGTTTAAAGATCTGCTGAATGTCCTAATTACTTGTGGAAGGCTAATTGTTGCTAGAGCTTGGATTGAAAAGAGCCCACCAACAGTTCTAGAATGGTGGAGGTTAGTAACTGAAACTTATAGTATGGAAGCCGCTATTGCAGATTCAAGAGGAGTGCAGGCCAGGCGAAAAATTGACAGAATATGGGGCCTATTTATGTCTTAGTAGGTGTCTTTCAAAATACAAGTTTTTTTTTTTTTTTTTTTTTTTTTGATTCTTTATTGTATGCTTTGCACTGTACAAGTAATGCTATGTTTATTTTTATATTTATCTAAAGGTAATTATGGAATATTGCTATCTTCTAATTTTTGCTTCTGTTTTCTTTTGTTGGAAAAATGAATTGTTTATTATTGTCTATGTGACCCTTTGATGCAAATAAAAAACACTTTAAAATAAAAAAAAAACAACATTAGACTGTGCCAGCAGTGCTCCCAGATGCCAAAACCCACCTACAACAACCTAAAAGCCCGCCAAACAGCACCCCAAAGACAGGCAAGTGATCAAAAGCGCAAAGTCTTTTTCTGCTCCGATTTTGTCCAAACCACTTTTATCCGGTATTAGACCTTCCCAGCAATGGCCGCAGACCCGTCAACCCAGGCGAAAAGTAGTAGAAGACCCCCAAACAGCCAAAAAGCAAAACTACAAAAATGGGGACTTTCAGGCAAATTTCCAAAATCACTCCACGCGCGCTCTGCAGCTAGGCCCTAACTCCCCTTTGCTACCATTTATTTGCTTCAAACCTCTTGCAATCAAAACTATCCATACCCAGCAGTGCTCCCAGACCCCAAAACCCACCCACAAACACCCGAACCCCCCCCCAAACAGCACCCCAAAGACAGGCAAGTGATCAAAAGCGCAAAATCTTTTTCTGCTCCGATTTTGTCCAAACCACTTTCATCCGGTATTAGACATTCCCAGCAATGGCCCCAGACCCCTGCAGCCACCCGCAAAAAAGCAGAACACCCCCAAACAGGCAAAAAGCAAAAATGGGCCTACTACCTTCAATTCTGTCCAAATACGCTGTGCAGCTAGGCCCTAACTCCCCTTTTCCACCATGGATTTCCTGAAAAAACAATGCAATCAACATTAGACTGTGCCAGCAGTGCTCCCAGACCCCAAATCCCACTCACAACAACCTAAAAGCCCGCCCAAACAGCACCCCAAAGAAAGGTAAGTGATCAAAAGCGCAAAATCTTTTTCTGCTCCGATTTTGTCCAAACCACTTTTATCCGGTATTAGACCTTCACAGCAATGCCCCAGACCCGTCAACTCACCCGCAAAGAAGTAGAACACCCCCACAATTGCAGAGTCTTTCTTCATTGGGCATAATCCAGCCATATGCTTTGAGGGAAATAGGAGTCTGGAGGAGGAGGAGGATAGAGGAGCATGTTCTTGTGAACTTGTGAACCTGAGGAATGCAGACTGCGGCACCTTCAAATCAATAAGCAAATACGTGAAGACAGTTCTGCTGATGGGCTTGTTTTTGTGATTAGGTGATTACAGTTTTTTTATATAGATTTTGCAAAACAAAGAAAGACAGACACACAGGAATAAAAGTGAAGAAGGACGAAAAAGAAAGTTAGTGATTCATTGACTCATTTTCAGGGCTCGGTGTCAGGGAAGCAGAGCTCGTCCTCAAACTCTGCTAATTCAGACGGGAGTAGGTCAGTTAACAGGGTAGAACTTCCCTCATCTAAGTTGGTGTCCTCCTCGTCTTCTTCCTGCGTGCATTCTCGTAATTTGTAATCTGGTGGTATGAAGTGCTGATTCATCTTGATCATTGTTAACCTCTCCACATTTTTGGGCGAGAGGCGGGTCCTTTTGGAAGTGACAATGCCACCAGCAGCACTGAAAATACGTGCAGAAGACACACTTGCGAGTGGGCAAGACAAGTAATTTATAGCCAGGTTGGTGATCTCTGGCCACACATCTGTTTTCCCATGCCAATACGCCAATGGGTCATGAGAAAGATGGACCTCTGTTGAGTCATTTAGATAGGCCTGCACCATCGACTCAAGGTTCTCCAGGGTTCCTCCACTTTGCTTACTTTTTTCTGGGACCATTTCAGAAGCAAACCCAAGCTGAGTTAGCCAATCCTCTTCTTCACACAATATTACTGTTGTGCCTGGTGCAGATGATACGGTTGCTGGTGTCGTTAATGGCTGAGAGGGAAAATCACTCACTTCTGCCACAGCCACAAATGCAGATGTGGATTTTTTTGACTGCGGACGGCCTGCTGATGCCGATGTACTGCCTTTTCCTTCAATTTCCTGCCGTTCTCTTTCAAACCGAGTGGCTGACACAGCTAGCCAATGTTTGTACTTTGTAACATCTGCGTCATCAAAAGGAAAGAATACTCTGCCTGCCACTGCCTTTTTGTACCGTGGATCCAGAATAGTAGCACAAATGTAATGCTGTTCTATGTTGATCATTTCAAGACGATCATCGCCAAGTAGGCGGTGTAATAACTTCTCCGCCAACTCAAATGCTTCTTCCTTTCCTTCTTTTTCAAACTTAGAACACACCGGCTTCAGTCGGTGCTCTAGCATGCTCAACAATGGGATAGCTTTTCCCAAATTACAGTCCTCCCTGCTGACTGCACGCGTGAAGACCTCAAAAGGACAAAGCATGTCTGTCAGGCTTTTAACTAGGTCCCATTGCTCCACCTGTATCCTCATGTCTATCATAGGTGTACCCAGTTTAAAGAAATGTATTGACCCAAGTATTAAGTGTGGAGAGTAATCTGCTCCATTCGTCCCTTGCAGATTCTCTACACCACGGGTTGCCCTGGAGGCGCCGGTAGGAAACCGTTGCTCCATTGGACATCGGTAAGTGCAGGGTGTCACCTAATGCATTAATCATACAATTGGATCCTTGAATCACTGACCCAAGTGTTAAGTGTGGAGAGTAATTCACTCCATTCGTCCCCTGCAGGTTTTAAATTGTTACATCAGGAGTTGATCCCAAATAAGAGACCTTCAGAACCTGAATCAGGTGAGCCCGTGTATCTATCAAAGAGGACATGACCCTTACCATTAGGTAGCCCTAGGGAGATGGGCTTGTACTCATGTCCCTTTTGTATTTTACCTGTTAGGTGAATTCCACCCAGCCAGGAGGGAGTCGCACCTACCCAGCTGTTTTGGTAATGTACCCATCCAATCCACAAATTAATCATCACCATCCATACAATACAGTATTTTAAACCAATTCCTATCTTTACACCCCAGGTGGCTGATCAAGACAACGGGTGTGATCACGGCCAGATACCTTCCCCCCTTCCCCCCCCCCATGTCCTGATGAAGACCCGCAGCCGAGGAAGCAAAATTCCCTAGAGCATTAGGGTCGAAACGTCGACACCTTTTTATTTTGTGTGCCTGTACCCTTCACCTTCCCCTTGGTTTCCTCCCCCAAGAACAATCTGGACAGGCCTAGTCAACTAGCGGAATTGAAACGCTTGTTTGTTTTTTGTAAATATTCAAATCAGATGCCTTAATCTTTTTTCTTCTCTCCTCTCAACACTTGAGCACCTCTTTGTTCACCCTTGACTATAGCTCTTTTTTTAGTCTTTGCGCCATATATTTTAGTTGTTGTTGCTTGACAATGTAAATAACTGTAATATTTCGTTCTTGATAAATACAAATCTTTGAACTGTGGATGGTGTTTTTCTGCCTATTTCATTAATTTCTCTCTCCCATATAGTTTGATTTCTTAAATGCAGATTGAATCGCATTTCTACTTTTGACTAATTAACCAAGGGATTAAGTCATGTTGTAGGCACCTCAGCTACTTCCGTGCCTTAAAAGAATGGTTGAAATGTGTGCACATTCTTCGGCAGGTGGTCAGTAACTCGGAGACTGGACTTTCTTCACTCAAGAATTTTTTAACAACCAGGTTTATCCAGTGCGCCAGACACGGCACTCTGAAATAGTTACCCATATCCATGGCCTTAACTACATTGGCGCCATTATCCGTGGAAACATAACCAATCATGCGTTTTCTTGGGGACAGCCATTCAAAGACCTTTGTGTTAAACTCATGCAAAATGTTTTCTCCTGTATGACTTTTCTTCATGGCAAACATGGCTATTGTTGCATGTTTCCGAGCAGCTTTATAAACTTTGTCCGAGTCAACACCTGCGTTTATCTTTGCTTTAAACCCTGAAAAAGAGACCCAGTGTGCAGTGATGCACATGTAATCAGTGGCTGCGCAACTGGTCCACATGTCTGTTGTCAGATGTATAGTGTGAACAACAGTCTTCTGCAAAGCTGCCCCAATCACCTCCAGCACATCTTCATGTAGTGCTGGAACCGCAACTCTGGCAAAATAGAACCGGCTAGGAACCTTCCATTTAGGGCAGAGCGTTGCCACCATTTCAAGAAAACCCACCCCTTCCACAAAAGAAAAAGGGAGAAGGTCCAGCGCTAGCATTTTAGCCAGCTAAGTGTTATACAGACGCGCCATTGGGTGGTTGCGTTCATATGGCGCTTCTGAAAACAACATGCTGCTAATGGTGGGCTGGACCATTTTACGGGATGATGATGACTTCTGCGACCCAGTTACGCTCAGTGATGATGAACTTTTTCGCATTGGTGTCTCACTCTCTCCCACACTCTTAGTGTGGCTCATATATTTTGCAGGGGGTGTGCTGCTGACAGGGGTACTGGGTGTAACTGAAGAAATGTTTGACGCTTCTTCCTCCTCGTCATCAGCAAATGAAACATCAACGGATACAATTTGTTGACTTGCAATTCGGGCATCCTTGATCTCCCTTAGGTGCGCATGCCATTTGGCAGTGTTCTGTCTCTCAAGATGACCTCTCTGGCCTCCGGTACCATAGTTGGTACCAAGCTTACCACGACTAACCCGAACCTTACAAATGGTACAAATGGCTATGTTTTCCCTTGTTGGGCTAACACTAAAGAAGTCCCAAACTGCGGACTTCAAATGTCTGTGGGGGGCGGAGGAGGCCATACTGGGAATGCTGCTAATTTCAGATGAACTGGAGGATGTGTGTTGCCAAAATTTAGTACGTTGTGCACTTACAGCACCACTAATTGAGGAAATGGAGGTCGAGGTGGATGGAGGTCCCTTCTGGCGAGAAAATATGGAAGCTGTAGGTGGTGGTGTACTAGTTAACTGCATTCGTGGTGGTCCCATTCCCACGTCGCCATCATCATCATCACGCTCAGCAGCATTTCGGGGTAGGGTTAAAATGTCTGTGTGCTGCATGCCCGCTGAGGCTGGAGTGACGTCTATGATGACTGCGTTGTCGTCGTGAGAGTCTTCATCAGCATGAGTATACGCCACTTCTTGTTCAGCGACATCCTCACACTCCATAACTTTGAGACTTTCGGGGACCTTCCTTTTACGCTTAGCTACCTTTGTCAGATCATGGTGTGCCTCACTCTCAGACGGCCGTGGTGGTTCCCAAGTTTCATCCATATCATCAGAAGGAAGGAGGCTTGAAGAAGAAGTAGACAACATCCTTGATCTTTTCCTTGCTGGGGATCTGGAAGACAATGAATCATCAGGAGTAGTGTCTTCCTCATGTGATACCTCTGCTTGAATGTCGATTTCCTGATGTGCCCCTACTTCGGGAGGAACAACTATTGTGGGCACTTGTGCCGCTCCATGCACCTCTGCTTGCTCCTCTCCTTGCGCCGCCTCTCCTTCCACATGTACTTGGGCTTGTACTTGCACATTTGGTTGTTGTTGCGGCTGTGGTTGTTGAACACTCGTCAGATGAGTTACAACAACCTGTGTTGATTGAGGGATGCTGCTACTTTCTTGCGATGAGCCAACATCACTGGTCGATGGTGATTGAACAACTATACTGGCTGCTTCTGCAGCACTCAAGGGCTTGGACCTAAGTTGGCGTGGGGTTGGTGGCACTGAGTCCAATGGAGCGGAGGTGCTGCTCCCAGCTTGGTCCCCAGCAAACCCCGCTGCTGCTGCAGGCGTACTTTTTTTTTCCCAAGAAATGCGGCGGTCGGCACACCAGTCTCCTTGGTAAGTGGCGCCACTTGCTTCTTCTGCTCCTTACTGGCAACTTTCTTGCTAGAGGAGCTACTGGCAACTTTTTTTGGGGCCATCTTCTTCAGATGTCAGAACAGCAGGCCGCAGTTGCACAAGTTGCAGAGTTGTCTGTGGCCACACGTGACGTTGTGCTGCACACACCGCAGCAGGACTTCTTCCTGGCACTGATGAGGAACGATGAGGCTGATGATTCGTCTTTCTGCACCTAAAAGCAAACGAAGCCAGAGGAACATCAGTTAAATAAATTTTGCAAGTAAGCATTTTTATTATAACCACCCCCAACATGGAAAGACCAATAAAATGCACCACTGACAGAGTACCCCTGGGCATAATGGATGAAAGCATGGCAGACTGGGTGCAGGCCTATGACACAACAAAGCACACTGCCTTGCTTCAAAATTGCCCCTAGACCCCCACCCACATGGCCAGGCCCTGCCTGGACCAGGCCTCAAAATGCCCCCCACCCACATGGCCATGCCCCATCAACACCCCAAAAAATCGAAAAACACACAAAAATCACCACAATCCAATGCCATCCATGCCCTCCATGATCTTTACATCCAAGACACCCCACAGAAAGACTAGGCCCATGCACCACTGAGTACCCCTGGGCAAAAGGCCACAACAACAGCCCATAAAATTGAAAAACACACAAAAATCACCTCAATCCAATGCCATCCATGCCCTCCATGATGTTTACATTAAAGAGACCCCACAGAAAGACTAGGCCCATACACCACTGGGTACCCCTGGGCATAATGGATGAAAGCAAGGCACATTGGATGCAGGCCTATGGCACAAAGCACACTGCCTGGATTCAAAATGGCCCCTTCACCCCCACCACATGGCCCTGGACCAGGCCTCAAAATGGCCCCCACCCACATGGCCATGCCCCATCAACACCCCAAAAAATCGAAAAACACACAAAAATCACCGCAATCCAATGCCATCCATGCCCTCCATGATGTTTACATTAAAGAGACCACACAGAAAGACTAGGCCCATGACAACTGAGTGAGTACCCCTGGGCAAAAGGCCCCAACAACACCCCAAAAGATCGAAAAACACACAAAAATCACCACAATCCAAGGCCATCCATGCCCTAAATGATGTTGAAATTCAACAAAACAGTTGCATCATGCACCCATAACTAACCCTGGTCCTACTGGATACTGTGGCTACCCACAATATATTTTATTTAATGTTCTTAAAAAGTTCCAAAATTGTAGTTGCAGCAACTGTAATGCCCCAAACAAACTTACTTGTGAAATTTCCAATCCAAAAGTGATCCAAAGAAAGTCAAAAAGGCCTCAAATCCAAATATCCAGCAGCACCCACAAAAAGTAATCCTTCCAGGTCAAGATCCAAATCAAAGTGATCAGCACATGAAAAAAGCACTGGGAGGAGCCTGCAGGACAGGAACAGGAAGTTGGAGACTGTGGGGCACTTCCCTCCCCCCCCACCCCCAAAATGGACTCCTTGCAAAAAAAAAGTGCAGGCAAATGTCAACCTGAGGAGTTATTCTGATAAAAATCATAATTTTCAAGGTTTATGCTGCCTGCTGGTGGATTTCTTGTGCGAAATTGCAAATTTTGCAATCTCGCAATTGCGAGTTGTGCTCAGCGACTTGTGCTCACTTGTTCTCAGAGAAATATACAGAGAATACACAGTGGGACATTTTCAATAATATTTATTGAACCCACATTTTTCTTGCATGCAATATGTGTGCTGCAATGCTTAGGAGGCAGAAGCAAATAAAGGCGATTACAAGCATCAAGAGAGTGAACAGTAGATGCATTTCTACCATGGCGCTGTAGAAATTAATATATGCAGGCATATATGCCAAATAGTAATCTAACGTACTCCTATGATGTGGACTCTACTCTAAGTGTACCTAGAGTGTGTATAGGCGTAGAGACAAGAATCCCGCAAGGGACGATCCAACCCCATGACCTGCGGGGAGAGAGTGAAGGACCCCATCTTGGTCTCGAATTGGACACCCCTCATAGAATGTCAGATCGGTGTGTGGAGATTTCTCAACATGCACGGAGCTTTAGTGTCAGCAGAAGTGTCTCCTCATCTTCCAATCTCTCAGGATGCCTATTATTTAAAATAAAAAGCAGCCTTCACGAAGTACGCACTAGTTTAGTGATGTTATGGATATGTAGACAGCGCCGGGGGATGAAAATAGGATGAGTTTTGTACCTAGTACATAGAGCGGCCTAGAATATGATTTTCAAGGCATCATGATAATGTTGTGCGAAGCTGGATGTGTAAACAAAGTAGTTTCAGAGAAACTAATCCAACATTGTCGTGCATGCAAATGTGTGCAAAAGGTCATCACTAAAATGTTATTTTCTAGGACAATGTAAGGAATAAGCTGCCTTTCTACATGGGCTCAGGAATATAATACCACCGGATGCAAGGAGCTTCATTCAGCAGAGTAAATATACTAATGGTGCAGTACAGCTACATGTTCCTGAGCCTCAGGTGGCTACCACAGGGAGGCATTAGTAAAGATTTACTTAACAAACATAATAGTCAGGACTTTGAGAGTGAAACAGACATAAACATATAGGAAATGCTTAGCCTTGGTTTGTTCTCATAAGTATCTTGTGTAGGTAGAAGGCAGATGGTCAAGGTATGATCAATACAAAGAACTATGCTCCCAGCACTACACACACATGGCAATATTTGTGGACTTCTTTTCACATTACTCCTCTGTCAGAGGGGTAGATGTTCTGTTTGACATGTTATAAGTGAGTTACAGTCAAAGGACTAGACATAATGGTAAATGGGACTGTTAGACCTGGCACCATTGGCGTGGGTCTGCCTTCCATTTTTTGCTGTTGCCTCTTATGTTTTAAATCAAATGCAAGTGGTGGGCTTGCTGCACTGATTGTACCACCCACCGGAGCAGCTTGTAAAGTGTGTCTCAGGTCTGCCATTGAAGAGCCTGGGTGCAGTCTGGTACTGCCATGTTGACTGGGCAGTGCACCCACTTGCCAGTCCCTAAACCTTCCCTTTTATACATATTAGTCACCCTTAAGGTAGGCCCAAGGGTTGCGTGCATTGTGGGTAAAAGGTACGACATGCCCTGATGTGTGTGGCATGTCCTGATAGTGAATTACAGCCATTTTCGTTTTTCACTATTGCAAGGCTACCTATTCCCTATTGGCCAGAATGGGTAGTTTGATTATAACATCTTATAATCCTAACTGACTCAGGGAACAAGGTAGATATTCGAGTTTAGAATGCCTGAACTCAGAATGATAAAATACATCTTTTAGTGAAGTTGGGTTTAACACCATGGCTGCTGGAGGTGCTCATCCTGCTGTGCTGGGCCATAATGTTAATGGGTGTGGTCATGACGAGCTCAGCTCGTCATGAGCACCCTAGAGGTATACCTCATGACGAGCTGAGCTCGTCATGAGCATTGAAGGGGTTAACATTCTGTGTTTGAAAATACCACTTTTAGAAAGTAGGTATTTTCTTGCCTAACTATCCAAGCCTGCCTCTGCTAGGTTGTGTATTCCTTGTTTGGAGTTTGAGTGACAGGGGCTGGGGGATTCCAGGAGACAGTGTGAGTAAGCACAGAGTTGAATAGACCCATCTGCATGTGGAGTGGTGGGAGTGGAGCACCTGGGACCTGAATAGGGCTGCACCTGCCTTCCACAATGCTGGCTCTACCTCCTGTGGTCTGTCTGATGTCCCTGGCTGCACTGTCAAAGGAAGAGAAGGAGCCCTGTGAACAAAGCGCTCCAGGACTGCACAGAACTGGTTTGGACTAGGCACAGACACTCTATGCCTTCAGAGACAAAGGACTTTGGTGCATAAAAGAGGGGACCCAGACCCCAGCACTTTAGATCACTGCAGAGGAGAAGATCCCGGAAGCTGAAGGAGGAGACTACCCCTGTGCTGTGTGTTTAGGGGTTGACCTGCAGTGGTTGCTTCATTGCCAAATAAAGGAAAAGAGGACTGAGTGTGCTTTTTATCAACTTGAAGAAGAATATCCAAGGGCTTGACCTAGAGCTTGCCTCCTGCCTGAAGTCTCAGGGATACAAGACTTCACCAACCAGCTCCCACTTGCTGGGAATTGAAGTGTCTGCTGTTGTGCTGGGCCTTCTGAGGAACTGCATGTCGCTGGGAGCTGGAAGCGCGATGCAATGATGAGAAGCGTGTCGCCGCCGCAGCAGCTGTCGCAGCATCGCCAAAGAAGCGAGCTGCCGCTGCCATCATTGCATCGCCGAAGCGTGGCGCATCACTGGAGAAGCGTGCCGCCACCGCAAAGGTCGCTGTAGCATCACCGGACAAGCACGTTGCAGGTCCTGTTGCGGCTCCAAAGATCATCGAGTCGCCACACGGCCGCTGGGCATGCACGCATCACATCAACATTGTCACACCGTAACCAAGATGCCATTTTTCACATTGCACCAGAAAAGTCTATTTTTGAGTACAGTATTGTGGATTTTTGTAGCTTGGTCTTGTGTTAAGTCTATATAAAAATACTTATTTTTAGAATACAACCTGCCAGGGCCAGGGGTCATGGCCCTCGGCCCGGTCCTGGCGCGGACGGGCGCAGACGGGCTGGCCTTTGGCGCGCCGCCGGCGCACCCGGTGCGCGGACTGGATGACCTCATACTTTTAACCAGTGTGGAGGAGGGTGGGAGGCGGCCAGAAGCTGGAGCGCAACCCTTTCCTCCCCCCCAATATGGCGGCTGGCAACAGTCTCTCCTGCAGCGTCAGCACGTAATCTGCTGCGCTGGGAGCAAGCATTAAGTTGCGGCGTTATCTGTAGTGAGGTTTTCTATTTTAAAAAGTTCCCAAAAAAGAAATCAAATGCCACAAAACAATCATAAAATGCACACTTTTAAAAAGGGTAATGAGCTAAGCCCCCGGCTTCCGCCTCAGGGGTGAGACACAACTGAAAGTCAGTGCGCTCGCGCTCTGATGGTGATTAAATAACCTGGGAGGGCGGGAGGCGGCCAGCAGCTGGAGCGCAACCCTTTCCTCCCCCCAATATGGCGGCTGACAACAGTCTCTCCTGCAGCGTCAGCATGTAATTTGCTGCACTGGGAGCAAGGATTAAGTTGCGGCGTTATCCGAGGTGAGGTTTTCTATTTTAAAAAGTTCCCAAAAAAGAAATCAAATGCCACAAAACAATCATAAAAAGCACACTTTTAGAAAGGGTAATGAGCTAAGCCCCCGGCTTCCGCCTCAGGGGTGAGACACAACTGAAAGTCAGCGCGCTCGCGCTCTAATGGTGATTAAATAACCTGGGAGGGCGGGAGCCGGCCAGCAGCTGGAGCGCAACCCTTTCCTCTCCCCCAATATGGCGGCTGACAACAGTCTCTCCCGCAGCGTTAGCACGTAATCTGCTTCGCTGGGATCAAGGATTAAGTTGCGGCGTTATCCGAGGTGAGGTTTTCTATTTTAAAAAGTTCCCAAAAAAGAAATCAAATGCCACAAAACAATCATAAAATGCACACTTTTAAAAAGGGTAATGAGCTAAGCCCCCGGC
Organism: Lissotriton helveticus; assembly: GCF_964261635.1. Classification (NCBI taxonomy): domain Eukaryota; kingdom Metazoa; phylum Chordata; class Amphibia; order Caudata; family Salamandridae; genus Lissotriton; species Lissotriton helveticus. The sequence goes on from NC_136067.1 coordinate 481,572,243, forward strand.
TTCCGCCTCAGGGGTGAGACACAACTGAATGTTGAAGAGCTCTTTGCTGTTGAGTGCTTTGTTGTCTAGGCGGTCTTTGAAGGAGGTCCTTTAGGTGGATCTGATGAGGTGGTGGTGTCTACGGGTGGCGTTCTTGTGGGCTGTGTAGCTTTCCGGTGTTCGCTCACGGATCCAGTTTTTTTGAGTTTTTGGCAGGTTCGCTTGGAGGCCTGGAGGTCTTTGGTGAACCAGCTGGCTTTCTTGCTGGTGTGGGTGTTGGAGGGCTTCTTGAGTGGGGCGAGGGTTTTGGCACAGTCATTGATCCAATGTCTGAGGTTTCGGGCTGCGGCGTCGGGGTCGGTCGGGTCTGCAGGTGGGCTCTGGGCGAGGGTGGTGGTTAGGTGGTCTTCTATGACTTTGCTCCAGCGGCGGCGAGGTATCTGCTGGGTGTGTTGATGCGTGGTGGGTTTCCGGAAGATGAAGTGGATGCAGCGGTGGTCGGTCCAGTGGAGTTCGGTGGTGTGGTTGAAGAAGACATGGGAGCTTGCTGAGAAGATGGGGTCAAGCGTGTGGCCGTCAGAGTGGGTGGGTGTTGTTACGAGTTGTCTGAGTCCGAGGTTGGCGAGGTTGTCGATCAGGGTGGAAGAGTTGGGGTCGTTGTTGTTCTCGGGGTGGAAGTTCAGGTCCCTGAGGGGGATGTAGTCCCTGGAGGCGAGGGCGTGTGTGTTGACGAAGTCGGCGATGGAGTCAGTGAACTGTGGTCGGGGTCCAGGGGGTCTGTAGACGAGGGTGCCTCTGAGGGTGGTGTTGGGGTCAGTGTGGATCTGGAAGTGCAGGTATTCAGCGGTGCTGAGGGAGTCGTCAGTGTGAGTTGGGATTTTGGGAGTGTTCCTGTGGACAATGGCAATTCCCCCTCCTACTCCGTTGGTGTGGTCCTGGCAGGTGATCTTGTAGCCTTCCGGGATGGCTATGGCGATTTCGGGTGCCAAGATGGAGTTCAGCCAGGTCTTCCTCAGGAAGGCAATGTCTTGGGCGTTGGTGTCGAGTAGGTCCGAGTTCGGCGGTGTGTTTCCGGGTGAAGTGGGTGTTGAGCAAGATGCATCTGAGGAAGTTGGGTTCTTCGGTAGGTGGGTTGGCAGGCTGGATGCTAGTGTAGCTGCAGTTCCGGCAGGAGAAGGGTCCTTGGGTGCACTTCTTGGCGGCCAGGCAGCAGGTATGTGATCGACCGGCATTGAGTGCGTGGAGGGCGCTGGAGTTGTAGCAGAGCTGAGCGTCGCGGTGTTCGTGAGGGCCAGGGGTTCTGGTGCTGGGTGTGGTCCAGGTGCGGATGGGCGCAGACGGGCTTGCCTTTGGCACACCTTCGGTGCACCAGTGGAGCACTCGCTGCATCCGGCCGCTACGCGGCCGCTGCGCAGCCTCCATATGAGGGGGTGTGGGAAGGAGGAGCAGCTGGGAGGTGGAAGCAGGGCAGCGAAATGGGAAAGCAGGGGTCCGGGCCATAGGGGATGCAACGGCGGGAAGCCGAATGGGGGAGCGGGCGGGGGTTGCGGAAGACAAAATAGGGGCACAGAGGGGGAAAAAGAGAACAGTGCTGGTGAAAAAATTAAGAACACAGGAAAGACAACAAAACTAAACACAGTACAACAATTTGCAGAGCAGAATGCAGGCAATGAAAAATGCGGGGCATGAACCAGATGCGAGCGGCAGCAGCGGGCTCAGGGCACACAGGTGGGGCTGTCTGGCAGTGAGGGGAGCGACCTGCCTGGTGACAGGGTCAAGGGTCGCTCTCTTCACCACTGCGCGGCCTCCACATGAGGGGGTGTGGGAGGGAAGAGCAGCTGGGAGGTGGGAGCGTGGTGGCGAATGGGAAAGCAGTGGGGCGGGGAAGCAGGGGACAAAGAGGCGGGAAGCTGAATGGGAGAGCGGGCAGGGTTTACAGAAGGCAAAATAGGGGCACAGAGGGGGAAAAAGACAACAGTGCTGGCGAAAAAATGTAGAACACGGGCAAGACAACAAAACTAAACACAGTAAAACAATTGGAAGAGCGGAATGCAGGCAATGAAAAATGCGGGGCACGAACCAGAGGCGAGCGGCAGCAGCGGGCTCAGGGCACACAGGTGGGGCTGTGTGGCGGCGAGGGGAGTGACCTGCCTGGTGACAGGGTCTATAAATGTATGCTTTGTTGGAAAAATTGAATAAACAGACTTTGAGAAGCAAAATCTCTCAGTTTAAGTAGTCGACATCTAAGTACACGGAAACCATGGAATTGTCACACATAAGTGACCTGAAAACTCGGCAGTTAAGCTCTCCCTATTTGATAAAGTCGAAAGGGCATGTTAAAAAATGAATACAGGCAGTTTCTATGTAAAGTTCTATTTAAGTATAATGTACGAGACTTTGCCGTATTTTTTTTAAAAGATAGCCAGCTGTTTTCCCTGGGCAAGGTGGCAACCCTAAGAACACCAGATCCTGCTGGATGTATGATGTTACAACGCACACTTTTACAACGCATACCTTTACAACGCATTTTTTACACCGCAACATCAATTACAACGCACACCATTACAACGCATGCCATTACAACGAATTCTTAAAAAATACCTTTACAACGCATTCCACTACAACGCATACTACATTTACAACGCATACCATTACAACGCATTACATTACATTGCATATAAGGTAAGTGTTGGATAGTGTAGGGGTTAAAATTACTATTCTAACTCCAGGGGGTGCAACAGTAGGGAAAGTTTTGGATAGTGTAGGGGTTAAAATTACTATTCTAACTCCAGAGGGTGCAACAGTAGGGTAAGTGTTGGATGGTAAGTTTTGCGTTGTAATGGTATGCGTTGTAATGGTATGCGTTGTAGTGGTGTGCATTGTAGTGTCATGCGTTGTAATGACTGCGTTGTAAATGTATGCGTTGTAATGGATGTTGCGTTGTAAAAGTTTCATTGTAATGGTAGTGCGTTGTAAAAGTTGCGTTGTAAACGTTGAATACCGATCCTGCTATGCAAATAAGTTACCAAATCGAGGAAAGCTCAGATGACGGTTCTACTCAAAATTAAAACTTGAGAAAGGTAGTTTCCCCCACACTGTATGTCCATATCCAGAAGACTCTCCGATCTCCAACCTAGCAAATGCTTGGAGGCTCTGGATTGCTTGTTTTGTGGTCAGGAAGAACCCGGACTGGTGGTTCGGCTGCACTTTTCCCTCTTGAGCAGAGTCAAGGTTGATTATCATATGTCTGGGTACCAACTGAGGTGGCATGATATGTGCAAAATACCAATCGATTTAGTATGTCAGCAGAGTAGCTAAGTGTTAACTGTTTCATCACTATGGTAGCTTCTGTAATTTTTATGTTTTTGAGTTGGCGCCTGAACACATATTACCGATAAGAGACAATTAGGAAATTGAATTAATGAACCATTTACAGATGGAGAGTGGCATTGGATGTATCAATGCATGTGTACTGTATATGGAAATGCCAGATTGAAATTTACATAGTTTTCGGTCTTACATAGAAGGTACCTCACACCTATAGTGTTGCAGTATTTATCCCTGCCGAACAGACACTTACCACGGGTGCTGGGGCAAAGTTGCGGGATTTATGTATAAAATGTTACATTGTTGGATCATTACTATATTCTGGAAAATTGTAGTTAAAAATCTGAACAAAGCGGTTGGACCTAATGTGAGATGCACTGTTAAGCATTGCTTGTTCAGTATCTATGCAGTGTCTCATTAAGGGCAAAAACAGCATAGGTTTTCAGTTCTATGTTTATTTTTAGCAAGGAGGAGAACTGACAAAAACTGCTGTTATCAACCTATTACATTACCTGTGTATTAGGTGAGATGCTTTGTAGAAAAGATGGGCAATAACAGCTGGCAATCTATTTACTAGTTGTGAATGCTACCTCTTCATGGTACTTGTGTCTAGCAGCTACTATATAATCTCAATTTCTTCATACATGCCTAATGTCTGTTGTGGCTATATCAATGTTTTTGCCTATGAAATATTAAATGTTACTTAGAAATAACTTGCAATGTCACAAGACTGGTTAACCGAGTGCATGCCAGAAATCCTACCAAATCCATGTAAATAACTTCAGGGAGAAACAAATATTATTTGAGAGTACATGATTAAACCAAGTTAATAACATCTCTCTTGTAATCCCAGGTACAGTGTTTATTAGATCTGTTTTTTATTTTGATACATTTTTATAATGTTTTACTGAGAGAAGGGCACAACTATTGGTCCTCACCCATCTCAGGGCTGACAGTTGCAATTCATAATTTTAGAGATGTTGTTGTACTGACTAATACATTCACGCATTGTGATACTTTGCCAACATATATTCATTTGAGAGAAACAATTTGATAACTAAAGAACCATCTCCCTAAAAGTTAATAACATAAATAGATAGCATAAAAAAAATGAATTGTCACTTATTTAGAATTTGCCAAAACAAGAGCACTGCTACAAATGAACGCACTTCTCCACTGCCAAACAAGTAGTGAGACCCCTGGGTTTCTGTCAGTGAAGCCTCAGCCAACTACAATGGAAACCATTGCCCAAGTTGTCTGTCCACTAGACAACTACCAGCTAAAAGTGGCAGATGTCATAAGTTGCAGTTAACATCACTGAATTTTTCTTTCTCGAACGCTCATGTAAAGCATGTCATTCCCAGCAAGGAAAATTATGAAATGCCCCAGTACTCAAGGAGAAGAAATCCTGTGACATTTGTTTTTTGTTTGAAGTATTTTATTTTTTCAAGGGAAATAGAATAGCGCCATGAGGGCCTCTTCAGCATAAAGGCCTGATCGGTGTTAAGGGTACTGAAAGTGTAACCACCATATCAGCTGGCACATTTTCGTTCCAGTGATCAATGCTGAAAAGTAAATCATGGCAGGTAATTGATGTAAACTGTGAGCACCGCCCGCCACAATGCTGGGAATGGAGAATGCCACTGCAGCGGTGGCATCCTAATCGTCAGTGCGGGACCGCCGCACCACTGGCGGCCGGTACCAGCACGGCTAGGGTGGAGGGTGGAGGGTCATCCTAATAGGCCCCTTAATGTTTGGGCCTTGGAAGTCTGCGACCAGCACCTTTCTCCAGTGTCATAGATATATAGGGCCCCATTAGGATGGCGGGTGGATTGCCCCCACCAGGCCGGCGGGAGGTAGTAACCGCCAGCCCGGCGGGGGCAATCCGCCCGCCATTCCTGTACAAAAGACCCCCAGCCATAATATTATGGCGGAGGGGTCCGAGGCGGACGGGAAGACTCTCCGTCGCATTTCTGCCCCGGTCGACTTGCGCTGGGCGGAAAAGGCTGCAATATGGTGGCAGTGTCTGTTTGACACCGCCAGCATATTACAATGTGCTTTTGGGAATGCAGGTGGAGTCTGCTTGGGGGGCCAGTTGCGGGCCCCCAGGGACTCCGGGGGGGTGGGGGATGCACATGGGGGTACCTATGGTACCCAGCGGCAGTTCTATGCACAACATTGCAGGCACCGCGCGGTGCCTGCCATGTTGTGCATGGAAGTGCACAACATGCCTTCCTGGCATTGTGGCGGGCAGTGCCTGCCACAATGTCAGGAATGCTTGATGCGCCCTCCACTTTGGCGGGCGCATCCAAATGGCAGGCACGGGACCCCACCCTTATGACGGGCGGTCCCTCTGTACGACGGGATGGCGGGCAGACAAAGCCCGCCCACCATCCTAATGTGCCCCATAGAGTCTATTAATTACTTCTACATACAACTAACACATCTGAATACTGTTTCTTTGTTTATGAAATACTCTTCATAACAGCTGCACAATCTGATTAATTACAACTTCACCATCCCTGAAATCCTTGTAATCTCCCTAAAAATATTTGAGATCTTAAACCCTCACCATTCCTCTACCAATTGTCATTGTAAAACAAGGGGGCCGATTCCGATTCGGGAAAAAAAGCGTCCATCCGAATCGTATTGCATAGTACGATCTGTACCTCGTCAATCCGTCCGAATCATCGCGAACCGTATAAATTGCAAGGCTGAAACTGTACGACACGGACCCTCAAGGGAACCGTACGATTCGTAAATATGCTGTACAACCCAACGAGTACGATCCGGACCAGGGTATGAGAAAGCGATTCGTATGGTCCACGTCAGGTAAAGGTGATTCGTACGGACAACCACAAAATCACATACACACCGTACGGTGTGTACACCCCATGATCTCAGGGGTATGGTGCATACCCCTGTGATCATGGGGTGTACGCACTGTACCCCATGATCGCAGGGTGTACGCATCTTACACTGTGTGATCATGTGGTACGGTGTGTACACCCCATGATCGTGGGGTACAGTGCGTACACTCCATGATCGCAGGGGTACGAACCTTACCCCTGCAGACATGGGGTGTAAGCACCGTACCCGGGGGGGCCATTCTGTACCTGTGTCGAGGCGTACTCTGCTTCTCCAGGCGTTTTGGGCTCCCGTAAAAGAAGCGTCATACGGTGCGTACCCGACACGAATCGTACTTGCTGGGTTGGGAAAACCTGCATCGAACCGTATGGATGTCGCGTACAGCGGGTTCAGAGGGAGAATCGTACGGAGGTTAGAGTCGTACGGTCTTTGTACGATTTGTACGGAGTCCTGCTCCTGGTATGAATCGTACGCACGGGGAAGGCTGCAGGGTACGATTCATACGGGAAAAACGCTCTGTACGGCTATTTGGAGTGGTTTTTCTCGAATTGGAATCGGCCTGAAAATGTACAACAAAAAACGAAATGTACAAAAATGCGTATCAAATGTAAAGTACTGCCTTTTTAATGTTAAATATGCCACCAGACATTCCTAGAGCTTCAGCATTTTATTTATTAGCCTGGCTTTAGACTATCCCTTCATCATTCACACCTGGTTATTTGCATTCTCCCTTCCAACATTTTAACATAATAGCCCACAGAATTACTCCCTCAAACTCACCAACGAACCTACAGATAGAATGCATGTGTCACTCACTATCCGTAAGAGTAATATTCACATTTTCAAGCTCATCATCAGTGACAGAAAGTCTTTTGAATCCTTGGAAAGACCCTTCCAAACTTTCCATCAAAATCCGTATTTGCTCTTACACATCTAGTCCTGCACAAATCTTCTTTGATGACTTCTATTCTCTCCTAATCAACTTTTTCCTCAAATCCAGTCACCTCCTATCCGAATCACTGACAAAATATCGACTACAAGAATATCGACGTCAAAAATATCGGAGGCGAAATCTCGAGATCCAGAATATCAACATCCTATCTACATTATGGTAAATATCAAGAAAGAAATATCGATGTCAAAAATATCGTTGTTAAAAATATCGTTTGTTATTTAGGTTTAAAAAATAATGTAAAATAAAGTAAAGAATACATATAATTTAAAAAAACTTAGTAAAACATTTTTTTTAATTATAAATAATATATATATATAATGTAAAAATAAATTAAACATATACATATAATATATATACTTACTAATAATTATTTTCTTAACTTATACAAAATATAAAATATAAAACATATTATAAATACATCTATACACATTAAACAATAATATAAATATAAATTAAATACATATATATACTTAATAAAAAACAATTAAAATAGTTTACTCTTTTTAATAATAATTCTATACTACATTAAGAAAAATAATATAAAAAATATTAGATAGAGGTAATAAAATTACTATTCCAACTCAAAACAGTACAACACTAAGGAAATTATTGGATAGCGTAAGGATAAAAATGACTATTCTCACCCAAGTATGTGCAACATTAGGAAAAGTGTTGGATAGCGTAGGGGTAAAAATTACTATTCTCACTCCAGTGAGTGCAACAGTAGGGAAAGTGCTGGATAGCGTAGAGGTAACATTTTCTATTCCCACCCCAAAGTGTGCAACAGTAGGGAAAGTATTGGCTAGCGTAGGGGTTAAAATTACTATTCCTACTCCAAAGTGTGCAATAGTAGGGAAAGTGTTGGATAGCGGAGGGGTATAAATTACTATTCCCACTCCAGTAATATATAAAATATTAGATAGCAGAGGTAATACAATTACTATTCCAACTCAAAACAGTGCAACACTAAGGAAAATATTGGATAGCTTAGGGATAAAAATGACTATTCTCACCCAAGTATGTGCAACATTAGGAAAAGTGTTGGATAGCGTAGGGGTAAAAATTACTATTCTCACTCCAGTGAGTGCAACAGTAGGGAAAGTGTTGGATAGCGTAGAGGTAACATTTTCTATACCCACCCCAAAGTGTGCAACAGTAGGGAAAGTATTGGCTAGCGTAGGGGTTAAAATACTATTCCTACTCCAAAGTGTGCAATAGTAGGGAAAGTGTTGGATAGCGGAGGGGTATAAATTACTATTCCAACTCCAGTGAGTGCAACAGTAGGGAAAGTGTTGGACAGCGTAGGGGTAAACATTACTATTCCCACCCCAGTGAGTGCTACAGTAGGGAAAGTATTGGATAGTGTACGGGTTAAAATGACTATTCTCACTCCAAAGGGTGCAACAGTAGGGAAAGCGTTAGATAGCGGAGGGGTAAAAATTACTATTCCCACTCCAATGAGTGCAACAGTAGAGAAAGTGTTGGATAAGGTAGGGGTAAAAAATACTATTCCCACCTCTTTGAGTGCAACAATAGGGAAAGTGTTGGATAGTCTTAGGGTTAAAATGACTATTTCCACTCCAAAGTGTGCAACAGTAGGGATAGTGTTGGATAGTGGAGTGATAAAAATTACTATTCCCACTCTAGTGAGTGCAACAGTAGGGAAAGTGTTGGAAAGCGTAGGGGTAAAAATTACTACTTCCACTCCAGGGAGTGCAACAGTAGGGAAAGTATTGAATAGCGTAGGCGTTAAATTAACATACTTAATAATTAAATACTTTTTGTAAAATTAACAACATATTACAATTAATTAACTAAGAAATTAATATTAAATACCAATAAAATTAAAACAATAATTACTTAAATTAAATTAAATTACTTCACACCCTATTCCCCCATAAACACGCAACCTGCTACACATAAAAAAGAACGCAAATAATGAAGTTTGCCATTAATCTATTAATACAAATGTATTACCAATTAATAATAAATTAATTAACAATTACAACCAATAAAAAATAATAATAAATACCTTATAATTATAATTAATATAATAATACATTATTCAATCAATAGAAATTAACTACCAATTAATAATTAAATAACAATAAATTATTCATCAATAACAATAAATTAAAACATATTATTTAATTTGTAATTATTAAATTACTTCCCACCCTATTACCCTATATACCCACAACCTGCTACACATAAAAATTAGCACAATTAATTAAATTAACTATTAATCAATTAATAATAAATAATTACCAATTAATAATTAATCAATAATACATTAATTGACAATAACAATAAATAAATACAATTATACTTAATATAATGACACATTAATAAATTATTAAAAAATAATGACCCATTAATAATAAATTAACAATACATTAATAATTAATACCAAATATTTTTTTTTTAAATTAATTATAATTAAATTACTCCCCACCCTATTCCCCTATAGAACCACAACCTGCCATGATACTAAAATGCATAATTTACTTTAAAAAATTACTAATTTCTAAGCATTTAACACATATATTTAGAAAAAATTAATATACATTACAAAAATGTTAAACATACATATAAAATACATACTAAAATACAGAACACTAATATAAATAACGATAATATTAACAACACCATTTTTCCTTACTGGCTTTGATATCAAAAAAACAATATTACTTACCTTAAGGTCGATATTCTGGTCAACGATATTCTTGACATCGATATTCTGTCCCTACGATATTGTAAACTCAATATAGTTGTAGGTCGATATTAAAAATGTGATATTTTGACTGCTCACCCTCCTATCCATAGGTGTTTCAACTACAGGCCACACACCAAACCATACCATTCTTCAACGAGTTCTTTGACAAATGCCATACCATCAGCCTAGAAATAGAAATCACTGCATTCCTTTAAATCAATAGCCATTGTTTGACACCATAGTATACCATGAACATATCACCCCTGTCATTTGGTATGACTATCAAACCATCCTTGATAACCATCCTCTTCAATATAGTCTTCACTGTACCCATTGCAATCACTAACAAACACCCCACATCCTACTTCTACTTGAAGAAAGAAATCGAGTCTTATTCAGTCAAATATATTCTGCAGAAAAATCTCTTGTCAGCCATCACCACTAAATCCCCTCAATCCATCATGGACCCCCATACACTCCGCAATTTCCCTTCCAGCTGATATATGTGCCCTCCCGAAAGGTATCTTAAAGAACTACACATACTGGGCCCAATTCACAAACATATAGTGACACTAAAGTCTAACTTTAAGACCTTTGGTCCTCATAAACACCCTTTGGAAACACCAAAAGTTATACTCTATGACTTTCAGTATTCACAAAGGGTATTTAGGAGTAGTAAATGCTCTTTGTGAATACCGAAAGTCGTACAGTTAGACTTTCGTCTCACTTTACCTTTGTGAACTTTGCCAATATGTGGTACTCAAAAGTGCTGAGACTGCTAAAAAGAAAATCAACTGGAATATTAATGTTTTCCTCCAATGCCCTCAAACATGCCAGAACCACGTATATCACCATATTCAAAGCCAAACAAGAATTGTATTCAGGGCAAATCTAAAATGCCATGATCTATCCCTGATAATTCTTCAAGATGTTTAAGAAGGTTTCCTTACCTTCAAATGCAAAAATGGTTCAACTGCTTCTTATCTGCAGCTCATAATGCAAACATTATGCTCCAGCCAAACCCTTGCATTCCATCAACTTCAACCTTCTCAATACTCCCAAATCAAATTGCGGTCCACAGGAGACAGATGCGTCTCAGTTGTAGTGCCCTCCTGTGGAGCAGCTTTCTCATTCATGCATGGCAATCAGGCAGTGCCAAATGGGCTGGTCTGAAAAGTCAGTATGTGGGCCCGTTTTATGGCCAGGTGAGCTAGTTTTTACTGTTGATTTCCCTGAAATTACTACAAGCATTGTCTGCAGCAAACACAAATGCATGCAAGTCTCCCATATTTTGTAAAATACCCATACAGCGTATTTGCAAGTTCAAGACTGGCCTGATTTGTGAGGGTCAATTTCTAGCTATCTGGTTCACTAATGGTTGACCCTTTTATTTTGGTGCCCAGACCATTTTTTCATCCCACTCCAACCCTTGTTCAAGACCACAACTACTAGAAACCCTGCATAATGTAAACAATTTTCCTCCAATCAGACTCTGTAAAAGTCTACTAACAAAGCCACAGCCCTCTTTCAAGCTTAGAACCATCATTCCTGGCATAAGGCACCTTTTTACCTGATTCCAGTAAATTGGACAGAGGAACGTATTACTTAAAAGCACTCGCTGGGTTGTCCTCTATCAAGTTAAGACACTTCTTGAAAACTTTACTACATTCCTGTAAGACTATACACACATCCATGTGCAAATGAAAACACATATTACATAAACAAATAATAGTCACCCTGGTACATCATGTAGCTCAACGTCAAGATGTTCAGCATCTATTGACAAGAATAAATGGAAGAAAATCTGGTCCACCAAAGAACTCACTCTACAAAAATACATGCATTGGCCATCAATACCATCAAAGAGGCAGCAAACAAAGGTAGAAGGCTTTTCAAGACAAATGAGCAGTACACCAAACCCTTACCAGACAGATAAATAGTATACCACATTCAACAGTCAAGTGGAATGCTATCATCCTATTCTTCACTGAAAGAAATGAAGTGATTTGACAGCACCTGGACATACTTCAACCTATTGCTTTGGAAAGACCCCTTCCCCTCTCTATGCAGAGCAGCCCACCCTAAAACCATAGGAACAATCTCACCGTACACTCTGTCTCTGGTCTCTCATATGTTGCCCTGTTGCCTCTGGCTAGATTTGTGCTGCATACATACAGTTATCAAGTTATTCTATATCCACGCCTCATCCCATCTCCTTTTTTTCATTGTGGTACTAATAGTACTGTATCTGCCAAGGTAAAAACCAAACTACAAGTTTCAGAATGCAAAAACTAAAACAATAATGCAATGCTGAGAACCCATGCCACCACCGCAATATAAAAAATATTCACAAATATCGTACCTATAAAGTTGATAAACGGGAAAAAGTACAGGCATGTACCGGCATGTTCACGTTTCAAAAATTACCTCCCACTAAAACGAGAGGTCCAAGTATTATTCTGAATGAGATTTGAAATTAAACGTGTTGCATTTACTAGGAATGGGAATACAAGTTTGTGATGTTAATTTAATTGTTTTCTTAAAAGTACCTTAGAGGTATTTTCACAATTGATTCCCAAGTCAAAACGCCAAGGGTCACATGACGCTTTCAAGACCTGGGAATTAAAGATCCTGTGTCTGTGTCCATGCCATTTCTGCTAACCAGAGAGCATGCAGAGAATGAGAGAATGTATGACTTAGGATGAGAAGCGCAGGTTAATTTAATTCACTGTTACTAAAGTCATCGTTTTTCCGAAGTTCCCATCTTTTGTGGAAGCCCTCCCCCATATTCAGGTTGATGCAGGGATGAGAGCGTATTTTTTAGGTCGAGCCTAGGCAGTGCTTGCGCTGTCGCTTAGCGACCTGTAGTAATTGCTTTGTGGAGTTCCTACTCCACCCATTGCTTGCTTTTGTTTTTCATTTGCCTATGTCAGTGTCCTTCAAAAATCCTTGCTTGCCAGTGGTCAGTCATGCCTCTTTGTCCCTCCTTTTTCTTTTCCGATCCTCCCATACAGCAGGGACTAAGTAATGTCTCATCATACTGCAGTTCTACACCTGTTCTTTGGGGGACTACTTTTTTCTTGATTTCCAGCTCTATTTCCTCTTTGCTTGTGTGCAGTTACGACACCATAGCTGATTAGATTTTAATACAGTTTTTCTCCCTCCCACCAACTCCTATTTCCACAGTTGCTTTGGGGGTACATCTTGCGCCATGCCTCCCAGTTTGTTGGTTATATTTTTTAGGCTTTTAGCAATTTTTTAGTGTCGACCATCATTTGTGCTTTTTTTACTAGGATGTTAGTTTGGTTTTGGGCTTTGTTTTATGGAGGATTGGGCTTGCTGTATTTTTTTTATCTTGGACAGAAGGTTTTGGACTGTTTTACTGCAATTTGAAAGTGTTTATATTTAATAACTTGAATGGGTTTTCCCCACAAACTGTTGAAACATGCCTTTTTGAAGATTTTTGAAGGATACGGCGCAATAGGCCCAACACATAAAAGCATGAGCCAGCTGTGTGGGTGGCATGCTCTTTCATAGTGAGGGACTGTTCGAGGCAAACACCTACATTTTTCACACAGGTTTTTGGTGCAGGAGGGGAACCTAGATCTGAAGGCCACCAATCAGGGGTCCACAATAGTCGTACTTCCCCAAAAAGCATTATTTCAGTTTTCCCTACATTGCACTGAAGGAAATTAGTCCTCATCCACTGAGAGATGATTCTCATTCCCAGGTAGAAGGTGGCCTGTACTGAGGGGGTACACTAAGCAAATGTGAAGAGCAATTGGGTATCATCCACACAAGAAACTGGGATAAACCCACTGTTCCTCAACAGATTGGCCATGGGAGCCACATAGATATTAAACAAAGTAGGGTTCAAACAAGAGCCCTGGGGGACTCCCTTGGACAACTCTGTCGCAGCTGAACGATAAGATCCAAGGTTGACCGTTTGGGAGCGAGAAGATAGAAAGCTTGTCAACCACTGGAGGGCTGAATCTCTGAGTCCAACCTCCTCCAATCTCCTGAGCAAGATCCCATGGGAAACCATGTCGAACGCGGCGGACAAATTCAACAGCACCAGAATCGTGGAATGGCCTCTATCTAGGGTCATCCTGATGTTATCGGTTACCTCTAGTAGGGCTGATTCTGTGCTGTATTTTGGACAAAAGCCTGATTGAGATGAATCAAGGCTGCCCGTCCATTTGACATGGTTGGAGAGATGGGTATTTATATGCTTCTTCAGAAGCTTGCCCAGGAAGGGGAGGGGAGAGATAGGGCGGAGATTGGAAAACTCAGTAAGCGGGGCCTTGGAATTCTTCTGAATAGGCATAACCTGTGCTGCCTTCCATTTGAGTGGGACCAGGCCTTCTCGCAGTGAGAGATTGAGGAGATGGGCAATGGAGGAGGATAGTTGGCTTGCAAGAGAAATGGTAATTTTCACCGGCATAAAATCCTGTGGTGATCCAGATTTTACTGAGCAGATTAGTGACTCAGTCTCCTCTTGCGTCGCCGGGGGAAAGCTTCCTAGCAGTTGAGTGGTTACCTGTCCAGATTCTACCGGAATCATAATGTGGCAGAATGCTCTCCTGATTGAACAATTTTATCGTATGGACTCAATTTTTTGCGAAAGAAAGGTGCACTGAGGAGAGGAGATCGCAAACCTCGCACATTGCACAGTAAACCTCTCCACCCCAGCTGCAAGTTGGTGGGGATAGTGCTAGAATTAACTGTGGGGGTGTGAGATATTGGGTTAGTCCCATCAATAATGGTAAGAGTCTTACAGTCAGTAGTGGCCTGAAAGCCACAAGTCCGACATGAAAAAGGACCCTCACATAAGGGCCACACTCCCAACCCATCAGCAGAGCCGGGGGAGGACCTCATCCTTACTATTTCTTTAGAGGAATATGTCCGCCTCAAGGGGGGAACTAGGTCTGAACAAAAAAGGCCCGGATTCCTGGCTCCTGGTGACTCCCGGGTGCAGACGGGCTTGCCTTTGGCGCACCTTGGGCACATCGTAGCTGGCATCCTGTTTTATAGAAGGGGTAGGCTCTCCCTTCCTCCCTCCGCTCAAACGAGCTAGTCTCGCGGTGGACCGGGAGCGGGATACAAAAGAACAGAATGCGGGTGAGTGCACAAAATAAAACTAAGTAACAAACAATTCAATTTTAAAACAAGCGATTAGCTTCTCACACTCTCGCAATTAATAGTGAAGGCTTAGCTTTCAGAGCGCGTCTGCTCGTGTCGTAGCTGGCTTCCTGTTTTATAGAGGGGGTAGCCACTTGGGCGCTAACTTCCTATTAGGACCGGAAGAGCTCCCTGCCTCCCTCCACTCAAACAAGCTAGTCTCGTGGTGCACAAAATAAAACCAAGTAACAAACAATTCAATTTTAAAACAAACAATAATCTTCTCACACTCTCGCAATTAATAGTGAAGGCGTGATAATACGAGAATTCTTTTACTGTTTTAGCAGATACAATAGTTTCGACCAAGATTGAATGTTAGACTAAGGGGCCTGTTCCGATGTCGGACGGACCTGAGTCCGTCCGACATCGGGCAGGAGCTGTAACCGACTGACCTGCTGTCATCGGTTACAGCCCTACTAGTACGATGTGACCGAACAGGGTTCGGTCGCATCAGTATATCTTACAATGCAAGCATGCTTTCCGACCAGAAAGCATGCTTGCAATGTAGAAAGCAGGGGTGTAGTTCATCCCGGCACCCCAAGGTGCCTGCCACCCGGTGCAGGGATCAACGGAGGGGCAACATAGGTGCCCCCAGGCTGCCATCCGAGAGCCTCACACCCATGGGGGCCCTGCTGGGGGCCCCCGGAGACAGCTTCCAACTGCCTTGCAGTGAAAAGCTGCCATTGTACTCCCTCATACAGAGGCGACCGGGGGAGTACTGGAGGATCTCCGGACTGCAGACAGGCTCGTCTGCAATACAGAAATCTGAGTCGGATTCCTTTCCAACCGAGCCCATCAGAATGGCTCAGTCGGAAAAGAATCCGGCCCACACATTCCGGTTCGGTCGGAAGGGCTCCGAACATGGTTCGGAGCCCTGCTGGCCGAAATCAGAATCGGCCCCTAAGCAGTATCCTTTACGGCTGTGAGCAGACGTAAATCAGATAGGACCATAATTGGATGTTGGTTCTAGCACCTTAAAGTTTCTAAGAGTAAGTGTAGAATATTCACATTAATAATTGCAAGTATTGCATGCGGCCCGATACACTATTTTTTGTTAATAACAATTATCCATGTGCATATCAGTATGAGTATCACTGAGTGCAGAGGCATACGCGCCAGTCCCCCGCCTAACAGACACTGAAATTACCAGCTCCCGTGGACACGCATTACGATGATGCACTACCTAAGAGACGGTTGTTACAATATGCGACACAAATGGCATTGTGCCTGTACCAAGAAACACACGTCCTTCGTGC
The DNA here is from genome assembly GCF_964261635.1 of Lissotriton helveticus. Lineage (NCBI taxonomy): Eukaryota > Metazoa > Chordata > Amphibia > Caudata > Salamandridae > Lissotriton > Lissotriton helveticus. The sequence continues at coordinate 481,588,525 of NC_136067.1, forward strand.
CCGTGGCCCCTCACACATAAAGACCCACACAGCCTGGTTAGCCTGTGTTAGACCTGACATCATTGGCGTGAGTCTCCCTTCCATTTTTTGACGGATTGCCTCCTCGGTTTTGATATGTTTTTGCTGGATAGATGCTTTGGGCACTGTGCCACTGCTAATCAGTGCCACAGTGCAAGTGCTCCCTATGTTAAATTGATGTACTGATTGGTTATTCCACAATTGGGCTATTTGATTTACTGTCAGCCCCTAGTACAGTGCACGCTGTGTGCCCAGGGCTTGTAGATCAAATGCTGCTGGTGGGCTTGCAGCACTGGTTGTGCCACCCACAGAAGCAGCTTGTAAAGTATGTCTCAGGCCTGCCATTGCAAGGCCTGTGTGCAGTCTAGCACTGCCATGTTGACTTGGCCAAGTGCACCCACTTGCCAGTCCCTAAACCTTCCCTTTGCTTCATATTAGACACCCCTATGGTAGGCCCAAGGGCAGGGTGCACTGTAAGTATAAGGTAGGACATGCTCTGATGTGTGTAGCATGTTCTAATAGTGAATCACAGCCATTTTTATTTTTCACTATTGAAGGCTACCTGTTCTCATAGGCCAGAAGGGGCAGTGAAGATTATTACATTCTTATAATCCTAACTGACTCAGGGAACATGGTAGAAATTCAAGTTTATGGCAGCTAAGGGTGTTCAAGAGACCCTGGAGCCTGAAAATATGGCCCAGGGACCTGCCTTAAAGAGAAGAGGCAAGGGGCGCAGGAAACCAGCCTCTATTGTTCCCACGGTCCAGGAGGAGGCACACTTTGAGGGATATGCCCTGAAACCCACTGGTGAGCAAGTTTCTGAACTGGTGAACCTACCTGAGCTGACCCATTGGCAGCAAGAAGGGGGTCCCTCCAGGGAGGAATTTTGTGAAGAGCAGCAGAAGTGTCCTTCACTTGTGGGTTTGAGGCAACAGGCCACAAACCAGGCAGCAGGTGATCAGTCTGGGTCACATTGGATCTACTGGGAGAATGGTCTCCTGTATAGCAAGCCTAAGGTTGCTGAGCCTGGGTCAGCCCGTGTGCTGGTGGTACCCCAGCGCTTCAGAACCTTCCTACTGGGTTTGGCTCACGATGTTCCTTTATCTGCTCATCTGGGGCAGAACAAGACCTTTGAAAGGCTTGTCTCCCACTTTTATTGGCCCCAAATGCGGAAGAGTTCAGATACTCATTGCAGGACCTGTCAAACTTGCCAGGCAAGTGGGAAGAGTGGAAGGAGGCACAAGGCCCCTCTCCAACCTTTCCCTGTAGTCAGTACCCCCTTTGAACGGGTGGGCATTTACATTGTGGGGCCACTGGACCCCAAGACAGCCATGGGCAACAGGTTTATCCTGGTCTTGGTGGACCATGCTACCCGGTACCCGGAAGCCATTCCGCTCAGTACAGTGACGGCCCCCGTGGTGGGACGTGCACTGATGGGGATCTTCTCCCGTGTGGGGTTCCCCAGAGAGGTTCTGTCTGACCGAGGTCAAACTCCATTTCGAATTATATGAAGTCTCTGTGGAAGGAGTGTGGGGTTACCTCCAAGTTCACCACTCCTTACCACCCACAAGGAAATGGGCTGGTTGAAAGATTCAACCGGACCCTTAAAGGCATGATCATGGGTCTTGAAGAACCAATGAGGCATAAGTGGGACGTCCTCTTTCCATGCCTTCTGTTTGCCTACCGTGAGGTGCCACAAAAGTCTCTAGGGTTCAGCCCCTTTGAGATTTTGTATGGTCACCCGGTAAAAGGACCTTTGAGTCTGGTCAAGGAAGGCTGGGAGCAATCTCCCAGGAAACCTCCCCAGGATGTATATAGCTACATGCTGGCCTTCAGGAACCAGACTCGGCGTTTCAGGGATCTCGCTCAGGCGAATCTGGAAGCCAGCCAGGAAGAGATGAAGCAGTGGGATGATCAGAATGCCACTCTGATTGAGCTTCAAACTGGACAGAAAGTTTGGGTCATGGCCCCAGGACAGGTGGACCGGTCCATACGAGGTGGTGGAGCGCAAGAGTGATGTCACCTAACTGGTGAACTTGCAGTCTCCAAGGAACCCTTTGAGGGCCTTCATGTTAACCGCCTGAAGCCCCACTCAGAAAGGTCCGAAGTGGGCATGGTCCTAGCGACAGATGATGAAATGAAGGAGGAGACCGAGCCTCTTCCTGACCTCCTGTCTGCAGCAGAGCAAGATGGGTCAGTGGATGGTGTCAGCCTCTCTGCCACACTGACCCCTGATCAGCAGCAAGATTGTCGCCAACTGTTGGGGCAATACTCTGATCTATTTTCCTTGGTTCCTGGTATCACAAAATGGTGCGTCAATGATGTGGACACTGGCGACAGTCCTCCTGTGAAGCACAAGGCTTACAGAGGGACTGACAAGGTTAGGGCTTACATTAAGGAGGAAATCTCCAAGATGTTTGCTTTAGGGATCTTTGAGTCCTCAAACAGTCCTTGGGCCAGCCCAGTGGTCTTGGTCCCAAAGGCTGCCTCGCCGGGTGCCACACCTGAACTCCGATTCTGTGTGGACTACAGAGGGCTCAATTCAGTCACCAGGACTAATGCACACCCCATCCCCAGAGCTGATGAGCTCATTGATCGATTAGGGGTTGCACGGTACCTCAGCACGTTTGATTTGACGTCTGGGTTCTGGCAGATCGCCTTGTCTGATGGGGCTAAGGAGAGGTCAGCATTCTCCACACCAGATGGGCACTACCAATTCCGGGTTATGCCCTTTGGGATGAAGAATGCACCTGCCACCTTTCAGAGATTGATCAACCAGGTGTTGACTGGGCTGGAGGATTTCACCTAGGATGACATTGCAGTGTTCAGCGCCAGTTGGGAAGCACTCTTGCAGCGTCTCTGGGAAGTGTTGATGGCACTGCGCAAGGCAGGCCTCACTATCAAGGCAAGTAAGTGTCAGATCGGGGAGGGCTCCCTTATGTACTTAGGTCACCAGGTAGGAAGCGGCAAGTGGCGCCCCTACAACCCAAGATTGATACCATCCTGGCATGGGAACCCCCAAAGACACAGACACAGGTGAGAGCCTTTTTAGGACTCACGGGGTACTACAGGAGGTTTGTCAAGGGGTATGGCAACATTGTTGCACCCTTGACTGAGCTGACTTCCGGGAAGCAGCCCAAGAAAGTGAACTGGACTGACACCTGTCAGAAGGCTTTTGATGCCCTAAAAACTGCCATGTGCACAGCACCCGTGCTTCAGGCGCCCAACTTCTCAAAAGAATTCATTGTACAGACAGACGCTTCAGATCATGGTGGGGGGGCTGTTCTATCACAGATTACTGAAGAGGGCTTTGACCAACCTGTAGCCTTCATCAGTAGGAGGTTACTTCCATGGGAACAGAGTTGGAGTGCAATTGAGCGTGAGGCATTTGCTGTGGTGTGGGCACTGAAGAAGTTGAGACCATACTTGTTTGGGACTAACTTCCGGGTTCAGACCGACCACAGGCCCCTCAGATGGCTGATGCAGATGAGGGGTGAGAACCCAAAGTTGTTGAGGTGGTCCATTTCCCTACAGGGTATGGACTTTACGGTGGAACACCGCCCTGGTACAGAACACGCCAACGCTGATGGGCTGTCCAGATTTTTCCGCCTTAGTGAAGAGAACTCCCAAGGGGTAGGGTAGTTCTCCCGACATTTCATCTGGAGGGGACACGTGTTAGACCTGACATCATTAGCGTGAGTCTCCCTTCTATTTTTTGATGGATTGCCTCCTCTGTTTTGATATGTGTTTGCTGGATTTATGCTTTGGGCACTGTGCCACTGCTAATCAGTGCCACACTGCAAGTGCTCCCTATGTTAAATTGATGTACTGATTGGTTATTCCACAATTGGGTTATTTGATTTACTGTCAGCCCCTAGTATTTATTTATTTATTTATGGTATTTGTAAAGCGCTCTGCAACCCTACGGGCATCCTGGCGCTGTGTACATATGGCTGCAAAAAAACACTGTGCATCAGAGGAGGGATAGTAGCATTAATTCTGGTAGGTTAGTTTTTCGGGAAGAGCCATGTTTTCACCTTTTTTTCGAAAGGCCAACAATTCATTTGTTTTTCTGATGTCAATAGGTAGACTGTTCCACAGATGAGCTGCAGCTATGCTAAAGGCTCTGCCACCAAAGGTGGCTTTCTTGATCCTGGGTATACTTATAAAATTTGAAGAAGAGGATCGAAGAGACCGGGTAGGCTCATACCAATTACATTTGTTTTGAAGTGGTCGGGGCCTAGCCCACGTACTGCCCTAAAGACAATGCATAGGGATTTAAAACAGATCCTCTGGTGTATAGGCAGCCAGTGGAGGTACAGTACAGTGCACCCTGTGTGACCAGCGCTTGTAGATCAAATGCTGCTGGTGGGCTTGCAGTACTGGTTGTGCCACCCACAGAAGCAGCTTGTAAAGTATGTCTCAGGCCTGCCATTGCATGGCCTGTGTGCAGTCTAGCACTGTCATGTCGACTTGGCCAAGTGCACCCACTTGCCAGTCCCTAAACCTTCCCTTTGCTTCATACTAGACACCCCTATGGTAGGCCCAAGGGCAGGGTGCACTGTAAGTATAAGGTAGGACATGCTCTGATGTGTGTAGCATGTTCTAATAGTGAATCACAGCCATTTTCGTTTCTCACTATTGAAGGCTACCTGTTCTCATAGGCCAGAATGGGCAGTGAAGATTATTACATTCTTATAATCCTAACTGACTCAGGGAACATGGTGGAAATTCGAGTTTAGTATGCCTGAACAATAAAATACAATAAAATAATAAAATACATCTTTTAGTAAAGTTTATTTTAATATTCTGTGTTTGCAAATACCACTTTTAGAAAGTAGGTATTTGCTTGCCTAACCATTTGAGCCCGCCTCTGCTGAGTTGTGTATTCCTCGGTTTGTGTGTGACAGGGCTGGGGAAATTCCAGGAGACAGTCTGGGGCAGCCCAGTGGTGATTAGAGAGATTTGCATCCAGATGGGAGGGGGAGAGTGCACCTGGGACCTGAATAGGGCTGGGCCTTCCCTCTACAATGCTGGCTCCACCCCCTGTGGCTTGTCTGATGTCTCTGCCCTGCACAGTGAAAGGAGAAGCGGAATCCTGTCAACAGAGTGCTCCCGAGCTGTATCTTCCCTCCCCTGTGCTGGCTCCACCTCATGTGGGGCGGCTGATGTCTCTGACCTGCACAGTGAAAGGAAGAGGAGAGTCATGTCAAAAAAGTGCTCAGGAACTGGTTTGAACTAGGCAGAAGCCTCTCTGCCTTCAGAGAACAAAGGATTTCGGGGTATAAATATTGGAACCCACTCCCACAGACTTTAGATTACTTCTGGAACAAGAAACCTTTCTGTCAAGGAGAAGAACCAAGGAAGCTGCAGGAGTTTGGACTACCCCTCTGCCAGTGTGCTGTTTGCTGTGTTGACTCGCAGTGGTAACTTCATTGCCAAGGGAAAGGAGAGGGAACTTTGTAAGGACTTTCAACTACAGAATATTCTCAAAGGGCTTGAACTGTGCTTGCCTCCTGCTGAAGTCTCAGGGCCAAAAGACTTCACCTCCAGCTCCCTCCTGAATTTCCTTGCTGGGAATTCTGACTCCAGTCACTTGCGTGCTGCCGGGAACTGAAATCGCGACGCATCAAGAAGAAGGTGTCGCCGCCACAGCTGAAATCGTCGCCACGCTAGAGAAGTGAGCCTTCGTCTCTTCTTCCTGGAAGCGTGTGTTCATCGAAGCTGCCTGCTGTTGCATCACCGGAGAAGCGTGACGCCATCGAGAGAGTCGCCATCGCATCGCCGGAGAAGCGCGTCGCAGGGCCTGTCGCGGCTCCAAAGTACAGAGTCGCCGCAAGGCTGCCAGGGCGTCATCGCATCGTCATCGCATTGCCGCATCAAGGGCGCCATCTTCTCGCATCGCAACTGGATCATCGCATCATCATCGCATCGCATCAAGGCGCCATCTTGCGCACCACAACAGGTCGAGAATCTACACATCACCTCCGCACCGGTAAGGCTCACGACGAGTCCCCTACTCTGCGCAAGCATTGAGGAAGGACGCAACCGTTCCCCCGGGTCACGGAACCGACGCCTCTCCCCTTCTGCGAGTCCTTTTGTTTACTTTGTGTTACGCATCCAGGTACTTTGTTGAGAACTTTGTCGAATCTACCATCAACTTGAACTAAGAGACTTTAATAATCTTTTAAGTAATCTTAAGTGTAGCATTGTGAATTTTTGTTGTTTGTGGTCTTGTGTTTAAGTCTATATAAAGAATACTTATTTTTATAAAACCTGTGTTGTGTCCATCTGTGGTGTTATCACTGTATTACTGTGTATATTCACAAATGCTTAACACACTGCCTCTGAGATAAGCCTGTCTGCTCGTGCCAAGCTACCAAGGGGGTGAGCAGGGGTTATTAAGGAGTGTAATACCCTTATCCTGACTTAAAAGTAAGGGTCCCTATTTGGACAAGGGTGATAACTATTGCCAACTAGAGACCCCCAGATCTAACAGCCTGCATGAGGGTGCGATATCTATTCATTTTCGGCAGATCTGGAGATTGGTAGCACCGTTTTGTACGCCGCCGCACAAATTTGAATGCACGTCTGTGCCCGTGGCATTTCTCATTATATTATGGCATTGTCTATTCATATCCCTAATATTATCTTAGGGTGGGAATAGAATCTATGGCCTGCATGATGCTCGCACATTTCGTCAGTAAGCACAAGCATTTTCTCTGCAACATTTCATTCTTAAATTTCAACAACACTGCATTTTAGAGTCAGACTAGTTAGTTTAAGGAGTAACACAGTCTTTTTATAGCAAATAAAAGCCAAAGTACAGACTCTAGCACACTTATGCAGCTTTATTATCCTACACCAATGATTAAGCTTCCAGATATTTGTAGTTTAGCTTATGATGCCAGATACAAGCATATTAGATACCATAGTTCGGTTTGATTGCAGGCATTATGAAAGCTAATTATGGGCAATACCATATAATTATCTTTTCTTTTACTTTCATAATCAGCCAAACGTAAAAACATATGCACCTCGCCCTTATTCTTTTTGACTAACTGTTAAGTTTCCGAAAAGCCACTGCTGTTGCTGTGAAAATATGAAACATGAAAATATTCGCTACAGAAATGGACTTTGGGTCTGACCGTGCTTCAACCAAAGGGACCATCGATTGAAAAGGGGAAAAAAAATTCTCTATAATAAAATAATTTATTTATCTACATGTATGACGTATGTGAGGAACAGCTTCAGAGTGTAGGGACAAAATCTTAACAAATAAAACAAAAAATCAGAAGACTTAATAAGCAGCATATGGGGCCTTATTCATTGAAAAGTGTGGATATGGAAATTGATTTTGCACGTATGGTGACAGCACATTTTGTGCTCTTCTGTGTCATGGGAACTTTGTTTTTTTCACGTACCCTGCATATTTAAATTGCGCATGAGCAATCAAAAATGCGTTTGTCTTTGCATTAATACATTTGGCACATTTATTGCATTGCAAATGTTTGTTCTGCCTTTGTTGAAAACAAGAACAAGGGGCACTCTACTCACTAGGAACCAGGGTCTGCCTTGTGTAACAGAAACAAAGGTTCCAGCGGACAGTTAGGCTAATCTCGAATAATAGTCAAATGCACAATCGCAATCACGAAAACGGGTTAAGGTGATGTCAGAAAGAAAGAGGGGCTTGCAGACTTTATGTTCACATTAATTCTTTTAATCAGATTTATAAAATTCAAATTGATATATACACAGACCAAGAACAAACAACATTATGATTGTTTGCGACATTTCAAAAGCATAGCTAAACTCGTTATCCGATATGTCTGTTTTTTCAAGCCATTTCAGGGATATTTTTTCCAAATCGTCTCGGAATAAAGCCATAATGTGTAGGTATATGCCCCCAATCTTATTGCTTGTACCCGAAATTAGTGTGTCTATTAATTTGATTTTACCCATTCCCCCCCTCCCACCTGTCTTTCGTGACAAAAAATCTCTAATTGGAGGTACTTAAAAAGTCATGCCAATCCAATCCCCACTTATTTTTCACTACCTCATAGGAAAGCATCCCATTGGAGGAGAAGAGAGAGCCCACCTGATTAATCCCAGCTCCTTGCCTTTTACGCATATAGCTATCATTAAAAATTGTGGGCAGCTCGGGATTGTTTTTTATAGGAGTATAACACAAAAGTCTCCCTATCCCTAGCGTTTTCCATACTTTAAACCCGCTAAGTAATGTTTTAAATTTTATTTTTTTGTAGTAGCTGTCGTGTAAATCTCCTATATAATAACAAAAAGTGTCTAAGGGTCAAGAAAAAAACAACTTTGTAAAACGTCCGAGACACAACTAATAAATGTCCATGTGGTGATGGTGAAACAACGTGTATCAATGTGTCCTAGAGGCATATCACAATGTCTCTAGGGTATGGAAAAAATTACCATCAGTTCCCGCTCGGTACCGCCCTTTATCATCATATGGGTTCTCCTTATACCCAGGAGAGTATGCTATCTGCCACCAGATGTTACTGTGACTGATGCTTAACCATTGATAGATATATGTGTAAGTGGGGAAAACCGAGAATAGTGTGTATAGGGGTAACTGATTTGCAGTGCAAAAGTGAAAAAGTGAAAAGGTGAGGTATTATAAAATTGGAGAGAAATGAGTAGAAGGGAGATTTTAATAGTGTCTCTCAATTCTTCCAAAATTTAAAAACAAAGTGAAATACGAACAGATTTAACAAAATATCTGTTTGCAGGGAAGTTCGACATGTATCAGCATTTATGGCGACTATTTAGCCACTGCTTTCTTCAGGACCAGTATGTTTGCTACTGCAATATTCAGTAGAAATATGAATTATATCACCTGTTGGTTCCAGGTCATATTGAATAACCTCCAGAGGACTGAGGAGTCGTTGTGTCAAAGACAGGATACACAGATATCCCAAAAGGAAAAGTGGACAAACATAACAAGATTGTCAAAGCACATCGTACATTTTGTTCCGATTGTCAATAAAAAGTATGGGCAATAACCCATTACTCAAGAAATAGATCCGCTTACCTACTAGATAGGAGGATAATGCATCACCCCACCTGGCTGCAGCTCAGGTAAGTGGAGCACCGCTCTAGTTAAAAACAATAAGGATGCACAGTCAGAATATTTACACGTTGTATTAGTTTAGAGATAGTAGATACGGATACCCCTAAGAAGGCAGATTCATAATAAATCATGCAACGCTAATATTTATGGCAATAGCTTTCGTTGATCGCACCTTCAGATCTGAGCAATAGTACCATTCTCGGTCCTGGTTTGTAATTAGCCCAATGATGTATACACAAACATTCTCTGTCCACTATTCACTATTATACCAACCCACATGGTTGGCAACAAGCAGAAGCCTTTATGAGGAGGTCGATCTAAACGAATACACTGACAGCGTACTCTACGAGGTCAAACTCCTCTAACAAAATGCTGTAGTGAGCATGCGCCACTATTAAGACAGTCGGCATGTGAAAATGGACACTAACCTGTCCGTCGGATCTCCTGGGCGTCCCTCTGCGCTGTCTGGGGGGGCACGGAACCGCGTCCAGACGCCATATTTGTTGAGCCAGTGTATCCGATCACATGATACGGACGTCAAGTGTCTGAACTACACTGTGCTTAGGACTGCTGGGAAATGTATTCTTCCATTTACAATTGTGTTCCTTTTGCTTTTTATTGTTTCAATGGTTTTAATAAAATAATCTGCTCTGTTTTAAAATAGTGGGTGATATACTCGATTTATCAACGCGGAGATGATATTCCGTTGTATCTGCTAAAGAGACCAATCTTGCGGTTTTTAGAAATATTTTCACAACACGCAGAGGTCAATAAAATCGAGCATTGAATATATATATATATATAAAGAAAAAAGTTTTTATTTACCAGGTTTATATATTTTCTTTATTTAGTTATAGGGTGACGCATTACAGAGATGATGTTGTGTGATAGATAGTTAGGACACCTATTACAATCTCTGTTACTGGGCATTTAGTGTGAACGAGTTGTTCTTGATCACACCTAAGTAAATGAAATCAAGCATCTTATCAACCTAGTCTGCCCCATTAAACACCGCAAGGTGGGTTATTTGCTAGAACTATCTGTGTTGCACATAACAAAGATAGTGTTCCTCGGTAGATGTTTGTCTCTGTAGCAGGCAGTTTTACATAACCAAGGGGCTTGGTGATGTGCCATGCTGATCAAACTCGAAATGTCATAACCTATATAGGGGCAGTCATAGACCCTGATCTGTTATAGAAAGCAAGCAGTCACTATCAACAAATTTATTAACTCCTAGCCACCAAATCAGTCAATCAGTTTTGTATATTGATTATGTATCCTTCATCCAATAAAGCTAATGCTCGTCTGATGGTTAGGGTGTTATAGTGACATCCATGGTATTTCTTCATTGAGTCCGTCTTTGTCACTGTTTAATTTGTACACCCATCTTTGTTCTTTGCAGAACAGATATTTGCTCATGTCTGATACATGGTCCCTTGCTCTAGCCTATTGAGGCCATTACTATTGGATTTGGGCTGTCACTCCATAGACAATATTGCGTGCTTCAAGCCTGTGGCTCTATGGAGGAGGATCTGGTCCACCCCTGATCTTGCCCCATACACCAAGGCCATCATGGACGTTAGATGCATCATGGGGGCGGGCAACATACCATGGTTTAAACAAATTAGATTGCTTTTGGAGTCTATGGGTTTGGGAAACCTGTGGACCGACCCTGCCAAAAACCCCTTTCCACCCAAAAAATCACTCAAAAGCCTATACTGGTCCTCAATAAGCCAGAAACATATCCGACAAACATCGGCCACCTCACTGTCCGGTATGTTTCTGGAGTTAAAAAGAGAAACCTGCTTAGAAGTCTATTGGGATATCATCACCAGGTCCAGCGATAGGAAACTTTACCATCAGCTAAGGGTTGGCTGCTTACCAACTAGAGTGTTTACCAAAAAATGGAAGGGTCTGGAGTCTGATTTCTGTCGTTGGTGCCCCGCCTGTAAGGAATCAATTGGACATATATTCTTTGAATGCCCGGCATACATAGCTCCCCGGGCTAAATGGTTAAAACCTATCTGTCGCAATATGGGCACAAGGGTTGGGTCTGTTGCCCTTAGGATTTTGAGGTATGACACGAATTAACCAATTGTAATTGCTGTAGCCAAGTTTCTCGGTTGGGTGTGGATTATAAGGGCCAAGTAGCATGCGGCGAAGTAGTTCCTCATGGTCTTTTATGCGATTGTCATTGACTATATTTTATTGAAAAACTACATTTTAATCCTAGTTCGTCTTTTAACCATCTTTTATATATGTATCTTAACACTTTTTTATACATTGTTGTATGTTTTTATGATGATGATGTATTTTATTATGGAAACGACTTTTATGATGAAATATTTGAAATAAAGATATTTTTTTAATTGGCTCAGGGATTAAGGGTTGTTCCAAAACTGTCCAGTTAAAGTCGGTCGGACCATGGCCAACTTCTAAAAAGTGGGCTGTTTTCGGCAACGAATTGTGCTTTTATGTTCGGATATGCGCACCTTTATCCTTCTCGTAGTCATGCCCACGTACCGCAATTGGCATGGACATGTAATCATGTAGATAAGATTCTGACTGTTACAGTTCGTAAACTTTCGCTGTTGCCAAGGTCTGTCCGTACCTATATCCACACTTAAGGATTTACATGTTTGCGGACATGCTGTGCATATGCCACAAGGATGATGGCCTTCTACTGGAGGTAAATCCCACAGAGTACCGACTGATCGTGCAGTTTTACTCCTTGGTCTCGTGTGTACAAGTTTGTCCCTCAAGTGGGGTCCCCTGTTGAAGGCAAAAAGGGGTGGTGGTAGTTGGTCTCCTCCAGTGTTCAAGATTGACCAATACCTCTGGATGATCTTCTGAACTTGGTTGGACTTCATGTTGAATGTGTTAACAAAAGTTATTCTTGTAGATTTTTCTTTCTGTACAGCAGGTTCTAGGAGAATATCTCAACCAGTACCCACTGCTCTCTCTACCTAACAACGTAGATGGTGTGTCGACCTCCCCTGTTCCATCTTCCCAGTTATTTTCCAGCAACTTCTTGCTGTAAAGGAGAACAGTTGCCCAATAGCATGCTTGCAAATTCGGAAAGCCTAGCCCGCCATGATCTTTATGGAGCGTGAGGAGCTTCTGAGTACGCCGTGGTGGTGAGTATGCCCAGATGAAGCCAGGTTGTCGAAAATGCTAAACAGATTGCTCTAAGCAAATATAGGATTTTGGGGAAGAAGACCATCGTAATTGCATTTACTCTGCCTATAACAGAAAGGTGTAGATTATCTAGGCGTTTAAGATCTTTTTGGATTACAGTAGTTATTGGTTTTAGGTTGACATTGACCAGGTTTTCGAGATCAGATGTAATTGAGATGCCTAGATAGGTTGCTTGTTCCGCCACCCGATTATCCCTCATTGCACAGTTCTTGCTTAGAACAATCTGGGTTTTCCCCCGATTCAGTGCATATCCAGACACCTCTCCAAATTGTTTTGATTTTTCCTCTATTGCAGGCATAGCCCTAATTGGATCAATTGTTGTTATCATCCGCATAGGCTAGTGTTTTGGTGGGAAAAGATTTTTAAATTACTGGTCTGATTGCTCTATCTTCCTCTAGTTGCCTGATGAAAGAATCTATATAAATCGCAAAAAGTAATGGAGAACACGGGCAGCCTTGTCAGGTCCCGCGTGATATTGTTAGTTCTTCTGTTAGGCTGCCATTGACCATCACTATGGCCCTAGGGTTTACAGACAATTTTTGGACTGCCTGAATATACCCTCTTTGGATCCCAATTCTCGCCATTGCCGCCCAGAGGAAGTGCCAGGAGACCCTATCAAACGCTTTTTCCGCATCAAGCAAAATCAGCGCCATGGGGTCCCCTGCCACCTCCATACCATCGAACAAAGTGATTACTTAATGAACATGATTAATGGTCGATCTACCTGGAATAAAGCTGTGTTGGCTTGGTGAGATCGCTTTATGAATTAAAGGGGCAATTCTATTAGTTAGAACTTTCGCATAGATTTTTGAATCTGAGTTAATCAGAGTAATGGGGCGGTAAGACCTGAGCTGTTCTGGGGGTTTATTTCTTTTCGGAAAAAGATAATTATTTTTGCCCGGGACCAAAATTTTGGTGGTGTACCACCTTTAAATATATGCACGATAAGGTCCACCAGTACCTTTTTAATTTGATTTAAGAATACGGAATAAAATTCTGAGGGGATACAATCTAGCCCTGTAGCTTTCCCTCCAGGTAGCTTTGTAATTACCCCTACGATTTCCTCCTCTGAAGGCAATTCATCTAAGCTATTAGCATCCTCCATATCAAAGTTTGTGGGTATGGAATTATCCAGGTAGTCCTCAATTTTTGTCTGATCAGCCTCCCCAGTTCCTGTGTATAGGTCTTGATAGAACTGCCAAAACGCACCTCTTATGAGTGTGGGGTTCACTACCCGTGACCCATGGGGATCTTGGATTTCCCGAATTAAGTTTAAGGTGGCCTGTTGTCTCATACGCACTGCTAGCTGATGTCCAATTTGCTCATTGACCTCATAAACCCTCTCTTTTTGAGCAAGTGCTTTTCCAATAGCTTTCTCGGTAAGGACTTTTAAAATTTGAGCTTTCGCAATTGCCACCTGGTGCTGTAATTTTACAACTTCTTCTTTCCTGCTTTGGCTGCTGTCACTTGTACCAGCTATTAGCTCTTCCTCGACCTTCTTCAAATTATCTTGCAGCCCTTGCATAGCAACCTGGCTTTGTTGATTAGTTTTTAGAGAATATCGAGTAGTCTCTCCCCGGATCCCTGCTTTTAGCGTGTCCCAGATCACTTCAATTGAAGCGCTTCCTATATTATCGGATAGAAAGTTTGGAATCCACTCCCTCATATGACTGCAATAATTTTCATGTAAAAGCAGAGCTTTCTCGAAAGTCCATGCATTAGGTGTATTATTGCTAGGGTCCACCTCAAGTGCACAGATAAAGGAATTATGATCTGACAGGATCTGAGGAAGTTTCATTATACGGCACTTAGATTTAATAGAATTAGAGGTTAAGAAGTAATCTAATCTTGCATGGGTAAGATGTGGGTTAGAGAAGTAAGTGAACCCCGGGTCACCAGGGTTTGATGTCTGCCAGCGATCCACCAGGCCATGACTAAAGCACAAATGCTTTAATGCCTTAAAAACCTTGGCTTACGCCCTGTATAATGCCACTCCTCATTAAGGGACCAGTTATGGGGTAAATTGATATTAAGATCCCCCCAAATTAGCAGCGGCAGATGCCAGTGCATTAATTCATTAGAGATCTCTTCAAACATTGCGGCCTCATCATGATTACTTCCATAAATGGCACAAATGGTCAATTTCTGGCTCCTTCCATATTCGCATTCTGTTATTGCCCAGCGGCCAAATTTGTTAGTTTTAGAGTGATTAAAGATTAGCCCCTTCCCTCTTGCTAGAATAGCGACTCCCCTCACCCGCGCTCCCTGTGATGTAGTGCATATTAACCGGTATCCTAGGTTTGTTTTAACTGAATGCCCATTCTGCCGTGAGTCCACCCCCCCTGACCCTCCACCCACCACCACTTTTGGAGGTTACCTGGCCATGCCAGGGTGTGACATCCGACGTGCAGAGCCCGTGCACCCTCTGGGACTCCCCTGCTTCAAAGTATTACCAAAGTATTACCACCATACTAAGAAGAAAAAAAAACAATCAATAGTTAAGTAGCAGTAAGACCCTCAGAGAAAGCAGAAAAAAAAATAAAAAAAAAAAAGGTCCCAAAAGAGCAGAAGCAAGAAGAGAGGTAGAGGAGAGAAGTGTATACATAAAATAGCCAAGAATTTACACCCTATCTACACCATCTCCGACCATCAGAGTGGGATCTGCGGCTGTTAAGGAGCGTGCTACTAAGCCTAATAGCATATCTGGTTTAATTGACAATAGTAAACTCAATCAGACACTGACTAGTACTAAAGTTCACACCTTCTGCGATTATTTGCGTCCCGAGAGTTCCTCAAGGTACTTCTGTGCCTGAATTTCAGAGACAAAGCTGCGGACAGTCCCCTTGAACACTATTTTTAACCTAGCCGGATTCTGCAGATAAACTTCCGCTACGATTTTCTGGAAAGAATCAAAGAGCTGCCGGAGCCTCCATCCGCGCTCTACTGTGGCATGGGCAAAATCGGGTCTCGTAAAAAATGTTATCCCCTCGAATGTTCCTTGCTTTGTTGGCCTGGCCAGATCGAGCAAGGCTTGATGAAGGAGAAAGTTCCCAAAAAATAAAAGCATGGCACGAGGGTGTTGTGAAGCTGAAGCATGTTTACCAGGAAACAGGGGAAATTGATGGGCTCTTTGCACTTCCCTCTCCAGATCCCGAGATTGCAGCTCGATGAATGCCCCCCTTATAAGGTTGATCATGAATTGCCTGGGGTCATCCTTTTCTGCCCCTTTCGGAATTCCTAAGAAGCAGAGGTTGTTTCATCTCTGGTGATTTTCTTGTTCCTCCATCTTCCACATCAAGTCTTTCACCATCCCTTCATGCTCCTCATGTTGTGACTGAAGTGTGGTCACATCATTTTCGAGCTGTTCAGTCCTACCCTCCACCATTGTCATTCGATCTGCTATGTCGGCGCAGGTCTTCCCCACTTTTCTAACTGCCCCTTGCAGTTTTTTGGCCGCCATGCTCGATCTTCGACTGTCCGCCTTAACTTCATCCTGAAAACTTTTAATAGATTGAAGGACCACTGCTAGGGAGGGATTACCCCTCAAATCACCAGACTCCCCTGCTTTGTTGATACAACTGCCAGTACTTGAGGGATTATTGCCCGTTGGTGTGGTCCCCGAGGTTGTGGCGGGGGATGGCATCAGTGTTAGAGAGGTGTTGTTGTAGTCCCATTTCAGCTCCTTAGCACTCTCTTTTTCTGACACCGCGTTATCCCTTTGCGCCCGGTCTCTACTTCTTTGCTTGAGTAATTTTTTTGCACCTGTTCTAGCTCTCTGTGAGTCGGAATTTGGGCTGCTGTACCATCTCTTGCCTTCTTCCCCACTTGACAATACTAATGTCAGACATTTTCGAGTCTACATTCAAAGAAAAAAGTGGTCCTGGTTGTCTGGTGTTTTTTGGCTCCAGTCCAAGAGTGTGTGGGCAACATGTGGCGTTTGAGGGGGGAGAGTAGAGCCACCAGCAACACCAATAGCGGGGATTGTGGAATTCACCAAGGCAGGGGGGCTAGTGGGTCTGTTAGCCAAACTGCCCTCTATGTCGTTAGTGACCTTGACCACTGATGTGACTGCTGCCATAGAAAGTTCTTCGCTTGGGCCCTCCGTTGTAGAGAGATCTGAGCTTGATATGACGGACAGTGATTTGTTAATTCCTGGGCCACCTGCAACAGCAAAACTACTTGAGATAAATGGTTGTAGACTATTATTATCTTTAGTTACTCGAGTATTTCTCCTTTTGCCTGTGGGGTTAGTACTTTTGTCCTTCTCCTGTTGGTTTTTACCCAGGCCGTCCCCTTTCTCGCCCCCCACCTTTACATTTCGCACTAGTGCTTGTGATGTCCAATTTTTTACGCAAGCGTGTGAGTGTTTGTGCCGTATTAAGCTGAGGTGTACTAGATTGTATGGCCGCCAAAGCCGGTTTGCCCTTGCCTCCTCTCCCCCCTTTGCCAATTATCCTCACTTGTGTAGATAGAGAGATGCGTTGAATGCAACACTGTAACACCATGCTGCTTTTCCTCTTCAGAAATATTCCTTTCATTTTCGAGCTGCAGCCCACGTTGCACTGGGTGGGTCTGTGAAAGACTTCTCCGCTTGGCGCCGGCCTCGAGCCCGCTCTGCAGCCTTCCGTTAGCGAGATACACTAGCTGCGAGAGACAACCACGCAGGTCAGGATTCATCTGGGAGCACCGAGCGGGCGCTTAGTCCGTGATTTTGAAGCCGTGAAAGATTGCAACAACGAGGAGTGAAGGTGACTTTTCAACCTTTTGTTGTGTGAATGTATACTTGGAGGCAGATGTCCAACAAAAGAATATCAAGTGC
Source organism: Lissotriton helveticus (assembly GCF_964261635.1). Classification (NCBI taxonomy): domain Eukaryota; kingdom Metazoa; phylum Chordata; class Amphibia; order Caudata; family Salamandridae; genus Lissotriton; species Lissotriton helveticus. The sequence continues at coordinate 481,605,660 of NC_136067.1, forward strand.
AACTTCTTATAAAATGCTATGGTAAGCAGTGCTTTAAATGGAAAAAATAAGTGCAGGTACTCACCAAAAGGAGCAGTGGGTGGAGTTTAGGGCGGGGCTAAGGGCGAACAAGGGGCGGGGTTAGCTTTTTGACCATGCCAAGGTTGTATGTACGAAATCTGTATGCATTTTATCAACCTCCTAAGGATTACATGCTGCTTCAGCCTGCCTTAAATCGAACCGGTGGCCTACAGCCCACTGAGCCATCTGTCCAGTACTGCTACTCTTTTGTAACATGCACACGTCACTTTTCTCTTGTAATATACTGTTTGCTACTTCTTACATTTCGTTTGCTTTAGATACTTGCGCAAGTGCCACCATTGCCTCATGTAACGTTTGTTCTTGTGCTGGAGTGTCTGCCATTTATTGCAGTACTATACCTCTACTTATGTCTTTTGTAACCTGCACACATATCACTTTTTCCTCCTGTAATGTATCGTTTGCTACCTCTTGTATTTTGTTTGCTCACAATTGTCACTTTTGCCTAATGTAACTTAAGGTTTGCTTTTGTAATTTGTTTACTTGTAATTTTCTCCTCATGTATCATTACTGTTCCTATTGTGAAGCGCTCTGACACCTTCGGGTAAAGTCCGCGCTATATAAAAATGCATAAAATAAATAAACAAGTCTCTCCTGGAACATTTGTAAACCGGAGTTAGGGCCAGTGCTGACAACGTCTGTACTGGGGAACCAGGTGCCAATCTCCAAATTTTTGATTGGTCCAAGGTCGATGAAATAGGAATCAGCGAGTGTGGAAGTGGAAGTGTGCAAGAAAGCAATTCAGATGCGTGGTGACTGTAATAACCCTCGCACCGTGCCCATTCTGTGGAAGACATACGTATGCTCCCCGCCTGCCTACCATCATCACAATAAAGTTAGCCAACAATGCGTGTATATGTTGTGGTCGTAGTTGGCCGCAGTTTTATGAGGATTGTACACATGCTAATAATACATTTGTCATTTGCGAACTGCCGTAGGTTGGTCATAAATCATACATGTCATAAACCATCCTGGGCCGATTCTGGGCCGATACTCTTGTGGTACATATCAGTTCGTAAATGGCACACCAAAACCAGTTCCTTTTGTTAGTCCTTGGTCCTTGGTAATCCTCTTTGTTGGTTATTTCTGGGATCACCATTTGGTTGATCATCCACGCCCTCTGCGTGTAGTGGAGGGTAGCTACTCTCTCTGGAGTTAGGCCCCCAAATCGCTACCTTTTGCGCCCTGCCGTCCGGCTGGGTCTGGGCCGCGAGCGCCGTCTCCTTTTGCTACTCCCCTCCTTGGCGCGGCCACCTCACACTGCGGTGCGGCATCCAAAAGTGAGTGGCCCTCATCCTACACACCGCCCGTCGGTGTGTCTCCTTAGCCATTCCTTGTACCAATTTCCACCAAACACCTGTGCCACTATCCAGCCCTGCGACACTGCTGTTTCTTAGGTGTGGGAGGGTGGGTCTGCAGAACTCCGGTTGGTGCGCCGCTCCCCCTGCTCCACGAAGTTAGGAGCTACCTGGGCGAGCGGCGACTTATATTCCCAAATTCTACTACCTTAGCGCTCAGGTGACGCCCCCTGATTGGGGGGTTCAAACCTAGCGCTACCTGCCCATTGGTCGCCTTTTGGCGCCATCGGGCACTCTTCTTTTGGCGGGAGGCATCCCCTTCTGGTTTGCTTCTGGGTGCATTAAAGCGCCTAGAACCGGTTTTCCACTGGGGGCACGGCGCAGGTTATGGCGCCGGCCGCTGAGCCCCCCCCTCCCCCGAAGAGGGGGGTGAGGTGGCCTCTGCAAAAGCCTTCCCATATGTTCTTTTGTTATGTCCTGAATAGTGGCTACCACCGCCACCCATTAGATTTTACAGCCCCCTCTTAGCGCCCACTGTGAAAGATCTTTGGATAAGCAAATGACTCAGCAGACACACCCCTGCTCTGATTTACAAAGCAGCTCACGCTGGGTCCTGGTGACGAGCTCCATTGATTGATTCTGTGCAGTTCTTGAAAGGTGCTGCTTTAGTATAACTTGAGGGATAAAGGGAGCGCGCTGCCTCGGTTAAAGTCAGATCCCCATGAGTACCGGTACTCACTTTCTTCTAGAAAAAAGTGCCGGTACTCAAGGGGAGAAAATGAAGAAGTGCCGGTACTCAGTACCGGTGAGTACCGGCCCATTTAAAGCACTGATGGTAAGACTATTTTTTGTTTCATGGCAAAAATATATTTCTCAGGCTAGGCCGTTTTTCGCTAAATGTAAGAAGCAGTCATGTCGCTAGCTGTTAGCTTCCGACATTTTTATTTTTAGACTAACTAATTTAACATTGTAAAATAGTCAGGGCCCTAATAAATTGGAACAGTGTCATTTAGATTGATAACTTTATTGCTCCTGGAAACATGGGTTCTATTCCTGCATTCTGCACTAGACAAAAAGATTTTACAGTTTTGCGCAGTCTCTTTATCTTCCTTTTTATTAACTGTTTGGCTTCTCTGGTATCACATCATGGTTTCTATAATAGAACTTTACTGGTCATGCGCACACATTTCTGCAAACAGTATCTTGTGTTAAATAAACTTCTACATTAAAATCATTCTTTATCCAGCTTCACACTATTCCTGGAAAATAAATGCCCACGCTTCATCAAACACCAAAAACTACATGGCCACAGGATATAAGGGGAGAGGAAAGCATAAGGATATCAAATGTGGCGTTATTACAGCCAGGCCTACCGACTTGAACTGGGAAACCAGGTTAGAGGTTTCGGCAATGGCTCAACATCTTTGTGATTCTGGGCAAATAACTTAATCTACCCTTGCCTAAAAAATTAACGTGACTTTGTGGAATGTAATTGATGCTCAAATAATAGCATTTGAATACCCTTGGATCGAGGTTGAACTATATGCAACCTCACATTTTAAAATGTCGACAGACCTTCATTTTGATGATTAGTTGCATTCAAACAGAAGAGGAGAAGACATGACAAGGTGACAAGGGAAGGTGCAAATGGAAATACAGATGTGGGAAAACAGAAACAACACAAACCAAGCATTGGCAAAGCCAATAGGTATTTGCTATGCAAGTGTTATTGGATTTGCCAGTGTATTTTAGCCATGTTGTACAATAGTGTGGATGCTATTCAGCATGGCTAAAAGTTAGTGGCGTAAAGTAGAGTGGAGTGTGATAGAGTGGAATGGTGAATAGTGGAGTAGATTGATGGTGGTGCAGAGAATGTTGTGTATTGGAGTGGCATATGGTGGAGTCACATAGAGTGGCGTACATTGGAGGGGAGTAGAACGGACTGGTGTAGAGTGTGTTGGGGTAGAGTGTTGCAGAGTATAGTGGCATATAGTGCATTGGTGTGGAGTGCAGGCATGGAATTCAGCAGCATACAATGCAGCATCGTAGAATGAAGTGGCATAGATTAGAGTGTTGCACGACAGAGTGCAGTGGCATTGACTGCAGTGGTGCAGCGTGGAATGATGCAGAGAAGAGTGGCATATAGTATAGTGACATAGAGTGCAGTGGTGCAGGGTAGAGTAGAGTTACACAGAGTGCAGTGGCGTAGAGTGGTGCAGAGTAGAATATTGTGCTGTACAATGCAGCGGCATAGAGTGCAGCGGTGTAGAGTGAAGTGCTGCAGAGTGCAGTGGCGTAGAGTGGAGTCAAATGGAGTTGCATAGTGTGCTTTGGGTAAAAATGCAGTTGCGCAAAGTAGAGTGGCGTAGGGTTCAGTGATGTAGAGTGCAGTGGTGGGGGGTGGCGTAGAGTATAGTGGTGTAGAGTGTTGAGTAGATTGGCATACAGTGCAGTGACATTGAGTACAGTGCTGCAGAGCAGAGTGGTGCAGAGGAGATGCAGTGACATAGAATGCAGTGACATAGGGTGCCGTGTTGTAGAGCTCATTGGCATATAATTCAGCAACATACAATGCAGCATTATAGAATTCAGTGGCATAGATTAGACTGGTGCATAATATAGTGCATTGGTGCAGAGTTGATGGGGCAAGAGTAAAGTGACATAGAGTGCAGTGGGATAGAGCCCAATTGTGTAGATTAAAGTTGTCATATAGTAGAGTGGCAGAGAGTGCAGTGTCATAGAGTAGAGAAATGTAGAGTGCATTGGCAAAGTGTAATAGTGCAAAATAGGGTGGGTTAGAGTTCAGTGGTGGAGAGTGCAGTGTTGCAGAGTAATATGTTGTAGAGTGCAGTGATGTAGAGTGCATTGGCATAGAGTACAGTGGCATAGAGTAGAGTGGCATAGATTACAGTGGGGCAGAGTAGAGTGCAATGTTGTAGAGTGCATTTTAGGTAGAGAGCATTCCAAAGAATGCAGTGACATAAACTGGAGTGGTGCAGAGTGGTGTAGAGGGAAGTGGCATAGAGTGCAATAGCATAGATTAGATTGTTTCATAGTAAAGTGAAGTGGCATAGAGTGTAGTGGCGCAGAGTGGAGTACAGTGCCATGGATTGCAGTGACATATAATGCAGTGGCGTAGAGTAGATTGTTCCAGAGTAGAGTGAAGTGACGGAGTGGTGCGGTAGAGGGTAGAGTGCAGCAGTATTGAATTCAGCGGCGTACAATGCAGCATCGTACAATGCAGTGGCATAAAGTAGAGTTGTGTATAGTAGAGTGCAGTGGTAGAGTGGTGCAGAGTAGAGTCGCATAGAGTACAGTGGGGTAGAATGTAGTGGTGAAGAGTAGAGTAGAGTGAAGCAGAGAGTGTAGTGGCATAGAGTAGTGCAGAGTGGAGTGATGGAGAGTGCAGCAGCATAGAGTGAAGTGATGCTGAGTGCTGTCATGCAGAGTACAGTGCCACAAGGTGAAGTAGTGCAGAGTAGAGTGTGTAGAGTGCAGTGGTGTAGAGTGGCGTAGATTACACTGGCATAGAGTGCAGTGGCATAGAGTAGAGTGGGATAGAGTACTGTAGTGCAGAGTGGAGTACATTGTCATGGAGTGAATTGGCATAGAGTGAATTGCCGTAGAGTGCATTGCCACAGAGTGCAGTGGTGTAGAGTGCATTGGTTTAGAATAGAGAGGTGTAGAGTGTAGTGGCATTGAGTGGAGTAGAGTAATAGAGTGTATTGGCATAGAGTGCAGTGGCATAGAGTAGATTAATTGGAGTGGAGTACTGTGAATTGGCATTCAGTTGAGTGTTACAGAGTAAAGTGCATTGGCATAAAGTTTATTGACTTTATATGCAGTGGTGTAGAGTGCAGTGTAGCAGAGTGGCATACAGTGGAGAGGCATAGAGTGAAGTTGTGCAAAGTAGATTCGAGTGGCTAGACTGGAGTGATGTAGAGTAGAGTGGCGTAGTGTGCATTAGTATAGAGTAGAGTGGTGCAAATTAGAGTAGTGAGATGTAGATTGAAGTCACATAGAGTCAAGTGGCATAAAGTGAGGGGGTGAAGAGTGAAGTAGAGTGCAGTGTCATGGAGTGGTGTAAAGTGAAGTGGTGCAGAGTAATCAATCAATCAATCAATCAATCACAGCATTTATATAGCGCACTACTCACCCGGATGGTCTCAAGGCGCTGGGGGGGGTCCGCTACTGCTCGAACAGCCAGGTCTTGAGCTGCTTCCTGAAGGCGAGGTGGTCTTGGGTCAGGCGGAGGTGGGTCGGAAGGGAGTTCCAGGTCTTGGTGGCCAGGTAGGAGAAGGACCTTCCTCCTGTGGTGGCTCTTCGGATGTGGGGGACGGCGGCGTGGGCGTGGCTGGTCGATCGAAGCTGGCATTTGGGAGCGTAGAAGTTGAGGCGGCTGTTGAGGTATCCTGGGCCTTGGTTGTGTAGGGTTTTGTGTGCGTGGGTGAGGAGCCGGAAGGTGATTCTCTTGTTGACCGGGAGCCAGTGCAGGTCTCTCAGGTGTCCGGAGATGTGGCTTCGGCGGGGGATGTCCAGGATGAGTCGTGCTGAGGTGTTCTGGATCCGCTGGAGTCTCTTCTGGAGTTTGGCGGTGGTTCCGGCGTAGAGGGAATTGCCGTAGTCCAGAAGGCTGGTGACGAGGGCCTGGGTGACCGTCTTCCTGGTCTCGGTGGGGATCCATCGGAAGATCTTACGAAGCATGCGCAGGATGTTGAAGCATGACGAGGAGACGGCGTTGACTTGTCTGGTCATGGAGAGGGAGGAGTCCAGGATGAAGCCCAGGTTGCGTGCGTGGTCTGTTGGTTTGGGTGCGCTGCCTAGGGCGGGGGGCCACCAGGAGTCGTCCCAGGCGGAGGGTGAGGATCTCAGGATGAGGACTTCCGTCTTGTCCGAGTTCAGTTTCAGGCAGCTGTTTGCCATCCATTTGGCTACGTCTGTCATCCCTTCGTGCAGGTTGGCTCTGGCGGTGGCGGGGTCGTTGGTGAGGGAGAGGATCAGCTGGGTGTCGTCGGCGTAGGAGATGATGTTGAGGTTGTGCTGGCGTGCGATGGCTGCGAGGGGGCTCATGTAGACGTTGAAGAGTGTTGGGCTGAGCGAGGATCCTTGAGGAACGCCGCAGATGACTTCGGTGGCCTCCGATCTGAACGGGGGGAGGCGAACTCTCTGTGTCCTTCCGGCGAGGAAGGAGATGATCCACTCAAGTGCCTTCTCCTGGATTCCGACGTTGCTGAGGCGCTGTACTAGGGTACGCTGGCAGACAGTGTCGAAGGCCGCGGAGAGGTCCAGGAGGATGAGGGCCGCTGTTTCTCCGTTGTCGAGCAGGGCTCGGATGTCATCGGTAGCTGCGATCAAGGCGGTCTCGGTGCTGTGGTTGGCCCGGAAGCCAGACTGCGAGAGGTCGAGGGAAGCGTTCGTCTCGAGGAAGGCGGCCAGTTGCTTGTTGACGGTCTTCTCGGTGACTTTTGCCGGAAACGGGATTAGCGAGATGGGGCGGTAATTCTTGAGGTCGGTGGGGTCGGCTGATGGCTTCTTTAGTAGAGCGCTGAGTTCGGCGTGCTTCCAGCTCTCCGGGAAGGTGGCGATGTCGAAGGAGGTGTTGATGATGTCACGCAGGTGGGGTGCGATGACAGCGTCGGCTTTGTTGAAGACGTGGTGAGGGCAGGGGTCTGTCGGAGATCCGGAGTGGATGGAGTTCATCGTGCGGATGGTGTCTTCGGTGCTGATCGGGGTCCATGCGCGGAGGGTGGTGGTGGGGGGCGGTGGTTCGGTCGTGGCGTGCGTCGTTTGAGTGCTGAAGCTGTTGTGTATGTCCGCGATCTTGTCTTGGAAGTAGGAGGCGAGGGAGTTGCAGAGGTCTTGCGAAGGGGTGATGTCGTTGTTTCCGGCGTTGGGGTTGGAGAGCTCTTTGACGATGTTGAAGAGTTCCTTGCTGTTGTGTGCGTTGTTGTCCAGTCGTTCCTTGAATGCGGTTTTCTTGGTGGCGCGGATCAGTTGGTGGTGTTTTCGGGTGGCGAGCTTGAGGGCAGTCATGTTGTCCGGTGTTGGGTCTCTGCGCCAGGTTTTCTCGAGTGCTCTGCAGTTCTTCTTGGAGCTCTTGAGTTCGTCGTTAAACCATGGGGCTTTCTTGCTACCGGGTCTGCTCGGCGGGGTCTTCAGAGGGGCGAGGTCGTCTGCGCAGTCGCTGATCCATTTCGTGAGGTTGGTGGCCGCTTGGCTGGGGTTCGTTGTGCTGGTGGGAGGGTTCTTGCTCAGGGAGGTAACGAGCTGGTCTGCAGTGATCTTGTTCCAGCTGCTGCGGGGAACCTGTTGCTGGTGATGGTGGAGCGTGGTCCTTTTGAAGCTGAAGTGGACGCAGCTGTGGTCCGTCCAGTGGAGTCCGGAGGCGTGGCTGAAGGCGATGTCCTTGCTGGATGAGAACACGGGGTCGAGTGTGTGTCCGGCGTAGTGGGTGGGGGTGGTCACCAGCTGCTTGAGTCCGAGGTTGGCGAGGTTGTCCAGCAGGGTGGTAGTGTTGCGGTCATTGTTGTTCTCCAGGTGGAATGCAGTAGAGTGCAGTGACATGGAGTGGTGCAGAACAGAGTGGAGTATGCATTGTATGGTGGCACACTGCCATTACAAACCACATTTCCAATTGAAATGGCTATTACATTTGCATAGACACAGTTTTACTAAAAAAAAAAAACAGTACAGCACACAAACGATAATGTGTGGACATGCCATTAACTACTGTATTGATTTGTTTTGATCATAATAAAGTATTTGTTTCCAAAACACTTCAGAATTAAGGATGTATGACGTTACAACGCATACTTTTACAACGACTACCATTACAACGAATTTTTTACAACGCAAAAACTTTTACAACGCATACCATTACAACGCAAGATTTACAACGCAAGTACCTTTACAACGCATACCATTACAACGTAAATATTGGTAAGTATATAATATTTTTTTTAATATAAATTATTTAATTTTATTTAATTAATTTAATTTAAATATAATTTTAATTTATTTGTACAAATTAACCCTGTACCCCAAAAACCCAAAACTGACCCTGAACCCTAAAAATATTTTTTTTAATTTAAATTATTAAAATATAATTAATTTTTATTTAATTACATTTAATTAATTTAATTTAAATATAATTTTATTTTATTTTTACAAATTAACCCTGTACCCCAAAAGCCCAAAACTGTCCCTGAACCCTAAAAATACCCCTTTACCCAAAAACCCAAAACTGACCCTGAACCCTAAAAATACCCCTTTGCCCAAAAACTGAAAACTGACCCTGAACCCTAAAAATACCCCTTTACCCAAAAACTAAAAACTGACCCTGAACCCTAAAAATACCCCTTTACCCAAAAACTGAAAACTGACCCTGAACCCTAAAAATACCCCTTTACCCAAAAACTGAAAACTGACCCTGAACCCTAAAAATACCCCTTTACCCAAAGACTAAAAACTGACTCTGAACCCTAAAAATACCCCTTTACCCAAAAACTGAAAACTGACCCTGAACCCTAAAAATACCCCTTTACCCAAAAACTGAAAACTGACCCTGAACCCTAAAAATACCCCTTTACCCAAAAACTGAAAACTGACCCTGAACCCTAAAAATACCCCTTGACCCAAAAACTGAAAACTGACCCTGAACCCTAAAAATACCCCTTTACCCAAAAACTGAAAACTGACCCTGAACTCTAAAAATACCCCTTTACCCCAAAACTGAAAACTGACCCTGAACCCTAAAAATACCCCTTTACCCAAAAACTGAAAACTGACCCTGAACCTTAAAAATACCCCTTTACGCAAAAACTGAAAACTGACCCTGAACCCTAAAAATACCCCTTTACCCAAAAACCCAAACATATAATATTTTAAAAATAATTATATACTTACCAATACTTACGTTGTAATGGTATGCGTTGTAAAGGTACTTGCGTTGTAAAATCCTGCGTTGTAATGGTATGCGTTGTAAAAGTTTTTGCGTTGTAAAAGTTTCGTTGTAATGGTAGTTCGTTGTAAAAGTTTCGTTGTAATGGTTGTTTCCCAGAATTAACAACAAATGTGCTTTATTTGTTTTCCTTATACCGCAATATTCAGAAATACTTGCAAAGTTTATTTAAATGATATGTGCTAGAAAAAAACAAATTTCTTACATTCGGTATCCAGCAAGATTGTCAGATAAACACTTTCACTTTGAAGTCAGAAAAAGAAAAGCTCCCACAAAAGAGGGAGCCTGACATTTGACCTCTGTCTTTGAATGCAGAGCAAATGTGACAAGATAAGAACAAGATTTACAGGCCTGTTTACATAAAGCTGCACTCATGGAAGAATACAAGGGGAGTTAGGTGAAAAGGCTTTCTTCCCTGGGAGAGACAAACATACCCAGGAAAGCTTAAAGCAAATAAAGCCAGCAAACAGAAAGCCAGAAATTGTGAGTTACAAACCAGAAAGCCAATGCTATGCAACGGGCAGATTGCATTCCTAAGTCAGCTTTCTGAATGTCCCCAAGCTGTTTTTAGCATCTAGTAGGTAATGACCTAAACAGGGAGACATGGATGGAGGGCCCCCAAGACGCAATGTAAAACAAGCACTGGCAAACACAAGTAGGCCTCATCTGTTGGCTGCCAATAGAGGCCTGTTGGATTCTTTTCTCCTGGATGCCGTGAAGTCAAGCAACAACTCTATGCATGCAGGTGGGAGCTTATTAGGGTCTCCACCTAAGTTTGACTGACATCTTGACAGATACACTTATATACAGTTCTATGGGCAGGAACATTTGACTTTAATGCAAGGTCCTGGAGACATCACATTTCAGCCACAAAATGCTCACACACACGGGAGGGAACATTAGCTTACTGTTGACTAATTAGGGTCAGCTTACCTTTGAAATCTTCTCCATATTTATGGATTTGCTTTGAGTTGCAGAATTGGATTAAGGGTGGCATATGAGGTTACTGAAATTGTCAGGCTCTCCTTTAAATCGGCGACAGTTCCGGATTGCCGGATGCAGGCCAAACTCTTGCCAGTGCTGAAGAAAGCTGGTCTGGATCGGGAAGTTCCAGCCAACTACCGGCCAATTTCCTTATTGCCAGTGTTGGCCAAAGTTGATGAAAAGATCGCTTTCCGCCAATTTAATACCTTTGTGGAAACATCTAATGCCCTCCATCCGGCTCAGTCCGGATTTTGTGCTGCCCACAGCACTGAATCGGCTTCAGTGGAAATTTCAGAGGCCATTAGGGACTGTTTGGACGCTGGTGGCAGAGTGGCTCTAATATTATTGGACCTCTCTACCGCGTTTGACACGGTTCCCCATCAGCTTCTTCTTTCGCGTCTATCAGCCATTGGCGTTTCTGGTTTGGCTCTTGAGTGGTTGACTTCCTTTCTCTCTTTTTGGACCCAGCAGCTTTGGCTGCCCCCGTTTGAGTCATCAGCCAAGCTTCTTGCCACCGGGGTGCCCCAAGGACCAACTTTAAGTCTGTTACTGTTTAACAGATATGTGACACCTATGATTGTCTTGGCTGAACAGCTTGGCGCCAAAATAATAGCCTGTGCCGATGACACACAGTTGCTGTTCACCTGGCCTGCTACGGACTTAGATGTTGCCCCTGTCCAGACCTGTCTCTCCTCACTTTTTACCTTGTTAGCTTCTGCCCAGTTAAAGTGCAATGAAGAAAAAACCGAAATACTTCTGTATGGGCAGTTTCCTTCAGATTTTAGAGAAACCCTGTGGCCCGTGGACTCTCCCTTTCCTAGCTCCATGGGTAACCCTGCAAAAAATCTTGGGGTGTGGTTTGGGGAAGACTTAAAATTTGAGGCCCATATTAAAAAACGTACATGCGGGTGCTTTGCACCCTTGTGGCTCTTCGGAAATTGTTCTCTCTTCTACCTAGAACGGTGAGAGAAACAGTGGCGAGAGCACATATTCTCTCTCGCCTTGACTTCGCCAACGCCCTGTTTTGTGGCTCCATGGCTTATTTGACTAACCGTCTTCAGATAATCCAAAATGCGATGGCCAGACTCCTTTTTAACATCTCAAGGAGGACCAGTGTTCGTCTCCACCTGCGTAGTCTTCACTGGCTTCCGGTGGCTCAACGGATTATCTTTAAGACCCTTACCTTCGCCCATAGAGCCATTCATGATCAAGGTCCTCTCTATCTGAGGAAACGCTTCTCTTTCTACCTTCCTAATCGGCCCTTGCGCTCTGCCACCCAATTTCAGTTGGCAGTTCCACGATTCAAACGCTCCCATTTTGGTGGACAATCCATTGCAGTTAAAGCAGCTGTGGCCTGGAACTCTCTACCTTTGGCCCTTCGGGCTAATCAGAACTATTCACTCTTTAAAAAAGCGCTCAAGACTTATCTGTTTAAAATTTCATCTTAACTTTCTGTTTTTTTCCTAGTAGCTTCTGCCTTGCTGCATCACCCCTCCGCGCCAGGATACTCCAGTAGTAATTGAGCCGTTATAAAATCTTATATAACATAATATAACATATGATTTCTAGGATCAGATATAGCACTACCTATTACGTTGACATATACAGACAGGCGTTTCCTCCAACTATACATTGCCTACTATGGGTTGACTGACATTTGAACCTTCACTTATACAACCTTTCTTACCTTATTAGCCTTGAAAAAGTCACTGCGAGAGGAAAGACATGTTGGCTGTTAACCATTATTGAACACACTGAAGATTGGTTGTTGCATAATAAATGTACTGAAGATTATGGATTCCATCTTTCTACAATAAATGATATGATATATTCATCAACACGATTCCTACTTTATGGAATTTTTAATATTGAGTGCTAGCTAGCTTTTACTGGATTTGCACGTGATTTGAGCCTGTGATGCTCAGTATCAGCGAAAATAAAATCTTGTTACCTATGCTGTACATCATTGGCAAAAAAGAACGCAATAACATATATGTGGATACACGTCATGACACTACAACATTCTATGCAACACAAGGATGCCCATATGGCATTAGACAACCACTATTTATTTATTTGTATTTATTTTTTCTATTCCAAGCAGGGAACATTGATCTTGGAAAGGTAAACGAAAAAAATAAACATGTGAGAAAGCTTATTTTAGAGGCGCCCAGCAGCTGGGCCCTGAAAAATTAGTGGAGCAGGGAAGCAATGGAGTAGCTAATTAGGAAAGTCCACACTGGGAGAATCAATGGGTATTGACAGTTCATGAGCAGAGGAGGAGCTTGAAGTGGGAAGAGAAAAAAAGCACACAACAAAATCCAAGCTGCGTGGGGTGGGGAGAGCAGCAGACAAGATAAAGGGGCGAAGAGAGAAACATGGAGTGTTCGGAGTAATGGGATGGTCATACACCCACTATAAGCATTGGTAATGTCAACAATAATACTTGGACAACAGGCGGCTAACGTCTGTCTGTAGGCAAATAAATAATAAGACAAAAACATAGATCAGATAGGCACATGAAGACACAGGCATGCATGCCCTAATACAGTGGGACATGGGCCAGAAGTCTCACACAGAATAGGAAGATTGAGACATGGGGCAGTGACATGGGGAAAAGGACATGTAGAAAAGAAACATTGAGACAAGACAATTAATACATTTATATGGAGGCATGAGGAGAGCAGATTACACAGTAAAAGATAGACACTTAAAAAGTGACAGGGTTATATTGACTCGGAAACAGGGAAAAACAAACATTGTGAATGGAAGAAATGTCAATTGGTTAAGAGACACTGGAACAGGGAGTCACATACTCTCAGACAGGGCAATCAGATCGGAAAATCAATGGGGGAGGTACAGAAAAGACAAAGGTACACCACACAAAGACAGTGAAACTTGGGGCCATGTGTACAAAGAGACAGTTCTATTAAAGAAGTTGTAAATTGCTCATCAACATTTTGCGACCTGTCTCTGATTTTACAATGCAACTTATGTGCTAATAGGTTACATTGCATAATCCTCAGTCACAGGGAGTCCTAGGAAACCTGTCAAATAAATATCAATTAGGCAGGTCAATATTTGCAATTCCATGTGATTGGCTACAGCACATGGATGTTGGTATGAAGGGAACAGCAGACTACCATCCCTCGTCCTGCATTCCCTAACAGGAAATGTGTTTTTCTAAGCAGTCCCTGTTCCTTTAGGGAATCAGTGTGGCTCTAAAAAATCTTTCTGTTTAGGAATACTCCAGAAGAAGTAGACTGGGGTTCCATGTGGTAAATTAAATACACTTGGGGTAATTGGAGGGGGGCACATTGAAGAAGGCCAGTCAAAAGGGTATACATATTTATAAGGAGTTGAGACATAGCAGATTTAGGTGCTTCCAGTGTTGGGTACTATATGGATATCATTCATTTTGGAGATACCTGGATCATTGATAATGTTGGTGTCATCTATACATTTGGTATCCTAAATTGTATATCTGGACTACAGTACTAGGCAGTATAATGTATATTCCTAGGAGTGTATAGGAAATCATGAGGGACTCAACAGTTGATGTTGGCTGTGTCTTAGAAAGCTCCCAGATAAGACCTGTTTATTACCAGCGGTTGAAAGAGGTTATATGTAGGTAACCCCATGTGGTGTACCTTCTGATGAATATGTGACTATAAAGTACATTGCCCCCTTCTTGGCCAGAAAGACAGTATCCCCTAAAGTATAAGGTTAATGTATTGAACTAGATCCAGTATTAGGTAGGATTCACCTGGGATAAAGGTAGCTTACACTTTATATCAACAATTGTCTATGTGGCTATTAGAGCCACTAAGGCTAGTTAAGGGATCAATAATCCCTAAAGAATGCCCCACACCTGTTAGTCTATAATTGATTGGCAGAAACATGATGGCTGATAAGATGCGGGTCTGAGCCATTATCCTCTATATACTTGCTTGTTTTTGTTTTTAGATATACCTGGGGTCCTCACCGATAAAAATGAAATACCAAGGAACCCAAGGCATTTTTAGTAAATCTGGAGCCTGCCTTGTCCATGTTAGGGTTTGTGTAAAAAACCAAGCTCAACCTCACATAGAGTCATTAAAGGCATGAACACTTCAGTATGAAAAATTACTTGTATTAAGTGACAAGAGGAAACTAGTTGACACATTTATATTTGCCAATGTTTATTTGTTTTTTATGCCAAACAATCATGCAATCAAAGAAGGAATTTAGTTGTTTTTGCCAACGTTTATTTTTTAACTTGCCAGTGCTTATTTCTTAAGGAGTAACATTGGTGCACTAGAACTCTTTACAGATAAAACGTGCTGAACAACTGCTTAATTTGGGGGGAAACATCTGTAAAAGCAAGTGGATTTAAAGGACGGTTAGTTCATGTGAAACACGTTTTTTATAATTGCCAGTACAGAATGCCACCCTCCCTGGAAACTATTTAACCGCATGCGCGCTGTGGCGATTTTCGCGCTACGCGGCTTTTTTCTAAAAGCCGCGTTACATGACGAGCTCAGCTCGTCATCAGCGTGCGAGTGGCGCAACTGATGACGAGCTGAGCTCGTTATCAGCGCCAAAGGGGTTAAACAGGGAGCAAGCTGAGACACGTGCTTACGCTCGTTGATTCCTTGTCTCTCCTGGAGTCCTCTTACCGTGAATCCTTCATAGACGGCTGATTCCATAACGGTGTCCTTGACAACCCAGACGCTCATGACAGCTTTCCGGTCCATCAAGCTTTTCCTTTCTCCGCATCACAAGAAACCCGTTCATGGACCTTCCGTATTGTTTACAGAGGCGCCCCAGTCCTGACAAAGACAAGTAAGATTGCAGGCACATTCTTAACGCGCGAGTGAAACAAGTACGTTTCTTTTCACATTTCTTTATTTTAAAGTCGGACTTCATGACAATGCGCATTGTGTATTCTTCCATAAAGAACTAAAGACATAAAAAGATTGAGCACACAGCATTCATTGAAAACAGTGACTTCTGTTTTTTCATGGTGATATTTTGAACTCATAGAGTCAAGAAAACTAATAATTACTTACCTTGTTTGAGAACACCAACCTTTCTGGCATTTAACCCCTTGATGGATCTGCAAAACAAAAGAAGAATATAGCTATTTAAAGCAAGATTACTTTCATGAAACTGGCATTTTCTTCGTGAGTGAGTGTAAATGGACAACACAGTTTATTTCTGCTTGAATTATTTGTGATAAATAATATTACTTAAGAGTGTTTATTTCTTTGCAGAAGAATAACTGACTATTTAATTGCATTTACATGATGAACAATGTTCTGGTGGAAACAAGAACAGAACAGAGAGATATATTCACCAGTTGTTAATTAAGTGAATAGATAAACAAACATTTTGAATCCTGCATGTTGATCTAATACAGCATTATTTATGTTTATTCAAGAAACCCCTCCCTTGGTTCCAGAATACCCACAGCTGTTAGAAAACAAAAACGCGGAGTGTTTCTGTCTGTTTATTTTTTTGTCCCTATTCCCCCTTCCCTTGGGAATTTACTTTTGACTGGCTGTGTATACTACTTCAGTTTAGTTGGAAGTAAGTTTTTAAGGGCAGGTGAGATACATCTTCACATCTCTCAAGTTGAACAACCTGGATTTGAGGTGAGTGAAGGTTTAACAGAAGCGTAAGCCTTCACAAAAAATAATGTTCTCCTTCAGAGATATGGATGTAGAAGACACAGGAATTGATGACCAAGCAATGGCTCAAACTCTAAATGAGGATGTAGAAAGGTATAAGTCAGTCACAGATATTCTGCAACAAATGCAATTAGAGTTAAATAAGTTAATACAGGAAAATTTCACTTTACATCAAGAAGGTATTCGTTATAAGCCTAGAGAGTCCTTGTGGGACACACCATTCTCTCCTGCTTTTCGAGAATCAACAGACTTTGAGAACAGATCTAAAACTTTAAACACATTTATGGGATCAGATGCAAGTCCAACACCAGTGCAGGTCACAGTAGCTGTGCCTAATTTTGTTCTGTTATCTGCTCCTGAGTACTTTTTTGGTGATAGCAATACGTTTAATATATTTATTAGTCAATGTCAATTGCATTTTATTTGTAAACCGCAATAGTTTTCTACAGATGCAACCAAGGTGGCTTTTGTTCTTTCGTATTTGGGTGGCACTGCAGCAAATTGGTCAATACCATACATTGATAGAGATTATCTTATTTTGCACAACTGGCCTCTCTTTAAAAGAACAATGACTAAATTGTTTGCAAAGCATACTTACGTTCAGGCCAGTGACAATAAGTTGCTTAATCTAAAACAGGTAAAACAAGATCTGTTAACTTATGTCACCACATTTATTAGGTTATTGACAGAGGCCCAGTGGCCAGAAGAAAAGCGCACATCTTTATTTTGTAGGGGCTTGCGTGATGATTTAAAGGATGCTTTGGTGCACATTGTAGATTTACCTGATGATTAATTAATTTGTGGATTTGGTTGTTAAATAGATCATCGCTTGGGAGAAACAAAAGGAGATAAGATGTGATTTGAAGCTACATTTTCAGTATTAAAACATGACAAAAAAGAAGGAAAGGAAACTGAAAATAAGATTTTAGAATCTGAGCCAATGCAAATAGGAACAATTAAAGGTATTTTGTCAACAGAAGAAAAAAATAGGAGAAGAAAATTAAATCTATGTCTATATTGTGCTCGGTCATGACATTTTGCAAGGGATTGTACTATCAAATCTAAGGTACCTAAAAGGACAAATGCTTTATTAGTGAATTCTCTAGAACAGAAAAACTAAGAAACTCATCAAGAACGGAGGTCACTTGCACGAGTGATAAAACCTCACTGATCTCCAAATTATTAGCCAATACTGTACCACGAATACCTAAACACTTTTTTATTCAAGGCATTTTGATAATTAGTACCCAATTGCGACAGACAGTTCCAGTATTACTAGACTGTGGAGCCACAGGGAATTTTATGGATATTAAGTTGGCTCAAGAATTACATGTACCCACAGAATGGAAAACCCATCCTGAGTCTGTTTGTGCTGTGGATGGTTCTGAACTATCCTCAGGAATGATAACAAAAAGAACTGGACTTATTACCATGGTCTGCCAAAATGGTCATACTGAAAGAATAAGTTTTGATTTAATTGACACACCTAATTTTGGTCTTATTTGAGGTGTACCGTGGTTAACAATGCATAACCCCAAAATAAATTGGATAACACGAACTTTAACTTTCGATTCTCCTTATTGTAGGTCTTCTTGTTCTCAAGAAGCTCCTAATGATTCCATGACTATCTTACATTCTTCCTGTCTCCTTAAGAAAGTTTAACAACCTTCTTGCTTTCAGAAAGGAGCTGAAGACTTGGCTCTTTTCAGTGTAAATTTTCTGTCGGGACCTCGGGGTTGTTGTGCTGTGTTTCTTCGCTGCATGTCTCTTTGCCAAAGCGCCGGGACGCCCTTCGGGGCAGCCGTGCGCTGTAGAAGAGACTTTTTAACATAACATAACATAACATTGTGCAAGTATAATAGCCTCTGCCCCTGCCCCTGGTACCTCATCTGGATATCAAGACTTTAAAGATGTATTTAATCCTGTGAAAGCAAATTCCTTGCCACCACATAGGTCATATGATTGTCGTGAAGACTTATTACCTGGGGCTTCCTTACCCAATAGTAGAGTGTATGCTCTCTCAGAAGAAGAGACTAAATATTTGAGGACTTATTTGGATGAGTTGTTGGCGTCAGGTTTTATATGGCATTCTACATACCCTGTATTGTCACCAATATTTTTCATCCCTAAACCTGATGGAAGTTTGCGCGCTTGATTATTGCGGATTAAACAAGGCTACTATTAAAAATAAGTACCCCTTGCCTTTGATACCAGTTATTTTGGACTACTTACATCATTCTACAATCTATACCAAATTAGATTTAAGAAGGGAATCCCATCTAGTCAGTATAAAAGAGAATGATGAATGGAAAACTGCTTTTAAAACTCAGGGGCCGATTAGGATCGCGGACGGACCTGCGTCCGTCCGCGACCCCGAAGGTGGAGGGACCATTCGCAGGGGCTGCGGCGTTCCCTCCGGTGCAATTAGGATGTGACCGCCAGGGTGGCTTGAAGCAGCACCCGCCGCAAGGTTAAATATGCATGCTTCGCATTTGCATGCACAAAGCGGCAGGCACCGCGTGGTTCATGCCGCTTCGTGCATGCAAATGCAGGGGGGTACCATTGGTACCCCCCATGTGCAACCACCACCCCCCCCTTCACCCCTGGGGGCCCACAACGGGCCCCCAAACAAAAGTCCGTATGCCTTTCCACAGCGGAAATGCCGCCGTGGAAAGGCATAAACATGCAGACATCCTAATATGCCTGGCGGTGTCTGATAGACACCGCCAGACATGTTAGAGCTTTTCCGCCGCGGTCGGAAGGCGACCACGGCGGAAAAGCAGCGGGCGGTCTTCCTGACCCCCCAGCCATCCTAATCTGGCGGGGGTCTTTGGAGGCTCCGCAACGGTTTTTCCGCATCCTCCTGGCCGGCGGACACTTCCGCCGGCCCGGAGGATGCGGAAAAACCGCAATCCTAATCGGCCCCTAAGTTTGGTTTATTTGAGTATACAGTCATGCATTTTGGTTTATGTAATGCCCCTGCTGCATTTCAGTTCTTTATTAATGAGGTGTTGCATGAATTTCTTGATGTTTGTGTGATTGTTTACATTGATGATACACTCATTTATTCTAAAACAAAGGAAGAACATACACATCAAGTAAGAGCAGTCTTGAACAAGTTGCAAGAAAACCATTTGTTTGCAAAGTTAGAAAAATGCATCTTTAATACAGACATATTTGACTTTCTTGGGTACTGTTTGTCTCCAGAAGGAATAATGATGGATTCCAAGAAGGTTGTTGCCATCAAAGATTGGCCTGAGCCCACTTCGGTGAAAGAGATACAGAATGTTTTGGGGTTTGCCAACTTTTATAGACGTTTTATCCCTCATTTTGCAGAGACAGTGGTACCTCTTACTAAATTATTACAGAAAGCAAAGGTATTTACTTGGACTGATCAAGCAGCTAAAGCTTTTGAGCTATTAAAACAAAAATTCACCTCGGCACCTTTATGAAAACGCTCAGATCCAGACCTTTCATTCATTGTTGAAGCGGATGCTTCACTGAAAGCAGTGGGAGGTGTACTCTCTCAAAGAGATACTCAGGATGGTCAATTACATCCTGTAGCTTTTTATTCTAAAAAATTATTACCCGCTGAGCAGAATTATACTATGGCTGAGAGGGAGCTCTTAGCTATAAAATTAGCATTTACTGAATGGAGGCATCACATAGGGGCCGATTCTGATCTCAGTCGGAAGGGCACCAAATCAGTTTCGGCATTAGCGGGTCGGATTCAGAGGCTGAATTTCCGTCCGGTTCGTACACAGGTCCGGACGTCGAAGTACGATGCGAACAAGAGCAAAATCTCCATCCGAATTGTTTCCGAGTCTGACCCGCTCTGTACGTCTCTGCCGTAAGCTAACCGTGGCGCGCAATGGAGGCGAATTCCGACCGAGCCAGTATAATGATAGATTCGGGCAGCCGGATCGAGTCGGACCTTCCGGCTTGCAATAGCTACCAGAGTTGGACTTGGTGGGCCCGCATTGGACCCCCTGTTCCCCGCAGCCTTACGACTCGGACACAGTGGGAGACCTATGGGTCGCCCCAACACAGGCATATACAGTGCGGATGGCACCGACGCGTACCCATTGTAGGGGGCGCACTTGTCCACAATTTACCCATTCAGTCAATGGGAGCCCATGTACGCGTTGTAAGACCAGCTCCCATTGACTTCTATGGGAGTCCGACCGAACCGAGTC
This sequence comes from Lissotriton helveticus, assembly GCF_964261635.1. Lineage (NCBI taxonomy): Eukaryota > Metazoa > Chordata > Amphibia > Caudata > Salamandridae > Lissotriton > Lissotriton helveticus. Next base: position 481,625,848 of record NC_136067.1, read on the forward strand.
CGACAGCATACTGCCGCATCGTACTCGCTCGGTCAGACTGTAGGAGTCCAGATCGGTCGGAAAACACCCCCGATCCGGCTCGGTTGGAGTGCTTTCCGACCCAGATCGGAATCGGCCCCTTAATGGGGACAAAATTTCCAGTAACCATCTTTAGTGATCATAAAAGTGTGCAATTTTTTAGTTCTGTGAAAGCACTTACACCACGTCAAATGCGTTGGTTACATTTTTGTAGTACTTTTGATTTTGTCATTACTTATAGGCCAGGTATACAGCAGGTGCAGTCTAATATTTTGGCACCAATCATTCAAGATGATTTCATGAAACAGTTAAGACAGAGCATTTCAAATTGAATGCACAAACATGGTTATAAAATCCTCAAAGTTCTATACAGGAAGGGTTGTTTTACCACAAATCATTATTGTTTGTGCCAACCACGGACTTACAAGAAAAGGTGATGACATGGCATCATAACTTAATTTTGGCTGGTCATCAGGGTTACCAAAAGACCTTAGACAACTGTAAAAATCATTTTTGGTGGTCTTCAATGATCACTGATGTCAAACATTATGTAAACACTTGTCCAATCTGTGCTCAAAATAAACCTTTACACAAGGCACCTACTGGTTTGTTACAACCATTATCTACTCTTCCTTGTCCCTGGCATATAGTCAGTCTGGACTTCATAACTAATCTACCTACAGCAAACAAGTATACAACTATCTTAGTAGTAGTAGTAGATTAGTTGTCTAAAATGGCACATTTTATACCATTAGTTAAACTTCCTACTGCGGTAGAATTGTCAAACATTTTTATCAGAGAAATAGTAAGACTACATGGCTTCCCAACTAAGATGGTTTTGGACAGAGGGAGTCAATTCACCTCTAAATTCTGGACAAATTAATGCAAAAATCTAAAAATGGAAATAGCTTTTTCCACAGCTTTGCATCCTGAGACCGATGGTCAAACAGAAAGAGTTAACCAAACGCTGTTACAAACGTTAAGATGTTTAATGGCTGAGTTTACCAGAGAATGGAAGGAAGCATTACCAATAGCTGAATTCATTTATAATAATAATGTACATTCGTCAATACAGTGTACGCCGTTTTACTTTTTAAATGGTTATCCCCAAAGCATATTACCTATAACAGTATTCCCTGTGGCAACCCCAGTTGTTACAGAACGAGTTTCTAATTTATTAGACATTCAAGAAAAAGCGAAGAAACATCTAAATAAGTACAAAGAGGTAATGAAAATACAAGCAGAGAAGCTCCAGAATATCTTGTTGGGAACAAGGTATGGTTCTCTGATAAAAATTTAAACCTATTAGGATCTAGAAAATTGTTGCCAAGATACATAGGACCATTTCCTATAAAAAGGATCATAAATCCAGTGACTGTGCAATTAGAATTGCCTTCTGATTATGCCATACATGCTACTTTCCATGTTTCGTTATTCAAACCCTATAACCCAGAAACCAAGTCAGGACCCCCACCTCCTCCCATTCCCATTGATGGTCATTTAGAGTATGAAGTACAGACAAATTGGATGCAAGGAGAATTTAAGGAAAGCTTTATTATTTAATAGCTTGGAAAGGGTATGACGCTACAGAAACTTCTTGGGAGCCAGCGTAATTTGTCCATGCACCAAGACTAGTAAGGCAGTTGTATTTGCGATATCCACAAAAACCTCATCTGGTAGGACGGCCTTTGAGGGGAGCGACTGTTAGGGTTTGTGCAAAAAACCAAGCTCAACCTCACATAGAGTCATAAAAAGCATGAACACATCAGTATGAGAATTACTTGTGACAAGCGAAAACTATTTGACACATATGTATTTGCCAATGTTTATTTGTTTATTATGCAAGACAATCATGCAATCAAAGAAGAAATTACCTTGTTTTTGCCAATGTTTATTTTTGAACTTGCCATTGCTTATTTCTTAAGGAGTAATATTGGTGCACTAGAACTCTTAACAGATAAAACATGTGCTGAACAACTGTTTAATTTGGGGGCCGCATCTGTAAAAGCACGTGGATTTAAAGGACGGTTAGTTCATGTGCAGCTCGTATAATTTCCAGTAGAGAACCCCACCCTCCCTGGAAACTATTTAAACTGCGAGCGAGCTGAGACACGCGCTTATGCTCGTTGATTCCTTCTCTCTCCTGAAGTCCTCGTACAGTGATCCTTCATAGATGGCTGATTCCATAGCGGTCTCCTTGACAACCCAGATGCTCCTGACAGCCTTCCGGTCCGTCAAGCTTTTCCTTCCTCCGCATCACAAGAAACCCATTCGTGGACCTTCCGGTATTGTTTACAGAGGCGCCCGAGTCCTGACAAAGACAAGTAAGATTGCAGGCACATTCTTAACGCGCAAGTGAAACAAGTACATTTCTTTTCACATTTCTTTATTTTAAAGTCGGATGCACATTGTGTTTTCTTCCATAAAGAACTAAAGACATGAAAAGGTTGAGCAAACAGCACTCATTGAAAACGGTGACTTCTGTTTTTTCATGGTGATATTTTGAACTCGTAGAGTGAAGAAAACAAATAATTACTTACCTTGTTTGAGAACACCAAACTTTCTGGCATTTAACCCCTCTGCAAAACAAAAGAAGAATATAGCTATTTAAAGCAAGATTACTTTCATGAAACTGGCATTTTCTTCATGAGTGAGTGTATATGGACAACACAGTTTTATTTTGCTTGAAGTATTTGTGATAAATTATATTACTTAATAATGTTTATTTCTTTGCAGAAGACTAACTGATTATTTAATTGCATTTACATGATGAACAATGTTCTGGTGGATACAAGACCAGAATAGAGAGGCGTATTCACCAGTTGTTAATTAAGTGAATAGATAAACAAACATTTTGAATCCTGCATGTTAATACAGCGTTAATTTGTTTATTTAGAAACACAACCCTTGGTTCCAGAATACCCACAGCTGTTAGAAAACAAAGACGCAGAGTGTTTCTGTCTGTTTAATATTTTGTCCCTATTCCCCCTTCCCTTGGGAATTTACTTTTCACTGGCTGTGTATACTACTTCAGTTTAGTTGGAAGTAAATTTTTAAGGTCAGGTGAGATAAATCTTCACATCTCTCATGTTGAACAACCTGGATTTCAGGTGAGAGAAGGTTTAACAGTCAAGTTGTTTTTATCCAAGAAATCTCTCCTTTCTTTAAGTCTTTGAGGAGGTTGAGTCCACCCTGGTGGCACTGCCCTACCAGGGTGGGGAGGGGATGCCGATAATGAAGCATGACACTTTTATGTGTTGAGGTATTCTTTTGCATTAAGTATGACTTTCCTGATAAGCATGGCAGAAGTCCTGTGATGTCCAAACTTTGTATTCCTGATTGTTTCTGTAAGATTACAAAACAATATTTCCTCTATCTTTCATTGCTTGCACTGCCATACTCATTTGTGTGTTTTCAGCTCCCTGATAAGTCCTGTTTTTTTAAAACATAAAGCACCTTTCACCAATACTGCAGTTGGTTGCTAGTTGACCCAGGGTATTTTCTTATCCAATCATTTTGAAGGAGTGCACAATATCAAGTATGAAATGGCCTTGGTTCAAAAGGAGAGTAGATTTTAACAGGTGAGGATGATGGCATCTTGGTTTCATTGAGAGATGGAAACTAGTTTGCAAATCGCTCCGAAGAGCCCGCTGATACAGGCGGGATGTTCTGTATGTGGATTGTAGGCTTTGGAATCCAGGGAAGACTTGAGATTGTGTAATAGTTATCCATTATTCTGGGCCAACATTGGGTTTAGAGTTACTTCTTACTGACTACTAAAACCCAATCCTGTATGGCTCTTTATTTTTGAAGAACAGAACGGCTGTAAGGAAACATGATCTTCAAGCTAGCCTGCAGGCTTATAGATTTTTGCTACACACATACAAACTGCCATTTTAATTGCAAAAAAACTTTGTAGAAACAAACCCCAAATGTTATGCCTTCCTTAAATAATAGAAGACAGGGACCATGGTATAATTTTATGTTTTATAAATGTAGTAACTAGTATGAATTGTATTAGTAAATCTCAATAGGATACCTCAGAAGGATGGGTGTCTGTCACAGAGATCTGGTTTAACTGCCTATCACAGGCACCAAATGAATAAGACAATTGTGGTCTGCTGCAGTTTTGCATAACCTGTCTATTACATTTTTTGAACCACCTGGGAAGTAAGATTTAGGATTCTGAGAGTGGTTTGTCTTTAATAAAAGCTTGCAATATTGTTAATTATTGTATTAACCAAAACCTCCTGAAATTGTATTTCTGTTTTAGGGTGTGTTTAGAGTGAATATTTGTAAACATGTCTTGTCTAAGGATTTTATCTTGTTGATTCATCTCTGCATACAAGAAAGGAAGCATACCTATCTATCACTAATGTAAATAGTTGCTGAGTCCACAGTAGTGACCTTTCACTGCTGTAAATATATGCAGGGTCCGCGAACCGTGGGGTTCTATTTCTGGGATCAGAGATACTTGCATTGGCAGCATTTGGGCATGTGTGAGCTGCATTACAACTCTTCTGTTTCGTTGGATGCATTTTTAAATTAGTTGTCCAATTTTTTCTGTGTTTTAAAGTAATTCTCTCCTGCACAATAATGATTGGGCAGTAATTTTAATTGAGTCAGGCCCGAACCCAGGTCTGTGCTGGGAATCGAGCTCCACCGTAAGATGGCCGTGGCGTGCACCGCGGGAACGCCTCCTTTCTAGGCAGGACTTTCAAACCAGGAAATGGGCATGGCCAAAAACGCCGAAGCAGCGAGGCAAGCCGGCAGCCTCATAAAATCGAAGCGGGTGCCTAAGCAGACACTCAGGGGGTGAGCGGAGGCCATTTACCTGCACAATATCGGTAAAGAGGGAGAGGATGATTGAACGTATGACCCGGGATCTATGCGTGTGAAGGTATAACTGCTGCGAGTGCTGCAGTATGGAGGTGAAGGGTTGATCCTGGTCAGCGCTGTAGTTGGTATGCAGAGCAGAATATAAGTATGCATACCTTGTGACAGGGAGAAGTGAAAAGTGTGTTGACAACACGAAGCATGAGTTGACATACGGTATGAGAGGCAGTGAGTGGGCTGAGGGCTTAACACTGTATGAATATCCTTTCCTTCTTTCCCACGCTGTAGCACTGACCAAGGGCAGTTTTCCGGTACCGGCAACGAGGCTACAGGCACCGGTTTTGCCTGATTCTTCTACGGGGTGCTGGTGTATACGAACACAGCTGCTACCTGGTAAATAGAAAAACGGCTTATCGAGCGTATTTTACTAGATTAGAAAATGTCTGTTTTTATTGAGGCCACAACCAAGAAACTAGTGTAACGCGAGAAATAAGTGTGTGTGATATTGCTTTTTGTACAACCACAGTTACAATAAATGGAGAATTAACGTGCAGAGATCGCGCAGACCCAAAACCCTCATGAAATTGCCGGTAAATTTATCACGGCAATGAAACATGTTGATTTGATTTTAATAGAGTGGGCACACAGCATGGAATAAAAGTAATTTAGCTAGTGTAGCTCTGCTCTTTTTAAACGGTGGTGGTGCCACATTTTGAGGTCAGAGTGGGTCAAACCGCATTATGGTTTTTGTTTTCTGCACTGTTTGTTATCTCCCATTTTTGTTACAAGTTGGCAGAGGCTGATGATGAGAACGTGAGGACACAGACCAGTACCAGTCTGTTTATTTCTCCCCGGGTGTTACTCCAGTGAGGCCCTGCCGACTTCCCTCCCCCCCTTTTTTGAAAGTTGTTTTCTTAGAAGGGTCTGTGAGGGGGCATAGGTTGCTGCAGTATCACACACAGTTATAGATGTTTTTAGACTTGAGTTAATTACTATTATAGCATGTAGAAGCAGTAGGGTAATAATTACTCACTGGTGATTGGCACCTTATGACATGGGAAACAGCTGTTTCTACATAATAGAGGGGCAGGTCTTTTGTTGTTGATAAGGATTTTATCCAATCAATCAATCAATAAATCAATCAAACAGTTTTTGAATAAATGTGGCTTCTCACCCCTAGGGGTATCCAGGTGCTGAAGGTCATGGGGCCTTAGTCAAAGAGCAAGGCCCTAAGCCCCGTTCTGAAGTTGGTAAGTGTGTGAGTGGGAGGTTTGGAGGTGGAGGTCATACTAGGACTAGGTGGAGAGGTAGGTGAAGGAATGGCCTCCACTTCGATTCAGATGGATGCTGTGGGCGTATGCATAGGAGGCTGATCGGAGATGTCTGGTGCTTTGGTGGAAAGTCAAGCGATTGTTGATGTGGGTGGTTCCAATGTTGTGGAGGGCGTTGTAGGTGTGGCTCAGCAGCTTGAACTTGCATCTCTTCTGGACGAGGAGTGAGTGGAGACTTATAAGGTGAAAGTGATGCTGTGTCATTTGGGAAGGTTAAGGATGAGTCTGGCTGAGGAGTTCTGTATGTTCTGGAGACGTTTGAGGAGCCAGGTGGTAGTTTCGGTATAGAGTGCATTTCAGTAGTCAAGCTGGCTGGAGATGAATGCTTTGGTGACTGGTTTCCTTGAGTTGAAGGGGATCCATCTGAAGATCTTTCAGAGCATGTCGATGGTGTTAAAGCAGGAAGAGGATACTGTGTTGATCTGATGCTTCATGGTGAGTTGGCTGTCCAGGATGATGCCAAGGTTGAGGGCATGGTCAGCAGGAGTCAGCGTCGCTACGAGTGTGGTGGGCCACCAAGTGTCATCCCAGGTGCCGTGTTGTTTCCAAAAATTAGCACTTCTGTCTTGTCCACGTTCAGTTAAAGAATGTTGGAGCTCAACCAGTAAGCAACGTTTGTCATGGCATTCCAGAAGCTAGATACAGTGATGGCGGAGTCCTCCATGAAGGAAAGGATGAGTTGGGTGACGTTGACAGATGAGATGATGTTGAGTCCATTGGTGCCAATGATGTCATCCAGCGGCGTCATGTAGGTGTTGAAGAGGGTAGGGCTGAAGAAGAGCGCAGGGTGACACTGCAGATTATACTATTGGATTCGGAGGTAAAGGGTGGTAGGTGGATTCTCTGCGTGCATCATGTGAGAAAGGAAAAGATCCACTTAAGGGCGTTACTCCGGATGCCGATGTGGTGGAGTCTGGTGTTGAGGGTGTGGTGGGCAACCATGTCAAAGGCCGCAGACAGGTCAAGGAGGATCAGTGCTGCAGTCTCCCCTCAGTTGAGGTGTCACCTGATGGCAGCGATCAGGGACGTCTTAGTGTTGTGGTTGGAGTTGAAGCTGGATTGAAAGGAGTCTAGCAGTTTTCTTCAAGGCATTCGGTGATATCTAGCAGGTTGTTTACTTCCAGGCTTTCAGTGACCTGGCAATTGATGGCTTTCTCCAGGACCTTGACCAGGAAGGGGAGCAGCGAGATGAGGCAGTAATTCACAAGTTCACGGGGGTCAGTGGAGGTTTTTTTAGGAGTGGTTTGACCTATCTGTGCTTCCATGCCACCGGAATGGTGGCCATGGAGATGGATGAGTGAAGGATGCTAGTGAGGGCACCACTGATTTCCTTGCTTCCCAGGTTGAAGAAGTGTTGAGGGCAAGGGTCTGCGGTCGAAGTTGATGTAGATGTCTGATATCTTATTTTGGAAGTAGTCTGCCACTGTGTTCCAGAGGGCCTGTGCGGGGTAGATCATTTTCTAAGTGGCAGATGGGCAGGAGAACTCTCTGAGGATGCTGAAGATTTCCTTTGTGTGGTTGGTGCTTGCCTCAATGTGGTTAGTTAGAGTGTCCTCCTAGGCTTTACTGAGGCAGTGTTGGTATTTGCTGAGGGTGGATTTTAAGGGTTCCTGCAGGAGCGCCAACATATCTTCAATCACTCACATTCTTGCTTACGGGGTCAAATTTCAGGCATGAGCCAAATAGCATGATTGGTGGACCTTTCTCATGGGGGCAAGTGAGTCGGTGGAGTTGGAGATCTAATCAGAGAAGTTCTGGATGGCTAACGAGAGTCTGGTGGTGAGGTACGGACTGGTGGAATTGAGAGCGGTGGTCCACTGGGTTTCAGTGATTCTGCTCCATCTGCGATGAGAAGGGATGAGGGGTTTGGCAGCGAGTTCTGGTTCTCCGGTGATGGTGAAGTGGACGTTGGTGTGCTCAGTTACATAGAAAGAAAGTCTATAGTTTAAGTTTATTGTGTTGATTATTTAAAATCTTACAATATTGCACATTCGAAAAAGTCAATAAAAATCTATATTCATACATAAAACAGTTAAAATATCATTCAAAATTTAAATATTTAAAATGGTTACATCTCCTAGTTTCTTTTTAGCTGTCATTAGAAATTTCACAAACGTAGCATTTAAAATAATATCATTCGAGTCCAAACACCTTATCAGGGCCTGCCTACATGACCTTATGCCTCGTGCGTTTAAAGGAATCTTAAGCAAAGTTTTTCTCTCCTGGGAAAGTTCCGGACAAATACAGAGAAGATGGAGGATATCCTCGTTGCCGGTGTTGCACAATCTACATTCTGTCTGTATTACCGTTCTTGCCCAGGGTGGACGATGGCACAGGTCTGGCATTTTTCCAAATCTTGCATTGAGGAGCACCTGTTTATTTTTTTCCGTCCACGGAGTCACCAAATATTGTTGGATGTCTTTCTTTTTATAACCATTTATTATTGTCCAAGCATGTTTTCTGTTAGTAAGGATAGCTTTATCGTTCAAAACAGATAGGTGGCTTGCAGTTTTGTTAATTATTCTCTTAAACGCTGACTTTGTTATATTTGTATCCCATATTGGCGTCACCTCAAAATCTTTTATTGCTTTCTTTAGGTACAGCCCTGCCAGGGAGTTCGCATCGTTACTTAATTCTTTCCATAAAAGTTGCGATATTTGATTTTGGTGATCATTTTTTATTTGATTCCAAACTTTTATGAAGTGTGCTTGCCTTTTATATTGTTGATTAATTAGTCCAAACTCCAACCTTACTTGTGCAGGGGAAGCGTTTACTGGAAGCCGAAATAGGGCCCGATATACTCTGGTTATGTTTTTATTCAGGATTTCAGTATCCCTACCCATTGCAGCTTCACTACCATATGTGATAGTCGGTTCTAGTCTTGCAGAAATAATACTGAGGAGAGGGCCGTAAGTTAGGCTGGGAAGTGATTTCTGCACAATTCTAAAAGCAGCCGACAATACATTTGATTTCCTTTGGATGTCCCTTTTTTGTAGTTGAAAGTTGCCTTTCGCATCAAATAGAACCCCCAGGTATTTATATGACTCCACTTGCTCCAACTCGGTGTTATCCATGTACATTTTAGTAGTTTGTTTTTTCGTATTATTTTTTGTAATTACCATAATCTTGGTTTTTGTGTCATTTATGACCATACCGTTTGCCTTAGAATACGTGTGAGTCCTCCTAATTAATCGCTGTAGACCCACTTTGGTATGGCTCAATAATATCACATCATCCGCATATAATAAGTTTGTGAGCCGCTTATCTGCTAACTTCGGGGGGTGCGCGTTTTCATTGTCCAGTATTGGCGTTAGGTCGGCAAGAAACAAATTAAAAAGGAGGGGAGCTAAAACACAGCCCTGTTTTAGACCTTCCTTTGCTGGAATCTCCTTAGATAATGTACTGCCGTCCCCCATCCTCACACTCACCCATGTGTCTATGTACAAGAGACGAATCATTTTAAGTAGTGACGATGGTATTTTCATTGTTTCGAGTTTTTCCCAAAGTAAATTCCTACTTACACAATCGAATGCGGATTTAAAATCTATAAAACATAGATATAAAGGTTGCTTCTGTCTAATTGACTTGTCAATGAGTAGGGTAAGAATAAGAATATTTGTGGTTGTTCCCAAACCTTGAATGAAGCCTGTTTGATTCAAAGGCAATTTCTTATTCTCCGACACCCATTCAGTTAATTTAGTCAACAGGATTCTAGCAAACAACTTGGCGTCCGTGTCTTGTAAGGTGATTAGCCTGTAGTTTTCTGCTAGTGCCCAGTTACCTTTTTTATAAATTGGGGTTATTAGGGATCCTCGCCAAGACTTGGGTACAATTCCTGTAAGTATAACTGCTAAGAATAATTTCTCTAGAATAGGCGCCCATAGTTTGGGGTTTTCCTTAAAGAGTGCAAATGGTATACCATTTGGTCTGGGTGCACCATTTTTCTGTTTTTTTATCAATTTAATTATCTCTTCTTTCTTGACTGGTATTTGAGTATCAAATTCATTGTAGTGAGTGGAAGATTCCATGTCGTTATCATTTTTGCCCTCGTAACACTTATCCGGCATGATTGTTTGAGTAGTATCCTGATTGAGGTGGTTCCTCAGGTAAATCTCCCATTCCTGCTCAGTTAGCGGAGATGAGACTACTTGCTTATTGGGTCTAGCCAGTTGATTGATAATTTTCCAAAAGTCTCTTGAGTTCTTCTGCTTGCTGGCATAAAACACTTTTGCCCAGCTTTCTTGTTTTGCTTTATTTTTCTCACCCCATATTAATTTTTTTAGGTTTTGATTTAGTTGCTTCAAAATTCCCAGATTTTCTGCTTTTACTTCCGGTTTCTTCATTGCCCTAATAATCTTGTTACGATCTTTCTTTAATTTCGTTATTGCATATGGCAGGTTTAGCTGTTGTTCCTTGTCCCTGTATAAGTCATTCCTTCTTTGATTCTTATTTGGCTGCAATACACTTTAAGTCCTGATTAGTAAACCAGTAAAGTATTCCCATTGCTCAATTACTGATTCTAGTGTAGTGTCTTTAAAGCATGATTCGATAAGCCTTTCTATCTGTTCGTTCATTACTTCTTTGTTGCCAACATTCCAGAATATTTTTTTATAGTTAGTTGTGCCAATTTGCCCTTGAACAGTCCGATAGCGCTTGTTTACAAGTTACATTGGGGAACTTGATTCTGTCGCAGGCTGTGAAGATGATATCCTAAGTGCGACCTGCATTGTGTGATTGGTGACCAGCTGCGTGAGGCCAATGTTGCTCATGCACTCCATTCGTTTGATGGAGTTGGTGTCATTGAGGTGGAAATTGAGGTCTCTGAGGTAGATGTAATATTTGGCATTGATTGCCAGGGGGGGATAAAATCAGCTATGGCATTGCAATAGCCGTGGCAGGAGTCCGGGGTCTGAAAGGGAGGGTTTGTCTGGTAGTTGGTTTTGCATCTGACTGATTTGAAAGTTGAGATGTTCCATGATTGGTGAAACGTCATCTTCGGTTGTGGTGCATTGGAGGGTGTCCTTGCGGAGGCACGCAATGCCTTCTCCATGCTTGTTGGAGCAATCTCTGTGTATCATCTTGTAGCTGTGGGGTATTGCAGTCAAAATGTCAGGTCTCAGTGATGAATACCATACCAGGGGTAGAGGTGGTGAGGGTGTCCTCAATCTCAGTGGCATTTTTGCAGCGGGATTGGGCGTTGAGCAGAATCCACTGAAGCTTGTCCTGGGGGTTGGAGGTTAGCTTTGTGAGGGTAGCAAAGGAATTAGCATTGCAGGTGAAGCAGCAATGGTGGCAGGCGAAAGATCCTACTGTGGATCATGGAGAAGAGATGAAGCATTTGTTGTTGCAGCTTCTGGGAGTGAGGCCCAGGAGCTCATTGAAAAAGTAACAGTGGATTGTAGGAGGGCCAGGGTTCCTGGCACTGGGTGATACCCAGATTGCAAACATATGGTGGGAATGGTCGGCACACTGACCGGGTACAGAAGAGAAAGGGTCACTAGGAAATAAAGGGACAGCTGAAGCCAAATTACATTGACAAATTACAATGACTGCCTAATACAGAAAGAGAGACTACTTATCCATGCAAGGGAACTGCAAATGTAAAAAAACAGCAGTGTGAGCAATGTGAGAGACAACACAGTTCAGGGGGAATATATGCACACTTGAGAAAAATAATAGTTTAACAATACTTTACTGTGCTGAGGTCAGTATGGGGTGCAGTACAGCTGGAGCAGGGGGAGAGGGAAGGAGGACGGGGGGTGGGAAGACTTCAGCAATGGCAAACAGGGGCCCTGCATGGCAATGGCAAGCTGGTACGAGGACCTATTACAGTGGGTGAAAATAAATAAATGATGAATACAATTTTTGTTGATCCAGTTTCATCTATAAAGTAAAAATCAAAAGCTATCATAGCAGAGGCTAAGGCTAAATGATAGTCACAACATTTTTATTTGAAAATACCAAATGTCACAACTATGGAAACTATGCAAAGAATGTTTGACCCTTTTAGATCTGATGAAGTATGGATAAGGTGCTTGAATGTCCTGTTCTGGAAGGTCGAGTTTCTATAAAGCAGCTAAAATGTGCTTATGGTGTGAAAAAGGCAGCTGAATTTCATTTTGCCAAGCTACATACTCACACTGTAGAACAAAAGTCATCTCTTTTTATGGAGGTTATGGGAAGTAAATAAAAATAGATTATATTCTACCATTTATTGAAGCTAAATGAAGCCTTGCTGGACTAGGTGCCAAAGACTGGGTATGCACCTCAGTCAATTGCAGCTGTTTCAGGAATGGTGGCTCAGAAGTGTAGGCCTGCTCTATGTGATCTTTGGCTTCACATCTAATGCCATAGAGTTTGGTAGTTTCAAACTTCTGCCTCTAAGGTTACGTTGAAAACAATTCTGGCTGTATCATCTGATAAGAGAATCAAATTAGGTTGATTCTTTAGGTCAGAAAGTTTTGCCTCTGCTGGTGCTGCTTTGAACACCTACAACACAGGTTATTTAATGTTGGGATAAAATCACTCTCTTCGAGAGTGACTGCAACAACAAAAGGTGCTGGATGGAATGCTCTAATTAATCTCAGCCACCCAAACAAGGTGAAACTGTTCCTGGGTTGCTTGTGCTCCAGTTCATGAAGGACCTGGCCTGAAAGTTTGGGCTGGACTATTTCCACTGGAGCAGGGTCAAAAATGATTTGCATATGGCTGAGTCCAAACTAAGGTGGCATGGTGGACAAAAGAGCGATGGGTTGGAATGCTACCTCAAGTGATTGCCATTATTTAAGCTTATTGCAAAGATTCCTCCCATTATCCTTTGTGTTTTTTGGAGTTTAACGCTCTTGCCATGCCTAGACTTCAGGAGAAGGTAAGAATGCATTTGCGAAACCTTTCTAAAAATGACATGGATGTTGAGGGCCTTATAGTGACACCAGTGCTCCATTGGAGTACCTCCAAAATCCTGCATACCCCGCCCGTCAGATTACAATTGTAATCCTTGGTGGGCAGGTGGGCGGGCATGCTGCAGTGGTGTGACAGCGGTGCCTTGTAAAAGGCTCATAAGAATAGCGTAAAAAGGCACCACAGTGGGACATGCCGCAGTACATTCCTGCACGGCATGGATTGCACCATGTTGTGCAGTCAATGCCGTTCATGAACTTGGGGCTGCAAACTTACAGGGTGGGTACAACATGTGCCCCCCTGCTTGCATTCCCTGGCTCAAGTGACTTTCCTCACCGCCATACTTTCCATGGTGGGCTCAACGCCATGGAAATTATAGCAGTGAGGCAACTCGTAATATGCGTGACAATGCCACAGTGGCACCACCAGCATATTGCTGCTTCTGGTCACTGCACAACTGCCACTGCATCATAGTTCCCTGGCAGTTGCAGCGGTCCAGTGGCAGTCCAACTGCCTAAGTCATAATACTGCGGGTGGACCAACCAGTCTGGCAGTCTATGAACCACTACCGCAACTACAGTGGCCCAATGGACTGCTCTGGTCGTAATAAGACCCTTAGCGTGCGGTTCAAACTTGATTGGATACAATGGATTCTGTGCCATGCTCTAGGGGAATCTGCTCTGCTCTAAGTTTGTCAAGACATTCTCTGATGACATGTTTTTCAGAAGATGTTCAGTCTTAATTTTTTGTTATGACTTTTGATGGGCAAAGATTGTTCAGCAAGTTTGGACTCTCATCTAGTACCAAAAAGTTCTACCATCAGTACCAATATTACCAGGAGTAATGCCTTCAAACTGGTCATTCATAATTCCAGCACACGGTTCACCAGCTACAGTCATCAACTAGGGCCTTTGGAGGCAAAGGTAGGCCGCAGAGTTCACTTATTTTGTGACTCCTGCAAAGCCACTTCGACTTCCTAGTAATGGAGCATCACAACACTCCAGTCAGAGGTCAGCTGGCAGATTTTCTGAGCCAGTGGCAGAAGATAGTTTCAGTCCGTTCAGACCCTTTGGTCCAGTAAATTATTGCCAGGGGCTGCTGTCTTTAATTTAAAAGTAAGTTACCTCCCCCATATGAACACCTTCAGGAAGAAAGTGGAAGATTTGTTGGTGAAAGTTGCCATAGAGAAGGTTCCTTGCTTGAAGAAAGGGTGGGGTAGTTACTCCTTCCTGATCTCATTGAACAGAGAGAGTGATTGGAGCTCAGAGTTGTCAACAGATTCCTCGCTTAAAGGGAGGTTTTGTGAATTAAGACTGCAATCAACCTGTTCAGGGTCGAGACTGGTTAATCTCAATAGACCAGCAAGATGTGTTGTTTCATATTCCTCTGTAGTTACCATTAACTCTGTATTTGGAATGGCAGTTCCAATTTGCTTTTTCTGCCAGTTGACCTGGAGTCAGCCTCTTAATTATTTACAAAAGAAGTGGTTGTGGTGCTTACCCATCTTCTTTGGAACATAATTCTCCTTTAACCCCAGCTGGATAATTATTTGCTGAAGGTGAGTATACACATGATTTTTTAAAGAACTCAATTATGTATTTTTAAAACATCTGATATGATAACAGCAGGGTCAGTTTATTGAAGCAGAGCTGGATATTAATTTTTTACAACAAAAAAGAGAGGCAATGTACACAGATTACACTCGAATAGATCAAAGGCTCATGAAACTTGATCATCATTAGATTCTTTTCTTTTTATTGTATCTTTCCGAAAGCAGTGCAGCCAACGCGTTTAACCTACATAGGCTTCATCAGGGCTGCATACATAAGAAATACACACATAAATCATACATCAGATGACATAAATACATGTCAATTTGCGAACAGTGAATGTATTGAAGGTTCTTTCACCTAAGAATAAATCTGTCAACATTGCAGCATTGGTGTCGGAGATCAACAAAGCAAGAGCTCAACCGGCAAGAGCTAATCCAAGCATTCTACTTCTGTTTCTCATGACTTCTTGCATCTTTATCTAACTTTACCAATGCCCAGGAAGGACTCATTTCTGTACGGCAGCCTGAAATTTATAATCGATCCAGATAAAATTCCTCTTTAACTTGAGGAGGTATTTAGGATGATTTTTAAAAGGCAGCTAATAAGGAAATTGATATTTTTTACCTCTTTTCCACTTGTATTTGGCATAAATATGATAATAAATAATGAGCAGATTGGACATCTCAGGTCTTAATGGGTGAAGGTCAGAGTTTTGTATCCAATTCTTGGTCACCTCAAAATATATCTAATTTTCACTACCATTCAGCTGAAGGGAACTATCATCATCCATAACTGTGTGTCCAATTCACAAAGTGCCTCCGCACACGTGACGGAGGCTCTGTAGTCATAGTGGTTTCTCCGCACTTATGGCAGGATCTTCATAATGAGAAACTGCAGCACAGAGATCTCGGTATAAGTGCAGATCTCCCACCACGAGTTTTAGTCCTCATTGTGCAACAATTATAGTAAGGAGATATCAGGGTCCCACTTTCCCCCTCTTATCTATCCATCCCACCATCCTGGTGGAGTCCGGGTGCGGGCCTTCTGGGAAATTTTGGGACCCCTTACTTCCAATTACTATTTTTGAAGGTTACTCTCTGGGGTAGGTTGAGCTAGCCATTATGGCTACTCTATTTGGCCTTCATCCAATGTATTTGATGCTTGCACTTAATCATAGGACTTGAAAGAAAAAACAGATAAAACAAGAAAGGGAGGGCAACCTAACATGCATTCAATCTTTAGCTAACCAAATAATGATTTTCCCATAACTCCCCAAATCTATATTTTTTAGAAAAGGGTTTCTTCTTTTTATCTCAATTATAAATTTTAAGGATTGAAGCTAACCACTCACCACGGAGCGGTGGGATTGGGGTAATCCATTTTAGACAAATCTCTCTCCTAGCCAAGAGGATCAAGATAAACACCAGATTTTCTTCCCGTTTTGTTAATTTGGCTACTGAGGGTATACCCACTACCCCAAATAACACTAAGTCAATACTCACAGTTAGCTGCTTTCCCATACCTCTTCTATCGTCTTACCCACTTCCTTCCAGAAACCGTCAAGATGGGGGCACTGCCAGACATATGCAGGTCATTGGCTGAAGTGTGGCTCAATCTTAAGAGCGGCAGACCCTGATGCAGAGGTCTAACCCGGGACCAGGGTTCAATTGCCCGCCTCGTCTCGGTACCTATTCTAATCATGGAGTCCCACTCTGCAACTCTGGGCAATAGCTTGCTTAATCTCCACAACAGCCACCACAATGCTAAGGATGCTTGGCCTCCACCTTGGGGGTGCCCAGAAGTGGACACCTCACAGGGAAAGCCAGGATGGGTTCCACAGCGGTATTCGTACGAGCGCCTTCAGACCCTTGCCGGTGAGTAGTGCGCTATACAAGTATCAATTTACAATTGGCCTTCATTAATCCACATTTTGGGCAGGACTTCACTGTGGATCCGCTGGATTTTGCTAGTTTTTCAGGCGTCCAATAAGCTCTATGGGTGGTGTATAAATGATTTATTTTTAATGCCGCAGATGTTACTATTGACCAGCATTTGCTCATTGATACTTGCCATAAGTAGTTTGTATCCAGCGTTGGCAGGTCTTTCCCCCAAATTCTCTCCGGTAACCGAAATTCCTCCTCCCCTGCAGCTATGAAAGCCCAGTACCAGAACGATATTTCCTTCTTGAAGGGTTTTTCCAGCATTTCCCTTTCCAAAAGTATGTTGCCTGTCTTAGCTTCCTTGACTGACTTTACCCAACTCAAGAGTTGATAATACTTGAATTTAGATAGTGAAGAGTTTGTGGTTTCATTCAGGATCTCCCACTCCATGATTTTGTTCTGATATAACAATTGTCCCCATGTTGTTATTCCTGCTGTTTTTAGGGGGGTTGAAAGGGAGTCTTTAAGGCACTCTGGTGTGGAAGGCGAGTCCCAAATTGGGGCGTTGTCACTGTGGAGTGGGATATTCACTGTAGATCTAATACAGTACCAACATTTAGCAGCCGCTCTCAGAATCTTCAGCTTAACTTTTTTGAAGAATTTCGGGTGACCTAATTTAAAAAGAAAGTGGCTGGTGTTATTTGTTAATTTCTGTTTATACAATGGGTAGTCTTCATAAGGGCCTAGCATAATTCTGGTATTTTTAAATTGGAATGCTCTGCAGTATTCTAAAATATCTGGGGTAGCTAGCCCTCCCTGGTTTTTGCTTCTCCTTATTTTGCTCCAAGCAATTCTAGGTTTTTTAGATGACCAAATAAAACTTGATAACTCTCCCTGGATTTTCTTTATGTGCTCCCTGTTGAACTCTAACGGAATGGCAGATTTGCTTGTTTCCCCCTTGGATACCGATCAACTTTCGGATCCGGAATGATATTAAAGTCCCCTCCCATAATAAGGGGGCCTGGTACTGAAATTAAATGAGTATATAGAGTCTGCAGGGGAGAAGGGTCGTCCAGGTTCGGGCCATAATAGCCCACCACCAACAGAGATTGGTTAAGCAGTCTGATGTTAGCTATCGCCCACCTTCCTTTTGGGTCTGTTTCTGCAGATTCTACCCTAGCTTTCAAAGATTTCTTGAATAAAATAGCAACTCCTTTTATAACACAATCTTGGTTAGTGCATATATACGAGTCCACCCACCTCAAGTTTTTCACAATATCCTCCCATTCTTTCTTTAGAAGGTGAGTTTCCTGTAGAATTATTATTTCGCTATCAATTGATTTCAAATATTCAAAGATCCTCCTTCGTCTACTCTTAGTGCGTAGTCCATTTACGTTCCAGGAAGTTATCTTTATCTGTTTCATCGTCATTTCTTTTTTCTGTATCGCCACCCCCCAGATTTCTCCTTTTTTTTTACATCTAATGCTTTGAAGAGGACATTTTTTTATTTTTATTTTTACCCTATCTTGCTCCCAACCCCCGTGCGTTTCCCCCACTTTTTTTTTACCCCTCTTTTCCTTTTTTATAAAAATATGTATATTGAAACTTAAGTGATAGTGAAAAAAAGAAAAAACAAAAGTGGGAGGATACACCCACCCTCCTTGGGGAAGCCTCCCTTTTTTCTCCTTTGGGCTCTATTTCTGGCCCCCTTTGAGCTCCTTACCTCAATTCATATTTTCTTGAAGTACGCTACCACTCTTTTAATTGTAAAACTAGTTTTTCTGATCTATGTATTACGTTTGTGTTAGTGACTGATCTTTATCTGGTCTCGCATTTGACCAATGAGCGCTTCCACTTCTATGGGGTCTCTAATATTGTGCATTTTGTTCCTCCACATTATTCTAAGGGAGGCAGGAAATTTCATTTGGATATTTGCACCTAATGATTTTAATTCCGGCATCAACTGACCTAGTTCCCACTGCCTGTCCTGGGTTGCTTTTGCAATGTCTGATTGGATTTTAAACAACCAGTTATCCTTGCTAATATCCCCCCCTTTCAGTGCCTCACTCAGGAATCGTTCTTTAAGTGTATAGGTCTTAAAGTTTACTAGAATTTTCCTCGGGTTCTTTTTCTCTTTCGGTTTGCCGAAAGGGTATCGATGTACCCGTTGAATGTCATCTCCTAGACCAAGTGATTTACTCCATGGAAAATGCTCTTCCAATAATGCGACCACAAATTTCTTTACATCTGAGCCTTCCTGTCCTTCCGGGACATTGAGAAGTCTGAGGTTGCATCTTCGAGATTGGTTTTCTAAAGCCTCCAGCTTCTCTTCAATATTTCTGTCCTTGGCTTTCAGGGTTCTAATTTCCTTCTGGGTTGTTTCTACCTTTTTATTCAGACCTTCCACCACTTCTTCTACTGCAGTGACTCTCTCTCCCAGGGCATTAAGCTTGACATCCAACATCTTGAATCTTTCATGAATCTTATTTTGGTTACCTTCTGAAATCTCGAACCTTGATCTAATTTCTTCCATCATCTTTTCCAAAAGAACGTCCGTGCTGTTTCGAGGATTAGCCTGCAAGGGTTCTGAGTCAATAACCTGGTTCCAGGAAGCAGTTTTAGGTAGATTTTTAGAAGAGTTGTTGCTTGGACTTTGTGCCGGGCTTTGGAGTGGGGTCGGAGCCGGACTAGGTACCAGACTAGGTGCCGGACTAGGAGTTATGCTGGGTACAGGGCTGGCTGGCTGGCTCAGGCTGGGAGAGGATACCTGACTCAGGGAGAGAACCGGGACCGGTTCATGAGTGGAGCATGTATCTTGTTCAATTGTCTCCACTTCCAAGCTTGCCAAGCCATTTATTGTACCATTCACTGCATCTGCCCTTATGGGATCGACTGTATTAGAATCCTGGCCATTTTCCATTTCCACTTCACTTCCAGATGCAACTGCCTCTTCTTGTTGCTTGCTTTTTTCCCGGCTGTTACCCCGATTTTGAATCTTAAAGTAAGACCTCAGTGACGGGGTAACTTTGATTTTGGGGGCCTTACCCTCAACGCTGGCCTCTTGTTTATCCCCTAGATGACCTTTTTTATTGTTAATTTTATTTACTTGAAGCTTTAGGGCTTTACGAGTGATTCTTCTAGTAATCTTAGGGACAACTGGCTGTTTAGTAACTAACGGGAGACTTGCTTTAAGGAATTGCCTATTCCTAAGGCAGTAAGAAGACCCACCCTTAACGTCAGGATTACCCAGGATCGGGACCAAACCTGTGTCTTTTTTATTTACTGCAAGATCTCCACCAGCACATTGAATGGCCCTTTTCTGGGGTCCCTTAGATTTTTCCTCACCCTCCCCGGGGGCGGTCAGACCTGACAGTACCCCTTTCTTTTGATTTAAAGACACCCCTACCGGAGCCACTACCGGAGCCACAACGCATACACTAGCTGCTGGCAATGGAGATGAGAGAGCTGCCTCATCAAGGATCAAATTTGGCCCCTCCACTTTTGCTGAGGAGACACTCACTTCACCTAAAAATGGATGCAGAGATGTCTGAGCTGTCAGGAGCTCTATCGTGTTTACGTCTGAGGCTAACAGGTCAAATCCTTTTGATAAAAAAAACTCGCTCTTGATACCGGGTACGGTTTGTTGGCCCAAGTTATGAGCGAGGCGCCCAGGCACTTCAAAAGCTGCAACCCCCTCGAACACACCAAATAATTCTGATACCGTTCCCGAGCCTGACCCTTCTCCTTTCGTGGCTGCGCGTAGAGCAGGACTGTCTCGTGTTGTTCTCCCAGCCTTTCCTCGCAGGAAAACTGAAACGCGGGTCACAGCCTTTCTACAGCAACGCTGTGCCTCTGAAGCCGCCTCCCACCAGCCAGCCAGTGAACGGAGTGCAGGACTGTTGCCACGGGAACCTCGCTTCGCCGGCCTTGCTCCCTCCTCTGGATATGCCGATTCCTCGGAGTTTGCGGCGTCCAGTACGACGGCCAAATCCAGACTTCCAGCCTGTGCTCCGACCACCATCTCACCCCCGGTAAGCTCCCATAACTTCGCCGCCGCCGCTGCCACCATCCCTTTGCGCACCACTCCCAGTTTCCAGTTTCTAGTGGTTCCGGCGTTTCAGGCTGACTTGGGGATCTGTTGAGGGACAAGGGTCGAGAGTCGAGAGACGAGGGTCGTTGCAGGAACGCCGCGAGGCTCCGTGGCTTTTTCACTGGCTGGCACTAGGAAAAATCTATAACACTTGATTCCGAGGACAGATTCACTGCCATGCGTGACATAGGTTTGGGTTTAGCGCTTACAGAGATCTAATTTTGCTCGTAGCAACTTCATCTCACAGTTTTTTTACTGAGAGAGGTGCGGAGCTCACGACTGGCTTAGCGTCCGGCGTCCATCTCCCCCCCCCCTCCTCCAGGCCCTAAATGTCTATAAATATGGATAGAGTACACAAATTAGAATTCAGATGATGTACCCTAAACAGGATTTGTGTGTCACTGATGTATGACTGATATTAAAAATCAAGTTTTCTAATGACATCCAGCTTTTGTCCAAGATATACATTGAATACGAATTTCATAAGTCATCGGAGTGAACAAAATCTTTCCATAGGTTTCTGCATCTGTCTTACAGGAAGGAAGAAAATAATTGAGCAGCATATTTATAGTATCATAGCCTCATGTTTCCCTATTGAGAGTAAAATACGATATTGAGAACTTTGGGCCAGATGTAGGTAATTCCTATTTACCGATTCATAAATACTGAATTTTACCGATTCGGTATTTATGAATCGGTAAATAGGAAGGTGGGAGATGTAGGTAATTCTTAAATTTGAATTACCGAATTGGTAACATTCGGTATTTACTGGTTCGGTAAATACCGAATTGGTATTGCCCATTGATTCCTAGGGGATTGAAGCCCATAGGAATCAATGGGCAATACCGATTCGGTATTTACCCAATCGGTAAATACCGAATCCTGCAAGGGTGCAGAGGGTGTCACTTTGACACCCTCTAGCACCCCAAATACAGGCATGTGTGCCATGTGGCACACAGACATGCCCTAAGGGCATGTCTGTGTGTCACATGGATAGATGTGAAATCGGACGGTGTCCAATCTCATCCCTTTAAGGCACACAAATTGATTGTCTTTCCCATTGAGGGAAAAAATATATGTACTTCCACTCAGTTCTGTGTTAATGAAATGTATAATTCATTTAATGAAATTATTTTTCTTTCATATTTGTCAACTTCTTTACATTTTTCATATGAATTGTAATCCAATGTGTTTCAGGCAATGTCATTATGTGATATCCAATGCATTTCGGGCATTTCACTCATGCCCTTCATCAGGGAATCGACACTGAAAACGAAATGTGATAGTGGTTTATCATATGGTAAAAGTAAGGGATAAAACTAAGCGATAAAACATAGTCATGATGATACATAAACATGATATGTGCAATGATACGTGTGGCTCCAAAAATAGTGTGCCAGGTATACGGATAGGGTGGTAAAGCATAGTCATGATGATACATTTCTTAAGTTAATAATTGTACTTCATATGCGCATAAGGCGTTCACTAATACAAATGATTTCAAAATGTTGTCACGGGTACACAAACGGGGTTTGGTGAAAAGGAAAAAAGAACAGCGTTTCACTCACAAGCCTTTCCTCGAGTAGTTGCATTTACATCTGTAAGGAAATGTAGAATGTGGGGTTAGCGTGTTGCCGAGCGCTTAACGCGGGAATGCTTACAAAGGGGCCGACAACCCTTCAGCTAGTGTAAACTAACCTGGTAAGTTTAAAGGTTCAAATCCGTGATGGAATCGTCTATGGCAACGGCACCGACGGGTGCCGGCAGCGTTTGGCTATGTTGTGGAAGTTCCGATCACGTGGGTGTAAACATGGTCAAAAGACTATCGGAGGCTTCAATGAGTATGTCTGGCGGGGAGGTTACTGCCGGTAAAGCGAGGGGTGGGGAATAGAGGTGGATTAAAAGGTAAAAATGATAATAGTAATAAAGAATGCTCACCTAAATGTTATATATTTAAATGCTTCACAATATCAATCACTTTAACGCATCTTCATCACCCCAAAGTTAACCACATGAGGGAAAGTGTTGGACTTTGTAGCGTCAGATTTAGTATACTTTGAGGGTTCATAATTAACTACTCCCAGAAAATTAAATATCACTTCACAATTTAAAAAAAAAGACTCCTTAAGAAAAATCGATATTAATTAGCCCAAAAACACGTGAGATAAATTGGGAGTACATGCCAAAAAATCATAAATTAATAAATGTAAAATATATAATTTAAAATAAAATACTTAAACACACATTAAATATATTTAGAAAAATGAAAACTCAAATATACATTTAAAACAATGCTACAATCCTCTAAGTTTTTTTCAAAAACATTTACGCTAAAGTTTATAAAAAACATTTTGCACAATATGCTTATTTAAAACAAAAAAAGAATAAATAGAATAAATGTAATAATAATTTAAATTTGGTTAGATAAACAAATTAATACTAATATGCCTGGCGGTATCTTGGTGCTAAATTATAGACGTTAATTGTTGCCCAAATCAATTATAATCATTTTATCAACCTTGGAAGGATGAAAGGCTGAGTGAAAGCAGACGAATTCAAACATCTGAATAGGAGGTCAAAAACAGATCTGGAAAGTGAAAAAAATTAGTGAACTATGCCATCAGACTAATACCATCTGTTTGGGGTCTACAACATATCTATCATCACATACATCAACAGTGGAGGCTTGAATATGACTACCATCACACAATATCACTCTGGGAACTTAAATCATGCTGTAATCATACACTATCTCCATGGGGACTTGGGCATGACTATAAAAACACACTATCTCTGTGGGACTTGGGTAACACAATAATTACACACTATATCTTTGGGCACTAGGGCATCCCTATATTCACACACTGTCTTTATGGGGCCATGAACATCCTAATAATCACACACTATCTTAGTGCGGACCTGGACATCCCCATAATCACACACTATCTTAGTGGGGATCTGGACATCCCCATAATCACACACTATCTCTGTGGGGACCTGGGCATCCCTATATTCAAACGCTGTCTCTGAGGGACCTGGACATCCCTATATTCCCACACCATTTCTGTGGGACCCTGGCATCCCAGTAATCACACACTGTTTCTGTGAGGACCTGGACATCGCTCTAATCCTATACTATTTCTGCTGTGACATGGGCATCCCAGTAATCATACACTGTCTCTGTGGGGACCTGGGCATCCCTATAAATACACGCTATCTGTGTGGAGACGTGGGCATTCCAGTAATCACACACAATTCAATTCTGTGGGACCTGGGCACCAATATGATGACAAATTATCTCTGTGGGACCTGGACATCATTATAATCAGTCACACATTATCACCGTAATCACACACTTTCTCTATGAGGACTTGAACGTGACCACAAAGGTGAACTATCTCAATGGGTACATGGGTAACACTATAATCATAGACTATTTTTATGAGGACCTGTATCCCCCTATACTCACACACTATCTCTGTGGAGACGTGAACATGACTTTAATCACACACTATCTTTTTGGAGACTTGAACATTACTATAATATCTTTGTGGACTCCTGGACATCTTATAATCACACACTATCTCTGTGGGGACTTCAATATGATTATCATAATGCACTATCTCTACAAGGACTTCATGACTTTCATAAAAGATTATCCCTACATGGGCTTCAATTGAACAGTCATCACACAGTTTCTCTACAGGTCTATAATCACTATTTCTATGAGGATGTGACATCCCTATTCTCCACACCATCTCTGTTGGGATCTGAGCTTCACTATAATCACAAATGTCTCTGCAGGACCTGAGCATGGATATAATGACACACTATCTATGCAGAGATCTGGCCATCACTACAAAAACATAGCATCTCTGCAGGGTCCTGAGCTTGACTATTATTATACAGTGTCTCTATGATTACTTGAACATAACTAACATAACACTCTCTAAATGTGGATATGAACCTACCTTTAATCACACACCCTCTCTGTGGGTATTTGAACATAACTATAATTACATATTACCTCTGGTAGGACTTGAGCATAAATATAACCCCACACTATCTCTAGTGGGACTTAAGAGTAACTTTAATTCAATGCAATATGTGTGCAGACATCAGCATTAGTGTAATGACACACAATGTTTACATTTAATTTAACATGACTATCACAATACACTATTTCTCTGGGGACTTGGGCATGACTAAAATCAAATATTGTATCCGTGGGGACCTTTGCATAACTTTAATCAGACACTACCTCTTGGAGGAGTTGATCATGACTATATTCACACACTATATATGTGATGACCTGAGCGTCAGTCTAATGACATACTACCACATATGACTTTAACATAACTATCATCACACACTCTCTCTGTGGGAACTTAAATATTTCTATAATCACACACTATCTCTGTATGGACTTGAGTATTACTATAATCAGACACTATCTTGGTGGGGACTTGAAAACAAATATATTCACACATTATGTCTATAGGGACAGGAGAGTGAGTAAATTAAATGCTATCTTTGTAGCGACTTAGGCATCAATATAATCACATAATATCTTTGTGGGGACCTGTACATCAGTATAATCACACACTATCTCTGTACTGTAATCACATGCCATATACTTTGGAATCATTAAAATCCAGTGTATGTATGTACCCAGGCCACATGGGGTAGCTCCTATCTGACTAAACGTTTGTGTAATTTAGGTATAGCACTGAAAAAAAGCATTTAGCAATATGTTCATTACTGTTTTCAATTGCAAATGAAACGTTTGGAATGAGTCGTCACAAGGTTAGTAACATGTTCAAGTCCCCATAAGAATGCGTCTGTGCACATGATGAAATAAAGAGGGATGAGGAACATGGCGGCAGGTTAACGGCCGGTTAACTGTTTAACCATGGGCCCTGCATCACTGAGACCCTGAACAGCACTTAGCTGAGTCGCACTGCGGACACCCACAGAGACGCAGCCGAAGGATGCGGCCTGTAGAAAACATTTCACAGCCTATCAGGAAAGAGGGCAACATGCCCTTGAGCTGCTTTTTTGCTTCTTTCCCCACAGTAGCAGCCTGCCTCCCTCAGTGACCAGTGGTTGCTGGCATCCTTGCAGCTACCTCCGGATCGGCGAGCTGCAGCCCAGTTCCACCACCAGGTCACAAGCGGAAGCATCAGCACAAGTTTCCGGGCTGATTGTGCTCAGTAGAGGCATCCACACTATGTGCCCCAAAAGGATCCCTCTCTCAGGCGCAAAGGAGAAAGGACAGGGGAGAATAACAAAGAGACCCAGCAAGGTGGACAAGACTGGACCAACCCCAGCTACAGAAGGGAAACCCTCAAGGTATTTCTTATTATATACTAAGGAATTCAAGGGTATATTTCAATTTAGGGCTTTCTAGAGCAGAGGGCTCCGATATACCCCCAATACCTTTTCCTACTTCTATACCTACATCCACATGCACTGTATTTCCTAGCTCACTGCCTCATACAATTGAAGCAACCCTGATAGTTAAAGAGTCCCTACTTGAATGTAAACTAAGGAAAAAGGTTGGGAGAAAACTGGTACCACCTCTAGATCCTCCACCCAGAAAGACTAAAATTACTCCTTCGTTAAGATAATATTTTAAGGTTCAAGGGAAGGAGGAATACTCTACACCCACTATACTCAGTACACTCACTACTTTGCCCCAAACAACCATCCGTAGAGGACTGACATCGTTAACAACAGACCGCAGAAATCCCAGATGTCAGGAGGGGCTCTTGCTTTCTAACCAATTCCAAGTACTAGGGGAAAGCTCAATACACCCTGAGTCTACACCAGAGATGGACTCAGAAGTCCCAGAAATGGTAACAGCTACCACAGCAGAAGAAAACACATCTGTCCCCCACCCACTGCAAGACACTGGAGGTCTACTGCGCGCTCTCTCGGAAGGGATAAAAAATAGGTTTACGCTTTCTGGGACAAATCAAGCAAACATTTGTGATGTTTTGAAAGTTTAGAAAATAAACTCACAAGTCTCTCTAAAAAATAGGGAACCTAGAAGCGACATTGGAGACAGTGCAAGAGGAATCTGCAGACAACACTAGAGAAATAGCAGATCTTAAGGCTAGCAAGAGGTTACTCCAGCAAAAAGTTGATGTTTTAGAAATTAATTCTAGGAAAAATAATCTAAGGATTCTATATATTCCTGAGGGGAAAGAAGGGGGGACCTGAAGGAATTTGTTATAACCTTGATAAAAGAGTTCATACCCTCTGCTAGGACACTAGATCTCCACCAGGACATACAGCGGGTACATAGGGTTCCGTTCAGGAAGAACCCCAACATAACCAAGCCTAGAAAAATCCTGGTAAACTTCAATACCTATGTGATAAAAGAAAAGGTAATCACAGAGGGCTTAAAGATGGCCACATTTACAAAAGATGATTGGTCCTTCCGCATCTGATCAGATATAGCCAGGGAGACTCAGAACCGGCAGTGGGAACTAGGGAACCACATACAGGATCTTAGATCATTAGGCGCTATGGCATAACTAAAATTCCCTGCCATATTAAGAATAATGTGGAACAACAAGATGTTTAAGTTAAAATATCATGATGAAGTTTCAAACCTGATAGAAAAAATGAAAGCTAAGGGCTAGGTTTGGTCAACATGAAGAATCAGCTATAACTAACACGGAGAGGTGAGGGCAAAAGGCAAAATATAAATGCCCAATTTGGTCAAAGGGAGGGTTCCTCAGGGTGGGAGGGGTTACCATAGATACACTAATGTCAATAATTTACGGTGTGGACTGCAGTCCAAAAAAAATACGGGTCCCCATGTACAGCAAATATATTGATATCAAAGAGTGCAAAGGAAGGGTGTCCCTCTCTGAATAACTAACACTACCCATAGCCTCTGGATACTAAGCTGGAATGCAAATGGGCTAAGGGTGCCATCCAGAAAAAGGAGAATTTCGCTGTTTTTAAAACAACCAAACAGCGAAATATTAATGTTGCAAGAGACGCATCTTCAGAAAGCAGAGTGGGAAGGAATTGTCAAAGGCCAGAACTGGATCAACTAGTATGCATGTGCAAATCAAAATTGCAATGTAAAGGGGGTAGCGATCTTAATAAAAAATACAGTGCAGGCCAAAATATTAGAGGTCATTGCAGACCCTAAGAGGAGATGGTTGATAGTTATTGTAAACATCAATACTATTAAATACTCTGTGATCACTTATTACGGCCCAAATGTCGACAATCCCTCCTCCCTGCATGATCTATTTCAAGTATTACTAGACAATGAAAATACTATTATAATGTCTGGCGATTTTAATGTATTACTTGATCCTGTCTTAGATAAATCCTCCACATGACCTATGGTAAACAAAATTGAGCAAGACTATACAAAATGTAATGAAGTGTATGGGGCTGATAGATCCCTGGTAGGGTAAGGCGGGCAGCAATAAGGGTTACACTTTCCACAATAAAAAAAATGGACATGCATCACTCATAGATTCTGTTTTAATTGATACTAGGTTAGGCAACAACATTGCAGCAATCACACATCAACCTGAACACATGTCAGATCACTCTGCAGTGAGACTCGTCTTAACTCTAGATAGTGCAATGCCGAATCTGAGATTGACAGAAAGCCCGGTAGGCCCTCGTGTCTCTGCCCCCTGCCCTCTCCCTACCGTGGGTCAGCGAGGGCACAGTCGACCAGAGAAGGGCACACACAGACTGGGCCATGCCACGGGGGCCGGTGCCTGAGGGATAGAGAGTGTGGGGGAGAGCGGCTGGCATGAAAGGCTGCCCCGGGAAGACAGCGCGCCTAGAGACAGCAGCAGGAGAGTTGCGAATCCTTAATTTTGCAGGCTGGAGTGGATGGGCTGGATCTGCTGACATCAGGGCTTCCTACCAAAGAGGCACATACACAGGGCTGCCTTAAAGTGATATCCTGCAGGGACCCTGCTGGGTGTACCGTGGGGGAGGCCAAACATACAAAGTTCATGGTATCAGTGACTGAGAAGTGTGAGACGGGAAGAACCCATAGTACTGGTGTGGACAAGACCAGAACTATACCAGGTATCGGCCCGCAGTCATTCATCATTTTTCAGCAACAATATATAAACACTATCCAATAACAGACTGGCTCCTGAGCAAAGGGTGTTCTGATAGAGGGGCCCAACACAAAGGTCCCTGGAACCCACATTGACACCCGCAGGGGGGTAGCGCTACCCTGGCGCCATAACACTTGCGAGTAGGCCCTGAGTCAAGCCAGCGACGTTCACAAGTGACCCACGGGGATTGTGTGCTTGTGCATGGCTGAGTGTGTGATGGTGTGGACATGTAATTGGGTGTTTTTGTACTAGAGCATGTGATTCTAGGTGTGCGCGTGTTGGTGCGCGCAGATGTTTCTCTATGTGTGCTTATGTCTGTACGTGTGATGGTGTGTGCATGTACTTGAGTGTTTTTGTACTAGAACATGGGATTGTATGTGTGCTTCTGAGTGTGGATGCTTCTGTATGCGTGCTTGTGTGCGCCCTCTGTTTCTCATATGAGTGTTTGCGCACATTTGTGTGTGCTTGTGCATGTCTGTGTGTTTGATGGTGTGTGTGCATGTAGTGCGTATACGTCCTTGGGTATTTTTGTTCTGGAGCTTGTGATTTTATGTGTTCTTGTGTTTTTGGTAGTTTCTGTATGTGTGCTTGTGGGTGTGCATCTGTGCGTATATGAGAGTGTGAGCACATTTGTGTGTGCTTGTGCATGTCTGTGCATGTGATGGTGTTTGCGTGTGCATGTACTTGGGTGTTTTTGTACTAGAGCATGGGATTTTATGTGTACTTGTGTTTTTGGATGTCTCTGCCTATGTGCTTGTGTGTGTGTGTATGTGCACATATGAGAGTGTGTGCCCACATTTGTATGTGCTTGTGCATGGCTGTGCATGTGATGGTGTGTGCACACTGGATTTGTTATTCCCTGGCAACCACTGTCCTGTAAATTGACTCTAACTGCCAGATGCCTGGCCTTAAGATGGCCACCAGTGTACAGTACAGTCCCCTGCCTGACGCCAAGATGGCTTCCATAGTGGTCCCCTCCACGTTGTTTTACTTCCCTGGGACAAAAATTGGACAGTGATCAGACCTTGAACCTATCCCCTAACCTGCTTACACATCAGGACTTGGAACCTGTGGAACTTACCCCAGATTCCCGGTGGAGCTACCATATAGCTAAAGAGGAGATGGGTTGTGGACTCCCCCCTGCCATCACCTACCCAGCCGGACCTTGGGCAGATTTTCCCGTCGTCTCTACGTTCTATTGTCCTCCTACCCCTTTACCCTATCCCTTTACCCTTCCATGTGCCAATCACCTTGTCCCCTATGTTCTTTAAATGCTTTTCTTGATACTTATGTAATTTTTAACTGATGTAAATTGCAACATTATTGTTCCTTAAGTAAAGCGCTCTGTTTCCTTCAGGTCCAGGAAGCACTTTATAATAACTCATTAATTTAAATTTGTTTCCATTTAGTACTCTTTCTCTCTTTGTCTACTTCCCTAGCTCCTATCCCCTCTCCCCTGAATCTCTCACCATGCCTGCTAGTCTGCCTAGCCCCATGTCCTTTGTGCCCTTTGACTAAGCACTCCTTCTCCCCTTGTTGGGGAAAGATCCAATATTTATACTTTGGAGTCTCAATCAATCAATCATGCCATTTGTATAGCGCACTACTCACCCGGGAGGGTCTCAAGGCGCTTGGGGGGAGGGGTATGCTACTGCTCGAACAGCCAGGTCTTGAGTTGTTTCCTGAAGGCGAGATGGTCCTGGGTCAGCCGAAGGTGGATGGGGAGGGAGTTCCAAGTCTTGGCAGCCAGGTAAGAGAAGGATCTTCCTCCGGAGGTGGCTCTTCGGATGCGTGGTACGGCTGCGAGGGCGAGGCTGGTGGACCGTAGCTGGCGGGTGGGCGTGTAGAAGGTCAGGCGGTCGTTGAGGTACTTGGGGCCCAGGTTGTGGAGAGACTTGTGTGCGTGGGTGAGGAGCCGGAACGTGATCCTCTTGTCGACGGGGAGCCAGTGCAGGTTCCTCAGGTGGCTGGAGATGTGGCTGCGTCGGGGGACATCCAGGATGAGTCGGGCGGAGGCGTTCTGGATGCGCTGGAGTCTTTTCTGTAGCTTGGCTGTGGTTCCGGCGTAGAGGGCGTTTCCGTAGTCCAGTCAGCTGGTGAGGAGTGCCTGGGTGACAGTCTTCCTGGTCTCGGTCGGGATCCAGCGGAAGATCTTGCGAAGCATACGCAGGGTGTTGAAGCACGATGAGGAGACGGCGTTGACTTGTCTGGTCATCGAGAGGGAGGGGCCCAGGATGAAGCCCAGGTTGCGTGCGTGGTCGGTTGGTTTGGGTGCGGTGCCCAGGGCTGGGGGCCACCAGGATTCGTCCCAGACCGAGGGCGAAGATCCCAGGATGAGGACTTCCGTCTTGTCCGAGTTCAGTTTCAGGCGGCTGTCCTTCATCCACTCGGCGACGTCTTTCATCCCTTCGTGTAGGCAGGTTCTGGCGGTGTCGGGGTCTCTGGTGAGGGAGAGGATCAGCTGGGTGTCGTCGGCGTAAGAGATGATGTTGAGGTTGTGCTGGCGTGCGATGGCTGCGAGAGGTTTCATGTAGATGTCGAAGAGGGTGGGGCTGAGTGAAGATCCTTGCGGGACGCCGCAGATGACTTCGGTGGCCTCAGAGCGAAACGGGGGGAGGCGGACTCTTTGTGTTCTTCCGGCGAGGAACGAGATGATCCACTCCAGTGCCTTCTCTTGGATACCGATGTTGCTGAGGCGCTGGACTAGGGTGCGGTGGCAGACCGTGTCGAACGCAGCAGAGAGGTCCAGGAGGATGAGGGCCACTGTTTCCCCCTTGTCGAGCAGGGTCCGGATGTCGTCGGTGGCTGCGATGAGGGCGGTCTCGGTGCTGTGGTTGAGTCTGAAGCCGGACTGCAAGGGGTCGAGGGATCCGTTTGTCTCGAGGAAGGCGGTCAGCTGTCTGTTGACGATCTTCTCGATGACTTTAGCATGACTTTATCATGGGGCGGATGTTTTTGAGATCGGTGGGGTCCGCTATAGGTTTCTTCAGGAGGGCGCTGATCTCGGCGTGCTTCCAGCTCTCCGGGAAGGTGGCGGTGTTGAAGGAGGCGTTGATGATGTTCCGGAGTTGGGGTGCGATGGTGGAGTCGGCCTTGTTGAAGACGTGGTGTGGGCAGGGGTTGGCCGGTGATCCGGAGTGGATGGTGTTCATCGTGCGGGCTGTGTCTTCGGTGGTCACCGTGGTCCAGGTGCGAAGGGTGGCGGTGGGGGGCGTTGGTTCGATGGTTGGGTGCGTGGGTGGGGCGCCGAAGCTGTTGTGGATGTCGGCGATCTTGCGGTGGAAGAACGAGGCGAGGGAGTCGCAGAGGTCTTGTGACGGAGTGATGTCGTTGGTGCCGGTGCTGGGGTTGGAGAACTCCTTGACGATAGTGAAGAGCTCTTTGCTGTCGTGGGCGTTGTTGTCCAGTCGTTCCTTCAGGGATTTCTTCTTGGTGGTGCGGATGAGCTGGTGGTGCTTGCGGGTAGCGTGTTTGAGGGCAGTCATGTTGTCGGTGGTCCAGTCGAGGAGCCAGGCTTTCTCGAGGGTGCGGCAGGTCTTCTTGGAGTCTTTGAGGTCGTCGGTGAACCAGGATGCCTTCTTGCTTCTGGGTCTCCTGGGAGGGTTCTTTAGTGGCGTGAGGTCGTCGGCGCAGGCGGTCAGCCACTGTGTGAAGTTGCGAGCTGCTTCGTTGGGGTCCGTTGTGTTGGCGGGTGGGCTCTGACTGAGGGAGGTGGTGAGCTGGTCTGCGGTGATCTTGCTTCAATTCCTGTGAGGTACCTGTTGCGGGTGGTGGTGGGTCGTGAATCTTTTGAAGCTGAAGTGGACGCAGCTGTGGTCGGTCCAGTGGAGTCCGGTGGCGTGGCTGAAGGTGATGTACTTGCTGGAAGAGAAGACGGGATCAAGCGTGTGGCCGGCGTAGTGGGTGGGGGTGTTGACCAGTTGCTTGAGTCCGAGGTTGGCGAGGTTTTCCAGCAGGGCGGTGGTGTTGCGGTCCTTGTTGTTCTCCAGGTGGAAGTTGAGTCTCAGCAAACCAGCTGAGAGAGTCCACTGTGCCAAGGGAGCCACTCACAGCTGAGGTATGGTATGGCACCCCTTGCCAAAGCACTCCCTCTCCCCTTTTTGGGTAGGATCCAGTATGTAGGCCTTAGAGTCTCAGAGACCCCTCTGAGAGAGTCCACTGCGTAAAGGGTAACCTCCCGCAACAGAGATAGAGAAGTGATAGAGAAGTGGGATAACAGCTTACTGGACTTTGGACATTGCTTTGACTCGTCTACCGGTTTGTGTCCCTTGTCGCACTTCCCCTCCTCTTTCCATGCTGTGTCTGTCACCCTCCTCTTCTCTTTCCCCCTCATTACCTCTCCCCTGAATCTTTCCCCTTGCCTACTTTTCCCCTTACATATTTGTGCTAATTGTTTTATCTCAACCTTACAAGTAACTATGTAGCCATGCTCTAATAACTGTGTAACCTTTGTAACAATGTAACCTGTAAATATAATGTGATGCTCATGTAAAGCACTTTGATACCTCCGGGTCTAGCCAGCGCTATATAAAACCTTTAAAATAAATATATAAAAAAATAAAAAATAAAGGAAATTCTGCTCAGCCAGGTATAATCTGGGATACGTACAAGGTTTTCTTGCGAGAGCAAATTGATAAGCTATGTCACACAGAGTAGAAGGGAAGCTAACCTCAGAATAACTGGGCAAAAGAGGGTAATAGCCACTGGGCTCTCTGACCTGAATAATGCAACTGGTGGCGAAGAGGCTACCAAGATTCAAAAACAGATAGATGAAACCAAAAAAGTACTCTCAGAATATCTAGATGAGATCATACAACAAAATGGGAATGCTAGTCAATTCACATACTACGAATACGGAAAGGGGTGTGGGAAGTTACTGGCATGAAAGGCAAGAAGGAATTTGAGCAGAAATACTATCAAAGAAATCATAGTTGAAGAAACAGGGGAAATGTCTTAAAACTATCAAGTTATCGGGAGAGCCTACACTGTTTTCTTTCAGAACTTGTATGGGGACGACTGTCCTGCAACAAAATCCCAGATTGAGAGTTGGCTAAGCCTAGACTCAGTCCCCAAACTTGCAGCAGACAGGGAACAATATCTCAAGAACTAAATAACCCCCGACAAAGTCTTCAAAGCCATCAAGAATTCAAAAACTGGGAAAGCCCAAGGCCCCGATTGGCATTCCGATTTAATAAGCTCTAGCGGAGGAAATAGTCCCAGAATTGACCTCGCTGTTCAATCATAATACATAGAAAATAATACTATTCCTGACACGTAGAACAATGCTACAATAACCTCAATCCTCAAACCAAATAAAAATACCAAAGGATGTGAATCTTATAGCCCAATCTCATTACTCAACAATGATTACAAGTTTTTCACAAATATCCTGGCCAAAAGACTGGGTGGAGTTATAGGAGAGCAAATCAACACCTCTCAAAAAGGGGTTTTGACAAGCAGACACTTACACAAGTTGGTTAACGACCTGGTCTGTGAGATCTATTTAGCCACTGTTCAACAACATCCATTAGCCATAATGATGGTCAATGCCGCTAAGGCATTTGATAGGGTGAGTTGGACCTTCTTATATGAAGTTCTCAAGCTTAACAGGGTGGGCAATAATTTCTTACATACTATTCAAAAAATATATAGAACTCCAAAAGCAAGAATTCTGGTTAATGGTACACTAACACCTGTGATGGAGATAGGCAGAGGCTGCCCCCTTTCACAACTAATGTTCAATCTATATAATGAACCATTGGCCAGAAGAATCAGAAGGGAACAGCAAATCTCACCATTTCAATATCAAGAATGGACTAAGTAAGAGACCCTCGATGCTGATGATCTAATGATATTCACATAAGATCTTGTAGGGGCTTATCCCATCATTATGGATATATTAACAGAATTTGGGAAAGCGTTGGGAAATGTAATACATGAAGGGAACATCGAGATAATGGCATGGAACATCTCTTTAGACACAACACTAAAAAAGCTAGAGAAGAATGAGATTAGGTACCTAAGTGTACAAATTACACAAGATAAAGATATCATGGCACAGATCAATTGGGCAAAATTCACTAAAGAAACCAGCAAGCTCCTAAAACGTTGGTCTCACCTTCCGCTCTCGATCATAGGCAGAACTAACCTAATTAAAAGGAATCTCCTCCAGAATGTACTTTCCTGTATAATGCACTTCCCCTTCATTTTGAGGCCAAATGTATGAGGAAGGTACAGAGTGAGCTAGGCAGTTTTATTTGGAACAATAAAGCTATTACAACATCTTGGAAGTAGCTGCGGAAAAAGAAAATTGATGGAAGATTGCCCTTGCCAGAACTTCAGATATACTGCTGGTCCTTCCAATTAAAACATTTCAAAGTTTTATTAACAGATAACTATGAATTGGGGACGTCCATTAATGGAAGACTTGGCAGACCAAAGATCAGGGTTTCTATTCAAATTTGGGCATCCCAAATACTTTAAAAAGTGCGACTCAGGGTCTTGATCACAGCTTGCAGAGTATGGATACAGGTCAGAAGACTTCTTGGAATTTCCTACTATTGTCAATTGACCCCAATCTGGGATTCTCCGGGAACTTGAGCATGTTTATTGGCAACACCACTTATTCAGGCCGGAATAGAAAAATGGGGCCAACTGTTAGGGGATTAGAACATTATCTCTTGGGATCACCTCACTCAGGAAACAAACAATACGCTCCCAAGGTTTAAATATTTACAACTAACAAGGTGGGCTCATGAACAACCAGATGTAGGTCAGGCCATGGATTGGGTAAAACAAATCGGTGACATTAATGTGCAAAAAAAGAGATCTCAATCTGGTACTGGATGCTGATACAAGCAGAAGATGGCCCCAATACCTTAGAAGAGAGTTATCCTTGCAGCTGATATACCATCCTTGTGGCAAGTAT
Organism: Lissotriton helveticus; assembly: GCF_964261635.1. Classification (NCBI taxonomy): domain Eukaryota; kingdom Metazoa; phylum Chordata; class Amphibia; order Caudata; family Salamandridae; genus Lissotriton; species Lissotriton helveticus. Next base: position 481,661,498 of record NC_136067.1, read on the forward strand.
CTATGGCTACTCTTTGGTCCTTCATCAGATATGCCCCATTAAGAAAGAACCATTTGTTTACTTCCCATAGGGTATATTGGTCTCCCTTGAAATTCTCTAAAATATGAGAAGGAACTAAACATTGCCTGAAGTGCAACTACGATAAAGCAGATGATATCCACATGTTCCAGCAATGCTCAGAAATTCAACCCTTTTGGCAAGAAGTGAGTAAGGTACTAACTATCCTAATGAAAAGAAGAATAGAGGTAAGCTTATCACTTATTGTCTTTGGGGTCTTAGAAGATTACAACCTTGTGGGGAGACCTAGGAATTTCCAAGAACAATTCCTACTCACTCTGATAATTATTGCACGTAGGGAAATCTGCATTAAGTGGGTCTCACGATTACCTCCAACTTGGTCTGAATGGTTAACAGCTGAACGTTTTGGCAATCTTGATCGCTTAAGAGGTTCACCAAATCGAATTAAAACTTGAGAGCCACTAGTCACATACATATTGGAATTAGCACACAGGAATCGGTCCAATGATTAAGACACTCGCCTCCAGAGAGACCTTTTGCGGGTGATTTTATTATCTCTCCCAAATGGAGCATCAAGAGCAATTTTGCCCAGCAGGCTGCGGGCTTGGGGCGCTAGTACCATATAACACACTAGTCATATGCCTTTGCAAGTTGTCACATATGGGGATTAAAAAAAAATGATGAAATAAAGCTTTATTTGCAAATTTGAAGCAGGATCCCATATCTAGATTTGTTTTCTTAACAATTTTCTGAAATTATGATTTAAGACCATTGGAAAAGGTTTGTCCCTACAAGACAGGTATCTGCACATAGTCCCCAAAAGGATGGTAATGTGTGTGTGTGTGTGTATGTGTGTGTGTTTGTGTGTTGCACCTGTGGCAACAGTGAAACTCGGAATCCCTCTCTTGTTTTTTGGGGGTTGCCTTCGAGTCTTCTTGTTACACTCCTCATGAAGCTTGCCTTCCCCTTGACTCTAAAATACAGTTTGTGCTTTGCAATCTGTAGGCCTTCTAGTCTCCTGCATGAACAAAAGGAAAAAGCTGAGCTCAAAACTCCTGCTTACCTACCAGACCAGTTCAGATGGGCACCCAATAGTGATGGGTATTCCCAAGAAGAATGCAGATGCACCACCAAATTTTGCAATACAGTATAACTTGTATTTTAACAATCATATTTGGATAACTAGGTGGGTTGGTTCACTCCCAACTTAGAAGACAAAACATTTAAATATCTGATAACCTGGTTTTCGGGGCAGAAGTACTGTTTGCAAGGCATTTAGCAGTACTGTGTTATACTCATTCCTTCGTTTGCTTCCACGACAGATTGATTACGAATGATTTGCTGCTGATAGCCCAGATGAATGTTGTCCTTGTGTAGCGTTTGTCTTTGTTAAACCTGTCCCAAATTTCCCTTTTCCATCCGTTCATCAAACCCCCAACCCTCTTACCCCAGCCTGTATGGATCACACACTTGGTAGGGTGGATATGGTGAAAGTAACATCTAGTCACTGCAGGAGTTTCTAAGCAATAGCCCACAATAGCTCCATTTACCCACCCACACATTAAAGTGACCAATATTTGTGCTGTACGACAAAGAACATCAGTCATCAATGTCTACTGGTAGCTTCCTATTGCTCAAGTTACTACAATGGCTTTTTTTGTTGTTTTATCACTATCAGGAATCCTAGTTGTTTCTTCATGTAGTAGTCTGGTCTCAATTCTTTGTAAAGCGTTGATATAACCCACTGACTCTGTGTTTTTATTTACATTTAGCTGCCTGCAGTGGATAATCCTTCTTATTATTCGTACAGCTGGAGCTCACCTGAGTGGAAGTGGGACCTCGCTTGTTAAGTTGTGATGCTATTCCTGTTGTTGCTTCATCTATATTCAGGTTTGTCAACTATAGAGTGAAGTCAACTAGTTAAGTTTGCTAGTAAGTAAGTAACCAACTGCTTCTGTAAGTAATCACTTATCTATGTTGGTGTAGACAATATATGTCATGGCAGCATCCCCCCTAATGTTCAAGATAGTTAGAGAGGTATAACTGTAACTAAGGGGCAAAATCACTCTTACAAGCACACCAACAAGCTGCATAACAACTGAAGGCAGCTGCACAAAGTAAAAGTAAAACAAGCTACATCAGGCATAATATGATAAAATATAATATGTTTCTACTGCATTTCTTTTGCTAACAAACCCACCCTCTCCACCCACTGCAGGCCCACTCCTCTCTCCAAACAAACTGACTTAACCACCAATGTCCAAATATCTGAAATGTCCAATGGATTAAAAGACTTGGTCCTAACTCCTTTCCCACCCTCTCCACCCACAACAAGTCCCTCCCACATCACAAAAAATTAAAAAAGGACTAGAAGAGGGCATTGTCTATTTGAATCCAGAGCTAGCCCAGACTCTTCTCCATCCTCACAAGTCAGTTCTCCATAACATCCAGCCACTGCAGGATGTGCTGCAGTAATGGCCTGTCAGAGCAGGAGGGGGTAGCAGCAGCTGTGGTGGTCAGCTGGTGGCGGTGCCTGTGATGGTACATCCAGGAGGCTGAAGGTTAAGGGAGACCGGCTGCTCTTGGGTCCAGCTGAGACTGAAAGGTAGCTATTTCTGCCTCTTCTTCCTACAGGACCACCAGCCACCGATATTCCTGCTGGATTCGGTCAAGCCTCTGCCACCACAAAATGACTTCTATCTCCTGCCTGGTGGGTGGGACTGTTAGACCAGCAGGAGTAGCTATATTGAGAAAAATGAAAAAGACAAATTTGTAAATAAATGCTCTGTGTAAACAATTGTTATAAATTAGCAGGTGGCACAATCGCAGTACATTGCTGGCCCCCTAGGGCCATTGGAATTTGATTTGATTATGATTAGGAGAGTCTCAGAGTCAATTTTATCTTTTAACCACAAATACTTCACATAAAAAGCACTGACTGTTTGGCAGAAGAGTATAAACAGAATAAGAATAACACCAGATTAAACAAAACAGTGATTTGATTTTTTTTTATACATTGAGTTGTAAAATAAATTACCTTTCATTGATGAGTAAGCCATTATGCCCTAGGGAGTACAAGTTGTGGGTTGTGCTAAATTAACAGCCATAATCACTGCTAGCCAGCACATCAGATATGTTGCTACTGTCAGCAGTTGGGTCGGCTGTACTTGGCAATTAGCTATTTTTTATTCCAATGGAGCAGCTCTTCTCCAAATATCTTTCCCTTTCTACCCAGACTCCAAAGAGGCAGATGAATAATAAAGAATATACTATGTCACACACCTCATGTATGAAATATGGTTATCATGTCTGTTATAAGTAGACATTTGGGAAAATAATGCACTGAAAATCTGAAGTCTAAGTTTAGACCTAAAGTCTTAGGGCCTCATTTACTAGTTTTTGGCACAGGGCAGCGCAGCTAGTCACTTTGTTGCGCTGCCCTGCGTCAAAAAGAAAGGGCATGAATGCACCATATTAATGATATACAGCTCATTCCTGTCTTTTCCCACTGTGCTGGACCCGACTTGGCTGCCTTGAGCCAATGCAGGCACTCTTGCACCACGGTGCAAGAGTGTCTGCATTGTTGGCATGATTATTTTAATGCAGCAAGGTGTACCTTCCATTCACACAAAATAATCACAAGAGGCGTTTTCCTCGTTCTATGTGTGCATGTGCTGCAGAATGCAGCACACATGGAAAGAGGAAAAAACTAGAAGAAACTAAAATATTTCTCATCATTATACCTGCTCTGAGGAGGCGTAAGGTTTTGACTCTGCCCCAGGTTTATGTGAGTTTGAGACTAACTTTAAGTCCTTCACAAAAATAATCCCCCTTGCAACAGAGGTACCTTTGCACCATGGTGTAAAGGTGCCTGTGTTGGTGTTAGACTGCGGAAACTGTGCCAGAGCAGGAGGAAAGTAGAGGAATGTGCCTCATGCCATAGATACGGCACATCCCTGCCCTTTCACTTTAACAGAGGGGAGTGCAGCAAGGTGACTGCACTACCCCTGCATAAAATGCCCATAAATGTGCTCCAAAGTTTAGACCTAAAGTCTAATTTAAGACCTAAAGTCTAGGTTTAGTACTAAAGTCTAACTTTAGACTTGAATTTTAACTTTAGCTCTTAAGTCTAACTTTAGACTTCAGGTCTAAACTTAGGCTTAAGGTCTAAACTTAGGGCATGATTCACAACGCTACAGTTAGACTTCAGGGCTAAGTTTAGACCAAAAGTCCAATTTTACTTTACTGCTTTTGTTGTGCTGAAAGTATGGCTCTGAATGACCAGGAAATTGCTGACTTCCTGTTCCTTTAAGTAATCTTCTACCTGTTGCTGTAGACAAAGTTCTACACCCTGATGGCAGAGCCTCATCTGACATGCAGAAAATGTCCCACGAATGGGGAAGAGAATACTTCATACTTAGACGAGAGAGCTCCATATGTGGGGGGGGAGACCCTTGTGTGTATAGCTACCCTAAAAACTGTTGGGAATCAAAGAAATTGTTACAGAAAGTGGTTATGTATGTGATTTGTGTGACAAATGAAGGTCAGTAGTTTCAATGTTCCAAAAAGCGTACTGTGTTATGTGATAGATTATATCTTTGTGTTTTATGTGAAAGTATTTGAATGTTATTGAAAGTGTACTGTCATTTTAATATTGACATGAGCATAGCACGTTTATTAATGACAGCTTGTAGATTATACTGTTGTCCCTGTGGGGTATAGATCATCAGTGTAGTAGTCCAGCACTCATCCTTGAAAAAACAGTGTCAATACACAAAATTGCAGCAACCTCACTAGAAGCTCAAGTGAAAAAGGAGTTTCCTAGTTGATCATGTACCTGTATATCCAGTTCATTGTTCTGTACTCCACCCCGGGTACATGAATGTAGCCGTGGATCAGGGGAATGGCTTATATGTACACCATGTTAAGTGGAACACACAAGAGGCTACTACAGTCTTGCACAGTTCAAATTTCTGGGCAGTACACTAGCATTGTTCATGAATGTTGAACACATCTGAATCTCTATTTAAGGATTCCAATTATGTATTCAATGATGGTTTGTAAATAAGGTGCATGCACTAATGACCTCTGTTGAGGTTGTGTGGTTGGACATCTGCATGGTGCGAGGAGATGAGGAGAAAGAGCATACCTGGCATCACCTGCACCGAAGAGAGTGATATTTCTTAACAGGGAGGTCTATTCTAAATGTAATACATACAGACAATGAATATCATGGTAATGTATGTATTGTGTTCTAATGAGTCATATGTAAATATGTTTGAGATCCTACCCTCTAGATGGACATGTAGCCCCAGTGTGAGTTGTTCTTACTTACCAATCAACCCTTCCCACCAATATACCCAGCAACCAACTGACAGACAAAGAGGTGACTGACAAGAGATGTAGCTGTCATGTGTGCTTCAAGGAAAGGCAGCATACACATTAGTGAAGCAGTCTTGGCATCTCAGATAGCTTGCACATTGATGGTGTGTCAGCAGTGTCTGTGGTGGAAAAGATCTATGAGGTGGCTGAAGACCCATGGAGGTGCAGTACCTGCATGATGGATGTGGGCAAAGGCATATATTCCTTTGACACCTTTTGAATTTCCACCGGTGACTCTGGAGTGGTAATAAACTGGTATACTCTTCTGGTGATACATCTCAGTACCTGAAGGAAGAATACAGGCTTGCTTGCCTGTAAGATGCCAACATTGTCGATACCCTCTGGAAAGTTCCAGTGGCCGTTAAATGGAGTGCAGCCAGACTTTTGACGTAGGGAGGGATATCCTTAAAGCAGACATTAGGTGAATCAAGCGTGAGTCAGCAACTATACCATGGATCACATCAAATGAGAAGTTGTTATGTTGGACGTAGTGTGAACTTTCTTTATCTGAGGTCTATTTATTCAGTGTCTTTGGCAAAGATTGTTGTCCATGCAATTGCTAATGTGTAGAATGTTTTTTCTCTGTCACAGGAGTCCGTTCATTGCACTGTTTTGAGCTACTTGTTGCAGTTTAGTCATCAGTGTCAGTCTGGTAGTATTGTTACAATATATTTTAATAAACATGCACTCTTTTCCGAGCTCCAGCTCCATGATACACCTGTTGTGATCAACCTCATGATGCTAGTCGTTGGCACCAAAAACTCCAAACGGTCCAAAGATGGATTCGTTAGCCACCGATCTGCTTTGCTAAATGGACAGATTTGCTACATTGTACCAGTACAAGGTTTACTTTTTTAGACTTAGTTATTTTTTTTTACTTCAAAATCCAACTGAGAAACAACATTGGAAGATGTATTAAAGTATGGCTATACAAGACTGTATGGCTTGAAAGTGGTATCCTGCCAAAATAGTTTCCAGCACTGCAAAAAGTTCTGATTGAGACACACGTGGTTGACTTGCACGTTAAAGGTGCACCCTTCCAGGGGTAGGCTCCACATCTTATCCTAGTATTCTGGAGGTACATTAACCATTCACACTTTTTGTCAAAGTGCTGGAAATGTGGTCACTTCTCCATCATTCAGGGACCTAGGGCATGGTTCTTAGTAGGCACCATGCCCCTCTCAAGCCAATGCAGCTGCAGTGTCTAATTCCCAGTGGTTAGCTGGTCCTTCTTGGAGTCCATCAGCTTCTTATATCCCTGTAAATGGTAACACAATGCCAACCACTTGAGCTTTGGGGAACAGTTCCAGTCCCTTACTGCCTGTATTAGTCCGAGTTGGAGGTCCTTGGATCATCTTTCTTCCAGCTTTTAGGCATAGTGGTCAACATTTCCTGTCTCTATTTACTGCAACCTTCCTCAGTCCTGTTGTACTGGTTCTGTTGTACTGGTAAGGCCAAATTTTGCACCCTATTTTCACTTGAAAATCTCCGGCCAATGGTTTTTATTGCCTACTAAAAAGTGTGGAGGGAAGAATACATTTCACCAATTATTCAATTTCCCTTCCATCCTTTTCCAATAACCACGAACTCCAAATGTAGCTTTTGTAGATTTAGTCTTGAGCCAGAAACAAAAAAATATAGACACACCTCAAAATCAGAGTATAAAGATACATGAAAACCGATTCAAAGCCCAATCTACGAATATAGTTCATATGACAAAATAGGCATAAAATGATTCCAAAATAGGAACACAGCAGAGTGTAGATGCTGTGTCCAAATCCCTTTTCATTTGTATTTCCGAATTTAAAATAATCTGTCCCTACTCTACTTCTAAAGTGGCATCCCTTTTTATCTTTTCAGTAGGATCCCCAAAAAGTGTCAGCACGTGTTGACTTCCAAAGAAGTACACTCACGTCAAATGGGTCAAGTAGCTTAAAGCTACAGAGCTCGTTCTAAGATGCTCTCCTTCCTCAGTCAAAGCAGAAATCCTGTAGATCTGTTACATTCCTAACAGGTCGCAAGGTACATTGTTCGGTGAACACCTTTTTGAGTAACTTTCCACAAAGTCCAATCAATTTCACAGCTCTGTCCGCCGACCTTGGTTCCCAAGTTTCACCAGGCACGGAAGGTGTCCTTCCTTTTCTCTGTCGGAGCACCTCAAAGACATTCCTTTCCTCTGTATATCTTCTTAAATCTAAATTAACAAAGTTAAATTCCTGCACCTGCGGTAGGGGTGAAAATTAAAATTTCTACACACATAAATTTTAATTAGTTCCTGACCTTAAGAGCAAACAAGGAGAAATTAAACTTTGAAGGAACGAAAGTCAGGCCTATGATTCTGGCTAACTTAAAACACTTTTTAGTATGCACTCGTTTCACAGGACTTTATATGAATCTTATAACAGTGAATACATCTGGTTACTTTTAATCAACATATATGTGCACAATTACATAATTTCTCTAAATACATACAACATATTACTTTGTTCTGAAACTTACATCATAATTTCACTCTACAGATTTTCATCCAATGATATATAAACTTGACTTTAATATGCACGAAGTTCAACCACACATTGAATATACATGAGTGCAATTCGTTCATGAGTCTAATGCACCCCTTACATATTTTAAGAGTGTTGTGCGCTCTATCATTTGCAAGATGGACCCCACCATCCTCTACTACCATCATCTACCCACTAGGGCTCTGGGTCTTTACCCTGCCACTCCCCTATGAAGTGTACCCCCCAGTGTTGGGACTGGTTTGACTCCTGTTGGAGGTGGAGACCAAACATCGAAGTAGGCTCAGAGAATCAAGGGCAGCAGTTTGTGATAGCCCCATTTGGCATTTCCTATTCAAAGAAAGAACTGGAAACACAGTTCTTTGTTTTGCCAGCTGGATTTGGCTCCCTAGTTTTATTGATATTGTTGGTGTAGTAAAGGGGGGTTATTAATTGTAATGTGTTAGAGTCCACCACAAGGAATAAGGTCACAAACTTGGTAGAAAATAGCTTAGATAATTTAAACCTAGGTTTGACCCTCTGGCAGCTATGGCACAGGGAGGAGAGGCTTAAATAAATAAAATGTGTTTTAGTAGCCCCAAAACTGTTAAAAAGTAAAAACATGACAATAAATAATCTACAACAAAAATAGAGGCTTTCTTTTAAATGACACCCAAACAACTAAATTCCAATTACGGGGCCAAAGATTTTTAAAGCTTTAGATTAAAAATTGCAGAGAAAAAATAAAGGCCCTGCTCCCTTTTGTACCCATGACAACGAAGCGAACGCCAAGAGTCAGATGGCTGAACTCTTTTGTGGCTACAGGGTTGCAACATGCTGCAAAGTGCTAAACTAACCAGTAGCAACTATACCCTGCTGTTGATCTTTGCCTGACATCCTCAGTCCTGAGGGCCTTAGAAGTGTACTGCAGTGGTTGTTTTGATGGAACAGAAGAAACGTTGTACACTTTTGCAAACTTTAACTTCACAGTTTCAGTGGGACCTTCTGGAAAAGATATCCGGCCTTCAGTTCTATAGCAGTGAATATAGTGCTTTTCTGCAGTAGAACATAGAAGAAATTTAATTTTCTTTTGTTCCAGAAAGTGACAAAGTCCCTTTCTGAAGTGAGACAGAGACGTTTTTGACTTTTTGACTTCCAGACTTTCACTAGAACCAATCCAATTGGTTTATCCAACCCATGCTCCACTGCGGGCAACGTGATATTGCACCTTGGTCCTGGTCTACTGTGAACAGTGATACACAAAGGGGACTTTAATTTTCTTGGTGCTTCATTCACTTAAATCCTAAAAACATAACTTGAGAAGCCCACACAAGTTAATTAACGTGGTAATGTAGGCCCTAATGAGTCCAGCTGACCAAATCCATTCAGTACGTTGCACTGTGTGGGCATAGTCAAGACTAGCATTGAAATATGGGGTAGATGCACTATACTCACCACATATACATATAACTTATATACCCAAGCTTACTATTACCAGTGACCTATTGAGGAGAACATTTTTGCAAGAACCCCCTTACTCTGGGGACGTATATATTAATCAACATTTATCTTATGTACTGACTACCTAAACAGAGGGCATACAATTAGATATATTCCAGTATGTTATTGAGGAAGTCAGTAAAATACATTTTCCCTTCATACTCCCAAGAACCTGCGAACTGAAAACTAATTGGTTGCAGCAGATCCAGCCCCCAAAAACTCTGGTCACCATGATGTACAAATACAATAATGATTTAATGAGAATTGAATTGGGCCATTCAAAAGATAGATCATCATGAAATCTTAGGGTCAAGTCAAACTGAGGCAAAATGAAATTACTGCTGCAACCATACTAAAGAGATGTCTAAAAATGGCAGGCATAGATTGACACATTTCACATTTCTGCATCAATTGTTTTACACAATGCTCAATATGCTCAAGTTAAGTGTGAGGGAAAATGCAGTCTCTGCTAGATGCTCAGTCCTGGGTGTGGACTTTATCCACTTGGCATTTGAGTGTTCACTGGTGGCCAATTACTGGAGATGCACTCACCAATGGCACTGCTGAAGTATGTGAAAATGATCACTAAAATAGTAGGCAATGTTTGGACATTGCAATGCTGCTATGAAAGTTGAGAGTGGCCAAGACATTAGGTGAGGGTCAGCCCCTAAATCTGAAGCATGGCTGAAAAACTTACCACTTGTAACAAAAAATCTGAAAATTATAGCATGCTATTACCTGAAGCATCTTGACTAAAAGACATTTGGAAAAGGAGATACCTGGCTGGAAAATTATATGAGTGATGATTCAGGAAGAAGGACTGCAGAGATTTAAATGATTTATTTATTAAACCTATGGCAAAGAATGTAATAATATGCACCAAGTGCAATGGGCATAGCACAGAAACAGCCCTAATCCAAGCCACAGAGGAGAAAAAAGCTGCACTAGAAAGAGGGAGCTGGGCAGCAGTGGCGACCTGTGCAGGTAAGTGCAGTGTCTCGATGGGGCGGGTTGAGGGGGTGAGTTGAGTCAGCGATGCGATGAGCGCAAGGTAAGTTGTTTTATTAATTTTATTTGACCTATTCCATCATTTGTCACTTACACCCACCACCATGGCCTGCACCTGTGCCACTCAACCGCCCTTCCCAAGCCCACAGCGCTTACCTGCATGAGCCACGACTTCTCGGTAGCTCTAATCCTCCTCGACTGGTCTGCAACATTTGATATTGTTGATCATAAGATCCAAATCAACCATTCAGTTGAATTGGGTGTTGAGGACAAGACCTTCTCCCTCCTGACTTCTTTCCTGTCCAATAGGAAAAAATCTGTGGCCTTAGGCTGCTATGAGATCTCCCTTGTTTGACTTCCTAGAGGGGTCCCTCAAGTTTTGACTTCTCACTTACCTCCTACACTAACAACCCTCAATTATTAGTGTCAGCCTCTAGTGTAGTTCCTATATTCCCAATAGGCTCCGCGCATTGGAATAATATATCCTATAGATGTGACGTAGGACTTAGGTCGACTAGGTCTCTATCGAATATATTAGACTTAATTGTGAGTGCCAGCTAGCCCAGAGGTCACTAGAAACTCTCGAATAAACAAGAAGGGATTCGTTTCTGACAACCGCATAAACATGATAACTTTGTTTCCCCAAGATAAAACGTATCTTCAGAGTTGTGGAAACAATAGATAGATATTTCACTCAGTCAATCGTGCATGCTTCTTTTCATCAAAGGTGCAGAGAAATAGAGAGACGGGCGTTTTCAATAAAAGTATTTATTGAACAGTCTTCTTTCTCATGCAGAAGAAAAGGAACTGCTACAATCGTAATACTGGCTGCAAAGTATAATACTTACAGCAAGAAGAGTATTATAAAATAATACTGTAAAAGCATGGTATGGTTTCTATGCCATGAAATACATACATAAATAAATAAAGACTAAAAGTACTCAACTGGTGTTTCTAAAATACGCCTACCCCAATGTACCTAACCTAAGTCTTGTTCGAGGGAAGAAGTAAGTGAGGTGTAGCATAAGTTTAGTATTCTTTGCCAAGAATCTATCCAATATTTCTCTCAGGGTCTAATCAGTTCCGTACCTTGGTTTAGAATGAAGGAGGTCTGGTATCTCTCTGTCTCGGGACTCGATTTCCCAACACCCCGCAAGGGGAGCTTGGAAACACTGGAGCTGGATTTCTCGGCAAGCGAAAAGACAGCGTCTCTCGCAGTGCGTCAGCTGGAGGGTCGGGTTCCTTCTGCACTTGCTGTAGCGAGCTATGTCGGGCAAATAGATAGTCGAACTGCTCCAAACCACCGTGTGTTTGCTAGGGCAAGTGTGGGCATATTTATACCTTGAAGGTGCCGAGTTTGACGTAAAGTTGGACATAATAATGTCATCAAAGAATCGCAGTTCTTTGAAAACTCAATGAGTTCTTGGACAAATCAATATTCAAGCAAGGGTAAGTCCCGGACTGCTGAAGCTGAGTTTTCCAAGAAATCGTTGTGGCTTTTCGGAACTAGTGGAAGTAAACATGCCTATATTTGGACTGCATGGGCTATGTCTAAATATGGTTATGATTTCTATGCCTATATAAGGACAAGGTTATTTATACCTATATAAGGGCATGAATCTGGAAAATTGCACTAGGGTCCTAAAATGCTATACAACAAGCCTTCAACGATGCCCCTACAGTGTTCACCCGCTTCCAGATCTGTATGAGAGCAATCAGCTCATGGGTGAGCAAGCATTGTTTGAAGCTTAACTCAGGAAAAACAGAGGTGATAGCCTTTGGCAATTCTTCTCCCGCCTGGTCCCCCTCTTGGTGGCCGACTGTGCTAGGTATTCCCCCCAACCAGGCTAAACACTTGAGCATACTAATTGATGACAAGCCTAACTATGGAGCTCAGGTATCTGCTGTAGTCTCTTCATCCTTTCACACCCTCAGGATGATCAATAAAAGTCTTCCCTATTTTCCTGAAAACACCCAAAAAACAGTTATCACCACTCTGGTACTATCCAAGCTGGACCATTGTAATGGCCTTTCATGAACCTGCAGGAAAAACATACTAACAGGCTTCCAATAGTACACAACGCTGGAACCAGAATCATTCTAGTGTTGCCTAAATTCCTCTCAATTCCCGTGTAATCTGGAAGTTTCACTGGCTTCCTGTGAGAAGTCATGTTAAATTAAAAGCACTGTGCATTGTCCATAAGGCACTGCACAACTGAGGCCCTGAGTTTCTCAGGCGTAGCTTTCAGTGGTAAATCCCTAGTAGACCCCTACACTCCTTGGGTGCCAAAACCTGTCACAACCTCTAGATTGAGTAAATCTAACTGGGGTGGAAGAAGCTTTGTTACAGGTGCAATCAAACTTTAAAACAGTCTGCCCCTCCAATATCAGAGCCATCTGCACCTTACTTTCTTTAAGAAACGAACTTAAAACATGGCGTTCAGTTTGTGCTCTAGTGCAGTTAGCTCCAAGACACCTTAGGTTAAACGTATGCTCTATACATTTTAATAACATAACATGTGCCTAAAAATGTCAGGGGGTATCATATGTACATGATGAATACCTAAGGAAGAAAAGTGTGTTGCATTAGAAAGTATAAAAGATCTAACAATGATGTGTAGTTGATATGGCTACAATATTTAAGGACAACATTATACATAAAGAGTTTAAAAAATCATTAAAAAATATCATGTATGAGTCCCCATTTAGTTCTTTTTTCAATTTGGGGTCATTCAACTTAACAAATGTTTCTCTCTTTTTATAAATTAGAATTGGATTTTTAATGTGTTGTGTCTTTGACTGTTTAATTCTGGCGCAACTGGAACTCTGGGCATCGGAACGTCAGGCACTCTCAAATTACCAGTTTGGATTCCGACCAGGGCTTGGAACTGTGGAACAATCTCTTAATTTATCATTAATTGTTCAAAAGTATACTGAGGCACAGAAGGTCTGTGTTCCTCTAGCTTTTATAGACCTAACCTGTTCTTTCGACATAGTGAATTGTAGTCAATTGTGGTCCACAATGTCAGAAATGGGGATTGACAAAGCAATTATTATCTTGCTTAGTAGACTTCATGAACACACCACAGCCACAGTCGTTACAGCTGTGAGGGAGATCTGACCGAAGGCTTTCCCTCTGAAATGGGTGTAAGGCAGGGGTGTGTCTTGGCCCCATTTCTCTTTTTATTATATATTAACGGGCTGGGAGAGCAACAGTGTAAGGTGGGAAAGGATATCCAAAGATGTAATAAGTGTCCAATTCCCATTCTCTTATTCACTGACAATGCTGTCCTCATAGCAGGACAGCCAATGCACTAAAAATACTGCTAGTATCCTTTAATGTTTTCATGAACAACCTAGGGTTAAAAGTGAATCGTACTAAATCATTTGTCATGAAATGTGCACATAAAAAGGCTAAAACCAGAACATTCTGCTTTGGGGGAAAATAAATTGAGAAAGTTCCTTTTTTTTACCTACCTCGGGATACTGTTCAATGTTAACTTTAATTGGAAACATGCCCTAGATATTAGGATCATGCAATTTCAAAAGTCGAATGATGCAATCTTTAGATTTGCTAAAAGGCTAGGAGGCAAACCAACTAACGAGATCTTATGTGTATATAAGAGCAAAAGCTTTTCTGTGGCAACGTTTGGGGCTGGGGTCTGGGGGTATGTAAATTGTAAATCACTGCAAATAGTAGAGACTACGTTTTTGAGAAGACCTCTCTCAGTACCCCAGAGCTCCTCTGTTTTATTCTGTCATGAGGAAGTTGGTCTGAATTATTTGAAAGACAGTATTGCGATTCACCCGCTGTTGCTCTGGCAAAAGATCTGGAAAAACCCCGAGGCTTCCGTTTGTAGAACAATATTGACAGACTGCATGAAGTTGGACAATAGTTTCGACATACCTTGGCTTAAGTATGTCAAAATGTGTTTTTCCAAAATGGGTGTTTCAGAACATTATACAAACCCCCGACACATTACAAAATGTATCGTCTGCTACTATAAAGTCACTATTTCTCAAAAGTTATACCCAGGCTGGCCTCACAAGTAGAGAGACCAATCAGTCATTGTCACTCACAACCACAAAGGGAACCTGCCTTATACCATTGAATCGATCTAAATGAAAGAAGGAAATTGTTGTTGACAAGGCTGCGGTTAAAAATAATACACTTCTTAGTTGCCTTCCCTATTCAAGGCTCGTGGTTTCCCCCACTTCCAGTATGCCCGTGTGATAACTTCTCATTGCAAAGCACTATGCACTTTATTCTTTTTTGTAGATTTTATTTCCCGCAGAGGAAGCGGGAACCCTACCTTGTTGGCAGGCACCCCATCTTTTTGGGCTACAAGGCATACTTTGGGCTGAATTATTCAACATTTAAAATTAGTGTTCTTTCCTGTAAAAATTGTTATTTAGGCAGGTTTCTTGCAGGTTTAAAAGCTGCAAGAGTCAGGCTATACAAGTCAGCCTAGTGGTGGCACAGCATGTGCTGTAGTTCACAGGTGACATGTAACTTCTCTATTCCATTGAGGTAATGTACTGACATAAATATGACCTGACTGGAAAGTTAAATATGTCATTTTGGGATTTGCCAATTTCCCCATGTTTTAGCTTTCAACATACATACTCTGGGGCCTGGACAGGAGTGCCCTAGTATGCATAGTTAAAAAACAACAATCAACAAAAATGGGGCTGGCCAAACGAAAGGAGGCACTTTCTCACAGTTGGGATCCTTACTTGCAGTCTAAATTGTAAGTAACTTACAGGCATTGACTTTTAAAATGTCCTATTGATTATTACAAACAAGAGATATTTTCAGTCACATCCTGGCTTCTTAACCACCTCTAATATTTGAGATTTTAATTGAGTGATGATATGGCATACTTATCATGTATATCAGAATCAGGGGTTTTAGGTGGTTAATATGTATATTATTTTTATGCACATTGATTCTGGTCAAAATTCTTTTTTTTATCTCCACAAATGTGTACACATGCCCACAATGGCACTTCAGCAAGTACACACAGTTCTGCATCTAACACGTTGCCTATTACTTGACTCTGATAATTTTGCCTGTTTGTGAATAAGTAATGTGCTCGTCTGGCATTGCATTGAGTCATACATATGGACTGTCAAAGAGACGATAAATGAGAAATCATTATTTTGATTTGTTTTACCTGAACGTTTTCCAAACATCCAATCTGTTGTAAAGGGGGTAGCAGTAGTGATGTTTTAGCATGATACGCCTTGGAACTTTATTCTTTTTGGCAATTGGCTGAACTGAAACTGCACAAACAGTATACACCATTTACTTCTTATTGTTTGGCTTGAGTGTCAGTATTACGCATTGTGTTCTTATCATTGGTAGGTGAACAAAATAAATATGGTAACATGGTCTAGCTGTGTTTTCAAACCTTCTGATCTTAACAAAGGGTTGTTTGTTCCGTGGAAGTACTGTATGTGGCCCGATCCTAGTGCAATGCTGACTGAGACTTTACCATAGCTTCCACAATGCAGTATGGTAGCTTGCACCCGCTGCCCAAGATTCTATTTCTCTTCTTTATCACACTGTAATTCCTACAAAGCATTTGCTGCAGACTTTGACATATACCCTAGAGCTGAAGGAATATAAAATCATTATATAATGTTGGCTTAATGTATCCAATATATCAATGCTACCTTAGGAAAATCCCTTGTAAATAGACTCGAACCATGCCCACATGAAGAAGTGGGCCTAAACTGAACGAACGCCATTTTGGTTTCATTTCCCCGTGTCTCTTTCATTAGTTAGGAAAACACATGACCTGCTACTGTGTAGAGAGCCTTTGAGGCCGGCCTGGGCTATGAAAGGTTCATTGATTCTAACTTAGGAAACTCAAGGTCGCATCTGTCTTTCTTGTAGGATGAGCACATTCTTGAAGGCACCATGCCTGTACTCCCGTGCCCCAGAACGAAAGGGAGGCACCTTTACTGACCTACCCCCGGAATAACTTGAGCTGAGTTTCGAATCAATCAATTGTGCCTTATATGGGTTTTCCTGTTGGCTTCATGAGAAGTGGTACTTTTCCATGTACGGGGTTTCCATAAGGTATGCTGAAAGTATATATGCACTGCTTTGAATGTAATCCAGCAGTCTCCTCTGCGCACCTTTGAGGGTTGTGACGAGAGTGAGGCTCCCCTATATAGGGCGCTTTGCAAAATAAACGATTGAACCTTCTCCATTGCCGACTGACTTATTCTTGATATATAAGGTATATGGGCTATTGGTAAGTATAGCTCTATGGTATGTAACTTATAGTACTTCAGTTGGCGACTCCGCCGGGACTCCGCAATAGGGTTGTCCCCTCCTGTAAACAGGAGAAGAGGGACGGGGAGGGGTTCTGGTCGAGTGGGTGGATTGAAAAAGGATCCTAATTGAGAAACCAGTTTGTGGTAGAAAAGGAAATTCCACTCTCGAGCCCAGTGACCCTCCTAGCTGCTAAATAACCCTTCGCCGGAGTCCTTCGGGCTTAACACAGAACAGCTGACCGTGTTGGTCTATAAAGGAGTCGGCAGTGGAGAACGCGCAGTCAGACCTGAGTGCACCAGGTGAGTGAATTGTATTGTTAGTCCTTTGTTGACTTTGGAACGAGCACTTTGGAGAAGTGGCTCAGAGAAACAGTAAACTGTGTATGGAATTTGGTGGTTAGTGAACCACAGGGACTCTGGGGGTCTGACGTGGCAGTGGAGTGACTGCACGGGCGGATGTCCCTCAGACTTGTTTGGTGACTATTTGAGCCAACATCGGACGCCTTAGTGTTGCACGGAGGGTGCTCACTCGGCCGAATCCTTTTCGGAAAAGCCCTAGGAGCAACTGGGTAAGCTTGGGTTCTGGAGCTACGTGACCAGACGCCCGGCCCAACCTGCACAGGACTATGGGATGGTCTGTAAGAGGGTTCGTGGTTCGCCTGTCTGGTGATCTCAGGGCAGTCTTTGGACTGTCTCTTTTGTGAATCTTTGGTGGTCTGGAATCCGGGGTGATCGATTCCCCGAACAGGAGTCGACGGGCTCTGTTCGAGTATAAGACATGTAATTTGGTATTTTGAATTCATGACCGAATTGTTTCTATCGATCGAAATTTATGCACTTTATGTATGTTAAGTAAGTGAGATTATATGAGTTAGGAGTGAAAGGGTATGTGATGAACGGACGCGTCCATGAGAGTAAGTCTGGTTGAAATGGTAGGAGTTATTGAATCTATAAACATGTTGTGTTTTAGTAAATTATGTTTTGGGTGCTGCCGTTGTCGTAGTGGACGGCTGGAAGAAAGACAGCCTGCTCCTCCGGAAGGCAGCCCCAGTATTGATATGTATGTCAAACATGGTATTTCTCCCATCTTGTTCAATACATTATGGAACAAGTATACTAAAGATAACTCAGAATTACAATGGCCTTTAACGGGGTCTTTTGATGAAAGAAAGATTAATTATCTGCAGAACAAATTGTTTATGAAGAGGAGCCGTCAAACTATATTCGACTACCTGAACCTGTGGTTAAAGGAGGCAAAACGACGGCGGATAAGAGAGGGAAAATTGGGGAAAATCAAAGCTGGACAGACTGTTACCCAAAAAGCAGTAGCATATGAAAAGGAAAAGGTAGAGAAAGATTTTGAAGAGATGGATAGACAATTTCGATTACAGACAGATAAGAGTTGCGTGACACGGACTGATGCAGAAGATGAGATAGAGGAATTATTAGAAGCCCGTCCACCACCCCCATATGCTCCTCAAGGTTTATATCCTGCGATCCCAATAGCTAGGACAGGGAGGGCTGGAGCTCCATCTTCCGCAGCGGTGCTCTCAGTCGCTACCGCACCGGTAGCCGTGCACCCTCTGGCTCCGTTGTTTGCTCCTCCTACCCTTCGTCCAACTACCTCAGATTTGATTACTTTGCTACCTGAGCCGGTGGCTGCTTCTCCCTTGTCCCAGGTACTTTTGACATCCCCAGCCACAGGATCAACGGTCTACCCTATGGGAATGACCGCTGCCTCTTCAGATGTGATGCCGCGATGCCCCGTAGGGGGTTTAGATGGCTGACGAGTTTTTACTCGATCATCCTTAGGATCTGAAGAGAGACGGGCTGTTGTGGTTCAGGCATCCCAATGGATGCAAAATCCGATTTATACATTAGAAGATATTTGGAGTACTATGAAAGATTTCGAACCAGTTACGCAACAATTCGCACTAGAACACATGGCAATTCGATTAATTTCCTCATGGGAACAATGTTTTGAGGAAGGGCTTGCTCCTCAGATATTATGTGATATCAGGGATCGAGCTTTTAAGTTCAAAATGCAAGTTGAAGAGGTGTTCCACAATTTTGAGACCCTGTTACAATACCGAGAAAGAATGCATAGGAAATGTTCAGAATGGGGGACGCAACATCCAATGAAAGAAGTGCACCCTCTTTTCCATCCAGAGATCCCCGAAGTGAGAGATGGAGGTGGAACAGTGACCAGAAATCGTGTAGAGGCACGTTTCCAAGAGCAGTGGGTTTATACCCCTTGGAAGCGAAGTGAGGTTCTTACTGTAAAAGCCCAACTTCCTGACCCACGTAAAAATACTACAGCCTATTATAGAGAACTAACAGAAGCCGCAAATTTGGCTGTTATGACTTTAGCTGATATTGAGCTATTTTTCGGCCTCCTGATCCCGGTAGATATATGGAGACAGGTGCATGACTCAGATCATGCTGCAGAACTTGGAGGGACCTGGGATCAAATTAAAGTATGGGACAAAGATCGGAAGCCGGGTGATAAACCTGAAGATGATATTTTAGCTATACCCGCTCGAATCATAACATACATGCAAACTCTTATTCCCCAACGGAAAGTGGATTGGGATAAATTAACGGCTTGTAAACAGAAAAAGGATGAAGTGTATCTGATTTTTTCACCCGGTTTGAGAAAGTATTTATTGACTTTAGTGGGCAAGACCTGTCCACGGAGGGTGGCATACGATTATTTGTGAATAGATTTGTCACTAATTTGTTGCCTGAAGTAATGGCACGATTACAGGTTGCTGAGAGTACATGGACCACCTCGACCCCTTCAGTTATTCTCAGCATGGCCCAGTATTATGAACATCGAGAAAATGAGAGCAAAGACAAGTCTGATAAAAGGTTAAGGAGTTAAAGACCCGAGTGCTGTTGCAACAAGTTAGTAGGGGGCAAAATGTTGGAAAAGGGGGAAGAGGTTAATTTCCACGAAGAGCAATGATGGGTCGGGCGGAGGAATGGGTCTGACTCCGAGCATAGGGATAAACCAGTGTTCCAATTGTAGACAGGAGGGACACTGGTGAGCTCAGTGTCCATTATTATGTGGACGAGGAACCTTTAATAGAGGAAGAGGAAGAGGACGAGGCAGTAATGATCGGAATAGTATGAGACGTCGGGACATGTCCGGTGGCGAGACAGGGAGAAACTATTTTGATGATCCTCAAGGGAGACAATACTATAATGAAGATTATCAAGAGGATGGGTATGATGGAAATAGTTATGTATGAGACATCCACGGACAGAGCAGGGGCCACATATCAGTACCAGTTGACCAACAGGGGCCTTATGTACAGGGGCAAATGATGGGGACATCTGGGAAGTATTTGGTGGATACTGGAGCAATGAATAGTTCTGTTGCTCATTCACTGGTCCCAGGGGCTGCTCTGTCTGGGCAAAATAACGTATCAGTGGGTTTCTCAGGAATTCCCGTGGTAAGCCCCATTTCTAAGCCACTTCCATTTACTATTGTCCCAGTTACTGTGGACTCTCCGTTTTTGCTTACTTCCAGTTGTGGCGAGAACCTGTTAGGATTGGACATATTTAAGAAATTGCATGCTTGCATATACTGTTTTCCTGACGGTGTTTATTTAACTATGCAGCCTCCTACTAAATGCACGTCTCAATGTTTTGTCAAAAACGAACATCTCCCACCTGAATTTTCCAAAATTCCTCAGACCCTTTAGGCAAAGGGGGACACAGATGTGGGATTGTTAAAAATACCCCGTATCAATTACCTTAAAACCAAATGCACATTTGCCACGTATCTCACAATATCGAATTTCGCCAGAAGGCGAACAGGCCTTATTGCACATTATTCGTGATTTAATTAAGAAAGGAGTGGTAGGGAGGAGCCTAGCTCGCGACCGAGATGGCCGCGCTTTAGCTCGGCTCCGTTCGCCCGCCTGTGTTTTTCACATTTATCCTGCATTTATCCTGCCCCGGGAAGCCCTCCTTGCTGTGTGGTACTATTCCGACGCTCTGCAGGCACTTACCACTTGTTCCAGTTGTCCTGGCTGCTGTGGGTCCGGTACAGTGCCCCCGACCGTTCCCGGGACTCGAGAGCGGACTGGCCTGGTTCTTCGTCCCGGCTCCTGGGCCGGATGCAGCCTGCGGGCTTGCCCTTCGGAGCGCGCTGGAGGTGATTGGAGGGCCGCTGTTCGTGTGAGCCGGAGGTTCCTGGCTGAGAGACTCCTGTGTGGCAGCAGCCTTGGGTGGTGACGCTGCCCTTCATTATTGTGGTTCCTCGTGTGTTCAGCTTCCTCCCCCTTTGTTCTCCGGTCCGGCCATTTTGTTCTTTGCCGCCCGGACTCGGGGAACGGGACTGGCGACATTGGGGGGCCGGCGAATCCCCTTCTTCTGGTGGCCCCCCTTCCTATCCGGGGTGTTCTTCTGCCTGTCGGTGGGACTTCTTCTGCTTTACTGCCGCCCCGGCGGAGGTTGTTGGCCGCGCGGCCTGTGCGGGCTCTCAAGATGGCGACCAACCCCATTTGTTTGGGCCGGGCCCGGACGAGCACTGGGGGCCCGCCGCAAGGCCCGGGTGTTGGATACTGTAAATGTTTTCCTGCACTTAAGGGGATCTTGAACATCCTGCTATCCTGGCGGCTCTCGGTGGCCGCGCCACTCCTGGCTCTGGAGACGGTTCCTCACTGCGGGCCTCCCGGGCCCCTGCGACCGGATGAGGCATTGATATCGCGGGGTGTGGCCGGTACTCTCCTGGCGGCCTCTGCCCTGGCTGCCGCCCCGGAGGTGCGCAACCTGATGGCGCCTTCTCCTCCTGTGCTGCCTCCTCTGCCCTTGGCCCGGGAGCTGGATTTTGTTTTGCCGGACTTTCATGATTCTCCTGGTCCCTCTCCATCACAACTGCCCGATGACGTCTCCTGTGCCGGCCCGGATGGGTCGGTTTTTATGGATATATCCTTGGAACTGTGCCTGCATCGTTTGCTACATTCTGTGATTTTCCTGGATCTTCCGTGCCTTTCTTCCTGTGACTTTTTTGGACTGCCGTTGGACTCTCCTGCTGCCTGCCTTCTGTTCTTTCTGGCAGGGTCCTCGTTGGATCGGACCCTTACTGCTTTGGATAAAAAGGGTCAGGGCTGATGAAACCTGGCTCTTATATGCGGTAGCTCATGAACGGTTTGGATGATCTTTGTGTCCTGATATGGTTCTGTGTAACTGGTTAGTGCTCCTGGACTTTGGCCTGATATTCTTTGGCTTCCCGAGGACTTGGACCTTTAACCCGGGCGGGTGGATGGGTGCGTTTACTCCTGTCTTTGGCCCTCCCCCGTGTGTATGTTTGTATGTCTTTACTCCCTTCTTTCCTTCCCTTCCTTCCCCCCCCCCCTTTTTTGTCTTTTAATTCCGACTTTCCTTGCTCCACTAAATTTCGGGTTCTACTTAGGGCGACAGGCACGCTGCGGGGGGGTAGGCCGTAGCCTTCTGCAGGGGTGCAGGGTGGGCTTAGGGGTGGGTGGGGGGGGTCTGTTTGTGTCGGGGGGTCTTTTTCCCCCCTTATTTTCCCTTTTTGTTCTATGGCTCTTGTGTATTCACTTTTTCGGGACTCTGTCACCTCGTACCTCCCCCGGGGGTTTTCTGTCCTTCGTCCGGTGTGTGGCTGATTGTGGTTCGCTGCCTATTCTGGTATCGTGTTTCTGTTACATCGCATGCCGGTTATATTGTCCTGTTTTTCCCCCTGGGGGTGCATGGTCTGGCGGGTGTTCCTTTTGTTGTCCTTTTCTCCCTCTTTCCCTTCCTCCTTTATGGAGGTGTCCTTTTTCCGTTGGGGTGCGTATTGCATAGTCTTTGTGCTGGGGCTTTTTGAACACGTCTTCTTTGTTCGGGTAGGGGCGGAGGTGGGTGAGCGCGATTGATTGTTGCCACTTTCGCTATTTGATGGTCTGATTCTGTTTTTGTCCTTTGCTAGCTTTGATTATATGGCTTCATTTTCTTACGTTGTGTTTATAAAATGGCGGCTTGCCGCGGTCCCTCCCTTGTATTCCCATATACGGCCCGTTATTCCTTTGGTCCCCTCCCCGCGCTAGAAAACTTAACCTTTATTATCCTGCTCTTGCTGAACGCTCGATTGTTTTATTGCTTCACCAGTGCTCCTGATGTTATATCCTGTGCAGATCTTCTTTTTGTGTGCTGGTTATTTGACCATTCTGTTTCTGGCCAGCCCGTGGGGTTGTAGGCCAGTATTTGTGAGCTTCCATTGTTCAATAAAGGTTTTCAAAAAACAAAAAAAAAAAAAAAAAAAAAAAAAAGAAAGGAGTGTTAGAAGAAACAGCTGCTAATGTTTGTAACAGCTCCATTTTATCGATTTTGAAGAAGGCCCCACTGGATGGTGACCCTGACTATAAAGATACATATCGTTTTGTAATTGATCTCAGAGAGGTTAATGAAATAGTGATTCCCCAATATCCTGTGGTATCCTTATATCACTGCAATTCTTACTATGATTCCCCCTACTGCCCAGTATTTCTCTGTGATAGATTTGAAGAATGCTTTCTTTAGCATTCCAATCCACCCTGACAGTCGTCATATTTTCGGATTCTCATTATCTGGTCGCAGTTTTAGATTTTGTCGCGCTCCCCAAGGCTATACTGAGAGTCCTAGTATTTATAGCCAGGCACTAAAAGCAGTACTAGATGAACTAGTCCTACCTCCTGGTAATGTTCTCATCCAATATGTGGATGACATACTGGTGGCATCAGATACAGCAGAAGGTTGCAAAGAGGCCATTGTTAAATTATTGACCCATTTAGCAGCTAACGGTAATAAGGTATCCTTATCCAAATTTCAATATTGTCGTCAGGAAGTGACCTACCTCGGTCATTTACTGTCGAAAGCGGGGAGGAGACTGACTCCGGAACGAATAACTGTTATTACTAACATGTCTGTACCCCGTACTCAACGTGATGTTTGTGCTTTTCTTGGCATAACCTCTTACTGTCGCCAATGGATTCCTAGTTTTTTTCTTCTGGCTAAACCCTTGTTGCATTTGACTACCAAAGATGTACATGTACCCTTGCTCTGGACGGATGAATGTCAGGATGCTTTTGATTCTTTAAAATCTGCTCTTTGGTCTGCACCTGTCTTGGGTACTCCGGACTACCGAAAACCTTTTGTACTTTATGTGCATGAGGTGAACCGTTGTTCACTTTCAGTGTTAACACAGGGTTTTGGCGGAAAGCAACGACCTTGCGCATATTTTTCGGCAGTATTGGATAATGTTGCCAGAGCTCTTGCTAGCTGTTTAAGGGCTACTGCTGCTGTGGCCATTCGACAGTCGGAGGGGATTGTTTTGAATACTGACCTCACAGTGATGGTACCGCATGCTGTGGATATATTATTGAATCGAACAAAAACCCAGCACCTTACGAGTGCGCGATTGACTGGTTACAAATTAACTCTGTTTGCACCCCACATTACTATTAAATGATGTGCCACTCTGAATCCAGCCACGTTACTACCCCTCCCTTCGAGTGATCAAAAGTACGATGTCCATGATTGTATATTTCGGACTGAAGAAGAAACGAAGGGACGAGTAGACCTCACTGACACCCCTTTATCTGAACCCCAAGGGGAGTTGTATGTGGATGGCTCATGTTTCAAGTTACCAGATGGCACGACAACAGCTGCTTATGCTATAACTACTCTCAGAACAGTAGTGGAGACCGCTCGAGTTTTCCATCATTCAGAGCAAGCAGCTGAACTAATAGCATTATTAAGAGCATGTGAACTGAGCGAAGGTTTAAAAGTAAATCTTTTTACAGACAGCCAGTACGCCTTTGGTGTGGTCCTTAGTTTTGGGAAGCTGTGGAGGGAACGAGGATTTCTTACCTCCCATGGTCAAAGAATACAACATGGCCCCTTGATCGAAAGATTGTTGAATGCGTTAACCTTACCAGAGAAGGTGGCCATCATTAAGTGTAGTGCACAAAGAAAATGATTGATACTACAGGGGAGGGAAATGCCTTTGCTGACCACACCGTCAGGAAGGAGCATTCACCAACATAACCGGTACCGCCTACCCTCCGCGATCAAAACATTTTGACGCTTCCTCGACAGGCTCCCGATTCCGGGTAGCACGTCCCTAGACATCTCCCCCCATCTCGTCCGCCACGAGCGCGCCAGGGGCAATCTCCCCTTGCCAATAGAGGCTTACATTAATTAGGCATTAATCAATGTCCTGATGATGATCCCCATGATTACTTAGTGGGATCGAAACGCCGTCGACCTTTATGTGCACCTTATGCAAAACGTATATCATGTGTCATGTATATGTGAAGGTGCCC
Source organism: Lissotriton helveticus (assembly GCF_964261635.1). Taxonomy (NCBI): domain Eukaryota; kingdom Metazoa; phylum Chordata; class Amphibia; order Caudata; family Salamandridae; genus Lissotriton; species Lissotriton helveticus. The sequence continues at coordinate 481,686,516 of NC_136067.1, forward strand.
GCTTGAATATTCTGTTTATTTGTAAACTACAGAAATCTGCAGCTTTTGCCTAAAAAGCCCTGTTTTGTTCCTTGTTTTTTCACTGTAATAATCTGTATGTGCTTGGGTACAGGCCTGTACCCCACTACGTTGAATTGTTGAAGGAATTCTCTTCTTGCATTTATCATTGAGTAAAGATTTAGACCTCTGTCTGGCTGGACATGTCAAATTTAATATAGAATCGATTGTGTCTATATTTATTGCTTTTAAGCATTCCATGTGCATGGGACCACTGTTTTTAATAATTAAGTTCCCGGAGGTCCTGTGCTGACTCGTTTGGGTTCCCTTGTTGACTTTAATATAATATATATTTGCTGACCAAGTAGCAAAAGATACAGCGCAAACTAAAATGTCGGATATGTTCCCCAGTGTATCAGCCAGATGGGTGGCGGAGACCACAGTGTTTGACAATACCATTGAAAGTGTTAGAGAATTACAGAAAGAAGCCACTCCTGATGAACTATTAAAATGGGAACAGGAAATAGGGCGGTTGGATAAAAACAATTGTTGGACTGATTTGACTGAAAAACAGCAATGGCTTTTGCCCAATGCACTGGTGTACCCAGTAGTTATGATGGCCCATGGTCCCGCTCACATTGGTGCAAAAGGTATTTGTGCATTGTTAGACCCTGTGTTGAATAACCCAAATATTCAAAAAATTGCTGCCCCCCATGTGGTTAAATACTGCATGGTTTGCTTACAGCATAATCCTGGAGGTAGGGAGACAGTTCTTAGTGGAAATTTTGTGCCCCCTTGTTTACCGTTTGAAGTAATCCAAATGGATTATATTCAACTCGAAAGGGTAAATAACCTAAAATACGTGCTTGTGGTGGTATGCGCTTTTAGTAAATGGGTTGAAGCATATCCTACTAAAGACAACACCGCTATGGCCACTGCAAAAGCCCTGATTAAAGAGTTCCTGCCTCGATTTGGTTTGCCTCGGGTCATTTGGACAGACAACGGGGTACACTTTAATGCAGACCTTGTCAAACATATTTGTAATGGGTTACGTATAAAACAGAAATTTCATGCAGCACGACATCCGCAGTCTGCAGGACTGGTTGAAAAATATAATGGCATACTGAAATTAAAGATGGCAAAGATTCAAGAGAGCACAGGCTTGAGCTGGCCTGATGCACTGCCCCTAGCACTAATGTCATTAAGAGTACCCCCCATTCTCGGGCTGGGCTGTCACCTTATGAGGTCGTTTTTGGTCGACCAGCCAATGTGTGGGGTGTCCCGAGACCTGGGTCCTTCCGAGATCTTGATTATCCTATGATGACAGATTATCTGTACGCTTTAACTAAAGATTTGCGTTCCATTCATCAACAGGTGTCAGCTGTATTGCAGCCGCTGCCGGAGGGTCCCGGACATCGCTTGGAGCCAGGCCAGTGGGTCCTCATTCGAAATTATCAGTGGAAATCGAGTTTGGAACCAAGGTGGAGCCGTCCCTATCAGACCCTTTTGGCAACATGGACAACAGTTATAGTGGACGGGAAGAAGCACTGGATTCATGTTTCACACGTGAAGAAATTGTCCCTTCCGCTCCCTTTTGATCAGCAGAACTGAGACGGAGTTCTAACGCAAGAGGGAGAGCGGAGGTTGAGTTTTGTGCCTTTCTCGGATGCCCTTGAAATCGGGCAAGAGGAAGGATTGTTAACGCCGCAAGGAGACAAATCAGCCCTAGTCCCTGAATATTTTGACAAGGCTAATTCCTCAGAGGCTTCTGAAAACCTTGTTGCACCGAATGTCCCTGCTGCTGTGTTGTTTCATGACCAGGAGCAACCTGGCCATCTTCGATACAACTTACGGCCCCGAAAACCACGTGGTACCCCAGTTTTGGATTCTAGGAGATAGGGGAAGACTTGAGCTGTAGGGTTGGAGATAGCTCTTTACTGGGGTACTGAGCGAGACACTGGACTGAACCCGTTGAGAGCTTGAAACTGTCACATTGCTCTGTTCAGAAAGAAAGACTGTGTTACATTAAGGGCCTAAATTGCAACGGTGGAATTAAAGTGAAGATTGTTTCTTTGGATGAACAATAGGAGCCTGCCTGTGAGGCTCTAGACGAACACAGGGAGAAGAAACCCTCTGGCAGTTGGCTGGCACCTTTTCCCGAGTTTAGTTTGGACTTTTAGTTAGGATGTACCCCTTTGCCCGATTTGGCCTTGAGGACAAACGACCCCTTGCTCCCCGACCTTTTCTTGAAGCTATTCCCATGTTTTCCGGTTGGGCTACCAGAGTGAAGATAGCCTTTGTAATCACTATTACAGTAATTCTGATAAGATTAATGAGTGTGTTTATGTATTTAGAATTTCAATATCCTATGCATAAGGTATTAGGTACTACAGCAGCAACCAACAGGTGATAGTAAATCTGAGCTCCTATGCACCCACTGAAGAAGAATTTGGGGAACTGAAAAAAGGACTCGGGTTTGTGCCAAGCAATAAAGGAGATGCTTTCAAAACCCGCCAAGAATTAGCAGCCTTCTTTAGGAAGATTCGATTGAATGCCTTCTTTAAAAATAAAGAGATAGGACCACCGGATCAGGCCAACACAGGACTACGTCCAAAGTCCACCTTCAACCCCCCGGCTCACCTGACCCCAGCGCGCATCCTCGCATTCGAAGAAGCAGTGCTGCATGACTTCAACGAAATCACAAAAAGTAATCAGAGACAATTTCAAAACATGACTAGACCCGAAAAAATTGCCTTACAGAATCTGGCGAGCAACTCCGAGTTAGTGATTAAACCCGCTGACAAAGGGGGAGCAGTGGTACTCTTGGATAAAGAGACCTACAGAAATGAGTGCCTTCGACAACTGAGTGACACCAATTCATACAAGAGAATCTCTTTGGACCCAACCAAACGCTTGATCAATGAGATTTCCAAACGCGTAGATGAAGCGAAAGAGAAAAAGTGGATCACTGATCATGAGGCTTCCTATCTTATAGTCAACACGCCTATAATACCTTATTTTTATGTACTCCCCAAGATACATAAAGTTGCCAGACCACCACCAGGGAGACCCATCGTCTCCGGGTTAGGTTCTCTTTTGGAACCTTTGTCAACATTTGTGGACTTTTTTCTTCGCCCGTTGGTATCACTAATGCCGACCTTTGTTCAAGATACGAAGCATCTACTCATTGAGCTACAAGAACTATCCTTTGATCCCCTTACTGAATGGCTGGTATCATTTGATGTGGAGGCATTATATACATGCATTCCCCAAGAAGAGACTCTGACCACCATCAGAGCCATGCTTGAGGCATTGGTATGGGATAGTACAACACCCATCGACTTCGTTATGTTCTGCGCAAGGAAGGTCCTGAAAGAAAACTTCTTCAAGTTTGAAGACCAAATGTACCTACAAATCTCTGGGACGTGTATGGGCAGTGTTTGTGCCCCGAGTCTGGCCAATTTGTATGTTCACAAAGTTGAACAAGAGACCATACTCGCCCACAGCAACCCATTCCTTGGCAATCTATGTATCTGGAAAAGATACATAGATGATATCTTTGCCATCTGGAGAGGCGATGAAGACTCACTGAAACAGTTCCATCTCTGGCTTAACCAACAGGATGAATTCCTCAGGTTCACCATTGAATGCACAAAAGAGAAACTACCTTTTCTAGATGTATTGATTACACCAAAAAACGGAGGACTCATCACAGAATTATACAAGAAACCCACCTCTTGCAACTCCTTGTTACCGTTTCAGAGTTACCACCCACGAGCCCTCCGGGAAAACCTGCCCTTCGGCCAGTTCTTAAGGATCAGAAGGAATTGCACGGAACTTGAGAAATATGAAGAACACGCAAACAACCTGAAACGAGATCTCAAAGAGAAAGAATATCCTGCACATCTTATCCGTACCTGCAAAAAAAGAGCGGCTAACAACAATAGACAAGCACTATTGGAAAAAAGCCCCACTAAAGTCATGAACCAAAGGATGACGTTTGTCAATACCTTTTCAAGCTATTCCAATTCAGTAAAGAAGAGTATCAACAAGCATTGGGGAGTTCTTAACCTAACAAATAACACTCTGGAAAGACCCTTATTTGCTTACAAACGGAGTGCGAATTTGAAGGATAAGCTAGTCCACACACGACCGCGTGAACAGCAGAATTCCGTGGTCCAGACCACGTTGTGGAACTTGCCGCAAGTAATAGGCCACTACCCATGTGGTACTTGCACGGTGTGCCCCCAAACCGAGAAAACTCTAGAGATAGAGATAGGCACATCTCGGCCATGGAAGATCAACAAGCACACCAATTGTAACAGTGACCGGCTCATCTATTTGATATGGTGCCCTTGTTCTCTCCGTTATGTGGGTATGACGACGAGAAAAATTAAGACACGCATTCAAGAGCATAAGAGTACCATTAGATGTGGGAAACGCTCTACTAAGCTCACCAACCACTTTCTAGACAAAGGACACTTAGACACAGATCTACGGTGGGTGGTATTAGAGAAACCTTGGATTCCACCCCAGCTAAGTGACCCCACACATTACTTGTTTAGGAAGGAACAACAATGGGTGTACAGACTTGGGACAGAAACGCAGGGGTTGAACGATGACATTCCCTGGTTATCCATCTAACAGAAACCCTAGTGTGCCTTCTAAGGCGGGCATTTTTAAGGGGGGTCCTAACAGTACTCAGGTACTATCTTATAACATCATAGTAATAGGGAATACTGCACACTTGCTGTTTCTGTACTCAATGAGCACCGAGTACCTTAGAATGAATAAACTCGGTGGTCTCCTCCCTAGGTCAGTTATAAGAGCTTGTCCTCTGACACTTTGATTGAACTAGTTTGACTTTTACTGACACAGAATTGAGTATGTCCACGTGATAATGTTATTTGCTATTCAATGGGACTGCAGAAGTAATGAATACTCTTCGTTTTCCCACTAGGTACATAATGGAAATAACTTGTAAATGGGAGTTCTACATTTTTCCACGGTGTACAGCGTTACTCTGCTGATGCGCGGTGCTTTACACTTGAAATGCTAATGTGACTCCCTCTAGCGCATGCGCATGTAATTATCGTCCTTCACACTTGCTATTTCTGTACTCAATGAGCACCGAGGACCTTAGAATGATTAAACACGGTGTTTTCCTCCCTAGGTTAGTAATAAGAGCATGACCTTTACTGACACAGAATTGAGTATCTCCACGTGATAATGTCATCTGATATTTAATGAGACTGCAGAAGTAATGAATAATGAATATTCTCCGTTTTCCCATTAGATACATAACGGAGATGGCCAACTACTAATAAACGCGAGTTCTACATTTGCCACGATGCACAGCGTTACACTGCCCATGCGCGGTGCTTTACACTTGAAACGCTAATTTGTCGCACCTCCAGCGCATGCGCATATGATCAGTGTCCTCCACTTAGAGTCGCCTCGCGCATGCGCGAGTAAGTAGCGGGTAGTGTGCTACCCTACGCGGCGGAATACAGGCAAATCCTAGGTCCACCTAGGCTAGCAAAGACCCGTGACGTCCCGGTCTTTGCACAAATGAGCAATACTATTTAAGAAGAGAGTCTGCCTGCCGGTCGGTACCTCCCGGGACTCGCTCTCGACGGTGACGAGGTACCGACGGACAGGTAAGGCCACTGCAAACTCTTGTTTTTCTGTTTGTTGCTCTTGTATCCCTGTAACTATAGAGGGGGTAGACTCACTTTAGTATAGCGCTACACCCATAAGAAGAGGTTTATTCCATGTGCTTTCGCTGGGTGTGTATTTACTGACCACAGAAACCGCCTATACAGCACTACTCCTTCTAGAAGCCTCACAATCCTTTTTGCATAAACGTTTCACCACGCAAAGGAACCTTCAATGTGGCGCACCTGGTCACTTTAGCAGGGTGGTGTCTTAGGTCTCTTCACTTTTAAAGTGTGTCTGATCAGGAGTTTTTCTATGACACTCATGTCAATTAGAAGGAATGTATATATTGACACAGAGATGTGTACTATTCCTTTGACACTCATACACAATTTTCCCCCGCAGAGCGGGGCCTCCCTCCAGAGCAGTCCGCCACGGTAGAGGTGAGGCAGGAATATCCTACTATTGAGGGTAAGTCCTTAATACTTCCATTTTTCCTGTAAGTATGACACTTGTGATTTATTGACAAGTGTCCCCGTAATGATCAAGGTTCACAGTAGTTTTCAAGTGTGTTTCTTCTCCCTCCCACAATGTGTTTATTGTTCACAGATACCTGGGTATGACCTGACTGAAAAGACAAGCAGGAATACCGGTTCTGTATAAACTTTTTTCTTCTTTTCTATGTTTATTTGTACACTAACAAAGTGCAGCAGCATTACCTCTAATACAATCTGGTCCTGAAGAAAGCCATTGATACATGTGTAATGATCTAGAGGCTGAAACATGTCGACCACCCTGTGACAGTGGTTCTAAATCCATACCACTGTGCTGTCACCTTTCTTTTAATCCTGTCAAGTACAACACACTATTAAAGCATTGCTCTGTGATTGCACCTAGGCAGTTTTAACTTCACCACTTAACATTTATACTTTTTCTACAGCGCTGCACCCCTCACTACACTCTCTTGCTCCATTGGGATTAACAGCCTAGTCCTCAGTAGTGAAAACATCTCTGAGCTACTTCCCTCAATTTACCAGAAGTAGCAGCTCCCAATGCAGACTAGGTCTGTACATTGGTAAGGATAACCCCAGTGATGAAGCATGTCACCTTCGGGTGAGTGAGGGTTCTTATCCTTAAGGGATGTCCTGTTTTCCCTTTTGTTTTTGTTTCTAGTAATTTTTCACTTGTGGGTATTTGGAGTGACACACCTATTGTGCCCTCGACATTTCTCTAGACTATAGGTATACATTGTATTGATACTACAGCAGCCCCGCCTGAACATTTCTTTTATACTTTACCTCCCCATAAGGAAATACATCGAGAGAAATATGCTAAAAATGTGTTCATTGAAATGTTGCAAGAAGCTCATAGCACTACAAACAAGACAAACTTTTGGGTATGTGGCCTTTTGCCATCTGTAATGCATCGTCACGATTTAATCATTTCTCTGCCATTATCACACTTAGTGAGCTGTGAGGCCTGGTTTCAGTTGCTATCCCTTATGTATCTGCATTATGCAGCCGACCCCATAAGATATACCGAAAAAGATTATGAAGCTGTTTTAAGGTATATAGAACAACATCAGGGATTTGACGCTCTGGGAAACCAGGGTGAGGGATCTTTAGATCCAGATGCCTGTATGAATATGTATACCACTTATGAAAATGCTACCTGGTTGAAGGAAGAAATGTTAGATTTTGAACACTTTAACTCCACACAATATTTCTAGTATTTCCAAGACCGTAATGTTACCGATGACAAGGCAATGCCAGTTCCTATATTAAATAGTACTGCTTCATTCTGTATTAAAGGACAGGGTCATGTAAGGGTGGGAGATAGTAGATGTAACTACACCTACTCTTTACACACCAATAGCACCCCGCCATTGATAACCCCGCCTAATGTGTATTTTGTCTGCGGTGAAAATGCTTACACTTGGCTTCCCCGAGGATGGGCACGGCAGTGTTACCTGTCTTTCCTTTATCCTCCAGTATATATAGCCCCTTCTAATTATCATAAGACACACCAGCTCACTAAACGAAATTCAGATCCTTATTGAGTTAGTAGAAGTATCGATACTGATAGCACTGACCATACTGACACTGCTTCACAGCAGTTTGTGGACATAGCAAAGGATCTCTTTCCTATATGGGGTCCTATTTTTACCAGTAGAGATGTCAGACGTCTCTCTAGAGTAGTGGAAAATGTAGTTCAAACCACTGCTGGAATTTTAACTAACCTGACGGTAGAGCTTCAGGCTACGAGACACGTTTCGCTTCAAAATCGGATGGTGCTTGACGGCATCCTAGCTGATCGAGGAGGTGCATGCCGTGTGATCGGCAGCTCCTGTTGTGTGTATATTCCTGATTCTGCTCCAACTATACATTTAGCCATTCAAAAATTACATCGCCTAGCTGCTGAAGTTCATGCTGACACTGGTACCTGGTCGTTAACCGGGTGGTTCTAGAACCTTTTGTCAACTTGGGGCTGGAAAATCTTCATGATTCTTGCTGGAGCACTAGGGGTGGTATTTACTTGTTGTCTCTGCCTTCATTGTGTGCCGGCATGCTGTTCTTATTGCGCTGCCAAGCTCACTTCCTCATTGACAGTTTAACGACAGGCGAAAATTGAAAAGCCGTTAGTGCAGAAAGAGGTTACCGGCCTCATGCAAAGAAATGAAGGTATGTTCTTGGATTAGAATATCTGTTATATCATATATTGGCTACATCACGCCAAAAGGGCGGTCTGAAGGAATATAAAATCGATATTATATAATGTTGGCTTAATGTATCCAATATATCAATGCTACCTTAGGACAACCCCTTGTAAATACACTCAAGCCATGCCCACATGAAGAAAAGGGCCTAAACTGAACGAATGTCATTTTGGTTTTATATCCCCATGTCTCTTTCGTCAGTTAGGAAAACCCATGACCTGCTACTGTGTAGAGAGCCTCTGAGGCCAGCCTGGGCTAAGAAAGCACCATTGATTCTAACCTAGGAAACTCAAGGTCGCATCTGTCTTTCTTGTAGGATGAGCACATTCTTGCCTGTACTCCCGTGCCCCAGAACTAAAGGGCAAAAACAACAAGTGATGGACTGAATGTGGATCAATGTCACACACTCCCCCAGTCAAAAGATCTGGGCCCAAATCCATCGTTTTTTTGCACTCCACACCACCCTGGGTTAGACAATGGCGATAGACAGAACGAAAGGGAGGCACCTTTACTGACCTACCCCCGGAATAACTTGAGCTGAGTTTCGAATCAATCAATTGTGCCTTATATGGGTTTTCCTGTTGGCTTCACGAGAAGTGGTACTTTTCCATGTACAGGGTTTCCATGAGGTATGCTGAAAGTATATATGCACTGCTTTGAATCTAATCCAGCAGTCTCCTCTGCGCATCTTTGAGGGTTGTGACGAGAGTGAGGCTCCCCTATATAGGGGGTTTTGCAAAATAAACGATTGAACCTTCTCCATTGCCGACTGACTTATTCTTGATATATAAGGTATATGGGCTATTGGTAAGTATAGCTCTATGGTATGTAGTTTTTAGTACTTCAGAGCAGTGGTTAATCTGTGGTGCAGGAACCCTTGGTGGTCTGCAAAGCCTACTCAGGTGGTCTGCTCTCAATAGAAAAGTAAATAATTTTTACAGAGTAATAAAGTCTATATAAATAAAGAAGAAAAATGTAAAGATGAAAATGTGAAAACATTCTGTAAATAGGAGGCTAAAAATGTAGTTGCATATGTATGAATTTTGTGGTGCAGGGCATTGCAGCAAGTCACTTTGCTGAGCTGCCCTTTGTCACAAGGAAAAGGCAGGAACGTGCCATATTTATCCAATACGGCACATTCCTGGTTTTTTTCTCTTGCACTGGTGCCATGTTGGCAGCCTAGGGACAATGCAGGACCCTATGCACTATGGAGCAAGGGTGCCTGGGTTGTAAGCAGGAATGTATTTGTTCAGGAAGGGACACCTTCCTGCACAAAACAATCCTGAGAGGCTTTTTCCTCTTTCTATGTGTGCTGCCAAATCTAGCACACATAGAAAGAGGACAAAACAGGGAGAAATAAAGATATTTCCCCTCATTATGCCTCTCCTGGAAAGGAGGAATATTTTGGCACATTCCCATGTTTACAAGACCTTGTAATCTGAGACTGCTTCAAAATCCATGGGAGTTGTGTGGGAACACCCACCACAATGCTCATGGAACGCCTACTCAGGACAGAGTAACACAATGCAACGATTTGTACTGCATTGAGTTGGTCCAGATTTTTGGAGCCACTCAAAGCCATGAAAAGTGGCTTTGCGTGGCTTCAAAAATCTGACATAAGGTTTGCATTGCTCTTGCACCATGGTGCAGGAGCAACTCAAAACTGGGTCATATTAATTCATAATCTTTATTCGAATAAAATTTAAAAAAAAGATACAGCTTTATGAAATACATACATATCAGAAACAATTTGTAAGATGCAGTCCAAGCCAATACAAATTGGGTACATTGTTATGGTATGACATCTATATAAAGTTTAGTAAAATCAGTTTTAGATACGGGTAATAACATTTAAATGACACCATAGGCACACTTAGTTAAACGAATATTAAAAATTAAAACAAACTTGAGACTAATAAAGTGCAAACGCTTTTGACATCTTCTTTCCTACCTAGGGGCATTTCAACTAAACACAATACACCAAATGCCCCCTTGATATAGAACCAATGAAGTGCCTAACATTCACAAACGGAGATAAAGTGCAAAGGCATCAATCACTTGTTAATAAATTTCACATACAAAAGCTATAGTTTTGTGGGTGTCAGTCTAAATTTACAATACTAAAAGTCGACATTGGTGATTATTATCATTCAAAAAATGTACCTTTCAATCCATTTCGCTTACATATTAGGTTGACAGCAAATAGACATTTACTTAGACTAAAACTATTTTCTGGGATGTGTCGGTTTTTAAAATACAAAATGCTTCTAGATGTAACCTAAATGCAATATTATTACATATCGCTGTGATCCCCTTTTTCCGGGGAATAATGTAAGCTGGACAGAAAAATTAATATGTGAGTATCATTTTCTACTGCGTTTTGTGTACCTAGGGTACAGATGGTGTCCTTGTCGTCTGTGTTGTTACGCAGCCCCTTCGATGTATTCAAGTTGGTACGTAAGACATTGAAGCAAAACTTCTTATATAGCGACTTTGCTAGTGGGGGCTGTATTTCATCCATAACGACTTCAAACAAGGGGGCAAGTTTTATGGTTAAAAACTGCGTGGTCAGCCTTCCTGCTTTTGGACTAAAATGTATGCTATCCTGGCAGTATGGCCAGTAAACGTTTTTCAAAATTCTTTCTGAGTGGAAAGTTAACAATTGGGGATCCTTCCAGACCCTTCTTAGGCCTAGTTTGTAAACAATCTCCTAGCCATTGAAGGGTTGCATTAGGGTTCCAATATCTCCCTTAGCCCATCTTTATAGTGTTTGAGCTCTTGCATGGTCCACAAATGGAATCAAAATAACAAGGGTCTTAATTTGGCTTGATGGTCGATTTGCCTGAGATTTAAATCTTGCATAATGGGGATTATAGGAGTGCATACCTGGAGCTGCAGAAACATCCTTATAAATATATTCTCTTCCACAGTCAGCTTATCCTGGGTGTTGACACTCCACAGTTCTGCACCATAAAGGGTTGCTGTTTGCGCTGTACATTTATAAACTTTTAAGGCTGATGACACTGCTTTAGATGTGCTTTTGTGATGTTTTTTCACTTTTGCCATGGACTTTTGGGTCAAAATAGACTTACATTTGAATATACGAGGTTTCCATGGCAGTTTGGTGTCAAGGGTGATACCCAAATAGTTGATGTTCGGCACATATTCCAATTTTTTCTTTCCTATAATGATATTTTGTTGAAGGATTTGTGTGGATTTAGGGCCATATATTTGGTTTTATTTGTGTTTATTTCTAACCCTTTTTCCATGCAGTATTCACTAAAGCAATATAAAAGGTTTAGCAGACCCTTGGGCATTTGGGATAATAAGATTGTATGGTCTGCAAAGAGTAACGCTAGTACTTGCACCTCCCCTAACTTAGGTGAGTCATGCTTACATTCTTGAAGGTATTGCACAACATCATTAACATATAGTGAAAAGAGGGTGGGTGCGAGTACACAACCCTGTCTCACCCCTCTTTTTATAGGGATGGCCTCACTGAGTTCACCACTGGGGCCCCATCTAACTTTTGCATTGTTGTCTATGTGGAGTCGTACTATTTGGGATAAAAGATCATCTGGCACTCCGTTTTTTTTATGATTTTCAGAGGGAACCCCTAGAAATGAAATCAAAGGCCACCTTTAGATCTATGAAAGCAACATACATGTGGCCTCCCTTTAATTTGGTGTATTTCCATATTAAACATAGCAATCTGAAGACCTGATCTATTGTACTTGTTCTCGTTCTGAACCCTGCTTGATAGTGAGACAAGACATCATATTCTTCTAGTCAGGTGTTAAGCTTAAATAATATCTGTTTGACATAAATCTTTTGCAAGATGGCTATTAGGCTTATTGGCCTATAGTTAGCGGGGTCTTGGCGGTTCCCCTTCTTAAAAATGACCCTGCCGACACAGACACCGCCGCCCGAAACTTCAGATAGTGGATCGACGACTGCGCCAACACCCTCGCCCCAATCAAGAAACCCTCCATCAACCACCCCGGCAAGAAAGCAGCCTGGTTCACCGAAGATCTCCTGATCTCCAAACGAACATGCCGGAAGCTGGAGAAGAAATGGCTCCACGACCGCACAACAGACAGCCACGCAGCCCACAAGGACGCTGCCCGCAGACACCACCACCACATCATAGCAAGAGATTGTCCTTCATAGTCCGACTGGACAACAACGCACACGACTGCAAAGAACTTTTCAACATAGTGAAGGAACTCCCCAACCCCAGCACCAACACCAATGACATCCCGCCCTCGCAAGAGCTGTGCGACTCACTGGCCAACTTCTTCCATCGCAAGATCGCCGACATTCACGACAGCTTCAACTCCTCACCCATCCCGACCGCAACAGACCACACCCCGAACGCCACCTAAACCAATCAACTGACCTCCTGGTCCCACGTCAACGACGAAGAGACTCGCAAGGCAATGAACTCCATCCACTCAGGATCTCCAACAGACCCCTGCCCACACCACGTTTTCAACAAAGCCGATGCAACCATCGCCCCCCACCTACGAAAGATCATCAACATCTCCTTCGACTCCGCGACTTTCCCAGAAAGCTGGAAGCACGCCGAAATCAACGCCCTCCTCAAGAAGCCCAAGGCGGACCCCAAAGACCTCAAGAACTTCCGGCCCATCTCCCTGCTCCCCTTCCTGGCGAAGGTCATCAAGAAAATCGCCAACATGCAGCTGACCCGCCACCTCGAGGACAACAACATCCTAGACCCATCCCAGTCCGGATTCAGACGCAACCACAGCACCGAGACTGCCCTTATCGCCACCACAGATGACATCAGGCACCAGCTAGACAACGGCGAAACCTCAGCCCTCATCCCCCTGGACCTGTCAGCTGCTTTCGACATGGTCTGTCACTGCACACTAATAAAACGCCTCCAAGAAGCCGGAATCCAGAAGAAGGCCCTGGACTGGACAACGTCCTTCCTCTCCGGCAGAACCCAGAGAGTCCGCCTCACGTCCTTCCGATCCGAATCCACCAACATCATCTGCGGCATATCCCAGGGCTTATCCCTCAGCCCAACCCTGTTCAATGTCTACATAGCCCCCCTTGCTTAAGTGGCCCTCCAGCACGATCTGAACATCATCTCCTATGCAAACGATACCCAGCTCATCCTCTCCCTCACCAAGGCCCCACACATTGCCAAAACCAACCTCCACGAGGGAATGAAGGCAGTCTCCGCGTGAATGAGGAGCAGCCGTCTGAAACTGAACTCGGACAAGACCGAGGTCCTCATCATAGGTCCCACCCACTCTGCGTGGGACGACTCTTGGTGGCCGACCACACTGGGAGCAGGCCCAGCACCCACGGACCGCGCACGCAACCTGGGATTCATCCTCGACTCCTCCCTCTTCATGTCGAAGCATATCAACGCCATCTCCTCCTCCTGCTACAACATCCTCCGCATGCTGCCAAGGATCTACAAGTGGATCCTGACCGAAACAAGAAAAACTGTGACCAAAGCCCTCATCAGCAGCAGGCTGGACTACAGCAACAGACTCTACGCAGGAATCGCGGCGAAACACCTGCGACGACTACAACGCATCCAGTGTTAGGTAATAATGGGGTTAACCCTTACCTCATCGACCTGGGTCAGTACAATGTTATATGCAAAAGGGTGGTCGATTACAAAACTGTTGAACATCTCATTATTAATGCAGAAAGGTACATCAATTGACTAAATTTCATTTATATTGCCTTTAATCAAGCCATTAACAGTGGTCTGCTGCATTTGTGCATGTATTATATTACACATTCATACAATACATGAAATTTAAATTAATTCATTAATTCGTGCTCTGTGATCGTCAAGTAAAGAAAGGGATTCTAAGAGGGGTAGGTTGTGTGTGGAAAAGAATAGGGGACAAAGAAAAAGTAATGTCCTTTGAACACTTCATTCATATTCACCGAAACTTTTCAAATCATGTGGTAAAATACAATTTGATGCCACAATATACACTATACACATTATTTAAACATGGTTCATTTCCCAGATAAGTGTGTATGTGTAGGTCATAATGTCGACGTTTCGACCCCCAAAATCCAGGGTAAGTAGATCCTCAGTTCGGGGTCTTCCTCAGGACAGTTAAAAACATTGACAGTGAGCACCTAGGAGAACAAACAAGTGTGTGTCACTGGGTGTAGTCAAATTCAATAATTGAGTAATTAAGAAGGGGCCCATGATGGGAATGTACCTACATGCACAGGCGATCGAGTGGTGGCCCGTCTGAGTTGGGACTCGTGCCTGGGACGTTATTTGCTGAAGAAAATTAATTACAATTAGGAAGGAGAGAGATAATGGTGGCTAGCATTTACAACAACCTTGAGATTGTAGATAAACAGCGACTTACTCAGTTCACCCCCGCAGTGGAAGGCGATACTGGTATCGGTCTGACTGTGGGCGAGGCAAGCGTCCTTCTATCAGCAAGCGGTCCAGTCGGACGTGTAGATTAGTTACACCGTCTATAAAAAAGGTAAAGAAATTGTATTCCTTACGGAGACCACTGAAGTGTGGTCGAGATGAACAGTGACAGGGGGTGGGCGCTTAAGGTTAAACCGCCCTAGGTGGCGCCCCACCTAAATGGTATGAAGGGTTATCATGCAGCGATCTCGTGTGGGGAACGATAATCACGTAGGGGTTGCCCACCTGTTGGCATTGCTGTGCAGCTAAACCCCAGAACGCGTGGTTGCACCACTCGTGGGTGTCAGGTAGTAGTTTGCATGGTCAACCTGCACCCGACCGTCCATGGTTGTCGGTCTCTAGGGGGCGATGGAATGCGTAAAGGGGTGTCGTGACTCCTCGGGGTGTGAGACAGTTAGGAAATACCGCTGGATACTGACTCAAAATAATTAGGCACAGGGAGAATATTTACATCCCCGTGGGTTGGTAAAAGTCACGAAGTACCGCTGGATACTGACTCAAAATAATTAGGATAGGTTGAGTCCTCTATTAGTTGTTGTCAATGGATTGTTGTCATCCTTCCCAAAACCCGGGCTTACCTGCGGGAGCCGCTGCCGTGTGGACCACAGTGACAGCTCGCACCGCGCGTCTGACTATAGATGTAGCAGACGTATCCAAGGCGCGTCTCTAAGGGGCGTGGCCAAGCACCTCGCGGTGCCGCCGCTGGCTGCTGCTCAGCTTGCAGGAGAGTGAGGCGCGCATGCGCTGACCGCGGGACGCTATCCCTGACTCAGAGAGATCTGACATAGTGAGTGAGGCTACGTGCATCGAATCGTATTCTCGGATACACGGGGAACCACAGGAGTTTCACGCAGAAAGGGCAAGAGAACGTAGTGGTCTATTGCCTCTAGGTGTGCGCATGTGGTGTATCATGAAGCCTATATTGCACACGGTCTGTAAAAATGCATAACATATCTCCTAGCATAAAAATCAAATTAACATTGGTATGCAGAGGTACAGTTTAAAGAGGGTAACCCTGTACCGGGTGTCACACATATTTCATAACGTATGCCTTGATGTCAGTATACAATCCAACTACATATACCCATACCGGATAGCCACCCCACATGTTGTAACAGCTTACTGGTCAGGAACCAGTCCCGCCAATTGGGAGTAGGTGGCATCTAGTTCATTCAGGCCATTGTCCACAGTGTCCAGGGTATACATCCATTTGCACTCCCTTGTATTTAGCAGTGAATTAAGGTTCCCTCCCCTGGGCCCCACAGAGATTTTCTCTATCACCAACCATTTGAAGGATTCAGGGGTGTGTGATTTGGACATAAAGTGTTCAACCAGAGGGGAGCCCACTGTCTGACACCTAATTCTGCTACTGTGTTGCAGAATGCGTTTCTTCACATGCTGTTTAGTCTGTCCGATGTACACCAAATCACAAGGGCAAATGATGGCGTAAATGACGTCACTTGTATTGCAGTTTGTCATAGTTTTCAAGGTAACTGTTTTGTTGCGATAGTGCCAGACCTGAGTTTCCACTGCCTGGGGGCACGCTTTACACTTCGTGCACTTGAAATGGCCGACCACTTGGGGGAGGTTCCACATGCTCTGCAGTGTGGGAGGAGTCGGGGTTCCAAGATAGGATGAGACCACTTTGTCCCTGATGTTTTTGGCTCTCTTGAAAGCATGCATCGGCGGTTGATTCTGATTGATCACATCTGATACCATCGGCCAATGTCTGTTCACCGTCTTCTTGATCTGGTTGCTCTTCGTGCAGAAAGTCGTCACGCAGATAATCCTCTCGGAGTCAGTCGCACGTTCTCTGGGTTTCAAAAGTTCCTCCCTTGGGCTGTACCAGGCTCTTTTTCTTGCTCTCGTCACCAGTCGTCTTGGGTAACCCCTTTCCATTAGTCTCCTGATTAGAAGATCAGATTCTTGAAAATAGTCTTCTTTGAGAGAGCAGTTTCTCCTTATCCGGAGGAACTGCCCGAATGGTAGGTTATCCCGTAGATTTCTGGTATGGTGACTTGTGTACCTTAGTAGACTGTTCCGTTCAGTGGGTTTCCGGAAAAGAGTGGTATGGATGCGACCATTAAGGGCCTTGATAGTGATGTCTAGGAAATCCACTGAGGTCCTGCTCATGTTCATGGTGAACTGGATGTCCTTAGACCGGTTGTTCAGCCAACTGAAGAATCCATTAAGGTCTTCTGCACTCCCATTCCATAGCATCAGCACATCGTCAATGTACCTCCGCCACATCCAGATCTTCGATTCGAATGGATTCGTCCCTGTGAGGATGCGTTCAACTTCCAATTCAGCCATATACAATATGGCTAGGTCCGGCGCAAATGCCGCCCCCATCGCCACTCCCTTGCTCTGGAAGAAGAATTCATCCTGAAAGACGAAGAAGTTCTTCTTCATGGCCACCTCCAGGAGTAGAATGATAAAATCAGTAGGCACCTGGGTGGGTTGGGTTCTCTTGTCCAATGCCCTTCTCATGGCTTCTAGAGCCGGGTCCTGGGGGATGCTCGTATAAAGCGAGACAATGTCTAATGTGACCATTATTTGTCTCTCTGGGCCCCTTCTTAATTACTCAATTATTGAATTTGACTACACCCAGTGACACACACTTGTTTGTTCTCCTAGGTGCTCACTGTCAATGTTTTTAACTGTCCTGAGGAAGACCCCGAACTGAGGATCTACTTACCCTGGATTTTGGGGGTCGAAACGTCGACATTATGACCTACACATACACACTTATCTGGGAAATGAACCATGTTTAAATAATGTGTATAGTGTATATTGTGGCATCAAATTGTATTTTACCACATGATTTGAAAAGTTTCGGTGAATATGAATGAAGTGTTCAAAGGACATTACTTTTTCTTTGTCCCCTATTCTTTTCCACACACAACCTACCCCTCTTAGAATCCCTTTCTTTACTTGACGATCACAGAGCACGAATTAATGAATTAATTTAAATTTCATGTATTGTATGAATGTGTAATATAATACATGCACAAATGCAGCAGACCACTGTTAATGGCTTGATTAAAGGCAATATAAATGAAATTTAGTCAATTGATGTACCTTTCTGCATTAATAATGAGATGTTCAACAGTTTTGTAATCGACCACCCTTTTGCATATAACATACAACGCATCCAGGTTCGCCTCAGCCCGACTGATCCTCAACGTCCCCCGCCGCAGCCATATTACCGCACACCGAAGAGACCTGCATTGGCTCCCCGTCAACAAGTGAATTACCTTCAAACTCCTCACCCACGCACACAAAGCACTCCACAACACCGGACCAGCCTACCTGAACGATAGACTCAACTTCTACACCCCCGCCCGCCAGCTCCGCTCCGCCAGCCTCGCCCTTGCCGCCGTCCCTCGGATCCAACGAACGACCTCCGGCGGCAGATCCTTGTCCTTCCTTGCTGCCAAGACCTGGAACACCCTCCCCACCCATCTACGGCAGACCCAAGACCTGCTCACCTTCAGAAGGCTCCTCAAGACCTGGCTCTTCGAGCAGTAGCAGCCCCCCCCCACCCCCCAGCACCTTGAGACCCTCATGGGTAAGTAGCGTGCTTTACAAATTCACTGATTTGATTTGATAATCTTGACTCCCTTCCATGTGTCGGGTATTGGTGCACCTGCAGCAACAGTGTTGCACAGTAAATTTACGTAAGGTACCCACACCTTGATATCTGCCTCAATAAATCTCCTGAAATCTTGTCCGGGACTGGGACTTTTCCTGGTTTGATCGCTTCTATTGCTGCATCTGTGTCTTTTAAGATAAAGTAAGGAGAGCCATTTAGTCCATACCAATTTCCTTTTTTGAGGTTGTTGTTATCAGTTGAAACAGGATCAACGATATCTGAGTATAATGTTCAGAAGTAATTTTGCCAGGTGCCTGGGTCCAGGTAAGGGTCCAGACTAGAAATCCTCGGTTTGCTGCCCTGGGCTGACAATTTCCAAAAGCCTGTGTGGTCCTTGTTTCTTGCTACTACAAGTAATTCTCTCCAATTCTCTTCTTTCCAGTCTTTTTTTGCCTGTGCTACTAACTTTCTATATTGGGTCCTGCAAGCTTTTAAGTTTAATATGTTATTAGAGTGAAATGCCAGCTTCAGTTGGAGTATCGCCTCACGACATTCATTTGTGAACCAAGTGTGTTTGGTGTTTTTTGTAGCTTTTGCTTACAAGAGGTTTTACTTAGGAAAGTTAGCAGCTTTTCTGCCAGGGTGTGGTGTATTTGCACAATGGGGATATTTACATAAGGAGCTAAAATATCTGCGAAGGTGTTATAAATGTTTGCCAAGACATGGTGATTGTCGAGAATCGAGGGCCATTTCAGGGCTCTACGATTATTACTAAATAATGGTTTTGGTGAAGAATTTTTTTCATGCAGCTTTTTCCCAGGGTCCACAATTCAAATAATTATCCCTCCATTCACAGGCACAAAGGAAGATGGTCACTGTCCGCTCTTTCTTCTATTGTTAAATCAATTATATAACCCCATAGGATGGTGCTCCATATTATATAATACATTTTGCTCCTATTACTAGCTCAGACTGTCCGACAGCAATCTACCATTACAAGCCCTGTGTCCCTGCCCCACGGTCAGACAGGCCAGTTATTGCCGCCTTAGTGCAAGGGACAGCAGTCCCAGCTTCTAATGGTGGAATACCTCTAGCCATATCCTTCACATCCAGAACAGATTTAAGGCCTACCACTGGCTCAAACTTGCAGTTAAGGTCCCCTTCTATAAATATTGGTGCTGTAGGATCAATAGTATTTATGAAGTTATCCAGTATCTCCAAAACTGGCGATTCGGTGGTTACCGCTCTAGGTCAGTTTAAATATTTACTAAGTAGAGTTCTTCTTTATTTTGTGTTTTAATTTTTACCACTAGTATAACTGGTGAAGATAGATTTAGTTGACTGATGTCTATTTTTAAAGAAATGTTGGCCTATATTGCTAGTCCTCCTGAAGGTCTACCACTTTGGGAAGGGACAGCGTTAATGCTAAAGGTCCTATATCCCAGCTTACGGGGTGAAGCCAAGGCCCATGTTTCCTGTAAAAGGCAAAAGTCAGATTGATTTGTATAGTCTTAACATTCAGGGTCTATTAGTTAATTCCTTACCCCCGCTATGTTCCATGCTATCAGGTACTTCGTTTGAATGGGTTCTATACTCTCAATCTGTGTGCTAAGGTGTGCTGCAACTGATTCCATTAGCTCGTCCATTTTTTTTAGCAGCTTCCTGGTGTGTATTATGGCAGTGGTTTTTGGCTGGCTTTGAACACCAGGGGTTCTATTACTGAGCAGAATTCCAGTTTCCTGGGAACCTAGTCAGCTGACTGCCTCTAAGTCATTATGGGTACAATTTGGTTTAAATGATTGTCCAATGTTTTCAGGCGTTCTTTGGAATAATGTCCAATTTCTAGGTCTGTTTAGCGTGAAACTCACAGCAAAGCTAGAGTTTAGATGTGCTCTTAGGTCCAATTCTATCAGGCCTTCGACTATACTTGTAGATTTGAAAACTAGAAGTATAGTATTGTGGGGTTCATGCCTACTCGCTAGGCGTTCCGCTTTTATACTGTCAGAGCATATAACTGATAGGCACCCACGGTTGGATCTAATCCAATGAATAACCTTATTTTTTAATGACTCTTCAACCTCCCTATAGGAGGAAAGAGTCAATTTAGGGACATTTATCATGAATAGTGTTTGATCTTCCTGGATATTTGTATCATAAACTACGCTACTGTTCTGATTCTGCCTGGGAGCTGGGGTTCTATCGTTTAAACAGCACCTTGATTGCTTATAATGTGTATCCTGGACCCTACCAGTTATTATAGACCCTGTACAATAGTTGAGCTGCCCTCCCAAATAGTGATTGTGTTGCGGTTTATTATTGTAGAAACGATAATGACCTACCCTTGTCCTTCCATGCATCCCCTCTCTCTAACCTTTCTCCCATGGCACCAGAAATCCTTCTCTCATAGACTTTTCCTCGTTGTAGGAAGATTCTTGGGTGTCAACAGTATTGCTGCTTACTGGTTTTGGGTGGCTAGAAGGTGGGGTCAGGACCTTAGAGGTAGTGGGAGATTTGGACTTGACGTGCAGGTTCCTACTTGTGCCAGCACCTCCTCTAATTTAGCTTGACTTCCATGTGTACCTTGAAGAGCAAAGTTCCTAAACTGTGTTTTTAGGAGGGCTACTTCCTCTGTCAAGGCCTCTAGCTTCTGAACTAGTTCTGTTTTCAGCTGCATGGGGACCTTTATTTGGGCCGGTTGGGTCGCTGTTTCACGGCCTCCTGTAGAACAAGGGGAAATGTGAGTTTGGTCCTGCTGGTTGTTACAATTTGCTGGTGTTATTGAAATCGGGTCACAAGTAGGAGAGAGAACGCTCCCACTGGCTGGTATTGATGTGAGGGTAATGGTGAGTTTCTATTAGTACATAATATTGTTGGTATAGCCCCTCTATCTCCAATGAGGTCAGTTTGATCTTCTGAGGATTTTAAGTCCACAGGGTTGGCGGAGTGTTATCTTCCTATGTGTGATTCTATTCTATACAGGACTGTTATTACAGGCAGGGGGGTTACTGCCTCGCAGGGTTGAATCTCAATTGATGCAAGCATTTCACCTGGATTTAAAGTGATTTTGTTCTGAGTATTTGACTCTTGTTTTCCATAGAAGGCAGTGCTCTTAGATTTATGTGTGCTGTCTTCTGTTTGTTGCTTAATAACGATTAAACCTCTTCCAGCAAGTCCTCAATCTCTTCAAGGGTGCAGTTCTCTGCTGCGCTTTTCATTATTTTAGTTTTTTTTCCCTTGTCTGAACCTTCCGTGGATTTCTGCTTGCCCATATTAAATTAGTTTATAATGGGGATTACTTTGATATAAACCTCCCCTTGTTAAATACTTGGTGAATTATTGATGCTGCTATTTCCTCTTCATGATTGACATAGAAGTTGTAAAATTAAATGAGTTAAGGAAGCGAAGAGCACTCTCAAGGTAGGGAAGGAAAATTAGTTTTTCCACCGCCTCACAATTGCCTTTTAAAATACAATCTCCTGACCACCCCACTTACTACAAAAAATTATTACGTGGATAAGTAAAAATGCAATGCAATCACACTTCAATAATTAGAATTATAGTTAGGGATAAAAATCTGTCCACTTTCCGAGGCGGGAGATCACTGCAGTGGCGGCTTGGAACCACAATAAGGGTTTCACTGAAAGATGACGGGGCCCTTTGTGGGTGCTGCAGTATTTAAGACTGATCAGTTCCTGCCCGAACGACAGGGGATGAAGCACAAGACATAACAGAGTTTATCGTACCACGAAATAGATCTGCGAAGTTAGGGCTAAGTGGGGTGGCCCGGCCCTGCCCGGCCCGCCCGGCCCGGCCCGGCCCTGCCCTGCCCTGCCCTGCCTCATCCTGTCACTGACGTCCTTGCCCCAGGCTTTGCACAGGTGTGGCCGGCGCCCGTCCCGCTCAGTGGAGGGTGATGCAGCGCTTTTATGCACGTTGTTAATGCCTCCCCCTCGTCGGTGGCTGCAGGGAAGAGTAAGTTGCACCCTGGGACTCGTAGTCCTCACCAGGGAGTGCAGCGGCTTGGGGTGATGCAGGCAGCAGAATGCAATGAACCATGGGACAGCGGCAGCGTGGGATTGGTAACACGGGCATTCGGGCAATGCCCGAGGGGCCGGTGTCCGAGTGCTGCTGTGGGCCCCTTTTTTGAGCAGTCTGGGGGCCATTTGGGCCCTGTGTCTCTATTGTTCGAACACAGCCGGCGGCCCACTGGGTGTCTGAGTGGCCTCTCTAGAGGCAGATGGGCACTTATTATCTCTGTTGAGGTGTCACTCCCTTTCTCTCGCTGGCAGGCCCATTAATGTGTGCACGTACTGTGTGGTGGCAGGGGGCCTGAGCAGAAGTGGACTCACTTGTTTCACCACTGTAAACTTAACGCGTGCATTTTTTTTACCCCCCCCCCTAATTTTTTTTATAAGATTACGCCAAAGCAGTGATTTGAGGGACGGCATTATGCAAATGTGGGCCGATTTTTTTGTGTGTGCCCGGGCCGATTTTCAATCCCAATCCAACCCTGGACAGCGGTTCCACCAGGGTGGAACAGCAAGATGGAAAGTGCCCCCAAAAGACTGCCAAGCAGAGTCCCGGCAGGAAAAAACAAAGATCTGCGTCCTGCGCCGCAGTGGGTGAGGCAGCACTTTTATGAGCGTTGTTAACGCCTCCGCCTCGTCGGCGGCTGCAGGGACGAGTAAAGTTGCATCCTGGTTCTTGTAGCCCTCACCAGGGTGTGTGGCGGCTTAAGGGTGATGCAGGCAGCACCAGGCAATGCAATCAGGGACAGCGGTTCCACCAGGGTTGTACAGCAAGATGGAAAGTGCCCCCAAAAACTGCCCAGCAGAGTCCCGGCAGGAAAAACCATAGATTAGCATCTCGCGCCGTGGAGCGTGAGGCAGCACTTTTATGCGCGTTGTTAATGCCTCCCATCAGCGGAGGCTGCAGTGCAGTGTAAAGTTACACCCTGGTACTCGTAGTCCTGGCCTGGGTGTGCGGTGGCTTGGGGTAATACAGGCAGCAGCAGGCAATGCACCCAGGGTGGAACAGCAGGAAGGAAAGTGCCCCCCAAAACTGCCCGGCAAAGTCCCGGCAGGAAAAAACAAAGATTAGCATCCCCTCCGGGTCATAAATATGGTCTTTAGAGCAGTGCAAGTGCATCAAACAGAAAATAGTATTGACAAAAAGTACCCCAGATTAAATTTAGAAATTTTTTGGGGGGATGTTTCAACATTTTGTATTTGTTTGATGAGCTTTTTTCTTTATTTTTAGTGTATTGTTTTGTGGTTCAAATAATAGAAAATAGTAAGGTTGGGGACTTCGGCTTCTAGTAATGACTAATTGGGGTCCTTGGATTCCAAAACCGATTCAGTGGGGGTCCTCTGGTTCCAGTGATGATTAAGTGGGGGTCCATAGAAGTCAAAAGATAAAGAACAACTGCCCTAGTGGATGTGCACAATGGCCACTAATATTCACTTCCGTTAGTCCGGACAGTAGTATTTGGTAAAATAAAGTGGCAGTGTTATATTTTTGGCACACATTTGCTCCAAATCAATTAGGGACTTGTTATTTAATTGCACTTGATAGTGCTGAAAGCTACTACACATATGTGTGATCCAGTGGAAAAAAGTATGGCCTTGTCACTAAACTTTTCCTGTATAGGTTATGCCTACCTTTAATTTGTTTTCGAACAGTATCACAAATGTCAATCTTCACTGTGCAATGATGAAATGAAGGTGATGAGGCAGAGGGGTGATTATGATGTCGGTCAGAAAGCCTCCATCTGCTAGCCCGAAGTCCCCAACTGCAGTCGGAGGCTTTTCGACCGACACAGTCGGTTTGATGTCCTACCACCGAATTACAATGTTGGCCGTCGTGAGCATAAACCGGCCGGTCATTCCTACATGGTTCTGACTGGCTCTCGGAGTCTTCAAGCCAGTCGGACTCGCACCATAATCCCCTTTATCGGAATAATGATTTTGGTTTCCAACAGCCTTTCTGTGCCGGCCTTTCTCACACGGAAAGGCTATTGGAAAGCGACTTTGGGGGCCGCCTTGCCTCCGCGGCCTCCAGTCGGTGGCTAAGGAGGTATCTAGGGTGCCGCCCTGTAAATCCGTGCACTGTGTGAGAGACACCATGGGATGTCTGCCACAGGGTGCAGGGAGGTCGGTCGGTCCCGTTTCTGCCACGGTGTCCGACATGTAATAAGGCCCCAGAGTCTGCCTTTGAAATGTACTCTTCAGAGAAGAATGTAATTAGAAATTATTGTGCTCTTGCATGAATTCGTTTTCTATACAAGCGTGTGCACTCCAAATGTTTCGTGTTTTGCACCTACCAAGCCTGCTCTTTGTTTGACTATAATAACAAATAAACACATACCAAGTCACATTGAAAGTTTGTTTTCTTCTCGTTCAAGGAATATTCTGTTAAACTTGGCACACGTCCTCTTACAAGCAGATCACATCCCAAGAGAGACAGAGAGATGTGAAGGTGATAAGGTCTTTAAAAGATGCTTGTAGTTAGCTAAAATAACACGCGAGTCTGGTTTTCTTTAATCTGCTGAATAATATTATTTTGTCGGTATAAAGTATTCAATACAGAATTAGCTTTAAACCGGGTGCCTCGTCGGACGCATTTCTTTAAGTTATTTTATTATTAGAAAAATATGTTGCTGATGGGCGGAAGAATAAATGAACTAGTGACCCTTGGTATTCGTGTTTGCGAGGATGGGAAACTTCAATCTCAGCATAACCTATATCACAGAATCGGAGGGGGATTATCAAGGGAATAAATTAGTTCGACAGAACGGTGATCTTTCTTTCCGCGTGGTCACTCACCACCACCTCTTTTTTTTACTGCTTTTGCTCTAAAAAACGTAAGATTTACAAGTGTATTCTCTCTCTTTGTGGGCTCAAGATCCCTTCATTTGCAGAAGCGATTTATTTGCTAGCAGGTACATTATTTATGAACCTATCAAGACTGTCATCATAAAATTAGATCTTACAAATCATAACTTTTGCATTTTTTTATTTTCCTTTGTAAGCTGTATTCCTCCCACCAAAATCATACTAAATGTCAATGACGTGAAATATTTGCCCGATGTCACTTATGTTAATCAGAAAGTAATGCATTTCAGTTTTTAATTTCCCTGCTCATCTTGTTAAACGTCTTCTGGTTTTTATTGAGTCACTTCTCTGATACCGACAGCATCGTGCTACTGTAAAGTTCTTGTAACGTTACTTTTTTCCCTGTGTAGATCATCAAGCTAATTTTTGTGCACGTATGATTGCCTCTCTCTTATTTGCATTGCCTGCACATCTAGTTAATTGTTCTAATTGTTAATGGCAATCGGCGCATTCTTTCTTAATGAGTCATTCATATTTTGCTTTCCACGCTCTCTTCCATTATTCTCTCATTCCATTTGATGATTGCCATGCTCATCACACTAATTCTTTCACTCTGTTAAATCATTGTGAAGTATCTAATTGAATGAAATTGTGAGATAAATAATACATTATTTTAAAATGCACAAAATGATAGTATCTGCAAATATGTCAACCTGTACAAATTTCCCGCATATGTTGTCTTGCTACTGATCATATTTTTCTACGGTACAATTAAATGATGATGATGATGATGGCGACACATCACACTCTATTCGTGCAACATCAATGAGCACAGTTTCATTCCTTCACTTGTGTTAGAGAGCTCATACATAACATACTAATGACAATTGTTGTTGTTGATTGTGCTTAATTTAAGTACATAAACAATTATTTGTATTACTACTTGTAAAGCAAAGAGCACGATTCATATTTTGATTCAATTTGAAGGAGCATCGTGTGATCGAATACCCCTTTGTTGAATAATTCTCCTTTTTCTTTCACTCTCTTGTTCATCACCTCCTGGATCCTGTTATTTGATAGGTATTTACTGACAGCTCCTGAAGGGGAGCGAGGTTAGTGTAAACTATGTTCAACAGAGGTGGATCAATGCTATACCTTCGAGGTAATCACCTACTAAGGCATGCCCTTGATATTAATTGTGGGTGAATTATTATAGGTGAATATCCTGAAATCTAGCATGGATACGTCTACTATTTCTGGCAAGAATCACAGAGAAGACCGTTTTCTAGGAAAACAGGTTATCAAGCTTTTGGGTAGTGAAACAGGAGACTTGAGCTTTGACTGTTCCCCAACAAAGGCAAAACACCCTAGGCCAGATTCACTCATTCTAACCCAATGCAGCGCAGCACCTTAAAAAATGCTGTGCTGCGTTGCATGAAGAGGAAAGAGCAAGAGAGCACCATATTTAAAGAGATGTGGCTCTCTCCTCCCCCACTCTAGTGCAGGGGCAGAGTTCTGCTGCCAAGTGCAATACACACATCTTTGTGCCATATTGCAGTGTGCCTGCTTAAGTCTACCATACGTTTTGTATTGGAAGGATAGCCTTCCAGGATAAAATACAATGCTTAGACAAACTTTAAACCTTTTCCTACCTTGTAAGTGTGCTGAATTGTGGAGCACACATGCAAAATCGTAAAAGAAAGAAGAAATAAAAGCATTTCTCCTCCATAGTGCTTATTTGAAATGGGAGAACAATTTTTTTATGAAAACCCTGTCTACTTTTTTTAATAGATAGGGTTTAGCGTCAAAAACCATGGGTGACTGCATGAGAATGCCCATTCATCACCCTTGGAACGTCCCCTCGGCGCTGAGTATTGCAAAGCAGCACCATACACTGCTTTGAGTTACTTTCAAGGTACTTCCCAGCGTAGAACAAAAGGAATTTGCATTGGTTTCACTCGCTTTTGTGACACAAACACAGTGCAAATAATTTGTAAATATACCCCCTGACTCTTATTAGGTAAATCAGTTTCTGCCAGGGATACCTGGCTTTCTATGAGAGCTGTGAACAAGCAGCCCACCCTTCTTCAAATAATATATTTGACACATGTAAAAGAGAAACATTTAATGAATAAAATGACACATAAATGAGGAAAGTCAGGGGATCAAGAACAGGAGTTTCTGTAAAAACAAACATTTTATTATTACTTAATGGTGAATCATAATTTAATGGCTGGTTATGGGATGAAATAGACTGGTATCTAACCCTGGGTGGAGTTCGCGTTGTAGCGCTACGCGTATCTATGTGAAGTGCAGTTTGCACTACGTGAGCTACGCGAACTGCGTAGTGCACTGTGCAAAATGCTGTCCGCACCGATTGCACAGTGCCGGATGCTTGTCTGCACTGTGCAATCAGGGCAAACCGCATCTTGCACAGTGCAAGCGGTCGTTTGCTGCTGCTCGAGTAGATTACTACTCGAGCAGCAGCTTTCTCAAGGTGGACTGGTAGTTTCTCATCGCGAGGGGTCGCGAGCATATGCGACCACTCAGAATGAGAAACCTGACCTCGCTGGGAGGTTTATTTTCCACGCTCGCAATCGGCAACTTGTTGTTGCTGATCGCGAACGAGGAAAAAGTCTCGCTAGGATGTCATTTTGCTCGCTCGCGGTCGCCAACTTGGCGTTGAGGACCACGAGCAAGCAAAAAATTACCGCTACACTGCATGTGTTTGTACTTTGCTTCGTGCAATTCACGTAGTGCGAAGAAGCGCAAACTTCGCAAACTGCGTGAGTGTAGCATAGTACTTTACCCAGGGTTACTGGTATCATGGCACCCTCATTCACCCATATGGCCAAATTAAAGATGACCCAGGTCAGACGGTATGGGGGACTGAGCATTATGCACCCTCTGTGACCAAGGTTTGGTGGCTTGCATTGAGATGTTTTATCATGTAAGACCTAACAGCATTGCTTGATAGTATCCCCAAACATTTTGCCTTCACTCTGCTATTTTTGCTGAATTCATTTTGTTGGCTTTATGGCTCAGTGCATTATCACCGCTAACAATTGATAAACTGTTTGTGCCCTCTTTTTAAAACATGGTAAAAGGGATCTACACCTGATTGACCAATTTAATTTTCTTGTAGTCCCTAGTATAGGGTTCTGCTGGTACCCAGGGCTTGTAAATTAAATGCAACTAGTCAGTCTTCAGCACTCATTGTGCGACTCACTACAGTAGTCATTTAAAAGAAGTGGCATGCCTGCCATCTAAGCCCATTGCGCAGTTTTACGCTGCCATTTCAGAATGACAAAATACATCTTTTTGCCAGGCCTAAACTTTCCTTTTTAATCCATATAGGTCACCCCTAGAGTAGGCCCTACAAGCTCCTAGGGCAGGGTGAATGGAATTTAAAAATAAGGACATGCATACCTAAGTATTACACGTCCTGGCAATCAAAAAACTACTAAAGCTGTGTTTCACCATTGTAAGAATTATCCGCTCATTGGCTACCACTGGTTTACCTTATAACATTTTTGAAGTGTTAACTTTGGATTGGGAGCTGTTAGAAATGTAATTCCTGGTTGGCTGGGGTATGCACCCAGGGCAGGCAAGAACCACCACTCTAGTCAGTGTAAGGTAGATACACACTTAAAGATAATCTGTGCACTCCCTCTGGTAGCTTGGCACAGAGCTGTCAGGCTTATCTAAAGAGTCAATGAGCAAAGTATTTGTGCTACACACACACACAGTAACACAATGAATACACCATAAAAAGACTCCACATAGGTTTAGAAAAATAGATAATATTTATCTGAGTAAAATAAGACCAAAGCACTCAATTTTAAAAGAATAAATGCGACAACAGTGCATAGAAGTCGCCAGTGGTCAAAAGGTTAATTGAGGTTGCTAGGGACTGGTGCTAATCTGAAGTTCAGGCCGACTGCGATGGAGGGCAGGCCAGCTACAGGAGCCACAAAGGGCCCACTGACAAAGTAACTTCGATGAAGCAAAGCATCTATCTTTTCCACACAGTATGGTTGCTGTATGGTTGTTGAGCTTCGCTGAGGAGAAATCAATGCGTTGTTGTCAAACCACACAGAGCCTCGTCTTCAGACTGCACAGGCTGTAAAACCATTGTCGTCAAACAGCCTTCTCGTTGATGTCGAAGGGCGATGCATCTGATCCGATCAGCGCAAAGGTGACAGCGCATAGGTTTTGGAGTAAAACAGCTGCAGAAACCACTTCTGAGGCCCAGAACTTGGAGAGGGCACCTCAGGCAATGGTAGGACTCACAAAAGGCAGAGTGCAGCAGCGACGGAGGAATTGCATGAAGTCTTTTGTGTCCCTGAGATTTCAGAAAACAGTAGGTAAGCCAGCAAGCCCTTGGAGCACACTTGGAAGGAAGGCAGAGCCCACTCTTCTTCAGCAGAGACAGGGAGCAGCAGCCAGTAGTGCAACAAGTAGAAAAGCAGTACTCCAAGAAATGTAGTCCAGTTCAGTCCTTCAAGCAGCACAGCAGTCCTTCTGACAGAGGTTCAGGTCAAGATCCAAAAGTGTTTGATTTGGTAGGGTAAGAGCCACGGTACTTATACCCAAAATGTGTCTTTGATGTATGGGGCTTCTTCGGTGCCGCTCTCTGAAGTGAACAAGGATCACTTTCAACCCAGTCCTGTCTGACAGGCTATCTGTGAGGGGTAAATCTGTGCTTTGTGGGTGGACAGGACACTACCCACTCCCATTCCTCTCTCCACAAGAAGACCCATTAGAATGCAGATGAATGTATATGAGTCCTCAGAAGGCAGATGAGTCTCACCTTCCTCTATTTGTGGCTATCAAGAGGGAATTCACAAAGTGTTGCTGCAACCCAACCCATATCTGTATTGGAGACAGGCTGTAAGGCACTAAAGTTATAAGCACAGGGAAATGTCCATTCTTTAAAAGGGGCATTTCTAAAACAGAAATGAGAAATCCAACTTCCCCAGTAAGGAGGATTTGTCATTACCATTCCAAACAAATTAAACATAAAAAAGACACTCTTCTCTGATCAGGAACTACAGCTTAAATGCGTATTAAGGAATTCCCAATGCTAACCTATGAGAATGAAATAGGCTGTTTGTCACTGCCAGGACATGCAAAACATAAAAGCACATCTACCTTTTACTTACGGTTCACTGACAGAATATCAAACCTCAAAATATCGAGATCAAAAATATTGTGACAAAAATATCAAGGTTAAAGTTGTATTAAATATATGTATTTTTTAAATATTAAATATATTAAATAGTAATATTAATAAAAAAATTAAATAGATGTAAGATATATTTTAACAAATGTAACAAATACACTTAATTGAAAAAAGTTACAAACACATATATAATAATTAAAATATATATTTACATATATCTACTTAAAAAACAATTATTAAACTAGTAATTTTAATACATATGTAAGGCTCCCTGTTTTCTGTTTTTACAAATTTTTACAGGTAAATACAGACTGAAAACCATTTATTTTCCTGTCTGTACTTATTTTTGAATGAGGATAAAAACGGAAATTGGGTTGTTTTTTTAAAGATTTGGAATGCGGTCAATCACGACTGTCAGGACAAAAGCTGTGAGGATTGACAGTCAAGGGAATAAACAAATAAAGAAACTTTAGTAAAGAGTCTTAAACAGCAGCAGATTTGCACAACTTTGATGCTAACATGTGCAAGTTTTCTTATAAGTGTGTAGTTTATCACCTGAGAGTGTATATATATCATTGAAACCTGTCAGGCATTCAGGCACAAGTGTACATTAACTGGTTAAATAAATGCAGAAAAATACACATTTCAACTTAATTTTTATACAAAACCAAAAATAAATGTGGATAAATACAGATAAAATTAGCAAAAAATAAATATGAATAAATACAGACGGAAATGACACAAATATAACTTACCATAAGACCGGGAGCCCTATATATATTTTAAAATTTTTTTTTCAATAATATAAAACTGGAACATATATATATCTATATATATATATATATATACACACACTGACGAAGGCAGCATGCCGAAACGCGTCTGTGTGTGCCCCTTCCGCGCAATAAACATCAGCGTGTTTGACATATCTGCTCTCCGAGTGCTGTTTTGTCCTTTCACAGAAGATTGAGAGGAATTGGAGCGTTTCATATATATATATATTCACTGAAAAAACCATAGGTTATAGACCATATATAGTTAGGAATTAGCATTTAGAAAACCTTATTTTACTCACACAAAACCATTGAAATTCCATATATAGTTAGTTGCACTAACTATATATCGCGCACCCGCAATCCACTGCTGATGATGTCACATATTACATCATTCATGACATGGTCAGTGACATCACTGATGACATCACTGATGACATCTCAAATGACATCACTGATGACATCACTGATGACATCTCAAATGACATCACTGATGACATCATGACACACCAATACCAGTTACTACATACGCACTCACTGATTCCTACGTCTACACACACATTCACTCATTCACCAATACAATCACTTATACATACAGTCACTCATTATTACAACACTATCATATGCACTCATACACCTATGCAGACAGTCACACACTGCCACTCATCCATGGAGTTACTCACACACCAAGTCAGTCCTGTAAAGAATCAATCACACTTCCATTTCTTCATCTATACAGTTAAACACAGAACACCATACTTCAGTGACATCACTGATGACATCACTAATGACATCTGAAATGACATCACTGATGACATCTCAAATGACATCACTGATGACATCATGACACACCAATACCAGTTACTACATACGCACTCACTGATTCGTACGTCTACACACACATTCACTCATTCACCCATACAATTACTCATACATACAGTCAGTTATTATTAGAACACTATCATATGCACTCATACACCTAGTCAGTCCTGTGAAGAATCAATCACACTTCGATTTCCTCATCTATAGTTAAACACAGAACACCATACTTTTCACACATATACTAACACATACTTACTCTCTTATACAATCACTGATACAAGTACACATTGATATGCACAGAGTCACACACCTCCCAGCCAGCCACACACACACTCAGTCTTCCATACATCCACTCATTCTTCAATATGTAAAACGTATTTAAACTTTACAAAAACACACAGACACTAGATGATGTCATCAGTGATGTCATTTGAGATGTCATCAGTGATGTCATCAGTGATGTCACTGACCATGTCATGAATGATGTAATATGTGACATCATCAGCAGTGGATTGCGGGTGCGCGATATATAGTTAGTGCAACTAACTATATATGGAATTTCAATGGTTTTGTGTGAGTAAAATAAGGTTTTCTAAATGCTAATTCCTAACTATATATGGTCTATAACCTATGGTTTTTTCAGTGAATTTTCAAGGTTTTGTAAATGCTAATTCCTAACTATATATGGTCTATAACCTATGGTTTTTTCTGTGAATTTCATTGGTTTTTTAACAGCTAATATCTGTAGCTGTAAAATGTATTCTTCTTTAAATCCAAAAATATATTTGATATGTTTATGAATAATTTTTTTTTTAAATATTTTTTTTTCTTCGTTCCCGCTTCGCGAATCGGGAAGCTTCCCGTTAGCTGACCTTGATGCCGCGAAATAGACCGCGAGCCGGTAAACGTTTCTTTACCGCAAGTGCCGCGTTAGAAAACAACATCGTGACGCCTCCCGTCCGCATGACGTTTCACGTTCTCGCGTGATACGTCATATGACGTGCTACGTTAGCGAACTGGTACGCGAAGCGAGTCGCAAAGCGCAGGTTTCTGGAAGCAAACCTGGAGGCCCTGCAAAGCGCTTAACGTAAACACAGCAAGTCATGTGACTTGGTAATAACACTTTTCATTGGTTCATTTCACTTTTGGTTTCCTAATGATGTAAGACTAGGTCATATAATCTAAAATGAACACTTTTGATTGGTTGAGAACTCTTGTTTTTCCCAAATGATGAAAATCCCTCCTTCTTTCCTCACTCTGACTTTCATCATTGTGAGAGAAAGACCCTTTGTGATCACTGAGCAATGGCTTCTTTAGTAGCTTCAGCTGGTGCTTCCCCACCACCTCCACCACATCCAAGGAAGAGTGGACCACCTGCTCAAGTTATAATTCAACAAGAAGAGGAGGAAGAGGAACAGGACGACGAGCACGAAGAGAGGCAGTTTTTGCCTGAGCAGCCCAGGACGTCTCACCGGAAAGAAAACTTCATTTGGCAATTTTTTAAAATTCCCAAAGGTCAGAAAAAAGTAAATGCAAGATACGTAACTTGCCTTATATGTCAAGATAGACTGTCCAGAGGAACCGAGAAAAAATACAGTTTCGGAAACTACACAATGCATCGCCATATGACTAGGTGGCATCCTAACAACTACAGTGCTGCACAGTTTCGGAACGACCTAGATAATCTCCCTATTATGGCCAGAAGATCTGTTGTACCGGAAGTAACGGGACCAGAGGGCAGGGAGATGGTGCCAAATATACAAATGAAATTTGGTGAAGTAAAACACATCTGCGTATTTTGCGATGGATTCATTTCCTACGGAGAAAGAAGCATCACTCTGATCAACAGAGCTATTGACTATCATATGCAAGTTTGTACGAAACGCCCAAAATAATAAATACTTCTTTTTTTGTTTTGTTGCTCCTGTTGAGCCATTTACAATGAATCGTTTTCATTGCCCCCTCCAAGAAAAACCCCAAAAAATATAAAACTGTTCAGAAAAATTCAAAAAAAGTAAAAAAAGTTCCGAAAAATAATAAAAAAAATATAAAACAACAAAAACAATAAAAAAAAAGTTCTTTTCAGAACTACCTCCCCGTTATTAAAAAATTGGTACAATATTTGGAACTGTGCCAACCTCTATTTCTCTTAGTTCGCTTCCCAGTTCGCTCGCCGGTACGCGAACCGGAAGCAAACCAAAAACAGTAAGTATAAGGGAAGGAAACAGACACTTATGTTAAAAGAAAGACAGCTATAGGGGAGTAAACTAGAGATACTATTACCCGTAATCCACTGCTGATGATGTCACATATTACATCATTCATGACATGCTCAGTGACATCATCAGCAGAGGATTGCGGGTTTTTTGGCAACGTGCCTTATCCACGGTTTAATAACGCTGCCTTTTGCTTTATATAAGTTTTCAAATTGTATGAAATATATACCAATAGGTCGTTATGAACCTTTAGGTAGTGCTTTTCTTCATGAGGTCTGGTCGCTTCCATACACATACAGATGTTTCAAAGATGATCAAGAAGTTTATCTGAATGGAGAGGAATGCACTGAGACGCCAGATCATTCACTAATGTGTAGGCACATACAGTTACACGGTTCATGCAACAAACACCGACCAAATATGGCTTGCGTGTTGCAAGGCACGCCAGTTCCTGCTATCATCCCCACGTTCAAGTTGTTGGAAAATGGTAGTTATTTGATGCTCAATAATGAAGATTGTTCTGAGTTAATTAAAAGTATTCCTTTTATCGTAACAGTAAGTGAACGGGTTATTTGCTGCAGAAATGTTCTATTTCCTCCCACACATGAACATAGGGAGTTTTCAATCTGGCCACAAATACCAACCTTGGGAGCAGATTTCAACGGCATGGCAAGAATAAGAGCTCTTTTGTCTCAGAGAGAGGTGGCCTTGAGTTCGGCCCGTGAAACTTTCGTGCTTCACATAGCGAACACCCGTACAGAGGTGCAGACCCTTTTCAATTCAGATTTGCCTTTCAATTTCAGCAAGATGGTTCCGACTATCTTTAACGCATCCTCCACAAAGGCCCTGGCGCACTTTTTTAAAGTTGTTACCAGTGGTCTCGTGACTTCATTTGAGAAAATCTTTGGAGTCATCCCTGCTTCCTTTCATTCTATTTTCTCCACTCTGGTTCGTGGATTGGCATTTTTACTTGCATTACCAGCGGACGCTCTTGTGCTTTTTTAAATTTTTAAATATGGATGTCCCTCCTATGCAACCTCCCACCCTGCAGCTGCTGACACTGTTCCGCAATCGCATGCTAGAATATTATGGCACAATGCCGTTGGCGATATTAAGCACGGCATATGGATTATCTTTTCGATTCTCCTACTTCACCTGTGTCCAGCCTGTATTTCACTGCCTGACCTGTGATTTCGATTGGGCCATTGATTTGTGTCTCTGCGGACCGGTTTCTCCTGACGTCGACTTTAATCAGCTGATGACTCCTATCATTACTCACGAGTTGGTTTGTCCTGGCGAAAGGATTATGGCTGTGGCATTGATGCATGGACTACTTGGTCCCTGGAATTTACTGGCGGCAGCACAGTCTTTCTTGGAACAGAGCTTTCTTGAAAACCCACCGAGCTGTCCTCTGATGGTGATAGAGGATCCGGTGCTGGGAGAGCACGTATGTTCTTTTCCGCTTTTAAATTGGATTGCTGAACTGTTTTCGGATGAAGACGGTGACTTCCTATTGGAGGCTGTTATAGCTTATTTTGCATACACAGTTATGTCATAGACCTTTTTCATGTTTGATATGCTGAGTACTAGCATTTCATTGACAATTCATTGACTTATTTGTCAAGTTTTTATTATTTACCTTGCCTATTGGCTTAAGACTCGATAAAGTACTTGGCTGTTTTATTTTTCTTTAGCATTAAATTTTCCTAGTTTTTAATGCTTTACCTTGCGGACCGTCCACATATAAACTTGCAATCTGCTCTCATGAGATGGCACTTCTATTATCTTATTCAGTTCGTTTCCGGATCATGGGGAGGTGTCATCTAGGTCCTGGATATCTTTACACCGTGTTAAGTTAGCATGGGCTCATTACCGGTTTAAACGCCATTTTTCCTTTTTTGCAACTTCTGCACACGACACTTAGTTGTTGCTTTAGCTTTACACCTAGTAGTACATCGTGGTTTACATGAGAATAATATGTTATTGCTCTACTATCTGCTTTGCTTGTTAAACTATATCTGTACAGCGAGTGCTAAAGTTTCAAGAACAACACGATAAAGAATTCTTATGAGGTCTGATCTCCACGACTTCATACTCATAACATAAGTGCAACTTCTGCCAATTCTGGGCATGAGGCGGGTTTTATATTGCTTTGCCGAACACACATACACAACAGTTGATGCGGTTCACATGAAGAGAGAGCTGGTGTATGCTGATGTGATTCCTTCAAATCTAAGACACTAAAGTATGGGCACGCCCTAAACCAACACAAAGAGACCTTCTTAGCAAATAATATAATATGTGTATTAGGGAGGGTGAGATATAAGCAGCCGCGGGCCGTGGAGGGAGTTACGGTGAGGCCGCCTCCCTGCCCCACCGTAACTCCCTCCACGGCCCGCGGCTGCTTATAAGTGTTGCTAACTCTTATTCATTTACAGCATGTTAACATACTGTCACCATTCGCTTTTTATGTACTAGTAACTATGCTGGTAATTTTGCTACTGATAATATGTGTACTTGTATTCTCCACCCTGCTTCTCCCCCTCCCCGCCTCCCTGCCTCACCGTAACTCCCTCCACGGCCCGCGGCTGCTTATAAGTGTTGCTAACTCTTATTCATTTACAGCATGTTAACATACTATCACCATTCGCTTTTTATGTACTAGTAACTATGCTGGTAATTTTGCTACTGATAATATGTGTACTTGTATTATCTAAGATACTACGCCTGAGAAGACGGCATTAGTAAATAAACATTTCAAATACACATGTGTTCTTCTTAACTCCATGTTCTGGTTTCTAAGAAATATATAACGACCGACTGTTCATGAGTTCCACGTATCCTGAGGTACTATAAGTTCATATTCTGGATTGTCTAAACATTGAGAGTTTGTTATATCCAATGTGACACTGTACCTAGCTTGCTAAGGAGTTTTTGATTACTAACGTGAGTTTTGGGACACCCTAATTCGCCGAGGTTCCAATCCTCTGTCCACAGTTCTGTGTGAGAACAGAAACCCTGCGACAGGGGCACCCCCGACCCTTGCTGGAGCTTCATCACACTTGCGATACAACTCCAGCAATGCGCCACCTTTACGGCACAGATACATCACGCATCTGTGCTGTTTTTGCCCCATGATGCGCCGCATTGTAAATGCAGCACACCATAGGTGACGGAACAGCGGCACAGAATGACTAACACATCCCTGGTGATGCGCCAGTCATCATAAATGTATCCCTATGCTTCTTATCTTGTTAGAGATGAACCGCCATATGTATCATCAAAGTTTTTTGCATTTCCTAAATAGCGAACTTTAAGGAATAAATAGCGATTCTTTACCATTCCTAGTTTGCGATTAGCTATTTGCTAATTACAAATTACCCATTCATTTCCTTCATTTCCATAGGGCGGTTGGACTCACTTTTAGCTCGAACGGCTGAATGGATTTCCACGAAACTTGGCAAAATTGTAGGGACTGGTAGCCCGATGTGCCTTTGCTATGTCTCAAGATATATGCTCCAGTGGTTTTTACGAAAATTAACTTTGAAAAATATATATTGGGCTACATTGGCCTATATATATGTTGGAGCCCAAATGTAGCCCAATGTAGCCCAATGAAGCCCAATGTAGCCCAATGTAGCCCAAAGATGGCCGCCAGACACACAAAAAAACAAATGTAGCCCAAATATCAGCCAGATGTAGCCCAACTATAGCCCAGTGACAGAATGACCAATCAGCTTCGCAAACCTCCGTTACGCGAAGCGGAGCGCTGTTACAGATATATATCTTTTTTTGAACGTTAATTTCTCAAAATCCACTGGAGCACATATATTGAGACCTAGCAAAGGCACATCGGGCTACCAGTCCCTAATATTTTGCCAAGTTTCGTGCAAATCCATTCAGCCGTTCGATTATTATTATTATTTTTTTTTGCCCCGCGGGGCCCTTTTAAAACCTCCACATCAAACCTAGGGGGTCAGCGAGGATCTACTATGCCCCCTTATAGTTATTTCCCCCTTTGTTTTGACCTCCTCTTGTCTCTCGATCCTACCGAGAGACAAGATGGCGGCCGCTACGGACTTTTTGGAATGTTGACAGACGCCGGAGAACCAATCAGCTTCGCTTCACAAAGCTTCGTTGCGCGAAAAGTACGCGTCCTGGGACGCTGCCAGGTCCGCTGTTACAGATATATATCTTTTTTTAAACGTTAATTTCTCAAAATCCACTGGAGCACATATATTGAGACCTACAAAAGGCACATCGGGCTACCAGTCCCTACAATTTTGCCAAGTTTCGTGCAAATCCATTCAGCCGTTCGGGCTAAAAGTGAGGCCAACCGCCCTATGGAAAACTCAATGTTAAAAACACGTTTTGGGACCCCCCTTTTTTCTCGGCCCCCCCTTGACGAACCCCCCCCAAATTTTCAAGGGCTGCTCAGAAACAAAATGTGCCATTTTCCTGAAAATTTCAGCCAATTCCGTTCACAAACGCCAAAGTTATTAGACATAGAATTTTCAAAAATCCCATAGAGAAAAAATCCTAACTATATATACCTACTGGCGACCGCCAGTAGGTAATATATATATATATATATATATATATATATATATATATATATATATATATATATATATATATATATATATATATATATATATATATATATATTACTTCCCTCCTTTTACCCCTATAGCCACACAACACAGACCCAAAGAAAAAAATCCATAATTAGGATAATTAATTATTAATTAATTAATATTAATTAACAATTAATTATTAATTAATTAAAAATACATTCCTTCCCATCCTTCACCCCATTAACTCTGCAACCCGCACATAATCTTTACATAAAATAATTATGAGTACAATTAACATAATTAAATGTCAATCAAATAAATATGATTTCATTTAAAACAATCATTAATTTATAAAAATGAATTACTTTTCACCCTATACGCCTGTAAACACACAACTGGATGCACTAGATAACAACAAAATTAATTAAATTACAAAAAATGTAACAAATATACACAAATTACATCATATACATTTAAAATACATACTAAAATACATAACAATAATTAAAAAACAATATTTTAAATAACTATTTTTGCAAACTATATTCAAAAATTGCATCTTTTAAAAATTGATATACCTTAAATCGATATTCTTTACATCTATATTCTTGCTGACGATATTTCCATACCACAATATTTCGGACTCAAAATGTTTGTATGGTGATATTTTGTACTCAATATTTTGTCTAAATACCTTTACTTAAATAGCACCCTGCCCTTAGGGCTTCCTGGGGCCTACCTTAGTGACATAAGTAGTGAAAGGGGAGTGTCAAGCTTTTCAAGCAGTTATAAATGTCAAGTCGAAGGGGCTGTAAATTGCACACACAGGCCCTTCAGTGGCTGGCCTGAGACAGGTTTGAAAGGCTACTTCCATGGGTGACACAACCAATCTTGGTATATGGTATACCAATTTTCAAAGGGCTTACAAGTAAATCAAATGTACCAAACAGGTATAAGAAATTATATCATGTTTAGAGGAGTAAGCACATGAACTTTAGCACTAATAAGCAATGGTAAAGTGCCCACAATCCTAAAGCCAACAAAAAAAGGTGAGAAAAAGAGGAGGATAAGGGAAAACGGCAAAAAGTTTGAGATTATGTTTCAGAGACTGCCATTTTCCAACAGGAGCAGATAATGATATGCTGTTTGAAATCAAATGAAATGTAATTAAAATGTGTCTTAAATTTTCAAGTCAGATTTTATGTCACTTTTCTGAAAATGCCACTTTTAGAAAGATGGCCTTTTCTTGTCTTCTGCCAGTATCCAAGAGTTGCTCGAATATGAATTCACCATGAAAAACTAAAAGACAAGAGGCGGTTGGCAAAACAAGAACTGTTGGTTTAGTTAAACATATGGGCCCGGAGCACAGTTATAAAAGTGAGTCTGAGAACTTTCTCAAAGTACAATCAATCAGAACCTAATACTATACATTTCTTTGGATATCAAAAAGTACTTCCTGTGATCCTTTTCGATAATAGGATGTGAGTCTTGTCTGCGGAGTCATAAATAAGGCCCCTGATGACAATTGCAGGTGGGCTTCGACCTTGTGTGGACACAATGTTGGCCAGTGGGTAACATATCCAGATGTCCAGTATGAGGGGCACGTGATCACTGTATGTACTGTGTGTGATGTGTCCCGATTGCCTGTGTGTTCCTAACTTCAGGTGGCATCTGACTTTATGGTGTTTTGGAATTTTCGCACCCTTCTGGCCATGTGTGTATTATTGGGGCCAATTCCCTTGACCATTGTGGTGTTGCTGCACCTATCTGGGGGATGTACCTTATTTCCTGCTCACACAATTGTCTACTGATTATATGCATGATGCGAATCCAACTCGAAGGAGGGGAGAGAGTGATCGACACAAGTTGAAGCACTCAGTGTTTTGTAAAATACCCCTCACACACCAAAAGGCCCCTTGGTGTCATGCTTCATCATCGGGGTCTTCGCACCCCTCTACCAGCGGAGCAGCGTGAGGGGTAAGACGGTGATCATAGCGTCCTGTTTATATTGCAAGTCAAGCAACACCCCTGATGTTCCATTATGCTCATGAAGCCAACAAGCAAGCTTCATAAGTCATTGTACTTGTAGCAGACCGCTGTAGGCACACTAAGCCTGAATATTTCACTTTTCTGTAAATACACAAACATTTTTATTAAGAATACGTGAGTAAGGTGGGGAAGTTGTGCCCCCGTCCTGAAGAAGGAGCTTGACTCCGAAACATGTCGACGCACACCAGAGGTCCTGTTCTTTAATTAACAGAATTGACCTCACACTGCACTTCTTTTAACAGTACCAGCCAGAGTTCAGAATAAAAGTTTTTTCTATAGACTCATGTGCCAGGTACTTTTTAAACTTTCACCACATCCCACCACTCACTTATAAATACACCCCACACACTCCACACAACACATAGTCATTACTATAAGTGCTCCCGCGTAGTCGTAGGTCGTAGCACGCCGCATCCCGCTAGAGGGGTGCGAAGACCCCGATGATGAAGCTTGACACCAAGGGGCCTTTTGGTGTGTGAGGGGTATTTTACAAAACACTGAGTGCTTCAACTTGTGTCGATCACTCTCTCCCCTCCTTCGAGTTGGATTCTCTTTGTTTATTTAAGTACCTTGTGGAGCAGGAATCCAACCCTTCGCTCTACCTCCCTCCAGTGTTTTCTATATATGCATGATGCCACACCATCTGTGACCTGTCAAGCAGTAACCTCAGGCCTAGATTGCATAGCCAGCTTGGTCATGAATTTCTGAGTTGGGGTTGATGGAGAGAAAATGACGTGTGAATTTGACAATAGTGATGCGATTTTGTTCTGACAGTCACATTATTGGGGACATGTTGTTCTTCAGTTTTGAGTAATACCACTTCCTGGATGTATGACGTTACAACGCAGGCTATTACAACGCCTGCCTTTACAACGCGGTTTTTACATCGCATACCATTACAACGCATAGCGCTTTTGGGTGCTGGATAGTGAATAGTTTAATTTACTATTCCAACTCCAGTCCCCGTGGACACTAGGGAAGGTGTTGGATAGTAAATTAAACTTATTCCCTATCCTAGAGAGCCCCCCAGCGCAATGCGTTGTAATGGTTTGCGTTGTAATGACCGCGTTGTAATGGTAGTGCGTTGCAAAAGTTTCGTTGTAAGTGATGTTTACCCCACTTCCCTAGTTACTTGCATTCTACTCAATTTCAAAACCCCATTTTTACCTTAGAAAACCCCCACTTGCAGGAAACCACACAAGAACAATAAAAATATGAAAAACGGGCAACAATGACATGCACAATCTGATCAGCGACTGGGAACCAGGAAAACCAGTTCATGTATTATTGTTGCTCATGGACATCTCCTTCCTCACGCATGTCTCTTTGTAAATGGTGCAGTGCTTGGATGGCAAGAGTCAGGGTGCTGTTATCCAGGTCATTTCCTGGGATAAATGTGCAGCAGGATAACTGATCTTGGCACACACCCATCTCTCTAATGCGCTCATTAAGTCCAACACGTATCGATGTTGCATCTCTATGAGGCAAGTGGCTCTCAGTTGTTCCTTGATCGCATTAAGGCTGAGCTCAGTGCTGTTCATAATCTTGAGTATCTCCCACCTAGTTATTTGCAACCTGCGTGCTTTCACTTTTGTCTGCACAGTGAGGAAGGGTGTTGACATCCCTGAATTTACTAGTGTGTCAGAGACAGCCTGAATTCTTCCAGAATGTCCTTGTACTGAGCCCAGCCAAAATAATCAGTTCTTTTTTTATCGAACCTGATGCAATAGAGTTGTCTTCTTCTTTAGTGGGTGTTGGTGCATTTCTGAAAGATCTTCTTCAGGACTGACCAGGGTTGGGGTGCGTATGGTGACGAGGAAGCAGAGGCTACACCTTCCAAAGATGAGCTGAGTGTAGGCAAATTTGCTGCATTGACATTAATCATCTTTCCGCATACCCCATTGGATGTCCAGAATGTGCAGTATTGTGCCACAGTTTTCATTTGTTCCCAGTGGATTGGTTCCTTTACCTCTGAAACACAAGGAATACAGTGTAAGTTTCCATACAATTAGGGGTTGCCGCTTCCCTTTTAATTATATATATCTATTCACCTCGGTATCCCAGATTTCCTTTTATGGTGTATACATGCTGTTCAACCCTCCCTTACAAGACACATTTCCCTTCTTATCATTGAGACGGATGTCCCAACACTGGAACTCCATGACTGGGGTCAATTTGTTATTAAAGAAGACAGCCCTAGGTATGCTAAGGACCACCCTGTGACCACAGATGGAAGCAGGAACTGACTTGTACATGCATTGGTGGTAGGGGTGTTGCTACCTCCAAGAAAAACTTTTTGTTCGGGCATTATAACCATACAAGTATATGTCCAATACAATATATTTAATTGCATTGTATTGTATTATATTCTTGTATAGCGCGTACTGTCACCCTATGGGTATCCTGGCGCTTCAACGTATCCGCTAGCACCAACAAAACAGTAGTCCTATTTCCCAAATACAAAGCTCGTATTACTCATTCCTTGGGAAGAGGCAAGTCTTTAAGCTTTTTCTGAAGAGGGATAGGGAATTACATTGTCTAATACATTCCATTCCAGAGGTGTGAGGGTGCTACTCCAAAAACTCTGCCTCCCATCCTGGTTTTCTTAAATCTGGTAGCTGTTACCAGATTTGCATTGGAAGAGCGAAGATTTCTCCCAGGGTGGTACCAGGTACGTTTTTCCTACAAAGGTATACTGGGCCCAAACAATTTGCTGCTCTGAATACAACAAAGAGAGATTTAAATTGAATTCTCTCCTTAATGGGGAGCCAATGAAGGTCCCTTAAAGCCAGCGTCGTTGAAGATCTACACTGCCTATTTACCACTAATTTTGCTGCTATAGACTGGACTCTCTGCAATTTCAACAGTACTGATTGTGGTGCTCCAAAGTACAGAGAGTTGCAGTAATCCAGTCTGCTCAAAATAATGCTCCTCACAACAAGAGATTTAGAGTCACTAGGCAGTAGTGGGAGAATCTGTCGAAGTGCTCCAATCAGTGAGAAGCAGATACTGACCGTTTTGTTGACTTGTGCCTCCATCTGGAGGTTATATTCAACACATTAATATCACACTCACCTCAGGTACTCTCAACACTACGCTGTACAAAAAACCCACTGATCGCAACAGGTTACTCCTATACAAAAGCCACCACCCCAAAGCACTGAGAGACAACTTGCCTTTTGGCCAATTTTTGCGAATCAGACGAAACTGCAAATTGGTCTCAGACCACGGAACTGAAGCGAACACTGGCATCTGACCTCAAGGCAAGAGGCTACCCAAAGAAACAAGTGAGGGACTCCTTGAAAAGAGCAAGGAATAACCCTAGGGAGGCATTACTTGAGGTACACCATAACCGATCACTGACAATTTTACCTGTGTTACTTCATTCACTCCCGATTCCGCCAGCATTAAGAAAATCATCTTAAAACACTGGCATACCTTGAACACAGGTGATTTACAACTACCTAAACCTAGGTTCACATACAAAAGAACTTGCAACCTAAAAGATACCTTGGTACACACTAGACCTAAGAAACACAACACCGACACACAGAGGACTCTGTAGGTTCTCCCGACAGTGACTGGATGCTACCCTTTTGGCTCCTGCATTGTGTGTCCACTAACCACCATATCTAAGAAGGTATCTTTACTACTGAACTTAAAATGGACTTTGAAAGGCACACTAATTGCAACACCAAGCAGTGTATCTATACGATCTC
The DNA here is from genome assembly GCF_964261635.1 of Lissotriton helveticus. Classification (NCBI taxonomy): domain Eukaryota; kingdom Metazoa; phylum Chordata; class Amphibia; order Caudata; family Salamandridae; genus Lissotriton; species Lissotriton helveticus. The sequence goes on from NC_136067.1 coordinate 481,731,107, forward strand.
GTGCCCTTGTGGCCTGAAGTATATAGGCATGACCATGCGACCCGTTAAGACCAGAATAAGCAAACTTAAGAGCAATATTCAGTGCCAGAGGGTCACCACAAAATTCTACACACACTTCAAGGAAGCACCACATTCTCCCGAATATCTATGATGGATAGTGTTAGAAGCTTATCCACACATCATCAAGACCGCTTTGTTCAAAGCTGAACAAAGATGGGTTCACAGACTCTCTACACATACTGCTGGACTGAATGATGACATACCGTGGGGCTCACTGACCCGAGACACTACAATTTGTTCACACTCAATCAATGATTTGAGAGCCATAATGAGCATCCTTTGTTGGACATGGTGGGTCATCATGTGGAGAAGCGTGGCTCAGTGGTTAGAGGCGGCAGACCCGGAAGCTGAGATCGATCGGCCGTGGACCAGGGTTCGATTCCCCGCCTTGGCGGGTCTCGGGCTCAAAAAAATTCCACGGACTTGACAATTCTCGCTCCGGTGCCTACTCGACTCACGGGGTCACACTCTGCGACTCTGGGCAATAGCTTGCTTAATCTCCACTACGGCCCCTCGCGGCGGGATGCCTGGCTTTCACCTTGTGGATACCCTGCCGGGGTATCTCACAGGGGAATACCAGGACGGGTTCCCTAAGCAAGCGCCTTGATACCTTCGGGTGATACGTGCGCTATATAAGTCGCAATACATTTACATTTACATTTACATCATTACAGTAATTTCAAGCGATATGGTTTATGAGCATTATAACCGCATGATCCTTCACATGAGTGAGCAAGTGGTCCATCTGCGACATGCATGGCGACATGACACCTATGCTGCATGCCTCTAGATCACTCACTTTATTATATATATAACACAAGGGAACCCAAAGGTGCAATAAGCTAGGGACCTTGGGTGTTTTACATATCAACAGAGACAATGGTCCCTAAGCAGGAAATAATAAACACAAATAAATATAGACTAGATAGTTCTATATCATATGTCCAGCCGGACAGTTTAATTTCCAATGAAGAAATATGTATAAAAAATCAGTGTGATACAAGTGGGACACCAGCCGGTGCCGAACTAACACACTCAAGGGAAAAGGGACAGGGGAATTTCCAGGCAAATTTTGGACAGTCTGAGTATCATAAATCATAGACAGACAATGCAAACTATACACATATGCAACTACAGTGTGGGCACTATATATAATTGTGTTCATTAGGCAATTCATTGTTGTCCTGAGGATGAACCTTGTATTTTAATTGGGTTCGAAACATCGTCGACCTTAAATACTCTAACTGCATATTAATCAAGTGATTTACTAGTTGCATATGTGTATAGTTTGCATTGTCTGTCTATGATTTATGATACTCAGACTGTCCAAAATGTGCCTGGAAATTCCCCTGTCCCTTTTCCCTTGAGTGTGTTAGTTCGGCACCGGCTGGTGTCCCACTTGTATCACACTGATTTTTTATACATATTTCTTCATTGGAAATTAAACTGTCCGGCTGGACATTTGGTATAGAACTATCTAGTCTATATTTATTTGTGTTTATTATTTCCTGCTTAGGGACCATTGTCTAGATCACTCACAGCACCTTAGAGTTAATATTTCCCTAACTCATTCTTAAACGCATTCCCTCTGACAAGTAACAGCCCCTCGTTGTCACTATGGTTGGCTACACACTAAGATGTCCGACGAGTTCTACACCTGATTGCCGACGTGGGGCATGACTACAACTTTTTTCAACAATATGGTTCATGAACCACATGACATAATTCCCTCAATCAATCTCTACACATTCTCAGTGCTAAGCGATAACCCCTCATAGTGACCTGAGTCAGCTATGCAATAAGATGTCCACTGCGGTGTCATCGGATTGACGACGCGCTATATACAACACTTGCACTCGCTCTAGAAGCCAGTCAGCAATGACATTGGATGGTTCTTTTAGGCCCTCTCTAGTTAGCAACGTAAGACACCCTGTTCATGCAGCAATGCTGTTTAACTAGCGATAATCTTTCACAGTGCCGCTATGTAGCTACACTCTAAGATGGCTGCCACTTTGGCTATCTTATTGCCAGCAACCGGCACACAGCGCCTACGGAAAACTAATTACCCACGTGACCGTCCTTTTGTCACGGGCAGACACTCTACATCTAGACCCGCCGCCAACAACCTTTCACCATCCCGGTGTTGGCGGCAGGGTAGGTCATTCGCCAGGAGCGTATACACGCCGGTGAGTTCTCCTGTGCTCCAGACTTTAAGGTTGCCTGTACTGCTTTGGGAGGTGTGTGTTCTGTACTAGACTGGATCCACACTCTGATCTACCCGCTGGGGCACCACACATCTGTGGGCTGCTTGGGGCATTGCAATCGCTCACCCAGGTCCTGTGATCCTCTCATGGCGCATCGGTTTTCGATGTCCCCTAGAGACTCATGCGAGCTGGGGTGGGCGCCTCCATACCTCACCTTGCACACTAGGTGGGCTCCTCCTCTTGGGTTGGGTCACTGGCGGTCGTCTGGTACTCCTGACCGACCACCCCTTCAGTGCTCCAGTTACCGGCAAGACCACTGATTGTGACTTTCCCAGTTGAGTATCCTGCTACATTACAAACTGTCTATAACTTCTATTTCTTCCTGATAGGACCCAATCGGTGTCCCTTTATACCGCCGGCTACTGTTACAAGTAATGACTTGTTGACAGTATAGGTGAGTTCCACCTTGTCCTGACTACTATTGTTTTTATCAGCTTTTATGCTTGCCATTTACTTCATTGTTGCGAGTTTTAAGGACCTTGAGCACAGATAACACATTACATACACTACAGTGGTAATCATTGCCTTGTTCACTGTGCTAATCTGCGCGACACAGTGGCTTTGTTATGATTTTATTCACTAGCATGTTCGCTCTGCCGGACATAGGGTATGGATTGTAGAGACACCGTATGTTTGTATAACGATGTCATTTATACATGTTATCTCCACCTAATTTTGTCCAACCTACAGGTCAACAACCAGAGAACTGGGTATGTAGAATCCACTTACCTTTTTAGTGTAGATAGTGTTTCTTTGATCCTGAGAAAGTGCCCCGATCTACATGAAATTTGAGGCACGAAACATGTTGATCACCTGAGAGCAGAGCATACACCACTAGACACATTATGACTAGTCCTTTGCCCCTCTCACTATGTTTAGGCAGTTTACCTTCTTAATAAACTGTTGGCTAGGACGAACTGACCTATTTTACTACACGTCACCCCACATCTACACACACTAGGCCCTCACCCCCACTGCACCCATGGGCAGGAACAAAAGATCCCCGATAAAGAGCCTCGATTTTGGGTGCCCGTTAGGTATTGCAGCGCTGACCTGACGAGGGGCAGGCTTAAATAAGGAAGCATGACACCCAGTGTCAGAGAACATTGAGGACGCCACTGAAGAGACGCGATACGAGAGACTACATTTCCCATGAGTCTCAGTCGCTCGCTCGTGAGGACATCATCGCGCCATTGATGGAGCATATTTCTTCCGGTAGGAGAGAACTGAGGTTGCCGGTTACTCCTTCCCGCTGAGTCGCCCGTGGATTCTGAGGTCTGGTAAGGGTCCTGTCGCACCACTGCTCCTGTTTGCATTTCCAGTTCTATTCCGTTTGTGTCTCAGCGGAAGCGGCGTTTCTTGTTTCCGACCTTCCCGTACACAATCTTCCTGTTGGACGAACCAGTACTCGGTTCTTGCGGGAAGATACTTGTTGCAGTTCGTGGCTTCACTGTCTCGGTTCTTGCGGGTTCTTGCGGGGAAGTATAATTTAAGCACACTGTTTGTTCTCTCTGGGAACAAAGAGAGACGATTGAGATTCTACCTCCGTGCTGATAACGGATGGGACTGTCTGGTTTATTTGTATAAACACTATTGTATCTCCAAGTACCAAAACATTTAAGCCTATCTAAGATTCTGAGAAGTATCAGATCAAGGAAACTGGATAACATTATCTGAACACATTTAAAGTTCTAATGGATTTGAGTTACGCTGGCTAGCCATTTTTACTATTCTCATGAATGAAGATACTGTTTGTCTAATCGCCTATGTTGGGGCATTTTTCTGTTGTCTTGAAAACAGGGGTTCCTGAATTATTCTACTGTCAGCCCTGCACCCCCTGTAAAAGCAAAGAGCCACATATCTTTGGGTAGGTAGGAGAAAGGCAAGCACTATATTCACCTCTATAGGGGTTAGTGTTAATTATTGTTTCCTTCCTATAGATGTGTGCTACGAACTGACCTCATTTACATGCTGACAAAAAGAGAAGATTATTTTCTTTTACAGGTATTTATACTATGGGCATGTATAAATAGTGAGATCAAGAGAAGAGTAGGAAATCTTTGTAACTGTGTGTTATCAAAGTGCTTTTGTCTTTACAGGCCTCCCTCCCTGCTGTCCCCTTCCTGCCCTTCCCTTGCTTGATCACTCCATGGAGTCTGTGTACTAAATCAGACCGTGGTGGTATCAAGAGGTGGACCATTACGAGCAACATACGACTCTGAGGATTCAAGGCTGCAACACCTAGCTTGCTGGGTGTGTGAGAGCCCTAATTCCGACAAGGAGAACTCCCTCTCCTTTGCATACACAACAGTGGTCCTCAGTGACTCACTTGTCTCTACCAGCAGCCTCCTTCCCTAACCCCCTCCATAGAGGAATTCTCTAATCCTTTTTGTACACTCCATCTGGAGGTTGTCATGTACCATGACCCCTAGGTTGCGCACTGTTTAAACTGGAGTCAGTGGTGTGCCCTTGGGGGTGAGTCGAAACCCCAGCGGCAGAAGCCGGGACATTTTGGCCGTAGAACAGTACAAAACCTCAGTTTTTCCTCCATTAAATTGTAGGAAGTTTATCCTAAGCCAGTTGAAGGTCTGTTGCATACACTCCTGGAATGTGTCCATAGTTACTGCCTGATTCCCTTCCAAGGAGAACACCAATTGGGTGTCGTCTGCATAGTTTACCAGGTCAATTCCAAAGGACTTAATAATGGGGATCTGAGGACGCAAGTACACATCGAATAAAATGGGGCTTATTGCGGAGCCCTGCGGCACCCCATGGTACACCGGGGTCTTAGTAGACGTGAATAGTGTGATAGTCACAGCCTGTTGTCTACCCAGCAGATAGGATTGCAGCCACTTCAGTGCCCGTCCTTTCACACCTATATTCTCCTGTCTTTTCAGTAATATAGTGTGAATCACCGTATCTAGTAACACTAGTACGGATGGATTACCATTGTCGGCTGATTTTGGAAAAGGGGGGTGGTGATGGACAGAGTTTCTGAATGATGCAGAATACTCTTACCAAGTCAAGAGATCATGGTTTTAATCCATCACCGTTTTTTAGCTCACTGCACCATCCCAGCTCAGAACCTGGCTTTATGCAAATTAGTCTGTTCCTGTCCCAGTGCATGATGGGAACAGGGCAAACCAAACTACCAAGCCAATTCTTGTACTGGGAAGGAAACAAGCTTCCGGGGACCGGTTTCTGGCATCACAGCCTTCTTCGGCCCGGCTTGCTTGAATCCTGATGGTGCAATGAGCAAGGGACTCACGTCTGAGTATACCCTCCCACACATAGTGTGGATAAAACCGATTTTGGAAAAGGGGGGTGGTGATGGACAGAGTTTCTGAATGATGCAGAATACTCTTACCAAGTCAAGAGATCATGGTTTTAATCCATCACCGTTTTTTAGCTCACTGCACCATCCCAGCTCAGAACCTGGCTTTATGCAAATTAGTCTGTTCCTGTCCCAGTGCATGATGGGAACAGGGCAAACCAAACTACCAAGCCAATTCTTGTACTGGGAAGGAAACAAGCTTCCGGGGACCGGTTTCTGGCATCACAGCCTTCTTCGGCCCGGCTTGCTTGAATCCTGATGGTGCAATGAGCAAGGGACTCACGTCTGAGTATACCCTCCCACACATAGTGTGGATAAAACCGATTTTGGAAAAGGGGGGTGGTGATGGACAGAGTTTCTGAATGATGCAGAATACTCTTACCAAGTCAAGAGATCATGGTTTTAATCCATCACCGTTTTTTAGCTCACTGCACCATCCCAGCTCAGAACCTGGCTTTATGCAAATTAGTCTGTTCCTGTCCCAGTGCATGATGGGAACAGGGCAAACCAAACTACCAAGCCAATTCTTGTACTGGGAAGGAAACAAGCTTCCGGGGACCGGTTTCTGGCATCACAGCCTTCTTCGGCCCGGCTTGCTTGAATCCTGATGGTGCAATGAGCAAGGGACTCACGTCTGAGTATACCCTCCCACACATAGTGTGGATAAAACCGATTTTGGAAAAGGGGGGTGGTGATGGACAGAGTTTCTGAATGATGCAGAATACTCTTACCAAGTCAAGAGATCATGGTTTTAATCCATCACCGTTTTTTAGCTCACTGCACCATCCCAGCTCAGAACCTGGCTTTATGCAAATTAGTCTGTTCCTGTCCCAGTGCATGATGGGAACAGGGCAAACCAAACTACCAAGCCAATTCTTGTACTGGGAAGGAAACAAGCTTCCGGGGACCGGTTTCTGGCATCACAGCCTTCTTCGGCCCGGCTTGCTTGAATCCTGATGGTGCAATGAGCAAGGGACTCACGTCTGAGTATACCCTCCCACACATAGTGTGGATAAAACCGATTTTGGAAAAGGGGGGTGGTGATGGACAGAGTTTCTGAATGATGCAGGATACTCTTACCAAGTCAAGAGATCATGGTTTTAATCCATCACCGTTTTTTAGCTCACTGCACCATCCCAGCTCAGAACCTGGCTTTATGCAAATTAGTCTGTTCCTGTCCCAGTGCATGATGGGAACAGGGCAAACCAAACTACCAAGCCAATTCTTGTACTGGGAAGGAAACAAGCTTCCGGGGACCGGTTTCTGGCATCACAGCCTTCTTCGGCCCGGCTTGCTTGAATCCTGATGGTGCAATGAGCAAGGGACTCACGTCTGAGTATACCCTCCCACACATAGTGTGGATAAAACCGATTTTGGAAAAGGGGGGTGGTGATGGACAGAGTTTCTGAATGATGCAGAATACTCTTACCAAGTCAAGAGATCATGGTTTTAATCCATCACCGTTTTTTAGCTCACTGCACCATCCCAGCTCAGAACCTGGCTTTATGCAAATTAGTCTGTTCCTGTCCCAGTGCAGGATGGGAACAGGGCAAACCAAACTACCAAGCCAATTCTTGTACTGGGAAGGAAACAAGCTTCCGGGGACCGGTTTCTGGCATCACAGCCTTCTTCGGCCCGGCTTGCTTGAATCCTGATGGTGCAATGAGCAAGGGACTCACGTCTGAGTATACCCTCCCACACATAGTGTGGATAAAACCGATTTTGGAAAAGGGGGGTGGTGATGGACAGAGTTTCTGAATGATGCAGAATACTCTTACCAAGTCAATAGATCATGGTTTTAATCCATCACCGTTTTTTAGCTCACTGCACCATCCCAGCTCAGAACCTGGCTTTATGCAAATTAGTCTGTTCCTGTCCCAGTGCAGGATGGGAACAGGGCAAACCAAACTACCAAGCCAATTCTTCTACTGGGAAGGAAACAAGCTTCCGGGGACCGGTTTCTGGCATCACAGCCTTCTTCGGCCCGGCTTGCTTGAATCCTGATGGTGCAATGAGCAAGGGACTCACGTCTGAGTATACCCTCCCACACATAGTGTGGATAAAACCGATTTTGGAAAAGGGGGGTGGTGATGGACAGAGTTTCTGAATGATGCAGAATACTCTTACCAAGTCAAGAGATCATGGTTTTAATCCATCACCGTTTTTTAGCTCACTGCACCATCCCAGCTCAGAACCTGGCTTTATGCAAATTAGTCTGTTCCTGTCCCAGTGCATGATGGGAACAGGGCAAACCAAACTACCAAGCCAATTCTTGTACTGGGAAGGAAACAAGCTTCCGGGGACCGGTTTCTGGCATCACAGCCTTCTTCGGCCCGGCTTGCTTGAATCCTGATGGTGCAATGAGCAAGGGACTCACGTCTGAGTATACCCTCCCACACATAGTGTGGATAAAACCGATTTTGGAAAAGGGGGGTGGTGATGGACAGAGTTTCTGAATGATGCAGAATACTCTTACCAAGTCAAGAGATCATGGTTTTAATCCATCACCGTTTTTAGCTCACTGCACCATCCCAGCTCAGAGCCTGGCTTTATGCAAATTAGTCTGTTCCTGTCCCAGTGCATGATGGGAGCAGGGCAAACCAAACTACCAAGCCAATTCTTGTACTGGGAAGGAAACAAGCTTCCGGGGACCGGTTTCTGGCATCACAGCCTTCTTCGGCCCGGCTTGCTTGAATCCTGATGGTGCAATGAGCAAGGGACTCACGTCTGAGTATACCCTCCCACACATAGTGTGGATAAAACCGATTTTGGAAAAGGGGGGTGGTGATGGACAGAGTTTCTGAATGATGCAGAATACTCTTACCAAGTCAAGAGATCATGGTTTTAATCCATCACCGTTTTTTAGCTCACTGCACCATCCCAGCTCAGAACCTGGCTTTATGCAAATTAGTCTGTTCCTGTCCCAGTGCATGATGGGAACAGGGCAAACCAAACTACCAAGCCAATTCTTGTACTGGGAAGGAAACAAGCTTCCGGGGACCGGTTTCTGGCATCACAGCCTTCTTCGGCCCGGCTTGCTTGAATCCTGATGGTGCAATGAGCAAGGGACTCACGTCTGAGTATACCCTCCCACACATAGTGTGGATAAAACCGATTTTGGAAAAGGGGGGTGGTGATGGACAGAGTTTCTGAATGATGCAGAATACTCTTACCAAGTCAAGAGATCATGGTTTTAATCCATCACCGTTTTTTAGCTCACTGCACCATCCCAGCTCAGAACCTGGCTTTATGCAAATTAGTCTGTTCCTGTCCCAGTGCATGATGGGAACAGGGCAAACCAAACTACCAAGCCAATTCTTGTACTGGGAAGGAAACAAGCTTCCGGGGACCGGTTTCTGGCATCACAGCCTTCTTCGGCCCGGCTTGCTTGAATCCTGATGGTGCAATGAGCAAGGGACTCACGTCTGAGTATACCCTCCCACACATAGTGTGGATAAAACCGATTTTGGAAAAGGGGGGTGGTGATGGACAGAGTTTCTGAATGATGCAGAATACTCTTACCAAGTCAAGAGATCATGGTTTTAATCCATCACCGTTTTTTAGCTCACTGCACCATCCCAGCTCAGAACCTGGCTTTATGCAAATTAGTCTGTTCCTGTCCCAGTGCATGATGGGAACAGGGCAAACCAAACTACCAAGCCAATTCTTGTACTGGGAAGGAAACAAGCTTCCGGGGACCGGTTTCTGGCATCACAGCCTTCTTCGGCCCGGCTTGCTTGAATCCTGATGGTGCAATGAGCAAGGGACTCACGTCTGAGTATACCCTCCCACACATAGTGTGGATAAAACCGATTTTGGAAAAGGGGGGTGGTGATGGACAGAGTTTCTGAATGATGCAGAATACTCTTACCAAGTCAAGAGATCATGGTTTTAATCCATCACCGTTTTTTAGCTCACTGCACCATCCCAGCTCAGAACCTGGCTTTATGCAAATTAGTCTGTTCCTGTCCCAGTGCATGATGGGAACAGGGCAAACCAAACTACCAAGCCAATTCTTGTACTGGGAAGGAAACAAGCTTCCGGGGACCGGTTTCTGGCATCACAGCCTTCTTCGGCCCGGCTTGCTTGAATCCTGATGGTGCAATGAGCAAGGGACTCACGTCTGAGTATACCCTCCCACACATAGTGTGGATAAAACCGATTTTGGAAAAGGGGGGTGGTGATGGACAGAGTTTCTGAATGATGCAGAATACTCTTACCAAGTCAAGAGATCATGGTTTTAATCCATCACCGTTTTTTAGCTCACTGCACCATCCCAGCTCAGAACCTGGCTTTATGCAAATTAGTCTGTTCCTGTCCCAGTGCAGGATGGGAACAGGGCAAACCAAACTACCAAGCCAATTCTTGTACTGGGAAGGAAACAAGCTTCCGGGGACCGGTTTCTGGCATCACAGCCTTCTTCGGCCCGGCTTGCTTGAATCCTGATGGTGCAATGAGCAAGGGACTCACGTCTGAGTATACCCTCCCACACATAGTGTGGATAAAACCGATTTTGGAAAAGGGGGGTGGTGATGGACAGAGTTTCTGAATAATGCAGAATACTCTTACCAAGTCAATAGATCATGGTTTTAATCCATCACCGTTTTTTAGCTCACTGCACCATCCCAGCTCAGAACCTGGCTTTATGCAAATTAGTCTGTTCCTGTCCCAGTGCAGGATGGGAACAGGGCAAACCAAACTACCAAGCCAATTCTTGTACTGGGAAGGAAACAAGCTTCCGGGGACCGGTTTCTGGCATCACAGCCTTCTTCGGCCCGGCTTGCTTGAATCCTGATGGTGCAATGAGCAAGGGACTCACGTCTGAGTATACCCTCCCACACATAGTGTGGATAAAACCGATTTTGGAAAAGGGGGGTGGTGATGGACAGAGTTTCTGAATGATGCAGAATACTCTTACCAAGTCAAGAGATCATGGTTTTAATCCATCACCGTTTTTTAGCTCACTGCACCATCCCAGCTCAGAACCTGGCTTTATGCAAATTAGTCTGTTCCTGTCCCAGTGCATGATGGGAACAGGGCAAACCAAACTACCAAGCCAATTCTTGTACTGGGAAGGAAACAAGCTTCCGGGGACCGGTTTCTGGCATCACAGCCTTCTTCGGCCCGGCTTGCTTGAATCCTGATGGTGCAATGAGCAAGGGACTCACGTCTGAGTATACCCTCCCACACATAGTGTGGATAAAACCGATTTTGGAAAAGGGGGGTGGTGATGGACAGAGTTTCTGAATGATGCAGAATACTCTTACCAAGTCAAGAGATCATGGTTTTAATCCATCACCGTTTTTAGCTCACTGCACCATCCCAGCTCAGAACCTGGCTTTATGCAAATTAGTCTGTTCCTGTCCCAGTGCATGATGGGAGCAGGGCAAACCAAACTACCAAGCCAATTCTTGTACTGGGAAGGAAACAAGCTTCCGGGGACCGGTTTCTGGCATCACAGCCTTCTTCGGCCCGGCTTGCTTGAATCCTGATGGTGCAATGAGCAAGGGACTCACGTCTGAGTATACCCTCCCACACATAGTGTGGATAAAACCGATTTTGGAAAAGGGGGGTGGTGATGGACAGAGTTTCTGAATGATGCAGAATACTCTTACCAAGTCAAGAGATCATGGTTTTAATCCATCACCGTTTTTTAGCTCACTGCACCATCCCAGCTCAGAACCTGGCTTTATGCAAATTAGTCTGTTCCTGTCCCAGTGCATGATGGGAACAGGGCAAACCAAACTACCAAGCCAATTCTTGTACTGGGAAGGAAACAAGCTTCCGGGGACCGGTTTCTGGCATCACAGCCTTCTTCGGCCCGGCTTGCTTGAATCCTGATGGTGCAATGAGCAAGGGACTCACGTCTGAGTATACCCTCCCACAAATAGTGTGGATAAAACCGATTTTGGAAAAGGGGGGTGGTGATGGACAGAGTTTCTGAATGATGCAGAATACTCTTACCAAGTCAAGAGATCATGGTTTTAATCCATCACCGTTTTTTAGCTTACTGCACCATCCCAGCTCAGAACCTGGCTTTATGCAAATTAGTCTGTTCCTGTCCCAGTGCATGATGGGAACAGGGCAAACCAAACTACCAAGCCAATTCTTGTACTGGGAAGGAAACAAGCTTCCGGGGACCGGTTTCTGGCATCACAGCCTTCTTCGGCCCGGCTTGCTTGAATCCTGATGGTGCAATGAGCAAGGGACTCACGTCTGAGTATACCCTCCCACACATAGTGTGGATAAAACCGATTTTGGAAAAGGGGGGTGGTGATGGACAGAGTTTCTGAATGATGCAGAATACTCTTACCAAGTCAAGAGATCATGGTTTTAATCCATCACCGTTTTTTAGCTCACTGCACCATCCCAGCTCAGAACCTGGCTTTATGCAAATTAGTCTGTTCCTGTCCCAGTGCATGATGGGAACAGGGCAAACCAAACTACCAAGCCAATTCTTGTACTGGGAAGGAAACAAGCTTCCGGGGACCGGTTTCTGGCATCACAGCCTTCTTCGGCCCGGCTTGCTTGAATCCTGATGGTGCAATGAGCAAGGGACTCACGTCTGAGTATACCCTCCCACACATAGTGTGGATAAAACCGATTTTGGAAAAGGGGGGTGGTGATGGACAGAGTTTCTGAATGATGCAGAATACTCTTACCAAGTCAAGAGATCATGGTTTTAATCCATCACCGTTTTTTAGCTCACTGCACCATCCCAGCTCAGAACCTGGCTTTATGCAAATTAGTCTGTTCCTGTCCCAGTGCATGATGGGAACAGGGCAAACCAAACTACCAAGCCAATTCTTGTACTGGGAAGGAAACAAGCTTCCGGGGACCGGTTTCTGGCATCACAGCCTTCTTCGGCCCGGCTTGCTTGAATCCTGATGGTGCAATGAGCAAGGGACTCACGTCTGAGTATACCCTCCCACACATAGTGTGGATAAAACCGATTTTGGAAAAGGGGGGTGGTGATGGACAGAGTTTCTGAATGATGCAGAATACTCTTACCAAGTCAAGAGATCATGGTTTTAATCCATCACCGTTTTTTAGCTCACTGCACCATCCCAGCTCAGAACCTGGCTTTATGCAAATTAGTCTGTTCCTGTCCCAGTGCATGATGGGAACAGGGCAACCAAACTACCAAGCCAATTCTTGTACTGGGAAGGAAACAAGCTTCCGGGGACCGGTTTCTGGCATCACAGCCTTCTTCGGCCCGGCTTGCTTGAATCCTGATGGTGCAATGAGCAAGGGACTCACGTCTGAGTATACCCTCCCACACATAGTGTGGATAAAACCGATTTTGGAAAAGGGGGGTGGTGATGGACAGAGTTTCTGAATGATGCAGAATACTCTTACCAAGTCAAGAGATCATGGTTTTAATCCATCACCGTTTTTTAGCTCACTGCACCATCCCAGCTCAGAACCTGGCTTTATGCAAATTAGTCTGTTCCTGTCCCAGTGCATGATGGGAACAGGGCAAACCAAACTACCAAGCCAATTCTTGTACTGGGAAGGAAACAAGCTTCCGGGGACCGGTTTCTGGCATCACAGCCTTCTTCGGCCCGGCTTGCTTGAATCCTGATGGTGCAATGAGCAAGGGACTCACGTCTGAGTATACCCTCCCACACATAGTGTGGATAAAACCGATTTTGGAAAAGGGGGGTGGTGATGGACAGAGTTTCTGAATGATGCAGAATACTCTTACCAAGTCAAGAGATCATGGTTTTAATCCATCACCGTTTTTTAGCTCACTGCACCATCCCAGCTCAGAACCTGGCTTTATGCAAATTAGTCTGTTCCTGTCCCAGTGCATGATGGGAACAGGGCAAACCAAACTACCAAGCCAATTCTTGTACTGGGAAGGAAACAAGCTTCCGGGGACCGGTTTCTGGCATCACAGCCTTCTTCGGCCCGGCTTGCTTGAATCCTGATGGTGCAATGAGCAAGGGACTCACGTCTGAGTATACCCTCCCACACATAGTGTGGATAAAACCGATTTTGGAAAAGGGGGGTGGTGATGGACAGAGTTTCTGAATGATGCAGAATACTCTTACCAAGTCAAGAGATCATGGTTTTAATCCATCACCGTTTTTTAGCTCACTGCACCATCCCAGCTCAGAACCTGGCTTTATGCAAATTAGTCTGTTCCTGTCCCAGTGCATGATGGGAACAGGGCAAACCAAACTACCAAGCCAATTCTTGTACTGGGAAGGAAACAAGCTTCCGGGGACCGGTTTCTGGCATCACAGCCTTCTTCGGCCCGGCTTGCTTGAATCCTGATGGTGCAATGAGCAAGGGACTCACGTCTGAGTATACCCTCCCACACATAGTGTGGATAAAACCGATTTTGGAAAAGGGGGGTGGTGATGGACAGAGTTTCTGAATGATGCAGAATACTCTTACCAAGTCAAGAGATCATGGTTTTAATCCATCACCGTTTTTTAGCTCACTGCACCATCCCAGCTCAGAACCTGGCTTTATGCAAATTAGTCTGTTCCTGTCCCAGTGCATGATGGGAACAGGGCAAACCAAACTACCAAGCCAATTCTTGTACTGGGAAGGAAACAAGCTTCCGGGGACCGGTTTCTGGCATCACAGCCTTCTTCGGCCCGGCTTGCTTGAATCCTGATGGTGCAATGAGCAAGGGACTCACGTCTGAGTATACCCTCCCACACATAGTGTGGATAAAACCGATTTTGGAAAAGGGGGGTGGTGATGGACAGGGTTTCTGAATGATGCAGAATACTCTTACCAAGTCAAGAGATCATGGTTTTAATCCATCACCGTTTTTTTAGCTCACTGCACCATCCCAGCTCAGAACCTGGCTTTATGCAAATTAGTCTGTTCCTGTCCCAGTGCATGATGGGAACAGGGCAAACCAAACTACCAAGCCAATTCTTGTACTGGGAAGGAAACAAGCTTCCGGGGACCGGTTTCTGGCATCACAGCCTTCTTCGGCCCGGCTTGCTTGAATCCTGATGGTGCAATGAGCAAGGGACTCACGTCTGAGTATACCCTCCCACACATAGTGTGGATAAAACCGATTTTGGAAAAGGGGGGTGGTGATGGACAGAGTTTCTGAATGATGCAGAATACTCTTACCAAGTCAAGAGATCATGGTTTTAATCCATCACCGTTTTTTAGCTCACTGCACCATCCCAGCTCAGAACCTGGCTTTATGCAAATTAGTCTGTTCCTGTCCCAGTGCATGATGGGAACAGGGCAAACCAAACTACCAAGCCAATTCTTGTACTGGGAAGGAAACAAGCTTCCGGGGACCGGTTTCTGGCATCACAGCCTTCTTCGGCCCGGCTTGCTTGAATCCTGATGGTGCAATGAGCAAGGGACTCACGTCTGAGTATACCCTCCCACACATAGTGTGGATAAATACGATTTTGGAAAAGGGGGGTGGTGATGGACAGAGTTTCTGAATGATGCAGAATACTCTTACCAAGTCAAGAGATCATGGTTTTAATCCATCACCGTTTTTTAGCTCACTGCACCATCCCAGCTCAGAACCTGGCTTTATGCAAATTAGTCTGTTCCTGTCCCAGTGCATGATGGGAACAGGGCAAACCAAACTACCAAGCCAATTCTTGTACTGGGAAGGAAACAAGCTTCCGGGGACCGGTTTCTGGCATCACAGCCTTCTTCGGCCCGGCTTGCTTGAATCCTGATGGTGCAATGAGCAAGGGACTCACGTCTGAGTATACCCTCCCACACATAGTGTGGATAAAACCGATTTTGGAAAAGGGGGGTGGTGATGGACAGAGTTACCATTGTCGGCTTGCATTCTTAGATTGTCAAGTACGGTCACTAACGCTGTTTCAGTTCAGTTCCGTGTCCTGGTCGGAACCCAAACTGGTCCTTATCTAGCAGATGATTTTCTTTTAGATATTGGGACAGTGATTTACTGACTGCCTTCTCCCGAATTTTTACCGGTTATGGTAGGAGAGAATAGGTCTAAAGTTCTATGGGCTTGTAGGGTCAAGAGACATTTTTTTAAGCAACGGAGACACCACTGCCTGCTTCCAGGCTTCTGGAACCATTCCTTCTTCCAGTGACTGACAGCAAATCTGCCGCAGCCACGGAAATAGTTCTTGCCGAAACTCCTTCCAAATCCTATGTGGAAGAGGGTCCAGGGGGGAGCCCAAGGATACACTTTGGGCAAGGCTATTAAATACCTCCCTGGTGAGGGGTTGAAAACACTCTGGAGTGGGCAACTGATGGTTATGAGATATTTTTAATTGTAGCTCTTCAACTAGAGTTTGAGATAGTTCATCCTGACAGCTGCTGTTGATGAGGTTAAGATCCCCCACAATTTTGATGATCTTCTCATCACAATGGGCGGCAATGTCGTCGCATAGTTTTTTTGTGTTGCAACCACCTTGTTGCCCATACATACTGGGTTAGATAGGTCCTTTTTGGTACTAAAAAGCGCTTTAGTACCATTGGATGCTTGCAGAATGGATTTAGCATCGAATTCTGCTTTTGACTTACCGATAGCTTCCTTGTACAGAGCCTGCAGTAGTTTCAGCTCTTTTTTATCTGACTCTACATATGACCTTCTCCATTTCCTTTTGGCCTGTCTATATTTTTTCTGTATCAGTTTCAACTCTTCACTGTACCAGGGGGCTGAGGGTTTCTTTCTGTTCTTCAGTCTTTTGACCGGGGCCGTTAATATAATTACAGTAGGTTTGATAATTATCTTCTACTGAGTCATTAGGTGCAAAAAAATTCTGTTCTGGGAATGTCGGGTATGCTCTATTTCTTACTAGCTTAACCCATTCTCTAACCTAACCATAGGTCATCGGCCGATTTACGTTGTTCATGGATCTAGGCCGTAATATCCTAAAATGGATTAAAGAATGATCAGTCCAGCTTTGGGGCAATACACCCAACACCTCTGTCTCATTCCGATTAGCAACCAAGAGGTCTAAGTAATGCCCTCCTTGATGGATTGGCTGATGTACTAGTTGGTGTAGGCTAAGGCTTTCACAGGTTTGCCTCAATTCTCTCAAATGGGATTCCGGGTTCCCATTGTCCCAGAGATTAAAGTCCCCTAATATAACCATTCTTGAATGAGTCAGCTCGGCGAGGGTGTCTAACAGGGCTTGATATTGGGTATTTGCACCCAGAGGTCTATAACAAACTACTCCAGTTAGTAGTCTTCCTCTTGCCTCTTGCAATGAGAAACCTAGTAGTTCAATACCCTCAACCTCATCGACATGTACTGGACTAAAGTCCCATTTTTCTTTAAAAATCACCCCAACCCCCCCTCCTCTCCCAGAGGGCCTTGGTTTATGAAAGATCTTATAACTTTCTGGACATGCGAAGCCCAGCTCTACCGAAGAATCGGTGCGAGTCCAGGTTTCCGTTAAGAATAAAACATCTAAGTCCAGGCACTCCAGCAGATTTGACAGCTCCTGGTGGTGCCTCATCAAGGACCTGCTGTTAATTAGGCCACACTTTAGTATATCTATGGTCTGTTCTGCAACATTAGTATTATTATAATTGATCATTGCTACTTATATCCCCATAACATCCCTCTTACCTATATGGAGGAGTTGTTCCCTGGAATAACAAATTCTGTCCTGTCCTTGGGTGGGACAGGCAGCATGGCTAGGGTGAGCTCGACCTGAGCGTGACCTACGGCGCGCCATCAGCGTGCCTGCTGCATGCACGCACTGCACGCTTGCGTCACCCTTCCTAAATAGGGAGGAGTGTGCTAAGCGACCAACCACTAGCGCGCTGACCAAGATGGCGCCGATGGGGAGATGCAAGTGTAGGGTAATTCCCGCTAAACAGCAAGATGCAAGAATATTTTTAAAATGTGGGTAAGTGGTCTTGCTTAAAGAATTAAAACGCTTAAATAACTATTATCAGCAGGAAAATACAACTTTGTGGTCCCTTCTGTTCCCAAACCTTCACATGTGCAGAATATTAATAGTTTTAAAAAGATGCCTTTTAACAGAATTGAGCAAGGGGCAAATAGCGTTTTGGGCTGTAAGTCTTATAAATTCAAAGATAACATAATTATAAAGAAAGCCATCAATCTAACAAAAGTGTGTATGCATTGCATGAATATTACGTAAAAACAAGCTGTAATGTGACCAGCCCAGGTCCCATAGCCTCATTAAAGTGCATGTGCGATATGTGTATAACACAAAACAGGAAGAGGCAAGCACAAGATAATCCACTTAGGCACAAACTCAAGCCCACTGGCCCTCCACTGTGATAGCTTCTTTATAAAGTGCATATGTCTTACATATAATCAAATTGCATAGCCATACGCCCTAGCCCAGAAACTAATATTTAACTTATTGATGATTTTACACAAATATACAGTATTCATAAAACCAAATATGTATCTGTAATATAGTAAAAATGACTTGGGAAAAAGTCATAATATTTGTATACAAGTTGAAAAACATCCAAAATCCATTTTAAAAATATTGCAAGGTAGTCAGCCAGAACCTATGGGTGTCAAGTCCAGGAGAGCTCTATGTATGCACCACACAGAAAATAAAAGTGTGATACTGAAAATACCATGGGGAGACAGGTATCATATTTTAATATCCTAAAAGCCTCAATGCAGTGCCTAGTTCCCAGGTTTCTACATAGCTGAATCAACCATTGTTGTCTTGCCTTCTTATAGCCTGGGCAGCAAAAGAGCATATGGTATTCTGTCTCCGCTGCGTTATTGCAGGCCGTACAACCCAAGATTTGTGAGTCTTCCCATTTGTTTGTAAAAGCATGCAATGGGAGTACCCTGTGCATGAACTGCAGGCATAACTTCCTGGCAAGAGCTGGTTTAATATCATCCAATATGGGCTCTAATCTGTACTGCTCTTTGATATCTAAAAAGACTATAGTCAGCTTGCCGGTTGTGGGGCTCCCCTGAAGATAGACAAGTTTGTTCTCCGAATAGCTCCCTATCAGATCCTTCCTTGATACTGTAGGGCAGGTTACTTCTGGATTGTACCACAGATTGTCCCTCCCCATGGCCAGAAACGAGTCCCTGATGAAGGCCAACCACAGTAGTTTTCCAGCACCTTGTATACTCAACACTTCTCTCAGCTCTTCACTATACTCAGCCAGTTGTGGGGTAACCCACAAACACCGCCAAAATAAAGGGGTCTGAGTGTGGCTTTGTCTGCGATTGATCTAACCGCAAGGTCCAGATGGAGCGGTGTAAGGGGCGAGCTGGGAGGTAGGCCAAATAGTTGCCTGACATAGGTGTTCGCAATTTTTGCTATTTGCCTGATGGGCGGTGGCCCCAGATTTCAGCCCCATAGAGGGCAGCACCTCTAGCTCGTACCTTATATATTTCAACCAGCAGACCAATGGGTTTGTGGATGGAATTCCTAAAACCTTAGTCAGGCCACCGTTGTCTGTGCCAGCTTCAAACTGGCTTTCTTGATTTGGGCCCCCCAGTCCCTTTTTTATGTGAGTGTGAAGTCAAGGTACTCAAATAAAGACATCCTCTCCAAGGGACTGCCTTCCAAACACAGATTTGGCTACGTGCTATTACCGCAGTTAAACACTATGGGGCACATTAGGAAAGTCCGCCCGCCATCCTGTCGTAACAAGGGACCGCCCGCCATAAGGGCGAGGGTCCCGTATGTGCCATTAGGATGCGCGGGCCACAGTGGCGGGCGCACTCTGGCCGGCGCATCCTGCATCCCTAACATTGTGGCGGGCGGTGCACTCAGCACAGCCCGACACAATGCCAGGGAGGCATGTTGTGCACTTCCATGCACAACATGGCAGGGTGCCTGCCATGTTGTGCATAAAACTGCCGGGGGGTACCATAGGTACCCCCCATGTGCACCATCCCGGAGCACCTGGGGGCCCGCAACAGGCCCTCAAAGCGGATTCCGCATGCCTTTCCCTGGCGGCAATGCCGCAACAGTAAGGCGGTACAAAAGGGGGTGGTGATGGACGGAGCATCTGAATCAATCAAACACTCACACCCAGTCAAAAGATCTGGGTTTAATCCATCACCGTTCTTTAGCCCACTCTGCCACCCCAGTTTTGACATGGCTATATGCAAATCAGTCTGACCCTGTGCCTCATGGGAACAGTCCAGCCCGAACTGCCAAGCCATGTCTTCCCTGGACCGGAAACAAGCTTCCGAGGACCGGTTTCTGGCATTCCAGCCGTCTTCAGCCCGGCTTACTTGAATCCAGTGGCAAAGTGAGCAAGGGACTCACGTCTAAGCATACCCTGCCACACTTATTGCGGCCAAAAGCGGTACAAAAGGGGTTGGTGATGGACGGAGCATCTGAATCAATCAAACACTCACACCCAGTCACAAAATCTGGGTTTAATCCATCACCGTTCTTTAGCCCACTCTGCCACCCCAGTTCTGACATGGCTATATGCAAATCAGTCTGACCCTGTGCCTCATGGGAACAGTCCAGCCCGAACTGCCAAGCCATGTCTTCCCTGGACCGGAAACAAGCTTCCGAGGACCGGTTTCTGGCATTCCAGCGTCTACCTACCCCCACCCTCCTCAGGCAGCGGGTGCGCTGCTCTGCATTCTTGATGTGCTTCGATGGAGCGAGCTTTCCCTTCTCCCTCCTTAGTTTCGGACTTTCCTCTAAATCCTACCTAGATTGCCGCCTTCATTCTGAGCTATGCACCCTTCTCTTTGGTTGGAACTTGCTGTCTTCAAACTTGTTTCCAATATTTACAAAGCCACATAAAGTCTCCCTATGTTACTGCCTGGCTTTGTAAATATTGGCTCCTTTCACACATTACTTTGCATGAAAGTGGCATTCCATGGATGTTGCTGTGGGTGTTCCCATGCAACATCCATGGACCTGACACATTCCAGATTTACAGTGTTTCATGAAGCTAGAAATGCATCAGAATCCTGGTGCAACTAGGAGGAATAATTTTATTATCCATCTATTTTCACAGTAGTGCTCCAGACACCCTCATTAATCAAAAACCTGTCTCATGCGCGAGGTAAGCCAACTTATCATTCATGATTGTGGTAGAGCTACACACTCATACATACAACAATAAATGCTGTTTGATCTCACTCACCCTATAGTTTTGAACTTATGGCAGCTGTGCCATGACCGCACATGAATACATGTGCTCCCCAGCACTTCATAGTCACAAGCCGGAAACAGCGGACCCAAATACGAAAAGCAACAGAGTAGGACCCTTGATGACGTAAGTCTCTGTGTGGATGCGCTTGGGACCAAGTATGTGGTGTATAGCATATTTAATGAATGTACTAACTCGCCCTCATTTTTGGTTCTTCCCTCTCTTTTCCTACCTCAAACCATTGTAAACAATAAGAGTGTGACTACAGGACTACCCTAATTTGTTTGCTCTCCTGAGTGGTGATACGATCAACACTATCGGGAGAGTGAAATCGAACAGCATTTATGAATATATGCATGAGTGTGTAGCTTTACAACAAAGCATGAATGATAAGTTGACTTACCTTGCGCATGAGAAAAGTTTTTGATTAATGAGGGTGTCTGGAGCAGTACTGTGAAAATAGACAGATGTCTGGAGCACCAACAGGCATCCACTGCTAAGGCTATCATGACTGTAATGAGATATGGGTGTGTCACCAATAGCTCTCACTGAATGAGTGGATGCTCAACACATGTATGATTATGGGATACCTGGTGAGAAATGCTCATTCTCTGGCACCCTATTATTGATAAATGAGTGGATAATATAACCATGATACGAGCATGGACTGGATGTTGCATGCCACCTTATACAATCCCACACTGGGATGATTCAATATAAAACACTGCAAATGCCAGTATTAATATGGTCTTTTTTTAAATTACAGATTGGACTCAAAAAGAAATAAACAGAAAAAAGTATCAAGAAGGGCAAGTATACTCTTTGCCCAAGATGCAGGTAGTTACATGCATTTTATTTGTGTGAACAAGATATCACACAGAGCAAACACACCAGGGCGGTGATTCTTTTCACCCTGAAGAAAGCCCCAGAACTTTCTGTGCCATAGAGTAGAGCTGAAACATGTTGGAACAGACTCAGAGACCATCATATCCTAATACCCTCTATTATAATATTTTTATCAACCCGGACCACTCCACTAATAAAGGGATACCTCGGAGTACACCGGAGGTTCTAAATCGTTATGCCCCCTAGTCTTTTTCTCTAAGTGCTCCCTGGAATATGGTTGAGCCCCCTCTGACCTTTAGGAGACAGGGTGAACCAGATTATGAAGCATGACACTATTTGAGTGTGTGAGGGTTATTTAAAGAAAAGGAACCCTTTCCTTCCCCACCTCAAGCTAAGTGGAGTTCTACCTGACAACTCTAGGTCATCAGAGATCGTTACAAGAGTAGGTGGGATACTTTGAGTGTGTATGAAGTGATTTAGAAGGAGGTATCCCTCCTGTCTCTTTTCCATTATGTGGAAGTACCTCTTTACCCTCCAGACCTGGGAAAGGGACCCACAATCCCTCTCCCTGGTCTACTTTGTAGAGGGCATAAATAATTTGCACATTGCCTCTAACTCAATTCTGACTGCTTTTGTGTCAAGTTACTAGATATTTAGGCACAGTTTAATTTATTGACTTTGCGGTTCACCCTGACAATGAGTGTGTTATTTATTGGAATGGGGCTTCCACCCTCCCACCTAATAACCCAGTTTCTTACAGCACAGGAGGAAAAATGTCAGTGGAGCAAGGCAGCGAGATTGCAGTTGCGCATGGAGCTACAAGGGATATACATTAATTTTTCACAGTACTTGAGTATCTTCAATCTTTGTAGAGCAGAACACATTTGTAAAACATAAAAGTGGAGGTGATGTATATTAGGAATGAGGTTTCTGGTTGGCTAACATATACACCCTGGCCAGGTAGACCCACCACTCTAGTCAGGGTAAGCAAGATACACAAAGAAGATAACCTTTGCTCACCCCTTGGTAGCTTGGCACAGAGCAGGCAGGTTTATCAAAAGAGGCAATGTGTAAAGTATTTGTACAACACACACACAAGATTAAAGCAAAGAAGACACCAGAAACCGACTCCACACAGGTTTATGAAAATATGGTTTTGCATTAGGAGCAATATAGGATCCATCACAAGTTCAATTTCAAATTAACTTCATTTTGGCTATCAAAAGGCATAAAGGTATGTGCAAAACACAGAAAAAACAAATATAAACAATTAAAACATATTGAGTGATATAAAATATTAAAACACAATTCATATGAAACTTTTTAAAAATACCAGAAACACAACAATGTTAGGTATGGGTAGCAGCCGCGGCCGGCAGTGGGAGTACCGGCAGGGCGGTGACGTGGGGAGGGAGAGCGGCAGGGTGGGGGATAGTAATGTATGGATTACGGAGCTTCCAAGATAAGTAAACATTTAAATAAATAAAACAAATTTCGTTGAGTGCACTGCATCCCCAAATGTGATGCAGTGCGCACAACGAAATTCGTTTTATTTATTTAAATGTTTACTTACCTGTAAAACTCCGTAATCCATACATTACTGTTTTAGTGGGTGGATCGCCACCGCTGGTCGGGCAGTAGGGTTCCGCCCGCGATGCTAATGGGCCCCATAGTATTAATTGAATGATGACTGTGTTCTTAAGTCAATCCACCTCACCTAAAAATGATGCGGGTCCCTCCCTAAGCTGCATGAATGAATGAGAGTCCCTGCCTGACTAATAACCTTTTTATTAAATAGAAGAATTTTTAGGAGGACAGGACCTAGAGTAAAGGGCCACCAAATTGTTGTCTAGCCCTTAATTTCTTAGAGTGAGCACAATTGTGTCATGAGTTAGATTACTTGAAGGATACCTTCGGGCAATGAGAATGTCATCACGAATAATCGATCAACATCCCCTGACATGTTGAATCCAATGGGTCACTTTGTTTATGAGGGAGTCCTCAGCTTCATAATTTACATAAGTGGGGAGTCTTAGGATCCTAACCACAACATTTTTATTTTTTAATTACATTGTTCCTTTGGTTGTGGTTCAGAGCAGGATTTTGCCAAAAACACCTATTAGTCCAGGAGTTGTTGGATTTATCAGCTCTAATAATGTTAGGCATCTGAACAGGGCAGCACAGGTCCTGAGAACTAGACTGGGAAGGACTTGTTTCAGTTCTAATACTACCCTGGTGTTCAAGACAGTCCCCCCCATATCTGTTACCTGACCCCACTCCTGGAACTGGGCAAGGGACAACCAAAGAAGGTTGCACTGCCTAAGTATTGACTTGTTGATGAGGATGAATATCTGCAAAGCTAGTGGGAGTGTTAATATCCTTCTCCCCCAAAAGTGTGTTTAATACATCCGATATATGGCAGATAATGAATTTAATCACCCCTAACTCTCCCTTTAGTTCCACAATCAGTGGGCTAAGACAACCCACATTAGAACAAAAGGAAACTATTGAATTGGCCAATGTGGTGGAATCTGAATGCTCCTCATGTAGCTGAAGTTATGGAAAAAAATGATTGCTATACGAGAGAGCCTCATCAAGAGGGGGGAACACAATGGAGATGTAACAAGCAAGTCGAAAGGTATATCTGCAGCTTCATATTGGTTGTGATCTCGTATGAGGGGGACTCAAAACCGATAGTTCAGGGGGAGGCTGGTTAGGATCTGATGCAAGCAATGCTTCACACTCGACCAATAAATCATCAATATGATTTATGACATAATTACCCACTGCAGTTTTTAAAGATTTTTTCATTTTCTGTGTTCTGTTTGGTCTACTTGTCCTCTCTGCCGCCTTTCTTTTACCCGTAATTAAAACTACCAGATAAAATAAAACTACTGTGAATATGTTTCAGCAAGTAAATAAGACTCTCACAGCAAATAAATCAGACAAACACTAATCAAACAAACAACCTCCAGCTCCAAATGCACAGTACTTTGTCCAATTTAACAATCCATATTTATTTCCAACTGTGGATGTTCCTGATCAGAGTTGGGCCAGCCAAAAATATGTCCAAAATGATGCTCCAGGAAAATAGAAGGAAGCAAGTTCCTTCAAGTGGGAGGGGTGATGTGGGTGCAGGGGTAGATGGGACATGTAGGCCCCAGAGGCCAGGTGTCAGCGCTGACCTTTTTATACCCGTAGCATCAGGTCCCCCTAAGGAAGGCAAAGTTAAATATGTTGGTAGCGCTCCAGCAGCAATACTTGGCCAATTGCAGTGAGTCAGACTGGCCCTCTGAAACCCTGAGGGCCAGCAGGTATCACAGCCGGGGACCCTCTATAGTATACTTTGTTTGTTTGTTGGGGTAGGAGGGAACAACACCGAGCTTGTGCAGAGCTCGCGTGGAGCAGTTTTCAGAGGAAGGAAGTGTAATGCCCCAGAGGTCAGGCGCAATAGTGCGCCACAACACACACTTATTTAAGGCCTAGAGGGACATGCAGGGATAGGGTACAAACATGGGCCTAGCAGCAGCAGAGCTCAAACCAGGAACCTGCACACAGATACTCGATCCGTGCCTTCAGCCACGTGAGCTGACGTCACCCTTCACAGGGAGGTGCATGCAAACATTGTAGTGTAGCAGCCGGGTGGCTCACCACATCCCATCCAACCTGGCAATTTGAACAACAGAGAAAAGTCTCACCAAAGATCTGGCCAGGCAATCGTGTCACCTTTGGGTAGCCGCAACCCTCGCTCCAACCAACCTTACCACACAAAATCCCACAGCCTGGTGTTGGGCACTCGTTTATTACGGAAGTCATAGCAGTGGTGTTGGCTCCTCCCTTCGATGCACTCGGCCCCCTCCTGAGAGTTGTTACCTTGGGGCACTGCTTCACTTGGCCCCAGCCTTGCGTCGGAAGTGTTTGGGGTCTCCCCCATTGCCTGACTTCCACCCTCCGACACCTCTGCTTCCTCCTCTCACCACATTTCCACCTCGGGTTCCATTGCCCTCTCCCTTGGCCTGGATACCTTCTTGAACCACAAGACATTGTGGGTTATGCGTTGGTGCCCTTTCCCCGCCACTACTAGAGTCCCTTGTACCTTCATCACTTTCCAGGTGTCCGGTTCAAAAGCTGCGCGGAACTTAGATCCCGGGTGCTGACCTTTCCCCACCACATAGTCCCCAACCTAAATGTCTGCCAGTCGAGCCCCTTTTCTCTGGCTGGCCCTATCATTGTTTGCTTGCAGCGAGCCTGGGATCATTTCACATCTATGACCAAAGGTGTCCAAGCTTCACTGCTGGGTATTCCGTCCCTCAGCGCTCTCTTTAACAGGAGGTCATGAGGAGCACATTTCATGGTGCAATGAGGGGTTTGGCCGTAGGCTCTCAGGAACTGATATAGACAGTTTTCCAAGTTGATACCCTGGGCTACCCCAATCCATAGTGCCTTGTTTAGTGTTCGCATAAACCTTTCCATATCCCCATTGGCCTGCGGCCACAATGGTGTTATTTTACAGTGTCAGATGCAATAATGTTCGAGGAAGTCCTGAAACTCCTGCCCTTAGAACGGCGGTCCGTTATCTGTAAGGATCTCCGCTGGCAGCCCCAGCAAGGCAAGCATCTTCTCCAGTGCAGGCTGTGAGCGCTCAAACACTGTGGATGCCACTAACTCCACTACCGGGAACTTCGAATGGCTGTCCACCAACACAGCCGTTTGACGGCCATCGGAAAACTCCCAAAGTCTGAACTCACTCGATCCCATGGTGACAGGCTAGGCCCTTCGGTGACAATAGGAGCTTCCGGAGGGTCAGCCCCCGTGATGAGACAGGTGTGACACCGCCGGACCATGTCTTCTACCATTCGATCCACACCTTAGAACCACACCTTTGTCCTAAGACGAGCCTTGGTCTTCTCAATTCCCTGGTGTCCCTAATGCGCCAACTCAATTGTGCACTCTCGGAGAATGGCAGGTATTACAATCCTTGAACCCCGCTGGATTACTACATTTCCTGCCGCACTCAGCTCTCCACGACACCTCCACATGCTCTCCCAGTACTCTTTTTCCTCGGTCGACCTCTGCTCATTCCCACTCAGGAACCACTTCCACTGGTGATCCTGCAGTGTGTGCAACACCATTCGTAGACATTCATCTTCGGCCGACGCCTTCCGGATGTCTTCCAATAGCAACGCTTGGGTGCTAGCATCTTCCAGCAGCTGTTTCACATAGATTTCCGCACCGTCGTCCTCCTCCAGTTCTTGTACTCCACTCGGATCCAGAGGGTGCCTTGATATATAATCTGTGAGGTTGCTAGCTCCCGGACGGTAAACCACCTCAAACTGATATTGCTGGATCAATACGGCCCACCTTTCAATTCGCGCCGTTCTCGCAAAGAGTGGTACTAGCGGATTGTGGTCAGTCACACCAGTGAACCGGTGCCCACAGAGGTATAAGTGAAAGTGTTGACACACCCAGCGGATGGCTAATGCTTCTCTCTCGCTCTGCGCGTATCGGTTCTCCACCGCCATGAGTGATCGACTGGCATAGGCAATGGGCACCCACTCCTCGTCTGAGCTCTGCAGGAGCACGGCCCCCAACCCCACGAGGCTGGCATCCACTATCAGTTCCGTGGCCGCTCCCGGCCGGAAATACGCCAACGTGGCTCCTTTTACCAAGGCCTTCTTCACATCGGCAAATGCTTCAGCCTCCTTGCCCATCCACTGCCATGTGGTGTCTTTCTTTGTTAGTTGCCGCAAAGGTTCCAAAATGGAAGCCAGTCATGGAATGAATAGGCCACAGTAGTTGGCCATTCCCTGGAAACTTTTCACTTCTGAGGGCGTCTGGGGGATGGCTGCCATCCGAATGGCTTCTACCTTACACGGATCCACCTGTAATCCTTTAGACGAGAACCGATATCCAAAGACTTCCACTTCGGTGGCATAGAACTCACACTTAGCTTGATGCAGTGTTAGGTCTTGCTCCACCAGCGGCGTCAGGGTAGCTCTTTGCCGCACATGATGCTCCTCTAGCGATTTCGAGAAAATTAGAATGTCATTGCTTACATTGATAACTCCTACTAACCCAGACAGTGCTTCTCTCAAGGCCTCTTGGAATACCTCCGCTGTTGAGGACACCCCAAAGCTCAGTCTCTTGAAGGGCCGGAGCCCCGTGGGTGGGGAATGTGGTGATGTACCTGCTTTCTTCCGGCAACATCAGCTGATGGTAACCCGAGCTCAAGTCAACTTTCGAGAACCACTGCGCCACATTCAAATCAGTCACGATCTCATCGATGGTTGGAATGATGTGCCTTTCCCGGCGAAAGGCTTTGTTCGGCAGCCGCATGTCCACACACAGTCGGATGGCCCCTGGTTGTTTCGGTTTGGGGCTATCACCAAGGGAGACACCCACGGCGTGGGTCCTGACACCTTCTCGATGACTCCTTCCCTCTCCAAACGCTCCAGCTCCGCTTTCACCAATGGTCTGAGGTGGAACGGTACCCTCCGGTGGCGAAGCCCTGTCGGCTGAATATACTCGTCAATGTGGAGTTGGACCTCAACCCCTTTCAGGCATCCAAGTCCCCTGAACAGTTCGGGGAACTCCTCCAGCAGCTGGTCTGCCTGGGATGGTAAACGTCGTTTACAACGCGGTGTTTACACCGCACGACCTTTACCATGCTGCCATTACAACGCAAGTCGTTATTACGACTTGCGCTGGATGGCGCTGTTGGTTAAGGAATATTGTAATTTTATATTCCAACACCTTCCCTACTGTTACATGGGCTGGTGTTGGAATAGAAAATTATAATAATCCTCAATCCGCGCCCTCCAACGCAAGTCGTTGTCACGATTTGCGTTGTGAAATCCGTGATGTAAAGTACCGCGATCAAAATGACCGCGTTGTGCTATCATACATCCGCCTGGGTTTGATGTATGTGCTTCGCGCACATCACTAGGCCTAGATCTTCAGCAATGTGGCAACTTAACATCGACCCGGCCTGATTGCATATTTCATAGAACAGGGTGGCCGTGACTCTGTCTTTATATTTCACTTCCACATCCACGACCCCTTGGAGCGGAATCAGAGTGTCACCTCCATACGTCAAAATCCGGGCTGTCATCGGCATCAATCGGGGCCTCGGCTTGAGGCTCTTGTAATGATCCGCATCCAGTATGTTGACTGATGCCCCTGTGCCAACCAGCGCTCCTATACAAGATTCTCCAATCCACACTTGGCAAGTAGGGGGTGGTCTCTTAGTGGTGTTCACTCCTCAAATGTGTGAAATTACAAATACATTGTCCTCCTCATTGTCCATCGCTAATGATTGCTGCCCCCTACTGTCCTCCTCTCCTTCCACCTGTACCTTCTTGGTTGATTTGGCGGACCTCAACTCCTGATGTTTGCTGCCGCCCTGTGATTTATTACTCTGGTATACCTTCGTGAAATGTCCATATTTGTTACAGTTCAGGCACTGCCTCCCCTATGCCTGGCACACTCTTGGAGCATACGCCCCCATTCCACAGTTTCAGCATTCGCGCCTCCGGCGCCTCTTCTCTGTCTTGGCCCTATTTCCGGCCCCTCGGCCATACGCCTTCTTCAGTGCCTCGACCCTCTCTTCCTTGATAGGAGTTGGAAATATCGGCTGAACCCACCTGACTTCTTCGCAAGCTCCATTTCCATTTCTCCTGCGCGTGCGTCTGCCAATTTGTGTGACATTCCCAGGATCCAGGATCAGAATTTCTTCCAACATGATCCCGGGTTGGCGGAAAATCATCTTGCGCAGTTCCGGTGACTTACACCCTGCAATGAGTTGGGCCCTCATCTCGAATGCTTGGTCAACCCCACTGCGGGTGCTGATGAGTTTCATTTGCCTCGCATAGTACATATCGATCGATTCTACCCCCGTTGTTTGGCTTGGCGCAGCTTTAAATGCTCATAATCAGGGTTCACCTGTGGGTCGAAGTACTTGTTTAAGGCCTGCACTGCCTTGTTGTAGTTTCCACTATCTTCGGTGTCAGGCAGATCCTGGAACAGCTCATACAGTTCATCGCTACCCATTAATAACATTAACAACCTTTTCACCGTGTCGTCCGTTTCTTGGGTAGATACAAAGTAATTCTCCAACTGTCCCAGCCACTTCTTACATCGCGGTGCTGCCGTCGCTGGGTCTGCCAGTTGACTAAACTCCGGTAGAGTTTTCTAGGCCGCGCGGCTCAGCTTTCCTCCAGCCGCCTCCGCTGCAGCCGTTCTGTCAGGTGAATCGGGCATGGCCGCCTCAGTTTACTCTTACAGCAGGATGCCGACGTTGCTCACCGGGCTTCTGCTGCTTCCTCGCTTACAGGCCTACCCATGCGTCGGCACATGGTCGCTTGCGGAGTCTGATCCCACCTCATCACCAATGTAACACCCCAGAGGCCAGGCGCAATAGTGCACCACAACACACACTTAGTTAAGTCCTAGAGGGACATACAGGTATAGGATACAAGCGTGGGACTAGCAGCAGCAGAGCTCAAACCAGGAACGTGCACACAGATACTCGGTCCGTGCCGTCAGCCACATGCGCTGACGACACCCTTTATGTATACTCCCTGTCCGGCCCAGGGAGGTACCTGAAAACATTGTAGTGTAGCGGCCGGGTGACTCACCACAGGAAGCACATGAAAGAGAACAAGAGAATACATGGAATCATGGAATGCTCTAAGGATTTCAGCACAATGTTTTGAGAGACCTGACTGTGTGGAGGGAGCCCAGGTCACTGGTGAAGTTGTGCTGGAGGACAACGCTAGTGCCAATCTAACCTGCAGTCAGTAGGGATGACTTGACCCAGCCCTTTGCGGTGGGTCCTGCAACTGTCCCTCTGGACTGGTGCATATGCTGGATCTCAGCCACTTACGAGTAAACTGGTTTGAGGACAGGCCCTCTCCGGTCCCGCTTCCCAGTTACAGTAAGTTGGGACTGGCTGGTGTCTCATGGGGCTGTGCTGAGTTGTCCTTGGTCCATATGACAGACTCAGCGGTCAGATGCGATCAGGTAGGGAAGTGGAGCTGAAACCAGGGCATCTCAAGGGAGCCGTTGTGATCAGGCGGTGCAGCGCAACACAGGTATAAGGTTCTTTCTGGTGGCCGGACCCCACCATGGGAGGATGGCGCATGGAAGGCATTTTCAAGCATTGCTGTGGAAACACTGTGGGCTTGCACTGAAGAGCATTTCCCTTGTTGCAGCGGCGACTCTCCACCCTCAGCGAGTGTGATCCTAGCAAACAAGAAGCACTCAGACACATGCTGATCATTGAACACACAAAGTGCTCAGACATGTGTTAATAGTTGGAAACAAGCAAGGAGCATTCAATCTCTGCTCCTGGCCAGAGTCCTGCTGCCAGACTCATAAGTGGCAGATTCCCATGGCAGCAGTACAGGGTTGAACTCTTCGATGGCTCTGAGATCTCGAAACAGGGGGCAAGCCAACAAGCCCTTTGAGACCACCTTGGAAACACAACAGAAAAGGTAGCAAGCAGCAGGCCGCCACAACAAGACAGGTTGAAAAGTGACAGACCCTCCTGAAGCTCAGCAAGCAGCAGGCCAACACAGCCGAGCCAGAAGCAGAGTGTCAGTCCCTTCCGGCAGCACTGCAATCCATCTCGTAATGTGCAGATGTAGATCCAGTAATGTAGGGATACAGGTATGAGAATGTCTCATTATAAGTGGTCAGAGACCCAGTACTAAAATCCAAAAGTTCATTTGAAGTAGAAGTGACTTCAAAGCAAAGTTTTTAAAGAGCACAGACCCCCTTTCAGCCCATTCCTGTCTTCCCAGTTAACCTTGGGTGGTTGATCAATGCTTTGTGTGAGGGTAGGACACTAAATATTGAAGTGTAAGTGTCAATCCCTCTCTTTCCCTCTGCCCAGGCAGACCAATCAGTATGCAGATGAATGCAGATGCAGCTGTGTTTTTGGCTGCCTAATTGCCATGCACAAAAGTGCAGCGGTGACCCAAACCCAGACGTATATTGGAGACAGGCTGGAAGGCACACAAAGAGGTAAGGGCAGAGAAATGCCCACTTTCTAAAAGTGGCACTGCTAAACTAGCAATGCCAAATCCAACCTTACCAGTAAAGAGGATTTGCCATTACCAATCCAAGCATATGAAACAAGCATCTACTCCTTTGCAATCAGGAATTACAGCTCAAAAGTGTTGTGGGGAACTAGCTTTTGTTGCAGCTATTCCCATCACCTTTTGCTGCCTTTTTAGCTA
This sequence comes from Lissotriton helveticus, assembly GCF_964261635.1. Classification (NCBI taxonomy): domain Eukaryota; kingdom Metazoa; phylum Chordata; class Amphibia; order Caudata; family Salamandridae; genus Lissotriton; species Lissotriton helveticus. The sequence continues at coordinate 481,762,918 of NC_136067.1, forward strand.
CTGGATGCTGATTTTTAACTGTTAGTGTGCACTGAGGCCTGCTAACCAGACCACAGTGCCCGTGCTCCTTCCCTAAAACAAGGTGTTGTCTAATTGTGCTACAATTGTCAAAGGGCTTAAGCACCCCTGTAGGTCCCTTATAAATGATAATCCAGGTACTTAATGCATGAATGCTAAAGAGGGTATATAAGGGTTTCAGCATGTCTTATTTCACCCTAGAGAACCACATACAAATTCCACACAGACTGCCAGTGCAGGCTGCGTGACATGGTGCAACACATGAGTGAAAACATGCCATGACACAGCCAAAGTCACTGCATCCAATATTTGGAAGTCACCCCTACAGCATGTGGAAGATTAGTACGGTTTGGTAAACATTATCTGCGCCATCTTGCCTCTTCCCCTGATGCCACACTTTTTGTCGTGCGCACCCGCCATTTTAGGTGCTTCGATCAAAGCAACCCTTTTTTTCATGCCACTGACCCCCGGCATAGCCCTCCTCCCTTACAAAGCCCGCACTCTGACAAACCCCCGCTCGCACATGCCGTGGGTCATAAACCCCTCTTCAGCGCAGCGTTGCCTCAGAACCCCATCCTGTTCCCAGCGCGACACCTCCCTTCATTCCTTTCATGGTCCCAGGCCCTTTTGATGCAAACCCCCTTTTCCTGTGTGTCCGTTTGTCCTCCTCGTTCCCAGGCCGACACCTAGCCCTGCCGATACTGTTTATTGCCCCTCCCCGTACAGTAGAAAGCTTCCCTCATCAAAGGACCCCCGAATCGATCAAAGCCCCCACCCTATGAGATCCAATCAAACCCCCACATTCCATGAATCGGTGGAATGTCCAGCTGCGCGATAATCATCACCTGTTGTGACCGGGGTGGGACTTCTGCTGTATACGTGTGTGGGAACGGGCTTGAAGCTGGGGGTTCCGAGAATGTCTTTCCGTACATCAAAGCATTGCCATGAATATGTAATATGTAATAAAGTAATAAACCTGTGTATAAGAGGCCGGGCCTCAGAGATGCGGGTAGAGCACCTCATGACGATACCTGCTGTCTGAATTGTTGTGTTCTCCTCCGGAGAGAATAAACCTTGTTTCCTGCCTTCCCGTCTCCAGCGCCTGCCTCTTCATTGATTAATAATTCGTGGGTTAAAGAGGCGATACCGCCGGGCAAATATCGATTGTCCCTTGACCGTAGACTCAACAATTGGCGTCCCAAGCGTGGGGCCCATCAGCGACTCGTGGATCCAGTGGGAGAGGTCCTGACGACAGAGTGAACGACTGCAACGATCGGGAGAGCTCTTGCCCAATAGACCCTCGTCTGGCAGCCGATCATCCGAACTTCACTGGTTCCGAACAGACCTCTCTCGAGTGATCTACGGTCCTGACTGGAGTGCTGCAAGGAATACAAAGACAAGAGGACGATCGGGCGCTGGATTCGGAAGACAAGAAACTGTCCATACGGTCCGGGTAAGGTCGTGTAGACACGACGAATCACGAAATAATTATTGATTGTTCAGAAAATACTAGTATTACTCTTTGTTGACTCATTTGGAGATTCACTGTCTGCACACAGAGAAACAGTAGGCTCTTTCCCTTTTGCAAACAGTGAAGGATAGGTAACGCAGCCGTCGTGCCTATTTTTCTCCCCCACTGGTTTTATTATTTATTTGACGGCTTATTTTCGGGAGACTCCCTCTCCCACACTGATTAACTGTTTTTGGCCCCGAACTACTGTTCGCGGATTGTTTTCTGGAGATTCTCTGTCTGCAAACAGGAAATAACAGATTCCTCTTTACGGATAGTGAAAGGGTAGAGGACGCAGACTTTTACGCGCCTACTTATTCTCCCCACTGGTTTTATTTTATTTTATTGGTTGTTTTTGTTATTGGTTCATGAGGTATTCACTGCCTGCAAACAACGTAGAATAGAAATATTCTGTCTAGTCTTTGCGCGCAGTGATAAGATAGGCAGTGCTGACTTTTTGTCCCTCGTCGTGAGCTGTCATGTCTGTCTTCTCCCCACTGGTCGATAGCTGGTTCAGCCCGGACCGTTTATTAGAGGTGGATCATCTAGCTCCGCTGGAAGGCACCCCTAATAAAGACATGTTCGTAAACTATGGATTAGTTACCATAGCCTATAGTAAACTGTGGCACAGGTATACCAAAGAAAGCCAAGAGAAACAGTGGCCACTGATAGGATCCTTCGATCTTGATAAAATAGAAACGTTAGAGATAGCCCTTCGTGATAATAAGACAACGCCCGTTATGCTCGACTGCCTCGGTATGTGGCGCAAAGAAGCAATGCAATGAAAGAATAGAGACGAGGACAGAGCAGGTAGAGGAACATATCGACAGGACGACCTCAGAACACAACGTCCCGAAAGTAATCCCCCGACACTATGCACAGGACGGCCAGACTTAGGGCAAAACCAATGTGCTTTTTGTAGATATGCCGGGCACTGGAAAGCCCAATGCCCGACTCTACTGAGCGTGAATAGGAGCAGAGGACCGGCAGGAATAACAGGCCGGCAGAAAGGGAAAAGGCGCAAGACAAAGATGAATCAGACTGACTTGAACAGGCCAGATAGAACCACCACGTTCGATTATGCCCGATGGCACAGATTTCGCCAAGCCAATTTCAGCGACATGTTCGAGTCCTCATAGATCCAACAACGATAAGACGGGAAAACCCAGTGTAACTCTAAATTGACAGACGACAAATCCCGAAGAAAACCAAAAGAATAATGTACACACATGATCAAGCATCCTTACGTTTAGCCAAGTAGGGAAAAGTTTAGGGTATTTCGAGGTAAGGGTCACACAAGTACCCTTCGCCGATAGGACTAGGGATATTGCCTACGTCTGAAAACCTACTACCTCCTTTCTTCCGCATCCTTATGGGCATATAACTAAAGCCTGCCCCATTGCTCTAACAAAAAGTACGCGCAGCATATAGAAATAAGATAATTATGGCCAATAACTGTTTTATGTTTGTCTTGGGTCTTTTTATATAATATTTGTACTGTCTCCCCGTCTGAGTTTGTGTGTACGTGATGCATGAATCTGCGTCATCCCTCTGCCTGCGTTATCATGGTACTTAAACTTCTGCTAACAGAAGCTCTAGCATGGAACAACCTGGAAAGAAAGGAGTGGGAAAACGAAATCCGTAGGCCACTTATGAACTTGAACTTTTATTTAACATAACGAACAAGAAACAAATAACAATACGTAATAATAACACCTATTAATGCTCTAACAACAGAAAACGTTTGAAACAAGAACGGTAAACTAGAAAATGAAAGTCAGCAGAACATTCGCCCCCCACTCTGGAAACTTCCAAAGTAGGGCAGGGTTACGGCTACGCCCAGCCGGCAGCAACCCATATAAGGCGGGCCCTGCTGCCAACAATCGGTCAGGAAATCATAACATAGGGTGGAGCCGGAGGAGAGACAGGGGTCGGCAGAGTCCGGCCGCAGCGGCCCTGGATAGTTGCAGGCAGTCCCGCCACATGTCCTCCCGGTCCGGCCACCAATGGCCAGGGACTGGGGCCAACTGGATCCGGCTGCAGCCGATGAGCCAAGGAACCCGTTCATGGGGCCAGAGCAAGAGGCGACCGGCCGACATCCACCGGAAGCCCGGCCCAGAGACGGACGGGACATTTTTCCTTTTCTCCTCCGTAATGGCCGCGACAACGCGCCAGGCGCCACTTCTTTCTTTTCTCCTCCGTGATAGCCGCAGCAACATGCCAGGCACCACTTCTGTCATGAACAATGGCCGCGACAACTCTGGGCGGCGGAATGTCTTGTACATACCTCCGCGAAAATTAGTCCAGGTCGGGCTGGGAGGGAGAGGCGACGCGGACGAGCCTCTCCCACCTCCACGGATAGGAGGTTTCCCAGCCCCCGGCCCAACGCCGAACTCCTCCAGCCAGGCGGTGGTGCCAATACCTGCGTAGCACCGAACATACCATGGTGGCGCGCCGATACTTGCGCAGCACCGAACATGCAACGGTGCCGATACTTGCACAGCACCGAACATGCACCGCAGGTGGCCATACTTCCGCAACACTGGACATGGGTTCATTCCAAAAGGTCTCCTCCACTCTTGCAGACTCGACGAAGGGCGGCTGCTGCAGGCCTCAAAATGGCGTCTGGGTCCGCTGGAAGGCGGGCCTCGGCCGCTAGAGTAACTTTGAACAACAATGTAACTCGGGCGCTTGCCCACCGGGGCACGAGCCCCCACCTCCGACAGCACCCCCACAGCCTTGAAGATTCTACAAATGTCCCAGGAGCCCTCGACCCCTGCAGGCTTCCGGTAAGGGACAACTGCCTCGATCGCTAACAAAACAAGCATGACATTGCCACTCTTTCTGTTAGCATGAATTCTCGAACTGCCGAAAAGGACTCTGGTCCAACTGCCGGTTGTAGGAAACATTTTTCCTGATGCTACTTCCGGACTAACCCGGCCCCGCCCAAATGGCGCCGGTAACAATAGGAACTTACGAACGCCACGTGGTGTCTTCTTTTCGCTAATAAAGAAAAAACTTGATTTTCTGAGACATGTACCTGATCCTTTGTACGCTTAACGAGAAAGAAAGAGAATTCACTCGACGAACATATAAAGGGACTCCGTTAAAAAAATGTTGATTACAAATGTACGATGTATTATATTTTTTTATAGCTGATGTATAACCTCGCTTATGACGCACGTACACGGTATGCATATAAGAAATCTGATTGCGACTAGTCTGACGGTGCTTCTAAATTATGAAATAAATGCCCCCCGATCCCCCAACCAATTTATAGACGTTTTTAGTTTCCTACGAATGAATGAATAAACCTTCCTAATGTTTTTTTAATGCTGCAAAATAACCCCCTACTGTACGCACTTTAGCCATTGCCGTGTCCGGCCAAGTACGACTGCACCTTCATAAAACTACATGCTGAATGATTTTGCAAAATAAAGGTTTCTCAAACTATGAACGGATATTGCATGCTTTATTTAAAATATGGGATCGGCGGGAGAATTCTTTTCTGTGCACCCTACTCTGCTCTCTCTTTAAGGTTAATAAAAGATGGTTGCCCAGCCCCGGATGGAGGATCGGATCTGAGACACGACACTCTGCCGTCAAATATGCGACTGACTCAGGGACTCGCGCATGGAGAAAGACCTCGACTTCTGGGGATGGGTAAAAGCGAAATGGTGTAAAAGATGGAATATAAAGGTTGGGTAAAGTGAAACGATGTAAATGATAAAATATTATAAAGATACGACGCTCAAAGGTACTAGGGAACAGAGTTGACCGAAGAGTTGATAAACCTTAGAACATCACAACGTTGAAAGAGGTTTTAGGACCCCAATAGCTAAATATACCTACCAACTGGAAACCTCGCACTAAGTGCTTCTGATTCTCTAACGTTTCCCTACTCACAGCCTATAAGGTCACACTGCCCCCATCCGCCCCCTTGGCTCCAGAAACCAAAAAACCCCAGGGATTCTATCCCGAGGGGATAAGACGAGTATGAGGTAAGTAAAGGACTTTCGTACCCGTGCTTTTGATATGCTCGAATGTTGTCCCCCTCCCCTCCCCTCTTTTTCCCCTCTACAGGCCACACCGGAATCACGACCAAAGTATGGTGAAGATCTGAAGCCTCGCCCTGTCTGATATACGAAGCGGACTAACACTGCCTGGTGGCACCTAAACACACCCACAAACTGCTCTTTTTACCAAAAAGAGCCGATAGAGTTTATGACATGATGAAAGCGATCACCCTTGATCCGTGTTGCGTGAATGGACACCTGTCACGTATGTCTGAAACTATGAGATGATGTTTGTGTATGACTGACGCGTTGACTTAACTGATTAACGGACCGAGGATGCAAGAAATGCGACACAATGGTGCCCTTTTTTACTCGATGCACGTCCCCTGTACCCGGCCTAATGCTCGTCCATCCCAAACTGCGTGCTTTCAAAATTCTAAACACAGACCCGTAATGCCTTATGTTGCGTAATGCGCTGAATAGCCTGTCTTAATGCACGGCCACTCACCCTGTCGCATGTGTACTATTTAGCCTGTTGTTGCACATCTCTCTCTCTCTCTCTCTCTCTCTCTCTCTCTCTCTCTCTCTCTCTCTCTCTCTCTCGCTCTTCCGAACGACTAAGCACCTAAATTGGCAAACCGCCACCCCTAGTGCCCCACCAATTGGCCCCAAATACCACAAGTATTTGCTCAAAATTTATCCTAAGTAAAAATCACCCTGACGCCGTGTCACTACCTCTCTTTTCTGCTAAATTGATGAAACCGAGATTTGGCCAAGAGGGAAAGGACAGGTAAGACGACTGAGGTTCCCTAATCTGACCCGAAATAAGGGAACTACATGTCAGCGGCTCCTGTGTTATAAAAAGATGCCTCAGATAACGCGACCTTCCCCGTCCCGAATTGTCGCAATACCCAAACAGTAAAGGTGATCGAAACACCCCCAGTTTCGTATCAGCTGCCCCAGACGGGAGTTTTAAACTGCCCCTCACCCCCGGTTGTAAGAGATGGGTCGATTTACGCCCTTACCACAGTTTTCTATGTCCCTAGTTGTTTTCCACAAGACCCCGGTTTTTAATTAAGTAGTCAGGCTGTAAGAGGCTATGTAGGAACTAGAACGATGTTTGCAAAATTAAGATTAGACCGAAGTGAAGAAATCGTTGCAATGAACCCTGTTGAAAGTAAAATGTTCAGCTGAAAGGCAGGATGCATTGATAGAATGAAAAATGTTTAGCCTATGTTCATCTCTCAGAAAGATACCTATCAGACCATGGTGATAGCACATTGCGTTTTTTTGATATAAAGCCCAGGAGAACGGTATAGCTTTGTAAGGCTCGTACCAGGAAGGTGGGTCTCCGTCAGAAGAGCTGACGTAACTGTAATGCAATAAAAGGGCACCAGATCTCGTGCCATGACCGAGCAGAAAACACCATTGTATTCTCATTTACCTGGAGGTGGGAGAGAAATAGACTTTTGTGATTACCTTCCTCTGCCAATTCTCTAAAGACTGTCTTTTCAAACTCATTTAAGGGTACGACTGTCGGAGGAAAGAAGGACCGGATGTGGGAGCACGTGGCCTGACTACAGACTATGGAACATCTGCGACATTGGCCAAGGCGAGACCGCGACAGTAAGGAGCTGCAGGACGAGGCACTGTTTTCGACAAAATAAGAGGAAAGGGCTGACCTGATGCCCCTGCTCGATGTCCAGTGTATGCCGAAAAGTCCCCGCTCTCTAAACTCGGTCATGAGCCCGCCTACCTGAAATTCTCCGTCCCCCTAGTCTGCTCCCGATCTGGCCCTGCTCCATCCCCCTTTTTCTCCGACCTACCCTAAAAGGACTGCTCACACGCACACTTCTTCCATCCAAACCTTTTTTTGACAATCAACTCAAAGGACACAGGGCGAAAAGGACCTTTTTGACCAGAAACGCGAGGAAAAGGTCGTGCCCTGCAACGCGGGACCTAGAATAGAGCTGGACCCTTAGCTCCACCGCCGGTGCTCCACAGCGCCAACAAAAGACGACAAAGAATGCTGAGAACTCATTAACTTCAAACATTGACACCCTTAATCATCGTTTCTGCTACGTCTCATTTCTCTCCCAGCCACCATTGTATTAATTATGCTCCACCATTGTAACATGAACAGAACTCACATATGTAATGACCTATCAATTCACATTCCAAACGACTATAAGCAACTATGAAATGTACTCAATGCTCGCACTACAGAATCATTTTTGTCTGTTATCACATTACTATGACTTTCCTGCAAACGAGTTTTTATCGATAGACCCGCCTCCTAAGATGAAAGATTTAAAAATGTAATGTCTATAACTCTTTCACCTGGGCACCTACTTCTTTTCCTATGACCACCACAGTCGACATGAATTGGAAATAGGCCAGCAAGATGTCTTGGATATGTTAAAGGGAGGACTGTGGAAGATTAGTACGGTTTGGTAAACATTATCTGCGCCATCTTGCCTCTTCCCCTGATGCCACACTTTTTGTCGTGCGCACCCGCCATTTTAGGTGCCTCGATCAAAGCAACCCTTTTTTTCATGCCACTGACCCCCGGCATAGCCCTCCTCCCTTACAAAGCCCGCACTCTGACAAACCCCCGCTCGCACATGCCGTGGGTCATAAACCCCTCTTCAGCGCAGCGTTGCCTCAGAACCCCATCCTGTTCCCAGCGCGACACCTCCCTTCATTCCTTTCATGGTCCCAGGCCCTTTTGATGCAAACCCCCTTTTCCTGTGTGTCCGTTTGTCCTCCTCGTTCCCAGGCCGACACCTAGCCCTGCCGATACTGTTTATTGCCCCTCCCCGTACAGTAGAAAGCTTCCCTCATCAAAGGACCCCCGAATCGATCAAAGCCCCCACCCTATGAGATCCAATCAAACCCCCACATTCCATGAATCGGTGGAATGTCCAGCTGCGCGATAATCATCACCTGTTGTGACCGGGGTGGGACTTCTGCTGTATACGTGTGTGGGAACGGGCTTGAAGCTGGGGGTTCCGAGAATGTCTTTCCGTACATCAAAGCATTGCCATGAATATGTAATATGTAATAAAGTAATAAACCTGTGTATAAGAGGCCGGGCCTCAGAGATGCGGGTAGAGCACCTCATGACGATACCTGCTGTCTGAATTGTTGTGTTCTCCAGCGCCTGCCTCTTCATTGATTAATAATTCGTGGGTTAAAGAGGCGATACCGCCGGGCAAATATCGATTGTCCCTTGACCGTAGACTCAACAAGCAGGCCTTACAACCTTAAGGCAGGGTGCATTATATTACATTTGAGGACATGTCTGCTTGATCAGACATGCCCCTGAGCTGGTCAGTTCCATTACTACTAGTACAAGTGATCAGGGAAGCCATTTTAAAAGCATGTGCTGGAGACTGGTGAATGTAAGTTGCCCATCTACATGTTGGCTTCATGGAAGACAGAAATGGTTGGTATAACACGTCTCAAATTAACACGCCCACATTAATTCCGGTGTTGGATTTATTAATACCTGCACAGAGAGGACACCTTTGAGGTGTCCCCAGAAAACATTCCAGCTTCTGGTGTGCTAACTGACTGGTGTTCCCAGCCTGCCACCAGGAGCCTCTGACCCTCAAGGGTGAGGGCCTTTGGCCCTGGCAGGTCAGAAACCAACAGCAGGGATGAGACGCGGCTCATTTTTTAAACGGTTGCGGTGGAACATTTAGGCAACGGAAGTGCTATTTTAATCAGGGGAAAGGGTGCTGAATACAACCCCTGTTGGTTTGGTGGAGGCTGGTATGAGTGCCCTCAGCCTACACCTGCCGATCCACAACATAAAAGGTACTGTCCAGTGAGGCGAAATATTGAACCCCAGGCCCTGACGAATTTGCCACAACATAATTAAATGGCAATGAAACATGTTGGCCTTCCTGGAAAAGGTTAGCAAAATGCAGTGCTTTCAATTGGCGTAAGCTCACATCTGTGAATAAATAGGGCAACCTAACAGTGAGTCTTAACTCATTTTAAATGTGCATGGAACACACTGTTCTTTGCAAAACACAGGGTTTTGTTTTTGTTTTGGGACAGTTAACTCTTTCTTTCTGCCCTTTGTTCTCTTTCTACTGGACACACTATATATTCTTTTGTTTCTGTGAGTGGGCAACCGATGATGATATATGTGGGCATACTGGGGAGAACCTGCTGGTAGTCTCCCTGGTGTTGCATATGTGAGGTGACCTTTCACTCTTTCACTTATTTTCTAAGTGCCTTACACTCACATGCTGTGGGCGAGTGTGTACTTTGTTGCGGTTTGTCTGATAGCAGTTCTCCTTTTGTTAAACTCATGATTTGTGAGAGCTGGGACTGCAGTAAAACTGGATAAAGTGACAGATAACGGGTGGAGATAGGTATCACCTCGTTAGAAGCAGGTCCTAAGAGAAATATTATTGGTTCTCCACTAGCCAGGCCTTTATTTGTTTTGAGGTCAGAAACCAAGCCTGGTCTGGCAGAGGGTGTTTTCACACCCTCCCACTGTTAAATATTGGACAGATTTGTTAGCATGAGCTGAAAGCCATTTTGTATTTCTGTCAGCCATTTTAGTTAGCCATGTGCTGCCACGTGCTCGCCATGTGCTCTGTCCTCCCTCAGTGTTGACTGCTCTTGTAATCTGCCTAGAAATGAACTATATTTAGCATCTTCCACCTTCGCACATGCCCAGAAGGGCCTAGCTATTAGAATGCACCTGCTTCTCTAGTATAACTGTCAGGCTATTTTTGCTGCTATATGGAGAAGTAACTCTCCTCCCACTTGGTTGAGCAAGCAGATCTTGTATGCCCATCTTAGTCATTTTGCATGCTTACATGAGCCAGGACTGCCCCTTGGTCTTATGATGACTATGTAACCCTAAGCATATATAAGGCCTCTGTTTTCTGCACTCCTCAGACTGCCTCATTCAGTTGCTAAGGCGTCTGTGTGACGTAGTCTAAGTCATTTGATGTTAATAAAGATGCTCTTTTATATTACAGCTTCTGTGCCAATTTCTTCTTTGTTGGTTTAAAAGCACCAAGTATCAGTGGGACCCCTGAGAAGGTTTGTTGTTTTCTACAAATGGCCCTCCAATGTGGACCTCATCAGAGAAGTGGCTATCTAAGGGAGTGATCTTGTCAGGAGAAAGAAATCTACTGTGGAGGACAGGACCGGATTCTACTAAGGAGGTACTCTGTGCACGGAGATTCTGGGAATTCTCTGTCTCTGCAGCCCAGTATATTTCTGGTCTTCCTGATTTTGATCCTCCACAAGATGTCACCCCTGACTGAGAACCTTTTTGGCGTGAATATTCTAAAAAGACCGTTAGGTCATTCAGAACTTGGCAGTTAGAATTTGGACAACCATTTGTTTGGTAAGAGTCGTTCTGCGGCACTTGCTGTTGGTTTGATGCCTTGGATTGGTAAGGTAGTTTAGTAATGCTTACTGTGGCTTTGAAATTTTGGAATTTTTGTTGGCCAAATTTGGATTTGTATGGCATAGATATATCAATTGCAATTTGTGTAGGCAGGTAATGAGGAGACTTTTCTCTACTTTGTATAAGATTTGAACGGCGCAATGTACGAAGAGTACCTTAAGCACTACTTTGATTATAATATTTGCATATTCTGCAATATTTTTGACATGCCTGTTTCAAGCCCACATCGAAGAATGGGTTGATTTTTGGAGGTACCATAGTGAGATGTGAATTAAATTAGCCAGCTCCCTTGAGGGAATAGCTAGCTAGGTTTAGGTATAAAAACATATTTCTTCCTTGGTAATTCTGTATCCCCATGGAATTCAAATATGGATATATTTCTGTGCACGTTTATAAAAGGAGATATGCAGAGGGATTTTTTGGTGTTCTGCCAGACAAAGCTAGTGAATTGAGTGTATTTTGGCTTCTTGGAAATAAAACAGTTTGTTGGGCTGTTTTTTTTTGCAGTCTATTGGAATACTACTGAGAAGCGCTTCTTGAAAATATGACTTACAACTAGTATTTACAAATGGTTTGCTTTAAGTACAGTCTGTGGCTGTCCTTTGTTTCTGTCTTAAGTGTTGATCTGTGGGTTAAATGTGTGTTTAAATGTCTATGTGGTTCGTGGTTTTACATTGCAACTTTTGTGAGTAAATAGCGTTGTGCTCTTTGTGTAAGGATTGCTAGCCTTAAGCGCACTGTATTATGTGATTCTGAGTGTATGACCCCTTCTGTATATGTTTGGAGGGAGCTCAATGTGTGTGTTTGTGTTTTTTTTTGCTGTCATCAGTCTGTTATGCAAAATGTCATTTAATTAATATTAAATACAAATTAAATAAGAATCCAGAAATGAACCATATGATATGCTAAATAATTATATGTTACTATTTAAATTATAGAGTAGGCAACTATGCACATGTACAAACTGCTAATGCTTAAAAGATAAAAGTAGAATTCACATTCAATAGGAATAAAATAGGCCTCGAAAAAGAAATTGTGTGTTTTGTAATAAATAAACAATTATAAAGCATTTTCCTTAGATACATTGTATTAGATATTAACAGGTAAACACATCATCTGAATAAATTGGATTTTGCTGAACTAAACACATATTATAGAACATGTATTGGAATGCCTCAGTTTTAAATAGACTGTCCCAAAGCTTACATTTCAACACTAAGAAAAGCTTTACGACGGCTGTGTTTTTACTGCCGCTAAGCAAGCAGCTGTCATTGTGATTGTAGGCCACGGAGAGACAGGAATGTTGCCTCAGCCAGGATTTTGTCAGTTAAACACAGGGTAAACTTCTGCATTTCAGACTGCTGTTTTAAAAAGTTACAAAAATCAGGTTCATTATTTTAGATACCAGGAAAACATTTAAGGTAGGGATTTCCATTCTTAAAGCCCTTTACAGGAGCACATTCTTGGTTCTGATGTTTAAATAATGAATATGACTGTCCTTTTAAAAAAAGTGGCGCAAAAACTTTTCATGTTTCAAGTTAGGCTGTTGTGCTTAGGCTTGTGAATGAATGCATCTAAATATGATAGGCAAGGGATGCAGCTTGCTTTTCATGTGGAATTATCAAAAATGATTGGTTTTATTAAAAAACAATTTATTAATTATGAAACATTATAAAAAAATAAGTGTTTTAAATTTGTTTTTTAATATTTATAAATCTTAATACTCATACTGTGACCTCCTAGCATTAAAATTAAATTTAAGTTGTGATGTATCGCATACGTAGGATATTTGCATATGGAATTTCACTCTGCGCAGGCGTAAAAAACTCATTTTTATAACGGTATACATGATTATTTCTGATTTCTCACTCCTGGGCTATTTAGAGAACATTTTGAGGATGACTATTATTCAAAAAAGTTATAGGATATTCATTTTTAGGTGCCCCAAATATCAAAGTCGAAATTGGGCAAAATTCACTGTTTAAACAGCATTTTTTCTATTCAGGGCAGCTTTTAAAGTGCCTTAGGCTTCAGTAAATGAATACATGTAGGTATGTTTTTTTTCAAATCGTTTTTATTAACTTTCTCAGCAAAGGAAAAGGTGTCACAGTACATCATTTGTCGTTAGAGGTGTTTACAACAGTATAAACATACCAGGGAGATGTACACAATTGTCCGTGAATATCCGGTTTGGGGGCATAGACATGCTGATAACTGAGGCATCGGGAATGCGGGGGGAAACCTGGGAAAAATAAGGGGGGGCTGGGGGCCATAAGGGGAAGTGGGATGTGGACATAACTGGGCGCGGGGCTGCAAGAGAGAGGGGAGAACACGTCCCAGGGAGGGGAGAAAAACACTGGGGAGGGGGGTGGAGAGGCGAAGACTGAGGCAGGGGAGCCGGATTAGACAAGTCGTGTAGGGCACATCTGTGGGGGCGGCGATGGGGGGGCGGTGGTATGGGGAGGGAGGCTGCGGGCGAGAGCTGGGGAGGCAAAATGTGGTGCAGGGGGGACGAGGTCATGTGTATACTAGTGAGGCGTCGGTGCCGCCGGAGACGCGGTGGCGTGTTGGGAGGCGTTCGGGGGGTCACGCGTGTGGGCAATCATGAATTGGTGAGATAAAGTGGCCCATTCCAGAGATATAGGATGTTTACGCTGGCCCTTAGCCTCCTCCTCCCGTAGCATGTCCTCCTCCGCCAAAGTCCATTTTTCAACCACGCCCACCCATGTCTCGAATGAGGGCCCAGCAGCCGCACGCCACTGCATGGCTATGTTCCGTTTGGCTAATAGCAGGGATAGAGCAGCATATCTGACCTGTACCTTGTGTGTCTATGGCCTACGAAAGACCCCCAGCGCAACTGCCTCCCAGGAGCGCAAGTCTATGAGGCCCGTGAGGGTGCAGACGGAGTCCAGTATGGCCGACCAGTACGGCCGAAGGGTTGGGCAACTCCAGAACATGTGTAGAAGGTGTGCATCTGGGGAGTGACATCGGGGGCATAGGAACTGAGTGTCGGGTTAGAATCGCTGTAGGCGTTCAGGGGACTGGTAGGCCCCGTGTAAAATGTAGTATTGTATATTTTTTAATCTTGCGTTTCTCGAGACTTTCTTAGGGAATTCCAGCGCCCTCTCCCATTCCCGGTCGTGCAGTTGTCATCCGAACTCGTCCTCCCAGGTCGCCCTCAGAGTGAGTAACGGGTGGTGTGTGAGTTCCCTGATTGATTTATACAGCCACGTAACAAGGTGTCAACTGCAACCCATGTGAAGGATGGTGTGAACTACAGGGTGTGTGGCGGGTTCACCCGCTGTGAGGTCGCTGTGTGGGCAAAAGCAGTCTATGAGTTGACGATGTGTCAGAAACTGTCCTGGTGGGATGTCGTGGTCTTCCATGAGTCCGTCGTACGGGCGTAACTGCCCCTCCACGAACAGTGCCTCCGCCTCCGTGACCCCCGCGTCTGTCCACATGTGTACCATAGTGCTCGTAAAGTATGAATCCCCCCGGGGTCACCCCGCCAGTGGTAGTCGCGGTGAATGACAGGAGGTCCCTGGCGCCATACGGTGAATACGCATCATACATTGGCGGGCCACAGACACCTGTAAGGGATAGGTTCGGCGAGGCTTAGTGCCGGGAAGCAGCAGACGAGAGAGTTCCGGTATGGGGATAGGGCCGTGTGGCGCTTGCGTTTCCCCAGAGTGTCTGCCAGCTGTCCAGTACGACAGCCACTGGAGCTGTGCTGCCAAGAAGTACGACTCAAAGTTGGGGGCGCCCAGGCCCCCCTGAGTGGTGGGTAGCTGGAGCTTGGCGAGGGCAATTCTATGTCGGCTATTTCCCCACACGAGTGTGCGCAGTAACTTAACCAACTCTCTTAAAAAGCTTCTGGGTGGCACAAGCGGTAGATTATAATAATAATAATAAAAACATTTATTAAGCGCCTGAATACACTAAAACAGTGCGTCTCCGCGCTAAGATGTGGTCCAACACACAGAGCCAACAGCAGGCCACGAAGAGGAGGGGAACTCAGAGAAGAAGAAGAAGCTATTCATCCGGAAATAAATAAGTCTTCAGTTTCTGCCGGAACCTGGATTCCGACGGCTCCATACGCAGTTCGACAGGAAGGTAATTCCATAGTTTGCTAGCCAGGAATCTAAAAGATCGACCTCCCATCCGCGTTTTATATATGCGAGGAATCGTGAACTGCATGCTGCCCATAGATCTCAAGAGTCGCCTAGGGCGATGGATGGTTAGCAGCTTTTGAAGATAAGCCGGACCCCTGCCATGTGCAATACAATGACTAAAACATAGGGTCTTAAACCTGATGCGTTCCCTCATAGGGAGCCAGTGCAGGCGCTGGAGCGCCCGTTTACCTGAAGACCTTCTCGGTAGCTTCAGCACGAGCCTGGCCGCGGCATTTTGAACGCATTGTAACTGGGTCAATCCCCTTTTACTGAGGCCACAAAGCAGGACGTTCCCATAATCAAGATGGGACGTAACCAGAGCGTGGACCAGAGTTTTCCTATCTTTCATAGGTAAGAGATTCAAGATCTTCCGCAGGATTTTCAAGATGCCGTAGCATCTCCCTGCTATCTTACCTATGTGTTGGGCGTAAGTAAGCTTGGAATCCAAAAGAACACCCAAGTTCTTCACTGTGTCAGAGGGGATCGGAGTAGGACCCAGATCAGTAGGCCACCAAGCTGATGACCAGATTGAAGGTGAAGGAACCAATCACAAGCAGTTCCGTCTTATTGCCATTAAGGCGTAGGCAGTTATACTTCATCCAACTTGCTAATGCCGCAAGACACTCCGTGAACTTACCGGCCGTCTCAACTGGGTTGTGAGATAGAGTGACCACCAGTTGCGTATCATCTGCATATGATACGATATCCACCCCGTACGATTCCACCAGCCTGGCCAGAGGTTCCATGTAGAGTTTAAACAATACAGGACTTAAGATGGAACCCTGCGGGACACCTTGGTTGAGGATTCGGGGAGTGGATTTGAAGGGGGAACAGTGTATTTGGAATTGTCGGTCCGCTAGGAAGGAGGCCATCCATTCATATGCCGGGCCGGCCACTCCAATTTCCCTCAGACGAGCTAGCAGTCTCGGGTGCGACACGGTATCAAATGCCGCACTTAAGTCCAGCAATATCAAGACGGCCGTCTGACCTTCATCCGCCTTCTGACGAAGCAGTTCTGTGGAAAACAGGAGGGCAGATTCAGTCGAATACCTCGCCCTGAAACCAGACTGGGAAGGATGTAAGAGCTGGTTATCTTCCACATAATTAACCAACTGATTGGTCACCAGTTTTTCCACCACTTTGCACAGAAAGGCAGAAGAGAAATGGGCCTAAGGTTATCCAGGTTAGAGATGCTCAAAGCGGACTTCTTTTTGATTGGTACAACCTGAGCAAGTTTCCATTCCGCTGGTACTAGATTTTCTTGAAAAGAAAGAGACGCCAGATTACCTATATAGCTTGTTAAGAGATGTACATGATTCTTAAGGATCCTCGGTGGCGCCACATCCAGAGGGGAACCTGACTGAATGGTCAAGATTAACTTAGTCAGTTCCTCCTGTGGGGGGACCGTAAACTCACTAAGTCCTGAGTTACTATCCAATCCAATGACAATATCCCTGGCCGATGTTATATCAGGAGTTCCCTGCAGAAAAGACACATAGATCCTCTCCACCTTATGTACAAAATGATCAGCTATGGATTCGCATATTTCTATAGAGATATGGTCTTTGGTCTCCGTCCTAGTGAGAACCGTAAGCTCCATGTATATAGAGAAAAGCTCCTTTAAGGAGTTATCAGCGGATTCTATCCTCTCTTTGAAGAATAACCCTTTCGCCTTATTGATACTCCTATGGTACTCCTTCAGACTACCCATGTATAGCTCTTTTGAGCTAACGTCATAGTCTTTGCGCCACAGCCGTTCAAGTCTTTTACATCTGGCTTTTTCGGCACATAGATCCTCGTTATACCAGGGGGAGGACGTTGTCCTGCGAGCTGGAGCTTTATGGGTCCAAGGGGCTACCTCGTCTAAGGCTTTTGACACCCAATCCTCGTACTCCTTCCATGCTTCCTTAAGAGTTTTGCTGAGAGGCGGTTTCCCTAGCATAAGCATGGATTCGAAAGTTTCCTGACTAAAGTTGTTCCATATCCTACGCTTACTTGCAATAGGCCGCTTAGGAGAATGCCCTTTAGATCTTCCAGTTATATTGAATGGGATAAGATAATGGTCTGACCATGGTACTCTAGTAGGAGGGAGCACACTGATGCCATCCCAGTTAGAGAATATGGGGTCCAGCAAATGACCCGCCTGATGCATAGGCATCTCATCTAAGAGCGTCCGCATAAGGGATTTCAAAGAGGCTATCACACATTGCGCCTCTACGCATTTCGTATCCTCAAAATGAAGATTAAGATCACCTAGTAACACAAATTTATTGTGGCGTAGGGCTGGCTGAGTCACCATTTCCAATAGGCTGTCGGCGAACAGTGAAGAGCCCCCAGGGGGGCGGTAGATAAGATATCCCATGATCGATCATTCCGGTGAGATTTTAATTGAAAAAAGCCCCGCTTCACAGTTACTTATTTTTAATGGCTCCAAAGAGCACTCAAACTTGGTCTTAAATATCAATGCAATACCTCCCCCTCTTTGGACTCCTCTATCAATTCTCAATACACTGTATTCTAAAGGAAGGGCCTCCAGGATCTCAGGAGACGAGGATTCGTCTAACCAAGTTTCAGTTAGAAACATGAAATCTGCCTGATAATCTATAAGGACATCATGTATATGAAAGCTATGTTTTTTAAAAGATCCACAATTAAGTAGGAGACCCTTTAATAGATCCTTGTTGATCCCAACTGTCGAGACAGCCGCAAGGTTAAGATGACAGGTCTTACACTTCAGCACCCCACTTCCAGGTACAATACTATGGTTACAAGTGGTCTTAATAGAAGAGCTCAAATTGAGCAATTGCTCACCTGTATATCTGATGGTTTTAGACGGCAACCTCGAGGTAATGGTATTAGGACTCCTAGCCCCTAGCCGCGTACGGTCGCAGACGGGCGCAGACGGGCTTGCCTTGTGCGCGCCTTTGGCGCGCACTCGGCGCGCCCGCTGCGCGCGTCCGCTGCGCGGTCGCAATCCCGACGTGATAATGTAGGGGACAAGGGAGAAAAAACTAGAGCGCTAACCCGAGCGCAGCATCGTCAGGAAGTGTAGAATTCCTCGCCCTCCGCACAAACGCCCACAATGGACGCGGTGGACCGGGGCAGGAAAAAGATTAAGGAGGTAGGCAGATGGAAGCAATGTGCACAGTATTAATCAATTTAAAAGTGGTGAAGTAATACAATAGTCGGGGGACGATGACCATTTTAGAGAGCGCTGTACGGCCGATAGGGGTCAGCGGGAGGGTTTTCCAGAAGCCCACCGAGGCGCGGACACTGGCGAGAACTCTACAGTGATTGCCCTCGTAAATGTCGGCGGGTGAGCGGTAGAGACGGACCCCTAGGTAACGAGGGGCGCCCGAGGTCTAAGAGAGGGTCTGTGTACCGATCCGGACTTCCCGAGGATCAGCGGGATGGTGCAGGGGATACACCGCTGACTTCTCCCAATTCACTCGGAGGCCGGATGCCTCTGCAAACTCGGACAGGGTCGTCTATATGGGGGTTAAGTCCTCGGCGATGTCCCGAACATACAGTAGAAGATTGTCCGCATACAAAGAGACACAGTGGATCGTACCGGCCAAGGGAATGCCCCGGGCTGCGCCCTCCCGGCGTAGACGGATTGCCAATGGCTCCACGGGTAGGGCGAAGATCAATGGTGACAGGGGGCAGCCCTGTCTGGTGCCCCTCTCAACACGCAGCGGGCTGAGATGTTTTTGCCTAGCCTAACCCGAGACGTTAGGTTAGTGTAAAGAAGCTGAGTGTATTGTAGTAGGGTGGGACCTATTCCCGTCCGGCGAAGAACCGCAAGGAGGTATGGCCAGGTCACTGTATCGAAAGCTTTCTCGAGATCTAAAATAATGCATGCCACACGGGGAAAGGCGTCTCCCACCTGATCTTGAATATGAAAGACCCGTCTGATATTCTGGGACATGTTCCTGCCGGGGACGAAACCATTTTGGTCTGGGTGTACTAAGGGGCGGAGTATCTGTTCGAAGCGGGTGGCCAGAATTTTCCCCAGGAGTTTGCAGTCAGCGGAGAGAAGCGTGATGGGGCGGTAGGAGGACAGCTGTTGCGGGTCTCTGTGCAGTTTGAGAAAGGAGACAATTACAGATTCCCGGAGAGACTGTGGGAGTTCCCTCCGGTCTTGAGCGTCCGCAAACATGGTGGTCAACCGGGGGTCAACATTGTGGAGAATGTACTGTAGTATTCAAGAGGTAGCCCATCCAGGCCTGGGGCCTTGTTCCGGGCCAGGAAGCGTATTGCACTGGAGACGTTGGCCGCTGTAATTTTAGCATCCAGGGCATCCCTGGTTGCCTCTGTTATATGGGGAAGTAGCAGTGGGTCCAAGAACTGGGAGACCGCCTCCTGCCGATACTGCGCCTGGGTGCTGTACACGTCCGCATAATAGCGTTGGAACGCATCAAGTATGTCTTGTTGAGAGCGCACCTGTGTACCCGCGGGAGTCCGAATTTCAGTAATGGGTGTCGTGTCTGAGTCTTGACGCGCCAACCACGCCAATAGTGTACCCGTTTTGTCACGCTCCTTATGTACTCGCGTCGCATAAGCACGGAAATTAAATTTCCGCATGTCTGCCAGCGCCGTGACGTACTTTGTTTTGGCCTCGGCAACCTGGGCCACCGTGGCCGAATGGGCAGCTTCCTTCTTGGTGAGTGTCGCTAGGGTACGCTCTGAGTCGGCGAGTGTGCGTTCAAGTGTGCAACGGGCCCCCGTTATCTGCTTAATACAAGCACCCCGTGCGACTACTTTGAACGCGTCCCATTCCATGAGTCTGGAGGTGGCAGTCCCTGTGTTGTGGGTAAAATATTCTTGGATCGTCTGCGCGTGATCGTGTCTAAATACCTGGTCCATGAGGCAGTCCTTCAGGAAGCGCCAAGTGGGAACCGGAGTGTGGGGCGGCCTCCAGCGGAGACCAAGGATGTGAGCGTCGTGGTCTGAGATCACGCGGCCTAGGTAGTCGGTGTGTCGGACTTTGGGTATTACTGACGGAGTGCACAAAAATCTGTCTAGTCTGGTCCGCAGATTATGTGGGATGGAGTGAAAGGAGTACAACCGGCTGAGGGGATAGTGCGCTCTCCAAGCGTCCACTAGTGACCAGTGTGTGACCCAGCGGCGGAACCTTCCAGAACTTGTGTGGGCTGGGGAATGTGGGGGTGGTGGGTTGTACCTGTCGAGTGCAATGTCTAGCTCGCAGTTATAGTCACCTCCCAATATCCACGGGAGAGTGGCGAATTGGGCCAGCACCCCCGAGAGGGAATCCCAGTACCTATCCTGCTCTACATTGGGAGCGTAGATATTACCTAATAGGACTGGCTGTCCGTCTAGCAGGCCCTCCAGCAGGACATACCTCCCCTCCTTGTCCACTACCCTGCGTGTCTCCCGAAAGGGGGTGATGAATACATTTAGGTATAATACAAATAGCTGACTTCTTTATTGTTAGACAAGTATATTGCACACTGCTTGAATTTGAAAATATGTATAAAAAACGAGCAGAAGTTATTAAACTGACAAACAGAGGAATGGGTCAGCTTTCTGTTTTCAGGGTGACTTTGAATAGGGAAAGCTGCATGGAATACTTTGCACACAGAATAGGACAGCTGGGAAAAGTTAAAAGTCAGTTCTATATTTAGATGCCTGGCAGGGCTCCCAGAGTAAGGTCTGCATTTCCGTTTTGACCTCTGAAACTTTTTTGAAAGAGGACAGGGGAGAAAAGGAGAAGTTTTACGTTTTTTGGCAAAAAAAACAAGCACTTTATGAACTCGTGATAGAAAACGATATAATGGTATATGTGAACTTTGATTAACAGATAAGCTTTGCCATATTTATACAGCACTAATGCTTAAAAGTTGAGGCAATGAAATTTAGTTTGACTTCATGTGCCCTCATGTTACATTTGTACATTTGCTAAAAGTATTGGGGTTTGGGTATTCATATTCTTTACCTCCTCAAAAGTGTTATGTACCACCTATAACTTTGTTTATGCTCAGTTGCTAAAAATAGGGGTTGATAGTGTTGACAGAAGTGAAACGTGTTTCAGGTTTCCTACTGTCAAAATGGGGGAAGGAGGCTAGCTCCTCTACAAATTAGGGCTAGGTAATATGTATGTTGCTCTCTCCTTTTCTCTTTTTTTTAGCCTGTCTAAACTGTCTGTGAAATAGCAATAAGACATTGAATTGGCTATTCAGTAATACTGTTTTAAACATTGTTAGCATTAATAAAATGAATTAAAATATATGTTATGTTACTGCCCATCCTGTTTAGTGAAATTATGACAGGTTCAGTAGTCTAGATTGTTGTTCCCTTATTTTGACCTTCAAGGGGAGCTAGATGTGGGTAGCTTTTGTTCTAAAAGTCTTTGGTGATAACACCATTATTGTATGTTATTCCATGCTACATCGTTTTGCAAGGGCATTGCTAGTTTTTTATTAGCAAGTCTGAGTAAATAAACTGACAGTCCTTATTAGAGCTGATGTTGCATAGTCTGCATCATGAAAAGTAGAACGCAGGGAAGATGCCCATGTGATCCTTAGCAAAAATGTTTTGAAGGAAATGTTGTTTTATAGATAAGAACCCTGTTAAATTAGCAGTTTTAGATTTTCCTGCTGCTCCTATAACATGAGAGTGTGGTCCTAAGCGTACAATGTAGGTATAGCCCACAAATCTGTCACACCTATCTCAGTTCTGAGCACTGAAGCTGACTATGATTGTAATCATAAACACGTAGGAGTAAGGGTAAGATGTGTTAGTATTTCTCTGCATTTTATGTTGGTTTGTAGACCTTGTATACCCTGTAAAGCTCTCTGATACCCTCACGGGTCAAGTTCGCGCTCTATAAGACACTAAAATAAATAAATAAATACGAAGAATCATTTTAGAAGTGTCTGCAATCCTGTACAAGTAATGTGAAATCTATGAGCAAAAGTGTAGAACATTTCCTTTTTTTTTTTTTAGGGTTTTCAGATTAGTACACAGGAATACACCAATGTAAGGATTTAGGGTATGGCTGTGTTGTTTTTCTCTTTTCCTCAGAGTTTAGTAAATTAATACAGACTTCCTTGGCTGCTTGGGATTAGGTGATGTTCTTTTTATACTTGCTAATAGGTCCAGGCTGTTGTTTTTTTTTTTTTTACTCTCACAGAGATAGATGGAAGTGGTTCTTGGGTGTCTTGCTAAATACATGGGGCGTCCCAAGACTACGAAATATTTTGAGACTATCCTCTCTGTTAATAGACTGTTTCTCTGCCTTGTCTAAAGACCTTTTGTTCTGTCCACCAATAGATATTTGCTGCTTTACAACCAATGCCAGGGGGGCCCGGACATCAGATTCAGCCTGGGGAGTCAGCGTCAGCACCAGTCCAGTTTGAAGCCAAAGTGAAGGTAACCAGCACAGGCATTGCTGGCAACTAGGACCTCAGTTAAGGCGGAAGCCCTGTGATCAAGTGTGTACCCCTGCCGGGGGGCGCTACAGGGCACGAGACAAGATGGCCGCACTTCTGTGAGGCTCTGTCTGATCAAGCTCAATATCCTACATTTATCCTGAACATCCTTACTGGATTGTTAACCCTCTGCAGTGCGGAGCCTTCCTGGTCCATGCGGCCGCCTCTTGTCCGTTTCTGACCTGTCCACTGACCATAGTGATCGATAACGGTGGGAGCCGCATCGGGCCCAGACAGGTGGTGGTCGCCTGGGGAAAGCGGACAGATCAGAGCCTCCTACAGGTGCATGTTCCTGTTCGCAGAGCTGACGAGAAACGGGGGGCACTGATTCGGCCCGGCATCGGGAGACATCCTGGTCCGGCCGCATATCGGATCCCTGGACAGCGAGGACTGCCTGCACCACAGTGATCGATGACAGCGGGAGCCGGGTCGGGACCGGACCAGTGGCGGAACGCCTGAGGACAGCGGACGGGTGGGAGCCTCCTCCTGGTGAATATTATTGTGTGCGGAGCCGACGGAGGACCGGAGAGGTGTTGCTTCTGCCCAGTATCGGGCGACTTCCCCTGGCGCCCGCATCCCGGATCACCGGGTGGTGAGGGCCGCCCGCAGCGGCGGCCATTACGTGTTGCTGGGCACGCGGCAGGAGACAGGACGTGTGGTAGGTGTGCGGCTGCACACTTGGGGCACCCCGGCAGCTGGTGAGGCGAACGGAGAGGCGGCGGCGGGACCTCCGGACATCTCGGTGCTGATCGAGGTCAGTGGGGACAGGGTCTGGCGCGGGCCAGGGTCGCATAGGCGGGCTGGGCCCTGTGTGCAGACTCCCCCTGCGAGCTGGTGTTGGTGCTGGGCGGGGTGCGCTGTAGGGCACATCACTGAGGCCAAGTCGAGAGCGGGCATTCCCACACGATAGCTGCTGCCCTGGGAAGCTGAGAGCTACACTAACCTCCTGGAGGTAGGCCGCAAATCCCCGACCTCAAGTGCTGGCTGAACTGGAGTGGACTACTTTTCTAGCACTGCTGAGAGCGCTGAGCTCCATCTCTCTGGCGCTGTTTCTGTCGTGGGGCTGCGGAGGAATACAGCACCCCCCGACTGTAGGGTGGCAGGGCTCTGAGCTGGGGTTGATCATCTGGGCCTGGACTGTTTGTGCAGAGGCAGACGGTGTGGCTTGTTAACTAGGAGCGCAGCTCCGGCCCTGGACACATTTGCTGCATCTTAGCTGGGCCTACGAGTAATAATCACCATGGGTAGGCGAGACAGGGGCCAGTCTAAACTTACGTTTGAGTCCCGCAGACCGACCAAAGCGCCCCAAAAGAACGCCTCCGACTCTGAATCGGAAAATGCGTCTGGAGGAACACCGACCTTAGAGGCAAAGTTGCAGGCCATGCAAAAGTCGCTGCAATCAATAGAGGGGGCCATGTCTGCGGTCAATCACAGGCTGGACCACATGTCTGCGCAGCTAGAAAAGCAAAGCGCCCGCATGGGTGAAGTGGAGCAGAGAATGTCAGCTGCTGAAGATGGCTTAACGGCGGTCACCAAAAAGACGCTAGATATGGGCAAGGTACCCGATATTATTGAAGCAAAAAATGAGGATTTGGAGGCGCGCTCGTGACGCAACAACATCCGCGTCGCGGGCCTGCCGGAATCTACGAATGTGGGGAAAATGGAACTGTACATGGAGCGCCTTATTACAGACATTTTTGGAACTGAACAACTGTCGGCCATGTTTGTTATTGAACGTGCACATCGGTCGCTGGCCGCTCGACCAGTGCCCGGAGCCCCGCCACGGCCCATTATAGCGCGGGTACTAAATTACAGGAATCGGGACGCCATTTTGAGAATGGCGAGAGAGAAAGGCACGATAGAGCTTCAAGGGAACAAACTGGAATTTTTTCCTCATTTCACAATGGCGGTCCAGGCGGCTAGAAAAGAGTTCGGAGCTGTCAAGCAATTTCTAAGAAAGGAGGAGGTGCCATATGCCATGTTCTACCCTGCCAGACTTCGGATTGGCGCTCCTGCGGACAACAAAATATATAATACCCCTAAAGCGACTATGGACTATGTAAGAAATTAAAACGTAAAAAGCGAGACTCTGCCGCAACGCATGCGGAGGAGGGGCAGGTTGACAAAGAGTGCTGATCTGACTGTCAGGGAAACTCAATGGTTACGTTTACTGGTTAGATATATAGAGAAGCTATAGGGCTTCATTATAAGATTAATACTTGAATCTGCATGGTCAGAGGCTCTGACCACTAGGCCGCATGGGTCTTGAAAGGTAGTGCTGAGTGTTAGCGATATGTACGACTGGCTTGATATGTTATGATATCTGGGTGTGTTCTACTCGGTTAGAGGTGCGGGAGGTGGCAGCCCGAGAATCCCAGGGAGAGAATGTTCCTGTAGGTGTTGAAGATTGCACGACTTTACATTTGAGTTCAGAGGGCGCTGCATTGCGAAGCTTATATAGGGATGTTGCAACTGTGACGCTTGATCACCTCCTGTTTTGTCTTTTACGGGAGGACAATGCCCTATGCGCCTTCCAAATGGGTATACCCCAATTGCTGTTTGAGTGGGGGGGGAGGGCTGGGTTCGGGTTTGGGATGGCTTTGGCTAGATTGGGTGGCTGAAGTGGGTGGGGGGCTGATGGGGGAAGGGGGGAGGGTTTGGGATTGTTTTTTGCACTTTTCCAGTTGGGGAGGTCAGTTTTATGAGCACAGCCAAGACATGGGTGTTTCAATTTTCTTTCAGGATCATTTTGACTTGACTTATGATTCATTGTATCACAGATACCTGTTGGTTTTTCTAGATGTCCAGTAGTGGTAGGATTAACTGGATTACGTGGAATGTAAGAGGCCTAAACAGTCCCAAAAAGATTAGACAGGTGTTAGGATATGTAAATCGTCATAATATACATGTGGTTTTCCTCCAAGAAACGCACTTAGACGCGCATGCAGCGATGACTGTGGCGAAACAATGAGCGGGCTTTAGGCTGGCATCAACGTATTCAACATATGCCCGAGGTGTTATGATTCTGATCAAACGAGGTGTGCAGTTTGTAAGTACGCATGAGGAGGTTGACCAGGAAGGGAGGTACATCATATTGCAAGGCAAACTGTGCGGAACATTGATTACAATGGTGAATGTCTATGGGCCTAACACAGATGACCCGGATTTCTATAGAATGCTGTGGAACAAGGTTTATGAGCTACCATCATCTGCTATTGTGTGTGGGGATGATTTCAATACGGTTTTGGAATCAGGAATGGATAGGAAGAATGCTCACCCGACACGTGAGAAGAGAGCTGCGAATGCGGTGCGAGATGGTATAGCGGACTTGGAATTGGTGGATGTGTGGCGCCTGCGACACCCTGGGGCGAGAGAGGGTACATGCTATACGTATGCGCATGATACATGGTCCCGATTGGATTTCTGGCTGACGACACGGGATGTGAACGCATGGGTTGCTAGTGTTGAGCACTTACCGCGTACATTGTAAGATCACGCAGCAGTTGTACTGCTTATGGAGCTTCCGACTCACTATCCTGCCCCGTACACCTGGAAATCGCAACCCACGGCCATGCTTGACCCAGTGTTTAAGGAAGAAGTGCGAGAAGCGATTGAACATTATTTCTCAGCAAATGTAGGGTCAGTCCAAGCCATGAGCACTGCCTGGGAGGCTTTTAAGGTGACTATAAGAGGTGTGTGTATAGGAAAACAGGCAGGGGTTCTTAAATCATTGCGCAATTCTATTGCACAATTAGAGCGCGACCTACAGAGCCTAGAGCATCGCTATGCCGCAGCCCCCACTGAGGCACTATTGGCAGACATCAGGTCGAAAGTGGAAGAATATAATGAGTTAGCAGAACAAGAGGTGTGCCATTTGTCTAAAAGGCGAAGAGCCCGATACTATGGGGCGGGCGGGCAGCCTGGGCGCGCACTGGCAGAGCGACTAACTGAGCCGTGGGCGAAATACTGTACTGTGCAGGAGATCACTGAGGACGGCTGCCCGGTGACGGATGCTGCAGGGATTTTAAATCAGTTTGTCCAGTTTTCTAAGGGCATGTACGCCTGTAGGGAAACGGCTAGTGAGGAGGAAGTAGGCAAATATCTTGAAGAAGTAGCGTTAGTTTGGCTTTCCAAGGCCCAACAAGACTTTTTAATGCATCATTTGATGGCCGATGAGCTGAAGGATGCCATTGCTGCGTTGCCAAATGGTAAAGCTGTGGGCACAGACGGTCTACCCGCCGAATTTTATAAGGAATATGCAGACATACTAATTCCGCACCTGGCAGCAATGTACGCGGCATCGTTCGAGAAGGGACGATTACCTGATACACTTAGAGAGGGCCTCATTGTTGCGCTGCCTAAGCCCGGAAAGCCCCACGACCAGTGCGAGTCCTATCGGCCACTATCGTTAATGAATACGGATGTAAACATATTGGCTAAAGTACTGGCAACCCGGCTGCGACTACTCCTCCCCTTTATGGTCCTACCGGATCAATCAGGGTTCGTCCCATCACGTTCCACCACACACAACATACGGGCTATGTTTGCTGTCCTACATTTACTTAAACCAGATATGCCGGCTGTGGCGGTTCTGTTAGACACTGCAAAAGCATTCGATTCGATTGCGTGGAACTTTTTATTTGCAGTATTGAACCGTATGGGGGTCCCACTGTTTTTTGTCAACTGGGTGAAACTACTGTACACAAACCCAGTGGCCCGTGTGCGAATTAACGGGCATGTATCTGAGTCCTTTCCCATTCGGCGCGGAACCAGGCAGTGCTGCCCGCTCTCGCATTTACTGTTTGCTCTGATAATGGAGCCGTTGGCTTGCCTGCTGCGCCAACGACATGCGGGTTCGGCCGTGCGCTTTGAGCAGAGGCCGCTGGCTGTATCCATGTATGTAGACAACATGGTTTTGTATGTGAGGGAACCGGACAGCCACCTTGAATGGGTCATCCGAGAATACATTCGCTTTGAGTGGTTTTCGGGTCTGTCTATTAATTGGACGAAATCGTTCATTTTGCCTCTTACTGATAGCACCGTCAGGTTCCCGCTGAATTTCCCCCTGGAATGGGCCACGGAACCTGTCCGCTACCTCGGCGTCTGGGTACACCGGGACCCGGAAGAAATAATCAGGGCTAATTATGGGACGGCGGTCTCTAAGCTTGAGGACCAAGTGGGCAGATGGACGCAACTGCCACTATCATTTGCTGATCGGGTTGCGCTGATCAAGATGGTGGTACTTCCCAAGTTTTTGTACTTATTTGTGAATGTCCTGCTGGAGCTTAAGAGACATTTTTTCATCACGCTTCGCTCCCTTTTACTCACCTTGGCATGGGGAGGCAAAAAACCCCGTCTGGGCTGGGATGTCTTGACAAAGCCGTATGAGCTTGGAGGATTTTCAGTTCCAGACATGCACCTCTACTACCTGTGTGCTCAGGCACATTTTGCCTCGTATTGGCTGTCAGCCCCACCGTACACACCGCATGTGGCGATAGAGGCGGGGGCGGTCCAACCATTGCGTTACAGGCCATGGTAGTGAATTCTTACTCGGTATACGACAAGAAAGAGGTGGATACGGTTCGGTGCACAGCTGCAGCTTGGAATATCCTGGGGAAAAGGGCTGGAAAGCTTCCCCTGTATGCGCCAGCGATGCCCCTCTTACATCATGAAGGTATTTCGGTGACGAGTGAAACCGGAGCACTTCGCCTTCTCCACACCGCAGGTCTGCAAGTAATGGGGGACGTTTTCCCAGGTGGCACGTTTATCACTTTGCAGGCTTTCCTGGCTAGGGGGGGCAATGAAGTCATGGCCACATTCATATATGTCAGACTTAGGGCCGCACTACGAAGTCTATATCCGTCCTTCCCTTCGGAACCACCGACGATGAAGACATTACAACTTCTATACATGTCCAAAGACAGGACGAAGCGGGTGTCCCGCTTATATTGTGCGGCGCAACGGGACGAGGGGATGGTAGCGAGCCGCTCGAAGCGCAAATGGGACGATAAGCTTCAGCATGCACTAACGGATGATCAATGGGAGGAGTGTTGCTCTATGACTGGTAAGTTCGCAGCAAATGGAAACTTTAAACTCATACATTACAAATATCTGCATCAATTATATTATACTACGGCACAATTACATAAATACGGGCGAGATTCTAACTGTTGTACACGCTGCAGGGCTGAGGCTGCTGACTTTATGCATTTGGCATGGGAATGTCCTAGAGTATATGCCTTCTGGTCGGATGTAGTTGAGCTCTAAGGGTGGTGGCAGCGCCCGGGGCTTGCTGGGGAGACCTGTGTGTTGTGCATTGAAATTCTGCTTGTATAGCCGCATTCTGCCTGCTGTGGTAGCGAAGCTCTAAATCGTTTTAAAATACAATTGCTTTTAGTCTGTTTACCGAAAATTAAGTTGTGTGCATTTTAACCTACCTCAAAGTTGACAGGTTGCCGCATCCGCTCTCTCGCTCCTCCTACACCCTCCCTCGATTCCTCCCAGCCGGCTGATCGCCGTGAGGGGAGGGGGAGGCGCCATCTTGGGGTGGGTGGATACCGAGCCTGGCCGGAGTTAGCGGTCCAGTGCTCTGGGGAGACAGGCTACAAGAGGCAATG
The DNA here is from genome assembly GCF_964261635.1 of Lissotriton helveticus. Lineage (NCBI taxonomy): Eukaryota > Metazoa > Chordata > Amphibia > Caudata > Salamandridae > Lissotriton > Lissotriton helveticus. Next base: position 481,792,145 of record NC_136067.1, read on the forward strand.
TGTGTCAGGGAGCGCAGCGGGCGCGACGATGGCGCGCCGAAGGTGCGCCTAAGGTAAGCCCGTCTGCGCCCGTCCGCGAACGCCCGGGACTAGGGGCTATAGGCTCTGCCCCGTTACACACCTACTCCTCCCAAGAAATACTGGATCTAAAACCTTCTAACTCCGCCTGCCCCTCATTGCCTCGACATATACTTAAAAAGACTAGCGATCTGGGCATATCTAAATCTATACTTACTGGACCCAGACACAAACGTAGCACTTTTCAAACCAGCCCTTCCCCCAGTATTAACCAACCACTCCTAAACCTAAACTGCCTGTATCTGAATACTAGATCACTGGTCAAACACCAGGTTGACATCTTCTTACTATTGTCCTCTCAGAGACCGGACTTACTGCTACTCACAGAAACTTGGCTGACGGAAGAGTCCTTACCAGATATACTAGCGGCACTCCCTTCCGACTACTATATTTTAGCAGCCAACCGCACCCCTGGTAAACCAGGTGGTGGTGTGGCCGCTATCATACATAAATCACAAAATGTCATATCTCTCCCCCTTTTGTTATTGACTGGTACGGAGAACATTGTCTTGAAAACTGATACTGATAGCGGTGCTTTAGCCATAGTCCTACTTTACCGCCCTCCTCACTCCATGCCCACATTCACTATATCTCTCACAGAACAAATGGCCTCAATGGTAACCAACTATTCTAAAACTGTTTTAGTGGGGGATTTAAACCTCTGGTTCGACAAACCTAATGTCGATCTGCAGGCAAGAGAACTTTTAGAATCTCTTAATGACATCAACATGATCCAGCATGTACTATCCCCAACCCATGAAAAAGGCCACAACCTGGATCAAATCTGGTCACAGAATATTACAATCCCCCCATCACGATTCTGCCCTGTATCTGGTCTGACCACCACCTCATTCACTTTACCCTTATGGTTAAGGGGTACCAGAAAGTGTTAACAGCAGTGGCCGGGACAACCCGTAAATGGAGGAACATAAATTTACCAGCTTTCTTAGACACCCTGTCCGCCACCTTGCCACATTATGATAATGACGGAGATGCAGATTGCATGAATTCCACCCTCACTGCAGCTATTCTCAAAGCTGCTGACATGCATGCACCCGCTGCGACCTTTTCCCGCTCTCGGCACAGCGAGGCTCACAAATGGTTTACCCCCGATCTAAAACAACTTAAACTAGAAGTCCGCCAGAGTGAAAGGAAATGGCGATCTCATTACTATACTTCAGATAAGGAGACTTATCAACAAACCAGAAAAAAATATAAGAAAACCTTACTTGAGAAGAAAACATCTTATTTCTCGGAGAAAGAAATTTTTCAAATTGTTCACGACTTGTGCAATGATGAACGCTCAGCCCCCCCGACAGTCCCTTCACGCAATCTCTGTGACGCTTTAAATGACTACTTCCTAAATAAAATACTTTCCATAAAACAAAGCATTGCACCTTCTTGTAACTTAGTTTACAATGGCGAAGACAATCCGAATCTAAATACTCTCGAAATGTTACCCAAGATTGACCATAAATCTTTCCTTGAACTGCTTACACGGGTGAAATCAGGCTCACCCAACGACATATGTCCACCACACATTTTCAAGGAAATAGGCATCGCATTCCCACAAGCTATTCTCCCGATTCTAAATGAATCCCTTTCACAAGGCAAAGTCCCAACAGATTTTAAAAATGCCCTCCTTATTCCATTGACAAAGAAACCTGGAAAAGATCCTGCTGATATGTCTAACTATAGACCCATTTCCCTTCTGCCCTTCCTCTCCAAGATCCTGGAGGCTCATGTTTCCAGCTGTATCTCTAAATTTATGGAGACATCGAACTACCTGGAACCTAACCAAGCAGGTTTCCGTCCGGGCCACTCAACTGAGGCGGTGATTTTAGCGGTGCAGGACACACTCAGGGCCAATGCAGATGCAGACGTACAGCAGGCTCTGATACTGCTCAACTTGTCGGCCGCGTTCGACACGGTTGATTATAACATCTTACTCAACCGTGTCGAGCAGGCCGGCCTTAGAGGCTCTGCTCTGAGGTTGATCGCATCTTTTATCGATGGCCGAACCCAAGCAGTACAACTGGGAACATTCACGGCTACCAGACATCACTCCATTTGTGGGGTCCCGCAGGGCTCATCACTCTCCCCCCTGCTATTTAACTTGTATCTCCGTCCCCTTTTATTTTCTCTCAAAAAATTCAAAGTCACAGCGTATAATTACGCTGATGACTTACAACTGGTATTCACTCTCAATACACCTGATGCGGCGACTGAATTTCAGAAGACCATGAGGCATATCCAAGGCTGGATGAATGATAACCACCTTAAGCTGAACCCGGGCAAGACGGAACTACTCTTGCCCGGGAAAAGCGAACCCAGCTGGGGCCCCCATTTCTGGCCCACTGACATGGGAACTCCTCCTGTCAGCTCCGCCTCAGTAAAAAGCTTGGGGGTCACTTTAAGATCAGATCTGTCGCTGCACTCTCAGGTAGGTGCAGTGGTGTCAGCAAGTTTTTTTCAGCTCCGTAAAATAAAATAAATTGCTCAGTTTCTCACACATTCTGCCCTCATTCAAGTCACTATAGCCCTGGTGCTGTCCCGTCTAGATTTTTCAAACGGCATTTATTTAGGCTTACCATTGGGACTCTTGAGAAGACTCCAATTGGTCCAGAACCAAGCAGCCAGACTCATAACTAAACAACCCAAGAGACACTCAATTAAATCAGGCATGAAGGAGCTACACTGGTTACCTGTGGCCCAGAGAATAGCTTTTAAAACCTGCTGTATAACCTTCAAAGCCTTAAACAACTGTGGACCAATTTTTATAAAAAATCTAGTGACAAAATATGTCCCCACACGACATCTCCGATCTGCCCAGAAAACACTAGTGGTCGTGTCTCGATTTAAAAGGAAACGACAAGGGGGCAGCTGCTTTCATCACCTCGCTGCCACCCTATGGAATTCGTTACCTCTACCACTCAGACATAGTAAAGATCTGCTCACGTTTAGACATGCCTTGAAGACTTGGCTGTTTGAGCAAGCCTATTTATAGTAGTTTTCACAGTAACATGTATCATCTCTTCCTCTCGACAGCGCCATGAAGCCCACAGGCGTACGAGCGCTTTAAAAATTGGATATAACATTAATATTAACATTAACTGCTATGACTGGCGTTCCGCTTGAATGTACTCCCCGGATGTGTTTGCTGGAACTGGTGTCTACTATACCGAAGGGTGTGCGTAGGCTAGTATCTTTGTCACTTCAAATGGCTAAGCGTAAGATTGCTCTATGTTGGGGAGGAAGGCGAGCACCTGCTCTGAAAGACTGGCTGTTGGATTTGGCGTACTGTCGTGACCAACTCACCTGCTATTACGAGAACATGCCAGCGAAATCTAGACCGAGTGATATTTGGGGGCCCTATACTGCATACATGGTCGCTAGAGCGGACCCTGATTAAGGCACCATGTGATTTGGGATGAGAGCAAAACCCAGACGATTGAGAGTGCTAGCGCCGGCGATTGGCGAGACACCCACGATCTTATAGGAGACTGCATTGGGCAACTGAGAGGCATCATGACAGCCAAACTTATACCACTAGAAGGATGTCGTAGTCACCTGATTTTGTGTTTTGTGATACATGTGGGCCTGTGGAGCTGTGTATCGGTTAATATGTCCACCATGCACTGGCTGTGCTGTTTTTGTTAGTTCGGGAGTAGGGGGTGATAACATGAGAAAAATTGGTTTTGTAAAGCTTCCTGTTCTCTATGGAGGCATGTCAACAGGGTCCTTCAGTCCTCAACTAGCAGACGATAAGTCAGAACTGCAATAGGTTTCATCCTGAAATGTTCCGTCTAAGCTTCACACCTCTGCTGCTGCGGGAATGTAAACATCAGGGACTAGAAACGCGGCCGGCCCAAAGAGGTTGTAGGCGGCATGCTGTGTTAGTCTGAGACACGTTTATGACTGTTTCCTGCTGAATCGATGATGCAATTGTGGAGCTGCCGGCCAGTTACTGGTTGTAGGCGATAAGCTGTGTAAATCACCTTCTAAAATAATAAAGGTTTTGGAAACTTTAAAAAAAATAAAAGTGTGTACCCCTGCCACTGTCTTGGGCGAAAGACGGGGTCACAAATCAGTAAGGAGAAATCGTGGATCATGCCCAGCTGAGAGTCACAGACCAACCAGAATGGCGAGGAGGCCTTACTTGAGGTGACCCCTTATGAAACAAGGGTTGCTTCAGAGATCCTAGCATCAGGCCTCTGAATCCTGGTCCCAAAGTGAATGCAAGTTTGCACCTTTATTTGTTGGTCAAGCGATACCTGGGTACACTGGATGCAATGTGTGGCCCCAACGAATGAGCAGTGCGCCAGCAGAGCAATACAGGAGTCAGGGAAGGACTTGAGATTAGGGTACAGGTGCTGTATCTCTGGTGTTTGTTAGATTGAAGTGAAGAAAACTGGTGCACTGCCTGAGACACTGGACAGGATCGCTGAGAGCATTTGCCTGGTGGGTGACTGCCCTATCCTGGAAGAAGAGAATTTTTCCTTGAAACTGGGCTGTGATTCTTGAGTTGCGAGTTGTGCAGCTCCACTGTGGAAACAACAAGAGCCTGCCTGCGAGGCTCAAACAGACACTGGGAGAAGACTCCCCTCTGGTTGGTTGTACAGTGGCTTCAATTTCCCCAAGTACTTCTTCTTTTTTTGTCAATAATGTATCCCTTTAGTCGTCCCATTTTTAAGGCGGAGCAGCCCTTTGCAGCTCTAATTCTTATGGCCCTGTGTGGTCCTCCTGGTCCCAGATATGATTGATGTTCTAGCCCCCATAAAAGGAAAATGTAAAAGTCAATTGGAAAATGTTTTCATTAGATATGTGTTGTTGGCTATTCTGAAATTAAAATGAATAGTCACTGAAATGCATAGGAGCCCTGAAAATGTTTACTAGATGATTTTAGGATTTGCTTTTGCTTAGGACTAGGAAAAATGATAATTCAGTTTGTGAGAGCGGTCATTACTTTCTGCTGCTATCTGAATGTTAATTATGACCCGATGCTTCGTTCCCTTTGTATTCCTGCTTACACCTTATATGTACCCGCTTAATGAAATGTTTAGAATGGTAAATGCCCACCTAGCAATGAATTAGGATATTGATACATTTATGAAAATTAATGTTCAAATATTTTCTATGTTCCTACTGGATCATAGGAATGTCTTTAGCTCATGCTAAAAGGAGCATCTGTTAAATATTGGACGTATTTGTTAGCATGAGCTGAAAGCCATTTTGTATTTCTGGCAGCCATTTTAGTTAGCCATGTGCTGCCACGTGCTCGCCATGTGCTCCGTCCTCCCTCAGTGTTGACTGATCTTGTAATCCGCCTAGAAACAAACTATATTTAGCATCTTCCACCTTCGCACATGCCCAGAAGGGCCTAGCTAGTAGAATGCACCTGCTTCTCTGGTATAACTGTCAGGCTATTTTTGCTGCTGTATGGAGAAGTAACTCTCCTTCCACTCTGTTGAGCAAGCAGATCTTGTATGCCCATCTTAGTCATTTTGCATGCTTACATGAGCCAGGACTGCCCCTTGGTCTTATGATGATTATGTAACCCTAAGCATATATAAAGCCTCTGTTTTCTGCACTCCTCAAACTGCCTCATTCAGTTGCTAAGGCTTCTGTGTGACGTAGTCTCACTCATTTGAGGTTTATAAAGATGCTCTTTTATATTTCAGCTTCTGTGCCAATTTCTTCTTTGTTGGTTTAAAAGAACCAAATATCAGTGGGACCCCTGAGAAGGTTTATTGTTTTCTACACCACAGGATGGCCTACAGATTAGCATTCCAAAGCAGGGGCGTTTCAAATAGCCAACTGCCTTTTGGTATGCGGATCTGGCTTCTCTCACAGGAGAGGATGGTGACCCCCTGAGCCATCTAGTGCCAGGACAGGAGGAAAAGTTAGCTATGCAGGAGACGCGTTGCAATGCCTGGCTGGGCACATCTCTAGGGTGACCAAGCCTGATGTAAACACAACTTTAGAAATTTTGTGAAATTTTGAATTCTGGGACAGGGTGATTTCCACTCCCCAAAGGAAGTGGTCATTAGGCTCGGGAACTCAGTGCTCCATGTGCAATTTGAAGCTCATGATAAATCCCACATTCCATTTCAGAGCGGAGTTTTATAGCACTAGAATAAGAAAGTGCACAGCTCATGAAAAGGCTGGGCAGTAGGCTGCTCAGAAGCATGGCCTGCTGTGTATCTGGAGGGCACCAGGTCTCACGGTGAACTGGGTCGATAGGTAAATCTGTATGCTTTGTACGGGGGATGCTCTGGCCACGCGATCTGTTGCTCGTTCCACAGAGCGCGGCAGTAGCACCAGAGGCTGCACAGTGCGGACTGGCATAAGGCATGCGACGGCAGCCTGGAGGGCTCAAAGCACTAAACGTGACCTCACAAACACAGACAGCATGGTCGCCAATGTCAAAGGGGTCCATTTAGCCCTTGTTGTGAGCGTAGATTCAGCAGCACAGTGATTTATGGTGCTGAATGATTTGCTGGTTACAGTGGCCTGGGTGATCAGCGCTAACACAGAGGGTGAGTCCAGGCCCCAGGGAGTGGACTGTGTATATATTTGCAGCAGACAGTGTACATCCATGTGTCCAGTGTGTACAAATACTGCTTTATTTATTATAGTGTGTTTACAGTATTATGTATGTGAAGCGTACACTACTATAGCATTGTATGTTGTCCTCGCTAAGGGAATGCGTGTACTGTCTATAGTGAGCACAGATGGTTGACCTGCACAGCAGGCTACCTGAACATTCTGCAGAAAAGAAAAATAACCAAGACACATTCCAAACTTTTCAGTCCATAGCTTTCAAATTGTCCCACACACCACGGGCGATAACTTACAATTGGCTTAGCTTTACTAACATAGCGCTCTAGGATTTGTAAGGTGGGGATGGAATTGGGAAATCAAAATGAAAACAGCATGGGGTGGCTTGAAATCTTTGTGCTACTGCTTTGCATCTCGAGTTATGTGAAATGGGAGGTCATGGAGTACGGATTTGAGGGACAAAACTAAGTCATGAAATTTGTGACACACTTAAACAAGACCTGCGAATTGCGCTGTTCATTTCACTGATTCTACTGTAAAGCAGTGTATGAATATGAGGAAGAGTGTCAGCGTGGCTGCCAGAGTGAGCACTACTTTACTCAGAAATTACAAGGCGTGGCACATGGTAATCCGGTGCTCATTTAAGGCCTGGTACAGATGGCAGAGGCTCACTCAAAGAAACATTGGTTGTTAGTAACTTCACATGCTGTTACATCAAGTGCCATTACCTCACCACAATCAGGACATTGGTAGCAACTTTACATTGTTGCAGAACTCTGAGGAATTTCACAGTTTTTAAGTTATGCTGCAGAATTCCACAGAGTACAACTCTGCGAGCTCGCCTCATGCCTAGTGGTCATCTAGGGGATACACTGACCCCAGAGGTAAGCAGCGGCATGCCGTACAGGTAGGAGCGGGGTGTTGGGGGGATTTTGGCAGATGACAGCAAGGAAAAATGTATTATTTATTTAAGTTTCCCTCGTGGTCATCTGTCAAATCCCCCCAACCGGGCTCCACCTCCGCATCGCCCCACTGCTCTTACCTACTCCGGATGGGGGTAAGTAGCTCATTGACTACTACCCCTCTTTCCCCTTAATGCTTCTAAGTTGAGTATTTAGGGAACCCCTTATTTGAGATCTTCAGGTTTCATTGGACAAAATAGGAGTAAAAGAAGAAAACTGCTGACCAGAGAACAGAGGAGCACAACTGACTTGGCACCAACCCTGCCAGCTTACCTGCTGCACCTGACCTGACCATCGTGGAACATCTGATTTATCCTGCCGCTGTGCAGACCTGAAAAAACCTGGAGGGCTGCCAGAGCTTTTTAAATTGTCAAAGAATCTCCCTTGGAGTACAGGAGCTACAGGTTCTTTTTAGAATCCGAATTATGCTAAAATACTTTCACCATTATGGGCGATGTTAATTTCTACTTAGAAAATGATTCAGAAAACGATGTAGTAGCCATGTCAGATATACTAGGGTCTATATGTCTTTCACAAAGGATTAACAATGCAACTCACAAGACAGGACATACTTTAGATGCAATTTTCACATCTGACCCAACCATTATGGTTAAAGAGGTTCTACCACTATCTTGGACGGACCATTGTGCCTTCTTGTGCAGTCCCCTGAGTTGCAACGCCCTGGTCAGCCTGATGCAGCAGTTCAAAGAGGAAGAGAGCACTGTGCACCTGAAGGTCAGACCTGCCCTCCCACTGAGTGAGTGGACACGAGGATGAACTGGAGCCACACAAGACTCATAGTGGTGTACTGGATCCCTTGCAGCAGGAAAGGCTTGTTGTGCCCAGTTTGGACACCAATGCCAAGGCAGAAACAACCTGCATGTCGAAGTACTTCAGGGCCAGTGAGACCCACTTCGTGGGTGGCCCAATGTCATTTTTGCCCCTCTCCTGCAAAACAAAGATCAAGACGTAAGTCTCTGACTCCTACCACGAGATACCTCAAAACACCCATACACCCACGCTCCAGAGCCCAAGTCCAAGTGAGGTGATGGTGCCAACGGGGTCCCCAGACCCACAAGAGCAAAGTATAAACTTGGGTTTGCCCAGACTGGACTTACAATTGCTGCCTGAGGCCACTTTCTGCAGGCCACCTCCAACGGCGAGAGACTCCTGCACCAACATCAAAAGACAGAACTGCACCCTGGCCTCAAAGCCTGAGGAGAAGTGGACCAAACGTGTTCCCATATGCCTGAGAATCTCAAGGATCCAGCCACCCTCTATATTCCCTCTGACTGGTTCCCACTCCCTACTTGCAGCCTCTTTGTAACTGGACTGTTTTCCCATTGAAGTGAAAGGAATACCAAACACCGTGACTCACCTCTGCACCCAGACACCAGAGATCCTCCTGAGAAGAATCGTTGGTGTATTAGTGGACCCTGCCCCATACTCACCTTAAGTCCTGAAAAACAGTCCCACAAGTTGCTGCTAAGTGCCCGAATGCTATGCATGTTTTTCCTCCCTAGGATAACATTACAGATCCAAAAATTGCTCTGTGTCCATTTTTGAAACTGTAAAAATTCATGACTCACTGGATTCTGATGATCTGGAGAAGCGTGGCTCAGTGGTTAGAGGCGGCAGACCCGGAAGCTGAGATCGACCGTGGACCAGGGTTCGATTCCCCGCCTCGGCGGGTCTCGGGCTCAAAATTCCACGGACTCGACAATTCTCGCTCTGGTGCCTACTCAACTCACGGGGTCACACTCTGCGACTCTGGGCAATAGCTTGCTTAATCTCCACTACGGCCCCTCGCAGCGGGATGCTTGGCTTTCACCTTGTGGATACCCTGCCAGGGTTTCTCACAGGGGAATACCAGGACGGGTTCCCTAAGCAAGCGCCGGGACGCTTACGGGCAGCTGTGCGCTTTACAAGTCCAGCACATTTACATTTACATTTACACATTTACATCTTGTATCTAAATTTATACAAAAGTGTGTGTTATTTATATGAATTGTTGTTAGACATCTTTATTGATGTGTGTCTCATTTGCTGCCTTTGTGTGTGTAATACATGCCTAACACTACCCTCTGATATGCCTAACTGCTTGCTCACACAACCACAAAAAAGAGCATAGAGGGTGTCATCTGCACCTTTGTAGTTCTTTTGGTCTTTTCCTGGACTCTCTACACAGTTTGTCTCATTTTGCTGCACTATATAGAGAGCCAGCTTCCTACTAGTACATGTCCTACCTTTTATTTACATAGCACCCTGCCCTTAGGGTCACTTAGGGGTGGCTTATATGCAATGAAAGGGGAGTTTATGACTTGGCAAGTAGTTTTAAATGCCAAGTCGAAGTGTCAGCAAACTGCTCATACAGGCACTGCAGTCACAGGCCTGACGCAGGTTTGAAAGGATACTTATGTGGATGGCACAATCAGGGCTGCAGGCCCCCTATTAGCATTTCAAGTCCCTCGATATATGTAATACCACTTTACGAGGGACTTACCAGTAAATCAAACATGCTAATCAAGTATACACCAATGTCATCATGTTTAGGGCAAAACAAATGCAACTAACACTGGTTAGCAGCTGTAAAGTACTCAAGGGTCCTAGAGCCAACAAAACATGGTCAGAAAAAGAGGAGGAGGAAAGCAAAAAGTTTGGGTTGGACCTGCAAAAAGCGTGATTTCCAACACTGTATTTATGGAGGAGGTTTGGCACTTTGCTCCATTCTCCAGATTCAACAAATCCAAGCGTTATTTACCTCGTTGCCTAGTTTGTCAAAAGATTCTATACTTTCAGGATAGGCTTACTGGATTCTTGGTCTCAAGTTTAAGTTAAAGGAATGATCACCACAACTCCAGTTCAGCTCAACTGAAAAATATCCCAAAACATCTGGTTCCTGGATCTACAAGCCCTTCTTACCACACAGAAAAAAAGTGGAGATGGGTGCTTTACTGAGACAGGCTGAAGACATTTCCAGTTCAACTGGTCTGCATGTTTATTTTCTGGGCAGATGCAGTGTCCTCAATCTCCATGACATTATGCACTCTCTAGCTGCAGCCATTTAAAGTGCCAGGGTAACCCATCTAATAAAGTAGGCTCCTATTGCTCCTCCCAAATTTATCTCTAATCATGTTGTGAAGGTCTGTAAGGGTCATTATCCTAATATGACTGAGGGACTCTGCTCTCCACAATAGTTGGAGTTTGAGTTCCACTTCTAATGCTGAGTTGTAGGAAACCGTCTCTTTGTACATTATACTAAAATGAAGTACACTATGTAGAGAATGATAGAAATCTCCAAAAGGCTGGTAGATGTAAAAGTAGATAATACTAACTCTCTTTTTGTTGTACTGTGGGTGAGCAGTTAGGCTTTTCAGAGGGTAGTGTTAAGCATTTGTGGTACTCACAGAGGCAATACATGAGACATATACCATCAATAATAAATCTGAGACCAATTTGTAAAAATAATATTGATTTTTATATAATTTTTAGGACCAAGAACACCGTTCTAAGGTAAGTAATTTCACAGATACGAGTTTGCAAAGTTTGATAAATATATCACTTCTATGCTCAATTACTCACAATAAGAAACAATTGAGACAAATGCATGGAAGTTCATCTTCTCACTGTAGTTGATATCAGTACCAGGTCAGAGGTTCCAGCAGGAAAAGTTCAGGAGTGTCCTGGATTGACCACAAGCAGAGGTGCTGAGGTCTTGGAAGCTGGTGCACAAAGACAAAGGGGGACACTTGAAAATGCACTGAACAACTGTATGAAAACTAAGCTACTTCCAACAATAGCTTACGGGAGCATATTACAATCACGGTAAGAGTGCACAGCTTATAGATAAAATACAACCAAAAATCTACAAGAGTGTATTCGGCAAACCAAACTACGCATCACCCGCACAAGTACGACTCGAATTTGGCCTGCAGTCCCAAGTACTGCTGAAAAAGTATGAGACTGTCAAATTCTGGTATGATGTCTGGATGAAACAGGAAATTGAGGTCAATCGTGCCTTGTGGGAAGCAATCCATAATAGTCTGAATTCCCAGTATGCCAAATTTTTAAAACTCTCACTTGAAACGACCGAACTAGCAGCACTCTGGGAAACTAAGCTTCCTGTACCATCGTTCAAACAAGCAGTAAAGAAGGCGGCCAATGCTCAATGACAAGACAACCTTGAGTCATCGTACACACGCCTGGATGACAATACAATCATAGAAAAAGTCTGCACCGGCGGCCTATCTAGAACTCGCTTTTTCATCACATATTAAGCATAAATATCTTAACCTAAGGTTGGGCAACCTCCCAACAAACACTGATCAACCGAAATGGAGGACCCAAACAGCAAGGAGTGCGAGTTATGTGGTGCAGGAAAACAAGATCTCATTCACCTGATCTGCATTTGTCCTGCCCTGATTCGGGAATGCCGAAGTAGGCAATAAGTCAAGTTCAAGAAAAATGGAATACGTACCTGTCGGTCTGCGATCATACAAATCCTGTGCTCAGTGGATCCACAACTGATCTGCAGAGCAGTCAAATTTATCACCAACTTTGAGAAAAAGAGAGGAACTTTGGCAAAGATCTAACCTACACTAGGAATCCTCATTAGTTACGTGATTGTACCCTTGGTCCCAGACATGAGTTTTCTGATATCAGAGTGACATTTATAACTTAAAAAACTTTATGACTCACCGCTCATGTATCTGCAGTCTAATGCACTTTTCTGCTTTTTAAACATTTCGGCATTTTTTATTTTTGTAATGGTTTTTACTAACTATACAATAAAGAATTTTTTTACTTTCACTGAACAAAGGGGATTACGGGTAAGTCTGGTGGGTCTCCTTAGAGGGAAGAGGTCACAAGGGCCTGGGGACCATGGGAGCAGGGCTTGTTGGTCAGTGCTGGGGCTGGTAGGGCAGCAGGAACAGATCAGACAGGCGTTGCGTGCCTTGAGGTCCTCGTGGTCAGAAGCAGGCAACTCAGGGAGGCAGTCTCTGGAAAACTGGACCATTCAGGAGGTGGGTCTCGGGTGTCTCTATGTCCCTCAAAGGTTGCTTGCTTCTGGTGCTTCAGGAGTCCGAAGCGGACTCTTCTTCTTGGTGTTTGCCATTGGGGGCCGGCTACCACATGTATGTGTATGCCGCAGCTCTGGCAGGGTCTGGTGCCTCCGAATTCGGTGGTGAGGTAGATCTGATCCTCAAGAGCTGTTGTCCTTTTTCTTGCTTCAGTGCTGCATGAAGTTGTTAGGGGGCAGCAAGTCAACAAACCAGACTTCACAGGATTAGTGCCTGGGATGCGCAGAGGGTTGATATCTTCACTTCAACTGTGATATCTTGAAGGATGGTAGTGCTCTGGAGTTCTTGGAGTCCTTTCAGGTTTCAGGATGACACAACAACAGTGATTGTCACGTCCTGGGTGCAGCAGGGAGGGTTTTCGTCTGCAGCAGGGTTTTAGTTCGTGAGCAGCGGGTCTTCTCTTGTCCATCAAATCTGATGTTTAGGTCTCAGGGTGCCACCTAAATACTGAATTTAGGGGTGTTACAAGTGGAGACAGGTAGTAGTCAATGGGCTACTTAACTTTAGGGCATCTCTAGTGACCACTTCCTGTGGAAAGAGGCGTAACCTTAACCCTGATAGGAGGTTTTCTCACCATCTCAAGATGGTGGCATTTCAGGATATGGGTTCACATTGCCACCCCCACTATCTGGAGGTTCCCGGGTTAGATTTTAAAGGCAGCATGGCCTATGAAGCTTCCTGCCCAGGAAGGCCATCCTGTCCTGGAGAATGTGTGAAGCACCTCTGCCCAGCCGACGCTTGTCTCAGGGAGCGCTGGCTCTCACCCCAGAAGATCAGAAACATGTCTGGCAGTCACAGGCTGGCAGTAACAAGTGAGGAACCACACCAGGACTTGGTAGGTTTCAGGGGACCCTCTAAAAGGGTCTCCTGTGTGAATGTATTAATACATTTAATACTGGCATCTGTGAGGATTTATTAAGACAAGATGTTTGGTACAAAACACCTCAGGAATCATGGAAGCCAACATCTCAGAATGGACTGGACATTGTAGGGACATGTCTGCTCATGCTTATATGTCCACACATAGGATATAGTGCACCCTGCCTTAGGGCTAAAGGCCTGAAGTAGGGGTGACTTACCTATTTCCCATGCAGTGTCTGGGAGGCACAGGGCTGTGTGCCATGTCAAATCTTCAGATTTGTCTGCACCAAAACATGCAGCCTGCAATGGCAGAGTGCATAGCCTTGGTGAGGAGTCCCTGGGGTGGCAGAACCAGTGCTGCAGCCCCAGAGGACCCTCTTCCGTACCCATGCCTTAGGTACCAGGGGTACCACTAACTATGGACTTACAGGGGTAACTGAAGTGTTGCCAATCATGGTACAGTTTTCAGTAAAGACATTTGGCACTGGGAACCTGGTTAGCAGGAACTCAGTGTATTTACAGTTTGAAATTACATCAGGCAAAAACTGGGAGCAAACCATGTCGAAAGAGGCACTTTCCTACAAGAGTCAAAGAATGGAAATATTCCAGTCTTTTGCCAGTTAAGACGTAACCAATGTAACTGCTAACATTACCCAGTTTCATTAATAATGTTCTGTTGTACATCTGAATGATGCACTGATTCCAGAATGAGAGTTTTCAGTTTATGTGAAAACTCATTAGGGTGTAGGGCACTGGTTTAATTGCAATAACATGCAGCAGTCATGACAGTGCTTATCCTCCCCCTGATACTCCTATGTTGTAACAGATGTTCCCATTGATGAGGATTCCCGTAGCAAGCGTATTATACTTTGGCTTGAGTAGCTTAGAGAATAAGTCCTATAACAATAATTTTGGAGCACCTTCATCAGGTAAGACCATTTGAGAAAATCAAATCTCTTTTCAGTATCAAAATCAATACCAGGAGCTAGAGTTCAGTGCTGGCCTAGTGTGGAACAACAAAAAGCATTCTTCAATGTGCATTCTGGACCTACCAAGAACAAACCGATTCTGATCCAGAAGGAGCAGTAAGGATATCAGGAACAAAAGTTCAAATTCTAAAGGCATATTTTTTTAACATGTTATTGTCTGCAATTTCAAGTGACATAAGATTGTAGTGCCATGTCTTTTCATGTCATGTTATGTTTGCTATGCTATTTGATTAATGCTATAAAACTACGGTAAAACAATGTTTTATGGCTGTTAAAATTAACAAAAGAATTTAAACGTGCTACAAAAGAGTTTATGGCAACAAAAAAGTTTCAATTTTTTCCTTATAGCCAGAAAATCTTTGGTAAACTTTAGCTTACGTGGGATGACATTCCAGAATTAACTAGAGATGGTTCTGTTAAAAGAGCTTTCTTGAGAATGAAACAACTAAGCTACTTACACTAAATGTTCTGATACTGCTGCATAACATCTGACAAAGATTTGGGGCTTTGACTATAGAAAAATCTATTGTGCTACAGTAAGACTTCTAAAACAGACTCGCTAGTAATCAGTGAAAACAGCGGAATACTGAGACTGAGTAAGTTTTAGATTTCGAATTCATGACTATTCTTGCAGTCACACTCTGTGTACTTGCAACTTTTCTATTTGATATTTTAGTAGACCAGCACAAGTTCCATTGCATAGAATTTAGTTTAGAATTCATCATAACACCTGTTACTGGTCTTTGATTACATCATTGAATATATTAGACAGGTAGGCTATTAATAGCCATATTTGTCAGTCTCCATCAAAAAGAACAGTATTACCCAGTTCCAATCACCACTTTATACAAATACAAAATAAGTAAGGAAATATTGTTTTAGTATGCACCTTAGAAAAATAGCCTCTCCATTATAGGATATTATCCTTCAGATAGTGCAGTATTTTAGCGGTGAATTATACAATATCATACTATCAAAGAACAGCCAGTCCAGAGTGTATGCTGACTACATTATCCTGTAATTTGGTGTTTCTGCATAGATAGGCCAGGATCTTTATCTGCATTTCACTCAAACCATATTTTCTAGCCTTTGCATTATTGCTCATGAATCTTATCACAATATCAAACATTGTTAAATGGAACGTAAATCTGTTGGTGTCTAAGGTCCAATATTTATGCCTGGTGCCCTTCATCCGAAAGGTGGGAGAAGCTTGTAGAAATTCCCTTTGAAGTCCCCAGGTATCCCACCTTCCCTTTCCTGTCTCCAGACTAACTACAGAGGGTATGTTGTCCTTTGTGTAGAGGCAGGACACAGCCTGTTCAAGTGTAAGTGGTTCTGTTCCCAGCTCCTCCATCCCATCCTGTGATTCATGGCTCATCCAGGCACCCAAAAGCTCTCTTTTGTGTACAGCTGTCTAGAAGGAGTACACAAAGCCCAAATGTCAGCTGCAAACGTTCTAAAAGTGGCATTTACAAAATTGTAATTTAAAATCCGACTTTACCATAGGAGAGGAATTTTCTTCACAATACCAAAGTGCCCAAGCATGAACCAGTTACCTGATTCCATTAGCAAATTATGGCTTATTAATTGTAATAAGGTAACTCCAATGTTCTGGGGAATGCAAGTCTCAGGCCAAATGTCTTTTATTGGGGCCCTTTATCTCAGACTTGTTTGTGTTGCAACTATTCATTTATAGAATTGATCAGGGTTTTCCCTGGCTGCATGTTTGCCTTTGTTTATAGGAGACCACACCTACGATCTATTACTCGATAGGTGTGGGCATGGGTCACAGGACTTACCTGACCATGTATCTCAGACTCGGGTTGATGGGGAGGTCACCTTGAGTGAATCCGACAGCAATGCTGTGAGTTCATTGCAACTCCTAAGAATAATATGGCAGCCAAGAGTTTCATTTTTATTGACAGTATCAACATTGCGCATATATTTGTCATCTTGTACAATGACATTGTTCTTACTAGTATTGACAAAGTTATGTTTGCTTTGGTCAGATCGTACACTGACATTGTTCATATTGGTAACAATAATATTGATTGGATATAGCATAGATTATGACATACATTGGTATCATTATTACTGAAGTCGGTGCTGCTGTTCGGGCACAAGTTACAGTAAACATTGACATTGCCTATATTAATGTTGCTATTGTCATGTCTACATATTTCATGCCATTCATTGACATCGTATTCACCTGTTCTAACAAGCACTTTAGCACTGGTTAGCAGTGGTAACTTTTACTAAGGCCAACAAAACGATTTCAGCAAAAATAGGATGAGTGAATGCAAAAAGTTTAGGGAAGACCTTGCAGAAAAGGCCAAGTCCAACATGACCTTCTTCCATCCAAAAGCTAGGATAGGCTAATCAATACCTTGATGGGCTTCCATGCTTAGGTGATAGAACATGGGCAAAGGCCCTGTTTTGCAGGGGCATTTGTCAGTTCTATGCCTCCCGGAGCTCAGTTGCTCTCTCAGTCTACACTCTTCTGATCCACTGAAGGAACCCATGGGGAATGCTTCTCCTCACCTGTGGATCCTATCCGAGAAACCCCTAACCTTGATTTGCTCGTTGATGGATCCAAGTAGGTAGGCAATACCACCATGGGCAACAAAGGGATGTGGCCCATTCCAGCCTTTGTTTCAGACTTCTGTCACCAATCCCAGGAAAACTTTACCCATAAGGACAGCAAATAACATAAGCCACAGCTGTCAGTGTCAAGGCCCCAGGCGATCAAGGGTTCTCAGGCTTCTGAGGTTTATCAGAGTGGAGGCCATAGCCTCAGTTTTTTTGTGCCCATCTTTCATCTACCCCTGACCAGTTCAGGAGTAGTGTCTTGAGAATGGCTAATTCAGCCCAGGGCCTGTACTCTGAGTCTGACCAGGGGACAGGGGTGATTCCTCACTAACCAAGCTCCTCCATCCGAGCTCTGTACCCTCCGCTTTGGAGCGGTATCCCCAAAATACTAAACTATCAGGGCACCCTGGGCAGCCGCCCCTCTTAGTTCTTCTGACACCTGGGGCAACTTAATTCCCAGAATTCAGTCAATGAACACCTGGAAATGAACTATGACCCTCTTCTGGGTCAGTCACCTCTCCACCCTATTCCAGGGATACCAATGCCATATGGTGGAAAATATACTTGTCATTAGGGCTAAGTCACCAGTAACATCTGGCCTGTGTACTACTCTGGAGAAACTAGCCTTTTGACTATCTTGGTCTGGCTAGCTCCCGTGTCCCTCAAAGTAGTGACAGTGATCTCATTCATTTTCACCTGGTGGAAGTGATGACATCCACCCTCAGGGATCACCAGCTCATCCTCTGTGCCTATCTCCTAGGTAAGGGTCTATGATCAACTACTGGGCCTACTTACCCCTGAGACCATATAGGGCACCCCTACAGAGGTCCCACCAGTGGTTGGCTTCTTAGGACAGTCAGAGTCCAACTGCCTGTGTCCTAGCTGAGAATAATCAAAGCAGCAGCGTTGGAAATAGAACACCTTGGGCCACTTTTTTTTTTGTTGCAGAGTTTTATATAGCGCGAACTAGACCCGAACCGAATCAGGTATCAGAGCGCTTTACATAGCACCAGTTACGTTACATGAGGACACACATTCATTATTTTTTTTTTGTTAGGCACGGGGAGATTAAGTGATTTGCCCAGGATCACAGGATGTTTGGCGTCGTTACCGAGACTCAAACCCAGTTCCTCCAGGTCCGAGGTCGAGCGCCCTAGCCGTTAGGCCACTTCCCACCAGAACTTCCTCTCAGTTTCTCAGAAGGGGCATGGGAAGCCCACCCCCCCTTATTCTGTGGCCTATTGGTGTCTCTCCTGAACTCCCTCTTACTCTGCTGGGGGGAACCCGAAACTCGCTTCTTGGCGTCTGTCAGGACCCGAAAATCAGACTCCCAATTATGTGGCTCGGTATTGATCCAATCTGAGCAGTCTACTCCTGTTGGTACTACATGGACTGAGAGAGTCCGATATTGGAGAGACAAGATGGCCGCCACGGTGGCCATGACGAACTAGAGGTTGGAGTTCTAGTCGTGCACCGTGGCTGCCTCTGAGTCTTGGAGCAGCGCGCGAACGCCAGAAACTGCGCACTTCACCTGAGTCGTCAGCCGGAGAAGACATATTGTGCTAAGCTGTAGTATCATAGACCCTAACTTTAGTTGTTGAAGTACTCCACTCATTTAGCATCGTGAGTGTTGAGGAAAGACCCACGACGTGACTCAGAGCGATAATTCAGGCGCGAGCACGACCAAAATTCCCATCATAGTTCGACGTTCTGAGGTGAAGAACGTGTCGTAGTCCTCAAGCTGAGAGAAGAAGTACCAGCGCACCGAAACCAAAGAATCGGAGAAGACACGAAGCTAAGTGAAAATAACTAGTTTCAGTCTGGACATTAGTAGATGAGAAAAAGAACTCTCGTACCTAGTATTCGAGAGGAGCTGTCGTAATCATTTCTGTAAAGGAAGAGTGACAGAGAGAGATCAGGAGGAAGTTATTCACACGGCAACAGACAGTGCATCGTTACTAAACTAACTAAAAGTAACTCAGAGAACTGTGTACATATTTACCTAAGACTAAGTCCCAGTAGTCAATTGTGGAAGACCTGAAAGGACAACTAGGGAAAAAGAAAGGTTAAGTCGGACGATTAACAATAACTTCAGGAAACAACAGAACCCCCTTCTAAAGAGAAACTCATCTAGTTAGTGAAGTAAGTGCACTTACTGAAATAAAAATAATAAGATTGGCCAACTGAGTAATAAATAAAAAAGATTAATTATATATTTATTTCTTGAAACATAGTGAGAACTAATTAGGAGAGAGAGCAGTCTACACTACAGCCAACAGAAGAGAAGCAAGGTCCAGAAACATAAGGGTGGGTGAGCATTACAGTAGAGAAGTTAGGACAGGTTTTTAGGAAGGTCAGGATTATAATGGTGTGTTATTTTCTAGGTTTCCTGGTATGCAGACAGTGACAAAAGAAGCAGTCAGATGAAGTCTCTCTGGACCAGTCTCTTCTTTGTTTGTTATTTTATCCAATTCCCCCGTCCCTTGAGATGATGTAGGAAAGGTTCTGAATATAGACCTGCTGGCATTGTCTTGAGGGATTTGGGTACTAGCATTTCTGCTCCTGTGCAAGAACTGAGAAGACATAAGGTAACTTTCTTGGTGCCCTGACAGCGTCACTCCCAGAAACCTTCTTGTGAATCCCTGGTGCTAAGCCAATGGTCCGCCACCTTAACATGCTCCATGGGACTAGTGAACCTACTATCAATCAGGTATTGGCTCAGCTCTGGAAAACAAAGACTGAACGTGTGCCTTCTCACAATCAAATTGTACATCCGCTGATAATCCTTTACTTCACTGCCCTTCACCCAACCACCCAGTGCCTTGCAAAAGAAATCCACACAATCCCCCCAGATCTGATGGGCCAGTTTCTGACTGTCTCTAAACGTCTGCCTAAACGTCTGTGGGGAAAGGCCATACTTCATAACAAGGGCTTCCTTCATAGGGGATGCCTCACACTGTCCATCTACTCAATGGGCCAGTAGGGTGTCTGTCCCCTTGCCAGGGATAGGCTTCCACAGACTTTCCCCCTAATTCCCTTCAGGGATCATAAGCTTTGCACTACTTGTCAATGCTGTCCCCACAAAAAAGTCAGGCACCAGACCTTTGGGAAAATTGATCCTGTTTATGTTACAGCACTCACCCAGATGAACGCTGTCATGCTTCCAGTCAGCTCAGAGAGCCGAGACACGAGCTGGATGAAGTACGCAGCGGTCTACCAGGCACTACAATCAAGGTGGCCAGAGGAAACCAGGGCGACGACTAATATGCGGCTGTATGGAAAATACCACATTACCCAGATGCCCGTGCAATGCGCTGTTCGTGCATCAGGAAATAACACGTTTTGGGACCTGGAAGGCTACGAAAGCCGCTGAAGCTGGAGGAAACAATGTAGATTATTCACATATACCAGGTGCCAATTTTATTCGAAACTCGTGAGTTTCAAATAAAATTGGCATCTGGTATATGTGAGTCTTAACTCTTAACTCAATTTTAATTAGAGATATTCTTTATCTCACAGTAATACGGGGTCTCTCTTCCTTTTTCTTGTGATATACACAAACACTTTCTTCACTTTTATTGTTTGTACTGGACATGTCTTCTTTTTTTCACAGGTGAGATAGCTACCAATGATGAGAAACGTGGGCACAACTGGTGAGAACCGACCAGTAAGCTTCTCTGGTGTAGCGCACGTGAGGTGCTATCTCACCTAAATACAATTTGTTCTTGTTTACACACCTGTGTAGTCAGGGGTATATTTGGAGAGAAGTGACTGACAAACCAAAGTTTGTTATAAATACAAACATTTATTGTGGGCTATAAGGACTGAGGAAAACTGAAAATTAATAGGTGGCTATAGGAAGTTGAATACCCATTTTCAATCCTATATGAAAAAGTGGATTAAACCCCTGTTGATCAGGTCTTTTGGTGTTTTGGATATTTGTGAGTGGAGGGCAACCTGATTAATTTTCCCTCTCTAGCTTCTCATTGTGATAGACAGGTTTTCATGATCCAAATCATGTTGCATTTCTCATGTAGACTCTGGGCTTTCGCTACCAATCAGGCTAGGGTAGCCTTTATGATCTCATATCTGACCTGGGACCCAGCTCAGTGGGCCATACCCTTTGTGTACCGAGATGATCCTTATTATATGACTGGGACTAGTTCCGGAAGTAATTTGAAACAGTGTTTGACCACAGAGCAGCTTTTTTTTCAGCTGACAGAGAGCTACTAGAGCTAAAACAAGGTCACAAAGACCTTGTAGCATACATTAATACATTCCAATGTTTAGTACCAGAAACATAGTGGCCTGAAGAAAAAAGGGCCTTGTTTTACAAAGGACTAAATGACTAAATTAACAATGTCTTAGCGCAGATAGATCCTCAGTCTTCGACCTACGCTGCTCTTATCAATCTCACATTATGGTTGGACTTCTATGTGGGGGAATGCAAAGGGGATAAGAAGAGGGTCGAGTGACCGCCTATCAGGTTCAACAGAAACAGGTCTATAGAGGGCTATCCGGCTTACCCTCTGAACCTATGGAAATAGGTGCAGTGCGCATCCCGCTAACTCAGGAAGAAAGAGAAAAGAAAAACCCGAAGAAGTACTAGCAGTAGACGGGACAGAATTGAGTAAAGGCCGCATACAATTCCACACAGATAGTTTGGAAATGATTTGTGGAGAAGGTCATACAGAGTTCCTGAGGTTTAACATCATCCCGGCTCCACAATATGGTGTCATTCTGGGCCTTCCTTGGTTGGTAATGCATAACCCCACTATTAATTGAGAAAACAAAACAGTAGCCTTCACTAGTCCTTGGTGCAAGGAGCATTGTCATTCCTGTATGTTGACTCTAGTGAAATACGTATTTACGATACACAGTGTTGCCACAGCTGCAGAAACGGATGTTACACAGTCCTTATGTTACCAAGACTACCAGGAAGTATTCTGTGAGAAGCAAGCCGATACTCTACCACCACATAGACACTATGATTGCCAGATATACCTTGTACCAGGAGCAGTGATACCTTGTGGGAGATTATACGCCCTGACTGAGCCTGAAAACACCCATCTAAGAGAATACCTCAATAAATAAATAAATACATTGAGAATGGGTTCCTACATCCCTCCAAGTCACCAGCAGCCTCACCACTTTTTTATAGCAAAAACAAATGGCGAGATAAGCTCATGTATAGACTATAGAGCCCTCAACAACATCACCATCAAGAACAGATACCCTCTTCCCCTGATTCCTGTCCTACTAGAGCAAGTCAAGGCAGCCACCATCTACACATGGTTAGATCTGAAAGTGGCCTATCACTTGGTACGCATAAGGGAGGACGATGAGTGGAAGACAGCTTTCCGTATTAGGTATGGATTATATGAATATACGGTGATGCCTTTTGGCCTATGCAGTGCCCAAACAGCATTTCAATACTTTGTATACGAGGTGCTGCAGGAGTTCTTAGACGAGTTTGTGGTGGTATACATTGATGACATTTTGATTTACTCATCCACTGTGGAAGACTACTATAGGCATGTTTGCAAGGTGTTCAAGGCACTTCGGCTAAATGGACTGTATTGTAAGCTAAGTAAGTGTGAGTTTCATGTGTACAAGGTGGAATTCTTGGGAGTTATGTTATCACCTACAGGGCAGGAAATGTCAGAACGAAAGATCCTAGCCGTTAAAGAGTGGCCAAGACCTACCAACATCAGAGACATACAATGTTTCTTAGGGTTTGCAAACTTTTACTGCAGATTTTCTAAGCCACTTTTCTTATACCGTGGCCCCAATTACCAAACTGCTGAGAAAAAACATTCCCTTTCTCTGGACTAGTGGAGCCGAAACATCGTTCAATAGCCTGAAACAAGCCTTTGTTACTGCTCCCATTTTGGCTCACCCCGACCCAGAAAGACCCTATATAGTGGAAGCTGACGCATCACAAGTAGCCATTGGAGCCATTCTCTCACAAAGACACATTAGTACTGGCCAGTTACATCCTGTTGCATCTATGTCACGTAAGCTGAACGAAGCTGAGGTAAGGTATACCACTGCAAAAAAGGAGTTATTAGCAATAAAAGATGCCTTAAGTGATTAGAGACATGTTTTGATGGGGCTAAGCATGTAGTTACTGTATATTTCGACCACCGTAATCTACAATTCATGCAATCTGCCAGAATGCTATCACCCAGATAGCTATGTGGATGCCATTCTTCACTGAATATCAAATAATTGTTACATACAGGCCAGGAGTGTAAAATAAAAAAGCAGATGCCCTTACCAGACAAGAAACCTCCCAAGAAAGCAGGATCAAAAAACGTCATTCTATCTTAACTCAAAGCAAGTTGTAGGTTACTTTAAACAGACTTGTTTCTACGGAAGGTAGCACAATGCATGCAGATCCACCTTTGGAACGAATGACTAAAGACACATCCCCAATGGACCTTGGTCAAAGGACTTCCAATAAGGATTATTCAACTGTTAGTGCCTAATAAAGCCTTACACAAAGCGGTGTTTCAGTGGTGCCACAATGCTCCTAGTGCAGGACATAATGGTATTGACAAAACCCTTGATAGAATATGTCGTCAATTTTGGCGGCCTTAAGTTTGAACTGATGTAGCGGACATGATCCATAGGAGCGAGACCTGTGTACCAGCCAAGGTAGATCATGGAAAACCCCAAGGACTGCTACAACCACTTCCGACCTCAATGGTTACCTGAGAGACAGTCTCTCCAAACTTCATAGTTGAATTTGCCAAAAGATAAAGGATGTACTGCCATCTTGGTAGTAGTAGACAGTCTAACCAAGATGGACTATTTCATTGCCATTGCACAGGAACTCACCTCCGGAGAATTGGCAAAGATGCTTATGCAGCATGTGATAAGATTCCATGACCTTCCGACTACTATTGTATCAGACAGGGGCCCCCAGTTCACAGCTCGATTCTGGAAGGCCTAGTGTGCTGCCTTACATATGAAATCCGCTAAGTCAACCATGTTCCACCCTCAAACTGCCGGATAAACTGAGAGACTCAACCAGACTCTGAAATAGTACTTAAGATGCTATGTTGAAGATAATTCAGATAATATAGAACTGATTTCGTCTATATTTATTGTTTCACGTACATTGCTTTATTGCATGGGACCACTGTTGTTTTATAAAGAAGATTATTCAGACGCATAGGTTGAATTACTATGTCTAGCGGAGATAGCCTTCAACAGCACAAAACACCAGGCAAGCAAGACATTTCCCTTCTATAGTAGTTACGGTTTTTATCCCCAGTTCCTACCTTTGGTACATCCTGTTTTCAACCAAAAGTTACCTTAGGTAGAAGCAAGAATAACCCACATACAACAGACCCTAAAGCATACATACAGGAATCTTATGGATGCATAGGTGCAATATAAAAAAGGAGCTGACAAACACCATAAACCTAACCCTGTATACCAAGTGGGTGATGTTGTATGTTTGTCTACTAAAAACATTCGTTTTCGCAGGTACAGCATCTTCAACCCTAAATTTATTGGAACATACAAAATGAAGAAATGCATCTCTCCGGTTGCAGTGCTCTAAGCACTTCCAAAGTCCATGAAGATACACCCAGTCTTTGATGTATCACTTCTAAAACCCTCTTATACACCAGTTAAAAATGACCTTCCCTTATATGGGTTAACAATGAGCCTTAACATAAGGTACATAAAATATTGGATTCCAAGATGAGAGGCTTGTGGCTTTGGTATTTACTTTCCTGGAAAGGATATGGCACAGAAGAGAACTCATGGGAACCTGCTACAGGAACTCATGCTCCAAGGTGCATCAAGTCATTTCATCCTAAAGATCCAAATAAACCTGTTTTGTGTCACCGTTCTTCGGGAGAGGGAAATGCTGTTACGGCACTCACCCAGATGAACGTTGTCACGCTTCCAGTCAGATCAGAGAGCTGAGACACGAGCTGGATGAAGTATGCAGCAATCTACCAGGTGCTGCAATCAAGGTGGCCGGAGGAAATCAGGGCGATGACTAATACGCGGCTGATGCATGGTTTGCACGTCAGGAAATGATGCGTTTGGGACCCGGAAGGCTCTAAAAGCTGTTGAAGCTGGAGGAAACACCACAGATTATTCTGAGCTTTCTTGGTGCCCCGGGAGAAGAGAGTTTGGTGTTCCCGTGGGACCAGTGCGGTAAGGGTGTCTCTGACACCACCTACAATGTCTCTTTCAGTGGTTACAACTGGTGTCGTAATTTGAACTGTTTTTTTTTCAATTAAACGTTCTGTGAAAGTCCACGAAAGAGGTATGACCAGGAACTAAGGGACATTTGTGCAAAATATGAAATTCTAGAAGAGTAATACAATATTTCTTGTCTGCCGGATAAAAGCTATATCTACAAGAATACCAGGTGTTACAGAACCTGCAAATAAAAGGCTATACTAATTATTTTTTCTACAACGAAGTATACAAACTAATTGACTTGATGGTCTATGTATGATAGATAATGTACATACCTCAAGGAATGTTACCTAGAATGATCTACCATTCACCAACTAAAGGGTACCAAATCTGGTTCGGCATTAGCGTGTCGGATTCGGAGGCTGAATTTCCATCCGGTTCGTACACGGGTCCCGACGTCGAAGTACAATGCGAACAAGCGCAAAATCTCCGTCTGAATCGTTTCCGAGTCCTAACCGCTCTGTACATCTCGGCCGTAAGATAACCGTAGCGCGAAATGGAGGCAAATTCCAACCAAGCCAGTACGATGCTCGATTAGGACAGCCGGATCGAGTCGGACCTTCCGGCTCGCAATAGCTCCCGGAGTTGGACTTTGGGGGTCCTCATCGGACCCCCTGTTACCTGCAGCCTTACGATTTGGACACAGGGGGAGACCCATGGGTCTCCCCAACGCAGGCATGTACGGTGCGGATGGCACTGATGCGTACTGTAGGGGGCGCACTTGTCCGCAACATACCCATTCAGTCAATGGGAGCCCATGTACGTGTTGTACGACAGGCTCCCATTGACTTCTATAGGAGTCTGACCGAACCGAGTCCGACAACTTACGGCCGCATCGTAGTCACTCGGTCGGACTGCAGGAGTCCGGATCGGTCAGAAAACACCCCGGATCTGGCTCGGTTGGAGTGCTTTCCGACCCAGATCAGAATCGGCCCCTATGTGTTGTATCTTTTCTTGCTCATGTTTCTAACAGGGGGACAAAGAGAGATTGAAGCTAAGCCATATCCTTCCTCCCCTGTGAAGTGAGACTTATACCAACATAGGTGGGTACACGTCAGCCTAATAGTACACGTATATGTTTATGTTAATTCAAGATAGACCTAGTGGTAATCCTCTTTTTTTTTCATAGCACCTTTTTGAAAGGAATCTAGGTGTATATTATATATATTTTGCTGGCGATGCCTTAGTCATTTAAGATGATATTAATTAATACCACTCGCCCTTCTTAAAACTACTGCAGGATCCTTGATATATTTCTTTACAGACAGTAGGAAAATATTAAATATATGAATGCATTTTATAGGTGCTTAGCTTATTGCTTTTTTGAATACCTAAACAAATCCCTCTCTTCAAAGGTCTCCTTCCCCGCTGTTCCCTTCCTTCCCTTCCCCCAATTCACCACCTTAACATTCTGTGCTGTAAAAGCAAGCCAGAATTGAGGGTGTCAATAGGTGGACAAATCTGAGCAACAAACCGATCCTGAGAGGCCGCCGAGGTGCCTGTGACAGTTTAAAGTGGTATACAAATACTTTACACATTTCCTTTTTTTTTTTTTTTTTAAATCTTTTAATTTTTATTAGAAGAATGACAAAAGAACATATTCAGAAATTAAAAAAAAGAAAAATCAGCATACATTAAATCTTTGTCATTCCCCATCTTTTTCACAAGTTTTCCACCACCCCACACCCTTCCCTCTCCCCCCCGGGCTGCAGGAGTGTCGCAGAACAGGATACATAAAATAGACAAAAAACCACTTTGCGGAACCAGCCGTCTATACATATCAGGCTTATAAGGTAGAGGAACCAAAAAGCCATAAAGAAAACAGGAGAACCAGCACAAGAAAAATAACCCTAGACCCGTTGGGTCTCGAAAGTTGGCATTCTACCCCCATCCTTAACTCCTAGAGTTCAACCCGTTTGAGAGGGGCTCCCAGATCCGCTCCCCCTCCCTCCGAGCCCTCGGGCCTCTCCTTTTAAAGACCAACAATTCCCATTTCCCGATGTTTATAAATCTACTAAACCATTCGTGAAATCTCGGGGGGGCAGGATCCAGCCAAACCGTTGCAATGCTCAATCTCAGTGTGGCCATCTCAATAAATAATAACTTTCTTTCTGATACATTCATATCCATATCCGCTATTCCTAACATTACCAGCAGTGGTGAAAGTTTGATCAAGTAACCAAACATCTGTTCCAGCCGTTGCTCAACCGCAACCAGCAATGAGGTCAGACTGGAACATGAGGCGAACATGTGAACACTATCAACAGGAAAATCCCCTCATCTAGGGCAATTAACTCCATCCACCCCACCCCATTGATGAATACGATGTGGGGTAACATACAGATTTAACCAGGTCTTGAAACATTGAACCTGAAGGTTTGCAGATATGGTTGCTGTTTGACTGAAGCCTAATGACTCTTCGCATATTTCTTGTCCTGCCTGTACGACATTCAGCCAACGACCAAAGTGTTTATCCAGATCGTCACATCTGATTTCATTTACCATTTTATACAGCGTGGAGATAGTTGATTGACCACCCTGGATCGCATCAACCAGCGGAATATGGACCCAGCTAACCCTTTTACGACTAAAAAAATCACGTATCTGCAAAAATTTAAAGAAATACCGGTTGTTTATACCGAATTTCTGTCTAATACATTCAAAAGACATAACCCCTGTTTCCAAAGCAATCTCCCCTATTACCAAAACTCCTTGTGTATTCCATTCTCTAAAATAACCATCCCTGAAAATTTCTGGTGAAAGGATATTGCCAGTGACAGTAGTATATATGTAATCTTCCAATTTTAAATAATTTTCTCACAGATGTCCACACCTTAAAGGCTGCCAGCAAGGTCTTAAACCTTACCCGTTTAAAATAAGCAAAATCAATATGTCTGAAAAGCAGTCCGTTAGCTTCTTCCCCGTAAATCAAACGATAAATAGAGATGTCAGCACCGATTGGTTCCTCGTCATCTAATAATAAACCTATATGGCGCAACGTAATTGCCCAGTAATAGCATTGAAAATTCGGTAACGCCCAGCCTCCCCTTTCCCTACGTAGCGTCATATATTTCATAGCCCGTCTGGGTCTTTTTCCGGCCCATAAAAACCGAGAAATAATTCGCTCAATTTTCTTAAACCATATCAAATCAACTAGCAAAGGAATAGCTCTGAAAAAATACAAAATCTTTGGTAAAAAAATCATTTTCACCACATTGCATCTCCCCATCAGAGTTAAATGCAAATTATTAATCCTACGCGCCTCAGAGTCAATTTTACTTAATAAAGGAACAAGATTGATCTCTACGATCTCCTCAGGTTTGGCACTCAGCTCGATCCCCAAGTATTTTGCCTTACCAACCACACGTGAGTCTATCAAGCTGATTTTCTCGTTGCAAATTATTTGTGTTTTGGAGTCATTAAGATGGTATCCTGAGATCTTACCAAACTTTGTTGTCAAACTCTGGATTTCTGCCAAAGCAATCTGAGGGGAATCAGTCAATATGGCAAGGTCATCCGCGTACCCAAGGATTTTAGTATCCCCTCCTTTGGCTCTAACCGGTAGTATCAAAATATTAGAAAGGAATTTTTTAATTAAAGGATCAATATAAATGGCAAATAATAAGGGGGAACATGGGCAACCCTGGCAAGTGCCTCTTAGAATGGTGATTATACCTGTCTGTCTTCCCATGACCGAAATTTGAGCCGTGGGCTGTTGGTACATGCTCTGAATAGCGCAGATAAACCCATCACCCAGACCATAATGCCGTAAAACGGCCCATAAAAAAGGCCAGGAGACCCTGTCAAAAGCTTTCTCCGCATCCAGCAGAATTAAAGCCTGCAGGAGTCCGGATCGGTCAGAAAACACCCCGGATCTGGCTCGGTTGGAGTGCTTTCCGACCCAGATCAGAATCGGCCCCTATGTGTTGTATCTTTTCTTGCTCATGTTTCTAACAGGGGGACAAAGAGAGATTGAAGCTAAGCCATATCCTTCCTCCCCCGTGAAGTGAGACATATACCAACATAGGTGGGTACACGTCAGCCTAATAGTACACGTATATGTTTATGTTAATTCAAGATAGACCTAGTGGTAATCCTCTTTTTTTTTCATAGCACCTTTTTGAAAGGAATCTAGGTGTATATTATATATATTGTGCTGGCGATGCCTTAGTCATTTAAGATGATATTAATTAATACCACTCGCCCTTCTTAAAACTACTGCAGGATCCTTGTTATCTTTCTTTACAGATAGTAGGAAAATATTAAATATATGAATGCATTTTATAGGTGCTTAGCTTATTGTTTTTTTGAATACCTAAACAAATCCCTCTCTTCAAAGGTCTCCTTCCCCGCTGTTCCCTTCCTTCCCTTCCCCCAATTCACCACCTTAACGTTCTGTGCTGTAAAAGCAAGTCAGAATTGAGGGTGTCAATAGGTGGACAAATCTGAGCAACAAACCGATCCTGAGAGGCCGCCGAGGTGCCTGTGACAGTTTAAAGAGTTATACAAACACTTTACACATTTCCTATAGGTTACCCCTCATTGCTCTGTGCCAAGCTATCAGAGGGTTGAGTGCCGGTTATTTAATTTAATTTAACAAGGATTATGGTTTCTGCTTGACCAGGGTTCACATCCCAGCCAACAACAAGCCAATTTCTTACAATAGTGATCAGGAGAGGAGTTGACCTAATGGCTAGGGCGTTCAACCTCGGACCTGGGGAACTGGGTTTGAGTCTCGGTAACGCGCTGAACATCCTGTGATTCTGGGCAAATCACTTAATCTCCCCGTGCCTAACAAAAACAATGAATGTGTGTCCTCATGTAACAAACTGGTGCTATGTAAAGCGCTGTGATACGCGATTCGGTTGTGGGTCAAGTTCGTGATATATAAAACTCTGCCAAAAAAAAACAAGATCTGGACTTGTGTTTGTGCAGTGAGTGCAATGCAGTGATATTGTGTACACTACCATCTGATATCTGAGATCAGATTGAATTTTAAATTCTCCTGGATTAGCCTTGTTGCTTTTTCTAAATTCACTTCCTGGTTTGTGCCCAAAACCATACCTACAAAAATGGAGTTTGAGCTGGCCAACATGGATGCCTTCACTGTGGCCCAGCTCAAGGAGTTCTGAAAAAAGGAGGGGGGACTTCCAGCTAAGAGCAGTAAGAGAGAGAATTTGGAAATCAAGGTTTATTTACAATTCAAATTGGTCTTGTGTGTGGCTGTCTCGGAGGAATACACAAAGCTCAACTGTCAACTACACCTAGTGATGCGACCCAGAGACAGACTCTAGGCACTAAATGGCTAATGTAGAAAAATGGTAACTACTAAAAGTGGCATGTTCAAAATTGTAAATAAGTAAATGTTGCCATGCTTTAAGGAGTAAGCACATGCATGTTAGCAATTGTTAGCAGTGGGAAAGTGTGCACAGTCCTAAGGCCCTCCGAACAAGATCAACAAAAGTAGAGGAGCAAGGCAAAAGGCTTGGTGAAAGACCTCCCTAAGGATGACAGGTCTAACATTTGGTTCTTGAATGTGCCTGGTATAATATAGAAGCCTTTGCTAGCCATTCTCTGCCACTTTTAATTTACGTTCCATTTTCCTGCCTTAGCCATTTAGTACCTGTAGGCTGTCTCTGAGTCACATGACTGGATGTGGCTGGCAGTTGGGCATTCTGTATTTCTTCTAGACAGCCACACACAATAGAGAGCTTAGGTGTGCCTGGATGGGCCACCACTGACAGGATAGGAGGAAGGAGCTGGGCACAGCCCCAGTTATGCTTGAATAAACTGTGTCTTGCCTCCACATAAAGGGATGCATATGCCCAGTAGTTAGTCTGCAGACAAAACAGGGAACGTGAGATGGCCGGAGACTTCAAAGGGAATGTCAGGAACCTTCTCCCACCTTCCAGAGGAAGGGCACCAAGAATGCATATTGGACCCGAGACACCAACTCTTCAGTTCACTTCTGGACATGAGGATACTCTACCAGGAAGAGGGACAGTTTTGCTACTGAAAAGACTGTCGCTCTGCTGCCCTGAAGCACTGCTGCTCTGAAGGACTGCTGCCCTGCTGTGCCGGACTTCTTCCTGTTGGCCTCTTTACTGGGTGAGGACTGGACGATCAGCTCTGAACCCAGGACCCAAAATTACTTCAAGGGCTAGTTGGCTGGCCTTGTAATCGAAGCCTTAAGTATACAAACAGGCTTCTAGTAAACTGGAACCCATCACCTGGACTCTACCATCTGTGAATCCTGCCTTCCCAAATGGCACCACCCCAGTACTGGACCCTTGGAAGCAGGCCTGAAGGTGCTCTGCCAATCCCTGCTGTGGTCCCCCTAGCCGCACAGTTGCCAGCTGATCGGAAATTGACACAAAGTGACGCAAAGCCACACCACGTAACACCTCATTGAATGATGCAAAGTCGCGCAAAGCAATGACACAGAGACTGAGCACCATAATTTAAGGTACTGTTTTCTGTGGACCTAAGTGGGTCCACTGAACACTTCATTGTAGTCGGCCTGAACTTGTGCCTTTGTCCCAGTCTGGCATGATTATATAACCACAATTGGCGCTTTGTGGTTCTTAGCCCCATTTTCATCAAAATCTTTATATTTGCATGTATCCGGTTCTACTGATTCGGTTTTTGTCATTTTGATCTTATTTATTATAGAAAGGTCTATATTTCTAACTGTTTGTGTGGTGTTTTTACTTTATTACTGTCTGAAGTGTTGCACAAATAAATTACACATTGCTTCTAAGTTAATCCTGATTGCTTTGTGCCAAGCTACCACAGGGTTGTGCACAAACTAATTTGGAGTTAACTTTGTGCATCACCCAGACAATGATTGGGCTTGCTGTTTGACCCAGTCAATCAACAACCTAATTTCTTACAGTGGTTATTTTGGCAAGTCATACTGGCAATTTTAAACTTCTTTCAGGTTGTAATTCTGGGCCTGGGACATGTTTAAAAGGGCTATTTAAGTGGGTGGCACAATGAGTGATGTACGTCCACTAGTCAAGAAACACCAAAGGGCTTTGACTTCACTCACTAAGGCTAAGTCACTATATAATAAGAAAACTGAACAATTGCCAATACTGAGCAAGACTCTTAAACTTAAACCAGAACCTAAGAATAAAACACATAGGTCCACACTTTCTACTGTGCCATCAATTATTTTATTTGGCAAATATCTTTCAATTCAATTTATCAGAAAATGCTTTTATATACATGTGCATTATCACTGAATACAAAAAAGGAATATATACACAACACTAAATTTCATTGAAATCTAGCAGTCTCCAAGACACCGCCACACATTCAATGTAACCCTTCAGACTTACCTCATACGAATTCACCAAACACTTATACCACACACTCACACCATATAACCGCCACACCAGGGCGGGTCTAGCCATACTATACAATAACTTTTAAGTGTTCCCAGACCTGGTGGGTCACACTCAAAATACCAGGGTCAAACAACCAAATGAATCCTATAAACTCTCACTGAAGTGCAGAAAATAATTCTGATTGGCCACAATTTCCTACATCTAACAGCTATTTTACTACACCAGTGGATAAATAACATAACATGGTTTGTTTGACAAAACAAAAAAGGGTTGACGCGTTTCGAACGCAACTGTTTGTAGGGTTCTCATCAGGAGTTTGCGGGGCACTTTTCTTCATCATTTTTTTGAGCATTAATGGATTCAAGAAACTAAATAACCGATTGAATTCTTGCCCTTAGATTGGTGCATAAACTGGAAACATGGAGTAAAGCAGTCAGTGAAGTCTTGACGTAATATCGAGGTAAGCTTGACAACGCTGGGTGGAAGCAACATGACACGTAGGATGTTACATCATGTACTATTACGTCTGACATTCTTCGGCAGGATTCCCCTGAACCGGTACCATATTTCAGGGAAGATACACACAAGACCCCTGTTTGGTAAGTGACTATCAGTCTCTTCCTTTCCACGTTGGATTAGTGTTTCAGTGTGACATTAGGTGTTAAGATTGTTTTTTGTTTTCTGTCTGTCTCTTCCAGAACATTTACATCGTTGTTTTTTTAAGGCAGCAGATTTGGTCTGTCCATTGAATAAGGTAGGCGGAATACGCCGTTGAGGTGTGCTTTTTTCAAGTAAATGGTCGTAGGAACCTTTCTAAACATGAACTGTTGTTTTCTCTTTTTAGAACTTCATGGTCCTGATGAGAACCCTACAATTAGTTGGGTTCGAAACGCGTCGACCCTTTTTTGTTTTGTCAAACAAACCATGTTATGTTATTTATCCACTGGTGTAGTGAAATAGCTGTTAAAAGTAGGAAATTGTGGTCAATCAGAATTATTTTCTGCACTTCAGTGAAAGTTTATAGGATTCATTTGGTTGTTTGACCCTGGTATTTTGAGTGAGACCCACCAGGTCTGGGAACACTTAAAAGTTATTGTATAGTATGGCTAGACTCGCCCTGGTGTGGTGGTTGTATGGTGTGAGTGTGTGGTATAAGTGTTTGGTGAATTCGTATGAGGTATGTCTGAAGGTTTGCATTGAATGTGTGGAGGTGTCTTGGAGACTGCTAGATTTCAATGAAATTCAGTATTGTGTATATATTCCTTTTTTGTATTCAGTGTTAATGCACATGTATATAACAGCATTTTCTGATAAATTGAATTGAACGATATTTG
The DNA here is from genome assembly GCF_964261635.1 of Lissotriton helveticus. Lineage (NCBI taxonomy): Eukaryota > Metazoa > Chordata > Amphibia > Caudata > Salamandridae > Lissotriton > Lissotriton helveticus. Next base: position 481,826,181 of record NC_136067.1, read on the forward strand.
CCAAATAAAAAAATTGATGGCACAGTAGAAAGTGTGGACATATATGTTTTATTCTTAGGTTCTGGTTGCGAAACAAGTTTAGGAGTCTTGCTCAGTATTGGCAATTGTTCTATTTTGTTATTATTTAGTAGGTCCACTAGTAGCATTTAATTTACAGTCCCTGCATATATGTCATACCCATTCTACAAGGAATGTATAAGTAAATCAAATTCGCCAATCAGGTGTATGACAATTTTACCATGTTTAGGAGAGTGAACTCCAAGGGTGGGCTGTAAATTCTGCTTCGCCAGCGGTGTTCACAGAGTTTTGCTACTCTGGGCAGGAATGCACCGAACCGGCTTAGTTTGTCTGGTTGTATCTTGCTCTTTCATGACCATTTCAGCATGTAACTGTTAAATATTTGATTATTTTGATAGCACTCTGACTCAGCCATCACACGTGCATTCTGAGTCTTAAAGTTCTGCCTGTTGCATTGCTCGATGCTACCCCTTTATCCCAATCATGTCATGTTGTCTCTCCTCTGAAAACAGCGCGTCCCTGCTCTGCATTTAGAAAGCATATTTGCAGACTTTCATTGTTTGCCAATTTCTCGTCACAATTGCTTGTTCACATTTCCTTCCAATAACCATCTAAATTGCATACCCCAATTACTGCATTTCCCTTATTATTGTATTTCCACCTCTTGCTATACAGTTTATACCATCAGCCCTACAGCATCTTTTTCCATTTCCTTTTTCTCCATCCACAACTCCTGGCATCATGTGTGCATTCTACAATCCTCCCCTTGTGTCTCCTTGTTACAATATCCTCCTCCTTCTGCTCTCTGTACTCACATGTTGACACTGGAGACGTGACATATGAGTTATACTGGCCCCCTGCTTGTACAGGGTGAATCAAACCTTTCTTTGTATGACTACCAAGACAACGGACTTAGACGCAGAAGAAGATAAAGAAGGACCTGTGAAGATGCTCCCATGAGAGTGGTTGAGCCGTGTCTACTGATCCTTGGCTCAGAAAGTTCTAAGTTGCATGTGTGTACTAGTAAGTAAGCAGAAAGTGCAGAAGATGGTACCTGACAGTGCTGGTCCTGCTCTGATTCCTCAACATCCAAGAGTTCAGGTTAGTCCTCAGTAATACAACCTCTTATAGTGCAGCTTCAGTGGCAATGAAATATCCTCAGAGACCCATAAATGACCCGGCTCCAATTTGTTTTAAGTGAGGAATAATATATTCTGTGTAATTGATTAAGTATTTAGTAAAAAAAAATTTATGAAAAAACCCAGTTATACTAGCATGTTCGTGATCGACAGCCCTAATTCACACATTATTACGCTTGGTGCTAACTGATTCTATACACTGAGAAACGGTGTGTTCATTGAGAAGCAACCTTCAACACGGAAGCCAGCGTATCTGTCTCACATACTCATAGGAATGTATACAACGATCTTGGCCCTATCGTATCATCATTCATATAGCTTTTCTGTGGTGAGTGTTTGCGTAAAATCAAAAACCCTGCTCCGTAGGTCACTGTTAAGAGCTCTCTGAGAGCTTTCACAACTTTTCGAGCCTCTGTCCTTCAGACAACTGCAGGCCTCTGCTAGCAACGCTCTGCCCCAGTCCTTCTATCCTTTCTGGCCATGGCCTGTCACTGTCTCCTGAGTATTTACTTGGGGAGCAGACCGCTGCTCATGAACCCTTCTCCTTTTCCTCTGGGCTCTGACAGGGAGCAGGCTCTAGTTGTATCCTCCACCAAGTTAGCTCGCATGTCTTCCTTTCCATCATGCATGAAGGTTCAAAAGCGAACAGCAGGTGAGAGTAAAGGAGGGGGTCGAGTGGTGGGAGCAATGATTTCTTGAACAACACTTAGCTCTTTACTGGGCCTTTGTATTTATTGACCCTGTTTCCGTGACAAAAAGAGAGTGCTAGTTGACCTGTGACAGTGAAGCGTGCCCTTGACCTGCGGTGGGCTGTAACTGGGAGCCGGCAGAAGTTTTCCCTAATGTGGAAACCAAATTAATCGGAAGGTCACGACGAGGTAAGGTGGAGAGGAACTCCGCGGAATCTCACAGAAGGCCTGGGCAGTACATTTCGTTCCGCTCACAGAATTTGCGATATTTTGACATTTTCGCCTACCTCAGCGAGCGCGAAAATGCCGAAACTTTTGCAATCTGCCACAAGATGGACGTTTTTTCTTGTTTGCGCTTTAAAATGCATTCTCGCACGCGCAGTAGCGACTTACCGGGTCCCTACGTTCGCCGACGAGTTTTCCTATCCGTTCGCGTGTGCCACAAGATGTTGGATTGTTGGTAACCTGTAACGCTATCCCGTGCGATCACAAACACGTAATTCGACCCGGAACAGGAAATAAGCATTGCGAGCAAGATGGCAGCGCCCATTAGTGACCACATGGGCAAGTTAGAGGTAAATTTCCCTGCGAGCACGCAAAAACACATCGCTAACGGGCGTGAAATGCAATCTCCGCATCTTTGTGAAAGTTCTGCATGCTCGCGGAGATTTTGCGCAATTTCATGAGTTTGCGAAAGTCAATTTCACAAATTACGCCCACCCCTTTTTACGTAACTCCGCAGAAATCTGAAGAGTCAACCTCTGTGACTTCCCCCCACCCTTAGTTAGCACAATCACTTTTGCACTGGTTAGCAGTCCTAAGGCAAACAGAAGCACATGTCTGTCAAACAAAGGAGGGAAACAAGCAAAATGTATGGGGGAACACCATCATAGGGCTGACAGTTATAATTACCTCTCCTCTGCTAAAGGATTACATATTTCCTTCTGCTCCATAGTGCCATGAAAGTCTTTAGTTCTAGTAATATCCATCAGAGCTTCCCATAATGTGAATTTCCAGTTTTCTGTTTTATTTTCAATCATTTTTTAGTAGCGACACTTTCTCTAATGGCACGCCTCTCTTTCTTTATAAGGCTGTAAAAGATTCATCTTGGCCCTTTACAACCAGAGTAATGTCACCTGTGGATTTGTTAGGAATGGTGATGGTAGCTTAACCACTATATTTTTGTAACTTTGTTTATTTAAATGACCTAAACAGTACTTTCAACAGGCATGGTTAACAGTGTCAATATTATGTTCACGTCCATAATCATTAATATATTGAGAACATTTGTACCTGTATCTCGCATTTCATGAATACAACATTTGAATCCATAATATTCGCAAGTATAGTTACTTCTCTTTCCATCTTCTCCTTTGCCCTGCCTTCTCTACAATTCATTCTGTGACAATAGTCTTGTTTATACACCAAATTCTTCAACAAAATCTTTCACTAATAATGGGACCTTTTCACACATTGCTTTTTGTAGTACATTTTGTGCTACAATAGTACTACAAAGATACTACAAAATACTATTCACAAACTTAGCAAGTGGAGGTTAAGCCTCAATTGTACCTTTACTTAGAAAATGTTGAAAACGTTCAGTCCAGTGCAATAGCTTTCATCTCGAACGCAGACCTTGTTAACCTTCATCTGTAAGGAATCTGGAAATTCTATCTAACCCCAATGCCATCATTAAAGAGCGTGAACATGCTGCACTCTCTTCTGTGAAACGGTCTTACTCTTTAACATACCAACACAGTGTTCAGTTGATGAGAGCCCTCATCCTGATATGCCATGATTGCAGTAATAAAAGACAGCAGAACAAGACAGCAAATGTTGACATAAACTCAATAAATGGAATCACATTAAATTCACCGTTGAGCTCTCCAATGGCACCTGGTAGATGCCAAGATTAAATTTAAAGTATTGTGCTCTGTCCATAAATAATAATGATGTATATACATACAAGTTGGCATCTCACCAGACCCCAGCTAGAGTTCTTCTCTCATCATCTGTCCAACTGATTAATCAACAGTGGTTCAAAGGGATGAAAGGCTCAAACAAGTGGAGGATCCCCTAGTGACGGATGTCAGGGAGGGGGTTTTAGAATTATCACAAAAAAAATCCCTGTGTTTTGTAGCAGCCTTAGATTACTGAGGGAAATAGTCCCTGAGGGGTTTCTACAGAGAATGTTTTTGAGGGGCAAGCTCATCAATAAACCAATAAACAAATAACAGTAAGCAAAAAAATTTCACTGTGCTAAAATAATAAGCATGTACGACTAGATAAAAAATCAATTTGTGATTTATTTCAACCTCCCAAATGGGTTACAATCTAAAATAAATTAAAATGTATTAAAAAACCTTTTTGTGAAAAGGTTAACCATACAATATATATTACACTGTAAAAATATCAAAACAAATCCATATGCAAAACAAGTCAAAGACAAAACACAGGGATTTTTTTGTGATAATTCAAAGGGATGAAACACAGAGGCAAAATCACTGACTGAAAAGTAATCTAGACCTTGGTAAACCCTTCTTCTGCATTAGGGACATAATCCTACCACGTACGTTCGGGACACATTTAAAGACTGAACTTTTCAGACTTTCCCGAAATCAACAAAGAATAGGGCTTGCAAGTGAAGAATTTTTAGCACTACTCACTTACCTGCCTGAGAGCACTCTGAATTTCCCTTCTGTCTAGCTCTTTGAAGTAACTAAAAGTATAGACACAGTGCTTCATAAAACTCCTTCAAAGAAAAACACAAATAAATATTATTTCCCAAAATGACTACCCAGGTTGAAAGATTTGATAAGGCTCCAAAAGAAGGAATGTATGTGGCAGTTGCTCAATCTGAAAGATTGTAAAGAAATATTGGTTATGGTCAGACTTGTGTAAGGTTTTGCTCACCCTTCAAATACTGGGTTTTCTTTCAAGTACATAAGGGGAGGATGATGTCTGCCAAGTTGTGGGAGGAGTGGTTATCTCACTAAAATACTTAAAATTCACCATGATCTACTAAAGAAATAGTTTCAGGACCAATACATCACTATAAAATCCGGTTTTGGGGTAAAGTTAAGAACCGTACGGCCAGGGAGTAAATTGCTGTAATTTATTTTCTATCAGCTTTCTTCTTGAATTCTATCATTCAAACTTCCATTAGCGGGAGTAGGAACACAGAATTGCCCTGAAAGTGGCTTTACCAATACACATAACACAAAACATTTGGATAGTGCAAGCAGCTGATACTAACGTGCACAATATCTGTAATCAAAGAGTACTGGTCAAAGATTTAGGTATCGTTGAAAGCGATGAGCAAAATATTCTGTATCAGCCAGAAAATATGACCAAGAAGACACGCTTGAAATTTGGAGGAGCAGTAAATATACAAACAATAAGAGAAAATATAAAATATCTTTTTATGATTTCTTTAGGACGATGTCCCGTAAATTGGCATTGCAGAATAATTTTTACACATTCTCAAACTCATGAATTTTGTTTCTTTCAGCAGTATACGTTCTTTAACTATATTTTAACATTCTTAATTTTTTGAGTAAAGATGATTGGTGTATGGTAGTCTATGCTTAGTCCTTTGTTCTAATATTGGGGTGTTTCAGTAAGAATAATATGTGTAATACTAAAGTGCGTGTGATAAGTTCTTGGAGGGCAAAATGCAAAGGGAGAAGTCTATGTTAACTGAATAAGGAAAATTGCAATTCAGTGGCCCAATTCTCTGATTCCCTGTATTGCACCCCTTCTTATATGACATACTTCTCGTGATCCTTCAATTACCTACTGCTCATATGAAATGGCATGTTCTCTTCGTTACAAGGCCCACATCTGACATTAAAAAAGAGTAGTATTGACCATTGCTAGGCTTTGTACATCTTACTTGTCACTTTAAACTGTCTCTTTATCTTTTTTTAATGCTGCAGCCATTTCTGTAGATAACCTCTTTAATCTACTAAATTTGACGTACATTCTTCATAAAATACACAGCCGCTTTTCTAACATGCTCACTCCAAATTTAGTTTCTGTTCCTTTCAATTATTCTCAGATTTCTTATTCCATTTCCCGTGCTCCTCGTGTTAATTGCGCCACTCGTCATATTTATCGGTTTATTTCTCTAATAGTGGCAATCCTATTATAATGCTCAGTTTGCTTTATGTAATTTTTATTTTAATTTCCTCATTCCTCAAATGAAAGCATTTTATTTTACAAATCCTATGTTCTAATATGCAGTGCACACTGATCAGAATAAATGATTGCTCTCTCTCCTTCCATGTTCTTCTCCCCTATAATATTCAATTTTCTGGATAACTGGACAGTCTTTCCAGTAAATTCATATTCTATTTCTGCATACTTAAAAAAAAAACACAAAGTCATTTCATTAAAAATAGGGTACATTTGAGGTCTAACAAAAGACATCTGTTGTTCTCTGCCAAATGCATAAAAAGTGGGCTCTGGGTAAGATCCTTCAGCCATTGTGGCTTTTGAAGTGTTTTTCAAATTTAGTTGGGAGGACATTTTGCATTTCTACCTCCTGAAGAGGAAAAGGTTTTTGTCTCCAGCACTACAAATATGTTGCAAAGTGAAAGTAGAAAGCAGTTGAACAATATTGCACTTAAAGCCCTATTCTCAGAAGGTTTTAAACAAAGGTTCCCACTGAGAAATGAAATTGTGCTGTCCTTATCTTTTGCTGTGTTCACTCGCATCTTTGAAATGCTTCATTTGTGAGGTTGAAAGACAGCAAAACAGAAAGAAATAGTGCCACTTTGTAAATAGCAGATCTTGGTGCTCATATATATGTCTGTATGTGGGTGTATATATATAATATATAAATAACCTACTTGCAGTCACCAGTAGGTAGTTATAGTTAGGACCAACATTTTCATAGGGAAAGCGCTTTTTTTGGCACTACTGACGTATCTTCACGAAAGTTTAACAGAACTTCCCCTTTTTGGTTCAGCTGCTGTGTTGGAAGTTTTGGGATGATCTGTCAAGCGAGGGCCGACGAAAAGGGGGGTCCCAAAACACGTTTTCTTCTTGTTCTTTCAATGAAGATTTTTTATTTTTTTGAAACACGACTAAAGCCCGAATCACTGAATGGAAATAACCAAATTTGGCAGAAAGCTAGGTGTTGGTCCAGAAAGCGTGTTTGTGTGATTTGGTGTAAAACCGTTCAGTAATGTTTGAGATATCTAACTTACTAAAATATAGATATCTGGGGATGTGGGTACTTGCAGTCGGTTTAGAGATCCTACTAAAATTTGATTGCCTGCTAGCACTTCAACCAGGAAGTGTTGGCAGCCATCTTGGGACTCGGCTTGAAGCCAAGTACCACAAACATAGTAAAAAATAAAGAAAAGGGGGCAGGTTTGGAATACCCTGACCCCCCAGATATGGTGGGGGGTACCACAGGGACCCCACCGGTGTTTAAAGCTTTTTAAAATAATTTTGCTGCTGACAGGCTCCCGCTGTGAGTTTTTTCTCAAGCCCCTGGGGCCATGTGAGTAAGCAAGGAGAAGGGCTCATGGCCCCCCCCCCTCCTAGGCTTTTCTAAAGCTGTCCCCTCCCTGGGGCACTGAACACTATAAATGCGGGGGGCACTCAACTCACCTGCTGCTCTAGGGACTCCCACCTCCCCTGGGTACATATAATATTTAATACATAAACAATGCAGGGAAGGCCCTACCGCCTCCCCTGCAGACTCGGGGACCACCACCTCCCTGGGGTAGAACTATTATGTAGGGGAACCACACATCTCCACCTCTGTCCCGGGGACTGCCACTCCCTGGCACACATAAACATTTTATAGTGTATAATGCGGGGGACACCCTAAGGCCTTCCCCACTGCCCAGGGGCACAAATATAATCATTAAGGGGTTCGTTGTGGACCCTCCGGCCCCAGGGACCCCCACCTCCCCTGGGCTAAATACTTGAAAGAGGGGGGCTGGGTGACCCCCTTTGTGGAGCATGGAGCCATAGATGGCCCTGGAGACCTCCAGCCCCAGGACCGACTACTACAATGTCCCAATGTCCCAATGTCCCAAGGTGCCTCAAGGTGCCCACTCCAGTACATTGGAGTTTGCTATGGTTTGATGTGAGCACCACTCCTGCCAAGCCTTTAGCAAAAGCTCCACTTTCAGCAAGCAAGAGCAGAAAAAATGATCTTGCTTGCTGAAAGAGGACCAGAATTGCTTTTGCACAGAGGGAGCTGCATGTTAGCAGCTCCCTCTGTCCAAAAGCAATGTCAGCTACCGCAGAATGTGGAAATCTGGCAAGGATTGCAGGGGCCTTTAGGCTCCTCCCACAGTCCCCATGGGTGCCCTGGGTGGAAGCAGAGCACCCAGCCTAGAGGCCAGGTCCCAGGGGTTGACTAAATCATCCTGCAAGGTGGGGTCGCATTGGCCCGCCTCCCATTTGGCAGGCCCCGGGGAATGGAGTATGGGGGCAGTGACCTGTCCGGGAGCAGGGATTGTTTTATAAATTAAAAAAATTAAATAAATGAATAAAAAAATAGAAAGGGGGGTCCTGGGGATGCGGCCCTTGGGACCAGAAATAACCCGGGGGGCGTGCGGTCCCCCTCCCCATTCTAAATATGCCTAGCCCAAAGGGATAGGGTCCCCGTGGCCAAAATTGGCCAAGGGAAGTGGGACCACACCATCCATTTTCCTTTATAAATTAACAAAAAAGAAAAGTCTACCGGCACAGCACTGTTGGCCCAACCCCTTTCTGTACCACTCTGCAATCACGCCTCCTGGCACACTGCTGGTTGGGGATGAAGTCCCCTAGCCTGCTGAGGGTCCTTAAGGGCAGACAAGACCTCCTGTTACCTCTGTTAGTCCCACATAGCTGGATTGCTCAGAGGTGGTCAAGCGGTCATGCCCCCTTTCTCCACCACTCTGCAAATGTGCCTCTTGGTGCACTGCTGGTGTGGGGATGATGTCCCCATGCCTCCTGCGGACCTCAGGGCTAAAGTAGACTTCTTCCCTCAATCAGTAGTGCACAAGGAGACGTGTTTGCAGAGTGGTGGAGAAAGGGGGCATGGCCTCTGATGACCTCTCAGTTATACAGCTGTGTGGGTCTTACTGGAGGTAACGGGAGGGTTAGTTGGCCCCCAAGGACCCTCAAGAGCAAAGGGGGCTTCTTTCCCCAACTAGCAAGTGCAACAGGAGGCGCGTTTGCATAGTAGCGGAGAAAGGGGACATGGCCACCGAAAACTTCTGCACATGGGTCCAAGTGTTAGTATGTGCGATCCGAAAAAGAGGTGTTGGGTCAGGCAGCATGTGATGAAGTCATAAAGGCAATGCATGCAACTAGTGAACATGGGGAGTAAGAAAATCGAATTAGGTGGTACATTTCACCCAAGTGGGCTTGACCAACTAATGGTGTAAGAAGAAACTTTCTACCTAAATGAATCCTTGCCCAAGCAAAAATCTAATGATGCCCAAGTGGGCTAACAAAGAGACGTGCCTCCCGCAATCATCCTCAACTTTCAATTCTGAAAACCATGTCCGTTCATACTGTAACAGAGCCAATGTGCAGTTCTTTGTTATGCCTAGGCCCAACGGCCTACCCAGTTAATATTAGCTCCATCACTTGCATGCGGTGCTGTTACCTCTTGTGACAGCTCTGTGAAGAAACATATGGAAAAAGTACAGTTACAACTTAGAAAAATGGCTTAACCATTGTTGCCATCAGCAAAGGACGACTCAGTAAAATCTATGTTAAAAGCATCTCACTAATGTGGTTTACCTCTTGTTCCACAAAGTTACCTCCAACAGATAATCATAGACGTACATGCATCACTTCCTCTCAGTTCTACCCTTTGGGTTCTTTGCTATTCAAGGACAGAATGTACTTGTATTCCATTATTTTCAATTTCCTCTCCCTGTCTCCAACTCTCTCATCTATCTGTATTCCATCTATTACTCTGTATTTCAGATCCTTCTCATCTCCCTCACGTACTTGGTGGTAATGCGCTGCTACTGGAAGGAGTTATCACAGTCCTCAATCGCCGGTAAATGCTGAAGGATCATCTTGTGTACTTGGAAGGTGGTGCTCCTCACATATATTTTAGCACAACTGCAACACATATTCAGCATACCTTGCACTTGGTGCATCTGGTGAAACCATCCTTGGGTTCCAACCAGGTGCTTAAATCCATCCTGACATTACTCCTCACTAGTTTATCTCTCATGGATTTGGTCTTCGTAAAATTGAGGAGGGGTCGCCTGAAGAAATCTTCTCCAATTATTGGATTAGTCTTTAATAAGTGCCAATGTTTGCCCAATGCCATTCTGATTCCCCTGGTGTTATGTATGGTAGTTCATAATGAGCCTGGGTTCTTTTTCTGTTGTAGGATTCCAATTTCTATATTCAAATAGAATACTCTCTCTTTCCAATCTTGCCACTTTACTGCATCCTGTGTTGAGTCTGTCTGTCCTACAGCCCCTATTGTTGAATCTGCTGAACATACCACTTTGTACTCCCCTAAAGCTTTTGTTTCACTCTCAGAAGCTCTTTAGGGAATACTTCATTTCAAGGGGAGTGGAAGGAAACAGATAGCATGACAAAATCTATTCCCAGCACTAGGTTTTCTAAAAAGGGTGGTAACTAATTTTGACAGCTCTGTGAAGAAACATATGGAAAAAGTACAGTTACAACTTAGAAAAATGGCTTAACCATTGTTGCCATCAGCAAAGGACGACTCAGTAAAATCTATGTTAAAAGCATCTCACTAATGTGGTTTACCTCTTGTTCCACAAAGTTACCTCCAACAGATAATCATAGACGTACATGCATCACTTCCTCTCAGTTCTACCCTTTGGGTTCTTTGCTATTCAAGGACAGAATGTACTTGTATTCCATTATTTTCAATTTCCTCTCCCTGTCTCCAACTCTCTCATCTATCTGTATTCCATCTATTACTCTGTATTTCAGATCCTTCTCATCTCCCTCACGTACTTGGTGGTAATGCGCTGCTACTGGAAGGAGTTATCACAGTCCTCAATCGCCGGTAAATGCTGAAGGATCATCTTGTGTACTTGGAAGGTGGTGCTCCTCACATATATTTTAGCACAACTGCAACACATATTCAGCATACCTTGCACTTGGTGCATCTGGTGAAACCATCCTTGGGTTCCAACCAGGTGCTTAAATCCATCCTGACATTACTCCTCACTAGTTTATCTCTCATGGATTTGGTCTTCGTAAAATTGAGGAGGGGTCGCCTGAAGAAATCTTCTCCAATTATTGGATTAGTCTTTAATAAGTGCCAATGTTTGCCCAATGCCATTCTGATTCCCCTGGTGTTATGTATGGTAGTTCATAATGAGCCTGGGTTCTTTTTCTGTTGTAGGATTCCAATTTCTATATTCAAATAGAATACTCTCTCTTTCCAATCTTGCCACTTTACTGCATCCTGTGTTGAGTCTGTCTGTCCTACAGCCCCTATTGTTGAATCTGCTGAACATACCACTTTGTACTCCCCTAAAGCTTTTGTTTCACTCTCAGAAGCTCTTTAGGGAATACTTCATTTCAAGGGGAGTGGAAGGAAACAGATAGCATGACAAAATCTATTCCCAGCACTAGGTTTTCTAAAAAGGGTGGTAACTAATTTTGACAGCTCTGTGAAGAAACATATGGAAAAAGTACAGTTACAACTTAGAAAAATGGCTTAACCATTGTTGCCATCAGCAAAGGACGACTCAGTAAAATCTATGTTAAAAGCATCTCACTAATGTGGTTTACCTCTTGTTCCACAAAGTTACCTCCAACAGATAATCATAGACGTACATGCATCACTTCCTCTCAGTTCTACCCTTTGGGTTCTTTGCTATTCAAGGACAGAATGTACTTGTATTCCATTATTTTCAATTTCCTCTCCCTGTCTCCAACTCTCTCATCTATCTGTATTCCATCTATTACTCTGTATTTCAGATCCTTCTCATCTCCCTCACGTACTTGGTGGTAATGCGCTGCTACTGGAAGGAGTTATCACAGTCCTCAATCGCCGGTAAATGCTGAAGGATCATCTTGTGTACTTGGAAGGTGGTGCTCCTCACATATATTTTAGCACAACTGCAACACATATTCAGCATACCTTGCACTTGGTGCATCTGGTGAAACCATCCTTGGGTTCCAACCAGGTGCTTAAATCCATCCTGACATTACTCCTCACTAGTTTATCTCTCATGGATTTGGTCTTCGTAAAATTGAGGAGGGGTCGCCTGAAGAAATCTTCTCCAATTATTGGATTAGTCTTTAATAAGTGCCAATGTTTGCCCAATGCCATTCTGATTCCCCTGGTGTTATGTATGGTAGTTCATAATGAGCCTGGGTTCTTTTTCTGTTGTAGGATTCCAATTTCTATATTCAAATAGAATACTCTCTCTTTCCAATCTTGCCACTTTACTGCATCCTGTGTTGAGTCTGTCTGTCCTACAGCCCCTATTGTTGAATCTGCTGAACATACCACTTTGTACTCCCCTAAAGCTTTTGTTTCACTCTCAGAAGCTCTTTAGGGAATACTTCATTTCAGGGGGAGTGGAAGGAAACAGATAGCATGACAAAATCTATTCCCAGCACTAGGTTTTCTAAAAAGGGTGGTAACTAATTTGAGGCTCTCCACCGGAATTTTAACTTCCAAGAAGTCAGCCTCACTTTTGCTTGTGTTGCTTGCAAAAGGTAAGTTCAGAGAGTTTGTGTTGATGTCAGTGACAATTGCCTCTGCTGCCTCTTTTTTGCTTCTCCAAATGACAAACATATTGTCAAAGAACCTTACCCATAGTGATACTGTCACTCCATTTGTCAGGGGGGGGTTGCTAAGCACATGCTCCTCCCAGCAGCCCATGTGAATGTTGGCAACACTGGGGTGAAGCAGGTGCCCATAGCCTTCCTGCACTGTTGCTTATAAATTTCATAATTGAAGAAAAAAAGATTGTATTTTGAGCACCATTCCCTTCCATCATTCTGAGGACCATTTGACTATGTTTGTAAAATCTTATGGGCCTTCGCCATGAGAAAGTGGTCTATAGCTCTCAGACCCTCACTTTGGTGTATGCTCGTGTATAGGGATACCACATAGAGTGTCATCGAAATCAAAGCTACTTCCCAAGTAACATAAAAAATATGTTAAAGAAAATCAGTAGTGTCTTTTATATATGACTCGGGATTTTCAATAAAAGGTCTTGGAATTTGTTGATATATATTGTGAGATGTTCTTGAACATCCCATCTTGTGCTGCTCTGATGGGTCTACCCAGTGGTTTCTGTGCGTCTTTGTGTATTTTAGGTATTGAGTAAAATATTGGAAGCTTGGGGTGTTCTGTTCTAAGAAATCTGTTTTCCTTAATGCACACCACTAACAGCTCTGCAGGGATGATGCACATTCTGGTAAATAGACTGAGATAAGATACTATCAGAAATAAGTGGGCTTAGCGAAGCTATTGAAGACAAGAAGACAAAAACCTAGTGCAATCACTTAAGAAGAGCTTAACAGAAAGGTTAAATAGAGTTGAAGAAAATATTATCCAGAACAAAGTTCAACTGGGAAAAAGGCAACTACGAAAGTGGCCAGATATGTACCTTTGCCAGAAGATTTGACAGCCTCAGAAAACAAAGAGTGGGTGAAAATTAGAAGGCTAGACAGGAAGCAATAACGAGCGACAGGAGCATGGATGTATATCAGACACAAACTATGAAGAAGGAGGAAGAGCAGAGAGTCACACCACACTACAAGAAGAATTAGATTTTTTGCGCTTGGACAGACGATAGTATCACAGACCCTGGAAAAGTAGTGCAAGGCAAGAGGAATAGGCAGAGGAAATACATTGACCAAAGCAAATGGATTGTCAGGAGAGGTCAGCTGGAAGTGTAGGAGAGTAGGTTCTGCTTCCTATGGTTACCCCCACTTTTTGCTGTGATTCTCTGGTTTTTCGACTTTAGTGTGGCTGTGGGCCTGCCAATCAGACCCACAGCCCAGCTGTTCCCTCTCTAAATTGATACCATGTACTTTAGGTACATACCAGATTAGTTACTGGGTGACCCTTGTGAGCCCCTGTATAGTGTACCATAGGTACCCAGGGCATTGGTGCACCCTAGGCCTACTAGGGTCTGCAACATGTATTGTGCCACCCCTGGTTTGCATTCCAAACTGACACCACCGGTCTGTTCACACAGCCTGGGTAAGGTGGTGTAATCACCCCTTACTTAGATATAGTATACCTATATCTATATATACATATAGACACATATACACCTTTAATTCCCTCCTATGGCAGGCCTTAACAATCCTGGAGGCAGAGTGCTTGGTTTTATGTGGAAGGTGTCCTAGCATGAGCTGAGCCCCTCTGCAGCTTTCGGAACCATCTCCTTATAGCTGTTCTATGATATAGCCATACCATATACTCTTAAGTGCATTATAATCCTCGCGGTTAATGCTAACTTTGGATTGGCTTTATCAAAACATGTTGTGTAAGGTGTCAAACACTTTGGAATACTACCCCCCGCCAGTCCTGGCGGCGGAGGTAGCATTCCCCCCTTCTAGAGGGAGAAGACATGTAGTTACTGTTAAACCCGGTTAGAGTCAAACAGAGCCCCAGCACCACAAAATGGATGCTGTTGCCACAGGCACGAGTCTGAACTCCTGCTGCTGGATGAAACTCCGGCTGGGGAGGCTTGGGCAATAGGTTTCCTGTCCAGGGAGGGGCCAGTACTCCCCAGAAAGGCGTGTAGTGTATTGGGGCAGGGAGGGCTGCATTCAGTGAATGCTTTCCAGACACTGCCTGGGGCACACAAGGTGCTCCATGCATAGCCCGGTTCAAACCAGTTGCTGGGCACTCAGCCCCAGCTCTGGCGCAAAACTGGACAAAGGGAAAGGGGTGTAACTACCCCCTTCCCAGGTCCACCCATAGGAGGGACCTAGCCAGGTAGTCCAGCCCACAACCTTAGTGTAAGTATAGGAGCTGTGTCCCTAGGACTTTAGATTTCCCTGGACGAATCTTTGAAAGACATATCCTGGACCTTCGATGTTCCATTCTGACTGCAAGATGGAATATCCCTTGTGGTCAAGGAGTGACCGCCCTGTGCAAACAGGCACCAACAGCAACTTTGAAAGACATATCCTGGACCTTCGATGTTCCATTCTGACTGCAAGATGGAATATCCCTTGTGGTCAAGGAGTGACCGCCCTGTGCAAACAGGCACCAACAGCAACTTTGCCAGTCTGCATTTTTTGAGGCTCCTGCCAGATCCCGAAGACTCTGCGACACAGGACATGGACTTCCAGACATCTCTGACCCCGACCCACACCCACAGCAAAGCTGAAACACGTGGCGAACACAAGAGACATGGGACTGGAACTCCTGGACATCCTGCATTTTGCAAGCTGCACTCCTTCTACGAGGTATCTCAAAGTTGTGCTTTGGGGAGCTTGAGGTCCAGTCCTGAGCACCATTTGCACTGAAGCCCAGGCCCCCACACTCTGCGAGTGTTCCGTGGGCCCCGCTTTTGCATTTGAGCTTGATGCATCTTCATGGTTCCTTACCCATTGGCTAGTGAGCCCCCTGAAGACTTTTCTTCGAACTTAACTTCCTTTCCTGGTTGCTCCAGGCTTTCTGCAGCTTTCCTGCAAAGGAAAAGTGCCACAAACCTTGCTGGTCTGCAACAGAGCCAATCTTGACATCCTGCATGGGTTGCAGTTGCCAAGGCTTGTTGGGTCCAATCTAGATACAAATACCGCAGTCAACTAGATCATTTGTGGGACAGCTAGAATCCAGCTACTGGTCATCGTCGATGCCTCCTGGACCTCGTGGTTGAAGAGACAAACTCGACTTCTTCACCTGAAATCACCCAACATCGCCTGGTTCCTTCCTGGCCACTGGCTAGTGAGCCAAACTCTGTCCCTTCTGCTTTCAGGTTCTTCAGATCTTCGATCCACCCTTGGATCCACCCGGACACTTTCCTCTGGTCGCCTGCAGCACTTCCTTGCAGCTCTCCATTGAAAACGACGACGAAACCCAACACGAAAAGACACCTATGCACCCTGCTTCCCTGGGTGAGGTAACACGAGTACTCCGTTGCTCCCATGGGTCTTAACTCTCGAGGTGTCCTAGTGTAAAAGGGCTCCATCCTAGTCCATCCTGAAGTGTCCTTAAATTGTACATTAGTAACTGTTACGAACTACATAGAAAGTCAATGGTAACTCGTGCCTGTGTTTAGACACTGCACTCGTCTCCCGTGGGCCTCCTACTTCCTAACCTTTGGTTGTTTAGAGTAGCCCCGGCGATTCCACAGGCCCCAGGCCTGCTTTCTAATTCTCTTGTGGTTCTTATACCACTATTTTAGTATATGGTTTGTGAGTCCCCTAGGGCATAACGTATACTGTGCAACTTATCCTATATTAATTGTGTGACTTGTATTGTATTTTTACCTCTGACCTCATAAAGAGTGCAGAGGGGTTGTGTTTAGAATAAATATATATATATTTAATATATACCTTGTGTGGTGTCCTTTCATTTGATACTCAAGGGATTATAATTGGTAAAACAACTTGCTTAACTCGCCTACTGAAGTCTTAGCCTGATGACTGCTGGTTCATGCTACCACTAGGATAGCTTTCTATAAGGTTGCCTTTACAACCACCATCAATAAGGGTCAATTAGACTGATGCAAGGTGCCCACTGGAACTAGTGGATATCATTTGCCAGGCTAACTTCTCACTGGAAGGTCACCAGGACCCACAGGAAATACTGATTGATGCACAAATGGTAATTAATCTTTCTGGTATCACACTTTCCAATGACAACCTCAAAAAACCCTCCCTAGGACTCCGGTACTGTCACAGAAACGTCCTTGACTATGTGGAAATGGAATAGAGCTTTTCAAATTTTCAAGGAAATTTAAACTGATGAAAATTTTCAAAATGAAGAGACTACACACTGACAGGAAATACTGAATGTTCCTTGAGCAATTTATTGATTGAAGATATTGTGTCAATGAAGGAACTACTTGAACTCGAAGGCTATATTGAAGGAGATATTGATCAAGAAAATGTGGTTGAGATGTTGGAAAAAGAAGGGGTATGGGTCTCAGAAGAAGGGGATTCCTCTCTGAAGCACAAATCTAAGATGGTACCTGTAACACAAATTACTCTCTTGACCGCTTTGTTGATGTTGTAAATGATGAACTGAGAAATATAAGAAGTAAAAGCATGAATAGCAAACCCAATATTGATAAAATACAGAGACACCATTGGGAAACTGGCCAAAAACCCTAGTAATGTAGTCTGAGGTTCTGACAAAGGAGGGAACATTGTACTGTGGGCCAAAAAGCACTATATGATAGAAGCACACAGACAATTAGGTGATACCTCATGTTGCAAAAAGGAAGACTATGTGCACTTTAAATTTATACGGACACAGTTCAACAATGGACTGACTGAGCGGAGAATGCAGAGCCTGTTGAGCAGTGTGGAATATAACTATCTTAGAACAGAAGCCCAAGAGGGGATGTTCAAGAATGTCTCACAATAAATCGACTAATTCTTAAGAACTTTTATTGAAAATATCGTAATATATAAAAGACACTACTGATTTACTATAATGCATCTTTGGTGTTATTTGGGAAGAAGGATTCATTTTGATGACGCTCGATGTCAATCAATCAATCAATTTGTCTTATAAAGTGTGGGTTCTCATCCTGAGAGGTCTACAGGAGCTGAGATTTTGAGAGCCGTGGTAAAAAAGCCATGTTTTGAGCTTCTTCCTGAACTCTTCAAGCAAAGAGGGGGTTCACAGGTGGTGAGGGAGGTCATTCAAGTACTTGGTGGCAAGGTAGGAAAGGAACGACCTCCACAGCAGCTTCTACGGATGAGACAGATGTAGGCCAAGGTGGGGGAGGCAGACCAGAGCACCCAAGTGGATTGGTGGAATGTCAGACTGTGGTTGATGTAGGCGTGTCTGGAGTTGTGGGGAGCCTTCTAGGTGTGTCACAGGAATTTGAAGAGAAACTTTTCTGAACAGAGAGTCAGTGGAGGGCCTTAAGGTGAGGGGTGGTGCTCATTCATCTGTGGGGAGGTTGAGGAGGAGTCTTGCTGCAGTGGGGCCTGGAGGAGGTTGAAGAGCTGTTTGGTGGTTCCGGCGTAGAGTGCATTGCCGTAGTCAGGGTGGCTTGAGACGAGTGCTAGGGTGACCATTTTCCTGTTGGAGATGAGGATCCATCGGAAAATCTTGCGGAGCAAGCGGAGGCATGGTAGCAGGATGAGAGACAGCGTTGACCTGTTGCTTCATAGTCAGTTGGCTGTCAAGGACGATTCAGAGGTTGCATGCGTGGTCAGGGGGAGTTGGTGTGGGGCCGAGTGCTGTGGGTCACCAGGTGTCCTCCCAGGGAGAGGGCTTGTTACAGAAATGAGTACCTCCATTTTCTCTGAGTTGAGTTTGTGGAAGTTGGACTTCATCCAGGGGTGACGTCAGACGTGGGATTTCAGAAGTTAGCTCTGGTGCTGTTGGTGTCTTCTGTTAGGGATAAGATGAGCTGCGTGCTGTTGTCGTATGAGATGATTTTGAGTCCATGGGTGCGGGTGATGTCTGCTACTGGCATCATGGAGGTGTTGAAGTTGGTGAGGCTGAGGAAGGAGCCCATGGGAATGCCACAGACAAAGATTTTCAATTTGGAGGAGAAGGGAGGCAGATGGATCCTCTGTGTTCGACTGTAGAAAAAGTAGGTTAACCTTTTAAGAGCAATGCCTTTGATGCCAATGTTGTGGAATCTGGTGATGAGGGTGTGGTGGGTGACGATGTAAGAGGTCGCTGAGAGGTCGAGGAGGATAAGGGCTGCCATGCCCCCTTGGCCAAGGAGGCTTCTGATATCATCCATTGGTGTGCTCAGGAAGGTCTCGGTGCTGTGGTGGGATCAGGAGCCTGATTGAGAGGCATCTTGCAGGTTGTTTTGGCAGGTTCCGGTATAGAGTGTTTGCCGTAGTCAGGGTGGCTGCAGACGAGAGCTAGGGTGACCATTTTCCTGTTGGAGATGAGGATCCAGTGGAAAATCTTGTATAGAAAGCGGAGGGTGTAGAAGCAGGATGAGGAGACAGCGTTGACCTGTTGCTTCATAGTCAGTTGGCTGTCGAGAACGATTCAGAGGTTGCGTGCGTGGTCGGAGGAGGTTGGTGTGAGACCGAGTGCTGTGGGCTACCAGGTGTCGTCCCAGGGAGAGGGCCTGTTCCTGAAAATGAGTACCTCTAATTTCTCTGAGTTGAGTTTGAGGCAGTTGGACTTCATCCAGGGGAGAGGTCAGACATGGTAATTCAGAAGTTAGCTCTGGTGGTGTTGGTGTTTTCTGTTAGGGATAAGATGAGCTGCGTGCTGTTGTTGTATGAGATGATTTTGAGTCCATGGGTGTGGGTAAAGTCTTCTAGTGGCATCTTGTAGCTGATGAAGATGGTGAGGGGAGCCCATGGGAATGCCACAGACGATGTTTTTCGGTTCGGAGGAGAAGGGAGGCAGATGGATCCTCTGTATTCGACCTTAGAAAAAGTAGGAGAACCTTTTTGAGAGCGATACCTTGGATGCCAATGTTGTGGAATCTGGTGATGAGGGTGTGGTGGGAGACTGTGTCAGAGGCTGCTGAGAGGTCGAGGAGGATAAGGGCTGCTGTGTCCCATCGGCCAAGGGGACATCTGATGTCATCCATCGCTGTAATCAGGGTGGTCTTGGTGCTGATGCCAGATCAGAGGCCTGATTGAGGGGCGTCTTGTAGGTTGTTTTGTTCGAGGTACTCTGTGAGCTGACAATTGATGGTTTTCTCAGGACCTTGGCGGGGAAAGGAAGCAGCAGGATGAGTCATTAATTCTTGAGATTGGTGGGGTTTTTGGAACGTTTCTTTAGGAGAGTCTTGACCTCTGCTTGCTTCCATGCATCAGGAAAGGTGGCTGTAGTGATGAGTATCTCTTTGAGGTTGCTGCTGATTTATTTTCTTCCTAGGTGGCCGATGTGGTGTGGGTAGGGGTCTGTGGGCACACTGGAGTGGATTGAGTTCATGATGGTGGCGGTGTCTTAGATCAAGAGCTGTTTCCAGTCAGTGAGTCGGCGGGTGTAGGGATGTGTTGCAGGAGTCTTGCTGTCACAGGTGAAGCACTAGTACTGGTAGGCAATGGGTTCTTCTGTTGTTCTTGGAGAGGAGATGCAGCAGTTGAGGGACTGCAGCTCTACGGAGGTTACTCAGTGGAAGGATGGGGATACAGGGTTCCTGGCACTGGGCACGGACAGGCACGGATGGACACAGACAGGCTTGCCTTTGGCATGCGTTATGAATGCTGGCAGCATGTCCACTATGTGCATTCACTGCACGGCCATGCCACATCCTCCATTAAATAGGTTCTGGGGTGGGATGGGCACTGGGAGGCAGGAAACAGTGGTAGCAGAATAGTTGGGAAGGGGCGGTGAGGGGGGCTACATAATATAGAATGAAGCGGGATATCTGATGTTGCAGTGAAAAGGCAATAAAGAACACAAACAAAGACAGGAAAAAAATGGATAGGCCAAACTGTAAATGGAGAAACAAAACACCTTCACCAGGAAGGCACAGAGTGCAGAAATCGGGAGCCTGAGGGGGTCAAGTTCATGACAGCAGACTAGGCAACAGGGGAGAGCTGGTGCATGACCTGATGTGGCATCCCTATACACAAGCATCCACCACAGTGATGGTCTGAGAGCTACAGTGCACTCCCACAGGGCAAGGCCCATATAATTTTACAAACAAAGTAGAATGGTCCTCAATATGATGGAATGGTGCTTAGATTACAATTTTTTTCTTTAATCATGAAATTTATTCGCAACAGCATTGTATGGTTATGGGACCCTTCGCCCCCAGTTTTGCCAACCTACACATGGACTGGTGGGAGGAGCAGGTGCTTAGCAACAGCCTACTTGACAAATGGCATGACATTATCACACTATGGGTAAGGTTTGTTGACAATAGTTTTGGCATTTGGAGAGGCACAAAAGAGACACCAGGGGCCCGATGTAGGTAGCCAAATATCGGTCGGTAACGGCCGAAATTCGGTAATTTCGGCCCTTACCGACCGGAATAAGAGTTTCGAGATGTATGTGGAAAAACAGTGTCCGAATCGGTAAAAACCAGTCGGTAAAATACCGAATCGGTATTTCACAAATCGGAATATATCGAATACTTATTTACCGAGTCGGAAAATAAGAAATGGGTATTTTCCGAATCGGAATATACCGAATTCTTATTTACCGAATCGGTAAATAAGAAATGGTAAAAATGGCATATCGAGATGTAGGAAACCCCAAAAATACCGAATACCATGAAAATCGGTATTTAAGAGTCGGTATTTACCATGGATTGAAAGCAGGTGGAAACCAGGTGCAGGATATAAAAGAAGGCCCCAAAATGCAACAGTGCAACCACAATGGCGGCTTTCTACATAATGACAAGGCGGCTACGGATACAGGCAGCAGGAGAGAGGGTCTGGCTAAGGGAGGAGCAGGTGTATAGGCAGAGGATCACCCTCTTCCAAATGACTGAAGCTGAGATTTTGCAAAGGTACAGACTACACCCCAGAACCATCCTGGACTTGATCAGGGACCTTCACCCATATCTGGAACACCCAACCTCAAGAGCACACGCCATCCCACCCCATGTGCAGGTGCTGTGCTGCCTACACCTTCTTGCTTCTGGGAGCTACCAGAATGTGATTGCTGTGGCAGGTGGGGTGTCCCAGAGCTGCCTGTCACGTTTTTTTCAGGAAATTCCTGGACGCCATGATGCAGAGGATGGGACACTACATTGAGTTCCCTGACACACCTGCTGAACTAGCAAAGGAACAAAACCGATTTCTACCAACTCGCACACTTCCCGCACATCATAGGCTGTATCGATGGCACGCACATCCCACTATGCCCACCTGTGCCAACAGAACACATTTATAGAAACCAGAAGTCTACGCATTCAATCAATGTGCAGGTGATCTGCAACGCTGCCAACATAATCACGGACATTGTTGCCAAATTTCCAGGGAGTACCCACGACTCCTACATCTTCCAGAATAGTGGGATATACAGACGCCTTGTTGCTGGTGATTTTGGGGATGGATACCTGCTAGGTAAATAACTGTGAGACACCCTGATAGTCAATGCAGAAGGAGCAATCATGAGTATGTGACTAATCATTATTTCATTTTCCACCCAGGTGACAGTGCATATGCCCTGCGTTCATTTGTCCTCACCCCCTACCTGAATCCATCCACCAGGAGTGAAAGGCGTTACAACGTGGCACACAGAAGAACACGTGCGTGGTGGAACGCACTTTTGGACTGCTTAAAAGCAGATTTAGGTGCCTCCATAAGAGTGGAGGTGCATGGCAGTACACGCCAATGATCTGTTGCAAGATTATTGCGACCTGCGCCATGCTGCACAATCTTGCCACCAAGGAGGGCACAGAGGTAGAAATCACATATCATGAGGACATAGATGATGGGACAGAACAAGCCGATCACAATGCAGCAGGAGCAGCGCCAGCAACAGATGGGAGACTGAGACGCACAAAAATCACAACCAGATATTTCTAATAGAGTGAGGAGACACAGGCATGTTTAGTTCCTGAAGCACTCAGTTTAATATGCACTACTGCACTTCACATATACCAGACCACATGAACCAAATAAAATCCACTTTTCACACTGGGTGGCCAAAGTTCAAATCACTGTGACCTGTCCTGTGTTCAGGATTATTTGTTAATGTTTGCGCTTACGCAATATGTTGTGGTAGCTACGGGGCAGGGGGTCAACTTGCGCAGTGGTGCCAGGGTCATCTGCATGGAGCCTGCTGCTCCGACGAACGTCCTGTACAGGCGTGCTGGATCCACTCCTGCTTGTGGACTCCTCTGTGTCCCCGACACACGTGTTACCAGCAGTGGCTGTCTGCTGTGTCAGCAGTACCTCCATAGCAGAGGTCACTCTTCCCATGCCCCTGGACAAGTCACAGCAGCAGTGCATAATGTCAGTCTGCATGTTCCTGCAGACTGACATTATGCACCCTGCACTGACCGGCGGCATAGCAGGGTGGTTGTAGTTGCCAGACGGTTGATGGGCTTATTCAGCTGCTTGAGTTGGTGCCTATTCCTGCGCCTTTCTGTCTGGTCACTCTCCAGCATGTCACAGAGGGAACCCATGCGCACACCCCTTTCCCTCACCCCCTCTGCCATGGACTCCATTCGTTTTCCCATGGACTTCATTCCTGGGGCCATGGAGCATATCCCCCGATCAATGTTTGACATCCTGCTGTTCAGGATGCGCACCTGTCTGTGCACAGCCATGATCCCTTTGGCCTGCATGCGCTGGATCTTCACCATAGTGCTTTCCAAACCAGCAAAGACTCCCTGCACATCCTGCCCCTCGTCTCGCTCACGTGCCCTACGACCACGGACACTTGCACGCACAGATCCTGATGACCCCTGTTGCCCTGCGTTGCCAGCCAGTGGTGGAGTGCTAGGTGTGTAAACCTCCACCTCTTCTTCATCAGAGCTTTCTAGGATCCTGAGTGGTGGTACATCCTGCTTCCTTGGCCTCACATGCACAGAGGACCCTGAGGTTGGTGTTTCAGGAGACTGTGTCCCAAACAGCAGGGGTGACAGTGGCTGTGCTGTGGTGTCTTCCTCCAATGCAGTGGGTGCCTGCGCTGTGGAAGTGTCCTCAGGGACAGTGCTGGGTCCTGATGTGTTAGAAGGCTTCTCCCTCGCAGCCGTTGCTGGTGCACTCGCCTCCCCTCCCTGCGCTGCACTGCGCGATGACTCTCCTGTGGGCAGACATGGACAATGATCACCTGTGTGTCTTCATTACACACATTCCTATCACACAATTTCCTAAGCCTCAACTGCTTGTGTATTGGGAGTATGGCATGGCATGCTGAATTCTGTGTTGGCTGCTTTGCTGTATGTTCCTATGACTACGACTACCATGATGCATTGCTGGTGAGTACTGACATGTGTTCTGGATTGTGATTCAGTCACCCACATTGCGGAAGGGGCCAGGGAATGGGTGGGGATTCATGTCCATGCATGTTACCTTTCTTTCTTGCAGCTCTGGCTGAGCTGTCAGCATTCCCAATCCCGTGTACGCATTCCCGCTCCATGGTGGATTCCACCAGCTGCTCCAGTTCAGTGAGGCTTGGTGCACGGCTCTTCCCTCCACCTGTGGCTGAGGATTCTTTCCTCTGGGTTGCAATCTTCTTTTTGGTGGTGATCCTCAGATCATACCACTTTTTTGATGTCTTCAATCTCATGATGTGTGACCCCTAGGGCATTGACTTTGCTCTGGATCGCCAGCCAGGTGTTTCTTTTGACAGACTCTGCTACTTGCAGGGACTGTCTCCCAAAAAGCTGGCTGTGCTGCACTACCTCCTCCACCAGCACCTGGAGCTCAGTTGTGCTGAATTTTAGCTTCCTTTTTCTGTCACCTCCATCCTTCTGGCCTTCCTGGGACTCCATGGTGATGCTCTGCTGGGCTTAGTGCAGCCTGCTCCTCTGTCTCCCCTCCAGCTCTCTAAACAGTTCTGTAGCTCTGCACCTGCATGGGTGTGGCCACCTCCAGGTACTGGGGGGCTGAAAACCTTGCTGCAGGGGAACTGGCCATAACTCTCCTTACCTGAGCCTGCCACATTTGGGGTCCTGGGGTCCTGACGCTGAAGGTCTCCCCCACCGCCGCTACCAGCAACATCGAGCGGCAGTAGAGGGTTGAGACCACAGCTCCCAGGCTCCCTAGCGTGAACCACGCCCACTGACGCATAACCTCACGCCCGGAGGCACTTAAAGGACAGAGGCTCCCTCGATGGAGCGGGGGCTGAAAACGCTGCTGCAGGGGAACTGGCCATAATTTTCCTTACCTGAGCCTGCCGCATTTGGGGTCCTAGGGACCTGACGCTAAAGGTCTCCCCCACCGCCGCTTCCAGCAACATCGAGCGACAGTAGAGGGTTGAGACCACAGCTCCCAGGCTCCCTAGCGCGAACCACGCCCACTGACGCATAACCTCGCGCCCGGAGGCGCTTAAAGGACAGAGGCTCCCTCGGTGTAGCGGAGGCTGAAAACGCTGCTGCAGGGGAACTGGCCATAACTCTCCTTACCTGAGCCTGCCGCATTTGGGGTCCTGGGGTCCTGACGCTGAAGGTCTCCCCCACCGCCGCTTCCAGCAACATCGAGCGGCAGTAGAGGGTTGAGACCACAGCTCCCAGGCTCCCTAGCGCGAACCACGCCCACTGACGCATAACCTTGCGCCCAGAGGCGCTTAAAGGACAGAGGCTCCCTCGGTGGAGCGGAGGCTGAAAACGCTGCTGCAGGGGAACTGGCCATAACTCTCCTTACCTGAGCCTGCCGCATTTGGGGTCCTGGGGTCCTGACGCTGAAGGTCTCCCCCACCGCCGCTTCCAGCAACATCGAGCGGCAGTAGAGGGTTGAGACCACAGCTCCCAGGCTCCCTAGCGTGAACCACACCCACTGACGCATAACCTCGCGCCCGGAGGCGCTAAAAGGACAGAGGCTTCCTCCGCGTTGCAGGACGCGCGCGGGCCGCGCCGGGCTAAGCCCGGGCAAAGGGCGGGCCCTCTCTGGCCCTCAGAGGCCAGAAGAGGCCAGAAGAGACAGGGCTGGGCCACAGATCCTGATTTTGTTATGATTTGTTTAAGACTTGCTTTATTCACGTGAGACTTCGGTGTTTTGTTTATAATTATTAACTGTGCAAAGTGCTTAAGTTATTTTTCTAATGTTTTTTATTGCACATATCTCCCACTGTGTAGTGACAAGACTGTGAAATGTCCAAATCTAAAACAGATAAGTCTGCTTCCGGTTTGGGCACCATGGATAACTACCTGGTTAAAAAGGTGAACCAAATCAACAATGGGAGAAGGGCTTCCTTGGGACGAGTTGGTCTCCCCCTGTTACACGATGAGGCTCTGCCTCCACTGGGGGACATTGCACTGGAAAACAGTGATGTTACAAGTGACCGTGCTACTATAACCACAGTAGTACCGGTACACAGGGAGACACATGATACCCTGCCTGATACTTCTATTGAGGAATCAGAGCGGGTGCCACTAGTAACCAGACCTGTGAGATCCTGTAGAAAACCGCAAACTAAACGTGGGGGGAAGCATAGTAAAAAAAAAGCAGACCCTCCACGAGTAGTTTGCAATGGCCCTATTCCAGGACCTAGCCCTGTAGATGGAAATAAAGAGGAGGGTACGCTCATACATTCTGAGCAATTTGCCCTACTTGTTAGCTCTATAGTAGAAAAAATAGAGGCTAAAATTGAAGATCTGTTGAGACCCCTGACCACTAAGCTGGACACTGTCTCGCTAGAAGTGGACAGACTGGGTGGGCTACTGTCAGCACATCTGGCTACAGCTCCAGCTGCTCCACCCAATGTAGTAGAAAAGGGTCAGAGTGCCAGGAGAGAGAAGGTGCAGCAGATCTGTCGGCAAGTACCTGCCACTGTATCTGCTCCCCCTGCCCAACAACTAGCAACTATACAGAATAGACAAACTATAGTAGAGCCTGTTGGCAGACCTGACTCTAAACATATAAGGAAAAGTCGCTATATCAATCTGCCCCCGGATTGTGCCCCTTATGTGGTGGTATTAACAAATGTTCCGCCTACTGATGATCTTTCTGCCCAGTCTTATAGGGAAATCTCACGATTCCTTAAAAAATAAAACAGTTGCGTGGAAGAATAAAAACGGTGGATTTCCAACTAAATATTCCGACCAAATAATATCAACACGCAGGGTGGACTGGATTGGTCCGTCTGTTAAGACCACCAGTGGGGATTGTATTGTTGTAAATTTTAAGCACCCGCAACATGTGGCAACAGTACTACTAAGGGAGGCTTCTTTAGTTTATAACGCGAACAGCGTATGCGTTCGCCCACTTGGTTATTTTTATGCCCATCTGATTGTAACACCTCCTGACCCCAGGAAATTCAGACCATTGACTCAGTCCTTAACACCGGTTCTGAAGACACCATATCTGCATAATGTTAATGCTCACCATTGGAATGACCCCAATGTGGAAATACATAACAGTCACAATGCTGCTATCCAAGGTGGGAATGGCTTTAATGTAGACATTCAGAACAGATATGACTTGCTCTCTGGTCTGGAGGCGTGTGATTGACGCAAGGAGTGTGTGGAGCAAGGAAAGGAATATGTGGTAGAAGAAGGTCTTGAAGGTATTCCTGAAGTGATAACGAATTGTAGTAATGTAATTTGCTGGAACATTGCGGGATTGGGTTCTAAGATGGGAGACTGCAATTGGATCAGGTTCATTAAGCAATATCAGATCATCTGTCTCCAGGAGACCTGGTCAATTGAATGTGACTTTTTCCTTGAAGGTTATAAATCATTCTATGTTCCCGCGTCTGCATCTAGCAGGGGTAGGCCAAAGAGGGGATTAGTTACATTCATTTCTGTTGCTTTACCATGTAATATACGTAGAGTTTTAACTGACAACCCAGGTATTATTGGGCTGATATTAACTGGAGATAAATGTTTGGCTGGCCTGGTTAATTTTTATAATGGTGTAAATTTATGCTCAGTTCTTAGCCAAGTTCAGGCACTAAATAATTTTATTCGCTCTCATATGAAAGAATGTCTCCATAACCTCTTGATTATGGGCGATTTTAATGTCCATCCATGTGGTGATCTCTTGTTGAAAAGCATTTCGGATGTGCATTGTGTACGTTCCCAGGGCCTACACATGGAACACACAGCTGAAGGGGAATTACTTAATGATTTATTAAATGATCTAGATTTGATAATAGCTATGGAACTGAGGGACCCTACTAAGTGTTTTTATACCCCAACCTTTAAAGGGCATGGACGGGGAACCTTCATTGACTATGTGTTACTCACATTGCCAAAGCAGTCCTTTGTGGACTCCTTCTCTATCGAAAATAGTGAGTTTAGTGATCATAACCCGCTCATTTTTCAGCTGAAGGGCCCCTGGGTAGTTAAGGAAACCCGGAATTGTGCTTTAGGTAGGCTTAGCACAACTGATGGAAGACGCCACCTTAGATGGTCTATGATTGCTGCTGATCTGCTGTACAAAAAAATAACAGACACTTGTACAGATGAAATCTTGAGTTGTACCTCAGTCGGGACTGAACCAATTAGGGTCCTGGATGCTTTTCAAAATTTGTCGGACAAAGTATCTCAGCTGATGCTGGCCCGTGCAAAAAACATAGAAGTCAGGGGACCAAGATGGTTTAACCAGGATTGTTCGAAAGCAGCGCACAATTTAAGGTTGGCTCTGGTAGCTAAACCCAGAGTCAAATCGACTGTTCAAGCATGTAGGAAAGAATATAAATCAGTTATTGCCACATGCAAGGACTTTCTAAGAGAGGAGGCATGGAATGAGATTCTTGATCCAGATACCTTGAAGTGCAGCTCCAGATTTTGGGCAGTGGTAAAGAAACCCTTCCTGTTGCAGGATTCGGGTGATGGTCTGAAATGTTGCATAACTAAGGATGAGTGGGTAAATCATTTTAAAAAACTATACTGTTGCACGTCAATGGAAATTCCCAATTTTCCCCCTTGCGATAGTGATAGCATCATCAGGTTTGAAAGAGGCGAGATTATGGAGGGCATAGTGGGATTGACAGCTGGGAAAGCAACGGGCCCTGACGGGATCCCCCCAGACTTGTATAGGTCTGACCCTAGCTTTTGGGCACCCATACTGGAGGCGGTCTTCAATGCGGCTGCAACAGTTGGTTGTCCACAATCATGAGGGGTCTCCACAATTGTTCCGGTCTTTAAGAAGGGGGACAGGGGTAGCCCACTCTGTTATAGGCCAATTTCATTAATTGATTCTATGGTCAAAATAGTAGGTAGAATGCTACTGCAGAGACTGTCGGACTGGGCGCTGGCAAATAACATCATGTCCATCGCGCAGTATGGCTTCAGCAGTGGACGTTCGACTACAACACAGTGCCTTAATCTCTTCTTAATTTTAAGCAAGTATACTATAGCGAAGAAGGGTACACTCCACCTTGCCTTCATGGACCTGTCATCTGCTTTCGACTGTGTCAACAGGGGAAAGCTTTGGCAATCCATGAGGACAAAGGGTGTTGATAATGGGATTGTTAATTTCCTTGTGGACCTACACAGCAATACTAGTGCCAATGTAAGGTATTCTAAGGATCTGGGCGTAACTAGCAATTTTGATATTAGAAAGGGTGTGCGCCAAAGCTGCATTTTAGCCCCCTTTCTTTTTAATTTCTATATCAATGATCTAGATAGCGATCTGCAGAATATCCATGCCGACTGTCCTAGAGTCGGTAGGCGGGGTATCCCTGTTCTTTTATATGCAGATGATGCGGTTTTAATCTCTAGAACTGAGAGGGGACTCCAAGCTCTACTTAACACTTTTAAACTGTTTATGTCAGACAGAGACTTACTGGTCAATAACTCCAAATCATTTATAATGCAAGTTGGCCAACAGCCAAGTAGAAACTTCTTGTTTAAGCCAGATGATGTAGTGATCTCTGTATCGAAAACATTCTCGTACCTTGGGGTTATTTTCGATAATAAACTTAGTTGGGGTCCACATCTTGTCAAGAAGAAAGGCGAATTGGCCAGGGTGAACGCCTCTATTTTTAATTTTGCGGGCAAAGCTAGGGAAAAAACCTACCAGTGCCATGATGAAACTTTATAATGCGAAATCAGTGGCAACTGCTGTTTATGGAAGTGAACTGTGGGGTTATGTTGTGGGGGAGCAGTTACAGACTGCTGAAAACTCTTTCATGAAGCGTCTCTTGTGTGTCCCAGCTGGAACCTCTAATTTTGCAGTACATGAAGAGTTGGGGGCACAATACATAAGCAACATTTTTTCTTTACGCCCGCTGATATGCTGGCTAAATTTGTGGCTAAATGTGGACATTCCACTGACTCATTTGATCGTAAAAGACTTTTTGTCCCAGGACAAGGCAATGGGTACCCCAAGGTTAAATTACTTGAAAACTAGCTTTTCCAGGCTTGGCCGTTTGGATTTGTTTGAAAACCCGAGTAGGATTGTAAAAGGGGACGTGGAGGTAATTAAACGGGCCTTCCTTATGGACAGAAGTATGCAAAGGGAAGGTGTGGAGCTTCACAAACCAACTGTAAGGAAATCTGTTATGCTAAAATCATGTGAATCAATGGAGCCATATTTGACTGGTTCATTGACTTCACATGAGAAGTTCTTGCTAACAAGGTTTAGGTTAAACCTGTACCACCATCTGCTGATTAGACCAAAAAGAGACATTTTTAATAAATTTGCTGCACCCTGTGGCTGCGACGGAAAGTCTCCACAGGATATGCTGCATTTTATATTTTTATGTAGATTT
This sequence comes from Lissotriton helveticus, assembly GCF_964261635.1. Lineage (NCBI taxonomy): Eukaryota > Metazoa > Chordata > Amphibia > Caudata > Salamandridae > Lissotriton > Lissotriton helveticus. The sequence continues at coordinate 481,856,426 of NC_136067.1, forward strand.
TATGATTACCCACGCAAATGCTACCTGGTTGTTCTTTTAAAAAAACGTAATTTTAATCAGATCAGACCAGCCCTTATGTACCTACAACTTCTGCATAAGAACAGTATTCTTCAAGTAACTGAATTTTTAAAGCTATGTATAAGGTTGAGAAATTGTATGGATCAGTAATGGTCATCTTTGTTGATTTATTTCTGTTTTGAATTTATTTTTTTTGTATGTAAATTACCGATCCTTGAATTTTTTGCACTTTACCGTATATTCATATATTTATTGTATTTTTAAATTGCATTGTTGCACATGTGCTTTTATGGTTTGAATCAAAACCGAAATAAAGTCTTTATTGAATTGAATTGATACTAGGGTGTGGTACTTGCATCTGATTAGTTGATTTCTCAGTTGCTTTGTTGTGGGGTGTGGTGGGTGTCCCTGATTGGTTCACTGGCTCACATGTCTTCTATTCGAATTTTCGAGATCGGATTTTACCGATTCGGTAAATACCGATTCGGTAATCTCCGATTCGGTATCTCCCATTTATTCCTATGGGCCTGGAGGCCCATAGGGTTGAATGGGTGATACCGATTCGGAGATTGCCGATTCAGAGATTACCGAATCGGTATTTACCGAGTGTGGATTCCGATTGTTACCGATTCGGTATTTTTTACCGATTTTTTAGCTACATACAGTTTTCCGATTCATAAATACCGATTCGTATGAATCGATATTTAAGAACTGGTAAAATGAACTTACCTACATCGGGCCCCAGATGCATTCTCATTGTCACTAACACCAACTCTCTGAACTTACATTTTACCAGCAAAATAAGCTAAAGTAAAACTGAATTCCTGGATGTTAAAATTCAGGTGGAGAACCTCAAAGTAGTCACCACCCTTTTCAGCCAACCTAGTGCTGCGAATAGTATTCTTCTTGCTAATAGCTTCCACCCGCTCCCCTCAAAGGAAAGTATTACCTAGGGAGAGCTTGTGAGAGCAAAATTGATCTGCAGCACTAACAATATCCTCCGCCAACTAGAGACCCCCAATTCTAGGATTGGTGAGGATTTTGGACTTGCATTTGTGACTCATATACAGTGATTAGTGAACACACCTAGAGAGTGCAGACCAAACACAACCACATACATTCCTGGCTTTTTCTATTTTTGCCAAGAACTGCCAAGTTTAGTTACCTTGAGTAAAGCAGCATCCATTGCATCTGTTGATTTTGATATGGAAGAGTAGAAACTGGAATGAGAAAATGTGAAACAGCTGAACCACTTCTGCAGGAGATTCAAAGTTGCTATGACCGGTCTCTCCAAGAAGGAGGAGTTCGAAAAGGCGCTGGGGGCCTGGGTCAAAGCAAAGAATACCTGTGAGAATGAGGAGGAGGTTGAAAATGCAGAGGAGCAGCTGGAAGGGCCAATGGGTCCAGGGGGGAGGAGAGCACCTTCCCCAGCAGGTAGCAGTGTTTCTGCCAAGGGTCTGTCCCCAGAAGAGCTGGAGGACAGGGAGAAGAGTAGGATGCATGAGGTAGAGCTGAACAAGCTCAAGTTAAGTGGGCAGTTAGAATTGGACTTACAAACTAGGAAATTGGCCCTAGAGGAAAAGAGGATGAAGTTTGAGCATGAGTTGAGAATGAGGGAGCTTGATTCGGAGCTCGAGAGGCTTAAGGCCATGAGTGTCTCAGCCCAGAAAAAAGAAACTTGGGTAGCTAAGGAAGTGAGCTTTGATGAGTTGGAGGTGGAGTCCAGCTCAGATGTTGGCAGCAAAATATAATTTTCTAGTGCTGAGGGAGTAGTACACACACCCAGAGATTTGGCCCCTGACTTGAAGGAGGGGGTTAACATACACCAGGAGGTTCAAGGACATAAGGTAGCTCCAATTGTGCGCAGTGTCTCAGAGGTAAATGGGTAAACTGACACAGGGATTCATGGACCTAGTGGTGGGAGGGACACTCTACTGACTCTAGATGAGAGATGCAGGGAGGGGGGTTCCCCCAAGGTTGAAGTCCTGGTATGTGAGTGTGAAGAGCACCCAGAAGAGTGTGGGGTGAGTGACAGAGGCAGTCAGATACTGTCTTGCAAATCTCAAGAGAGTGGTGTGGAATACGTGTGCAAACCACTGGATTGAGAGGTGAAGGATAGTTTGGTTAACTCTTGTAGGGGGATGTGTGATCCAATTGTGGGAGAGCATATTGTAAGTCCCTGTTTTCCAGAGCTATACCAACACCTGTTAGAGAGTGAGTTCTCTGACCCCAGGGAACTCACATTGGAGGCTGACCTTTTGGTAGATTCTAGAGGATCTAAAGAGGTTTTGAGGTGTGACCCTAAGGGGAGTGGATCAGGTATCTTACAACCCAGGGTGATGGAAGTGGCTCAAAGTAGCCCAGCTAGGTCCTGTTGTAGTGAGAGAGGTGTAGGGCCTCACGTCCTGTCTTGAAGGGAAAGGAGTGAGAATGGGTTATGCCTCGAGAGTGCCCAACCTCAGTCTCAGAGCCTGGATAGTTCTTTGAGGGAACACCAGGTGGGGAGCCTAGTCTGTTCTGACAGACCGCCCGTTGAGGGGGATCCCCTAGTGTCTGGTGAACTGGGAGTGTCTGTAAGCAGGCCTCCATCAGTTCTAGTGTCTGGTAGTGTCACTCCTAAGTGGAGGATGCAGAAGTCCAGATTGAGGGGTGAGAGGGGGAAAGAGGCCCCAGAGGAAGAACCAGTGGGTCAGGGGCCAGCCAGAAGGGCTGAGTCACCGGTGAATGACCTTGGTGACACCACTTCTGTCCTGGGGGATCTTCACGTGCTATCAGATGGACAGGGGTTGGGAGATCTGCGCCAGGCAGACTTTCACATGACACATGAGTTATCTGTCACCCTCGGGGGGCATATGTGCTCCCAAGGAAGTCTTGGTAAGTAAGTAAGTAATTTTTTATTGTTTTAGGTTAATTAAAACCATTACAAAAGTACATTGATAGGTCATATCTTCGAATAAAAGATTATAAGAAAAATATATTATTTTTAAAACAAAAGAACTTTGAAAAAAACAGTTTAGTGCGGGTGTGTGATCGTAGTGTGGTGTCTTGGCCAATTTTCAACTAATCCGGTCTGGTGCCATCATCCAGATTTTTTAGTTTCAGTTCCAGATATTTCAGGAATTTGACCAACTTCCCATTTAATCGGGGAAGGCCTGGGTCGAAACAAGCGAGAACCGCTTGTCTACGTGTGCAAATTTTTTGTTCATTGAAGGCAGTTTTTAACAGGGCTACTCTTTCCTCTTTCAGCCTTGGGCAGGTGCATAGTAGGTGTTCGAAGTCTTCATTCTCTGCCCCGCACAGCCTGCATTTTGTCCCACAGTCCTTTCTCAGCTATGGTTGCAGATGTGGAATAGAGGGTAGAATTCCTAGCCTATGTTTTAAAAGGGCTTCTTTTGATTTCCTGCCATACCCCAGACCAAAGTATGCTTGTAACCTGCTACTGGATTGCCTGAGGGATAGTTTAAGCTGTTTAGTTGGTGTTTTGCAGCTTGTAATACCTCCGGCGTGTTAGCGACTGAGGTTTTGATCCGTTTAAAGTCTATAGTGTGGCTAGCATGAAGGCCTGTTGGATTTGAAGGTATTAGGTCCGGTAGGGCGCAAAAAGAGACTTCCTGAGGGCGATGGTCACTGTCTCCCTAGTCCCCTAGGTTAAAGCCCAGGATTTTGTGAAAAAGAGGAAGAGAGACCAATGTATAATCTATTGTCGGGGTTACGTTGCCTAAGTTAAACGTGGCCATGGGTGGAGAGTCTTCAGGAAATCTTCCATTTAGGACCCTCAAGCCCATATGTTCCAAGTCTTCCAACAGGTCCTTTGCCAACTTGGCGGTTTTACCTTGGCTGCTCCAAGTTTGATTTGGGATGTTCCAATGATAAGACTGGGCCTGAATATCACTGTTCAAGGATGACCCTAGAATACATTGGTTGAAGTCACCAGAAACAATTAAGTAGGGTGAGGTTTGCGTTGTCAAGACTTGATGTAAATAGACCGTTAAACGATTTGTCTCTTGTTTTTTCTTTTTTGGGTTAATGTAGGTGTTGATCAGCTGGACCTCTTTCTTGTTTCCCCCAAGGTTTAATACCATCTCAACAGTGATTATGGATGGAGAATTGGAAATGAGCACCTGTACATTACCGACAGTTGAGATTTTAATGTAAGTAGCTAGGCCGCCTGCCAACCGACCGAACTTGCTTCTCCTTGTGGCTGGGGAATGATGGCAGGTATAGCCCTCTAAGTGAACCGGCTCCTCCAGCCATGTCTCCTGGAGGAGAATGATGTAGAACGATTTCACGTATTGTAAGAAGTCGGTGTCCGCTGCTTTGCTGTTAAGGCCGTTTAAATTCCACGAACATAACTCCAAACGTGGAATAGCCGGGCACAGGCCTGACTCCGTTGAGTGTCCTTGTCATTGGCGGTTATATGATGTATTGCATATTCTGAAAAGTCGGTCTTCTAACGTGCTGTGAGGATTTACCGTCGATGAGCTGTTTTTAAACCCTGACGCCTGGCTGGTTGTTGGAGATCTACCCAATGCGCCTTTCAGCACCGACCTTGTTTTTGAAGTTGTTGTAAGTACTCTCTCCTTAGGTCTCTCAAGCAGGGGCAGCGGGTATCCGATGTTGTGATAAAAGGCAGATTTAATCCCCCATTTTTTAAGGAGAATTTGCTCTTCTAGGATTTTGCTAGCAATTTCGGATGAAATTCATGTTGCTTTTGTCATTTCTTTACCATGTGGTCTGTCAGATTTTATAAATTCTATAGAAAGAAGGTCGGCTGAGGATATGTTATTTAATGCTGGTATTGTGCTGAGTAATCGTAAGAGGTTGCCTCTATTCAGAATATCAAAAGAGCCTTTTGAATCGTACTCTGGGGTAAAGAGAACAATGGTAGACGTCATGCTTGGATCATTCACCTGAGCGGTAGACAGGTGGGAATGGATTTGGGTCCCTAGGTCGCTATTGTCAGGCTGGGGTGAGTTTCCTGAGCGAGTACCCCCGAAGGAAAAATTATTGAAAACTGGAGCAGATGGAGCTGTAGGGGCGCTCGATATGGTGGAGTATAGCTGAGTTTGGGGGCACGGGAGTGCTGTTATACTCCTTTCTTGGGCACGGTATCCTTCCCAGTAGGTACTGGTGGGTCCTTCTTGTGCCGAGTCCGAACTGTGCTTAGACTGTACCCCCCTAATATCGGATGTTGAAGGTGGTATGATGGAACTTTTATCTTTTTCGTTATCCGGGCAGCGGTTTTCCGGCGTGCATTGGTTGACTTTGTCAGTGCCAGGCAGGGCCGACCCCTCCTCCTGTGAGAGAACCCCGGTGGGAGCTGCTACGTGTGGTCCGTTTACGGAGGATCTAGGCCCCGTAGAGGTAGGTTTTCCGCTGGTGTCTGGTCCTGGCGTCAAGCCAGGGACTTGCTGCTCCTGCTTTCTCCCTGGCTTAAAAAGCGGATATACTTCTAGCATGCTTGTAGTAGTCAGTTTGTTGCGGCCTTTCCTCCTTTGCTGCCGCCGCCCTTTCGTGTTCAGGGGCAGAGTGTTATTCTTTAGGGGAGGAGTGGTAGTTGTTGTCGGGTGGCCCTCTGGTAGCACCTGGTCACCTGGTGGCGGTGTAAGTGCCCCCTTATCGGCAGAACTGGCTGCTGTAGGCACTCTGTTTGATTGTCCGGGGAAGGCTGTATCACTGGGATTAGTGTGCTGGGGCCTTGCATTTTGCCCTTTTGGCAACCCTTCTATAAGAGATGATACTATTTCGGGAAGGGCTGACAGTTTGTCGATAATAGGCCCACAGCTGCACACTAGCTTTGCCTCTTGCTGGGCTCTGATGATTAGCGAGTTGAGTTGGCCAAGTTTCTCATCTATTCGCCCAACAAAACAGCCAGAGTGTCAAGTAGGGTCAGCTACAAATCCATTTTGTCGGATTGAAAATGAAGAGTCTCTACGGTTCGTTGGAAGGTGTTTAGCAAAATGTCCCACGTATTTGCGGTATCTGATGCTTGAGTCATTGGTAGAGGGCTTTTTTGGGTTGTCCTTTTGTTGGGGGTTGACGATAGAGAGGAGTTCGGTAAGGTGGTTAGATCCATGAGGACGCCCTCACATTCGTGACCCCTTTTTGTTCGCTGTTTTTTTTGGATTGGCTCCTCTGTGGGCAAAGATGGGTTCGCCAATGTTGACGGAATATATGAGGCAACTAATTCGGCCCACTCCTGAGAGCCCAGGTAGGTTAGGTTGGCGGGGCCGTCGCTCCCAGGATTTGTTGTGTTACCCCTGTCCTCTTTTAGGTGGTCTTCAGAGATCTGTTCTTTTCCAGTGCCTTCCTTTGGCATTAAATGAGGTTTTGAGCTGTCCGGATGGACCAGTTGGTCCAGAAGACTTTTATCGGTGATCAGAGAATTGTTTGGATTATGTGGGTTATCGCTGCTTAAGGCTTCTTGCCGTTGGAAGTGGTCCTTACCGCTACAAATTGTAAGGTTGTGTGGGACATAGTTTGAGTTCTGACTGGTTCCTAGTGCAGGAGAGGTAGTTGGTAGCGGGCGGGAGTTGGTACACATAAAAGATGAAGATAACTGAGGGTCAGACGTGACCCCGCTATCGTCCAACCCTGGGCCTGGTGGGCTGCAGATGGCCGTGACTGTTGGATTGCCTTTACCTGTGGGACATAGTTTCGCCTCCGCAGAAGAGCTCGATGCCGGTTGGCCGCCAGCTGTTGAAGAGCTGTTCGTAATACCACTTCCATGGCCCAGGGGTTGGTCGTTTTGCGTTTCACAGGGAGATAGTGGAAGTAATGAGTCCTGGAGACACAGGATTTTCCCACTGGACGAGAAGATGGTGGAGAGTGGATCTTTCAGAAAGTAGAATTTTTATGTGATTTTCGGTTGCCGTAGGTTGGGGCGAGGGTTCGCGTCCAGTAGAACTTGATCGCAAGCCGCATCGCTTTCTCCTAGGGAAAGATCACAGCTACCACTGACTCCAGTTGGGTTGTCCTTTATTTTAGTAGTTGCCACAGTTGCTACAGCATTCTGCTTGGCTTTGGCCTTTGCCTTGCTCTTTGGCTTGTTCTCGATGTGAACCCTTTTTTTGCCTGACCTCATGCTGAGATTAAGCAATAGTTTAAGCCAGTGGGTTCAAAAGTGCGCTTAGCTTTGCTAACTGTTGCTGACTGTTGCTCCGAGGGACTTGTTCAGAGGTTGTACTCGCAGGGGCGAGGGACAAGAGAACGGGTTCCAGAATCGCTCAGAGCCGGTCACTGCTCCTCACTAGGCTGCACGAAAGGTGACGCAGCTGCGTCTGCAACTTGCTGCGTTAGTGACTCGATTGTTCGCTGCTGCGGTTGACTGACAGGGCCGCCTGTTTATTTAATGTCTGGTGGCTATGTTGGATTTGTAGGTGCTGTGACAGTTCAACCGTTACATAAAACCTTGTTGAGCATGTGAGCGAGCACACAGACGGACAAACACACAAGGGGCAATGATGCGGGAGTGATGCAGCAGAGACAGCGATGAGCCATCGGACACGTGCGCTGACAGTACTGTCCGGGAGTTTTGGTACGGCCGCTGACACTGATTGCTCTAGTTGGGCGTTAGGGAGACGAGGAAAGGGGTACAGCAGCTCACCTTTCCACTGTGCCTGCGTCGCCGCTCCTTCTCAACCACCTCCACCACTGCGGGTCCAGGTCCAGATGCTACACCGCTCTGTGGGTTTTTAGAGCGCCGATCAGCCGCTGGTGAGGCAGTTTTGGAGGATCGACAGGTCGGGTCAGCTTAGGCTTCTGCTGGTTGCTGCTTGCTGCTTGCTGACTGCTTACTGCCAAGGATCACACAGGTGGCGGCTTTACTTTTGCCACTAGCACAGGTTAAGGAGCCCCCTGTCGCTATTCTGCCGAGTCCTGCAGCTACCAGGTTATCAGCGTCACCGTCACCGCTCGTGATACTCTCGCCACACTTTTGCCACCAGCACGGGTTAAGGTTCCCGGGTAGCACAGAAAACAGAAAGATCTACACAGCGGATCAGAACGAAAGCACCTCAAATTTCCAAAGTCTCATAAAATAGTCCAAATTCTTTTGTGCTGTCCAACCTCCAAGACGTGCTGCGTTTCGGTCCCACTGGAATCCCAGATAGATAATTCGAAGAAAAAGTGGAGGCAGCACCAAAACGCAAAGTAAATTGCAAGAGACCAGAATTTTGCAAAAATAGATTTATCTTTTATTTTCTTTTTTTCAAAGTGCACAGGACAGCCTGGTAGCACAGGTGGTGCTGTGGATAAACCCCCCAGGCAGCGCCGAGGCGGGGCGCCAGTAATGCCGGGGAGCAGGTCCCAACGCTTTTGCCTCACTTATGCCTCACTTGTACCGCCAGCACGGGTTAAAGTTCACCTCCGGAGCTTGTGGCCCTGCAGACACCAGTTGTGGGCGTCGCGGTATTCCCCCCGGAAGGGACCGGGAGAGGCCGGTGCAGAGCGTTGTTGTAAACCTGACCAAACACCTGAGGCCGTAAATCCCGTGGGGGCAGGGGGGGGAGGAGGAGCCGATTCCCAGGCGCTCCCGTGCAACCGGCCCGCTGTGCCCTGCTGCAGCTTACGGTTCCCGGCTCGTGACTTCAGGAGACACCGAACAGACCGAAGAGACCGCTGCAACCTCCCCTCCACTCGTGGCTGGTGTCCACGCTCTGTGGCTTGTGCGGTTCTCTTGCTCACTGCTGCTCTCAGTGTGGAGTTCACTGGACTCCACACTGGCTTCTAACTCCTCACTGCTTGCTCATTGCTTGCTGCCACTCACAGCTCCGGTTGGAGTTTTTTTGGGTTTGATTTGCGGCTCCAGTGTCTCCTCGTTGCCGCCGCTGACTCCTCCCAATGGCTCCTCACCACTAGCCGCTAGCCGCCGATCGCGGCTCTAAGTTTGTGGCACCTGCGGCCCATCACTGCTGCCGCTGTCGCCCCCGCTCATCTCTCGCGGCTCACGGCACCCGCGGCTCCACACTGAGTGCAGGCTCACTGCGGGGTCTCTGCGGGGTCTCTGCGGGGTCTCAGCTCGCGGGGTCTCAGCTCGCAGCTCCGGCTGGTTGCACCGGCGATTGCTCCTCAGCTCCGCAGCTCCCTCAGTTCTCAGTGCTCTCGGCTCGGCTGTCGGCTCCAGACACATGCGCAGTGGGAATCCTGACTACTGAGAAAATGCCGGACACAGGCGTTTCCCAAATCATGTCATGGTGCGCTGGGGAAGTATTCAATCACAGAGGTTGGTCCCTGGGTTAGGACGCCAGGTTCAAGTGTTGTCTGACCTGGAGGGTGGAACCACCGTAAACAGTGTCCTGACCGGTTAGTCTTCTATGGGTACCACTCCTAATGGGAGGGTGCAGTACTCTGGAAGGGAATACAGAGGGAGGGGGTCCACACCTCTGACCCCAGTTCAAGTGGAGGGTTTAGACTCTAGGTTGCAGGGCCAGGTTCATGGTGTTCCTCCTGACCTGGAAGTCAAGTTGCAGGATAGAAGCCCTTAACTGGTGGGCTAATTGTGCAGGACACCTGCTACACGCACCCTGACAATTCTGGAAGGGTGTACCACTCCAAGTGGGAGGGTGTAGAGCCCCGAGGAGGAGGAACGGGTGTGGGAGAGCCCACCCAAGTCTCTTGTTCAGCCGCCAGGGACAGGCCTAGGGCTGGGGGGTCAGTGTCAGGATGTCATACCTGACCTGGCAGGAGGGAGAGTGGACAAAGGGTGCCAAGCACCTGGGGCTACTGCCCCTGGCTCTCTGATGCCACAGAGGTTTGAGAGCCCTGATAGGCTTTTGTACCGCTTTGTTCGCCATAAGTTGGCAGGGTATGCTCAGACGTGACTCTCTTGCTCACTTTGCCACTGGATTCAAGCAAGCCTCGCTGAAGACGGCTGAAATGCCAGAAACCTGTCCTAGGAAGCTTGTTTCCGGTCCAGGGAAGGCATGGCTTGGCAGTTCGGGCTGGACTGTTCCACAGGGTCAGACTGATTTGCATATTGCCATGTCTGAACTGGGGTGGCAGAGTGGGCTAAAGAACAGTGATGAATTAAACCCAGATCTGTTGACTGGGTGTGAGTGTTTGATTGGTTCAGATTATCCGTCCACCACCACCCCCTTTTGTACCGCTCTGATAGGCATAAGGCCTGGGTCTCATCACTGACTACTGTCAGTGGCCACTGTGGCTTGTTATCTGTCTGTTGGGGCACACCTGTCAGCAAGCTAAGGTTAGGTGCTGCACAGATGGTGTCCATAGGTGAGGAGAAGGGTTCCCCATGGGTTAGCATGGTGGGCCCTGAGAGTATGGAGAGATGGTTTCCAAAAGGTTCAGATTGGGGTAGAACTGGAATATGCCCCTGCTGTTGCGGGCCAGGGTCCATGTTCTATCGCCGAAAGTAGAGAAGCCCATCAAGGTAGTGATTGGTCTACCCTGCGTTTTGGCTGGAAGGGCGGTGTTTTGGACTTGGCCCTTTTTGCAGGGTCATCGCTGAACTTTTTGCCTTCCTCCTGTATTCTGTCTGACCTGTTTTTGTTGGTTTTATGACTCTGGGCACGTTACCACTGCTGATCATTGCTAAAGTGCATTTGCTCGCCCTATTGTAAATTGATGTATGGATTAGTGACTCCATGATTGACTTATTTGATTTACTGTCAGACCCTAGTACCATGCACTGCGGGTGCCCAGGGCTGGTAAATCAAATGCTGCTTGTGGGATTGCTGCACAGGTTGTGCCACCCACAGAAGCAGCCTGTAAAGTGTGTCTCAGGTCTGCCATTGCAGAGCCTGCATGCAGTCTGGTACTGTCATGTTGACTGGGCAAGTTCATCCACTTGCCAGTCCCTAAAGCTTCCCTTTTCTGCACATTAGTCACCCCTATGGTAGGCCCATGGGCTGGGTGCATTGTAGGTAAAAGGTAGGACATGCCCTGGTGTGTGTGGCATGTCCTAATAGTGAATTACAGCCATTTTCGTTTTTCACTATTGCAAGGCTATCTGTTCCCCATAGGCTATAAAGGGCAGTTGGATTATAGCATCTTTTAATCCTAAATGACTCAGGGAACTAGGTGGAAATTCAAGTTTAGTATGCCTGAACTCAGAATGATAAAATATATATTTTAGTGAAGTTGGTTTTAACATTCTGTTTTTTGAAAATACCACTTGTAGAAAGTAGGTATTTTCTTGCCTAACTGTCCAAGCCTGCCTCTGCTAGGTTGTGTATTTCTTATCTTATCTGGAGTTTGCATGACAGGGGCTGGGGGATTCCAGGAGATAGGGTGAGTCAGCACAGGGCTAAATAGAGCTATCTGCATGTAGATGGGTGGTAGGAGTTGCACCTGGGATCTGAAAGGATGTGCCTGGCTTCCACAATGCTGGCTCCACCTCCTGTGGTTCGTCTGATGTCTCTGGCCCACACTGTCAAAGGAAAGAAGGAATCAAGACGAAGAAGCATGTCGCTACCATAGCTGTTGTCATCGCATCACCGGAGAAGAGTGTCACTGTCGCGGCAGACGCCGTCGCATCACTGGAGAAGCGTGCCGCTGCTGCCGCCATCGCATCACCTGAAGCGCCTTGCATCACTGTAGAAGAGTGTCGCTGTCGCAGCAGACGCCGTCGCATCACCGGAGAAGCGTGTCGCATGGCCTTTAGCGGCTCAGAAGAATTGTTGAGTCGCCACACAGCCGTCAGGCATGCAAGCATCGTTGTAGCATCAAGAATAAGACACCATTTTGTTTCATTGCACCGGATCTTCATCGCATCACGGCGCTGCTGGTCTTAATGCCATGAAAGCGCAGTAAGAAACAGATGCATCACCTCCCCACGCGAAGAAGAACCGATGCAGCCCCTAAGCAGCAGTAGGGACTCAACGCATCACCGTTCTTGCATGTAAGGAAAAAACGCATCACCTTCCCTGCAACACGTTTGTTGTATAGCGTTACGCATCCAAAGGTACATTGAACTCAAAGTGTCGCATTTTGCATCTGAAGAGAACTAAGCTATTTCTTCCATTTTTGAAGTACAGTAGTGTGATTTTTTGTTGTTTGTGGTCTTGTGTTAAGTCTATATATAGTGAGACGCATTCCAAATGAGTCTGAGGCAAGATGGCGGCCGCTGAGGTGGCTGTGTGAGGTGCTCTGCCAGTGACTCCGATTGACTACCCCCCGCCTGCTGTGATTACCCCAGAGACTGACCCGGTGCTGTTAGTCTTGACGGAGTGGAGCTTTCATTATTTTTCATTATTACTCTTGGATGAGCAGTGCTAGTTTCGGCTCCCAACGCGTGATTTCCGGCTTGTTCGTAGAAGGCTCCTCGATAGCCGGCAGCCGGTGCTTGATTGAAATGTATACAGCTGACCATTGAGGTGGGACGAGGCAACCGCCGAACGCCGAACGCTGAACACCGTGACCACGCTGGGCTCAGTGCGATCCTCCCATTGCTCATTGCTTCAATCTGCTACAAACTGCTACAAACTATCTTGTGCTATTGAGTTCTTGGACGTGCCGGGGAAGAGACTGATCTAATTCGACTCGGACGCCAGTATTTCTGTATATCGAGGTGTGCATTGTGAGCATACCCCTGGACTTTGGTGATTTGAATATACAAGTCTATATAAAAATACTTATTTTTATAATACAACCTGTGTGGTGTCCATCTGTAGTGTTGTCACTGTATTACTGTATGTGTTCAAATGCTTTACACACTGCCTTTGAGATAAGCCTGCCTGCTCGTGCCAAGCTACCAAGGGGGTGAACAGCGGTTATTTTAGGAGTGTACACCCTCACCCTGACTAGACACAAGGGTCCCTATTTGGACAAAGGTACCAACCTCTGCCAACTAGAGACCCCCAAATCTGACACTAGTGAGTAGTGATGTCAGTATGGATAGAAGCACCTGGTTGAAACCCAAGGATGGTTTGTCCAGATGTACCAAGTGCGAGGCATATTTATTTATTTATGCGATTTTATATAGCGCAAACTTTACCCGAAGGTGTCAGAGCGCTTTACATAAGGACCAGTTGAAAAACATAAGGACTTAGGATTACATGCGTTACATGAAGGATACAAACAGAAAAAATTGCAAATGTACAAGATGTAAAGTCACACAAGGAGATACAATGGATATACTCTAAGAGTCACATAGGAATGGTATATAGTACAAAGGTCTACTGCATATACTAGTGATTAGAGTTATCTCTATATACATAGGGATGGGATATGCCTGGATATACTCTAGGAGTCACATAGGAATGGTAGAGAGTACAAAGGTCAACCGCATATACTCGTGATTAGAGTTATCTCTATATACATAGGGAAGGGATACCGATGGATATACTCTAAGAGTCACATAGGAATGGTAGAGAGCACAATGATCTACTGCAAATACTAGTGATTAGAGTTATCCCTATATACATAGGGAAGGGATACACATGGATATAGTCTAAGAGTCACAAAGGAATGGTAGAGAGCACAATGGTCTACTGCATATACTAGTGATTAGAGTTATCTCTATATACATAGGGAAGGAATATGACTGGATATACTCTAAGAGTCACATAGGAATGGTAGATGGTACAAAGGTCTACTGCATATACTAGTGATTAGAGTTATCTCTATATACAGAAAAGCAGAGTTTCAAAAGGGGGGTCGGAGGGGGGATGCAGTCACAGCACAAAGGGAGGGTGGGAGGTTGCACACAACAAAACACTACAAAACAGGGGGTAGGGAAATGAGAAAGCTCGAGGATGGCGCAGGGTGAGGTAACGAAAAGCAGTGGGATGGTTTCAAGAGAGGCTGAAAGTAAGAGACAAGAACACTTTAAGGGGCAGGGGAAGGAAGAGGGGAAACAGAGAGAAAGGGAAAGGAAGGCAGAAAAAGGACAGGAAAGCAAGAGCGAGACAAAACGAGCAGGACAGCGAGGGGTGGTTCGGAGGCACAGGAGAGACAACAGAAAGGTCGCTGGGACAGAGGAAGAGGCCAGAGATCGCCAAAATGGAGGATCAGGAGAGGGGCGGTAGAAGAAGAAAGCCATAAAAAGAAAATGGCGGGAGCACCAAGGTCCAAGTCCGACATTCAAGGTGGAGGGTCACCACAGTCAGCAAGTCCGGAGGGAGAAAGGCAGTCGGCCCAAGTCCACAGCAGCCCCATCCATGAGCAGCGGGGACAGAGGTGTTCAATCCAGAGACCAGGGATCAGGGAACAAAGGCAGCTGTCCGCAGAACGGGAGGCGGCAAAGTCTAAAAATAATGTCAAAGGAAAGCAGGAAGGGGCGTCTCACCAGGACGAATTGCAGAAAAATAGGCTCAAGAGTGGTTGCGGAGAGCCGTACAGACTCTAAACCTCCCCCGTGACCCAAATCGGCCTGAGGTCTAGCAAAGAGGTGAGCGGCGAAGCTAGAAGAATCGGAGGGGGCTCCTCTCTGATAAGGTTAAGGAGTGAAGAGCTCAGAGCAGCCACGGAGAGCGGCGCCGGCACCCTCTCACCTCGGTCGTGTCTGAAAGTCAATCCATCAGTCCCGCGACGAGGCAAAGCAGGCAGGCCGGCTGAAGAGAAAGGCAGTAGCAATCGGGCCGCCCAGAGACAGGATGGGGAGTCTCCGCCCGGCTCCTCTGCAGCCCTTCGGAGAGACGAGTTTAGTATCGGGCATCGGACACAGAGCCACAAAGCGAAGGGGCCCGTCCAGTGCTCCAAACCGGGCAATGAAGAGGATATGGCGGGGGGAGGCAAAGACTAGCAGCGGAGTCTGGAGGGGAGCAATGCCCTATGCCCGGCTGGGTAGGTGTCGGTCGCGGCAAGATACCTGGGCCGGACATCCCGAGCAGAGCGGCTCCACCGGACATCGGCCATGCTGGCTCAGGAACTCCGCAGGAGAAAAGCATCAAGACTCAAGCGCCAGCTCCAACGATCATCTCGGGCTCAAAAGCGCTGGAATGGGGCCTCGAGGAGCAACAAGGACCCAGGTGAGCGGGCTATCCCCGGGGGAGGTGGTAATCCGGGGAATACAGCCTAAAAGGCCGTGTCTGGCCGGGAGCTCCCGGCCGGAACTCCTCACCGGGCAGCCATCTTGCAAAATCAGGGTAAATCTATCTGGAATTCCCATGTTTGGGAAAGGCAAGCACATTGTGAAAGGTCACTTTAGATGCAAGAGTGAATATGTGGTGTATATGCTCAATTGCAGTTGCCCTAAAATACATGTGGGGTGCACCACCCTCCAAGTACACAAGAGGATCCTTCAGCATTTCAGGGCAATTAAGAACTGTGCTACCGCCTACCCAGTAGCAAGTCATTACCACCAAGTACATGGGGAGATAAGAAGGTAGATCTGAAATACAGTGTAATAGAGGTAATACATAAAGATAAAAGAGGTGGGGACAGGGATCGGAAGTTGAGAAAAGTGGAATTCAAGTACATACTATCCTTGGATAGCAAGAGTCCCTTGGGTTTGAACTATGAGGAAGAGGTGCATGCACACTTATAATGTTGGAGGTAACTTTTAATGTTGGAGGTAACTTTGGGGAACCAGAGGTAAACTATATTGCTTAGTGAGAATGTGTTAATAACATTTTGCTAAGCTGTAACTGTATTTTTTATATATGTTTTTTTCATAGAACTGTCAGAAGTGGTGCGAGTACCGCCTACAAGTAATGGAGCTAATATACCCTGGGCAGGCTGGTGGGCCTAGGGATAACTAAGAACTGCACATTGGCTATGTTACAGTATTATCAGAGGTGGTATTCTGAATTGATATTTGCGGATAATTGCGAGTGGACACTTCTGTTTGTAAGCCCACTTAGGCATCATTAGATTTTTGGGCCAGGATGCATATAGGTAAAAGCTACTCCTTACACCCTTAGTTATCACAAGCCTTTTTGGGTAAAACCTACTACCTAATTAGATTGTATTCCTTAATCCTTATGCATATTAGTTGCATACATTACCTGTATGACTGCAGACCCACTGCCTGGCCCAACCCCTCTTATTCGGATTGCACATCGTAACACCCAGACCATGTGTAGTGCAGCGCCCTACACTAACTATCCCACTCAAGCTCAACTCTACTTCACATAAATCACCCTACCCTCACATGGTTTAGCCACTTTGATTATGCTGTGCAAGGACCACTGCACCCAGGTGTATGATTCCAACTGTGCCCAAGGGTTAATGTGGAAAACTACTCATGGAAAAAGTTGACATTACAAACCGCACCATAGTTGTGGATTCAACAGCTAATGAATATATGTAAAGGGCTTTGTCTATAATGGAGAGAGGTGTGATGTACATGAGTGAACTGTGTACACACATCAACATCGTTATGTGAGTTTAGGACCCCTTGACCATGTACTCAGCACATGCCGCTGCACTTCTGTACAAGGTATGAAACAACCTTAAAAGTGACAATCATGTTTTGTCACTCTTATCAGACAGATTAAAACACTGACTATACATTAATCAATCAATGAATCAATCAGGGTTCATTTAGAGCACAGCTAATCACCTGTTAGTGTCTCAAGACACTGGTGGGGGGGGTCTGCAGTTCAATTAGAGAGCCAGGTCTTGAGGTCCATCCTGAATTGAGGAAGTGAATGTAAATGCCTGAGATGTAGAGGTAGAGAGTTCCAGAGTTGACAGTCTCTCCAATCAACAGGAAATCACCCTACATGTTACATTGGATGTAGAAGCCCTATATACCAATATCCTCCAAGACGCCACCATCAGGGTCGTTGAAGAAACCCTCAGAACATCCACAACCACCACACCATTACATGTCGATTTCATTATGGAGTACACTGAGATACCCCTCAAGAAAAATTTCTTCAAATACTAAAATCAACTCTATCACCAGATCCAAGGAACATCTCTGGGTAGTACTTTCGCGCCGAGCCTGCCATGTCTATATATGGCCCATTTTTAAGCATTCGGTATATTGATGGAGACCAACCCATACTTAAAGCAGATCAAAGAATGGAAGCGCTATATCAACAACAACTTGTTTTTCTGGCTGGAACGGAAGAACAATTTACTGAATTCCACAACTAGATCAACCTTCAAGATCCTTTCCTCAAGTTTACACTATCAACATCCACCAAGGAACTTCCCATCCTGGATTTACTCATAACACTGGGCAATGGGACCCTGACAACTAAGACATACCAGAAACCTACTGATTGTTACAGTCTACTTCCCTTTAACAGTCACCATCCCAAGGCACTTAGGGAGAATCTTCCCTACAGTCAATTCCTTAGACTGAGAAGGAATTGCAGCAATATGCGTGAATTGAGCTACAGGCAAAAACCCTCAGTCACAACCTCCAGAAAAAGAACTACTACCCAAGCCAAGTTATCAGAAACGCAAGGAAGAGAGCACCCAACAATCACCGCAAGGCCTTGTTAGAAACAAACACCTAAACACAAGATGACACCATGACTCTGGCACATTGTAAACATAGGGGACCTACACTTAGAACGCCCCAGATTTGCATTCAAGAGGACACAGAATCTGGGAGATCTGCTTGTCCATACTAGACCCCAATTGAGACAACATACTGATCAGACCACATCATGGGACCTCCCATCTGTAAAAGCACATTATCCATGTGGAAACTGTAATGTATGCACCTCCACCAGCCAAAGCAAGGAACTCCAATTCGGTGACCTTTAATGGGCTCAACAATTGTAACACAAAAAACTGTATTTACTTAATCAGTTGCCCAAGCAACCTCCTCTACGTGGATATGAATACCATACAAATCAATTCAAATCAAAGACCATAAAAGCTATATCCGCTGCGGCCGCAGCATACAAAAATGAGTGCCCACTTCATAGAACACAAACACACCACAGTCCAACTTCAATGAACCATCCTGTAAGCAAATACGACTTAGAACACTGCTACCTTGTTCCGCAAAGAACAACGATGAGTGTTTAGATTAAGTTGTAACATAGATAGACTAAATGTTGAGGTCCCCTGGATTGAATTACAGGCCTAAACAATATATCACCTTACACCTAGTGACCATACATGCCACAGTAGAGTTACGTACACCTGGCATTGACACGGATCATCATACTCTTTTCTTCCTTCTGATCCTCCGTGCCTATAGTATTTAACATCCATATATTTATCAAATCACACTGCAGCACTTCGCCCCAATACCGTGTGTCCTAATACACTGACATCTCTACATCTCCCATGTCAACTCTTTGACATCATGTTACTGCCATATAGCGCCTTTGAGGACTATATATGCTCGAAGACAATAAGCATGAACGTTAAGAATGATTTTCAATCAACTCTCTCAATGATTACAGGTACCTGCTGTGCCACTCCATTTACCTGCCCACTCACCTACCATCTAGGGCTATATCGCTGATACTACTGACTATCTGTAGGACACCCACAATCCCATTAGATATAAGTTACTTCCATCTCTCATACGAAGCAATACATATTCCAAGATGGTGCTGTGTTTTCAACTTAATTTTGTCTTTAACCTGCACCAGTAACTACCATAGAGGAAGCCTCTCCAAGATGGCGCTTCCCCTCTTCCACCCGGAACGTGCACATGTGACCTCCACGTCAATCACGAGGGATAGTCGGACATACCGGAGTGCCCGCAGTGATTCCTCAACGTAGTGGACCTTGAAAGGAGCAAAAAAGGATCATTTGTAACCGGTCCACTTTACCGACTGGAAGCTTGACCGGAACATTTGCTGTTGCACCTAATGCACGGGCCCCCCCACATAGACCTGCTCCGACCCGGATCTTGCCGATGCTGATCTACGACGACTGCCAAACGGAGTCTGGGCAGACAGCAGAGGAAGGGCTCTGCCTGCTTTTGGTCTCGCTTGGGCACTGGGCTCGATACCTCAGCGACCGCATCCGTCATCGGAGCCAAAAGGGCAGCGGTTTGTTTTTCGGCGCTCGAAATACTCTTCAGTTCAGGATGCCTCCCCCCACACCGACTACTGAGGAGATCGAACTACGCCTCAAAGCTATCTTCGTAGCACTCGGGGGCGATCGGGTCCCCACCCTGTTTAATCATCGTGGAAGTCATCGCGGACTGCAAAGCTGCTCTAAGCTCTCAGGTACCGGAACGGAACAGTCAATGGCGCAGGAACCCTCTCCCGGCTTATGAGGAGCAGCGCAG
This sequence comes from Lissotriton helveticus, assembly GCF_964261635.1. Lineage (NCBI taxonomy): Eukaryota > Metazoa > Chordata > Amphibia > Caudata > Salamandridae > Lissotriton > Lissotriton helveticus. The sequence continues at coordinate 481,875,561 of NC_136067.1, forward strand.
CGGGGGTAAATTTAACTGCGGTACCAGCGGCTCACGAAGGCAGCATTGAGGTAACAGCAGAACGCCTGGTCTGGCTCCAATATCCCCTGTTTTCTCCAGCACGAACAGTGTGAGACTGAGAGTTTATTTAATGCGATTTTATATAGCGCGAACTTTACCTGAAGCTGTCGGAGCGCTTTACATAAGAACCAGTTGCGTTACATAAGGTCTTAGGATTACATGCGTTCAGTGGGAAATGTGAACATTATTTCCCCCTGGACCAAGAGAAATATATACTTGCATCGACTCACGTGGTGTACTACTGGATCATTAATGTTGGATTTTTTTACAACTGATGAACCCTGTTACCTCCTGCGATATGGCTGAACAATGTAAATAGAGACAGGTCGACTCCTTCTTCATTCACTCAGAATGCTAATTAAGACATCTATGTTTGTGAATAGTAAGAGACAGAGGACTACGCAACAGAGTAGCATGGCTCAATGAAAGAGTTATAGGACCACCCCTTTAGTTTCATGGCAGCCATCTTAGTTGGGGCTATGTTTTTCCAAGCTCCCACTTATATGTTTACTCCGCATCGAGCCTCTAATAACCTCAGAAGCAATTTAACGGCGAGTTTCCTGATCGAGCCTGATTTGTCTAGAATCCTGTTTTAGCCAGATTTAGCAGAATTTTACTGATTTTTCAAGATTTTCTGTTTTTTTCCTACTCCCTGTCCTAGACAGATATAGCGGATTGTCTGAACAACAGCAGATTCGTACAGTATGGCCCAAACTTATTAGGATTTCTTTTCCCACCCTCCTTCAGCATGCCTCCTTAGCTATCTTGTATCCAGTAGAGCTTCTCTGCTACTCTTGCCTACCTCGCACCCAGCACGCTTCTATCTACCCACAATCTCCTCCGCAGCGATTGTCGCTTCCACGCCACTCAGCCTGCTACTTCCTACCCACTATCTCCTCGGCAGTGTCTGTACTCCACATCCCGGTCCACATGTAGGACCCTTGTGACCCTACCCTCATCCACCTCCTCAGGGATTGCCCTCCCCCTTCCTCACCAACTCTCCTTCTCCCACCCCTCTCATCGTACCTCGCTCCCCCACGAGGCTCACACACTCTCCTCACATATCTCCTTTTACCGTCTTTCCTATTGTGCTACCCTCATTATGGAAGCCGCAGGCACACATTCCTACAACATCATTTACCCTTCCGACCTCACAAAAAAACCAGCCAAACGATTCAAACAAAATTTTATAAAACGGCACCCGGAAACACTCTTTGCCGACCCTTATTTTTCTACACACAACGGGATCACAACCACAGACCTCATTCTCCACACAAAACGAAGAGCTCAATGGAGGAAAGCTTTCCTCACTTCACTCTCGATCTCCTCTTCGAGGAAAACCGCATATGGCATTCGCTTATACATTTCGCCCTCCCAGCTCTTCCTCGCGACAGCAACCATCACAATTTACAATAACGGTATTATCCTTATCCAAGCCACAGACCTCAATCTTTCTCTCATGGACAACATCTTCCCTACCATCAAAAACCTAGTGTCCCAACCTCATATGGGTTCCCAATTTCTATCTCCCTCTAGTACCATCACACAGGGAGTCTCCTCACCCAACCATCCTGACATCTTAGACCCCCAACCCCTCTGCCCCCTTCCTGCATGTCTTCCCCATCCTCCTCTGGCATCTGACTATTATGCTATCCACACCCAGTCGACCCCTCCTAACCTCACACCCCTCATCTCCCCTACAACCCCACACATTCGTTCTCCCGACACAACCGTCACAGCACTTGTCCCATCATCGGATACTGATCCTTTTCATGACAAGACGATAGCTACCCCCCACCCTAACACCAACATCTCTCTTGTCTCGACTTCTTTGCACTCTTTTGCTACTCCTCCCAAGCTCTCACCCCGTCTTAGCCTCCCCAAGCGAAGCCTGCCTTGCCATATGTCCTGACCTCACAGGAACTTAACAACCACGCATTAACCCCTGAGCTCCCCATGCCCTCATCTGCCCTCACCACTCCTACATTACAGCCAGCCACCCCACCTTCTCAGCCACCTACTCCCTCAAACATCCCATTGGTCTCTGCACCTATACCCTTCAATGACTCTCATCATACGTACTCTCCCCTCAACACCCCCCCTCCGTAGTCTTAAGCTGACACAGGTCTTGTCCTTGCACTACCGTGATGACAACTCGCTACAGGATGAGCACTCCACGCCCCCTACGTCCCTCACCCCACCCACCTTACAACCACCCACCCATTCAACTCTGACCTCTACAGCCACCACTCATCCACCCTCCCACACAATACCACCTTCAACATTAGCCTCACCTGCACTTCTGCAGCCCCCCTCTTGCAGCTCACAGCCTTCTACCCCGGTCACATCTGACCCCGACCTTAGATTTGAAGAAATAATGTTGGCTCTACTCCAGATTAAAAAGGAACTCCAATCTCTCAAGGATCGGATATCCAACCAACCTGGGCATAATTTTCCTCAAAAGCATTTAACCTGAGCTACCGATCACACCATTCAACTCACACCCCTAAGCTCACTCCACCCATTCGGAAGTCAGTTCCTCTCCTCAATACACGTTCTCGTCCTAAGCGTAGCGTCAATACCCTCTCCGAGAGCGATATACGAGCTCTTCTTCAATCTTACGCACCCTTTACCAATAACTGCATTACCGCAACTCAGTTGACCATCCCTACTCTCCACCCTAACCCACTCAGAGTTGCCAGACACAATAATAGAGGGATCGTCGAGAGCAACCTTACACACGTCCATCTCACCCAAGACGCTTTCTGTTCCCTCCTTACCCCCCCGGCTCAAATGCACACTCCTAAACTGTAGATCGGCTTCCAGACATGCTGCTGACATAGCTGAGCTCATCCTTTCACAAGAACTAGACCTGCTATTGTTAACTGAAACCTGGCTAACTGATTCCTCCACACCACTGATGGACATTCTAGTTCCCCCAAACTACGACATCATCAGATTAGACAGAATTGGTAAGATAGGTGGAGGTATAGCCTGTATTTTTTGTAGTGACATCTCTGTAAATAGAGCCACATCCCCGGTCCTCACGCTCTGCGAATACTTCTGCCTAGATCTTAGCAGCATTGGCAAAAAAGCTTGTTCATTGCACATCATCTATCATCCACCAGGTGACAATCTCATTTTCTCGGAACAACTCATGGATATGATTTCAACTACAACGGTATGCAAAATAACCAAATATTCCTCGGCGATTTCAATCTCCACTGGAATGACAACAACGACACAATTGTCAAATGCCTCAGAAGCTTCCTGGATGATCTAGCCCTGACCCAAAGCTGCAATGGCCCTACACATAAGAAAGTTTCAACCCTGGATCTTATAATCTCCAAAACTGATGTTATTCAAATGCAATCAATACAACCTTGCGACTGATCACCACATCATTACCTTCTTTATCAAGGAAACAGTCAAATTTAACTCAGGCCACGAAACCAAAGATCTGGAAAAGAGACTTAAAACAACTCAACACAAACACACTACCCTTCTCAATCTACAACCATCTATTACCTCCTGCTGGCACCACAGACGTGCATGATCTCACCAACCACTACCTTAACTCGATGACTGCAGTAATCAATGAGACTGCCCCTCGTCAACTTAAGAGAGCCTCCACTAAAGACTCAAAACCGTGGTACAATAGCCTACTCAACGAAGACAGACGCTCTCTCGGAGTTGCTGAACGCAATTGGAGATCAGTCCCGACGACTATTCACCTCAAGTTACTAAGGAAAAAGAGAAACGCCTATTACAAGAAGATTCAGCGCACCAAAGCAGACTTTTTCAAACACCAACTCGACCAAGGTAGAAATCGCCCAAAAAAACTATTTGAGCTAATCAAAACTCAATCTAAGGACCCCCCTCGAAGGTTACAAGCCGCCACCCAATTGCAACCCAACTGTAAACAATTCTCTGCCTTCTTCACTCAGAAGACCCTCAACATCGAGAATGATCTCTTAAAGGACCGATTACTCTCTTCTGTGCCACATTCACAAACCCCCCCGTCACCACCAGCTACTACATACCAACCCCCAGATTCATCATGCTCCTCCTTTGCGAGTCCTTAATAGCGATTATTAAGGAATCGCTATTAAAGACTCGCAAAACGGGATGCATGTAGAAATCGCAAAATATATAGCGATTTCTACTGCTTCCTTATTTGCAATTCGCTAATTGCTAATCGCAAATAAGGAAAAGTTTTCGCTATTTACCACGAAGTCAGACTTCGCGGTAAATAGCGGCCCAAAATTGCGATTTCGCAATTCTAAATTGGTTCATGAATTGCATTTAAGGAATCTCAAATAGAGATTCCTTAAATGCAATTCCTCGCAATTTAGCGATTTTAAAATTTGCAATTTTTTGCATTTGGGATGATGAATCCCAAATGCAAAAAAAGCGCTCGCAAAGGGCCAGATTCACAGAATCTGGCCCTTTGCGAGCTGATTTTGCGAGCCGATTTTGCTTCATGAATCTGGTTGTATATCCCTTCAAAGCATGTCCCAAAGAACAATGCCGTCTGGTCGTCCTTTGACACCTACTCGGAAGAGGCTTTAGTAAGATTCTTAATGCCTTGAAACCGTCGGACCACCTCATCGACCCGCTTCCTGCTAACGCTGTTAAAAAACCTAACCCCATGGCGTCTTCCGCTATGGACCAAAATCATCAACAGCTCACTCCAACAAGGATGCATTCCAGATCCCCTCAAAGTCAGCCAAGTCTCATCCATCCTTAAGAAACCAACAGCGGACCCCACGAATCTTAATAACTATCGTCCTATATCCAATATCCCTACCGTGGCCAAACTGCTTGAAAAATGGGTACACCACCAAATAAAAAAACATATCGCTTACTTTGACCTCCTTTACAACAACCAATCAGGCTTCAGAGCAGGGCACAGCACGGAATCAGCCATGACTCACATTATCGATGATGCACATCAAATCCTGGACCAGAACGGCTCATGCCTACTCCTCCTGCTGGACCTATCCTCAGCTTTTGATACGGTCAAACACGAGAGTTTGCTGGATCTGCTCAGACTGAGGATGGGTCTTTCAGGATCTGTGCTAAACTGGTTTACCTCCTTTCTTCATAACCGAACACAACAATTCATGATTAACAACACTCTTTCCAACCCAGTCCCAGTAAGGCTGGGCGTCCCACAAGGATACTTACTTTCCCCGACATTGTTTAACTTGTTCATCGAGCCGCTCACCAAAATCCTTCAAGCGACCAACGTGCAATATCATATGTACGTTGATGATACACAATTGTATCTAAAGATTAACACCTTAGAAGACATTAAACGGCTTAACTCCACACTCATGAACACACAGACATGGTTGGCAGAAAATCATCTCAAACTGAACGCTCTAAAGACTGAATTCCTCCTTGTAGCCCCCCCTGCTAAAATCCCTTTGATGCAAAACTTAATCCAACATCTCACTGCACTCAACGTGCAACCAACTACTGTGGACTCAGCAAAATCACTGGGAATAACTCTGGACAGCAATCTCAGCATGCAGAAACACGTCAGCAATGCTACAAAGGGAACAAACTTCCAGTTAAACATTCTAAGGAAGTTGAAACCATTCTTACCAGCCAACGACTTCAAACAGGCTGTAAAAGCGCTAGTTATCCCCCGTGTGGATTATGGTATTGTCTCTCTTTGCGGCCTCCCAAAAACAACTACAGCCCCCCTTAGAGCATTAATAAACTCTGAAGCAAGACTCATCACCGGCTCGAAATGAAGTTCTCACATCTCCCCTGACCTAAAATCCCTGAATTGGCTTCCGTTCGAAGTAAGAATTCAGCTAAAAATTGCTTGCATGACACATAAGGCCTTACACCACAAGGCACCCAATCTCTGGCGGCTCAAGGTCCTCTAGGGGTGCAAACAACTTTCTTCTGAAACCTCAAAGATTCAATAAAAAAAAACATATAAACGATCCTTCTCTGGGATGGCGCCTAGGATTTGGAATACTCCTCCCCCTGAAACCAGATTGAATTATTCTTTCATATCTTTCAAAAAGGAAGTAAAAGCGATTCTCATGGCAAAATTTACTTGACCACTCTTCCCGGCCCTAAACCCCTTTTCATCCGAGACTCGCTGTTCATGTTCGTGGAACAACTATGATCCCACGCTTTGGCATTTGTACGACTTCTTCTGTGTGTTTTTATTTTATTTATCCTATGCTTGCTTTCTATACTGTGTCTTGCTATTCATTTGGTATAATCATCTTCGTTCATTGTAAAGCGCTCTGATATCCGCAAGGATCTTGTTCGCGCTCTATAAAACCTTCTAAATAAATAAATAAATACCCCTGCGCCCACCACCTCGAGACAACACAAGTAGAGCCGGAGCTGCATTGTGCACTCTTCCGAGGCAGCGAGAGGTCGGGTAGGTTGACAGACCTCCAGTTCCAACGATAACTGTAAGCACAACTACTCCTCTTATGATGGCCCTTGTGGATAGCCGCACAGCATATGTATTGGTAGTACATAACACTGTGACTTTTCGCACAGATTTTGGGGATTCCATTAGCCTTACCTCATGAGAAATTTAGCCCAATTTATATTAGCCATGGCTAAACATCCGCATTAGAGCACAGTGACCTGAGGTCTTGCCAATCAATGGTTCAACCGTGACTAGTTATATGGTGCATGCTTACTATGCAGCACTACCCTACCGTAATATCAACCTTTAACCCCTGGCTGATATTTTTAATACGTTTGGCCCCTGAACCTGATACATTATGTGTTTTTCTGTCTATGTTGATACCTTGACTTCACGCCATGGTTCTAAATGAGATTTGAAATTAAATGAAATTGGGTCTTATAGAGCGCAAACTTAGCCCAAGGGCATCATGGCGTTAAAACTAACTGAGCATAAGGAAGGCAGAAAGAATTAAGCTGCAGACTGAGTGAAAAGCCAAGTCTTCAAGGCCTTACGAAAGAGAAGATGAGAAGAGAAGCCTTAGAGATCATGAGGGAGGGAGTTCCAAAGTTTGGAAACAGCTGAAGAAAAAGATCGACCTCCCCATCTGAAATTACGAAACATTGGCACTATAAGCAGGTTTTTTCCACCGACCTAAGGTTCCTAGGGGGTGTGTAGCGATGTAAAACAGTTTTGATACCCTCTGGGCCAGACCCAAACAAAGCCTTATGGACTAAATATACATTTTTAAAACGAATCCTGTGGTCAATAGGAAGCCAATGCAGCCTAACGAGAAAGGGGGAGATAGACTGAAACCTAGGTAGGTTCATCACAAACCTGGCTCCTGAGTTCTGAACCAGTTGCAGCCACTGAATCAGACCTCTGTTAATGCCCAAATAAAGGGCATTACAGTAATCCAGTCTGGATGTCACCAGTGCAGCCATAGCCTGTTTGCGGGAATCAAGTGAAAGATAAGGTGACATTTTCTTTAACGTTCTAATGATCCTGAAACAGGTGGAAACTGTCCTGCTCACCTGTCGACTCATAGAAAGAGAGTCGTCCACAAAAATACAGAGATTTTTTCCAAATGAGACAGGGCAGGGCATGCGGTAAGCGAGTCAGGCCACCAATCACTAGACCAGATATCAATGTTGCTGCCAAAAATCAAGACCTCAATCTTCTCCCCATTTAGTTTCAGGAAGTTGGAGCTCATCCATGAAGATTTCTTCATGTATACTTATTTTGTTAGTCCTTTGGAGCTTTAGCCCTACACTGTATATCGATAGCCCACTGCATGAATAACTTGTTGTATAATTACAAGAGTTGTCAATATTATGAGCACATAATTGAGCAATGGGGACCGTGGCACCTCTTTTATCGTACCCTTCTGCAAGATTCTCATAATATATTCACTCTCTCTACTTTGTCTCCTTTGTCGCTCCAGATTACTCTACTATAATAAGTGGCACTACGTCCAATTAAGAGGCCACTACACCACTCTAGCACTCACTGTATTTTCATATTGGTCTGGAAAAAGTACAAAGTATCTCCTCCTGAGACCACCAGCTGAGCAAAACATGTTGACCTTCAACATGCCCACTAGGTGCTACCGAGGGCCATTACCACCCTCAAACAGCACAACCTTGGGGCTTTTTACTGATGTCAGAGTGATTATTCTTTATTAAATTCACTAGCCACCCCTTCAGCCATTTCTTAACCTTACATTAGGACATCACTGCCACTCTGAGCGGCACACACCCTTACGGCTTTATCGCTTAAAAGATCACCTCTAAAGTGACACTTCGGGGGACCCAAAGGACATTGCAGTGCCGGCCCTATGAGGAGCAACGCCCAATGATGAAGCATGATATCCTTCGGGGTGTGTGAGGGCACGAAGACAAGGACAAACTGTCCCCAGACACTACAGTTTGAGAACAACTCCAGCCTTTAACTTGCTATTATACTTCTGTCTTAGAGAAACTGTGACTCCCAAGAGCTGGGACTCTAGTTTTCAGGAGCACGTGTCACAGGACCTATATCCTGCTCCTTGCCCCCATCCCTCATTTTTGTGATCACAAGTTATATTTACCTGAAACAACTCTAACTATAACAGCTGAATTTGTATTGTTTTGTGTGTGTTAATTCAGAACGTAGCTATAAAAGTCTCTTTAATCTTCGTTTTTTTGTGTGAATTTCTTAGTTTTAAAAAAAAATGCCTATTCCTAACTACAAAGTCCCTGTAACCTTTGTTTTTTTAGTGACTTTTTATGGATTATTAAATGCGGCGGGGGGTGGTCCTACAGCAAGGCCCTGCAGCCAACCCCCACGTGCTGCCAACTCCCCACAGCACACAGCCTTTGTCCGTGCACAGTGGGGGGTTGCTGAAAGTTGTTTCCCCCATTCTTCTGAGTGCTGTGTCCTTCTTTTGCCTTTTTTACTGCTTTCACCTTCCTTTTCCCTCTGTATTTGTATTTGGCATTTATTAGGCGCATGTATCACCCGTAGGTCTCACAGCGCCGGCAGGTATGAGAAAGGGATTCACTGTGGAGGGCTCGCTACTTTCGGAAAAGTCACATTTTAAGCAGTTTACGAAAGCTTTTGTGATTAGTTACTTCACATAGCTGGATTGGGAGGGAGTTCCATGATTGAGGGCCGAGTTTGGAAAAAGCTCTGTCCCCTGTTCTGACAGTTCGCACTTTAGGAACATTTAAAAGGTGTTTACTAGATGAGCGAAGGGATCGAGCGGTGCATAACGTTTAAGTTTATTTGCTAAATACAAGGGGCCTTTGCCGCTGAGAGTTTTGTGAATTATACAGCAGGTCTTGAAAATAATCCTTTTTTTCACAGGCAGCCAGTGTAGGGGCCCTCAGCGCGGGGATCGAATGGGAGCGAGGGGGGAGGTCAAGAACCACTCTTGCCGCCGTGTTTTGCAGTACCTGAAGTTTGGCTAGGTATGCCTCATTACAGCCAGCCAGTAGTGCATTGCTGTAATCTAAACGGCTAATGATGAGGCCTTGAACAAGGAGCATCCGGGAGGAAAGCGGGATCCATTTAAAGATTTTTTTTAGGGTTCTTAGGATGCCAATGCCAGTGCGTACAATATTATTTATATGCTCAGCCATAGACAGCTTGTCATCAATGAGGAAACCTAAGTTACAAGCAGACTTTTTCGGGGAGGGGCATAGACCCAGGACCGATTGCCACCATTCACTTGTCCAGGCTCTCTGCGCGTTACCAAAGAGGAAGATCTCCGATTTGCTGGCATTCAGTAACAGGTCATTGTTGGTCATCCATTCTTTTACTGAGATCATACAGTTTAGGAATCTGGTTTTGGTGTCATCAGGGTCCGTTCCAATCTTGATCACTAATTGCGTGTCGTCAGCGTACGACACTGTGTCAAACCCATAGCTCCGAATGATTTTTGCTAGAGGGGACATGTAGATATTGAATATTGTGGGGCTCAATGTGGACCCCTGAGGAACACCCTTATCGATATTCTGTTTTTTTGAAGTAAATGAACCAATTTGGACTCTGGAAGACCTGTCAGACAGGTAGCCCTTGATCCACCCCAGGGCCGGACCTCCGACACCAATCTCCGACAGTCGAAACAGTGATAAAGTTGGTGGTTAATCAGTGATTTCATTGTTTTTCCAAACAAAGGTAAAAGAGAGATAGGACGATAGTTGGAAAATTGAGTTGGATCAGCAGAGGGCTTTTTTAGGATAGGACGTATGATGGCTTCTTTCCAGTGTTTGGGAACAGTAGCTTGTGACAAAGACAGGTTAAAGGCATTGGTAAGGAAGGGGAACAAAACTGGAGCAATTTTGGAGGTGATTTGAGCGGATACTGGGTCATCTGGAGAGCCTGATTTGATCTTGCTGAGAGCTAGACCCAACTCTTCCTCCATTATTGAGTGAAATTGCACAAGGGAGGAGGAGGGAGGCATGCTAATTGCATTCGTTCCCTGGGGAGGATTGGTATAAAGCGGAAACTGATTATAGATAATATCTATTTTTTCTTTGAAGTAAACTGATAGATCGTCTACCCACTCTTGAGAGGTGTTGGAGGAGGTTTGGCACGCGGGAGGGTTGGTGAACTCTTTAACTATTTTATAGAGTTCCTTTTGTGAGTCAACGGCTTGGTCTATCCTATTTGATCTATGTAGACTTTATGTAGTTTTTGTAGTTTTGCTTATTTCATTCATTTCATGTGTGACGCCATTTCCGTTCAGCCTTCCGGGCTGTGTTCTTGTCGATTTTTAGATCGGGAGTAAACCAGGGCGAGAGTTTAGCTGGGCATTTGCTAACCTTAACGGGAGCAATAATGTCCAAGGTGTTACTAATTGCAGTCTCCAAATTTTTGGTATATGTGTCAATTTGGGTGGTTTCAGTAACAGAAGGGGTGGAAAAATTAGTTGAGAAAGACTCAATTTGGATACTTTTCCACGGTCGGCATAATTTGATTTCACGTCTCAGGGGAGATTGTCTTTGTATCCCTTGGACCTGAAATTTTATTACTTGGTGGTCTGACCATAAAACCGGAAATTGTTGAACATAGAGAATGAGAGGTGTATTTGAAAACAATAAGTCTAATGCATGGCCAGCAGAGTGTGTGGGACCGGTGACTATTTGACTGAGTCCAAGCGTGCATAGACTGGTGATAAGATCAATAGTATGAGGGTCAGTCACAAGCTCTGCATGGTAGTTGAAATCGCCTAACAGAAAGAAGTTATTAGAGGCAAGAACATGTGGGGCGATAGCTTCAGATAGTTTATTAATAAAGTGAGTTTTGGGGCCCGGCGGGCGGTAAAGAAGAGCTCCTCTCCGAGAGTCTTTATTGGAGAGCTTGATGATGAAGACACAGAGTTCTCCCCAGTCTGACTGTTGGGATTCTATGATGTGAACCTTCAGCTTACTGTTGAAAACAATAGCTAACCCTCCACCTCTTCTATCCTTCCTGTCCCGATTGATTATGCAATAGTCGTATGGAAGGGCAGTGGCTATATCAGGTAGAGAAGCCTCTTGCAAGATGGTGCTTACCCCTCCGCAACAAACGGCACAAGCAGCGGCGGACCAGGGGGGCACGGGGGAAGCCAAATACAGATACAAGGGCAAACAAATTCACATCCATGTAAGTGTGGCAATTTTTAAAAGTAAACAATACAAAATCAATTTAAAAATACGGGCGCTCTATTTCAGCGCAGCTAGCAAGTCTTGTCTCACACAGATGAACTGTGTCTCCGTTTCTGACACACCGCTGCGCGCGTCCGCTCGGCGCCCCTCGTTTTAAGTGCGAGGAGGGTGGGACCACTACAGCAGGGGGTGGAGCGCTGACCTGCATTGTCAGCTGTGATGGGAGGTGGCTGCCTACGTCAGCGAGATGGTGCTTACCCCTCCGCAACAAACAGCACAAGCCGCGGCGGACCAGGGGGCACGGGGAAAGCCAAATACAGATACAAGGGCAAACAAATTCACATCCAAGTAAGTGTGGCAATTTTTAAAAGTAAACAATACAAAATCAATTTAAAAATACGGGCGCTCTATTTCAGCGCAGCTAGCAAGTCTTGTCTCACACAGATGAACTGTGTCTCCGTTTCTGACACACCGCTGCGCGCGTCCGCTCGGCGTCCCTCGTTTTAAGTGCGAGGAGGGTGGGACCACTACAGCAGGGGGTGGAGCGCTGACCTGCATTGTCAGCTGTGATGGGAGGTGGCAGCCTACGTCAGCGAGATGGTGCTTACCCCTCCGCAACAAACAGCACAAGCCGCGGCGGACCAGGGGGCACGGGGGAAGCCAAATACAGATACAAGGGCAAACAAATTCACATCCAAGTAAGTGTGGCAATTTTTAAAAGTAAACAATACAAAATCAATTTAAAAATACGGGCGCTCTATTTCAGCGCAGCTAGCAAGTCTTGTCTCACACAGATGAACTGTGTCTCCATTTCTGACACACCGCTCCTTACACATCTAGCCGAAATAGTGTTTGTAAGGAAAATGAGCGCCATGATTTAACGGTATAACGAGTCAAGTGAAACCTTGGCGTCGCACCGTGAGTAAACAGGTAAGCGCTTTTGCGCTTTGGTAGAACACGTAACCTTTCTTTGACTCGTTTCATTGTTCTAAAGCTCTTATTTTATTGCAGACCCTATTTTGTGTTGGTTCATATTTACCTAGCTTCCCACTTGGTATCTACAAGGTAGGAAACACTATGAACTGTCTGGCATGTTCTTCCAAGCACTCTCCTCACCAAGTTATACTAAGCCAGCATTTTTTTGCACCTTTAAATTGAGCCGGTTTTACACTTCCCTTGTTCACGCACCTCGTTGTTTTTTTAACAGCACGGTCCACTATTTCGTACTCGCACTTCCGTTTCTGCTTACTTACATTGTGTTTATTTTCACGTTACTACCCGTGTACTCTTCTTTTCCTCCTGCACTTAAACCAAGTAACATGCATTCTTTCTTGCACCGCATTCAATACGTTATGTATAGCTCCACGTGTATGACGTTCACCTACATTTGACTTACATCGTTTTAAACTATCACTCTATGGCATGGTTATTTGCCACTATGCCTATCAGACATTTGTAGGGTGCACTCACCAGAAGGCTCCGTTTCTTGATGTTGACTCCAAATCATTCATTTACAGGACACACAATGCATTGGGATTATCCAAGGGATTATCCACACCAGGTGTTGGGACTTTTAGAATAATGTGAAAATGAAGAAAAATCATACTGATGATCTACAACAAACAATAAACAAGATACTTTTGGAATTGATATATCTCTAATTTATATTTGGAACTCCTTTTAATTCTAAACATGTTACTTCAACCACTAATGGAGTGCAACAGAGGGACACTAAGCATTCGCACTTAGTGCTGCATTCATTGTGTACCTACTCCCTTCAGGCCAGAGGGGGATACCTTGTGTGCACCCAAGAAGCTTCATTTCATTCATCTTTGAAGTACTTTGGATTCACCAGTGTGCTTAACTAACCTTTATTTGATCAGGTAGGGGGCCACATGGCCCCCTCCCCTTTAAAAAAAATGCCCTGGAGGATGGGGTCCTCAGGGCTTAACATGCTCAGGGGCATGTGGCTCTCCTCGCCTTTAAAGTACATAGGGCCTTGGGGGTTGTGGTCTCCAGGGTGTAAAAAGGCTAAGGGAGGGGGCCACATGACCTCCTCCCTTTTCAAATATATATGGTCATGAGGAGGGGTTCCCCATGGCCATAATATGCTCAGAGAGAGGGGGCTGTCCTTTAAAAGAGATATGGCCTTCGGGAAAGGAGTCCCAATGGCCTGATGAGGCACATGGCCCCCTCCCCTATAAAAAAGGCCTTGGGGGATGTGGTCCCCAGGGCCAGGCTCTTTGTCAAACCCCCCACCACTTGGTTGAATGCAGGGGTTGGTCGCAGGGCCTGGTGGCATGTTCTCATTAAATATGGTTATTGAATATTGCTTTACGTTTAAGAAAAACTTAGTAGTTCACTGTAAATTCCAAAAGTTAAAGTAAAGTTATAGTTAGGTGAAATGTTCTAGAAAAACTTAACATGTGAAACTCTAAAACTCACTGAAATTCACCAGTTATGGTTATGTTTATCTCAAATACACCTAGCTCGTGTGGCGTGCCCTACGGTAACAATAACATGCACCCTTTCCATGCACTGCTTATTAACCCACATATTACATCACTCATGACATCTTCTATTGCCAATATCACTGCAGTATTTCATGAGAAAACTGTGCCTGGCCAGGGCACAATTTATAGTTACTTTGGGGCACAAGTTCAAGTTACTTGAGATAACTTAAACTATAATTGATGACTTTTTGTGGTTTTTAGAACTGGAAATGTTAAGTTTTTACTGAGCATTTCACCTACATTTCATGTTAACCTTTGCTTTTTAAAGCAAATGTCAAAGATTTTTTTAAACAAAATCAGAACATTTTAAGCACATTTAACTATAATGTTACTTTCCCCTTTCGGTTTTTGCAATTCATTTTTAATGCTGTTTTTTTTTAAAAAAAAGATCTTTTTCTCACACCTAACAATGACTTTACTTTAACATTTGGTTTTGTCTAGTGCATACGGTACACTACACTTATGAAAAAACCAGCGGTAATGTCTCCAGTGACCTTGTGAATGTGTAATTTTGACACTGGGATTGTTCCTCAATCGCCTTCATACAGAAATCAGTGACAAAATGAATCTGTGTTTGTATGAAGAAGAGAACAAACAGTTGAATCTCGATCAAACAAGGGTACTTCCTCCTAATTATATGAAGCAAGCGCTTCTCTGTTTGGTGGCGTTGTCCTCATACTCCTCTTCATCAAGAATGTACTATTAAAATCAGCTGGAAACACGCTCGGTTCCTTTTATATGTTGAGCAGTCCACCAGCCTGGAAAATGGTACTAGCAACATTTTTTTACTTTTAACAAGGATGGTGCATGCCCCCCCCCCTCCCGGAAGCCTATTATGGCCCCAGAGACTCCAACCCCCGGAGCCTTCCTTAAAAATCGGTGGGTGCACCAGTGCCCACCAAGGACACTCACAAACAGCATTCTGAGGGCCATGGGGGGAGCCCAAGGGCCCATGTGGCCAAAGCTGGATCCGCACATTGTGTAGGATCCGGCATTGCTCCCATATAGTGGGAGCAGCTATTTATGCTGCTCCCTCCAGGTGAGAGCAATATCTTGTTCTGTTTACAGAATACTTGTCTGGTCCCAGCTGGTGGGAGCATTTTGAAAGCTCCCTCCTGCTGGGAGCTGACTTTGTGTTTGCTCCCATTTGGTGGAAGTTTTAACATGTTCCCATGAAGCAGGAGCAAACACAAGTTTCCTTACCCATGTAGGTGCAGGCAGGAAAGCTGCTGTGCCCTGGGAGTAGGACAGACCAAGTGAGCTGTCCTGGGGGATAGGGACCCTGGTGGCATTAAAGCCTCAGGGACTGGGGGAACATGACCTACTCCCTTTTTAAAAAAGTGATGGCTCTGAAGAATGGGGTCCCCAGAGACATTTAAAAGCTCTGAGGGGTGGACTGCACATGGCCTACCACCAATTAAATAAATAGCTTGGACCACAGCTGATGGAGTTCCTAGGGCTACATACAGCTCAGGGAGTGGGTTGTGCACCCCCTCCCCAAATGAACTACATCGGGCTTTGGGGATGGAGCCTTGGGACCAAAAAATGCCCAGGGAGGGGTCCAAACACCCCTTCCTCTTAATTAAACAATGCAGCCCCTGGCCACCATTTACTTTCTACTTGCCCCAATCCCACAGGAGTCCTATGGGATCACAGCAAAAATGGCCTATTTTCTTTCTCACTATTTTTTACCCTAAAAGGGGGCTCCCTCTGGGTCTCCCCTGTGAGGGGAAACATTCTTTACCACGCATCAATTACAATGCGGAATGTTACATCGCAGTTTTGACTACGCAAGTCGGTATATCGACTTGCACTGGAGGGCTCTCTAGATTAAGGAATAGTGTAAATTACTATTCCAACACCTTCCCTACTGTACATAGACTGGAGTTGGAATAGTAATTCACACTGTCCGGAAGTCCAGCACCCTCCAGCGCAAGTCGATGTAACACGTTGTATCGTCATACATCCCCTGTGGGGTTTAGGGAAGCAGGGTATCCTACCCTGCCCCTAATATAATTTGTATTAAAAAGTTCAGGACAGGGGTCTAGGTCCCTGTGTTCTGTAATGGCTGTCACAATTTTTTTCCCATTTTGCTGGCAGCCAATCATAGACCGCACTCCTGTGAGAGTCTGAAGCCTGCAGGAACGAGATGCCCAAGAGAAAAAACGATCCCTGGGCCAATCAGAATGCTCTATTTTTTAAAATAGGGGTTGATGGACTCTCAAAGGAGTCCATATAACTCAACCACCCAGATATACAAATATGTTTTAACCAATATTTCTCAAATAAGATTTACAGCAAATTAAAAACAAAAAGTAAAATCTGAGGACCAAAATCTAGCTTCCTTCCAAATTTGGTGTAATTCCGTTAAGCAGTTTTTGCAGTAGAGCTTATGAAAGAAGACTAAGGAAAATGCATCGGGATTTTGTGTTTTGGGAACCCAGTTTGTCTTGGCCCTTGCTTAACTGATCACTCCAAAACTTTCTGTGTACAAACTAGTCAAAAGGTAGGACCTTTTTGGAAGGTTTCATGGAGTGATGGTCAAATGGGGCCAAAGTTATTAGGAATATTTACAATTATAGATATATATTAAGGACTAGGCAACTTTTCAGATGCTGCTCTTTCAACTATTCACTGTGTCTAAGATGTGGTTAAAATGTAAACCAGCTCCACCACTCCCAATTACTTAACCATTAAGCCTATCTTTCTCTGTACACAAATCTTGGATGTCTGTATATTCAGAAACCCTCCAATAATTCTTAACTCTTTCCTCAATCCCACACAAGGTGCAATTGAATCAAGGAAAAGGATCTATGAGACTTCCTCTTCGTAATGATGGACCACAATCTAAACTGCTGTTTGTAGTAACACCAACACAGTGATAGAATTCCTAGATTCCATAAACAAAAGTACTTGGCAATTAATGCAATTGAAAACTTTACATTCACCAGCTATCACAACAAACCGTGATTTTTTTTCAAGGCCAATAAACATTAACCCAAAGAAATGATGATGGTGCAAAAGTATTGTGAGTGTACAGCTTTTAAAAAATGCTGTCTGAAAGCAGCATTGATGGAAGAAATGACAGCTCAATGGAGTTTGAGCATTTTGAGAAACTAACTGGGGCCATTGTCTTATGGTAAAGGACTGGCCACAGGCTGACCTGCTTTGGGAGCAGGCTACAGTCCTCAAAATCTCTCTCAGAAAATAAATTTGGGATAGCGAGATTAAAAAGGGAAGGCCTCAGCAGATTACCTATTTAGAAAATAGTGAGGAAATGGGTAGATTCTATCATTTATGGTAAGAGATAGATCCAGCTCAAATAGTATTTGACTGATTAGAGACAAGAACAGGTCCTTAATTACCGAGTCAGCGCAATCTGCAAAGTCAGCATCTTGAGTATATGCCTACTCTCACTCAGCAGTCTGAGTTGGAAGCACTTATCTCCCTCAGGGAGGTTAACAATGCCATTGCTCTTTGGCCTGGGGAAGGAATCTGATCCTGATCAGATTACTTTTGAGTTTTATATTACTTTCTTGCAGAATCTGGCACCAGTGCTGAGGGACTTATTTAAATCTTTCAATCTGTCAGAAAGGGTTCCTGCGTCTTGGAGGGAGACAAACATTGTTATCTTCCCTAAAAAGGGGAAAGAACCTACACTCTACATTTTGTTAATCAATACTGATTCCAAGATTTACCCACATATTATTGCTAATTGTTTCTCTGTTATCATTGAAGATTTGGTGGACCCGAATCAGCAAGATTTTATTCCCGGACAGGATACAACATTTCATGTTGATATGGTTATCACGGCTCTGGATGTAGCATTGGTCAGGGTGGGCCAATTGGTTTGAAATGTTTGATTGCGAAGAAGACCTTTGCTAGGATCTCCTGGCCCTTCTTTTGGGGAGTCATGGAGGACGTAGGCTTAAGCCCAGATTTCATTTCAAGGGTCAAGCATCTTTGTTTGGGCCCCACAGCAGGGATATTTTGTGCAGTGGAAAAATCACATTCTATTTCTGTACTCCGCTGGATTAGGCAGGGTTGTCCTTTTTCACCCTCACTTGTTTGCTCTTCATATCGAACCATTTATCCAGTCTCTCAAACCAATGGTAGAGATACAACCCCTAAAACTTCATTACTTTGAAGTGAAAATCCTGGCTTACCCAGCTGACATAGTCATCCTGACTCCTGCCCCGATCAGTGGTCTACGTGAAGTTGTGGAAGCGGCACTCTTATTTGGAGAGGTCGCAGGTTACAAGATTAATTAGAAAAAGACCCAGATTCTATGTAGTGTGGCTCTTCCTGTCTAGGATAGGAGGTGGGTTCAGTCTTTGGTACTTCTGGAGGCTACCCAATCTGTCAACACTTTGGAGACTTTAGAAAACAACAATGGCAAGTTGTTCAAACATTCAGCGGAGGTGTTCCTTAAGTGTAAGCATTTACATTTGGGGCTCATCGGCCACTGCAACTTCATCAAAATGATTATCTTTTCTTAATATCTTTACTTTTTCTGTTGGATTCCACTTTTCTTACCAGTTGTCTTCTTTGAGAAAGTGGAGTCATTATGGCAGAAGATTATTTGGTCATCTTGGAAGCCTCACTGTAAGATTCAGTTCTAAGGCTAGGCTAAGGAGGATGTGTGGTCTCACTCAGATTGTATTTCCTGGCATCGTTTTTTTCACAACTACGGTTGGTGCTAGGCTGGGGGCACTGGCCTTTGGGCCATATGTTTATCAAGTTCATCCCCATGGGGGATGTGGTCATCCCCGGAATGGGCATTGTGGACACAATATACTTCAAGCTAACTCAGTTCAAGCCTCTAAACTTGTTTTTATATTATTTGGGGTTCCTTTAAGAGAACCTTCTTCAGCATTTCCTCATTCAATCAGCTTACACAATTGGGCTAAAACCCCAATCTTCCAGATTGTATTCATGAGGGGTTCAGGGAGTCTTGGGAAAAGGTCAATCTCTTGACCCTTGGCCAATTATTCGATGGTGAGGTTCTATTCCCATATGGTAACCTACATCAGCAGGTCCCTCTCCCACTAACAGTCTTTTATAGATACATACAGATGTGTCTTTTATTTTTTTATTTTGAAAGAAGAGGACCTGTGCTGTATGAACAATCCCTGCCTTGACCTCATCAGGAATGCTTGGTCTAAGACAAACATCGATCTGGTCTATGAGTCAATCTACTTATCATCTCATGATCAGTGGGATGCTTTTCAGATGAGGGCTGCTAAGTGGAGTGCTCAATTCAATATGGAAGTCACTTGTGCCGATCTCAGTCATAGTAGCATGTTGTTTCATTCAGTTTCGAATGTATCTCATATTAAAGTGCATTATCTTATATGTATTAATGATTGGTATTACACCCTGCATCGTCTTTTTACTCTGAACCTTTGGCAGGATGACCGCTGCTTTGGTAGTGGACTCATGGGAGCTGACTCTGTTCATGTTTTCACTTCCTGTCCAGGACTTTTAAGGCTTTTTTGGGAATGTGTCTTTGGTAAATTAGCAGGCATCTTTAAGTTGACAACTGTGGTGGATCCGATGTTGATCATGTTGGGTCATTCAACAGGCATTCTGGGTTTATCTATCTGGGCATTACTTCTTCTCTTTCACACTAGGTAGACTTGTTCTGGCATAATTCTGGCTCTCTAGTGAGGCCCGCGGTCCTTCGATCTGGTGGCATGAATTCTTGAATTTAGGGCGGCCTAAGATGGTGCTAATACAGAACAACTACTGGAGAAAAAGGTTAGACTGGATCTGGGATTCTGTGCGGGGTTGTTAGTAATTGGTGGCTGCTTCTCAGAACTAGTGCACTTAGACTTTAGTTTTTTAGGTGCTTTTTTCTGTGTATCTGTGCTTCTTCTCCCCCACTTATCCATTTTTTTTTGTTTACTTTCATGCTTTTTCTGTCTGATTTTTAGTTTTACTATAATATGTATGATATTATTTGACAATTTTTGTTCGTTTAGGCTGCTCTTTTAATTTTTCTTTGCCTAGTAAGATTTTATCTGCCCCTCTATGCTCGGGTTCTGCTATGTAAAACCCAATAAAATTATTTAAAAAATTAAAACAACCCAAAGGATTTATGATGGTGCAAACGTATTGTGAGTTCACAGATTTTGTGGCATTTGAAAGTCCTACACTGTCAACTCTTGTCTCATTCACAACTCCCATTCCTTTTATGGCCATTGTTAAGAGTGGCCTGGAGTGTTTGGTGAGATCCTAATTTACCAGGTAAAGTCTGAAATGGATGTATAAGGAATTTGTGGGGTGCAATAAGTATCGCCTATTACGAGTTTAGCCCTCGAATTGTAGATTTGTATTTAATAAACATTGGGCACGCATACACGTATTCAGAAAGTGATGTTTTGGGTAGAAATTAATTGCAAACTGTTATCTACTCATTTATGTATACTTTTGTAAGATTGAGTGGTTGTTAAATCTGCTAACAGTTATACTGTGATGAAAAAAAGATTATTAGACTGTACTGTGTTGCTCATATAATCCATGACTATCATATATAAAATAGTATAATTCTATCATAAATATACAAATTGCCAAGACCATAGAACTACAGAATATTAACATTGTTGGTTATGTTGCAGTTCTACAAGCATCAAGTGGAACCTATAGCACATCTTCAACAGAGTGCAAAGTGACGAAACATGGGGTAGTTAATCAGGTCATAGGGAAAAGTGTTAGTGAACATATATTTGAGGTACTCATTTTTGTGTGTTTAGGTTTAACAAATTATCAGTTCCATATCAAAGTACAGAGAGTCGAATACAAAGAGAAGTGGTTGAAGTATTTCCTTTCACTATTACAGTTAACCATAGTGCCTGTAAGGTCAAGTTGCTGAAGTCTTATTTTTGCTTTGTACATTGATGCAGGCATCTTTGATCAACAGCCATGATGAGTCAAAGTGGGGAAGTTTGGTGTCTCTATTTTCTCTCTTATCCTATAAGCCTTTCATCATTTTTACCACTAGTCTTTATATTCCTGTGAATGTGGTCACTGTCTGAGGCAGTGGGAGACAAAGCAGTGCATCACACCCTTTCGATTTCGCACACTTTCAGTGCATCCTGACATCATTCATATGCTCATTCATCCACCCAACCATTGACTCATCACAATATCCACCCACTCATTTATTACTCTAGCGCACACATGAACTCACTAATCAATTAAGAATCACTTTTTTTTTTCCAAACACCATACGTGGCCCAAAACATCAGGAAAGTTAAGGAGTAAATCAAAATCTAAGGCAGTTGTGGGTTCCTCCAAGTTTAAAATAAAAACAGTGCAAAAAAATGAACAGGGAACCCAAAGTAGATTTGAGGAAAAGAAACAAAATAAATGACACTTTCTTCAGGTGCTGGCAGAAGAGGTACAATTGTCATATGTCAGATACAACCTTAACATGGCATCTCCACCCTTTGTCAGGTATCTCTTTTATATACCAAGGATTGTATAAATTACATTTGAATGCCAAGGGATGCCATCACATGGTAATGATCACTTCAATATGGTAAAGATCACTCTGATAGGGCAGCGTGTTTTCTCAGACCACCAGAAGCTAGATCTGTTCTAGTGTAATCCCATACTTGCCATAATATGCATCCAAGCAAGGCCAATGATCGGTATCAGATGCTAGGCATTGTGATCATATGGTTGGTTTCACTATATATGCCGGGGATCAAAAACAGATTTTTAATTCACTATCATATGTTACCGCAGTTGCCAGGCTGCAGTTACTGAACACACAGGAAATGTGCTCTGGGTTTTCCTTTCTCACTGCACAATTCCTGGTTCACACCCTCACCTTCAGCAAGTTCAATTTCTACAATAGGCGTTGAGTCAGCCCCTCACGTTATGCTCTTATTTCCCATCAAAATAACAACCCTCTCCACCAAAAAGTCGCAGGTAGTGTACGCAGTCTTTGTCGACTTTACGACCGCCTTCGACAGGGTTGACCGAGACAAGCTTTGGACAAGCTTTGGATCAAACTGCAGAAAATGGGAATCCCACAAAATCTATCTCCATCTAATAGCATCACTGTACTCTGGGACATGGTGCCAAGTCCAAATGGGGAGGGAGAAGGGTCTTACCTGCCCAATATCAACTCCAAACGGCCTGCGTCAAGGGTGCCTTTTAGCTCCCTTATTGTTTTCTCTATACTTGAGCGACCTACCGGAAAACCTTAAGCAGGTCAATAACTTCCCACCTAAGATTGCATCGATTAAAATCCACTGTTTGATGTACGCAGACGATGTAGTAATCCTAGATCTGACTCCATTTGGTCTCCAAAGAAATCTGCTGGCACTCACCAAATACACCGAAGAAAACTATTTCATTCCAAACGTTACCAAAACAAAAATTGTCCCATTCACAGGAAAGAAAAGCTACGTCAAACATAATTGGACACCAGGGGGAAAACTATTGGAAATTGTTAAAGAATATATATATCTTGGGAGTATTTTTACTCAGTCCCTGCACAATCAGCCTCACTTGCAAAACATGGGTAGAAAAGCTGACGTCCACTTAGGGGCCCTCCAAAGACTTTATTTCTCCACCGGTCAAAGACACTTCTCTTCTCTGTTACTGGTATATAGTTCTAAAATCCCTGCCATTTTATCATATGCAATAGAACATATTCCAATAAATGAATGGAAACAAATCGACATCAAAGAAGGGAAAGTCCTTTGGAAATTAACTAGGATGCCGCAAGCTGTGCCGGTCCAAGCTCTTCAGCTGGAATTATCGTTAGTCAGCTCCTTCGCCAGAGGGATCACAAATATAATTAGATGGGCATATAACCTGGTTCATGCCGACCAAGGATCTTTAGGAGCACTGTTAAAAATTGAGACACTTGAGCAAGATTCCCGGAAGTATGTGTTTTGTAAAAAGCTATCTAATGCTTTTAAATTATCAAGTGTTACATTGGACATGTTAAAATCTTGGTCAACAGCCCAATTGAAACTTTGCCTAAAGCACCTAACCCCAAGGCTAAGCATGAAGCGTGACATCCAACATTGTTCCGATCTTTCAACGTATAAACAGTACGCGGACACAATAGTCTTCAAAAAAATGCAACAACATATCCTTTTCAATTTAAACCACGGAGTTAGGCAAAGCACCATTTTAGTACGGCTTGGGATACCACCCCTGAAATCACACACTTTTAAGTGGTTGCCAAAAGAAAGAGGGTCTAATCTCTGTGACTTATGTAAAGGCGGGGGGCAAGATTTGGAACACGTCCTTTTTGCCTGTCCAAACAAGTCTGTTGTAGCAGCCAGGACTAGATACATTACACCGACCAAAACAAAATGTAATATAAACTCTTTCCAGAATCTGATTTCCCTCTGCAAAGATCCACCTAATGAATTTGTGTGTATTAATATGTACAACTTTTTAAAATCATTTTTAAATTTATATTAGATTGATAATTGTATCTGTATAAGTGTATTTTTTATTGTTAAAAATGTGTTGTTCTCGGAAGAGAACTGAATCAAATAAATTATTTCATTTCATTTCATTTCAACAACCCTCTCAAATACACCCTTTTTAACTGTCTAATCTATTCTTAATTCTTCATACACCTATCAGTTCAGCAGATTATGGGCAAACACTGGACACTTTTTAACCTCCTGATCATTGTCATCAGGTCAGTTTATTTCGATGTACCTTCATGTGTGTACCACCCTTTTGCCTGATATGTTTCTCCTACATGAACAATACAATCTGCAAACCTCAGTAACTTTTGCCTCAACAAACCATTCTTCACACCATCTAAGTTCAGGGTATTAGAACTACTTGAATACCTCCTCTGGCACATCTGCCCCAGTGAACTGTTGTCTGAATATTCCATTCAGTAATGTAAGTGCTTCTATGAGACCCAACATTATAACTGAGGGCCTGCAGTAATAAAGCTCACCAGTGACCACCAAATTTCCTCCAGACCTCAGCAAGTTGTATTTTAATTTACATATCGTGCACTGTCATTGTCTTTCCACTGCCTAATTAAACTATAAAGGATTATCACAACAGTATAGAGAACATTTGTAGTTGCAATGCTTAATTATTAAATAAAAACAATTTAATTTTAAAGATCCCATTAATGTGTAAGGCATAAGCATAATGTGAAGGATTGCCATCATAGGTTAGGTATCACTAATATATTTAAAAATATGCTGTGGTTTGCCATCATTTGCCACAGATCACAATTCTGTGCCAGGGATCACCATCATATGTGTGACATCATCATCTCAGTAACATTCACATATACAGTCATCAGCAGGCATTCACAAACATGCAAACGCTAAGAGATATACATACACAAACTCACAGATACAGGCACCTAAGCACAAGGAAAAGCAGGAGTAGGCAGACCAACTCAAGCACAAGGAAGAAATTTCATCTCTGGCACGTTGGGGGTAGAGCTGACACCTACCACAGTAGAACTTCCAAGGCACTGGCCCATCTCACACACAAAGGACTTCACACTAGCCTATTGTTACCCAAGACAATCTGGTACCAGGGAGTGGAGGCTGGAATTTCCAGACACATATGTTGAGGGGAAACTCTAGAAGTTACTCCCACTTCAAAGTGGGCACCAGGTATAAAAAGGTGACCCATAGACCTACTCTGCAGTGGACTTCTGGACTGTGGATACTACAGAAGAATGACTCCCCTGCTGTTTTCCTGCTGAGGGCCTGCCATGCTGTCTGAGAAAGAAGGGTGACCCTTCACACTTCATCCCAGGCTGAAGTGACTCTAAGGGTCATTTGACTGAACTTCTGTTCTGAGCTACTGAGACACAAAAAATTCCAGAGGCCTTTCTGCAACTGCCTAGCTGACATACTGCAACTGGACCTGCATGGACCTGCAGCTGAGCCTACCTTAGCCCAGCTGGCCTCTGCTGGAGTGAATTTCTGATTCCCAAGAGGAGCATCCCAGGTCCTACAACCTTGTTGTAGCATCAGTTGATCTCCTACTTGAAAAAATGAAAAATCAAGAGGTTTGGGTTCTTCGCAACCACAAATGGAATCATTCATACTAAGATCTTCCCTCCCATGGTGACCACCTACACAAAGCTCCAGTGACCCTGACTTTTTGCTCTACAACTACTACCAACAGCTGCTGACGATGAAAGATCTCCTCTTTGTGCTATAGCATTTACTGCCAACATGAATCTTCAGCCATGAACGTTTACAACGCCCAACAGGATCTTCGTACAACAGCAATGACTATCCCTTTGCCAGGCCTGCTATTCATGGTATAAAAACAACCATTCACGCCACTCTTCCTGCTACTCCTGAACTCCTCCACCGCAAACTGGGCTCTTCCGGCTCGACTTTAGGAAGGAACTTTTTCAGTAGGACTAACCTGGTCCCTATATCTGGCCTGCACTCCATTGCGGTTGGTCTAAACTGAACTGTTTTCACATGGCCAGATTGCTCTCAGTTGCACTTTGTGCTTTTAGGTGCTATACTTACCCTGTAATTTTCAAATTGAATATCTCCAGTTCTACTGATTGGACGTTTGTCATTTTGGTGTAAAATAATGTATTAAATTGAGCTCTATTTTCTAAATTGGTGTGTGATTTTTCTTGTGTTTTGTTTTTACTTGATTGCTGTTTGAGTGCTGCTTAATTACTTTACAGATGGCCTCTAAGTTAAGCCTGACAGCTTATGTGCCAATCTACCAGAGAGAAAAGCACAGGTTAATTTAGTGACTCTTTGTGGTTCACCCTGACAAAGATTATGGCTGTTACTTGAGAAAGACTCACTCCCCCCTAAACCAACAACCCAATCAATTTCTCAGAGCCATCATGAAGCAAAATGTGCTTGCTACATATTTTGATGTATATCTTTTATATGCTGATTCATGTGATCTTCATTTCTGTTAATGAGAAAACAAATAGAGGATGGATGGAATGCTTGAAAAAAATAAGCCACTGATAATTACTTTAGATCACACCCCAGTCCACTGTTTTCTTCAAACTATGCCCAAAACTGCATCATGCGGTACGTTGAGGCTTAAGGGACGATTAGGATGTTGGGCGGATGGCAATCGCCCGCTTGGCGGTCGCGATCCTCCCTACATCCTTCACCCGCCCGCCACCCATTTCCCCTCCGCCAACCGTCGATCGGGCGGAAAAGGGGCTATATATGGTGGCGGTGTCTGCTAGACACCGCCATTCATATTAGCATGGGCAGCGGAGCATGGCTTTCCATGGCGGGGACCCCGCCATGGAAAGCCATGCGGAGTCTGCTTTTGGGGGCCAGTTGCGGGCCCCCAGGGTTTTGGGGGTTGGGGTTGTGGTTGCACATGGGGATAACCATATGCTTTATCATGGACATGGTGGCAGGCACCTTGTGGTGCCTGTCACCTTGTGCATGACAATGCACACAGTGCATTCCCAGCATTGTGGCGGGCGGTGCTCTGAGCACCGCCCGCCACAATGCTGGTAATGGAGGATGGTACCACTGCGGTGGCATCCTAATTGCAGGTGCGGGACCGCCGCACCATTGGCGGCCAGTCCCAGCACCGCAAGGGTGGTCCACCCGCCATCCTAATCGGTCCTTAGTCTCAAACTGCAGAGTTGAGAGCCAACAAAGCATAGCATATCTGGTGTTAATTTTGTTCCATTGCAGAGGGGAAGTGACACAGCAGTTCAGATTGAACTGTGCCTTTTGGAGCACGACTAGGACTTACTCACACATAGTTAGTTCATGCCTCCAATGGCACACTGAGCAAAAACGTGTTGTTTGGTCGGAATGTGGCCAGAGCCGTTGCCAGTGGATGTATGTTCTTCAAGTGTCGAATCTATCATTTTTTCTCCATGAGAGAATGCCTAGACATGTATCTCTGAGCTCGGTGTGCTGCGGAACTAAAGCTACACCAAGATGATGCAGGCCAACAAAGCTAAAACAAGGCCAAAACATGTCTGAGGTTTAATGTAGCCTTGTGGCTTGGATTGTATAATCTCTTTGGAGGCGAAGGCAAGACTGACATGCTTAGGATTGTTCCCTTTCCGCAATGGTACTGTGAGCACAAAATGGTGAACTGGAATATTTCTTAGAGTAATCACTATTGGCTGAGAATAATTAAGCTACTCAAAAGTTTAATGTTCCACATTTCTGCAAATGGCTCAATGCATGAGTTATGTCACATTATCCTTGTACTTGTTTATTTGTGTTCGGTCATTTGTGCTAACAGGCTGTCAATAATAAGCGTCTGGAACAATAGGCCACGAATACAGCCGCTAGCATGTCATACAACAAAAGTCATCTATTAATAGGCTTCACTGCTCACGTGTCAACTGCCATGCCAGAGAAAAATATATTAGATGCCGACATTAACTAATTATATCGTATTACTAGCTGAGGCACGTGGGGATTTGCTATTCAGGAAGCTTAGCATAGTCTGAAAAACAATCTATTACAGCTTGATTAAAACACATTTGGCTATGTAGGGCATTTAAGCAAGTAGGCGATATAGGTCATTTTTTTTTATCAATGCCAATTGAAATAGCTGTATCTCTGAAAACCACCCACAGACAGCAAACAAGTACTTTCCTATGCCCTCCAAGCAAAGAAATCCCTGTGATCTTCATGTAGGACAGCCGGTCAGACCAATAAAAGCGAATATTCTCATGTGGCCTAAAAAAGGTCGACGTGGCTTTCCACACAAACGGGGCCAGAAATAGTATGAAAGTTACCGACCATCTGAATTGCTTGGCACTGGGGAAAACGTTTCTAAAAGCGACCAGGCTGGACTGACACAATAGGTATTTTTGACCTGTACTTGCAGATCCTCGAGGGAGTATTTCTGTCTAAAACTGCACAGTATCAGTTTGTGGGGGAATGTGCTTCTGAGCAATTTTCCCTTCTGACAAGGGCTGTAAAGTCTTGCAACGTGCAGTGACATACTGCATACAAATAATTGGCAATATATACCACAACGGCACTTTAATTAAGACCAAAACAGAGCGTTCATAAATTCTGCAGGCCTTTTGAAGGCAAGGGAAACCCGTGCTATCCAAACTAATTTATTGCTATACTGCCAGGTTCTAAGCTGGGCTCGTTAGCTGCAGGACTGAAAATGGCATAATAGCCACACAGATGAATGGTGACTTTGTGATCAAAGGTTTGTTACAACGACTGATGGGAAGTCACACGCCTCGACTTTAGCTGATGCGAGGTCCGATTTCCTATTTCTGTGGGTGCTTTTGCTCGTGATCTGTCATCCTGTAACGGTGCATACCTATTGAACTCACCATAAGTTTACAAAAAGCAACAACAAATGTAGTTCAACACTTACATAAAAATCATCATGTTTTTTGGCCCTATCTGAAAGTTTATTAAATAAAATGGATTCCACTGTACGGCAACAGGAACAACTTCACATGCATACACGTTATTTAGCGACCTTGTCACCTGTGTTTTTTATTGCTTGCTCTCCTTTACAGGCAATGTATCTACTAAAGTCTGTTAGTGGCCAATTTTGTATTAGTAAACTTACATGTTGACTGGATACAAGCCCTAAAAAATAGGAGGAGAAAATTAGCATATGCAATTGTTAGAAATGGGTGTCTATAGTTAGCAAGGTGCTTGCACATTAGTCCAGGTAGGGACCCTTCTACCTAGTCAGGGTAAGGGGGATACACTTCTACAATAACCCCTGTTCACCCCCTTGGTAGCTTGGCACTAGCAGACAGGCCTATCACAGAGGCAGTGTGTAAAGTATTTGCACATTGAAAACACTACAAAAGGACACCACACCAGTTTAGAAAAATATATATTTTTTTATATATCCAAAACAAGACCAAAACGACAAAAGTCCAACATACAGTACTTTAAAAATAGGCACTTTGCAAGAATACTTGAAAAACACAGTTGCTTGTAGTCTCTAGCTCCAACCAGTGCTACCGCTGTGCTGTAAACAACAGAATCCAACAGTTCTGTCTGACTGCGTCAGTCAGGGATGTCAAAAGACTCGTAAACAGTACCTTTTGTGTTACGACTGACATGTTGGTGCAGGCAGGTAGTGGCAACCATCACGGTTGCTTTGTGAGGCAGAATTTTGCGGTTTGCAGTGCCCTCAAGTCGTAGTGCAGGCAGCGGCTCGTTCACGGTCGTCCAGCAGCGTCGGTAAGACCAGGGCTACGGTGCGGAGTGAAGGTGGTGCTTGTTGCGGTGCTGACAGATCTTGGTGCAGGCAACAGAGCCGGCTGCGGAAAGTAGTCATTGGTCTGTCTGGACTGTGGTGTGGGACGGGGTGGTGTGTCGTGTGACTTACGAGTGGTGTACCTCAGCCATGATGTGGTCACGGCAGCGTGCAGCAACACCGTTGGTGAGACCAGGGCGGCGGAGTGAAGTAAGTGGTGCAGAGTGTGGTGCCCACAGGTCACAGTGCAAGCTGCGGCTGGGTGGCAGCGGTCGTTGTCATCGGTGATCCAAGGTTGCGGTGCGAGATGTGCCGGTGCCCTCTGTGGTGCCTTCAGGACACAGAGCCCTTGACGGAGTTGGTGACAGAGTTGGTTGCTTTTTCCTTCTCTGTGGTAACTGAAACAGCGGTTCCAGAAGCAGCACCCAGAGGTTGGTGAAGTCTTTGCAGTCCCTGAGACTTCAAAACAGGAGGCAAGCTCTACTTCAAGCCCTTGGAGATACTCAGCACAAATAAAGAAAGTTCAGTCCAGTCCTTTCACTGCCCATGGCAGAAGCAGCAACTGCAGGCCAACTCAACAAAGCAACAAAACAGCAAAGGGGAAGTACTTCCTGGCAGCTCTTCCAGCTCTTCTTCTTGCCATATTCCTTGATTCATGTGAGTTCTCGGACGTCTTCAATCTCCCTGAGATTTCCAACAGGAGGCAAGCTCTACTTCAAGCCCTTGGAGAAAACTCTAACAGCAGGATGATGAAAGTACAATCCAGTCCTTTCCCTGCTCAAGACATAAGCAGTAAGCAGCAGGGCAACACAGCACAGCATGCAGCAAAGTGCCAATGCTTCTTGACAGCTTTTCCAGCTCTCCTTCCTGGCAGGTTCCTTAGTTCAGCAGTAGTCTAAAGTTCTGGGGTCTGGACCCCACTT
The DNA here is from genome assembly GCF_964261635.1 of Lissotriton helveticus. Lineage (NCBI taxonomy): Eukaryota > Metazoa > Chordata > Amphibia > Caudata > Salamandridae > Lissotriton > Lissotriton helveticus. The sequence goes on from NC_136067.1 coordinate 481,905,826, forward strand.
TTTGTAGCACATATTTCTTTTTTCTCTGGTGGCAGAGAAACTCTTTACCCAGCCAAAACCAGTTCTGTCCTCTCTGGTGCAACTTCCTGGCTTGAGCCGGGGACTGCATTGTCCAAGACAGACAGGGCCTATTCAGGAGCAAGGGAAATCTCCTCCCACCACCATGAATGCAGACCAGGCCTATTCAGGTACTAGTGAAAAGGTCTCCGACTACTCTGAATGAAGCCCAGGTTTATTCAGCCCAGCCCTGACTCATTCATCAAAGGCAAGACACACATCACCCCCCCAGTGGCCATCTGAGAGAATACACCTCCCCAGCCCCTGTCAATCCAAAGCTAGACAGTCAATCCACAAACCCAGAAAAGGCACACAGGATGGCTAAGCAAGAAAATACCCAAAAGTAGTATTTTCAAACAAATGTTATAACAATCATCTTTACTACAAGATGCATTGTTATATTCTGAGTTCAAGCATACTAAACTCCATATTTCTATCTTGTTCCAATGGGAAGGTATATTTGTAAGCTGTTATAAATAAATTCCCATTCTATTCTATGGGACAGATAGCCTTTCAATAGTGAAAAACGAAATGAAGTGTAATTCACTACCAGGGCATGCCACTCACACCAGTGTATGTCCTTCCTTTAACATACACAGCGCCCTGCCCACGGGGGTACCTTCGGCCTACCTTTAGGGGTGACATATGTAAGAAAAGGGAAGATTAGGGCCTGGCAAGTGGGTGCACTTGCCAGGTCAACTTGGCAGTTACAAACTGCGCACAGACACCGGAGTGGCAGGTCTGAGATACTTTACAGGGTTACTTTTGTGGGTGGCACAATCAGTGACTCTTGCAGCAAAACGTACGATGCCTATCTTTCGAGAATACACATCTAAATCTCTCTGTATTTACTTGCATTTATTGTATGGGTATCTCTATGCAGAATTCTTGTATATTTGTTTTGTTTTTGCGCCCCTCCTTGTGGCTGTACATACTTCCTCAGGTGTCACTTGCGTGATTCACTATTTCACGAGCACTTGTACACAGTATTACACAGGTTACATGCCATTGAATGTAACACAGTGCTTTTCATGTTTTCAAAATATATGAAGTAATATATACAACAAACTCAAGTTGTCATTCTGAATCATTTGTCTCCCTGTTCACCCCCTGTGCTCCGAGTAGTTAATTGTGCTCCTGACAAAATTGACTTTTAATTTACACCCCAAGAGACACTGTTCTATGTTACGCAGGGCCTTATAGTAGCATTATATTTACGGGCCCTGGCAATCTCAGTGCACTTTACTAGGGACTTACCAGTAAATCAAATATGCCAATCATGGGAACACCAATCCATAATACAATATACACTATACACAGAGAGCATATGCTCTTCAGCACTGAATAGCAGTGGTATAGTGCCCAGAGTCATAAAACCATCGAAAACATGGTCAAAAAGAGGAGGCCAAGAAGGAACAAGTGTTGCATGGCTAAACACTTATAAGGTCCCAAAGGCGAGACCTATTGGCTATGCCAATGCTTGTTCAATATTATATACAAGCCATAGTTGCTGCTTATTTACCTTATGTAACTAAAAGCCATTGACAAAGCCAATGGTCGTGACTTGTTGTAGGTATGATGTTACTTATTGTATCATATATCTGGATGCAGTGACCGAAACAGCAAAATACAAATCGGGTGGCACACTATGCCAAGCACAGATTTTTAGCTTAAGTTTGTAAGCCACGCCCCCAATTACATTATCCACGCACCTTTGAGAGACCCCATCCCCCAGTTTTTTCATCCCAATAAAAGCCCTGGGTACAGGTGTGAATAGTAAGACTCCCACCAGCAAAATCGGTTGGTTGTGTGGGCACTTTAAGATGCGAAGCAATCTAAGGCCTGATGTCTAAGCTACGTGCACTTAATACCGCCATGAAGCTCTTGGGCCAGGCGGGTGAACACGCGTAAGTACGCCAGTCAGTTTACATAGGGAAGCAGGTAATGCACGCAAGACCGAATTAACAGATTGCGGCTCATCCTCGGATACCTTTTGCAGAGTTATTAGTTTCATGTCTATTGAATACCATTTGCAAGCTTGAGATAGTGGCAGAGAAATCCACCAGGAAGGGCAGGGCTGCGGATTACGTCACTACAATTACAGGGGGCCTGGAAATTGATAATTTAAGGCCATGTCAGGGCTAGACCTGGCGGGCGTCTCCTCCACAGTGGTTCACGCCGTTCCCTCCATATTTAAACTGTCCATACACAGACTGAGACAAGGATTTGTAGACGTGCTGGCAATCATTTGGAGGGAAGTAAACTATGGGGACGCAAACCTGAGCTTGCCTGCACCTGGAGTGTATGATAATGAGGGTCATGTTTAGTCACCTTTAAGCTGACTGAGGTGGGAAATTGGCAGCAGGCAGCAGCGGATTGAGCCGTGTGGAGTCAGGCATGCCAATGATTGGGGAGCGGGGGGGGGGGGACATTCATCGATGTTAAGCTCCGAAATGGAAAGATTACCAGTCGGGCGGAAGGAGGCGAACTCAGGGGCCGATTAGGATGGCAGACGGATCACCACCGCCATGCAGGCTAGATGCAACCTGCACTTGTTAGCTATGAACGGAGCATTCTTGTTATGTTTATTTTAGGCTCTACAAATGTTCTTAAACCTACTATTGGGTGCGGGGAAAAACGCAACAAGCATTGGCCGCGCGACCCGGCGGGAGTTGTGTGAGTGCTCGCGCGTGCAAAAATTAAATTGAAAAAAACCCACACGATTGGTGACACGAGTGGTGTGCACGCGCGTCACCGCAAGTGCTTCCTTGACGGCCACCAGCTTGCTATTACGTGCATGCGCAGGCGCTCTTGTGTGCATTCTAGCAAACTGGTCGCCAGGAAAGTAGCACTTTTAAAAGCAGCTACTAAATGTCTCGGCCAGAGCAGCGTATGCACTGGATCAGGCCGAGACCTAAAAAGTCAGGGGATAAGCCCTCTGAAAATGCCAAGTCTAACAGTAATGATGTCACATGGAATGTTGTGTCAGTAAGTGATGTTATACCCAATTATATCAATTATGGACAGGTCTATTGTCTAGTCCGAACTGAGATAACAGTCTTACTTTATGTAAGAAGGTAATTATATATTTATACAATATAAGTATTAAGCTCTAAAGAAACATTCATGTACATCATTTGTTTCCTGTGAGATCAGTACCTTGAACGTTTTAATGAAGAAGTGAGACTACACTTAAAGCATATTCTATGCATTTAAACATTTGTACAGTATGACATTATGGAGATATATTTATACTTGATGTACAAATAAACATACATTGATGAACACACATATGATTTAAGAAGCTAGGCATGTTCATGTATATTTGCAAGTAATGTAGTTGGCATCAGGAATGATATATGAAGTAAAAAGTAATTATGATTTGAAATGTGCCTTTTGCACAAGGTTTGTGAAGTGTAGTGGCCTCCTGACTAATTTTGCACTTTACAAACATAACAAAATAATGCAGTAACACATAAATGTGAAAAGAACAATTTTGAAGTCAGTTTTAGTTTTATAAATCACATGTATGACTTAAATATGCCAATGTGTAGTTGAGTTTAGAAACTGCTGAATGGCTGAAAGTGCAGCATCTGTAACGTTTGAAACTTTGTCATTACATTTCAAATTGATTTCATAGAGAAAATAAAATGTGCTTTGTGTATTTTTAGGTTTCGGTTTGACAGCACTGCTATCAACAGACCTAGTACTTATCATATACACAGAGTGGGTTTTACGTACATTCCTTTTAACTACTGACTTTCTGCAACCAGCCTCTTTAAGTCATTGGTGACAGACTTGGGCAATCATGTCTTGGCTCAATCAAGTGAAATACAAATCTCTCACCTACAGTTACGGACTTTTTGGATGTACACTTCCATCTCCAGTCAAGTGCTTCCATTGAACTGAGTGAGAGACTACAGCCATCTCCTGTTGTTTATGTGCTAACAATGCATATGCTAGCAGATTTAACCACTTGCTGTTAATGTGTTATTTCACATATTTACACCTTGTTAAACAATGAAAAGGGCAATGGTGACGCAGTTAAGTGATTCAAATATAATCTCTTTCTGGGCCACACACAGATAAAGAAAGAATAAGGCAGTGGGATGGAGAACTGTGGGACTGTTGAAAAATGCAATTTGATGTAGTGGTTGAGCACAAGGCGATGCTTCAATAATCTTGTAGTCTCCCTCCACCTTGGGCTAAGTAGGATGAACCCCCTAAAAATAAATGATGAGAATCTGTTCGCTATGTTATTATAAGCACTCACTATAGTGCAAACTACTCACTCCTGAATGGGTATCTTGGCGCTCCACAGAATCAAGACAGGGTGACCAATCAAAAGAGCCAAACCTTCAGAAGCTTTTTAAACCTGGAGGGGGAGTTTGTCCCAATGGTGGGGTCAAAGTAGAAGAACGACCGACCGCCAAATCTTGAAGTACCGATATGGAGGGAACTTATAAAGCTTCATTTCTGGATCTGAGATTTTTGCTAGGGAAATAGTGATTAAGCTTCACTGGCACGTAAGCCAGGCCCTTGCCTCCGAAGATTTGTAAACAAGTCAGAGAAGCTTGAACAGAGAACGCTTTCTGACCAGTACCAAGTGAAGTGCTTTTAAGGTGGGGGTCGAGGGGAGCCTGGAGGGAGCTTACAGACCAGGTTCTCTGCAGTGTTTTGGACTACCTGTAGTTTGGAAAGAAGAATTTTGTTAGCTGCTTCCACCAACGTTTTGCCCTAGTCAAGGTGACACATAATGAGAGCTTGAATCATAGTTCTCCTAGACCTCAACGGGAGCTACTGGAGCACTTTTTTAAGCAAGCCCATGGCGGTAAAGCAAGTGCCACCGATGGATATAAGCTGTTAGTTCATTGAGAGATTTTCATAGACCAGACATAGACCAGAAAACCAATATTTTTTTACTGCCCCCTAGGGCGAGAAGCTGTTCCCAAATCAGAAGGCCACCAGATTTCGGACTAGAAGGCCTGCGCATTGCCAAACAGCAGAATCTCTGTCTTGCCTCTGTTCAATTGACACTGCTGACATTGCACCTGTCAAGAGCAAGTTGTGCAGGATGTCTGACTAGGTCAGTACCAGCACCAAGGCTGATGTAGCTCAGATGCTGGAATTGGAGATAAATGAGCCCTCTGACAGTCCATGGGCCACTCCAGTGGTGCTGGTGCCCAAACCTTACCCCCGAGGGGGGGAGGAGAAGGAATTAAGGTTATGTGTGGACTGCATTGGACTGAATGCAGTCACAAAGGCAGATGCTCACCCTATACATAGTGTTGATGGTTTCATTGATAGGCTAGGGGTTGCTAAGTATCTGAGTACCTTTGATTTGACTTCAGACTACTCGCAGATTGCCCTTAGTGAAGGAGCAAATGAGAGATCAGCATTCTTCACACCTGAGAGACATTACCAATTCAAAGTAATGCCCTTTGGCATAAATAATGCCCCAGCCACCCTTTAAAGGTTGGTGAATAGGGTCCTGTCTGAGATGGGGCAGTTCACTGCAGCTTATCTGGGTGATATAGATGTGTACAGTTTCACCTGGGAGGATCACTTATGTCTCCTGAAGGAAGTGCTTTTGGACTTGCACCAGGCAGGCCTGTCTATTAAGAATAGTAAATGCCAAATAGGACAGTGCTCAGTTGTGTACCTTGGTCATCTTGTAGGTGGGGGGCCACGTGCAACCTCTTCAGGCAAGGTCAGGGCATTCTTGCTCTGACTGGGTATTATAGGAGGTTTGTTCATAACTATGTGCCCATTGTGGCTCACCTGACAGAACTCACTCCTAAAAAGTGACCACAGAAAGTTATGTGGACCCCAGAGTGTCAGAAAGCCTTTGATACTCTGAAAGATGCTATGTGTTCAGCACCAGTGTTGCTGGCCCCTGACTGCAAAAATACATTTTTGGTTCTGACAGATGCTTCAGAACAAGGGATTGGGGCAGTGTTGGCACAGGTAAATGAGGAGGGCCATGATCAGCCAGTTGTCTTTATTAGCAGGTGACTTCTACTAAGAGAACAAAGGTAGAGTGCCATTGTAAGAGAAGCCTTTGCTGTGGTTTGGTCCCTGAAAAATCTGAGACCATACCTGTTTGGTACTCACTTCATGTTCAAACTGACCACTGACCTCTAAGATGGTTCATGCAAATGAGGAGGAAGAATCCAAAGATCTTGAGGTGGTCCATGTCTCTACAGGGAATGGACTTTGCAGTGGAACACAGACCTGGGGCTGCCCATACCAATGTGGATAGACATTTCAGGTGTTTCGACTTACCTGAAGAGGTCTACCAGGGTGTAGGCTAGTTATCCATCACCTTTCATTGGTGATGTGAGAAAGTCACCCTCTGTGGCCCTGTTGACGCCCATTTGTTTGACTTAAACTGGTGGCAACTGACTCAGACTGTGCCCTGGGCTCTGCTAACCAGGCCCAGGAGCAGTGCTCTGATGAAAAAGGTAAATGGTAAATAGATATAATTACTATTGGCAAAGACAGACCCCTGTAAGTTCCTAGTATATAATAGGGCAGGGAGGGTTAGAGGCCCAATAGATTTTCTGTACTGGAGTGTGCACAGCTGTGTGCCTACTCTCATTTTTTAAGGCATCCCTGCTTTGCAGACTGTCTTTAAACAGTAAATTACATGGAAATTCAACTTTTATTGTACTTCCAAAGTAATCTACCTTATTCGTGCGCAAAAGTCACCTTAAGACCTACCCTAAGTGCCCCAGGGCTTAGGTGCCTTGTATATAAAGGGTTCCATTATAAAATATGTTTTATAAGCCCTAATGAGGTGGATAAACTGTTGATTTCATTTTTCCCCATCGTAGATTATTACCTCCATATGCTAACATTGGAATATTTTATTTATTTATCCATTTATAGAGTGCATGGTTACACCACCGGTGTGTCCCCTGCTAAAGACAGACTCTCTGAAAGGAAGCGAAAACCAAAAATTCTCACTTAGCAGCCACTGGTCCCTGACATTAACTCTAGTTTGCTTTGAGAATAACCATGTCTTCAAATGCTTGCTAAATCTAGTTTCACAAGGATCTGTTGTTAGGTCCGCCGGTAGTGTGTTCCACATTTTAGCTGTGAGATATCTGAAGGAGCGTTCACCCATTCTTGCTTTATATATTCTCGGCAGTCACCAATGCCCTACCTTTGGATCTTAGGTTCTGGCTTGGTGTGTATTGTGTTATCAGTGGTTGTAGATACCATGGCTTTTTTTTACAGGATTCAGTGACAGTAGCACATTGCCTTGAACAAGATTCTCTTCTCCACCGGCAACCAGTACAGTTCCGCCAGGGCTTTCTTTGTAGAAGTTCTTCTAGGGAGGCTTAGCACAAAAATATTGTTAGGGAGGAACTACAAATGTCATTCGAAGACTTAAACGATTGGTATTAATAAATCCAACAACTTGCCACTGTTGAATGTATCATAACTAGTACAGAAAATAAGTTATAGAACTTTCTCTTCTGTGAGCCAAACTCCAGCCTTCTAGCAGTCTCTACTGATTGGTCAGTCTTAACAGGCTTAGCCGAGCTGCTTCGATGAGGGGATTAGTAGCTGCAAAGAGCAGAGGTTATCTGATGGGGGGAGCTCTACAGCTGTAGAGAACAGGTCAGAAAGGAGACTGGGTAAATCAAACTGTGCTTCAAAGAGCGAGCAGGACAGTGAGGAATGCCAGCCAGGCCTACCCCCTCTCCCTGTAACCCAAGCCAGATGACAGACCAGGGGAAGGAATTTGCAGGAGGTAGAGGGGGAGTGTTAAAGGAAAGGAGTCACACTAGTAGGATGGTTTAGCCAGCTCTTACTCCGATGGAGAGAAAATCTCCATCTTGGATTGCAAAGTGAAGTTCTTTGTGGGACAAGAATATGCCACAATTTGGAGGAAGCTGTCATGCTTTTGTGTGGCAACCGACAAATCATTGGATAGCGTGCTCCCCTGCTTGTCACCACAGGTCATTGAATAAATATGTGAGAGCTGCAGAGCAACTCCAATTTGCTGCCTAAAAGTACAAGATGGATGATTACCTTGCTGGGACCCTGGTCTGCACCGCACTGGACTGCTTCCTGAAGGACTGTGACTGTTGCACACTTGGAACTATAGCCCTGAGGACTTTGCCCTGCTTCAAAAAGGATTAGGGATTGGACTCCCTGAAAGCAACAAGTTAGCAGAGCATCCCTGCACCTTCTCGCTCAAAAACTCTCCAGCCTGGAGTGTGTACTGTGGACTTTTCAATAGTTGACCAGGTGTTTTGTGGGAACTGTAATCCAGATATCCAAGGACCATCTCAGAGCTTCTAGACCCTTGGATTTGTGTGTTGGACACTTTTAATCCTCAAGAGGAACTTCAGGAAGAAGTTCCAGAAATTTGGAGAAGTTTGAAGAAACTTTTGGAAAAAGCTCCATAAATGGACAGGTCTGATTTTGAGAATCAAGCCGACTACCTTCAACTGCTAACCGGCCTGTATTTCAGGTTTATCCAGCTGAAATCTCCAGAGCTCCAGACTTCCAGGATTTGATCGGGCCTCGTAGAAAAGCAATTTGATTACATTGCAAAGAAATCCGCCTGCTGAAGGGGACCACACGATGTTGGGAGAAAAGCATCAAGAAAAGTTTCTAAGTGTGAAGGGAACATTTTGACCAGGACTTTCCTGCTTAATGTATCCTACCAGGGATCCATCACAGCCTGCCTCAAACTTTGACTTTGTCCCGGTCAAGTCTAACCAAATGTCCCAAGTTGGCACTATATGCTTTAAGCACTATAACATGGTTAATCTTTACAAAATTCATATCTCTGGTTGCCTTTATTTGCTTTTTGTTGTTTTGGTGTCATTTTAAAGATAACATTATTTCCTATTTTTCTAAATTGGTGTGGGATTTTTTTATGTGTGTTGTGTCTTGCTTGTTTAATATATTGGTGTATTTAAATGCTTTACATACCTGTCTTCTGAATTTAGCCTGCCTGCTTGCAGCCAGCTAGCAAGGGTTGAACCAGGTGGTAATGTACTGAGATCTTGTCTGGACCTTATATTGCATGGGCGTCCTTATAGCTAGTGGTAGGTGCATACTTAGCCCTACCAATAACCCATCCTCCAACAAGTTATGTCTGCAAAAGATATAAAGTCAAAGCCGCAGGATTTAACAATCTGGGCAAGGGGGCCACATAGATGTTACAGAGAGTGGGACTCAGAAGGGAGCCCTTAGGGACCCCCTTGTCCATGTACATGGTTCGAGATTTAAAAGTTACCTCCAAACTATGCCCTGCATGTTAAGCATTCCTCTTCTTGATACAGGCACCCTCCAAAGCATAGCTCAGAATCACTGTGTACTATTAGCCGTTTTGCTATTTTAAGCCTCCCTCTTCCAAAACTGTTCCAATTTAGTATCCTTTTTTTAATCGACCTAGAGATAGCTTTAGCTGTTCCGTATGCAATCACTACAAAGAAGAGGAGGAATTGGTCAACTGCCAGTCTCATGCTTTCATTATTTCCCGTTGTTTAAAATGGCAGTTTGAGTCTAATTGTAACTTTTCTTTTCAATTCCTGTTTTGCTTTGTGTAACTATTGTAGTGGTTGATTTATTGAAATGGTAATGTGATCACACAATGCCTTTATTACTGTTTTACATGTTCCAATAATAGGGCACCAGGTTGTATACATGTATGTTTATGTGGTGACACAAGAGGGTATAGACTTCAGCAAGTAGAAGGGCACCAAGTTGTAAATAAGATATGTGGTCAAATGAGGAAGTGTTAAACAGTACCATGCTTTGATTGAAAAGCATGCTTTTATGATTATGATGTAAAAATGTTTCTTGTGAGTAGCGCAGGGCAGAAAGTAAAAAGCTGAAATAGCTCAGGGTATGAGGATTCGCTGACAGTCAGGGCCGGACTGGCCGTAGCGGGCACCGGACAATCCCCCAGTGCGTCCCACAGGTGGGGGGCCGGTTTGGGGCCCCCGGGGGTCGTTTTTGTTGCAGGGCGTTTTTGCAGCCGAAAACCAGCCCTGGCAAAGAACTCGGCGGCACCCACAACCCCCCCCCCGGGGGGGAGGGGGATGGCCGGCCGAGCACTTTGCCTGGGCCGGTTTTGGTTCCCAGTCTAGCCCTGCTGACAGGGCATTGACTAGGGTTCACACGGTACCCTGATGTAGATAAATGTGTTTTGCGAGCAGTGTCCAAAGGGTTTCGTGTGGAGTACCAAGGTATAAATATGTTTAAGTTCGAGGCAGATAAGGTTTTGGTATAATAAAAGTTTAAGATGTCAGATTGCCCAATAAAGATATGCGGTTGTATGTACTGGCAGTTAAATATGGATTGACTGTATACAGTTATCGATATGTGACTATTGTATGGATTGATTTTATGCATTAATTAAATGAGTGGAAGGGTGCTCGGGTAGGATGAGATCATTAACTTAGGGAAAGTTTTAGAATATATGTATATGATATAGTGGGGTGAAAAGCGGGCTACCATACTATTTGTTGGTTGCTGTTGTATCACAGTGATTCTTGAATATTTCTAAGGGCATGTTTAGCAATTGCACTAAGGGTTGCTCGTGTCCCTTGCTCCCCAAGTCTTTCCAACCTGTTTTCTGGTGTCCTGCATCATTTTTGGGTGGCAAGGATATGGATTCCTCTTTGAGATCACACACCTCTACCGCCTACTTTTCCTTTTGGGGAGCAAAGCTGCAGGTCTTTGCAAATCCAGACACTTCTAGTACCTGTTATTTATATCTATACTTCCTAATTGTGAAAAATGAATGTGTGTCTTCTGGTGGACAATAAGTACATGTTATTGTTAGGCAAAGCCATACTGTTGACTTGGTGTTTTGTTGTATTTAATTTTTAACACTGTGTAGCATTACTCAGCAAATGTGTTTTTTTCTTTTGTGTATAATTCTTTATTAACGTTTAATGTTTTGCATGAAATTACATCTTGAGAGCAATAGCATCGGCCACACAAATACAATGACCAGTGAAATAATTTAACGAGAAACTTGTGTAAAATATGTCTTTTAGTATCCATTGGTGCGAGTCAGGGGGGGCATGGGGGAAAATGAAGGGTCCTGTGATCTGATAGACGTACCAGTGGGAGCAGATCAGGTAATGGCTGGGTGCATGGAGCCCTAGGGGCCGTGGTTTCATTCAACAGGCCGGGGTCCATGCGTGTGCCTGGAGCCGGCTATGAGTTGAGGGTGATGCAGGTGGTGGGGGGTCTCCCCCAGTCCGTATAAGCTTGTAGCACTGGGGGGACTCTCCCTGCTCTTGGGTGGTGCTCCTGTATATGGGGGGACATCTACTGTGGGCTCTCTCCTAGATGCCTGGGTAGAGCTTGGGTGTGGTGCGTCCTTGTTGCTGCGGTGCCGAAGAGGTGTGGAGTGAGGGTAGAGGGGATGTGGGTGAGCAGGAAGGCGGGGAGGGAAGGGACAGCTGCATGCGGGTGGGTGAGAACAATTGAAGAGTTGTTTACGTGCCTAGGTGGGAAAAGGCAGTCTTTGTGCGTCTGTATGAGAGATAGAGGGAGGGAGGGGGGCTGAAGGTTATACGTGGCGCGTGGGCCCTAATGTGGGGGTGGCCTCTGATACATGGGGCAGCCGTGCATCTTATAATTGACCGGCCGTCCATGGAAGTCATAGCTACTGCCTGGGCTGGGCTGTCTACTGTGGGGCTCTCTTCCTCACTGTACTCCGTACGTAGGAAGGGTATTAATTCATGGAGAAACATGTCAGCTTGGTCCGGAAGATTGTAAATGACTCGCTCGTGGGAGGCCGTGTGTATCATGGCCACTAACCAGGCCACCTGGGACGGTGGGGTTGGCGATCTCGATTGTCACAGTGTACTTATATTGGCTGTGGCTAGTGCTGTGTGGAAGAGGAGGCGTTCTGGTTTTGAAAGCTCTTGGGAGTGCCACAGATCATGCAGCAGGATAGTGGCGGGTGTAAGTGAGAGGTGCAGGGGCATTGTGATGCACAGGTCCTGGTCCACATTGGCCCAGAAGAGTTGCACTATTGGGCATTTGCAGATAATGTGGGTCTTGTCACAGACTGTGTCTGTTCATCTCCAGCAGTTGGCATGCGGGAGCAAGCCTGCTCTGTGCAATTTCATCGGTGACCAGTGCCAGTCATGTAGGGTTTTTAATAAACAGAATTTCAATCTTGCCTCTCAGGTGGCCCTGTCCAGTACGTCTAGGATCACTGCCCACTCGTCATCCTCATATGAGATCGATAGCTAAGTTTGCCATCTGGTGTGAAGATCTCATTACAGGGGTTGCAAGAATAGGTGGGAGGTGAGTACTCCATACAGGCCGGACGTTACCCCCTTGTGTTTCCCCCACATGTACAAATACAATACCCCTGGTGAGGCCTGTAGCGACCAAGGGCCCGGTCCTAAACTTTTCCTCAGGCATTGCTGAAGTTGCACATATTTCCAGGATACAAGGGTGGAGAGGCTAAATTCCTCCCTTAATTGCGCAAATGTCTTGAGGTCACCATCATGGAGGAGTTGGTCCAGGGTGTGGATGCACGCTGCCTTCCACAGGGGCCAGGACAGTGTCTGCCCATCAATGTGTATCCCTGCATTCCCACACGGAGGGGCTTTCTCATGAAGTCATGGATTTGAGCCGAGCAGCAGGTGCGCCCATTGCCATGTCCTCAGCATGAACGATAGTACCGGTTTGGCCGGGCCAGGCACCTTGTCCGTGTCCCATATAGGGGGGAGAGGCCTACCCCTGTAGATAGTATATGCCTTTCTATATGTACCCATTGCGGCACGTCAGGGGTTCCTGATAGCATGTATGTCATTTGTCCACACAGTATGCAAGAATCGAACCAAACGACAACTACAGTCTCTGGGGAAAAAGCCAAGACTGGTGCCCCTTTCCACCCATACCTTCCAGCTATTCTAGATTTGCTGAAATATTCAGTCTGTGGGACAACTAGTAACAGCAAGAAGGAAGTATATGAGAGGGATCAAAACTATTGAAAGGGAGGATGATAGAATGGCAAGATGATCTCACTGAGCAAGAAATGCACAGAAGAACATTAATAAGATGCAATCATGTGTTCCAACCATACATGTTATATGCATGGACCACATTAGTTTTCTTCTAACCTTGGGGTTACCATTTGTTAAATGACTGTTTATAAGTGCTGGGAGTTCCCTAATAATATATGGAATAAAATATCTCTATCATTTTGATAGGAAAACATACCTTTGATTATGCTATATTTAGTTATATCACTATGGTATGCAAGCAAACATTTCAAAATGTTTTACCATTATTTACTACTGGTCATACAGATGTATGACACATTAAGTGCTAAAAACAGCAATTGTCTCATATGACCAACAGGTTTCTATGAAAAAGAGAATGATAGTAATGGAGACAATAATTAGGATTTCTGATTGAAAGATGTGAAAGAGCTGTAATTCTTAAAAGATTTTTTTTATTAAACGTACCTCTTTTCCGTGTCTTCCTTGCCACTTCATCCTCGTCACGTCTCTCTTCCTCGGCAGGAAACACGGAACAGGAAGCACCCAGGCTCCCCTGTCCCAATCACAATGCTGCAATGAAGCATTGTGATTGGTCTGACCACCGTGGTTTGGCACTCAGATGGGGACTGGGGACCTAGGTATGTTCTCCACCCATGCTGTAATGCAGCCTAGGTGGAGAACATGCTAAGAGTGCGCAAAAGTTTAGCAGGCCCAAGACGGCCAGCCAAACATTCATGCGCACTTAGGGAGTTAAAATCACTCCTCCCTTTCCCTGCTCTTTCAGCTGATCAGCCCCGTCCTGCCTTGCAAAGCTGCCATTGCCCTAAACAAAACAAAAAATGATAATAACATTGAGGTATTATTATTTTATTATTCCTTGCTGTGCTGAAAAGCAGTGGGGTGAAGCTCCTCCGCCTTAGCGGAGGAGCACCACTGCCAACATCTTCTTCAAATTGGTATAGATTGGAGTGGGAATTGCAAATGTTACCCTTTAACTTTACATATATATAACAACAAGGGCACCCATTCGAGTCAGTACGGGACCTCGGGGAACTTTACAGCACCTTCACCAAATCGGTATAGGGTGGAGTGGGAATGGCACATTTTACACTTTTAACGTTGAACACCTTCTTCATACTGGTATATATTGAAGTGGGAATAGCAAATCTTACCCTTTTGCTGTCCAGAACCTTCCCAAAATTGGTACAGGTTGGTTGATGTGAGAATAGTAAATGAAACCCTTTTCAACACTTCTCCCACATTGGTTTAGATTGGAGTGGGAATAGTAAATGTCACCCCATCAGTGTCCAACACTATCCCCAAATCCGTTTTGACTTGATTGGGAATAGTATTTCTCACCTCTTTAGTGTCCAATACTTCCATCAAATTGGTATGGATTGGTCAACAATCCACTTTTAGTATCCAACACCTTCCCGAAATTTGTTTAAATTGGAGTTAGAATAGTTCGTCTCACCCCTTTAGTGTCCAACACAGTCCTCAGATTGGTTTAGATTTGAGTGGGAATTGCATGTTTCACCACCTAAGTGTCCAACACCTTCTTCAAATACGAACTAATTGGAATGGGAATATTAAATGTTAAACTTTTAGTGTCCAAAACTTTCTTCAAATTGGTATAAATTGAAGTAAGAATAGCAAATGTTACCCTTTTACTATCCAGAACCTTCCCTAGATTGGTATAGGTTGGAGTGGTAATACAAAATAACATTCTTTTAGTGTCCAACACTTTCCTCAAATTGGTTTAGATTGTAGTGGGAATACAAAAAATGTCACCCCTTTAGGGTCCAACACTATCCCAAATTGGTTTAGATTGGAGTGGGAATAGTAAATGTCACCCCATAGTGTCCAACACTGTCCCCAAAATGGTTTAGATTGGAGTGGGAACAATATTTTCTACCCCTTTAGTGTTCAACACCTTTCTCAAATTGGTATAGATTGGAGTGGGAATAGTAAATATTTCTGTAACCCTTTGGTGTCCAACACTGTCCCCAAAATGGTTTAGATTGGAGTGGGAACAATATATTTAACCCCTTTAGTGTTCAACACCTTTTTCAAATTGGTATATATTGGATTGGGAAGAATAAATGTTTCCCTTTTAGTGTGCAACACATTTCCCTAAATTGGTATAGGTTGGTTTGGGATTAATAAATGTCACCCCTTTAGTGTCCAACACTGTCCTCAAATTGCTTTAGATTTGAGTGTACATTGTATGTTTTACCCCTTTAGTATCCAACACTTTCTTCAAACTGGTATAGATTGGAATTGGGAATAGCAAATGATACCCTTTTTATCTCCAAAACCCTCCCACAATTGGTATAGGTTGGAGTGGAAATAGCAAATGTCACCCCTTTAGTGTCCAACACTGTCCTTAAATTGGTTTTTATTTGAGTGGGAACTGTATTTGTCATCCCTTTAATGTCCAACACCTTCTTTAAATTAATCGAGAGTGGAATGGTAATAGTAAATGTTACATTTTTGGTGTCTAATACCTTCTTCATATTGGGATGGATTGGAGTGTGAATGGTAAATGGTACCCTGTTTATGTCCACACCTTTCCCAAATTAGTATAGGGCGGAGTGGGAATAGTATATTAAACCCTTTACTGTCCAAAACTTTCACTAAGTTAGTTTAGATAGGAGTGAAAATAGCAATTGTCACCCCTTCAGTGTCCAACACCTTCCTCAAATTTTTACAGATTGGTGAGGGAATGGTAAAAGTTACCCATTAGTGTCCAACACATTCCCCAAATTGGTGTGGGGGGGGGGGTGAGTAGGAATAGTAAATGACACCCTTTTGTTGCCAACACGTTCCCCAAATCGGTTTAGATTGAAGTGAGAATAGTAAATTTCACCCCTTTAGTGTACAACACAGAACCCAAATGGGTTGTAATTGGGGTGGGACTAGTATTTTTCACCCCTTTACTGTATAACACCTTCTTCAAATCAGAATAGACTGCAGTGGAGATAGTAAATGTTACCCTTTTAGTGTCCAATAACGTCCCAAAATAGGTATAGGTTGGAGTGTGAATAGTAAATGACACTCTTTTAATGTCCAACACTTTTGTTTTTGGTTCTTGCCTCCCTCCGCTAAAGTCCTTTTCAGCCTTGGTGAGTCACCAGCAATTATTTAATCCAGCTTTTTTATTTTTGCCTGCCCCCTATAGAGTCCCCATGGTCCATGCGCAAGCGATTGCAAAATTTGAATTTTTGTTTTATTGTTGCCTGCAGCCCCGTGTTTTTCATACTGTCCTGATGGTCCCTGGTGGGCCACCAGCAATTATTTGATGTATCTATTAGGGTTTTGTTTCTGCCTCCCTTGAAGTTCCCATGGTCCCTAATGGGGTACCAGCAAATATGTAATGTATTTGTTTGAATTGTGCCTATCTTCCATAGAGTCTACATGGGTCCTGGTGGGGCATAACCTTTTCTGTATATCATTGTCACTTATCATAAATTATATTTATCATTTTAATTATAAGATGTGATTTCTTTTAATTTTACATTTTTTCCTGTTTGGGTGCTCTTTTGAGTCCCTATCTCCATTATTTTGTTTGCTTGTGTTGCAGTACCAGTGGTTGGCTATGTGTGGTGCTGGACTTACTCCACTCCTGAGCAGGCATTCTTTAGGTTTGGGGTTTCTTTTTAGCTTTAGTAAATTTGGAAGTTCAGTTTTTGAATTGGACTGAGCTTATTCATTTGTGGGTGTGTTGATTTTCCTCCCTAAACCTCTCCCTGGACCTTCCTTAACCCTTTTTTACTCCTCTCTATTCCTTCCCCATTAGGAGTAAGTATTACCCATTTTCCTACCCCTCCCCTGTGCCCCTCCCACATGTATTACTAAAATAAATACTTACTTGTGCAGGGACTCTGCTCTCCGGAGGAGAACTCTGTACAGAAAAAGATTGGAGAAAATGAAGTCGACACGTTGGCTTGGGAATGGCTTTTTGTAGTTCTTCAAAAGGTACTACAAAATGCAGTTTGTGAATAGGTCCCTGTATATCATTCTGTGGCCCTGATATTACTTGGACTTTCCGGGAGCAAATATTTCAATATATATTTTTCATTGTTTCCTACTCCTACCCATCAGGCACTATGCATAGTTTCTGCTTGCCTCCCATTTCTCCCAATAATTCTATGACCATGTCATATGACCTAAGCCAAATTTACTATCTAGGGATAGATTGTGTCTTCAAGACATGTCATATTTAAAAAGTGTCTTTAAGCATTCTGTTAAATCTTAGATCTGTTGCCGGGCTTGGGACTTGTGTTTGTAATGTAGTGACGAGTGCTTTTGCTCAGATTGTATGCTCCACATTGTCTTCCTACATGTGTCTCTGATTTTTAACTTATTTTCTTTCCTTTGTTTTATTGTAATCTCTGGATTTTTTTGTTCAGTTCAATAAAATAAATAGTTGTTGCAGGATAAAAAATCCATTGAAATATCCACTGAACCTTAACTAATCCTGTTAAAATGTGACAACATAGATGCATACCTGTTGTACGTTTTCATTACCCTGCCTCAGCCACTCCTACTTGGCCATTGCTTTTCAGCTTCGGCATCCATGTCCTTGGAGTCACTCTCAGTCTGTAGGCTCTGAGACTGACCTTCTCCGGTGCTAACAGCTGATATGCTGGAGATGTTAGCGTACATTTTTCTTTCCGGTAACCTTTCTAGTTGTACAGCTCCTATGTAGGGGTTAATTGTGGAACTTTCGTATTGCATATACGCTAGAATATTCTTCCTATGCTCCCTGTTTATGTGGCAACACAGAAACATGTAAAATTAGGGGTCCCTTAGTCCGTCCGCCACTGTAATGGTACACGGGACCGACCGCCAGAGGTGTGGCGGTCCCGCCATGGCAATTAGGATGCCACCGCCAGGATGGCAGTGGCATCCCACATATAATGCATTGTGGTGGGTGGTGCTGTAAGCAGCACCCACCACAATGCAATATATGCATGCTGTGCATTGGCATGCACAATGTGACAGGCGCCGCGCGGTCCCTGCCACCTTGTGTATGCCAATGTTGGGGGGTACCATGGGTACACCCCAAGTACACCCCCACCCCCCTGGGGCCCGGCAACGGGACCCTAAAGTGAACAGCGCATGCCTTACCATGGTGAAGTCTCCACCTTGGAAAGGCATTAAACCACCAACATCATAATATGGATGGCGGTGCCTGCAAGGCACTGCCACCATATTGCAGGCCTTTTCCGCCAGGTAGGCAATTGTGACAATTGCCTTCCAGCGGAAAATCAGCGGATAGTCTTTCTTTCTACTGCGGTACCCTCGCCATGCTAATATAGCGGGGGGTAAAAGGCCGTCTGGTGGGGTGTTTTGGCGAGTGGATCGTCACCGCCGGTAGGGTGGTGGCGATCAGCCCGCCATGCTAATGGGCCCCTTAGTGCCTGTTTAAGTTGTTCTAAACCACTTCCAGGCCCTTTTGTATTAGAGGAAGCCTGAATTGAGGGAGTCACACATTCACTTGCTTATCTTGTTCTGGCCTGGTGAACACTCTTTGGGCTCCTTTATTCCTGCCCATGTCCCAGATGACAATCAAGGCTTTTGGTTCAACCGTGCTCTTTAGGTTTGTTGACTGCGGGTGTTTTTCTTTCTGAAATTTCCAATTTTTCTCTTCCAAGGTTAGATTTAGATTCTTGTATTATCTCACATATTTACTTAAACTTCGAGCATAAGTTTGCTTCAGGAGCAGTAGGTCGTATCTACTTACTATGAAGTCTGTTTTAATGTCATTAAGAAGATCCGCCTTTGACAAGTCCAATTACATATATTTAAAAAAAAGAAGAAAACACATGGGCGATCAATTATCATTTTTTTTATGTTCTTTCAAAAACATCACGCTTCACAGAATTACACGTTGAGATCCTAAAACAAGGATAGATAATTATTTAAAAATGTACACGTTCTGCGAATATCCTTTCTTGCTTTAGAGGCCCATACAAGTTCCAGCACGTATGGGTGAAATATACAGCTATGCGGGTCGAATTCTGGACAGCTTAGAAGCACCTAAAGACAGACACTAAAGCCTTACTCTAAGAGCGTAACAGGCAACAACCACAGTAAAACTATACTAACTTACATAATGACTAAGAAACTGAGCAGATTAAAATGGACCCGCCTTCATGTTCCTCTCCAGAAATGTGTTTGCTTTTGCGTAGCAACCAACACTCATAGACTTGCTGCAAATATCATGTGATAGGACACACACATTTAAGCGCTGTATGAAATGTAATTGTCATGAATTGTACAATAATATCTCCTTATTCTATGTACACACTGCCGAAAAGCAACATTCTTTGGAAATATTACTTGTTGAAATCCACAACAAATAGATGCGCCTTTGGATTTAATGGACACAAAGGGAGAGATTTGGTGCCGTGGATCTGTTATAATTTGAGAGGGTTGTTTATGTTTTGTAACACTAACTCCCAGGGTCATGATGAATGAGGTAGATACACAGAGAGCATTTTGGGCAGTGGCAGGAAATTGCTGATGAGGGAATCTTTTTTTGCATTGCATTTTTGGTCGCCTGAACAGGGGCACAAAGATGCAAAGGTCCATGACAAAAATACATCGTATCTGGTTCTCAAATATGCTATAAATACACAATGAATATTTGTCCTGCATCTGCGAGAAGCAAGGGTATTGCGTGTGGTGGGGACTGGGGGGTGAGGGGAAGGGGGAAGGGGGTGGATGTGGTGGTTTGACTGACCACTAACTCAATTGGGCAAAATCTCGATGGGCCAGGTTAAGTAAAAAAAGGCTTTGAGCCGGGTACATTGCTTCTTTAAGGGCTTTGTCATGTTGATCCAGGGTTGATTCACTGCAGCTGTTCAGCTTCCCATTTATAAGCATTTCTAAAATTTAAAACAAGTAACTTAATCTGAGTTACATAATTACCTCCTGTGCTACAGCTCCTGCATGTATCCCAGTCACCAATGGTGATGCCTCACATACACTTCTTTTTCATTAAATTATACAGACATCACAAAATATCCTCACATATTATCAAGAAGGTTCAGCTTCATCGTTGTTTCTGAACATGGTATTGTTCTACCATCCAAGTATACACATCAAAGAGCCATAGTGCCTATTGCAATACATGACAAACAGTTCCTCGTGTTACCCTTATCGCGAGGTTATATAGTCTCCAGTGTTTCTGTCAACAATGTTATGTTATGTTATATGCTTTGTAAAGCGCAATGGCTGTCGCAGCAAAGGGACATCCCTTACACCAACCGAGGAGAACTCTGGGACCATAGCAACCAATTTAAAATGATTTCCCCTCACTAGTTGACTTATCATTTTCATAATTTCATGTCATACGGTTTCTTGCACTCACCATTGTTACGCTTCTTAGCAGAATATTCTCTAAATAGTACCCATACAAGTCAACGTTTACCCTAATCAGAAGGGTCAGTGGAAGACTAAGTGAATTCAGAACCTCCCTCAGGAATAATTCCAAAACAGACTCCCACTTGGTGCTTTTAATATTGGATTTATTCAGTGAATATAAATGACATTACAGCAGTAATGTACCAACAAACGTAGTACAAATCATCAAATCAATGGTATGCCCATGGTACATCAATTGCCAATAAAACCCAAAAAGTAAACCAAATCAGAAAATTATATTCAAATATCCAAATCCTTAATATAAAAAATTCAAAAAGTATTTATTTCGGCGCTTATGGCATAAAAACACATAACACAATATGAGCATGATGTAAAACGATTTAAAAACATATACAACAGTGGGTTACATAAAAAGTTGTTACCCTTAAAGCACTTACAAGATAATGAGGGACACAACCATTCATATGTTAATGACAGTAAGAAATAGATAAAGTGCAATCCACAAACATAAAATGCCTTGCGTCAGGGCAGAACTTAATTCATAATTCTTACTACTAAGGAACATTTGGGACAGTTATACAAATATGACACAACATTATATCATTTCTAGTCAGGAATCAATTGCATCAGTCAGATGATTAGATCGCCTCCAGCCTC
Organism: Lissotriton helveticus; assembly: GCF_964261635.1. NCBI lineage: Eukaryota > Metazoa > Chordata > Amphibia > Caudata > Salamandridae > Lissotriton > Lissotriton helveticus. The sequence continues at coordinate 481,926,942 of NC_136067.1, forward strand.
GCTGATGAAGGCAACACACACATTTTGCCTCGTTCTCCACATTCCCATCAGATACTGGGATGAGCGCAAAAACAGTTTACTTGTGTCAAATCTCAACATACTAAGGGCCTCTTAATATTCTTTCATATCCAGATCCCGACACAGTGGAATTATCCAAAACCTCCCAGAGTTCTTGTAGACAGGGCAGAAAAATAAGATGGCTCGATGGTTTCATTGGCAGCACCACATCCCATTAAGTGGCAGGGTACAATAGCGAAACTGCAGATAGAGTCGCTTGGCTAGGGGTGGCTCGAACTCACCCAGAAAATCCTTTTTCGTGTAGGTTGCCTTGACCAAAAGAAAACCGTCAGCCAAGGTACCATGGCTCGCTGGCAGATGCAGGAGGGAATCCCTATACTGCCAGTAGGCTGTTTTAATGTGGAAATTAGGGACAGCGCCTGCCACACCAGGTGCACACTCTAAACTGGTTATCCCAATCTCCTGCAAGGTGGTCTTCACATATTTTATCTAAAGGATACTACTGGAGCCCGCTTAGGAGAGAATTTCGACCAGTACTTGCCGGTAGGACTCGAGATACCGGACTGCCCAAATCCTCCTCCAGGAAGCAAGGGCGTAATCCTGCCATGTCAGACAGTGATCTTAGCCTTACGTCCAGCCTAAATATGTTAATTGTGTGATATATTAATTTTTGGGGGGATGGTTTTGATTTGATATGGCTGAAGGATGAGTAGGAAATGAATTATATTAATTAAAAAATATGTTCATTTTAAATAAATATTTACATTATAAATAGTTATGTAAAAAGTGTAATTAAGATATTGTTTAAGATGCATATTAGATGTGAGTTGTTGCATTTGTAGAGGTAAAGGGTTGGAAGTTAATTAAATATAATTAATTTATTCTGAGTTAATTATTAATATTAATTTATCAATTGATAATTAAATATGTACATTATGAAATTAATATATTTATATATAAACTGTGTGCTGTTTGTTTTTTTACAGACGAAGGATGCAAAGGTAATTAAATATATATATTTTTTATTAGTTAAATATTAACCCCTTCGCTGTGGGGCTAATTCCCCTGTGGCGCTGGGAGGAGGAGGGGCACGCGCAGCGCCACGGTGCTTGTGACAAGCTCAGCTCGTCACGCTGCACGGTAACGCTGTGCTCATGACGAGGTGAGCTCGTCATGACCACGCCCGTTTTTCATAACATTCAGCACAGCGGGGGAATTAGACCAGCGTGTGAACGCCACGCGTGTCATGATGAGCTCAGCTCATCATCAACACAGTGCAGCCGTGCCTCATGACGAGCTGAGCTCGTCATGAGCATGGGAGGGTTTAAAAATGTTGTAATAGATGTTTAATTATGTGAAATGTGTAAATAATATGCATTGTTATATACATTTCTAATCTGTGTTGTGTAGTTTGTTTAGTGTTGCAGAGATACCGTCTGCTGCACTTCAGATGAGCTCAAGGAGCCCTCAGGTCCTTCGGAAGGTTAGTAATCCCTTCATTGAGTACGGTGCCTATTCAGGCACCGTCATAGTGATTACAATTTACCTTTCCACCTGCACTTTCAGGATGGTTCACTTGCCATGAAAACGCAGGCGGAGAGTGACTTTGGGGGCCCCTAGCAAGGGCCCCTTGCCTCCACGGCCCTCCGCTATTGTGCCCCCCTAAACATACCTGCACCATGTGGCAGGCCACCCCTGGTGCCTGCCACATAGGGCTGGAATGTTTTAAATGTGTTTATTTTCTATTGGGGTGTGCCGCAGCACACATGGCAATAGAAAATATACACATTGCAACGACCCTGAAGGCAAGCGCATCGGAATTCAGGCAGTGGGACCACTGACTTCCAGTCGGGTGATCCTGTCTCTGCCATGGAGCCTGTCGGACCGACCTGCATCGTAATCGGACACCTAGTTTGGTATTTTTAGCAATATAATAATTGTTTTACTTTATGATAGGTATTAAACATTGTACTAAATATTTAATGTATTCCTTTTTAAAATATATACATTTTAACATATTTATATTTATAGTTAATAATTATAGTTTAGAATGTATTTTATTGAAGTGAATATCTTTGTTTCTAGAGTGCAGTGGGAGTACAAAATTATAGCCACCCAACATTTATCCCGCTCTTACCCAAATTAACCTTAATGGTCTAACGATAAAGAATTGCAATTTTTTATGTTGATGCCTCATTAGAATACACATACTAAAAGACAGCACCGATAGGAAACTGACACATTTCATATTTCTCTATCTGGCTGTGTTCCTTTCTCCCAACCCCTCCTTTTTTTTACACAGGTACCGCTGGACCTTTTCGGAAACAGATTAGTAGATCTATTTCCTCACATTCCTTTTAGAAAAAATATTCTTGAGGATACCAATTCACTGAGACACTCACAGTCTCACCACACTTACCACCCCGGTCCTGAAGAAAGCCCATCTGACCTACTGAGGCAAACACAAGATCTGAAACATGTCGACCATTTTTAAACAATATTTCAGTGCGGGAGATTCGTAACTCAATCACATCACGCACCCATAACCATTTTTAAACAATATCTTGAATCCAGATTTATTACAATTAACACCTGGCTGTACAAGTATTTTTTAATACACTAGAAAATGCAACTCAGGCATCCCTGATCACTACTGCAATAACTAGGGTTACACCTCCGGGCGGAGGAATCATGAACACTAACCCCATGATGATGCTGTCACGTGATTAACAGTACAGTGGAGAATCAAGATATACCGCTATTTCCACCAGCTGCACGTGAATGAGGGCTTTTTATTGGGACACAGAACACAAAGAAATGCTAACCCAGGTTATGCAGGACAAGTGCTCCATTCCCCACTTGATTATTTGATATAGATTAAGGAAGCTGAATGGATCATAGCTTCTTCTTTCTCCCTCCACTTTGATTATATGCCTCCTGTGAGCTTTTTTTGTCTACTTCTGAGGAAGGGGGGGCATCTGGCCCTCCTTTCCTGGATCATTTTTTAGCCATTTTTGGCCCAAGGACCCCATCCCCTCGGGCCTGCCCATTTACATTAGGTGCCTCTAGAGCATCCACTTATCAATGGAACCATGGGGGAGGCTGAAGGCCCCCAGGGTCCCTGTCAGCTCCTTGCCTCCTGCGGGAGCCGACATTGCATGCAAATCGAGGGAGCTGCTGACATGAAGCTCCCTGGATCCCAAAGCAAAGTGTCTGTTTTCCTGTTTGCTTCACAACCGGCAGGAAAACAGACACTGCTCTGCTTTCAGCAAGCAAGAGCACTTTCTGATTTTGCTTGCTTAAAGCAGAGCTGATTTCATATGGCATGGTTCGAGCTATGCTCCTGGCATGCCATAGCAAACTGCAATGTCCTGGGCACTCTGGGAAATTGCAGGAACCAGCACTGGGGGTGGCGGTCCACAGAGCCATCCACAGGCCCACGAGAGGGTCACCTCCAACATTTATTCAGCCCGAGGGAGGTGGTGGTCTTCGGGGCTGTGGAGGCCGCATTGCCCCATTATCTAACTTAACAGAGTTGGCTCGGGTAGGTGGTGGTTCCCGGGGCTGCATAGGTGGGCTGGTGCCCACCAGGCATTATTATTTGAAATAGCCCCAGGAAGATGGCAGTCCCCGGTGCTGCTTGGAGGGGTGAAGCCACCCATGTATTATTAGTTAACTTGGCCTCGGGGAGGTGGCAACCCCAGGGGCTGTGTGGGGGCTGCATGGCCACCCGCACATCTCTTATATCTAGCCCTGGAGAGGTTGCAGTCCCTGGCACTGTGTAGGACCAGTCATTATTTTCAAGTGCCCACGGGGGCCTGATTTAAATGAAGCTCGGGAGTTTGTGCTACATTTTTTCTTTTTTTCCAACGGATGTCACAAATTTAACGCGACTTCCGTGAAAATGTTTTTAAAAAAATGCTTTTTTGGCCCTGGAGGGGCATGGTTCAACTGAGTCACAAGATGACTGCCAACATTTTTCAAGCCCCAGGGAGGTGGTGGTCTTCAGGGCTGTGGAGGCCGCATGGCCCCATTATCTAATTTAACAAAGTTGGCTCGGGTAGGTGGTGGTTCCTGGGGCTGCATAGGTGGGCTTGTGCCCACCACGCGTTATTATTTGAAATAGCGCCAGGAAGGTGGCAGTCCCCGGTGCTGTGTGGAGGGGTGAAGCCACCCATGCATTATTAGTTAACTTGGCCTCGGGGAGGTGGCAATCCCAGGGGCTGTGTGGGGGCTGCATGGCCACCCGCATATCTCTTATATTTAGCCCTCTTTTATTCCGGCGGAGGTCACAAATCTAACGCGACTTCCGTGAAAATGTTTTTAAAAAAATGCTTTTTTGGCCCTGAAGGGGCATGGTAAAACTGAGTCACAAGCTGACTGCCAACACTTCCTAGTTTGAACCGTTGGCAGCCAATCGCATAAAAGCATGAGATAGGGAGCAGTTGCGGCTCAACCATGTGCCTAGAGATATGTAACTGGAAATTTCTTTACATTTCTCAGCAACTACTGAACGGATTTAAACCATTTAAGGAAAAGAGTACTTTCTGGACCAAGAGCTACATTTTTACCAGTTGTGGTGTAATTCCGTTAAGCAGTTCGCGCTGTTTCTTAAGGAAATTACCATAAAGAAAAACATTTTGTGACCCCCCTTTTTCCCAGCCCCCACTTGACAGATCACCCCAAAATTCTCAAGACAGCAGATGAAGTGAGTGGTTTATTAATTTTGAAAATATCGTGAGGATTCCTCGACAAAACAAAAACTACTTTTTCTATGGAAACTAGGTCCTACTGGCAAAATATATATATATATATATACATATATATATATATATATATATATATATATATATATATATTACCTACTGGCGGTCGCCAGTAGGTATATATAGTTAGGATTTTTTCCCTATGGGATTTTTGAAAATTCTATGTCTAATAACTTTGGCGTTTGTGGACGGAATTGGCTGAAATTTTCTGGAAAATGGAACATTTTGTTTCTGAGCAGCCACTGGAAATTTGGGGGGAGTTGGTCCAGGGGGGGCCGAGAAAAAAGGGGGGTCCCAAAACGTGTTTTTAACATTGAGTTTTCCATAGGGCGGTTAGCCTCACTTTTAGCCCGAACGGCTGAATGGATTTGCACGAAACTTGGCAAAATTGTAGGGACTGGTAGCCCGATGTGCCTTTTGTAGGTCTTAATATATGTGCTGCAGTGGATTTTGAGAAAATAACGTTCAAAAAAAGATATATATCTGTAAGCGCGGACCAGGCAGCGCCCCGGTACGCGTACTTGACGCGTAACGGAACTTCGCGTAGCGAAGTTGATTGGCTCTGTGGTGTCTGTCAACATTCTAAACAGTCCGGAGCGGCCGCCATCTTGTCTCTCGGTAGGATCGAGAGACAAGAGGAGGTCAAAAGCGAAGGGGCAAATGACCTTAAGGGGGCATAGTAGATACTCCCTGACCCCCTAGGTTTGATGTGGAGGCTTTAAAGGGGCCCCGCTAAGCAAAAAAAAAAAAAAATTTTTTTTGTTTTTTTTCGTGGTTAGCGCCCGGTACGCGAACCGGGAAGCGTACTGGGGAGCGTATCACAATAAAAAATGAATGATAGACTTTTCAAATGCTGTATGTTAATTGATTGTTGGTTTTGTTGATTATTTTTTTTTTTTTAAATTTTTTTTATTGTGTTTCATAATTTATTAAACTTTCTAACATTTCATTGTCAGAAATTTCATAATCATGGAATATAGATTGTAGTCTCTGAGGTTGTAAAATGTCCTCATTTGCAAGGAGGTTATCTACTGCTTGCACACATTGCAGTAGTTCTTGGTCCCATGTTTCATCCATAAATTCAATCTCATTTGGATCAATGATTTCTGTGTTGGACTCTGGAAGGACAATTTCAAATGAAATGTTTTGTTCACTTTCCATTTTTCCTGAAATTTGCATAAAAAAAATATATATTAGTAGAGGTAGGGCACTGTTGGGATTAATTTTAGATAGGCAGTTTTTATCAGAGAATTTATCTTTGGGCAGTGTATAGTATCAGAGTGGAAGTAGGAATATAAAAAAGTGTATCTAAATTTATAAGTACTACAGAGGGATAGTATATAACTAACAGAAAAAGTTTGCCATATTAACTTAAAGTGCACAATATACTTCAGTTTTAAAAATAACAACTTACCTTTAAAAAGAAGTTGAAGTTATTAATGAAAATCCAAATGAAATGTACACCAGGAAGTAGTAGTCAAAATGGCTGTGTTTCCTTCTCTTCCTTTATATATATTCGGGTACATAACCAATCAAATATCATGTAAAAAAAGTAGAAAATGAAAGTAACATTTTAATTGGTTGTCAATTCCAACACTTCAGATGTGTTTTGTGAAGTAATTTACCTCACGGTATTTAGAGAGGACTACAGGCTAAATGGCTAAATGGAATTCCAATCAAATTTGTGAAAATGGTAGGGATTGGTATGTAGTATGAGCTATTCTATATTTGGTGAAATTGTCTCCAGTGGCTTTTCTGTGAACTACTTTCCCACCTTTTTTGATGGTGCGCTTCCCAGGAAGCGACCCGGTACGCGAACCGGTGAGCGCCCTGGTACGCGAACCTTAAGCGTAACGGGAGTTCACCATTTTGTGTTTCGGTCGAATTATGATACAAGATGGAGGGCAAATAATGTTCAGAATGGGTAGAAGGGGGCACGGTAGACTTATCTTGACCCCCTAGGTTTTGTGAGGGTGGCTGAGGAGGCCCATATGTGCGGAAAAAGAAACATTTTTTTTAAAAATTTCGCGAGGTTAGCTCCCGGTACGCGTACCGGGTAGCGCACCAGGGAGCGTATTTTGTTGAAAATTAGTGAAAATAGTTAGAGTAAAAAAATAATTGTGAGTGATTAGATGTAGGGTAGCTCTGAGAAGAGCTTTTGGGTTTATGGTACATTTAGGTACTTATAAGTAGGTACCAATGCACATTTTTAAATTCAGAGTGAAAACTCTGTTGCCCTCATCTGAGAAGTGAACTCCATCTCCTCTGTAGATATCTTGCATGTAGTAACGCAAGTTATTGTTGTACAGGGAGCCCATTCCATGGTCTCTCATGTAAGCTGAAACAGATTTGTTTACATGCTTCCTCGACTTCTCAATTTGTGGACAAAATTGGTTTGACCACCTCCATTTCTGTCTTTGGCATATATTTGAATATACCAAGGCAGTCTGAGGAAAAAGTGCCATTAATTGCTCAAAGGTGTCCTTTAAAAGCATTTCCAGACCTACACCAGTCAAAGTGCCCAAGTCATTACCTCCACAGTGCACAATTAACAGGTCAGGTTTTGGCAAATGCATAAAGGTTTTCACCAATGGTATCAATTGGTGACATTTTAATCCTCTCTGGCCAAACCACTTAATTTCCACATCTTGTAAATTGAGGTTAGGTAAATTCCTGCTTTCAACGTACCTTTGAGCCCAGTGAATATAACTATGACCAACAATCCAGACAGAAAACATGGTGAGAGAAGGTTCTCCTGCAGTCAGATGAAGTGTGGCAATGAAATGGCAGTTGAAAAAATGTGAGTTTGAAATGAAAAAAACTGTGGAGTTTCTGTGTTCATGAAGTAGTAACAGTGATTGGTGGATTTTGATTGATGAAAACAGAAAGTTAGGGTGTAGAGATGTGTTCTTTGAAAGATGTATTTTGAGTGGTCAATAAAAAATCATTAAATGAAAGAAAGCACTGGATATGCAGGTGCACTGAGAGTTCAGAGTTCAATTGCAACATTGTTGTGTGAATTTGCAAACACCAGAGTTTCTCCAAGAGGTGGTTGCTATGGAAAATAGGCAGAAAGGGCAGAGGGGGAAGGGTTTTCATTTGAAAAAAAGTGAGGGAAGAGTTTTGATTGGGTGACATGAGAAATATGTGTGAAGAATTACACCATTTCTGTGCTTTTGATAGCTGCAGACTCTGGAGTGCATACCTTTTGCTCTGCTGAAGACAAATTGGTGTGTTTCTGAGACTGTTTTCAAACTCAAAGTATTTGCTAAGGTGAGAAAATATTTCTTTACTTTAGATATAGAATAGTGTGCTTTAAGGAGAAAATTATGATTTATGTGGCGCAATTTGCTAGTAAATATGCTCTCACATGTGCATGGAAATTTTTGATTTTGAATGTTTTTGTTATATAGCCATGTTAAAAGTGACTCAACCATGCTGGAAAGTCAATCAAAAAATGATTTCATGTGTTTTAATGACATTTTAAGTCATTTTCTGATGTGCAGTGTTTAGAAATTATGATTTGAAAATCGTTTTTGTGGAAAAGGAATTGTTTTTAAAATCATGACAAGGAAATAATGGTGTATGGTTATTTATAAGGCAATTGACTGTCCTTGATGTTATTTTTCTCATTTTAGTGTAAGACCTTTCTCTGTGGCGCAAATTGCTTGTAAATATGCTCTTACATGTGCATGAAAATTTTAATTATCAATGTTTGTGTTACATAGCCATGATAAAAGTGAACCAACCATGCAGGAAAGCCAATAAAAAAACGCTTTCATGTGTTTCAATGACATTTTAAGTCATTTTCTCATGTGCAGTTTTTTGAAATTATGATCTGAAAATCGTTTTTGGGAAAAAGGAATTGTTTTTAAATTCATGAGAAGGACATAATGGTGTATGGTTCTTTATAAGGCAATTGACTGTCCCTGATGTTATTTTTCCCATTTTAATGTCAGACCTTTCTTTGTGGCGCAAATTGCTTGTAAATATGCTCCCACCTGTACATTGACAATTTTGATTTTGAATGTTTATGTTACATAGCCATGTTAAAAGTGACCCTACCATGCAGGAAAGCCAATCAAAATACGCTTTTATGTGTCTTAAGGACAATTTAAGTAATTTTCCCATGTGTAGTGTTTTGAAGTTATGATTTGAAAATCGTTTTTGAGGTAAAGGAATGTTGTTAAAATTTATGTTCGCCATATGCCCCCAAATTTCTTTCTCAGGGTTGCAGCAGGGTGTTCTTGAGACACCCCTGCACTTTTGGAATAAATTCCTAATTTGTGATGAGCAAATTGTTAATCGCAAATTGCACCTTCATTTATATGAGCCTCCTAGCCCATGGAAATGAATGGGTAATTTGCAATTAGCAATTTTCTCATCGCAAATTTGGAATGGTAAAGAATCGCTATTTATTCCTTAAAATTCGCTTTTTTGGAAATGCAAAATAGTTATATGATACATATGGCGGTTGATGTCTAACAAGATAAGAAGCTTATGGATACATTTATGATGACTGGTGCAATGAAGTAGAAATCACTTACTTCATTGGTAGGCCTTTACAATAAATTATCTCCTCTGTATTCTTCATCAAGCATAACTTTAATCTGCAATCCTGAGTAGGCCTCACCTTAAACAAACCTCTGGATAGGCCACATCTTATTGTCATCCTGATTTAATCATTTATAATTCTAGGGACAGATTTATGATAGGTGTATACCTCTTTTGTGCCACTTAGAAAACATTGTCCATGGGGAAATGAATTAAAATGTCATTAAGACACATGAATGTGTTTTTTTTAAACGTTTGCAATTTTTTTGGGTCACTTTCAACATGGCTATGTGTCTGAAACAGTCAAAATCTAAATTTGCAATGCACTGGTGGGAGCATATTTACAAGGAATGTGCTTCATGGGGAAAGGTCTTATAATGTAATATGGGAAAAATGACATTAGAGATACTGAAATGCCTTATAGAGAAGCATACACCATTATGTCCTTGTCATAAATTTGCAAACCATTACTTTTCCCCAAAAACGATTTTCAAATTATATTTAGAAAACAGTGCACATGTGGAAATTACTTAAAATGTCAATAATTCAAAATTTGTGATTCCTTAAATGCAATGTATAAAAAAAAAATATGTAAAAAATGATATTAAGGATTTGGAAACTACCACCAACTTGTAGTTTGTGGTAATTTGCGAATTCTTATCAAAAAGAATTTTTTTTTAAAAAAAAAAAAGGTCCCATATGACGCCCATACATGCCATTAGGGCATGTAGGTGTGCCATGTGCTCCCAAATTTCTTTTTCAGGGGTGCAGCAGGGTGTTCTTGAGATACCCCTGCACGCTTGAAAAAAATCCTATTTTGTGATGAGCTAATTGCTAATCACAACTTGCAACATTAATTCCTATGAGCCTCCTAGCCTATGGAAATGAATGGGTAATTTGCAATTAGCAATTTGCTCATTGCAAATTAGGAATAGTAAAGAATCGCTATTTATTCCTTAAAATTTGCTATTTATAATATGTAAAATATTTTGATGATACATATGGCAGTTCATCTGTAACAAGATAAGAAGCTTAGGGATAGATTTATGATGAGTGGCGCATCCCCAGGGATGTGACAGTCATCCTGCGCCACTGTTCCGCCACCCATGGTGTGCTGCATTTACAATGCGGCGCAGCATGGGGCAAAAAAGGCACAGATGCGTGACGCATCTGTGCTGTAAAGGTGGCGCATTGCTGGAGTTGTATCGTAAGTGCGATGCAGCTCCAGCAAGGATCAGGGGTGCCCCATCTATACAATGCTGCGTCAAGACATATGCCAGCTTCAAGCAGGCGCAGGGTTTTGAAGCAGCTTTCTCCTATCTGATTGTAAATGCGGCACACCATGGGTGGTAAAGCAGTGGTGCACATTAACTGGTGCATGCCTGGGGATGTGCCATTTAATATAAATCTGCACTTTAACATTTGAGTATGTGCAGGGGACACAGAGTCGTTGAGGCTTATCCAAGGTTAAGAACAGATGAGTCCTGTTCAGTGAAAAATTAGACATAGGCTTCACCTGCTCAGCATCGCTGGACATGGCTAAATAATAGCTGCAAAATGTTACTCTTGTTAAATAATTTTACTATTATAATCTGTGAGATTTGTCTCTTACTCTGCAACATCTCATTGTTGTTGTCTTTCTTTAAAGATAAAGACAACCTCAACATGAGCGACAATCTGCAATCAGTTGATTTTGACCTCATCATTGAACTTGTAATTGAAACATCAGTGGATGTTGATCCATTGGATGATTTAAATCCTGAGGATGAAGAAGAGCGTGATGAGGATGCAGATTTGTCCGAATTATATGATATAGGATGGGAAGCTGACCTGCTTGAGCCTTTGGAATTATAAACATTTATTTTTAAAATTTATAATCAATAAAAAGTAAAAAGGTAAACCGTTTAATTTAAAAATAAAGACACCTTCAAAAACAGGTTATGTGTAGTGTCTTCAATAAAATATTAAAATATGCTCATAAAATTAGATCAGATTCACATATAAAATAGCATAGGTAACATAAATATAAATCTCATTTCTTTTCTGCTATTTCTGTATTGTAAATTTGCAAGGACTAAAAAATCTTCTATTTAAAATGTCAAGTAGTGTGTTATGTTTTTGATCACTATTACTGATTTACTGTTTGATAATATTTTTTTATTAACATTTTTATTATATTTTTCCTCAGATTCAACTATGCCTACAAAAATAAGAGAGATGAAGGCTGCAAAACGTCAAAGACAGCAGGAGAAAAAAAAAATGCAGCAGTCCTCTAACAAAAAGATTTCTCAAGCGATGAAGAAAGCACCGGGTAAGAGCTCTAAATATTTCATAAAAAATATTTCTAATAAAAAAAATATTAGTACAGAAAATGTTTCAATCCATAACAACACAAGTAAATCAAATGGAAAGAAAAGGACAAATGAAAATGTTACTGCTAGAGCAAGAGATAAATCTGTGCATGATAGTAGAAGGAAACAACAGTTTACGGAGATTCGTAAACGAATGTTCCGTAACAGGATAATTGGCAATTTGTTAAAAAATATTAAGAAAGGTCAACAGAAATTAGTTTTTTATAGGAGAAAAAAAAAAGTTGAGAAAGTTATTGATCAGGCTTTTGAAATTAAACGTAAGTTATTTATTTTGATAATCAATAGAATTAGGAAGCTAAACAAGGCAATTTTTGATTTCAAAAGAAATAGTAGATGGAAGAGAATAGTTAATCGTAGTAATTTTTGTGAAGTTTTTTCTGGAGAATGGATACATAGTTCAAGCTGTGAGGCATTTTTTAATGAAGAGAGTTATTTCCAGGATAATGATTTGGTGCATGCAGTTGACATCAGTGGTCGTGCTTATGAAGTGAAAGATGGTTGTCCAGTTGAAAAAGAAAAACTTGTGACAACAGAGGCAGAAGAGTTGTTAGGTAATGAGGTTTTAGGAAGACGTGCTAAGGGTCCTGTGTACACCTGGAAGTGTAGTAGTATTTGCAGTGTGCGACAGGATTCCATCAATTTGCTTTGTGATTTTGTACGGTCATTTAACAAGAAAAGTTTGAAGCAGAAAATGAGGTTGTTGCAAGAATTAGATCCTTGCAGAGTGAGAGAAGTGACAGGTTTGCATGGTCATTCACTGGCTTGTCTTTCCAGGAGAGTATGCCAGAGTGTTTTTCATCATTTCAGGATGCTAGCAGTGCATCATAACAAAGTGAGGAAGTTAGTTAGACTGTTGTATTATGCTAAGAGTCCAGCAATTATGCTGAAACAATTATGCGCTGCTCTTTTGCATGGTTCTGAAATAGATGTGAGGAATATATGTGAAGAAATTGAGTTTTGTTACTTTGGAAGTAAAGAGGAGAATGTTGAAATTGAGCAAGAAATAGAGGGTCATTTGGAAGATACTGTACATGTTTCCAGTACAGATAATTTCCAGAGGGAAATTGCGACGTTTGACATGAAATCAAGTGAGAGGCCTAATTTCACTTGTGTGTGTTGTCGACGCACTTATTATAAGAATCAGACTAAGTTAGTGGATTTATATGCAAAAAGTGAAAGGGAAAATAATAGTGAATGGAAGGATTTTGCAACATACTTGATGGTAGAAAATTGTTTTGATTTGGGATTGGATCAACGTGTGTGTACTTATTGTTGTAACAAATTAAAACAAAACCAGATGCCTGCTAGAGCAGTTCATAATAATCTGGAATTGGTTGAGATTCCTTCTGAATTGAAGGATTTAAATACTTATGAATCTATTTTGATTCAAAGTATCCATCCCTTTCAGGCTATTGTAAGAATGGAGCCAAAGACAGGGAAATTGCCTCCATCAGATTTACAGAGAGGATTAAAGGGAAGAGTTGTTTATTTGCCTCTAGATTTGAAGAAAAACATTAACACAATTGGAGTAGAAAAAGTGGAAGAGGAACCTCTGGTTATCTTAGTTAATGGGGTTCCGACAAAGAATAAGAAAATATGGCAAGATTTAGTAGATGTTAGGAAAGTTAAAAAGGCAACATTGTATTTGAAAAAAAATAATAAATACTATAAGAATGTATATGTTGAAGAAGAGGAAGTAAGTGAGGAAGAGGATAGCGATTTGTGTGCTGGTCAAATTGAGAAAGTAGAACCCTCTACTAGTGAGGAAATATATGAACATTATAGTGTTCATCCTTTGCATTCAAAGGAAGTCATGGGGAATGCTATTGAGTTGTTTCAAATGAAACAAGCCAAAGGGAGTCCCATTAGTGTTTGGGAGGAAAGTTTGGAAGCTCGGTGTTTCCCACAGCTTTTTCCAACAGGTCAGGGAGGAAGATATGATGAGCGACCTCATCAAATTCCTGCTTCTGAATACCGGACTTTGCGATTGTATGCAGGAGATGCTAGGTTTCGACAATGCATTCCTTATTTGTTTCATCTCCTGTTTGAAAGCGATCTGTCTGGACTGTCATATGCAGTGAACCACATCTTGAAAAGTGGTATACACATGCAAAACATCTCGGCAAGTGATTTTATGGATAAAGTGAATGTCCAAGATAGTATTTTGGATTCTCACCTGATTAATCTCATGGCGTGTCAGCGTGGTACTAATGAGTACTGGTACCGTCGTCATGGTGATTTAAAATGTATGCTGAGGAACTTAGGTACTCCCACATGGTTCCTCACTCTGAGCTGTGCCGAGTATGGCTGGGAAGACTTACTTGAATTTCTACGAGAGGCAAATGCTAACGTAGAAAACATCGAATTCAAGACACCCGGAGAACTGTGCTCTTTGGATCCAGTCAATGTATGTAGGTACTTCAATCATAGATTTGAAGCTATGATGTCTTTCATCATGAATAAGAAGAATCCACCTCTTGGAGAGGTGTTGGATTTCTTCTGGAGAAAGGAGTACCAAGCAAGAGGTGCTCCTCATATACATATGTTGCTGTGGATCAAGGATGCACCTAAATTTGGAACGGATCCAGATGACTCAGTGATGAGTTTCATCCAACAGTATTCTACGTGTGCTGTTCCAAACGCAAAGGAGAAGAAAAGCCTAAGAGAAAAAGTTCTGCGTTTCCAAAGCCATCGATGTGGAAAGTACTGCCGTCGTAAATTCCGAAACAAGGACAAGTTCTACACTAAATGTCGTTTCGGCTTTCCACGACCGGTGATTTCTAAAGGAAGAGTAAACAGTTTGATGTCTTCGCTGCGACACAATGTCATGAAGAAATCACCTAAAAACACTTACAATTTGAAGAGGAACGAAGAGTCCAAGTACATCAACGACTACAACCCGGTGATTTTGTCCATGTGGAATGCTAACATGGATATACAGTTTGTGGCTGATAACTGTATGGCTGTGGCTCGGTATGTGACGTCTTACATCACCAAAAAAGAGAAGACAGAATTGAAGGATATGTGGGAGGACATTTCCCATGAAAAGAGCCTCAGCAAGAAGTTGTACAGTTTCAGTCTGAAGATGTTGTCGCATCGAGAAATCGGAGCGTACGAATGTTCTGACCGGTTGTCTTCAGCAAGTCTCTATGCCAAGTCCAGGAGTATCGTTTGGGCGAGTCTTGGTCTTGCTGCAACGCGTAATCGAGTTCTCAAACCTGTGCGGGAAATTGAGTATTTCGCGGAAAAGGAGCCAAACAGTACCGACATTTTGAAGACAAACATGTTGGATACATATTATCCAAATCGAAGCAGTCACCTAGAGAATGTTTGTCTGTATGAGGTTCTGCAAAATTACATGTTCAAGAGGAACATCAAAGAAGATACTGAGAAAGGAGTGTATGCTGTAATAGGAAGTGAGGGATGTCTGGTGAAGCAAAGAAAATGCCACTTGATAAACCATCGAAAATTGAGTGGCGAATCTCCTGAAAAAAAGGAGTTTTTCTATTTAGCACTTTTGCAACTTTTCAAGCCTTGGCGTGCAGAAGAGGAACTGCTTGGAGATTTCCTCTGTTATGAAGACTCTTTCAATGCCGCCAAGGAGACCATAGAATGTCCTGCTTTTCCCAAATATGTAGAAATGTTGAATGCGGAAATTGAGCAGGAAGCAACGATTGCAGCCGAGATTGCCAGAGACAGTTCTCAGGACAGTCAGAGTTCTGCTTCATTGAGTCAGGATCCACTAGGAGGACCTCTTATTGAAAATGAAGCTGCCACTGCTATGAATGAGGTGGAAAGAGCCATGGCACATGCTCAAGAGGATGCGGTTAACTTAGAAGAGTTGGAAAGGCAACTCAACGTTGAGCAGAGGAAAATATATGACGAAGTTACCATGCAAATTGATCATGGATTAAGTCATGATAAGAAAGAGTGCTCATGTACGTCGTTGAAGCCTGTCCGACTGTACGTGAGTGGAGAAGCGGGAACTGGAAAAAGTTTCCTCATTAAAGCAATTTCATGCTATTTGCAGGAAAGGACAGAGTCATCGCTGTCTTGTGTTGTCACTGCTCCAACTGGACTGGCAGCACATAATATTAAAGGGATTACTTTACATCGTTTACTGATGCTGCCAGTGGAGCATGACAACAAATTAGAATATCACAAGCTATCTGGAGATGCTTGTTTTGAAGTTTCAAGAATCTTGAGGAAAATGAAACTTCTTATCATTGACGAAGTAAGCATGGTTTCCAATGTCATGCTTGCCTTTGTGCATTTGAGGATGCAAGAAGTTCTCAAAACAGAGTATGATGTGTTATTTGGTGGCAAACACATCATTGTTTTCGGAGATCTTCTGCAGCTGACACCAGTGAAAGGGCAACCTGTGTTCAAAATGCTCACGCATGAAGATACCAGGAAGTGCCTAGGCAGCATTGGCAACGTCAATATATGGTTAAACTTCAATTATGCTGAACTGCATGAAAATATGCGTCAGGCAAAGGATGAAGTTTACAAGACTATTCTACAAGATGTTAGAATTGGAAAAGTGACCGAGCATGGGAAAGAAGCTTTACATGCACGATTACTGTCAAATTTATATCCAGAACAAGATGTTGTGCCTGAGAATATTTTTCAGAAAATTACTGATAAGAAATCTGGAATATGTTTGATGCCAACTCTTGCAGAATGTGCCAAATTTAACAACAAAATGTTGCATTTAGAAAAGCAAGAGATTGTGAAAGTGGAAGCTATTGATAGAGTAGAGCATATGGGATCAACAATTATTTTGTCTGAGAATCTGAAATCAAAATTGGATTCATTAGAGAAGACTATATCTAAAACTGCAGGTTTTGAAAAGACTCTGAATGTGTGCTTGAACTGCCGTATAATTTTAAGAAGGAATTTACATGTTGAAAGAGGTCTGGTAAATGGATCAATGGGTAATGTTGTTGATTTTGTGAAATACAGAAATAGAGATGGAATTGAATTTTTAAAAATTAAATTTGATGGCATTGAGGAAGTACAGCTAATTGCTCGTTGTTCTGCTAGATTTTTGCTTGTAAAAGACTTATATGTTCGCCGTAAGCAGTTCCCTGTTTGCTTGGCATATGCGGTGACAATTCATAAATCGCAAGGTTTAAGTGTAGACACTGCATTGGTGAATATTGGCAGTTCTGTGTTCAAGGAGGGTATGGCATATGTGGCATTGTCACGAGTTAGAACTTTATCGGGATTGTACTTGATTGAGTGTGATGTCAGAAACATTTGTGCAGATCTAGATTGTGTTAAGGAATACAATAGGTTAAGAAGAGAGTATGCGCCACATTTGCCTCAGTTTCCTTTGTTTGAGAAACGTCTGGTAGGCCGGAAACGAAGAAATGAGAACAATACTGGGGAGGTTGTAGCAAAAAGACAAAAAGTGAATGAATCTAAAATTACAAGCAGAAACAAAGAGGATTCTGTTGAAGATGTTGTTGGTTTTCAGTTTGAAAACAGTTCTGGTGTCAACTGCTATGCTAATGTAGTAATGAATGTTTTGTTTTCTCTAAAAAATGTAAAAGAAGAGATTGTGGTCAATTCTGATCAAAGATTTTGCAGTTTGTTGAATTCTGTGTTAGAGAAATGTAGCACAGATAGAACAAAAATAGAAAGTGTGTCTGAAATTCGAAACCTGTTAGACAGATGTTCAGGGCAAACACAATTCTCTCAAAATATTCAGCAAGATTGTCAGGAGTTTTTAATGTATATGCTTGATGTATTACATGCTGAAGGTGTAGATGTAGATCAGCTGTTTGGGCTTTCTTATCAATGGCAGCATGACTGCGAGAACTGTATGGTATCAAGTACTACTAGTGTAGACTCAGAAAGATTTATATATTTAACTTTGCCAGACAGTAAATCAGTCTCCTTTAATAAGCTAGTAAAAGCTGCTAATCACAGCATGGAGTGTAGCCAATGTAAATCTGAAATGATGTCCACATTATTTATACGAACATATGGCCAGTACGTCATTTTAATGTTCCAACGATGTAGGCCTGATGGAACAAAATTGACAACTTTAATAAAAAAATTTGTAGCTTCGCAGTTGTCAATATCAGGAAGGACTTTTGTAACTACAGCAATTATATATCATGACGGCCCTTCAATATCATCAGGACATTACACAGCTTATTTAAAGTCTAGAAATGGCTGGTCATTCTGCAATGATTCTGTTTTAATTTTCAAAAAAAAATTGCCGTATGACCTTAAAAACTCTTACCTGGTGTTTTTAAAACCAAAATTTTAGGAAAATAATCTCGGGATATGATCTGTGGAATTTCAAGAAGTTCTAATGGCTCCTACACAATTTGGCCTTGAGGATAAGTGTAGTTCAGAGACATAACTTCTAATCAAAGGATTGGACATCATGGAGATGTATGTGCACTTTAAATGAGTTCAGAAAAACTGTTTCTTTTCATAAGCTAATTGAAGCAGCCAATCAAAACATGGAGTAGAGGGAATGTAAGTCTGCAATGCTGTCTACTGTTTTACATTGCTTTGTGATTAAAAGTGATGTAGAGAATTAAATAATTGTAGTACTCATAGAGGTAGTGTAAGTCTGCTTCATATTAAGCAGTATCAGTGTCATAGGAAATGTAGAACATGACTGACCAAGAAGGGGAAGATATTACTATTCCAGGATTGTGAAAATGATCTTCAACATTTTAATTCTGAAAGTTGCGGAAATGCCAAATGATGGGATTGGCTTACAAGAAATCCAAGAGTTATAAATATCTCTGACTAGATTTGGCCTTGTGGAAAATAGTGGTAGAGAGCAAGAAGTCATTTATTGCATGTAACGTGTTTTTAAAAACGATGGAGGTTTTCTTTCAGAAAGTGGCGGGCTGAAAGTAATAACAGCACAAAAGAGTGTAAGCTGTTCATAGGACATCCTTGGACGTCATGGAAAGTAAGTTAACTTTAAGGAGTTCTGAATTTTATTTTCTGATGTTGTATGGGTTTTTTAAACACAATCATTTTGATTGTGTTTTTTTTTCCCCGCTGCTACATGATGAATACCTTCAAGTCACTGTTTTTAGTGAATTTTGATACATTCTGAGAACAGCAAAAATAAACCATTTAACATGTATAATTAATTCTGTACTGTTTGCATTTATGATGTATATGTAGAACTGTGTAGGAGGCATGGAGAAGGTGAGTTTTCTGTAAGTGTTAAATTTATTGTATGCAGTGCTGCACTTCTACGTATTCTTTCATATGCTGGACTACATCTGCACAATGAGATACCTAAGCAAAGGAAACACAAGTGATGTGATTGTGAAATGAGCAAAATAAATTGCACATATTTCAATTACATCACTTGAGTTTCCTATCATTACGAATCACATTGTGCAGATCAAGTTTAGGTCTGTCCAGGGAAACATAGGAGGTTTCTACTTTGTTGAAGAGTGCAGTGGACATGACTCACTTCATTAGTAGACTTTCACAGATATTATCTCCTCTGTACACTTCAACAAGTGTAAATCTCATCTTGAACTCTGAGTAGGCCTCACCTCAAACAAATCTCTGGATAGGAGACATGTTATTGGCATACTGAAGCGACACTTTTCTGAAACAAGAGCAATGCAAAAGATGCACCATGTTTTAAGATAGGCCTCACTTCATCTGCATCAAGATACTGTTAGTTTAAAATGTATATCTTTAGCATTGTGTAGAGGACCTGGAGAAGCAGAAGCTTCTGTCAGTGTCAAAGTTGTTGAAAAACTATTTGTCCTTCAATATTTTCCCTTGTCTTTTGTAATTTTTAAATACATATTTTAATTTTTTTTCAAATGTTGGTTCTCTCTTTCACAGATTGAAAGTATAGAAATAAAATGTGATTAATTTAACGGCAATTACAAGGTAAATAGTTGTACTCTTTTCGTTACATTTCTATCACATTCACCTACTATTAGATCCACTGCTTCACTTCTTTAATACTCAGTTTCCTGCCTTTGCTACTTTCCTCATTCCTTTCTCTATTACCTATTTACTCAACTCCTTCCACTCTTTTTCTCAGTCCCTCTGTTCTCATAGTTCCTCAGTCTTGTTCACTCACTCCATCTCTATTACTCTTAGTGTCTGTGAATTACTTTCCCAACTTTTTTTTTTTTGGGACCGCTTCCTGGGAAGTTGCCTGGTTCGCAAACCAGCAGCGTTATGGCAGTCCACCATTTTGTGTTTCGTTCGAATCAAGATACAAGATGGAGGGCAAATAATGTTCAGAATAGGTAGAAGGGGGCACGGTAGATGTATCTTGACCCCCTTGGTTTTCTGAGGGTGGCTGAGGAGGACCATAGTTCTTCACTCTTGTTCACTCTCTCTGTTTCTATTAATGTCACTGTTTATGACTGATCAAAAAAATGTTTTTTAAAAAAGAACAGTAACTATAAGGGAAGGAAATAGACAGTTATGTTAAAAGAAAGACAGCTATAGGGAGTAAACTAACGATACTGTTACCTACAATCCACTGCTGTTGATGTTACTGACCATGTCATGAATGATGTAATATGTGAAATCATCAACAGTGGATTGTAGGTAACAGTATCCTTAGTTTACTCCCTAGAGCTGTCTTTCTTTTAACATAACTGTGTATTTCCTTCCCTTATAGTTACTGTTCTTTTTAAAAAAATATTTTTTTGGTTAGCTTCCGGTACGCGTACCGGGTAGCGCTCCGGGAGCGAACTAAGAGAAATACAGGTTGGCAGAGTTCCAAATATTCTACCAATTTTTTTATAATGGGGAGTTAGTTCTGAAAAGAACTTTTTTTTTTATGTTTTTGTTGTTTTATATTTTTTTTAGTATTTTTTGATTTTTTTTTTACTTTTTTTGTATTTTCTGAACGTTTTAAAAAAATTTTTGGTTTTTTTGGGGGGGGGGGGAACAAAAACGATCCATTATAAAGGGCTCAACAGGAGCAAAAAAAAAAAAAGAATTTATTTTTTGGTGCGTTTTGTGCAAACATTAATATGATTTTGAATTGCTCGCAAAATCAAAGTGATGCTACTTTCTCTGTAGCAGATGAAAGCGCCACATTCCACGCACACTTGTTTTACGTGCCCAAACAACATTTGGATGTTTGCAATCACCTCCCTCGCCTCTGGTCCCGACACCTCTGGAACCACCGATCTTCTTGCCATTTGGAGGGGATTTTGTTGTTGGTCACGTAGCTGGGCAGCACTATAGTTATTTGGGTGCCACCTACTCATATGCCGATGCATAGTATGATTGCCATAACTATATTTTTTATCAGTGCCCCTTGACAATCTGTCACCGCATATGCGGCAAAACACGTAACGAGCATTCACTTTCTTTTGCCCCTCAGGAATTCTGTAGAATTGCCAGATATAATTCTCCTGTCGATTGTACCTCCTGGGCTCCTCTGGCAAAAACTCATGCTCTTCCTCCTCTTCCTCCTCTTCCTGTTCTTCCTCTTCTTGCAGAATTACTTCTGCAGGTGGTCCTCTCTTTCTTGGATTTGGTGGAGGTGGTGGGCTAGCACCAGCTGAAGCTACTAATGAAGCCATCACAAAGTCTCAATAAAGGGTCTTTCTCTCACCAAGATGAAAGTCAGAGTGATGAAAGAAGGAGGGGTTTTCATCATTTGGGAAAAACAAAAGTTCTAAACCAATGAAAAGTGTCCATTTTAGATCACATGACCTTGTATTACATCATTAGGAAACCAAAAGTGAAATGAACCAATGAAAAGTGTTATTATCGAGTCACATGACCTGCTATGTTTACATTACGCGGTCGGCGCCGCGCCGCGGATCGCTTCCGGTTCGTGTACCGCTGCGCTTCCGGGTACGCGAACGTAGCACGTAATATGACGTATTACGCGAGAACGCGAAACGTCATGCTGACGCGAAGCGTCGCGATGTTGTTTTGTAACGGGAGAGGTGCGCTAAAGGAACGTTTACCAGTTCGCGTACCGGGTCGCGCCTCCGGATTGAGCTAACGGGAAGCTAACCGGTACGCGTACTGGGAGCGAAACAAAAAAAAATAAAAAAAAAATTGTATAAAAAACATGTAAAAAATATTTTTCTTTTTAAAGAATAATACATTGTAAAGGTTTTGATATTAGCTATTAAAAAACCAATGAAATTCACTGAAAAAACCATAGGTTATAGACCATATATAGTTAGGAATTAGCATTTACAAAACCTTAAAAATTCACTGAAAAAACCATAGGTTATAGACCATATATAGTTAGGGATTAGCATTTAAAAAACCTTATTTTACTCACACAAAACCATTGAAATTCCATATATAGTTAGTTGTACTAACTATATATCACGCACCCGCAATCCACTGCTGATGATGTCACATATTACATCATTCATGACATGGTCAGTGACATCACTGATGACATCACTGATGACATCTCAAATGACATCACTGATGACATCACTGATGACATCTCAAATGACATCACTGATGACATCACTGATGACATCTCAAATGACATTACTGATGACATCACTGTTGTGATAATACGATGAACCTCTTCAGACTCTAATATAACCTTAGATACACTCAGTGTAAACACAGACTCACAGATTGTCACTCATCCATGAAGTTACACACACACCTAGACAGTCATGCAAACAATCAATCACACCTCCATTTCCTTAACTATACAGTTAAACACACCTTACTTACTTATTCAAACAAATACTAAAACATATTTACTCACTTATACAATCCTGGATACAAGTTCACAATGATCCATACAGCCACTCACACATTCACTGGCTCTTATGCACAGTTATTTATATATGTCAACTCTCACATGTACTGTATTTTACATATGTACTTAATTTGACATGTAGCACTGAGATATCTATTCACTCACCAATACAGTCATGCACACAGTCAACTGCCCATACAGCTGTTTCCAACATGCACTTTTGAACCCATACATCTATGCACAGAGTCATACACTTCCCAGCCACTCACACACACACTCAGTCTCCTATACAAATGCTTGGGCAACCAATCAATAACCTATATAGTTACTCATATAGCTACTGATCAACACATGCAGCAGTTTACAGAACAACAGACATAATGATGCACAAATTAAGACAGTTTAGTCACTAACCCATGCACTCAGTGAGACACATTTAATCACTCACTCATACAGTCAGTCACGCACCTACTAAATCCTTCATCCAGACACTTCTACATCTACTCATTCTTCAATATGTAAAACATATTTAAACTTTACAGAAACACACAGTCACTGGATGATGTCATCAGTGATGTCATCAGTGATGTCATTTGAGATGTCATCAGTGATGTCATCAGTGATGTCACTGACCATGTCATGAATGATGTAATATGTGACATCATCAGCAGTGGATTGCGGGTGCGTGATATATAGTTAGTACAACTAACTATATATGGAATTTCAATGGTTTTGTGTGAGTAAAATAAGGTTTTTTAAATGCTAATCCCTAACTATATATGGTCTATAACCTATGGTTTTTTCAGTGAATATATATATATATAAGTATACATATATATGTGTATGTATATGTATGCGTTCTTCAGTAGGTAATTATAGTAAGGACCTATTTTCCATAGGAAAAGCGTTGATTTGCCAATATCTTTAGCGCCGTTTGACGAATCTTCGTGAAATTCTCAAAGCTAATGGTTTACCAAGGTCAGCTCCTGTCATGAAAGTATGGGTTTGGTTCATCAAGCAGGGGATGAGAAAAAAGAGGGGTCCCAAAATGTATGTGGTATTTATTGTGTAGGAATTATCTAAAGTGGGATTATGTGTTATGGAGAGTAATTATGTGATATGGTAGTCTTTGTTGTGGAGTGGTAACCTCAGCTTTAGTCCTCCTCATTTCCATAGAAGCTCAACTATGAACTCAGTGAGACAAAAAAGAAGGAATCACTGAAGAGCACTTCTGGATCTAGCCAGATGTATGAGCAGGGCCCCTGGAAATATGCGCCTGTTTGGCTGTACCAACTCTCTCACAATTATACATTTTCCGCATTAGCCAAATAATCTATCATCTGCTCCCTAATCTGCAGATTTGAACAAAAAAAGCCTTGTTTCTACCTCAAATGTTATCAAAAATGCAGCGACAACTGCTACAGCGTGGTGGAAGGCCATTTGCAAACCTAGAATTTATTGCTAAATGTGGGTGTTAAATTGGTACTAATGATGTGCAAGCCACTCTTGCTTCCTTCTGCTCTTCTCTTGCCTCTTTCTGCATTTCTGTTGCTTCTTTCTGCACATTTCTTTCTTTTTCTGCACTTCTCTTGCCTCTTTCTGCAAATCTCTTCTACTTTCTGTACCTCTCTTTACTCTTTCTGCACCTCTGTTGTCTCTTTCTGTACCTCACTTATTTCTTTCTGTACACCTCTTTCTGTACCCCCTCTTGCCTCTTTGTGTACATCTCGTACCTCTGTCTGCACCCTTCTTGCCTCTTTCTGCACCTCTGTTGGTTACTTCTGCACTGCTCTTGCTTCTTTCAGTACCTTTTACACATTTCTGTATCCCTCTTGCCTCTTTCTGCACCCCTGTTTACTCTTTCTGCACCTATCTTGCCTGTTTCTGCACCTCTCTTGCCTTGTTCTGCAACTCTGTGGCTTCTTTCAGCAATTCTATTGCCTCTTTCTGCACCTCTGTTGCCTCTTTTTGTAACTCTGTTGGTTCTTTCTGCACTGCTCTTGCTTCACTCTGCACCTTACTTGCCTCTTTCTGCATTTATCTTGCTCCTTTCTATACCTCTGTTGCTTGCTTCTTTCAGCAATTCTCTTGCCTCTTTCAGCACTTCTCTTCCTTCTTTCTGCACCCCTCATGCCTCTTTCTGTACATTTCTTGCCTCTTTCTGCACCTCTGTTGGTTCTTTCTGCACCTCTTTTGCAAATTTTTGTATCTCTCTGGCCTCTTTCTTTACCCCTCTTCCTACTTTCTGTACCTTTCCTGCCTCTGTTGTTTCTTTCTGAACTTCTCTGCCTTCTTTCTGCACCCCACCTGCCTCTTTCTGTACCCCTCTTTGTGCACCTCTCCTACCTATTTCTGCACCCCTCTTACCTTTTTTTCACCTCTGTTGGTTCTTTCTGCACTGCTCTTGCTTCTTTCTGCACCTCTTTGGTAAATTTCTGCATTCCCCATGCCTCTTTCTGCACCCCTATTCCCCTATTGCTCCACCTCGCTTGCTCCTTTCAGCACTTTTCTTGCTTCTTTCTGCACTGCTCGTGCTTCTTTCTGCACCTCTCTTACATATTTCTGTATCCCTCTTACCTCTTTCTGTACCCCATTCCCTCTTACTGTACCTTTCTTGCCTGTTTCTGCACCTCTCTTGCCTCTTTCCGCACCTCTGTTGTTTCTTTCTGCACTTCTCTTGCCTCTTTCTGTAACCCTCTTGCCTCTTTAAGCACCGCTGTTGCTTCTTTCTGCACTTCCCCTGCTGCTTTCTACACCTCTCATGCCTCTTTCTCTACCCCTTTTGCCTCTGTGCACCTCTCCCGTCTCTATCTGCACCTCTCTCACCTTTTTCTGTAACCCTCTTGACTCTTGCTGCACCTCTGTTGGTTCCTTCTGCACTGCTCTTGCATCTTTTTGCACCTCATTTGCAAATTTCTGCATCCCTCTTACCTCTTTCTGTACCCCTCCTCCCGCACATCTTGCGCCTCTGTCTGGATACCTGTTCCCTCTTTCTATACCCCTTTTGCCTGTTTCTGCAACTCTCTTGCCTCTATCTGCAGTTCTTTTTCGTGCCTCCTTCTGCACCACACTTGCCTCTTTCTGTACTTTTCTTGCTTCTTTCTGCAAGTCTCTTGCCTCATTCTACACATCTCTTGGCTCTTTCTGCAATGTTCTTGCCTTTTTCTGCACCCCACTTGCCTCTTTCTGTACCTCTTTTGCTTATTTCTGCACTTTTCTCTCCACTTTCTGCACCCCTTGCCTCTTTCCGCACTTCTATTGCCTCTTTCTGTACCTCTCTTGCTTCTTTCTGCACCCCTATTGTCTCTTTCTGTATTCGTTTTACATCTTTCTGCACCTCTTTTCCTACTTTTTACACTTCTCTAGCCTCTTTCTACACTTCTCCCACTTCTTTCTGCACCCTTTTTCCCTTTTTTGCATCCCTCTTGCCTCTTTCTGCTGGTCTTTTTCCATTACCTGCACTTCTCTTGCCTCTTTCTGCATCCATCGTCCCTATTTCCCCACCTCTCTTGCTTCTTTCTGCACTTCTCTTGCTTCTTTCTGCATTGCTTTTGCTTCTTTATGCACCTCTCGTTCAAATTTCTGTATCCCTCTTACTTCTTTCTGCACCCATGTTCCATCTTTCTGTACCTTTCTTGCCTGTTTATGCACATCTCTTCCCTCTTTTGGCAGCACTGTTGCTTCTTTCTGCATTTATCTTGCCTCTTTCTGTGTCCCTCTTGCCTCTTTAAGCACCTCTGTTGCTTCTTTCTGCACTTCTCTTGCATTTTTCTACACCCGTCTAGCCTCTTTCTCTACCCCTTTTGCCTCTTTGTGCACCTCTCTTGCCTTTTTCTGTAACCCTCTAGCTTCTCTCTGCACCTCTTTTGGTTCTTTCTGCACTGCTCTTGCATATTTTTGCACCTCTCTTGCAAATTTCTGCATCCTTCTAGCCTCTTTCTGTACCCCTCTTCCCGCACATCTTGTGTCTGTCTCCATACCTGTTCCCTCTTTCTATACCCCTTTTGACTTTTTCTGCAACTCTCTTGCATCTATTTGCAGTTCTCTTGCCTCCTTCTGCACCACACGTGTCTCTTTCTGTACTTTTCTTGCTTCTTTCTGCATGTCTCTTGCCTCATTCTACGCATCTCTTGGCTCTTTCTGCAATGTTTTTGCCTTTTTCTGCACCCCACTTGCCTCTTTCTGCACCTCTTTTGCTTCTTTCTGCACTTTTCTCTCCTCTTTCTGCACCCAATTGCTGCTTTCTGCACCTTTATTACTTCTTTCTGCCCTTCTATTGCCTCTTTCTGTACCTCTCTTGCTCCTTTCTACACCCCTATTGCCTCTTTCTGTATTACTTTTTCCCTCTTTCTGCACCTCTTTTCCTTCTTTTTACACGTCTCTAGCCTCTTTTTGCACTTCTCTCACTTCTTTCTGCACCCTTCTTCCCTTTTTTGCATGCCTCTTGCCTCTTTCTGCTGGTCTTTTTCCATTTTCTGCACTTCTCTTACCTCTTTCTACATCCATCTTCCCTATTTCTCCACCTCTCCTGCTTCTTTCTGCACTTCTCTTGCTTCTTTCTGCATTGCTCTTGCTTCTTTATGCACCTCTCGTTCAAATTTCTGTATCCCTTTTACCTCTTCATGCACCCATGTTCCATCTTTCTGTACCTTTCTTGCCTGTTTATGCACCTCTCTTCCCTCTTTTGACAGCACTGTTGCTTCTTTCTGCATTTCTCTTGCCTCTTTCTGTACCCCTCTTGCCTCTTTAAGCACCTCTGTTGCTTCTTTCTGCACTTCTCTTGGATTTTTCTACACCCGTCTAGCCTCTTTCCCTACCCATTTTGCCTCTTTGTGCACCTCTCCTGACTCTTTCTGTACCTCTCTTACCTTTTTCTGTACCCCTCTTGCTTCTTTCTACACCTCTGTTAGTTCTTTCTGCACTGCTATTGCTTCTTTTTGCATCTCTCTTGCACATTTCTGCATCCCTCTTGCCTCTTTCTTTACCCGTCTTCCTTCTCTCTGTACCTCTCGTGCCTCTGTCTGCATACCTGTTCCTTCTTGCAATACCCCTTTTATCTGTTTCTGCAACTTTCCTGCCTCTTTCTGCAAATCTCTTGCTTCCTTCTGCACCTCACTTTCCTCTTTCTGCAATGCTCTTGCTTCTCTCTGCACCCTTCATCTTTTTTCTGCACATCTCTTGCCTCTTTCTGCATGTCTCATGCCTCATTCTGCACATCTCTTGGTTATTTATGCAATGCTCTTGCCTCTGTCTGCACCCCACTTGCCTCTTTCTGCAGTTCTTTTGCTTCTCTCTGCATTTCTTTCTCCTCTGTCTTTACCCCTCTTGCCTCTTTCTGCTCCTCTCCTACTTCTTTCTGCCTTTCTATTGCCTCTTTCTGCACCTCACTTTCTTCTTTCTACACCCCTGTTGTCTCTTTCTGCACCCTTGTTGTCACTTTCTGAACTCATATTGCCTCTTTCTGTACCTTTCTTGCTTCTTTCTACACTTCTTGCACCTCTTTCTGTTCCTCTCTTGCTTCTTTCTACACCTGTCCTCCCTTTTGTGGATTCTTCTTGCCTCTTTCTGCTGTTCTCTTGCCATTTTCTGTACCTCTCTTGCTTCTTTCTGCACTATTCCTGCTTTTTTCTGCAACTCTGCACCCCTCTTGCCTCTTTTTGTAACTCTGTTGGCTCTCTCTGCACTGCTCTTGCTTCTTTCTGTAACTTACTTGCCTCTTTCTGCATTTCTCTTGCTTCTTTCTATACCTCTGTTGCTTCTTTCTACACCCCTCATGCCTCCTTCTGTACCTCTCTTGCCTATTTGTGCTCCTCTCTTACCTCTTTCGGAACGCCTCTTGCCTCTTTTTGCACCTCTGTTGCTTTTTTCTGTACTTCTCGGGCCTCTTTCTCCACCTCTGACTTAGAGATAGTTTTAATCCCCCTGCCCTATTATGTACTAGGGCCTTACAGGGGAGGACATGGCAATCACAGGGGTACCCCAACCCATAGTGTATCCTAGTGTATGTAGGTGCTTTCACTGTATCCTAAGTGTCGTTCAGCAGTGACTTTCACCATAGCACTGGCTCCGGGCCTGGTTAGTCAGTTACCACCAGTACCAGTCAACAAAAAGTTGGGTGCACAGGATGATTTTGCAACAAGGCCTCTTTCTGCACCTCTGTTGGTTCCTTCTGTGTATATCTTGCTTCTTTTGCATCTTTCTCTGTCTTTCTGGACTTCTGTTGCCTCTTTCTGCATTGCTCTTGCTTATTTCTGCGCCTTTCTTCTGCTTTGTGCACATGTCTTACCTATACAGGCATAGTTAGAAATTAGCATTTAAAAAACCTTTGAAATTCACAAACGAAACCGTAGTTTATAGGGACATTATAGTTAGAAATTAACATTTAAAAAACCTTACAAATTCACTGAAACAACTATAGGTTTCCGGGATGTTATAGTTAGAAATTAGCATTTACAAACCTTAGAAATTCACTGAAGAAAATCATAGGTTTCAGGGACGTTATAGTTAGAAATTAGCATTTAAAAAGCCTTAGAAAATCACTGAAATATAGTTAGTTTGACATTTCACTCATACAAAACCAGAGAAATTCAGCCATTATAGTTAGTTGACCTAACTATAACTCGCGCCCTCGCAATGTACTGCTGATGATGTCACATATTACATCATTCATGACATGGTCAGTGACTTCACTGATGATATCTTAAATGACATCACTGATGATATCATCCAGTGACTGTGTTTTTCTGTAAAGTTTAAATATGTTTCTTATATATATTACCTACTGGCGGTCGCCAGTAGGTATATATAGTTAGGATTTTTTCTCTATGGGTTGTTTGAAAATTCTATGTCTAATAACTTTGGCGTTTGTGGACGGAATTGGCTGAAATTTTCAGGAAAATGGCACATTTTGTTTCTGAGCAGCCCCTGAAAATTGGGGGGGGTTTCGTCCAGGGGGGGTCGAGAAAAAAGGGGGGTCCCAAAACGTGTTTTTAACATTGAGTTTTCCATAGGGCGGTTGGCCTCACTTTTAGCCCGAACGGCTGAATGGATTTGCACGAAACTTGGCAAAATTGTAGGGACTGGTAGCCCGATGTGCCTTTTGTAGGTCTCAATATATGTGCTCCAGTGGATTTTGAGAAATTAACGTTTAAAAAAAGATATATATCTGTAACAGCGGACTGGGCAGCGGCCCAGGACGCGTACTTTTCGCGCAACGGAGCTTTGTGAAGCGAAGCTGATTGGTTCTCCGGCGTCTGTCAACATTCCAAACAGTCCGTAGCGGCCGCCATCTTGTCTCTCGGTAGGATCGAGAGACAAGAGGAGGTCAAAACAAAGGGGGAAATAACTATAAGGGGGCATAGTAGATCCTCGCTGACCCCCTAGGTTTGATGTGGAGGTTTTAAAAGGGCCCCGCGGGGCAAAAAAAAATAATAATAATAATAATCGAACGGCTGAATGGATTTGCACGAAACTTGGCAAAATTGTAGGGACTGGTAGCCCGATGTGCCTTTGCTAGGTCTCAATATATGTGCTTCAGTGGATTTTGAGAAATTAACGTTCAAAAAAAGATATATATCTGTAACAGCGCACCGCTTCGCGTACTTTTCGCGTTACGGAGCTTTGCGAAGCGAAGCTGATTGGCTCTCCGGTGTCTGTAAACATTCCAAACAGTACGTAGCGGCCGCCATCTTGTCTCTCGGTAGGATCGAGAGACAAGAGGAGGCCAAAGCGAAGGGGCAAATGACCATAAGGGGGCATAGTAGATCCTCGCTGACCCCCTAGGTTTGATGTGGAGGTTTTAAAAGGGCCCCGCGGGGCAAAAAAAAAAATAATAATAATAATCGAACGGCTGATGACCATAAGGGGGCATAGTAGATCCTCGCTGACCCCCTAGGTTTGATGTGGAGGTTTTAAAAGGGCCCCGCGGGGCAAAAAAAAATAATAATAATAATAATCGAACGGCTGAATGGATTTGCACGAAACTTGGTAAAATATTAGGGACTGGTAGCCCGATGTGCCTTTGCTATGTCTCAATATATGTGCTTCAGTGCATTTTGAGAAATTAACGTTCAAAAACAAGATATATATCTGTAACAGCGCTCCGCTTCGCGGAGATAAAATTATATGTGTATTACCTAGCTGTTGCTAACACCAGTTAGCGACGGCTAGTAGGAGATAGCGACCATCTTGGGTCCCACTTTGCATGTGAGTGATATTTATCACTAATGACATGCAAAGTGGGCATGCCAAGATGTTAGCGACTGGAAACAGTCGCTAACATCGCTATCTCCTATTATCAACTTTTGGAAATATTCGAGATAAGCGCGAATATCTCCAAAAAGTAACAGCTGCCCTGAGCAGTTCTTAGCCATGTTATCCAATGGGAGGTGGATAACATGGCTAAGAGCATTAGCTCGGTAATGCATGAATATCGCGGAGTTTTCAGCGACATTAATGCATTGCGCTCGTTTTTTATCGTATTTGCGATAAACCTTGATAATAGCAAGGTTTATCTGCGATAATTTCTGACGGTAAAAAAATCTTTGCAATGCATCGTTAGGGATAAATATCGCTTAACTTTGGTAATATGCCCCAACGTCTGTTAACGTTCGATTCGAAGGAAATCAGGAATTGTTGAAAAACATTGTGTGCGCCATCTTGTCTTTTTTCAAATGCCACACTTTTGTCGTGCACGGCAGCCATTTTAGATGCCTTGACCAGATCCACTCTGTGAACGCTGTCGATCCTTACCATGGCTCCCCACCCTCGCAAGCATCTCCCCCAGGCAGTGGTCACCCCCGCTCTCTGTTTTATGCATGGGTAATAAACCTCCCCCCATCTGCGCTGTTCTTCCCTGAGAATCACACCCTGTGCCCGCCCGACACCTCCCTTTCGCCCTATTCACTACCGCACCCTCTGACACTCCTTTTCCTCTGTGTCCGATTGTCCAGGCCGGTCCTAGGCTATCAGCTAGCCCTGCAGATGTAGTTTATGGCCACAGCTGTAAAGAATCACCCGTCTTCAAAGGAGTTATAGTAGATCAAGGCCCACACTCGATGAGATCCGTCACAGCAGAAGCGTTGCTATTATCTGAAAACCATCCTGTATTGTGATTGGGGAGGGGACCGAGCGTGAAGCGGAAGATTCCAGGGATGACTCTTTGTACATCAAAGTTTTTACAATTATGTGTCACATTAAAAATATATAGCACTCCGACAAAGTAGTAAGATTATAAAACTTTAATAATTTATAAATATATACAAGAAAACAAAAATAGTAATAACATATAAACATTTTTAGAGAAAAACAACGAAGTAGCGGTCGGCTGTGCGAATAGTCCCAACGCAGCACAACGTCCAGATTTCCGGCGTGGGGCGTCGCGGGGGGTGGGTGATCAGTAGCAAACTGTTGTGCGAATAGTTCCAAGGCAGCAGAACGCGCCGAAATCTAGATGACACAAAAGTGATGTCTAGTAAGTTGCCACCCAGCAAATAACGGCGTGGGGCGTCGCGGGGGGTGGGTCATCAGTAGCAAACTGTTGTGCGAATAGTTCCAAGGCAGCAGAACGATGGCACCAAGGTGATGTCCAGTAAGTTGCCGCACTGGTTTTGGTATCCTACAATGCTGCTCCGAATAACGGCGTGGGGCGCCCCGGGGGAGGCGGCGTGAACGGGCCTCTCCAGGTGGAGTGTCATCTGTTGTAGTGGGGCGCCCCTTTACCGTTTCAGTTGCCATTCCGTCCGCTTTTGGTCCACTGTGTCAAAATCCGCCAT
Organism: Lissotriton helveticus; assembly: GCF_964261635.1. Taxonomy (NCBI): domain Eukaryota; kingdom Metazoa; phylum Chordata; class Amphibia; order Caudata; family Salamandridae; genus Lissotriton; species Lissotriton helveticus. The sequence goes on from NC_136067.1 coordinate 481,959,151, forward strand.
TCAGCTGAGTTGCGCCCACTCTTGCGGTGCAGCGATAGGCGGCTGCCACAGGACTCTCAAAATGGCGGCAGGCTGTTTCCTTTTTGGGCCTGGTCCACTGAAATGGCCCTGGGACACCTTGGAAATCGGACGCTTGTCTGCTAGGTCTTGGACCCCATTCTCGAAAGCGTCCCCTCCGCCTTGAGAATTCATCAAAAGTTTTGGGGGCCCCGACTCCTGCAGGCTTCTGGTGGGGAGCGGCTGCCATGATTGCTCGCGGAATGACCACGACGGAGCTACGAGATGGTGGTGCTCTCATGGTGACGCCAGCTTCAGTCTGAAACATCCAGAAACAAGGTGGGGCTTTCATCGTTTGGGGGGAAAAAAAAGTTTTCATCCAATGAAAAGTGTTGTTTTTAGGTCATATGATCAAGCCTTCCATCATTAGGAAACCAAAAGTAAAATGAACCAATGAAAAGTTTTATAAAGAAGTCACATGACCTGTTATGCGGCATAGGGTATAAAATGTGGAGAAAATACGTTGGCACGTGAGGCGGTGTCAGTAGCGGACCGATGTGCGAATAGGCCGAAGGCAACACAACGCGCCAAGATCCGGATGGCATCGAGGTGGTGTCATAGTTGAGAGTTCTGAGCAGCGGTTGTAACACTGTCTGAAGCTTATTTGCAGCTGCTGCAGCTTCACTACGCGCGAAGATCCGGATGGCACCGAGGTGGTGTGTAGGAAGTTGCCGCACTGGTGTGGCCATCCTACAATGCTGAAAGTCGGCGTGGGGCGCCCCGTTGGCCTGTGAGTTTGCGTCAGTAGCGGACCGATGTGCGAATAGGCCGAAGGCAGCACAACGCGCCAAGATCCGGATGGCACCGAGGTGGTGTCTAGTAAGTTGTCGCACTTCTGTGGCCATCCTACAATGTTGAAAGTCGGCGTGGGGCGCCCCGTTGGCCTGTGAGATGGTGTCAGTAGCGGACTGATGTGTGAATGGGGCTAAAGGCAGCGCAACAATATTTTCTACTATATTTCCGGTGTAGAAGAGACCACAAGGCGCTGAGATGCCAAGATCCGGATGGCACCGAGGTGGTGTCTTGCAAGTTGTGGTACTGGTGTGGCCATCCTACAATGCTGAAAGTCGGCGTGGGGCGCCCCGTTGGCCTGTGAGATGGCGTCAGTAGCGGACCGATGTGCGAATAGGCCGAAGGCAGCACAACAATATTTTCTGACTGACACCACAAGGCGCTGAGATGCCAAGATCTGGATGGCACCGAGGTGATGTCTAAGTTGCGGACTGGTGTGCGAATGGGGCCAAAGGCAGCGTAACAATATTTTTTGTATGGAAGATACCACTAGGCGTTGAGATGCCAAGATTCGGATGGCACTGAGGTGATGTCTAGCAAGTTGGTGTGGTCATCCTACAATGCTGAAACTCGGCGTGGGTCACCCCATTAGCCTGTGAGATGGCGTCAGTAGCGGACCGATGTGCGAATAGGCCGAAGGCAGCACAACGCGCCAAGATCCGGATGTCACCGTGGTGGTTTCATAGTTGAGAGGCACTTCATCTGCAGTGGGGCGCCGAGATCCGGATGGCACCGAGGTGATGTCTAGCAAGTTGCTGTACTTGTGTGGTCATCCTACAATGCTGAAACTCGGCGTGGGTCGCCCCATTAGCCTGTGAGATAGCAGTTCTTTGGATTTGCGAATAGGCCGAAGGCAGCACAACAATATTTTCTGACTGACACCACAAGGCGCTGAGATGCCAAGATCCGGATGGCACCGAGGTGATGTCTAAGTTGCGGACTGGTGTGCGAATGGGGCCAAAGGCAGCGTAACAATATTTTTTGTATGGAAGATACCACTAGGCGTTGAGATGCCAAGATTCGGATGGCACTGAGGTGATGTCTAGCAAGTTGCTGTGGTCATCCTACAATGCTGAAACTCGGCGTGGGTCACCCCATTAGCCTGTGAGATGGCGTCAGTAGCGGACCGATGTGCGAATAGGCCGAAGGCAGCACAACGCGCCAAGATCCGGATGTCACCGTGGTGGTTTCATAGTTGAGAGGCACTTCATCTGCAGTGGGGCGCCGAGATCCGGATGGCACCGAGGTGATGTCTAGCAAGTTGCTGTACTTGTGTGGTCATCCTACAATGCTGAAACTCGGCGTGGGTCGCCCCATTAGCCTGTGAGATAGCAGTTCTTTGGATTTGGGCCTGGCTCGTCTGCTGTAGTGGGGCGCCCCTTTACCGTTTCAGTTGCCATTCAGCTGAGTTTCGGCTGCTCTTGATGCTACAGCGACAGGCGGCTGCAACAGGACTCTCAAAATGGCGGCCTGTTCTTTGGATTTGGGCCTGGTCCACTAAAATGGCCCTGGGACACCTTAGAACTCGGACGCTCGATTTTTTTTTCCTTTCCTGTACATGCAAAAAAAGGTAAATGCCCGGTACGTTACACGCTTCATCTGCCACGATGAACTCTCTAGAGGAACCGAAAAAAAATATAGTTGTGGTAACTATACCATGCATCGTCATATGGAGAGGTGGCAACAATTAATTATAGTGCTGCATAAAAGAGAGATTTGGAGGAGAACCCCTGACCTGCTAGTACATTCATCAAAGAAGTGGCACTGAGAGCTTCAGAGGCAAGGGAAACGGTCCCAAATATTTAGAAGAACTTTGGAAAGATTAAAATGACATGTTTAGATTGTGGCAAATTTATTTCATGTGGACATCTGAGTGTTACTCTAATAAATACAGCATATGAACATCATCATAGTCGATGGTTGGTAGAGACATTTTGACTATATCCTGGACCTGCCCGTCCTCGCCCAAAATGGCGCCAGAATAAATGGGACTCGTAACTCCTTGTTGTGTACTGGTTGCAGAACCTTGAAATCACGAGATACGTATGCAGTTTTGAAGCACATGGCGGGCGGGGACGAGAATTGATTGAATATTTCGACATCCCTATTGATATTAAGTTCTGATGTGTTATTGATTACTGTACTGTTGAAAGTTCGAATTAACGTCACCCATGGTACTTGCCCGCAAATGTATATCTAGATAATTTTATTGTAACTGGCCCTGTCGTATTTTAATTATAAAATGTACGTCCACCGATTCCGTAACTGTTAGACACCTTAGTTCTTGCAACCTAATGGCCCGCCCGTTACGTTCCTCTACAGTGTAAATGTCTATTCATCATATACGATTACAGTTTGCTCCGTGGCCGGCCCACGTGGTTATAGGCTCGTATTTGTATAATGAAATTTTCACAATAAAGGTTTTTAAAAGAAAACATGGTAGTAGTATATACATTGGTAAAGTTTTTAATAATAGTCACTGTTTTAGAATCATTAAAAGGCAAGTGAAATAAAGCAGACCAATTACATGAAGGGTAAAAGGTATAATACGAAGGAACGCAGTAAAGATAAATGGTCAAGGGCTGTTGTGTTTTCTATTCCTGCAACATAAAGTGATCGATAAGAATCTCATATTCAGGCGTATCGGCGACTAAGACAGCAGGTCGACCCTCTTTTGCTCAACGGCTCCGTCATGGGACGAAGAAACGCTCTTTTTCTCGAAAAAAGAATATATTTTACTTGCAGGACAGTTGTAAAATTTCCGGGAAAGTACATTAGCCTGGAACATTATAACATATATTTAAGAAAAAATAATGTTCGGAAGTAATGAAAAGCGTAATTTTTAGGTCATATGATCAAGCCTTTCATCATTACAATAAGAAAAGTAAAATGAACCAATGAAAAGTTTTATTAACAAGTCACATGACTTGTTATGCTTACGTTACGCGCTGCGCGCCCCGGATGACTTCCGGATGCGCTAACGCGGCGCGTCATATGACGCATTACGCGACAACGCAGGTACAGAATATAGTCAAAATGTCTCCACCAACCAGCGGTCGGAACACAACCCCTTTCAGCAGGCTAAATAGTTCTGTTAAATGACAACAGAAGGGACAGGCAACAAGAACCATCAGTCAAAGAGGGGAGGGCTAGTTCTTCTCTACCGGGTTACATTGGGGCGCTACCGGAACTGATCGAATTGGTAGTCTACAGTGTTTCTGGATGTTTCAGACTGAAGCTGGGGTTAGCATGAGAGCAGCACCATTTCGTAGCTCCGTCGTGGTCATTCCGCAACCAATCATGGCAGCCGTTCTTTATCGTTATTTTGGGCGGGGTGGGTGGCGGAGCCGAGCTGTTTTGCAGCCATCATTGTGTGGAGTTCAGTTCATCTCACTAGTTTTGTATTTGTCATGAGGGGTTGTTCCTAATGTTTCTATTTTTGCGAGGTCAAAAAGAGATCCCATTAGTGGCCTACTGATTTTGCTCGATTCTTTTTCTTTTTTTTTACACGATTTTTCGTTATCTGCAAAGACTAAACAGAGTATTGCGACTCTGTGTTTGTTTGTAAATAGAGAATGAACCAAAGAGAACTAATTCTAAAACAGTAAATACTTGGATAACAATGAATCAAATGGAGAGAGAAGCAGGCACGACGGATTACAATGGGGGCAAAGACCTGCGTTAACTACCTTTCACTATCTGCAAAGAGAGAGTACTCCTAATAGAAATGAGGGGGGGGGGCACCATTCAAAGCAGATCAGTGTGCATAAACACGAAAATGTTTTCACTTACCACGTACTTGACATTCGACAGCTTATGATATTTGCTATTAAAAAACCATTGAAATTCACTGAAAAAACCATAGGTTATAGACCATATATAGTTAGGAATTAGCATTTACAAAACCTTGAAAATTCACTGAAAAAACCATAGGTTATAGACCATATATAGTTAGGAATTAGCATTTAAAAAACCTTATTTTACTCACACAAAACCATTGAAATTCCATATATAGTTAGTTGCACTAACTATATATCGCGCACCTGCAATCCACTGCTGATGATGTCACATATTACATCATTCATGACATGGTCAGTGACATCACTGATGACATCACTGATGACATCTCAAATGACATCACTGATGACATCACTGATGACAACATCCAGTGACTGTATGTTTCTGTAAAGTTAAAATGTGTCTTACATATTGAAGAATGAGTGGAAGTATAAGTGTCTGGACAAAGGATTTAGTAGGTGCATGACTGAATGCATGAGTGAGTGATTAAATGTGTCTCACTGAGTGCATGGGTTAGTGACTAAAGTGTCTTAATTTGTGCATCATTATGTCTGTTGTTCTGTAAACTGCTGCATGTTTTGATCAGTAGCTATATGATTAACTATATGGGTTACTGATTGATTGTCCAAGTATTTGTATGGGAGACTGAGTGTGTGTGTGGCTGGCTGGGAGGTGTGTGACTCTGTGCAGATCAATGTGTACTTGTATCAATGATTGTATAACAAGGTAAGTATGTGTTAGTATATGTTTGAAAATGTAAGGTGCTCTATGTTTAACTGTATAGACAAGAAAATGGAAGTGTCATTGATTCTTTACAGGACTGACTAGGTGTGTGAGTAACTCCATGGATGAGTGGCAGACTGTGAGTGTCTGTATAGGTGTATGAGTGCATATGATAGTGTTGTAAAGATGAGTGATTGTATGTATGAATGATAGTATGGGTGAATGAGTGAAGGTGTGTGTAGACGTAGGAATCAGTGAGTGCGTATGTAGTAACTAGTATTGGTGTGTCAATGGTTTCAAAAATTATATTCTGTATTTAACACTGGGTGAAACAGAGGTTATATTAAAATGTGAGGAGATGCATTGTATTGTCACATGAATGATATCATCAGTGATGTGGTCATTGATGTCAAATGAGATGTCATCAGTGATGTCATCAGTGATGTCATTTGAGATGTCATCAGTGATGTCATCAGTGATGTCACTGACCATGTCATGAATGATGTAATATGTGACATCATCAGCAGTGGATTGCAGGTGCGCGATATATAGTTAGTGCAACTAACTATATATGGAATTTCAATGGTTTTGTGTGAGTAAAATAAGGTTTTTTAAATGCTAATTCCTAACTATATATGGTCTATAACCTATGGTTTTTTCAGTGAATATATATATATATATATATATATATATATATATATATATAATGGCGACAGCTGAATAAACGAACTAACCAGCATCCAAGTGTGGTCCGTGTCTGTTTCCAGCGCGATCAGGTCTGAGGTGATTGTGGCAGGAGGACGGAGGTTTTCACATATATATATATATATATATATATATATATATTACCTACTGGCGGTCGCCAGTAGGTAGTTATAGTTAGGACCTAGTTTCCATAGGAAATCCACAACATTCTATTGGGAATAACTTTGGCGCCGGTGGACGCATTTTCGCGAATTTCTCAAATTAGGTGGCCAGTTCCGCTCCGCTCCTTCCCTGAAAGTTTGGGGGGGGATTCGTTAAGCGGGGGCCGAGATAAAAGGGGGGGTCCCAAAACATGTTTTCCCATGTTAATTTCCATAGGGCGGTTGGACTCACTTTTAGCCCGAACGGCTGAATGGATTCCCACGAAACTTGGCAAAATTGTAGGGACTGGTAGCCCGATGTGCCTTTGCTATGTCTCAAGATGTGTGCTCCGGAGGATTTTGAGTAATTTAGGTTCAAAAAAATATATATATCTATAAGCGTGCCCCGGTACGCGCACCAGGGAGCGCTCCATCGCGCTACGCGAGTTCGTGCGCAGAAAGCTGATTGGCTCTCTGGTGTCTGTCAACATTCCAAACAGTCCGGAGCGGCCGCCATCTTGTGTCTCGGTAGGATCGAGACACAAGAGGTGGCAAAAACAAAGGGGGAAATGACCAAAAGGTGGCAGGGTAGACCCCCCTGACCCCATAGGTTTGATGTGGGGGCCATAAAGGGCTTCGTGGGGCAAAAAAAAAAAATATTTTTTTTTCGATTTTCACGGGGGGAGCGCCCGGTACGTGCACCAGGGAGCGAACCCGGGAGCGTACCAAGGGGAAAACCCAGTGAAACAGTAAAATAATAATTTAAAGTGCTTGAAGGTAGGGTAGCTTTGCATAGAGTTGTTGTGTTGTGTTGGTGATTTAAGTACCAGCATGTAGGTACCAATACAGAGTTTTAAATTCCATGTACACCGTCTCCTCTGTAGATAATTTGCATGCTGTTACAGAAGTTATTGTGGCATATGGAATCCATACCATAGTCTGTCAGGAAAGCAGAAACAACATGGAGGCAGGAGATGAAAAAGAGAAGTGAAATACACATTGGAGATAATATATTGGGAGAAAGGAAGTAACTATGAGCAAAATTACTATGTAACACAAAAAAGTTGCACAGTATACTATAAGTCTCACTTTATATTATATTCATTTTGGTACTATTTCATGAATCACATATAAAAAAGAATAATGTCTAGAACAATTTTTAATTATTAAATAAAAAAAATTTGCTGTGATTTTCAAAATTTAAAAGAACTTCCAACATTATATCGTCAGGAATGTCCTCATTTTCAGTCCATGATTCCATTTCTTCCACACACTTAACTACCTCTTCGTCCAGAGACTGATCCATAAAGTCAAAGTCTTCCTCAGGATTGTTCTTCAGAACAATTTCGAAAGAAATATTTGGTTTTCCTTCCATTTTCTTGCTGTAAATTACATTACAAATACATATATCAGTAGAATTAGGGCAGTGTTGGGTTTAAGTTTAGACAGGTACTTCTGAGTTTTTAACAGTGAAGTTATCTTTGGGCAGTGTATGGTATCAGGCAGGAAGTAGAAATATCAAAAAAGTGTATGTGAAGAAGCCTAAGTAATTTCATAATTATACCAGAGAAGCCTAACTCAATCTATAACTATAACAGAGAAGCCTATCTCAAGCTATAACTATAACGGAGGGACAGTAAATAACTATCAGAAAAAGTTTTTACAAATTAACTTAAAGTGCCCCTTACAAATTAAAAACTTACCTTATTAAAAGGTGATGAAGATAAATGGATAAAATTCTTTAAAGATGTACCTCAGGTAGTTGTAGTCAAAATGGCCGTGTTTCCCTCTCATTTTTCATTTATATTCATGTACATAACCAGTCAAATGTCAGGAAAAAAAAGTATAAAATGAAAGTAACATTTTAATTGGTTGTAAATTCTAACACTTCATATGTGTTTTTGTCATGTAATTTACCTCAGGATATTTAGACAGTGCTACAGTTCAAATGGCTCAATGGAATTCCACCAAATGTAGGAAAATGGTAGGGACTGGTATGTAGTAGGGTCTATTCTATATTTGGTGAAAGTGTCTCCAGTGGTTTTTATGTAAATTAACTTTTAAAATTTTTGGGGAGTGCTTACCGGTGCGCGCCCCGGTACGCGTACCGGCAGCGCAACGGGAGTCCTCCATCTTGTGTTTTGGTAGATTTGAGACACAAGATGGAGGACAAACAACGTTGGGAATGGGTAAAAGGGGACACGGTAGACACCCTCTGACCCCCTAGGTTTTCTGAGGGGGCAATTTTTTTTACATTTTTCGCGCGGGAAGCGCCCGGTACGCGTACCGTGGAGCGTACCGGGGAGCGTACTTTGGTGAAAATTAGTGAAAAAAGTTAGAGTAAAATAATCATTTTGAGTGATCAGATGTAGGGTAGCCCTGAAAAGAGCTTTTGGGTTCTGTGGCTGATTTAGGTACCTACAAGTAGGTTCCAATGCACAGTCTTAAATTCAGGCGGAATATTCTATTCCCCTCATCCGAGAAGTGCACACCATCTCCTCTGTAGATATCTTGCATGTTGTAACTCAAGTTATTGTTGTATATTGAACCCTTTCCATAGTCTCTCATGTAAGCAGAAACAGATTTATTCACATGTTTCCGTGCTTTCTCAAATTGTGGACAAAATTGGTTGGACCACTTCCATTTCTGTCTTTGGCATATATTGGAATATACCAAGGTAGTTTGTGGAAAAAGTGTCATCAATTGCCCAAAGGTGTCCTTTAAAAGCATCTCCAGACCTACCCCAGTCAAAGTGCCTAGGTCATTTCCACCACAGTGCAAAATTATGAGGTCAGGGTGTGGCAGATGGTAAAAGGTTTTCACCAATGGTATCAATTGATGACATCTCAATCCTCTTTGGCCAATCCACTTGATGTGCACATTTGGTAAATCAAGGTTGTGAAAATTTCTGATAGCTGCATACCTTTGAGCCCAGTGAATGTAGCTATGTCCAATAATCCAGACAGAGTACATGGTGAGAGGAGGTTATGGTGCAGTCAGATGAAGTGTAGGAATGAAATGGCAGTTGGAACAGTAGGAGTTTGCAAACAAAAAACTGTGGAGTTTCAGTGCTCTTGAATCACAAGCAATGATTGGTGGATTCAGATAGTTGAAAACTGAAAGTTAGGGTGCATGGTTCTGTTCTGTGAAAGAAGTAATTTGAATGGTTAAGAAAAAGTCATTAAAAGAAAGATTGCACCTGATAAGCTGGTGTATTGAGAGGTCAAACATCCTTGCTGAGTTCATTTGCAACATCGTAGAATAAACTTTTAACCCTGAGAGGTCAGTGAGGAGGGAGTTGCTATGGTAACAGGCAGAAAGGGCTGAGGGGGGGAAGGGTGTTGTTTTGAAAATATAGAGGGAAGAGTTTTAATTGGTTATCATGAGGGATATGTGTGTAGAATTAGAGGTTTTCTGTGCCATTCATGGTTGCAGTGCCTGGAGTATATACCTTTTGCTCTGCTAAAGAAATATTGGTGTGTGTATCTGACACTGTTCTCAATCTCCCAAAGCATTTGTAAAGGCGAGTTATGATTCATTCAATATAGATAGAGAGTTCAGATTATGAAGCACATTGAGCTTCTTTGCTGTTGGTTTGTGTGATGCTTTTTTAAAATGCATGGTATCAATATTGCAAGATAGAGGATTTGTATTTTGTGAAATGGTGAGGTTTTAGTAGTGAAATTGGATGCTTGTACATAGGACCGGCGCTCTGTTTCTAAAATGTTATTTAAAAAACGATTTTGGGGCAAATCAATGGGTTTCAGTAGTGAAATTGAATGCTTGTACATAGGAGCTGCGCTCTGTTTCTAAAATGTTTTTTAAAAAAAAGATTTTTGGGGCAAATCAATGGCATTTACATTTTTGAGAAGGAATAAATAGTGTGTGCGTGATTACATAAAAATATTTACATTTTTCACAATCATGTCACCTGTGTTACCTCAGATTAGGAAGCAGACTGAGCTTCTTTGCTGTTGGTTTGTGTATTTTTTTTGGTAATGCTTGGTAGGAATGTTTGCAATGGAGAGGAAATGTATTTTGTAAAATATTGAGTTTTCGGTACTGAAATGGAATGCTTGTACATGGGACCTGCGCTCTGTTTCTAAAATGTTATTCAAAAAACGATTTTGGGGCAAATCAATGGCTTTTATATTTTTGAGAAGGAATAAATAGTGTGTGCATGATTACATAAAAATATTTGAACCTTTCACAATCATGTCTCCTGTGTTACCTCAGATTAGGAAGCAGACTGAGCTTCTTTGCTGTTGGTTTATGTCATTTTTTTGGTAATGCTTGGTAGGAATGTTTGCAATAGAGAGGAAATGTATTTTGTAAAATAGTGAGTTTTCAGTACTGAAATGGAATGCTTGTACATAGGACCTGCGCTCTGTTTCTAAAATGTTATTCAAAAAATGATTTTGGGGCAAATCAATGGCTTTTACATTTTTGAGAAGGAATAAATAGTGTGTGCATGATTACATAAAAATATTTGAATCTTTCACAATCATGTCACCTGTGTTACCTCAGATTAGGAAGCAGACTGAGCTTCGTTGCTGTTGGTTTGTGTCATTTTTTTGGTAATGTTTGATAGGAATGTTTGCAAGAGAGAGGAAATGTATTTTGTAAAATAGTGACGTTTCAGTAGTGAAATGGAATGCTTGTACATAGGAGCTGCGCTCTGTTTCCAAAATGTTATTTAAAAAAACGATTTTGGGGCAAATCAATGGCATTTCCATTTTTGAGAAGGAATAAATAGTGTGTGCATGATTACATAAAAATATTTGAACCTTTCACAATCATGTCACCTGTGTTTCCTCAGATTAGGAAGCAGACTGAGCTTCTTTGCTGTTGGTTTGTGTCATTTTTTTGGTAATGCTTGGTAGGAATGTTTGCAATAGAGAGGAAATGTATTTTGTAAAATAGTGAGTTTTCAGTACTGAAATGGAATGCTTGTACATAGGACCTGCGCTCTGTTTCTAAAATGTTATTCAAAAAATGATTTTGGGGCAAATCAATGGCTTTTACATTTTTGAGAAGGAATAAATAGTGTGTGCATGATTACATACAAATATTGGAACCTTTGACAATCATGTCTCCTCTGTTACCTCAGATTAGGAAGCAGACTGAGCTTCTTTGCTGTTGGTTTGTGTCATTTTTTTGGTAATGCTTGGTAGGAATGTTTGCAATAGAGAGGAAATGTATTTTCTAAAATAGTGAGTTTTCAGTACTGAAATGGAATGCTTGTACATAGGACCTGCGCTCTGTTTCTAAAATGTTATTCAAAAAACGATTTGGGGGCAAATCAATGGCTTTTACATTTTTGAGAAGGAATAAATAGTGTGTGCATGATTACATAAAAATATTTGAATCTTTCACAATCATGTCACCTGTGTTACCTCAGATTAGGAAGCAGACTGAGCTTCTTTGCTGTTGGTTTGTGTCATTTTTTGGTAATGTTTGATAGGAATGTTTGCAAGAGAGAGGAAATGTATTTTGTAAAATAGTGAAGTTTCAGTAGTGAAATGGAATGCTTGTACATAGGAGCTGCGCTCTGTTTCCAAAATGTTATTTAAAAAAACGATTTTGGGGCAAATCAATGGCATTTCCATTTTTGAGAAGGAATAAATAGTGTGTGCATGATTACATAAAAATATTTGAACCTTTCACAATCATGTCACCTGTGTTTCCTCAGATTAGGAAGCAGACTGAGCTTCTTTGCTGTTGGTTTGTGTCATTTTTTTGGTAATGCTTGGTAGGAATTTTTGCAATAGAGAGGAAATGTATTTTTTAAAATAGTGAGTTTTCAGTACTGAAATGGAATGCTTGTACATAGGACCTGCGCTCTGTTACTAAAATGTTATTCAAAAAACGATTTTGGGGCAAATCAATGGCTTTTACATTTTTGAGAAGGAATAAATAGTGTGTGCATGATTACATAAAAATATTTGAACCTTTCACAATCATGTCTCCTGTGTTACCTCAGATTAGGAAGCAGACTGAGCTTCTTTGCTGTTGGTTTGTGTCATTTTTTTGGTAATGCTTGGTAGGAATGTTTGCAATAGAGAGGAAATGTATTTTGTAAAATAGTGAGTTTTCAGTACTGAAATGGAATGCTTGTACATAGGACCTGCGCTCTGTTTCTAAAATGTTATTCAAAAAACGATTTGGGGGCAAATCAATGGCTTTTACATTTTTGAGAAGGAATAAATAGTGTGTGCATGATTACATAAAAATATTTGAATCTTTCACAATCATGTCACCTGTGTTACATAAGATTAGGAAGCAGACTGAGCTTCTTTGCTGTTGGTTTGTGTCATTTTTTTGGTAATGTTTGATTAGGAATGTTTGCAAGAGAGAGGAAATGTATTTTGTAAAATAGTGAAGTTTCAGTAGTGAAATGGAATGCTTGTACATAGGAGCTGCGCTCTGTTTCTAAAATGTTATTTAAAAAAACGATTTTGGGGCAAATCAATGGCATTTACATTTTTGAGAAGGAATAAATAGTGTGTGCATGATTACATAAAAATATTTGAACCTTTCACAATCATGTCACCTGTGTTTCCTCAGATTAGGAAGCAGACTAAGCTTCTTTGCTGTTGGTTTGTGTCTTTTTTTGGTAATGCTTGGTAGAAATGTTTGCAATAGAGAGGAAATGTATTTTGTAAAATAGTGAGTTTTCAGTACTGAAATGGAATGCTTGTACATAGGACCTGCGCTCTGTTTCTAAAATGTTATTCAAAAAACTATTTTGGGGCAAATCAATGGCTTTTACATTTTTGAGAAGGAATAAATAGTGTGTGCATGATTACATAAAAATAGTTGAACCTGTCACAATCATGTCACCTGTGTTACCTCAGATTAGGAAGCAGACTGAGCTTCTTTGCTGTTGGTTTGTGTCATTTTTTTGGTAATGCTTGATAGGAATGTTTGCAATAGAGAGGAAATGTATTTTGTCAAATAATGAGTTTTACAGTACTGAAATGGAATGCTTGTACATAGGACCTGCGCTCTGTTTCTAAAATGTTATTCAAAAAACGATTTTGGGGCAAATCAATGGCTTTTACATTTTTGAGAAGGAATAAATAGTGTGTGCATGATTACATAAAAATAGTTGAACCTGTCACAATCATGTCACCTGTGTTACCTCAGATTAGGAAGCAGACTGAGCTTCTTTGCTGTTGGTTTGTGTCATTTTTTTGGTAATGCTTGATAGGAATGTTTGCAATAGAGAGGAAATGTATTTTGTCAAATAATGAGTTTTACAGTACTGAAATGGAATGCTTGTACATAGGACCTGCGCTCTGTTTCTAAAATGTTATTCAAAAAACGATTTTGGGGCAAATCAATGGCTTTTACATTTTTGAGAAGGAATAAATAGTGTGTGCATGATTACATAAAAATATTTGAACCTTTCACAATCATGTCACCTGTTTTTCCTCAAATTAGGAAGTGGATTGTGCAGATGAGGTGAGGCATGTCCAGGGGTGCAAAGGAGTTGAGGCCTGTGTCCATGAGTGCAATGGAGAGGACTTACCTCCTCTGACCCTTAGACAAGCATTATCTAATTTGTGCCCCTTGGACAGACCTCAATACATTGAGTATAAGTGATGGTAACAGGGTGCAGATGAGAAGAGGCGTGTCCAGGGGTGTAGATTAACTGAGGCCTGTCTAATGGTGCAGATGAGTTGAGGTCTATTCAGGGTTGCAGATGAGGTGAGGATTGTCCAGGGGTGCATAGGAAGTGATGTCTGTGTTGAAGAGTGTAGTGGAAGAGAGGTCTGTCCAGGGGTGGAAAGAAGGTGAGGGCTGTGTCTAAGAGTGTAGTGGGGGATAGGCTTCATGAAGTCCAGTCCAGTGCACTCTTAGACACCGGTTTCACCACCTATGCTCCCCAGGACAGGCCTTGCCTCATGTGTACAATCTGCTTACTAATCTGAGGAAACAAGGGTGATATGATTGTGAAATGTGCAAATATATTTTTATAATCATGCAGACACTATCTAATCTTTGTCAATGATGTAAAACCAATTCATGAGCCCGAAATATTTTTTTAGAATAACATTTAAAAAACAGAGATAAGGTCATATGTAAAAGCATTATAGTGTTTATATTGTTTGCTTATTGTCATTGCTTTGTTGTTTGTTAATAGTGGTCTATAATGAGTTTTTTTTATTTGTTTACCACAGATTGAAAGCAAGATTTCAATAGTAAGGAAATATGCCCTCAAGGCAGAGGAGACAGAAAGATGCTAAGCGGAAAAAATCAAAAACAGCAACGGAATTAAAGCAGTCTCCTACAACAAATATTTCAAAAAACGCGAAAAAAGCTCCTGGTAAGACAACTAAGTCTTTTTTTCGGAACATATGTAGATCCCAAAAAAATGATAATATACATGTGAATGTACAGAAAGAGAGAGCAAATTTGAAGAGGAAGGAGAGATCCCCCAAAAATTTTACTACTGCAGCAGGAGACAATAACATGTATAGGAATAGAAGGCAAAATCAATTTAGGGACATTCGTAAACGAATGTTTCGCAATAGGGTGGTTTTAAATTTGTTAAAAAATATTAAGAAAGGTAAACAGAGAGCTGCTTTTTATCAGAAAAAAAAAGTGTAGAGAAGATTGTTGATCAGGCTTTTGAAGTTAAGAAAAAAATATTTATTTTAGTAATTAATAGAATTAGGACACTTAACAAGACAATTGATGTTTTCAAATCAAAGTGTAGATGCAAAAGAGTAATTAATCGGACTAATTTTTGTAAAGTTTTTTCTAGAGAATGGATGCATAGTTCAAGTTGTGAGCCATTTTTAATGAGGAGAGTTACTTCCAGGAGAACGATTTGGTGCATGCAGTTGACACCAGTGGTCGAGCATATGAGGTGAAAGACGGTTGTCCGATTGAAAAAGAGAAACTTGTGCCTAGAGAAGCAGAAGAGGTGTTAGCTGATGAAGTTTTAGGGAGACATACTAAGGGTCCAGTGTACACTTGGAAGTGTAGTCGTATTTGTAGTGTGCGACAGGAATCAATTGATTTGTTTTGTAATTTCTTACGTACATATAGTAAGAAAAGTCTAAAACAGAAAATTAAGATGTTGCAAGACTTAGATCCTTGCAGAGAGAGAGAAAACACAGGTTTGCAAGTGCATTCACTGGCTTGTATTTCTAGAAAAGTCTGTCAGAGTGTTTTTCATCATTTTAGGATGTTAGCAGTGCATCATAACAAAATGAGGAAATTAGTGAGAAGGTTGTATTATGCAAAGAGTCCAGCACTTAAGCTTAAACAGATAAATAGTGCTCTTTTGCATGGAACTGAATTAGATGTGAAGAAGATTTGTGAAGAAATTGAGATTTGTTATTTTTGTGAAAAAGAGGACACTGTAGAAATTGACACAGTAATACAAGGTAATGTGGAAGACATTGTACAGATTTCAAGTACAGAAAAGTTTGACCAGGAAATTACCAGGTTTAAGGTGAAATCAAGTGAAAGGCCTAATTTTACTTGTGTGTGTTGTCGACGAACTCATTATAAGCATCAAACTAGATTAGTTGATTTATATGTAAAAAGTGAAAAGATAAATAATTATGAGTGGAAGGATTTTGCAACTTATTTGTGGGTGGAGAATTCTTTTGATTTGAGTTCTGATCAGCGTATTTGTAAATATTGTTATAATAAATTAAATGAAAACAGAATGCCTGCTAGAGCTGTTCATAATAATCTTGAGTTGGTAGACATTCCTCCTGAATTGATGGATTTAAATACATATGAGTCTATTTTGATTCAATGTGTCCATCCTTTTCAGGCAATTGTTCGCATGGAGACACAGATAGGGAAATTGCCTCCTTCAGATTTACAGAGAGGATTAAAGGGAAGAGTTGTTTATTTGCCTCTAGATTTCAAGAAAAATATTTATACCATTGGTGTAGAGAAAGTGGAAGAGGAACCTCTGGTTATTCTAGTTAATGGGGTTCCGACAAAGAGTAAGAAAATCTGGCAATATTTAGTGGATGTTAGGAAAGTCAAAAAGGCAACGTTGTATTTGGTCAAAAACAATGAGTACTATAAACATGTATGTGTTGGAGCAGAGGAAACAGCTGCAGATGAAGACAGTGATTGTTCAGCTGGCCAAGTTGAAAAAGTTGATGTGTTTAGAAGTGAAGAAATATATGAACATTATACTGTTCATCCTTTGCATTCCAAAGAAGTAATGGAGAGTGCAATTGACTTGTTTCAAATGAAATCAGCAAAAGGAAGTCCCATTAGTGTATGGGAAGAAAGTTTGGAAGCTCGTTGTTTCCCACATTTATTTCCAACAGGTCGAGGTGGACGATATGACGATCGAGCACTTCAAATTCCTGCATCTGAATACCGGACTTTAAGATTATATGCTGAAGATCCAAGGTTTCGTCAATGTATTCCATATTTGTTTCATCTACTGTATGAAAGTGACTTGTCTGGGCTTTCTTATGCAGTAAATCATATACTGAAAAGTGGAGCACATCTGCAAAATGTTTTGGCGAGGGACTTTATGGAGAAAGTCAATCTGCAAGATAATATTTTGGAATCTCATTTAATCAATCTCATGGCATGTCAGTGTGGTACAAACGAGTATTGGTACCGTCGTCATGGGGATTTGAAATGTATGCTAAGAAATTTAGGAACTCCTACATGGTTCCTCACTCTTAGCTGTGCCGAGTATGCATGGGACGACTTACCTCAATTTATACGCGAGGCAAATGCAAATATACAAAATATAGAATTCAAAACACCTGGAGAACTGTGTTCTTTGGATCCAGTGAATGTATGCAGATATTTTAATCATAGATTTGAAGCTATGATGTCTTTCATTACCAACAAAAAAAATCCTCCCCTTGGAGAGGTTTTGGATTTCTTTTGGAGAAAGGAGTATCAAGCGAGAGGTGCTCCTCACATACATATGTTGTTGTGGATTAAAGATGCACCCAAATTTGGAAAAGATTCGGATGAAACAGTGATGAGTTTCATTGAAGAGTATTCAACATGTGCTGTTCGTTGTGGAAAGTATTGTTGTCGAAAATTCAAAAACAAGGAAAAGTTCTACACACAATGTCGTTTCAGCTTTCCACAACCAGTGATTTCTAAAGGAAGAGTAAATAATTTGATGTCTTCTCTACGACATACTGTGACGAGGAAATCACCCAAAAATACATACAATTTAAAAAGAAACGAAGAATCCAAGTACATCAACGACTACAACCCAGTGATTTTGTCCATGGGAATGCTAAAATGGATATTCAATTCAATGCTGACAACTCTATTGCTGTGGGTCGATATGTGACGTCTTACATCACAAAAAAAGAAAAGACAGAACTGAAGGAAATGTGGGAGAATATTTCACATGAAAAGAGTCTAAGCAAGAAATTATACAGTTACAGTTTGAAGATGTTGTCACATCGAGAAATTGGAGCATATGAATGTTCTGATCGATTGTCATCAGCAAGTCTATATGCCAAATCTAGAACCATCATTTGGGTGAGTCTAGGTCTTGCTGCAACACGAAACCGAGTTTTGAAATCTGTACAAGAAATAGAGTATTTGGCGGAGAAAGAACCAGAAAGTACAGATATTTTGAAGACAAACATGTTGGATACATACTATCCAAATAGAAGTCCTTACCTTGAAAACGCTTGTCTCTATGAAGTTCTGCAAAGATATATTTATAAGAGGAACATCAGAGAAGATATCAATAATGTAATATATGCTGTCATTGGATGTGAAGGATGTCTAGTGAAACAGAGAAAAGGTCATTTGATTAATCATCGAAAATTAAGTTGCGAAAATCCAGACAAAAGGGAATTTTACTATTTGGCTCTTTTGCAACTCTTTAAACCATGGCGTACAGAAGAGGAACTACTTGGAGATTTTCTCTGTTATGAAGACTCTTTTAATGCAACCAAGGATACCATAAAATGTCCTGTTTTTCCAAATTATCTGCAAATGTTGAACGAAGAAATAGAGCAAGAAGCAACAATTGCTGCAGAGATTGCGAGAGACAGTTCTCAAGACAGTCAGAGTTCTACTTCATTGAGTCAGGATCCACTAGGAGGACCAATTATTCAAAATGAGGCTGCCACTGCCATGGATGAGGTGGAAAGAGCTATGGAACAAGCTGAAGAGGATGTAGTTAACTTAGAAGATTTGGTGAAACAACTAAACCTTGAGCAGAAACAGATATATGACGAAGTCACAGAACAGGTTGAACATGGATTCAGTCATGAGAAAAAAGAGTGCTCATGTACATCATTTAAGCCTGTCCGACTGTATGTGAGTGGAGAATCGGGAACTGGAAAAAGTTTTCTGATTAAAGCAATTGCAACTTATCTGCAGAAAAGGACTGAATCACCGCTGTCTTGTGTTGTTACCGCTCCAACTGGGCTGGCAGCACATAAAATTAAAGGGATTACTTTACATCGTTTACTGATGCTACCAGTTGAGCATTATAACAAATTACAATATCACAAGCTATCTGGAGATGCTTGTTCTGAAGTTTCGAGAGTCCTAAAGAAAATGAAACTTCTTATCATTGATGAGGTAAGCATGGTCTCAAATCTAATGCTTGCTTTTGTGCATTTGAGAATGCAAGAAATTCTTAGAACAGACTATGATGTCTTATTCGGAGGAAAACACATTATTGTTTTTGGAGATCTACTGCAGTTGACTCCAGTGAAAGGACAACCAGTGTTTAAAATGGTCACGCATGAAGATACCAGGAAGTGCCTAGGAATCATTGGAAACGTTAATATATGGTTAAATTTCAAATATGCAGAACTGCTTCAAAATATGCGTCAGGCAAAGGATGAAGATTTTAAAAATATTCTACAAGATGTAAGAATCGGAAAAGTAAGTGAGCATCGGAAAGAAGCATTACATGCACGATTAATATCAAATTTGTATCCAAATGAAAACATTCTTCCAGAGAATATTTTTATAAAAATTACTGAGAACAAATCTGTAATATGCTTGATGCCTACTCTGCAAGAATGTTCCATCTTCAACCACAAAATGTTAAAGTTAGAAAATGAAGAGATTGTGAAACTGGAAGCTATAGATAAAATAGAACATATGGGAGCAATAATTATTTTGTCTGAAAATTTGAAATCAAAATTGGAATCATTAGAGAAGAGTATATCTATAACTGCTGGTTTTGAAAAGACTCTGAATGTGTGTTTAAATTGTCGTATCATTTTGAGAAGGAACATAAATGTTGAAAGAGGTCTGGTAAATGGAGCAATTGGTCATGTTATTGATTTTGTGAATTACAAAAATAGAGATGGAATTGAAATTTTAAAAATTAAATTTGATGGCATTGACGAAATAGAACAAATTTGTCGTTGTTCAGCTAGATTTTTGCTTGTGAAAGACTTATATGTTCGCCAAAAACTGTTTCCTGTTTGTTTGGCATATGCGGTGACAATTCTTAAATCTCAAGGTTCAAGTGTAGATAGTGCTTTGGTGAACATTGGAAGTTCTGTGTTTAAAGAGGGTATGGCATATGTGGCATTATCACGAGTCAGAACTTTATCAGGATTGTACTTGATTGAGTGTGATGAAACAAAGATTTGTGCTGATCTAGATTGTGTTAAAGAATACAATAGGTTAAGAAGAGAGTATGCTCCACATTTGCCTCAATATCCTCAGTTTGAAAAACGTGTGGTAGGCCGAAAAAGAAGAAATGGGAATAATTGCAGTGAATTTCAGTTTGAAAACAGTTCTGGTGTCAACTGCTATGCTAATGTAGTGCTTAATGTTGTTTTTTTTCTTCAAAATTTACAAGAACAGATTGTTGAAAATCGGGATAACACATTCTGCTGTTGATTGAATTATGTGTTTAAGAAATGTACCAGTGATAGAGCAAAAATAGAAAGTGTTTCAGAAATTCGAAATCTTCTAGACATATGTTCTGGTCAAAATCAATTTTCACAGAATATTTAGCAGGATTGTCAGGAAATTTTAATGTATATGTTTGATGTATTGGAAGATGAAGGTGTAGATATAAAAAATCTTTTTAGCCTTTCTTATCAATGGCAGCATGACTGCGACAACTGTAGTTTATCAAGTAGTACAAGAATAGACACTGAAAGATTTATATATTTGACTTTACCAGACTGCAAATCAGTGTCTTTTAATAATCTAGTTAAAGCAGCTGATCACAATATGGTGTGTACCCATTGTAAGTCTGCAATGCTGTCCACATTATTTTTACAAACTTATGGTAAATATCTCATTTTAATGTTCCAACGATGTAGACCTGATGGAAGTAAATTGTCAACTTCTATTAAAAATTTTGTGGCTTCTCAGTTATCAATTTCAGGAAGAACTTTTGCAACTGTAGCTATTATTTATCATGACGGTCCGTCAACAACATCAGGGCATTACACATGCTATTTAAAATGTCGTAAAGGTTGGACCCACTGTAATGACACTCATTTGACTTTCAAACAACGTTTGCCTTTTGACTTAAAAAATTCATACCTAGTGTTTTTAGAACCAAAATTTAAGTAAAGGTAATTGCCCTATGAAGACGGGAGCAGTTAATAAAAGTCTGCTGTTTAAAATTATATTGTGAGTAAAAGTGATGAAGATAATATAAAAATTATAGTTCTCATAAAGGTACGGTAAGTGGATCGCATATTAAGTGATATCAGTATTATAGGAAATGTTCAACATGAGAGAGCCAGAGATGGAATTATGAATATTTAAATATTGTGAAAATGTTGTTTGAGCCTTTCTTTCAGAACGTCGGGAAAACGGTAATTTTAGAATTTGTTTTAAGTAATTTGAAAAGATACTGATACATCTGACACTATTTGGCTTTAAGGAAAAGTGAAGGAATGAGCAAAGAGTCATGACTGAACAAAATGAGTATATGAAAACATTAAAACATATTTCAGATGTTCTTCGAGCTTTTCTTCTAGAACGTCGATGAAATGGAATTTTTAGAGAACAGCAGAGTACTTTCCAACGAAAAGGACCTTCATGATGTACTATTTGGCCTAAAGGAAAAGTAAGTGAATGAAATATTAGTGTACATTTGTGATTTTTAAGTTTAGATGTTTTTTTTAAAACACAATCTTTTTGATTGTGTTTTTTTCCCCCTGTCATATGATGAGTAGTTTGAACTCACTGTTTTAAGTGAAATTCAATATATTCTGAGAACAGCAAAAATAAACTATGTAACATGTTTTACAAGTTATTCTATAGTTTGTATTGTGTAATTTAAATTGTATTCCCATTGTCTCACCCTCATTTTGCTTTTCGCATTCTCTTTCAGCTCTTTTTACTCACTTATAATGTCTTTCTCTCACTCTGTTTCACACCCATTCGTTTACTGCTGTTCTTTCACAACCCCTCATTTTCATTTCAACTGTCTGCATCCCATCTCTCCCTTGCACCAATTTTCAGCTTTCAGTCTCTCTGCTTTACTTCCCTTTTCCGTCTTTTCCTCCTTTGCTCTTTTAGTAATTCCTCTTTACTCACTCAGCAGTATTGTCGCACTCTATCACTATAACTCACCCACTCTCCCTCGCTTATCTTTTTTTGCTTCTTTCTTTTGACCTCTTCTCTCTATTTTCCGTTTACTACCTCTATGTCCTCAGTCCCTCACTCTCCTTGTGTTATGTTCACTTGTGTTTATCTACCTTCTATCATTTCTCTTACAACAACTTCACTGCTCCTCTCTCATCGTTCTTCATCCCATTTCTTTTACTCTGGTTCTATTACTACCCCTCATTTCCTATCTTTCAGTGTCATTCTCTTTACTTTCATCACCGAATCACTTTCTCTCAGTACCACTGTTTTAGTCCTCTTCTCCTCTCTTTTCTTTTTTTGCTCCCTTACTCATTTCCTTTCCTCACTCATTGTACTCCACTTCACTCAGTCCTTCTCTTAGTCTCTCTGTCTACTAACTTCCTCACTCCTTTTCCCTCAATCCTTCTATATTATCCTCTCTTCCTTCATGCCTTCACTCTATGACTCTCCTTCACTTACTCTCAGTTATCTTCCATTCCTCATTCTTCTAAATGCATCCTTAATTAGACTCCTTTCCCTCTCAGTCATTATCTTTTTACTTACTCCTGTTTCCTGATTTAGTTTTGCTAACTCACATTCTTTTAGTATCTTTCTTACCTTCAGTTAATTTCTCTCTTCTTCTCTTCCTCTCTGTCAGTGAATCTATATACCTTACTCTTAGTAATTTGCACTCCTTCTATTTCTTTTTCCCTCTTTTTGTCCTTCTACCTTACTTTATTTCCCTTTCTGTGTCCTTCACTCTTACTTTATTTCTAAATACACTGTTATGATTTTTAACCTCTTCATTTGTATCTTTTATTTTAAAATACATATTTTACTAATTATAACTTATTTTTTCTTCTCTCTTTCACAGATACAAAGTGTAGTAAAAAAATTTAATTAAAGTTACATTAATTATATGGTAAGTGTGACTAAACAAATGTAGTTTGTCATCACCCTTTGCTTTAACCTCACTACTATTTTCTCACCCTACCTCACTCCTGTTTCTTTACTCTGCTTCCCTCACTTATTCTTATCCTCCATGTTTATTCCCCTTTCCCTAACTCCCCTCCCACATTCAACTTCTTTCAGTCCCCATTCTTTACTTCCCTTACCCTCTGTTCCCTTCCTTTGCTCCCTCACTCAATCTCTTTCCCTTAATCATTTACTTCACTCCTACACACACACCTAACCACCCACCATACACACAAACCTCTGACACATACCCCACACACACAGCACACACACACCTCACACACACACACACACACCCACACATACACTCCTCACACACACACACCCACACATCACACACACACACACACCCCGCACACATACCCCCCACACCCACACACCCCCCACACATACCTCACACACCCACACCTCCACCCACACCCAAACAGCCCACACACCCACACCCACCCACACACACACCTTACACACCCACACCCCCACCTACACCCACACACCCCACACATCCCCACCCACACACACCTCACAGACATACCCCACACATCCCCTACACACACCTCACCCCTCCCACACACACACACACCTCTGACACACACCCCCCACACACACACACACACACACCACACACACACCTCACACACACATACACACACACACACACTCCTCACACACACACACACACACACCCCCCACACACACACCCCACCCACACACCCACACATCCTACACATACACACCCCACACACATACCCCCCACACACACACCCCACACCTACCCCCCCACACACACACAAAACACACACACACACTCATTATTATTTTTTTCTTTTTTTGAGGAGGTGCGCGCCCAGTACACGTACCGGTACACGTACCGGTACGCGTACCCTGGAGAAAAAAAGAAAGACAGAGTTTTTTTAAAATGTAGCATTTTTATACAAATTGGAGGTAGTTCTGAAAAGAACAGTTTTTTTATTCTTTTTGTTTTATATTTTTTTATTGTTGTTTTAACATTTTTTTCTTTTTTTGGCTTTTCTGAACAATTTTTTATTTCTTTTTTGTAGTTTTTCTGGGGTTAAACAAAACACGGGGAATTGCAAACAGCTCAACTGGAGCAAAAAAAATAGAAAAAAATTAAAGTTGCTTGCTGCAGTGATGGGTGTCTGCAGCTCGATTGAGTAAAGTGATGCTTTGCTCACCATATGAAATTGTTTTGTTGCAATATTTGCAAACAAATTTAAAATTTGCAAACCTGGTTTGTACATTAGGGACCATCTCCCTAGCCTCTGCATCCGATAGAGTGGGTTGATTGGTGGCGCTTGAAGAAAAAGGACGGGGAGGGTTCTTGGTCAGTTCCCTGACCTCTGCTGCCGAATAATTGTTCGGGTGCTTCCTCTGCATATGTCAAATCATAGTGTGGTTCCCAAAAGAATACTTCTTATTTGGGTTCCCTCTTGACAGTTGTTCGCTACAGATGAGGCAAGTCACCTTAGCTGCATTCACTTTTTTTGCACCCCTTGGCATCTTGAAAAAGTTCCAAATAAAATGTTCCTTGGGTCTGTATGGGGGATTGTCCTCAGGCAGGAAAGTCCTCCTCTCCTCCTCCTCCTCTTCGTCCTCCTCTTCTTCTTGACCACCAATGTGGTCTTGTGGTGGTCCTTGTGGTGGTGGTGGAGGTGGTGGTGGTGGTGCAAATGCACCTGCAGCTGCTACTAGTGAAGCCATTTCTCACAGAATGAATGCAGGTCTTCTTCACTCAAACAACAAAGTGAGAATGAGGAAAAAAGGTGGGGTCTTTCATCATTTGGAAAACAAAACTGTTGTGAACCAATCAAAAGTGTTATTTTCAGGTCTCATGACCTGAGCTTTCTCATCATTTGGAAACCAAAAGTGTTCTGAACCAATCAAGTGTTATTTTCAGGTCACATGACCCGACGCGCTTACGCTACGTGCCCTGGTGCGTGCTCGGGGGCGTGCCCCGGGGTGCGCCCGTAGTCGTGCCCGGCGGCACTTACGTTGCGCGATCGTATGCGCTCGGGTGCTTCCGGGTGCGCTTACGCAGTGCGTCATTTGACGCATCACGCGGCTACGCGATACGTCATGATGTTGTTTTCGTTCGCGGGAATAGCGCTAACAGGACGCTCACCGGTACGCGCCCCGGGGCGCGCCGAATCACGGCGCTTACCGGTGAGCGCTCCGGGGCAAAAAAAAAAAACTATTACATAATTATACAATATAAAATTCGTTATAAAAAATATTACTTTTCATACCTATAGAGATTTGCTATTAAAAAACCATTGAAATTCACTGAAAAAACCATAGGTTTCACACCAGTTATTTAGGAATTAGCATTTTAAAAACCTATTAAATTCACTGAAAAAACCATAGGTTTCACACCAGTTATAGTTAGCTGGAAATTTTACTCGCATAAAACCATTGAAATTCCCACGTTATAGTTAGTTGGACTCACTATAACTTGCGCGTGCAATGCACTGCTGATGACGTCACATATTACATCACTCATGACATGGTCAGTGACATCACTCATGACATCACTGATGACACCATCCTTGTGACACAGTGACAGACCTCCTTTCACTGTAATGTAACCCTTGAAACACATATTCAAAAATAAAAAAAAATGGAGATACCCATATCAGTTACAACAACCAATTCAGTAATTCCACCATCTATACTATAACTGCAGATCGGCCTCTAGGCACTCCTCTGCAATCGCTGATCTCATCTTATCACTGGACCTTGACCTCATCATCATGACTGAAACCTGGCTAACTGAATCTTCTACACCTATATTGGACATACTGGTTCCCCCCAACTACCACATCACCAGACTAGACAGGGTTGGTCAAAAAGGTGGGGGAATCGCATGTATACACAGGAGTAACCTCTCTGTCATGAAAGTAACCTCTCCCTCCCTACCCTCCCCAACCTCTTGTGAATACATTTGCCTCGATATTATCAGTGAGGGCAAACCGATATGCTCTCTTCACGGCATTTACCACCCACCAGGGGACAACTTTACCTTCTCGCAACAAATCATGGATTTGATCACAACCAATTCAGGCCGACAACTCACACAAATATACCTTGGTGACTTCAACCTCCACTGGAACGATCATAATGACGCGGTGGTAAATAGTCTTAAAAACTTGCTCGACGCCCTTGACCTCACCCAAATATGCAACAGCCCGACCCACGAGAAAGGCTCTATCATCGACCTTATCATCTCCAAAGAGGACTCTATCCAACTCGAATCTATCAAACCCTGTGACTGGTCAGATCATCACATTGTCACGTTCTTCATCAACGAAAAAGTCAAACTTAACCCGGTTCAATCCTTCAAGCCCAAAGTCTGGAAAAGAGACCTGAAAAAACTCAACCCAAACTCTCTACCCCCCAACAGCTGCAATATATTACTTCCTCCCACTGGCGTTACGGATGTCCAATCCTTGACGGATCACTATCTCAACGCTATGACCTCTTTAGTTAATGAAGCTGCACCTATGCAGCTAAAAAGAGCATCCACAAAAATGTCCAATCCTTGGTACGACGGGAGTCTCATTGACGATAGACGGGCCATGCGAATGGCAGAGCGCACCTGGAGATCAGCTCCCTCCGCACTGCACTTAAAAACGCTGAAGAGAAAGAGAAATGCCTACTTCAGGAAAATAAAACGCTCAAAATCAGATTTCTTCAGCCGTCAGCTCGACCAAGCCAAAAATTGTCCGAGAAAGCTGTTTGAGCTAATCAGAACACAATCCAAGGAACTACCCCAACCACTCAGTACTCTGGGCGAAGCACCCTCCTGTGAAGACTTCGCTTCTTTCTTTATCCAAAAAACAGACAACATAAAGAACGATCTCCTCATTGACGTAAGTCTCTACTCCAAACCCCTCTGCACAGCACCCACTGAACCAAAAAACAATGCTACATGGTCATCCTTTGCCACCTACTCGGAAGAAGAAATTGGTAGACTGCTCAGCACTGTGAAACCAGCCAATCACCTCACGGACCCCCTTCCTGCCAACGCTGTCAAAGACCTTACCCCGTCGCTCCTCCCACTTTGGACTAAAATTATCAACAGCTCACTTCAACAAGGGACCATCCCCGACTCCCTCAAAGTTGGACAAGTCACACCTATACTAAAGAAATCTACAGCCGACCCCTCTGATCTAAATAATTACCGTCCCATTACCATTATTCCGACTCTTGCCAAATTGCTGGAAAAATGCGCACAAACTCAATTGACTAGACACATTAATCAGTTTGATCTACTCAACCCTCATCAATCAGGCTTCAGAGCAGACCACAGTACAGAAACTGCTATGATTCACATAATTGACGACGCCCTCCAAACCCTAGATCAAAACGATACCTGCCTCCTTATCCTTCTTGATCTCTCTTCTGCATTCGACACCGTCAAACATGAGAACTTACTCGATCTATTACACACAAGAATGGGTATATCTGGAACTGTGCTCAAGTGGTTCACGTCCTTTCTACACAACAGAACGCAGAAATTCAAGAGTAACAACTTGATGTCTTCTCCAATACCGGTATCGCTAGGCGTCCCACAAGGATCCTCCCTATCCCCAACTTTGTTTAACCTAGTTATGGAACCTCTCACCACCTTACTACAAGCATCCAATGTTCAATTCCACATGTACGCCGATGACACCCAACTTTATCTCAAAGTACAATCACCCAAAGACATTATGCTCTTGAATTCAACGATCAGAAGCACCCAATCATGGTTGGCCGCTAATCATCTCAAGCTCAATGCTCTTAAAACAGAGTTCCTCTTGATCTCACCTCCTGCGAAGATCACTACCACTCAAATCTGGCTTAAACATCTAACCGCACTCAACGTTCATCCCACCATCGTGGACTCAGCAAAATCTCTAGGCATAACACTTGACACCAACCTCAACATGCAGGAACACATCAACAAAGCAACTAAGGGGGCGAACTACCAGATCAATACCTTAAGGAAACTCAAACCCTTCCTTCCAGCCAAAGATTTCCAAACTGCGGTACAAGCTCTAGTCATCTCTCAAATAGATTACGGTAGCATCGCCCTCTGTGGTCTCCCCCTAACTACCACGGCACCCATAAGAGCTTCTCTAAACGCTGCAGCGAGACTCATCACCGGATCAAAAAAAACACTCACACATTTCCCCTGACCTGAGAGCCCTGAACTGGCTGCCTTTTGAAGCCAGAATTCATCTGAAAATCGCCTGCATTACGCACAAGGCTGTCCACCTGAGCTCACCCGGATACCTCGCCCAGAAGCTGACGATTTCCGGAGGCTCTAGAAACACTAGAGGCACAAACAATCTCCTGCTAAAGCCCCACAGATTCCGCAAGGAAAAAACGTATAAACGCTCCTTCTTAGGAATGGCACCCAGGATCTGGAACTCACTCCCCCCTGAAATCAGGCTCATCTCCTCTACCATACTCTTTAAGAAAGAAGTAAAAGCTATCCTCATGGCTAAATACACTTGAATTATTACTGGGGATGATATTTACAGACGTTGTACCATTCAGTTCTACTGATCTTTTTTGCATTTTTGTATGACTCGTGTTATTGACCTGCCTGAGTGTTTACGCTATCAATTATTTGTACTTGTATCATTATTGATGTACTGGCTGACTATACTCCCACATGTATCTTCCCCACCCCAATTGTTATTTACTCACACGTTGTTCCTTCGTCTGTAAAGCGCTCTGATATCTGCAAAGATCTTGTTCGCGCTATATAAAACTTTCAAAATAAAATAAAATAAATAAATAAATATACACATCCACTTATTCACAAACAGTTCTACATAGTCACTCATACATATACTCACTCATCATATGTAGTGATACACCTATAAATCCTGTTACACACCGACAGTCATCCAAAAGTTACTCACACACATACTCACACATGCAAATAAACTATTGAACATCCATTTATTTGCATATAGAGCTATACACACACAACCACCTTACTTCTAAGGAAACTTACAAATACTCTCTTAAACAATCACTTATAGAAACACATACTTATTTAAACAGGAACTCTTACAATCTCATACTCTCACATATACTCACTTACATACATCAATATTCACATATACTAGATTAAAACATATGTAGTTACTGATAAAGACACTAGTGAGACAGTCATTCACTCACTAACACACACATATACACACTCATCCACCCATACAGTCCTGCACATATGCTGTCTTCAAAACACATACAGAGAGTCAGTTATTCATGCATCTATGTGCTAAGTAATACCCCCACCAAACCATACAAACACTCATACTGATACTAAAACAAACATCTAATAACCCATATACATACACATGTAGCTACTCACCAACCCATGCAGCCACTTATACAGAAAGTGAAACACTAATCCTTATATTTAAATATTTAAACATTACTCACTAATATATGTATTGCCTAAGATACACTTAATAAGCCAGTTAACCAATCAATTAAAAAAAATAATCATCTAAACACTTATTTAAACATTTATTCTTCCATCAAATTTTACATATACATATATAACACATATTTATTTCTCGGAAAGACACACATTCACTGGATGGTGTCATCAGTGATGTCATGAGTGATGTCACTGACCATGTCATGAGTGATGTAATATGTGACGTCATCAGCAGTGCATTGCACGCGCAAGTTATAGTGAGTCCAACTAACTATAACGTGGGAATTTCAATGGTTTTATGCGAGTAAAATTTCCAGCTAACTATACCTGGTGTGAAACCTATGTTTTTTTCCGTGAATTTAATAGGTTTTGAAAATGCTAATTCCTAACTATAACTGGTGTGAAACCTATGGTTTTTTCAGTGCATATATATATATATATATATATATATATATATATATATATATTCCAGTTATAGTTAGGAATTAGCATTTTAAAAACCT
Organism: Lissotriton helveticus; assembly: GCF_964261635.1. Taxonomy (NCBI): domain Eukaryota; kingdom Metazoa; phylum Chordata; class Amphibia; order Caudata; family Salamandridae; genus Lissotriton; species Lissotriton helveticus. The sequence goes on from NC_136067.1 coordinate 481,988,847, forward strand.
ATTAAATTCACTGAAAAAACCATAGGTTTCACACCAGTTATAGTTAGCTGGAAATTTTACTCGCATAAAACCATTGAAATTCCCACGTTATAGTTAGTTGGACTCACTATAACTTGCGCGTGCAATGCACTGCTGATGACGTCACATATTACATCACTCATGACATGGTCAGTGACATCACTCATGACATCACTGATGACACCATCCAGTGAATGTGTGTCTTTCCGAAAAATAAAAGTGTTATATATGTATATGTAAAAGTTGATGGAAGAATAAATGTTTAAATAAGTGTTTATATGGATGTTTAAAAAAAAAAAATTGATTGGTTAACTGGTTTATTAAGTGTATCTTAGTGAATACGTATATTAGAGAGTAATGTTTAAATATTTAAATATATGTGTTAGTGTTTCACTTTGTGTATAAGTGGCTGCATGGGTTGGTGAGTAGGTACATGTGTATGTATATAGGTTATTAGATGTTTTTCTTAGTATCAGTATGAGTGTTTGTATGGTTTGGTGGATGTATTACTTAGCACATAGATGCATGAATGACTGACTCTCTCTTTGTATGTGTTATGAAGACAGCATATGTGCAGGACTGTATGGGTGGATGACTGTGTATATGTGTGTGTTACTGAGTGAATGAGTGTCTCACTAGTTTCTTTATCAGTAACTACATATGTTTTAATCTAGTGTATGTGAATATTGATGTATATAAGTGAGTATATCTTTGAGTAAGAGATTGTAAGAGTTCCTATTTAAATTAGTATGTGTTTCTATAATTGATTGTTTAAGAGAGTAAGTATGTGTAAGTTTCCTTAGAAGTAAAGTGGTAGTGTGTGTATAGCTGTATATGCAAATAAATGGATGTTGAATAGTTAATTTGCCTGTGTGAGTATGTGTGTGAGTAACTTTTGGATGACTGTTGGTGTGTAACAGGCTGTATAGGTGTATCACTACATATGATGAGTCAGTATATGTATGAGGGACTATACTGAACTATTGGTGAATGTGTACTTAGATGGTGGAATTATTGAATTGGTTGTTATAAGTGGTATGGCTATCTCCATTTTTTGGTAAATTTTTGTTTCTATTTTTGAATATTTGTTTCAAGGGTTACATTACAGTGAAAGGAGGTCTGTCACTCTCTCACAAGGATGGTGTCATCAGTGATGTCATGAGTGATGTCACTGACCATGTCATGAGTGATGTAATATGTGACGTCATCAGCAGTGCATTGCACGCGCAAGTTATAGTGAGTCCAACTAACTATAACGTGGGAATTTCAATGGTTTAAATGCTAATTCCTAACTATAACTGGTGTGAAACCTACGGTTTTTTCAGTAAATTTCAATGTTTTTTTAATAGCAAATCTTTATAGGTATAGAAAGTGAAAAATTTTAAAAAATTTTTATATTGTATAAATATGTAAAATAAAATAAAAAAAATTTATTTTTAACCCGGGGGTGCTCCCGGGGCGCGTACCGGTGAACGCATGGGTAAGCGCAATATTACGGCGCGCCCCGGGGCGCGGACCGGGGAGCGTCCCGGGAGCGCTATTGCCGCGAACGAAAACAACATCGTGACGTATCGCGTACACGAGTGATGCGTCATATGACGCCCAGCGTAATCGCAACCGAAAGCACGCGATCGCATACGATCGCGAAACGTCCTGACGCGCTTATGCTACGCACCCGTGGGCGCGCCCCGGAGCGCGACTACGGGCGCGCCCCGGGGCGCGTAGCGTAAGCGCGTCGGGTCATGTGACTTGAATATAACACTTTCTATTGGTGCAGAACAGTTTTGGTTTCTAAATGAGTAATGCCTGGGTCTTGTGACCTGACAATAACACTTTCTATTGGTGCAGAACAGTTTTGGTTTCCAAATGAGTAAAGCCTTGGTCTTGTGACCTGAAAATAACACTTCTGATTGGTTCAGCACAGTTTTTTTTCCAAATGATAAAAAAACCACCTTTCTTCCTTACTCTGACTTTGTCCTTTGACTGAGGAAGACCTGTTTCATCTACTGAGACAATTCTTTTGTACTTTGAAATGGCTACTGTAGCAGCAACAGCTGGAGCATCTGCACCACCACCACCACAACCACCAAGAGGACCACCACAACAATACATTGGTGGTGAAGAAGAGGAGGAGGAGGAAGAGGAAGAGGAGGAGGGGAGCAGATGGCTGCCTGAACAAAATACCCCATACAAGCCAAAAGAACACATTGTATGGGAGTTTTTTTACTTCCAGAGGGCAAGAAAAAAGTTAATGCGGCCAAGGTAACATGTCGAATCTGTGGTGCAGAACTCTCAAGGGGCAATCCAGATAAATAAATATTCATTTGGTAATAATACCATGATTCGGCATATGACCCGGAAGCATCCTGCTAACTATTCTCGTGCAGAGATCAGGGAACTGGCCAGTCACCTCCCCCAGTGTTCAAGGACCAGCTCCAAAAGAAAGCAACCCACTCAATGGGGACCAGAAACATCAGAGGCGATGCCTTGTATCCAGGAACGATTTGGTGATTTTAAAGTCACTTGTACTGGATGTGGCAAGCTTATGGCCTATGGGGAAAAGAGTGTAAAGCTCATCGTCATTGCTGGTGACAATCACGATTGCCCCAAAAAAAAGAAGTAATTTTTTCCGTTTTTTGTTTTTTGCTCCAGTTGAGCCATTTTCAATTCCCTTTCTCTTTGTTTCTTCCCATAAAAAATACAAAAAAATATAAAACTGTTTTGAAAAGCCAAAAATAGTACAAAATGTTCAAAAAACAATAAAAAAATATAAAACAACAAAAAGAAGAAAAAAAACAGTTCTTTTTAGAACTACCTTTCATATATAAAATTAAACCTATATTTTCAAAGGATCTCAGTCAATTTTTTGTCCTTAGGGTACGCGTACCGGGGCGCGCCCCCCCAAAAAAGAAAAAAAAACATGTAATGAAGCAGTTAGCATGAGAGAAGAACACAAACAGAGTTATGTTAAGAGAAAAAGAGCTACAGGATGAACACAGAGAGATTGTTTATTACATAGTAAAAAATAGAGAAGGTGTAATTGGATGAAAGTGAGAAAAGTAAAATGACTAAAGGAGCAAAAGAAAGGAAGAGAGAGGAAGAACACTAAAGTAGAGATAGTGGGAGAATGTGACTGGCTGTTAAAAGAAAAAGAAAGGACAGTAAAAAATGGGGAATGAAGGGTAGTGGCGGAACCGGGATAAATGAAGAACGATGAGGGAAAGTGAGAAAAGACCAGGTAGTATAAGTAAAGAGGGGTGAAAAAGGTGGAAAAATTGAATTAGGATAAGACATTGGGAGTGACAAAGAGAAAGGACAGAGAGAGTAATGGAAACAGTACCTGAATGGGCTTGAGTGAAACAGCAAAGAAAGATAAGTAATGCAGTGTGTGTGACCTATAGGGAGTCAGTGGGTGTAGGTCGGGGTGTGGGTGTGTAAGGTGTGTCTGTGGGTGTGGTTGTGTGGGGTGTTTCGGTGTGGGTGGAGGTGAGGGTGTGTGAAATATGTGTGAGGAGTGTATGAGTGTGGGGTGTATATGTGTTCGATGTATGTGTGTGTATGGAATGTGTGTGTGTGTTTGAGGTGTGTGTGTGGGAGGATTTTTTGTGTGTATGAGGTCTGTGTGTGGTGTGTGTGTGTGGGGTGTATGTTAGAGGTGTGTGTATGTGTTGGGAGGGGGATGAGGTGTATGTGTAGGAGTAAGGTAAATAATTAAGAAAAAGAGAATGAGTGAAGAAGCAAAGGAAGGGAACAGAGGGTAAGTGAAGTAAAGAATAGGGATTGAAAGAAGGTGAATATGAGAGGGAAAATAGGGAAAGGGGAGTAAACATGTAGAATAAGAATAAGTAGGGGAAGCAGAGTAAAGACACAGGAGTGAGGTTGATTGAGAAAATGTTAGTGAGCTTAAAGCAAAGGGTGATGACAAACTACATTTTTTTAGTCATACTTACCATATAATAAATGTAACTTTATTTATTTTTTTACTACAGTTTGTATCTGTGAAAGAGAGAAGAAAAAATAAGTTATAATTAATGAAATATGTATTTTAAATTAAAAGATACAAATGAAGAGGTTAAAAATCATAACACTCTAGAAATAAAGTAAGAGTGAAGGACACAGAAAGGGAAATAAAGTAAGGTAGAAGGACAAAAAGAGAGAAAAAGAAATAGAAGGAGAGCAAATTACAAAGAGTAAGGCATATAGATTCACTGACAAAGAGAGAGAGAAGAATAGAGAAATGAACTGAAGGTAAGAAAGATACTAAAACAATGTGAGTTAGCAAAACTAAATCAGGAAACAGAAGTAAGTAAAAAGATAATGACTGAGACAGAAAACAGTCTAATTAAGGATGCATTTAGAAGAATGAGGAATAGAAGATAACTGAGAGTAAGTGAAGAACAGTCATAGAAGGAAAGGATGAAGGGAGAGAGGATAATATACAACGATTGAGGGAAATGGACTGAGGAAGTTAGTAGGCAGACACACTAGAGAAAAACAGAGTGAGGTGGAGTACAATGAGTGAGAAAAGGAAATGAGTAAGAGAGCAAAAAAAGGAAAGAGAGGAGAAGACAACTAAAACAGTGGTACTGAAAGAAAATAATTTGGTGATGAAAGTAAAGAGAAGGACATTGAAAGAAAGGAAATGACGGATAGTAATGGAACCAGAGTAAAAGAAATGGGATGAAAAACAATGAGAGAGGAGCAGTGAAGTTATTGTAAAAGAAGTGATAGAAGGTAGATAAACACAACTGAATATAACACAAGGAGAGTGAGGCACTGAGGACATAGAAGTAGTGAACAGAAAATAGAGAGAAGAGGTCAGAAGTAAGGAGCAAACAAAGATAAGCGAGGGAGAGTGGGTGATTTATAGTGAGAGAGTGCAATAATACTGCTGAGTGAGTAAACAGGAATTACTAAAAGAGCAAAGGAGGAAAATACGGAAAAGGGACGTAAAGCAGAGAGACTGAAAGCTGAAAAGTTATGCAAGGGAGAGAGGGGATGCACACGGTCGAAATGAGAATGAGGGGTTGTCAAAGAAGTGGAGTAAAGGAACGGGGGTTACAGAGAATGAGAGAAAGACATTATAAGTGAGTAAAACGAGCTGAAAGAGGATGGAAAAAGGAAAGTGAGTGTCAGAGAATGGGAATACAATTTAATTTACACAATCCAAAGTATAAAATAACTTGTACAACATGTTACATAGTTTATTTTGCTGTTCTCAGAATATATTGAATTTCACTTAAAACAGTGAGTTCAAATTACTCATCATATGACAGCGGAAAAAAAAAACACAATCTAAAAGATTGTGTTTTAAAAAAAAACATAGATACTGACAAATGACAAATGTACGCTAATCTTTGATTAACTTACTTTTCCTTGAGGCCAAATACTGTATAATGGAGGTCCTTTTCTCGTTGCAAAGTACTTTGCTGTTCACTTAAAAATCCATTTCATCGACTTTCTACAAGAAAAGCTCCAAAAACATCTGAAATATTTTCAATATTTTCATATACTCCTTTTTTTCAGTCATGACTCTTTACTCATTCCTGCACCTTTCCATTTGGCCAAATAGTGTCAGATGTATGAGTATATTTTCATATTAATTCTAAGGCACTCTGAAATGACCTTTTTCCCAACGTTCTGAAAGAAAGGCTCTACAACATTTTCACAATATTTAAGTATTTGTAAAACCATCTCTGACTCAGTCATGTTCATCATTTTGTATAATACTAATATCACTTACTATGAGATCCACTTACAGTACCTATATGACAAGTCAATTTTTTATATTGCCTGGATCACTTTTACTCAGAATATATTTTTAAACAGCAAAATAACCTTTATTAACTGCTCCCGTCTTCATAGGCCAATTACTTTTACCTACATTTTGGCTGTAAAAACACTAGGTATGAATTTATAAAGCCAAAAGGCAAACGTTGTTTGAAAGTCAAATGAGTGTTGTTACATTGGGTCCAACCTTTAGAAGTTTTTAAATAGCATGTGTAATGCCCTGATGTTGTAGAAGGACCGTCATGAAAAATAATAGCTACAGTTGCAAAGGTTCTTCCTGATATCGATATCTGAGAAGCCACGAAATTTTTAATAGAAGTTGTCAATTTAGTTCCATCAGGTCTACATCGTTGGAACATTAAAATGACATAGTGACCATAACTTTGTAGAAATAATGTGGACAGCATTATAGACTTACATTGGGTACGCACCATATTGTGATCCGCTGCTTTAACTAGATTATTAAAAGGCACTGATTTGCAGTCTGGTAAAGTCAAATATATAAATCTTTCAGAGTCTATTCTAGTAGTACTTGATGAAGCACAGTTATCACAGTCATGTTGCCATTGATAAGAAAGGTTAAAAAGATTTTTTATATCTACTCTTTCATCTTCCAATACATCAAACATATACATTAAAAATTCCTGACAATCGTGCTGAATTATCTGTGAAAATTGATTTTGACCTGAACATATGTCTAGAAGATTTCTAATTTCTGAAACACTTTCTATTTTTGCTCTATCACTACTACATTTCTCTAACATAGAATTCAATAAACAGCACAATGTTTGTTCCCGATTTTCGACAATCTGTTTTTGTAAATTTTGAAGAAAAAAACAACATTAACTACCACATTAGCATAGCAGTTGACACCAGAACTGTTACACTTTTATCTACTTTTTGCCTTTTTGCTAATACCTCACTGCAATTAATCTCATTTCTTCTTTTTCGGCCTACAAAACGTTTTTCAAACAGAGGATATTGAGGCAAATGTGGAGCATACTCTCTTCTTAACCTATTGTATTCTTTAACACAATCTAGATCAGCACAAATCTTTGTTTCATCACACTCAATCAAGTACAATCCTGATAAAGTTCTGACTCGTGATAATGCCACATATGCCATACCCTCTTTAAACACAGAACTTCCAATGTTCACCAAAGCACTATCTACACTTAAACCTTGAGATTTATGAATTGTCACTGCATATGCCAAACAAATAGGAAACTGTTTTCGGCGAACATATAAGTCTTTCACGAGCAAAAATCTAGCTGAACAACGACAAATTTGTTCTATTTCAACAATGCCATCAAATTTAATTTTTAAAATTTCAATTTCATCTCTATTTTTGTAATTCACAAAACCAACAACATAACCCATTGCTCCATTTACCAGACCTCTTTCAACATTTAAATTCCTTCTCAAAATGATACGACAATTCAAACACACATTCAGAGTCTTTTCAAAACCAGCAGTTTTAGATATACTCTTCTCTAATGAATCCAATTTTGATTTCAAATTTTCAGACAAAACAATTGTTGCTCCCATATGCTCTATTTTATCTGTAGCTTCCAGTTTCACTATCTCTTCATTTTCTAAATTTAACATTTTGTTGTTGAACATGGAACATTCTTTCAGAGTTGGCATCAAACATATGCCAGATTTCTTCTCGTTAATTTTCTTAAAAATATTTTCTGGAAGAATGTTTTAATTTGGGTACAAATTTGAAATTAACCGTCCATGTAAAGCTTCTTTCCCTTGCTGACTTATTTTTCCAACTCTTACATCTTGTAAAATATTTTTATAATCTTCATCCTTTGCCTGCCGCATATTTTGAAGCAGTTCTGCATATTTGAAGTTTAACCATATATTAACGTTTCCAATGCTTCCAAGGCACTTCCTGGTATCTTCATGCGTGAGCATTTTGAACACAGGTTCTCCTTTCACTGGAGTCAACTGCAGAAGATCTCCAAAAACAATAATATGTTTTCCTCCAAATAAAACATCATAGTCTGTCTAAGAATTTCTTGCATTCTCAAATGCACAAAAGCAAGCATTATATTTGACACCATGCTTACTTCATCAATGATAAGAAGTTTCATTTTCTTCAGGACTCTCGAAACTTCAGGAACACGCATCTCCAGATAGCTTGTGATATTGCAATTTGTTATCATGCTCCACTGGCAGCATCAGTAAATGATGTAAAGTAATCCCTTTAATATTATGTGCTGCCAGCCCAGTTGGAGCGGTAACAACACAAGACAGCGGTGATTCAGTCCTTTTCTGCAGATAAGATGCAATTGCTTTAATCAGAAAACTTTTTCCAGTTCCCGCTTCTCCACTCACATACAGTCGGACAGGCTTAAATGATGTACATGAGCACTCTTTCTTCTCATGACTCAATCCATGTTCAACCTGTTCTGTGACTTCGTCATATATGTGTTTCTGCTCAAGGTTTAATTTTTTCACCAACTCTTCTAAATTAATTACATCCTCTTGAGCTTGCTCCATAGCTCTTTCCACCTCATCCATGGCAGTGGCAGCTTCATTTTGGATAATTGGTCCTCCTAGTGGATCCTGACTCAATGAAGCAGAACTCTGACTGCCTTGAGAACTGTCTCTCGCAATCTCTGCAGCAATTGTTGCTTCTTGCTCTATTTCTTCATTCAACATTTGCAGATAATTTGGAAAAACAGGACATTCTATGGTATCCTTCATTGCATTAAAAGAGTCTTGATAACAGAGAAAATCTCCAAGTAGTTCCTTTTCTTCACGCCATGGTTTAAAGAGTTGCAAAAGAGCCAAATAATAAAATTCTCTTTTATCTGGATTATCACAATTCAATTTTCGATGATTAATCAAATGACCTTTTTTCTGTTTCACTAGACATCCTTCACATCCAATGACAGCATATATTCCATTATTGATATCTTCTCTGATGTTCCTCTTATAAATATATCTTTGCAGAACTTCATAGAGACAAGCGTTCTCAAGATGAGGACTTCTATTTGGATAGTATGTATCCAACATGTTTGTCTTCAAAATATCTGTACTTTCTGGTCCGCCAAATACTCTATCTCTTGTACAGATTTCAAAACTCGATTTCGTGTTGCAGCAAGACCTAGACTCACCCAAATGATGGTTCTAGATTTGGCATAGAGACTTGCTGACGACAATCGATCAGAACATTCATATGCTCCAATTTCTCGATGCGACAACATCTTCAGACTGTAACTGTATAATTTCTTGCTTAGACTCTTTTCATGTGGAATGTCCTCCCACATTTCCTTCAGTTCTGTCTTTTCTTTTTTTGTGATGTAAGACGTCACATATCGAGCCACAGCAATAGAGTTGTCAGCAACGAACTGAATATCCATGTTAGCATTCCACATGGACAAAATCACTGGGTTGTAGTCGTTGAGGTACTTGGACTCTTTGTTTCTTTTTAAATTGTATGTATTTTTTGGTGATTTCCTCGTCACAGTATGTCGCAGAGAAGACATCAAATTATTTACTCTTCCTTTAGAAATCACTGGTCGTGGAAAGCCGAAACAACATTTTGTGTAGAACTTGTCCTTGTTTCTGAATTTTCGACGACAGTACTTTCCACAACGATGGGATTGAAAGCGTAAAACTTGTTGCCTTAAACTGTTTTCCTCTGTAGTTTTCAGAACAGCACATTTTGAATACTCTTCAATGAAACTCATCACTGTTTCATCCGGATCTGTTCCGAATTTGGGTGCATATTTAATCCACAACAACATATGTATGTGAGGAGCACCTCTCGCTTGATACTCCTTTCTCCAAAAGAAATCCAAAACCTCTCCAAGGGGAGGATTTTTTTTGTTGGTAATAAAAGACATCATAGCTTCAAATCTATGATTGAAATATCTGCATACATTCACTGGATCCAAAGAACACAGTTCTCCAGGTGTTTTGAATTCTATATTTTGTATATTTGCATTTGTCTCTCGTAGAAATTGAAGTAAGTCGTCCCATGTATACTCGGCACAGCTAAGAGTGAGGAACCATGTAGGAGTTCCTAAGTTTCTTAGCATACATTTCAATTCCCCATGACGACGGTACCAATACTCATTTGTACCACGCTGACATGCCATGAGATTTATTAGATGAGATTCCAAAATATTATCTTGCAGATTCACTTTCTCCATAAAGTCCCTCGCCGAAACATTTTGCAGATGTGCTCCACTTTTCAGTATATGGTTTACTGCATAAGAAAGCCCAGACAAGTCACTTTCATACAGTAGATGAAACAAATAGGGAATGCATTACAGTTCGATATTCAGATGCAGGAATTTGAAGTGGACGATCGTCATATCGTCCACCTCGACCTGTTGGAAATAGCTGTGGAAAACAACGAGCTTCCAAACTTTCTTCCCATACACTAATGGGACTTAATTTTGCTGCTTTCATTTGAAACAATTCAATTGCATTCCCCATTACTTCTTTGGAATGCAAAGGATGAACAGTATAATGTTCATATATTTCTTCACTTCTAGACACATCAACTTTTTAAATTTGGCCACCTGAACAATCACTGTCTTCATCTGCAGCTGTGTCCTCTGCTGCAACACATACATCTCTGTAATACTCATTGTTTTTGACTAAATACAACGTTGTCTTTTTGACTTTCCTAACATCCACTAAATCTTGCCAGATTTTCTTACTCTTTGTCGGAACCCCATTAACTAAAATAACTAAAGGTTCCTCTTCTACTTTTTCTATACCAATTGTATCAATATTTTTTTTGAAATCAAGAGGCAAATAAACAACTCTTCCCTTTAATCCTCTCTGCAAATCTGTAGGAGGCAATTTCCCTATCTTAGGCTCCATGCGAACAATTGCCTAAAAAGGGTGGACACATTGAATCAAAATAGACTCATATGTATTTAAATCCATCAATTCACGGGGAATGTCTACCAACTCCAGATTATTATGAACAGCTCTAGCAGGCATTCTGTTTTGATTTAATTTATCATAACAATATTTACAAATACGCTGATCAGAACTCAAATCAAAACAATTCTCCACCCACAAATAAGTTGCAAAATCCTTCCACTCATAATTATTCATCTTTTCACTTTTTACGTATAAATCAACTAATCTAGTTTGAAGCTTATAATGACTTCGTCGACAACACACACAAGTAAAATTCGGCCTTTCACTTGATTTCACCTTAAACCTGGTAATTTCCTGCTCAAACTTTTCTGTACTTGAAATCTGTACATTGTCTTCCACATTACCTTGAATTGCTGTGTCAATTTCTACACTATCCTCTTTTTCACCAAAATAACAAATCTCAATTTCTTCACAAATCTTCTTCACATCTAATTCAGTTCCATGCAAAAGAGCACTGTTTAATTTTTTAAGCTTAAGTGCTGGACTTTTTGCATAATACAACATTCTCACTAATTTCCTCATTTAGGTATGATGCACTGCTAACATCCTAAAATGATGAAAAACACTCTGACAGACTTTTCTAGAAAGACAAGCCAGTGAATGGCCTTGCAAACCTGTGTTTTCTCTCACTCTGCAAGGTTCTAAGTCTTGCAACAACTTCACTTTCTGCTTTAGACTTTTCTTACTATATGTACGTAAGAAATTACAAAACAAATCAATTGATTCCTGTCGCACACTACAAATACGACTACACTTCCAGGTGTACACTGGACCCTTAGTATGTCTACCTAAAACTTCATCAGTTAACACCTCTTCTGGTTCTCTAGGCACAAGTTTCTCTTTTTCAATCGGACAACCATCTTTCACTTCATACGCTCGACCACCAGTGTCAACTGCATGCACTAAATCTTTCTCCTGGAAGTAACTCCCCTCATTAAAAAATGGCTCACAACTTGAACTGTGCATCCATTCTCCAGAAAAAACTTTACAAAAGTTAGTCCGATTAATTACTCTTTTCCATCTACTGTTTGATTTGAAAACATCAATTGTCTTGTTAAGTGTCCTAATTCTATTGATTATTAAAATAAATAATTTTTTCTTAACTTCAAAAGCCTGATCAACAATCTTCTCTACACTTTTCTTTTTCTTATAAAAAGCAGCTCTCTGTTTACCTTTCCTAATGTTTTTTAACAAATTTAAAACCACCCTATTGCGAAACATTCATTTATGAATGTCTCTAAACTGATTCTGCCTTCTATTCCTATACATATTATTCTCTCCTTCTCCAGTTGTAGGATTCTTTGAGGTGCTCTCCTTCCTTTTCAAATTTACTCTCTCATTCTCTTTTTCTACATGCTGTCCATCATTTTTTTTTTAAGTACATATGTTCCGTATAAAAGACTTAGTTGTCTTACCAGGAGCTGGTTCCTGTTTTTTGAAGTATTTGTTGTGGAAGAGTGCTGTAATTCCGTTGCTATTTTTGCTTTTTGGCGGTTATGTTGTTTTCTTTTCCTTTCCCTTGAGGGCATGTTTGCTTACTCTTGAAATCTTGATTTCAATCTGTGTTAAAGAACAAAATAGCACATTATAAGCCACTATTACCAAACAACAAAGCAATGACAAAAAGCAAACGATCTATTCAGGGTTACAAATCAGGTGAGGATTCTCCAGGGGTGCACAAAAGGTGAGGCCTGTATTGAAGAGTATAGTGGAAGACAGCTCTGTCCACAGGTACAAAGAAGATGAGACCTGTGTCTAAGAGTCCAGTAGGGGATAGACTTCATGAAGTCTAGTCCACTGCACTCTTATACACAGGCTTCAGCACCTATGCTTCCCGGGAAAGGCCTCTCTCCCACTACAGTCTTGATCATAAACCTCACCTCCTCTGTCCCTCTGGACATGTCTCACCTCATCTGCACAATCTACTTCCTAATCTCAGGTAACATAGGTGACATAATTGTGAAAAGGTCAAATTTATTTATGTAATCATGCACACACTATTTATTCTTTATCAAAATGTAGAATTCATTGATTAGTCCCAAAATCGATTTTTCAATAACATTTTAGAAACACAGTGCAGGTCCTACTATTTAAACTTTCTCAAAAATGTAAAACTCATTAATTTGCAGCAAAAATATTTCAGTAGTGTAATGAAAAGCTTATACATATGACCTTTTCATTTTTTTTTCAAATGTTATTCTAAAAAAAAATTATAAGGCCTAAGCAGGAATACTCATGTGATGAATCCTGTCCAGGGAAGCACCAAACGTGAGGCTTGTGTCCAAGAGTGCAGTGGACAGGACTAAACTGGAGTAGTGTGCAAGAAAAAAATAAACCTCATTTATAAAGCCCTGCGTCAGTTTTGCGCTACTGATGCATCACTTTTTGTGACACATTGGCGGCATAAAACATGTGCCTTGTTGCGCCATATTTAAAAAGTGACGCATGTAGGTAGATGCGTCATTTTTTAAACCTTTTGCGCCACATTATACCTCTGTCAAGTGTAATGTACAGAGAGGGGTCATTTCTCCGCAAAAAGCCTCGTAATAATGACACAGTGAAATCTATGAGATTTCACTGCGTCACTTTTAGGACACTGTTACGTCAAAATTTTGCACCTGCCTCACAGCAGGGATAAGCCTGAGGCAAACACTTTCACATGGAGCTTTCCCCATGTGATAGGATTCTGACACCTAAGCGGGAGTGCAGATGAGATGAAGACTGTCCAGGGGAGCAGAAACCAATTTGTATACAAAGTTCCCCCAGGATGAATTAAATTACTCTCTCAGAAAGAAAAAAGCAGTGTGGCAGGGGATCAAAGAAACCCTTGACGGAATTAAGGATGCCTCACACAATTACGAGGTTGGACAACGGTTGCCATCCTCCCCTGTGATTGTATCGTGTCATCATTGGCCTCCTGCTCCAACGGCGGGCTGGCGGTGCAATGCCTGCCGGGTAGCACGTGGTGCTACTCTTTAGTGGAGTTCTTTTATTCCTTGCCAATAGATGCATATGTGTGAGGAACCAAAATAGTGCAGTAGTGAGCGTGAGTGAAGGATTTAAAATAGGTCAGTCGAGTCCATTAAGAATACTTTAATGAGATGGCTCACTGCCCAATTAAAAAGTGAAGGGAGCGGTATCGAGGCACAAGGAGTTAGGTAAATTGCCCTCGTTCAACCCTCACCTCAAGTGCGGTCAACATGTTTCTTGCCATAGAGGCAATTCGTCAGGACCTATACATGCTCATCAGCACATAAACAACAGTGTCACCCTGGTTGAAGTAATTACTAATACAACCTGTGTGTCAGTGCAGGTAATGATCCTGCAGGGGTTCCCAACCTGAATGTTAGAAGAGAAAGAGATACAATCAAATCTAGTAGCATTTTAGTGGGAACTGTACATGTAGTTCAACATGGTTCAAGGTGTGTGCATGCACAAAAAAGTGGCGTGCACAAACATGTAATTGTGACTTAGTGAGAGAGAGAGGAAGGAAAATTATTAAAAACATGGTGATGTGTATTCTAACACACCACTGACACGAAGATATCTGTGTGATATATATCGACATGTACACTCCATGCATCAATTTAAGAGTAGTAGCCTATGGTAGTGTATTCCTTAAAATCTGCTATTTACATAGATAGCCAAAAACAGAGCCAAAGACGCTAGTCTGGGAAGACCTAGTCCCGAGTGCATCTGTGTGGAGGAGGCACTCGAAATATCCTTACCCTTAAGCCCTGTTGGAAGGCCCCCACGGTCTGTCCTTGGGGAGCCCGAGCGGTAGAGAATTTCCTAGGTAGAGAAGTAAACAAGGTGTTTTTACAATAACCGCGAGCAAGGCATCTCTGCGGTATGCAGCCCGATACATACACCGTTTGTTGTGCACGATCGGGAAGTCTATGCGCTACGTGAATTAGACGGCCACCATCCGTACCCGGGTCCCAATCTTACCTAGATAACTCGGGCGCTGGACATGTAGACCTACCCTTCCCCAGACGGCGGAATCGCAGGACAGCCGGTGAGTCGGTTAGTCACTGCCGGGTTTATGAAAGGGAAGCCGCGAGGGTTGTCGGTGGGCGTGTCCGAGGCGTGTTGCTCGGCAGGTCAGACGCACGTAGTGTAGAAAGTGAAAGCAGACAACAAAAGCTGCTGAGGAGTGTCTACAGGGGAACGCCATCTTAGAGTGGTGACGTTCCATTTACAGAAATGTATCAGGATGCAATGTCCTATGTGGCCGAGAAGTACTCGGGGCCCCAGATTAGTGTGGGTGACAAGGATACATAATTAATTAGGGGACAGACTGAGCGTATGTTATCTAGCCAGCATATTCCAAGGTATGGAGTCATTAAGGCCCAGGGTATCTGTCTGAAGGCGGTGCACCCACCGCTGTTCCAGCCTGTTGAGTGCTTTTTGGTTGATGGATGGGTTACACTCAATGACAGTCCATTGCATGTGTTGAGCCAAATGATGTTGTTGTTGGCAGTGTTCATACAACCTTGTGTGAGTTTTCTTACATCGGATGTTGCTATTGTGCTCCATGATGCGTAGTTTGACGGCACGCATCGTCATCCCGATGTAGATTAATTTACAAGGGCACGTAAGCAGATAGATGCACTTTGAGCTATTGCAGTTAGTATGTTTGTTACGGTGCCACTCGAAATTATTGGGGAATTGTAAAGTTTTGCCCTGGATAGTCTGGGAACAGACCACACAGGATCCACAGCGATGGTGGCCCGTAACTGGAGGTAGGACACTCTGATCCACACTCGCCCCAAAAAATTCAGCACACGTCCGTTGAATACTTTATGGGACCTACCTCCAGTTACGGGCCACCATCGCTGTGGATCCTGTGTGGTCTGTCCCCAGACTATCCAGGGCAAAACTTTACAACTCCCCAATAATTTCGAGTGGCACCGTAACAAACATACTAACTGCAATAGCTCAAAGTGCATCTATCTGCTTACGTGCCCTTGTAAATTAATCTACATCGGGATGACGATGCGTGCCGTCAAACTACGCATCATGGAGCACAATAGCAACATCCGATGTAAGAAAACTCACACAAGGTTGTATGAACACTGCCAACAACAACATCATTTGACTCAACACATGCAATGGACTGTCATTGAGTGTAACCCATCCATCAACCAAAAAGCACTCTACAGGCTGGAACAGCGGTGGGTGCACCGCCTTCAGACAGATACCCTGGGCCTTAATGACTCCATACCTTGGAATATGCTGGCTAGATAAGATACGCTCAGTCTGTCGCCTAATTAATAATGTATCCTTGTCACCCACACTAATCTGGGGCCCCGAGTACTTCTCGGCCACATAGGACATTGCATCCTGATACATTTCTGTAAATGGAACGTCACCACTCTAAGATTGCGTTCCCCTGTAGACACTCCTCAGCAGCTTTTGTTGTCTGCTTTCGCTTTCTACACTACGTGCGTCTGACCTGCCGAGCAACGCGCCTCGGACACGCCCACCGACAACCCTCGCGGCTTCCCTTTCATAAACCCGGCAGTGACTAACCGACTCACCAGCTGTCCTGCGATTCGGCCGTCTGGGGAAGGGTAGGTCTACATGTCCAGCGCCCCGAGTTATCTAGGTAAGATTGGGACCCGGGTACGGATGGTGGCCGTCTAATTCACATAGCGCATAGACTTCCCGATCGTGCACAACAAACGGTGTACGTATCGGGCTGCATACCGCAGAGATGCCTTGCTCGCGGTTATTGTAAAAACACCTTGTTTACTTCTCTACCTAGGAAATTCTCTACCGCTCGGGCTCCCCAAGGACAGACCGTGGGGGCCTTCCAACAGGGCTTAAGGGTAAGGATATTTCGAGTGCCTCCTCCACACAGATGCACTCGGGACTAGGTCTTCCCAGACTAGCGTCTTTGGCTCTGTTTTTGGCTATCTATGTAAATAGCAGATTTTAAGGAATACACTACCATAGGCTACTACTCTTAAATTGATGCATGGAGTGTACATGTCGATATATATCACACAGATATCTTCGTGTCAGTGGTGTGTTAGAATACACATCACCATGTTTTTAATAATTTTCCTTCCTCTCTCTCTCACTAAGTCACAATTACATGTTTGTGCACGCCACTTTTTTGTGCATGCACACACCTTGAACCATGTTGAACTACATGTACAGTTCCCACTAAAATGCTACTAGATTTGATTGTATCTCTTTCTCTTCTAACATTCAGGTTGGGAACCCCTGCAGGATCATTACCTGCACTGACACACAGGTTGTATTAGTAATTACTTCAACCAGGGTGACACTGTTGTTTATGTGCTGATGAGCATGTATAGGTCCTGACGAATTGCCTCTATGGCAAGAAACATGTTGACCGCACTTGAGGTGAGGGTTGAACGAGGGCAATTTACCTAACTCCTTGTGCCTCGATACCCCTCCCTTCACTTTTTAATTGGGCAGCGAGCCATCTCATTAAAGTATTCTTAATGGACTCGACTGACCTATTTTAAATCCTTCACTCACGCTCACTACTGCACTATTTTGGTTCCTCACACATATGCATCTATTGGCAAGGAATAAAAGAACTCCACTAAAGAGTAGCACCACGTGCTACCCGGCAGGCATTGCACCGCCAGCCCGCCGTTGGAGCAGGAGGCCAATGATGACACGATACAATCACAGGGGAGGATGGCAACCGTTGTCCAACCTCGTAATTGTGTGAGGCATCCTTAATTCCGTCAAGGGTTTCTTTGATCCCCTGCCACACTGCTTTTTTCTTTCTGAGAGAGTAATTTAATTCATCCTGGGGGAACTTTGTATACAAATTGGTTTCTGCTTGTAGGACACTTACACTGGACCCCGGTAAATATTGTCCTTGACTGTCCCCCCTTTTTTGCTAATAATGTCCAGGGGAGCACACAAGGTGAGGCTTGTGTCCAAGAGTGCAGTGGACAGGACTAAACTGGAGTAGTGTGCAAAAAAAAAAGAACCTCATTTATGAGGCCCTGCGTCAGTTTTGCACTGCTGATGCGTCACTTTTTGTGACGCATCGGCGGCATAAAACATGTACCTTTTTGCGCCATATTTAAAAAGTGACGCATGTAGGTAGATGCGTCACTTTTTAAACCTCTGCGCCACATTATACTCAAAAATGTAAAAGCCATTCATTTTCCCCAAAATCGTTTTTGACATCACATTTAGGAAACACAGCACAGGTCCTATGTACAAGCATTCCATGTCATTACTGAAACCTCACTATTTTACAAAATACAATTCCTCTATGCAAACAAACTCAATATGCTTCCTACACTGAGTTAACACAGGTAACATCATTGTAAAGAGTCAAATTGACGCCTGTGTCTAAGAGTGCAGTCGGGGATAGGCTTCATGAAGCCTAGTCCACTGCACTCTTAGACACAAGCCTCACCACCTACGCTCCCCAGGAAAGCCCAAACATGTACCTTTTTGCGCCATATTTAAAAAGTGACGCATGTAGGTAGATGCGTCACTTTTTAAACCTCTGCGCCACATTATACTCAAAAATGTAAAAGCCATTCGTTTTCCCCAAAATCGTTTTTGACATCACATTTAGGAAACACAGCACAGGTCCTATGTACAAGCATTCCATGTCATTACTGAAACCTCACTATTTTACAAAATACAATTCCTCTATGCAGTAAAAAATTTTTACCAAGCATTATCAAAAAGCATGACACAAAGCAACATTAAAAAACCACAATTTGCTTCCAAATCTTCTCATAGAGTATACAAGTCTCTATGTATATTAAATGAATCATAACTCACCTTTACAAATGCTGTAGGAGATTCAGAACAGTGTCAGATACACACACCAATATTTCTTCAGCAGAGCAAAAGGTATGTTCTCCAGGCACTGCAACCATTAATGGCACAGAAAACCTCTGTTTCTACACACATATTGCTCATGGTAACCAATCAAAACTCTTCCCTCTGTATTTTCAAACCAACACCCTTCCCCCCTCAGCCTTTCTACCTGTTACCATAGCAACTCCCTCCTCACTGAGCTCTCAGGTTTAAAAGTTTATTCTACAATGTTGCAAATCACCTCAGCAAGGATGTTTGACCTGCGAATACACCAGCTTATCTGGTGCAATGTTTCTTTAAATGACTTTTTTTTAACCATTCAAATTACTTCTTACACAGAACACAACCATGCACCCTAACTTTCAGTTTTCAACTATCTCAATCTACCAATCATTGCTTGAAACTCCACAGGTTTTTTTTGCAAACTCCTACTGTTCCAACTGCCATTTTATTCCTACACTTCATCTGACTGCACCAGAACCTCCTCTACCATGTAGAACTACTGAGACACTCATGAGCTCACACACTCACTTTCAAAGGTTAGTGGTTATAGATAGCAATGCACTGCATATGACCTCACATATTATGTCACTCATGATGATTGGTCCACACAACCATATACAGCCCCAGGGACCACCACCTCCCTGGGATGGCCTTTGCAAGTAGAACGAGGGGTCCATGCGGTCTCCCACCTGGTGCCATATATGGGCCTGAGGACCGCCACCACCCACAGCTGGCTCCTGCTGTATCCTTGGTACCCACCCCAGGACATAGTTGTTTGCTTTAGCTTGGCTGGATTTCAGCTCCTACCAAGCTAAACCCAGCTTTAAGTGGGCGGGAACTGTCAAAGTGCTCTCGCCCTCTGGAAGCAGTGGTTTCACCTCTTTCTCGGCCTGCAGATAAAGGTGGGAAACTAGCAGAATAAAGGACAGAACTAGAAACAAGAGGCAAAATATATGTATGAAAAGAGCAGAAAGAGACGGAATAAAGGTCAGAAACAAGAAGAAAGAGGCAGAATAAAGGTCAGCATTGAGCAGAAAGAGGCAAGAGAAAGGTGAGAAATGAGCAAAATGAGGCAGAATAAAGATCAGAAACTAGCTAAACAGAGGCCAAATAAAGGTCAGCAACAAGCAGAAATATACAACATAAAGGTGAGAAATGCGCAGATAGAGGCAGAATATGGTCAGAAATGAGCGGCAAAGGGCAAAATAAAGGTGAGGAAAGAGCAGAAAGAGACAAAATAAAGGCGGGAAAAAAGCAGAAAGAAGCAGAATAAAGGTCAGCAATGAGCAGAAAGAGGTCAAATTTAAGAAACAAGCACCAGGAAGCAGAATAATTGTTAGGAATGTGCAGAAAGAGGCATGATAAAGGTCAGCAATGAGCAGATAGAGGCAAGATAAGGGCCAGAAGCAAGAAGAAAGATGCAAAATAAAGTTCAGAAATGAGCAGAAACAGGGAAATAAAGGTTAAAAGTGAGCAGATAGAGGCTGAACAAAGGCCACAAACCAGAAGATGGAATAAAGGTCAGAAACAATAAGAAAGAGGCAGAATAAAGGTCAGCACTGAGCAGAAAGAGGCAAAATAGGGATTAAAAACAAGGAGAAAGAGGTAAAATAGAGGTCAGAAATAAGCAAAACAGTGGCAAGCAACGAGCATAAAGAGGCAAAATAAAGGCAAGCAGTTAGCAGAAAGGGGCAAAATAGAGATCAGAAATGAGCAGGAAGAGGCAAAATAAAGGTCAGAAACTAGTAGAAAAAGGCAAAATAACTATGAGAAACGAGCAGAAATTCACTGAATAAAAGTTAAAAAAAATGAGAAAAACAGGCAGAATAAAGGTCAGCAACATGCAGAAAGGGCAAGAAAAAGAGAGCAGACAGAGATAGGAAAAAGGTCAGCAATGAGCAGAAAGAGGCAAAATAAAGGTCAGCAACTAGCAGAAAGGGCAAGAAAAAGAGAGCAGAAAGAGATAGGAAAAAGGTCAGCAATGAGCAGAAAGAGGCAAAATAAAGGTCAGCAACTAGCAGAAAGAGACAGAATAAAGGTGAGAAAAGAGCAGAAAAGGGCAAAATAAAGGTGACAAGCAAACAGAAAGAGTAAAAATAGAGGACAGAAATGAGCAGAAGAAGGCAAATTAAAGGTGGGAAACGAACAAAAAGAGGCAAAATAAAGGTCAGCAACAAGTACAACGAGGCAAGTTAAAGGTTTAAAACAAGCAGAAAAAGGCAGAATGAAGCACAGAAACAAGCAATGAGGTAAAGAGAGGCGAAATAGAGATCAGAAACTAGCAGAAAGAGGTAAAATAAAGGTCATCAATTAGCAGAAAGAGGCTAAATAGAGGTCAGAATCGAGCAGAAATAGGCATATTAAAGGCCAGAAGTGAGTGGAAAGAGGCAAATTTGGAATCAGAAACGAGCAGAACAAGTAAAATAAACATCAGAAATTAGCTTATAGAAACAAAATAGTGGTAAGCAACGGGCAGGAAGAGGCCGAAAAGAGGTCAGCAAAGAGCAGATAGAGCCAAAATAGAGGTCAGAAACTAACAGAAATGGGCAGAATAAAGGTCAGCAAAGAGCAGAAAGATGCGAGATAAAGGTCAGAAACAAGCAGAAAGAGGCGAAATAAAAGCCAACAATGAACCGAAATAAAGGCCAGCAATGAGCAGAAAGAGGCAAAGTGGAGATCAGAAACGAGCAGTAAGAGGCAAAATAAAGGTCAGAAACGAGGAGAAAGGCAAAATAAGGTTCAGCAAAGAGCAGAAAGAGGGAAGATAAAGGTCAAATGAGCAGAAATAAGCACAATTGAGGTCAGGAATGAGCAGAAAGAGGAAAAATAAAAGTCAGAAATGAGCAGAAGGGCAAAATGAAGGTGAGAAACCAGACAACAATGCAAAATAAAGGTGAGAAATTAGCAGAAAGAGGATAAATAATGGTTAGAAATTAGCAAAAAAAGTCAGAATAAAGATCAGCATCGAGAAGAAAGGGCAAGATAAAAGTGAGAAATTAACAGAAAGAGTCAGAATAGAGATCACAAACAATAAAAAAGAGGCCACATAGAGGACAGCAATGTGCAGAAAAAGGCACAATAAAGGTCAGCAACAAGTAGAGAGAGGCAAAACCAAGTTCAGAAACCAAGTGAAAGAGGCAAAATAATACGAATTAGAAACAAGCAGAGAGAGGTAAAACAGTGGTAAGCGATGAGCAGAAAGAGGCAAAATAAAGTGCAGAAAGAGGCAAAATAAAGGTCAGAAATGAGTAGAAAAAGGCAACATAACTGCGAGAATGAAACAGAAAAAGACTGAATAAATTTCAGAAAAGAGCAAAACAGGCAAAATAAAGGTCAGCAACTAGCAGAAAGGGCAAGATAAAGGTGAGAAAGTAGCAGAAAGCGACAGAATAAAGATCAGAAACTATCAGAAAGATGCAGAATAAAGGTTAGCAACGAGCAGAGAGAGGCAAAATAAAGAGAAAGATGAGAAAGGAGCAAAAAGAGGCAGAATAAAGATCAGAAACAAGAAAAAAGAGGCCAAATAAAAGTCAGTAATGAGCAGAAAGAGGCCAAATAAAGGTCAGCAGTGAGTAGAATGAGGCAAAATAAAGGTCAGCAATGAGCAGAAAGAGGCAAAATAAAGGTCAGCAATGAGCAGAAAGAGGTATATTAGGAATTAGAAATAAGCAGAGAGAGGTAAAAGAGTGGTAAGCGATGAGCAAAAAAAGGCAATATTTAGGCCATGAATGAGCAGAGAGAGGCAAACTAGAGTGCAGAAAGAGGCAAAATAAAGGTCAGAAATGAGTAGAAAAAGGCGACATAATGGTGAAAATGGAAAAGAAAAAGACTTAATGCATTTCAGAAAAGAGCAGAAACAGACAGAATAAAGGTGAGAAATTAGCAGAAAGATCAGAAATTATCAGATAGAAGCAGAATAAAGGTCAGCAACCGGCAGAGAGAGGCACAATAAAGAGAAAGGTGAGAAATGAGCAGAAAGAGGCAGAATAAAGATCAGAAACAAGCAAAAAGAGGCCAAATAAAGGTCAGCAATGAGCAGAAAGATGCAAAATAAAGTTCAGCAACAAGCGGAAAGAGGCAGAAAAAAGGTAAGAAACAAGGAGAAAGAGGCAAAAGAGAGGTCAGAAAAGAGCAGGAAGAGGCAAAATAAAGGTGAGAAGCAAGCAGGAAGAGGTAGAAAAACATTCAGAAATAAGCAGAAAGGGCAAGATGAAGGTGAGAAATTAGCTGAAAGAGGCAGAATAAAGATCATAAACTATCAGAAAGAGAAAGAATAAACGTCAGCAATGAGCAGAAAGAGGCAAAATAAAGGTCAGCTACAAGTGGAAATAGGGAGAATAAGGGTCAACAACGAGCATAAGGAGGCAAAATGAAGGCCAGGATTTAGCACAACGAGGCAAGATAAAGGTCAAAAACAAGCCGAAAGAAGCAAAATAAAGTTCATTAATGAGCAGAAACAGGTAAAATAAAGATTAGAAATGAGCAGAAAGAGGCAAAATAAAAGTTAGCAATGAGCTAAAGAGAGGCAAAATAGAGATCAGAAACAAGCAAAAGGAGGCAAAATAAAGCTCAGAAAAAGCTGAAAGAACCAAATAGAGGTCAGAATCGAGCAGAAAGAGCAATATTGAAAGTCAGTATCTAGCAGAAGGAGGCAACATTGAGAACAAAAATGAGCAGAATAAAGGTCAGCATAGAGCAGAAAGAGAAAAAATAGATATCAGAAACATGCAGTAAGAGGCAAAATAAAGGTCATCAATGAGCAGAGAGAGGTGAGATAAAGGCCATGAACAAGCAGAAAGAGAGACAAAATAAAAGTATGACAGGAGGAGAAGGAGACAAAATAGAAACCAGCAGAAGATGCAAAATAAAGATGAGAAATTAGCAGAAAGAGGATGAATAATGGTTAGAAATTAGCAAAAAGAGGCTGAATAAAGATCAGCAATGAGAAGATTGGGCAAGATAAAGGTGAGAAATGAGCAGAAAGCGGTAGAATAGAGATCAGAAACAATATACAAAAAAGAGGCCAAATAGAGGACAGCAATGAGCAAAATAAGTCAAAATAAAGGTCAACAACAAGCAGAAAGAGGCAAAATCAAGGTCAGAAACTAGGAGAAAGAGGCAGAGTAAAGGTCAGCAATGTGAAGAAAGATGTGAGATAAAGGTCAGAATCAAGCAGAAATAGGCAAAATAAATGTCAGTAACGTACATAAGAGCCAACATAAATGTGAGAACATAGCAGACGGAGGATAAATAATGGTCAGAAAAAAGCAAAAAGCTGCAGAATAAAGGTCAACAGCGAGCAGAAAGGGGCACAATAGAGATCAGAGATGAACAGAAAGAGTTAAAAGAGGTCAGAAATGACCAGAAAGAGGCAAAATATGTCAGAAACGAGCAGCACGGGCAAAATGAATGTGAGAAATGAGCAGAAAGATGCCGAATAAAGGTATGAAACCAGCAGAAGAAGACAAAATAGAGGTCAGAAACCAGCACAAGAGGTAAAATAAGGGAGAGAAATTAGCATAAAGAGGCCAAATATTAGTCAGAAAGGAGCAGAAAGAAGCAGAATAAAGGTCAACAATGAGCAGAAACAGCAAGATAAGGGTGAGAAATGAGCAGAATGAGGCCGAATAAACATCAGCAATGACCAGAAGAGGTGCAATAGAGATCAGCAGAAAGAGGTAACATAGAGGTCAGAAATGAGCAGATAGAGGATAAATAAGAGCCAGCAATGAGGAGAAAGGGGCAAAATTTAGATCAGACCTGAGAGAAAGATATGAGCACAAATAAGCAAAATACAGGTAAAAAATTTGTCGAAAGAGGCAAAATAAAGGTCAGAATCTAGGAGAAACCAGCACAAGAGGCAAAATAATGGTGAGAAATGAGCAGAACGAGGATGAATAGTGGTCAGAAAAGAGCAGAATAGCTCTAGTTTTTGTCTTTATAGTTATCCTCGTTTTACAGGCTTAGAAGGTATTTTTTGGGTCTATGTGTGCAGGTGGTGGGGATAGTGGTGGGCTGTGCAGTTGCTTTTGTGGCATAGTCTTGTGGAATAGACAAGGAGAAACTGGCATATGAAGAGTGTTATGTTGTTTGTATTGTTTACATATGTTAAGGGTGGAAGGTGTTGCGTGTTGACGAGTTTGTGTTTGATGTTAATGTTTGACAATTCTGGTGCAAAGTTAGTTTAGGATGGGCATTACTTGTTTAGGTATGAGGGTTGGAGAGTGTGCTTATTTATATTTTGTGATGGAATGTAATAAGTAATTGTGCGTGCGTTATGTTTTCTTCTTGTAGAGTAGTGGAATGTCATATTGGTGCAGTGAATTTGCATGGAGGATTTCGATCTATTGTGCTGGTGGGGAGTGGACATAGAATTGAAAGGGGGTGGTGATGTATATTGGAGGAGAGTCTATGGATCTCATTAACGTGTGCATCGCGCTGCTGACCCTTTTAGCGCTTGAACGTGCCTGTAGCATTATTCTATTGTGTGCATTAACTTATTTCATTATTTTTGGCGCGCCTGCCTGCTAGCTCGACTGTGCCTGCATTTGCTCATTTTATCAGTGTGCCTGTGCTGCCTAGCCCGCATTGCTGCATCGTTGGTCTATTAATTGAAATTGACATAATCACTCTCTCCCAACCCGGTCTGCACTCGCGTTTTCAGCCGCCATTATCTGTGTTGTTGTTGTTTTGCCCGGAGCCCGCCCCCTCCACCACGCACCCGCCTCCCTGCTGCTCCTCCCTCCCACTAAGAGACTAGGTTTCTCCCGACCACCTAAGCGCTGTGACCGCCCTGACTTCGTTAGAAGTGGTCGCTCCCTGCTGCCCTTGCTGACTCCTGCCTTATTGTACCTGGTATCGTGTGCATTGCGCTGTGGATCTCATTAACGTGTGCATCGCGCTGCTGACCCTTTTAGTTCTTGAACGTGCCTGTAGCATTATTCTATTGTGTGCATTAACTTATTTCATTATTTTTGGCGCGCCTGCCTGCTAGCTCGACTGTGCCTGCATTTTCTCATTTTATCAGTGTGCCTGTGCTGCCTAGCCCGCATTGCTGCATCGTTGGTCTATTAATTGAAATTGACATAATCACTCTCTCCCAACCCGGTCTGCACTCACGTTTTCAGCCGCCATTATCTGTGTTGTTGTTGTTTTGCCCGGAGCCCGCCCCCTCCACCACGCACCCGCCTCCCTGCTGCTCCTCCCTCGCCCCTCCCCTCCACTATCAGCATATGATAGATGAATACTAGCGCAGCGGTCTCGCGCAGCGGTCTCGCCGAAGGTGCGCCAAAGGTAAGCCCGTCTGCGCCCGTCCGCGCCTGGACTGCGCCCAGCGCCCGTCCCCCTGCTCTATGCCGCTCCCAACCCCCCAGAGTAACTTATGATGCCGCTACACTCCTCGCCCTCAACGCCGGACGCACTCCACTTTGCTGTGAAGCCACCCCAGGACGTACCCACGGCCCATTCTCCTGCCTCTCCTGTAAGTTCAACTGCGCCAGGACCCTCACCAAACACACTTCCTCCACACACAGCTCCGAACCCAACGACTTGAAATGCATCCTACTGAACACCCGCTCGGTCCACAGACATGCAACCGAACTCTGGGACATAATCGACACTGCGTCACCTGACATCGCCTTACTTACTGAAACATGGATGAATGCATCTTCTGCCCCCGACATCGCCATAGCCATACCGGACACTTACAAGATCATTTGAAAAGACCGCACCAATAAAAAAACTGGAGGAGGCATCGCCATCGTCCATAGAAACACCATCAAAATTACAACCAGCTCTGACGTCAATCTTGCAACCGCCGAACACCTCCACTTTCAGATCCACACCGACCCCAGGACCACACTTAGAGGAACTCTCATTTACAGGCCCCCAGGCACCCGATCTCAATTCAGCGACGACATCACTGACTTCGTCAGCCCGCACGCCCTCGCCTCCGAGAACTACATTCTTCTAGGAGACCTCAACTACCTCCTTGACAACATTCTCGACAACAACACCACCACCCTTCTGGACAACCTGTCCAATCTCGGACTCAAACAACTTGTTGACACCCCCACTCACATAGCCGGACACACGCTCGACCCTATCTTCACCTCCAGCAAGCACATCTCCTTCGATCATACTACAGCCCTCCACTGGACGGATCATAGCTGTGTTCACTTCAGCTACAAAACAACCCTGACCCACAACCGTCTACAACCCATTCCCCGAAGAAAATGAAACAAAATCACCACCAAACAACTCCTCACATCACTCAGTCAAAACACTCCCACCTTGGCAACGGACCCAGACCTAGCGGCCACCAACCTCAGGCAATGGATTACCCACAGTGCGGACGAACTAGCACCCCCTGAAAAAACAATAGTCAAAATCATCCAGCAAAAAAGCTCCCTGGTTCAATGATGACCTTAAAAAATCCAAGAAGACATGCCGCACCCTGGAGAAGAATTGGAGAAAAGAACCAACTTTAGACAACATGGCCTCCCTCAAGACAGCCACCCGCAAACACCACCAACTGATCCGATCCGCCAAGAAATCAACACTTAAGGACCGTCTCGACAACAATTCTCATAACAGCAAGGAACTCTTCAATATCGTCAAAGAATTCACCAACCCTCCCGCAGCATCCAACGACATCACTAACTCCCAAGACCTCTGCGATGCGCTATCCTCCTTCTTCTACAACAAAATTGCCGACATCCACAACAGCTTCAAGAATACTCCCAATGACCAACTCACCCCACCCACTTCAGATCCCACTACCTCAACTCCTGGAACCCAATCACCATTGAAGACACCATTCGCCTCATGAACTCAATCCACTCTGGCTCACCTTCTGACCCCTGCCCCCACTTCATCTTCAACAAAGCTGACTCCATCATCGCTCCCCAACTCCGCGATGTCATCAACTGCTCCTTCGACTCCGCCACCTTTCCAGAAATATGGAAACACGCCGAACTCAGCGCCCTTCTGAAAAAACCAACAGCAGACCCCTCAGATCTGAAAAACTACCAACCCATTTCCCTCCTCCCTTTCCCGGCCAAAGTCATCGAGAAAGCCGTCAATAGCCAACTAGCAGCCTTCCTTGAATCCAACAACTCCCTGGATCCCTCACAGAACGGCTTTCGAGCCAAACACAGCACCGAAACCGCCCTCATTGCGGCGACCGACGACATCCGAGCACTCCTGGACAACGGTGAAACAGTGGCCCTCATTCTACTCGACCTCTCCGCCGCCTTCGACACTGTCTGTCACAACACCCTCATACAACGCCTCAACAACATCGGCATACAAGGAAAAGCCTTGGACTGGATCATCTCATTCCTAGCCGGGAGAACACAGAGAGTCCGACTCCCCCCATTCTACTCAGAGCCCACCGAAGTCATCTGCGGCGTACCTCAAGGCTCCTCACTCAGTCCCACCCTCTTCAACATCTACATGAGTCCCCTCGCCTCCATTGCACGTCAACACAACCTCAACATCATCTCCTACGCCGACGACACCCAGCTAATCCTTTCCCTCACCAAATACCCCAACACCGCCAAAAACAACCTTCACGAAGGTATGAAAGAAGTAGCCGAATGGATGAAACAGAGCCGCTTAAAACTCAACTCAGACAAGACGGAGGTGCTCATCCTAGGATCCTCCCCCTCAGCTTGGGACGACTCCTGGTGGCCTTCCGCTTTGGGATCTGCGCCCATACCCACAGACCATGCACGTAACCGTGGCTTCATTCTAGACTCCTCCCTCTCAATGTCCAGACAAGTCAACGCCGTATCGTCCTCCTGCTTCAACGTCCTTCGCATTCTCAAAAAGATCTTCCGCTGGATCCCCCTCGAAACAAGAAAGACTGTCACCCATGCACTGGTCACGAGTCGACTGGACTATGGCAACACACTCTACGCCGGAATTACAACAAAATTGCTGAAAAAACTCCAGCGCATCCAAAACGCATCAGCGAGACTCATATTAGACATCCCACGCCAAGAGCACATCACCGGTCACTTAAAAAACCTCCACTGGCTTCCCGTCAACAAAAGAATTACTTTCCGCCTTCTTACCCACGCACACAAGGCCCTTTATAATCTAGGACCCGAATGCCTCAACACCCGACTGTCCTTCTACTATCCCACCCGCCAACTAAGATCATCCAATCAAGCCCTCGCCGCAGCCCCGCGCATCCGAAAAACCACCATGGGTGGCAGATCCTTCTCCTTCCTGGCTGCCAAGACCTGGAACTCACTCCCCACCCACCTCCGCCTTACCCAGAATCACATCTCCTTCAGAAAAGAACTGAAAACATGGCTATTCGATATAAAGTAAACCCCTCCCTCCAGCGCCTTGAGACCCTCTGGGTGAGTAGTGCGCTTTATAAATACATGAACTTGAACTTGAACTCTATGTGGTGTGTGAAAGGGGAAGAACAGGGGTTACGTGTGTTCGTAGTAGCTTTGGTAGTGTTTGTGGTGGAGTGAATGTTAAGGAGTATTTGGGTGTGTGTATTTCTTAAAAATAGGAGGGCCTGATGGAGGATGGTATATGAGAGGATTGAGTAAAAGGTTGGTGATGTTGGAACTGGGTCTGTTAGGAGTAAGTAGAGGGTAGAGCTGTTTTTTGTATGAAAAGGGAGAGTATGTTTGAAGGGGTTAAGGTTGTGTGTAACGTCGGTTTGTGTTGTATTGGCGAAGTGTGGGTTTGCTACTAGTATTGGCCAGAATAGTGGTTTGTGTGAGACTAAAGGTGCCAATGTATGGCTGTAGGTGTAAAAGGGTATATGCATGTTTCGTGGAGCTTTGTAGTATTGTTGATTGAGGTAAGTAGACATAATATCGATGATTTAATATCTATATACATAAATGTTGAGTTTAGTATATCAATAGTATTAAATATCGATGTTATTGTGTTAAAATATCGTTATTTTATTATATTTACCTATTTTTAAAAAAAAATTAGTATAATAATAGCTAGTTAATGTTATAAAAATTCAAATTTGTATAATATTTTTTAGGAACACATTTGTCATAATTTTTTAATTTTAAATTAGAAAATATATTTTCAAATTTAGAAAAACATTTTTTTTTAGCCTGAAGTTGGTTTCATTGGGGATAAGGGTGGGGATGGTTTTAAAATAATTGAATTCCATTTTTTATAAATTCTAATTTTTACATTTTAATTTTGAAAAAATATTTTTGAATTTCCCCCAAAAAAGTTTAGGAGCGGGATGTTGGGTTTATAGAGGATAAGGGTGGGAGTGTTTGAAAATAATTTAGTTAAATATGAAATCAAAACAAATGTTAGTTCTTTTTTTGACATCCAGAAATTGTTTTTGTATTTGGAAGTTGTGTTTATAGTGTATAACTTTGGTGAGTGTTCTACAAAAATTGTTACAATATTTTAATTTAAAAAAAAATAGAAAAACATGTGTAATAATATTGGTGTGTTATGTTATGTTATGTTATGTTATGTTAGTTTTGTCTTTTATAGCGCACGGCTACTCCATAGAGTATCCCGGCGCTTTTATTAAGAACCAATAGCAGAGTAACACAACACAATACAGCAATGATAAAAATGTGTAGTGTATATTTTTACGTAAATATTATCTAATACTTAATTCTTTATTATTAATATTTAACATTTACAATGTTAAATAATGAAACTAATAATGTAAAATAGTAATTAATGCATTCATTTGTGTATAGTACATTAATTAAGTTTTATTTTCAACATCTCCCCAGAATTAATACTAATTGGAGTGGGAATAGTAAATGAATTAAGTTTTGTATCCAGCACCTACCAAGATTAAATGTTAATTGGAGTGTTAATAGTAAATGATTTAAGTTTAGTATCCAGCACCTTCCCAGAATTAATAGTAACTGGAGTGTTAAGAGTAAATTAAATGAGTTTAGTGCCCAGCACCTATCCAAAATGAATACTATATTGAGTGGGAGTAGGACATTAATTAATTTTTGTGTCCAGTGTTTACCCTGTATTAATTGTAGTGGGAATAGTAAATTGATTAAGTTTAGTGTCCAGCACCTACCCAGCTTAAATGCTAACTGGAGTGGGAATAGTAAATCAATTAAGTTTAGTATCCAGCTCCTTTTTTTTTTTTTTTTTTTTTTTTTATTTGGCAAGCAAGTCAGATTAAAATATACAATACATGTTCCTAAACGTACATTTTTGAGTGATTACAGGGATATGTCATAAATTCAAAATGTACATCAAATAATAAAGCATTGGCCCGAATCATGTAAAGAAAAGGAAAACCATTCCAGCTTAAATCCGCAAAAGTTATAAATATAGATAAGGCAAGAAGTACAGCTTGTATCCTTTAAAAGTTATACAAAATTAATCCATATCTTTTCCATTTTAGCTACAGACTTTCGGCTTCTGCCCTTAGCGAGGGCCTTTTCCATAGTATATATTTCATGTAGTAGATTTAACCACTCTATCATGCAAGGTGGGTTTGGTGAAATCCAAGCTCTAGCTACCACCAGTCTTGCACAGGACAGAGCTATGTTTAGCCAACTTGTATTGTTGTTCCCCGTCGTATGTAGAGCAAGTAATACCATGGGTGCAGTGAGTGAGGTGTAGATCAGTTGTTTTTGAAGTAAAGTATTTTCTATTTCTTGCCAGTATTTTGCAAGCATAGGACATGAGTAAATCATATGGGTGAGATCTGCTGCCACCAGATCGCAATTAGGACATTTAGTGCGGTCGCTGTTTAAGTTATTCTGTGACCATTTGGATATTTTTAATGGAGTATGATATATTTGGCTGACCGTCCTGTATAGTTGTAACTTTAAGCTAGAGGAATGAACTAATTTATTGATGTTAACGAAAGCATTTGAGATGTTCTGTGGTGTCACATTGATTCCTAATTTTAGCGACCACTTTTGTGACAATCTTGGGCAGTCATCCGCGTTATACTGACTAAGACTTTTGTATCCCATACTAATTAGCGCCTTCTTTTTCGTACTATACAAACAACCCCAAATGTCCGAGCTGGTAACTTTTTTCAACTTCATTTTCCGTATTAAGTAATCCTTAATTTGCATATATTTGTATGTCATCGCGCCTGGCAAATTATAAAGCAATTGTAAAGTTGAAAACTGAAGGAAGCCATCTGAACCATATAAGTCACCTAATATCTTAATTCCATAAATGCCCCATTCCCTCCCCATCCTATCGTTGAAGATAGCAGGTAGCCCAGGATTGTCCCAGAGTGGTAAGTCTGTATGAAAAAAAAAAGTATCACAATATTTCAAAATCAAATTAAAAATCCCTACAGCATCTCTTGCTGTCTTAAATTTAACTCGTTTGAAAAAGTTTTAATCTTGTACTCTTGCTAAGAATTGATTTGAGTTTGTACCTAACATAAACTGGTAAAAAAAGAAAATTTGATTTTTATTTAGTAAGCTCTTAAGCGACCTAAAAATGATGAAAAAAAGTAAGACTTGAAATCCGGAAAGTCCAGTCCCCCTTTTCCTAGTGGTAATTTTAGTATAGCCATCGACCTTCTAGGTTTTTTGTAACTCCAAATAAAACTGCTGCAGATTCCATCTAATTTCCTAAAAAATATATTATTAACTCGGAGAGGGATAGAACGGAAGAGATATAAAAATTTGGCCAAAATGTTCATTTTAATCAAATTGATTCGGCTCAAGATATTAAGTGGGATTTTATGCCATTTTTTAAGCACCGTAGTAACTTCTTTTATTAAGGGGTCGTAGTTTAATTTGTTTATTTCATTAATTTTGGAAGAAATTTTCACCCCTAAATACACGGCCGAGTTACATATTCCTGTAACTGCCTGATTAGTTTGATAATTCATAATGGTTTGTGTTTTATTAAGGTTTAACTTGTAGCCTGAAATATCGCCAACATTTTTTGCTTCATCTGTTATTCCAATTAGTGCATCCGTTACATTTGTAGTATAGATAGCTAAATCGTCTGCATATGCAGTTATTTTATGAGTTTTATATTCGTGTTTTACCGGAATTATCTTATCTTGATTTTGCAGAGCATTGATAAAGGGTTCCATTGAGAGAGCGAACAGCAGGGGTGAAAGTGGGCACCCCTGCCTAGTCCCCCTCAAAATTGCAAAGGTTGGTGAAAGTAGCCCAGCATAGCTAATTTTAGCATTGGGATCCCTGTATATAGCCTGTATGCTTCTAAGAAACCGGTCTTTAAATCCAAACTGAATTAGCACTTTCCACAAATAATCCCACCCCACTCGGTCAAACGCCTTTTCTGCGTCCAAAAGTATAATGCCGAGTGGGGTAAGATTAGTTGCAGCTACGTCAAATGCTGTGATTGCCATATTGACATGGGTGGTGGTATCCCTTCCAACTACGAAACCATGTTGTTGTTCATTAACTAAGTATGGCATGAGGGGTGCCAATCGCATTGATAGTAGCTTGGAGTAAGCCTTGGCATCAGTGTTTATTAAAGAGATTGGTCTATATGACACCCATTCAGTCGGTGTTTTTTTTTTTTAGAAAAACATGATTTTGGCGGTTTTCCAGGATTCCGGAGCCTTTCCTGTTATGCTAATAGAGTTCACGACTAAACAAAGAAGGAGTAGTATTTCTTCTGCACACATTTTATACAATTCTACTGGAAGTGTATCCTCCCCTGCCGCTTTATTAGATGGGAGGGAGAGCACTGCTAAGCGTAGTTCTTCTGTTGTGTAATTCTCTTCCAATTTATCAAGGATATCCTGATCTAAATATAGTTTTACAGGGAGATAATCATTTAAGTAGGATTGAATCTGATTTCCTATATTCCCGGTCTCTGGAGTATATAATTTTTCATAGTATAAAGCAAATTGTTCCATTATTTGTGTAGGCTGCGAGTACAAAATATCATTTGGACCTTTTATAGATTTAATTAGTGTTGATGCTCGGTCTTCAGCCACCTTGTAAGCCAAAAGCTTTCCTACTCGATCTCCACACTCATATTGAGAGAGTTTATATTTAAGTATCTTACAACTATTTTTTTCTCTAAGAGAACTTTTGATATTTGAGCGTAAAATCAAAAGTTTATTTTCCAATAGCATGATATCTGACCTGCTCATCACCCCGACACTAAGATTGACAGCTAACTGTTTCTCAATATGTAAGATATTGTCCGTCAGTGTCTTTGTCTACTTCTTTCTTATTGCATTTTGTTTGAAAATATATTGTTGAGTTACTCCTCTAATAGAGGACTTGCAGGCATCCCATACTGATAGAACACTAGCCGTATCCATATTATATGTGATAAACTCCTTTATATGTTTTTTAAGGGATGTTACAAAACCCTCATCTGATAATAAATATCTTGGGAAAGTGAAAGAGCGCCCCTCTTTTACCCTTGGAGCTACTCCGAATGTGAAAATAATAGGGTTATGATCAGAGGAAATTTTTGGCATAATCTGCATATGTCCTAAGCTGATTAGTTCGTCTGAAGCCCACGCCAAATCTATCCTGGAGCAAAGTTTATGAGGAGCCGAATAATATGTATATCCTGGTACACCTGGATAAAGACAGCGCCATATGTCTTTTATATTATGTATTTTTGCTAATTCCAGTATTGATACTCTTGTTTTGCGCATACGTGAAGATAGCCCTTTCTTCGTTGCATCCTGTTGGTAGTTTAATGCACAGTTAAAGTCTCCCATCAAAATGAACTCGCCCTCCCATGATAGTAGTTCTATATTCAACTATTCAAATAAGCGTGGCTCATCTTTGTTTGGACCATATATAGCACAAAAAGCATAAATACTATCTTCTATCCGCATTTGCATTATTGCCCATCGCCCCCCCCCCCCTTATCTGCCGCTGTTTTAATGACGTCCCCCCGCAATTGTCTTTTCTTTAATATTGCAACCCCTCTTATTGGTGCGTATAATGTTGTGCAAACCACTAGTTCATATCCCAATTGATTCAAAAGTTTTTTATCTTTAAAGTATCCAGCTCCTACACTTATTAAATGCTAACTGGAGTGGGAATAGTACATTATTTGAGTTTAGTGTCCAGCACCTACTTTCAATTAATACTAACTGGAGTGGGAATAGTAAATCATTTAAGTTAGTTTCCAGCATCTACCCAAAATTAATATTAACTGGAGTAGGAATAGTAAATTAATTAAGTTTAGTGTCCAGCACCTACCCTTATTAAAGGCTAACTTGAGTGGGAATAGTACATTAATTAAGTTTAGTGTCCAGCACCTAGCCTTATTAAATGTAACTGGGGTGGGAATAGTACATTAATTAAGTTTAGTGTCCAACACCTACCCTGATTTAATGCTAACTTGATTGGGAATAGCAAATTAATTAGGTTTAGTGTGTAGCGCTTACCCTGAATTCATATTATTTGGAGTGGGCATAGTAAATTAATTAAGTTTAGTGTCTAGCACCTACCCAGATTAAATGCTAACTGGAGTGAATATAGTAAATTAATTAAGTTTAGTGTCCAGCATCTACCCAGAAATTCTTCAAACTGGAGTAGGAATAGTACATTATTTAAGTTTAGCTTCCAGCACCTACCCAAAAGTAATATTAACTGGAGTGGGAATAGTAAATCAATTAGGTTTAGTGTCCAGCACCTACCCAGAATTAATATTAACTGTAGTGGGAATAGCAATCTAGAGATTTATGTATTGATTTGTAACCTTAAACAATTAGTATAGTTTGTAGTACTAATGTAGTTTATTTATGACATAGTTACAAATGAAAAACTAGAGGGGCCGATTACAATGGCGGGTGGACAAAGTCCGCTCGCCATCGCAGCTGCAATAGGGACCGCCCGCTATAGGTGCGGCAGTCCAGCCAAACGGATTAGGATATGCCCGCCACACTGGCGGGCGCATCCTGTATTTTAACATTGCAGCAGGTGGCAGGACCCGCCACAATGTTAAAAAACATGTATCTCATATGCATGTACAACGTGACAGGCACTGTGCGGTGCCTGCCACCTTGTACATGCATATGTTGGGGGGTACCATAGGTACCCCCCATGTGCAGCACCCCACCACCCTATCCCCCGGGGACCTGCAACGGGCCCCCAAAGCCATTCACCGCCTGTCTGTATGCGGCGGCAACGCCGCCAAAAAAGACAGGCAACCTAATACCCTCGGCGGTGCCTGCACAGCACCGCCTCCATAGCCCCATTGTACCTGGTCCCGCAAGGCGGGCGGAAAGGGCCTGCCTTGCGGGACCACGGCGGACGATCTTTCCGCCGAGATACGTTTCCCCTTCCCACCGCCATCCTAATTTGGAGGTGAGAATATTCAGGGTGATGGTGGGAAGTGCCGGCCCAGTGGTGGTGGACTTCCCGCCATCGTACCCCCAAAGGCATTCACTGCCTGTCTTTTTTGTGGTGGCAATGCCACCAAAAAAGACAGGCATCCTAATACCCACGGCGGTGCCTGCACGGCACCGCCTTCATAGCCCCATTGTACCTGGTCCCGCAAGGTGGACGGAAAAGGCCCGCCTTGCGGGACCCCGGCGGACGGTCTTTCCGGGGTCATTACGATGGCGAGAAGCCCGCCACCACTGGGCTGGCAGTGAGGACCGCCAGCCCGGCGTTGGCGGACTTCCGAACCATCACCATGAATATTCCCACTGCCAAATTAGGATGTCGGTGGGAAAGGGAAAGGTGCCTCGGCGGACGGAAAGACTGTTCGTCGTGGTCCCGCAAGGCGGGCCTTTTCCGCCTGCCTTGCGGGACCAGGTACAATGAGGCTATGGAGGCGGTGCCGTGCAGGCACCGCCGTGGGTATTAGAATGCCTGTCTTTTTTGGCGGCGTTGCTGCCACAAAAAGACAGGCGGTGAATGCCTAGGGGGCCCGTTGCGGGTCCCCGGGGGTGGGGAGGGTGGGGTGCTGCTCGTGGGGGGGTACCTATGGTACCCCCCTACATATGCATGTACAAGGTGGCAGGCACTGCGCGGTGCCTGTCACATTGTATAAGCATATGAGATACATGTTTTTAAACATTGTGGCGGGTGCTGCCACCCACCGCAATGTTAAAATACAGGATGCGTCCGCAAGTGTGGCGGGCACATCCTAATCCATTTGGCGGGACCACTGCACCTATGGCAGGCGGTCCCTATTGCAGCTGGGATGGCAGTCGGACTTTGTCCGCCCGCCATCATAATCGGCCCCTCTGTTACTTATAAATATTACTTAATAAAGTATATTTACTTAACACATATTTTGTTACATGAAATACAATATTAATAAACTGATGCACAAAAAAATAGACATTTTATTTTTTGATTGATGTTTATTTATTGAAAATGATTTTGCAATAAACACAAATATTTATTTTATTTAGTTTACATAATATAAATCAAGACATATAGGAACAAAACCATATTTATTTTACATAAACAAATTATTTTGGACATATGTATATTTTTACATTTTATAAATGTGTAAAAAATATTTATTAACATTGGTAACATTTTTAATAGACATATGTAAAATTTGTAATATCAAATAATTACATTTGCTTAGAAACATTTAAAAAAAAGTATATAATTATGAATACCATTTTAATTTTGTATTTTGAACATTTGTTATTTAGTTACATATACTGTTGATATTTTACAAATATAACAGTTTTCATATTTTGTTAATACATTTTAATTAATATTATTAATATATAAAATATTAATAATATTAATTATGACTGTTCAATTTTGTTTTTATAAGGTTGACATTTTTTAAACATTAAATAAAAAACTACATGTTTTAATACATGTTGTATATAACTTATAAATATATGGAACTATAATAAAAAATATGATATGTTGAATAATATTTATTGTTATAATTTTACAATGATGGAAAAATGTTAAATGAATTGAAACATATCAGTTATAAATTGCAGTAATTTAATTAAACATTTTAGTAATATATATATGTATATAAGATAATAAATTTTTTATTAACAGAATTAATTTATTTAATATGTTTAAAGCTGCCATATTTGTTTGGTGCTTGTATTTTGTAACCGCTCGCATTTGTTTTGGGTTATTTCGAAGGGGAGAAGCTCGCGGTTGGGAGATGCATCACGTCGAGGAAGGTAAGAATAATTTTCGTTCTTTTAGCTATATTTTAAATTACATTGGAAGGTAGTTAGCTTGTAGTTAATGTATGTAGTGTTAGCTTTTTGGAGTTGTGGCTATTTTGGTTTGTAAGTTAGGATTTTAGTAATGTATGTAGCATCATTTTTTGAGGCCTACTTTAGGAAATGTAAAATATGATAGAATATGTTTGAATACCGTGTGCATAATGTTTGAAAAAGTGTTACACCATGTAATATGTGTATATCTGTGTGGGTGGGAATGTTTGTGTGTTTTTTACATGTTTTGGTCGATAGAAGTCGTGGATATGAGAAGATTGTGTTTTTTTATTAAGGAAGTGTATATTAGTTAAAGTAACTAATAGTTAATTTTTCGGGTTCTCATGGAGCGTTTTTTTTTAACAAGTTTTCTGGGTTTTTTCTGGATCATCGTTGGTGGATTTACGAATGGAGGATTACTGTTGGAACAGTTGCATTATTACATTTTTTGGGGGTACTTTTTCTTCCTATTTGGATTTTGAGATACCTGGATTGTTTTACAACATTTGGGATTTTCTGTCTACAGCTACGGAAATGGTAAGTTAATTTTATTATATATTGTGGTAGGGAAATGTTAAGTGAGTTACTTGTATTGATTTTTATATTTTCTTGAATTCAACAAATATGTCTATATATTTTTTTATTGTTTAATAAAAATATATTAGACGCATGAATTAATTTTGTGAAAATATAAAAATTATTTGTATGCATTTAAATTATTATTTGTGTTACAGATTACTCCATTCTTAGCGCTGGGTAGCTCTGTATTTTCTGGAGGGAAAGTAGGAGTTTGTGTATTGTAGATGGACCTCGTCCTGTTGTTGCTTGGAAGGCATTATGCCAACCTTCAAAAGCATTGTTTGTTTTTGCTTCTTGGTTTAATGTGCTAAGGTAGACATTCCACCATGGAATTTGGCATTTGGGTTGTCTCCTATGTCCTGATCTATAAAGTCTTCCCACCCAGGTATCTTCAAAATAGCCCAGGAGGGGACTTAATTTTTGTTTTTGTTGCTGGTAGAAAAGACTTTCTGTTAATAGGTTGTACTGTTCGCCACGTCAGTAACTGGGACGTAGGCCAATGCAATACGTTTTTTATTTGGTATGTGAATGAACTGTTTGTCGAATATTCAACACTTAGCGCCCATTTCCGATCTCGGTCAGAAATGAGTCCGACCAACACGAATCTGGACCGACCTCCGACCAACTTGTACACGCGCTGTCCCAATGGCCTAGTACGATGCAATGTGTGTCAAATACAAACAACTCACACGGAGTACAATATGGATGACCGACTTGTATGGAAAACAATCCGTCCGTGTAAAACATCCAAAAAAGAGCCTAACGCGACCGACTCGTATGCGAACAATGCTACATAGACTAGCATCGGAGCGTCGCAACTGATTCGTACGCGATCGATGCTGCATAACCTAGCATCAGTGCGACGTGACAGACTCGTACGCAAACAATGGTGCATAGATTAACATGAATGGAACAGACTCAGACAACCCAATAATACATGAACAACCATCCGTTGCGGTGAACGCAACGTTCATCAAATCTTTATAGATAATACAATACAAACAGACAAAAAAAGTGCAAACAAACATTGGCATATCCAAAAGGAAAAAATTATCTTGTTCATTTTATGTTAAGATACACCCACAACTCCACCTATAAAAAAAGGGACAAAAGATTCACGATGATCCTTGGCAAATTCAACATACCAGACGGCAGAGCAGAACACCAGACATCACTGATACATACACACACAACTCATCCACCACAACCTATACACAATAAGCACCTGTGAAATAATACACTCACCAAAACACAACTTTACTCACACTCACTCATCATCACATTCACACACACATCCATCTCCACCACCACCCATTACCATGTCCCCAAAGAAGAATGCAAAGTTCACAGACTGTGAGTTGGAAGTAATTATACAGGAAATTCTCAGAGTAGAGCCACAGTTATTTTGCAACTTGGTCCAACAGACCCCGTCCCAGAAAACCAAGATGTGGGAGAGGATTGTCAACAAGGTGAACGCTCAAGCACCTTGTCTGCGCACAATGGAGGATATCAGGAACAGGTATTATGATGTACACAGAAGGGTCAAGCAGCTCCTTGGAAAAGAACATGCCCTGAGCCAGTGTTCTGGCGGTGGCCCTCCTGCCAAACCTGTGCATTTCACTTCCTGGGAGGAGAAGGTGCGGGTCCTGTTGGGAGTTGTTCTCAAACTAACTCCTGGCACCAATGTCAGACATCTTGAATGTAACTATTTACTCACTGTCATGTAACCATGCCTCATGGTGACCTTTTGTTCTTGGTGGGAGGAGGAGTAGTAGCTCTGACTCCAGATCTCAGCAAGCCCTTGTAACACGCTCCGACCTCCCACAAACATCACACCAGTGAAAATGCTGTCCCTGAAAGTGAATGAATATGTACTGTCAATATGGCTGACACTGAGCTCTGGTGTGGGGAGGAGAAGTTCATGATTGGATTCCTCTTTTGAAATAGAGAATTTTTTACTAACAACTAACAACATACCTGCAACGTAACTTTCAATATCCATATGTTGAAAGATTGCCAAACTTTGCACCAACTCTCAGCAAGGCCATGTGATCCAATCACCAGTCTCATGCATCAGCCATTTATTTTCATTGCACACATTTACTAACAGGGAAGCTGAGTCACAGGAAGGAAGTGTGGGAAGGCTGGAAAGGTGGGTGTTGCTTAAAGCATGATGGGAGTTGTAGTCACAGCTAACACTTCTCCTCCTACAAGGACCAACAAGCCCACCTTCAGTCATACACATTGCACAGGGAGAGGAAAAGTACTGGCAAGATGGTTGACACAGTGCCCAAGTGTGGGGAATACAAGGCCCAGTAGGGTGTTGTGCTCAAACTAACTCCTGGCACCACTGTCAGACATCTTGAATATAACTCTTTACTCGCTGTCATGTAACCATGCCTCAGCGTGGCATGTTTGTTCTTTGTGGGAGAGGGAGTGGTAGTTCCAATTACCATTCTCAGCAGGCCCTTATAACATACACCCACCTCTCACAAACATCAAACATGTGAAAATGCTGCCACTGAGAGGGAATGAATATGTACTGTCAATATGGCTAACACTGGGGTCTGGTGTGGGGAGGACAAGTTCATAGTTGAATTCCTCTTTTGAAATAGAGAATGTATTACTAACAACATCCTTGGAACATAACTTTCAATATCCACATGTTGAAAGATTGCCAAACTTTGCACTAACTCTCAGCAAGGCCATGTGAACCAACACCAGTCTCATGCATCAGCCATTTATTTTCAT
This sequence comes from Lissotriton helveticus, assembly GCF_964261635.1. NCBI lineage: Eukaryota > Metazoa > Chordata > Amphibia > Caudata > Salamandridae > Lissotriton > Lissotriton helveticus. The sequence continues at coordinate 482,029,876 of NC_136067.1, forward strand.
TGCACACATTTACTAACAGGGAAGCTGAGTCACAGGAAGGAAGTATTGGATGTCCAAGAAAGTGGGTGATGCTAAAAGCATGATGGGAGTTGCAGTCACAGCTAACACTTCTCCTCCCTCAAGGACCAACAAGCCCACCTTCAGCCATACACATTGCACAGGGAGTGGAAAAGTACTGGCAAGATGGATGACACAGGACCCTGGTGTGGGGAGCACAAGGCCCTGTTGGGAGTTGTGCTCATACAAACAAGAGGCACCACTGTCAGACATCTCAGCCAGTACCTTTCAATTCACTGCATAGGACGCATAGTACCAGGTGGTCTTGTTGTGCTATGTGTGATGATGATGACTGTCAGTGAATGCAAATACCATCATGCCCTGCCCTACAAACACCTTCTCAGGAAGAACAAATAGCACTCTTGTGACTAGGCAGTTACTGAGTGTAAAAGGAAATGTACTGGCAAGATGGCTACACAGGGGCTTCATTTAAGATTCAGAAAAAAGTCACATACACTCCTTGGGATTTTCACACAACTATACACTCTCATCCCCTTTCACAGTACATTTCTACTCACTGTCATGGAAAGCATAGTCCCAGGTGTGCTCACTGTGCTTGCTGTGAAGGTGTGTGGAGGACAGGACATGATATAAGTTGCAGTCAGAGCACATGTCTATACACACACACACACACACATTGAAAAAGGTCATCAGTGACAATGGCTACCTGACAGTGAATGAATGGTCCACAGCAACATGGCTGACACTGTTGCATGGCGTTAAGTGCCCAAAGGCTTCTTGTGATTAGCACTCATTTAAAACATCATGCAGCGGTGTCAGCATCCTTTCTACTACACTCCCCTCACTGTCATTGATCATTTGTCTACAAAGAGTAAGCTTGTCTGTTTTGGAAGAGGGGCACAAGTCCCAGCTGCATAACTCAAGCCCAAAACCCACTGTAACTCACTTCTCTGACCATGAACACATCAAATCACATTGCGGTTGTTGTGCCAACTGTGTTGCAATTGCATGCGTTGTAACACATGTGATGTTATTGCTGTTACCCATTTACACATTCATCTAAGTACAATATAGTAAAAGCTGGCATAGATTCAGGATTGTCAGTGTGTAGGTTGCCACAGCAATTTGACTGCTTCAAACATGCACAGAGGCAAGCACACATTCACACATCTTGAAAAACGTAGGAAGAGTATGTATGTCATTGTTAAAGCACATATGTGGGAAATATCAAAACGCCTGTGTCATGCACAGGGTGTCACGTGCCCTTCAATGTCTATGTACAGTCAAGGAAACAAGACATGCACATTAATGCACAAAGCTTGACATATGTGGAAAAGCATGTCTTGAATAAATCATTATTGTAGAAAATATAGAAACCTTCTCAGGGGTCCCACTGATACTTGGTCCTTTTAAACCAACAAAGAAGAAATTGGCACAGAAGCTGAAATGTAAAAGTAACATTTTTATTAACCTCAAATGAGTGAGACTACGTCACACAGAAGCCTTAGCAACTGAATGAGGCAGTCTGCGGAGTACAGAAAACAGAGGCCTTATATATGCTTAGGGTTACATAGTCATCATAAGACCAAGGGGCAGTCCTGGCTCATGTAAGCATGCAAAATGACTAAGATGGGCATACAAGATCTGCTTGCTCAACAAAGTGGGAGGAGAGTTACTTCTCCATACAGCAGCAAAAATAGCCTGACAGTTATACTAGAGAAGCAGGTGCATTCTACTAGCTAGGCCCTTCTGGGCATGTGCGAAGGTGGAAGATGCTAAATATAGTTCGTTTCTAGACAGATTATAAGAGCAGTCAACACTGAGGGAGGACAGAGCACATAGCGAGCACGTGGCAGCACATGGCAAACAAAATGGCTGCCAGAAATACAAAATGGCTTTCAGCTCATGCTAACAAATCCCTCCAATACTTAACAGATAGTCCTTTTAGCATGAGCTTCAGACATTCCTATGATCCAGTAGGAACATAGAAAATATTTGCACATTAATTTTCATAAATTTATCAATATCCTAATTCATTGCTAGGAGGGCATTTTCCATTCTAAACATTTCATTAAGCTGGTACATGTAAGGTAAAATCAGGAATGCAAAGGGAACAAAGCATTGGGTCATAAGTAACATACAGATAGCAGGAGAAAGTAATGACCACTATCACAAACGGAAATATCATTTTTCCTAGTCCTAAGCAAAAGCAAATCCTAAAATCATCTAGTAAACATTTTCAGGTCTCCTATGCATTTCAGTGACTATTCATTTTAATTTCAGAATAGCCAACAACACATATCTAATAAAAACATTTTCCAATTGACTTTTACATTTTCCTTTTATGAGGGCTAGAACATCAATCATATCTGGGATCAGGAGGACCACACAGGGATATAGGAATTAGGACGCAGAGCAGCAAAGGGCTGCTTCTCATCAAAAGTGGGACGACTAAAGGGGTACATTATTGAGAAAAAGAAGAAGTTCCTTGGGGAAATTGGAGCTGCTGTACAACAAAGCCAGAGGGGGAGTCTTCTCCCTGTGTCCGTTTGAGCCTCAAAGGCAGGCTCTTGTTGTTTCCACGGTGGAGCTGCACAACTCACAACTCAAGAATCACAGCCCAGTTTCAAAGAAAAAAGTTTCTTCTTTCAGGATAGGGCAGTCACCCACCAGGCAAATGCTCTTAGCGATCCTGTCCAGTGTATCAGGCAGTGCACCAGTTTTCTTCACTTCAATCTAACAGGCACCAGAGACACAGCACCTGTACCCTAATCTCAAGTCCTTCCCTAACTCCTGTATTGCTCTGCTGGCACACTGCTCATTCGTTGGGGCCACACATTGCGTCCAGTGTACCCAGGTATCTCTTGACCAACAAACAAAGGAGCAAACTTGCATTCACTTTAGGACCAGGATTCAGAGGCCTGATGCTAGGATCTCTGAAGCAACCCTTGTTTCAAAAGGGTCACCTCAAGCAAAGCCTCCTCGCCATTCTGGTCGGTCTGTGACTCTCCGCTGGGCATGATCCACGATTTCTCCATTCTGATTTGTGACCCCGTCTTTCGCCCAAGACAGTGGCAGTGGTACACACATGATCACAGGGCTTCCGCCTTCACTGAGGTCCTAGTTGCCAGCAATGCCTGTGCTGGGTACCTTCACTTTCACTTCAAGCTGGACTGATGCTGACGCTGACTCTCCAGGCTGAATCTGATGTCCGGGCCCCTCTGGCAATGGTTGTAAAGCAGCAAATATCTATTGGTGGACAGAACAAAAGATCTTTAGACAAGGCACAGAATCAGTCTATCAACAGAGAGGATAGTGTTAGAATACTTCCTAGTCTTGGGATGCCCCATATATTAGCAAGGCACCCAAGAACCACTTTCATCTATCTATGAGAGAGAGAAAAAAACAGCCTGGACCTATTGGCAAGTATAAAAGGAACTCTTTGGTGAACTGACAAGAACAATAAACATCACCCAATCCCAAGCAGCCAAGGAAGTCTGTATTAATTTACTAAACTCAGAGGAAATGAGAAAAACAACACAGACATACCCTAAATCCTTACATTGGTGTATTCTTGTGTACTAATCTGAAAACCCTCAAAAAAGGAAATGTTCTACACTTTTGCTCATAAACTTTACATTACTTGTACAGGACTGCAGACACTTCTAAAATGATTCTTCTTAATAAAAAGCACCTACATTGTACGCTTTAGGACCATGCTCTCATGTTATAGACGCAGCAGGAAAATCTAAAACTGCTAATTTAACAGGGTTCTTATCTATAAAACAACATTTTTTTCAAAACATTTTTTACTAAGGATCACATGGGCATCTTCCCTGCATTCTACTTCTCATGATCCAGACTATGCAACATCAGCTCTAATAAGGACTGTCAGTTTATTTACACAGAGTAGCTAATAGAAAACTAGCAATAATGGTGTTATCACCTTAGAATTTTAGAACAAAAACTACCCACATCTAGCTCCCCTTAAAGGTCAAAATAAAGGAACAACAATCTAGACTATTTATCCTGTCATAATTTCATCAAACAGGATGGGCAGTAACATAACATTTTATTCATTTTGTTAATGCTAACAATGTTTAAAACAGTATTACTGAATAGCCAATTAAATGTCTCATTGCTATTTCACAGACAATTTAGACAGGCTAAAAGAAATTTGAGAAAAGGAGAGAGCAACATACATATTACCTAGCCTTAATTTGTAGAGGAGCTAGCCCCCTTCCCCCATTTTGACAGTAGGAAACCTGAAACACGTTTCACTTCTGTCCACACTATCAACCCCTATTTGTAGCAACTGGCCATAAACAAAGTTATAGGAGGTACATAGCACTTTTGAGGAGGTAAAGAATATGAATACCCAAACCCCAATCCTTTTAGCAAATGTACAAATGTAACATGAGGGCGAATGAATTCAGACTGAATCCCATTAGCTCAGCCCTAGTAAGAACAAAACTAAAAGCATTAGTGCTGTATATATGGCCAGGCTCACATATACAATTGCATTGTGGTATATTCATATGAGTGCATAAAAACTTGCTCCGCCAACAAACAAAAAAAGCACAACTCCTCCCTGTGCTGCCATCTTATCTTCCAAAAAGTTTCAGATGTCAAAATGTCAAAGCAGAACTTGCTCTGGTAGGTCTGCCAGGTTTCTAAATATAGAACTGACATTTAACTCTTCCCAGCTGTCCTATTCTGTGTGCGAATGCAGCCCCATTCCCCTGTTTGTCAGTTTAGAGTTAAGAAAATAACTTCTGCTCATTTTTATACATATTTTCAATTAAAAGCAGTGTGCAGTAGACTTATCTAACAATATAGAAGTCAGCTATTTGTTTTATACATAAATGTATGCATTTACTGAAGCCTAAGGCACTTTAAAAGCTGCTCTGAATAGAAAAAAATGCTGTTTAAATAGTCAATTTCGCCCAATTTCGACTTTGATATTTGGGGTACTTAAAAATGAATATCCTATAATTTATTTGCATAATAGTCATCCTCAAAATATTCTCTAGATAGCCCAGGAGTTAGAAATCAGAAATAATCATATATACCATTATAAAAATGAGTTGTTTACGCCTGCGCAGAGTGAAATTCCATATGCAAATATCCTCATTATGCGATACAACACAACTTAAATTTAATTTTAATGCTAGGAGGTCACAGTATGAGTATTAAGCTTTACAAATATTAAAAAACAAATTTAAAAGCACTTGCATTTTAAATAATTTTTCATAATTAATAAAAAAAAAATTGAATAAAACCAATCATTTTTGATAATTCCACATGAAAAGCAAGCTGCATCCCTTGCCTATCATATTTAGACGCAATCATTCACAAGCCTAAGCACAGAAGCCTAACTTGAAACATGACAAATTTTTGTGCCACTATTAAAAGGACAATTATTTAACATCAGAACCACGAATATGCTTATAAAAAAAGGCTTTAAGAAAGGAAATCCTTACGTTAAATGTTTTCCTGTTATCCAAAATAATGAACCTTATTTTTATAACTTTTTAAAACAGCAGTCTGAAATGCAGGATTTTACCCCGTGTTATAACTGACAAAATCCTGGCTGGGGCAAAATTTCTGTCTCTCCGTGGCCTACAATCAAAACAACAGCTGTTGTAAAGCTTTTTTAGTGTTGAAATGGAAGCATGGTGACAGTCTATTTAAAACTGAGGCATTTCAATGCATGTTCTATAATATGTGTTTAGTTTAGCAAAATCCAATTTATTCAGATGATGTGTTTGCCTGTTAATATGTAATACAATGTATCTAAGGAAAATGCTTTTTTATTGTTTATTTATTACAAAACACACAATTTCGTTTTTGAGGCCTATTTTATTCATATTGAATGTGAATTCTAATTTTATCTTTTAAGCATTAGCAGTTTGTGCATGTGCATAGTTGCTTACTCTATAATTTAAATAGGAACATATAATTATTTAGCATATCATATGGTTCATTTCTGGATTTTTATTTAATTTTTATTTAGTATTAATTAAATGACATTTTGCATAACAGACCGATGACAGCAAGAAAACACAACCACACATTGAGGTCATTCCAGACATATACAGAAGGGGGTAAAACACTCAGGACACACAATACAGCGCGCTTAAGGCTAGCAATCCTTACACAAAGAGAGCAATCACTATTTACTCACAGAAGTTGTAATGTAAAATCACGAACCACATAGACATTTAAACACACATTTAACCCACAGATCAACACTTAAGACAGAAACAAAGGACAGCCCACAGACTGTACTTAAACCAAAATATTTATAAAGACTAGTTGTAAGTCATATTTACAAGAAGCGCTTCTCAATAGTATTCCAAAAGACTGCAAAAAAAACAGCTCAACAAACTGTTTTATTTCCAAGAAGGCAAAATACACTCAATTCACTAGCTTTGTCTGGCAGAACACCAAAAAAATCGCTCTGCATATCTCCTTTTATAAACGTGCGCAGAAAAAGGATCCTTGTTTGTATTCTGTCCATATTTGAATTCCATGGCGATACAGAATCACCAAGGAAGAAATATTTTTTATACCTAAACCTATCAAGCTATTCCCTCATGGGAGCCGGCTAATTTAATTCACATCTCACTATGGTACCTCAAAAAAGCAAAACATTCTTCGATGTGTGATTGAAACAGAGAAAAATCTCCTCATTACCTGTCTACACAAATAGCAATTCATATATCTATCCCATACAAATCCAAAGTTGGGCAACACAAATTCCCAACTTCCAAAGCCACAGTAAGCGTAACTAAACTACCTTACCAATCCAAGGCATCAAACCAACAGCAAGTGCTGCAGAACGACTCTTACCAAACAAATGGTTGTCCAAATTCTAACTGCCAAGTTCTGAATGACCTAACGGTCTTTTTTGAATACTCATGCCAAAAAGGTTCTCAGTCAGGAGTGACATCATGTGGAAGAAGTCCTGTCCTGTCCTCCACAGTAGATTTCTGTCTCCTGACAAGATCACTCAATTAGATAGCCACTTCTCTGATGAGACCCACATTGGGTGCCATTTGTAGAAATTATAGAAACCTTCTCAGGGGTCCCACTGATACTTGGTCCTTTTAAACCAACAAAGAAGAAATTGGCACAGAAGCTGAAATATAAAAGTAACATTTGTATTAACCTCAAATGAGTGAGACTACGTCACACAAAAGCCTTAGCAACTGAATGAAGCAGTCTGAGGAGTACAGAAAACAGAGGCCTTATATATGCTTAGAGTTACATAGTCATCATAAGACCAAGGGGCAGTCCAGGCTCATGTAAGCATGCAAAATGACTAAGATGGGCTTACAAGATCTGCTTGCGTAACAAAGTAGGAGGAGAGCTACTTCTCCATACAGCAGCAAAAATAGCCTGACAGTTATACTAGAGAAGGAGGTGCATTCTACTAGCTAGACCCTTCTGGGCACGTTCGAAGGTGGAAGATGCTAAATATAGTTCGTATCTAGGCAGATTACAGGAGCAGTCAACACTGAGGGAGGACAGAGCACATGGCGAGTACGTGGCAGCACATGGGAAACAAAATGGCTGCCAGAAATTCTAAATGGCTTTCAGCTCATGCTAACAAATCCCTCCAATATTTAACATTATGTTCTCGTAACAAATAGGCCTGTGTCTGTGATGACTCTTGAGTATATATTGTTCAAAAATCTACATAATGTACAAATGTTTTTCTTACGTGTATGTTATGTGGACCTGTGAAAATACACAACAAACAATTCTACCCACAGGGTTTTATGATGACACTGCAAGAACAGACCAAGAATCACAGGCCCAGACTCAAGTTGATCCTGAGCTTTCCAGTGTGGATGTCTCTCAGCCCTCCTCGGATGAAGACGACCTACCGGCCAGAGACTTTGGCCAGGTAGTTGAAATCCTCAGGGACATGAACCAATGACAGGCTGCCCTTTTTGACCTAATGGAAAGACATATGGACCGTATGGAAGCAAACTGGTCAAAAATATATGATCTTATTGCAGTGCAGAGGGACATACTCATCTGCCTCCACCAGAGAGCAAACACCATGAGTGCCCACTATGTCTTTTGCCTCAACATCTGCAAATGCCGCAGGGAGTACTGAGGACTCTGGCGGAGAGTCTCCTGCACCACAGTAGCCTGCACCTGAGGGTCCACTCCATAAAAAGAAGAGTGGCTGTCCGAGGAAGGGCAATTGAGAGACTGATGGCCATGCATCCCCCCCAGGGAGTGACAACATGCTCATGATATCCTCCATTGTGTGCTAAACGTTCACTTTTCTGACAGTCACTGGTCTCTCCCACATGGGATGGAGTGTCTAAGTTGGATAATTCGATCAAATAACTGTGGACTTTGCTCTGAAACTTTTCACCTACCACCACTTCCAACTCCTGTGTGAACTTTGGATTTCATCATTTGTACAGCATTTCACCTTTCTTGTTATATTTCTCACATGCACTACAATAACAATATATTCACACAATATTTGTTTTTACGTGATTGAAACAATGTTTCCACAATTGAAATGATGATCTGTATAACAAGGAATTATCTGTTAAAAAAGTAAAGGAGTATAGCTACTGTATTGTGAATAAATGTCACATGACAAATATGAGTGATACACACAACAAGGTCAATACAACACACATAGTACATGCCATACATCATCATTGCCTCCACTGTTGTAAAATTGAAGAAAATAATTGCACAAACAATGATCGTTTTATGAACTGAATATATTGTGTGGAAACAATGTCTGAAAAAATAGATCCCTTTGGGAATTCTACATTACACACACCACTGTTTGCTTTTTACTCAACTCACAAAACCCATATATCAACTTATCAATATTCACTCACCCAACAGGGGCTTCATATATTAGCCAATTAATCAAATGTAAAAAAGCTTTATTTATTTATACATTGCAAGTTCATTATAACACAATTTAAAAAGAGATCAAACCCAGCGAGTCAATGACTCTAAATTTAAAAACAAAAGTGCATGAAAATGTGGGAAATCAATACTTTGTGGGACTAAACCTCACAAATAATGCTGTCCCTAAAGGAGCAAATTATCTTTAAAAGTGACCAAGAAGCAACGCGTTTCGGTGGTCTCACAGGTCCAATCACCTTCTTCAGGCTTTAAAAATGACACTAATCACATCACAGCACTTTGGATATCTATAAAACACAAAAAGTTTTTATATGTATATATATAAATCAATATGATCATATGCATAAACACTTCATTTACATAAATAGTTCATATATATTAGTATCTAATTTATTCATCATTTGAGCTGTTATAGATACTTTACATGCAAAACACTTAAAATATAAAATAAATAAACATTTACATCAAGATCATTGGCTACTTAGGCTAACAGTGCTCCTTAAATACACATTCACACCTCAGAGCCTTTTGAGTGCCCCCAGCAAACTTACAACTAACATACCATCATGTATACAAGACGGTATAAAACCGTTCAAAGTGCAGAAGAGAGCGTATAAAACTCATAGAGCGAGTGCATCACAGATAAAATGACACTCTTTCCAAATATAAAAAAGGCACCTGAACGAAATGTACTGATAGTCTAGGAACCCATATAAAGGTATGTCATTATCAAAGAGGACTCACCATCCTCCTGGATGTGTTAGTTTGAAATATTTGCCCGTTGTATATACAACTTTATTCATGTGATAGCTTCCATATTCACTGATAATCTGGGGACCCATTTAAAGGTATGTAACTATCATAGGTGGCTCACCCTCCTCCTGAATGAGTTGGTCTCAATTATTACCGCTTTATATTTACAGCGTTGCTCATATTATAGCTTCCATATCCACTCAAACCCACCTTAATCTGGGCGAGTGATACACATACGGGGACAAAACCTCCCAACCTCTAAACTTCCAGGGTAGTTTCCCTCGAATGTTTCAAATTCTAATAAATAGAACACAACAAAAATTGTCGTACGAGAATTGTACCCTTCGTAAAAACCGCTAATCTACATGCTCTCTGAACCTACCCCATAAGTAGTTGAAATACCGCCGTCAGAATCAGTGTTCCACGGACAAATACAAGTTCCGGCTTCAAGTTAAACTACTTCTGAAACAAGATGTAAACATGCAATTTAATACTCGTACTTTTAAATGCCGATTGGAAATTAGGCTCTTTAAGACACCAGATGGGCGATTTACCTTAAAATGAGATATTCAACCTCAAATTTCTTTGCGGAGCACTCAATATGTCTGTCGTCTTTTTTTATATGGTACAAAAGGGGGTCTTTTTTTATATGACTCGCGGACAACCTGCATTTCAAAGGAAAGATATCTGCAGGCATGTTAAAGCCTATCCCAATCAATCCTGCAGTTATACTAACAACCTTACTAGTCTACGATGTGTGGAAACAGACAAGGCAAACCTCAATGTGGCTAACAGCTTTATTCAACAGGCACAAGATGTTTCCCTCACCACAAAAGCAAGTAAATGACACAGTGTCAATACACACAAATAAATGGACAATATCATAATATGTCAGAAGTGGAAGTGTGGCATAGATTCATGATCAAAATCAATATTCCATTATGGAACGGCATTGTGGGTCACATCTATCCATACAACAGCCAAAGGACCCTGTAAAGGAGAGACACAGAACAGGGTTAAATACAAAATGTAGTCCTTCTAAGATCTCCCTAAATTTTTTCTGCATTTTCTATTCTAACATTTTAATACCAGCACTGAGTAATGTCAACACTGTACTGGTGACCATTATAAGTTAATATACACTGACCAAAAATAAAGACCAGGTTAAGTAGCATACACTCACATGTATCCAAACAAACTGTCCAACATACGCATATCAATAAAAAAAAATGCTATATCAAATCATCTTAGCATACTTACACTCATACGAAAAAGTTGTTTATGAACTTTTTTCTAACATCATCCTCCTCCTCATCACTGGTAATGTGTCCCAGTCCAGGATCCTCCCCCTGCTGGAGGCTGCTTTTCTCTGTCATCATGTATGAGAGGTAGCTTCTTCCTCACTGTCAGGTTGTGTAGCATGCAAGTCACAATGATGACCTTACATACCTTTGATGGTTCATATTGTAGTGCTCCTCCTGTATGGTCTACGCAACAACATATTGTTTTAATTATTCTAAATGTTTGCTCAACCACTCGCCTGGTCCGCACGTGTGCCTCGTTGAATTGTTTCTCAGCAGGGGTGACTGGGTACCTGAGTGGTGTCAGCAACCACAGCATTTTAAGGTATCCAGAGTCTCCTACATTTAACGTAGAAAA